>NW_023416390.1:35536076-37936076 GCF_014108235.1 Myotis myotis | reverse complement strand
TTTGTTTGTTTGTTTTTACCACGTAGAAATTTTCGATACATTTATCTGAAAGATTAATACTTTGCCCAGGGTCCCAAAATAGTATTGTAGCCAGTTAATAAGTCACTTTTTGTGTGAAAAAATGAGCACATCAATATGCACAGTCACTATTTCCAAAAACATTTGCACAGAGTGTGAAAGAAGTACCTGTCGGAAAAACTCCTCCATCAGGGCCATGGTCCACCGGTGGTGCAGCTGCCAGCATTTGGCCGGGTGGCTGATATCTGCTGCATGGAGAATCAGGGACATGGTCTTGGCTCTGTCGGTCCTGTCAAACCAAAGACATATTCAAATTATCAGAACAAAGTAACCAATTACAGCTCTTTCTAAGTACAAGCCCATGGAACTGTAACATCACAAAAGAAAATTACCTACCCTTCAGGCTGCTGCAAACTGTTTCTTATATTTTTAATTTGCTGGAAGTGACCAGACATGTCTGTAGACAAAACCATTTCAATCACTAGGTTCCGAAGATCCCTGTGGAGTCATCAAAAGGAAAATGTTCATTTGGCCCTTTACTGTTCTAAAGAGGATCATTTCCTTAAACATCACTGATCGCATTTATTTTTCTTAATGGATATAAGCACAAAAGAAGATACCTTTTTAATGTAAATGTTCTTATAAAAGTTACAGAGGCCGGGTGCAAGATATTCGTGCACAGTGTGGGGGTGGGGGGGACGGTCCCTCAGCCCGGCCTGCACCCTCTCCAATCCAGGACCCCTCGGGGGATGTCCGACTGCCAGTTTAGGCCCAATCCGGGAACACTGGCTTCTAACTGCCCAATCCGGGAACAATGGCTTCTAACCTGCCTGCCTGCCTGATCACCCCTAACCACCTCTGCCTGCTGGCCTGATCACCCCCTAACTGTTCTCTGCTGGCCTGATCACCCCCTAACTGCCCTCTCCTGCTGGCCTGATTGACCCTAACTGCCCTCCCCTCCCAGCGTGATTGCCCCTATCTGCCTTCCCCTGTTGGCCTGATCGCCCCTAACTGCCCTCCCCTGCCGGCCTGATCACCCCTAATCGCCTCTGCCCCCGCCACCGTGGCTTTTTCCAGAAGGCCATTGGGAAGATGTCCGGTCTAATTAGTGTATTACCCTTTTTTTAAAAAAAATATGTTTTATTGATTTTTTACAGAGAGGAAGGGAGAGGGATAGACAGAAACATCGATGAGAGAGAAACATTGATCAGCTGCCTCCAGCACTCCTCCTACTGGGGATGTGCCCACAACCAAGGTACATGCCCTTGACCTGAATCGAACCTGGGACCCTTGAGTCCACAAGCCGATGCTCTATCCACTGAGCCAAACTGGTTAGGGCGTGTATTACCCTTTTATTAGTGTAGATTATTTTAAACATTTAAGGATTTAGGAAGTTGCCAGCAGAGTGATCTGTGAATGATGCTGTTTAACATCTCCCCTTGGAGAGTTAACTGGATGCTTGCTCCTCCCACTCCTGCAATCCTCCCCCACTCATAAATCTTAAATGTTGTTTTTCTATCTGAAAGGATCCTTACCAATTTGAAAAAAAAAACCTATTCTAAATGCAGTATATGCTATAATAAAATCACCACTATTTATATAGTATTTATTCAACCCAGCAGTCTTTATAACAACACGGTCAGGGGGTATTATTATTTTCTACCAGAAGAGATTGAATCCTCTGCCCAGTCACACAAGTATAACATAGCAGAGATAAGATTCAACCCCAAGAGTTCCCATTCCCAAAGCTGGTGCTTGGACCACTCCACTGTGCCAACCTCCCATCTTAGAACCCCAGGAACACCAAGACTCATTTACATGTCATGAGCTATCAGTACTACTGAAATTTTAGCCAAGACACTGTAAATACGATGACAATGTCACAAACCTATACATGAATAACTCCTTCTCACACTAAGTAGAAAGTAAGTTGCCCAGCAAAGTCTTACATCTTCTATAATTCATTGCTTGCTCAGTACAGATAAGTAAATTACAGAGTGGGCCAAATGAAGGTTTACAGTTGTGAGTACACAAAACACATAGTTTATTCTTGTGTTATTATTATTTACTAATTATTGGATTATTTTCCATACAAAAAACTGTAGACATACTTTTGCCCCAACCCGCAGTCATTCATATGGGAAACCATATTTTATTTTCATTGTGTCAGGCGGCTTGTAGAGGAAGCCACCTGAAGATGGTCTGATCAAATTATTTGTTTTTAAAAACAATCACACATCAGAGGTTCTTGCTGAAAACTATGGGCTGTCCACTTAAAAATAGTTCTTTCTCTCTTATTGTCTTTGATGCTCTTGCTCTCTCGTGCTCTTTTGCTCCATGAATTGCACTCCCCTTTCTCTCTCCATAGCCATGTGGTCTTAGAAGACACACACAGGATGCTGGACTGGACTGTGCTTTAATATGGAGACTCGGGGCAGTGGCCTTATTCTTGCCCTGCTGAAGAGAAGATTGGTCTTTTTCCATGATGGGATGGAGGGAAATGGGACATTGTAAACCCAGGGGTTTAATTCCACAGACATAAAAATTACTCATCCTCCCGTGCAAGTCTCAGGAAATTCATTGCAATATCATAAGAACTCCACTTCCACAGGTAACAGATGGGGATACTGACGGCACCGCACTAGTACTTCTACCTTTGCCCTTCTATTCTCCAGGTAGCCCAGCAGTGGTCACTTTTGTCTTTTTATAATTAGATCCTGGCCTTCCTAGGCTGCAAACCCTCATGGGCTATTGTTTCCTGCAGAATAAACTAGGTTCCCAAAACAAAATGCCTCCTCCCAGCTCACCTTGCCCACTCCCCAACCCCCCCCCTCCACCCCCATCTTATAGTTGTTTCTAAGCTGCAAAAGTAGGCTTGAAAAACCAGGAACTTCAATGCTTGGAAAAGTAACCATGGTAAATTAGGGCTGTTTTAAACCCGAAAGTAACCTTTCATTAATTATTAATTAATTAACTTATTTATTTAAAGGCAGTTCTTGATCCTAGGTCACTTCTTTTCTTTGGACACTTTTCTGTACCTTGATTTAAAGAGGGGAAAAAAAAACCCTTAGATACTTGCATTTGAATGGGAAGCTTTACAACCCATTAACTGACTGTTAACAAGACAAGCTTTTCCTTTTCTTTTTTTTCTGTATAAGTAGGTTCTACTGAATATTAGGGACCTACTTACATTAAAAAAATTCTATGTTTATCTGAAATTCATATTTAAACTGGATGTCCTTTATTTTTATTTGCTAAACCTGGCAACCCTAGGGGATGAGGATGGCCAAGATTAAAGAGAGAAGAAGAAGTCTGCTGAGTACAGGGGTGCGCCTTGTTGTTTTTCCCTCCAAGGCCGCACATATTACCATTCCACGCTTTTTTTCTTTTTTTTTTATAAGCAGACAAATGTTTTTGAGAAACATGTAAGATTTACTGCACCTGGGCCATTTTAGTATATTTTTTATGTTTTCCCCCGAATAGTGAATTCTTAAAAATAAAGCTGAATTCCACATATAGAAAGTAATATATGAAGGAATTAGTATGACACTAAAATTTTGAACTTATGTAAGACCACATTCCAGAGAGTAAGTAACTATGAATCTTAAAGTCTTTGTTTTATGGTGTGCCATCTCATGGACTGGCTCCAATGCATACAGACATGGAATTAGCCTGGAAATAATTCAGCTCCATTGCACAGAGCTTGGCTCCTGAACAAAGTCTTCCAGGTACTCCTCTCAGCATCAGCCAATCAAGGGGAATTGTTTATTGTCTAAGTGAGGGATTCACTTTCATCTGTTTTCTTCACCTTAAGTCACACAATTTAACTTTTTCCTGTAATTAAATTTCCTCTGCGATTCCTCTTAAACTCACCTCCAGTCATCTTTGGATAAATTTATCAAGACATTCATTTCCTCTTCTTGCATAAGTCGATAAGCTGCACTCACATGGTGATTTTCAAGGACGGATCGGTCGTTATACAAAATGGCAACATCTGACCTAAGAATGACAAAGAAAATGCCTACTAGAGGATTTCTTTAGACTTCATGAGTGACTAATAAAAATACTCAAGTCACAAGACATCTCATCAATAAAAACCCTACAATCAAACATCTAAATTTATGGAAGTCTTAGTTCCCTTTTTTTAAAAAAATGACAATTTTTTAAAAAATAAACTTTATTTTTAGCAACTTTAAGTCCACAGCAAAATGAAGCAGAAGATACAGGGATCTGCCATGTACTCCCTGTCCCACACGTGCATAACCTAACCCATTACCAACATTCCCCACCAGAGTGGTGCATTTGTTATAACTGATGAATCTACAATGGCCCATCATTGTCACCCAGAGTCCATAGTTTTCTATTAGGGTTCACTCTTGATATTGTACATTCTATGGGTTTGGATAAATATATTATGACATGCATCGGTATACTTCTTGTTTCTGTGTGTGTGTGTGTGTGTGTGTGTGTGTGTGTGTGTTATTGAATTAGTTAGGGCTTCCCGTATGATGTTGAAAGGCAGCAAATGATAGGGGAAATCTTTGCCTTATTCCTGATCTTAGTGGGAAAGCTTCAAGTTCCTCACTATTAAGGATGACATTAGCTATAGGTTTTTTTGTAGCTGTTCTTTTTCAAGTGGATGAACTTCCTCTCTAGTCCCAGTTTATTGAGCATTCTTATCATGAGTGGGTGTTGAGTTTTGTTAAATCCTTTCTCTCATCTATTGACATGGTCATGTGACTTTTCTCTTTTAGCCTATTGATATGATAGATTACCTTAATTAATTTTCAAATATTGAACTTGGGATAAAACCCACTTGATCTTGGTATGAAACAACATAGTTTAAATGCATTTATAGCTTCTCCTTTCTACTTGTAATCCAGATACCTGTGAGATCATCTAGATATGCTGAAGAGAGAAAAAAAATTACCTAACATTCTCATTCGTTCAATGAATAAATCAACTTCTTTATACTCCTTCCAGAGAGTTGATTACCACCCCTGTCCTCTGGAACTGAAATTACTTTGGGCAGAGGGCAGAGGGGAATGATGAAAATCATTTGGTCTATTTATGATTCTAATTTTTCTTCCTTATAATGTTATGATTCAATTTAAACATTATATTCCCTCGCATTAAATTAAACTAGCAAAACCATTTTTTACACAAACTTAAAATGTATGTTTTATCACCAATTTATAATGGACATTATATTTCTAAGTGATGAATTGATCAAGGGAAACCTTTTATTTCTCAACAGTCTGTATCTCATATCATTTGATTATCAAATAAGCCACTTCAAGTTGCATTGTTAAATGTAGCATTCCAGCACAGAGAGTGTAAAATGTCCCAAGCATTCCCATGTCCACATAACGGAGCCCTTCCTTCTTCTTCCTTATCCTCTTAGGTTGCCAAATCGTTTTCAAGGTGTGGGATGGAAGCAGAGTCACTGTGTTCAATGTTATTAAATTGTGAACTCATTCCTCAAGTTGGCAAGTTGGAGTTAGGCAGCAAAAATAGCCAAAGGAAAGTCAAGGTGAAACCTTTAGAAATGTTTTGCCAACACCAGGCTCCTCTCACGTCTCCTCCCTCCTGGAGATCAATACTCTGTCAGCCCTAAAATTGCCTCCTTAAGACTTACTGCTTCAGGCTTTTCAGTGAGTAGAGCCTAGGTTATCACCTTATACTCGCCCTATCACTGAATGTTTACGCGTAGGCAAGGACAAACAAAACAAAGAACTAAAGAAACCTGGCTCCTGTTGCAAGCAACGTAATTGAGATAAACCAAGCCTTATTATTACTCCAAGATAGGGGAAGTGACCTACTGGGCAGTAGAATACTTACTTCCCCTTCTGTTTCTAGAGCTTTATAAAAGTAGAATAACATGGAGTTAGCTAATAGTACATGCCTCTTAAATACATTTTCTTTTAATAATTTCAGCTGTGGCCTAAAAATTAGCCAATTGTCATAGCTCAGTACAAAGAAAACTGAGCTAGCAAAGCACACATGTGATCCTTACTTAAGAGAGAATTCAATAGATCTTGTCCAAGTAGCTCCAGAAGTTTGCTGAGGTCATGGTGTGGCAGGCATGAGCAGAGCAAGGACGATGGGCCAGGTACAGAAAGTCACCAGGGTGGAAACTCGGTGCCTAGCCATGGACAGTTGTAGGGCAGGACCTCATCCCTGGGTGACCTTTCCTGCCCTAGCATATCGCTGGTCATGTGGTTTAGACCCTCTGACCTTTCCTCTCTAGAGATAACGTCTAGGCCTCAGTTGTATTTCAGCTCCAGGCCCAGAAAGGCGGCAAAACCAGATAAGCAACATCACCAAGACTAACTTTAGGACCAGCTACCTCGGATAATAACCCAATCCCTGGCGTCAACTAATCAGTGGAGAACCTGACCCTTAAAGGACACACCTGGAAAGCTGCTGAATGTTGTATTGAGATCTTGCCTTGGGACTTCACCTGTAATATCCATCCTTAAAACCCTTAGTAAAGAGGACCCAGAGCATTCTCCTTCTTGGCAGCATGCCCATGCCTCCCCTCCACCCCTACCCCTCAAATGCATTACCATGATGACCTTCCTCACTCCCAAGCTCCAACGGCTCTTTTTTTTGCCTCTATAACTTATTTCCTAAGCCCATTTCTTCTATGAATTACTCCTTCTACCTCTGTGATTTCCTAAATAAAGGTTCTCTTAGAGCTTGAGTCTTAGCTCTGAATTCTTTCCTAGGCAGAACTCAAGAAGTGAGATTGCTAAAGCCAGGTCCGGTCTGACCCCCACAGTCTAACACCTCGCACTGTTCTCGAAGCTGCCAACATTGGGAAAAAACTATAATGTGCAATCAAATATCATCTGTATGGCCTCCAATCTACTCATGGAAGTTTTGCCAGGGTTATAGAAAGACAATTAAAAACCCTCTTTTTACCTTTCATCAACAAGAAAATATGGGGTTTTGAACTAGATTTAATTGTAGCAAAGTAGGTATAATTTTGTCTTATAAATAGAGCAGGATGCTGAGAACACAGAATTGTCTTAATGTTTGAGGTGGTCTTTGCTAAGAAAAGAACAAGACTTTAAGCAACATCCAGTATCCATGGTAACATGTAGCTCAGCATTTTCTTTTCACATGGAATAAATTATTTTCATTTATTTACACTTGTGAGGATTTCATGAATTATGTCTATATTAAACTTAAAACTAGCCTTGCACTGTTTTTTAAATTATTTTTCAATAATTTTGCATGATGCAATAACATAAGACCTATTTCTCCTTAGACAAAATGTGAAGGTGATAGCAAGAATTTTAAAAAGCATGTTATTTGGTTGCATTTTGGTCACTACAACATTTTGTTCATTGAATTTTCAAGTTCTTATAAAATTAACCCATTAAATAATTGATCCTAGTAGATAATCTTTAAGAAAATAGTAAAATACTATAACTTCCCCCTTTTATAGTTTTTAATATAAAAATAGAAAATAAAGGATTCTTCTTCCTCCTCTTTCTCTCCCTTCTTTTTCCGACCTCACTCTTCTTCTGTGCAGTCCAAAAGTACAAGGGAATTAGGGCTCTTCCTTCAGTTGTAAATGAATGGTCAAATGAGAAGGCTAGAAGCATCTAACGCTGCAACTGGAGAAGGCCAGTCCATTGCCTTTCCTTTTCAAAGTAGAAAAAGCAAGAAGTATTCATGGAGACCAAATCATTTGCTCCCTTCTCCAACTCCCCAAACTATTTTCTGATGCAGGACCCAGCACCATAATGAGCTGTCTTTAATTAAAATCCCACTCGCTGTGAGATTTAGTGGATATAGAAGAGCCTTTGAAAAGGAAAATGATAACTGCATATGCTGCCTTTCCTTTGCTGTTAAACACAAATAAAAACAAACAATTGCCTATACTCTGCAAACACTCCCTCCGCATCAGTCTCCGTGTCTCCCTTTTCCCTTCATGCTCTGTCAGTCTGGGGGGAGACAGAATACCTTCCCCAATATTTCATTGTTTGAATTTCAACTTTTTTTCTGTCTCCATCAAGGGGCCATGATTTCTAAGTCCATCCATTTCAGGTTACAAAATTCTGGGACCATCCTATGTCCGTCTCTGGCCCTGGGAGCAGAGTTGTGTAAGTAGCCTGGGTTGAGAGTGAGTGTCCTTTTGGCTTCTCAATTGTGCTACTGCCATCAGCTGACTGTGTGCATATAAATAGGTCATTTCACCTCTTCAGATCCTTGCATTTGACTATGAATTCTAGACCAGATGATCCATAATGTGGATCTCAGCCACTTTTGGGTCCCTTAGAGCTCTAAAATATCTAATATTTTTAAAAATGTTTCTGTGCTCTCCACCTCAAAACAGTAACTTCCTATAACTGGAAAATCAGTTGTTAGAAATTATTATAAAACAAATGAACGGACCACATAAAACCTGCACACGAATGTTTATAGCAGCTTTATTCACAAGTGCCAAGATTTGGAAGCAACAAAGATATCCTTCAATAGGTGAATAAGTAAATAAATGCTGGTACATCTGGACAATGGAATATTATTCAGCAATAAAAACAAATGAGCTGTCTAGTCATAACAATACATATAGGAGCCCTAAGTGCATATTGCTATGTGAAAAAAGCCAGTCTGAAAAGGCTTCCTATTGCATGACTTCAACTATACGACAGTTTGGAAAAGGCAACACTCTAGAGCAGCGGTTCTCAACCTTCCTAATGCTGCAACCCTTTAATACAGTTCCTCATGTTGTGGTGACCCCCAATAATAAAATTATTTTCATTGCTACTTCATAACTGTAATTTTGCTACTGTAAACAATATGTAATTATATATGTGTTTTCCGATGGTCTTAGACAACCCCTGTGAAAGGGTCATTCGACCCCCAAAGAGGTCGCGACCCACAGGTTGAGAACCATTGCTCTAGAGACATTAAAACAAGATCAGTAGTTACCATGGGTAAAAAGGGAGGGGAGGGTAGGGAAGAATTAAAATGTGAAGCAAGGGAACAATTAGGGCAGTGAAACTATAGTGTGTGTTGCTATATGGTAGATACATGGCATTATACATTTGTAATATCCATGCAATGTATAACACAAAAAAGCAAATCCTAATGCACACTATGGACACTTCAGTTACTAATGATATATCAACAATGGTTCATCAATTGTGGCAAATGTAGCACAGCAGTGCAAGATGTTAACAACAGGGGATACTGTGGGTTGAGGGAGGGAGCATATGGGAACTCTGTGCTTCCAGTTCAATTTTTCTGTAAGCCTAAATCTGCTCTATGAAATAAATTCCATTAATTTAAAAAAAATGAATAAAAATAGGTTTAGTTTTTCCTCAACAAGAATAGAGAGTTTTATAGTAGTTCCAAAACCACATCTGTCTCTCAACTTACATCTCCACCTTAAGCATATCTGACTAGTGAAAGACAGACATTTCAGGATCACATGCATATAAAGTGAGGTGGATCCTGCTGGGTCCTCAACCAAATTCTGCCTCCCAGGAAGGGAGAGCTCTGTGCAAGAACAACAAAAAAACATGGAGAGCACCTTCCTCTTATGGACTGACTTGCATTCCCCCCAGATTTACATGTCGAAGTTCTAACCCCCCAGAATATAACTGAGTTTGGAGATAGGGCCTTTAAAGAGAAAATTGAGATCAAATGAGGTCATAAGAGTGAGGCCCTAATCTAGTAACACGGGTCTTCTTATAAAAGAGACACCAGGGATGCTCCAACACAAACAAATGACCATGTGAGGACATAGCAAGAGGTGACCATCTGCAAACCACATAGAGAGGCCTCAGAAGAAACAAAACCTGCTGTCTCTTTGATCTTGGACAGCTAGTCTCCAGAACTGCGAGAAACTTTCTGTTCCTTAAACCACCCCATTTGTGGCATTTTTGGAATGGCAGACCTGACAGACTAATACACTTCCACTCTGGTATTTTGAGTTGAGTAACTGGCATTATCACCATTCGTTTTAAAATCACATTTTCCAGTTATTTAAAATTTAACACTTTGTGCTCACCTGGAAGTTAGATTTCTTTGATTTTTAGATTTTTTTTTTCAGAAGGGCTGTGTTATTACTTTCAAATACATAATAACATCAAACTGATGCCTTAGACAATAAATTGCACCGTTTGTCTCAATAAATAAGTGTCTGACTCATGTGACACTTAAAAGTGTAAATTCTGGGCAGAGAAAAATTATATTACACATCTGTAGGTTCTTTAAGTTGCTGAATATGCCACAAAATACATTAAAAATTCCTGATAAATATTATCTGATTGATTGAAGTATTTAAAGCTTAAGACATTTGGCTAAAATTTATTAAACCTATTCTTATTAGGTATCTTCATTATTTTTAAATCCTCTTAAAATAAGTCATATGCAGACAAATAAATTTCAAGTTTTAACTTAGAAAATTTAATACTCTTTTTAGCTTACCTTGTCTGAATATGAAAGTTGTTTGTGGTTCCTGTATGCTCATAGTCATGAATGGCAGCGGCAAAGACCATTGCTAAAATTTCCAGTTCAGTGAGCCAGTGCTAGTAAATTAAGAAAGATTCCAATAGGTTTAGAAAGCAGAGACCATGTTGTCATTCCACAAAAAAGATTTTCAGTGCACCCAGTATAATTAATCACATGATTGTTTTATTTATTTTAAATACAGTTTTCTTTCTATTTCACCTCCATTAATTGTGCATAATAATGAATTCTTCATGAGGTCAAAGATTATTTCGTGTTTTGTAAGTTCAAAATCCACACAATATAATTTTCCTTGCTAATTGGAAAGAAAGTAATTTTTTATTATTTAAATGTTTAAACCCTGACTGGATTTTGAATTCATAGCCTTACCAATTTGGGTTCCTATGAAATCAATTACAGGTAAGTGAATTTTAACATACAGCTCATATATCAATAAAATGTCTCTGACCTCAACTTTTGTAGAAAACCTTACTCTGAGAAAATTTTCCATTAGAGAAACTGAACTTAGTTTTTATATTTAAAGACTTAGAGGCGTTTCCAAGGATTTATCAAATTTTCTCTTCATAGCACATATCTTCTATGACTGCGCGATTAAACTTAACAATTAAAAACGAATGCTTTCACATACGTTCCAGACCACCTGCTTCATATACATTGACCTTTTTGTTATCAATTGGACGGTTTACCAAAATTTCACTACATACTAGTATAAATCCACTTAAATAATTCAATAGTTTATCACTCACATTTTGTATAACACTCTTACTGCTCTAATATAACCACATGTGAATACTTATATTCAAAATAAATATAATTAAACAAAATTAAGCTCCATTTTGTTGTCACAGTAGCCACGTTTCAACTGCTCAATAGTTGCATGCGGCAGGTGGTTGCCATACAGAACGGTGAAAATACAAAGTATTTTCGTCATCACAGAAAGTCCCATTGGACAACACTGAGATTCAGTGGTAGGAATGGAGGATCCACAATGACATAAAGCTTAGTCTTCGTGGTCTTATTCCATACACTTCAAATAATTAAAGAACTTGCACAAAGCAACAGAAAAATATAACGTAAACTACATGAATACTTGAATAACGGTCACAATATAATGGTGCAATAGAAGGGCAGATAGAATGTCTATTTTGTGAGTGGATTTTTGGAATTAGGATGGACAAAGACTGGCAGCTAAATATAAGGTTGGGAACAGAGAGGTTCAAAATAAAAAGAGCAAATGTTGAACGACACCGTAGAAGTCTATATGAAAATTGAAGTCCTCATAGTACAGTTGTGTTGGAGAGTCAGGTGAAGTAAGATTGAAAATAGTGCAGAGCATAGGAAAGAGTTGATAGATTGTAATGATTAGTGCTGAGGAATTTGAACCTAGTATAAAAGGCAAGAGGAAGCCTCTGTAGGTCCATGAGGCCACAAATGAAGGAGGTGACAACTGTTGTGTCTCATAGTTGCCAAAGGCATGCTCTTATTAATCTTTGCTCCTTTCACGTAAACTAGCATGGCATTTGGCATGTAGTAGGAACTTAATATTTGTCTGTTGAATTGAATTGGGCCAGTGTTGCATTTTGAGGAAGTAGTAAGGAGTAGTTGGTGAAGATATGAAATCAAACAATCCTGGTTTTAAATCTTTGTTAATCTTTAGACAAATAAGTTCTTTTCCCTTCCAGCCACAGTTCCTATGAAAATAGAATTAGTGATCACTCCCCCAGCCCGTGACTTTTAAAAGAAGTTTATAGCCAATGTATGCACTGTGCCTATTGCAAGTCTTGCCACAGAGTAAAATACAGAATAAGTGGCATTCTACTAAGCATATTACCTTAAATGCACCGTTTAAGTCTTCAATCTGGAAAATAATAGTGAGCTAACATATCTTTAGTGATTGCAATTCAAGAATAACTGCCTCACACATGGATGACTGAAGCAGAAATTATTTTCAGAATCAAAAGGAGTTGATTTAACTAACTGCTCTGTGTTTATAGGTGCATTTAATTGTGAGCCATTAAAAGAAAGAAAATGACCTTATTAAAGGCTTGTATTATAGGCTGAACTGGGACTGAGCCTCCAATGTCCCCAGTGAGAATGTGGAATTAAGCACCATGAAATGAATAGGAATTGAAATTAAACCAGTTTTTGTACTCCCAGAAACCCACTGTTTTATTAAAGGAAATTGTTCCTAGAAAAAAAATTACACATTTTCTTAAGTATTTCTTATATATAAGATTTACATATTTAACTGTAATTTTTTAAAAAAGCAACATCCAATATTTACTATAATAATATAAACTATGAAGCTAAAATTTTGAAAAGGTAAATAGAAAATAGATGTTAATCATAGATTATCTCATAAGTATTTAAAATTATCTTCCTAGCTGTCAAAATTACTCTAGACATGTTTCTTGTTTTTAGTCTCATTAATCTCTGCCTCTTATTAATAGTATTTCCTCCATGAATCCTCTTATGTATTGCCACACTATAGTTCTATATAATAAAAGGCTAATATGCAAATTGTCCCCTTGACCAGGAGACTGGAAGTTCGATCCCTCGATATTTCGTGCGCTGACCACCAGGGGGTGGTGCGGAACATGGTGGGTGACCAGTGGTGGCGGTGGGGTGCTGAGGGAGCGAGGAAAGGAGGAGGCAGGGAGGCAGGGAGGTGGAAACCTGATCAGCCCTGATCACCGGCCAGGTCTAGGGACCCTACCCATGCATTAATTTCATGCACCGGGCCTCTAGTCTTACTAATAAAGTTTACATTTTAAGATAATTTGGGAAGAGAGAAACATGGAGCTTTACTGTTTAATTAAAATACATCTATTTTGTATTAGCAAAAGTAGAATTTTGAGCTTATTTTTAGCTTCTTAGTTGCCGATTCACTTTACACTGGCATCAAATGAGAATTCTAACTCAGAAAGTGAATGCTTAAAGTTATGGATTTTGTAAATGATTCACGAGGACAAAGCCAGAGAAAATGAGGCTGAATCATATCACTCTTCCCAACTAGAATGGTGGTCAGTACATAACCTAGGTTCTTCTGATTCCTGATGAGTCATAAGCAATACAAAACTGTGCTTCATCCACACTGCAGGCTGCATTTTGCCTAGAGAAATGCTCAGGTGGCTTTGCTCCAAAATAGAAGTCCTCATATTATGTTATAGGGAGATATGAATGCCATTAATCACATACACAATGATGACAGAAGGGAAGAGAAAGGAACTAATATTAACTGAATTTTTAATTAGATGGTGTCATTTAATTTTTATAACCACCCTTTATAGACCATTTAGTAAGTAAATATATTTATCCTTATTTGGCAGATAACAAAGCTGAATCCAAAACTTCCCAAGATCACCTAGTTCTCAAGTGGTAGAGCAGGAATTCAAATCAAAATCTGTCCAGTTCTGGTTTCTGTTCCTTCCACAAATTACAATATTTCTTCTATGAATGACAACAGCATTCTTTACTTAAGGGAGGCAATATCCTATATAATAAAGAGGTAATATGCAAATTGACCATCACTCCAACACACAAGATGGCCATTCACATGTGGTCAAAGATGGCTGCCACAAGATGGCTAGGAGAGGAGGGCAGTTGGGGGCGACCAGGCCTGCAAAGGAGGGAAGTTGGGAGCAATCAGGCCTGTAGGGGAGGTTAGTTGGGGGCGACCAGGCTGGCAGAGGAGGGCAGTTAGGGGTGACTGGGCCAGCATGGGAGGGCAGTTGGAGGTGACCAGGCCTGTAGGGGAGGACAGTTAGGAGTTCCCAGGCTGGCAGAAGAAGGAAGTTAGGGGTGACTAGGCCAGCAGGGGAGGGCAGTTAGGGGCAACCAGGCTGGCAGGGGAGTGGTTAGGGGGTGATCAGGCTGGCAGGCAGGTGAGCAGTTGGGAGCCAGCAGTCCTGGATTGTGAGAGGGATGTCCCAGATTGGAGAGGGTGCAGGCTGGACTGAGGGACACTCCACCCCCCCATGCATGAAATTCGTGCACCAGGCCTCTAGTATTGAATATATTCTTTTAAAGAGGGAGGAAAGGAGAGAGGGAGGTAGGAAGGGAGAGAGAGAGAGAGAGACAGTACATATGTCTAAGGATGGGAGAATTTCACATCAGAAAATCACTTTGACCTATTAATTCCTGCTGTGACCAAAGACCATAATTAACAACTCTTTTATCATAAATTATAGGGCTGAGCACTTTTTTTTCTCTATGCCTTTGAATAGACTGGGATAATTTGCTATAATTTACCCAGTATAGCAAGCGATTATATAATAATAATAATAATAAATTAATGATTTTTACTAATATTACTGTATGTGCTCATAGCTATATTTCAGGAACTAGGGTAGGTGCTTTCCACATATGATATCATTGACTCCTCACTGTCACACTACAAGGTGCTCAGTATTGTTAACTGCACGTTAGTGACAAGGGAACCAAAGTAGAGAGCAAACAAGCTAGGACGTCATGGACCAGTGTTTCAAGCCCACGTCTGACGGCCTCAAACGCCTGCACTCTTTCCACTCTTCCAAACAGTGCTGTCTGGGAAGCCATTTCTGAGATCAGAATTTCCACAGAGTTTGTAGAATAGAAACATAATGGCGAGTTTTCTGTAGATTGCTTGGAGAAAAACTGAGTAATTTCAGTGTGCGGGAGGCTATTTCTGGGTGTAGTAAGTGGGCTACAGTTTCCAAAGGAAATAGATTTCAAGTCATGTCTTTTTCTTCTACTCTTAGTGTTATCGAGAACACAATGCCAGGAGCCATCAAAGGCAAGCGTTCCCCTGCCAAGGCCCCGATGATTTCACACTCAGAGACATTTGGAGGTGGCGTGGCAGCCCTCAGTGAAGCATGTGCTCTTCAGCAAATGGACTGAGCTACCCATACCAAGGTCCCTGTGGCTCAGGGCTACAAGTCAACCAAAGGACAAAAGAGAGTGGGAGACAGAGGGTGTACTAGCATGGGCTCTCCTCTGCACTGCCTACTCCCAGGGTGTCCACATGACATTAACAAACTGAAGGACAATCACAGTCCCTTTCAGGCAATGGTCCCCTGAACGCTTGGCAAGTGACAGGCTGCACTCGTCACCTGACAATGTTGGGCTGCTCCTGGAGTGCTCCTTAAATGTCACACTGATAAGACCATTCGGAAACAGCAGCACATCAACCAAAACACTGAAGTGATACTTTTATGTGGATGGAAATTAACATCCACCTATCATTACTTTTTTCATCTAAAGAAAAGCCTTTTAAAATAACTTTCCAAATACGGTCAAGCTGGTAGTGTCACCTAGTTTTGACAAAATAGTCAATAAATTTGTAAATTTATTTCGCTTTTCCTTTCACCATCCATCATAACATTTCTCCTTACTCCCTCTAGTTCAAATATACTTTCCAGATCCAGGACAATACTGACAGTCTCTTACCAGATTTTTATTATTATTATTATTATTATTATTATTATTATTATTATTTTTAATGACCAAAGTAAGGAATAAGCAAAGAACCCACTGATTTTTTTTTTGCTAAAGGATGAGTAAAGTCATAAACAAGTTTTCAAAACTTGCTAGAGTGAAGTTATATTTACAATTAGTAAGTCACTGTCCTCTCAAAAAGTGACTGTGTCGTCTTTACTGACGTCTACTTCGTAGGAGCTGTGCCAGGCAGGGCCAGATTTCCTCAGTCTTCCAGAGAAGTTGGAATGTTTTGTTGTAACCTGGAATGAGTCTTCCTTGCAAGTCTGAGGGTAATGTCACACTGTGTATTTGAATCTCTCTATTTCCCCACTAATACAACCTTCCTCAGCTTTTCAGTCTCACCTTCAGAACCTCTGTCCTGGAGGTGAAATAGGACACTCTTTTTTATCTCCCTTTACATCTGTGACCAAAAAAAAAGGACTTAAGCAAAATCATATTTTTAAAATTCTGATTATACCCCCAGCTTAAATAGCATACATCTTCGCATTATACTTCAAAATTCAGCAGATATTTTATCATACCAAAGTAGGCATTATTTTCTATTCTATCTTGTTCTGAAGAAGCTCAATCAGTTCAGTTTTCATTAAAGAGTAAATCTTAAATATTCCATTTTTCAGTTAACTTTTTCAAAGCCACAGAATTCAGGGAAAAAAAGGAAATGCCAAATACTTGAAACGTGTGCCACCTCACTATCAGTGTCAAGATCAAGGCCTTAGAAAGGAACAAGTAAGCAGGTCAAACCAAGAAGATGTTAAAGCAATTTCGGCGAGTGCAGCAGCTTTGACAGCTGTCAGGGACACTTTGCTTATCACATTAATTGCCATGCACATCAGACCAGGTGAAAGCAAAGAGTGCAAGAAACAGCATGACCATGAAGCCTTTGAAATCAAAAGAGCTTTAAAAGAATGTCTGTGTGTGTGGTTATGTTTGTGTGTGTGTACATGCACACATGCTAGAAAGACAAACAGGTATGAAGAAGGTTACAGACTACTTTGAAAAAACTTACACTATTTTAAAGTTATATCTTTGAATGTTTGAGTTTCTACTTATTATTGGTAACTTGTTTCCTCCCTTTAAATGTCAATCATACTCCTGGAATGAATGGTAACTCAACCAGGGACCATGTCCCACCATGACTACATTTGATCTAGCCCAATGGGCACAATTACACCTTAATTCAGTGATGCTCCCATATATAACTTAAATCAGGAAAACACAAAGTATGAGGTTGACATAGTTCAGCCTAGAACAGGGGTGGGCAAACTTTTTGACTCGAGGGCCACAATGGGTTCTTAAACTGGACCGGAGGGCCGGAACAAAAGCATGGATGGAGTGTTTGTGTGAACTAATACATGTTAACACTGCTGCTGGGAGCGGAGGGGAGAGCAAGAGAACCCTCCGCTCTTTCAGCTCCGCCGGCGCCAATTGCTGTTATCGGGGCGAGCCTCTGGTGGTTACTGAAAATTCTTTGCTTCCGTGTGCCATGGTCCCACCTGGCGCTTGCAACCACTGCCAGCACCAGACCCACTCGCACCTGCAGCCAGCACCAGAGCCACCGCTCATACCCACTGCCGGTGCCTGGTGCTGGCCTCAATGGCTCCACACCATCAGCAGGTGCGAGTAGGGCCGGCGCCATCAGTGCGTGGGAGTGGCAGCAGCAGGCATGGGGCTGCCAGCAGACAGGGGACCTGGGGCCACGGCAGGAGGGGCTGGGTGCGGGCATGGAGGCTGGGCCAAGACCCGTCCCGTGCCTATCACAGCCTTGTGGCCCATAATGCCTTTCAAGGTGCACGAATTCATGCACTGAGCCCCTAGTCTTGTCATAAAATGCATATTTCTATTGAATTACTGGTGAGACTTCAAGAAAATGCTTTATTAAGAGCCCAGCTGAGCTCCCAGACATAAGCCATTATCAACTGCCAGCTATGTGAGTGAACCATCATGGATGTTTTGCCTAGTAATGTCGTCACATGTCCAATCATAGTTGCTAGCTGGTTGAAATCACAGGAGAGACTCCAAGTGATAGCCTTCTAGTTGGGACCCTTCTAACCACAGACCCTTGAGATATACTAATAAATTATTGTTTTAAGCCACTAAATTTGGAGCAATTTGTTATGGAGCAACAGATCATTGCAACATGGGGCAGGAGTGGTATCTGAGCCCAAGGCATTGATGGATTTGCAGCATTTTGGAGGCAAAGGAAGATGAAAAAGAAGAGACAATTTTTTAGTCATCACACGAGACACTATTGGATAAACCATAGCAAATGAATATGTGTATTAATTAACACCCTATAGTTTCTTGGGTGAAAATGAAATAATAATGAAAATTTTCTGTATACAATAAACTTGGAGAATTATGTAACTGTTACATGTTTTTAAGATCTCCAGGCCAACCTACTGTGTGTGGTTCTAGGGGCTCTGCATGGCACCAAGTTAGAAACACAGTCTCTGGTGGAGAAAGATGAGTATTAAAGTTCTCTAGGCCCCCAAAGAGTACTAGTTACATAGATCTGAGTGCCAGTGACCCTTGCCAGTAGAAATGGTACAACTTCTGAATCCTAAAGAGGTAGACAATCATATCCTGAGGTTGGTGGAAAATTCTCCTTACGTGCTTTTTGACACCACTTCAGCCTAGGTTGATGCCCATGGAATCAAGAAGGTACTAAGATTTGGGGATTTCACATGGCCTGCACCCCTTTGAACCCACCCAATTTGAAACCTTCAGAAGAGCTGCTTCTCGCTTTTCACCTGGGATTCAGCCTAAACTCTGAGACATTATAGAAACTCCAGGCAATCTCCTGGTTCCTATCATCTACTCCTTGTTGACCCAAAATTTGCATTGCTGAGTCATTTATTTGCTTATCTATTGATTCATTCGGTTGCAAAGAGGAGGACGGATATTTTGGGAAAATTCACATGAATAAGTTCCCAAATACTCATTAGGATTTGATTGTGATTAGCAATGCATGTAAAAGAGAAAAGGCTGCCCAGGCAGTTTAGACGAACACAATGATATAAGGGAAGAGCACTGTAACTAACTTTCATTCCAAAGACTTGTTCTTTAGGTCACTTCTTTTTATTATTGATTACTATGGGAAAATGAATTTACAAACAAAAATGTTCAATAGTCCAAATCTTGGAAAACTCACAGTATATTTTCATTTGCCTCTGGGTATCCTTTTTTCACTAAGTTAAAATACTTTTTGAGAAATGAATGTTATGGATTATTCATTAAACCAACGAACTTCAGTTACAAAGCCGTTCTTACCATGATACCTGTATGAAGCATTATGCAATGCACAGTTTGAGTCACATCAGCTGCGTGGATCAGATTGTGATAAGGATTTTTGTACTTGCTGTAACCAACTTCTAAAGCTTCTGCAAAGGCAATTAGGCAAGAAACAGGAATCTGTGGAAAGTAATAATTATGATTATATTTTACCAAAAGAGCAGCTCTAAATCAACGTGAACACAACAATTTTAGGGAGAGGACACATTAGTGAGTTAGATTCTTGAAGTTCAATGTGGACTATTCTGAAAAACCGCTTCATCAACCTGTTGGCTTTCAATCCTGAGAAGGACTGTAACCCCCCAAGGGTTTAACTAAGATGAAATGGCAGTCTTACCCATACTGTTGTCTTTAAATGTTTATATCTTCCAGTGTCAAGTCAGAAAGCTAGTTCTTAAAAGGGTAGAATTTACCTATTAGAATTGGTGAAGTCTAGTTTTTCCATCGGTAATACTGTCTCAACATAATTAGCTAGTTTATTAACATGAATGATAGAAAAAGAGCAAAGGGGAGGCCAGATATTATAAACATGGTCACCAGGAAGCTACAGCTTCACACCCCACGGAACCAGAGCATTGTCCCTCCAAGGCAGTGGTTCTCAACCTTCCTAACGCCACAACCCTTTAATACAGTTCCTCATGTTGTGGTGACCCCCAATTTCATTGTTACAAATTGGACATAATTAAAGCATAGTGATTAATCACAAAAACAATATGTAACTATATATGTGTTTTCCGGTGGTCTTAGGCGACCCCTGTGAAAGGGTCATTCGACCCCCAAAGGGGTCGCGACCCACAGGTTGAGAACCGCTGCTCCAAGGGGATTAACACTCCTCCCTTCCCCCCTCCTGGGGGACATAGGACATGAGCGGTAAAGTTGGGTTGCCAGAGGAGAGGTACTTGCCTGTCAGTCTAACCTGGGAAATAGATAATGAGCTAGGGGGCAGAGCTACTGCAAGCCTGTGAAATCTGGGTTAATTGGTTAAACTCCCAGTTATAATCCCCAGAAAAAGAATTCTCTCTCTCTCTTGCTTTGTTCCTGCTCCCTTGCACTCTCTTGCTCCCTGACCTGCACTCACCCGCCATGTGGCCTTCAACAGCTGCATTGGCCCTGTGGACCCCACACGCAATGGCCTGCAGCTGAGAACACAAGCTAAGCTAGCCAGATGCTAAACTGGACTGTGCTTTCATATGGAGGGGAAGCTCTGGGCAGTGGCTTTAATCCCAGCTCCAGTGAAGCCAAGATTGGACTTTTTCCATGGCGAGACAGAGGAAGATGGGATCTTGGAAGGGAACCCCTTTAATTTTATATCATCAATAAAGCTTTCCATAAAACCTCAACTTCCCATAGGGGCCTCAGAAAATTCCTTTTCCCATGGCACTCCAAGAACTCCACTTCCACCAGTACCAGGTAGGTACACAAGAGCACCCCACTGATGGCAAAACAAGACATTAAAATAAATGTCCTCCCAGTACCTTCCAGCTCTAAAAATAGCATGATTCCACACATAATGATGAAAGGTACAGCAGAATGCTCAGAAATCTGATCAAACCTGTTGTTTAAAATGGCTCTAAATGAAGTAAATTAGAAGCCTTTTCGTTTTAGTTGAGGAAAGGTTGACAATAAAGGTTCTTTCTGTGTCTCAGGATCACAGAAGATCATATTTCTTTAAAACATAGCTTTCAATCTCTACATGGCTGCCTGTGAGTAATTCTGGAGGATGTTGGTATGTCATTGGAACGAGATTATAATGGACTCATGATATCCAAGTGGATATATAGTTATGTCAGTGAGTAGGGGAGGATGGCTATCTCAGGTGATGAACTCCTCCCCCTAGCTCTCTGACCTGTCAACTAGAAACACGGTAAAGTGCACTGGTTAAATGACTCAATGTTCTGCATTTTCTCTGTTATTCAAATAACTAATTCTAAGAGCAATTCCCTTTTATTCCATGTTTCTGACCTTGAAACGGTTGATAAGATCATATCTGGTAAACAGTTCATAAATCATAAACTTCAGGCTATGTTCTCCACTTGCTTCATTTAAGGCAAATACATCAAAAGACCACTTGTCAACTTCCTGTAGAAAAAAAGAGTAAATACTTCAGGTGGCAAATTCATACAGTTTTGTTTCTTTCTATGAAAAATTATAGGAAAGATCAGGCATTATACATCCAGCCAGCCAGATTTCAAATCAGCACATTAGACTCTATTTTTACCGGTGTCTGATATGACAAGACCACTTAGTGTCTGTGGTTCACAAAAGTGAGGCCACAAGGCTTAATGGAGGGGTAAGATTGTCTCCTTAATCCCAAGGTAATCAAACGGTGCAAGAAGCCTGAGAACACTTTAATACTTCTCTGATCCTAAATCTTGCTCCAAATTTATGCCCAAATTAATTTCCCCAGAGTGGGCCTCATCTTGCAGGTTATGTAGGTGATGTTAATTGAGGGGTGAAGGGAAGACAGCTGAAATTTCTCTTTCCCACCCACCTACCTGCTACATTGCTTGAAATTCCACCATAGGATTTAGTAATTTGGTTTAAATCTTTGATATTTTTATATCTTCTTTTCAAATGCAAGTATATGCTCCCTTATTACTCACTCTAACCTCAGCGGGTTCATTTATACTTTCCTCCAGGGAAAGATGGGAAGATAAAGGAAGTGGGTCTTTTGATTGAGGAGGAGGATGGTAATTTTGGCATTTCAGGCAATTCCCTCAGGAAGGAAGAGGGAAAGAGGTATTCTAGGAAAGCGCCTCTTGCTGCTGCATGGTTTTGCTTAAGGTAATTCCAGGGAAAAAAACTTGAAATGGCCTTGTAGCAGGTGATATCAGTCCCATACATCCTGAGGGAACTTTTAATGTAAAGTTTGAGCTCCAGCACCGAAGCTCAAACTTTAAATAAATCACTGAAATTAAGAAGCCTAAAGAAATGCAGCAAAGTCAGTCCTAATGATTATCAGAAACTATTAGCCAAGAAGGTCTGATTACATACAATGCACGGTTAATATTAGTAAGTAAGCGGACAACCTTAAATCTATGCATCAGGTTTGAATCTGAGCAGGCGATGTTTAGAGCTTCACTCACCTACCACATTTTATGGAGGCCAACTGTGTGATGCATCTCACATGCTGAAACTAATCTAAAACATCTGATAAAAAGCATTCAAACAGTCTCCTTTAAACTTAGTTCTTTTGAAACATAGCAATAACTTCAAAAGGTCCTTTGAATCACTTGGAAACACCAATGAAATATTTACTGAACTGCTTGTGTACCTTTGTTAAATTCCTTGCATTTGGCCCTAAGTTGATCCCTAAACACTTGCTTTATCTGTTTGTCAGTTGCAAGTCTCTAAAAGTTCTATTAGAAGGCATTTTACCATCAGTAAAGCTCAAAGGAGGCCAACAAATCTTTTATCAAATTCCAAAGCCAACACAGAAGAATTAGTTCAGACCATTACAAGGCTGCTGTTTACAGTTCCCGTTAGGGGTTTCCCACTGGGTAAAAGGTTAGTTCTCCATTTCTTGGGGATTTTTCATCAACAATGATGATTACCTTTGTAAACTAATGCAGATGCTTGGCTTTGATTTGTCAGATTGAGAACAAAGAAAATAAGGAGGTATTTCAGGAAATAATAATTATTTAAGTAAAATATTCTTTAATAGTTCCTATGTTTTTTCTATAGTATATTTTAGAAAAACATTTACATTCTCTCATACTTAAATATTTTGTGAGTTGGTTTCTAAGCAAAGGTTCTTAAAATAAATAATATACTTTCCCATAGTTGAGGAAATAAAAGTCTCTGAAGAGCTGAGTAATTAATATCCTATAATGTGACATTTCAGCTACACAATAATTGCTATATCAGAATTCAGAAACATAAAGATAAAAAAGCATCAAAGAAAAACAAGCTATCTTTTTAAATTAATAAGATTAAAATCTAATATGTAGCAAAGGAAAACCAAATGCAAGGGGTTACAGAAAAGGAAATCAAATGACAAAAGAAAGCAATATAAATTTAAGCTAGTAAAGTAGTTTAATACATATTTTAATTCTTGGTTAGTACAGGAAAACCACCGTAAGACTTAGAGAAGGCAAAGTTGAAATTCTTCCACCCAAATTAAGTGATAGAAAAAAAATAAGGAATGTTGAATTATGAGCTTTCAAAATGCTTCTGTGGAAATAATGGCTAGGAACAGTACACACACATACACACTCACACGCACACGCACACACACACACACACTCACACGCACACACACACGCACACGCACACACACACATGCACACACTCACACGCACACGCACACACTCACACACACACTCACACGCGCACACACACACACTCACACGCACACGCACACGCACACACTGGAGAGAAGTAAATGAGCCAAAACCTTTCCTCTTCAGAGTTTTGACACATTAGTATTTCTAACACATTAAGTATTTTAGCACTGCAATTGGGTCTCAGACTAGGGCAGCCATAGGAAAAGAAGAAACAAGAAAGATAGATTTTTTTGTTGTTTTCTTTCTTAATTTTCTTACTTTTTATAAATTTTTTCAGACCTAAAATTCTGGACAATTTTATTCCATATACGTTTTTTGACTGAAACATCTTTTTATAACGCATTCAACTTTTCTATAACATATACAAAACCAAATTTGTATATTCTGACAAGTCCTGGTGCTGTCAAAATTGAATTCAAGATCCATGTAAATAAAGCATAGGGAAAAAAATCACACATGTGTGCTCACACATGCATATGCATTGATATAGTTTGTTAGTGAAAATCAATCCTCAATTAAGTCTAAAATGAGTCATAATTTGGAACACATGACATTCTGTAAAATGGTTAAAATATTTTTTACATACCAGTACGTAAGCTGCAACAAAGACCTATTTTCATTTCCTCTGACAATTTTAAGAAGATTTAAAAACATAACTATTTGGAAAACTAAAATAATTGAAATGATTTCACCTTTAATGTTACTATGACAGCTTCTGGATATGCCAAACCAACCATGTGATAGGACTTTCTGTACATCCTAAAAAAGAAAAATAAGTATGTATATACACATATGTATCACTTACTCAGTATAAACATAAGGGGAAAGATTACTTTCAACTAGTTCGCCTTTTATCGTTAGTTACAGGCTGCCTTTGTGACAACAATGAAATAACTACAGCCATCCTTTATTAAGCTCCACAATGTGACAGATGCTAATACTATTTTGTTTACTTACAACCACAATCTGAAGTCCTATTGATTTTAGTTTCCAGGTAAAGATATCTTTGCCTTAACTTCATCTTATTAAAAGAGACTGTCTTTTGGGTATGCAACAATAACACTTTCTAGCATGTCACCATATCACTGACAGCAGAACATTCTTGTTTTATGTCCATTTATGTACCAAAAACTTCAGTGTGGAGATTGAATGTCATTAAAATAGCTCATATATTTTTTCCACATAATGGAAATTATAGAATGGAATGTGTAGCATCATAAAAATTTGCACAGATTTCTTTTTTTTAAGTTTAGAATATCGGGGGAAACAATATTGACAAAAATTGTTTAAGGTTGTTCAAATTGTCATTTAACATCATTTACAAAAATTATCCAGAAAGAAGAAAGTTATTTCTATTTTTATAATAGTATAAATAATAAAAATATTTTTATTAATCAGTAATTTGTTGGATTTTCTATCTTTCATTGGGCAACCAAGATGCCCATCAAAAACCAAATTAGACAAACACCATAATTTAATAATTATATCATTAATTTATATTAGGGTTCAATATAAGAAAAAGTAATTTGAAAAAAAATATTCTGCATCTTCTATAAAACCACTATGGAAAATATCAATCTTCTTATTTAATTTACATTATATTAAAAATCCTTAAGACATATTACCCATTTTCTATGTAAAAGCTATCTTTTTTAAAAGATCATAAAGGTCGAGTCATTTATCATGTTTTCCTTTTAAATCTGGAATTTCTTGAATATCATAATTAAAATATTGTTTATATTTATATCTACCCTAGGCTTTCTTGATAGAGCAACCTGCATTTCATGACAGAGATGTTACCTTATTTTCAAGTTACATTTATTGTAAATGACTTTAACTAATTTTTGAATGTAGGTGATTAGTTATAATAAAAATATTATCTGTATACTCTATTCTGTTGGGAGATTTCAGAATAGTTTATAAATAAAATTACTTACACTAATTGCTCCATTAAGCAGGGATAATTATTCAAATCTTGCAGGGCAAGGAAACTACTAACTACACTATAAAAGAGCCAGAAAATAATTATTGCCAATAATATTTATGAGGGTTTTTTTTCCCTAAAGAAACAGATAGTTTTTTCTATCTATTTTTCTAGTCATCATTACAAAAAAAAAAAGTTAAAGTACAGGAGAAATGAAAGGATGATAGACCAGGAAAAAAAAGGTCAATATAAAAATCAATAGGAATACGAATTTTTACAAATTAAGTAACATTAAAACAGTTTGACCTAATGGCATAAAAGGCATCATGATGTAGCAAAGAGAACACACGCTTTGAATAGCTTGTTAGCCACTCACTAGCTGTGTGCCTTTGGAAAACTATTTAATGTCACTCACCTGTAAAATGAGAATAACTATAAGATTTCTGTGAAGAGTACATACTATAAATGCCTAGCATAATATAATAAGTACTCGATATAAGACAGTCATCATTATTATTAATATTGTTATTCTGCAGCAAATACCCTTGATTCCAATGCTTACCATTCCTTAGGGCTCCCTGGGCTCAGTGGGAACTCTGGTGCTATTACGTTTCTTAGACTTTACAGTAGGTTAAGAAATAAATATCAGTATAGATTCTCATTATATGAAATGTAAAGGATACAAAAATGAGGATCCCCCCTCCAAATTGATAGAGAAAATTTCCCATTGTCATTTTCTAGCCCTATAATTGAAAATAAAATGTTGAGATAAAAAATGAGAAATAGGAAATCGAGATAACTCATCCTGGAATCAGAATGAATGTGGGAGAAGGTGGATGCGGTTGCCTCACACTTGAGTAAAGTAGTTTATATATTGCAAGTTGCTGAAAAAGAATAATGAATTTCCTAGGCTCTTACACGTGACAAAAGTCCAGTTGGAAATATAGTGGATTATTTTTGAAAGTTTTGACTATAGTTACAAAATATAAGTCAAACCTTAAAACACAACTATTTATGCCAGACACTGTGCTAGGGACCAGATTTTTTAGTGGCGAATAAGAAAAATATAGTTGCTACTTTCATGAGATTTAGTCAGTGGTGGAGAGGAAAAATGAATAAGAAACAAGATATAATTACAGCGGGAAGTGCTATGAGGTAAACCACTGGTTGGGGCAGAGAAAGTAATGAACAGCACACAGAGTGATCTGGAAGGATAAAAAGGGCCAGCTAAAATGGTCAAAGGGTGGGGAAATCATTTCCGAAAGAGGAAATATCAGGATTAAGGGCCTCAAGGAAGAAAGGAGTTTAGGGGTGTTCATGGAGTTGAAACCAGACTGGTATAGATACTCAGTCAAGCAGGTAAAAAAGAATTGGGGGGCGGGGGGTTGCTAATCCTGCAAAGTCATCATACAAAAATTCTCTAATACCAAGTGAAAAGGAAAACCCACAGGTAATAGTAAGGTTCAGAGGGACAGGAACCAATTTATATTCTAAAACAGCACAGTAGGATGACTTATTTGGAGAAGGCAAGCAAGGAAGAGGGGAGCCCAGTTCAGAAGCTATTGCCATGCTTCTGATGGCAGGTGGCGAAGGCTCCCTTTGGAGATGCGGGAGAGGAGATGAGACAGTGAGCGGACTCGGGGTACATGTGGGTAAGTGAATAGCCAGGACTTGCGGAGGCACTGAATTTGGGGAAGATGCTTGAGAGAAGGCTCAAGAAGACTTTCTAACTTTCAAGATCAAAGATGATTATTTTTGAAAACTCAAGATAAGCATATCCCACTACTTTTATGCATTTACTAGTGGGAATTCAAGGGTAAGAAAAAAGATTTTATTTCCAAATGTTTGTAGCACATTGCTTTCTTCAAGACTGCTTACTAATTCAGTGATCTTAAGTACACTTTAATATTTATATAGGCTATTAAATATGTTGAATAGCACAAAAAATTAGCATGTCAATATATTTTATAGAATTCTTAATCTTCTACTGAATGGAAATGGAAATTTATTTGATTTACATTCACAGTTTGTATTTCTTTTCAGTTTGCCAAGTTCTGTAACATTTTCTTAAAAAAGACAAAATATGCATTGCTTCAGTAAATCAAAACAGTCTGTGATTCTCTCACTGACTTTCTGAACTACTATTTATTTTGAATTTGATGTTATGAAAAAAATCAATAACTATCACACACTTGCCTGAGGAATATTGTTATAGAAATTCTTTCTCTCCAGCCCTGTCTACCTGTTTCAGATTCTGGTCCCACCAAGGCAGGGTTGGGACCAGTTTATGTGCAAAGGGTGCGTGCATGCGTGTGTGTGTGTGTGTGTGTGTGTGTGTGTGTGTGTGTGGCGGGGGGGGGGGGGTAGGGTCACCTCACCAGACTAATCAAATTGCTCACTATGATGATTGTTTTATCAAAGCCAATTAGATATGATTAAGTAATACTCAAAATAATTTGAGTAGTCACTGAGTGGTTTTTATTATGGGTAACACAGGCACAAGCCAAGATCCTAGAAACTTTACGTGCGTAGTTATAATATATTTTTAAGTCACATTGAATACTTCCTTTTTAAAAGATTATTTTTCAATTACAGTTTATATTCAGTATTATTTTGTATTAGTTTCAGGTGACACGTTGAATATTCTTTGCAATGCATTCTCATTTTCATTTTTAGAAGCCCAAGTCTATTTCCCATTCTTCCCTTAACAGAAGAAAATTAAAGTTTATACTGTTCATTAGAGGTAATGGCTAGAGGTGTCAGAAGATTTAAAATGATATTATTTCCCTTAAATTTAATTTTAAGTACATTGACAAACAAATTTCTCTGTTCCTTGGTTTTATTTGTCTCAAAACTGTTAAAATAAACTTTTTATATAGAAATTAAAACAATGTAATTGTTTTTTATTCTAAAGAATTTCTAAGAACTAGTTTTCAACATGGTTAGTTGTAACATGTTTATTTCAAGTCTTTCCGTACTTTAGTGTTGAAACATCTTGTTTCCCAGACAGAAAAGTACGTTGTATTTTTAAGGGCTAACAGAATGTAACATGGGGTCATATTAACATGTATTCCACATGAGAAACTGATGATTTGATTCAGTGCTTCTAGGAGCCATCACATATTCCTTGCTTCAGTGACAGAAATGTTAAAAAAAATATATATACACAAAATTCTTCCAAAGTGGACAGAGAGAGCTTTCCTCCTATAACGAGAACAGAATGGTCTTCTCTCTTTAGTGCAGAGAGAGACCTGCTTGGTTTTGGTGTGTAGTGTAGAATTTACTGTATGAGGTGTTACAATTTATTCAGGTAAAATTAGTTGTGTGGCATATGAATGTGTTATAATTGTTTTTAAACAGTTATTCACAAAAGTTCATTCAAAAGCCAAAAGCCTTTGCCTTTAGTCTTTATGTCAATTTAAAATGAATAAAAAGAATAATCCAGGATAGGAAAATTTTGTTATAGGTAAGTTCATCATAAGTCCTAAGTCTGTTCATTGTAGGGATACTTATGATTGAGGTTTTCCTCAGTAATATATAGGCTCCCATAACTTCGAAAGTGTAGGTATAGTTTCTGCCTTTTGGATTTTGTCTTGAGATACCAGAAATTTCACATACCTTTCCACAAAAATTCCAGCTTGAACAGCATGCACAATGCTCCGAAACTTTGGCTTTTCCTCGGATTTCTTTTTCATCATCCCCATTTTTCGTGTAAAGGTAGAAGCCAGCCAGTCCCGGACTTCCAGTGGGACTGAATCTGACTGAATGTCACTGAGCTCATCGTCAGTATCCAGCAGTCTCCTACAAAAATGTATACAGATGAAAACTTTAGGAACATTTAAGAAAATAACAATAAAATAAGCACTGCAATAGGATTTAAATACACAAATCCCTTTCTGATCATTCCTTAATATGAACTACCTAAAACAAGAAAAATGATTGGGTTAATATTTGGAAAGCTCTGAATTTCTCAAATTTGTAATTTTCTTAAAGTAAGACTAATGGACTTGAGCATTTCCACATTCCCGATCATTTAAGAGCAATGATACCAGTCTGGAGATACCAGCCTGCTAATATTAATATTCTAATGGTGAGTAAAATTAAGATGAGATGGGAAAGAAAGGCTTTAAACAGGTGTCTACTAGTAAAGGAAGGAACTGGAATAGAAAAGAGGGATAGAAGCCATCAAAGTCATCTTATATTTAATACACACAGTACAGATGGTACATACTATTTCACTAATGGCCTTTGAGTTTACAAATGTCATTCATGGGTGCTATTTCATTTGCTTTAGGTATCTTTAAATTTTAGGAAAATAATAAGTACTCTAAAAGATATTAATTCAATATTAACATCACAGATTTAAAAAGTGAAAAAGTAAAAACAAATTATTTAAAAACTCATTTTAGGTGACAGAACCAGTGGAAGTGGAAGAGGAACTCCTCCAGCGGTGAGCAAATGCTTGTGGAGGGTGGAGCTCTGAGGGCTTTAGAACTGCTGGCTGAGAACCCCCTGAGTGAGGGAGGAGGTAAACAGGACTGAGAGCATTGCCCTCTCCGATATAAGTTCCAGATGCACCATATTGACCAGACTGATGACTTTCTGGCCATATGTCCTAAACTCATACAGCTGTCAATAAGGCAGGTCAGCTCCAGTGACCCAGAACTTCCTAAATGTCTCAACCAGCAAGAGACAAAAGGCTCCCCACAAAATATAAAACCAGCTTTGCAGAGCAACCGGGCTTCGCCTCCAGGAAGAACACAGGCCAGCTCTGCCTGTCACTTGATTCGGTTATTTCCTTGTCAGTGCACCAATTTAATAACCTAGAGCTATTTTGGGCACATGTTAGATTTGACCTTTGGGTTCTATTTGCTTTGGTAAATCTCTGCACAGAGTGAGGTCTAAAGATTATGAGTCGGTGGAAGGAAGGTAGCCAGAAATGACAGCGTGCGCTAAATTATCCAGAATAAGTCACACACCATCTTGCGAGGACAGGGACCAAGGCAAGGGCAGAAGAGAAGGAAGCCCACCCCCCACTACCAAAAAGAAGCTCAAAAGATTATGTCACCTTCTCGATGTGTTGCCCATTTTCTAAAAACTCTCAGAGGACCGTCATTTGCCAATATTCATTTCTCATGGTATTAACCATGAAAGCATTTATGAAATAACGTATGAAAAATATACCCGATTTACATGTGGGAGTTACAAAACTGCATGCATACATATGAAAATAAGAAGATTTACATCGTTGGAAGTTAATACTAGTTAATACTTACTGTATGTCATTTTCAATTTTCTTTCGGGCCTTAAGTTTGGATGATTTTGACTTAGCCTTAATACACGGACATAGTAATTCAAAGGAACATATTTTTTTTCTCCTTCTGCCCATTTTAAATTAGATTCCTTAGCCACTTGAAGCAAGAGAGTACAGAGCATGGCTTGAAAATTTCAGGGCTTATGCCATTTCTATGATTTCTTATGCCGTGATCACATAAAAGCTCCGAGCAGAGCATGCGGAATGAGGACCATTGTACTGTAATACTGTGATGTCACCGTGCTCCAAGCATTCTCGTGCTGCCTTGTTTTATCCACTATCGAGGGGCAGACACATAGTAAGGCTGTCAATTACTCCTTTGACATTGATTACTTTATGGCTACGTGTCCTAAACTCACAAATTGTTCTAGCCAGATGGCCAAACATGGCAACAATCAGCATATGGAAGTGAGAGTTCCCATAGGGATGTGGTGCTCAGGGGTCTGGCAATCCTTAGTCATGAGGCATGATGTCATGCACTGAGAAGGAAAGGGCCTATAATCTCAGGGGGAATGAGTGAAGGGGATTAATTAGTGGATATGGGGATACAGGAAGACTGTGTGCAAAGAGAAAAACATGGAATATGCTATTTTATAACTAAAAAGGCAAATCTGGAAAAAAGCAACAAATAGCTCTGTGATGGCCAGTTTACATGTTAACATGGCTAGGTGATAGGCCCCAGTTGTTTGGTCAAATGGCAGTCTAGATGTTGCTGTGAGGTATAGTTTAGATGTGATTAATATTTAAGTCATAGACTTTGAGTAAAGCAGCTGACCCTCCATAATGTGAGCGGGCCTTATTCAATCACATGAAGGCCTTAAGATTTAAGAGATAAGAGGGAGGTCCCCCAAAGAGGAAGAAATTCTGGCTCCAGAAAGCTTTCTGACTCAATATTGCAACATTACTCCTGCCAGAATGTCCAGCCAGTATCGGCCTGCCCTGCAGATTTCCACTTTGCCAGCCCCCAACAATCACACAAGCCAATTCTTTTTTTTTAAATTTCTTTATTGGTTAAGGTATTACAAATGTGTCCTCATCCTCCCATTAACCCCCAACCTCCCCCCACCCCGCACTCATACTCTCATCCCCCTGTTGTCCGTGTCCATTGGTTTGGCTTATATGCACGCATACAAGTCCTTTGGTTGATCTCTTCCCCTTACCCCGACCCTCCCCTCTGGGGATTGATAGTCTGATCGCTGTTTCTCTGTCTTTGGGTGTGTCCCTGTTCATCAGTCTACGTTCTTCTCTATATTCCACAAATGAGTGAGATCATGTGGTATTTATCTTTCTCTGACTGGCTTATTTCACTTAGCATAATGCTCTCCAGTTCCACACATGCTGTTGCAAATGGTAAGAGTTCCTTCTTTTTTACAGCAGCATAGTATTCCATCGTGTAGATGTACCACAGTTTTCTAATCCATTCATCTACTGATGGGCACTTAGGCTGTTTCCAGATCTTAGCTATGGTGGATTGTGCTGCTATGAACATAGGGGTACATATATCTTTTCTGATTGGTGTTTCTGGCTTCTTGGGATATATTCCTAGAAGTGGGATCACTGGGTCAAATGGGAGTTCCACTTTTAGTTTTTTGAGGAAACTCCATACTGTTCTCCACAGTGAGCCAATGCTTTAAAATAAATCTCGCTCCTTCTCTTCAGAGCCTTTAGGTTAATATAATATTATACATATTTTATATAAAACAAAGACTAAGAATCTTCTATCTATCTATCTAATCTATCTATCTATCTATTAGTATTTATCAATCTACCTACATATCTAGACGAAGAAAGAATATTTTCAACCTTCATGAACACTATGTGGTAACTGTCAGCATGGGTTATAAATCATATAGGAGATAAAGGCACAGCTTTGTATTACATTAATGTTCATTTAATAAAGCATATCAATCCTCATTCTGGTTTTAAATGATAAAATATCATTTGCAAGAGACTAAAATGTTTTTTTAATTGTTATGGATCTAAACTTCATACTGTCTTTTCATGGCTTAATAGCTCATTTCTTTTTATTGCTAAACTAGAGGCCCAGTGCACAAAATTTGTGCACTCGGGAGTGGGGGGAGCAGGCCTAAACCGGCAGTCTGACATCCTTAGCACTGCTGCGGAGGCCAGAGAGGCTTCTGCCACTGCCACTGCGCTCGCCAGCCATGAGCCCGGCTTCTGGCTGAGCAGCGCTCCCCCTGTGGGAGTGGCACTGACCTCCAGGGGGCAGCTCCTGCATTGAGCATCACCCCCTGGTGGTCAGTGTGCATCATGTGACTGGTTGTTCCGCCATTTGGTTGATTTGTATATTAGCCTTTTATTATGTAGGATAATATTCTATTGTATGGATGTACTATATTTTGTTTATACACTCAACTATTAAAGAACACCTCGGTTGCTTTCAAGTTTGGGCAATTATGAATAAAGCTGTTATAAACATTTGTGTGCCGTTTTTTCAACTCATTTGAGAAAATACTAAGGAGCACAATGGTTGGAACTTATGGTGTTTAGTTTTTTAAGAAACTTCCAAACTCTCTCCTAAAGTGGCTGTACCATTTTGCATTTCCACCAGCAATAAATGAGAGAGTGGCCAAGCCATCCTCATCTCTTGTTGGCCCACTGCAGTAGCATCCTCACTGGTCTCTCAGCTCTTGCCCTGGCCCCCTTCAGTTTCTTCTTTCCTCTGCAGCCACTATAACTCTTTTAAAGTATAAATCAGACCATGCTAATACCTGATCCACGAAATCCTACATCACAAGCTCTGTCTCCTCCTTCATCTCCTAACCAGTTCCCCGTTAGTCATTTTGCCCAAGCAATGCTGACCTCCTTGCTGCATGCAAACCTGCCAAGTTTGCTTCTGCTTCAGGGCTTTGCACTTGCTGCTCCCTCTGCTTAGAATCTCTTATGGAATTTTTGTGGGGATCATTTCCTCACTGCTTTCAAGTAAAGAAGTCTCCCCTGAACCCCCTCCTCAAATAGTAAACACCCTTATTCCTTTTTATCCATAGCACTTACCATTACTTGAAGTCATGTCATATGCTTATTAGTTTGTTTATTCATTTTATGTTTCATCCACTGACTATAAAAACCTTGAGAACAGAGAGTTGTTCTGTTTCTGTGCATTGCTGCATCAGCAGTGGCTACAACAGTGCATGGCATAGATTGTGGGACCAACATATACCTACTAAATGACTAGAAAATGTCTGACAATATTTGCACTGAACCATTATAAATAATGAGCTTTAGGGAGTGGAGTGCGGGTGGAGATGGTAGAAGAAGCTTTAGTGTTTAGAGTGCCGTGCTATTTGATTGATAAGCAGCAGCATGCTGGGAGTAGTTCACATTTGGCAATCATCTCTTCATTGCCTTTCACTTACTGTGCCCTTCAACAGTCCCTTTACAGTTTTTGAAGCAAGTTATGGGGAAACATATATTTGTCATGGAAAATATATTAAACATTTTTATAGCCTTTTGAATTAAAAGTACAGGAATTTTAAAAATAGTATGTACCGTTTCCATGCCTTTAGCCAAGGACCTCAGTATTTCTGTTAAATAATAACTCTTTTATGCTCACATATCGAGCATGGTAAGAAATTCCTAATGAAGGCATAAATAAGGTGTAGCAGATTAAAATAATCATTCCAGTTTAGCAGGAGGAAAGTTGAAAGACAAGTGGATAAAAACCTAAATTTAAATTAAAAAATAAACCAGTACACCTAGTGGTGCATTTCTCTTCCACCTCTTTCTTCTTCCTTATTTGTTTTCCCTTCCCCTGGCACCTGCCTTCTACACTTCGTCCTCCTTCCTCTGAGCACAAGATACTCTTCAAATTTCATTAGACCATGTCAGATAGGGCAGGAACAAAATCTATGGAGTCATATAAAATAGTAATCCTGGCTTTAGTTAGAGAATTATCATTAATAATTTTCCTCTACATTTATCTAAGATGTGAAAATATCTGAATACTTAAATAAGATTATGTTACATGTAAAACTCATAAGACTATATAGTCTGCCCTTATTTTATTTTTGGAATAAATTTGTGCAAAGCTTGATAAAATGTGACATCAAATACTACAATGAATTTTGCTTTCAAGATATCCCAAACCTTTATTGCCCTTCATCCAATATAATAGTGTTAGATGGCAGAGTAAGCATAATTCTTTACACTGCAGTGCTCTTAAAAAATTGAAGACTGTGTGTTTAAGAAGTTAACAACATAAAAGAATCACTGGCGCGTTTTCCTTGGGAATTCTTAAAATGCACTACATAGAAAAGAATAATAAGGAGTATATGTATAAAATGTTATCACCGTTAACCTTGGAAAAATGCTTCTACTGGTGTTTGATGTAACTTTTTGTTTTAGTCCCAATGGAGTCAATACAGCATAAAGTGAGGGGTCCCTAACTATGAACTGTGTGTTTATGGGGGAGGGGAGGGTGGCAAGCTGTGAAAACTGACCCTGCATCCAATCAGCACTCAGCTGATTCTTGGGAGATATTTATATTCCAAATTTTCTCTCGAAATCAGATGACACAACTCCCAAAGGGCTTATATTTTGAACTAGAAAGTTTGTAGGGGAAGGGAATAAAGGAGGCAGCCACGGAAGGAGAGGTCATGGGATTTTGACTCTTACAATTATAACAGTGAAAATATTTCTTTTCACAGTGGACTCTTGGAAAATGATTACCCCTGTATCCACATGGTTATTTCCAGGCAATTGGTGCCCATACACACACCTATTACGTATTAAAATTCAAGTGCTGAGTGCAAGTAGGAGAAACTAACCTCTCAAGTTTGAAATTTTCTTCTTCCTGTTTTACTATTATTATAAAGAACACATTTCAGCAAGCAACTAAGTCATTGAATCCTGCCCCTAACATTTGTTGGGCCCAGGACAGGAGCACACTTCTCTAAAATACTATATAATTAAATAAAGTTATGTATCAAGTGAATAAATTATTTATGTTTTATCCTTCTACCTTTTATTCTTTTAAATATGTTTTTATTAATTTGAGAGAGAGAAGAAGGGAGAGGGATAAAGAAATAGAAACATCTATGAGAGAGAAACATCGATCAGCTGCCTCCTGCACGCCCCTACTGGGGATCAAGCCCACAACCTGAACAAGTGCCTTGACCGGGAAACGAACTAGTGACCTCTTGGTTCATGGGTCGATGCTCAACTCCTGAGCCACACCGGCCAGGCAATCCTCCTACCTTTGAATAAGTTTCATGAAAGCCTGACAACTTGAGTTTGAATTGAGAATTCTCAACTCCTGAGTGACAGAGTAGGGCCAGCTGTGGCTGCCCCTCTGCACTTACCTAACTTTCTGCTCAGGCCCTCAATACAGAAGCAGGTGGACACTGCAGCCTCCTAGTAAAATCGTCATCAACCTGCCCAGCCTGAAAGCAGCTGCTTCTTGGCCACTCTTTAGGGGTTGCGGGGGTATACACAGCAACAGTGTCCTGTGTCCCCTCAGGGGGAAAGACCTAAGAAGGAAGCCCATAAAGGCTTAAAAGACAGGCTAGGGGAGCTTTGAGCAGAGAATTCTGGGGTGTTAGTGTCCAGAATATGGTAAAGGGCACATTGCGCAGGGCATGGGATTCCAGGGTCCAAGTGCCTAGAAGAGGGAGAGGGTCATGGGCTCCAGGTTGTTCTTGGCCTTGGAGACCTATTACCTTGGGGAGGGGCACACTGAAAGAGGGTTGCTGAGCACCTAAAATGGGGGCAGCGTCAGGTAAGTGTTTCTACTGACCCTGAGCTAAGGTTGGTATTGAATTCCTATGTAGTAAACATCTTTCAGGTGAGTCCTTCCTGGATGGCTGGGGGAATTAAGAAAGGTTGATCTTCCTGCCGTATGGTTATTCTTTTGGGGTAAGTGGTTCCCTGGTAGGCAAGTTTATTAGTATTATTTCTTTGATTAACACATATCAGCTCTGAGCTGACTATATACCACCCCCCACCCCCCAAAAAAACACACACACACACACACAAAAAAAAAACACAACACTCTAAGGGCAATCATAAAGCTTCACTCAGACTTAGGAACTATCTTAAGACAGATATAGATCAGTGATGGCGAACCTATGATACGCGTGTCAGAGGTAACACGCAAACTCATTTTTTTGGTTGATTTTTCTTTATTAAATGGCATTTAAATATATAAAATAAATATCAAAAATATGTCTTTGTTTTCCTATGGTTGCAAATATCAAAAAATTTCTATATGTGACACGACACCAGAGTTAAGTTAGGGTTTTTCAAAATGCTGACACGCCGAGCTCAAAAGGTTCGCCATCACTGATATAGATGATTGTGCCAGCTGACTTTGTTGCTTACTTACTGTGAACCAGGCCCACAACCAAGTTTTACCCCATTTAATCCTCATATCATCATCATAAGGAACACAATTACTATCCCTATCCCTATTTTGCTGATGAATAAACTTGAGGCACAGAGGCCTAACGTAATTTGCTGATAATCATGCAAGGAGTGGCCATGCCACTTTTTGAGCTCAAGTCTATCAAATTTCAGAATCTGAGTTTTTAACTGCTGAGTTATCCTTCTCCTTAAATTCATGTTTTTCTTACTAAGTACCCAGACTACCTTCTCATTCAGACACTATACATATCAGTAATCATTATTCCCTATCCCATCTCTACCTTGAAATTTAGGGTTAAAATTTGGATTTAAAAAAGTCTTAAATGAGTTTGGCCCACCAGCGAATTTCCAGTTGAAGGAAGTTTAAATTTATTTCCTACAGCTGGTATGTTGCATTATGTTCTCATGGAAAAATACATCTGTATGGTAGAATTTTAGGGTATTTTGAAGTACAAATAAATTAAATGCCAGGATAGTAAAATACATTTGAAATGCCATATTGACTCTCAGTACCCTACTTCCTCAGTGCTAAATACATCTGAGTTAATTTTCCAGACCACCACCATTTATTTATTTATCATTTATTCCTTGTCTTGTTCCATAGGAGACTTAAAATAGCAGGCTTTCAAATTTATTTCAACGTTTTTTGTTTTGTTTTTCTTTGTTCTGTGTGTTTTGTTTTTATTTTTATTTATTTTTTTATTTTGGTGGTTTTCTTTCTTTTTTCTGTCTACCTTGTAGCTTTGCTCAATGTTTCTTTTGGTTTTACTGGTCTTTTTTTAAAACTGTGAGAAGACGAGCATTATATCTGAGTGACTATAAAGACTAAACATTTGGATCGACAAGTCAGTTATGGTGACCTTAGCTCAATTCTCAAGAGGCAAATCTTGGCTAAAATGAGGTCAGCTGAGGAGACTGCTAAAGTTAGCTGTGGCTTTCTCCAAGTTAAGGCCTAAGGCGGGCTCTGTGCCTCCTCTGTACCCGCCACAGGAAGCAGAGCCCAGGCAGAGGACCCCATCCCCCAGGACAGGCAGCAATGGCTGGCGGAAATGTAGAGGAGGACTCTGAGAAGGAATCAAGTTGCTTGGAAAGTGAGGATCAAGACTGTATTTTTGGAGTCAGTCCCGAGACGGAAATGAAGGAATGGGCGAAGCAGAAAACTGCCCTAGGCCTTGCTGATGACACTTGACTTCCTACCAGGAAGTCCTCTTGGTTCAAAAATATCTTTGAAAATATTCCATTAGGCACAAAGCCTGACATTCCACTAATTGTTAATTTATTTTTTAATCAATGAGCATCCTTTTTGATTAGGAGAACTGCCTCTGGAGTCAGAGTCTTGGCTCCATCACCTTTTAGCTGTGTGGTCTTGGAAAAAATACTTCATCTGTCTGAATCTCAGTTTCTTTGTCAATAAAACAGAGATCTTCATAGTAATAATAGAACAGAGACGATAATAATAGCATCCCTACTGGTGCGGGAGGCAACTGGGCTGCTGATCACGGGATGGTGAGCGGTGGCCCTGCCCCCCTATCACCCCTCCACCGCCTCCCCCATTGCTGTCCCCGTCCTCTGCCCGCTGGCACGTGCCTTGGCTGGCTTGGTGCCACCTACTTGCCGGCGCTGCCCCCGCTGACCAGTTGCTCCTCCATTCAGTCAATTTGCATATTATGCTTTTATTATGTAGGATGGTGATCCCTGGAAGGTTTAGAGATTAAGGACATGGACTTTAGAGCGAAGCAGACCTCTGTGGCTGTATAGATGAAGTGACATCAACCCTAACCCAAAGGCACTTAAATAATGGAGAAATTTATTATTTTCCTTGTCATCAAAGCTAAAGGTAGGTTGACGCCAGTAGGGATTATTTAAAGTCAGCAGGTCAACAATATCATCAAGAACACAGGTTTCCTACATCTTTCTATACTGCCAGATTTAGTGTGAGGTGTTGCTCTATACTTATAGCTGTATCAGTTTTAAGTATTGTACCCAGATCCAACACCCAGTGGCATAGGACTCCTTTTCTATGAGAGGAAATATTTGCCAACACCCTCATTAGTCTCATTGGCCTGAATTACATCACATGACCATGTCCAAACTCACTGGTTAGAAAAATGGAGACTAATTACTGGTTTAAATCCACTAGGATTCACCCATATTGAGCCTGGGTCTGGGGTTGGTCTCCCTGGAATCACTTGGCTTTGTAGAGGAGATTAAATAATTGGAAAAAGGGGTGTTCTATTAGCAAGAAGGAAGAATGGGGATTGGGCATGCTCCATTTAAGATTGAACCTGTCTCTGACACTTAATAGTTATATGATCTTTAAGGAAGTAAATTACTTTCTTTATGCCTCAAATTTTTAACTTTATAGTGAAAATAATGCGAATATATATGGCATAGGGTTTTTGAGACTTACTTAGAATTATATGTGTAAATTGCCTTGGATATAATTTTCAGTCTTAATTCTTATTGCTATCATTATCCTAGCTAATAAAGAGGGAATATGCTAAATGACCCTCACACCATCACAAAGATGGCAGTGCCCACAGCCAATAAGGAGGGAATATGCTAATTGACTGCCCCACCCTCCAAGATGGTGGCGCCAACAGCCAATAAAGAGGGAATATGGTAAATGTCTGCCCTGCCCTCAAAGATGGTGGCACCCACAGCCAATAAGGAGGGAATATGCTAACTGATTGCCACACCCTCAAAGATGGGACACCCACAGCCACAAGATGGCAGTGCCCAGTCCCCTCAGCCCAGCAGTTCTCAACCTGTGAGTCACCAATCTGTGGGTCGCAACCCCTTTGGGGGTTGAATGACCCTTTCACAGGGGTCGCCTAAGACCATCGGAAAACACATATATAATTACATATTGTTTTTGTGATTAATCACTATGCTTTAATTATGTTCAATTTGTAACAATGAAAATACATCCTGCATATCAGATATTTACATTATGATTCATAACAGTAGCAAAATTACAGTTATGAAGTAGCAACGAAAATAATTTTAAAGTTGGGGGTCACCACAACATGAGGAACTGTATTAAAGGGTTGTGGCATTAGGAAGGTTGAGAACCACTGCCTCAGCCCCACTGGGGTGGCAGATGCCTGGCCTTGCTGTGCACCTGCCTCCGGAGTCCCCCAGTCCCCTCAACCCCCCAGCCTAACAGGGCCAGCCCAAGGCACAGGCAAGCCTCAGATGGTGGCTGCCCAGCCACCCATGGCCACCCAAGGCTCAGGTAACCAGGGCTGGCCAAGGCTTGAGCTGCTGGCAATGGCAGCAGCAGAGGTATGATGGGGGCATCGCTGATCACTGGGTCACCTCCTGTCCCTGAGGGCTTCCAGACTGTGAGAGGGGGCATGCGGGGCTGAGGGACCCCCCTCTCCAGTGTATGAATTTTTATGCACCAGGCATCTAGTTAGAAAATAATATGTTTAAAATGATATTTTTTTTAATCCAGGAAATATATGTTTATATTTTATTGACCCAATATATCACAACAGTGAGATATTATATAATACTAGAGGCCCGGTGCACAAATATTTGTGCACTCGGGGGGGGAGGGGAAGTTCCTCAGCCCGGCCTGTGCCCTCTCACAGTCTGGGACCGCTCAGGAGATAACAACCTGCTGGCTTAGGCCTGCTCCCGGGTGGCAGAGGGCAGGCCCAATCCCTAGGTGCAGCCCCTGGTCGGGCTCAGAGCAGGGCCGATTGGGGAGTTGGGGCGCCACCCCCTGTCATGCACAGAGCAGGGTGATCAGGAGGTTGTGATGCCACCCTCAGTCACGCTCAGGGTAGGGCCGATTGGCTGGTTGGGGCACCGCCCCCTGTCATACTCAAGGCAGGGTCGATGGGGAGGTTGTGGCGCCAGTCCCTGTCACTCACAGAGCAGGGCCAATCAGGGGGTTGGGGCATTTCCCCCTGTCACTCACAGAGCAGGGCCCATCAGGGGGGTTGGGGCTCTGTACCCTGTCACGCACAGAACAGGGCCAATCAGGGGGTTGGGGTGCAGCCTCCTGTCACGCACAGAGCAGGGCCCATCAGGGGGTTGGGGCGCCGCCCTCTATCACCCACAGAGCAGGGCCGATCAGGGGGTTGGGGCGCTGCCCCCTGTCACGCTGATCCCAGTGCTGGGAGGCCTTGCGGCTCCGCTGATCCCGGTGCTGGGAGGCATATTACCCTTTTACTATATAGGGTAGAGGCCTGGTGCATGGGTGGGTGCCGGCTGGTTTGCCCTGAAGGGTGTCCTGGATCAGGGTGGGGGTCCCCACTGGGGTGCCTGGCCAGTCTGGGTGAGGAGCTGAGGGCTGTTTTCAGGCTGGGGGTGACTGAAGCTCCCAATCGCTCCTTTTTTTCTTTTTTCTTTTTTTATTCTGGGCCAGCTTTAGCTTTGAGGCTTGGCTCCAGCTCTTAAGCCTCCGCTGCTGAAAGTAGGTTTCTGGCCTTTGCTTACAATGTTGCGATCCTGCTGGCTGAAGCCCGGCAGGTTTCTGGGGTTTTGTTTAGCTTCTATGTTTGTTATATAGTTGCTTGCAGCTCAGAGGCCTGCAGTGGCAGGCGGGGAACGTTGGAGTCCTCCATCACTGAAGCAAGCAAGCCTCATGTTAGTTTCAAGCTGCCTGGCTGCCGGCCACCATCTTGGCTGACAGTTAATTTGCATATTGCCCTGATTAGCCAATGGGAAGGGTAGCAGTCGTACGCCAATTACCATGTTTCTCTTTTATTAGATAGGATGTGGAGCTTTTTGATCAGTTATCTCTCAAAATATCTTGTTTCCTTTTTCACTAGTGAGTCTTGCTTTTTGAAAGTTTGTAGAAAGTAACATACCACAGATGCACAGAAAATATGAAAATCAACCAAAATGTATTGCAACTTTTTCCAAGCCTGGTTTTCATACCCCATCTACATGGTGAGAACAGCCTATAAACACAGCACTCCAAACAGCCACCCCTCCCTATAACACACCATAAAAATAGAATTCATAAAAGTCATAATTTGCTCTTTGATTTTTCACTGAGCTCCAGCAATGTCTTAGCACATACCCTGAAATTAATTTCCAAATGCTCACACTCAAAAAAACACAAGTGCCCATATTTATAAATGCTCCCCCAGTAAGCAGTAAGCTCACCCAGTAAGCCAACCAATCTTCTCTTGTCACCCTCCTGGTTGCCAGGGTAATTTAGGCATGAGCAGATCTTTGTGAAGGCCTTTGAAACTGTAGATAATAACGACAGAATTCCAGAAAAGAAAGGAACTGGAGACTTTATCTCCATGTAAGGAAACCAATGACTGGGAGGAAAACCAACAATGCTTGCCTACAGGTGTCTCATTGGTAAGAGCAAAGCCAGGACAGAAGTAGTTCAACATCCTCCTCAGACCCTGATTCAGGTCCCCTTGCATGATTTAATTTTCACTCTAGAGAGGAAACTGTGGTTTAGTTTTAAAAGCACTTTCTTCCATTCCCAATTCTTAGGCATGTGATTTACATAAAATTGACCTCTTACCTGCCTCATGAGATGCTTAACCACTGGATTGTATATTCCATTCCCCTGGGCATGATTGTTTCAGGGATAAGCATCTTACCAACTGGAGCCAACTCTTTCTCATTCCTGCTGCATTTGAAGGTGTGAGGATGTAAAGCTTGGAAATACTGCCACTGCCTTGTCTTGCTACTACTCAAAGCATCAGAAAGAGGCCATTCCACAGCAAGCAAAACAGGGAGGCTAATCCTTTGACATCATGTTTGCTCAAATCACCTATGCTTCAAGTCACCAGCCATGGATATTTTGTCAGAATTTGTTGAAGCTGGTTTGGTTGGGTTTCCAGTCACAATTGAAATAATTATGATAGGTGTTCATTAGTCCATCTCCTTTCTCTTTTCCTTCCTCCCTGCTCCAGCTCCAAGAAGTACACGAGTCGGTGCCATCATGATGTGCAGGTGGTAGTGATTAGCCACAAAGGGTTTCATCTCCATGGTACTTTGATCCCTGTGTTTTACAGCCCATCATCTCTATTTTAGTCCTAATTTTATTGTAGCACTCTTACCCACGCTGAGCCACTGGGTTTAAAATAAATGGTAACTAATCGTTCTGATTTTACAGGGCTACTCATGTTTTGCTTCTTTGAAGGCCCCTGGCTGTGCACCAGTTGGCTCCATCTTCATCTACGTTTTCCATCTGTGTTTGGCTATTAGTCTCTTATCCTGGATAACTTCCAAAGGATAACTTCTCAACCTGATCTTTCTTTAAATAAAACTCATTAACATTAAAGCCGTAATTGCGCGATTAATCCTGCCTGGTTTGCAATCTTATTCCATGTCACTCCCTCTCCTACTTGGTGTTTCTTCCCGCCGTCTGCCCAGTTGAGCTTCTTTCTGGAACTCCGAACCTCCCTGCTTCTTGTTTGCAGCACTGGTCCGCTTGCTTAGGCTTACCTTCCCGGCTCTTGGCACTCATTTCTCTCCACTGTCTCCCCCGGATTCTGATAACCACTGCGCCTGGTGTTCATTTCAGGGACTTCATAAATACTTAATTCACCAGTAAATATGTTTTAGTCAGTCCCTGTAGAGCTACTTGAAGATTTGAAGGGACTTAGCCATCATGATGTGCAGGTGGTAGTGAAGTCCATGGACTTCATTCAATTTCCACCAGACTCCCTTGAAGTGTTGGTTTGCATCCACGCATTCTCATCCCAGGTAATCTCATCAAAAGTAAGGACCTTTAACACTGAGTAAGATGCAGAAGTCAATTAAGAATGTTTTTATCAAGATGTATATCCCATTAGGTATCTTTCCATCAGTTTGCACTTGCTTTCATTTCCTGGTAACTTGAGCTCACCTTGTCTTTATTTTTTCATGATCAAAACTGCTCTCAATAAATAAATTGATATTTCCACTAGGAGGTATTGCATATCTTAATATGTTCTGTACCCAGAAGTATCTGCTTTTTGTTAGCACGCTAAAAAGAGTGGTTATAATTTAACTTTTACTCGGACAAATATTGTACATTTAATCCTCAGATCAACCTTGTGGGGTCAGCATAATTATTCTTATTTTACAGATAATAAAGTTAGGAAATACAGAAGTTAAGTAACTTTCTTAAAGCAAGAGAGTATCAAGTGAAGGATCCAGGCTTTGAACAGCCCACTCTTTCTGAATCTGGAGTCTGTGCTCTTACTACGGTAACCATGGGACTTGGGTGGTTTCACACTAAGAAAATGAAGTTGCAAATTATATTGTGAGGCAGGATTAGTAAGCATAATATCTACCCCTGAAAGTATACCTCCCAGTCAGCCGCCTACCTTCAGGAATTAGCAATTCATGAGGCCAAGGATGCTACTTTGCCTGGCACTATCCCAATTCAAATAAGGACAACCAAACAGAATTTTTTTTAGGCAACTGAGCAGCTTTGAAAAACAATAGCCTCTAGGGACACATCTGAAAGCAGTGCTCATAAAATATTGGCATTTGCATTTGAAATGTCTTGTTAAAAAACCAACAAACAGTGGTATTCATTAGGGAATTGTGCTATACTCCCTCAGAGAAGGTCAGAATTCAAATTGCCAGAAACTCCCTTTATTTTTCTGACTGAAATCATCTTTCAAGAGAGATTTTTGTTTTGCTTTGTTTTCTTAACTGAAGCCCTACAGTCAACAAGTCACCAAGGAAAATGTGTGTGTGTGTGTGTGTGTGTGTGTGTGTGTGTGTGTGAGCGTGCGCGCGCGTGCGCTTCTGGGTTTTAATTCAATTCATAGTTTGTGTTTCCTCCCGCTTTATTAGGTGTCAACTTTTAAATGCAGCCCAATCCAAATCTCAAACAAAAAATGCTTCTCTGGAATACTCATTGAAACATTCTTTTTCTAGAAAGAGAATTTTCCATTAAAAAAATCTCAGAAGTCAGCAGGTTCTTAACTGAAAGTTTAAAAGCAACTAAACGCTTCTTCATTTCTCCTCCTAAATGGACTATTTTACTAATACTCCTAAGGCAATTGCAATTTAATAATTGTGTACACGTCTCAACAAAAACAGCCTGTCTACTGCTGGGTGTCCCACTAAGTGTATAGGAAATCAAATCACATCAAGTATTTCGCTACAAAAATTTCTTGAGCTGGTATTTTAATCTTGAAGGTACAGCCTTCGAAGATACATATGATGTGATCTTAGGTCTAATCAGTGACATGATGGTAAATGTTTAACCATAGGCTTTCCAGGAAAAAAAAAATCCTGATTTGCAGCTTTTTCCAATGTCCATAGTGTAAATACTCCTATTGTGACAGCCCTGAAGGCAGAGTTGGGAAGAGGTGCAACTACTGATGGCATGTGAGCTTTCATCAAAACTTCCAGTAAGTCTCTGAAATCGCTTTTTGGGCAGAATTACTAAAGGATGCAGATGAGGACTGTATTTAATAGCCCAATCCTTAGAGGTGGGCTGCCAAGACCCTAACACTATTCTTTAACTTACTCTCTGTGTCATTTGGGTAAGAACCATAACTTTTCTGGGACTCTCTTTCCTCATACGTAAAATAGTAATGAATAAAGTTTCTATCTCATAGGATTGCTGTGATGATTAAATGAAATAGTGCATTAAAATTCTTAAAAGCGCTTTTGGCACCTACCAAGACATAATAATAGGCTATTAGTAATACATGTTAGACATTGTTTTTCTAGAATTTACAATTCCAACTATCAAAAAGTTTTACACTCTGTCATCTAACTCTTCCAGAGATCATTGAAAACCATCCAGCTTCATAGCAATACTCTGAGAGGAGCCAGTTAGAAAGGGAAGAGCAATAAATAAGTCATCCCTTAGTTTCTAGTACAGGTTTGCAATGCCTAGGTCTGTGACCTTTGGCAAACCATGTTACTTCTGAGTCCTTCGGTTCTCTTATTAGTAAAATGCAGGAAGTAGTAATCAATCTGTAAAATGCATGGGATTGTGGTGAGACTAATATGAGATAATGAAACTCAGAGCCCTTGGAAGGTGTCACAAATGAGGGGTATTATTATTAATCCAATTTAGAAATCAAGATGCCATGGAAGCACAGAAGCATTAAAATAAAATAGTGAGAAGTTCTAAGTCATTTGAGTAAAGAGAAAACACCCACAGTTTTACCATGAAGCTGTTAAGCATTTTTCTTCCCACAAAAGAACAATTTTCAAATAAAAGGAACTGTACTTTGGAATGTAACACATGTTTAAATGAATTAAGGATAATGGGGAACTAAGTTAATAGAATATCTATGAAATTATACCTTCCTGGGGAGGCAAATACAACTAGAAAATTAATAAATATTACATGTAATAATCTATCAAATGGAAGAGGAAACACTCAGGTATACCAGATGGTCAGTATTATGCCTTTATAAGATGAATAATGTAAATATCCAAATCATTCTTAAAGGTAAAATTCTTTAGTTGTATAAGTAAATGTAAAAAATAAAATGTCAAGGACAGATTGGAGAAATCTTAAACATGCTAAGTTCAGTAAACTTGTGAAGAATAAAGAGCTCACATAAAAATGAAGGAGCAAGGAAGTTATAGGAACAATGTAAGATTTTTAAAACTTATACTTTTTATCCTCTTTAGAGGAATCATATTCATTTATATATATTCAGTGCAAGTTAACTAAGAACACAATTCTGCATAGAGTTTGTAATCTAAAAATGTGCCTATGACATTTTTTTTCTTAATTTATGACTATAAACCATGCTTTAACAGAGGACTTCCTTTCTGAGGACAAAGAAAAAATTACCTGTGTAGCAATGCCTTCACCATGCCATTTTCTGTCCGTTATTAGTGAAAATTCTCATTGATATTAAAAAGTTCAGACCCACCTGGTGTGGCTCAATAGTTGAGCATCCACCTATGAACCAGGAGGTCAAGATTTGATTTCTTGTTAGGGCACAAGCCCAGGTTTCCAGTTCGATCCCCTGTAGGGGGCATGCAGGAGGCAGCCAGTCAATGATTCTCTCTCTTTACTGATGTTTTTATCTCTTTTTCCCTCTCTCTTCCTCTCTGAAATGAATAAAAATACATATTTTTTAAAAGTTCAGCATGTGATATAGGAAGATCTCTAAGTTCCCTTATTTGAGGGCGGGGATAGTAAAGTGAAAAACTGTGAATAGTGTGTAACTTTGCATAAAAGAAGATAAAAATATGAAATAAATATTTGTAATAAATTATTGATAATATACATAGGACATTTATAATTTGGGGATTTGAGTAAATTGGGTCAAGAGTAGAAGCAAGACTCTCATGAGGCACTTCTTTACATTCTTTTGATTTTTAAAAAATATATTTTTATTGATTTCAGAGAAGAAGGGAAAAGGAGAGAGAAATATAAACATCAATGATGAAAGAAAATCGCTAATTGGCTTCCTGCTGCATGTCCCCCCGCCCCCCCCCCCCCCAACCAGGGATTGAGCCCACAACCTGGGCGTGTGCCCTAACCTGGAATTGAACCATGAACTCCTGGTTCATAGGTCAATGCTCAATCCCTGAGCCTCACTAGCTGGGCTATTCTGATTTTTTTAGTCATGTGAATGTATTACCTATTAAACAACATTGTGTGTGTGTGTGTGTGTGTGTGTGTGTGTGTGTGTGTGTGTGTGTTTAAGCTCAGTATACATCAATATATAAAATCTTCCATCTCATCTCACTTCTGGTTTAACGTTTCTCACCTTCCCAAGCTCAGGCCTGACTCAGGCAGGGGCACTTGCAGAAGGGAAAGGGTCTGATGTCTTCACTCTCCCTGTCCCGTCTCCTGTCCCACTCACTCTGCTATTTTTCATTGTTCAAAATGTGGTGGTGGTGGGGGGCAGTAAATTATAGAGGTTAAGGGGTCTGACAAGACTCGTATTTGTCATCACCTAAATGACAAATGGCTAAATGCTGGTTATTTTTTCTCCTGGGGAAACTTTGTGGGTCCTTCAGAGACAACTCGCTACACCAAGAGGGTACCTTGAATATTATATATTCTCTATTATTTGCGCTGAATTTTTATGATTTCTATCCTGGCTCTTATATCAACAATCATCCCATGCAGCCTCTTTTTTACTATCTGAAGTCAGTTTCTTCGGTTACTCCTTTCAAAAGACCTACACCTGCCTCATGACACTGAAAAGACTCAGGGCCTTTTCTCTGCTAAACGCTGGAAGTGCGTGTCTCCCCCTCCACAGGTCCCTCTTAACCGTGAATTCAATGTAGTCCGGATAAGCCTGTCACCTTTATCTTTTTTGAGATGAGAGTTAGGAGCCAGCCTCAGAACTCTCTGAACTCCAAAAGACACTGGGCAAATCTCTCAAGAACTGTCGTATCATACTTTACTGAGTCTTCCCTTAGCACCGGGGTCCCCAGGACCCCCTCTCATGACCACAGGTCAGGGTAAGTGCCCCCTTGGAGAAGAAAGAGAAACTGCATGGTTCTCCTGTTAGGCCAGGGTTTTTTTTTATAACCATACTAATAACACTTGGGGCTGGATAGTCCTTTGTTGGGGAGCAGGGGATTTTCCTGTGCATTGCAGGATGTTTAGCAGCAGCCCTAGCTTCTACCCATCACATGACAGTAGCATACTCCCATCAACCAAACCACTGTCTTCAGACATTACCAAATGGCCTCTGGAAGGCAAATAGCCTGGTTGAGAGCCACAGCACTAGGCTTACAACTCCCTTCAAATAAATCTTTACTTCCTAATCTCTTCACCACCCTGATAATCAGGAGGCTAGTTGATGAGGTTTAGGTGATGATCAAATACACATTGGGACGCCCCTTAGTAAGTCCTGCACAGAGAAAGTGTGTGCATGTGACACCCATTTTCTCAGAAGGAACTCGGAAGTCTTGAAATAATAGGAAAATCCTTACATCAGTGAAAATTAGTAAAAGCCTATATCTGTTTCTGACACTTAAAAATCTGGGCTTAAGACAGTGAGGGAAGGGGGAAAAGAGACTTTAATTTATTCATTTTATGACTTTATTATTTGATTACTTCTTGATATTCAAACATTTGGATTACAATGTGCACCTTTAAAAGAAAACGTCACAGTTAAGTTCAGTGAAGAACCTCTTAAATTTAAATAAGATTTGATTTTAATTTCATGACTAATATATGCTAAATTCATGTTTGAGATAAAGGAACATCAAGAAAGAGGGAAAAGAGGTAGAGAAGATAAAAGAGAGAGGAGGAGGTTAAAATGTACCTTGTTTCATCGATATAAACCGCTTCCAACACAGATGCTGCATATTCAATATTCTTCTTTAAGTCTACAATGTTCACATCACCTTTTTCCAGCTGCTTCACCAAGCATCTTAGTCTGTTTCACAAAGTAGCCAAAGAGAGCAAGAAATAAAGAGAGATTAATTATAACTATATGGGAAATAGTTCAATATTAAATACACAAACCAAATGAAACATTTAACACATCTTTCTAAGTCATCAAATAGAAATATTTTATTATATATTTTGGGGTATAGCTAAGATCAATCTTTATTACTTAAACAACTATGAGAAATTCTATTCACCTCTCAATAATATACGGGCTGTAGGTTCCTAGTTTAAGTATCATATTTCAAGGGTAGTTTTTCTGAAAATTCAAGACAATACAGATACTTTCATGAAAGTGTATTCCTAACTTAGAATTCATGCTATGGCTATTCTGTTTCTTCAGAGCTGGCAGTAAGCTAATTTTTAAAGGGTACTCCTTTGATCACTTCTGTAGCAATTATTCACTGTATATAGCAACAAAAACAAAAAAGAAAGGCAACGTTTCCAAGCAAATATAAGCAAGATGAGAAAACAATATCTGTGTGCATGCTTTGTGTTTTTACTGCAATGGTTTTTCACCTGAGACAGAGCTACGGTATATTTTCCCTTGTGTTTGTCCATAGGATGATATGTCCCAACTCTTAAGACATAGGGATCAGCTAAGCATGTCTGGATTTCTGACTCATAGAAACTATGATAATGAATGTTATTATTTTAAGTGACTAAAGTTTTGGGATAACTTTTTTTGTGCAGCAATAGATATCTCTTGGAATAAGATAATACAAATTACCTCAATCAGTTTTTAATCCTTTTAGAAACTTTATGCATTAATTATAAACCAAGTGTTTCTTGGTTTATACTGCTCTATACAAGCAGAAAAAGAAAACATACTTTTTACTCTATATATACTGTAGATAACCAATGTAAAGACAGTATATTGATTTTCCTAAGTCAATAGACAGAATTTAATTCTACACCTGACCCAAAGTATTTCAGAGAGAAATGCATCTACTTTTAGGCATTGTCTTAGAGACAGTATAGTAGGTTTTCTGAAAATCTGCTTTGGATGATTCCTAGTATCAAGGCTAGGGTATAAAGACACGTTAAAAATTTTAGCAAGGGTATTTGACATTCCTCCATCCATAAGAAACACTTTATTTCTCCACAGGGAAAAAGTCACATCTAGATGAAAACTTCTTATTTAGGAAGCTACAAATAACAGCCATATACTTCTATGTGACAAAATATTAGCAGACCATATCATTTCAAAATAAATGTTATATGCCAATAAGTAAGTCTTATTTATACAGAGACAGCAAAATAAAACAAAACAAAATAACAACCAGAACAGGTTACTTAGGAAAAATTAAGTCTGACTTTGAAGCTTGCCTAAAACACTGAGTGTGATGATAAGGTGTTCCGAGATCTTTGTAATGTTTATGACCCAATCACATTATACTTGGTGAAATTACCTTTTATGTGTGAAATTGGAAGAAAGAGTTTCATAGTTCTGCGATGGCTTAAAAATATATCATTTGTGTATCTTGTGAAAATTACTTGGTACAGCTTGGTTGTATTTGGTTGTATGAAGTGGTTTTAAAGACAAAAAGTACTTCAGATGGTTGTCTCCCTTTCTTTCTGAATAAATGAACTCAAATTTTCTCCACTAAGAAACTGCATTTCCCAGGCTCTCTTGAAGCTAGGTATGCCATGAGATTGCGTTCTGGCCAAGGAGAATGAATGGAGGTTAAGCATTTCAGAACAATTATTTGGAGGAGGGCTAGCTCAGCTGCAAGGGGTTCTCTTCTATCCCTTGCCATTTCCACTGCCTGGAATGCAGTGGAACTGTCCCAATGGTCAGGAGCCATCTAGGACCAGAAAGAGACCTGGCAGGGGAAAGCCTCCCACCAAGAATGACAGAGAAGGAAGATGGAAGTGGCCTGGACCCCATGCTGTGAACCACCTGAATGAAATTACCTACCTCTGGACTAATTCCCCATGAAATAAAAATTTAAAAATGTTTTGTTTAAGCCACTATTATGTTGAGATTTCTTTTATTTACAGCTGAACCCAATCTTAACTGATAAATCAAATGAATAAGAAATGACTCAAAATAAAGAACTCAAGAAAAGAGGAATCCAACATAATAAAAGGCTAATATGCAAATAGACCGAACGGCAGAACCAAACAACCGAACAACCGAACAATCAGTCACTATGACATGCACTGACCACCAGGGGGCAGGCAGTCAACCAGTTGATCAGTCACTATGATGTGCACTGACCACCAGGGGGTAGACACTCTGATCAGTAGGTTAGCTTACTGCTGGGGTCCAGATGATTGGGACTGAGCAAGATGGGCTGAACACACCCTGGAGCCCACCCACGGTCCCTTCCTGACTGGCCAACTTCCTGAGTCCCTCCCCAGCCCCAATCATGCATCAGTGGGGTTCCTTGGCCTGGCCTGTGCCCTCTAGCAATCCGGGACCCCTCAGGGGATGTCGGAGAGCCAGTTTCAGCCTGATCCCGCTCAACGCAGGAGCTGCCCCCTAGTGGTCAGAAGCCAGGCTCACGGCTGGCGAGTGCAGTGGAGGTGGTGGAGCCTCTCCTGCCTCTGAGGCAGCACTAAGGATGTCCAACTGCTGGCTTAGGCCCATTCCCCGCAGGAAGTGGGCCTCAGCTGGCCAGTGGACACCCCCCGAGGGCTCCCGGACTGCGAGAGGGTGCAGGCCAGGCTGAGGGACCCCCTCCTCCCCAAGTGCATGAATTTTGTGCACTGGGCCTCTAGCTGTCATATAAAATAAGAGGGACAACCTGGGGAGCTATCCATAAGTGCACTTCCTAACTCATGGCAGCCTGTAGGTGCTCCCAGGGAAATCGTCAGATCATCATCAGAGCAGCACATCACACCTGATGAAACCTGTGACTTCAAGAGGCCTAATACTTGCACAATGAGCATGCTCTTTCACGGAGACAACTTGAAGTAGCTTAAAGATAGTAAATATTATGAATTGTTATATATCAATAGGGGTATATGACTATAATCCGACATAAGAAACTACTCTGAAAAAAAAATACTCCAATACCACCTCATTAGAAAATCTAGTTAGACATGATCATAATTCTGTAAAACCTTGACCACTCAAACACACGTGCACACACACAAGCAAGCACGTCTGGGTGCGTACACCCCCAAACCCTAAGCTAACTATGTCAACCCAAAAGTACTGGAAGGAAATATGTATTTTGGGGCTACTAAAATGTCTTTCTTTTTTATCTCCTTTGTCTGCATCAAATTCCCTTTAGTGAGTACATATTTCTATTTACATCATTTCTATGTGATAGAAATGGGCAATCTGAAATTAAAATAAAAAGCAATATCATTTACAATGGTGAAATTCTTAGACATAAGACTGACAAAATATGTGCAAGTGTTATTGTAAACTACAGAACTGCTGAAAGAAATCAAAGTAGCTCTAAAAAAAACCTTTGTATTGAAGAAAGATTACTTATAATTATAACAGCAGATTAATGAATAACTTATATAATTATCATTCCAATAATAAATTCACTTTCTAATCAATTTATGAATGTAATAATTCCAAGCAATCTTATTTAGGCTATTATTTCACTTTCTTTATAGATAATATAAGGCCAAAACATCTTCATGAATCATTTTCAAATGATCATACATACATATAAAAAATTCTTAACATTTTAGGAAATCAAATCTATCAATAGTAAGAGACTAAATAAGAAAAAGCCATATGATCATCTCAATAAATACTTAAAAAGGATCTGACAAAATCCAACATCAAATGCTTATTGAAACTCTAACCATATTAGAAACAGAGGGGAACTTCCTCACCTGATGAAGTCCATAAAATATATAGCTAATGTCATAAGTAATGTTAAATGTCTAAATGCTTTTCTCCAAACACAAGGTATAAGGCTTCACTCTCAACACAGCTATTTACCATTGTACTGGATCTTTTAGCAATGCATTAAGGTAAAGGTAAAGGCCAACCAGATTGTAAAGCAGCAAAACAGTTTTTGTTCACAGACAACATGATTGTGTAAATAGAAAATCTGATAAAATATACCAAAAAAGTTATTAGAAGTAATAAATGTTTTAACAAGTTTGCCATATTAAAAAAAAACATCATTTCTATGTAATAGAAATTTTAAAAAAGCAATATCATTTACAATAGTACCCCAAATGTGAAATTCTTAGACTTAAGTCTGACAAAATATGTGCAAGTGTTACCGTAAACTACAGAACAGCAAAACAAACCAAAATAGGCCTAAATGAATGAAGAGATACACCATGTTCAGAGACTGAAAGACTCAATATTGTTAATGTGTTTTTCTCCCCAACCTGATCTCTAGATTCAATGCAATCCCAATAAATATCCCAGCAGGCTTTTTAGTTGTACATATTGTCATGCTGATTGTAAAATTCATATAGAAATGCAATCAACTTACTATAGTCAAAACAAATTTAACAAAAAGGACAACGTTCTGGGATTTATTTTAGAGCTACATTAATCAGTACAGTATAAATGGCATAGCATACTATATTATTACCCACCAAGACAGGCAAGTATGTCAATGGAACAAAGTATAGAGTCTAGGAAGAGACCCACAAATACATTGTCAATTGATCTTAGGAAAACTTGCAAAGATAATATATGGTGGAAAAAAGACAGCATTTATAAGACAGTGCTGGATCAAAAGAAATATCTTTGTATAAAAGGAACTTGAACTCATACATGCATCACAAATCTAAATGTGTATTCCAAAACTATAAACCTACAAGAAAATATAGGAGAAAATCTTTGTGATCTGAGTCAGTCACAGATTATCTTAGATGCAACACCTAAAGTACTAACTATGAAAAAAAAAATAGGTTGAACTTAATCAGTATTCAGAACTTCTTTTCTTTGAAAGCATTGCTTAAAAAATAAAAAGACAAACCACAGACCAGGAGGAAACATTTGCAAATCATATTGATAAAGGATTTGTATCCAAAACATGTAAAAACTTGCAAAACTCCATAATAACAAGACAAACAACCCAATACAAAAATCTGCACACAATTTGAACAGACTCTTCACCAAAATGATATATTCATGGCAAACATGAAAAGATGCTCAAAATTATTACTTATTAGAAAAAAATTCAAATTACAACAATAACGTGAAACAATCAAACACCTATTAGAATGGCGAAAATTAAAATAACTGATCATACCAAATACTGGCAAAGATGTGGAGAGACTGGAACTACCATGCACTGCTATTGGGAATGTAAATAGGTACAATCCCTTTAGAAAACAGTTCCCTAAAAAGCTAAATTTTTACCTAATATATAACTTAGCTATTTTATACTTTGGTGGAGAGAAAAAGAAATATATGTCCTTACAAAGACTTGTACATTAATGTTCACAGCAGCTTTATGAAACAACCCAAATGTTCATCTCCAGGTAAATGAAAACACAAACTAGGGCATAACCATCCAAAGGAGTTGTACTCAGCAATAAAACATTGATACACACAGTGACATGAGTGAATCTTAATTATATTGAGTGAAATGAAACATGAGCATATTGTATGATTCCAAGTACATAACATTTTAGAAAATGTAAACTATCCTTATAGTGACAGGAAGCAGATCCCTGGTTGCTGGGAAGAGGGGAAGAGGGGATTATGGAGGAGAAAAGGAAGGATTACAAAGGAGCTTCAGGAAACTTTTTAGGGTAATGGAAATGTTAATTTTCTTGATTGTGGAATGGTTTCATAGGTATATACACAGGTCCACCTTCATCAAATTATAAATTACAAACTGAAATGTGAAATCATTAATTTGAGATAGAAAAAAGCTATATGCTAAATAGATGCTTCTGTTACATATCCGAATTTTTCGTTTTATCAAAATACTTAAAATTCTAATATATACTATCAAAGACTTGAAACAGTCTAAAGCAGCATTCAACTTTTAAGGATCTTTTCTCAAAGAGAATGACAGTAATCTTTGATAATTCATAACACTTTTAAAACCAGCCTGAATATTATGAACAGAAGAGTCTTTGATCTTAGCTTTTTGGAGAGACTTCCTTCCCTTCTAATGATCAGAACACTTAAAAAAAAAAAAGACAGAAATGAAAATAGAAACACAATCTTTGAAAATAAATGAGTGGCTCTGTAATTCAATCAAGCAGTTGCAGTGGAGACATAATTTCTACCTTTGAACAAAGAGTACTGAGCTGTAGAAAATGATTGAGTATTTTTTTATCCAAATATAGAACTGTCACTTCTTCAAATGAAAAAATACTCAATATAAAACGATGTAGTTTTCATAATCAAGTACTGCAAATACTCTAAGGTTACTCTGTAAGACATGGCTACTTGACCCAATCTTGCAAAAAGACCACCTACATAACTAAGAATATTCTCATACTAAAATATCTTGTGGTCTGTGCATATCTTTATTAAATTCTAGGATATAAAATGCCCAGGTTATCTCTAATGCTATCGACCATGAATAATAAACTAATAAGTGAGATTTAAAAGATAAAAATCATTATATTCCTAACAATGTCCCCATTTGTGACCTGATTGAAATACAAAAGTGAGAAGGTGTGGTTGTCAGAATGCTGTAATAAAAAGTAGAAAAGGTGAAGCTAAAAGAATATCTATAGCAGATATTAACATGAAAATATGGCCATACATAGGAGTGCCCCAAAACACACAAAGGGGGACATCCAGAACAAGAAGCTACATCACTTTCCGTTAAGTTCTGCTTGTCTCTGATCCGAGCATGATAAAAAATGATGTCAGTAAGTAATTAAATTGTCCTATCTACTCCACAGGTCAATTCTTAGGAAATTAAATCCTAACCTCAGTCTAAGAAGCAAAGCTTATAGATGTAAACTCTTTTAAAGACATTTTTATTTCACACAGGCAAGGGTTGTCATTGTAAAACTCCTTAACATCTTCATTTTATGGCATAAATAATTCCCAAAATAATTGGTATCATTAAAATATGGGAACAATTGTGTAGCAAATATTATTAGCCTTTGATATAGATTTACATTGTACATTTAAAGGGACAAAAAAAAATCTCATGGAGATGAAGAATATATAATGGAAAAGTATTTTTGAGCACAAAGGAGTATATAATTGTTTTCTCTCTTCTCCCCAAATCACAATGTAGGTAAACCATTTATCACAATGTTTTATTATAGAAATGGGCATTGCATAATTCCCAGCATGTTAAATTTAAATATATTTATTTATAAAATATGCTTATTTTTATATAGTAGATATATTTTTATATAAATGTACGTATATGTGTTCTGATGAAGAAAAAGTAGTGACCTTCACCCATTATTAGTAAGGCTTCATTTCTTCTCTAAGGGAAGTCATGTGCTTGGCCACTATTCTGCTCTGATAATTACCACTATTCCTCCTGTTTACGTATTTCAAAAATTCATTAAAATATCCTATTTTTTATCACCTTCTCTCTTTTTTCTCTCTCTTTGATTGTGTGGGTTTATAAAATTTTACTCCTCTGTCATTTTAGGGAGGGCCTTGAGTAGGAAAATAATAAATATATGTGACAACCCACAATCTTTATTCAAAAAATAAAAATTTTATTTTCTTGCTGCCTAATTAAATCAGCAAAAAAGAAGATACGGTACAGCCACGATGAAAAGTTCTTTTTGATGAAGTATCAAAATAACTGTACAAAATAATAATGATGAGGCAGGAAGTTTACAGGGTTGGTGCAAATGGTTATTAGCTATTTGGTATTGATAAAAATTGTAGAGCATTTTTCACAAATAGAAGAAAATCTGTCTTTTTCTGGGGCAGACAGAATGACTGGGATACAAGGAACAGTAAGTTATAGCTGAAAGCCCATTTAGATAGTAGGCAGAATCGAGTTTGATCTAGAAACTGAAAACTGTCTCTTGATTTGTATGCAAGTCCATAGTTTTTCCATTTCATTACTCCCATCCGCCCCCATGACTATAACTATAAAGGCTCAGAGAGACATGTTCTAAAGGAGTCTGTGTATCTAAAATGCATGAGTCATCTTCATTTGTTAATTTTAGCACTAATTTTTTGTCTTCATCGCTTTAGCATTTTCATCTGAAGGTGTGATATGCTCTCAAGTTCTATAACACAGATGCTGGTTTTCCACTGCAACTTGGTTTTAAAATAAATGTCCCAGGAAAAGAAATCATGCTGAAGAATGTCATAATGAGTGTTTTGTCTTAGTGGTATTTAAAAGAACATTGCTTTTAAAGAAATGTTTTTTCAGTGGATGGGTGGGAAAAGATCAACCAAAGAACTTGTATGAATAATATGCATAACCCATGGACATAGATAATAGGATAGTGAAGGCCTGGGGTCAGGGGCAGGGGCAGGTTAGAAGGAGTCAATGGGGGGGGGGGGGAGGGCACATATGTAATACTTTCAACAATCAAGTTTTTAAAAAATAAATAAATAACAAATAATTTAGCATAAGTATAAACCCCTCGCCTCCCCCCAAAAATAAAAATGTTTTTTCAAGGAAACTACTTAAAACAACCCTGTGGAACTTTAAAATGATTCCAATAAAATAGGAAAGTAATGCTCCCCAGTTCCATCCATGCTGTTGCAAATGGTAAGAATTCCTTCTTTTTTACAGCAGCATAGTATCCCATTGTGTAGATGTACCACAGTTTGAGAGCATTATGCTAAGTGAAATAAGCCAGTCAATGAAAGAAAAATACAACATGCTCTCACTCATTTATGGATAATAAAGACCATTATAAACTGATGAACAAAAATAGATACAGAGGCAGAGCAGCATCGAAGACTGTCAAACTACAGCAGGAAGGCCGGAGAGGGTTGGAGCCGGGGGGGGGGGGGGGGGTGGTGGTAAGAGATCAACCAAAGGACTTGTATGCATGCATATAAGCATAACCAATGGACACAAGACACTGGGGGATAGGGGAGGCCAGGGAAGGTCAAGGGGGAAAATAAAAAGGAGACATATGTACTACTCTTTGTAATATTTTAAGCAATAAAACAAAATTAAAAAAAATAAAAATAAAATAGGGAAAAAAATAGGAAAGTAGTATTAAGAAACCTATCTGAATGCTAACCATATACACTAGAAGACTTGATCAGAACTCCAGTAACTGCCTCATGAAAGAGCCAGGTATTGAGCAGATGCTGCTGCTACTGCTGCTAAGAAACGGACACTCAATGTACTATGTAGTCACATGTACTTTTACAGCTAGAAAAAAACAACAACTAAGGAACGCACTGGAATGTGACAAACATCAGTACGTTCAAAGAAATGAGGTTGTGAAAGTATTTTTTAAGTCTCTCAATGGCTGCTTAGACTTGTACACTCAATCTGATTTAGCAAGTAAGTATTGACTAAAAGAAGAAAATATTTTTAATGCAGTGAACAAGCAAATGGTCAGTTCAGCTTCTAAAACTACAGCTAAATGTTTCTGAATTCAATATTAACTGCAGTTAAGAAATTTTAGAGAAATAAACCTTAGACTAAAATGTTGAAGGAAAGAAACCAAAACATTAACACAGTTCTGTCTGTTTATTATTGACCATTTGGATCATTCCCCTAGTAGCTGTGTCCTGTCATCTGGAACAATGTCACACTCAATACAATGATGCTGTTATTGCAGACAGAATGCTAGTACCACTTAGCTTAACCTTTAAATGGAAGAAGGGTCATCCAGTTAACTCCCGGGATTCAACTCATTCACCTCGTAGAGATCTTTAACTATAACTTTAACCTCACTACCACTCTTCCCCTAACTTGCCCTTCCTGTCCTCTTGCTCTTGAGCCCTCTCCTCCAATCATTCCCTGCTATGTAAATCCTCCTCCATTACCCATGCTTAGCTAGGCTATTCCTCTGCTCCAAGAGGAAATGACCACTGTCAAAGGAAAACACAACTTTAGTGAGATATCTTTGACATACAAAATTTTACAAGTTTAAGGCATGCTGCTTAATGTTTTAATATCTGCATGCATTGTGAAAATATCACCACAGTCAAGCTAAATAGCTTATCCATCACTTCTACATAATTGCCATCTGTGTTATGTGTGGGAGGGGGGAATGTGCGATTTATTTTAAGATAGTATATCCTCTTAGCCAATTTTAGGTATGCAATTCACTAGTGTTAACTGTTGACTTGATATACTTGTCAAGTTGGTAACCTTTCCTCCAATCTCCTGCCTTAACTTCAGCTACCAATCATCTTTCCTAAGAAAAACTATGTGAATGAAATTTACCCTATTAAACTAATTAGGTTCATCGGTGTCCTTGTTACTGTTATATCCAGCTTGCAGCAACCTTAACTCAAGAATACAAAAAGCTGAGCACAAAAGCATTAATTCTCACTAAATTTTAGCTCTTGCTTCCATTACCTGCAACACACCTAAGGATCTCAATATTGATGACCCCATATACCCATATTATATATGATATTCTAATATTGAAATTTTGTGTTAGCTGTGTGTATATGTATATTTGTAAACGCTAATGGGTCCAAAAATCATCTTTATTTTCCTACAATATACCTAGAACTTAATTAAAATTTTTGTAATTTATAAATGATTAACCAAATATATGAATAGGTAGTCCAAATTCATGTCTTGTGGAGTAATAAATCTTAGTCCTAAATTGTCATTGGCAGTCCCATTCATTCAATAAACTATTTAAGATCTATCTAAAGATCATAAAACTTATTTATTCCTCAAAAAGAGACTAATAAAATAGTCTCAATTTTAAAATGAGGACACTGAAGTGTGTGGTTTTTTGTTTATTTTATTTTATTATTTCAAGAAAAATTATTTTAAGTATAATAATGTTACATGCAATAAAAATTAATATTTCAAGAAAAATATTTTAAATATAATGATATTACTAAAACTGTACTAATAATATCACAAAAGTTGTAGGGAATATTAAAAATCTGAAAATAACAGGATTACTTCTATTATATTCAAAATATTTTTTTCCTCAGGCTCTATTTTGGCTCATCAGTTTATGTTGTTCATTATATTCTACAAATGAGTGAAATCATGTGATATTTATCTTTCTCAACTGGCTTATTTCACTTAGCATAATGCTCTCCAGGTCCATCCATGCTGTTGCAAATAGTAAGAATTCCTTCTTTTTTACAGCAGCATAGTATTCCATTGTATAGATGTACCATAGTTTTTTAATCCACTCATCTGCTGATGGGCACTTAGGCTGTGCTGCTATGAACATAGGGGTGCATATATCCTTTCTGAGTGGTGTTTCTGGTTTCTTGGAATATAGTCCTAGAAGTGGGATTACAGGGTCAAATGGGAGCTCCATTTTTAATTTTTTTGAGGAAACTCCACACTGTCTTCCACAGTGGTTGCACCAGTCTGCATTCCCACCAGCAGTGCAAGAGGGTTCCTTTTTCTCCGCATCCTCACCAGCACTTGTGTTTGTTGATGATAGCAATTCTAATAGGTGTGAGGTGGTACCGCATTGTCATTTTGATTTGCTTCTCTCAGATGATTAGTGACTTTGAGCATGTTCATATGTCTCTTGGCTTTCTGTAGGTCCTCTTTTGAAAAGTGTCTATTTAGGTCCTTTGCCCATTTTTTGATTGGATTGTTTATCTTCCGTTTGTTAAATTGTATGAGTTCCCTGTAAGTTTTGGAGATTAACCCTTATTAGAAATAACATTGGCAAATATGTTCTTCCAGGTGGTGGGCCCTCTTATTGTTTTGATATGGTTTCTTCTATGCAGAGATTTTTATTTTGATGTAGTCCCATTTTTTTTTTCTTCTTAGTTTCCATTGTCTTAGGAGCTGACACTCAGGTTTTGAGTTTTAACTAGCCTATCTACATCTATACTGACAAATAGTAGAAGAGACATATCTAAAAAAAAAGGTCTATATTACTCAGAGATCCGTGCTTTTTCCTCTCAAATTCTTAAACTGTCAACTTTTGATATAAACATTCCCAAAGGGTAGTAAAGGTAATAGCAAAGTAAGTAATACTGAACATTTATTGAATGTCCACATAGGTACAACCAGCTAAACCCCACACTTAGGAGTGAATGGTTTACTCGTATGGCATGCTTTCACAGTGAGTCTGATGTAATTTTTTCAACCACCAAATCTTTTCAAGCATAATACAACACATCACTTCAACTCTTATCTTTTGAAGAGTCTACCTTGTCAATATGAGAACATGGTCTTGGTATGTAGAATACCTGAGTTTTACACATGCAAACACTTTCTAACGCAGTGGTGGCCTTAATTAAATGCTACACAATACAATTTATAGATTTGAAAAATGATACAGGGCTCTGTTTGGGCTTTTGATTTTATTTCTGAAACTGTTTTCTTTTTAAAACTTTCCAATGTTAAGTCAAAAGAAATCATTAGTGACCATTAGTTTAACAAGGAATGATAGAGATCTGAAGTTTTTCTAGAAGGAAACAAAAACCACTTCCATCCAGAAAAAAATAAATCATTCTCAGGACCTTGGACCCCAAAACAAAAGACACAAAGGAGCATCATTGTAAGTTGGTTATTTTTTGACAAAAAGATTATAAAGTGAAATTCAGACAAGGGAGAATGATTTTGATTAAATTAGTGGTTAGCTACAACTCCATGGCAACACACCCACACTTGTGAAATGCATCATGTCTCTTAAAAGATTGTACATGATCAAATCCCATTTTAACATCTTATTCGAAGGATGGTGCAAAATGTCAAGGACATCTGAGACCTAATGCCACTTAGGGTTACTTGGGCATTAGAAGCTCAAGGAGGTGGTTCTGTAAAAGTAAAAGTTACGATCAAGTACGTACCCTGTATTTCTCCCTGCAACAACTGAATTAGGTCCCAGCTTCTAAGCAGCTAGTGACCTGATAGCCCTAACCTGTCCTATTGCAGGCATGCATATGAATTTGGGAGTAAGTAAGGTAAGAAGATGGCTTATATGGAAGAACACAGAGAAATGTTGTGTACAAGTAGGATTGTCTAGGATTTTAAATTCTAGTTTGAGGACTCTAGGCCTTATGAGTGATTTTAGGAAATGGTCATGAAAGTACTTTTTGTTAGGTTTGTTTTTTCTATTTTATTTATGCCACTTATCCATCACTTTCTCTCCTTATTGCTGACACCTTAATTCACTTATTTTACTACATTGTTCCTATTTGAGTTAAGGTTCTTCTAACCACTTTAACAGGTAAAACTCTAAACCCCAGCATCTTAACACAATCAATGTTTACTTCTCACTCATAAAAAGGCCAAGTTGTGAGTTCCTGGTGAGTAAATAATTTAGGACCTAAGTTCCTTCCTTTATATGTTGCCACTATTTTCAACACATGACTTCCGTCATCACTGGACTCACATCAAGCCAGTTGAGTGAAAAGGGGCACAGATTGCTACATGTACCATAAAAGGCTTTGTGGGTGAGAAATAAAAGTGGTGCTCATTATTTTTATTCAATTTACATTGAGGAGAAATCAGAAATATGATTACATATGACTTTAAGGGAGGCTGGGAAAGCCAATTCAACTAAGTGCCAAGGAAACCGGTAATGGGTATGGTGAGCAGGTAGCCATACACTGCCCCAGTTCCCTTACCGGCCTCCATGCTTCCAACACTGGTCCCCCTACAACCCAGTTCCTGGCATTTTATATAACAGAAACTGGATCATCTGACTCCTGTGTTTAAATTCTCCAATCTCTTTCAATAGTACATTGACTAAAACCCAAACTGCTTACCTTCACTCCTTCATAATCTTGCCTTTGCTTTACCTTTCTAATCTTGTCTCATGCCAATTTCTTCAGTATGCACTGTGGTCTACTCACATTGATTTTCTTTCTGTTCCTTAACAATCCAAAAAATTCCTTCCTAGAGTCACTGTACTAGCTCTTCTCTCTTCTTTAGAACATTCGGGCTTCCCTAAAATCTCTCAAACAAACAGCAGCTGGCAACAGCGTGCCCCCTACCTATCAATAAAAGGCCCAAGCCCAAGTATTAGGAGCAGTCTGTCTTGCTTCACAGTTTGGCTTCTCCTGGGCACTTCCAATACATGTAGCAGCCATATTTTGAAGGATTTTGTACAGAAATCTGGCTTAAGATTTTTTTTTTCCCAATGAATCAGATCAGTTCAAAGAAGTTTACCATTAGAGATAGTAAAGAATATGACTCCAACCTCTGCTCCCGGATCCATGGTCTTTCTTCCTCATCTTACTCTTCTGGTTGTCCATTACTCCTTAAGATTCCTTGGACTTAGGTAATTCCCAATGGTATTATTTCCCTATGTAACTCCCAACACTTACTGTGCCTGCTTCCTTCTCTGCTTTTATTACTCTTGCTTCTGTATTACTCTCCCACCCCCATTACAACATCAATATTTACCTATCCTATTACCCTTATTCTCAGTGCTCTCATTCTATTTGCTTAGATATAAGTAGATAAATTCTAATGCATATATTAATGGAGGCTAAAGCCTGAAATACTTCTTTCTCTTAAAATTTTTATTTATTTAGAAACATAACTTTCAAATTTTCTAATTATTGAAAATTTAGGGAATATAATAGAACAAAAGGAAAGATATTTGGGGCAGTTATTTTTCAGAACCCCTCAAATCACTTAAGGGCACATAGCCAGCTTCATATAGAAGGACACAGAAGCAAAGAAGCAATGATAACATAACAGCTAGAATAAGCTAAATAAACATGTGTATAAATATTTAAACTAGAGATAGACATCACTCCCTGTGTTTTGATATTTATCTCGTTTCTCTAAAAGATTCTTTGTTTACTTCTCGCTTTTTCAAGAAAAAGCAGATTTCAAGAGGAGCCATTTTAACATTTAACAATAAGAACATTGTCTAGTTATTTTTTTCAAATGGAACAATTTGTTCAGTTTCCTTACTGGATTTCCACACCTAAAATTTATCACTGCCTTATGTCTACTAAAGGCAAATATACTTAACTCTAAAATTCGAACCTTTACTTCTGATTCTGTTATTACTTTTAAACTACATTAATGCCAAAACTGTAGAAAAAAGTACATAGGATATGTATGCAATACATATGTAGTATGTTTGTGTGCATCCTGTTGCTATAAGCTTTTTTTTTTTAATGAAGTGAGTATCCAGCATATTCAACATTTAAAACAAAATAAAATGTTTAATAATCTCTAAATCCCTTGGTGGAAAGATTAGTTTAATTTAAAAGTGTTTAACTGGATGTTTACTAATTTCTCCAAAGCTTAAGGCTTCTGTCTAGCAACAGTGACTAGGGGTAAAACGAGAAAAATAAGGGTAGTGTTACTAGTAAGTTTCATTCAATTTTAAACCTGAAAAAACTATGCCAATGAGTCTCTATCCTATTTATAAAGAATAAAGATTCCAGCCTTCCTTGCCTGCCTTAAGGACCCTCAACATGTTCCCTTTGAAATCCTGTATTCCCATGACATCTATGACACTCACTGACTTCTCATTTGCTCCAATCTGGTCCTCCTTATAGCCTTTTCCTATTTCCTTTCTCATCCTGTTGCTTAAGTATTAGTGTTGCCCAGTGTTTTATCCTTGCATCTCTTATTTTATTACACATGTACTTAAACTGTGAGGGTATGAATAATACAATATAAACAAACATGATAGGTAAATGTAAACTAGACAGAGAGTAATCATCTAGGTTCATTAAATGTGAATTTTTCAAAAGTGCTTCAATTAACATAAGGCACTTTTTCATTTAATTTTGGTTTATATATTAGAATAGAACACTAATATTTCAATGTCATGATTATATTTTTAATAATAGTGGGAGTAATAGCTCATGTGAATATGATTTTATAATTTACAAGGTACTTTCATATACATAATCTCGTTTAAGCATGAGAACATCCTTGCAAAATATGTGTGACATTGAGAATGTTGTTCACACATCTTGTTTAAGGGTAAGTCCTAAGTTTCTTTTACAGGATACAGTTTAGGGTGTGATATTTAATATCACATAGCTCTGTGCCTTTTGGCACCAACTTATTGGGCAAAAGGTGAGCTCTGATCCAAGAACAGGCAGTTTATAGGGTATCTAGCATTATACAATGTAGCCTGGCACAAAAAGTTAAACTGGGACCATTAGATTCTCTCTGTTAAAAGTGTGAATTTGCCTTGGCCGGGTAGCTCAGTTGGTTAGAGTGTCATCCTGATAAGCCAAGGTTGTGGGTTTGCTCCTCGGTCAGGGCACATATAAGACGTAACCAATGAATATGTAAATAAATGGAACAAATTAATGTCTCTTCTCTCTCTCTCTCTCTCTCTCTCTCTCTCTCTCTCTCTCTCTTTCTCTCTCTCCCCCTCTCTCTCTCATCAATAAAATAAAAATATATTTTTAAAAGTGTGAATTGGGAAATAGTAAGAATCAAGAAGTTAATAATGGAAGGTATAATTAAAAGGGCATGAGGTGCAATCAAGATCATAAGGAATCATGGTAAATCAAAATTATGAGGGAGCAGAGGGAAACAGAAATGTCATAAAAGAGAGAAAAAAAGAAAGACCCATGAGAAAAAGAGAAGGGTATAGATGGTCAGTTCCTAGAGCTACCCAGCTTTCCTCAGATAACTTGGGTAAGTCTGTTTATTAGAACCAAAGGATACCAATCAAAATAATAGGTAAATATACCCCTACTTTATAAATTGAGTAACAAAAGTTTTTAAAAAGTGACACATCTATTATCACATGGCCATAAAGTGTTTTAGTTGGTGCTGGAGGCCAAACCTTTTAGGCCACATGGAGTGACTTCACCATTGTTTCTTAAACCTGGAAGATCATCAAATCATCTGGAGATGTTTCAAAATGCAGATTTCCAGGCCCTGTCTGGGACCTACTGGATCATAACCTCTAGGGCTACAGCTATGGCTTGGTTTCAGAATTTTCAGTAAGTTTCCCAATATTTTTCTGATGTCATCCACATTGAGGACCAAAATGTCTACTTTTAAGGGAACTTAAAACTGTTCAAATTTGTCCTCATTTAAAATTAGCTAAAAACTTATTTCTAATAGACATGTAAGTATGGAGAAAAATGTGACTTAACATTATTCAGTAAGTACCACAAAATGCAGAATCCTGGGTTCTGCTCATTAATGACTTTTTATAAGGAAAAGAAATTGGGATTTGTGACATTCATGCAATGTTGCTATGTGTTAGCAAGAAATCCACCATAGTCTAGTCAAACTTCTCTTACTAATTAACTTAAGTTTGGTGAATTAGACAAGACATAAAACTCTGACTTTATTTTAAGCAAGGAAATGCTTTTAATGTTTCAACTTCAATATCAGTTAGTATACAGAAACTAAAAACATATCCATGGTGAACTGAAATTAAGTATATGAGATGCATCCAAGTCCATAGAATGGGGCCAAAAATTACTACCAAAAAGTAAACTGCCTTCACTTGAGCTTTGGGATTTCTTGGAACATACAGGCTCTCTGGGCTGCTGTGTCCCAATCCCGTCATATAACTTTTCATTGTCTTTCTCTTACTCTTGATCCTCCCCCTTACTCTCCTCCCCCCCCCCCCCCCGTCATACATATAAGGAGATGTAGGTGACGTTAAGGCACAAATGGGCTTGCTTTATCAACAAAGGTGCACGAAGAGAGAAAGCACCTTTGTTTTTCAAGCATGTGGACATGTCAGTGCATGTGGCTGCTCTTGGGAAAACCTTCCTATAGCTATCTGTCCTTTCCCTAAAGGCCAGGATCACTTGCCCAAGAGACACGAGGCCAAGTAATGAAGAGGACACTCACCTTCAATAAGGAATACCTGGCAAAAGTACCTTTGGAAGCTCTAAAATCTAATCTGCAAGCCAGTGGGCACGTTACGATTTATATTCTGCCACACCCTTGGCTAACTGTAAACTAACTCTTGGCTCTCCCTGGGATTACAAAAACTGTGCCCATTGCACAAAGCTTCCACTGCCTGTTTGTTTTGCTTTCTTCCATTAGTTGGGGGGGGGGGGGGAGGGGGATCCTACTTATCCTCCTGTCCTCTTCCCTCCTCCCTCTCACATAAGAGCATTGTCCTCACTTAGCAAACTCCATTTCCTGAGTTCAAAGTAAAAAAGACAAGAGCTATTTTCTTTCTTCTCTGGGCTGGCAACAAAGAGGATGTTTGGTCATTAAATTGGATTGGAAGTCATTCATATACATGCCACTCACAAGTATAAATAAACTAGACAACATTCTTGGAGGATAAATGTGAGAGAAACAGCTTAGTTTGTGGCCACTAGAATAGGAGTCAGAAAGCCCATACTCTTGTTTCCATTCTACCATTTGCAGGCCCTGGGAGGTTAGGCCAGTCAGGTATAGCAGATGCTGCCAGTGCCCTCCCTCTATCTATTCCGGCTCTACCCCTTAGCCCATGCCTTCCCCATTTCTACTATCTAGCACCTACTTCTCTTTACCTGGATGCCAGTGCCCACCCTGAGTTATGCCTGACTCTGGAATCGGCCTCAACCAGTAAGTGACAAAAATACGTGTCGCTATAATAATACCCTATCTTCCTCACACCTCACATGGCATCACTCACAGGTGTGTGTTCCGTATTATTTCCCAGAATTCCTCAGTAAGCTCCAGTTTCCCTGCTTGGTAATACATTCTTCCATGTATCCCTTCTCCATATCCTTACCAATACTTCCAGAGATCAGCTGGTCAGCTTTGGGGACAGTATAAACAAAGTATTTTGCAATATTAAAAAGCAGATAAACAAGCCAGTGGAATTGGATAACTCGCCGGTCAGATGGAAAGAAAAATCCCATTTCTGGCTGTAACTACAGTGATGATAACCCTTGGTGTGGTCCAGCACCACAATCACTAGTTCACTTGTAAAGAACTGGGATAAAATACAGATGGGTACTTATGCACAGCATTGGAGAGCTATGGGGCAATGCCAACTATAGGAACTATTAAGTTGGATGGCTATTAAGTACCACTGTGATGCTTAAAGAAAAAAACAAATGACAGTGTCAATTGAGCCCACTTGCAACTTGGGAGGATATTAGTGGTAGAAAGTTCTCATGGCAGAATTTAAATAGGCATTTATCTCCTATAACTAGAGGAGAGAAATCAATCCCAGGATCTTATTGTGAGAAAGACTAGAAAACAGAACCGACCGAAAAGTCCCTTATGCAAAAATAAGGCCCCATTAAGAAAGAAACGTGATCGTGAGATGTGGGATGGGGAATATGGGGAAGATGGGGTACATGCACTTGGTAACAATGAGCTCTCAAATTCCCTTGAACTCTAACAGAGGTGGCTCACTTCCCTTGTTAAAGAATCGCAGCCGTTCCTTCCCTGGAAACTATGCTAATCCTCACCTAAAGCAGATGTCTCACAAGTTGGTCTTCCCCCACTTTACCTCACTACTTCCAGACAAAAAACTAAGCTCACGTCTCAGCAGTGTCTCTATAAGAGGAAAGGGATTACTCACCAAAAAGCTGTAGGAGCTTGATATTATGTTCCCGCAAAAACTGGGGAAACATGTCTGAGAATTTGTCTTGCAGATACTAGAATATAAGACTGAAATGTAAGAAGTGGAATATAAAGTTGAATACACACTCAAAAAAGGATCAAGATTAGATGAGCAGAAGGCTGATAATTGCTACTATAATGAAAATGTAAAACCAGCCAGTTTCCAGGGCAGCACGAATTTAGATCTAAAACCATCACAAAAGTATAGTAAATATATTAATAGCAATTCTCTATGTTATCTTATTATATTATATGTAATATTTCCCCCAGGATCTCTGTATTGGGGGAAAAAATACATCTTTTGTAGTGTGTTGAATACCAAAGACCCTTAAGTACTATCAAGAACTGAAAATTTTAAACGCCAGATAATAATGGAGTCCTGGATCATGTCTATCTCATGGTGGGTCCATTGTGTCCACTGATCTGTCCTGTGATTATTTCCTCAGTCCCTGAATAAAGAATCTGGATATACCTAGCAACTGAAAGAAATTTGAATTGATATCCAAATCTTTAGCATATGGCACTCCAGCATAGTCTCCCATTGTACATAATGATATTATCCCATTACAGTTGGAAAGATCCAGTACCGGTCCATAAAACTGCTACCTTTCCTCTGTCCATCTATTAACTGCAAAGGTTAAGCAATAGCTCCATGTGCAGTTGCTGAGCTAAGTGTGTTCATCTTTTCTAGAGCCCATTTAAAAGCCTCTGACACATAGTATGCAACTACTGAACTGGTAAATATTTTCATTTCAATACCCATCAGAAAGGAGGATCAGAAGCAGCTCAGATTCATGTGGTTGGATAGCAGCATGTGTTCATGGTCATGCCCCAGGTCAGTTAGGTCTCTGCTCTCTGTCACCATATTGTGTGAGGATACTTTGATCGTATAGACATTTTTCAGATCTTCACACCAGTCCACTGTATTGGTGACAGCATGCTACTCAAACTTGAGTCACAGCAAGTGATAAGGAAACCCATCCTGGGACATATGTATGACAGAGGGTGGGAGACAACTCCTATAATGACTCAGGGGTGTTCCGTATTGGTGAAGCTTGTAGGAGTCTAGTTGCCTGGAACATGCCAGAATATATGCTCAAAGGTAAAGAACAAGTTGTACTTTGTTCCTCCAGCACTGAAAAAGAAACACAGTATGTAATGGCCTCTTTAGATTTGAGGACATGTAGTTCAGACCACATTTGAGAATGTTACATTGGGATGAAGTCTAATATCCTGAGTATATTATAAAGGAATAAGTGAATTGGAGGAGCAGGCTAATCTCCACCTCCATGTTGCAGTGACACCGCTCTCTCCGCTCACACCAGTGCCTTCCAGGGGAGTCCTCCAGCTGATGGAGCTTGACAAAAATTGGAGTTTGGTTCACTGATGAGCCGTTGCAATAAATGGTTGGGAGCTGAAAATTCCACACGACATCCTTAGTGATAGCCCTGAAGGTAAAAATACAGGGAACTCCTCCCAATGGGCAGGGCTTTAAGCAGTATACCTGGCCATCAACTGTGTGAAGGGAGACTTGGCTCAAGTAAAGCTATATATGAAATACCGAGCAGTGGGACATGACTTCATTGTGTGGTTATTCGCAGTGGTTCTCAACCTTCTGTCCCTTTAAATACAGTTCCTCATGTTGTGACCCAACCATAAAATTATTTTCGTTGCTACTTCATAACTGTAATGTTGCTACTGTTATGAATAGTAATGTAAATATCTGATATGCAGGATGGTCTTAGGCGACCCCTGTGAAAGGGTCATTCGACCCCCAAAGGGGTCACGACCCACAGGTTGAGAACCGCTGGGTTAGGGGCTTTGGAGAGAATAGGATTGGAATACCGGAGATAATAGTGTCCAGAGAAGAAATAGCAAAAGTATTTATAGGAGTGGGCATAAAGTATGTAGACCTTTGCTTCTTGTACAAATGTCCTCTAACATAAAGACCAGAACCACCAAATGGATAAACTTACCTGCCTAATGCAACCAGCTCTCCATCCCTCCCCGCTGTTCCTTGGCTACTACACTTACTGTGTGATGGCCCATGGGAGGAGTAGTTAACTGTGGCATGGGTGTAGGCTACACATGGGCTCTCTCTTATGAGGCTGATGTCGCTACTACCTCTGTTGAATGACTGATTTGTCATAATCAAAGACCAACACTGATCACTTTAGATGATACAATCCCTTAAGAAAACCAACCAGTCATTGGTTGCAAGCTGGTACTATCTGACACTTTCCTTTATAGAAAGGGCAGTAATTTGTTATTGCTAGGATTGAAGATTATTTTGGTATGGATTTGGTTTTTCTGCCTAAGTGTCTAATCCAGCAATTCCACCTAAGGGCTTACAGACTGGGAGGTTTATCATCAGGGGAATCTTCCTGAATGAAAGGACCCTTATAACAGCATAGGAAAGGTGACGAAGGTACATGAATGTGAGATATCATTCATTTTACAATCTATTTCATTAACCCAAATCTGCTGGCCGGATAGAATGTTGGATTAATCTATTTTTTGAGGAAAATAATGGCTTTTTTTTTAAATGTCAGTTTACACTCATTATTATTATGTATTAGTTTCAGGTGACCAGCATGGTGGTTAAACATTCATTTACTTTACAAAGTGTTCCCTCTGGTTTTTCTGGTAACCAACTGGTGCCATACAGAGTTATTACAATATTATTGATTATATTCCCTATGCTGTACTTCGCATCCCTGTGACTTATTTTTTTTTTTAAATCCTCACCTGAGGATATTTTTTCATTGATTTTCAGAGAGAGTGGGAGGGAGAAAGAAGGGGGAGAGAGAGACATCCATGTGAGAGAGACACATCGATTGGTTGCTTCGCACATGTGCCGGGGAGGGAGCCTACGTGCCCTGGATCATGAACTAAACCCGCGACCCTTCGGTCTGCGGGCCTTTGCTATAACCACTAGCAAAACTGACCAGGGCCCCTGTGACTATTTTGTAACTACCAATTTGTACTTCTTAATCCCTTCATCTTTTTCGCTCATTCCCTTCTGGCAACTATCAGTCTTTTCTCTGTGTCTATGAGCCTGTTTCAAGTTTATTTGTTCATTTATTTTGTTCTTTAGATTACAGATATAAATGAAGTGATGTAGTATTTGTCTTTCTCCTAATTCACTTATTTCATTTAGCATAATACTTTCTGGGTCCATCCATGCTGTTGCAAATGGTAAGATTTCTTTCTTTTGTTGTTTTGGTTGTTTCTGTTGTTAATCCTCACCCAAGAATATTTTTTTCCATTGATTTTTAGAGAGTGGAAGGGAGGAAGGAAGGGGGAGAGAGAGAGAGAAATTTCATCAATGTGAGAGAGACACATCAATGGGTTGCCTCCTACATGTGCCACAACCAGGGCCAGGGATTGAACCTGCAACCTAAGTATGTGCCCTTCACCAGGAATCAAACCCAAGATCCTTCCATGTGCCAACTGATGCTCTAACTACTTAGCAACACTGACCAGGGCAAGATTTCATTTCTTTCTTATGGCCAAGTAATATTCCATTGTATATATGTACCACAAGTTTCTTTTTTAATCAATTCACCTGTTGGGCACTTGTGTTGCTTGCAGAATAATGCACAAGTAAACCACTAGTTAGGCACAAGTAAACCACTAGTTTGTAGATGACACTGTTAAACTCTGTGGGATCGGGGTACTACCAGTAGCTATTGTATGATGCTGTGCCTCTAACAGCTAGAATACATACAAGGCTCTGAGAGCCAACAGTAAAACTAGAAATGGTCCCTTTCACTATCTTCCAGATCCAATTGGTCTGCCATGATTTGTGCTTTCTATATTCAACTTTCAGCTCTGTTGTATAAGAGATAATGATTCCCAGGATGTGGGTTAGGAGTATGCTCCTATACGGGGGTGGATGTGTTCCAATAAAACTTTATTTACAAAAAGAGACTGCTGGCCAGATTTAGTCCAAAGGTTGCCATAGCTGATCCCTGCTCTAAAATATTTCTAAGGTTCCTTCATAGTATACAATTCTGTATTGTGGGCCTCTATATTCAGTAAACACTTTGGAACATCCTTCAAGCCCAAGAGATTATCAATAACTCTAAGAAGAGATTGAAATGCTGTAAAAGCATAAATAATCTAAAATTATTGCCAACATTTAGTATTTTGAATCAGTCCTCTACTAGTAAAAACAATGTATTTATAATAATTTAGACTATATCTAATAAATGTGAATATGTTTTAACATTTAGCATTAAGGCACTGACAGTTATATTGAAAATTCACTTTGAAAAATAATGTCCACTGGGGAAATGATTCTTTTTCTCAGCTGGCAGGCCCTGTTGACAATATTATTCTGCATAAATTTAATAATGATAGCCTACATCGGAACAAAATCACTTCCAGCTTAGAGCACACAGTAAGAATTACCACACGACAAGGCTGTTGTTTAGAGCCTAATGCTAAAACTAAATCAATTATATAGTAATAAAGAGAACTTGCATGACTTCAATAAAGATGGATGTGGTTTATGCAAATCACTTATAAATTGACAAAACTAAATTAAAGATTGAAGTACTAAATAAAATACATTATTATAAATCTTTAAACAAAGCACCTAAAATGTACACAAAGCCATTGAGAACTTTAAAAAGCAAATTTCTGCATAATAAAAAATTTTAAATTAACTCAATCCCTAGGAATATAGTTTTTCTTCCATTTTCATTTTTATACAGGTAAAATATTTTAAAGGATGAAATAAAATAGACAATGTAGAAATTAAGAGAAATAGCTAAGAAACAAATGAACAATTGTATTAAAAAGCAAAATTTGATCAAGCATAGCTTTAATTAAACAATACCTCTAATGTAAATGTGATTAACTGATAGAGTGAAAACACATGGTTACTGCCTCCTTTCTCCCTACATTCATAAAGTGTTTAACAAAAAATTGTCACTTTAATCCAATTGTATATTTATGTTTTTCAGATACAGTATGAATTATATTATAAAGTAACTTCTTTTATTTAGTTGGAGGCAAAGTGTATGCATTTTTCTATAGTTATAAAGTACTAGAGGCCCGGTGCACAACATTCGTGCACTGGGGAGGGGGGGTCCCTCAGCCTGGCCTGCGCCCTCTCACAGTCGGGGACCCCTCAGGGGATGTCTGCCTGCCGGCTCTGCCCACTCGCTGCTCTTTAGTGCTGCCTCAGAGGCAGTAGAGGCCATGAGCCCGGCTTCTGGCTGAGTGGCGGTCCCCCTGTGGGAGCGCACTGACCACCAGGGGCAGCTCCTGCATTGAGCATCTGCCCCCTGGTGGTAAATGCACATTATAGCAACTGGTCATTCCTCCATTCAGTCAATTTATATATTAGGGTTTTATTAAATAGGATAGTATCCTATATAATAAAAGTGTAATGTGCAAATCGACTGAATGGCAGAATGACCAGTCACTATGACATACACTTGAGCAGGCAGGCAGGCAGCAGTTAGGGGCAATCAGGCAGGCAGGAGAGCGATTAGGGGCAATCAGGCAGGCAGGTGAGCAGTTAGGAGCCAGTGGTCCCAGATTGCGAGAGGATGTCTGACTGCCAGTTTAGGCTCGATCCCTGGGATCACCCCCGAGGGGTCCCAGATTGTGAGAGTGTGCAGGCCATGCTGAGGGGACCCCCACATCCCCATGCAGAATTTTGTGCACCAGGCCTCTAGTGTGTTCCATAAAACTATTAGAATTTATTAAATTTCAGATTAGTGCTATGACTTACAATCTACCATGTTTGTGTTTCCTTTTTACAATGAAATATTATTGCCCCAATTGGTTTGGCTCAGTGGATAGAGTGTCAGCCCTCAGACTGAAGGTTTTGGGTTTGATTCCAGTAAAAGGCACCTACCTGGTTTGCAGGCTCAATCCCTGGCCCCAACCAGGGTGTGTGTGGAAGGCAACCAATCAATGTGTCTGTCTCACATTGAAATTTCTCTCTCAGTCTCTCCCCTTCCCTTCCACTCCCTCTAAGAATAATCAATGGGAAAATATCCTTGGATGAGGATTAACAAATAAATAAATAAAATGAAATATTGTTTACTTTGTCTTTACTAAACTTATAAGCATTAATACTGTTTTTTAGAAAAACAAGTGGCAATGTGGTTTACATAGAAAAAAAAGAGTTTGCAAATTAATCTATAAGAGCTTCATGAAATCTAGATTTTCCTTTCAGGTAAAAAGTTGGATATGTTTTTATGTTTATTTAAAAGACTAACTTTTCTGTTCATTCTGAGAAGAGGCAAGACCGAAGAACTAACTCTCTCTCTCTCTCTCTCTCTCTCTCTCTCTCTCTCTCTCTCTCTCTCTCTCTTGTAAATATGTTTAATTGATTTTAGAGAGAGAAGAAGGGAGAGGGAGAGAAAAATAGAAACATCGGTGACAGAGAAACATCAACATTGATGGGCTGCCTCCTGCATGCCCCCTACTGGGGATTGAGCCCTTAACCCTTACCAAGAATCAACCTGTGACTTCTTGGTGCCTGGGTGAACACTCAACCACTAAGCCACATGGGCTGGGCCAAAGAACTATCTCTTTATTTTATATAACCATGTTTTCTCTTCGAATGTTGTAAAATCAGGTATAGAAAAATGAGTATTTTATGTTTATTTTTACATTGAGATTTTGTTGTATAGAGAATAATATTGAATATAATAACTTCATAATTATAGGTAGTCATGATGAAAGATAATTTATTGCTTGAACATCTAACCAAAATTTTAAACATGTCCATTTTTTCATAATGAATTGTGGGGCATAGAAAGTATAAAAACCAATATGTACCCAAAATGATAGTAGAAAGATAGAGGGCCAGCTTCCCAGTATGGAATCACAATTATCCTCTAAGATTATAAAACATTTACTACTGTATCCATATTTTGTGGACTTTGATCAGAAAATATCAAAGATAAAAAAAGAATAAGTGTATTCAAGTCATTTCAGTTAACATCTCATTAGGAAAAAAATGAGCATTTGTAAATTGAGAAGAGTAAATTGATGAAGAAAAACTTATTTTGCAGATATATGCAATCAGGCAAAAAATATACATGAAAATATAGTTGGAGAAAATATCAAAAGGACTCTTTTAAGATTGATTCTCACATGAAGATATAAAGAGGTGAAATAACTACATATGATGGATGTGAATAGCTTAGGAATGGTGGGAAAATGTCCTGCAACTCAATAAAATAGTTAAAATTCGATTCAAAGTCACTGAGAACTTGATTTAAAAAGAAAAAGACAGAGAATGCCAATATAATGAAGAAAATTGGTTTCAGAAGTAATCTGCTGGAAGACAGCCCTAAGGAGAGAGCAGAGCCATCAGAGTCCTAGTAATTGAGGCAAGACACCATACATGCTAATGTTAAGAAAAAGAAATAGCTAAGGCAAAAATGAAATCTGCGCAAAGAAGGAATGAAGCAGGATTTTTTAAAAAATAATACTCTATCCTTCTACACTTCAATATTATGTGTGCACATTACTGTTATTCTTATTAGCACAGATGGTAATGCTATATCTTTGCCACAACACAGCAGGATTGCAATGAAGAGAACTGTTCTAAGAAGTCCTGTGGTTTTCTTTCCTTTATAGTTAACAAATTCTTAATATCTTCTCCTCAGGGAGGAACAGACAGGCAAAGGAAACAACTGTTCCTTTGGAGGGGAGGAGGGCGGTATGGAGGGAATAACTGGCAAAGTTCAAAAGTCCTGGAAAAACTGAACTTTCCAGGCCAAGTCATTGAAGAGGAAAAAAAAAATTGCTTTACAAATGTAGTAACCTCAAATTAATACAAAATATGTCATACTCACAAAGTGCTTTATAGACCTTGAAAGACAGCTTTAGTGTATCACTTTGTTCCATCCTCAGCACACCTTTGAGTAACAGGTGAGTCGCATTCTATTTTACAAAGGTATCTTTGGCCAGCGATTGCCCTGGAGACAATATGAACTCCTTAATCTTAGTGCTCACTGTCCTCCTCTAGTTCCTCCCACATCCCCTGAAAAATTTTACCAGCTTCCTACATCCAAACAGACTCCTCAACACTCTATGTCTGCACTTCTCACTGTCACATGTCCATAGAAGGGGCAGGGACTTCTCGATGTACTCACAAAACTTTTTCCTTCTCCCCATGGTGTTTCTCAGCACTGAGTGAGTTTCTACATGTAGCTGGAGAACCTGTGCGAGGCAGGTGCATCTAAGAGTCAGTGATATTACACACAGGTCATTAAGAAATAAAGATGTGATGTCACATGATCCTAATTCATCCTCATGAAGAACAGGATAACAGGTGACACTCATAAAAACGAGGTAATGTATGTGGTCAAACTTTGAAAAAATGTAATGTTTTCTAAAGTTACATTATATACTGATGTATTAGTTAAAAGTTTCACAAAGAGCATTCATATATTTTTATCATTAGATTAAATAAATAACTGTTAAGCAAACAGGAATTATTTCTATTTTATAAAGGAGTGAACTAAGATTCAAAAGGGATAAGAGATTTGTCAAAAGCACACATTTGGTAAGTGGCCCTGACAAGGCTGTCTTTTGAATTCTAATTTAAAATTCTTTCCATTCTATTAATAAGCTCATCACATAAAGGATGGATTTGCAAAATACCAGTTTTTACAAATAGCTAACATATTTGTAAAAAGATTTCTAGAGTCTTCATTTTGGGTTGGGGATTGAAAGGAGGATATTCAGAGAATCAGAAATGCAGTGTTTATCTTTAATTTTTATTCTCTTTTTAAACTTTATTTCAATCTATCATTATATATTGTCCTTTTATTTTCCAATAAATGTTATAAAGACTGAACACTCTACATACATTAAAACTTTTCAAAGTCATCTGAATTCGGTATTATTGTTTAAAATCAGAGGTAAAAACATGGATGTTTCACTTCTGACACATGTTAGCTGAATATTAAGTGAACAAAATCTGCCAAATTGTTGTTGGATTGCAGCACTTATTTAAAAATGTGAAAAATTACTTATATCCTTGTGCAAGACATTAAAGATAGACATGTTTTCATTGTTCTTCCTCTGACCAGCCTGTGTTTAGGTTTAAAAGGCCTGTGTTTTGGTTTTATCTTGCCTCCAAATAACAAATTCCTGGTTTGGGCTTTGGACAAGTTTAGTTATGCAATGCATCTTAATACCCACACTTAAACATATTTCCCGGCTAACCAGATGTTAACACTCTCATGCATTTATGCCTTGTTACACTTGTAGTGATATGTGTCTCCAGAGTTGAGTTTTAAATATTTGTGCTTAATTTTTTAAGAAAACAGATGCTCTTTAAACATTTCTCACAAACATTATTTAAAAAAATAAGAGTATTATTTGATAGAACCATGATTTATTGGGCTAAGACATTTTATGTTGTATCTTTCTCTCCACTCACAATGCTCTCCTCATCCACCCCAAAAGAACTATTAGTTCACCAGCCAATATGTTAACAAACATACTGAATACCTACTATGTGCTTGGTACAGTGCACGGTGTGCCAGATAAAATGAAACATGCAGTTCTCATTCTCACAGACAACAAGTTCAGACAGACAGGTGTTCTGGTGCCTATAAGACGATCAGTGCTATGACAAAGGAAAGCACAGATTGCTATGAAAAACAAACAAAATCGAGCATGTGGCTCTTTCAGTAGAGAGGAGGTGGAGAGTTTCCTGAGGGGACTGTTGGGGTTTATTCTTGAAATAAGTACTGAAGCTATAATAGGAGTTAGTCAGGCATAGAATGAACTCTGAACATAAAAAATAACAAGTCCAAAGGGTTGAGGCAGTCAAGAGCATGAAGCCTGAAGTAAATTGCTAATCCTTAGAGACAAGGGAGGTATGGCAGCTGATGATCCTGGGAGGCAGGGAGGGGGCCATATGCACCATTAAGAAGTTAGAAATTATTCAGAGGAGGGAATGCCACTCCTACAGCACTGCAGTATAATGGAGAACAAATCTGAGACTGATGGGACTACCGCAAGGAAATTGAGGTTATTTTGTTACCCAAAGTGAAGAACACAAGAACTAAGTGAGGGTAGGAAGGAGGGGTGTGATGACTGGTGGGGAAAGAGGAGGAGATGCTTGGGCTTAGGAGACAGGGGAAATCAGTGAGCCTCACCGTGATAGTGGCCATGGCAGGGTAGGCCATGAGAAATAACAGGTTTAGTTATTTGCAGCCCAAACATGCGGTGTTCATGGGACATCCAAGCAAAAATGCCCAAAGGAAGTAGGACACTTGGTCTGGCACTCAAAAGAGAAATTTGAGGCTGTGACACATAACTGGAATTTATCAGAATGCAGGCAGAGAGTTTAAAGTCAAGCCCAGATCCGCTCTTCTACCAAGTGTTCATTAGTGGCTCCAAAGCAGGTTGATGAGAGCCCACGTGTGCAGTAATAAAGAATAGTTGAAGCTATTGACGTAGATAAACATCTCCGGAACACTTCGTAAAGAGAAGGAAAAGACATTCAAGATGCAACCGTGAAAAGTGACAATATTTAAAGGCTAGGCAAAATTCTTTTAATTACACCAGTTTTCCAAAACAAAATGAACATTGTAAGGACAGAGTAGAAGAACTAGCAGTGAGGAAGCTGAGGGAGAAAACATCAAGGAAATAGAATAATTATAACCTGACCTAAAGATCAGGTCCAGAAAGAAAATCCTGAAAACTGATAAAATTTGGTAACTGAGGGAATGGGGGGCGTCAGTGAGACCAGACTGTGGAGGCTTGGTTGGATAATGGGAGGTGGAGGCCGTGAATGTGGACCGAGGCTGGAGGAAGAGAGCCATTGTAGTAACAAGGTGGGAACCTAAGAACAATAGAGGTGGTTTTCTTTTTTTGTTTTTAATTAATTCTTGCGTGTGCTTATATGCTGGATGGGGGTGGGGGATAGAGAGGGGGAGCTAGAAAGGGAAGAGCCAAAGTGAGAGAAAGAGAAAAATAGGGAGAGAGCTTGAATTACCATTTGGTAAGCTCCTGTGCCAGGCACCTTAAATACTATAACATTTATTTTTTATTTTAATATACAGATATGGTTGTCTAGTGGAGATATTATTATCTCCAACTTGTGGATCGATGAAATAAGACTAAGAGAGTTTAAAAGCAGGTGCTCCAGGTCCCACAGCAAGTGGGCTGAGAGTCAAATATAGGATTTCTGGCTACAATATGCATTTTCTTTTAATTACACCAGTTTTCCAAACTTTTTTTAAAGGATATGTTTCTGTTGAGTTTTAGAGAAAGGGAGAGAGAGAGAGAGAGAGAGAGAGAGAGAGAGAGAGAGAGAGAGAGAGAGAAACATAGATTGGTTGCCTGCCGTACTCGCCCAATGGAGGATCAAGCCTGAAACCTAGGTATGTGCCCTGACTGGGAATTGAACCCATAACCTTTTTGGTATATGGGATGATGTTCCAACTAACTGAGCTACCTCACCAAGGCAGGTTTTTAAACTTTTAAAACCTTTCTGCCTTTCACAAACATGAAAATCCGACCCCCAGATGACCTAATAACGCCTCTCAATATAAATCACTATAATCTGTATATTCTCAATAGCCAAGGATTTTAAATCCCTGTGCTTTTTAACATAAATAAATCATTTTTATTTCCAAATATAAAATTACAATGCAACTGTGTTTTCCACCTACACGCACTCCCCTATGCCAGTAGTCCCCTACTGAAAATCACTACACCACACCAAGCTGTCCCCTGGCCTAACATGTCCTAATATTGCTTCACGTACAGAATGATCTCTGCCGTTTGCCAATTTTAGTATCTATTTCAAGGACTGATAATATTATATACAAAAAGCAATATTTTCAGGGAACAAGTTTTCAAGAAAGGCATTGATAAGGTATAGAAAGGCTCTTTTTCAGAAAATTAAATGCTGCAGGAGCAGCGACCCGGTTTCCCACTCTCCCTGGTGCTCTCACACTGAGGCTCACATGACAACCATGTAAATGAAAAGGACTTCGCCCACAGGACAGAGGCTGCTGCCAAATGCTCACTTCAGTGCCATAAAGACTCCGGGGTGTGTGTATGGGGGGGTGTAATATCTTTATAGCAACATGGTGAGTCTCTGTGGCCTCTACAATTTTGTAGAACACTAGTAGTCCTAATTTTCTCTGGAGCCACCCCCAATTCCATGGGCTCTTCTCTAGATCCCTCATTTTTATAATCTTTAAGAACAGTCTGTTCGACCCATATTTATTTCAATTGTGTCTTAGCATTCTCAGCATAAATTATCCGTTATCCCATTTTCTTAGTCACTCTTGCCATATATATATATATATATATATATATATATATATATATATGTTAAGAACTCCCTTTGAGTAAACATTGTACAGTTTGTTTCTGTGTGTGTGTGCTCATGTGTGTGAATACACACATGCTAAATGTGCTTGCTTTTATTTGTGCATAAAATATTTTTGGGAGGATACACATGAATCTGTGAACAGTGATAATTTCTGTTGAGGGGGTATTGCTATGAGTGAAAGAGGGAATCTTCATTATTTATATCCTTTGGTACTCTGAATTTTTATCATATGCATGTGTTATTTTTTTTAACTGAAAATCAGTTAAATGAAAAATGAGATAAACTATATATACTTATATGGAACAACCTCCAAGATAAATGATTAGGAAGAAAAGTAGGATACAGAATAAGACAAGTTCTATCATTTGGGGGGGGGGGGGGCGGAGGGAGGGGGGAGCCACATACCACACAGACACATGTTATATTTACATACTAGAGGCCCAGTGCATGAATTTGTGCACCGGTAGGGTCCAGCCAGCCTGGCCCCAATTGAGGGGAGGGAGCATGGGTGATTGGTTGGCAGACCCCACCCCCGTTTTGGGTCGGGGGCTGATTGGGGGTGGGGCTGACCTGGGGAGGGGCTGTAGGTTGGGGGCTGGATGGGCCCACACCCAAATGGGGTGGAGGGGACCAATCAGGGGCCAGAGGCCGGGGGGAGGGGCCGTGGGAGGTTGACCAGCTGGCTCCACCCCCTGATCGGGTTGGTTTGCTGGCCACAGTGGGCGTCATAGCTACCGGTCGTTCTGGTGTTACAGTCACTGGCTTTTTATATATATATAGATAAAATTCACAGAACACCTAAGAAACCTCATAATGGCTGCCTCTGGAGAGAAGAATCAAGAGAAGTGAGGGAAGATGAACTTTCATTATGTGCCCTCTTAATTATTTGCAGGTCTTGCTCTGAGCATGCTTAACGTTTTTATCTAATAAAGAAACTTACCAAAAACAAGAGAGAATTGCCCTTAAGAATGACTATTTTCTTCCACTCTATCATCCCCTCTCTTATTTTATCCTTTTGCCTTTATATCCTGAAAGTACAAGGTTATTGTTTATCATGTATTGATATTCCTATTTTAATAAGTTGGGGTTTGCACATACACAAAAATAATTATGCAATATGTTTCTTACCCCAGTACAAAATTATCTCTTTTTTTGTTTCTATAAGGGGATCTGCTGGGGGATTTCAAAATCTCAACAGAATAATAGGGAGTGGGAAGAAAAATTGACAATACCTAACATAAACTAAACATATTATACCAGGTTTTTATTGATAATATTAAATAAACACTTTATCACATTGATGATAAAAATGTTAGTTATGAAAGGAGATGCTTTTTTAAAAGGTTCTACAATGACTTACTCCTGAATCCTTGTTTAACATTTTCTTTATTAGGCTTATAAATTTAAAAATATTCACTTTGTTCCTGACCTTAATTTTGCATTTAAATCTTTTCATATTTACTAGTAGTTGTACCTTTACTTACTCTTATACTTCTGTATCAAAGCAATCAGCATAAAATGCATTAAAAGGGTGCTATCATACAGACTTCATTTGTTCTATTGACAACCAATCTAAGGGATAATTCTCCCCAGGCAGATTTTTCTGAGGGCTCAAAGGGATAACATGAGAAGTGAGAAGTACGAGTCAGCCCTCTTCCTTCGTTTCTCACTGAGTCATCCAGCTCCGTACAGCTGTTCTTTAGAATCTGCCAAAATGACTTCAGCTCCTGCTGACAAGCACAGAAACCCACCAAGGAATACAAAACGATGTAGCTTCTCTGAAAACTGTCATGACAAAGAGAATAAATATGATGCACACTGTTTCACTGGCATGCAATGAGGTTATTTTCTTCAATGTTAGTTAGACCTTAAGATTCTGAATATTTATTCAGTCTCTACTGGATTCTGAGGCTATGTCAAATCAAGAAGCAGCTTTTCACTTTCAAATTTATTCCTCTGTATAAGTATGTATATTATACCATGGTCTGCATTCTCTTGGTGGACTTAACAAGTGGCAGGCTCTGTATTCTCGATGTTCAGTGCCTTTCATTTACCAGGTTTGTATAAGGGCCAACTGGAAGATATGCAAGTTGTGCTGGCTTACAGTGAAGACAATATAGGAATCGCCTAATTAGTAAATATTCAAAGTCATGAATTGATATCAGTATTGTTGACAACCTAAGATCAGAATGCGAGGCTTCTATTTTCTTTGTAATTATATGCTGAGAGTCAAGAATAGCCTTGGTTGGTTGACCAGGTGGTCTGAATAGATGAGGTGATGTGCAAACCACAGGTTGTAGTACTTATGTAGCAGTTAACAGCTGTAATATCCCAGATTCTCTGTGAGGTGCAGGGATACAAGATTTCTGTCTTCATGCAGGTCACACTGAGCAGGAGAAAATTGGAAAAAGGAAACTTGAAAGAAAAATACATCTCTACTAAGGCCAAAGAAATATTTTAAATAACTATTATGTTTTAAAACTGTCTTATGAATCCAAATAAAAACAAAAAAAAACAATATCTTCCGGATTTGAAGAAACATTTTTTAAAAATTTATAGTTACCTTTTTTACATCAGTAAGTAGATATTATTAACCATACATACAAATTTGCTTTGAATTCACTATTTTGGGGACTCAATACAATTAACTTTTAAAAATGTGACTGTTACCTTTAGTATCAAATCTCCTTTTCTATGTTCTTAGCTAACTTCAATTGAACAATTTGAAAATGGGCTACTTATTGCAAAAGACTTCTGTGAAACATCATGTTATACATATCATTTGATGGTTTATAGTAGCATATATACTACTTCTGATTTTTGTGACTCCTTTGTCTCCATGGATTCCAAGGTAATACACTAAACCAAATATAATCCACATGTAAATTATTACATATCTGCAAACTATTTTATTCTGTATCACTAGCAAGCATACAACCTGTACAATCTCATTAATTAAACATTTACACATTCCATCCCTTGCAAGAGGGTGTCATAAAGTGCTCTGAGTAAAATAAATCTGGTTTCAATGAGAAGGAGAAACGAGTATTTAGGGCAAATCACTGCTGATGACTTCTGTGTGACCATTGATTTAAAGCAGATAGATGTTTTACATGTTGAGTGAGATATAAAACCAACACGGTCATAAAAATCAGCAGTACTGGCATTTCCCAGAAAGAGCATTTATGAATGCCCTCTGACTGGACTCCAATTCATAAGATCACAGCCAGAAGTTCTGAGCTCTCCTGCAGTTCCAACTGGCATACTTCTCTACTTCTTGCTTATTTCTTTGTGAAGGGACATGGTGTCCCATTTTTAATAGTTCACAAAATCTCCCTAAGGCAATATGTTGGAGTGAGCCTGAAGATTTTAGTTACAAATCAACATGTGGCTATAAAAACTGTTTTCCTTCCCAAATCTTAGTGTAGACACACACACACACACACACACACACACACACACACACACACCCCAAATATTTTAAAGAAAGTTAGCTTGTGCATTAATTCTTTAATTCATTCACACACAGTGTTGAGTTTCTATTAAGTGCCAGGCACTCTGCTAATAATGGGTCTCAGGGAAAGCAGAAGAAAAAAGTGTTGTCAGTGTAGAATGGATCTACAGTGAGAGAGAAAAGGCATAATAAAGAAGGGAGTCTTCACTACTTTGATAGTATTTCTTTTAAACTATATTACTGAAAAGATGTATTTTCATTTATGAAATGAATATGTTGGACTTTCAGTGGTTTTTCAAATTACTCCCCTAGGACTTGATTCTGGGAAGATTCTTTGGGACTCCCTTAGAAAGTACCTCAAACGGAGAATTGCACAGGGCTACCTCTGCCCTCCTCTCTTCAACAGGGCTCTCCAAACTTACATGGTTTACATATTTAAGCTGCAGATGTTGATGGAAGGAGACCAAACTATGGGTGGTGAACACACAATACAATATACAGATGATATATTATAGAATTCTACATTTGAAACCTATGTAGTTTTGTAACACCAATAAATTCAATAAAAATAAGAACAAGCAAACACAATTTTTATTGAAATAAATTCGAAGAATAAGAACTGATTTATAAGCCACTAGGCTAGATAAACATTTTAAGTTCTCTTCCAGTTTTACCATTCAAGGATTCTAATAATTGAAGTTTTACTCTGGTTTTATAATCTCAAAATATTATTTTCAGAGGATAAGTTTCCTGATCTGTCAATAATCATTGGAAATGATAGCTCCCAAGTCACATTGCACTTTGAATCTCTCCCCGTCACTTGCAAGCTGTGTGATCTTGGGCAGGTTAGGTTTTCTTTCTAAACTCTGTGCTCTCTTTTATAAAAGGAGATAAGGTCTACATCACTAGGATTAAATTCATTATTGTATGATGCTGGGCACATAGTACATCACAGAATCCATTCTAGAATTCCACAGCTTCCTGAATATTGGAAGCTGAATTCATGTTTCATTATGCAGAATCTCAGTTACACAAGTAAAAAGCTATGTGATTTACCAAAAAGTTTCATTTTCACCTTGATGAAATTTTCATTTGAGGCATGCAGAGTATTTTATAAAGTTTAGAACATCCAGTTAAGTAAATACGTGAAACTATATTTTTACCATATTTTATATTAGAAGGTAAATAATAAAGTAGATAAATTAAATGGCTTCTTAGAAATCAATAAATAACTACTTTTAGACCCATAAATCAAAGCAAAGACTATGTTCTATAAAAATAATATCATAACAACATGAGTTAGCAAAATTTTAAACTACATTTAGTTTCTACAAAATGAATTTTAGTTGAATGACCAAGAGTGCTCAATATTCTGAGTGTTATATATAATACTGCTATTGTTATATTTTGTAAGACCCAAATGTAAAGAAGTTGAGAGTCTTTTCTAATCTACACTAATAAAAGAGAAATATGTAAATTGGTCATCACTCCACTACACCCACCAGCCAATCAGGATGAGTATGCAAATTAACCCAACAAAGGTGGCAGGTTAATTTGCATACATAGGCACGGAGTGAAGACTGAAGGCTCCGGCCTGAGTGAAGATTGAAGACAATTGAAGACTGAAGAGGCTTGGCTTCTCCACTGCGGCCAGAGTGGAGAAGCCAAGCCTCACTGCTGTGGCCAGAACGAAGAATCCTAGCCTCATGGCTTGGCTTCTCCGCTGCGGCTGGACCAAAGGCCTGGGTCCCGGGTGCCGGAGGAAAACTGGTACCGGCAGCAGGGGAAGGAAGGCCTATTGCGCGAATCTTCGTGCAATGGGCCTCTAGTTTATTATAAAATCAAGCAAATATTATTTTAATCTGATGAGTTTTAACAAACAAATTTAAAACAAACAGCTTTGTAAAAGCCTTCAGATTTTTAAACAAGTTAAAGCAGTGGGAAATAAGAACATTCCAAGAGATATGTATGTCTAAGGAAAGAAAAGGAAAACACACTCCATTTCTCTCTTCCTTGGAACCAATTACAATATTCATTTATTGTCAATGCTGGTTAGTATATCTTATAATTTTATGGAGGAGGAAAAAACTCCCATTTCCCTCCCAAATAAGACATTAGCTATTTCTCTCTTTGGTAGAAAAGTCACAAAAGTTATAAAAAGAAGTTTTCTACTACTAGGGAAGCAATAACTTAAATAATGAGAATTTATCTTAGAAGAACGATACAGAAAATTAGGGAGTTAAACATTAAATACAGGCTGGAACCAGGCCAATATATGTGTTTTAAAAAACAAACAAACAAACAAACAAAAACATTTCTACCCCTGTCCCAATGTCCAGTAGTTGCAGCTAAGTATTTCTTTTGATTTTACTAAGGGAAAGGGGAATTCTTTAAAAGACCTAAGTGCATGTCAGAGGAGCACTAGAAAATCCCATCTCCAATGTGAGTACTACTTCGAAGGTCCTTGCCTAGAGTGCCTGAGAGGTAGGTCCAACAGTTACCTGTTATCAGGACCAGAAGGTACCCATGGACCACAAGGAGGAGGATATCACAAATGCGGCAACACAGGAGCTCTTAGAGCATTTGTCTGAGGCCCCTTATTTTTTTCAGAAGTAAGAGGCTACCAGCTTCCAGACACTTCTCCATCCTGTGGTATAGGCCAGTGAGTAGCCCATCACCCTAGGCACAGCTACAAGACCTCAGTGACACTAGGCAAATTACCTGAGTAGCAAACATTTTTTTTCAGGTACAGTCTATATTTTCTTAGTGGGCCAGGGAGTTAATCAGAGACTCACCACAGTCAGGAGAGAAGATATCCTGTTTTGAGACACTGAGAGGAGTAGAAGACAGAGCCATAAACATGAACGATGCTATTAATTTTTACTGTCCATTCTCTAGACTGCTGCTTGGAGAAAATACTCATTTCAAGTTTATATGCTTCATTTTATTTGACCTCATGCTATTACTGTGAGGGAGAGAGGACAATAAATATTTTTGTTTTATTGAGAAGGGAATAGCACTAAAAGTTCTGTGTTTCAGTGGTTAGGGGACAGGGAATAGTATCTGACCCACCATAATTCTCTTACCAGAATCTTGACTCCTTCACATTAATCCACTAAAACTCCCATTTGGGGATCACGCATATAAAAAACTCAATGTATACAATTTGGGGCATATTTTTTAATTATAATTATGCTAAATATAAAAATGATATGGGTAAGATAATTCTATTGCCTAAATATAGGATATTTCAAAATATGACAACTTGTCATAATTAGATGTATGTAGAAAATCCAAAACAGATGGAAATCAGAGGGTTCCAATGTAATCTTAAAAGATTTTCTTCCCAATTTTAAAGCATTTTAGCCTTCCTACCTAATACCAACAATACTGTATTTTAGAGATAAATTTTGATATTGCCATAGCTTTTTGCTTGAAGTGGCATATTTTGCCCCAAAATAATAAGGAAACAAAACCACTGCTCTGTGGGTACCTGCCACTCCACATCTGTAATCCTCTATGATATCCTTTGGCATCTGCCCTTTTTTTCCCCATCATGGGCAGTTTGCCCTTTCTACCCTCTACCTATTGAATGGTTGACTGCACGAGACAAAACACCAAGTCAGCTGAGAGTAGTCATTCAGAAATCATCAGTGGTTCAGGCTTGAGTAATAAATTCAGCAAACATTAAAGTGTTTATTATGTGCTAGTTGCTTTCACAGAGGTTATCACAACAAACTCTAAGGTAGGTATTAATACCACTGCAGCTCTGAAAGGTTTAATGACTTGCTCAAAGTCATATAACTAGTTATTGCTGGGATTCAGTCCAAGCTTTGGACTTTGAATTCATTGCTCTTTTTCCCACACCAACAACATATCCTAGCTAAAATCTCAGGTTATGAATGAATACATGACAAGTCAAACAGAACAAAAAGTAGAATAAATGAAGATCATGAAGAGTAATCATAAATAGAAAGATATAAATCTCAAGTATAATAGTAATTGCCAAATTTAGACTCTTCATTTAGTAATTAATTTAGTGATGCATATATGTTTTGCCAACCTATGACACCAAAGGGACTAGAAGGTATAGGTGTACCTTTTCCTTATAGTATATACAAAAACTAACCCAAAATGGATCAAAGACCTAATGTAAGAGCTAAAACTATAAAATTCTTAGAGGAAAACATAAGGAAAAGCTTTATGACATTGAATTGTCAATAATTTCTTAGATATGACACCAAAAGTATAGGCAACATTAGAAAAAATAGAAAAACTTGATCAAAATTTAGATTTTTATACATCAAAGAACACCATCAGCAGATTGAAAAGGCAATTCACAGAACTGATGTTGAAGAAAGAGTATGGAGGTCAGTATGAATGGAGTAGAGGTTTTTTTTAAAAAAAAAATATTCCATATTGTAAAGGTAAGGAGATGAGGATGAACAAGACCACTGAGATGGAGTGGCTAATGAAATGGAGGTAGAACCAAGTGAAGAAGTTATCTCAAGAAACAGGGAGCATTTAGTTACCTCAATGCTGCTGATAGTTCCCCTAAGCAGACTGAAGTGTGACATGGAGTGTAGCAACATGAGGTCACTGAAGATTGCAAAGACCTGTTTTAGTGGAGGAATGGGGACAAAGTCTAATTCAAGTGGGTCTAAGAAATATGGAAGAAGAGGAAGTAGATAGTGACATACAGATAATACATTAAGAGTTTGCCATAAATGATAAAAAAAAAAAAATGGGGAAAAACTGGAGAGAAATGTGGGTTGAAGGAGGGGTTTTTTCTAAATGGAAAAAATAAAATAATATTTTTATACTAAATGCATTGATGCAATAGGTCAAACTGATCTAGTGGGGACATGGAGCAATAGCCAAAGTCTTTGAGAATGCGAGAAGAAATGTGATTTAGTAGAAGTGATGGCTTTGCTAGGCAGACTCATCTATACTTATAGCAGTGAAAGTAGACTATGACAGCATCAGTGCAGTTAGGTGGGTGGATGTGCTAGCAATGTGGCAAGTTCTCTTCTGATTTCTTTCATTTTGTCAGTGAAATAGGGAACGGACTCACAAAGGCTCCAGCTTAGAATGAGTCTTAGGTGATATGCGAGGAGAGACCAAGAAGGTGTGAAGCAGTTCTGAGGAATATGTTTGAGCCTGAGGCAGAAGGGAAATGATGTAATTGCCAGGAGGCATCAAGGATTATTTGAAGATTTTGATCATGAATTTAAACACAGAATATTAAGCATATCTCTGTTTTTATTCAGCCACATTGCCCAATTGGTGGTGTGAATGGTGTGTAAGTTGAATTTAACACTGTTGGGGTTTTGCCAGAATAGTATAGGAAGCAATGGGACAAGGACATTGAGAGTGTAAGGAAGGTCACTAATGCAGTGACGAATCATTGCATGTGAGCTGTGTGGGGAGAGAAATAAGGAAACAATTCAGAGACGGGGCATGGTAAAAAGGCAGCAGGGTTATTGGACAGTCAGTTCTATTTGGATCAAGAACTTTGGGAGTTGAGAGGGAATGAAGTGAAAAGACAGGACACAGTGGTTACAGACTGAGATTCTAGAAACAGATTGCCAAAGGAGTACAGTTTTTAGGCCTAGAGAATGACCATGGGAGCAGGTGGTTAAAGGATCAGGGAGAATGACTGGAATAAGACCAAGGAGCTGAGATGCCAGGGTTCTTTGAGGAACCACTATGAAATATGACTGGGGAGACAGTGATTCAGATGATAAATTTTTCAAGGACAGGTGAGTCTCTGCATTATTTAGAGTCAAAGTTAAACTTGAAGAACAATGTTGGAAAGCATCTCATCCTCCAAAGCAAGAACTTCAGCCTGGGGTCTATGGGAGGAATTGTAGAGTTCCCAGAACTCTCTGAAATAAGAAACTTCTTATCTTTGGGTAAATATGTGCTTTTTTTCCTAAGAAGAGAATCCATGGCTTTCATTAGGTTCTCAAAATGGTCTAATGTCCCAAGATATAAAAATTATTACTAAGGCATAAAAAACTATACATAATAAAAATAATTCAAATGTAATCTATTCCTAGAGTTCACTTTACCTATAAAAAGAGCAGACTACTGTTTATATGATTGTACAATTTAAGTTGCCAAGCTCCCATACCCCAGCCTTGTTCATTCCACTCCAGCCACAGTGGTCTCTTAGCTTTTCCTTGAATCTTCCAAAACTTTTGCACTTGTAAGCTGTTTCATTCACTTTTCATCTGCCTAAACATTTTCTCATCATCCTATATAATAAAAGGTCAATATGCAAATCGACCAAATGGTGGAACAACCAGTCGCTATGATGCACACTGACCACCAGGGGACAGACACTCAACGCAGAGCTGCCCCCTGGTGGTCAGTGCACACCCATAGGAGGAGCACCACTCAGCCAGAAGCCCTGAGCCGGGCTCATGGCTGGCAAGCACAGCAGCAGTGAAGGGAGCCTCTCCTGCCTCCACAGCATTTAGACATCCCTCCCCTGACCCAGGACTCCTGGACTGCGAGAGGGCACAGGCCAGGCTTAGGGACACCCCCTGAGTGCACAAATTTTGTGCACCAGGCCTCTAGTTTATTCATAAAATTAAGCCTCTCATTGCTTTGGTCTCCACTCAGTCTCTTTATCAAATAGGACTTCCTAACCCCCATCTACAACAGCACCACCACCCTGCCAGGGACCATCCCAGCCTCCTTAATCCAAGTCGGTTTTCTTTATGCATTCATTTGCCTGTTTATTGCTCATTTTAGGTAGACTTTACAATGAAAGTGCCACAAGAGCAGAGATTTTGCCTGTTTTGTTGTTGCTACTGTTGTATTCCTAGCACTTAAAGTGGTGTCTGACATACAGTCACCACTTAATAAATATTAGTTGTTAAATAAATCTCCAATTATCATGCTACTTTTTTTGGTAGCAGCACAAAAGAAATCATAAAGTGCAAATGTTTTCAGAAGGGCTATAGGCCTATTTCTTCTATATTTTATTTAACCATTCCTCCCCTTCTCAATTTCTCCCTGTTCTTCTTCTGATTCTTAAATATTATGTAGAAACACACTTAGACGTCTTCTATTCCCCACCCTTCTCTCAGCACTGCTTTCTCTCTGGCTGCAATCTTCGTGCCAAACTGCTAGGACAGTCCCTCTCCACCCCACCTCCACCGCTAGTCCTCCCACCCCAGAGTCTGCTGCAACCTTCATTCCACAGAAGCAGCTCTAGGAAGTTGTCTCTCAAAGGTCAGTGATGACCTCATCACCAAACATAAAGACATAGGTTTAGTCCTCAAAATATAAAGTTATGTTTGGCCTCGTGGGTCTGTTTTTTGACTTCTCTAGCATCATATCTCAGTGCTTCTCCAGCCTCTCTAATTTCTCTCCCACACTCTCCTTTTCATCACTCATACCCGTCATTCTGCCCCTTTCCTCTGCCCCACAGAATCCTGCCTTAGGTAATCTCACTCAACGTGTTCTTCCTCTCCAGGATGACCGGGTTCCTAGATCTCGGTTGACCTTGCTTCTTGAATTCCAGTCACATTTTTCTATCTGCTCACTGAACATCTCTACCAAGAGGACTGTCAACAACTTGAAGCTTATCTGTTTATTTTGTATCCCCACTGCACTCCCTTACCGATGAGCAGATGGAGGCACAGAGAGGCTTAGCACCTTAGTTGAGATCTCTCAGTTTTGAAGCAGCTGAGCAGAAGCATCACAGTTCCAAATCTGAATCTTGGAATTGGGCAAGTTACTTTACTTTTCTGTGCTTCAGTTCCCTCAAAAGGGATAGGAAATAGTCCCTATGTCACAAGTTGTCTGTGAGAATTAAAATGGAACGTGTATAAGGTACATAGACAAGTACCTGGTACAGAGTAAGTAGCAAGTACATGTTAGGTGTTACTTTGCCTGGGGTTTGTATCTGTTCCCTTTACATTATATATTATACAGTGCAAACCTCAAATGCAGGGGGAAAATTTGAGCGAAGGAAGACAGAAAGTCTACGTGAAAGAAACACAAAAAAGAACAATAGTACATTAAATGGAAAGAAAAAAATCTCCTACATGTTAGGGTTTTATAGTTAGTTTTAAAGTTTTTGAAATATATTTAGTTTACCATATCATAATACTGAATTACATTAAATATACTATCTAAATGGAGTATGTGTGAAATCTGACAGAATAATGAATAGTTGTCATTTTTAAAGTCATAAAATTATTAGTTACCTAGAGCTTTTGGTAAATAACATATAACTTTATCTCCCCAACTTTAAAAATTAGTCCCTGGAGTCTGGAAATTAGCTTTGAGCAGTGGTTCCACATATACTGAGGAATGGTTTTGTTTTTATGGTCAGATGTCCAGGCACTTGGGAGTAAACAGAGCTAATCAGAAAGAGCTATGGATTTCATATGCCCATACATGGCCAGTGGGCTTTCATTCCTAATTCACGAAGGTCCCCTATTCTAATTCCTATCACAGGGTAGAGTTTTGTTAAACTGAACTAAATGCATGCTGCTGCCTTTTGGACAAAAAGGGGGAGGATCCACTTCAGTGTGTTAAAGATAAATATAGGTTTTTGCTCAAATAAAAGAAAATGTGGTGTCCCACTATTGTTGGTAAAGTCTGTGATAAAATATCACACACCAACTAAAACCTTCCTTGTCAATTTTGGTCCTCAAAGAGCTACCTGTTACTTAAAGTTATAGGTCCTTTATGTCTCTATCATATTTGACTTTGAGTTATATTTTTCTTACTGGATTCCCCATTTTGTTATGTCTTTCAGCAATACACTGTCAGCACCGTTTGGACTGATTGAGGTATTCTAATACCATACTTCAGAAATAAGGCTGCAGACATGAGACCATCATTCAAAGATGTATGACATTCTGGACCCAGTGACATTGCTCTTTTTGTCTTAATGGGGCCAAAGTAGAACTGACGGTGCTAGAGCCAGAAATATTTGCACTTGAAACTCTGATTCTATGACTCACTATTTGATGTGAGGTTACTTCGGCTTCTTGGGGCCTCAGTTTCCTCATCTTTACAATGGGTTTAACACCACTTACCTCACAAGGGTTAATAAAATCAATATGTAAAATAACTTCAATAAATGTTAGTTCGTTTACTTAAACTGACATGAGACCCCCCTTCTTGGTAAGTCAGCACTAAGTATGTTAATTGGCATAAGCACCTATGCAATCAAAACCACTTTACTCATCACAACAGTCCCTGTCACCAACCTCCTCTGCTAAGCACATGATTTTATTTGTAACCAGGAAGCACGAGTCTGAGATGACAGGCAGCTAAGTCATCTGTTTTCTCTTTCATGACTTCATCAATGGCAGTAACCAATATTTCAGTGGTAACTACACTGCATTTAATGAGCTTTTTGAAACCCTTAGTCTTGTTTTTACTTGCTTATTATTAGTGCCTTGTTGAAGAACATAAATTTTAATTGAAGTTTTCTTCATGGATCTGTGCTGAACAGTATTGTTTTCCACATGTCTATGAAAGTTTGTAATCTTGCTCTAACATCAAAGACGCATTCCCTTTTCTTTGAATCATTACACAAAAGAAAATTTTATAAGGTGTGTGAAGAAGGCCTTCTTTGGTAAAACTAAAAGAGACACAAGAAACAGCGCCTTTTCTACTTACTTAATAGATTGTGAAACCTTTCTATGTAATTTTTATTTCTAAAAGACGCATTTATATTGGCTTTAGAATTCTCAAGTCACCTATGTAAATATTTAGTATAAACTAGTTGCTTTTATCCACGAAATATCCATGAATTTTCATTTTATACATGAAAGTATAGCAATAAAAAACTAGTCTGTGAAAAACACTTTTAAAAGAGTTATAAAACTCAAACACAATCTAGTTTCAATAAAAACTAAGTTTATTTCATCTGAATGTGATGTTTTCATTAATAATGTGTATACTGAGTAATCATCAGAAAATAACTGCTTTCAAAAGTAACTCAACCCAGTTCTGAGTCAGAATGCTCACATAAAAATGCCCTGAGTTCTGAGAGTTCTGTGAATCCCATGCATTTCTAAATCTTAACAACTAGGAATTATAAATCTAATCTTTTCTCCAGGAAAAAGTAAATATTCTACTTCCATTTATGGCTGAGCTTCCCCAAACAATTGAATCATAATTACCTTCAGAATGTTTTAAAAATATTCACACTCCATGAGATTTTGATTGAGCAGGTCTACTTTATGTTGATTTCATAATGGGATTTATAATGAAATTTTGTGAAAGAAGAAAAGGAGTTTTCATTTTGTAAAGTCCTGACCCTAATTAGCGTGAGATAAAGGGGGTGATAATCGTACATTCATTATACTACTTTATTTGGAGATATAAACCTACCTCCAAATGGCCCATGTAAAGCAACCTCCTGTTTCGGGCATAGATCACTGAAATTCTATTATAAATTGCAACTTTTATTGAAGAAAAATTTATGGGGATTGTTGAATCATGATAAGGCCAAGGTAAATAGCAAAATGAAGGATATGCAGTCTGCAGGATATCGAAAGGAGTTTCAAAATAAGCAAATGGATGCTTTTAAGGCCATTTGTAAAATATATAACTTGTGTTTCCATTTGCTTTCAGGCAAATTACAGCACATTTAAATGTTATTCTTCAGAAAGTGTGTCCAATACAAATGAACCACCACAACTTCGGCATGGCTCATGTCTGCTCTCATCATTGAAGAGTAGCTTGCTGTCAACACTTGCAGAGAGAATTAAAGTTGAGTGAATTCTGAAGAACAAAATTTCTAACTATTTTGGTCCCCACTCTCTCCTTCTCTTCTGGTCATTAATCTAAGCAAAAAGCATCTTGTCTCATAAAACTTACTTCATAAAATACCTCAGACTTTCTAAAACTTACTTCATAGAGCAGCAAAAAAATGAAAACGTCAAAATTAGAAACAGAATACAAAAAAAGCTCCCCTTTAACAAAATCTAGCACTTCAGCTATTCAATCAGAAAAAGTGGTTAAGGAAGAGTTGGCCCTAAAAACTGTATGGTTGCTACATGTCGTTAAAATAGCTAGAATGTTAAGGATAATAGCTAGCTTTTCTGTAGTCCTGATGTTAAAACAGGAGGAAATTAACTAAAACTTGGGCATTAAAAATAATTTCATGATGATGAATATAAAATTTTACATGTCAAATGGGTTAATTGTAATAATTTCTTTACCTCTAATTTAGAAATCAGTTGGAATACCATAAAGATTATATTTTTTTCTAGCAGAAATAACCGATGGTGCAATTTTTAGCTTAGCCGTTATCCAGACATAGTGTAATTACTTACCTCTGGAAAAAAAAATTGGTAGCCTCACTGAATGAACAATAGGAAAAAAATCTTATTGTAGTTTTCATTATGTTTATATGAGACACTTTTTTTTAAGAAACTCCAAATTTGGTACAGTTTTTAATTGTCTTCTATATATCAGCAGAATTTTCTCAAGTTTGCCACAGGGAATTTTGTGTTTAATGTTCATTTTATAACTATTAAATAAGCTTTTATGGTTTGGCTGAGAACATTTCTCTTCTCTCTTACTACACCTGGACCAGACTGGGTAGCCAAATTAGGAAGATTCGGGGATACAAAGATCACTTTAACACTAAGTGGATTTATACTGAGTAATTATTATTGAAATGGAATCACATTATATGACATAACTTTGTATGAAATATTCTTGTGTTAGTAAAAAAAATCAACAGTCTTCTTAGTACCTATAACTAGAGAGTCCCATGTGTCAGGTTGAGGAGGAATTAAGCGCTCTAGAAAAATGACACAATCTCTGTTCTTTAGAATCTTACCCAGGATAAGGTGAGTGTATATCATACGTATATGTCTGTGTGTGTACACATATACATTACATATAAAGAATAAATGCAAGTATATTTTTTTTACAACTAGGTTATGAGAGTGACACATTGTTTTAGAAACAAATAGGCCCATAATACTTATTTGCAATGTCACTCCCTGTCAAGACACAGTTAACTCAGGTAAAGTCACAGCTCAAGGTTGTTTTGTCTTGGTCTTTTGGTAGGCATTTAACATTAAAGAGGGAGCTCTAACTTCTGCATATTTTCTACTTATTAGAGTTAATACATACCTATATATTCCCTGGTCAACTTGCAATCTTGACTGATATAAACAATTTATTTAAATCATAATCCTTGTAACTCTTAATTCTCAACCTTGTATCAAATACAATCTAATAATTACAACCAACTATGCTCTCTCAAAGTGATGTTGATCTATCATGCAGCCCATAAACAGCACTCATGATATTTTCTTTATCTTTAAATATGATTTATAAGTACATTTTTATTTTGTCAAAGTAGATCTTAAGCCTCAAGGACTGAACATTAGAATAATCTGCATATTAAAGTCAGTTTATTTTTGAATGAATGTTGAGTGAATGGAAAGACAGCAGGACAAGGAATTCAGAAATGGGCTGGAAACTGCTGGTGGAGGTGTATGGAGAACAGAAGTGAGAGCAGGACAGGAAACGCTCTTGGACCTCACATTTTGCTGTAACTAAACATAAACATTTTGGCCCTATAGCTTTAAAATGCTTCTCTTTAGTATAGCAGTGAGTAGAGATATAAATGTGAATATATTAACTGTTGTTCATCACTTCTGCTTCCTCTAATGAAAGACTAAGTAATTCAGATTAACACTGCTCCTGAAGAAAATTTTAAAACCTTCTTAAAACCAAGATGCACATAATAAGATAGTAAAAAAAATTATAGGATCAAGATCTGGGACAGGATGGAATTCAGAGATGTGAGCTCATTCTCATAAAATAGGAGTTTTACATCAGAAGCATTTTCTGACATAAAAAGGAAGCTAGGAAGTTGAAGTTCACATGGGTAAGAAAACAAAAGTTAAAATCACAGGTCTACTATGGCTGGGGTCCCAGTAAGTCACATGACCACCTTCAACAGTTTTCTGCTGGGAATTTTGTTCAATATAGTGCTACTAGAGGCCCCATGCACGAAATTGGTGCACAGGTAGGGTCCCTAGGCCTGGCCGGCGATCAGGGTCGATCAGGTTCCCTGCCTCCCAGCCTCTCCACCTCTTCCTCCCCTCGCTCCCTCATCACCCCTCCTCACCACTGGTCACCCGCCATGTTCTGCACAACCCCCTGGTGGTTAGCACACGTCATAGTGAGTGACCGAACTCCTGGTCTTCCGGTGGAACTCCCGGGGAGACAATTTGCATATTAGCCTTTTATTATATGGGAGGATAGGCAGCAGACCGAACTAAGATATCTTTATAACTTTATCCTTACAGAAGTTGTAGTGCAGCATGCTTGTTCTAAGATATAAAGCTAGAGAATTTATCATTAAAGTTGCCCCAACCTTTAAAAACTATTGCTCTTAAAAATCTTTGCAGTCTAATTGATGAGGCTCACATTTTACACAGATCTACATCTTCAGACTATCAACGTGTTTTTGAAATAGACTTATGAAAATCATCATGATCAAACTGAGTATCAGAGTGAAAGAATTAGCATACTACCATTTATGATTTCTCACTTTTAGAAATTAAAATATTAAATGTCACCTTTGAGAAGAGCATACAGACTATATTTTATATTTCCCCCAAATTATATTACAACATGTAGGGCACAGTAGTCACTTAATGTTTTTGGATGCCATTATTAAAATTTAATAGAAAATGTTCTTTACATCTTGAATCATGCTACAAAAAAACATGAATATTTAAAAAAAAATAAATATGAGGAAGCCTTCAAATATGCAATAAAATATTTACAAAAATAAAAAGGACAAAGCTTACGAAAACAAGAAGATTGGCATACACAAATGCATCTCATGCTTACTTTTAGTATTCTTAGCAAAGACGGCAAACTGACGTCAATCTTCCTAGCTATTATAACTTAATTATATGTAATTTAATTGTCTCCAGACTTCACCTGAGTGTATGAATGAAATCATATTCATACGTATGCCAACATTCTACTAGTTCCGACCTCCACGTAAGGAGCTGTGGTTATCCCAGCCTCCTTCTGGTGCTTCCTCCATCCCTAAGTGCATCTGGAAGCCTAAAGCAGTAAACACATGACCTGCACCGTTCTGAACGAGCATTGTTTTGTTGCTCCCCTGCTGCTGTTCTGGGCCTCTGAAACTCTCCTGGGTGGTCGCTCCGCTCACTCAGTGACCTCAATGGCCAGAATGTGGCCAGCAAACTTTCCTATGTAAGTCCCACAACACAACCAAGCTCATGTTTTAATATCAACCCAACCTCTGCTAACAACCAAAAACATGAGTGAAATAAATCAATAATTTACAACTAGCTCCTTTATAAAGGAAACATGGGTTTAGTAAAAATAAGCGTCCTCAAATGCACATCATTGTATATACAGGGAGGTAGAGCCCTCATCTTTTTCCTAGACTAAAAGTAAGTGACTAATTTTAAAATCTCCACTTAGACTGATGAGCACACATTTATATCTTCACCTTGGACCTCTCTGCCTCATCGCCATATGCCGGGAGCTGGTCCATCCTTGCTGTTTCAAAGGACCTGGCATATATGGCATACTGTTCTTAATATGTTTGCTCACCTTCTTGGCACTATGTGTTTTAACCAAGGTCTCTGAGAAAGGTTGTTTCCCCAGGTAGGGATTTTCCCCTGAAGTTAGGGAGGGAATAAAACCCCTCAACTAAGTGCCAGGCGGGTAATTAATCACTTTAACTATGAACAATCATGCTTAAGCTACATAATCTTTACTCCCTGGAATGGAGATAAGAAACGCCCTAACCTTTGTAATAGCGATTGATAGGATTGGAATCAACTGGTATAAATACAGTTGTAAGAAGACAGAACTTAGAACACAGAACTTAGAACACAGAACCTACACACAGAACTTAGAAGACAGAACCTACACAGAGCCTAGAGACAGAAGAACTTCGCTGGAGAGAACATGGCAAAAGATCCTGGGCTGAACCTGACTACAGAAATTGGCAAGAGAACCTGACTAGAACCTGGTGACTGAACCTGGCTGGAGAACCTGGGCAGAACCTGGCTGGAGAACCTAGCGAGGGAACATGGCTACAGAACCTGGCTGGAGAACCTGGAGAACCTAGCAAGAGAACATGGACACAGAACCTAGCTGGAGATCCAGACCAGAACTTGGCTGGAGATCCTGGCTGGAGATCCTGGCTAGGCTGCTGATCAACTGAACGCTGTCTCCGTGTCCTTCCTTCTTCGCCGACTCTGTCCACACCTTTGGGGACCCCTGGACCTGCTGGGGTTGGACCCCAGCAGCCATATGCACTTAGGTATTTAATAGACATCTCATGCTTAATATGTTCAAAAATGAATGGCCGGGATAGTCCCCTCCATCTCTGATTCTCTCTCAGTTATCCCCATCTCAGTTCACGGAGATGGCGCTTTCCCAGGTGCTCAGCCCACACAGCTTCAAGTTATCCTTGGCCTTGTCTTTCACTCACATCTCAGCAAACCCAGTGCTACCACACTGGACACAATTTCTTGCCTATATTACACTGATAAATACAATCTCTTGCTTTCTCTCTTGCCTTCCTTTAATCTGTTCTGAATAAAATAGCCAGAGTGATCCTTTTAAAGAAAAGAAGTCAGAGCACGTCATTTCTCTGCCCCAAACCCTCCAGGTCTCCTTATCTCACTCAGGGGAAAAGCTGACCTCTTTAATAGGCTTACAAAACCCTGCATGATCCTAAACTGGTTTACCACAGGTCTCCTCTCCTACCACACCTTTCTTGCTCACACCTCCTGCAGCCACTTCCTTGCTATTCCTTGAACACACAGGCAAGCTTCTGGTTAGAGTCTAAAATGGTTGTTTCCTCTGCCTGGAATGCTCTTCCCCCAGATATCTGTGTTGTTTTAATCTCTTGTCCTCCCCAACTCTTGGCTCAAGCCTTTCTCAGTGAGGCCACTCTGACCACCAAAGTCACCACCATTCTAGCCTCTCATTTCTCCTTACCTCAATCTTTGTCTTATTTCCGTGGCATATTCCACTTTCCAATGTGCTAAATAATTTACTTACACATCACGTTTATTGTTTACTATGCACCTCCTGCAGTGCATCCTCTGCAAGAAGAAGATTTGTCTGCCATGCTCACGGGTCTAGAACAGTGTCTGACACACACACAGCAGATAATATAAACATTTCTTAGAGGAATGAATGTGCTATCATTAGGTTTTTAGATGTATGTTTTACACAACAGGATGACAAGCTAAGTCATCAGAGTTTAGATTTTCCAAAAACATCAATATCTTTAGCATTTTCCATTTTAACTGTTAATAATCTAGAAGATTTAACTTTCTAAAATATATTAGCCCTACCCACAAAGAAGTAAAAACAAAACAAACAAACTTTGAACTTTTTCAAATAAATCGTGCATTTAAACTTATTTAATGGTCACAAACAAGTGAAGAATTAAAACCTAAAACATCTTGAGTAAAACACAAAGATGGATTGAGATAAAATAGAATCTAAATTTTCCTAAAAGTGGCTATATTTTCCTGTGGGTACCAGATAAGAGAGAGTATTTAGAAGATAAAATAGAAGGTAGAGTTAACAGTATTTATTCAATATCGTGTCAGGAACTGTGTTGGAAACTGTATTTCATATTTTATGGTGTTTTATTTTTTAATTGAGCAATTTACCTTTAAAGGGGTAATACATGGGATGGAACAATATTCTAACGGTGTAAAAGGGTATGCCATAAAAAGTAAGTCTATCTTCCAAACCTGATAGCTAGGAGGCACCCAGGCCTCCCACCGGGAGGGACAGACTGCAGCTGTTCCTCCGATAGCCTTCTGGAAGTGACCTGTGCACACAGAAATGTATGCATATGTGCATTTGACGTATCTTTAAAGTAGTCATAATACATCCCTGTTTTAAAAATTAGAAAATCAACTCCAACTTGAAGTGACAATGTTAGGATCGCTTGGAGAATCAATGGCAGAGCTGGCATTTGAGCTCCTGTCAGTCTGGATTCTAAAGACCACCAAAAAAAATCAAGTATTTCACCCAGAACTGTTGAAAAAAATTGAACTTGTGCTCCATAGAAGCCCTTTTCCTTCATTTGGCAGCTAGTTAATAAGCGATTTAGACACTGTTATTTTCCAGAAAATTTTTTTTAAAACAAAATCTGAGATAAAGGTTTTATAAAGTCAGAGCCTACTGTTACTGGTTAAGTCCTCATTCATGTGAGAAAGAAAAGAAGATAGCAAGAAGCTGAGTTTTGCTTTTCCTTCTGGCCTAAATATAAAAGCCATTTGAAATACTGATAAGAAACTTTTTAATTTTAATTGGCCCTGTCTCATATTAATAGCCCAAGGGGAAGGGAGTTTACACAGACTCCGCTACAAAGAAAGCAATTTGCCTCACTGCAAATTAATCTAATTTGAAGTTGTAAACTCAGAAATTAATACTAAAACCTTTGGAGTCTGCAATCTGGTAGCCAATTTGGGCTATGCTTCTGTATAATTCATATATTCAATTTCAATATTAATGCACTTAGATATCCATTTCATTTTGTTAAAATTATGTTCCCTCATGGTATCATTAATAACTTATTATTTCCTTTGCCTCTGGTGCAATCATGGATTGAAACCTTGTTAACTGTAGCATGAATTCAGCCCTTGCAAAATTGCTTTTTATTCATAATGTAATGAAACTCTCTCTCCAATACATACCAACTGCCTATTTTAAGACAGACGCCATGTTACATACTGTGCAATAAGAATGAATAGGGCATGTTCTTCATTCTTAAAGAGATTACCATTTGGTGGAAAAGAAAGGGATGCACAGAATAATTACAGTGCAAATCCATTAACCAAGAGGTATAAACAAAGCACACTGAAAACAGGAAGGAAGGATCATCAATGAAGTTACCTGAAAGTTGAGATTTAAAAAAATGTTTTTGCTAGATGATGGAAAAATTATAAGAAAAAGACAGAGTTGTGGTGGTATATGGTGATCTCTAAAGAAAGCAACAAGTACATTTATGGGGAAATAATTTTTAATGCCAGCCACGAATGATACATTTGAGTTGATTGCCACTCCTGGAAATGTATTAAACACAACCTACCCCACGCTATGCTGATGTGAAGCCAAACAGTATGTCTGTCATTTGTTTGGGATCCACTTTAAAATCTACTATTCCAAATATTTAAGAAAAATAGTGTATCTGTTAAATTATAAACTGATTTTATATAAATAACCTCAAAAAAGCCAGTACAGGCAAAGGGAAGTATACAAAGGCAGGAAAGGATCATTTCTCTTTTCTGTGTATGTTGCTAGGACTCTTGAGGAACTTGGGCATATTGTCAGATTCTCTTAGTAAAGAGGGGAAATGATGAGAATCAAGAGGAAAGAAGTAGACGAGAGGAAAGGCGGTTGAGACCAATGGACAAGTTCAGCCCACTTCAGTATTCTGTGCCCTCTGGCTTCGGGGAGTATACATTACCTGTACGAATTTGCTCAGACCACCTAACAGTGAGTAGGACCACAGATTCCCTAGAAAATGTTTCCTCCTGTGTTCCCACCTGCTCAGGGAGTTCCTCCTCATTCTTCTCACATGTTTCATTATTCCTCTCTTTCGCACATTTTACGTAGGTGCGTGAATCACATCTATCCGACTGACTCTTTGGACGTCACATTATTCCATCCATTTCATTCCATTTATTTCATTCAAAAGGCAGTCCTTAGTACTTGCACGTAGTCCTTCACCTAGCTCTACGCCCAGCTACACTCCTCGCTGTAGCCTGGATCTCAAACTCTAATCTGTGCCAGAACTTTGGGCCGCTACAAGCCTTGGAGGGTTATTAAACCTTATTCTCAATTTTGAGTTCAGGCTGTTCTATATTTTCCCCTACTAAATTAGCTTGAGCTAAATGATTTTGTCTGTAAAAAGAGAAAAAAGTTCAAGGCAGAAAAGGCTATGCAAGGGGGGTAGGACAGTTTGAATTTCTGTAAAAAGTATTATTGTAACACCAAAATAATCTGTTCTGATAAATGGTGTATTCATTGGCATCTCCAATAAGGAGCTAGGTAGAGTAAAATGTCATTGCTATGGTGATCTCAGTCTCGGGAGAATTGAAAATAACCCAAGTGAGTGTAGACCAGACCTTTGACTGCTAAGTTTATTTAGTCAGAAGTTCTTTGCTGTGGATGCCAGGAGCAGTATTTCAATATACCAACGTCCAGATTACAAAATGGAGTTCACTGAGGAAAAGGGAAGCCTCTAAGGGTGAACAATTCAATTTTTTAAAATATCGCAAGTAAACAGGATAAACATAGAATCTGTCTGAAAAAGACACACTTTCCATTTCTCTTTGCCAAAAAAACATACTGACCTCCAACCAAGCCAGTGCAGGTCAGCAAAGTCATATGGCCATTGAGTCCTGGGTAGCTAAACTACAACAAGTTGAATGGAAATTTTGTTTAGAATTTCTGTCATGTTTTTTGTTGTTCTTGGTCAGAGACCAGGCTGGTGGAATTTTTTACAGTGTTTCTGACATTGAAAGGCACTTGAAATTTCTGTAAACCATCAATCTTCTGATTACGAAGATTAAGATGTGTCAAACTGCATTACTTTCCAAAGCCACAGAATTCTAGACAAGGTGCTTAATTCAAAAATTAACACACACACAGACACACACACACACCAAGGCAGGATAATTAACTCTTGATGGGGATAGAATTCAAAAGGAAGTAAAGGGCCTTCTAAACAAAGTACGGCAGTAAACATACGAGAAGTCATGGCATAATCCTGAAAACACGCTATGTCCAGGTTAATAAAGCTAAGGAAAGTCAGAGAAATGGCAAAAGACAAGGTGAGAGATATAGGCTCAGATGAGATGGGAGCAAATTGTGAAGGGCACTATAGACCCAATTAAGTACACTGGGCCTTATTCAATGGGTAAGAGGGAGTCAACTGAGACATTTAAGTTCAGTAATGTAATATTTTCATATTTGGTTGTTAGAAAATTATCGCTTGATAGAAAAAAAGCTGAATCATTCCAAGGAAACTACTGGCAGAAAAACCATATAGGAATCTGCTAATATAGTTGGGATAGATGATAATAAGTTAATGAAATATTCTATCATTGAATATTAATTTTTCTGGTTTTCCATAGTTTGTAGATTTGCCAAATTATGGGAATATAGAGAATAAAAGTTATCTTAAATATTCTATAATTATTACATGTTGTAGGAAATTGCTTTTGGCTGGCCTTTACCAATTTTTCAAAGTTTATACAATGGTTACACTGCTCCTATGAGGAAACTGAGAATATTTGAAAACTGTTTCAACAGATTTCCTATTAGTCAATATTGACAAGTTAAAGAAAAGAAGGAAAAAAACATAACTGCACTATATCAACAGGAGTACATTCTTCTTACTGGCCCAATGGAATTTTACCTACAAAAACACACAGCTTTAACATTACCAAGGATGGTTCTAATTCCTGAACAGAATATCTCTGTAACCCCGTCCAAGAATTTGTCCCTATCTAGGAGGATTCTTGTAATAGCAATATATTTAGCTTCTTCTTACTCTTTCCATATTTATAAAATTTGGGTCAAAACAATCATTTCTTCTTCTTCTTTAGCTGCAGAGTCTATAACTCTAGCATAAAAAAAGGAATTTATTTTGCTATATCATTTCTTGCACTGAAATTTACATTAATAGAATCAGGTCTTACTTGATAGTAGCAGTGAATAGAAGAATGAAGAATTTTTCGTGCTAGTCTATTTTCAACTTTGTATTGTAGTATAACATAAATGTAGAAAAGTGCACAAATGTTAAGTTACAACTTGATACATTTTCATAAATGAACACATCATGGTCACCAGCATCAAGATCAAGAAATGGAATATATCCCTTCCCTCACCACTTAACCCATCAACAAGGGTAACCATTACATGACTTCTAATACCATGGATTAGTCTTGCCTGTTTTTGAATTCATATACATTCAGCATCATCTTTGTGAGATTCATTTATATTGTTGCTTGAGGTGTAATCCGTTTCCACAATTTATTTGGCATTTGGATAGCTTTCAGATTAGGGCTACGAGAGGTAGTGGTTCTATGAACATTCTTGTACATGTTTTCAAATAAATACATGTGTGCATTCCTATTGCTCATCTCCCTAGGAGTTGAATTGCTGGGTTTATACAGATGCTTATGTTTCTGCTTCAGTGTGCTGGCTGTTGTATCTTTATTTGAGGGTAAGCAGAAGTGGCTACATACCAGGCCTGCTACATAAGTTACAGAACACAGTACAAATAAAAATACAGGCCTCCTTCTTGAAAAAGTGGGGAAAAAGTACAATTATAGGTATAACATTTTTTCACTTGTTTCTTTCTTGACTTGACATCATTTTTATTTGCTATATAATCAGATTCTAAGTAAAGAAAATTTTTAAAAGTTAAACATTTTAGCATGAATTTTATTGTTTATATCAACATTATGCAATGTCAGTTTTAAATGCAAATATAAGAGCATTCAGTTTATGTGCAGAATCACCAAAATTGCATAATTCTTATTTTAGAGGGTACCTTGAACTGGCCAGAACCAACACAATCCTGACTAAGGAAGGTTGGAAAAAGAAGAGAGGGTGCCCCAGGGACAGAGCTGGCTCAGGAAACTCTCTCTAGAGCACAAGATTCTCAGCTGAGCTCAGGGCCTTGCAAGTAAGCAAGGACGCCACCTCACAGCTAGGTCAGGTACGCACTCAAGTCTGAAGAAGGCCAGGTTCCTCCTTCCACTAGCTGCTGGAGCGACACTCCAGGTCCCAGCTAGAGGTGGGCTCTGGGAAATTAAGGCAGACATCTCCCCTTTCCTGAGTCCATTGCCCCAACCTGCAGCAAACAGGTGACCTTCCCCCCAGGGGTCTTTTCAAATGGGCTGTGCTGCTGCCAACCCACGGTGGAGACAGTTGCTACCACATCCCACTCCAAAACTTCTCCAATACCAGACCCCAATTCTCCCTACCCCTGTGCCTGTGTCCAGATCTCTGCTAGTGTTGGAGGCCATCAGCGAAACTTGGGCCTCTCTTTCTTTCTACCCCCACTCAGTAGACAAAACAGTTTATCTCCATCCACCCTCCAGAAGGCAACAGTGTTGTAGGGCAGAGCAGGGAGAGGGAAGGGGAAGACCAGGTAGGACCTGGACCCCAGGGAATGAAAGGAGGGTGGAGCTAGGCATCATCATGAATGAGCCCCGGCTGCAGGCCCCTGGCACGTGTGCCATTGTCCCATGGAGCTTCACATACAAAACAGGAGTTGAAGGGTACATTTTGTAAGACTGTTACGATGTCAACAGCAGAGCTTTCAATCAAGGGTGAGGTCCTTTTTACCCCAGAGCCTTGTCTGACTACTCAGGTTGTGCAACCACGAAACTCTCACTAGGCACACACAAAAATGGCAAATGACCACAAGGGAACACCTATAGAAAAGAATGCTTGTGGTAGATCCCTTGTATCTTTTTACACCCCACAGCCACATTTAGAATTATATCCAAATCCTAAAATCTGAAACAAAAGCATCTTTGAGGTGAAAAAGGAGAAGACATTGCAAAAGACAATATCCAGAGAGAATTTTAAGGCGGTGAAAGGAAAGAGGAAGTTCCATGGCTTGGCCAGAAAGAGATTAGGACAGGAACTGCTTTAAAAAGGTGAGAGATGAAAAGTAGCCAAAGTAAGGACGAAGTCAAGTGCAAGGAGATCAGCTAAGATAGGAAGGGGCAGGAAAGTTCCAGAGCTCTTGGAAGTCAAGCATGTCCTTAGAAAACACACAATATGTGATGGTTGTAAACTGAAGTTCTACAAGTCAGAAAGTCAGCCAAGAGAAACACTCAAAAGTAAGCGTGGTGAGTTCTCATTTGAGGCCACTTGCCGTCACAGAGCTTGGTGATTTGGGGTAGGTGAAATTAGACCTACAGATATTAACTACAGCTGCAAGGTTTTAAGACATGGACGCGAAATCAGCCTCTTCCTCGGGGAGAAACTCTGAGATCACATAAGGACTAATTGAAGTAAAATATATGAGAAGGAAAATGTATCAAGGCAGAGGAAGTAAATTATAGGCTACCACCAACAGGCCCGTCTACCTCAGGAAGACACAGCTGGGGGGGAAACTCACGCCGGGTCTAGAAGCAGATTCTAATTCACTTGGGCATGGAATCCTGGCATTCCAGGTTTCTCCAGTGTGGTCAAGAAGAAAGGCATTCACAGGCTCTAAGAGGAAATTTCCAGTTAGCTCCTCAGTCCGTAAGGTGGGCATGGGCAGAAAAAGGCCAGACCAGCGACCAGGATAAAGGCCCCCAATAAACAGCTGTAAGAACATTACTGCTATCCCCACTACCACCAGTATTACCCTCACAGGCTGACTCACCCACCTGTCTTTACTCCCTACCCTACAATAATCTGATCCTGATTTTTTAAATATATTTTTATTGATTTCAGAGAGGAAGGGAGAGGGAGAGAGAAAGATAGAAACATCAATGATGACAGAGAATCACTGACTTGCTGCCTCCTGCACGTCCCCTACTTGGGGTCAAGCCTGTAACCCGGGCATGTGGCCTGACCAGATCAAACCATGACCTCCTGGTTCATACGTTGACACTCAATCACTGAGACATGCCGGCTGGGCGAACCTGACTTTTTTAAATCCAAGAAATTGTTCTGGTTGTTCCCACCCTGTAATTTAAATAGCTTCTTTTTGGTCTTATAAATTATGACAAATTTAAGTTGGGCTTGTAGTGAAGGATGGCCATTTTGCTTTTGCTTTTTCCAGCAATATTAATAAAAAGCAGTTAACAACATAATATGTTCTTCCTGGGATCATCTGAAGGGGGGATATGCACTGGAAACATGTAGATCCTGTCTTCTAGGGACTCTAGAAATGATTCCATTAAACTCTGACATCTCTCAGCACCACTTGAGATAACTTGTGCCATCTTAATCACTGCTTCTACAATCTAACCTGCTGTTTCTCAAAGTAATCATCAAATTTTTCTTCTTTTTCTAATATCTTAAATGGGGATAAGTGCTTAAATATTCTAACCCTTTAACAATGGCCACAAATAGGAGGAGTTTCTAGACATTTGTTTTTCTCTTACTGTCTCAAACTGATTAAATCCAATTTCTTAGATCATAACTGAAAGTTGGGTGATTGGCCACATTTAGAAGCTATCTTTGAGGGCCTGATTATCAACTGAAGGGAAAATTGATACCATTTGGAGTATGAAAACTCCAGAAGACAGTGAGAAGGAGATGGAACTATCTAACAGAGTGGTATCAAAGAGTAAGTCTTTTTTCTTTGCAAACTTGGCATGCTTTTCCACGCATGCATGCTACAAGTGAATCATTTCATTTGAGGTGTTTCAAGTACCAGCCGTACACTGACATTGTATAATCAGTCACCGCCATCTACTCTCACTTCTGAATATAAAGTCACAGCCAAGACCCTGTCATCCCTGCATATAAACTTTATTGGGCTTTATGAGTTTATTTTTAAGGCAATGAATCTGAACATTAATCAATTATGCTAATAATTTACTTGATGCTAATGTTCTAGGAAATAATCTGGATTAAGGAAGTGAACTGGTAAGTACAGAGTTTGTCACATACACATTCAATCAGTCATATACCAAAAAAGTTAAGAAATGTGCACACAGACCTACCTAAAATAGGGTATGCATGTCAAAAGATTTACAATAGCTGCACATATGTCATGTGATAGAGACCCCTGCAGGTCTCGAGTACTCCAACGTGTCCTACTGGGCATGCCCAGACTGCAGGACCTCGGAGGTTTTTTACCCAGGCTATTTCTCAGGTGGTGTTTGAAGTAAACAACCTTGAGAGATGAGGTAATGTCTCTGTTGGGGACAAAGGGCAGGCTTGCCTAATATCTGCCATAAAAATGTGGGTTCCCCAAGCTCAGGGTTCCTCAGCTGTGATGCAAAGTCACTGCATGGGCAGTGTCCGTCTCAGTCTACCGTTGTATTGTTTCCATCGGACTTGAGGGCAAGGATAGCAGATGCACAGGCTGATACTCATGCTGAGGCGTGCAGGGCCCTGAGTGATTAAGCTTTTTGCTCTGACTCAGGAGTTTCATGTCTCTGCCTGCATCTATGAAGCAGTGATAGGCTAATTAATTAGGTTGTAATTAGAGCTGAATCTATTCCAAGACAAAGGGACTCAAATATAAAATACTGAAACAAAATTAAAATGAGATACACAGATAGTCAAACTTCATGTTTCATTTCCAAGGAAACTGGAAACAGGGAAATAAACTGAGGAAGGTAGGAAATAAACTATTTCACAGACATTAAGACAAGGACATTCAACTTATTGTTGAATATTAAAGTAATAATCACCACCTTAAAATGGTTAGCTTTCCTCTTAATTGCATATGTGTTCTACCCAATTGCCAGCTGGACTAGAGAAGTTGCCTGTAAGAGTTGGCTTGAGATATGGCAGAAAGAATTTATTTTAGATAAGATTTTGTAAGAAACACATAGCTGCTACATTTAAATAGTATATATATTTCATCTTAAGTCAAGGAAACCATTAGCCAAATCTGAAGTGAGAACTTTAAAATCATTCTTAAAAGTCGGCAGTTTAACCTAGTGTATTTCAAATACGTGAGGTATAAATTAATCAAAATTTAATACTTGAACAGAACATTTCATTTGTCTGGGCCTAAGAGTTCCAATGAGATAACTATAAAGTGATGGTAGTTAAATATGAACACTTGAAGAGGCAAAATGCACTTTGACAACACTCTCACAATTACATATGGGAAAGTGATAGTATTTTACACTGAAAGCTAAAAACAAAAGCTTGCTTATGGCCATGGAAGGCACATTGAGTTCAGTTATGCTTCTATTTCACCTGTTTTTTAAAAATTAATCAGTTAATTATTTAAACTGTCAGTATTTATCAATGCTAGAAGCCTAATTGTATTTTATAAATCCAGAATTATTTGGTGTGAATACATATTATGAAAATCAAATATACTTATGGAATGCAAATAAATGTAGGCTCACTTACTGATTGCTCTATATTAGAATATATATGTTTTAATTATTGCTTTTCTGAAGTATAAATAAAAAATACAGTTTACTAACTTGCCAATGCACTTGGTAAAATAAATACACAAATCAAATTTGGAAAACAAAAGGGATAAGTAGAGGCCTTGTGTTTTAAGTCACATGAATATTTAATATGAGCCAGTATTTCTCATACACACACAAAAAAACCATAATTTAATGCCAATGAAATGTATATATGCGAATATTCTATTGCAAGATATATCAATATCTGAGTTACACTAAAATAAATAGTTATTCCAATCTTTTGAGACAGCAACATATCCATATCAATAGCTAAAAAGAATCAATTTCTGAATTTGTCTTGATACTCATAGTACAGGGAAGATGATACATGTAAGTATATTTTGTATGTCATAAAACTTTAGGCCAAATGATTGTCATTTAAAAAGATAAATTTTATCCTGATTTTTCTTGTTCTCATAAAATCCAGCTTTTAAAATAAAATTGTAAAACTTGGAAACATTGAATAGTATTTCAATCACTTCTGAATGACCAGGTTTCATGTCTACATGTTTTATGTGGCTTTTATTAAAAGCATTAATCGTCCTCATCTGAATTTTACATGTATTAACTGATATTAAAATCATTACTATCAAATTCAAATTGCCTAAGGCATTTATTTATCAAAAATAATTTCATAGTTTATTTTTTTTGCAAAAGGTTTTATTTAAGGTAGCGTTTAGCAGCAATGCTGTTTCTATGACAACTCATGATTTCAGTGAAGTTCCTTTAATGTAATATTTAAAATAAAAAAAATTGAGAAAACATTTAATAAAATTTTACTTTGATTTCAAATTATTCTCCTCCTTAAAATTATTTGTTTGCATTATTTTCAAGTTGCATTGAGTTATAGGAGTTTGGAGAAATACTAAGTTTACCAACAAGTTTATGAACAGTTGTTCATAGTCCAGGATAGGAAAGCCTGAGTGGGATAATATCTAACATGTAAGAGTTGCACAATTTGAAAACAACTAAAGGTCAGTTTGACTGGAACAAGAGTTTTTAAAATACCCTGCAGAGTGTTGATATTAAGAAACAATTGAACCTTACAAAAATACAAAAATATTTTACAAAATTGCTGAAATTCCAGAAACAGAAGAATTTAATTGTAGCAAAGGAATGATTTTGTAGCAAAATAGGCCACATGGCAAAAACTAAACAAAACAAGAGATAGTATATATTCCCTTGGAGATATATACTATGCTAGATACATTCTTGCATCTGTTTGAAAAGGAAAGATAGCTTGAAGATTTTTGTTAATACTAATTTATAATTATTAATTTATTAATACTAAAATAGAAACTTCTCACCTATTTCTTATGATCCAATCATCTTTATGATAAACTAGAGGCTCAGTGCATGAAATTTATGCACGGGGGGGGGTCCCTCAGCCCAGCCTGCACCCTCTCCATTCCGGGACCCCTCGGGGGATGTCTGACTATGGGATCAGGCCTAAACCGGCAGTCGGACATCCCTCTCGTAATCCAAAACCACTGGCTCCTAACTGCTCACCTGTCTGCCTGCCTGATCACCCTAACCACTCTGCCCGCCAGCCTGGTTTCCCCTAACTGCCCTCCCCTGCCTGCCTGGTCGCCCCTAACTGCCCTCCCCTGCTGGCTGGTGGCCCCTAACTGCCTCTGCTTTGGCCCCCACCACCCTGGCTTTGTCCAGAAGGATGTCCGGTCTAATTAGCATGTTACCCTTTTATTAGTATAGATGGTTCTTATGAAATGATAGCTCTCTGAGCTACTTAGAAAGGAGACAGAGAGAGAGCCAGGGGGAAATTAAAAAGAGAGAGAGAAAGTGAGAAGAGGGAGGGGGAAAAATGAGAAAAGACCAGAGACAAGAGAGAGCAGAACTACCAGTCTAAATACTTAGATGACATCAATACTTTCAATCATCTCTGAAATCCATTCATTGCTTTAAATAATCTTGATATATATAGGGGAAATGCTTAAAGAACAACACTACACGAATCATCACAAATTCACTGGCCTTTATTTAGAATAGGAAGTCAACCTACAATATGAAAACACTAAGGAATTATATTGCCAACAAGCTTTTGAGCATTGCAGAAAGTTCATGTCCTCCCCCACCCCCACCCCCATCCCTTTTTGGCTATTAGGATCACTATGAATTTGAATGAGCATATCACCACTTCATATATATCAAATCACAGCAGAAATAATTAACATTAATAACACCCTAGTGAAAAGACTTCTGAGAAATTTGAATGCTTGTACAAATAGCTCTTAGTACTTTCTGAAATTGAAATAACTCAAATTAAAAAGATAAAAATACATATATATTTTAAATTCATATTAAATACCCAATAACCACTCAAGACACTTTCTTCAAAGAAAAGCTGTCAGAGTCTTTAACGTGTTTCTACACTATGAGCTTTCACTTGGGATTTGAAGAGATGATATGTACTTAAATAGACCACAAAGATTACTCTCTTCAATAGAGCCTCAGAGTAATGCTTCATTAAGTCAAAGCAAAAATATAACCCCTGAGAGTAAGAATGCATTTTTACAGTGTCCATTTTGTATTGTAATTACTAAATAGTTTTAGAGTCTGGAAGAAACTATCTTTATAACTAACACTGTTTTATCTAAGTAATGTTAGGTTCCAGACTTCATTTTAACTTAAATTGCTCCACTACGCATTTCAAAGACAGCTCCATTGAGTTAAGTACATCATCAAAGAAATACATGGACTATTACAATATCGTAAAATGACATATATTAGATTTCTAAGCAGTTTTCCCACAGCAGCATTCGGCCCCACTGAGCCTGAGCTCTATAATTCTAGATCAAAGGAGATACAGTTCTTAGCCACCTCCCTTTTCCTTGCAATTACTTGAATCTCCCATGTTTTTGGCGTACATAACTCTATTCAGAGTTATCTTTTCAAGGACAGATGCAATGATGTCACCTTTGCATGCAAATCCTTTAATGGCTTCCTAGCGAGCATATGTTCATGAGAAGATATTGACAGCCTGATCCCAACCATTTTTTCCAGACTTATATCCCTTGACTGAGCCACCCCCTGCCTGGAGCACACCTAACCAATCACCATTTTTTATCTATGTTATGTTTTCATATCCCCAATCCTTTGCTCATGCTCTCTTACCTACACGCTTTCTAAAAGTTTAATATGCTTCCAGGTAACCTCCTCTTTGAAATTTGGTCTTAGTTTCTCCATATAAATAACTCCCTCTTTATTTTATCCTGCAGTGATGTTTTTAATCCCTCACCACCTCCATTTCCTAATCACCACAGTATTTTTCCATCTGGTATCAACTCTGTGCCTCCTCTAGCACTTTGCTCAGATTTATATCGTAGTATTTATTGCACCATGTGGCCATGTATCTGTGTTTGGAGTTTGCTGTTTTCCTGATACACAGTTCCTTGGCAGCAGGGCTATTCAGTTATGGAGGGTTAAGTGCCAGGCATGATTCTAAGCACTTAACATGAATAAACCAATTTGATCTTCTTAACAGCCCTATGAGGTTGGGCCATTATCACCCCAATGTTTACTTGTAAGGTGAGGACACTAAGGCAGAGAGAAGTTATTTCCTCAGGCCTTTGTTTCCTGTTATTGGAAGAGAAAGTATTCAAACTCAGGCCACCTGACTCCATAACCCTTGTTCTTAACCAATTCTCACACTGTCTTTTGCTCGCTCTTTCTTTACATTCTTCCTTGCTTGCTTGCTTTCTGGTGTGTTTCTGTTGTTGTTGTTGTTTGGACTGTTCAGTGCTTATTATGGTTCCTAACATGTGGCTGTGCATGTTTCCAAAGCAAATTAACTTGTTTGAACACGCCTGAGTAGATCTTGAGGAAAGGTGGCATAGTCTTCCCAAACAAACTCTTAAAAAGTTTAATAAATCAGCCAGGCTAGTAGATTCAATTCCTAGTCACAGTACATGCCCAAGTTGTGGGCTCGATCCCCAATGGGGGATCAAGCAGGAGGCAGCCAATCAATGATTCTCTCTCATCATTGGTATTTCTATCTCTCTCTCCATCTCCCCTCCTCTCTGAAATTAATAAAAAAAAAATTTTAAAAGTTAAATAAATCTAAGTTAAATTATAATAAACATTTGTTTCCTTAGTTTCAAACTGATAATAATCAGGATCTATTTGAAGCAGAATTAAGTACACCCTTTCAAAGCACACTAACTCATTTAATTGATTTTTAAAAAGGCAAACCCCCACATGAGCATAATAATGAATGGCAATAAATGCTTCCATCCTACATTTGGAGGGTTTTACCGAGCAACTTTATAACGTAAAACTGCTTTTAGAGCTGACAAACTTACAAGTTCTGAGCTGACATGTCAATGATTAATGTAAATGACCTTCAATTTGAAATCAGTTTCTGGGTCTAAGGATTCAGACGCCTAAGCTTACGTCTGTCCTAATACATTTCTCTCAGTCTGAAACATCATTTTTATGCATCAGAAAGATTACTGATGTTGTTTTAATGAAGTGGATTATTTGTTTGAGGTCCATGTTTGTAAACTTGAGTAGCTAAAATCTGTACCGGATTGTATGTCACAGACACACTTAGGCTGCTGAGAATAAAGCTCCCAGCAGTCAAGAAAAGTAACAGGGAAAAGGTTACAGAAGGCATTTTCCCATGAGCTTTTAGTCCCCGCATCCATAAACCTTCCTGTCTGAGGAAACTCGGTGGGTCACGGCACACAAGAATTACCCAGCAAAGAAGGGCCGCTGATCCTGAGATGGCCGTGTTTATTTAGCCTGTTTCTTGAGGATGACCCAGTGACTTTATATAGTTCAAGCTTTGAAGTCCTATAGTCTACGGCGTCTTCAAATTAGAACCCAAATACCATGAAGGAACTGCTACAGACTTCCTCTTTCTCACAGGAATGACTACATGCAGCCTCCAGGTTTAAAAATGCAAGACTCTGGGCTCCCTTTCTCTGCTGATTATGTTTATTCCAGGCACCGACTGTGATACTGTTTGGGAACACGCAACATAGATACCACTTCTGGAGAAGACACGACGGACTACCACCACATTTCCTAGTACACATTTGTTTGCAATTAATCTTAGATCTGATTATCTGACGTTGAAGAGTTATTGTATTTTACGTTTAAAATATTAACTTTTTTATCATGAACTTTTAAATTTGTACAATCCTATCCATCACTCACAGAGAGTGAGGCAATGAGAGTTGGCAGGTGTCCCGGTTTTATCTAATTTGGTGGAGAAGCTAACTATAGTACCTTCTGAGAGGCACTGTGGGGGTAGCTGGAAGACCTCACTAGAACAGTTTTTGAATTGCAAGACCAAACATAGGGATAGAAGGATCCATAATTGTTATTGTTTGTCTCATAGGAAGCAGTTTTTTTCTAACTTAAGATTGATTTAATCATTAGACACAGTGGGCACAGTACCTAGAGCCCGTGATCAGTTTAGATCCACAGAAATGTTCTAATCTTCATTTCCTTTGAAATATGAACAAAAACTGAATATATAGCAGTAAGGCATATGTCATAATGAAGCCCATTGGGTTTTTCCCCCTTTGGCAAAAGGGGCCAATGAAGGCAAAAATGCCAATGGCTCAAGAAAGTCCTGGGTCTACAGGTTACAGTTTTGTCAGCTGCACAAATCAGTTAACCTTCTCTACCTTCAGTTTCTTTACCTATAAACAGGCCTAATAATTGTAGGGGTTCAGAATGAGTCTCCCCAGAATGTGCCATGTGGCCTATAGGTAATTATTATTTTTAAAAAATAATCATTTATTGTTTAAAGCATTACATATGTCTCTCTTTCCTCCCATTGACCCCCTCCAGCCCACCCCTGCCCCTCGCCTCAGGCCCTCACCATCCCATTGTCTGTGTCTATGGGCCATGCATATATGCATACAAGTTCCTTGGTTGATTACCTCCCACCCACCCACCCACCCTTCCCGCCTTCCCTCCGAGATTCTGCACTCTGTTCCATGCTTTCATGTCTCTGGATCCACTCTGTTCATCAGTTTATTTTGTTACTTAGATTCCACATATGAGTGAGATCATGTGATACTTGTCTTTCTCTGACGGACTTATTTCACTTAGCATGATACTCTCCAGGTCCCTCCATGCTGTCTCAAAGGGTAAGAGATTCTTCTTTTTGCACTGCTGCATAGTATTCCATGGTATAAATGTACCACAGTTTTTTAATCCACTCATCTACTGGCCTGCAGATTATTTTAAGCTGAAAACAACTGGGGCCCAAAAGACTCTAAAAGAGCTTTTACCTCCCCCTTTATCTGCCTAAAAGAATTTAGATAATACAGAGATTATGAGTGAGGGGTGACAGCCTGGGTGAGGGACATACTTAGCAAGCCCTGCTTGTTCAAAGTTCTGTCTGTGTCCCATTGTCTTTGCCGGACGCAACAAACATTTGTTTACCAAACATTTGTTTCCCATGGTCCCATGACCTGCTTCTCCTTAGCTCAGAATAGACTATAAACCTTGATTGCCTGACTGCCTGGGAGCTTCACAGTCTGATGGAGCCCCTGTACATATGAAATTAAATTTTATATTCTCCTGTTAATCTGTCTCAAGTCAATTTAATTCTTAGACCAGCCAGGAGGACCCAGAGGGCAGAGGAGAAATTTTATCTCCCCAACATAATAAAAATGGTCTATGTACTTGGCATTCTTCTAGGTATGTTACAAGCATGACCTTTTTAGTCCTACAACAACTTGGAAAAGGCTTGAGCTGAATGAAGCAGACACTGCAGACATCTGCCTAAACCGAGGATCAGAGGGCTAACCTGATTCCCCCAGTACTTAGTGAGCAGTAGAGCAAAAAACTGGATCCAATCTGATTTGCACACCTGTTCTCTTTCCTGAGTCACTGTGGGGATCAGAAGTCAAAGGAAGAGATTTCTCAATACCTAAGAATCATTTATCTGTAAAGTGTTTAGTTGCAATGGTGACATTTGCTTTTGCTAACATTTTTTTCCTCAAAGCACTTTTTGATCCAAATATAAGAGCTGTATGTAGATAAAACTACCTATTTATCTCCTAGGTTTAAACTAATGAAAAGGTAACATAAGTATTTGGGAGATAAGGAAAATATAGAAACTGTCAGGTTTTCTTTAATCTAGGCACACAAAGACATACACAGTTCACAGTCTCATATATATATATATATATATATATATATATATATATATATATATTATTTTAGTCATGCATGTGTATGTATTATGGGAAAATTGCTGGTAAATTATTAAGTTCAAATTAAATTTTAAATTGTTCAAAAGGCATTAGGTACTTAAAAAAAAAACAAATTAATTCAGCAGGAAACACCACTTTAGAAGCAAAATGTTTCAGAGCCATATCACTCTTTTCTTCATTTTGAAATGTGAGTTGGGACAGGACAAGTAAGACCCTAACACAGAGGAGATAAAGGAACTAAAATTCTTCCAACCTTCTGTGGTTGGAGAAGTTTTCTGCTTTTCCCCCAGGTGACAAATTATCCAGTTGATGGGGTAGCAGTGGCTAAGCCATCTCCAAAGCTAAAGAAACAATTTCAATGGCAAGTCAGAAGAAATGCCAGAGAATAGAGCCCTAGAATGTTAGTAGTGGAAAGGATGAGGCTTAACATCTGTTCTCTCCTCATTTTATGGAAAAATAAACTGAGGCCAGGCTGGTGAGAAGATTTGAGCAGATTAGTGTCAGAATCAGTTAGAATCAGTTAGTATTGTACTTCCTTCATAATAACATGAAAAGTATTAGTGACAGAAACACATATTCTGCAAATCACGACAGAACATCAAAGAAATGGCACATTTCTAAACTTATCAGTTAAAGGTGGAAGCCTTCAGGCCTTTGTGTGGGGTAAGCACCCACAATCTTATTAATAATTATTGAAAACATAATAGTGTCAGCAGTAGCATGGCCATCTCACAGCAAGACAGAGCCATACCAACTGTCCCAGTTTGCCCAAAACGTAGGGGGTTCCCAAGACACAGCATTTTCAGGGTTAAAACTGAAAAAGTCACCAACACACCAGAACGAGATGCCACAGGTGTTGATGTTTTCAAATTTTCAACTTACATTTTTACCTTCCTTTCATGTTCAATTTTGTCTATAGAGAATGTGCTTGTTAATATTTAATAACCATACAGATACATGCACACACTTCCCTATATAGAACAGAGGAAAGAAAACAAGATAAAAATCCCTACCTCAAGACATTATTCTCTAATGGGGAAGAGAGGTTAAAAATAAACACAAGGTATAAATGAAGTATAAAATCTGTTAGAAAATTTTAAGTGTTATTGAAAAAAATAAGATTGAGCCAGGGCACCAACTTTAAGTAGACCGTCCAGGGAAAGCCTCACTAAGAAGGGGACAGTTGAATGTGGACTTAAGGGAGGTAAAAGACTGAGCCATGTGAATTATTGGTATGAAGTGTGTTCCTGGAAGGGAAGACAACACAAAAGAAGAGTCTCAGCAGGGAGCAAGCTTGATGTGTTTGAGGAAGAGGGAAACGCCTGTGTGGGCCATCCAGCACAGGAAGAGAGGAACCCAGAAGGGAGATTCCAGTTCTCCAAGCTGATTTGGCTGCAACATGAAATGCCGAGTAGGCAAAGAGTTGGACTGCTAAAGCCATTTAAAATAACGGACACCACAGAGTGGTTTTGTCAGGAGGAACAAAAATGAATGCCTCTGAAGACCAACAAGGCAATGGCCTCAGTAAAAGATGTTTACCGCATACTACAGATACGAGGTTTGAGAGGCTTAGAGATCCAATAAGCACGTGTAGGAACTATGATACACACATCTCAGGAGTTTTGTAGATTGAAGGAAAACAGTCAGTCCTTTATGTTTCAAAATAAACACAGACAAAAATTACTTTGAAAAATAACTATTCTATATAACAGACATAGCACTTCATTTTTGCTAATAATTTGCTTTATGTCTTAGTAAGAGGCAACAGTGATATTAATAAAGAAAACTAATAATATTTCACAAATGTGTCTTAAAATTCATAGCAGAAAGCTAAGCTTGGGGAAAACATTTCTGATGTAACAGGTGAAATTGTTAAACAGTTAACACACAAGTTCCAGAACTGAAGTGTAAGCCAAAACATAATTAACAGAGGTGTGTGGTATTAGCCAGTACTTGGTCTGTGACAGTGGCGGTGTTGAAGACCTCGAAGCTGTACTATGCTATTTAGAATTCAGCAGATGTGATCTAATCTCAGCAGCTCGCTAGATACCTTGAGAATCTCCTCCACTCCCTACACCACTCCCCTTCCTATTTAGACTACTCTCATGGCTATTAATCAATCTAGTCTTATCCTTGCCACACCCCTTTTCTGAAATTATCTTTCAAATTGCAAACATAATCACATGAACATGCCATTCTATTACTTAAAATTCTTCAGGCCTCTCTTCTTCAACTTCAGATTAAAAGCTAATCTTCATTTTGTAGCATAAAAGTCATTCATAAACAGATCTGTCTAGGTCTCATTTCCTGGTAATTCTCCATGTGGACTCCACATCTGTTTTCCCTTTCAGGCCCCCAATAATGCTATTCTTATCTGTCTACAATTAACGTGTCTCTCCTCATCCCAATTATTCCCTCACCTCCATTATTTCTTGCTCAGTCTTGAACTTCTCTATGAAGTTTCTTTTACTGTGCCTCTCCACCCTGCTTTTCTGGCTCTCCAAAGGAGACCCCTTCAGAAGAGTTATATTGGATCTTAACAGATGCTTTACTTCTCTGTCTTCCCTACCAGGCTGAATTATTCGAGCTGAAGTCAATTCATCTTTGTATCACTAGCTCTTAGAACTGTGTCTGGCATTTAAGTAATTCTTCTTAGAAAGATGAAAGAATGGGTAGTTTAATGAATGAATAAAATAATGGGCATAATCTTGGGCAACTTAATTTATTTAAACCACAGGTTTTTCATCTGTGAAGATACTTTTATTTAGCTATCATTCACTTTAAACATGAAGTTTGATTTTCAGCAGATTTCACCACGAGCATTTTCATCAGGAGTGGATGCCTATGTTACAGAGTTTGAAATAATAGGCTCATATATTTTCTGCAATTTCTGTAGCAATGTTCCCTGTAACCCTCAACAATATTGTAATTATATGTTTAAAATTTCATTTACAATTATGGAATTACTAATCAAACCTAAGTATGAAATAATAAAGTAAATAACCGTCTGCAGCACTGGCTTTCAGATTCTTTTATTAGGACCCATGGAAGATATTTGTTATTCAAAGGCTGTTAAATCGTGTTGTTTACCCATATCTTCAGAAAAAAAAATCACTTCTACTGTTGTGGTAAACAACTTGCTTCCCTATTTATAATGGTCTGGCCCTCTAGCAACTTCAGCCTGAAATTATAGCTAATTTGCCTACAAACGTCAGGTGGTCATAATAATCTGGCCACTCAGTGTATAAAATAGTAAAAGTACAAATCATAACTATTCAAATTGAAGTTGAAATGGGGACACTCAGCCTTTTAGCCTTATTTTTCTCTTCTACCTTCCTCCTGTGGATCTGCAATGTACATTTGCCATAGTATTTATGAATATCCAATTCTGCTATATGGAAAACAAGACAAAGAAATGGAAAGGATAAAACTCAGAAGAAGTAAAAATGGGTTTGTGAAACATAGTATAATTCAAAAGAAGTGCGACAGAAAATAAATTAGTAACTTATAAGATATAAATATCTATGTATCCTATAGATATATTAAATGGAATATATCATAAAGAGAATGGAATAAATAGGAGTATTGCTTGTAGACTGAAACATATGGAAAGAACAAGTCACAAGATATAAATCATGCCTCCACCAGATTGAAAGGTACATCATTACTAAGTCAGCCACCCACTTGTAACATGCATAACAGTTCTATTTTGGTCCCATGTATGTTCTGCCCCACATGTGCAGAGTAAAGGCAAGGCTATTTAGCAGGTCATGTGAAAATGACAGCAATTGGCCAGGTCCTGCCCCTAAATGCCTCTAACAGAATAAGAATGTATTGGCTCCAGGTCATGTCCTTCACTGAGCCCTCTTATTCATTGTAACTTGCAACCACATCTTTAGTAACAAAGGCTGATATGGCAGAGAGGCAGAAAGAGAGACAGGACATAACCAAGGTTATGCAATTCAGGATTCAGATGGGTTCGTCCCTCCACCCCTCTGATACCTATCCTGAGTATGTTAACCTGTCCTCAACTCTTTTCCCTGGCTTCTTGCTGTGCTTTTTCATTTGTTCAATGACCATGTGATTCAAGCACCTTACTTTAGGACTGAGTCTAGAATTCTGTCCTTTGAATCTTGGGAATGTCTATCAGTTAATATGCTTGGAAGCTGCCATTGCATCAGTGAAATTTTCCACATGGGTCCTGAGAATGTTATTGTTTGGAAAATATGGTTACAATGCAATCTTACAAATCAATAAATAGTAGTCTACTTTTGAAAGCTTTTCACTAATCTTAACTGCTATCAATCATGGTTAATTCAACATGGCTTTTATAGCATTCTCAGACTTTATTAAAACACTTTATTTTTAAAAAATGTACTCTAAATTCTTTTCTGGAAATCATATCCCTTACAGGAAGTTCTAGTGTATAGCTCTGACATTTCATGAAAGTTTGGCATCAAAATACATCCAACTTTTCTCTAGGCTTTCAGTGCTATCCCTCTGACTTATACTCATGAATCTTTTGTTAATATTGTATAAAATAAAAAGATATTTTAATTGTTATTCTTCCTAATGAACTTTTAAGATTTTAAAATAAAACAACTTGTAGGTTACTTTTCAAATATAAGTATAACTTTTATAGCACTCTAAACATAAAACAGACTCTAGAGTGTTGGTGGACATTGTTTTATTAGATTGAACCATATGAAACTGACATTTTTGTAACTCTGAAACAGCCAAATATTGACAATTTTATATAATTAAAATTGATAGGTCTGCTGTTCTAACCATTATTGGTTTAGCCCCCCCCCAAAAAAAAACACTCATAAGTAATAATTTGTTAACATCTGCTTGAGGACTTCTATTTCTGTTGCCTCTTAAGGCAATTAATTCCATTATTGGAAAATTTTAACTTATGGAAAGTTCTTCCTAATTTTGAATAAAAATCGATATTGCTATAACTTAAGTTTATGAGTAGGATGTTTACATTCTTTATCACGCAAACCAGAACACTTGTGAGAGTGAAATAGGACATTATGGAGGGACAGGTGTGAACTGAGACGATGCTAAACAATAAGCATGTGTAATCATCCATGAATGGATGGCAGTGAATATATATGATTCCTCCATTACAATCTGTTCTTCAAAATAACTGATGATTTATTCTATAGCTTTTTCTCCTGACTTCATGAAATTGAACACAACTCCATTTCTTTAGATCATGCCTCTGCTGGCTCGACTTTGAAGCCTCTACATTTAACTTAGCTTAGTTTAAATACATTAAGTATTATAAACCAAGGAGAATCAAATTACACTAAATCAGCTTCTCAATCACAAAATGGAAGCATTATACAACTAATGGCAATGCACGTCCCTAAATTAATTCTTGGTTATAAGTCACTGGCTCCTCCTACACTCCGTTTTTCCTTCTCATTTACCCTGAAATCTTCTCCTTACTCCCTGCTTTCTCTTGCCAGTGTCTTGGGCCTACAATGACAGAATTAGCATTGTTTAGACTTGCCTTTGTCTCTCAACATTAAAAATGTCCCAGAATCCTTTTGATTGGCCATAGATACAAATATCTACTTGCTAGTATCCTTGTGTATAAATCTATTCCTTATTTTGTATTGTCCTTTATGTAATTGTCCTCAAACTAATACATTAAAAGAGTGCGTGAAACTTACTACAGGGTTTTGTACCCATCAGTGGTTCTCACCTCTGCTATTTACCATACCCTTCATAGATGTGCAACCAAATGTTGAAAAATGCTGAAGTAGCTGTAATGTGCAGGAATTTGCCTCCGAAGTACTAAGACATGTTAGTCTGACAATATGTTACATTCAGTGACACACTGTTGAAGGTGATGTCATAAATCCTGTGAAGTTGTAGTTAGTTTTATAGGAATATGCACTGAGAGGCATTCCTCTAGAAAATATGATTATTCCTTCTGTGTGTAGTGCTATTTTGACTTTTTAAAATCCTTTCAAGGGTAACTCCCAAAGTTCTAGTGTTAAAGAGTTTGTCTCAAACATGGAAGTTTGAAATCCACTGTCATAAATGTTTATTTGCAGAGCAGTGATTGGCCAATATAAGTAAAAAGATGAGAAAAAAAGAGAATGCGAGATGTGCTTCCTATGTGTCTTTATGGGTGAGGTAACATTTCTATTAGTGCTGAATCTAAAATCATATTGACTTATTTGCCTGTTGCTTCTCTTAAAAAATTATTATGTAACCTTAAAAAATCTAAACTAGCTACCTTTATGTAAAGTAATATTATCTTTCTGTCCCCATTGATTTAATAAAAGTATGAGAAGCCAATCTGTTTGTATAAAGCCTTATATTGTGACATTATCTTACCCACTAATAGAATGCCATTTCCCCAGATTGCCTGGGTTACTATGGTATCCTACTTATATTTGCTTCTGCTCATGTTCTTGAGTCCATTAATGTTCAATTGTGAAATTGTTTTGACTAGTAGACTTGGCAGCGGTGGCTAATGTGGAATGAAGTGATCAGCTCCTTGAGCAATCAGAGCGATACATAAATAAACAGAGTTAAAGCATCATTGTCAAGACTCATGTTAAATCATCATGGGCTCTATTATTATGACAAGGTAACCAGCCATAAACTTGACCAAAAAAAAACAAGTTTTAAGTACTTGTTGACCATCTTCCTTCCAATTATCATTGGTCACTATAGGGAGCGACTATTAGCCTCAGGCTGACCCTTGGCTGTGCTGGCCCAGCACAGGTCACTATGGCAATAAATGGCCTACTTCTTTCAGTCAAAACTACTTATGGTTTATGAAATTTGCAAGTTAGAAAAAAATAAACAAGCTTGTTTTATTGATTCCTTTGATTTGGAAATCACTTGGAAAAGATAAAAAAAATGTACGTAGCAGCTGAGTATAAATATTAAGGCCCTTTAAGGCAAAAGCCATCCTTTATTTACTTATTATTAATCACTTTATTTTGTTCCTGAGGACTAGAATCAGATGTAAAATAATTTTCTCCTTTGTTCCCAAGAGCATAAGTGATACATATGACAAATTTGCTCACCATCTGCCCTGACCGGTTTGGCTCAATGGGTAGAGCGTCGGCCTGCGGACTAAAGGGTCCCGGGTTCGATTCCAGTCAAGGCCATGTACCTTGGTTGCAGGCACATCCCCAGTCGGGGAGGTGTGCAGGAGGCAGCTGATCGATGTTTCTAACTATCCCTCTCCCTTCCTCTCTGTAAAAAGTCAATAAAATATATTTTTTAAAAAATTTGCTCACCATGGTTTCTGCAATCCTTTTATCTCCTATTTCTAGTTCAGATGTGTGTTAAAATTTTAGACTCCAAAAAAATCAGTGAGTAGAACTAAGGAACTTTTCTGAATCCAGGGTATTTAACTTCCTGATAGAAGAGTCCTGACAAATTAATTCAGCAAAGCTAATTCAGGTGTCAAACTACATGTGGTGGAAATAGTAGCTCTTATAGGTTAGTCAGTGTGAGTTTTCAAAATCCATTTATTCTTTAATATCTTAAAAAGTAGTTGAAATTATACTTCGTTATGCACAAATGCCATAATACATGCTAAAAAGAGTTAATGATTCCTTCATGATTCAGTTTTACATCTGAAAGAAAATTTGAAAATATATGTTTCATCATTTTTATTTCTTCTTTTTTTTTTACTTTTTATTGTGGAAAATTAATTTAAAACACATACAAAAGTAGAACAGTTAGTATACCACCACTAAGGTTTAACATTTATTAAGTTTGCCAATCTTTTCTCATCTATCTCTATCTCACTTGGATTTATGACTATTTTAAAGCGAAATCTCACACTTAATAACTCTTTACCAGTTTACCCTTTAAATATATAATTTATAGCAAATATTATTTCTATAACATTTCCTAATACCATTATCACATATCACAGTGTTACTAATTTCTTAATATCATCAAATACCTATTTTAAATCAGAAATAACCCCAACCCCTTAAAAAAAAAAAAAAAAGCCAGACATTGCATTTGGCTGATAATGTTGATATGTATATAATGACTCTTTTAATCTATCTATAACACTTCCCCCATTGCTGCTTTTTTTTACTCATTTTTTAAAGAAATCACATCATTTATTCTATAAAATTCCCACAATTCAGATTTAACTGTTCACCCTCTTCACTCTTTTATTTTTCCACTGAATCACTACATTGAATTACCAATCATGTCAAACTATTTAAATGGACCAGACAGACCTATGGTAAATAGAAAAGAACAGAAACTAATAAATGTTCATTGGTCCTCCACCTTAATTAATCAATCATTCGATCAATAAGTATTTACTAAGTATTTAGGGAATGGTGGAGAAATATTAGAGTATAAATATGTTCAAAAATTTAAAATTTAGTTATGTAAACAAACCCATATAAAAGTTTATTGAACAATTCATTATAGCAAATACTTAATATTATCTTTCCTATGTGATGTTTTAAAATTTGTATGCACATTTATTCATGCATCAAATTGAAATATACAACTCTCAAAGACTGACATAATGGACTCTATAATGAAAATCATCAGGAACACGTGGATATCTATATGAAAAATATAAACATTACTAGAGGCCCGGTGCACAAAAATTTGTGCACTCGGGGGGGAGGGGGGTGTCCCTCAGCCCGGCCTGTGCCCTCTCGCAGTCTGGGACCCCTCGGGAGATAACGACCTGCTGGCTTAGGCCTGCTCCCGGGTGGCAGAGGGCAGGCCCAATCCCTAGGTGCAGCCCTTGGTCGGGCTCAGAGCAGGGCCGATTGGGGAGTTGGGGTGCCGCCTCTGTAATTCACAGAGCAGGGCGGATCCGGAGGTTGTGATGCCACCCTCAGTCACGCTCAGGGTAGGGCCAATTGGGGGGTTGGGGCACTGTCCCCTGTCACACTCAAGGCAGGGTCGATGGGGAGGTTGCAGCGCCACCCCCTGTCACACACAGAGCAGGGCCAATCAGGGGGTTGGGGCGCTGCCCCCGTCACACACAGAGCAGGGCCCATCAGGGGGTTGGGGCACCGCCCTCTATCACCCACAGAGCAGGGCCAATCAGGGGGTTGGGGCGCCGCCACTCTCACACTCAGGGCAGGGCCAATGGGGAGGTTATGGCTCTACCCCATCACACACAGAGCAGGGCCCGTGGGGGGAGGGGGGGTTGGGGAGCTCCCCCCTATTAGGCACAGAGCAGGGCTGCTCAGGGGGTTGGGGCCCCAACCCCTGTCACACACAGAGCCACAGGGCGATCAGGGGGTTTGGGCGCTGCCCCCTGTCATGCTGATCCCGGTGCCGGGAGGCATATTACCCTTTTACTATATAGGGTAGAGGCCTGGTGCATGGGTGGGGCTGGCTGGTTTGCCCTGAAGGGTGTCCTGGATCAGGGTGGGGGTCCCCACTGGGGTGCCTGGCCAGTCTGGGTGAGGGGCTGAGGGCTGTTTTCAGGCTGGGAGTGACTGAAGTTCCCAACCGCTCCTTTTTTTCTTTTTTTTTTTTTTTGTTCTGGGCCAGCTTTACCTTGAGGCTTGGCTCCAGCTCTTAGGCCTCTGCAGCTGAAAGTAGGTTTCTGGCCTTTGCTTACAATGTTGCGAATCTGCTGGCTGAAGTCCGGCGGTATTTGTTACAATGTTTCTTAAACTGCCCGCTCAGAGGCCTGCAGCCGCAGGCGGGGAACGTTGGTTTCCTCCAACGATCCTCCGTCACTGAGGCAAGCAAGCCTCATGTTAGTTTCAAGCTGCCTGGCTGCCGGCCGCCATCTTGGCTGACAGTTAATTTGCATATCTCGCTGATTAGCCAATGAAAAGGGTAGCGGTCATACGCCAATTACCATGTTTCTCTTTTATTAGTGTAGATTCCCTACCTCATATCACACGCACACAAAAATATTTCAGAATGAATCAAAGACCTATGCATAAATGATAACATTATAGAGCTTATAGAAGAAAACAGAAAAATATTTTTGTAACCTCAGTGTAGGCAAAAAATTTCTTGGGACACAAAGAGCACTAACCATAAAAGAAAGGTTGATAAAAGTAAACTTTCTCAAAATCAAACTTCTGTTCTTCAAAAGACACCATTAAAAATACAATAAAAAATGAAAAGGCAAGTCACGGGCTAGAAAAAAATATTCAAAAGACAAATACAGAATATATAAAGACCTCCTACAAGTTCATAATAAACAGGAAACAACCCAATTTAAATGGACAAAACACTAGGTTAAACATTTCAGAAAAGAGATATACAAATGGTCAATAAGCACATTAAAAGATGTTCAGTGTTATTATAGCCATCAGAGAAATGCAATTAAATTTAATGAGTTATCACTTCGAACCCACCAGACAGGGTAAAATTTCTTCCCCAGTATTGAGAATAAAGGAAAGCACACAGAACTCTCTGGTGCTCTGGTGAAAGTGAAAAATTGTGGTATCACCTAGGACAGTGGTCAGCAAACTGTGGCTCTCGAGCCACATGCAGCTCTTTGGCCCCTTGAGTGTGGCCACGAAGTTTCAAACACACTGTACGTGCGCGCCCGCACGTGGTATTTTGTGGAAGAGCCACACTCAAGGGGCCGCAGTTCGCCGACCACTGACCTAGGAAATGAGTTTGGCAATTTTTCGTAAAGTTAAATATATAACCTCTTTGTGACCCAGCAATTCCAACTCCTTGCTATTTACCCCAAAGAAATGAAAACATGTGTTCACAAAAAGGCTGTCCATATTAAGTTTATTCATAATTTTCACAGCAGAAGAAATGATGAAAAATATGGTATTTTTATATTATGAAATTCTACTTAGAAATTTACAAAAAGAAGAATCAGGTTCTGATACTCAAAACAACATGGTTGAACCTCAAAAATATTATATTGAGCTAGTATATCCAGATACAAAGGAGTGCATCATGAATTATTCCATTTAAATGAAGTGCTAGAGCAAGCAAAACCAAAATAAGGTAATAGAAATTACAAAAAAGGTTGCCTTTGGGTAATGGGGGAGGTGTCAATATTGATTGGGCCATGAGGAAACTTGGAGAGATGAAATGTTCGATATTTTATTTGGATTTATGGTTACATGTGTCAACAACTGTCAAATACTTATCACTTGTGTTTTACTGTGTATAAATTATGCTTCAATTAATAAAAAAAGAATTGAAACTAAAACTAATGATTTCTAGGAGTCCCTTCTTAGTCTAATATTTTTGTCAAGACTAATAATTTTCCAAATAGCTTCAAGAAAAGTAATTATTGAAGGTACTCTATATGTTATACTTAGAGCTATTTGCATGTTACTATTTTAAAAGCTTAACATTATATAACTCTGTAATGAGTTTCAAATTGCAACTAATGAGCTGACCTAATAAAATGCTATCATATGTGACTCAGATGTCATTAGTTGTATTATTCAAAGTCTCTCAAACTATAAAACTTCTTACTTCATCTCTAATCAGAATTATACGAGGCCCAATTCGTGCATCAGTGGGGTCCCTCAGCCTGGCCTGAGGGAATCAGGCTGAAACCAGCTCTCCAACATCCCCCAGGGGTCCCGGATTGCAAGAGGGCAGTTCTCGGATGACACACCCCAGAATCAGGCTGCCTCCTCTCTGGTTCCGGGTACGCCACCTTAGAACCACAGCTGCCAAGTCAATGGAGCTTGGCAGCTCCTGCATTGAGCGTCTACCCCTGATGGTCCTTGTGCATCATAGCTACCAGTGGGACGGTTGCTTAGGCTTTTATATCTATACGAGAGGCCTGGTGCACAAAAATTTGTGCACTCGGGGCGAGGGGTCCCTCAGCCTGGCCTGTGCCCTCTCACAGTCTGGGACCCCTCAGGGGATGACCACCTGCTTGCTTAGGCCTGCTCCCCGGGGGATTGGGCCTAAGATGGAAATCAGACATCCCTCTGGCAGCCTGGCAGCCCTCGGGGGATGTCCACTTGCCAGCGGGGAGCAGGCCTTAACTGCAGTCGGACATTCTTAGTGCTGCTGAGGAGGCAGGAGAGGCTCCCACCACCACCGTTGTACTGGCAGCCATCAACCTGGCTGGTGGCTGAGCAGAGCTCCTCCCATGTGAGAGAGCCCTGACCACCAGGGGGCAGCTCCTGCATTGAGCATCTGCCCCCTGGTGGTCAGTGTGTATCATAGTGACCAGTCATTCCCAGTCCTTCTGCTGTTAGGGTCAGTTTGCATATTACCCTTTTACTATATAGGATAGAGGCCTAGTGCATGGGTCGGGGGCGGCTGGTTTGCCCTGAAGGGTGTCCCCGATCAGGGTGGGGATCCCACTTGGGTGCCTGGCCAGCCTGGGTGACAGGCTTATGGCTGTTTGCAGCTGGTCACACCCCCTTCAGGGTGGGGGTCCCCACTGGGGTGCCTCGGCAGTCTGGGTGAGGGGCTGAGGGCCGTTTTCAGGCTGGCAGGTGACTGAAGCTCCCAACGTCTCCTTTTTTTCTTTTTTTTTTTTTATTCTGGGATTTATTTACCTTCTATGGCTGTCACTGGAACTGAGAGCTGGCTTTAGCTCTGAGGCTCTGCTCCAGCTCTGAGGCCTCAGCTGCTGAAAGCAGGTTTCTGGGGTTTGTTTAGTTTCTATAATTGCAACATTTTTTCTTAGAATGCAGCTCAGAGGCCGGCAGCGGCAGGCGGGGAACCTTGGCTTCCTCCATCACTGGAGCAAGCAAGCCTCCTGTTCATTTCAGCTGCCTGACTGCCAGCCGCCATCTTGGTTGGCAGTTAATTTGCATATTGCCCTGATTAGCCAATGGGAAGCATGTCGGAGGTATGGTTAATTACCATGTTTGTCTATTGTTAGATAGGATAGATATAGATTATTATGGAAATCTTGCATTTTTTGGTATGACAACTCTCACTGTGAAATACTTCTAATGTTCAATATTTTTACATTTGTAAAGATCATTACTATTTCAGCATAGCTTTAACTGCATAAAAACTGGGTGGTATAATCTAACATAGCATTTGCTGAGACTTTCAACATAACCCACAAAGGATTTGCAACAAACTGAAATTTATTTTTCACAAATTTTAAATTAGTTTTTATGAATATTAAGCTATGAAAAATGAGATTAGGGGAGAATTTGTTTTGGCTAAATCCTATTGATAACTACATTCATAAATTAAAATAACAAACTCCATTCTTTTTTAATAATGTAAAGAACACTTTTTGAAACCTACTTAATCTTTGAGATATATCTCACATGCTATATCAACACCAATTTGTCTTAATTATCTTCCGCTTCGTGCTCTAAGTTGAACATGATGAATCTCAACCCCTTCCAAAAAAAAAAAAAAAAGCCCATCTTAGAACTATTTAAATTTATACTTCATGCCAAGTGACTTCACAAGATAGAATAACGACATAATTATAATTTTCTAAAATGGGTTTAATAAAGCAGTCACAAATTTTCTGAAATGTTGAAAGCCAGATAGAGGATGTAATTCCTTCTCACTATCTCTTCTATCCTGGCGCAAATATAGATGTTAGTCTTTCCAAGTGAACTGTGTGAATATAAAGCTACCGAGAGAGATCATGAGAGCTCATGGCCCTTGCTGACATGAGCTCTACAGATCTTTTCCTTCAAACTCAAAAACTGTACAATCCCAGCTGTTCAAATGTCTGACAGAAATCAGAGCTTGGAAGAGTTCCATCTGGCTGAACTTTAACAGCACAAACAGGAATAAAGTAACGCTCACAGGCAAGGATTTTGCAGGACTAACTAATCCTGCAAATGGGGGAAATAAAAATGCATCAATCTGTGAAGGCTAAGTGGAAAGAAATGTACAGTAACATAATATAAAATAAGGATTAAAGCATAAAGTGTTAACATGGCTATTCTTACTTTGAGACAAAGACAACCACGTATTATTTATGAAATATCTTTCCTTTCTAAAAATGGTTCTTTATCAGGATCATCTTAGTTGGTCTAACATAGTTGGTGTGGATTCTATCAGCATGAAGATCTTTCCTGTTCTATTTATTCGAGGTGGTCCAGGGACTTGAATGAGCACCTTCTTTTACAGCAACTCCTAGGCAAACCTGGAGATTCTGGACCACCCTCATTATGACACACTTCTAAGCACTGCACATAAGATCCACCCAAATCTTACTCTGTTTTTCCTTTTCATTTTTTTCTCTTCCTGCACATCCTCCTTTTTGCCCTCCACTGTAGTCCCTTGGTCATTGTGCCTCTCTGCCTGTACTGATGCGCTTCCTGATCCCTCTCCACCAATTCATCTGAGAGGACTCAGTTCTGCTTTATGCTTTGCAAATTTTCTTTTCCTTCTGTCCAGGTGGAATAGACAATTCTCTCCACCCATGTCAATGCGACACATCTCATTCAGTTGGAAAACAGTGGAATGAGTCCTAGTTTTATACTAAGTAAAAACAAGTTATTTATCGTTGACCAGGTGGCTCAGTTGGTTGGAGCATCGTTCCCGTGCACCAAAGGTTGCAGGTTGGATTCCTGGTCAGGTCACATACCTCGGTGGCAGGTTTGATCCCTGGTCTATATGGATTTTAGATTCATCAAGGACAGAAGTGATATCATAAACATTGGAAATGATTCATATACCACAACTTATTTTCATTTTTACAGTTATAAAGTTTTTTAAATGATTAAAACTTACATCTAATACAATGTAGAGGAGTAAATGAAATCACATCTTAGCCATGACTGGATAAAAAAGAAAATATGCTGCTTAGTGCTCTCCAAAAGTTTGTGGTCATTGGAAGACTCTGTGTTTCTTTCTAGTATGTGAGCAAATTTTTTAAGTTTCTCTAGAAAGAACAAATATCTAAATTATTCTATGGCTCTCAGTATAAAACATGAACATTGTAAGACACACTATTATCTTTATATCACTTAAAAGAAACAAAAATTGTACTTTAGAATGCTTTTATGATATTCCTGTATCACATTAGTGGGCACACCAGCTACTCACCATCACTTTGGCATTTATTTCATCAGTCCAGTTGACTTGTCACCTGCTCTTACCTCTAGTGGCATTGGCTGGGGAACGAAAAGCAATGTTTGTGCATACATCTAAAGAATAATAGCTTTATCTACTTCTCAGTATCTCCCTTTTGAGTTCTCTTCAAGCACTTGGTCACTGCTTTGCAAGAAAATAGATAGTTAAGGTCATTTATCCCATAATAAATTTTCATTTCAATGTCAAATACAGGACCCAGTGTTCAGTTTCCATGCCTTTCTCCATGCACTATTGCTTTTCATTTCAATGCCATCTCTAGTATGATATTGCATTTTAGGACATTTTTAGGGGCCGTAAACTCACATATTTAGTTACAATAATGCACCTAACACAGCTGACATAATGACAAGATGAACAGAAATGACAAAATTTACAAAAGGGCTGGAAATTATGTCACATACAATTGTTATTTTACAGGTCAAAAGCAGTTGAATTTATTTAACCTAATACGTCATGATTACTATCTCCTCAAAAGAGATTGTAAGACACTATTTATATGACACGGCCTCATTTCAGAAGCACTGCAATGTGGGGTAAAAGTGTAAATGCAGGAAAAAAAGTTATTTTTCAGTAAACTTTATAGAATGAAAGCTATATATAATTTAAAGAATATTTACTGTTGCCCTGACCGGGTGGCACAGTTGGTTGGAGCGTCATCCAATACACCAAAAGATTGCATTTGATTCTTGATCAAGGTCAGGGCATACACCTAGGTTTCAGGTTCAGTCTCCGGTTGGGAGTGGGGATGTATACGGTAGGCAATTGATCAATATTTCTCTCTCTGCCTTCCTCTCTAAAATTAAATATATATATCTCCTTGGGTGAGGATAAAAATAATTGTTTTTATTGTTGACCCTATTCTAGATGTCCCCCATCTCCCCTCTCCCCTCCAAAAAAAGAGTTTTTAGTGTTAATTTCAAACATGGGGAAAATTTCTAGGATAAGAAACCAAATTAGGAGATTAGTTTCACTGGATGTTTCAAAGATTAGTATGGGAGAAAAAAAAATTGTCCTCCACCCATTGTACCAACACTCCAGTGTCTTTTGTCTCTCTCTTTTTTTTTTTATCACTCTGTACCACACAATTGGAATCTAAAACTGGAGTCAGGTATACCAGGTCTTATCTCTCCTACTGAATGGTAGATTCTTTAGGATCAGGGACAAGTTTTAAGTTTTTTTTTATCTCCCTCCCAGCTAGCATGTTGCCTCAAACAGAAAAGGTGATTAGTACCTACTTGACTGAAGGTTAGAGAAATGTCAAAGGAGCATGATATAGTCTCTGCATTTAAGGTACTTAAAATTTGTTTGGAGAGATAAAATTAAATCACTGAGAAAAAATATTATATTCTAAGTATAGTAAGTTTTCAGAAAGTAAAAAGCATTATTTCCAAAGAGGTTTATATGAAAAATATGGGATTTCAACTGAGCTCAGAAAAGATGGTCATGGTTTAGAAAGATGAGGCAAGAATAAAAGTATATATTTGACACTGAAAAGGTAAGCAAAACAAATGTCAAAAAAAAAAAAATCCACTTGAGTTGGATAAAGTCTGTGAGGAAATTCCCAATCTACTCTTATAAAACAGTTTATACTTTAAATGTGCTGTCTTGAATTATCATCACTTAAAAGGAAGACATTTATTATTCGCTGTTACTACTGGAAATGGACACATCCATGAATTACAATACAATCTGTCAACCTTAACTATGCAACTCTGATCTCTTGTGCCACTTAACTCTTATTGACATGAAAACAGAGTTCAACATTGTCTTAAGATGTAGATGTTGCACTGACAGATTTAAAATTTATTATACTTTTTTTTTACTATAATGACCCATGTTAAATCACTTATCATTGACTCTTTACCCTCTACTATTTATCTCATTAAAAGCTCCTTTACAAGAGTCTATGTCAAGTTCTTTTAGAGTTGAATTAAGACTCTTTATAAAAATATTATATTACTTTATTTTCAGCATCCTGGATTAAACTCTACACTAAAAGATTATAATTTGTGGTCACTATATTCACAGAGCTTTCAGAAGTGCCTGGATAGATGTAGGCCATAAGTAACTACTTATGTCTAAAGTCTTTTTTATTACTCTAACTGTAAAGGAGTATATCACAGGCGATCTCAAATCTTGCTAGATTTGTTATATCACTGGCTTACTATAGTGAATTTATACAAATAGGTTGTATCTTATATATATTTAACTTTTACAAGTCTTGACCTCTGTTCTTCTAAAGTTTGGATTCCAATTTGAAGTCTGAATAACTATGTAGTTCTGGGTAAATTACTAAAATGTTCTAAGCTTTAGGTTAGCTGTTTATAAAACAGGGTGAATAATGCCTATTGACTCAGTGTTTATTCTGTTGACCTTCAATGACTAAGTTAAACAGGAAAATAACCCCAAAGTTATTATTTTAGCATTATTTTAATAACCCTGAAACATTAGTGGATTTTGGAGGACTATATTTTATTAGTCATTTCTCAGTATTTTTTAAAAAATTATAGTTTTGCCCTCACTTATTTTTACTTTCTCACAAACTCACATACAATAAAACGTGCTTTGCCGAAACCGGTTTGGCTCAGTGGATAGAGCGTCGGCCTGCGGACTGAAAGGTCCTAGGTTCGATTCTGGTCAAGGGCATGTACCTGGGTTGCGGGCACACCCCCCAGCAGGAGATGTGCAGGAGGCGGCTGATCGATGTTTCTCTCTCATCGATGTTTCTAACTCTCTCTCTCCCTTCCTCTCTGTAAAAAAATCAATAAAATATATTTTTAAAAAAACGTGCTTTATTAGTATAAAATTATATCAATTTTGGCACATGCTTAGATTTCATGTATCATCATTTACCATCAGAATATAGAATAGTTCCATCAGCCAAAAAATTCCTTTATGTTGTCCCTTTGAGTCAAACCCTTGTCCCCCACTCCTAATTCCTAGAAACTACTGATATGCTCTCAATTTTATACATTTTTAATAATAAAATCAATACATGCTTATTCTAAAACATTAAAAATAAATACATTACTATATAAATTTAAAAGCTAATATGTCCCCATTCTTCTTACCAATCTCATCCCTCTTTAAACTAATCAATATTAATAGTACAGTATGTATCCTTCTACAACTTTCTCAATGTTCAATTTGTAAAAGCATTTATAAATATATCTAAACTTACAGAATCCCAATCCTTTTGTTAGTGAAACCATTCTAATGTAAACTCTTTTCAATTATTTTGGTAACATCTCCATTTTAATGTAGAAATCTATTGTATTCTTTTTAATAGCTGCCTAATGTTCCACAGTTTGATCATAATGTAATATGATCCACAATAATTAGTAATAATAGATTTTTTCCCTTAAACCTCTTGTCCATACCATTGAACACATTTCTATTGGCTACCTCTCTTTTCCCCATCATTAAATAAAGACTAAGTGTCCTTGATATATAACAGATAATGAGCAAACTAAATTACATTAGCAACCTCTCTAGCAGGGTGGCAATAGATTTTTACATTTCAGATTATATTTCTTTAAGGTGAGAACTGTTTGCTCCATCTATATTAATAACATCTAGACAAGTTCTTTAGGGACAATGCTTCCATGTGATGTGCCTTTGTCTGTGGCCGCAGAAAGAGCCTTCAGCACATATGTATATTTGCTGTCTCCCACCTCTTTGCATCTTTGCTCACAGGAGCTTCTCAATGACTTCTTAGATGGTGTAACCCTAATTAGCCTTCCAGATGATTCTCAAAGGTAATACTCAGGGGAGTTTCCAATTAAGCCACTAAAGGCCTAAAGAGAATAGTGTCTTTATTTAAAAGAATCATTCTCTTAGGTCAGTGGTCGGCAAACCGCGGCTCACGAGCCACATGCGGCTCTTTGGACCCTTGAGTGTGGCTCTCCCACAAAATGCCACGTGCGCGCGCGCACGTACAGTGCGATTGAAACTTCGTGGCCCATGCGCAGAAGTCGGTTTTTGGCCTGGGCGAGTCTATTTTGAAGAAGTGGCGTTAGAAGAAGTGGGGGGTGTCAGTCGGTGGGTCAGGCGACAGGAGACGTGGCGCAGGCGGGCCGCAGGATACGCAGCGCGGGGGAGGTACATTGTTTTGAGGTACTTTCACTGAGATCGACCCCTTCCAACTCTCCCATCCACACTTGTCTATCTGAAACAAGTATACAAGATGAGTGTAGATGGGAGAGTTGGAAGGGGTGGACCTCGGTGAACGTACCTCAATCAGATTGAGGACGTTTTTAGCAAAGGCCAGCTTAGGAGTACCCTAATTAAGTTAATAACAATGTACCTACCTATATAGTTTAAGTTTAAAAAAATTGGCTCTCAAAAGAAATTTCAATCGTTGTACTGTTGATATTTGGCTGTGTTGACTAATGAGTTTGCCGACCACTGTCTTAGGTAAAAGGAGAAAGTTAAATTACATCTTATGAGTTTAATAAAATAGAGGAAGACAAAACCTTATTTTTAGGTCTCACATGTCAATAAGAATTTTTTAAAAATTTAATCCATATTTTAAAATAAGAAAAGTATGCTTTGAAAATGTCCTCAGTAGATCTGAAATAAGCCAAGAAGTTCCACGCTGCAGACAGACTGGAGGTTCAGCCAAGCCCCAAACCTGGTAGTTCCTTCCACCTGTTCATCTCTTGGATATCGTTTGCCTGGTTGCCCAGAGGAGCAGAGGGAAAGTCACTATGGGATGTATGAAAGGCTTTACATTCCATTATCCAAGTTTCAAAGAGATGACTCCTTTTGGGCCTGCAAATAGACCCCAAGAAGATCCTTGCACGTCAAAAATGAAAATAGCCCTAACCAGTTTTGCTCAGTGGATAGATCACTGGCCTGCGGAGTGAAGGATCCCAGGTTCGATTCCGGTCAAGAGCACTTACTTCAGTTACAGGCTTCTCCCCTGCCCGGGCCCTGGTTGGGGCACGTGCAGGAGGCAACCAATCTATGTGTGTTTCTCTCACATAGATGTTTCTCCTGTCTTTCCCTCTCTCTTCCACTGTCTCTAAAAATCAATGGAAAAAATGTCCTCGGGTGAGGATTAAAAGAAAAAAAGAAGAAGAAGAAAACAGAAGACCAACTTTTTCTCTCAGCTGACAATTGCAATCTAACTTTTTCAAAACAATTCACTTTGTAGTCAAATTTCCAAGCACCTTATAGCTACAAAAAAAAATCAAATATAAACTGGAACACATACGTTTTTATTGTTGTTGTTCAACTTCACTGACTATAAATCATTAGCCTTCTAAGGGGGTGTTAATCAAATAAATTGCATATTAAACAAAAAAATCAATGCCTTTCTTTATAAGGTAAAATTTAAATTCTTTAGTATGGACTTTAACTTTCTCCACAACTTGACCTCAACCTACTCTTTTGACCTTCCATTTGATAGTTTCAGAGGAGAAGCATGGGCATGGTGGAAGAGAAAGACACAGATGAGGAGGTACAGGATAGGTGAGGAGATTTAAGGTGAGGTACTAAACAAAGGGTAAAAGTTAGATATTTCTGAAAGGTATCAAGGAAGACAGAATTAGAGCACTGAAAGGTGAACAATCCACAGGAATCCAAGACTAGTCTTACTAGTGATCCACAGAAAAGTAATGAGGAAGAAATGGGGAGTGAGATCATAAATTCCAGCCTATCAGATGTCAGAGACTGCACAAAGAGGCAGGTCAACAGAAATCAGGGCCAGAATATCTGAAAACCCTGGCAGTACTGCCTTCAGGAAACCTTTTGAAGGTCTGAACTGCTTCAGAGACACTTCAGCCCAGTAATTACCAGTGAAAATAGATGAATTTTATTATCTCAACTGTGCATAAATTCTAATTAACTGTTTAAGCTAAAATGCAACGTGAAAGGTTAGAGATAAAGATAAAATCTAACATCCAATAAAAGTGTGATCCAGAAGACCAGCAGCACCAGCATCACTAGAGCGCTTCTTGGATGCAGTATCTTGCTCACCACCCCGGACCTCCTGAGTCAGAATCTGCATTTTAACAGGAGCTCTGGGTGAGCTGCATGCCCATGACGATTCGAGAAGCACTATATACAGTCTGATTAAACCGATGTTTAAATTCATTCAGAATAGCCAACTTGCCATCCCTTAAGCATCTGATGTGCCCAGTCTATTCTCTGAGCATACTCCCATGCTATTCTCCCCACTACAAAGCCCGAACCCTTTTCTCTCAATTTATATGGCTCCCATCCTCCTTGAATCTTTCATTTAGTCATTGGGCCCTCATCTCAGTAAATTCATAGTATTTCTTCAATAGCACTTATTGGCAGAGTCACCTACTGATTTGTGGTGCTTCCTGTGTTGATAGCTTGTATTATTATTTGAGGATTTAGATATGTTTTAGACTAACTTTAGGAGACAGCCTACTCATGCTGTTTGACAATGGTTTCTTTATAGAGTGCCTGGATTCTATGCAATTCATTTGTTAGACTCATATAATAGCAATAAAGCCTTTCTGAAGCCTGTAAATCTGTCTGCAAACACAAAGTGTACATTACAAAATATGAAATTGGGCACAATTCACAGCCAGACAGCTTAGCTAGTATATGAAGAGCAGACAATACCAAAAAACTGGTCTCAATTTATGAAATCAAATTTACATTTATGTTCTATGTGTAATTTATTTGTAGTTAGAAACATGTGAAAACTGATATACTTGTTGTCTATCCACTCTGTTCTTATAGCCTCTCTAATTTATCTTAATCTAGCATCTACTGTATCTTCAGAAAAATTAAAGATTCAGGTTTATTATTGTTGGTGTTAAAGAGATTGGTGACATAGTCCTCTACTACAGTAAATCAATGTCTACTTAATGTCTTGAAGCTGGCAAACAGTCATGTATTAGAATACACTACAAACAATGCTATGTACTATTCGCCTTTTTAATTCTTTTTATGTATTTTACTAGAGGCCCGGTGCATGAAATTTGTGCGGGGGGTGGGGGGGGAGGGGGGAGTTCAGCACGGCCTGCACCCTCTCACAGTCCAGGAGCCCCGCAATCGATCACCCCACAGAGGGAGGCCCCATCCACCTGCCTGCCGGTCAGTGGCCTGGGCCTCCCTCTGCGGGGCGATCATGGGGCGATGGCCGGGCCCCTGACCAATCACATCGCAACCCACCTTGGCTGGCCTGGCACCAGTCATAGCTTAGTAGTCCAGATGGTCGTTCCACTGTTCAGCCATTTGTTCAATTTGCATATTACGCTTTTATTATTGTAGATTTGAGTGCCTCCTCCATCAAAAGTATTTAATTAAGCATAATATAATGAAAGGACTGAATAGTATTAAATACCTGACATATTTTCTAAATCTAAAAGATCATAAATCTAATTATATACTATAATTTCAAGTACTATTCATTACTCAACTACTCATTCTTATTTTTAGACATAAGATTATAATACCATTTGTACTTTTCATTTCTTGACTTTCTTCACAGGCAAAAACTTGACATCAGTGTTGTATAATGCTAATCTAATTAATTTAGAGAATTTAAATTTAGGGGATAAAAATTAATGGCTGCTGTTCAAGTCAAATCCAGAAAATTAACAGAGCATATAAATTACATGATTGGTTTTAAAAAGAAAGTGGGAAGATGAAGAGGTGAAAAAAGAGATCTGACAATCAGATTATTCTTTACTGACAAGTCCTAGAAGACTCTCCCTCATACATTATGTTTTCTTCTAAGAAAGTGAATATTTGAACCAGAATCTTCTGGACACTCCTTTAAGTGAACCGCTAGGAAGTCACTCTGTGACTTCACTGTTTACTGAGATAGGAAAATAAAAACTTGAACTATGACAGATTCTTCAAAGCTACAGATATCTCTCGAGTCCATTGCAAATGATAATGCAATTGAGAATGATTTTTAAATTGTCAATCTAGTCTGCTTTGGTTACAGAGTGACCTCTGTAGGTAGGAAAAGCATTCTCCTGTCATTGATGTGTTTTGGCTTCAGGCTATCAACATGTGTTAGGTATCCTGTCTCCCATGAACTCTTTATAGTAACTTTTTGCCCTTTGCTTATCACTACCTCCTCTTTTGGATAAACTTCTCATTCCTCAGGTAATTTACAGTAAATTACTAAGTTTAGTACCCACAGTTAGACAAGAAGAGATTGAAAAGGTAAATATTTGCTTTTTCCTGGCCTCTGATCCTTCCCCCAGGGGTGAACTGGAGCCAGCCCTGGCCAGCTCTTGAGAGTTCATTGTGCTCATGTCTTCTCAATGCCAGCTCCATGATGGAAATATTTACACCATGGAAATTGGTTAATGCTACAAATCAAGCCTTTTATTTCTTTTCATAGAGGCAGTTGACCAGCAATTACAGCTCTATTTAAGAAAATAAGTGAAGTCTCATCAGCAAACAGAGGGAAGTCTGAAGTTCAGTTCACCACATAATAAACGGGCATTATAAGAAGTTTAGGTTAGTGGGCAGGCACTAACAGAAGTCCAGAGAAAATGAATCATTTAGTCTCACAATGTTTATAAAAGGCATTAACAGAAGACAAGCATCAAGATCTAGATTTGGGCGTATGTTCCTACTGACTGCTCTTTTACTGGTGGCACACCCTTACCGTATTCCCAAATTACATAAATACAACAGTGGTGAAAAATGAGTACCACAATGTTATTCTTTCAGAGCTGTTTACTAACCACTTTTGGAATTATGATTTCAATAACAATAAAACCACTCCCATATTTATTCAATAGAAATTTTGAAAGAGCAAATATGGTAATCCAGGCTTGGTTTCAAAATAAAATCCAAATTTCTAATTAAATTTTATCAACTGTATATAGAGACTTTTCAATTCTTTCTAGCTACATACAGCGTTTTCACCACAAACTTTTAACATAATAGAAAGTGCTCTGAATAGGAATGGAAGTTTGGACTTCACTTCTAACTCACCTTGTCACCTATGACTCTGCACCTACAATCTCCAACCCAGAGTTATCTCACTGGCAACATGCAGAGGAATAATAATAAATGCTGCACTTCCTCCAGGACTCATGTCGGATTTAATTTAAAACAATACAAGAGGAAAGTTTATGAACTACAGAAATACTCTAGATAGTTCAGTTTATGATTGCTGGATCGGGCCAAAGGAAAAATGTGAGAGGGGACTATAGTGTTTACCAAAACAAGCAGGCAATACAAAGAGAGTCCACTGTAGGTCAACGATAACAACAGACTATCACACAAAAATGGTGTACACTTAGCAAGACAGTCTATGCACGTGACAGCTGTGGCTCATACTATATGGCATCACTATGACTCCCAGAATAGAGTTTTCAAGGTAGTTATTAAAAAGTGTGTGTGTGTGTGTGTGTGTGTGTGTGTGTGTGTGTGTAGATAGATAGATAGATAGATAGATAGATAGATAGATAGATAGATAGATAGATTTATATAAAATTCAGCGGTATAGCCCTTCCCTAGGATAAAATGAGTAATAAACAGGAAAATAAAGACATAAATAGTTACAACTCTATTTCTCTTGCATCACTTATATAAGGAGAACAAGATGACATAGCTGATAGTGAAGGGAGCTATTGCTGCCTAACCCTGCATGATGTCACCAAGAACAGGGAAACCTTGCATTTTGTAAGCCTACATTCTAGGTAGGATTTTGTCAAGTAGTCCTGACATAAACTCAGCTTTTGGGAAACTGCGAATATGCCTCTCGGAGCCTGATTCCTTTCTCCCACTGTGGTTTTTATTCCTTTCCAATTTTTATCATTTTCTGATTTTCACTTATTTCTGTCAAAGGCTACAATCTCCAAATCTAGTGCTGTAACGTTTTTTAAGAAACAAATATTGGCCTACAAATACTATCTTTTCAAATGAAAAGTTTTATGGACATATTGTAGGTCAAAGAATTTTTCCCAAAAAAATAGGTTTCTATGTGATCATGATAGCTATCATTTATCAAATGCTTAGACTATTTTGAGCACTGTGCTAAGTACTCTATACATTTTATCTCATTTTACTTTTACTTCAACCCTATATGGCACTACTATTATTATCTCCATTTTACAGATGAAAAAACAGAAGGTCAAATCAGGCCTGGAATTTCAAAATCTTTTACAGGGTATTTTTAGAGGGTCAATATTTTAACATACTAAAGTTCACTGCATTTATTTAAGTAGTTTTCATTTTCAGCATAAACCTAAAGGAGTTTTTATTAGCAGTCAAATTATTTTTAGGTTTTTAGGCTCACAGTAAAAATGTAGACTTCCAGTAATGCTAGCAGACCAAACATGGCTTATTTTAAGCATTTGTTTATTATTCATTCATCATTTGTCTTTTCATTCAAGAAGTATGTATTATCAACTGCTATTCTCCGAAGTCTGGTGTAGACAAAGAAATAAAAAGTTATTTCCCACAATCATCCAAAAAGATTTTAAATAATAACCCTTAGTTTTAGCCTGTGGCATACCTAGTATGTTAGACACCACAGTGGATCATTTTAAAACACTCCCTTTATATGTATGAAAAGGTTATTTTCAGAAATAATCATGAAATAAGACAAATGGCTAGAAAGGAAATTTAGACAGTAAACATTTTGTCTAACTGAACTTGTGCTGGTATGCCAGTATAAAAACATAAGTAATAAAATAAATATTAGGGATATTATAGAAAAATGAAAAAGCAATGGATTGATTTTTTAATTAATGTATTTTGTCTATAAAAAAAAAACAACAAAAGTGTATCTACCTGGTATTCTGTTAATCAATAATATTAGTTTCTGTTTTTAAACCTTAATTTCTCATATTTTTTAACATTGCCAAAATTGATCTTCACAGATTCATCTTTGGTATGCAGTATCGCTAGTGTTACATCTATCTTTGCTCAGAATAATTCAAAGAGCACATTTTATTTTCAAAATGTTTCCATCACATGAAGCAACAGATGCATAAAAATATATTGGGAAAGAATTAAAGAAAAATTTAGCAGATTTATAAAATCCATTTTACAACAAAATGTTGTTCATGTCTTTATTTCTTCAGAAGTAACTCTAATGCAGCGGTTCTCAACCTGTGGGTCGCGACCCCTTTGGGGGTCGAACGACCCTTTCACAGGGGTCGCCTAAGACCGTCGGAAAACACATATATAATTACACATTGTTTTGTGATTAATTACTATGCTTTAATTATGTTCAATTTGTAACAGTGAAATTGAGCGTCACCACAACATGAGGAACTGTATTATAGGGTCGCGGCTTTAGGAAGGTTGAGAGCCACTGCTCTAATGACTTTCAAATGCCTCTGCAGTTGGAAAAATGCCACTAAGATATCTTCACCAGAAAAGTCAGCATATATTTGCATTATACTTTTCCAAAGTTTATAATTGTTCAGAATCATTTGTGTCTGGTTTGAGTACAGTTTTGCTTTCTCCAACACATTTGAACAGTATATTTGAAATAAATAATAGCAAAGTGACGAAAAAACAGAACTTGGCTGACTGCTTACTCTTGAAACAAATGTATGCGGCTGAGTCCACATGTGCTAGGAGACTACTGAATAACTGGACATTCTCCCAAAGTATCTGCTTGTAGGCACAATGTTTATTAAAGAGCAAGTAATATACATCGGTATATATAATGTATATGCATACAAATAGACACATGCTATATATGCTATGTAAACAAACACAATCTATTTGTGTGTATGTATACATACATAATGCATATAAATATGGAGGTAATCAAAACTCGATAGTGCCACAGCAACTATTGAGGAATTAGACAAAATAGGACTCTTGAGGAGTACATTATCCCTGATATTGTCTAGAGTAGCTGGCACATGATGATAATAAAAAGCAGACTGACTTTTAGCTGGTTGTTATTGCTGTCAAATCCTCCATAGGAAAATGTCAGCCCACGGGGCCTGTGCTCCGGAAAACGGCCCCTCTGCCCACACGTGGCATTCCCGCTGGTTTGAGCCAGAGGGATTGAGTCAATCAATTCATGTAAAAATAATTAATTGTAAAATTACCTGGCAATATAGAAACAATGGCTACCCAAATTCTCCCCCCAGTTTTTATTGTCCACGCTATTATTCCCAGCTATTTGAGACAATACAATGGACTTGGAGTTCACATGGATTTAGTAGCTTGCCAGAGGTAAGCTTGAATCCTGGCTCTGCTATTAACTCGCTGTGTAATCTTTTTTCTTTTTCGTTTTTACAATTTAATATGTGCATTTTATTATGTCAATTATGCTACAATAAATATTAAACAGTAATGCCATAGAAGTTAATTTTAATAGCAGTTTCAGGGGGAAAAAAGAATTGAAAAAAAGTAGGGAAGGCAGTTTTGAAAAGTAGATGGAATTTGTGCTTGCTTTGACAGCACACATACTGAAAGAAGATGGCATTCTAGCATTGAAGTTAGGCACACGTGTTCCATTAGAATTGCCCACTAGCTGTGCAGTCTTAAACAAGTTAGCTAGCCCCTCTGAGCTTCACTTTACTCACTATCATGACAGGCCTCACATAAATAAAAACTAAAAAGGCACTTTGGCATATTAGGTGCTCATTTAATATAACTATTATGATGATCACTTAGCCTTGGTTCTAGACCCGTCATTAGCTGCAGACCCCTAAGTATTTCAGATTCCTTGGGCAGTGATTACCTGCAGTGAGACGTGGACTTTTCCAAAACTACATTTAAAATTAGCAATAGATATATTTCCTGTTACCAACCCAGTCTCTTTAAAACTATTTATATTGCCCTGGCCAGTGTGGCTCAGTGGGTTTAGTGTTATCCCATGCACCTGCCAGTTCGATTCCCAGACAGGGCACATGCCCAGGTTGCAGGCTCAATGTTTCTCTCTCACACTCTCCCTTTCCCTTCTCCTCTCTCTGAAAACAAAATCATACTTTTTAAAAAACTTTATATAAATGATCTACATTCACTCTCCCCTTTTAATTATTACACAGCTTCCTGCTTTCTTATAAAAGTCTCACTCAAATGTTATCAGCAAAGATTATCAACTCTATGGCCTTTGCTCATTGTCAAAGGAAGTGTTCACAAAACTGTCAAAGGAAGTGTTCACAAAAAACGTGAAACCCACTAGAGGCCAATTCACTCCCCTTGCGGAGAGAAAACTGAAGCTCAGAATGGTGGAGTGATTTGTCGCACCAGCTGGAGGCTGAGCAGAGACAGATCTGCCTCCAGGGCAAGCCCTTTGCTCCATCTTCATTGCAGGTCAGGGGCTGCTCTGGGACTCTGTTGACTTCCCCCATTTCTCTCTAACTCTCCTCTCTGCTCCTAACTCCAGTCATTCCTCCCTTCCTCAACGACACCTTTCTTCAAGTGTACCCTAAATCTGACGTCAGTACCATTCCCAGATTGTGAATAACCTGCTAGAAGTGTTCACTTGAATGGAGTAATGGTCTCAGTGTTTAATCTCAAATACTGGGTTCAAACTCTATTAGCTAACCAGTGACACAAGTCCTAAGTCTCAAAAAACCAAACAAAACATCACCGATCTTATTCATTCATTTGACAAATCTTATCTAGCACTTACTATGTAAAAGCCACAGTGCTGACGTCAGAGGTACAATCCCAAACTCAATCCCAATTTTTTGGACACAGAACATACTTTCCAGGGTGGGAAGAGTTAGCACCGAGCTTGATCCTGTGAATCCCCACCCACCTGCCGGCCCACAGGGTACAGACAAAGCTTCCACCATATCATCATCCTCCAGGGCAATCTGGAGTAGCTGAAGTTTGTGCTTTTTACACCAAAGGCAACAAGGTGATAGCTGTGGCCAGCATGAACTATGACCCCACGGTGCCCAAGGTGGCAGAGGTGCTGGCCTCGGGCAATGCCATCTAGAAGAGGGAGGTAGAGGCCCACAGCTTGCCCTGGCTCAGAGGGAAAGAATCCTGAGCTCGCAGGCTGCATATCTGGACAGGCACACTGGGCACCAGGGCAGGTGCCAATCTCCAATTTCTCAGGATCCCCGAGGGCAGAACCTGAGTCCTTCCAGTGCTTGCCTTCAGCTGCCTGTGCCCCCTCCAGAAAGGGGTTCCTGGACTCTTTGTGTGGGTCTCCGTCACTCCCATTTAAGGAAGACACAGACTCTAAGCAAATCATAAACTTAAGGGTAGATCTACAAATCCTCCAAATGGAAGTTAAAAGAAATAGCCTGTTCTCATTTCCTGAGAGGTCTGTGGATACAACTTCACTTACCCTCCCATTCATGACAACAGAGTTAATGGGAGGCCCACTGGGTAAGGGGAGTCAAAATCCCTTTATATTGACAAACTTCCAGTCTTCGTGATCTCATTTAACCACAGTGGCCAGAATAATTAAAATTACACAGGCCATATGATCTCTCAGTAAAAACATTAAAATAAATGAAATATGATGTTTCTTCCTTTATAATAGACTTTTAAATTGGGTCATTAAATAGCCAAATCATAATCAACAGTAAGAACAATAATTCTCACTATAGAGTTCAAAATAGCAAATGCGTTTTTCTGCTTTCTTCCAGCTTCAGAGAGATATTTTGCAAGATGTGTTTTAATGAATGGTTTCCAAATTTATACTTTATAAGAGTAAATTTGTGAAGAAATCCAAAATTTTATAATGAACAGTTCAACTAATTTACCATTTTAATATGCACCACAGTTCAAAACTATGAATAAATGTAATTCATTTATACTGATATGAATTGTTCTTAACTCAATAATAATTAGCTATCGAAATATAAATGTGGGAGTACCTCTCTAGTGAACATACAGAAATTGCAGTACAATTTATATATGACTATGTAATAGACTAAGCTAACTGGGCTCACAGTCTGTATCATTCTGTGAAAAGTATTTTCATTTCTCAAACTCTATTTCATGAGGTGGTATAATCACTTTCATTAACAATGTAGAATAATAAAACTTGTGAGATATGTGGGTAAACATAGAGGATTTAAAAATTAAATGTATGCCCAGTACCTTCTCATTGTCCTCCACATTTATTTAGTATTTCTTTGACAGGTTTCTATTGACAGGGCACAGAACAGAACTATTGTGCATTCTTTCATTGGTTACTCAAGCCACACTGGAGCCATTTACAAAGTCACTCTCACCACTGCCGGGTTTTTCCTGAAGTTTCATTTGCTGTCAATTAATATGGAATGCTGAGTATCTTCTCCCAAATAGGAGCTGCTCTAGTTTTTTGCCTTTTTATGGAAGTATAATATCCATGGTGAAAACTATATAAATCGTAAGTGTTAGCTTGATGAATTTTTGCAAATACACGCATGCAACCGGAAACCAGATTTTTTTTTTTATAAAAAGGGCACCAACACCCAGGAGCTTCCCTCATACACCCTTCCAAGGGTTCCAAAGGAAACCACTTTCCTGACTTTTAACACCTATATAAGTTTTGCCTGTTCCTGAGCCTTAAGTAAATGGAATCATATAGTATATATTCTTTTGTGCCTGGCTTCTTCAATTCAATATTATTTTGGGGATATTTGTCCATAGTGTTACATGTATTTGTAGTTCATTCTTTCTCATTGCCTTAAGTGTTCCACGCAATTATTTATCCCTTCTTCTGTTGGGGGTTTTTTTAATGATTTTTTTGTTTGTTTGTTTCAGGTTATCATGAATAGTGCTTCTAAGAACATCTTGTACGGGTCTTTGATGAGTAAATGATAGGTCTGCACGTCTCTTGGATAAACACACCTAGGAGTGAAATTTCTGGGTATACATATGTTGGGCTTTTATATACTGTGTATTTATTTTCAGTCCCACCACCATGTATAAGGGTTTTGTTTCCTCTAAATTAGTATATTCTCAATTGAGCATAATCTTATAATGCAAGAAATATTTGTCACTGCCTGGAAACATATTTGCACACCATGACTGGGGAGATGTTAGTACTATCATTGGGTAGAGGCCAGGGATGCTGCTCAATATTGTATAATGTAGTCCCTTGCAACAAAGAATTATTTGGTCCAAAATGTCAATAGCATCAAGGCTGAGAAACCCTGCTCTAAGCCCTCACTAGCCCTGGAATTTTGGTTTTTGCATTTAGTCATTTCAAAAAGTACATAATTGCATTGCATTGAGGTTTTAATTTGCATTACCTGATAACTAAATAGACTCATTTTAAAGTACGAAACTTGGTCCACAGGTGGTAATCCAATTCAGGTTCCAAGATAACTACTCCAAACTCCCACTCTAACCTAAATAGCCCTCTTTAGTCGTTTAATCTTTGACCCTAGAGCAGGGGTGGGGGATGTACAGCCTGCAGGTTGAATAAGGCCCAAGAAAATTTGGTCTGACCCTGCCAAGGCATTAGGAGTGAGTTAATTAAATGTTTGACCAAAAATAGCAGACCAATTTTTACGTGGTTCGGCCCATGAATATATATATTCAAATGGCCTTTGGCAGAATAAAGGTTCCTCATTCATCCCCTAAAGCATAGACTCTGCAGTCTAGTTGACCTAGCTTTGACTCCAAACTCTTCTACTGAGGCAAGTTATTAAAACTTATTGTACTTCAATTTCTTTATCTGTAATATGGGGATACTAATGCCCATATTCTAGTGTTACTCTTACAATTAGATATAATATAGGGAAGATTCTCAATAGGTCTTATTAACATGGGCTAGAGGTAAAGAGATGCAAATAAATTGGGCTAGAAAGAGCACTGGATTGAGAGTTAAGACGTGTGTCCCAGTCCTGACTTTGCTACTAACTATCTGTGAAAACGTGGTCAAAATATTTAATGTCTTAAATTTTTTTTATTTTTTTATCTATGAAGAGAATTATACTAGATGAATTGATTGTTGTGTAATTCTATAAACATAACAATGCCTTAAACACCAATAAATTCATAAGAAGGAAAGATAGGATATGTACTAAGTAATCAAAATCATACCAATTTCTGGCAATTATGCTCAGAAATACAGAGTTAGGAAAAAATAAAGTGTAATTAGCATTAAAGCCCAAGAAAAGAGAAGCTTATTTTTGCTGGACGAATCGGGAAACACTTTATGAAGACAGTAGCATTTGAATTAGGACTTGAAGCATGGATGAGGACAGAGAGGAAGTTCAGACATGAGATGGAAGATTGAAACCGAGACAGCAGAGGGGACATCGGCTCAGGAAGGGAAGCTTAGACAGGTCTTAGGGGAAAATGAGTCATCGGGCACGACGGTAGCATAGGATTTGTGGAAGGAGGAAGAAGGTGAGGTAGGTAGAGAGTAGGTATAAAGTGCTTGGAATGCCAGAAGAATCTCTATGTCACTTGGTTGAAAATGAAGATTACTGTGCCAATTATGGAAGAAAGGAGTGACATAGCCACGACAAAGCTCTAAAGACTAATCTGATAACTCTAGAAACAAGGAACTGTGGACGGGGGCTGTGGATAGAAAATCAATTTGAAAAATATCATAAAATTTTAGATGAGAGGGGAAAAGGTTTTGAAGTTTTAAAAAAAGGAGAGAAATAAGTACATTTTTAAGGACATAATTAAAAGAACTTGAATTGATTTTGTTAAGGAAGAAGTAGAAAGGCATCAAAAATAACTGAGACTTTAAGTCTAAATGACCAGAGGAGTGGAAGTATAAGGAAACACTTTATACTTTCCTTAGGAGCTATCAAACACCAGGCTCAAAGCAGGCTGCTCATCTAAGGAACATTCTCAAACAACAATTTAGTGAAGACTTCGGTAGGTTTACAGCTACTCAACTCAAAGAGGGCCCACTGCCAATTTAGGAAACACTAAATATCATATCTTCCTCTTAATTATTTAACATAAACATAATAAAGTTCTGGGAAATTGTGTAAGCGTGTGTGTGTGTGTAAAACTATTAAATCTTATGGAACATTAGTATTGCAAGGGACAAAGTTTGGAAACATGAGCACATATGCTCCTGAACTTACTTTTATAGAGTAAGCATGTGTTATGATAAATTTCTTGGGGATAGTTTAGTCTCAGATATAGGAGATCATCCAAGTGAACATTTCTAAAAGATAGAAATAAATGTAAATTGTCACTAAAAATAAAATTGAGATCTGCAAATGTAAATTTAGGAATCTCCTAAAAGAGAAGATAGTTGAGATTATGAGAACTGGTTTTACCAGGGACTGGAAATGTTAATGGGAAGATATGGGAACATAATCAATGGAAAAAAGAGAGATCGAATTATGACTTGATAGAGTAGAAAAATTAAGGGAAACTTATTTTAGAATCAGAACCTCCAAGTTACTCAATAAGCTATGGAGAGATCACCTAAGCCAGTGGTTCTCAACCTTCTGGCCCTTTAAATACAGTTCCTCATGTTGTGACCCAACCATAAAATTATTTTCGTTGCTACTTCATAACTGTAATGTTGCTACTGTTGTGAATCATAATGTAAATATCTGATATGCAGGATGGTCTTAGGTGACCCCTGTGAAAGGGTCGTTCGACCGCCAAAGGGGTCACGACCCACAGGTTGAGAACGCTGACCTAAGCATTCTAGTCTAGGACAAGTCTTAAATATGGAATCCCAAACCCTCTCTGTGGCATCCCAATCTTTATTGGAAAATCTAGAACCACTACTCCACCTGGAAGCCTTAAGAATATTGTCTGCTGAGATTTAAACTCATAGTCCTAAAGTGGTCTTAAATGTCCTAATATTTACAGTTGCAGGTAGGACTCCTCAGGATAAAACACTAATTGGCATAACCATTAGTTTTCTGAGTATATAGTAAATAGTTCTCACATAGGAAATGCTAGATTCTGGAGTCTGGCAGGAGAGGGGGGAAGAAATAAAAGAGCAGAGAGTGAGAGAGAACAACAATCATATTTTTATCTAGACATCTACAAGAGAGACAAATTAAAGACTAGATGCAAGGGCCCTCACCATCACAGTGTTGACACAGCCTCCATTAAATGGATGAGCGGGGCTAAATAGCCAAGTGGGCTAATAGGAAGAAGGGGAAACAATGGGTTGATAGGTAGGAAGAGGGAAAAAGAGAAAAAATTATCCAGACTATACACACCGATTACAATTATTTAACTACAGCAGCTCAACTTCCACATGAGTTTGTCTAGAAACTGGCATACAGAATTAATAAGAACTTTTATATAAAGTTTAGGTTAATGGTCTTTTGGTACAACTGTTTAGCTCCTCAAAATATAGTCAGAAACTTTTTTCTTTTCATTTTTTTAAATAAGCAAATATCAAGAAATAATGCATCGACTCTTGAAATGAAATCTATTTTTAATAAATTGTATCTTTTCTACCCTGTACCACAAAAGTTATATATCCATTAGTATAGATGTTATATAAGTACTAGAGGCCCAGTGCACAGATTTGTGCACCAGTGGGGTCCCTCGGCCTGGCCTGTGGAGATCGGGCTGAAACCAGCTCTCCAACATCCACCAAGGGGTCCCAGATTGCAAGAGGGCAGTTCTCAGGTGACACACCCCGGAATTGGGCTCCCTCCTCTCTGAGAACTGCAGCTGCCAAGTCACTGCAGTGGGAAGCTCCTGAATTAAGCATCTGCCCCCTGTTGGTCAGTGTGAATCATAGCTACTGGTCAGCCGGTTGCTTAGGCTTTTATATACATAGGTTCATTCTTAATGGAGCGAGAATAGCCTTGTAAGGTCATTATGTTGGTTGTCAAATAGAATGTGGAATTTATTTTCCCTCTAAAATTAGATTCTTAGTATGTTATTTCAGAAAAAAAAATCACAATAAAGTAAAATATTTTAAAATAACAAAATGTGGAAGTTTTATGACACTCAGGAATGGTCTTGAGTACAATAAAATAAAACACTATCAAAACAAGACATTTCACACATTTTGAGTATTAAGAAACTTACAGAAAGCAAAGCCTTTGAAAAGATTAATAGGCCCGGCCAGTATGTCTCAGAGGTTGAACATTGACCTATGAATCAGGGGGTCATGGTTCAATTCCCAGTCAGGGCACATGCCCAGATTGTGGGCTCTATCCCCAGTATGGGGCATGCAGGAGGCAGCCAATCAATGATTCCCTATCATCATCGATGTTTCTATCTCTCCCTCTCCCTTCCTTTCTGAAATCATAAAAATATTTTAAAGAAAGATTAATAAGAGACTACTGTAAAATTATATATCAATAATTTATATTAATTAAATCATAATGAAGTCATAATGAAATCTAGTTCTAGTCTTGCACACTTCCTTCTAGAAGCCTAGAAGCCACTTCCTTCAGCTGTTGCCTAGGAAAATGCTATTTATATTATGGTAGCAACAAATCACTTCTGTTTAGAAACACTTTCAAAGCTACTGCCTTTATCTTTCTTTTTCCTCCTCTTTCTTTATTCCTTCTGGGGACAGTATTTTATGTTCTAAAATTCCTAGTAACTGAGTCATATATTACATGTCAAATCTATATACAGTCATCACAGTGAATCATATGACCCAGAAAACACATGATAATTTACTTTGGTCAGTGCCCCCCACCTTGCTTCACCTCTAGAAGAGAAACTTTTCATGGACTCCATGGATATTAAATAATTCTGAGTAGCTAAAAAATATTTTTAAGGTGATTCAGATCACTTCCTTGGCTAGTTAGAATGGGTTATACCTCAAGGAAGGATCATAGGGCTGGCCTAGAATACTAATTAAGTTCTAACATTATTTGTTACACAGGTGCAATCCATAATGGCAAGACACACTTAATAGCATTGTTCTTAATGTCAGTACTCTTCCATGTTTCTCCCACTGACTTGCTGCGTCCCCTTGAGCTTCCCTTTCTTCACTGTGAAATGGAGATCTATGTAGTTCCCTTTCTATTCGTAAGGATATCATGTAAACAAATAGCATAACAGAGGTAATTTTTTCTTCAAAACCCTAGTTCTGAGATTCTACACAAGCATAAGCCATCATTATTCAAAATGACATTATTTGCAGATTTTGAATGGCCTGATTTTCACTCAGTATAAACTTAAGGATAAATACTTTTTTTAAAAAATCTCTTCCGGAAGAAACAAGGAAAATGGCACAGAAACAAGGTAAAATGCTGCCAAACTTGTGTGTACTTTGATACCTGAGTGTGATAATCCACAGATAACTCCCATCTGTTATTTCTTAATTTACCTCTGCTGTTTCAATAACATGACATTGTTCATCATTTCTCAATATTTTCAAAATATTTCTTTGCTCTTTTTAAACTCATACCATTACAGTTATGTAATAGGACATTTAACTGACCAAAGTAAAGTATCCTGTGTTCTCTGGGTCATATGATTCACTGTGGTGACTGTATATAGATTTGACATGTAATATATGACTCAGTTACTAGGAATTTTAGAACATAATATTCTCTTAACTAGGCAACTTTGCTGAGTTTCTCCAAGTATACATGAAAAGCGTCAACCAAGGAATAATTTCTTGGGATCAAACTATCTTCCAGATAAATAAGTAAGGAAGTAAAGGAGGGAGGGAGGGTGGGAGGGAAGGAGGGAGGGAGGGAGGGAGGACAGAAGGACGGAAGAAAGAAAGAGAAAGAAAGAGAGAAAGGGAGGGAGGGAAGGAGGGAGGGAGGGAGGGAGGAAGGAGGGAGGGAGGGAGGGAGGGAGGGAGGACAGAAGGAAGGAAGGAAGGAAGAGAAAGAAGAGAGAAAGGGAAGGAGGAAGGAAGGAGGGAGGAAGGAAGAAGGAAGGAAGGAAGGAAGGAAGGAAGGAAGGAAGGAAGGAAGGAAGGAAGGAAGGAAGGAAGGAAGGAAGGAAGGAAGGGAGGAAGAAGGAAGGGAAAGAAAAAGAAAAGAAGGAGCAGACAAACTAGCCGAAACAAAGTGAATTTCAGAAAACTAAGAGAGAAATATTTGGGGAAATTTATCGGAACAAGAATGTGTACATTGGAACACTAATTTCTGGAGATACTAATAAGCATTATGGAGAAATAGAATATGTTTTGGGGAAATATTGGAGTAAACAAACTTAAGTTTTACCACAAAAATTCTAATATGCTTTCTAATCTCTAAGAGGAGAGTGAATGTGACAGGCAATATTTCCCAAACATACTTAATGCTTTTGTTCATAGTATCTTAGGGGAATGATGTTCTATGATGAAAAGTATTTTGGAAACATTGAGCTCAAGAGTTCAGTTTATCAGATTTGTCAGTTTTAGCAACAGGCCAGATGGGTGAGCGTCCATATTCACAACATAAATGCAGTATGGCCCTTGACTCAGCAGCCCTAACCAAACTTTCAGCCACGCGTCCCTCCACACACAGCAGCTCAGCTCTATGCTGGCCAATGGAAATGTTCCCTAGCTCCCAAGGTCTTCCAAACGTTTCACGCACTTCTCTGTTCCCATGCCTCTGCTTGGACTCTACCATCTTCTTGATGTTCTTTTCTTCTTTTTCCACTTGCCTGTCAAAATCACTTGCAACCTTCAGTGTCCATCCTCAAATGTTTCTCCCTTGTCTATCACTATAATTCATATGTGCTTCATATCAGGGTAATAGTTCTCAAACTTGGCTGTACAATTTAGAATATCTGGAGAGTTAAAAATTTTTTTAACTGATTCCTGTGTGTCATTCAGTGATTTTTATATACAACTGCCACAGAAACCCCAGTGATTATAAGACACAGTCAATGTTGGCAACCACTGCTTTGGAGTTCATAGTAGTTTATCTCTATAATTTTTAAGCCTACATCCTAAAAAGGGGATTTAAGATGTTTTAGAGGAGAAACTTAACCCTCTTCTTATTCATAGGTCCCCTGTACCCACCAATATTTTTGAATGAAATAAAAAAAAAGAAAAAATGGCTTACATTTCCAATGATGATGCTAATCTAATTAAAAGTTTTTCCAAATTACTCTGTTCTTCCATTCTTATTGCATGAAAATTATATCATTCAAGAAAGTAGCTCCCAAATCTAGCTGTGACTGGGCATAAACTGGCTAGCATGTAGAAATATATCAAAGCTTTCTACTCCCAGGCCTATAAAATTGGAATTTCTGAGGTTAGGTCTTCAGAAGCTTATTTTGTTTTGTTTTTGTTTTGTAAACTGAAATTCTAATGTCAACAGCAAACAGATTCATTTTGTGAACCACTGATTTAAGAGAGAAGTTATGTAATTTGTGGCTTTTATGAAAACATTTACTCATTATAGTAATGTTTGGGAGAGTTCAGTAATAGAAAACTATCATAAGGTTATCCCACTAAAAATAAATAATTTAAAATAATCATAAATTCTAGAGAATACACATAATAGATGAGACTTGAATATGATTTGGATGTATAAAGAAACATTATTTTAATATACTATTTTCAAGACCTCCTTTCCATGTTTTAGTTTTAGTGGAATTGAAATTGAATTACCTAAAATTATATAATTAATTATATTCAGCTTCCATTAAAATCACTAATTTTCTCAAGTCTCTCATCATGACACTTGTTATACATCCATCTCTAGAGGAAATGGGAAAATGTGGGAGATCATTATGGGTGTAATAGCTGATGTTTTAGGCAATTAGGTGAAACTTTTTTAACTTTTAACTTTTTTAAACGTTTTTAAAACCTGGAATCTCAGGTATGCTATAATCCTAGAGTCAGGGGAGCCACACGTGACCCACCAGCCACATGAAGGTCAATCTGCAGAACTTCACTATTCTGCTAATATGTGTTTTTCCTATCCTCACTGCCACCCGGATATCTTTAACAACATGAAATAAAGTTTGAATTATGTACTATCTCTTCAATGACTGAATGAACTAGGGAAGGACTAAAGAAGAATCAGAAAAAGCATAAGAGTTTTCAGAAAGCATTAACTGAATCCATAGACCCTACTGTATATGCTTCCTCTTAGTAATGCCCTCCCACATCAACCCTGGATTTGGCCATGTGACTTTTTGATTTTTCAATGGGACAGTAGCAACTTGACTCATTCAGACTCAATCAGAACCTTAAAAAGTGTGAGTTCCGCTTCCTGTTTGAGATTCCTGTTATTGGCCTGAGAACATGTCCAAGCGAGCCTGCTGGAAGGCTATGAGAGATACATGGAAGAAACCCAAGTCATGTAACCAAGATCTTCCTAGACCAGCCAACCCATAATCTATCCACAGTTGCACAGATCACAGAACCACTCAGCTGATCTGTAGACTCATGTTGTTTTAAGCCATTATGTTTTAGGGAGATTTATAAACAGCTATAGCTGATATAGTTGTCTTCAGTATTTGAAAGGCAGTCCTATGAAAGACACTTTATATCCTTCTCATTCCACTTCTACTAAGAGAGAAAAAAAGTTGTATTGGTTGGAAGACAGAGTTCCATCCAAGAAAGTACTTTCCAACAAGTCATAGTTGTTCAAAGTTGGAACAGGCTATAGACATGCATTCCCTGATTCTGGAATTATTCAATTTGGAGGTAACATTAATGCATTTTATTCATTCAGCAATTATATCTTTATTCACCTATTCCTTTACCACTAAAAAATTATATTCAGTACAAGTGTGTTGTAAAATATATTGTGTGGTTTTTTTATTCTTTAGTATTAGAAATAAGAACCAAGTACCCATCCCTCTAGTAATCCTTTTGGATGATGCTGCCAGGAATTTCAGTCAAGATTTACTGGCCATGATTCATGCTGAAAATGGAGAGTGGCCACTACATGCACCAACTAAGCTGAATTTTGTTTAGTCTTTCAGTGGTTTTAAATATGTGAAACTAAACTTGACTTGGGGTGGTGATCATATAATACAGTATACAAATGTGATGGTATTTGGAGATAGAGCCATTGGGAGATGATTAGGTCATGAGGGTGGAGCCCTTATAAGTGGGATTAGTGCCCTTATAAAAGAGACCCCAGAGAGTTCCTCTGCCCTTTCTACTATATGAGAACACAACAAAAAGAGCCATCTATGAACCAGGAAGCCAGGTCTCACCAGACACCTAACCTGCTGGCTTCTTGATCTCAGATTTCCAGCCTCCAGAACTTTGAGAAATAAATTTCTGTTATTTATAAGCTTCCCAGTCTATGGTATTTTGTTATAGTAGCCCCAAATGGACTGAGACTTAAGAGGTACTCAGAGTACTCAAAATCATAGAGACACAAAATAGAGCAGTGTAGTAAAAACTTATGTGGTAAGATAAACACTGAATTCTGGAGAATGGTTGGAGAAGGATAAATAGGAATGAGAACACGATGATATATGTGGGGGTTTCCAGGAATGGATTCTTTTTCTAAATATGACAAAATGTTATGATTGACAAACCTGAGGGAAGTATGAAAGATGATGAAGATAGGGAATAGATAGATGGATGATGATGATAGATAGATAGATAGATAGATAGATAGATAGATAGATAGATAGATTTTAAAAATGGAGCAGTAGTTACCAGGGGCTAGGGGTGAAACAAATATGGAGTTAGCGTTTAGTGGATATAAAGTTTCAGTTTTATAAGATGAAAAGAGTTCTGGAGATGGATGGTGGAGATGGTTGCACAACAATGTGAATTTACTTAATGTCACTGAACTGTATATTTTAAAATGGTTAAAATAGAAAAGTTTGTTATATGTTGAAAGAAAAGTGAAACAATGCTTTGAGTTTCCCATCTACCACAGTTCCCAGGACTTCCTATTTCACACATTTACAATATTGACTTGGTCCCTTTAGGCATTTAAGTTTGAAGACTGGGTAAATGCACACTCCTGACACACATTCTACCAAAAGTTATGGAAAACACAATGATGAATTCAATATGTATTTAGCTCAGAAATCTTACAGTTTTGTAGGAGAATTGCTCCCGTTCTCAAGTAATTAGAATGAAGTGTCAAAAAAAAAGCAGATAAAATGATAGGGGATCTCAGAATGAGAAATAATTGGAGGTAACTGGACTAAGCAACAAATGCTTAATTAATGCCACAGAAATTAGCAAGAGTCTCTTTTTTCTTGTGTGTGTGTGTGTGTGTGGTGGTGGTGGTGGTGTTGTTGCTGCTGCTGCTTTACAAAGACATCACCACTGTAATAGTTAGAACCTTCATTAGAGAAGGTATCTAACAACCAGATGGTCCCAGATTGTCACATGCCCCTACTATGATCCAAATTTTAATTTAATAATATAATTTACAAGTGACTTGACTTAATGGGATTTTCCTTTCCTTCCTCAATTAGGACTCAAAAATTGCCACATAGAAACAGTCCTATTGTTTTGTATTACCAGTGGTCTATAATTTGCTCTAAGCTCTTTGATCCTTAAAAAATGTCAAATTAAGTATTAATGTTTTTAATGCTGAAGTGATGATTTTTATTTTAAAGTCCATGAAGTTTGATGCCTATAAATAATTGCTTAATAAATATATAATTAACATTTAAATGCCTGTTTTTACTTAATAAACTTCTAGAATTAACATCCCAAGATCCTAAAAGCTGTAGCCACCAAAACACTAAAAATGGATACCAATTGGACTCAGAATTAATGCTTCTTCATAACAAAAATTATGGCTTCAAGTAAGCAGGCTCAGGATGTTAAAAAGATAACAAATCTGGAAGCTTGAGCATCTGTTCTTCCAAATGCACTGTGACTTGCCCTATAGACTTTCAGCAGCCCCAATTCAGGAAATGTTGGATTTTCCTCAATTAGAGCTCATGTCCAAGTGGCCTTAATCAAACACATAAATAAACTGAAGCTTTCCCATGAGAACTAACAAAATTATGTCATGTCTAGTGACAGAATTGAAGAGACTGGATTTATAAATACTGCAGACTTCTTTAACTTTATTCCATCTCTACAAACCTATGAGTCATCTTTAATCTTGTTTTTATTATTTTACATTGCTTTCTACCTAAGCACTATATGTAACAGGCTATTATTTCAAATATAAAATTTTCCAGATGGTATAAACCACTAAATTATTCCCAGTAGAACATCTTCCTTGCATAGTCTTGATTTTCCTAATTTCAAACATTACAAATCTTTGAAATGCCATTTCTAAATCATACTAATGTCCAAGATAACTGACCTTCCCTAGCTTACAAAATAAGATGTTCATAGCTACTGCTTTAAAGACACTTTCCTGTATTTTAATCTATTCCCTATTCCTGGATCCATAACAAAAAAAAAATTAATTGTGGATTTACTACTTCCTCATGGAGTTCCTCAATATTGTACGTATGGAACTTGACTAAAAAAATACACTAAGGTCATTTTGATGAATGGCAGCCCTTAGTATTAATATTAATACCAACTACTGCTGCTGGTGATGGTGATAATTTATTGGACATAATTTAAATTTGTGATGACTCTGGGTGAATTAATACCAGCAGAAGTAAATTTTTTACTGCCTGACTTTAAAAATATATCAAATTATACCTTATCTGTTTGTAATGGGCACTTAAAAATTAGAGCTACTCTTACCACAACTGGAAAAAAAAGTTATAGCCATTTCTGGTCATTTCTTTCATGTTAAACATTACCATATGCCTTACATTCATATGTGTTTGTTGTTTTGCTTTGACCTTTGCAATCTATTTTAAAGATCAATCTGTGTCTGTTTCTTGCTTTATGTCATGCAATGAATGACTCTTGACCAGCAGCAATAACATCTTGACCTAGATAACAAGAAGGTTAATTTTAATAAACATGCCTGTTATAAAATATATTTTTCTTCTAATTAGCATTGTATCCGGTAGTGTCATTAACTTTAAATTCATTTCACTATGTCTATGTTCTAGAAGTATTTTTCATTTTTATAGCAAGAGGGGACAACTTAAATATAATTATTTTTTCTATCAATTAATTGTCCCTTACATAAAAAGCATCATTTATATATTTTTTTTAAAAAATACTACATATCTGGTATGTGACTATGTAACCATTGCAGATAAATTCATTTTCTTTTCTTTTTTGCTCTCTTTATTAAAAACAAATTCACAATCATGTTTGCCTTAGAGCCAAAAACTGTTATTATTTTTTATAAGTATAGTTGGTATTATATTTCAGATTTTATTTACATAGCACTTTTTCCTATGAGCAATTCATTGCATAACAAAGAAAAGATGCTTAATACATTATACTACTTCATCACCTCAAATGTAATTCTTTTCTATGTAATTACTTTTCACTCTGATGACTATGTTCTAAATATATTTCTGTCTAAAGTACATATTTTTTGGTGAGAGGAAAGTGTTAAAAAGGGGGCTTAAGACAAAGAATGTCATAAATCTTTAAATATTTATGAAACAAAAATACCAATGTCCAATAACATATTATAATTTCTTTAAATTTTGAAGTGACTTTACGTTTTAAATTTTGTTTATGCTTTTTTTATTGTTCTCAAAACACTAAAGGAAAAAGGTCTGAACATCTGAATAATTGAATACCATCAAAACACCTTGCCTAGAAAACTACTCTAAGTTAACAAGGTCAGTCAGGTGTTCCACCTTATCCATTGATGTGTGAACACCTGAAATGTGCTATAGACCCCGCATATTAGCAACTTCCAGTTTAGCTTTGACACTGATGTTAATACATTGAACTTAAATGTGGAAATATAAAAATGATTACACTCCAAAAGGTGTAAGATTTTAAATATGTAATTGGTATTTTATAATATTCCTCTCTAAAGCATAGATCACAACCTCAAAATGAGAATGCAGACACGGCAATAAGGTTATGAACCATCCCTATGAGGTCCACAAACCAAGTCAGGATATGCCTTTCTTTTCCTAGGCTCTTTTATTTCAACCCACTGCCTTCTGCATCTCTACGTGAAGAGACTATGCCTGCCAAAAACACACTCAGAATTCCTCTGCTAACAGATATTTGTAAAATAAAACTTCTTTAAAGGCATAAAGAGACAAAAACAGCACGTTCTGACTGCTGTGAAGACAACATGATTTTCATCCTTCTTGGGCCCTGGCAGCCGTTTGACTTGCACTGTCTCGGGTCCTGGATGCACAGACCAGATCTCAGTTCCAGGGCTGGGGAAGAGCTCTTTGCATGATTTCATTTATGGCTTTTTAGTGCAGCTTCTAGTGGAAAGTCACCACAAAAACAACATCCACTTTTGAACCCTGACGAGGTTCAAAAGGCTGTTGTTCCAAAGAACACTAAATACGGTTTAACATGTAAGAAAAGTTCCAATTTATTTTTTAAATTCACTTTTCCCCTACTTACCTCTGGAAAGAATTTTATGCAACAAACAGAAAATGATGCCCATATAACAGAATTTGATAAAATATCAACTCAAATAGGAGGAGATAATTATAACAAAAACCCAGACTTAAACCCTTCATGGCAGTGAAATTCAGATAGGAGATTTTTTCACTGATGCAATTTTATTAAAAGAAGGAGATATTTCTTATTTCAAGTGGAAGGTTGATCTATCCCATGGGAATGTTAAAAGTTCACTAAGCACTATGAATATGCAAGAATATGAAAGTGCCTTCAGCAATTGTTTTATGGAAGTTCTATAAAGGTACTTCACTTGAAGAGTGTTGTAAATTGTTGAATCTATTTATATAAAGAGATAAATCATGATTACCAGAAATAAAACTCTGTAGTAATACAGAAAAAAGGTGTTTTTAAAGTCTAAAGGAATGTGTCTCTATTAGAGGCCTCCAATATCAAGTGTGATTAACATCTTGGATTTTAAGGATCTATATAATTTTATTTTCTAAGTGAAAAGCAAACTCAGTGTTGTTGAAAACACATTAATATACATTTTGTGCTAGCGGTTCCTTCCTGGAAAATTATAAAACCTAAAGTGTTTCCCTTCACTGCAGGAGATCATCTTTTTTGCTATGCCAATCTGAGCTGCAAGAACGTCTGCAGACAGAACCACACAGTGTGGTCAATGGACTATTCTATATGCTCAGGGCTGAGTGGTCTTATTGATCCCAAAGTTCCATATGGTAATGCCTGGGAAAGATCACATAAACTCCCTCCTTGGCCGTAAAGGAAACTTGACTTCATTCCTGGCTTCACAGACCTGGTGTAAAATATATATTAAAATTTCCGCAAAGCACTTTTAAAATATAGGTTTGATAGCCTAACTGGTGAGATGAATTTGGAATCGCCATTGTAGGAAGGACAGACATTCTTAGAGGCAGAATCTAAATAACATAAAATCCCTCCTAGTCTTCCCAGTATCATATCCAGAATTTCAATATTCACCATGTATTCTAAAACCTCTCAACTAACTTTTAACATTTAAAGGATGACTTTTACTGTATGACATTTTAGGGAAATTATGCTAATGGAAAGTTGATATTAATTCAGTCTCAAAATTAAAATTTTAAAAATCTTGCTTTTATCTCTCTCAATTCACTTAGTCATCACTGAAATGTGACTCTTCCATTACTATTCCCCAAGACACTGTTACCTCCTTTTTGGCACCCATCATCTGCCTATGCCATAGGGATCTAGGTATAACCTAGATTAAATGTCATGGGAAGGCAACTACAGTTTGTTTTTCTTCCTCATATCTAACCTCCCCAGTATCATAGCCCAGATTCTTGACACTTGTCGTCAGTCAGAGAAGGCCAGGTGGATTGAATTAAAGCCGTGGGTTCAGCTACAGGTGAAAGTAGCCTGTATTTCGAAATCTGAATGGTGTCAATGTGTTAGATATTTTCCAAAAATTTTTCTTGACTGATCTCTCTTAATGACTGATATTTTAAATGACTTATTTATAAATAGCCAAGATACTATTTTCACAAAATTTCTGTTAAACTGGTAGCTAGCACAGACAAAACAGTGATTTGCTTACCAAGTGGATGGAGGACTAACGTGCAAAGCCCTTGGGAAGTGGGATACGAACAATTACATACTGAGAAGGAAAGGTCTGGTCCATGGGTTTCTGACCAGAAGGCAGGCCTGAGAAAGATGTCTCAGTGTAAAAGGCTGGACAGTCTGGGGAGCCCAAGGGGACAAGAGTCCTGGGAAAGGAGGCTAGCAAAGTGAGGCATGGAGTAAGGGCCAAAGATGCCAAAGGCAAGCTTAAGCCACTTCCCAACTTACCCAAAAGTACAACTAGCTATCAGAAAGCCCATGCAGCTTATTACTGAAGAACAGCCCAAAACTGTCTCTGAAGAATTGTGCCTGGTCATTTGAATCCCTTAATATACTCCCCGCCTCCTTTGTCTTCATCACAATCAGACCCCATCAAAGCAAAGCCAGCTGTCAACATGGAGGTAGACCAATCAACCCCACATCTGGCCTTAACCTGTTTTCCGTCAAGGACTGTTTCTAACTTGCTTGAAACAATTGCTTGGGTGAAAGTATGTCCTCTTTAGTAGCTACTTTCTCTTCTAACTCACCAGGATCATGAAGCAATCATTTGAATTTGCCAAATTTTATCCTAATTATATGGGCAAAAATCTCAGCTTCCAAAAAGATTTGGAAGAACAAATGTTCTTTATATAAAAAAGAACAGCAACACAGTTAAGTTGCAGTTTCCCAGTGTATGGCACCTAAGCCTATAATTCATCAGGAGCTAATAAGGATGAAGGACCACCTGCCTCTTTGCCACAGCTCCCCAGTGGGGTAACATATTAAGATGCTGGCTAAGAGGGTCTGATTTTATCCGACACCATGTTGCCTTCCTGGAGTTCTGCAGGTGCTCACTGCGAGTGGGACCTTGGTGGGGCTGAATTTGGAATCACCTGTGCACCTGTCATGTCTTTTTGAATTCATACAAGCCCTTGGAAGAAAGTAGAAGTTAATAACATAGAACTGGGACAACTTTTCAGAAAATACGGCAGATGGACACACATTCTGGGGGTCATTTTGAATTTTTTGGTTATTACTGTCATCGCTGTATAAAATTTACAAATGCATATTTAAGTAGACACAGATTATGATATTAAACCCACATGTATAGATTTCAATATAATTTATCTTCAAGTGAAGGTTATAAAAGGATTTGAGCAAGAATTTTGTTTTAGGCAGTAATAAAGCATATTGTTGCTGTTAATAATACTATTCTAATGCTTAATAAACACATAAAAATGGACATATTTTATATAATGATATTCCTCCAGGCCCCCTCTTACTCCTTATATAACAACCACAGAATGCTAGGAATTCCATCCATAAACTTCTATTATCCTGTATTTAATTCCAGATCAAAGCCAGAGGCTGCAACTTAACTTTAACATTTAATATTGTTAACTTGTAGTATCTCTGCTACATTTAAGATATTATTTTGGGGGAAGCACAAAATTGATATGTAATTAATTGCTTTTTAATCTTCTGTTTTAAGAGGCAGAACTTGTTTTTTCATTTTCTAGCTACTTTAAAATTCTTAAATCACAATTCTGAATTCTAACGTACATAACAGGTAACTAAAGAATCAAGCATTAAAGAGTCAATGAAGAAATTGCTGCACTCTCAGAAAGTGCCCCTCCTCACAAAATAAAACCTTAACTCAGTCCATTATACTGTATCTATCCTAGCCACAGATTCCCCCACAGTGTAAAACTTCTCTCATTGTTCTATTGTTTCCTTAACTGCTATACAAATACTCCTGAACTCGCTGCAAAATGTACACTCTTGAACAGTAGCTATCAAGTTCAAATTTGTCTCCCCACACATTACTGCAAAAAGTTATAGCACTAGCAGCATTAAAACACTACCTCTGAGTGTAACCAGATGAGAGAACCAAGCACAATATTTCCCATTTAGAGGGCTGAGCAACCATTAGAAACAGTGAGGGTTGCATAATGTTTCAAAAGTTTTTTTTCCAAGGGCTATTCTCTCATGTGCTTGAATAGCTAAGATGTTTTTAAATATATTTTGAGTTGATAAGAGCTTGTACACAGAGTTTAAGAAAATAGAAGGTCTCCTTTGGTATGCGTGAAGTTAAACTTTAGGCACACTCTATTGCTTTGCGGTAGCTTAGTGCCAGAATTCCCAAGTTAGAAATGAAGGAGGAAAATCATTTCTCCCTGATAGCCCTGAGCCACCTGGGATGTAGCATTACTTACCGAAAGATGGGTCTTTGGAGATGTTTCTTCCTGATTGTGACATGGTCATCCATTTAAAGGTGAATGTTTGACTTCTTCCTGGAAACCACTCCAGAAATCCAGGGAGGGAATGTGGAAGCTTATCCTGATCTATTGTGCTGCAAGGAGCCCAGAAGGAAAAAGTAGTTTCCTCTTTCTCTTTTTGGGTGCTGGGAGAAAACTTCCCTGCTCTCTGCCAGCTGAGCACTGTGTCCATAGAGGCCACATAAGACAGGCACGTTGGGGCACTCCCCCACAGAGCAGGGTGTGCAAAAACCACGGAGAGTCACTCTGATACAGGCAGGAGAAGTGCACGGAACCCTCGGAAACAGAACAAAACAAACAGAACACTTCCAACCCCAGGGGCACCCAGGTAGGAGCCCCCTAAGTTATCGCAGCCATGAGAGCACTCCTTCCACATGCTGGTCAAGCTCCCGAAAAGCTAAGTCCCTCCCTGTCTTTAAAACAGCCTGTTCTGAGGCTCAACTTTTTTCTTCAAAATAAAAGTTGTACAGCTGGTTCAGCAGTCCCATGTGAGTGCCCTCCGAAAGTTTGTTCTGTTAAAATAAGGACTGTATACACATTAATGAAGAAAGAAGGGCTCGGGCTGTGTGGCTGGCTCTGCTTCAAAAGAGATGATAATTATTTTACAATCTTGCTTTTACTGACACTGAATAAAGTATGGCACGACTCATCATTTTTGGCATTCATAACCTAATAACCTACACTTGGCTGAAGTCAGAGATGCCATTTCAGCTGATAGAAGGCCATGCGAAGCTGGCCAGAGCTACAAAAGTTTAAAAAAACACACACAAGTTGCTCAATTCTAACAGTGACATTGGACCCAGATAATTGTACTCAAATGTGGCTTTCCAGCTAAAAGGGGACACTACAAAAAATATATGGAAAAACACATATATATACACACACACTTTTTTTTAAGTCCCCCAACTCCCTAAGAACCTAAGGCTTTTACATTATATGACCAAATTCGAATTTATAAAAATAAAAAGAAAGGAAAGTAGATATAAGAGAGAGCTGTGGACAGCTGAAAATAAATGACATTAAAAAATTGTTTTATTTGGAAGACTTAGGCTCACACTGCAGGGACTCTTGTTCTAGTTACAGATAAGGCAAATCGTCATATTTTAATATAACTTATTTTGGAGACAGTCCTGTATTTGAATCACTAACAAAATTTCTACTCAATCAATAGTGTCATGAGATTCCAGGCCAGAGGTTTGGTATGTAATAAAATAAACCATCTCAAGGCATGACTAAATGTTTTTAAAATTATACATGTAATAAATGGTGAAAAACCTGAGAAACACAGATGCCTTTACTTAAATGATTCATAAAAATAAGAACCAAATGTCTTAGAGGGGGGATATGATCTATAGGATCTCAAAATATAGTTAGTACTCTCTAAATAATCCCACAGAAGCAATAACTTCTCTCCCAGAAGAAAGAGAAAGAAGGAGAAAAACTTACCAAAAAAATAAAATTAAATTAATAAAAATCACATTTTAGCAGTTCTAATATATACCTTTTCTTTCATGTTTCTAATGAAATCAGTCTGAGAGGTCTCTGAACTTAAATTAAAACAAATGGGTTCCAGTCCTACTTCCATCATGAACATGCTGGGCCATTGTGAGAAAATTTCTTGACCTATTTGAGCCCCACTTTTCTTACTTGTAAAATGAAGTTATAATATTAATTGAATTTTATCTTCCTTTCAAGCTTTAATGGTACTAAAGTGCTATTTCTAAATATGGTTAGTTTACTTCTTGCAAAGGAACAAGCATAAAGATAAAGATGCCTGATATTTTTTTAAAAAACACATTTATTATACAAAGTTATAAATAAGAAAGTTATTAATAAATAGAAGACAATTTTATATTATATTATATTTATGTAGATATTCCAGATTTACATAAGAATGTCTAAATTAATGTTCTCTTCTCCATCAATAAACATCCCATCAGAGATTGTCATGTGTGTGGGATACTGATGTTAAATCTGGAGACCATCTATATGCAAACTGATACTCAGACCTTTGGGGCAGATGCTTTGTTATAACCATATGCTGTAGCTCTCTTTGTACAATAAGGTACATTAGTAATAACATGTTTCACAGGTCTTCTGAAAGTGGCTTTGCATTTATGGCTAGCATTCAATTTCTGGACTCATGGTTTATCTATATTACTATTAAGTTAGCATAGATACCGCTGAGGGAGGATAAGCCAAGAGAATAATAAGCCCATCAATTTTTTAAAATTAACTTTCATTTTGTCTACTTTTGAATTAGAAAAATGAGATGCTTTCTTCATTAGTATGACAGAAGGAACTCAAAACAAATACTAGTAAACATCTAGCCAAGGTATACTTCAAATGACAGGAAAGTAAGGTATCCAACTTGAGGTTCAGAGGCCTAATTATCAGCTGCAGAATCTGAAAGTTGTTCAGTTAATTACAGGAAATCCATAACATCTTTGATTGCATTAGGTTTATATTCTTTTTATCTTAAGATTTAAGGTAGAAAGCTTAAATTCCCATTTACAGCAAGCACTGTATTTAAACCCAATCTTAGAACCTAAAGAGCCATGAGAAAATACTAGTATGTTAAATATTCACTTGGCACAAAGAAAAACGCACATTTTCTAAATTTTTTGTTAACTTTCTCTCAAAGAGCATTTAAATTTAATGTTGAGAAAAAGTTTGCCTTATTCAACTGAAATATAGTATTCAATAAAATGAAAGAATCTCACTATGGTTACTTAAATTATTAAAATATATTCCCTGAATTAACAGAACTATACTTGTAAAATATAAAATTTCATATATAAAGAACAAGGCCAACTCTCCTATAAAGTAAACTAAATATAATCTATATATATAAAAGGCTAAGTGTCTGTTCAACCAGTACCTATGATGCACACTGACCACCAGGGGGCAGATGCTCAGTGCAGGAGCTGCCATGACATGCACTGGCCATCCTATATAATAAAAGACTAATATGAAAATTGACCAAACTGCAGAACAACTGGTCGCTATGAGGCACACTGAACACCAGGGGGCAGACGCTCAATGCAGAAGCTGTCCCCTGGTGGTCAGTGCATTCCCACAAGGGGAGCACCACTCAGCCAGGAGCTGAGCTCACAGCTGGCGAGCGCTAAGGACCCCTAAGCGCTAAACCAGGCTCACAACTCCACAGCAGCACTAAGGACCCCTCAGGGGATGTCCACCAAGGGGTCCTAGACTGGGAGAGGGCACAGGCTGAGCTGAGGGACCCCCCGCCTCAGTACATAAATGTCGTGCACTGGGCCTCTAGTTTAAAAATAAACGGCACCACAGACCTGGTGCCAACAAACCAACACTCGACTTCCCCCAACTGGGGCACAGGCCCCATCACCACCCTGGAGCAACACCCCACCAAATTGCAGCCAATGCTGCCAAGACCCCATGGTGCAAAATGCAGCCCATAGCACAGCCCGGAAATGGTCACTGTGGGTGCTGGGTAATGGCATCACATAGCAACACCCGGCTTCCTCTCCCTAGCGACTAGCCTCCTTGGAGTTTCTTCAGCCCAGGAACATGACTTGCTTTATAGCCAGGTGCAAACATTTTACACTTTAACCAAATGTCTGTGAAGCATTTTCATGTGCCTCATCTCATTTGATCCTCACAGAAGTCCTGCAGTAGGTAGATAGGAGACTCGGTGGAATCCTATTTTTTTTTCATTAGCTGGAAAATGGAGATTTAGAAAGCTTAGAAACTTGACCTGACTGAAAAGAAGAAATGGTGGACCTTGAAAATGACTTCAGGTTCTCTCACTGCGCAGAATATAGTCAAACACTGCCATAGTTAAATATTTTACCCTTTGTTCTCCCCGGGTGTTCTACAATAATAATCTGCTTCGTGTTGATATTTACTGCTGTGTTGTGACACTTGCCTGAGAGAGAAGTTGGGGTGCTTCACTGGGCTGGAAAAAGTTTAACTAAATCAGAAAGCAGGTCTAATTAAGCATGTTTATTCTCGATATATAAAAGGCTAGGTTGACTTGTGCATGTGCGATACATATAAAGCTCTTGTTGGCGCCAATCACACACATGTGTTTCGATCTGTCATTGTCGATCATGAATTTGGTTAATACTTCTATTATAGAGAAAGGGCGAATAGTGATATTAAAATATTTCTTCTACTTAATTTCCTTTCAATGTGCACGAATTCGTGCACTGGGCCACTAGTATTACTATAATCCTATATAAAGCTTTGGGGTTGTTTTTGTTTTTTTTTCATTATAATAATCTGTTATCTGGCTCTGTTTATAATATACAAGCACCAAAAACACATGCAAAGGTGTAAAAATCATGTAATATTATGCCAGCCCAAGAACTGATAAATGACTGTACAAGTTATCATTTTACCACATAAGTCTAGGCAAATATGTCTGAGACAAAGTGTATGCTCTTTTGTTTCAATATTATGTCATTAAATACAATACAACAGATTATAATTTAAATAGGTTTTAAATTAAGTGAAGTGGGAAGAAAATGCAAAAATGATAGGATCAGATAATATTTTAGGTTTTATCATTATATACATATAATTTTAAAGATTTTAAACATTTTTGCTTCTTTCTCTCTTGCCTCTCCACCTTTCACCAAGACAAGAGCTAGCCCTGTGAATGATCAGAGAGTCTCCTACACCTAAACTCTAGTTCAGTAGTTCTCGATTTTTTTTTTGACACATTATATGTGAAAGATGACGTGCACGTACTACTCTGCCAGAAAGTACCTTGATGAAACCCAAAACTGTAAAATATAGGCATTGCCATAATTTTTTTTGACATAGCTATACATATTGCATCAGTAAAATGAAACACCACTTGGTCAACTCTACCATGAGATGAATGGCAGGGTGTGAATTATTTCTGATGGACCAACCATAACTCTGTCCTTTTATCACTGGGCCAGAAACTATTACATGTACATGGATGAGAATGGCGTTGTTTAAAAGATAACTTAAATCTGATCTATCCTTTCAAGGTTAGTCATTCATAACCTTTAGTATTTTCTCCATTTTTAAACAAATTTTCTGCTACATGTTTCACAAGTGATTACAAAGTTAGTTGATAAGTGGTGGAGCTAGAATTTGAACCCAGATGTCTTGTTCCTGAGCCTAAACTTTTACCCCTACTTAATAGGTTGTTATGTTGTCGGGCAGCATGCTACCTAGGGTCACTTGGGCTCTTTCTGGGCTATACTTCCCATTCCATAAAGAAAGAGAAGCAACTAGCCACTCTAATGAGTCTCTATTCTTCTAATCCTCAACCCTACTTAAATATCATTTCATTGTAGGTTATGTCCCCAAAGCCAGCCTTCGAAAGGGCCTACTTCTATGGAGATGAAATAATCAATGAATATTTCTAGCTAAGATCTGAATGGAAATTCTGTTCTATTACAAAGAGCTCTGGACTAATGACAAGGAACAAACAATTAAATCCCAGTTCTAGCAGCAATTTTCAACTCTCTTCCCATTTGTTTCCTTAAAAATCAAACTAAGATGTTGGGCCAAATGACCTCTGAGAGCCTTTCCAGCTCTGAATTTTTATGACTTTATGACTGGCACCATGAAAATATGTCAAGTTATTTAAATTTAGTGTCCCAGCAAGAATAAACTCTGTAGTCATTTTAGTTTTTCTTAACCACAACAAGGTCATCCATACCGCCAGAATACATTTTAGCCTCACTGCTGTGAGACTAAAAATATAACAATCTACTATTCAGATGTGAAAATAAATTGTAGAACTTTATTTTTTCTAACTAAGCTGTTTTCCCCCTACAGCTTCAACTTGGAACTACTCTCACTGGAATGTAAGCTACAGCAAGACGGGGATTGGTGTGTGTTGTATTCCCTGTGCATAAGAGACACCCAATCGTAATTTATTGAATGAATGAGCACATGACCAAAGTGCTGGTTAATGTTATTGTAGGGGAGCAAATTTTACCCCCCTAAAATGTGTCTTCTTGGCCTGAGGATTATTTTAGGCTGATTATTTTTAAAGAGCAAAAGATTCAGAATTTTTTCTTTTTACATCCCCCTTAACTGCCTAAAAATAATTTAGTAGAGAGCCTATTCCTGGAAGAGATCTATCACCAGAGATAACTATAAAGAATATGAGCCAGATGTAGTAGGCAAAGGAGCCTGATTGGTTAAAGTCCTCTCTGTGTCCCATTGTCTCTGCATGGCATGCCAAACATTTGTTTATGAAACATTTGCTCATGCCATATTCCTATGAATTGTTTTTCTCTTTTTTGAAGCCCTAGACTCCTACCCCCTACTCTCCAGATCAGGGCTGGCATATAAGCTTCATTTGCCTGACTACCTATAGGTTGCATATTCTTATGTAGCCCCCATATGTGCAAAATTACATTTGTTTTCTCCTGTTATTCTGTTTTATGTTAATTTGATTATTAGACCAGCTAAGGAACCTAAAAGGGTAGAAGTAAAAATTTTCCTCCCTCACATGCCCACATCATCTTTTTGTGTATTCTTTTTCTAAAATCTCAGTCATATCTGATAACTGTTCAGTCTCTCATGTTTCCTCCAAACTACTGTTTTTCTTCAAGAAGGCATCTGAGTTTATAAGGAGGTGGGCTTCTATGACTCTGGAGTGGCAGAAAAGAGGTGGCCTCAAACCCAAACTTGCAGGGACCTTCTCTTCTTTGTTTTCTCTGGTCTCTGCAACAATGTCCCTTGTCTTTTGGTCATTTGGCTCCCTGTACACATCTACTGCTGAAATCTGTGCCTACTATGTTCATTTGGCTCAGTCTGGGAACTGTGATCATCTCTCTCTGATGGAGCCCAATCTTAGCCTTCACTGATGCTGCAGGACCCTTTAAGTCTTAGCCACATCTTTCATCTGGTTCTCCACCAAGGCTGCTAACCTTTTGACTCCCCTAATCCCCTGCCATGGGCATGGTAGGCTTATGACAGATATACTAGCCACATATCAGCTGACTTCTGAATTCCCCACTAGCCAAGCAGGACTTCTTGTGCCCTCCATCCCACACAGGCACTGAAGATGGCTTGGGACTGGCCACACCATACCACCATTTTTATTCTGCTGTAGCTAACTCACTAAATCACTGGGGAAATCCTCTGCTTTAAGCTTGTACTTTCCACCAAACATGCTCCCTATCTTTGGAATATCAGCTCAGAGGTAAGAGGTCAAAAAACTTTGTCCATTTTTGGCATAAAGTACCTTTTATCTGGGGCCCCTTTTTCTTTACTTCAACAAAGCAGAAGAGGTATGCTTTCCCCATCTACTCTGTATCTCCTGGGTACCCTTTATAGTTTATTAAACTCAATATTCAAATCTATGAGACTGAATCATGTAAGTTAGGTAGAGCTTCAGGAATTTGGGAAACACTTTTTTATGTACACAAAGTCTGGCCTTCAGAAATATGGTCTCACTAGGGGATCAAAGTTTTATTTAGGTGTGCAAAGCCACGCTTCCTATTTGTCTTTACTTTTATCTATGATGACATTAATCGTACGCCCTGCCATGCATGAAGCAGTTGGATGCCTCTGGCTGACTGGGAAAAGGTAAGATCATATTCATAAAAATGGAAAAGAAAAAAAAGCACATTATTTTATGAAGCTTTCTTACTCATTTTTTTCAGTGGGTACATAGTGAGTAAACTATACACAATATTAACATGCTACTTTATCTGGTTCTCACCTACCTACACCCCTATCTCAAAACCCTGACTATTAGGCTCATTCCTCACTAGACGTGCTGGTATTTTGTTCCTCAAATACTTCACAGTCTTTTTTGCCACTTCTGAATATACTGTTCCCTCTAGTCTAAAATGCTCTTCCTTTTGCTCATTTCTCAGGCTTCAGCTGCAGTTTCATCTCCTAAGTGAGGTGACTCCTCTAACAACTCCATTTGAATTTCGTATACCTACAACACTGTGGTCGTTTCCCTCGTAGCAAATATTATAATCTGTGTCTCATAATAGGTGTAATTTATTTACAAATTTATTTGTCCATTCTGCTGAATGCAGTAACTGAGGAAAAGATCAGAACATCTATCTCTTCTTGACTACATTAAAAATAAACCTAGTCAACTTATACTGAAAATATATTTTTCCTCATGTTTGTCTGTAAAAATAGAATCTCACTGATATCTTGCAATGTTTCCAAACATTTTCTAATACTTATGTATGTGTTTCATCTTGAAATATTTATCATTACACTTCAAACCAGGAATTCTACTTATCTGAGAATAAGTACACTGAGAATATTAAAACTGACAATGCAACTGAGAATCACTTGTTAAATGGTTCTCAGTTTGATCAAAAATATTTTCTATCTTACAGGCAAAAAGCAGATTCTACCCAGTTAATGGTTTTAAACTAGGTTACTTTTCTTATGTGTCAGCCTTAAAGTTTATTTGCCACTTACCTATATAATAAAAGCCTAAGTGACCGTTATGGCAGGACAACCAGTTGCTATGATGTGCACTGACCACCAGGGGGCAGAGCACTCCCACAGGGGGAGCACCGCTCAGTCAGAAGCCGGGCTCAGGGCTGGCGAGTGCAGCAGCAGTGGAGCCTCTCCCGTCTCCATGGCAGCGCTAAGGAGAAGCGAGGCAGGTAGTCAGGAGTGAGGGGTCCCCAACTGTGAGAGGGCACAGGCTGGGTTGAGGGACACCTCCTTCCCTCCTCTCACCCTCCCCCCGTGCATGAATTTTGTGCACCGGGCCTCCAGTTCAATAATAAAATACAACAGAATTTTTATTTTCTTAAGTGAATGAATAAAAAAGACTGGGTTTATAGCTTTAAATAACAATGAAAAATTGTTCCCTAAACTGGCTAACTCTTCAGCCATGTATCAGAGTTTAGCCTTTTATTGGACAAAGTAGGAGACATTCCTCTTTGTCACTGAAGTGTGGAAGCAGGTCAGTTAAAGTTTGATTGGCTCCAATTAACACTCCTACAAGTTCTGACAGCCATCAGTGCTGGCAAACAACTTTCTCGGAATGAGTGTGACATTCTGTGAAAACATCAACAATAACAACAAAGGAAATCATTTAAAACAGATTCTCATAGCCAAACACCCACCCATCACAGCTCAATTGAACAGGGTAATTGAGCAACATATAAATCTACTACAAAAGGAAATGACTTTTGCATAGTGGGTAGTTAAATAAACACTGCAAAAAGAGACCTCCTTAATATAAAATTTCTGAAGTCAGAGGACTAAGAAAGAGATGGTTGAACAGGGGCTTGAAGGATGAATAGATATTCAGTAAGCAGGCTAAGAGGAAGGGCAAGCAGAGTGCATCAGCCCTGAGCACCAGGCAACAACACATTTTGGAGGGCACAGTGTGGCTGAAGCAGTGTGCTGTGGTGCCTGCCACATCAGCCTGCAGAGTTACAGGCTCACACCATCACATAAGAAGAGGGGTTGTGGTTAGAAAAAGTAATCGATATGACATCGCAGTTTTGGGGGGATTTTTTTTCGGGGGGGGGGAGGTTGTTTGGTTTTTTAAGGAAGGAGATCTTACCCTTTGCATGGATGGATCTGGAGAGCATTATGCTGAGTGAAATAAGCCAGTCAGAGAAAGACAAGTACCATAAGATTTCACTCATATGTGGACTCTAATGAACAAAATAAACTATCACGCAAAATAGAGATAGACCCATAGAGAGCAGGCTGACAGTGGTCGGGGTAGGAGACAGGGGCGCTAAGGTGGGTGGGGGTTGTGGAAAAATTAAGAAAAAAAGAAAAAATTCATGGACACAGACCACAGTGTGGGGATTTCAGGGGGGAGGTGAGGGATATGGGAGAGTGGAGAAGGGTACAGGGGTGATAAATGGTGAGACTTGACTTGAGGTAGTGAACACACAATACAGTGTACAGATGATATGTTATGGAATTATACACCTGAAAACCTGTATGATTTTGCTAACCAGTGTCACCCCAATAAATTCAATAAAAAGGGGGAGAAAAACGAATGTGGTTCAGAGGTTTCCATTATTTCCAAAACATGCCAAAAATGTTCTTATCCACAATTCTTTCGTCAGTGGAAAGTTGTCCAAAGGTACTTGGTTGCATGCTGAGACTCATTTAGTTTCTCTGCAGCTCTGAAACCCAGCTCCGAATCCCAGCTCTGAATCCCATCACTAAATCATTAACTTAGCTTCAGCACTGAGTCATCTTTACCAGCTTTCTTCCATATTTTAAGCTTGGTTTCAACATGACTCTAAATTCAATTAGTAGTTGGTTTTGTTGTTCTTTTTTAAGTCTTTCTTAAGCTTCCAGTAATGCCTATGAATAAATGTGCAGAACTACCATCAAGAATGAATTGAATCAATGTCAGTAAATGGAAAATTCCTAAATGCTAACCTATTGACTCTCTGAGCTTTTAGAATTAGACAGTGATAGAGATAATCATGACTCACACTGACTTTGAATAGAAGCAGCTACTCAGTTTGCCAATCTTTCAGTAGTAGGGGTGATAGGTTCTGCATAAATGACTCAAATGTATAGAAATGAGTCACTACACTTGTCACCTTTTTTAAACAAAAATGAGTTACCTTTAAAACCAAAATGAGTTACTGGCAGAAATAATACAGACCACATATATTTGTGCCCTTACATCCATTCATGCCTCATTTTAGCTTCAGCTTTTCTTTCTGCATCTACTGACTTTCCCCCACTCCGTATCCTTCGAAATGATTGATCTCTCCTTGCCACTCTAATCTTATTCTTCTTGTTACTATCTTATTTTTCATATAAATACATCATTCACATCAGCTATTCTTTCCCATGCGAGAGTTACCATAATCTGTACATTCATTTAGACTCTAAGTTTAAATTCTATACAGGATTTAAACCGACCAGTGAACGTTTTCCCAAGCCCAACACCAGACACGTTATCTACTGCATCATCTGATGCAAGGCCCAATCCTTAACAGAATATTGGAAATCAGTCTGTCTTAGAAATTCTGCATCTTTTTTTAACATTAGAAACTTCCATTCCCTCTCTGAGGTCAATGGCAATCTTCCCTCATCTTTTCTTTTCTCCAGCTGGCCCCGTGGAAAGTGTGGGAGCAAGAGAGGTGACATGTATTTATTAGTCATTTGCTACGTGTTAGGTACAATACTGTATATTTCAGTTAATTCTACATAACACATTTGGAAGGTAGGTCCTCTTACCTTCAAGTCACACTCAATGTAACCAGACCAGAGAAAAATTCTGTAATTTGACAAAGTTTATACATCTTGTATGTTACAATAATAGGATTTGAATTCAGTTCTATCTGATACAAACATCTTTGTCTTACTAACACTGCCTCTCTGTGATCACAATCTTAGTTTTAATAGCAGCCTTAAGGAAAAAGGCATCCTGGTAGACTATATTTTTAAAAATATAATTCTATGATCATTTGAATTAGGTTGAGTTCTAACAACAATTCAAACTTGATTTCAGAGACACATTGGTTTAGATAATTCTCACAATAGAAGACTCACCCATTTATGGATCAGTAAACCAAAAAGAAAAAAAGCAGAAAATTAAATATGGAGGCTTTAAACTTTACCACTTGTTTGCTGAATAATCTTCATCAAATAAAAGGGAATAAACAACATTTTTTGGTTAAAACATTGCTGAGAAACCCCAGAAAAAAACCATGGCAGAGTAAACATGTAAATGAAGCTGAGGTTAAATCTCCAAAATACAGACTGGATCTCCAGCACTGAGGTGTGTGTCTATATTATAATTCCCTCTTTAAAATCATACCCGCAGAAACCCACGTCATTAAGAAATAGTTTATAAATGAAAATTGTCTATCCCCTCTTAAATTCACATTATGAAATACTTCATCTTCACAGAAAAGACAGCTGGATGGACTTGTAAAGCTCAGGGTCACCTATGGGATTACCTAGCTCTTATATCCCACTACACGGATAACATTGATAACTGCTGCCATTTACTGAGCAGGTACTCTGTGCAGGCACAGCTGAGTACTCCAAAAACCCTATTACACTGAATTGTCCTGACAACAACTAGTGTCCCTATTTCAGAGACAGCTAGTATTGAACGACTGGGAATTACAAAGCAAGGATCTGAGCCCACCTCTGCTTTCCCCCATAGCTCATGCAGTAGAATGCTAGTGCCACCCACGACTGGGGCCATCTAATACAACTCACTTCAGTTCCCTTCCTCTGTTCCTCACAATCATTTTATGTTTTTATTTTCACTTTCTTCTTTTGCTTCTGTTTCATAAACAATTTTTTTTCCCAATGATGGGCTCCAAATGTCATTATTGATTCCAACCTTCTTAAACATGTGAAGATTCTGAAGTCACTTTCCTCAGTTGTTCTGCAAATACAACATTGCTGCTGTTTTGAATGTACACATTGTTTCAATACAGGAGTTCATAAACATCTATTTTTTGGCCTTGAGGTAATGACTTATTTGTTATAAATAGAATCATAGACCTTCAAGGTCAAGTTATTCACCCTCCCAACCACTGCAGAATTATTCTTGCTTTTCCTCTAAAATATGGCTTACCCCCTGAGCTGGAGGAAGTGAATCTGCTGTTCACTTGCTTTCCATCACCAAGAACCTCTTGTAACATGAGAATTTTATCTTGTTCAATGCTACTTGTATTTAGGGATAGAGGCTTTCCTTATACTAACTTCTTTACCTGGTATAAACACAAAGAAACAACAGTCTGTTCCAACAATGAAGGGAAAACTGGCTGCATTGGGCTTATTCAGGCGTAATGTTTGGTCTCAAATGTAACCATTGCTAATGAATATTCAATGGGGGAATATGGTACTAGATAAGATTTTGCCTTGTATATCACCTTTAAACATAACATGACTTAATTCCACTGATCAGTATGACAAAGGATATACCAGGCCTTAAGAGAACAAAGATTATTAAGACACAGGCTCTTTCCTGAAGAAGCTCAAGTATAAGAGGAAATAAATAATCTACTTTAAAAAGTAATTTTAAAACAATTCAATAAGTGGAATTATAAAATAAAAGAAACAAAAGAAGTTCAGAGGGAGGAAAAAAAGAAAACTCATAGAGGAAATTATTCTGTTTAAACAAGGTTTATCCAGTGATTAGAAGTTCACCAGGGCAAATTGTTTGCTAGAAAGAATAAGTTGAGAAAGTCCAGTCAAAGGAAGATGAAAATAACACAAAAACATGAAACACCATAGTGTTCAGTAACTGGAAGTCGTCTTGATATGAGTGAGGAGAGTGGCAGGAGATAAAGCTAGAAAGTTTGACAAAGGCGAAATCATATGTGCCATTTGGTGAGCTTAGGCTCTGTCCATTAGGCAATGAATAATCACTGATAGCTACAGTCAGGAAATGGCACCTTTATATCTGGAGTTTTGGAAGATCTCACTGATAAAAGTGTGGAAGGTATTTTTTAAAAGAATAAGTCTTGCCCTAGCTGGTTTAGCTCTGTGGATAGAGCACCAGCCTGTGGACTAAAGGGTCCCAGGTTTGATTCTGGCTAAGGGCACATACCCAGGTGACTGGCTTGATTCCACCCACCACCAGTAGGGGGCGTGCAGGAGACAGCCAATCAATGATTCTCTCTCATCATTGATGCTTCTATCTTTCTATCCTTCTCCCTTCCTCTCTGAAATCAATAAAAATATATATTTTTTAAAAAAGAATAAGTCTTGGTACAGGAATATCAGTAAATGATCTGTTAGAGTAATCTTGGAGAAAGATGAAAGTGGCTTGAAGCAAGGCAAAGTCATTAATTAGAAAAGAGAGAGGCTATTCAAGGTACTAACACATATAAAGCATAGGGCTTAGTGAACAATTGGATATATTGAATAAAAAGAAAAGGATTGAGACAATACTTTTATTTCTGGTTTGATATCTGGGTGGATGATATACCACCACCACCATCTCAGACAACCTAGATAATAAAAAAATAATAATAATAAAATTGTTTTTAAAAGTGTGATCAATAGTTCATTGGTGGGGCACAGTGAGTTTGCAACAACAATGGATGGCCCAAGTGGAGATGTTTCATGGGCAATTAGATTTTCAAATTATGGGAGAGAAGAAAGAAGTCAGTTATAGAGATAGTTTGTGTCTGGGGGAAGGGAGGTATCCTATATAATAAAAGCCTAATATGCAAATTGACCAAACAGCAGAATGACCAGCTGAACAACCGGTCACTATGACGCACACTGACCACCAGGGGGCAGACGCTCAACACAGAAGCTTCCCCCAGCCCACAGGCCCCAGGCCAGCCAAGGCGGGTGCCAGCAGGGGCTCCCCAATTGCCCTTCAGGTTGCCTTGCAGAAGGAGGTGACCAGCAGCTGCAGCAGGGGGCGGGGCCAGTGAGCGAGCAGCACCAGGCCGGCCTAGGCGGGTGCCAGCGAGGGGCCCCCAATTGCCCCACCAGTCACCCCACAGATTGGCCCTGACAACGGCCAGGCCTAAGGACCCCACCCATATGCAAATTTTGTGCACCAGGCCTCTAGTTACTACATAAATATAAAACTGTGAATGTGGATGACATTGCTCAGAGTTGGTTTGGGCAGGGAATAGTATCCAGTAAAGATGTCTGAGAGACTGGAGAGTCAGGGGGGAAAGTTTGTACTACAACAAAAGTGAAGGGATTGTTAGATCAAAGGTGTCACTGGTATCAAAGGGGCAAAACAATTAAGAAGAAAAATAACAGAAATGTTTTCATTAATGCTGGCAATATGGAAGCCACCAGTGACCTAATGAAAGCAATTTCTGTGCTGGAACAATTACATGGTTGGTAAGACAAAAGTTGTGAAACCAAGAAAATCATAGAGGTTGGGAATTTTGCTGATTAGATAGACCAAACACTTCAGTTAATGCTGCCTATGGAAAGAAATATGAAGGGGAGATACAGATTAACTGGATAAATATTTGGGGCTGCAGAAAGAGGAAATAAGACTATCTGTTTACATGACAACAGTTTGCTTTCAAGAAAATGTTTTGGTTTTGGTTTTGGTTTGGTTTGGTTTGGTTTCCTAATTTAATGCCTTGATTTCAAATTTCCAAGGAATGTTTTCTTTTGGGAGACATTTGTGGGAACTCAACAGAGATATGAATCTCAAAAAAGATCAGGACAAAATTGCCTACGTCTTCTTCAGCTTGGCATTCACTTGGATAATCTTTTTCGTGATTATTTTTATTTTTAGAAGCCACAGTCTATCTCTTGTTTCTTCATCTTTCTTACAGGTTTCACATCCAAGATCCCAGTTCTCCCATTTGATTTCTGAATATTCAAGTCTTAAATTACAGCAACCATCTAGAGTCAGTGTTCTATGTATTTTCTTCTCATCCTGATATTTATAAATACTTAAATGTTATGCTCCATTGTTTCAAAATGATATTGCGAGCCAGATGACCTGACAAAGAAATCAAATCTGCTAATGTATTAGCAGATGATAAATATCTGTTACTACATTCCAGGATATAATGATCAAAAACTCTAAAGTTAAAAGTAATTAAGATAGATTGATTAGATGCTATTTAGTTATAGGTACCTTATAAATCATACCACATATTCAGCTATCTATTCTTCGTAACTATATGCAGGTATTATATATTCCCATTTAATTCTAGTAAATGCCTATTTGTGTCTTTATTCATGCAAAAAAAAAATGCTTGACATATTTTTCCATCATTAAATAAAGATAATTCAGGTAAAAATAATACTCTTTTGGGAAATAAATTAACAGTATCTAGCCCAGCCAGCATGGCTCAGTGGTTGAGTGTCAACCTATGAACCAGGAGGTACAATTCAATTCCCTATGAGGGCACATGCCTGGATTGCGGGCTTGCTCTCCAGTGTGGGGCATGCAGGAGGCAGCCGATCAATGGTTCTCTTTCATCATTGATGTTTCTATTTCTCCCTCCCTCTCTGAAATCAATACAATTATATTTAATAAATATATATGTATATATATATACAATACGCATTTAACTTGATTGTACTTATATAACAACATGTATGTGCATGTTTAATTACAGATATATGGAGAGAGAGAGAGAATGATAAATGGAGTAAAACATAAACAACTGTGCTTAGAATTCCTTTCACTATTTTTCTTTAACTTTAAAATTATATTAAAATAAAAAGTATTTTTTAAAAGTTTGTTACAACTTTAATTTTGAAATTATATTGAAAAATTAGACATTGAAAAGTCAAAGTGTAATTGAGTTTTAATTTTAATGTGGAAATAGGCATTATCTTTAAGTTTTGTACCTTACAATAAATTTTACAATAAAATTTGCTACATCAAAACTTCATGATACCATTTTTCAGAAGCAAGGTTAAAAACTTTGGAAGATGACATGTGTATTGTTTATGTTCACAATGATTTAATGATCAAACAATCAGTTATAAATAAAATGAGTAATCTACAATCCTGGCTGAGTTGGAAGCCCAACCAAAATGTTCTCTCTTCACAAAGGTTTCCTTAAGCTAGTCAAGTGAAAATAATCTTCCAATTCTTGACTCATAGAACATTGTTTCTCTGACTTTTCTAGAACATATAAAACCTTCTGTCTTGGATAATACTTATTTATATACATATTACCTCTGACAATGGGTTAAATAAAACTATTTGAAGGTAAAATGCCCATTTGCTTAAACTCTTTCAATGGCTCCCAAATGCCCTCAAGATGATTAAACTCTTAAATATAATTTTAATGTAAATATAATATAATATTAAAGTTTCATATATCATATATATTATATATTTTAACTATATCTTTCAAAATCTCCCCCCCCACTCATCTGTCACATAGACATACAATGCAGCATTCAGCTATATTGTATTACTTTTAGTTTACCCAGAACATAATGTTCTCTCTTCAGAAATTTACAGTTTCTAACATACTTTCTTCAAATTCATTCCCCAGCTATTTCCTGCTTATCATTCAGCCCTCAGTGTGGATATCTCTCTTGCTTCTGAAAGCCTTTCCTGGGAACAAGTCTGAGTTAGATAGACATTCCTTCTCTCACTGTTGAGCACTCTCACTTCCACGTCTAAGGCATTTACAGCTTCATTGCGATAGCTCTTTTACTTCTTTTGGTACACCATCAACTACAACTTACCTACCTCATTTTGCATTGAGGAAATTAGTCATCTCTGTATTTCATAAATTTCATTAACACTGCCTTGTATAAAGTAGGTTGGCAATGACTAAATACATACCTATAGCATACTTTTGCAAAATGCTACCTATAAGTTTTGGGGTGAAATCTATTGTTCCCTTGTTCTGTTCACTCAGAAGGCCTGTAAGCCATGACAGTTCAGTAGAAACGGGCATACTTAGCACCAAGACCTTGGCTTCTATATATCATTCTGTACCAAAAAAAAAAAAGTTTATCTACCTATCTTCTATCCACATATACATGCATGCAAATGTAATTTATATAACTATTTCTTTCCTAGAGAATGTCTTCAGTATTTAATTTAGTACTCTTATTCTCCTTTTTGAATAGAACAAGGAAAAAAAGAATGGAAAAGATAGCTAACCCTTTGGGGTTTAGTATGCTAAAACAGTCTTGAGATACACAAGTTAAACTTGGCATACTTTGGATCTGAGCCAAAAATTGTTTTTATTGGCTGTGGAAAATGGAATTTTAGACTATGTTGGGCCACACTATAATTGTGTTTGGAAATGCATAATGTGACGGTTGAGACTTCAGTGTGATTAAATGAGTTTCTGTATGCTGGAGAGTGGTTGTATTTTTCTCAGCACTTAAGGCTAACACAGACTAAAAACAATGGAGTTTAACTTCTTAAGATCATTGACTGAAGATATAGAAATATGAATATTTGCAAATGACAATGAGGCAATATAAAGGAACTTCCTTCTAAATATTAAAATCCCTACAAGGTTGATAGAATGGCCTAAAATCTGCTTTTTATTGGTATAAAAACAACAGTATAAAATCACTTTGAGTAAATAGTTATGCCTTAAACTATCTCCTCAAAATAAACATTCCATTACCCATCTGACATGGAATCAAATGACACTGTTTTGTTTCTAAGCAAGATTATTTTTTCTAAGGTCCATGAATGTTGGTGATTCCCTTCAGGAGAATTGAAACCTATAAATATTGTTTTAGGGAGTTGATCTGGGAGTTTAAAGGAAAATATTTTGCACCAATAAAAATCAAATTAGCTTCAGTGAGAAAACTATACAAAAGAGGGAAAATCCATAGCACAAGAATATATTCCAACTGTTTTGGCAATATTGAGAGGCAAAATACTACATAGCTTTAATATCATTACTTAGGTTAGTTTCTGCTTGGGGCAATAGTAATTTAAACATTTCCTGTTTCATTCCTGCCAATATTGTTTTTTCCATTATTGCAGTTCAAAAATACTTGGGCTAGTCTAAAGATTAGTTTGCTGGCATAAAACTTTACTTGCCTCTTAAGAGTGTTTTCTTTAACCCTCAATCATGACTTGATATTTTAAAATTTTCAATATGGTCAAAGGCCTTTAGCATCAAAACAAAATTTCATCTAACCTTATTAGGCAATTAGTTATAATAGAAGTGATAGCATGCTGGGCCATGAATATTCAATATTTATCACTATTTAAAATGTTAATGTGCAAGATAAAAGTTCATGTGTAATCCTACTTAAAATGCAAATATGCCAGATAAAAATACAAGTATGTTTTTCTATTCATTTGAATTTAAATGGTAGTCATGGCATCATATTTATATCATCTCAGCTTTTATTATTATATTAGTGCTTTAATATAAAAGCATGAATAAATTAATTAAAAAGTATAATGGTTGGCAATGCTTTCCTCAGAATATCTTACAGTATCTTAAATGTTTACCTGACCTGCATCACATGAAATGTTTAGTTCAAGTGATTAAATGTCACTTTTATGTACCTTTAAATGATACCCTCTCTGGTATAAAGAGCATGAAATCTCTGAAATGGCCTATTTTGGTTAGAATTCCAGCTCCTCTTCTAACAAGATGGATTATTTTTTGGAAAGTTATTTGAAATATTTAAGCTTCTATTTCCTCAGCTGCAAAGAAGTGATAATAGTTATAATCACCTCATGGGATTTCTGTGCTTTTTAAATGAAATTTAAGTGCCTGATACATGGTCAATCTGCACAAAATAATTTATTTTTAATTTTAATATATATAAAATTAGAATTACACTTAAAATTCAGTTACGTTTAAAGGACAACCTTTTGAAAAGTGTTTACCTTGAGGAATTTTTATTCTATCACAGTTCCTAAATCATGGTTTTCATATATGTATGTGTGTATGTGTATTCCCTCCCCTTCCTCTATTATAGAAGCTCTTATTATATAAGCTCTCAAATCTCACTGCTTCTTTGGATATTTGCACTTTTTTGTGTGTGTGATGCCCCTGTGCAAGTAAAACTTAAAATTAATAAAGTTAGATATCTTTTTCTCCTGTTAATCTACTTATTGTCAGTTTATTTCATAGACCCAGCTATTTCAAACCCAGGAGGGTAGAGGAAAAGTCTTTTCACCCCTACAATACATATACCTGCATATTCTTTGTTCATGTTTTACATATCCCTTTTTATTACAAAGTACCTCTCCCTCATAAGTTTTAGTTTCCTCATTACTAAATATTCCTAGAAAATACTGCATTTAGTTTTGATGTCCTAATGTCTCCTGTCATCTACTAGTATGACTTCCAAGTGAGTGAGAGACCTGCCCACCTAAGGAGACCATATCAGAATCAGCTGGGACCTTTTCCAGAGGGTAGCTGGATACCTGATGTCCCCCACAGACTTCTTCCCATTCCCACCAATTTCCAGCACCTCTCACCAACCCTCCCTACCACCAGTTTGGTTCACAAAAAAACCTCTTTCCTGGTGGCACTGTAACTCACAAGTAGAGAGGAGAAAACGCATACTGGAGACCACCACCAAATAAGGAGCCTTATACTTCCCGGGAAGGATAATAACTTCTGTAGGCTTTGAGACTGTCTAGCAGCTATGGTAACCTTACTTAGCTAAATATTGAAAAGAAGGAAGCAAGGGGAGTCAGACATTGTTACGCATGGTCAGCTGGGGAGCATGAGCATGTCTGCTTCATCTGGAAGCTACAGCTTAACCCTCCCTTCCACCATGTAGGAAGCAGCTGCCCTCCCCTACAGGATTGTGGGGGTGAAGGAGAGCATGGGGAGGTAAAAACTTGTGCAACAGAAGTGAAAATGGCACAGGGGAGGTGCCTGACCATATAGGCCTGTCAGTATAACCTGGAAAGGGGATGGACCCAGCAGAAGTCATGCAAAGCTTCGGGGGTTGATTGGTTATTTTAAAAAAGCTCCTGGTTTTTCTCAAGCCCAAGATAATATAAACCAGGCAAAATAAATAATTTATTTCTTTCTCTCTCTCTTTCTCCCCCTCCTCTCTCCTCTGCTCTCTCTCTCTCTCTCTCTCTCTCTCTCTCTCTCTCTCTCTCTCTCTCTCTCTCTCTCGGTAACCTGCACTCACCCCATGTATTCACATGCTCTCTATTGCCCACCCTGTAACACACCCATCTGTTCGCTCACCCAGGAGAACTCGACCATACAGTCTAGCAGCTATTGGGGCCAGCAGCAGACCGAATGGGCTCCAGAGGACTGAGCTGTAATAGGAAACAAACGCTGGACCTTGTCTTGGCCTTGATGAAGACGAGGTTGAACTTTTCCTTGGCAGGATGGAAGAAGATGGGACATTGGGAACACAGAAGGGGAACTCCTCTGATTTTGCATCACAAATAAATTATCTTGCCACACCACAATCTCCTGTGCATGGGTCCATGAATTTTCCTCACAATTCCATGGAAGAACTTAGTTTCCACTGACATATCCCTTTACATATCCCTTTACACATCCCCAAAGAATGGACCTGACAACAGGTCCGTTCTTTCCAGCTCACAGGCCATCTGTTCAATGATATTTTCCCTGATGCCCCCTACTCTCTCTTTCTCTGAAAAACCACAACCCTTACCTATACTTTCTTATGACCAGGATATCTTTCCTACTATGCTTTTATGCATTGGAGATAAGAGATTGATAAATGGATGAATGAATATCAACTTTTCTCTTTGAATCCTGTCCAAACTGCTACAACCTTGTGCTTCAGAGCTCTGTTCATATTCTGTTATAAGGGTGTTTGCTGATTAGCATTGACCCTGGACAACTTTTTGACATGATGAGGCTACACACAAGCTGTTCTTGAAGCTCTGGCTGTATCTCCCAGATTGCGAAGTTCTTTCTCCAAGGCCCTGGGTGTCACAGCTGTTTCCCCAGATCCAGAGGCACGTCATATGCCCTAAGCTACACTTTCACATTTTAGCACTACATATGGGCTCAGTGAACCTTCTTCTAATTATACAACTCCTTGGCTTTCCTAATATTTCAAGCTCCTTACACTCATGCTTGGCACATTGGGTGTGCTCAGTAACATGACTTTCTTCCTTTCTTATTTTAAACCATTGAAATCATGTTGGAGCATAGGTTCAAATTAAAATTTTTTTAATTTGCTTAATTTTATCACTTATGTCATTTTTATTTCGCATATCGAAAGCAGCCTTTAAACATAGGGAATTTTGACTTACCTGTGAATTATTCTTTTCAACTGACAAGTTTCCCTTTTTGAAGTCTGATTTACAGGTACCCTGAAACTCTGTAATTGTTAAGCATGTGATTTACAACCCAGCAAAAATTATGGACTGTTTGGCTATAAAAATTCTAAAGAATCTCAGATGTTTAGAACTGAAAGAAAAAATTTCAAAGGCATTCCAAAACAGCTCTCTATTCTTTCCACATTACATCCCAAAACACTATCAACCACTGCTAATGACTGTGCATGCCAGCCAACTTCCACCTACCAACAAATGTATTAACTTACAGTTTAACTTACAGTTTAACTGTGTTAACTTACAGTTTCTTTCAGCAAAGTTCTAAATTAGTTTAATTTAGTGTTTAGTGGCTAAAGTCTAAATGATTTTTTTTAATTTAAAGGCTGTATGCACCAGAGCTGTCATAATCTATTCTGATTTCACTCAATGGCAGGTGTCAGTATGAAACAGTACTTTTGATATCTGGTTCAGACTCTATTTCCCTCTGGGGACACTGAGGACACAAGACATACTAAAGCAGTGTCCTTTTCCACTAATCCACAAATTTGAAGTTAATTCTCTGTATTTTCAAATATAATTTTATATTTAAAATAAATAACTATTGGAGGTTGATAGAATTGTCGGGCTATCTACAAGAACACACAACATGCACACACACACACACACACACACACACACACACACACACCAGAAATCCTTCAAGATCTTCTTAGGATACTAGTCTGTCAGGCCTTGTAGTAAGCCTATAAATGAAATGTATCACAAAATGATAATATACCAAAATGATAATATACCAAAATGTGGAAATGTCCCTGCCAAATATGTAGACTGAGCCAGAAAATACATAACCCCGCCCCCCCCAAAAAAAGCAAATGAAAAGATCATCAACTTAGCTCCCTCCCCACAAAAAGTGAAACCTCAATCAAAGATTCATTCAATAACATTTATAGTGAAAAGAATAAAGAAAAAACCTTCCTTCCCCTCATGACCTCTTCCCCACTTCTTCAACAAAGGAGTGTTTTGATGCTTAGATATTGCCCACAGCAATTCTAGCTGAAAGGATGAAGTACATCTGTCTGATTTTTATATTATACAGGTTTGTTTTCGGCAGTAACTGAGAGGTACTCAACACTCACTCTTTGCCATTTTCATTTTTATTTTTATTACAGAGCAGGATCATGAAGTGCAACTCTTCATAAAATCTGATGTAAAAAAGACTTGAGTGTAAATGCTGGTTTTGCCACTTACCAGTATTTTGACCTGGGCTAATTCTCTCCTCTCTGTAACTCAGTTCCCATACTCAACAGAGTTGACAACAGTAATTCCTTTATACAATTTCCCTAATAATTAAATGGACTCACAGTAGATTTTGACAACTATATAGTATATGCAGTATTTAAATTTTAAAAAATGTTTAGACTTCGGCCATTATGCCACACTAAATTAAACCAACTTAAATAAATCATGTAAAAGATTTAAATACTGACCACCACATAAAATACCTTAAAGCCTTGCTGTTAAAATTAAGATAATTTAGACATACATTTGTGAACACTGTGCCTGGCACCTGGTAAGATAAATATTGGCTTTGTTCATTATTGTCATCCTTAATATCACTGGCATTATCTTTAATTACTCCTGCTGCCAACCATCTTCTCTTTTTTTCTGCATCAAAAGAAATGAAAGTCTCCTCAAGCAAATATCTTCAAAAGATTTACTAACAAAAATTTACTAACTTGGGAGAATAATGGAATGGACAAAAGGAACAAAAATGGAAGGAATGGAGACACAAAGTGCCAAGTCGAGCCAGAAAGTTTCCAGTTGGAGAAACAAGCTATGGAAGCTTCCTTGGGCGGAATTCAGGACTGGTCCGTTCATGACTCCCCCTCAATACATGTGCATCTGCTAGCCGAGGGGCCAAAAACTAAACACTTACCCAGGAAAGTGAATTTTTAGGCTCATGGCAGGAAACAATATACCAATAACACCAAGCTAGCTCTCAAAAATATGTTCTAATAAAATAAACAACATGACTAGGGACATGAAAATCTCCCGCAGTTTGGTTAAATAAAAAACTGGCTAAGGTCAAATCAGGCTCATCTCTTCTAATGTTTTGTTGTGTGTGTGTTTTTCAAATTTCCAAAGGGTCATGCTTTAGAAATTATAATTTATTCATCAGAGAAATATTACATGAAGATTATAGTTGTGAACTGCTAGCCTTTTACTATGTATAAAGAGATGCAAAGCACAAAATATAAGAATTGCTTACATTTGTAAAAAGTTATGTATCTTTACTTCAAAGGGGGGAAATACAGATAGCTAGAACTGTCACTGTTTGATGTACCAGTTTCTGAAAACAATAGAAACTGTCGAAAGTACATGAATCACCATATGCAAGTGCTTTTCCTCTGACAAATTTAATTTACAAATAACTTCATATCTGCATTCTATAATTCCCATTGGAGATGAGTTCCTAATCACATTCAAATGACCAAGGCTATAGAAATATGTACTTGAAAGGTATTTTTTCTTTGTAAAAATATTTTAAATATATAAATAATATATAGTAATATACTAGCAAATAAATACAGAAATGTGAAAAGGCATAAATAAGTGAAAGGAAGTTCAGAGCCACACTGACGGCCATGCTGACTCTACTGAAGCTCTCGTCTTCATCCCGATCTGGCCACTTTATACCACTCAGCACCCAGGATCCAGAACTTCCAAAATGTCTCATGTTTTCTTCAGGCTACTGGTATCATGGAGACTAGAAGAATTTCTCACTTCTTGGAATTCTCAATAGTCATTCCAAAACCACCAGTTTTATATTTGACTAGAGGCCCGGTGAACAAAAATCTGTGCACTCCGGGGGGGGAGGGGGGGACCCTCAGCCCGGCCTGTGCCCTCTCGCAGTCTGGGACCCCTCGGGAGATAACGACCTGCTGGCTTAGGCCTGCTCCCGGGTGGCAGAGGGCAGGCCCAATCCCTAGGTGCAGCCCCTGGTTGGGCTCAGAGCAGGGCCGATTGGGGAGTTGGGGCGCCGCCCCGTCATGCACAGAGCAGGGCAGATTGGGAGGTTGTGATGCCACCCTCAGTCACGCTCAGGGTAGGGCCAATTGGGGGGTTGGGGCACCATCCCTTGTCACACTCAAGGCAGGGTCGATGGGGAGGTTGCGGCGCCACCCCCTGTCACGCACAGAGCAGGGCCAATCAGGGGGTTGGGGCGCTGCCCCGTCACACACAAAACAGGGCCCATCAGGGGGTTGGGGCACCACCCTCTATCACCCACAGAGCAGGGCCGATCAGGGGGTTGGGGCACCACCACTCTCACACTCAGGGCGGGGCCGATGGGGAGGTTATGGCTCTACCCCATCACACACAGAGCAGGGCCCATGGGGGGGGGGGGAGGTTGGGGAGCTCCCCCCTATAAGGCACAGAGCAGGGCTGCTCAGGGGGTTGGGGCCCCGCCGCCTTTCACACACAGAGCCACAGGGCGATCAGGGGGTTTGGGCGCTGCCCCCTGCCACGCTGATCTTGGTGCCTGGAGGCATATTACCCTTTTACTATATAGGGTAGAGGCCTGGTGCATGGGTGGGGCCGGCTGGTTTGCCCTGAAGGGTGTCCTGGGTCAGGGTGGGGGAACCCACTGGGGTGCCTGGCCAGTCTGGGTGAGGGGCTGAGGGCTGTTTTCAGGCTGGGGGTGACTGAAGTTCCCAACCGCTCCTTTTTTTCTTTTTCTTTTTTTTGTTCTGGGCCAGCTTTACCTTGAGGCTTGGCTCCAGCTCTTAGGCCTCTGAGGCTGAAAGTAGGTTTCTGGCCTTTGCTTACAATGTTGCAAATCTGCTGACTGAAGCCCGGTGGTATTTGTTACAGTGTTTCTTAAACTGCCCGTTCAGAGGCCTGCAGCCGCAGGCGGGGAACGCTGGTTTCCTCCAAGCAAGCCTCATGTTAGTTTCAAGCTGCCTGGCTGCTGGCCGCCATCTTGGCTGACAGTTAATTTGCATATCTCACTGATTAGCCAATGAAAAGGGTAGTGGTCGTACGCCAATTACCATGTTTCTCTTTTATTAGTGTAGATTCTTCAGAGAGAAGTTTTCCTGCCAGAAATGGATAGTCAGACAACTTAACATTTTCTTTTTAATAGAGATTTTTTAAAAAATAGAGGAGGATGAGCATCTATCTGGAACAGTTTAAGAACATTCTACCTCAGGTTGAAGACTGTATTTATAAGAAGACTTATAGGGGCTCCTCTGAATAAAGAGAATCTAAGAAATTCTGGAGAGAGAGAGAGAGAGAGAGAGAGAGAGAGAGAGAGAGAGAGAGAGAGAGAGAAGAGGCGAGACTGAAACTCTGTGTGTGTGTGTGTGTGTGTGTGTGTGTGTGTGTGTGTGTGTGTGTGTGTGTGAGTAGAGAGAGAGAAAGTGGGAAGGAGTTGTGACAAATCATTTTGAGATTGTGAAACCACTTGAGCTTTATAAATCCATTTTTGAGGGTGCTCAGCTTTCCTTTAATCAATAGCAAAGATGTTTAGAAAGTGAGTACCCATTTTCCACTGATATAATTTCCTTCTAGTCTAGTCAGTTATTAGAGAAGCAACAAATTTTCACTCAATTCAAAAGATGCTCAATTCTTACAACTAGGTAGGATATGACGCAAAGAGAGCCAATTATTTTTAAAGCTAAACATCGAAAAAGTTTAATAATACATAAACACCGTATTGAAATCACTCTTCAAATCCAGCATATAAAATGTTTTTATAGTAAAAACAGTATTTGAAAGGAAAATGACCAAACAACCCAATTTTATTACTACTTCCAGAAATATCAGACTCTTCTCCATTTTTCTGCTTTGTTTATTGTCTTTTGAAAGTCTATCAGGCAGTCAAGGGAAGTGTCATAACTGAAACGGCATCTTGGGTGAGGAGGAAACGCTGTCTCCTTTTGCACTCTAGCCTTTTGTAAAGGGTTGGTTATTTTGTAGAAACTGTAGAGCCAGCTCCATTCCCCTACAGCCAATTTTGTGAATCAGTTAAACTCTAATTTTCAGCACTCAGCTCAAGCAATACCTTTCAGAAGGGCCCTCTTTTGGCCTTTGGGGACTTGACTGCCACAACATTCTCTTGTTCGAACTAAAATTATAATGTCACAATGTCTGATTATGACTCCTGTCTTGTTTTATTATTTTATAACAGAAAATATGCGCCATCTTACTCCAAAACAAGTATAATTAATTGATGAAGATTCCTTTAACTGGAAATTACTGAAACCACATATATACACACATCTATACTAATAAAAGAGAAACACGCAAATTGACCATGCCTCTGCTATATCCACCAGCCACACCCACCAGCCAATCAGGAGTGAGTATGCAAATTAACCCAACTAAGATGGTGACGGCCACAGAGCTGGAGTGAGCAGAAGGCTTGGGTTTCCCCCAGTGATGGAGGAAGCCAAGCATCCCACCTGCCGTGGCCAGCCCTGAAATCCACTCAAGGCTACAAAGTTTCAATTATATAAGACAAATAAATCCCAGATACCTGCTTCCAGCCCGCAGGCATGGCCAGCCTGAAAACGGCCCTCAGCCCCTCACCCAGGCTGACTACGCCCCAGAGGGACGCCCGCCACCCTGAAAGAGCTGCGGTTAGCCTGCAAACAGCCATCAGCCCCTCACCCAGGCTGGCCAGGCACCCCAGCGGGACCCCCACCCTGATCCAGGACACCCTTTAGGGCAAACCAGCTGGTCCCCACCTGTGCACCAGGCCTCTATCTTATATAATAAAAGGGTAATATGCAAATTGACCCTAACAGCAGAATGACTGGGAATGACTGGTCACTATGACACACACTGACCACCAGGGGGCAGACGCTCAATGCAGAAGCTGCCCCCTGGTGGTCAGTGCACTCCCACAGGAGGAGCTCTGCTCAGCCACAAGCCAGGCTGATGGCTGCCAGCACAGCGGTGGCAGTGGGAGCCTCTCCTGCCTCCTCAGCAGCGCTAAGGATGTCCGACTGCAGCTTAGGCCTGCTCTCTGCTGGCAAGTGGACATCCCCCGAGGGCTCCCAGGCTGCCAGAGGGATGTCTGACTGCCAGCTTAGGCCCGATCCCCTGGGGAGCGGGACTAAGCCAGCAGGTGGATATCCCCCGAGGGGTCCCAGATTGCGAGAGGGCACAGGCTGGGCTGAGGGACCCTCAAGTGCACAAATTTTTGTGCACCAGGCTTCTAGTATTATACATAAATACATACATATATATACATATATATTACCTCCTACTGATCCCCTTTAGTTAGAAATGAGGAAAAGGAATAAAACCTTATGTACTTCAAACTCAAAAAGATGTCATTGATAATTCTAGTAAGGAATAATCATTTCAGATTATGTTTATTAGACCATCTGAAAAAGGAAGTATTAGAATTTTCATGAACTCAAAGTATGAAAAGTAAACTTTACTTCTACTTTAAAAAAAAAAAAAGTAATTGTAGGCAATCATAGAGATGCATGGAAGAATATGCGTATCTTAATATTTACTCCCCACTTGAATGTTCATCCAAAAGGTAGTTATGTTGACAGCTTACCACATTGACAATGATAACAATTCTTAGATAAAGGTGGGCTGTTCATATTGAAATGTGAGAGCCCTAATTAAAACCCTAACTGACACAATCATTAGTGTCAGTTCACAGGTATAATTTTACCTTTTTCTTCATAAAAAAGAACAGGGAAAGAAGGAAGGAAGGTAGGCAGGGAAGGAGGCAGGGACCGAGGGAGGAAAACAGGCAAGCTTAGGGCATATGACTCATTTAGATCTAATCCCAAGGGATGAAGATGCATTAATGTGCACATGGCACATACTAAATACTGTGAAAAGAGTTTAAGGAAAAAGTAAATATATAGCACATTTCAGTTTTTATTATACTTTTTCATTATTATTATTTAAAGTATTATACATAGTAGTACATATATCTCCTTTTTTTTCCCCATTGACCTTCCCCCAGCCTCCCCTACACCCTGTCGCATGCCCTCATCCCACCCCCCACAGTGTCTTGTGTCCATTGGTTGTGCTTATATGTATGCATACAAGTAAAGTATAATCATATGTGCTAGAAATATTAAATATTGTCATATATATCACATCTTTTATCATGATTTCATATTTGTATTTATTTATCAGAGGTCCTTATAAAAGGCTTTATTGCAGAAGTCACTTGATTCCTTAGCACATAGGGATAAAAGGCAATGTAACCTATAGAAAATTAACAGCATTGACTAAATATGAATTCTGTCCTATTGTCATTAGCTGGTGAAAATGATCCTACCACATCTGTTTCAAATGGAAAACTGATTTTTTTTTTAAATCATAGTGTAGACCTGCATAATCTTATTATCCAATGCTATCCCAGTACATTTAATAAAAAGAAAAAAGTCATAGTGTAGAGTATTTTCCCCTCTCACTTACAAGGAAGGTTTGCAAGTAAACATTCAGAACTGTTATGCTGAAGAAAAAAAACTCCCAAAGACTTTTACTAGCTTGATCATCAACAGTATTTACATGTATGAGAGCTGAGGGCAAAATAAAAGTTTAGTTATGAAAAATACTAATAATTTTCCACCAAAGAGAATCCAAAATAATATCCCCTTCTAATAGCAAAAATCTACTACCAACATGTGTATGGTAAGGTAACATTCATTTTACATAACACCGAAGGCGGAATGGTGCCAGGTTCTATAAACTGCACAGGCTGACTGAAGGCCTGAAGGCCACAGCTGGGAAGAAAAACACTAAGTATCACAAACATACTCAGGCTGATCTCCTGAAACTAATACGAATAATATTGAATGTAAACTGTAACTGAAAAAAAAATATTCAGAATTCAGAGAGATCTACCTGATAGAGATAGCCACCTCCCTGAAGGGCTTTCTGAAAAAATGCCCATGAGCAGAAGCAGAAAAACTGGTATACCCCCTCCTCTCTCTCTCTCTCTCTCTCTCTCTCTCTCTCTCTCTCTCTCTCTCTCTCTCTCTCTCTCTCCCACACACACACACACACCCCTCCTTCCCTGCTAGAGCCATCACCTGAATTTTGTAGTCATTTCGGGACACTTCGAAAGCCAGCCCTTCCACTCTTGCACTTAGGGTGGGAGGGATGGGAAGAGTTTTAAACTGGATATAAAATAAGGAGGACCAAGTTTTAAAGAAACAAAAGGTATTAATTTAACAACAAAACGGGACTGAGAAGTTTTGAAATAAGGCTACTCTGTCAAAGGGGCTGGAGGAGTTTAATAATATAATTATGGACAAGTATAGAAAATAAGTTTTATGTTTAGACCTCAAGAAATACAAATTGCTTATTGAAATTATAATAGCACTTATCATGGTCTCTCATATGATTATATATTCCTGTGTATATCTATCTGGACTTTTTCCACTAGAATATAATCTCCATGAAAGCCAAAATGTGTGTGTTTACTGCTATATTCCCATCATCTAGGGCATATCTGGCATGTAGAAAGCATTAAGTAAATGTCTATTGAATTAAATCAATGAATAAATAATAAACACTTATCAAATGTTTACTAAGTGTCAATTATTGATTTAACACTTGGCCTATGTTGCTTTATTTATTGTGTATAAAAATCCCTGTATCCTCGCCCCACTTACAGACGGGGAAACTAAGACCAAGGATAAACTACCTTTTTTTGGTCACTCGGCTTCACCAAGGAGCCAACTCACAGACAGGTTCGCCTGATTCTAAAGTCACTCTTATCCGCCGCACAGATGCCTCCTATCAGTAGAATGAGACTTTCTCATTCTGATCCACCCTAGTTCAACAGAGCACCCACCTGCTCTGCAGAGGCAAAATCTAAAAGAACAGAGAAGAGACTGGACTGTAAGGCAATGTCAATGCTTTTCTGTGCTTCTCCCACATAGCCACTTGGCTTGCATTCCAGGACCCCTTCACTCACTAGCTAAGCCAGGTCCTTCCTCCACAAGGACAGAAACTTCCATACCATTCATTCCTCTGTGTTACTCCATAAGGATCAAATCAGCCCTTACCATTTTGAGTTAGTGGAAATTCTTTCCTTTTTCTATAGTTAGGAGGAAATATTTTCAGCATTTGGGAGGTTGTGTTTTTTTTTCTTCTTCTTCTTTTTAATCTATTCAATATTTAGGTCTTTCTTTCTTTCTTTCTTTCTTTCTTTTACATTTCAGAGTTGAGAGTCAAATGTTAGAGCTATCCAAAAAGTGACTTGAACTTCATCAGAATACTAGTAGCTCCTCATGAAGGGAGGTATTCAAGCAGAGGTTGGATGACTTTAGTGCATGCAAGGAAGGGGGGCGGGGGGGTGACCTCTGACAAAAGCACTAAAAGAACAGTTGTTCATTGTAACAGAAGGGAAGGCAGAGTATGGATGGGAGAGACGTGTGTTCATAGACATGGTGGGGAGGGCTCTTGTCAGTGACCCATTTGCTCACTGAAGTAGGAAACAAGGAGAAGAGAGCATCTGAGTGTAGAGGAGAAGACTAGAATAGTCATAGGGCATGTAGTAGGTTTGGGGACAACACTTGAGGTTCCTAGTCATGCATTGACAGTAATAGTGTGGTGAATGCCTGGGGTGGGGGTGAGGGGTGCGGGCTAAAAGGGGTTAATGGGGGGAAAGAGGGACATCTGTAATATTTTCAACAATAAAGATAAATTTAAAAAAACAAAGAGCAGTCAGTATAGTGGTGAGTTCTTCTCCAGATGCATTCAGCTGCACGAGTGCACATATGAAATGGTCAGAGAGTGATTTAACAAGGAGTAGAATTTTTCTGAAAGTGTATACACGAAAAGGACAGGGAGCTAATGAGCATGCAAGCAGGGGACATAAAAATGGGCCATTGGGCCCTAGCTAGTTTGGCTCAGTGGATAGAGTATTGGCCTCCAGACTGAAGGGTCCCTGGTTTGATTCTGGTCAAAGGCAAGTACCTCGGTTGCAGGCTCGATCCCCAGTCCTGGTCAGGACACCTAGGGGAGGCAACCAATCGATATGTCTCTCTCACATCAATGTTTCTCTGTCTCTCCCTCTCCCTGCCACTCTCTCTAAAAATCAATGGGAAAATATTCTCAGGTAAGGATTAACAACAACAACAAAATTTTTAATGGACCATTGCAGCTAAAGCCTGTTAGGGATGTGAGCATTTGAGTGGAGCGAAGGGAATGAGGGAGACCGTGCAAAGGGCCTGTGAATTGGAGGCACCAGAAGATGGAGAAACTACTGGAGTGGAGGTGCTAGAAGAAGTGGGCTTAAAAATAAGAGGAGGCGACCGGAAAGTTGGTCACTTACAATTTAAATTTTACCAGAACACTACTTCTAGAAATATGTTCTAAGGAAAAATATAAAATATGGAAAGATGTTTTTAGTGTTATCTATATAAAGCCTTAAATTATAAACAACACACTTGTCCAGCAGCAGAGAAACAGCAAGGTAAACTTTATGTTACCATTTAAAACAACATATAAAGAAAATATATCAGCATTGAATAAAATGTAATAAAAACAAAGTCAGACACCAAGTTGTATGCATACCATGATTATGTATGTGTAAATATATGTATGTGTTTACATATATAAATATTTAACATGCATTATAAATATATGTACTAGTATATCTAATTATTTATGTAATTGTTCATGCCAATGTCTTGTTAGCTTTTAAGGGTCCTGAGGTTTACAACTACTCATCTTTCTATTCATCTAAAAAGCAAGCATCAAGCTGCGCACATGATAGGAGTTCAGTACATTTTATTGAGTGAGTAGGTGACTTTGTGAATGACTGAATGTTTGGATGGTGGATAAATAAAGATCTGTGTATACTTTTTGACTATCAAACCTAAACCTTACATAAAATTTCTATTAGGATGTTATCAAGCTTTCTAGAATTCTGAGTTTAACAGTTTAATCTATTGATGTAAATGATTTAGGGGTTAAAAATCATCACATAAATTAGAACTTTTGCCCATATGATCTTAAAATAGAGCATGGATCAAGAGGAAAACATTTACCTTGTGAATGAGATTCACTTAGGGGAAAATAAATGGTCCTATTGTGTGCTTTTGTGAACCACAAACTGTTGTTTATTGTTATATTTCAAAATAATGCTAAGTGAATTTTATTATTGAGCCAATAAAAAATGTTTTTAAATAAAGTACGATTCTGAGAAAAAATCTGTGACAAGAGATATCCACATGCCAAAAAGGCATTAGAGCTGCCTTTGTTACTCAGATACTTAATTGTGTGGGGAATTACACAATTTCCAGGCTCAGAATGAGTGTCAGGCAGTGCAATGCACACGTTCTATTGTGGTTGTGGCCCAGGTCCAGGGGACCAGCAGGCTTTTCAACCACAATTCTTTAATGTGTAGAAGGTCTACTCTGTGATAACCTCATCCTTATCACAGCAGCTACAAGAGTATCACACAGCAAAACACCACCACTTGGAACAAACAGAACAAAAACCTTAACAATTACCCAAAACATTCTCTGCCATACATAACAAAAATGTCCCATTAACTTACATGAACTTTTAGTCAGCAAGAGGGCTTTCTGGACTATCATTTGTAATGTATTTTATTCCAGTATTTGAATGCCTTTCCTCCCTCACTTCTGGAATCAAGGCAACAAGAATTTACGCCCTAGACCAGAGATTAGATTTTTTTCCAATTTAGGAAATAAGTAGCTCCAGAGAAAAGACCTATGGATACTGGCATTTTATAATCACCTAATTAGGTGGCTGAGTACCTCCTACCCTATTATGAAGTCCACAAGTCAACAAACAATGTCCACTCATACTGACCATCAGTCAGCTTTCAAAAGTGAGCAGATAGCCACTTTGAGAAAAGTCTGTAACATGAAGATGGACTGAAACAAACAGAGAAAACAGCAACTCTATAGAAAAATGAAAATTGTTAACCAACGAAAATGAACTTCAGAGTTATAAAAAGTGCTTTATATGCATTACTAATGAATGAAGTGATACAAATAAGAATGAGGTCGAGTTTAGAAAGGTTGGAGAGGTTTAAAGATAGATGTTAAAAGTTTTGGATATTTAAAAGGCAAAAATGGACAAGCAAAAAGGGAATATAAGAGAATTCGAGTTTTCATTCAGAAGGAACAGTATAAAAATCCCAGAAAGAAGAAAATGGAGGGAAGTTATCAAATTATAAAATAAAATAAAAACTTTCCCCAAACTGAAGGGTGTCCATTTCCAGATTTAAAAATCCAGCTGTTTAGCACAGAACTCACACCAGTGTTATTATCATGAAATTCCAGAAGAAAGAGAAATAAAAAGAAACTCCTACTTTATGGGGGTTGGGGAGAACATCACAAAAAAGTCAGAGCTAAATGGCATCAAACTTCTGGTGGCAACACTAACAGCTAAAATTTAATGAGGCAATACTTTCAAAATTCTGAGAAAACACATTTTATTATTTCAAAGCCAATCAAGCTATACCAAAAGAGAGTAAGTATATTTTCATGTATGAATATACTTTAAAAGAATGTATTTCCCAAGTGCCCTAGTTCAAGAGCTATTAGAGAAGTGCATCCCCTAAATGAAAGTAAGCCAAGAAGGAATGGGAAACAAGACACAACTTTTGAGGGTGCTGAAGGGATTTTCCAGAAGGAAAGCGAAGAGCAGTTCCCAGGGATCGTTGTGTCTCAGGCTTGGAGAGACCTACAGGCTCAAAAAATCTCGTGGCGTGCTTGGAAACGCAGTAACTATATTAAAGGAATTTTACGATTCTTTTTGTGAATTTGGAAAGAATTAGTGGTAGGTATGTAGTAATCAAGGCCAACAAACTAACAACGAAATGAGATATTTATTAATTCCAGGAAAAACAAGGGGGTTGTACTCCACAGGAAATATATTTAATTTATTGGCCCAGAAGTTTGGACAATTCAATCATAATACTGTAAACACTGAATATTGATTCACTGGCAATGTAATAAGATGAGGGGAGGGTAAGTCAAGAGGAGAGTAATTAGAGTTTGGGCTAAGAGTGCTAAATATTTATCCACTGCTATACGCAGTCAGTAAATATGATTAAAATAGATAAATCAAGAAACAACTAAAATTATTACTTTAAAATATGGATGATTTACAGCAAGAAAGAATTCAAAGATTATTACTTTAATAAAAATGAGAATTTTTGAAAGTAAATGTATAATATAATATACAGGATTAGTACCAAGAAAACTGGCAGTTTCATACATTCAAATACAGCTGAAATGGCAAAATAAACAGGAGTAATGCAATCTCAGGTCATACGCAGGTCAACCCTAAAAGGGAGGGAAATCAGGAGAGAAGATCACTGGGAGCCCAGAAGGAAATTCAATTTACCAACTAAGAAATGCACAGCATTATGTATGGTAACATCCCACCAAGGACTCAAGAATTGCAAGTATTAATTTAGGATAAGCAAACCGGTACCAAACTTCCAGTAAGATCAGCCCTGCAATGTCAAATAGGAAGTTCAGAAGAATAATTTTTAAATATTCAGATAATTCATATATAATCATCCCCAAATTAGTTTATTGCACAAAAGCAGAAGATTCATTTTCCTAGAAAGAGCAGATATAAAATCTAACTATAAGTGACCACAAGTGACTGAAGTCATATAATTCTTTAATATTATGACCCGCTAAATTCCATATATCATGAAACTATGACAAAAATAAAAATAAACAATGACTTTTACTTCTCAGCACAATATTATATGCAGTTACTGAATGACAGTTACAAATATACCAAAGTGCATAATTAAATATTATTTCATGTGAATGTGCAGTTATCTATGTGTGTGCGACTGTTTTATTATAAACTTTCAACCAAGACAAGCTTCACTCCACCCTTGGTATTAAAATCATCAAATAAAGGCACAGTTAATTTCCTGCTGAGCATGTACAGACTTACAAAATGGTTTGGCTCTGAAGAAAAAACTTAAAATCTGAATTATTTAGGTCAACTAACGCTACTATGAATGTGAACAGAGAAAGAACCCTTATGCAGTAAAACAATCTCCATGTCTGTGTGGTAAAATCCATGTTTTACAGCAGTCCACGACTGCATGCTTGGTCTGTTGCTACCGACACATACATTGCAATGTGCCATCAACACCACAAACAGTAAAACAGTCACCACAGAAAGGTGTAGGGCAAGCCCTACTATGTGTTCTCATAATATTGTGAAAGGTGCAAGTGTCAAGGGGATTTGAATTTCTTTAACCAGCTAATTAATTTCTGGAGACAATTTTTATTGTTTAGGCAATACTTAAAACGCTGTTGTCAAGGAAAAGCATTCTAAAATTAGATCTGCCAGCTTTGTTTTCATTGCAGGAGTGGCCACACTCCTAACAGCCTCTTCTGTTTTGAAGAGAAAGCCTGGGAATGAAATGTAAAGCAGTTCACAGGGGGCTGCTACAAAGAGGAAAAATAAAACTACTTATGATATATTGATTTCACAAATTGGTTTTTTGTATAAGCTTGTCTACACACATGTTTATTTTATAATTTTGTCTTTAAGAAGAACAAAAGGTCACTGATTCTAGCACCGCATTCCAGAAATTGATTATCCCCTTCTCTACTGCCAATCTGTTGACATTCACTATTTAACTGTCCCCGAGTTACCCATCCTCCCCCCTTGTTCTCATCTCTTCCCTTACCTTAAACCTTAAGGAGGCCCTCGAGCCCATTTACCCCTTCTTCATCCTTCACACTTATATTTTCTGGCAAAATATTAACCCTGTTAACCCAGTTCTGCATCTTCTCTCAGCCTGCATGGAAGCAGCTAAACTGAAATCAGTAGGAAATGAGCACTCAGGGATGCAGAAGATGCAGACTGATCTCACTTTAAATGTGTGATTCCAAGTGGATGCTGGGCACTGCCCACCCATTACACCGCATTCCTTAGGTGACTGCTGCTTCACACCTCCTCAAATCTCCACTTCCTCTCCCCTCCTCACTCTCCACAAGTAGCCTCTAATTTCATTTCACTGAGGAAATAAAAGTAACCAGAAGGGACCATCATCAACTTTTCACCTACCTACTTGCAAATGTTCCCAAATATTCTGCTTCCCACCTGTTACCATAGATGAGCTGCCCCTATTCTTAGCTCCATTCTCTACATTTAAGCAGTCCTTACCTTTCACCTACTCAAGAGGCTAGAGATTCTCAGATTCTTTCCCCTTTCTCTCTCTCTCTCTCTCTCTCTCTCTCTCTCTCTCTCTCTCTCTCTCTCTCTCATCATATTTCGGCCCAAGGGTTTCAGATAAAGGACTGTATACCCAATTGTTCAGGATAATGCATACACATACATGTGAAATAAAACAACGCACTCTGGCCCTGACCAGTTTGGCTCAGTGGCTAGAGCGTCAGCCTGTGGACTGAAGAGTCCCAGGTTCGATTCCAGTCAAGGGCATGTACCTTGGTTGCAGGCACATCCCCAGTAGGAGGTGTACAGGAGGCAGATGATCAATGTTTCTCTCTCATCGATGTTTCTAACTCTCTATTCCTCTCCCTTCCTCTCTGTAAAAAATTAATAAAATATATATTTTTTAAAAAAAACAATGCACTCTGACTCATGCTTTTCAATTTTATGCTCCCAAATCCAATTCACCTGTGAGTCCTGTGAGTTCTAATTTTAACTATGTCCTATATCTGAATACTTATCTTCATAAGCACCAGTGTTGCCAAATCAAATCTTCCCCCGGACACTGCCACAGCCTCCCTGCACATCCTCCTACTTCCAATTTTGTTTTTCTTGCTCCCCCCTCCTCAATATTAGCCTCTGCAAAATGGCCAGAGAAGTCTTCTTTTTTATTTTTTGTTTAGTATCTACAACGTGTTGATTTGATATGTTTATAAATTACTAAGTGATGACCACCATAGTATTGCTTCCACCCCCATCCTGTCCCATAGTTATCATTTCGTTTTTGTGGTGAGAACATTTAATATCTATTCTCTTAGCAATATTCTAGTATATGAAACAGTATTCTAAATTATAATCACCATGCCTACATGAGATTCCCTAATTTGTTAATCTCATCATTGAAAGTTTATATCCTTTAACCAACATCTCCCATTTCCCCAACCTTGCAACCCCTGATAACCACCATTCTGGTCTCTATTCAGATAAGTCTTCTTAAAACATAAGTCAAATCCTCCACTTCGCTGCTTCAAAGTTCCCCAGGCTCCCCACCAGGCTAAGGATAAAATGCTAATTTTGTATCATGGCCTGTTGGGTCTTAGATGATCTGACTTCTCTACACACTCAGTCCTCCCACCTTTCCCTCACCCACTGTGCTCCAGTCTCCTGATCTTGTTTTTCCTCAAACCTGCCACATTTACCCTGCCTCAGGGGTGTGCCCTTGCTTCCCTCAGTCTGTGATGCCCTTATTTCAGGCCTTGGTGTAAGGCATTCCTCACTTCATTAAGGTCCCTCTGTACAAGCCATTGTCACAGAAAGCCTTTTCCTGACAACTTCTAAAATAGCTACTTTTGAACATCCCAGGCACTTTGTCACCTTACCCTGTTTGCTTATTATTAAAATTACATTGCATATTTATTTATTTGTTTGCTTATCATTCATCCTCACCATCAAAATGTAACTATGAAAGTAGGGATTGTGACTGCACTGTTATTATTGTACTAGAGGCCCGGTGCACGAAATTCGAGCACTTGAAGGGGGTCGCTCAACCCAGCCTGTGCCATCTCACAGTCCAGGAGCCCTTGGGGGATGTCTGACTGATGGCTTAGGCCCGCTCCCCAAGGTCCTAAGCCGTCAATCAGACATCCTTAGCGCTGCCACAGAGGCAGGAGAGGCTCCCGCCACTGCCACTGCACTCTCCAGCCGTGAGCCTGGCTTCTGACTGAGCAGCGCTCCCCCTGTGGGAATGCACTGACCACCAGGGAGCAGCTCCTGCGTTGAGTGTCTGCCCCCTGGTGGTGAGTGCATGTCATAGCGACCAGTCATTCTGTTGTTTGGTTGATTTGCATATTAGCCTTTTATTATATAGGATCCCTGGTGCCCAGAACAATGCTAGAGCATTCTCTGTGCCCAGAAATGAATAGTCATTGAAAGAACAAATAAATGAAATTATATTAATAAGTCAACTGAATTGCTTAGTTAACTAATATTAGTGTTACTGTCCGAAGTAACTGAATATTTTTTTAAGTGTCAGTATGGTTTTAATGAACTTAAACTTACTTTATTTCTGAATGACTTTCAATGTTAAGATAGTTATAATCAAAGACTAAGATTACCATAGTTTGATTCACATTGTGTAAATTGGTGTTTGCTTTTATACCCATAAGACAAATACTTAACAAAAGAAAATATGAATTTATCAAGGAGAGTACTTTTAATTCCCTATTTCTGAGCTTAAATACTTTCTTTGACTGGGGACTTTAAGATTACTTGGCAACATGTTTCTAATTCCAAAGGGATTTAAAGTGATTCAATCTTATTTCTTGTAAATCAAGCAACTTTTCTAACGACAGAAAGTGAACCTTATCTAACTTAGTATAGATTTAGAAATCAAAGAAACACGATAGTGAAAATAAACTAATTTTTAACACTGTTTTTAACAACTTTTTATTTAGAAAACTAAAACAATTTGTAGAAAAGAATCAAGAAAATAGTTACAATGGCTTATGTAAAATAAGAGAGAAAGTATATATAATAAAGTTTTTTGGTACTATGCCAGGAATATTTTAATCCTTTGAACTGGATATTAATATTTTGATTGTGAATTTCATTTTGGAACATTCCCTGTCATTGAGCACATGATCTCCGCTTAATCTAACTCCATTATGGATAGATTGGTTATTTCTTAGGCAAGCATCTTTTTTATACACATTTTGCAAATATTCCTCCCAAATTGAAATATGATTCACCCGACAGGATGAATTCAGAGAACAAAAATATTAAATGACAGTTTGAAAATGATGACTTTAGTTCAAGGCTCGTCACACACTTTGGACTTAAATGTCAGGTAAAAATAAAACTCAAAAATTTAAAATTGTTGACTCATATTGTGAAATTTCAAGACTACCTTGCTTTATAAGTTTATCTTTGAGGATCTGTGCAAAGAGAGAATGAGTCTTTAACTCAGTAGTGGAAAAACTATAGTCTGGAAGCTAATATATTTAGTCTGATTGCCCCTAATTTTGGTCAGCTTATCTCCTTCTGTCTGACTCAGTACCGTTTGGAAACTTCAGCAGGCAATTAACTCTCACAGGACACACGGCCATCTTCCCTAACCAAGAACTCCCTGGGCCACAAGGCCACGTGAGGCCAGAATATTTACTAATCACTGAAAGATATTCTCAACATAACCCTCACTATTCAACTACATAATGAAACGGAACTTTGTGTTGTCCTAGAAAATGGTATAGAACTTAGGAAATTAGAATCTTGGAGTAGGCAGCTCAGTCTCTCAGTCAGTGTTAGAATATCCTCTGCCTGTTCCCCCTCATGTAGTTACTTAGTGCCAACTTTTTTCTCAATCTCATATTTGGTAAAGGAAAGAGCAAAACAAACACACTGTCTTACACATAGTTGTGCCACAAAAGTAATTTACAACAACAGCTACCATTTTTAGATGCTTATTTTATGCCAGACACAGCACCTGAGTACTTCAATTGCATCTTTTTTCACTGGTGGAAGATATTTGTTTAATCTTTATTGTTGAGAATATTACAGATGCCCCCTCCCTTTTTTTCTACTTTCTCTCCACCACCCAGTTCCTGCCTTGCCCCAGGTCTTCACCACCCTATTGTCTGTGTTGATAGGCAATGCATATATCTCTATATATAAAAGGCTAATATGCAGTGTCCCCTCAGGAGTTCGACTGGAAAACCGGGAGTTGGATCACTCGCTATGACGTGTGCTGACCACCAGGGGGTGGCATGGAACAAAGGGAGGCCCCAGCCAGCAGCCAGGGAAGGAAGGCCCTTGCCAGCAGCCGGAAGGCCCTGATCGGCCCTGATCACTGACCAGGCTTAAGGACCCTACCTGTGCATGATTTCATGCACCGGGCCTCTAGTATGCTTATAAATTCTTTGGTTAATCTCTTCCCACACCTCCTTCCCCCTTCCTCTGAGAATCATCAGAGGACATACAGATGGCCAAGAGAAATATGAAAAATGCTCAACATCACTAATCAAAGAGATGCAAATTAAAATGACAAAGAAGTACCACCTCACACCTATAAGAATGGCTACCATTAATAAATCAACAAATAACAAGTTCTGGCAAGGATGTGGAGAAAACAAAACCCTAGCATAACTACTGTTTGGAATACAGACTGGTGTAGCCACTATGGAAAACAGTGTTGAGTTTCCTCAAAAAATTAAAAATAGAACTGCTATTTGACCCAGTGATCCCATTTCTATGAATATATTCTAAGAATCCTGAAACACCAATCAGAAAGAATATATGCCCCCCTACCTGCAATCATAGCGGTGTTTTTTTTGTTTGGGGGGTGGTGGATGTGTTTTATTTTTTATTTTTGTCTGTGAGAGTCACATCCCCAATAATCTCTACTGGTCAAGTTTGAATAACTCATTCACTTCCTTTCTTAAATATCCTCTATAAACTTACTTGACCTTCCAGCCTGAATTAATGTTACTGTTGAACAACTATAGCTTTGCTGGCTATACCATTCAAATGTAAAGTTATTACATGTTGTCTGATAACTGGTTTTTGTTATATTGAAATATTTTTAAGTTCTTACTTCATGCAATGTACTATGCTAGCCACTGAGGACACAATAATAAGGAAGTGAATTCCAACTCTTCCTTCCCATTACCTCAAAAGTTGAAAGAAGGACTACCTAGAGGGCAGAACAAGTAACTGGACAATAACAATAATACAGGAAGTATATTTAGAGTACCTAGAAAAGTCACCTAATCTAGGCTCAGATGATTATGAATCCTTCTGACTCTAATGATATCCTGATTAGGCTCCAACTTTCCTACCTGGTCTTTTAGAAATGCAACCTTTACATGGTTAAAGTCTCCCCAAGATACTCCTCTTTGCCAGCCTACACTTCCTTTTTCACTCAATTTAATTTCAAAATCTGTTCTCCACAAATCCCTTTTCCTGTCTTGTGAGAGAAGATTTTGCCAGACCTTTTTCCCTTCACCAATAAGAATTTCAGTTTACAAAAGTTAAAGACTTGTGGTTTACAGGATTTAAAGCTATTACTCTACATTTAAAACCAGAGGAGTCAACTAAGATTTTATTTTAATTCACAGAAAAATTAGTAGATATTAGTTATAACAAAACTAATGGCATTAGCCAGTTTTAAATTGACAACTATTTTATATAAACCATAAATTATGAATACACAGTAATATATATCTCCAAAAGTACATGTAAAGTATATTTATTTTATATAATCAAACTAATTGTTTAAGGAACAAAGAAGGAAGGAAAAAAAGAATTTGATCAGATTGATTTCTTATCTACTCTATATTGTAAGAAAAAAATAAGTGATGAAAGAAAATAAAAGCTGAATAAGAATGAAAAAGAAGGAAGTTTGTACAGAATTAAAAATTAAGTTAACAAAAATTATAATGTTACATCTTCTTATGATGTTTGGTTATACATTATCAGCTCTAAAAAATAAAACTAACCAAATAGCAACCATTTAACATATGTGACCTTCTAAGATGAACAAAACCTAACCAGTGTGGCTGATACACACCCAAAATCAGTTCTTGGCCGCTCCATTATTCATATGCTACTTCTCTGGTTTCCACGATTTATTCTTCCTACTACTTTGATTCCTTCTCTCTCCTTTTTTCCCTATCATTTACTTCTTTAACCCAATCAAAATATAGCAAATGTTTCAGAGTTTATGAGATCAGTTTTCTTATCCTTTCCTACATCTGGAAATACAATCTTATACTAAAGTGATTCAGATAATAGAAGAAATATGTAGGTGGGGGGAAACTAGATGCAAAAATCACTTTCTTCTTTTTCTTTGTGGTTTTCAAGAAAAGGCCTAAATGAGTGGGAACTGGGCCTTCCCATGCCCTGCATGACCTGTTGTCAGGGTAACAGGATGTGTAGGCAGCCCTAGCCTTTCCAAGGTCTGTTGCCAGGGCAACAGGCTATGAACCACCTCTTCTTATGCAACTATGCAGTTTCTTTACCTTATTCTATGTTTCTCTTCTATTTGGTAGGAAATAGAACAATACAACTTTAATATACAGGCCACTGAGGGGTCATTTACTGGAAGAAGTATTATTGCAAATGGAAATAATATGGAGAAGAATTTTATTGGACTGACTTTCTGAAAATAAGAACCTTAATTTTTATCTCTTAATTATATACTAAATTTTGATTGGGTCAAAGAAATAAATGATGGAAGATGATGAGAGAAAAAGAAGCAGAATGGTAGTAGGAAAAAACTTTAGAAGCCAGAGAAGAATTATATGAAAAATAAAGACTAAGAGCATGATTTGGGGCGTATATCAGTTGGCTTTTTTGTACAACAAACCGTCTCACAATTTAGTAGCCAAAAACAATGAATGTTTATTATTTCCTCATGAGTTTGAAGATGTTCAATATTCCAGGATGACCTCACTGACATGTCTGGTTGTTGATGATCTGGGTGGTCTAGTGGAGCCCCAGCTGCAATGGTAAACCATTACATCTGCTCCACATGCTCATTCTCCAGTTGGCTTGACTAGGCTTCTTTCCAAGCTGGTATGAGAGTTCCAAAGAGCAGCAAGAGAAAGTAAACTCCAATGCATACACCCTTCAAAGTCTTTGCTTGCATCACATTTGCTAAGATCCCATTGGCCAAAGCAAGTTGCATGGCCAGGCTCATTGTGTGTGCAGGAGGGATAATCCAATAATGGATGCAGGAAGTCATGAACAAATTGAGATACACTGCAATAGTAAATGATAGCATGGAAATTTTCCTGCAAAACAGACTGTTCTTTGGAAAACATGAAATACTAAAACAGACAGAGATTTGCTGGGGGATGAAATTTCAAGAAGGTCACACATATAAAAACACTTTTTCATATTGGAACCAATCTTGGAGACTTTAAGAGTTCTAAAAGGTAGAAATAAGCTCTTTAACCCATCTTATAGTCATCTCAAATGTTCACGAAAAAAGGAAGAGGAAAAATACTGTGTGCCTTTAAGTAGTTTGTGTTCTCTGTGGGAAATAAAGTCCAATTAAATACATTTAGATTATTTTTAATACAAAAAAGGAGAAAAGGCTCTGCTCACTTTACTTCAGAAAAGAACCTTACTGTATTATTAAAATTCTTTATAACAAGAAGAGAAGAGGCAACATAGCAAGAATAAAATACCTAGTTGGGTGTTTCTTTTTTTTTTTTATTCTCACCCAAGAATATGTTTTTCATTGAAGAGAGAGAGAGAGAGAGAGAGAGAGAGAGAGAGAGAGAGAGAGAGAGAGAGAAACATCAATCAGTTGCCTCCTCTACATGCCCCAACTAGGAATCGAACCCGCAACTGGATGATGCTCTAACCAACTGAACCACACCAGCCAGTTTCTAATACCTATCTTTTTTCCATTAGAATTCCTGTCTTTATTCCTATTAGTAAATAAAAATCTTCAAGGAGAGACACCCAGTGTTTTCTGTTGTTTGGGATACCAAAGGCCAAAACAATTCGAATAATTTTGTAAGGGTCCAAGCTCTGAAACAACATGAGGGTTTAGGAAAAGTCTAATTGGCTTGCAAATACCAGCTTAATCATTACTTAAATAAATTAATTAAAGGCATAGTGGTAGTCCATGTCTAGAGGAGGAGAGAAATAAAACTGGAGAGTTTCTGACATCTAAAGCACACGCCAAGTGATAACTCCCCTTGGTATTCAGCTCTGAGGATGCAGAACTAGGCAAGCAGATGGCAGGATTTGGAATAATCAACAGAAGGAAACAGTTTTTAACTCCTGAAAGGTCAGGCTTTTTAGTGAGTCTTGACTGTTAAATGGAATTATCTGTCAGTGTTAAATGGAATAGGTATAGGCCCAAGAATATGGCCCTCCCCTTACTGATTGTGGAAACATTGGTCAGTCATTAAATGTCTCTGAGGCTCAGTTTTCTCATCAGAAAAGAAAAATGGGGTTAATTGTGCTGAACCATACAAATCAAAAGAAAAATCTTTTAGAAATTATAAAGCACAAAAAAATTGCTACAAAGTATGATTACTACTATGATTCAATTATGAGATAATTTAAAATATTTTAAGTTAATCAAAATCTGATTGATGCCCAACTTGTTTGGGTTTTTTCCTTATTGTGCTACAAATGCAATTTATTTTAAACCAAGGCTTAGAAAGTCCAGTTTTAAGTGGATCAAAGTCAGCTGTTCTAATAAGTCCATTTTTATTTTCTTCTAAGTAATCAAGGACCTGTCTAGTGTACAAAGTTCCAAGAATTCTTTGATTCTCCACACTTATTCAGTGTTCAAGGTTGACCTCTGTTTTCTTGCCCTGTCGACTTCATACTCTAATCAGACATTAGAGATTTTATAACATTTTTGTGACTCATAAAATTATTGGAATAGTTATAAATATAAAAATTTTGCAGAAATTATCTGCAGTGATCCTTTTCTGAATCTAATTTAATAAAAATCTGTGTGTTTAAGTATTTTATAAAATATAATCTCTTTAAACAACTTCAAGAAAGTAATAGTCTAACGAAGAAATCAAAGTGATCGTAATCTTTCATTTATATGCCTCTGTTGACGTATTATCATTTTCATGCATTTTCTTAACAATAAACAGTTATTTGTGCCAGATACTTACTCAGACCTGATATTTGGAACATGATGATTCTCATGAGCCTTTAACACTGTCATCTGTTTAATTATGTTAATGAAGAATTCCTTTCATATCTAAAATGTTTATAGCACAGTCCTTTTGCATGGGACTCAGACTTGTTCAAATAAATACATTTGATTAGATTATTAAAATGCTAGAATAAAGGACACAACCTAATAACATAACGGTAATTTCATATTTTCTAAAATGAATGGGCAAAGGGAAAATTATGGGACTATATTAATTACTTGGAAGTAAACTCTCTTGTCAACCAGACACAGACGTAATAAGGAAAGACCTAAAGAGTGATTTTTCAAGCCAGAATGATTGAGAAAATAAGACTAGCCCTAGGTCACACATGGTTATAGAGACCTAAATTTCATTCCAAGGCCACTCACTACAAGATGCTGAACTAAAGATGCTGAATCCATCCAGGCAATGTTTCTATCAGTGGATTGCTCAAGGCCACCCCATTTCTTTCCTCAGCTCTCTCTCCTACACAACTCCCGCCCATGGGGATGTAAATCCTCTGTTCTGGTGAAGAGGAACCTGGGGATTTGGTGAGACCATTTCCACTGAGCTAAGAGAAACTCTTCTCCCCTTGACAACCCTGTTCTTTCCACTGATTCTGACAAGAAAATTACCTGAAAAAAAACACAGAATACTGTTTTTACATATAATAATATTAAAAATGATAACAGCTAGAATGTCCTGAATTCGGGACACTGTTGTAATAAATTTGCAAACATTAATTTATTTAATCTTCTCAACACCTATGAGATAGTTAATGATGTCATTCCCATTTTGCAGATAAGAAAACTAAGGCATTAATCAACTTGGAGAAGATCATATAGCTGTTAAACAGCAGAACTGAAATACACAAGAATGAATAAGATTACAGGGATATTAATAATTAAAATGTTTGGAGAGCTTACTGTGTGCCATGCTATATTTCTTTTTTTTATTATTTATTGCTTAAAGTATTACAAAGGGTATTACATATGTGTCCATTTTATCCCCCCGCCCTAGACAGTCCCCTAGCCTCCCCTATCCCCCAGTGTCTTATGTCCACTGGTTATGCTTATATGCATGCATACAAGTCCTTTAGTTGATCTCTTACCCCCCTCCCTCCTGCCCCCCAACCCTCCCCAGCCTTCCCGCTGCAGTTTGACAATCTGTTTGAGGCAGCTCTGCCTCTGTATCTATTATTGTTCAAAAGTTTATAATGGTCTCTATTATCCATGAATGAGTGAGATCATGTGGTATTTTTCCTTCATTGACTGGCTTATTTCACTTAGCATAATGCTCTCCAGTTCCATCCATGATGTTGCAAATGGTAAGAGTTCCTTCCTTTTTAGAGCAGCATAGTATTCCATCGTGTAGATGTACCACAGTTTTCTCATCCATTCATCTACTGATGGGCACTTAGGCTGTTTCCAGATCTTAGCTATGGTGAATTGTGCTGCTATGAACATAGGGGTGCATATATCCTTTCTGATTGGTGTTTCTGGTTTCTTGGGGTATATTCCTAGAAGTGGGATCACAGGGTCAAATGGGAGTTCCATTTTCAGTTTTTTAAGGAAACTCCATACTGTCTTCCATAGTGGCTGCACCAGTCCGCATTCCCACCAGCAGTGCACGAGTGTTCCTTTTTCTCCACATCCTCTCCAGCACTTGTCGTTTGTTGATTTGTTGATGATAGCCAGTCTGACAGGTGTGAGATGGTACCTCATTGTTGTTTTGATTTGCATCTCTCAGATGATTAGTGACTTTGAGCATGTTTTCATATGTCTCTTGGCTTCTATATTTCTTATATACATTATTTTATTTCATTTTCATGATCTTGCTTGGGCAATGTCTAGGTTCCCAAACCCTAATGCTTCATTCTAAATGGAAGGACTTTACATTGGAAAAGTTTCCTTGCCACTTTTCACATTCTTTCACAAAGGAGAAGGAGAAACATTTGGTTGGTGAATTATGGAAAAGGAATCAAACCTGCTGGTGAAATTTGTCTTTTTCGGGGGGTAGGGAAGGGATTTTCTGCTTATAGAAAGCATAGTTACATCTCTTAGAGGCCATGAGGTAAGTTTAGGAGGGCAGTTTTGTCCTCTGCCAGGAAGGTTTGCAGTTTGGGAGGGTAAGTTGAATTCAGAGGTGTTCTGGACTATTGAGTGGTATACCAAAACCTGATTGTCCAATACAAGTTCAGTCTTCAAGAAAGTTGACATTTTGATCTCTATCAAGTGGACTCCTAAATCTATCCCCTCACTTAATCCTGAACTAGTGGTATCTTAGGAACTCACCCCAAGTTCCTAATAGGTAGGTATCAATTTTTGTCTATGTATCAGCTGAAAAGTCATTTTCTAAGATAAATCATTCCTGACTATCTAAAATACCTTCCCCCAAATAACTCCTGATCACATCATCTGGTGCATTTTATTCAGGTCACTTCTCACACCATGTTAACTTATTTATAATTTACTTTTTTGTCGGGCGTTTTCTCTACTAGAATGTAAGCTCCTGTGCATAAAATAGTTCTTGACATAGTTTACAATTAGTGGGTATTTGTTGAATAAGTGAATAAATGATAAATGAAATAACTGGATTATACAAATAAGGAAAGTGAAGTTTAGAAAAGTCAATAGAATTTCATTATCATTCAGCTAAAAGACAGATGGTATCAGAAAATACCTGATTATGAAGTTCAATTTCTTAATCTCTAAGGTTTTTTTACCTCAACAATGTCTATTCTATAAACCACATCATAATGTTATGTAAGGACTAAGATTTATATTAAGACTAAGGCTCGGTGCATGGATTCGTGCACTGGTGGGGGTTGTGGGGGTCAGGCCAAAACCAGCAGTCCAACACCGCCTGTGGCTCCTGCCTGCTGCTCCCACTCATCTCGGCCCTGCTGCGCCTGCTGTGGGCTGCGCCCAGTCAGTCCTGATTGGGACAGCCTTGCGCCACTATAGTGGTGCTCGCCAGTTGTGAGCCCTGCCTCTGGCACCTGTCGGTCAGCTGAGAGGTGCTCCCCTTGTGGGAGTGCACTGACCACCAGGGGGCAGCTCCTGCATTGAGCATCTGCCCCCTGGTGGTCAGTGTGCGTCATAGTGACCAGTCTAGATTTTATGAGGTGGTTTTCTTCAAATTTGTTTTATGACTAAATGACAATTTTTTAAAACTAATTTGCCTGATTGATCCATCCAAGTCCATCACATACTCAACAGAAATTGAGATTTATCAACATTTCCAAGAAAGATAGCATAATATTATTCTTTGATATTTGAAATAAATCTACCATATACTCAAAATCAGAGCTTGGTAAGAAAATTTGTAGGGTTAGATGGAAGACAGTGAGTTATTTGATGGCTAAGAGTAAAGACTGACTACTCTAATTTGCCATAGAGTGACTTAGGCTGGTCCCATCTCTAGGCATTGTGTCTTTGTGAGAATGAGAATGTGTGTGTGTATGTGTGTGTGTGTGTGTGTGTGTGTGTGTGTGTGTGAGAGAGAGAGAGAGAGAGAGAGAGAGAGAGAGAGAGAGAGAGAGAGAGAATTGGCAGAGGATAGGAATATAGGATATAGCAGTGGTCCTATTGACTAAGCACTTTGTTATTCTGTTATTCTTCTTCTAGAGGCCTGGTGCACAAAATTCATGCACAGGGGTGGGTCCCTTAGCCCGGCCTGCACCCTCTCACAATCCGGGACCCCTCGCAGGATGTCTGACTGCCAGTTTAGGCCCGATCTGTGACTGCTGGCTCCTAACCACTCGCCTGCCTGTCTGCCTGATCGCCCCTAACCACTCAACTGCTTGCCCAATCGCCCCTAACTGCTCGCTTACCTGCCTGATCACCCCTAACTGCCTCTGCCTCGGCCCCTGCCACTGCGGCTTCATCAGGAAGGACGTTCGGAATGACGTCCAGAAGGTCGTTTGACTGTCCAGTCTAATTAGCATATTACGCTTTTATTATTATAGATTACAGGAGACATGTATTCGTTTACTATTGCTGCTGAAACAAACTTACCACAATCTTAGCAACTTAAAACAATAAAATGTATTATCTTCAATTCTGCAGGTCAAAAATTAGACAGAAGTTTCAATTGAGCTAAAAACAGATGTTGGTAGGGCTGCATTCTTTTTGGAGGCTCTAAAGAGAGAAACTTGGTTTCTTGTCTTTTCAAGCTTCTAGAGGTTGCCCACAATTCTTGCCTCACAGCTTATTTCTTCCACCTTCAGTGTTGGCAAAGACAACTCAAGTACTTCTCACATCACAGTACTGTCTTCTGCCTCCCTCTTCCACTTTTAATAACCCTTGTGATTACACTGGGCCCACCTGAATTACCCAGGCTAATCTCCATGTGTTAAGGTAATCTGATTACAACCTTAACTCCATTTGCTACCTTAATTCCCCTTTAACAGGTAAGGTAACATCTTCACAGGTTCAGGGGATTAGGATATGAACATGTCTGAGGGGGCAAATAGTCTGCCTACCGTGTACTAAGTTTTAAGAAGCATCAGTCTAGCTCATCGATTCTCAACCTGTGGGTCGCAACCCCTTTGGGGGTCGCACGACCCTTTCACAGGGGTTGCCTAAGACCATCAGAAAACACATATATAATTACATATTGTTTTTGTGATTAATCACTATGCTTTAAAAGGCGAAAGATTTATGCGGTCTGAAGAGAAACCAGAGCATCGCTATGCTTTAATTATGTTCAATTTGTAACAATGAAAATACATCCTGTATATCAGATATTTACATTACGATTCATAACAGTAGCAAAATTACAGTTATGAAGTAGCAACGAAAATAATTTTATGGTTGGGGGTCACCACAACATGAGGAACTGTATTAAAGGGTTGCGGCATTAGGAAGGTTGAGAACTACTGGTCTAGATCCTTTTCTAGTGACCTTTCTAGGTAAGCATTCTGAGAATGTCCGCTTTTTTGTTTTGGAAGCAGATGTGTCTCTAAAATCCAAGTTCCACCGGATACTATTTAATCAACTTAGAATACTTACCTCTTGAAATTGCTGAAAATGTAAATAAGAATACAAATATGCTACATCTGGAAGGTTCTGACAGTAGATTGATTATAAGCAAACACTACTTCCTTCCAACGTCTCTCTCCCTATTCTAGCTGTGAATCTATCTTCATTCCTCCAACCTAGCTTTAGGCCCTATTTTGGCAGCCTCACTGATCTTCTAAATTTGTAGTTAGAGCCATTATAAGATTAAGAATTTTATTCATTCATTGACTGGTTTCAAAGTATTTATTGCATTTTCTCCTATTCGCCAGGTACCTTACAAAGTGTTGGGGATCCAAAAGCAAACATGGCTCTTCCAGATAGCAGCCAGAAGTGACCTCTGAAAATGGTTTACTTTTCACCCAGAAAACCCCAAAAAGTCATGCAAACTAAGAGGTTCAAATCTCCCTGTTCACTTTAAGAGCACACTGGAAATTTCGCAGGCCATCACGGGTATGCATATTTGAAAAGGCACCAAGCATCGGAAGGATGTCACCTTACAGAAGCAGTGTGTGCCGTTCCGTCATCACAAGGGTAGAGTTGGTATGTGTGCCCTGGCCCAACAGGGTGGCTGGACACAGGGTCGGTGGCCCAAAATCAGTGCTAAATTGTTGCTGCACATATTGAAAAATGCAGTGAGTAATGCTGAACTTAAGGTTTTAGATATAGATTCTCTGGTCATTGAACCCATCCAGGTGAACAAAGCTCCCAAGATATGCCGGAGAACTTATAGAGCTCATGGGCAGATTAACCCATACACAAGCTCTCCCTGCCACATTGAAATGATCCTTCTGCAAAGGAGCAGTCTGTTCCTAAACCAGAGAGGAGATTGCACAAAAGAAACTGCAGAAATAATAGCTTATAGCCTGGGAATAAATTCAACATAAAGTAAATAATAAAAGTGAAAACAAACAAACAAACAAAATCCATTCCAACAACATGGCTTTTGCCCTCAGTAGCTCATGGTCCAGTAGGAAGGTAGATTTTTTATGCAAAGGGAAGTCCAGTTTCCTTTATGACTCAAATATAGGAAACTAAGAAGAGACCTTTAAGCATTTGGTCACAGGCTGCCTATTGGCAATTTTTCCTGATAAAGGAATGTCACAAGCTCTGGAGGACATCAATCATGTCTGCCCTCTGAATATAGAAGCACCCTCAGGCATTGCAACAGGCAGAACCATTTCCACACATCTCTAAAAGGATCATGGGAGCAAGAGCAGCCCTGGATGAGCAGACAAAAGAGTTGTTCCCTCGGGATAGCGAACAAAATGAGCAAAGGCAAGTGAGTGGTAAGCAGCTTTCTTTTAGGCAACCCTGGTCAGGTTGGGAGGGGGCCACAGAGGGAGAGGCAAAAGTCAAGCAGGTTTGGGGAGAAGATGCTGAACTTGGAAGGAAGGACACTCAGGAGCTTTAAAGGGTTTGAAGCAGGAGAGTAAAAGGATGAGATTTGCTTCTGATCAATAATGCTGCTCCATCCTAAAGTATAATTCCACTACAGTGCTAATAACTCCTATCATTTCACTTTTGGGGGGGAATACTACAGTGCTAATAACTCCTGTCATTTAACCTTTTTTGCCATTTTCATTCTAAATCTGTATTTCTGCTACATCTTCTTGGTGATGACAGTTTGGGATTACTTGATCTGAAACCGTACCATACCCTGCCCTCTTCGATCACAACAGCTCATTGAAATGAGTTATGGGATTATTGTACAGCTCCTCCTCTCTCCTCTACTTTCTGCATCTTAATATTTTATTCCCCCACTACCGAAGATCATGTTTACCACCAATCAAAGAGGCGGGGGGAGAGCTTAACTTCCAGCCTTTCAACTGTTGCATTCACAACTCCAGATCTTACTATTTAAACATTTGTCTGGATTGGGAGAGATAGGAGGAATGTGTCTATACGTGTAAAATTAATTATCATATATTAAGTTAGTTTCTAATTGTGAAATTCCCATAGGTTCTAGTCCTACTTCTATAAAAGGAATTGGCAATAAGTGCTAATGTGAGTCTCCTATTTTTGTCAATAGTTTTTGATTTTAAACAGTTCCAACTTTCCTCTCTTGTGTTAAACAACTAACACAACATTCTGATTTACTTTTGGCTATAATGCCATGTGGCTTTCACTGGAATTTCTACTGGATCACACTTTTCTGGAAATGTTATCGCCCCTGAGTTCTTAGAACAGTGGCACTGAATTCTTAGAACAGTGGCACTGATTGGAAAGAGCAGTACCAATGTTTTAAATATGCTTGATTTTTTTTAACCCATAGTTGTGGAACTATTTTACTTGTAACAAAGAAAAAAACAATAGTACCATGACACAAAAAAAGGATTATCTCTAAAATTAATTTTGAAAACACTGCACATAGATGAAAATAAATGTGAAATTTTCAAATCAACTTCCCTCATGGAAATCAATAACTTAACAATCTTTACAAAGACTAGTGTCAGAAAACTTTTCATAATGTGTAGGAAGCAGTATAGGTTCCAGAGTCACAGGAGTCTTCTGAAATTACATTAGGTGTTGAGATGGCTGAACAAATAGGAAGTGTTGTGCAGGTCCTAAACAATTGGTAACTTATGAACAAATAGATGGTTCTTTTTAAATGTAGTTTATGAAGAACATGATGCCATAGTCATTTGTTAACATTTCTACCATCACAGATGGTGAGTCATGGTATAGAATCTCAACGGTCATACTGAGTAAGAAATTAGTAGTAGAAGGTGGATTGAAAGTCATGACAGTAAAAAATAAAGTTAATAGAATAAACCATACAAGTCTATATACAGAAATAAGAAGAGAAAACTGTTTCACCTTTCTTCACACAGAGGAAGAAGAGATTTCTTAGCACAATACTGAATATGGTGTCCCAATTAAGTATTACATTCTTTTTTTCATGGAAGAATAGTAGAGAAAATTTGTAAAAAAAAAAAAAATAGTAGAGAAGAATTGATATTTGAACTTAGTTTACTAATGTTTTTTGCATGTATTATGAAATTTAAAGAGTCTTTCTATGGACTCAAAAAAGTGTTCTAAAATGTTATGCTGTATGATAATGCCTATAAAAATATTTTCTATAATATCTACCTATAGTGACATGTGTTTTCCATAGTTAAGGTATACTTGAATAAACCTTATATTAACCTTTGTCTCTATTTTTATCTACCCTCAAAAATGCACATGTTATAAATACACTTAAAAACAAAATATTCTGTTGAAATAAAATAATGTATTTGTAAAGTTAGATACACTAAAAGATCAAAAAACCACTTTTCAGACAAATAGTTAAAGGCCTTTATTCAGTCTATTTTACCAAAGTAAAAAATTATTGCAAAATTGTTTCATAGCTTTCATGAATAGCAAGATTTTAATTGCCAATACTTAAAAGTGGAATCCTAGCACTAGCAATTTTGATAAGCTAAAATTCTGTTTGAGTCAATATTACATGTTAAATAGGCAAGACAGTTTCAGCAATGGAACCGGGAGTCCCTCATATCACTGTTTCGAATGCAGACTACACAAAGAACCATAATTATACAATTTGGTTGTCATTAGTCATGCAGATTTTAGATTTAGAGCTACTTGTTTTGACAATTGTCATCCTAGAATACTAGAAATGTCTTAAGTCAAAGTACAAGTTAAAGTAATAGTATCAAAATGTAAATTCCTTCTTTCTTTCATGCAAAAATGATCAGTCATTTCAATCAGTTTAGTAATAATTTTTTTTTAAACCTGGTTATCAGCCCAGTTGGCATGGTTCAGTGGCTGAGCCTCAAGCTATGAACCAGGAGGTCACAGTTCAATTCCCGGTCAGGGCACATGCAGGCTCAATCCCCAGTGTAGGGCCTGCAGGAGGCAGCCAATACATGACACTTTCTCATCATTGATGTTTCTATCTCTCTCTCCCTTTCTATGCCTCTCTGAGATCATTAAAAATATATTTTTTTAAAAAACACCTAGTTAAAAAAATAAAATAAAATAAAAACCTAGTTATCAGTAATTTTCCCCTAAATGGTCAATTCAGTGGCTTTGTGTGAACACAACTCAAAATTTACTTAGTATATACATATATTAGTATATCCTACATCAGTGTTGAATATTAAGTCAAGAAGTTCTGCTGTTGACTCTATCAACCTCTCCTGAAACAGAATGACAGCTTCATCTTTGAGGTCAATTGGTAAAGTGAAAGTCAGTTAACTTTGCACTAAAATGTTAGGTAAACATAAAGTCACTTTTCTAATTTCTTAAAGATATATACATAAATCACTACCATAATTCTTCATACATTCAAGTTACTATAGAAAAAATAAAACAAATATAAACCAAATAAACACATCGTGTTCTGCTAAAAGGGAAGCAAATCTAAAATAGCTTGTGATATGGGATATAATTTGTCCTGTACGTATGTCCATCGACGCATTAGGTGAGGACACAAATCATCTGATGATTGCCAATGTTTAATTTTCATCTGTGTTAACTAATTAAGTTATTTGTTTTTGTGGGATTGTTTATCTAGAAAAAAACCAAAAACTGTAATTTCTAAATCTTCAAAGGTTCTTGGAAACATATTTATCTAATTTATTCAAATGATGTAAAGATGGCTTCCTGGTTAAAAGTTAGTCTCTGTGAAATGTTGTTTGCACTATTACTGTGCTGTTATACCAGTGCACTGTGATGCCATGTATTACTGCAAGTGTGAGAAAATATGCAGGCAAGACTATTTAAATATATAAACATCATGAAGCACATTCAAATGGAGGAAAGCAGAAGGTATTTTACCTCTAAACAAAGTTTGATATAATTTTTCTATTAAGACATCAATATAGGGACACTTAGCTTACTGAGAAGTTGCATTTTATAAAATAGTATATAAACACAGCATTAGATATGAATCATAGAAAAATATCTCACATGGTATAGGATTCCTCCAGCTATTATAGAAAAACAAATATATCGGCACTTGAAATATGCAAGTATGCTAAGTAACTGCTTGTAAATATGCACATCCACATCTTTATCCAATTTTTAAATCTGACATTTAAATTATAATATAATTAAAATAAAGCATGTAAACATAGCGTGCTGGAACACTACACAGGAATTTTAGCATACACAGGGCAAAACACTTAAATGGCGTTTAAATAGCAAGGTGAATAGAATTTCAATTAAAGTTTGACTCAGCTACTTACATTTCATGTTTAGCATAAACACATCTCTTGACCCACCTCACTAAGGTCTATTTTATCTCATGAGCTATTCCGTACTCTCACAAAATGTGAAATGTTTAATTTAAAACCAAACTTTCCAGTTTATTAACATATTAATCCTCTCCTTGTTTTTTTTTTTCAAAAGGTAATCACAGAGAAGTAAGTACCAGTAGTAATCTCTCTTTTTACCCGATAAAATTGTTATTTCTACAAGTGCCCTGGCAAGCAGTATTCCTGATACTTTTCTGCATATCTAAACACATACAGAAGTATAAAAGAAGCCACAGAGGATAACAGTGAAGTGAATTATTTTTCTCAGGGAGTTGCCTTACTTTACATAAAACATACAGGTGCAAAAAATGTTTATCTTTCAGGCAGGTTGTTAACTGAGACTGGCACGTTTTTCTTTCTTAAGGGAAATCTTTCTAAAGGAAACACTAGTCCACAAAGTCAGACAGTACCAACAATGAGTCATGTTAATAGTCCAATTTGGGGGTGAGAAATAAAAACACAGAACCAAGCAAAGAGCTTACTCACATTCCTTTCAGGCGCTGCCACATTTTTTCGGTGTGTTCTCCTATGAGATATTTAAAAGTGGTGTTTTCCAGTTCTTCGATTTCTGTAGCAGTAGACCCCATGGTGATACTCCTAGGGCAATACAGTTAACAGTCAGTGTCAGCAGCTCAAACAAGCATTCCTCAGTCCACTACAAATCTCAGTTATACGGTTGCATCTTTTATCTATCAAAACATTGCTTACAAAGCTGAGGGCAGCCTCTGCCAGAATAGCTATTGACTTTGACAGGCATATCCACGGCTCACCACATCACCACCTCCCCCTCGCCCCCCAAAAGCAGACAGCAGTATAAACAGATCTCTGACCTCACAGAAACAGTCCGCACATGGGAGCTGCTACTGTACTACTGACCGACTGAGCTCTCCAGATCTCCCTAAAAGCAGCTCATTTGTTTCTGCTCCGCGCACTGAAACACATCAGAATTCCTACAGTTTACGAGATCTGTTATGCACAAGAGAAACGTGAATGACTTTAGCGCACCAGAAGAAGCTGAATGCCTCCCTACCAATGGAAGGAGGGCAGGATGGAATAAGAAAACAGATGGCAGGAATCAGTATCAGCAGCACCACCCTGAGAAGAAAGTGCCTGTTTTAAATGCCAAGGTTTTTGTCTCCTAATTGATCTGGAACCAACAGTTGAAAATGATTCATGCTCTCACAAACATGCAACACACATTAATGACAACAATGAGAAAATAACATACAGAGCCATACAGAAGACAGACCACAGAGCTCCACAGGTTGTTATTGTTGCTATAGTCATGCTTATTCACCTTCTCCTAGCAACTCCAGGCAGTAGGTAACTGCCAATTTAGTGGAAAACACAGCAGTTGCACACAGCCAGCTCCGTGAATCCTTTGGGGATTAAAAAAATAAAATGAAACTAGTGCATATGCTTGTATGTGTGTGTTGAAGAAAAGGGAATGTGAGTGTGTGTGCGTGTAGGGGGGGGGAGAAAGGGAGGGAGGGAGGAGGGAGGGAGGGGGAGAGAGAGAGAGAGAGAGAGAGAGAGAGAGAGAGAGAGAGAGAGAGAAGAAATTGATTATACGCTGCTTGTGCATTTTAGAAGAAAAATGAGCTAAAATGGACATAAACAGAATCAGAACTGAGTTATCTACCAAGCTTCAAACACAAGGCGAGCTTTATAAGTATAAGCTCCATAACAGCCATGGCTATCTACAAACTGTTAGAAAAATATATTTAAAAGCAGTATTTCTTCTTGTTTGTTTGGAAACCCAGAGGTAGTTTTCTTCCTCCCTGCAAGAAAACTTGACTGTTACCTCGAGATTTAAGGTAGAGATACCCATAGATAGTAGATAGATAACAATATAGCTTACTGCGTTCTTACTATGTGTCAGACACTGTTCCTAGTACCTAACAGTATTACCTTCTTTAATTCTTACCTAAAGCCCATGAAGTAGGCAATAGTCCCATTTAACAGTTGAGAAAACTGAGAAACAGAGACATTCCCCAGACTTAAAGCAGTTCTTGCAAATTAAGGAGCAGGATGGCCCTATTTTTTGCAGCCGAAACCTACTTAAGTAGCACCAACCTTGACTTCCAAAGCAGTGCTTTAAAATAGGCGCTTTGATTTAAGTGACAACAAGTAGCATTCCAATATCAAGTTACTATGTCTGTTTAGTAATCAAAGTAAAAACATGTATGTAAAAGGCATCTTTGCAAAATCGTATGAAAAGTGTCTTATGATGACAAATTAGAAGTGGTTAGCTTTTCCGTGCTACCGGCAAGGGTTCCACACCATGTTGTTCTGGGTTCCTGTTGCTACTTAAAGGGACGTTTCCACAAGGTCCGGAGCCCCTGATGTCCTGCAAATCAAGGAGCAGGATGGCCCTGTCTTTTGCAGCAGAAACCTACTTAAGTAGCACCAACCTTGACTTCCAAATGGAGCAGCATCTGCAAAAGGAAAAGTGATGTCATTACCTCATAAATCATAAGAGAGCCTGGGTGAATCTTTTGCTGGCAGCTCATGTCATTGAAAATCGGCTGATGTCAGTGTCATCGTCCCCAGGAATGCTGGCCAGCGAGCTGGGCTGAACGTGCGGCTGCCACTGGAGGCCCTCCTATTGCTGCTGCTTCGCTCCTGGAACCTCAGGCTCAGGCAGCGTTCTGGGAGCCGTGGCTTCTGGTGGCGCTTGGCCCCAGGGCTAACGGCCAGTCTCTCGCAGAGCAGGCCCGCTAGCCTGCCTCCCATGGCTCAGTGTAGCACATACCCTGCGCTAGGTGGACTGTGCCATCCCCACGAGCGAGCTCACACAGTGCGTGCGTGGGGCAGGCTCCCCGGGAGGTTCTGCACCTGTGTACAACAATCTCCCATGAGCACCCGCGGGCGGTGCCTCCCCATCTCCCTTCTACAGCGACCCTGCAGAGACTGAATAGAAAGAGCAGGCCACCGCAGGAAAAGCTGTGACCAGGAGGAGTTTCAGGGTGAGTGGACTGCTCCAGCTCCCGGGTTCTCTGCTGCTCCCCCTAAGCTCACAGGCTGGTCTGGAGGCACAGGTGCTGTCTGCGCCTGCTCAGCAGTTCCCCACTGAAGACCGGAAGGGTCTGCAGCCCCCACTGCTCAGGCCATGGGGTGGGTGAGAACAATCCCCGAATGGTCTTAAGCTTTTCTTCTACAGACTCTTACACAGAACATGGAAATAAGGTTGACAGAAAATAAACAGCTCCTAAAAAATGAAGGTGGGGGTGGGTGTTAAATCAAGTGAAGCTTCAGTTTCCCTTTCTGCAACAAGCTTTTTCCTGAATTTGGCCTGAAATTAATGTCTTTAGCTAGCAGACAGCTTTACACAATCCCTACCTAACTCCTATGAACTTTTACCAGAGTTGACAGAAAATAACTTAGTCCTTGCTCTGAAAGTACCAATTGTACCTTCACTGTGTTTTCATTTATAATTCTATTCTAGCTACATCCACTTAATAAACACCTGATTTTTCTTTAATGAGATAGTCAACAAATATCTGAGTTTTGCCCTCAAAAATGAATCACAGTGGAAAATCTCCATAAAAAGCAAATATTCCATTATTGCCATTTTATGAGCCAAGATACCAAAGTCCTTCAGGTTATACCCTCTTTCAGGCCACAGATAGTTTTCTAAGTATGCCATGAAATTTCAAGCGCTCACTTGAGCCAGATTACCAATAATATTGCAGTGCAAATAATGATAGCTGCATGAATGGTGAAATCTCAGAAATGTCACAGTTCTTGGGTCATGGACAAAGAATTGTATTTATTACTCACACCAAAATCAATAGCCATAGTATTGGCACTTTTGTGTAGGTTCTTTGAGCTCTAGTTCCCACAAGGTGGTGGGAAGACAGGCAGCTAACACCTGCCCTCACAATGAATTGCTTTATGAAGGAGAACCCTTGAGCTTAGGTAACCCGGGTTTTTATGGTGGGTTCCCATAAAGGTGGGCATGCCAGACCTTCTCTTCAGAGGGAAGCATTGTCTTTATTAACCTTACCTGTCACTTACCCCAAAGGGAGTACTCAAATCTTTAAGAAGGTATTAAAAAATTACTTGCAAAGCATATAACCAACACAAGTTTCATACCCAAAACATATAAATAACATCTAGTAATCCATAAGCCAAACACAAGCAAGTTAGTAAATGGATAAAACTATGAACAAGAACATCACTAAATCAGAAACATAAATAGAAATTAAGCATAATAGGTGTTTTAAAAAAAAATTACTAGTATTTAGTGAAATCTAAAAGGGATCACGTAGACATGCTCTTTCATACCCCAAAATTTGGGGGTAAATAAAGATTTGGCAATACCAGATGCTGGGGAGGATGTGGAGCAATAGGAACTTTATTTCCTGCCATGTACGTATTGGCAAAATCGCTTTGGAAAGCAATTAACCACTATCTAGAAAAGTTGAAGATGCACATATTCTAAAATACTATCCTACGCGTCTAAAGGAAATATGTTAGTCTATTTTGGCTGCTGTAACAAAATATAGTAGACTGGGTGGCTTATAAACATCAGAGATTTGTTTCTCACAGTTCTGGAAGGTGGATAGTCCAAGATCAAGGCAATAACAAAGTCAGTGTCTGGTGAAAGACTACCTCCAGGTTTGTTGATGGCTGTCTTATCTGCGGTGTCCTCACATGGTAGAAGGGGCAATGGAGCTCTCTGGTGCCTCTTTTATAAGGTAACTAATCCCACCCACGAAGGCTCCACACTCATGACCCACCCGCCTCCCCCTCGCGAAGGCCCCATTTCCTAATACCATTACATTGTAGGTTAGGTTTTAACATATGAACTTTGGAGAGGGGTTGGGGGGAGGACACAAACATTCAATCCATTGCACACAAAAATGTTTTAACTACTTACAGTTAACTGAAAAATGGATAAATGTTGACATAGTCATAAAATGGAATATAATATGATAGTGAGCATGTATGACTTGTAGTAAAAGAAAGTATGTACATAGGTATATCTTAAAAATAGGGTAAAGAAAAAAATCAAGTCCAGTAAGAATTTAAACAGTATTATTATGATTTTATTTATTCATTTATTTATTTTTGCTAATTAGAAAATACATGCATAGTTATTAAAAGTTTAAAGAAGTGAATAGGAATGGTAAACACTAACTCTGAATAATGGTAATCCTATATAATAAAACCCTAATATGCAAATAGACCGTATGGCAGAACGACCAGCAGAATGACTGGTCGCTTTGATACGCACTGATCACCAGGGGGCAACCAGCAGTGATCAAGGGGCAGGGCAGGCCAGTGGGTGATGCCTGGCTGCCAGCCAAGGTGGGTGCCAGCGGGGGCTGACCCCCCAAATTGCTCTGCCTGCCTATCACCCCACAGATGGTCCTGATCGCCAGCCAGGCCTAGGGACCCTACCCTATATATTGGGAACAGTCTCTTAGATTTAAAAATTAAAACCTGGCAAGGCTACTCTAACACTGAAAAAACAGGCTGATGCAGCGATGACATGCTGGACTCTGGCTTGCACATTTTGTGGTCAGCCCTGATTCTGACACTTATAACTGTGTGACAAAGCCAAGTACTTAACTTCTCTCTGCTTCAGTTTTTCCACCCATAAGATGGGGAAAATGGTACTACTGCCTCAGAAGGATCATGTTATGTACTACTTTTTATAATCAGGGCAAAAAAAATGTAGCTGCCCATATAACAGCAAGATTCCTTTCACCTGTAAGAAAAGTATAGTCACTGGTGCATGCAGCATCCCGGACTGCAAGAGGGATGTCTGACTGCTGGTTTAGGCCCAACATTCCCCCGAGGGGTCCCAGATTGCAAGAGGGTGCAGGCCGGGCTGAGGGCCCCTGCCCCATGCATGAATTTTGTGGCCTCTAGTTTATGATAACGGGGGAGGAGAAATGCTACTCAACTGTTTTGGAAGTGTTTCATTTCTTAAGCAGGGTATAAATATACAAGTTTATAGGTAATATCTTTATAATTTTTAGTATTTATGAAATATTTAATTTAAAAATTGTTTTAAATATCTAGAGGAAGAAAGTCTGAACAAAAAGCCATGGTTAGATTGTAAATCAAACTAAAATATAGAATAACTCATGTAATTGATGACGTATAAGAAAAACAGGGAGAACCAAGATGGTGGAGTAGGTAAATGCCAGTACTCGCCACCTCCCACAACCACATCAAAACTACAACTAAAATATAGAACAAACATCATTCAAAACTTCCTGAAAACTGACTGAATGGAAGTCCTAAAACTAGAGAAGTAAAGAAGAAACCGCACGGAGACTGGTAGGAGGGGCAGAGGCATGGAACAGGCTGGTCTAACACCATGTGTGCCATTTTTTTCAATCAGGAGGGATATCTCTTGGCTGCAGAGGCCTCCCATGAGGAGCAGGGTCCCAGCCCACAGCAGATCCCCAGCCCATGGTTTTGGAGCTTGGAAGAGAAGTCGCTGTAACTCCAGGCTATAAAAACAAGCAGGGATTGTGGCTGAGTGACATGGAGGCTGCTGGAGACACAGGCAGTTCCTCTTAAAGAGCCAGTGCACAAAATTACAGGGACTCGCTCCCTCTGAGCCACAGTGCTGGGGCAACAGCTTGGGGCGGGGGAGGGGGGGATTGGATTGCTGGATTGTCTTATATTGGAGCAAGAACTCAGGGACAGCTTTATCCCAGACAGGGGTGCTCACAGGGGTCATCGTTCCTATGCTGAGACCTCCCCCATCACAGAGCTGACTGACAGCCCTATCTGAGTTTCCATCAGCCTGACTCACACTGTTTTCTCTGCCCTGGTGATTCTCTGAGACCCTGCCCTGTCCAATTTTGCAGACCCACCCAAGCTGTTTTCAAAGATATGAAAAAGGACCAGTCAGAAATTAAGCATACACTAACTGAAATAAAGAATAATTTATAGGGATTCAACAGTAGAGTAGAGGATTTCGAGAATCAAATTAATGATTTAGAATATGAGGAAGCAAAATACACCCAATCAGAAGAGCAAAGAGAAAAAAAGAATACAAAAATATGAAGATACGTGTAAGGAGCCTCTGGGACAACGTTAAGCATACTAACATTTGCATTATGGGAGTGCCAGAGAAGAGAGAGAGCAATACATTGAAAACCTACTTGAAGAAATAATAACGGAAAATTTGCCCTACCTGGTGAAAGAAATAAACTTACAAGTCCAGGAAGTGCAGATAATCCCAAACAAGAAGAACCCAAAAAGACCCACATCAAAACACATCATAATTAAAATGTCAAAGGTTAAAGACAAAGAGAATCTTAAAAGCAGCAAGAGAAAAGCAGTCAGTAAAAAGAAGAAAAAGATAAAAAATATGAACAATAAAATGGCAATAAATACATATCTATCAACAATAGAATCTAAAAATCAAAATAAACAAGGAACCTAATGAAAAAAATAAACTGATAAATAAAATAGAACCAGAGGCATGGAAACATGGAACAGAGGAATCTCAGAGGGAAAGGGGGAGGGGGGACAGGAAGAGATTAACCAAAGAACTTACATGCATATATGCATTACCTATGGACACGGACAATAGGATGGTGAAGGCCTGGGGTGGGGTGGGAATGAGGTGGAGGGGGCGAGGGGAGAAGGGGACATCTGTAATACTCTCAACAATAAAGATTTTTTTAAAAAAAGAAAAGTAAACTCCAGATGCTCTCGAATATTGGGATATTTTCCTTTGAACAGACTGGTTTAGAAAATACAGAAGTAAATTTGCTAGGTATCTACCCAAGAAAAATTAAAGATGTAAATCCATACAAAAACCTGCACACAAATGTTCATAGCAAAATTATTCATAATAGTCAAAAAATGGAAACAACTCAAATATCTATCAACTGATGAATGACTAACAAAATGTGGTAAATCAAAACAATTGAATACTATCCTATATAATAAAAGACTAATATGCAAATTGTCCCCTCAAGAGTTTGACCGACCAGGAGTTCGACCACTCACTATGACGGAAAGGCCCTGGCTGGCAGCCAGGGGAAGGAAGGCCCCAATAGGCCTTGATAGCCAGCCAGGCCTAGGGACCCTACCCATGCATGAATTTCGTACACCAGGCCTCTAGTCTAACAATAAAAAGGAATGAAATATTGATATATACTCAACATGTATAAATCTTAAAACCATTTTTCTAAGTGAAAAGACCAGAAAAGGCAAATTTATAGATGCAGAAAGTAGATTAGTAGTTATTTGGAGCTAGGGGTAGAACAGGCAGTTAACTAGAAATGGACATGAAGAATTTTATCAGGGTGATGAAAATGTTCTAAAATTGGATTATGATAATGATTGGACAAAAATCTTGGAACTGTCATGAGCATACCTAGATTGCAGGTTTAATCCCTCGCCCCTGTTGGGGCATGTGTGGGAGGCAACCAATTGATATGTCTCTCTCAAATCAATGTTTCTCTCTCTCTCTCTTCCTCCCTCCCTTCTACTCTCTCTAAAAATCAATGGAAATAAATATCCTCAGATGAGGATTAACAAAAATTAAAATAAAGTTTAAAAGGTATGAAAGTTTAAGTGTAAACTTGTTAAATAAGTGTAAGTATAATATGTTGTTGTTACCAACAGGAACCAAAAATAATCCCACTTAAAAAATTAGGAAGAGAGGACAATTTTCTGGCCTTGCAGAGTATGAAGACATGAAGTCATGTTTGAGGTTGATAGATCAAGATACCTACATTTGAGCTCCACAAATATGGAATTGATCACCAGCATAAATAAAAATGAAAATGATTGAAGGTAGTTACTAGTGAAGAGTAGGCTACTAGTGAACACTTGTGGTAGCTCCAGGAAATTTAGTAGGAAATTTGATATTAATATGTACCTTACTTTCCTATTTGATTTTTTTTTACTATATTCACATATTACATAATAAAAACTAAGAGAGATATTTAAATATATCTTTAATATCCTATTGACACAAACTTGACTCAGGTTTAAAAATTAACTTATCATCTCTTTCAAACCAGTTTTTCCTCCAAATTTCCATGTTTCTATAAACTGGCACTTTCATTTTTATTTTGCTTCTTTTTTTTTTTGTATCTTCCTGTATTATTTCAAAATCGATGTAACAGTTGTGTGTATTTTTTATATTCAGAAAAAATTTGAATTCTTGGTTCCACTTGTCTATGTCCCCTCTCCTAATCTCCAGGTACTTTCAGTTCTATCCCTGGTAATAAGTCAGTATCAGCCCCTTCTGGTCAGTCTTTCTACCACTACCTGATCTGAGTCACCTTTCCCTACCTGCTGTTAGAACCCTCCTAAGCAATTCATCTCAACTGCGGTTCTTATCACATCCTGCCTATGACCTTTCTCAGGTTGTCCATTGCTTGCCAAAGAGAATACAATTCTTTCTTTTCAGACTTTCTGTTTTTACTTTTCTTTAAAATTATTTAAGAATAAATATTTTTATGTATATACTTGAGACCACCTGCATGTGCCTTTCATAGTTTTACTAGTACCTAACAGGATATGAAAGCCAGCTGTTTCAGATTTCCACTTTTTCCTGGAGTTCAGATCTGCTGGTAAATTGGTCATTCTCTGTCAGAATATTCTGGATTTTGGCTTTGTCAAGTTCCTCTGTTTCTGAGCCTCCTCCGATAATTACTGAGAATTTGAAACAATACTGATAAATGCAAAGTAAAAAATGAAAGTTACCCATAACCCCTGAGTATGGGGTTACTCAAACTCCATAACCTCTCAGAGAAAATAACCACTAAAAACTAGATTATGATATAGAGGTTTAGAAAATTGTATAGTCTTTTATTCTTTTAAAATTTTATGATGAACATTTCTTCATTCCCTTAACTTTTCTTCAAAAATGTATCTAACTGCTGCCTGGTATACCATCATTTAGTTGTACCATGATTTAACCCATTCCTAATTATTTTTCCAATTTTCATTCTATTATAAATAATTCCATTCTAATGAATATTTTTGTGCATCAGTGCTTTTCTGCGTTTCTATTTCTTAAGAAGAAATGCATATAGAAATACTGGAGGCCCAGTGCACGAAATTCATGCATGGGTAGTGTCCCTAGGCTGGTGCGGCGATCAAGGCTGATCTGCGAGATGACTGTGGGGGGCAAACAGGGGGCCCCCTCTGGCATCCACCTTGGCTGGCCTGGGGCCTGCGGGCTGGGGGCAGCTCCTGCATTGAGCGTCTTCCCCTAGTGGTCATTGCGCATCATAGCGACTAGTCGTTCTATAGGTTCTGCCATTCAGTTGATTTGCATATTAGGCTTTTATTATATAGGACTAGAGGCCCAATGCATGAAATTCATGCAAGAGCCTTGACCCCAGCCCCTGCCCGCTGCCACCACGGCCAGGGAACTCTGCCACCTCTGCCACAGCCCCAGCCCACTTTGGCTTTGTCTAGAAGGAAGGATGTCTGGAAGGACATTTGGTCTAATTAGCATATTATGCTTTTATTATTGTAGATAATATGTCAAGTTTATAAATGTAGTATAAGTTTCTTAACATTTGCTCCAATTTATTCCCTCATCTGCAATATATGAATGTTCCAATCTCAGGGCACATTAATAATGGCTATTATATCTTTTTCTTTCAGATTATTCACCAATATGATAAGCAAAAAAAATGTGTATTTTACTTAAATTTATTATTAATGGGATTTCTTATGTTAATTTTCTTTTATTGGTTCTTTTTATCACTTTAAGATATTCCTTGCTCTATTTTTTGTTTATTTTTCTCATATAGGGTTTGCAATTTTTATTTTAGATTTATAAATGTTCTTAACATATATTCACTTTCAGCCTATCACAAATGATACAAATATTTTTCTTGTTTACCATTTGTAATTTACTTTTTATTACATTTTTATATCATTTACTAGTAGACCTAATTTTTTTTGAGACCTAATTTTTTATGTAGTTGAATCTGTCTACCTCTTCTCTATGGTTTTGTTATTGCTCTTTTGCATTTGAGGTTTTGCCTCAAGTCAGTATCCCGTACTATTGACTTTTATTTTATTCTAATTGATATACAGTTTTACCTTGTTTATTTAATGCTTTAATTCATAAGGAATTTACCTGTGTTTATATGAAAAGTACACATATAGCTAATTTTTCCCAAAGATTTCACCCATATTCTGAAACCATTTATTGAAATTTTCCTTCTACCCTCATTGCTTTGTATTTTGGCCTTTATCAAATAATATATTTTTATATATACTTGTATTTGTCCCTGGAGCATCTGTGCTATTTTATTGCTCCATCTGTCTATTATGTAAGTCCTGCAGTTTTACTAATAAGATTTTGGTACATTTTATATTACATTTAAAATTACATAGGTATTACATTCTAGTGCTTTTACCAGGCATACATTGTCTGTCCACCTTACATCAATACCAGTATTTCAATTTTTGTACCCATTTTATAGACCAGGAAACTGAGCTCAGAGCGGTTAAGCGATCCAGCTAATACATGACAAATTTAGAATTTAAACCTAGATGTATGCAACTCTTAAGCCTATATTCTTAAATTTTTAATCTTCTTTTTAAAGCAATCTAGTTTAAAAATGAGTTGAGGTTAAGAGAGAAGAACATGAAATATTTTAGCAAAGAGTCAGAAGGAAGGAGAGACAGACATTAATCAGGAACTTTCATGTCAGATCCTTTCCGTCTTGGAAGTGAGATCATCAGAGATTCTGGTCAGTTCATCATTTTCTTTAGTCTTCTGATCAGTGGTCTTCTCCAGCCAGTGGATGCCCATCTGCTCCTTCCTCAGACTCACCTGGAAGGCCGAGGCCTCCACTTCGGCCTTGCTCAGGACCTGGGTGATCTCTTCATTTACCAGCTGTTTCTCTTCCGCATGAGCCTTCATTGCTTGGTATCTCTGTTCTTCCTTTTCAATTCTTACTATGTAATCCTCGACACACTTCTTCAGCGATTCTTCATTTAAAGGATAGCCTAGATCACTTTCTTCTGTTTCTCAAACCACTTGAAGAGGTCAGAGACTTTTTCATGGAGTTCAGGTCTGCCAGTAAGTTGGTCATTCTCTGTCAGAACATTCTGGATGTTGGCTTTGTCAAGTTCCTCTGTTTCTGAGCCTCCTCCATGTCTGATGCATGATCCCCTCAAACTTCCTCAGCTCCAGGTTCTTCACGTGGAGCTTCTCATGTCTGTTCTTTAGCAACAGGTTTGTGTCACATCTGTGTTACTTCCACCGCCACACCCAGGTCCTTCTGGCTATATTCTAATCATTGATTTTGGTAAAGAAGATTGACCGGCAGCAAAGAAGATAGTCGAGTCTTACCTTTATAGGGCTTATATTCTAGTGAGGAAAACAGGCAATGCACAGTGTAAAGTGCTTTGGAGAAAGAATAAAGCAATGTGACAGATTTTATTTTCCAAACGTTGGAGAATAGAATATATATATATATATATATATATATATATATATATATATGCAGCCAACATGTTCTTTTTACAATGTCATATTGACAGTTCTCCATCAACAACAGGGCTTATATCCCCCTCCTCTCTTGAAGCTGGGTAAACCTTCGTAACTTCCCAAACCTATACAATGACGCAGCAGAAGTGATACTGCCTGGCTTCCCAAGGCTAGGTTATAAATGGTGATATGACTTCTACCTGGTTCTCTCTCTCTCTCTCTCTCTCTCTCTCTCTCTCTCTCTCTCTCTCTCTCTCTCTCTCTCATTTGCTTTTGGAGCCTTGAGCCACCATTTAAGAGTTCTGACTACCCTGAAGCCACCATGCTGGAGAGATGCTACAGAGAAATAGAAAGGTGACTGAAGAGCGCGAGCTGTTTCAGAACCCAGCTTTTTTATGCATCCCAGAAGGTGCCAGGCTGTCAATGAAGGCTGAGAGACCCCAGCCCCAGCTACTGTCTGACTGCAACTCATAAGAGACCCAAGCCAGAACTGCCCAGCTGAACCACTCTCAAATTCCTGACACACGGAAACTGTGAGAGATAATACATGATTATTGTTGTTTTAAGCAACTGCATTTGATATAATCTTGTATGCAGCCATAGCAACTGGAAAAAGCACAGTAAAGGAAAAGAGGGGAATAGGAGTGGATTATGTTTGACATTGATATTCAGGGATGGCTTCCCCAAGGTTGTAACATTTGAGTAGAGAATGAAAATGAAATGTATGAGAAAATAAAGAAGCCATGGACATATCCATAGAAAGAAAGCTTCAAGCAGGGGCAATAGGCTGGGGCTGCTTAGCTTACTGGACAACTGGCAAGGAGATGTGTTTCTAGAGAGATGTAAGCTAGAGGACAAGTGGTTGGATAGATGGCAAGAATCATATATCTGCAGAACCCTGGGGGCCCTGAGCGTATGGGAGATTTTGTTATAAATGTAATGGGAAGTACTTGGAGGGTTTTGAGCAAGTGATGGGTTCTTTGTGCATTAAAAGCACCCTCTGGATAACTTCTTCCCTAGTATTCTCTCTCACACTGATTTTGCTCCTGTTTTCTGTGGCTTCAACATACAATGCTCTCTGGCAAATGTGGCTCTGTGGTTGAGCGTCTACCCATGGACCAGAAGGTCCTGGTTTAGTTCCCCGTCAGGGCACATCCCCGGGTTGCAGGCTCGGTCCCCAGTAGGGGGTGTGCAAGAGGGAGCCAATCAATGATTCTCTCTCATCATTGATGTTTCTCTCTCCCTCTCTCTCTCTCTCTCTCTCTCTCTCTCTTCCTCTTCCTTCCTCTCTGAAGTCAATAAAGATATATTTTTAATGTTTTTTATAAAAAGATATTAACATGTAGTTTGTTCTTCATGAACCATTAATTCAGAGAATTTTAGATTTTATGTTATCCTTCCACAATATTTTTTTGCTTCTTTTTAATTGAACTCATCTCTATTCTTACTTGCTTCATACACTATAACCAAAATGAGAATTTCTTCCCCAAATGGAGCATTTTTTAGCATGACTCTGCTACCTTTCAAAGCAACAAGGTAAAAACAAATATTTCCATCTAAACTTAAAGCTAGCTGTGAAATTATTTGATTCACTATTTGTTAGCTAGAAAAGGCCATAATTTTTAAATATGCATCATGGCTCATATAGTCTTCACTTGGCAAGAAAAATAAAAGCATTGTGTAAGTCCGCTGTTGAACACATTTACAGACTATGTTGCCAAGTTCATCATATAGATTAGCATGAATAGCCTAACTGTAGTTTCAATACAATGGACATTTAGTGACAATGAAATGCATTTTTATTTAAATTCTTTATTGTTTAAAGTATTACATATGTCTCCTTTTTCCCCATTGGCCTCTCCCCAGCCACTCCCACCTACCCACCCCCAGCACATGCCCTCATCCCCCCTACTGCTGTGTCCATTGGTTTTGCTTATATGCATGCAAATAAACACATGAAAACACCTATCAAATGATTTGTTGATTCCATGGTCAGTTTTATGAAGATTAGAGTAGAAAGTTCAAGAAGTTATTTCCTCCCTCACATGCTAGATAATCCTTAACATTATAATGAGAGAAGGCTTTTTATTTTAGCATTACTCAAAAATATTAAAATGCAAATAACTCTCAGAGAAGTAAGACATTGACCTAAAGTTCCATAAAGGGATAAATTACTGACATCAAATCATTTCTTAAAATAATCCAGAGAGTCAGAAGAGCACATGAGAGCTTTGGTACATGAAAAGGAAGACAAGAGATTCCAAAAAGGGAGGTTATTTTGCAAGAGACTAATCTCTCCCACTTCAAAACCTAGCCAAGTCATTAAATTGGCCACACTGATATATAACAAACAGTTCTTTTAAAAATAGTGTAAAATTTATCAAATTTTCCACATTTTACATTTTTAAAGTATTTTTGGTTTAAATAATGCCATATTCTTCATATTCAAAAATAATAAATTTGACATTGGCTTACACATTTTACATTTTTTCACATGTGCACAGATGTGTCAAAATATGATTATCCACTAAAGTAGTTTCAATAAATACAAGGAATGTACCTGTATATTTATTTATGTTGTTCTGAACTCACATCGACAAGAAATACATACTTGCAGTACCGTATGTTAATATATATGCACATGACCCCCCTCTCATCAGCAGCGTTAAATACTGAATATTCATTATTTATTGTATACTTGTTCTTATCCCATTCAAGAAAACCCAACTGCCTTCATCATTACCTAAAACCCTTAATATAATTGCAGCAATTATCTAAATTTAAAAAAGAAAAAGGAAGGAAGGAAAGGATGGCTGATTAAAATATCTGAAATCACAGAAATAAGATGTATGTGTATCTAAGAGGGTGAATCCAGTTCTAAATATATATAACAACTTCTTATCTAGACATACTGACAGGCATTGCTGGCCCCACATGATTTAAATGAACAATTTAGATTTATGAAGAGTTTTACAAGAATTTGGCACAGCATGGTGGTAGAGGAGAGTGAGCACTGGATTTGTATTCACAGTAACTGAGCTCAGCTTCTGCCCCTACTCCTTGCTAGTGATCTAAACACTTAAGCTTTCTATATTTCATTTCTTCATCTCTAAATAAGAACCCAAAAAAGGTAAATATATGCCTGGATCTATTCCCAGACTCGCCACTTACCAACTCAGTGACCTTGGAGAAACTATATTTCCAGTTTCCTCAGCCATAAAGTATCACTCACTAGTCACAGAACTGACTTCACTGGATTGTCATGCAGTTTCAGAGACATAATACATGTAGCCACCATGGTCCTTGGCTGAAGGAAAGATTCGATAAATGGGAGCTATCATTACAGTACTGAAGGGAGATAGGGAAAACCTCCCTCCTAATCTTAGACTGTTCCTGTGATGCTCAACTTCTAATAATGTCTATGATAAACAATTACACATCTAAATTGCTTTTAAACCATTCCAAACTGACCATATTTAATCAATTTAACTGATAATAGAGTATTAATAAAATGAACATAGAAGAAAATTTGAAAGTATTTTGTTACTTAGTCATAAATATTTATAGACAAATCTGTTTCTGACTTAATTAGCTTCACATGTTAGAAAGGGAAATATTAAATTTAAAAATCCCAAATTAACTATTGTAAATGAAGTTTTACGTGAGTAAAGCAGGAAATGACCGGCTTAAGGCTGTGCCTGGATATTAAAATTATTTCTCCAACATTATAATAAGCCTGTCAATTCCAAGTCCTAAGCATCAAAATTAAAATCAGTTTGAGAGGTTTTTATTGGGCATTTAGAAACATTTACTAAAAATTAACCTAGTTTAATAATTTATGTAATTATAAAATATTTTGTTTTATTAGCTTATTTTAAAATAGTATAATCAAGCATTGCTTTTTCAAATTAGCTTATCATATTATAATATTTTAAACCTATGTAATTTCAGGAAAATGTAAAGTTAAAAACTCAACCTTAAGTATTTCAAAATACGTTAACATATATTCTATGATTTTTTTAAAAAAAAAAAAACTATGCTGGATTTAACAAAAACTTGATGCATTTTAATCCTTTATTTGACAGATGTATCTATATGTGTGCTTTCAAGACAAATTACTTTTTAACACCAGAGAAAACACCAAATTTTTTAACTGCTACTGAGTAAATTTCTAAGTAAATTTGGAGTTAAAAAAATCATTAGAAATGTATGAAAATATCTTACATTCTATATGAATTAAACTCTTTTGTAAGGTCAATATAAATCTACATATACCATGTAATGTGTTAGCCATTCATTCTCTCAACCAGAATTATATTAGCATCTGCTTCCACATACGTATATTTTTCAACAAATTTTTACTAGTTTGGATCATGCTACTTACTTGCTGGGTGAAACTAATTTTTGGTCCAAATTATAACCCTGACATAACTTTGAAATCAGGAAAAAAAAACTAAAAATATAGTTTAAGTGTATTTATTCCATGCAATTTTTTTCAAATTTTGTTACTTGTTTGCTATAATGATGACCTCATTAAAAGACTTAATGTACTCTTTGTTACTGTCTATTAAGCAAAATATTTGATTTGCCAACAAGTCTCATTTGTTCAAACAGAATAAATTAAATTATGAACAATATCTGATGTATTCCAAATATTGTTTTGCGATATTATTTTATTATTTTACTAGAGGCCCAGTGTATGAAATTCGTGCACTGGTAGGGTCTCTAGTGGCTGCTGGCTGCTGGTGGGTACTCCCTTCCTTCCCCCTGCCGGCCCCGCCCCCTGGTTGAACTCCCAGACAACTCCCAGTCAAGGGGACAATTTGCATACTATGCTTTTATTATATAGCATTTTTTAGAATTTATAATTTTTATAAATCTCATTTTTATTCTTTATAGCATATTATTCTATTGGGCAATAAAATAACAATACCTATTTTGGGAATAGAAATCTCTGAGTTCCATTGCATATCTTTAGAATTTCCACACCATGGATTTACGTCAATGGGTGATAAACCTTTGGTTCTTGAAGATGTCCAACTAGTGTACAAAAGCCAATTGTAAAGATAATAACTTGGATGAGTCTCAATTTTCACATTTGTTTTGAATTCTCTGCCAAAGTCATATATTTATCTTTTAGGAGGAAATATGATAATGACAATAAGCACATGTCTCCAGATCCCAAAGCCAGAACTTACAGGGCAATGATAAAGGAAATCAGAGGGTGAGTACAATTGTAAGAATTATCATTGGTGTGCATTACTTCTATATCTCTTTTACCCTTTAGCTTTTGTAGGAGTGTGTGTTTTGTGAGAGTGTTCTGAATGAGTCTGTTCAAGGCAGCTGCTCTATTTACCTTAAATTACAAATCCAGGAAGCAGTGGGTGGTAGGGAGGATAGCCATCAAAGGGCAGGGTGGCCCGAAGTCAACGTAAATATTGAAGACCACCCAAATCATGCTTTGTAACTGAACTATATATGAAATGTTGACAATGTAAATAACTCAAATATAAAAATATCAATAAGATTATAGAAAACAAAGCCTAGTTCCCTTTTATTATGTTTATGTTTTCTAAAAATTGCCCTAAAAACTAGATAGAACTTACAGATTGGTATAATTAATTCCAAGTAGCATGATACTCTACTGGCTGTAAGATTAACCCCTGATATATCACTGACCATTGTTGTGAGCCACTACAACTTACTCCTGTCTCAGTATCTCATCAAGTAAACCAGATTACAGGTTCTGAAGGTCAAAACTGTGATTTATTTATCCCTGGGGTTTAAAATTAGTTCATAGACCTTTGACATCAAGCTGCAAAAGGAAGAGGGCACGCCTCCTTTATGAATAATAGGGTTTGGGGGGTTTGAGGGTTGGAAGTAAGGAAGGTGCTATTTGTTATACTTTGTTTTGTTTTATTGCCTTCATAACATTAAAATTGCTCTTTAAACTTATTTTAATCAGACCATAGGATTTGTAATTTTTAATTAGTAATTTTTAAATAGTGGAAACATCTTTCAGAAATAAGTTCATGTTTTCATTTAAAAATACTTTAAGCAATTAAAAAAATAAAATAAAATAAATAAAATAAAAAGTAGATGTAACAATTTATCTTTTAAGATCGGTCTATAAGAAATTCAAGACACTTACTGAAAAATTCTTGTGAAGTATGACATGAGATTTGTAATTTATGAAAATGCTCTTAATAAAGTATATTTTTAATATGATGTAGACTAAACCTATATGGCAATTGAGTGGAGCATTAGGAAGTACCATATGGGCTTCTAAACTGAGGAAATGACACACATGGTCCTGCCAAGTTCCCTCTGCCCCTCCCTCCCCACCTGCCAGTCTCCCACCACATCCTGAATTCTGTCATGATATTGTGTGCCTTTGGTATAAATTACTTAAATGGTGGTCTCCGTGTTCCTCACCCTGACCTTATTATCAATCAGTGGCCTGTATTAAGTTACAGAACTATCAAAATATAAGCTTTTCCAAATGGGGAAAGAGGTGACAAACAATTACAGGACCATAATTAGAAACCAGGGCTGGGTGCTGAAAAGACACTGATAAAATTAAAACAGAGTGTATTGCTCAGAGCAATACAACTATCCCTGACAGGTACTAGTAAACAAGAAGAATTAAAGCACAATACAACTGTCTGGTTACTCTCCCCTATTTATGGTCAAGTTTTAAGCATCTTCTCTTCTATAGGAAGATAGACACTCCCTTTTTCTGTTTATGCTTTCTTTTGATGTCCACACTTAGACCATTGAGTCTAGATGAGTTTACCTCTTAAGAAAAAGAGCTGTGTAAAATATTCATGAAAACATGATTTGGGGACATGGCATCAACTCAGAGGATTAAACATCTGTGGCACTTGCTCTGGTGGCAAGAAAGCAAGGTCATCTTAAGGGGAAATGATGCAGTAGAGGGAGGATTTCTTTGATATATTCTTTCCTACTCATCCTCCAAACCCTCCTCCTTCCTCTCATTTAAATGGGGAGAATAACCATTAAAATGCTGCATGCATAGTATTGTTTCACCATTTTAACTTAGATTGCAGTTACGGGCATTGCTTTTCTGCCTATGATGTTTGTGCCTTCTTGATTCTCTACACTTTTGTCTCCCTTGTCTTCCTACCACCTTTCACCTCTTTCTGGTTATTCTCCCTCTTTGTTTCTTTCCCTTTTCTGTAATGGAAAAATAAAAAGATGTGAAACTGCAATAAAAGGTAAGGTATGAGGATAAAACAAAATAAGTGATATAATGGGCTTATCTAATCTTATCACTTACTGCTCATGTAATATTCTCCCCCCAAGAACTTATTTATCTTACAACTAGAAGTTTGTAGCTTTGAACAACATCTTCTTTCCCTCATACCCAGCCCCCATTCTACTCTCAGTGTCTATGAGTTTGGCTTTTTACAATTCCACATATAAGTGAGATGATATAATATTTCTCTTTCTTTAGTTGACTTAATTTTACTTAGCATAATGTCCTCAAATTCCAACCATGCTCTAGCAAATGGCAAGATTTTCATCATTTTATGGCTAAAAAATATTCCATGGTGTATATATGTATACAGATATACACAATGGACCTCTGCAGTTCAGCTAGACGAAGGAGAAGGTGACGCAACCAAAGCCATTTTGCTGGCCCACCCTCCAGTATACCACTCCCTGGGCAGGTATATACCATAAGCAAGGCATTATTGCTAGTCCATCTGCTGTGGGAGGTAAGAAGAGGCTGAACCGAGGTCAGATATTCCTTATCAGAGGGTTGTAATTCAGGAGGCTGCTATCCGGCACTGCAAAGCACCAACCACTAAGTATTCCACAAGAGTGGCAACATTTGAAAGCCACATACAGATGAAAGCCACAGCCAGCCAGGGACAAATAAGCAATTTCACCACCACCCCTAAAAGTTCGTTATCATCCAGGAGCAAAAGTTATATTCAACAAACAAGCATACAGCCAACTTGATGTGCACGGATGCTATAGGAGAAATCGCTTCTTTTCCTCCTCATCAAACCAATACCGGAGGAACAAGTGTGGAGAAGAAGAAAGGGGTGTCAATCACCAATATAAAATGCTTAATCAACTATAAATGACAGTATGTTATGTGATTTAACTGAGATCTTATTAAGGAAGCCCACTGCCCAGCAGGAAGAATGGGTAACTTGAAAGAATAGAAGTTATTGAAAATGTTATCTATTTTATGTTTTTATCCCTAAATTGAGATTTCACCAATATGATTACTTTTAAATTATTTTTGTGATTCCATATGTAACAGATATATTCAACTAACTGTAGTCAGGATTTCTTCTGTAGATGAACTCATAGTGTAAATTAAAAAAAAAAAAGCAACTTGCACACCATACTACCCAAAGCAATTTATAGATTCAATGCAATCCCCATTAAAATACCAATGGCATATTTCTCAGACCTAGAACAAACTCCCCAAGAATTCATCTGGAATTTTTAAAAGACCCTGAATAGCCACAGCAATCCTGAGAGAGAAGAACAAAGTTGGAGGTATCATAATACCAGATACCAAGCTATATTACCAAGCCACGGTTCTCAAAACTGCCTGGTACTGGCACAAGAACAGACATATAGACCAATGGAACAGAACAGAGAACTCAGGAATTGACCCAAGTCATTATGCTCAATTAATATTTGACAAAGGAGGCAAGAGCATACAATGGAATCAAGACAGTCTCTTCAATAAATGGTTCTGGGAAAACTGGTCAGATACATGCAAAAAAATGAAACTAGACCACCAACTTACACCATACACAAAAATAAATTCAAAATGGTTAACGGACTTACGTGTAAGACGGGAAACCATAGAAGCCATAGGCAGCAAAATAGAAGACATTTGTTGTAGCAATATCTTTACCGATACAGCTCCTACGGCACTGGAAACTAAGGAGAAAATAAACAAATGGGACTACATCAAAATAAAAAGCTTTTGCACAGCAAAAGAAACCATCAACAAAACAACAAGAAAGCCCACTGCATGGCAGAACATATTTGCCAATGCTATCTCTGATAAGGGTTTAATCTCCAAAATTAATTAAAAATGGAACTCCCATTCGACCCAGTAATCCCCCTTCTGGGAATATTTTTCAAGAAACCAGAAACACCAGTCAGAAAGGACAGATGCACCCCTATGTCATAGCTAAGATGTGGAAACAGCCTAAGAGCCCATCAGCAGATGAGTAGATTTAAAAACTGTGGTACATCTACACAGTAGAATACTACGCTGCTATAAAAAAGAAGCAATTTTTACCATTTGCAACAGCATGGATGGACCTGGAGAGCATTATGCTAAGTGAAATAAGCCAATCAGAGAAAGATAAATATCACATGATCTCACTCATGTGGGATATAATGAACAACATAAACTGATGAACAAAAATAGATCCAGAGACTAAGAAACACTGAACAGACAGTCCAACCTCAGAGAGAAGACAGGGAAGTGGGGGGGGGGGGGGTGTTAGCGATCAATCAAAGGACTTATATGCATGCATATTAGCATAACCAATGGACATGGACACTGGGGTGGTGGGGGCTTGTCCTGGGGGAAGGGAATGGAGTGGGGGGGTTAATCAGGAAAAAAGGAAACATATGTAATACTTTAAGCCAGCGGTTCTCAACCTGTGGGTCGCGACCCCTTTGGGGGTCAAACGACCCTTTCACAGGGGTCGCCTAAATACACCCTGCATATCAGATATTTACATTACGATTCATAACAGTAGCAAAATTACAGTTATGAAGTAGCAACGAAAATAATTTTATGGTTGGGGGTCACCACAACATGAGGAACTGTATTAAAGGGTCACGGCATTAGGAAGGTTGAGAAGCACTGCTTTAAGCAATAAAAAAAAGAACATATCTGAGATAATACTAAAGGAAAAAAATGCAAATTGCATGCACATTATCAGGGATTATTAGGAGTAAATAGATGTTAACACATTTTGGACCAGTAGTTTTATTGCTAGCTTTACCCAGTGGCCAGATAAGTTTCTATTGAACGAGTACAAAAGACATTTTACATAAATGTTAAAGGCACACTTTACTATAAAATTAAATACCCATTGCATTTTGGTTATTTATGATATGTTCTTACAAGCTAATATCTTTGTAAAACACTGTAATATGAAGTGAGAATTCTCATGATCTGTCTGCAATGTGTTAAAATAGGGCTTAACAAATAAGGCCTCAGAGATGGCCTTGGTCAGTGATTGCATTTGAAAAATATCGAAAGAGGCATTTGTATGTTTTGAGTGCTGGTTTTCCATCCCCATTGTACAGCTCCTAGTCTAAATTTCCAGCCTACCCTTTCTAATCTAGTACCTTCTTGCTGTCCATATTTGCTTAGTAGGACCATCATTTCCCAAAATGAATCTCTCCTCCAAAAACAGAGAAGTAAATCAAGTAACAGGAAATCAACTAAGGTTGATACGATTTAATCTTCCATTTTATGTCTTCCTGCCTTTGACTTTGAGACCAGGCCATCTGCTTAATGAACGGACTCCAGGCAAGAAATAAATAATCAAGAACATCAGAATTTATTTGATACTAGAGGCCCAGTGCACAGACCTCTATTATGCATATAAGATCTTTGGTTATTCTCTTTCCACCCTCCTCCCTTCCCCTTTCCCTCTGAGATTCATCAGTCTGTTCCATGTTTCCATGCTTGTGCCTTGAGCATCTGCCCCCTGGTGGTTAGTGTGTGTCATAGCTAATGGTCGAACAGTCGCTTAGGCTTTTATATATACACTGAGTGGCCAGATTATTATGACCACCTGACGTTTGTAGGCAAATTAGCCGTACACTGCATCATATGGGATATGGAAGCCGAAGGCTTGTTCGAACACCTTTGCTGTCTGCAGTTACCAAGATAAAACGTCTCCAATTCGCACAGGAACACAAGGATAGGACAGTCAAGCACTGGAAAAAAGCCATGTGGTCTGATGAATCACGTTTCCAGTTGCATCATGCAGATGGCAGAGTGAGAATTTGGCGGAAACAGCATGAAAGCATGCCCTCCACATGCATGAGTACAATCCTTCAAGCTGGTGGGGGCAGTGTTCTGGTTTGGGGTATGTTTTTCTGGCATGATTTGGGCCCTTTAATTCATGTGGAACAACATCTGAATAGCTCAACATACCTAAGTATCGTTGCTGATCAGGTTCATCCTATCATGTTGATGGCCCATCCCAATGCACATGGCTTCCTCCAACCGGACAATGCGCCATGCCACAGTGCTTGTATTGTGCAGGAGTGGTTTTAAGAACATGAGGGAGACTTCACCTTGCTTAGGTGGCCCCCACAATCACCAGATCTCAATCCAATTGAGCATTTGTGGGACGAAGTTAAAGAGCCATCAGGCAGCTGGTTCCACAACCATCAAATCTCACAGAACTGGACAGTGCTATGCATCAGGCATGGTGTCAGATTCCTCGCATCACCTTTCAACATCTCATGGAGTAAATGCCAAAAAGAATCGCCACAGTATTGAAGGCAAAAGGTGGCCCAACGAAGTACTGATGGGGTGGTCATAATAATCTGGCCACTCAGTGCATATAGATAAGTTTTTTTTAATCAATCAAGCCTACTTAACCAACAGTATCCAGTAAGTGCTAATTAAAACACATAATGCAGACACTTAGCATCCTCTTCAGATTACATAGAAAGTATACAATACATAGGCAAATTGTGGAAAAAATACATATGCAAGGTATAGGCTGTTGCTATGTAATATGCTTTCACAGCTACAAGAAGGCCCCCTCTGGACAAAAAAAAATCCTTCAGAAATTTCCTGTCACAGAACCAGAAATTTCTATGATTAGAATAAAGGCACCAATGGTGCTTATTTAAATTTAAAAACTAGTACATTTATCAATTATTTTTCAACACCTTCACATGAATTAGTTGATCAACTAATTAGTTCCAGTCCTCTGAGAGGTTAGTACACAGGACAAGTAAGTTTTGAGAAGAGGGACCTTCAAGAAAGTTAAATAGCATTGCTTATCACAGCAGTGTCTGGGATCAGGGAAGCAGGGATGAGAGAGGGATGTAGAAATGGAAATGGTCTGCCCTAAAACAAATACCACAATTACTTTTAGGATCAGGCTTCTGTACCACGTAACACCTACCACAAATAAAGATCTCCTTTCCCAACTTCGCACTTTTCCCAAAGAACTTCCGTGAAATTTGGAAAGGGAATTTACTCTTATTCTCATCTTAGTTGACATGATATTTGCTCAGACACCAGAGAAGATAGTGGACAAAAGCAAGACACAAGCCTGAAGAATCTTATGTTCCAGATTCAACTTTTATTAACAGGAAACAGCTGGCTTTGCCTCCTTTCCCAAGAACTCCTGAATAGTTCGTTGCTTTTCCATTTTTGTTTTTAAAGTACCTAAGCCAAGACAACGGCAAGCTTAATTTTTAAAATAGGATCAGTGAGAAATGCTGAAATGCCAAGTCAGAACGCACAGGATACAAGCAAGCAAAAATGCAAGAAGGAATTTGGAAGGCAGATTAGGGGGGTGTGGGCCCAAATCTGTGCCTTCCAACTGTTCCCAATAAGCTGTGCTGAGGTCAAAGATGCACTTCAGAATTTATTCAAAACACACACAGACCAAGGAGGTGGCAGATGCTGTTTCTCCTTGGATTCTTAAGGATGTTTTTTAGTAAGGACGCTAGGGTGTTTCCCCAAATGAAGGATTTCTGCCTTTCTTTGTGGGTGAGGTTCTTTCTCCCAGTGACTGCACTTTCCTCATCTATGGTAAAGCTTCTTTGGTACTTCCCTAGTTCATGCAACATTAGTACAGATAGTTTCCCCCCTCAGAACCAGATTCCTCAGATGGCTCTGGGTTCCCTCAGGTAGGTCCCATTAAGGTCAAACAGCAACTCCACAATGGAAAAACTGACCAGTGCATGTTCTCTAAATGTTGGCAGAACACTCCTGGAAGAATGTTCCATATGGATAACCAACTAAACATTTTCCAAAATCACAATTTACAAGGCTAACAGGAAGCAGAGATGTGTTTAAGATTTTTAAACTCAGTTTATACAGACTATAAAATACAGTGAAGGTAACTGTATACTAGTATCTGTTATAAAAGAAATTAATATTTATAAACTGCTTTGAAGTTCTCAAATATAATACACTATAGAAGGATTATAGAAGTTTTGAATCCTTAAATCATCAAGATTTCAGAATACCTCAAAAAAGCTATTTTGTGGAAAAGGTGTTTCAAAAAGTGTTAGAAATATTACTTGAAAAGCCTTCTCAAGAAAAATCTTGAAAAAAATTATAATGAACATCAACTATGACTTCTATTGAAGCTTCATGTAAGAAAGTCTTCTACTTTAACTTGCAAACCAGAGCTATTTCTACTCATTCAAATTTTGCCTCTTTAAAATTGCAAGTATTACTAACATTACAAAAAGATGCAATTTGAATAATTCTGAAAGAGCACAGGATATTTAAAAGTCATGTTACACATAAGTCAGAAATTAATGGTAATATAATCAGCAACATGGTTTTATAATAGAATGTATGGCGTTTGGCAGAAGAAAAGAGTGAATTAAGAAATCAAAATATAATTTGCAGATCTCTGGGAAATGTCTCTCAACATGATCAGATTGTGTACTTAAATAGAAAATTTAAGACCGCTTTTTTTCAGCCTAGATTATATTATTGTTACAAATCATTCACTATAGGTAAGGGCAAAACTGAGGAACTCTGTTCCAATTTAAATAGATATAAAATACATAAAATAGTGTTCAGAGCGTGAATTATTTCCCTTCATCAAGTTATGAGGGTTCTTTCAGTGAAATAGTGTTTCTTGAAATATTTGTGTGTGTTCATGCTACTTATGGGCAGGGTTATTAAGTAGTTGTCTGCCTGCGTTATATAATTTCATTTGTGCAAACAGTAACATTTGGTTAATGTAAATTGATATACACATGAAATCAGGCAGAAAGTCAGATTTTTCTGAATTTAAGTTTTATTTTTATATCAAGCTTAGCTTTTCCCTGTAAATGTATTATTTTTACATTCATATTCATTCAAAGTCATCAGATTTTTCATTCATCTCTGAGAAAAATAAAACATTTTTTTAAAGGTCTGGTAAAACTTGGAGATTCCTAGAGAAGAAGCAATATATTTCTGACTTCAAATATCCCAGATAATTGTAATAGCAGCACTAAAATAAGGACTTTAACTCTGTCCAGCCTTCTAGAAAACTCCTACTATGAATAAAAAAGGTAAATATGAGAATGATGAGTAATCAGTTGAATTATAGTCTTCTCCCCGTCCAGCAAAAAGTGTTTTGAGCAAAGGTTATAAACACTATAACATAAATAAGTACTTAATTTTCAGACTTAACTTGGAATAGACTAATTCACTTAGTATTTCACTAGCCTTTCTATGCTGATGTTATAGCTAGAGAAAGACCCCATTTTCTAAGGACCTCATGCTCTGGCCAACTACTTTCTTTGCACAGATCACCAGAATTCATAGCAGTTCCAACCAAGCCATATGCTCTGTTAATCTTAGTCTATCACTAGTTCTAAAATATTGGTTTATCGGGTGCTAGTGATTTTGACATCTTTAATTCCGTTATATTAAAGAAAAAGAGGGAAAACATATCTGTTAATGAAAAATTACTATGCTCCAGTCACAATTCTAGGTGCTTATACTGTACGCAGTGGTTCTCAACCTTCTGGCCCTTTAAATACAGTTCCTCATGTTGTGACCCAACCATAAAATTATTTTATTTTCGTTGCTACTTCATAACTGTCATGTTGCTACTGTTATGAATCGTAATGTAAATATCTGATATGCAGGATGATCTTAGGCGACCCCTGTGAAAGGGTCGTTCGACCGCCAAAGGGGTCACGACCCACAGGTTGAAAACCACTGGACTATAGTTTTGTGTGATTCAGAGTAGGCTAGCTGCCATAACAAATAACCCAATAATTTTCAAGGTTTAATACAATAGAATTCCACTTCTATGTCAATATGAAATCAATGGGTGCACTTGATGAGCAGCCATCAGGTGGTGATTCAGGAATCCAGTTATTTCTATTTTGTGGCTCCCCTACTCCTCTATTCTGTGGAGTATTCACACAGCAGATGAGGGGAGGAGAGAGAATATGCAGGTCAGACCTCAAAATAGTGCACATCATTTCATTCACATTCTATTTGTCAGAAACAAGGTGCAAGGATATACCAAAGAGCTAGGGTGCATGGGAAATACAGTCTACCTCCATGCCCAGGAGAGAGAAAAAATGATTTGAAATATAACTAGCCAATATTTCTTTTAAAATCTCTGATCTTGAAGAATTAATTCTAGATGTGAGAAACAACAATTAAAAACAAACATAATAAAGTATAAATTGTATGGTCTGTGATAAAGTGATAGCAGCTAGGGGTGGGAAGGAATAGGGGAGAGAAAACAGAGTGGGGGGAAAAGGCAGACGTCTTTGACAGTGATGCGGACAACTGTGGCAGCGTGGAGAACAGAACACTGGAGAAGAGATCAAAGAAATATTGGAGGTTTCGTCTTTGCCAATAACGGCACAATATTAGAGAAAATGATAGTGAGCCAGGAACAAAAATCATAGATAAATGGGGTTAAGAAAAAGCAATTGTCATGGAACTCAGAGTTCTAAAGAGGATGGAAAAAGAATGATCTGCAATAAGGGACAAAAAGCATGTCTGCCCTGAACTTCAGGTCTAGCTGTATACAAACTATATTAGTAAATAAAAAGCAGCCACCACCTGAGAAGGCTACCGGATGGCGTGCCCTCATGGGAAAAGCCAGTTTCCACTAGAGCAAGAAGGCAAAGGGACCATTCATGTGGTCATGGATGTCAAGATTTTGCTAAAGATGGAGTGACCAGCAACCCTGGGGCTTTCTGTGATGACTGGCATAAACAGGGATAAATGGATTGTTGAGATGAGTCTCAGGTGGGTAAACCAATGCAGAAGTCCTTCAATATTTAGATGAGATACAAGAGCCTGAAACAAGGCATCTCTCAAAGAAGTTGCACCCTTTTCTTTGACTAAATTTAACCCACAATTTAAGAGAACATTTGTTTTGGAACCAAATATTCTAAACTATTTCACATTCCTTGTTAGTGTTTTAAATTAAAACTGATTTTAAATCCATCTTTGATGAAACTCTAGTCACGATTCTCCTTCTGAAATTTAAAGGTACATAAAAATACATTTCTTACTGATATAAACATAGAATCACAGATTCTCAGGATTTGAAAGTTTTAATTTACTTTGTTCAACCATCTAGCTGATGTTGGAAACCTTTCTTGCATATCCTTGCCAAGCCATTTTCTAAACTAGACTTGAACATCTCTACGGATGATGTATCTACTGAGGTGGTTAAGAGTGTGGGCTCTGGAATTAAGCAGAACTACATTTGAATTCTTATTCCATTACTTTCAATGTGTGAACTTTAGCAAGTTATTTAACTTTTTTCTCGGAGTTTCAGAATCCTTATATGTATAATAGAGATATTATTACAACTTAACTCATAGAGTTTACAAATGAAATAATACACGTATAGCGTTCGGCACAATGCCCAACACATAGTAAGCCCTCAATAAGTAATGGACATTATTATCATTATTTTTATGTCATTATTATTACTTTCCAAGGCATCATCTTTCAGTGTTGGTTAGCTGCCTTGGAAAAAAAATTTTTCCTGCCACTTCATAAAAAAATCTGGCTTCAAATTATAACTTGGCAAAATAAATTCAGTGTTTCATTAGTCATAAGTCGTCATAAAATTTGAAAGAAATTTCTTGCAAGGAATGTTCAGAGTCTCATATATATCCTGTTAGGATTTCAAGATATGTATTCAAAAGTATAAACCGAGAAACCCTTGAACTATTAAATCAGTCGATGCTTTCTGGTTCATAACACATGTAAAGTGAAGAGGTGTGAACAAATGTAATCTCTTATCTGACATCACAGCTGAGCAATGACTCATATGGCAAAGTTAGTTTCAGTGGCTCATAGTCATCATTTCCCTGATTTTACAGCTTTCAGCTGACACAGAACTTTAACCTAAAAAAGGTTTCTGTAGAGGTTCTCTTCAATTCAGAATAATGGGTTCCCATGGTACTGGAGTTCATTACATCATCCAAACACATTGCTGATGAACGATTTTGTCAAGATGCTCAGAGCATTTGATAATAGAAATAAGATAATGAAATCAAGAGTCCAAGGATAAAATAAGTTATTTCTAACCCATGTGGATGCCACCTGCCATAACTAGTAAATTATGAGGTAGGCAAATAAACATTTTTCATGTAAATTATCCCATGGTTTTAAAAATCATGTCTTCTATGTTATAGTGCAATGGAAAAAACATGACTATCTTAAAAATCATATAACCTTTCTTCACCATTTAAGAACGTTTTGAGAATGTATATACTTTGCACTGAGAAATTCTTTGCTAAAATATATTCTCAAAAAAAAAAGATTTGAAATGTCATTATTAGTTTTCAAGAATCTTTTAAGTTAATAATCTCTGAGTATAGCATGTTTTGACTTAAAAACAAGGCACTCTCTCAGGTAAATAACTGGGAGACAGATACATTGGATAGTTGAAGATGTACAAGAATAAAAACTAACTTATTGGAAGGAAATAAATAATAAAAATGAGGAGATTGATATCATCGTTAGCTATAAAATCCTTTCCAACTATAAAATTGTTATTATTTTAAATTTTAAAAAATAGAACTGACTGTATTAAGATTATTTTTAATGGTAACTACAAATAGGGAGCAAGGGGAAACTTTGGAAATAAATATATATTTAAACCACCTTGAAGGTTTCCCACAAAAGACCATAACCAAAAGAAAGGCTGACAATGAGGCTAAGATCTAAAAGATAATTTGGCTGTTCAGATGTTGAGAGAGAAATTCAGAACCTTGGGATACTGTGAACAGCCAGGATACTGTGATTCTTACAAGCTTACTTGTAAACAGTTAATTAATTTACAGATTATCCTATACTGTGTTAACTAAATTTATTCTCAGAAGATGCTCAAGTGGCTTAAAAATAGTCCTGTAAATAAATTAAAGACTAAAGATGACCTAATAATAAAGCAAGCATGAGCAAACAATAAGAAATAGAAGCAGCTAACACTTCTATTAAGAAGTGCTCTTCCCCCCAGCTGGTTTGGCTCAGTGGATAGAGCATCAGCCTGTGGACTGAAGGGTCCAGGGTTTAATTCCCGTCAAGGGCAGATACCCAGGTTGCAAGCTCGATCCCCAGTAGAGGGTGTGAAGAAGGCAGCCAGTCAATGATATTCTCTCATCATTGATGTTTCTATCTCTCTCTCCCTTTCCCTTCCTCTCTGAAATCAATAAAAAATATATATATTAAAAAAATAAAGAAGTGCTCTTCAATATTCACATTAGGAACTGAAAGCAATGGCAATCTCATCAGCCAGCCCTTTGAAAAGTTTAAATTAGGAAGACTACTTATAAGATGGATTTACATTAACTATCACTTGTGATGAATGTATTGCCCTCATTTTATTTCTTAAAGTATTATCTAATGACTTCAAGAAGCCATGATAATTAGCAGCTGACATTTTAAAATATTACTGATTGCCATCTTTATTTCAGCCTTTTGCAATTTCCATTTTTCTATTCATTTCTTAATATACTTAATTTACTAGGTACTTAATATAGTAGATCTAAGACTTAAAATATTAGCACATGCATATCATTAATGAATAAATAAATACTGGTGGTGCAGTGGATTATATTTTAACTGTAAGCTGAGCATTAGAACAAGCCCAATATCACCATCATGGAAAGAACATCTGGCATATAAGAATAAACAAAATTTTATCAAAAATATTTATTACTTCAGAGTATTAAAAATTCTAGTCACTGCCTTTCTAAGTTTTTATATTATTCTCTGAGAATAATAATTTCTCAGCACTGTCATCTCTAGATTGTTCTGGTAGTCACTACACTTTGATTGGTCCACTTAATAATGTGTCTAAACTTTTCTATACACTAGAGAATTCAGGAAACCGGGGTTTTTTGTAGTGTATTTCCAGATTAACATCCATAGCTTAAGCAAATCTTTAAAAGCCTTCATTATCAACTGCTGAAATGGTTGGCAGTCGGTAGCAATCATTACAACAAGATTTCTCTTGAAATTCTTAACTGCCATAGCCACAAAACATTGTTTTTAAATTGTTTTTATCATTCTGTTGTTTTGAAGATTGATTAGTGAGTACAAAATGGGTTTTAAATATCCCTGTTTTCCCCAACACTCTTCTTTTTGACATATTTTTATGTTCTTTATGTTTGAGCTAAAGATTGTTTACCATTAACGTTTATATAATTTTGTAAAATGTTCTACCTTATACATTTTGAAGGGACAAGGTCAGTATCCTTCTGTTAATTCATTCTCACGCGATGTGAAGAGTTTGCAAAAAAAACATGAAACAGTTTGACAGCTTTTTTAAAAATATTTTTTTTTGAGAAAGAGGAAGGGAAAGGGATAGAAACAGAAACATCAATGAGAGAGGAACATCATCATTGGGCTGCCTCTTACACATCCCCTACTGGGGATCGAGCCTGCAACCCGGGCATGTGTCCTGACCAAGAATCAAACCAGTGACCTCTTGGTTCCTGGGTCGATGCTCAATCACTGAGCCGCCTAGCTGGACTTGACTATTTTTATGAGGAAAGTACACTAAACAAGTGTACAAAGATTAAAATTATGATATAATCTAATACATATTAGTTTTATGATTTAGATTTTATTAATATTTGTTGCCTCAAAAGAATATATTAGGCTTTCCAAAATTATCTACCTAATATGTGCATTTAATATTTGTATTAATTGCCACTCTATTTCCCTACTTAACTCTAAACTAGTTCTTAATAGTACAAAATAACAAAAATTAAAGCTTTTACAATCACCATTAATTATCATACTCTACCATAATAAATACTAGAGTCATAATTGCCTTAAATACATGTAAAATAAGATCATGTCAATCTCTTCCTTTCAACAAATACATAATCAATTAAAATTTCAAAACACTGACAGAAAGTAAAAGTGAAACAGGCAATGATTCTTTTATAGTGCATGACGGGAATGATTTATAAAAGCCATCCTGAAGAAAAGGATTTCTAAAAATGACAGATGTGCTTTCCATTTCCCAATACATCATAGTGTATAGTATGTACAGTTATTGCTCAAACTATGCAATCTCCCACGAAGGAAAATGCACTCATCCTCCTATGTTTATTTGGAAAAGAAATTTCTGCAGATCAGAAAGTGGGCTTCAGTCAATGTCAACACTTCTTTGATCCCAGTAACTCCAAAAGGCTGTTGAAGAGAGTTTTCTTTCCTCCTTGATCATTGCTGACAGGAAAGCCTGAGACTAATTCTAAAGGGAAGACAAAATAGTGATTTTGAAAGTCTCACTGTTTCCAAATTTTGATACTCTACCCTAATCCAAGTGAGCTTTTTAAAAGATGTCTGGTCCCTTATTTCTGCCTAAATAATCAGCGCTAAAAAAAATACATTGTATAACATTAGAATTAAAATCTTAAGCTGAATAAATAAGGATCTGGGATAAAAATGAGCATAACAGTTCTAAAGTAAGAAATAGTTTGAAATTTATAGATACAGAGATGACCTATAAGTCATGAAGACCAGAGGGAAGGGGGGTATGGGGAGTGAAAAAGGCAAAGAGATTAAGAAGTACTAATTTGTAGTTACAGAATAGTCACAGGGATGTAAGGTAAAGTGCCGGGAGCCGGTCCATCCTTGGCTGTTTCAAGGGACCTGGCATATATGGCATACTGTTCTTAATATTTTTGCTCACCTTCTTGGCACTATGTGTTTTAACCAAGGTCTCCTCTCTGAGAAAGGTTATTTCCCCAGGTAGGGATTTTCCCCTGAAGTTAGGGAGGGAATAAAACCCCTCAACTAAGTGCCAGGCAGGTAATTAATCACTTTAACTATAAACAATCATGCTTAAGCTACATAATCTTTACTCCCTGGAATGGAGATAAGAAACGCCCTAACCTTTGGAATAGAGATTGATAGGATTGAATCAACTGGTATAAATACAGATATAACAAGACAGCAAGACACAGAACTTAGAAGACAGAAGAACTTCGCTGGAGAGAACATGGCAAAAGATCCTGGACTGAACCTGACTACAGAAATTGGCAAGAGAACCTGACTAGAACCTGGTGACTGAACCTGGCTGGAGAACCTGGACAGAACCTGGCTGGAGAACCTAGCGAGGGAACATGGCTACAGAACCTGGCTGGAGAACCTGGAGAACCTAGCAAGAGAACATGGACACAGAACCTGGCTGGAGTTCCTAAGCAGAACCTCTCTGGAGATCCAGACCAGAACTTGGCTGGAGATCCTGGCTGGAGATCCTGGCTAGGCTGCTGATCAACTGAACGCTGTCTCCGTGTCATTCCTTCTTCGCCGACTCCGTCCACACCTTTGGGGACCCTTGGACCTGCTGGGGCTGGACCCCGGCAGTAAAGCATAGGGAATCTTCATATATATATATATATATATATATATATATATATATATATATATATATGGCCCAGTGCACAAAATTTGTGCACTGGGGGGGAGGGGGCATCCCTCAGCCCGACCTGCACCCTCTTGCAGTCCGGGAGCCCTGCGATCGATCGCCCCACAGAGGGAGACCCCACCCACCTGCCGCAGCGCTGCCAGCCAGGTAGCCTGGGCCTCCCTCTGTGGAGTGATTGCGGGGTGATTGTGGGGGGCCCACCCCCCCCCCCCCGACCAATCATATTGCACCCGCCTTGGCTGGCCTGGTGCCAGTGCATGTCATAGCATGGTCATCCAGATGGTCGTTCTGCTGTTCGGCTATTTGGTCAATTTGCATATTACACTTTTATTATTACTGGTATAGACAAAAGGCTAAGTAACCTACCATACATATGTGACCATCCGACACATATGACGTGCACTGGCAATTTAAAAATAAACGTTGACTCACGCATGTGCGATACATATAAAGCTCTCACTGGTGCCAATCACACGCATGTGTTTTGATCTGTCATTGTTGATTGTGAATTTGGTTTTTTTTTGTTGACATTCTGAAGCTGAAAGAAAGTGGTGTACTCGACAGAATATGTCTGAAGACCAACTATTGGCACAACTGTCCCCATCTAACACTGGCTTCCCATTTAAATTAATTCAAAGACAATTTCCCGTGATGCCAGCATTTGCGATGACTATTAATAAATCACAAGGACAAACTCTAGACAGAGTAGGAATATTCCTACCTGAACCCGTTTTCGGACATGGTCAGTTATATGTTGCTTTTCTCAAGTTCGAAGAGCATGTGACATTAAAGTTGTAAATACTTCATCACAAGGGAAATTAGTCAAGCACTCTGAAAGTATACCAGAAGATATTAGAATAAGTTCAATCAATTTATCAGTCATTGCTTTTATCAATGTTGTTTTTATATCATGTCTTTGTTGTTGTTATATCATGTTGTTATTGTTTATTTATTAATCAATTTATATATTATTTGCATATTCATTTTACTAATTTTCTTTCATCTCTGATGTTTCTATTATAAAGAAAGGGTGAGTAGCGAGATTAAAATATTTCTTCTAATTAATTTCCTCTCAGTGCGCACGAATCCATGCACCTGGCCACTAGTATTAGTCAACAATATTATAATAATTATGTGTATGGTACCAGGTTGGTACTTGAATTATCAAAGGGATCACTTTGTAACTATATGAAAGTCTACCTGCTGTGCTGTATACCTAGAAAAAAAATACAAAATAGTGTTAAATGCAAACTATAACAAAAAATAAAATATAAAAAAGAAGAGCTTATAATTTTCAAAAAATGGAAATAAAGTCTGTGAATCTAGAATCTATAACATAAGGAAGATTATGATATAAAAATGAAATCAGAGATAGGCAGGGGGCTAGATCATGCAGAGGTCTATAAGCCATGATAAGAAGTTTGTATTTTATTCTAGGTAAAATTAGAAGCCATTCAAGGGCTATTTAAGAAAAGAAGGGATGTAACCCTATTTATGGTTTTACAAAGGTCATTCTGCCAGGCTGGTGTTGCTCAGTGATTGAGTGTCAACCCATGAACCAGGAGGTCACAGTTCGATTCCTAGTCAGGGCACTTGCCCATGTCCCCAGGCAGCAGCCAGTCAGTCAATGATTCTCTCTCATCATTGATGTTTCTCTCTCTCACTCTCCCTTCCTCTCTCTCTTAAATCAATAAAAATATATATTTTTAGAAAGGTCATTCTGATTACAAAATATCCATTAGCACTGCTAAAATTACAAATACTGACAATAGTAAATGTTGCCAAAGAAATGAAGCAATGAGAATTCTTAGACATTGCTGGTGAGACTGTAAACTGGATAAAGCCACTTCGGAAAAATATTTTGCAGTGTCTGCTAAAGTTGAACTTACCTATAACCCATGACCAAGCAAGCCACTCCTAAATATATTTCTGATAGAAATGTATACATATGTTTAGCAAAACACAAAATAAATAAAAGTTAATAGAACGAGCATTACAGCATTATTCAATAGCTTCAAACTACCCAAACATCAACAATACAATGGATAAAGTGTAGAATAGTCACACCGTGAAACCCTATACAGCGATTAGAATGAATAACCTACAGCCACACACACACACAAAAGTCTGAATGAATATCATAAATATCACTGGGCAAAAGCCAGACACAAAAGAATAAATATTGAATAATTCCACTTTGATGCTGTAAAAACAAGCAAATCAAATCTACATTTTAAGAAGAGAGAATAGTTTTGCCCTTGGTGCAGGTAGGGGTGGCCAGTTAGTACAAGGTAGCGTGTGTGGGGAGAGAAACAGTAAACACAATAACATTGAGACCACAAGTTGGTGGCAAAGAGGGATAATAAAAAAATGACAGAGATTCTTATATTGATTGATAAAATATGCATAAAAAGCACATCATCAAAGACCAGACTTAACAGCCATGTGCCTTTTATATGTCTAACTGCTCCTGGTGATAAGAAAACCACAAGTTAAAAGGAAATTGTTCTGTTGGAAAAAAATCTGATGTTTCAACTGTCACTTATAACAGTCAAAATCTGATTTGTTATTCTAGTTATTCTCTCTTAAACAACATGAAACAACCCAAATGCATATTATTTTGTATAATAATATATACTATTTATAGTATATTGCTATTTGCTATGTGTAAATCCTATGATACTGGAAATCAGAAGTGAATTATGGGCTTTACTTATTTTTTGCTTTATGTTATGGGCTTTACATTTTAAATATTTCTTTTGATTATTCAAGTTATGACTTCTAGCATGATGGATGAAGCTTCAGTGTGAGGTATTCAACTTGACAACATGCCTTTCAAGTCTGGAAATTTATATTTTAATAAATCTTGGAAGCTGATATTAGTGATTATATTTTCCAAGACTTTCCTTCTTTCTTAATAGTCTAAGACCATCTACCAGTTATGGATTTGCTTTTCATCTCCTCTAAATACCAAAACTGCTATACAAATATTTTTTTTATAAACTTGACCTTTGCATAACAAGTTCAATCAACTGAATTTTGTATTTATTTTGTAAATACCTAGATTTGACTTAGCATTTATTCTTGCTTTGCAACATAAAAATAATACATAACAACTTTATAAATTTTGTTTCTTACATAATCATCATTTAGGGTAAATAATTTGAAGCATTAAAAGCTATGGGAGAGCCTATCTTTGTTAGTTAATTAATTAATTAGTGATTAATTATAATGCTGTCTTTAAAATGCAGAAACATCCTTTTCTGCTATTACCAAACTTAGCAGCCTGATATTCTGAATCACTTCCACTGATGCCATTTCATAACAATCGCCACAACGTCAGCATGAGAAGAAAAGAATTAGGAAACTAGTAGGAAAATTGCATGACTGCCACAAAGGTTTGGTTCCAATAGGAATTATTCAATAGAATGACAAAGAAACTTCATTTCTTGTCAGCCAATACATATTTGTGCTTGATATCTCTGCCTGATATTCTAAAGTAATTTTCCAGAAGGGGAAGCGAGTTTTGCAGCAGGGGTACTATTCATTTACCTTTGTGGTGTCTGCAGGAGAAACCTGGAATGTTACACAACTGACTCCAAACTAAGGGTCAAATAGTTATGAAAAATAAAGTCTTTATTCATTTAGACATGAAATACCACCACATTGGGAGATGTCAAAAGTTTATATCTCCTTGTCTTCCTTGCATGCCACAATAAATAAAATTGCTTTAAGAAGTGTTTCTAAAGCAAATACAGTGATGCCTTAACTTACACAGGTTTGAAGCATGCAAAGACCAAGAAAAATATTTTAGGGGACTAATTATTAATCTCAACTTGCAAAATTGGAAAATGAAAAAATAATATTCATCTGACATAGCTTCCAGCACTCTGTTCCACCAGGCCTGTGTGTGACCCCTATCCTCAGGGTCTAAAAAGCCAACTTGACCTCCAACTGTCCTGTGGCCTTTCTTGCAGTAGAATGATAGGAGAGAAGAAGGCAATATCCTTCTCTTTAAGGAAACTTTCCAAAAGTCCCATGCAGTGACACAACACTTCTGCTTACATTTCATTGCCAAAAGCGTAGAACCTGGTTACAAAGTGGAGACAAAAAACATATGTACCTCATCTTCTTTATCCAATCATCTGTCAAGGACACTTCAGTTGTTTCTCTCTCTCTCCCGTCCTCTGCCTCTTCCTCTGTTATTATATAGAAGTTTGTTATTTAGAAATGCACGCTAGAATATATATGTGAAGTGTGATGATTTATGCAATTTATTTTAAATGATTCAGTGAGGAAGAATTTAGCTAAAATTGGGGCGAGGACATGTTCTGGGGGAGACATGAGGGGGAGGCAGGAGTGGTTGGGGAGAGCTCAGTGGGGGGAAAGGAGACATATGTAATATTTTCAACAATAAAGAATTTAAATTAAATAAACAAATAAATAAAAATTTTAAAAAAATAAAAAGAAAACAAGCAAACCCAAAACAGCAGTTCTAAGTCCAGATACATCCAGAAAAAAAAATTAGCTAAAATAAAAGGTATTTTTGCACAGAGACCATAAAAAAAGGTGTTTTTTTCCTTTTCTTTCATTTTTTTTCTTTTTTTTTCTTTTCTTTCATTTTTTTTTTTTTTTTTTTTCTGAACCATGAGATTTGGTCTAGAAGAAACCCCAAGAGCCAACCAAAATCATGGAACCCTCATGAGCTGGGTCTATTCTAAACTCCTTTCTACTCTTTGAAAGGAAACAGAAAACAAGTTTGAGGGGCCTCCTTTATACCCTCTATGACTATTAAGCACATCATCAGAATTTCTCATGAGTTTCATTCTGGACATAAGATACATTTAAAAAATTGCAGGGCAAGGGCATGTGCTGGAGGGTGAGGGAGGCTAGGGGAGGGTAATGGGGGAGAAAGGAGACATATGGACTACTATTTGTAATACTTTAAACAATAAAAATATTGCAGCAGAGACTTAAAAGTTTTCAACATATCAAAAAGGCAATATTGTCTGATTTCAAAAAGAAAATTCTATATTACAAAAGTTTAAATGAGTAAATTTGAGTAATGTAATCTGGCAACATCTATTTAAAAATATACATATATTTTGACCAACAGACACACTTTTCATAAGCTTATTATTTCATAGCAAAGGGAGCAGAGGGGCTGGAAATAACCCCAAGGCCCATCACTAAGGGAATAGTTGAATCAGTGCCTTTATAGAATGGAAAATGAGTGATCTTTAAAATAAATTACATATTTAGAAATGAACTTGAAGGGATGACATTTCTGTTCAATGAAGGCAGCAAGTTGTAGAAATGTATGTTTTGACCCTATTTTGGAAAGGAGTGTGGGAGGATAGACAGTGGGATATTAGCATGGTAACTTCAGGACTAGAGAAAGAGTTGAAGGAGATATGATTAGTCTCTTTAGATCTCAAATGTGATCTTGTTGCAACAACTAAGTACTATTATATAACTTTCTAATCTAGTAAAGAAAAAATTTGAAGTTCTGCTCAGGCCTCAAAAATAAAATTTATAAAATCAACTTCTAGGCAATGAAATTTCCCCTTTCCTTTTTTAAAAGGCGCTAAGTTATCTAATCACACAAAAGGGAAAAATATTTTTACTTTGAGTGAAATAAGTAACCTGAAAACAATTTTGCAAGGTCACAGACCCTTATTTCTGACTTGATTAAGTATGAAAGGGAAACAGTGGGCCTAATTATCCCCCAATAAACATCTTACCATGGCTTTTAAGAAATATTTACTGTTTGGCTATTTATGTGGGAAGGCAGGACTACTGAATGGAGTTGACCCCAATCCCGGAGATCAGACTCCCTGGATTCAAATTCTGTCTGCTACTCACTTGCTGTGGAATATTTCACTCCTTACATAACCTCTCCATAGGCCTCCATCTGCTCCTCTATAAAATGAGAGATGGTTCCTTTAGAATAGTGCCAGGCACATACGTCTGCAATAAAATTCAGTTCCCGCTCACAAGTGGCTCATAGTGAAGTAGGGATACAAACTTCTGAAAATTAGTAATGCAGCTAATGCAGATTTCCTCAGCAAAGAGTCACAGACATTATTAGTTCTCCCACAAGTAGCATGGTCTGTAGCAGCTTGGAGGTCAGCCAAGGGGCCATCAGTATATATAGTCACTTACTAGTACACTGTCATTGTTGGCCTAAGTCTGAAAAGAAAGTAATTTGAGGAGAGAAAAATGACAGTTTTCCTTCATACGTGGAAGCAAGCACATGGTATGTTCAGAAAAGGAGGAATGAGCGCTTAAATATAAATTATGGATTTCACATAAATTATTATAATGAATTGATATATACTAGTATGATTTTAAGAAAACAGTGATGACTCTAGAAATAGAATGAACAGAGAGGGCATTGATTCCATGAGAAGATTAAGTAATGAGAAAATGTCTGGCAAACATTATTCCTAGCAATACTATCAGCACATATCTAATTAATGACTGACCATAAGCAGTATGATTTCATTAAATGCAAATAAGCATACAGACTCTATTTCCAGCCCATTCAGGCTAACAGCATCTGCAAACAAACTATATATAACTACTCCTTTTATTGCTAACAATAAACAAATTACCCATTTGAACTTACTAAATATGCCCTTTCTGTAACAAGAAATTCACTATATTCCAAAGAATCTCTATGGGTTGAATTGTGTCACCCTAAAAGATATACTTTAACCTCCATGACCTCAGAAAGTGACCTTATTTTGAAGTAGAGAGAGAGCAGATGTAAATAATTAAGTTAAGATGAGGTCATACCAGAGTAGGATCAACCTTTAATCCAATATGTTTGGTGTCCTTATAAGAGGAGAAGAGATACAGACAGACACAGGGAGGATGCCATCCATTTGATGGTGGAGGCTGAGATTAGAGTTATGCAGCTGCTGCAAGTCAAGGAACACAAAGATTGCCAGCCAGAGGCAAGGAAGGATTTTATTATAGGTTTCAGAGGGAGTATGGCCCTGCTAACACCTTGATTTTGGGTTTTCAGCCTCCAGAACTGTGAGATGATAAATTTATGTTGTTTCAAGCCACCGATTTGTCACTTGTTACAGTAACCCTGGGAAACAAATAGACATTGCACTTTTATTATGGATGTAATTCTTACCTAGCCAGCTGCAGTGAATTGCATTTGTGTCTAAAATCTAATTTGAAATTTGATATAAGATCTTTATTTCTTATAAATAACATAAAATATTAACAAACTGTTTTTCCCATCATGAAGTCAAAGTGGAGGATGCATTGCTCAGAGGCTACAGAATTCTAGTCTTGAGGATTATAGCGGCTTGCTAGGGCTACCAAACAAAGCACTGCAGACCAGTGGGTGGCTTAAACAACAGAGTTTCCTTTCTCACAGCTCTCTAGCTGGAAGTCCAAGATCAAGGTCTTGATATAGTTGATTTCTTCTGCGCCTCTCTCCTTGGCCTGCAGATAGCCATATTTTCCCTGTGTCTTCACATGGTCTTCCCTCTGTGTCTGTGCCCAGATTTCCTCTTCTTGTAAGGATGCCAGTCATTCAGGTCATTTAATAACTTTATTAAAGTCATTTAATGACTTCAAAGACCTATCTCCACGTAGAATCACATGTTGAGATACTGAGGTAGGACTTTAATATATGAATTTGGGGAGACATATAATTCAGCCTATAAGAGGGTCAAAGGAAAGATTTCACTATAACCTTAATGAAAGACTGTGCCCTCAACCAAGCCACTTTTAATGTACGTAGTGCCATAGTAACCACCAGAAATAATGTATAGTAAGGTTTTTAATAAAAGAGTATTACTAAAAGCCAAGAGGTCTTTAACAAAGGTGAACTTCTTAACAGCCTTTATAAACATTCTTTACCTAACACCTGCTCAATAAAAGCCCTGGTCTTACATAACTTCCCTGTTTATCTTTTTTGGAGTAACTAAATATTCACTCAGCTTATTCATAGAATATTTAAACTTGTCTTTTTCCCCATTGTTCCATGTAAATTATGTGTCTTGCAAAAATGATCGCCCAATTGTAAAATTGATATGCATCTTTTCTATATCTTGATCAATCTTATTCTCCCAGTTTGAGTATCTTACCTCATTCCTACTGCTTTCAGTAATTATTACAATGTCAGGTAATATGCAGTAAGATTACCATGCTTATGGACCACACATACAGTGATAATTTCCTTTACAAATTGAGTCTGATGACAATAAAAGAAAATTAGACAAAATTCAGTAACAAAGCTGTACCCACTAGCTGATTTTGATTATACCAAAGCAAATTTTAGTTCCTGGGGAAAACAGTTGTTTTCACGGTTGTTACACAAACTCCCTACAAAGACCTGGCAAAGGAAAAGTAAGGGTTGCTGGAGGTTTCTCATAGGTTTCATTCTTAGGTAGGAGACTCAGATAAGGACAGAATGGGATGAAAACCTCAAATGGCCTCGTGGAAACCCCCCTCTTTTCCCAAGGGCAGGATCTGCAGACTCAGTCAGCAGGCAAAAGGGTCCTGTGGGCTCAAAGACGGGCAGCACTAACTAAGAAAGATGTTCTGCAAGTGAAGAGCCTTTGAACAAGATTTTTGTTACGTGTGAACACCTCCAGCAAACTTTTCTTTTTATCTAAATTAATGATTGCATTATGTACCAAGTGAACAGCATTCTTGTGTGATAGGATTTTAAGAGATTTAGTCTGATATTAAAATAAAGTAAATTTACCTGACTCCCCCCTCCACTCTAACCTACAACTCACACACCAAGATTTCACTTTACGACCAGGAGATTTCACTCTCCTGGTCTTAAATGCAAAGGTAACAAAGATCAAAATGTCCAGGTGGATGGGCTGTTTCACCAAGTTGGAGCTATAAAGCAAGGACCTGGACAAAACTCTTCAAAGTAGTCAGCTGGAATGAAGATGTGGGTATCCTTTGCAAAGGGACATAAAAATTATCAATGTAATTTAACAAAAAGCTATTGAGTGCCTGCGACATGCTTGTGACTATGCTAAATGTAGTTGGACACTAAAACACGGTCCTTGCCTCCAGGGAACTCAGGTCTAATAAAGAGGATAGATACAGAACTAAATAATAACAGTAAAGGTGAAATTTTAGAATAATATTAAAAACACTATGGAAACAGGAAAGTAATTCATTTTACAGGAGTCCTGAACACTAAGAAGTGATAAATGAGTGGTCACTCAAGAATGAATAAGTCTATATGGACTGATACAGAAGTATAAAAGTGCCGATGTCTATAGGGAAGAGAAGGCCCTAGAGGAGCTAGGGTCTGTACCACAGAATGCAAGTGAGGAGCTTGAGAAGGATTGGGGAGGAGAAACCCAGTTGTGAGAGACATATCGACAGGATAGTGGACAGAGGTTATGGGACTTGGGAAAAGAACTATTTACTAGTATCAGAAACCTATCCTATGGAAGCCAGGTTGTTTTTATGCTTCACATATCTTTCTGTGCTTGTATTTTTGTTGTTATGGTTTTGTGTTTGGGGAATATTTGAAAATTCCATGCTGTGGAAATTGTAATAAAGACAACTGAAGGATGATGGGGTTCCTTTTTTGAATTTGAATCAGACCTGTAAAGATACCGTGGAATAGCCCTGGAAAATGGTTTGATGATAGTGGGATTGATTGGAATAAAAGAATCCCAAGACAAAGATAAATTCAGGAGAACAAAGAAGCAGCTGCTTGTTTATCTGCTCTTCCAAGATGTTCTCCTAGTGGCAAAACCCGTGGAGGCTCAGGATTTTGTTTTTAATAAGGGAGACTGTTCCTCTGGCAACAGCTAACATTATAGGATTCAGCTATCACACATTTAATAAGAACTGAGGGAGAACAGAAAAATCTCTATAGTCAAAGAAAATTTAATAATCGAGGAAATTATCAGAATAATACATGCAAATTGACCACTTAGATTGAGTTATTATGACTATTGTAGAAATCTGGTTTACTGTTTATCTGAAATCTCTGGATTTTCTTTGTTCATATGCAGACTTAAAAGCAATGTGGTTATTCAGAGCCCATAGATCTTCGGAAGACAAGTAATGCCAGTTCCCAAATACGCATAGTAATATATCTCAGATATAATGCTAATTCTAGGCTTTAGTCAAAGATTTATTTCTAATAACCAAGATGTCCTTAATGTTCCCTTCAGCTTGACTAAACTTTGGATAGTTTTGTTTCTATAGAAAACTTGTAACTGCAATTCTTTCTCTGTTCCCTTTGAAATGTATACAGATCTTCTTAGAAGACTTTTGCTAGTTTTATGATGAGGGGGGGAGGGGAAGGGGAGAGGAAATGTTTTTCTCAAAGCCCTGAGAATCATTGTTTTGAAATATATTGGTCACGGAAGAGTGCACTCCTTTCTCCCAGTCTCTATGGGAAGGCAGAAGCCAAACTTCATGGGGTACCTTGTTCCAAGCTGTAAATTTCCTTCTGTCATGAAGATGCCAGAAAGTTGACTCTTCCTTTGGGAAAGGCCAATTGGCAGATGCAGGTGGTCTATGACTCCCCTCAGCCCAGTTTTTAAAAACTCTCCAGCCCTTTGTTTCAGTCAAGTTCAATCTCTTTGCCCTTGCAATAGTCTTGAGGAAAAGTTTTCTTTACCTGTTTAACTTTGTCTAGTATAACTTTTCTTTGAGATTAATGATGCCAAAAACTATTGAAGTATTCCTGCTACATTATGTTCCCAGTCAGTAGTGGGTCTTTTGCCTTCATTATGTAATGTTTCATAACAAAAATTTTTAAACCACCCATTAAGTATTCCACAGAATACCTATAGGAGATAGCAGATTGAGATGATGAACTTTTGCACAGTAAAGTAAAAATTGAGATGATTTAAAGTTTAGAATTCAAAGTAACAATAGAATTGGGTCAAGATTCCAACTAAGAGATTCTAGATTATTATTAAATCATTTAACCTTTGATTGCTAGATTAGAAAAATCGGAACTATGTGATCTGACTTGAAAATCTGACCAATGCTACTTTGTGTTTGGTTTAAAAGACAACTCTGGAGAATTTGCAAAAGCCACAGGAGTTACAGAGAGAGAACACAACACTGCTGGAGTTAGAGAGATTTCAGTTTGAACTGTAGCTCCACCACTGATTATATGTGTAATTTTGGGTAAACTGCTTCCTTGTCTTTAAAAACAGGAAAATAATATTGCCTTGGCCAGGGGGTTGCGAATTGTAGGTGAGAAAATGTGTGTTAAGCGAGGTAAATGGTGCCTTTTACCACCTTCTCAGGCCTTTAATGTCTTAAATAGCTATGCAGTGCTTACCATCTAAAAGGGTATCTAAGATGTGCCATGGCAGACACAGAGACTTCTCCAGAATAAACTCTACTCTCACCAGCTCCCTGCCCTCCAAGAGTGATGGGAGTCTCACCTCTCAGCAGGAACCAGGCTGGGCACTTGCCCGGATGCACCAGGTTCTGGCTTCACCCAGAACATGTGCTTCAAGTGGTCTTAAACACAGGAGGAGAGCCAAACCCAATCATTAACTACACAAACAGGGCAGATTCAATTCACTGGGAAAGGTGAGATGAAAAAAAGCTTTGTTTTTTAACTGTTTCAACCAAATAAAAAAATAAAAAGAAAGAACTGATGTAAGCAAATAGTAAGGTTCTTCAACTTCTTAAGTTAAAAAAAAAAAAAAACTATATAAGACAGATTCTAAAATGTTAAACCTAAATAGAGAAACACAGCAATCTCTCAACTGCAGTAGAGGGGAAGGTGGATATGGGTGGTAGGTATTGCATTTCAGCTCAAAATGTCTTGTAAATCCCATTTAGCCTTTAATCGTGAAAATCACATGAAGAGTATTAATATCTTCCAGGAAATACCATCAAACTACAGATCCTGATGAAAACCAGATTCATGATGTCACTATGCCACCAGGACATTTCATTTAAAAATTAATGGCATATCATTTTTATGAATATATTTTCAGAGTCTCTCTCCTGTTTGGTTAATATTTATTTTTCAATGTTCTTAATCTCAGAGATTTTCCATTAAAATTTGCCTATAAAATGTACAGAGAGTGGTCATATTCATGAATCAAATCACAGACTTTACTTCAAAACCTTCTAGCTTTGGATTTTTTTATTTCCTGATTTAGAAAGCAATTTAAAACTCCCAATTAATTTATATTCTTTAAGGAAACTTCCATTCATTTTCTGAATCTTACATCTTTTGATCCCCACCCATGTGATTTTGCTTTTCTCATGGTAAAATAGATAATAACACAAGGTTAACAACAAGGACAACATCTGTGCTGATTATTCAGAGAAGCAAAATATTTCTCATCTTTGTATATTTGTTAGAAGCAGAAGTAATTTTTCTCTCGTTTCCATAGATACAGTAAGTCTGATTATTAATCAGAATAATACACTATAAATTGCAAAGCCAATTAAATATCATCTGTCCTTATTTAATATTCCAAACATTTTCTTGTTTACTAATTGGTTTCATTTTTGTTATACTGAATATGATTTTGAAGGCTAATTTGATTTCAATTTAAATGCATTTCAAATGTATATATAGAAAAAAATGGTCTTACTATGCTAACTGTAAACAAAATGTGATCAAAGAAAGATATTATACAGATCTTTTGAAATAATGTGTCTCCATTTCTAATAAGACAGAAAGACAATGTTTTCTCTATCTCTATATTGGAAGCACTTCAGGTTCTGTGTCTCCAGTCTTCTTCCTACAAATTATAGGGAATTCATTTTCAGTTTTCCTCCCTAGTATACAATCTGTCATGTTCGAAGAAAATATATTTTTTAAAACCTCAAAATTGAGTAGCAAATATTCCATGGGCAGTAGGAGTAAATTAAGGCAACACAAAAGAGCAGTAACTAGAAGAGATAAGAAAATCATAAGTATATCTAAATCTCAACTTTTTGACCTCCCCTACTCAGCCCACCACACTTGGCATCACGAACATAGGAAGACTGGTTCCCAAAGTTCGCCATGACCTTGGTTCTGAACACTTCTCTTTGTACCTAAGCTTGAACTGCTTCCAAACATGTAAGTCGTTTACCTTTGCTACCCTCTTTTTTCTACTACTTACCCATGAGACCACCTTTGTATTTCCTGCTACAATAAGCATAGTATTATTTATATCAGAGTTTCTCGAATTGACATTATTGACATTTTGGACTAGATGATCCTTTGTTATGGAGGACTGCCCTGAGCATTATATAATTTTTAGCAGCATCACTGGCTTTACCCACCAGATGATACAGCACAAAATATAGCAAATATTCGCTATCAAAATATCTCCAGCATTACCAAAAATCCCCTGGTAGGCAAGACCAAGCACCCATTTAAAACAACTGGTTTACACTGACATTTGTTTATTTATGCATTGATCATTCAATGAGTGTCTGTCAGGCACATTCTGTGTTCCAAGTACTAGACTACAACATGAAAAAAGATATAGTGTTGTCCTCTTCTACCCAGAAGTCTAGTTATGTGTGAACAAGTAAAATGTCAACTACAGTTGAGTATATAAAGCATTACCACAGAGCTAAGAACAAAGTCCTACTAGAGCATAATGAAAGGGTGCCTAACCCAGCTTTGGGGGACCCAGCCTTCCACAAAGGGAGAGGCACTTAAGCTGACCCCAAAAACGATGAGTGGTAACTAGTGCAGTGAAAAATTAAATAGGGACAAAGTGTTCCAGGCAAAGAGAACAATTAAGCAAAAGCCTGTAGGTAAGAAAGCAGGTCAGCGTTACTGGGGCACTGAGAACTGTAAGCAAGGACAGGTTTTTTATTTCATATTTATTCTGAAGACAGTGGTGAGCTATGATTTTGCTTCTCAAGACAATGACTTAAGACAATGGGTTCCCTTGGCCTGAATTTTGTAACTTCAGGTAAATGTCCTTCCAATGTAAGTGAGTCCTTGAATACTTCTATGCCAGCCTAAATCTTCTTCATTTTCTTCGCTCTTGTACCAAGTACAAGACAGAAACCGTTCATCTTCCAAGTTTATTCATAAAAGAATGAGAAATTATTTCTGTAATTAAAACTAAGACTATCCTACATTTTTTCACCATTACACAAATAACTCTAAAGATATTTCATGTATATATAATCAAGTTTTCTGTGTACTAATTAATGCTCAAAGCAGTTCTTTAAGAAGATTAAGCAAGTGCATAGTTAATTTGCCATTTATAGATGAAACTGAAAAAAAATAGCAATTCAATGGTATGTCAAGTTTGGAAAATCCTACTAACTTTTTCCCCCTCCAAGCCTTGATGTTATATCGTGTTACATTTGTCTGGAATTCAGTTGGAAATTTCTGAATCATAAGGATGTACATTTTTAAAAATTATCTCATACACCCATTATATAAGCATTGGATTTGGTTCTTTGTGGAAATTACATTACATAGTCAAGTTTATTCAGTATACCACACAACTAAAGAAGACTTTTATCATGAGAGAGAAAACAACTTGATGTGACATTGAGTAATATCTGAGTCACAAATAAGAAAGTCAAATGAATGCTCAACATATTGGGAGATTGTTTTTTGCTAAGGAGTGACTGTGTTTTAACAGAATGTGTTTTTGATTGAATCGCTTCGGAATTTCAAGGATAAAAAATTGGTAGTGCAGCTTTGCTATTAACTATCCTTAATCAAAGCAAAGCTTTGTAGAATATGTCTATTTGCAAGTAAATAAGTTTGAATCATTTCCTCTTTATCATCTGTTCACTACAAAATAAAACGGAAAAAGAGAGCTCTGGGAAAAATAAAGCAGAATGAACTTTTCCTCCAGCTCTGTAGAGAGCCATTTTTAAATCTAGAGAGGTGGGTGAGGGGCCTCTATCTTTGACCTTTAGCACACTTCAAAGCAATCCTGTCAATTGATTTTTCCCTCACAGGTAAAAAAAGTTCCTGGAGTTATAATTCTTTCTCTTAAATTGTAAATTCTGAATGTTTAGAATGCCTTTCAAGTGCTGGAAACCTAACCTTCCCCAGAAACTATTATTACTTCTCATTTATGTTCAGAAAAAAATAAATAAATATCACTGCAAGGTTCTTAAAAATGAACACTTATATGACCCCTTTATTGTATTATCTCTTGTCTACATTTTAAATTTTATCTCATCTCCTCTAAGATGTCATATCTGAATGTCTAATTAAAATTACAAAAACCTATCAGAGGAGATTGGAACTTAATTCTTTATTCTTAACATTATTTAAATTTTCAATGGTATTCAACAAAAATTAAGTAAAAGTTTAACATAGTGAAACTTTGTGCATTGATCATTCAATGAGTGTCTGTCAGGCACATTCTGTGTTCCAAGTACTAGACTACAACATAAAAAAAGATATAGTGAATGTTGATCCTTTCACAGTTATAACTATAATTTTTTTTAAATTTAGCATGATTAGATCTAATTTTGAGAGACAAAAAAGAAGAAAGGAGAAGGAAGGAAGGAAGGAAGGAAGGAAGGAAGGAAGGAAGGAAGGAAGGAAGGAAGGAAGGAAGGAAGGAAGGAAGGAAGGGAGGGAGAGAGGGAGGGAGGGAGGGAGGGAGGGAGGGAGGGAGGGAGGGAGGGAGGGAGAGGGAGAAGAATTAAGGAAAGGAAGGAGGATGGCAGGGAAATACAGTTAATAGTGTGATTCATAGAAGCTACAGTGTGACAATCTCCATTGGGATTTTTAGTCAATGGATAATAGTTGAGAGATCTCTGGCCAAAAAGACAAAAATGAATCTGAACGAATATAATAATATCCCTAAAGAAAGAATGTATTCATCGTAAATTGGTGGAGTTGATAAGGACTAACAGGAGTGTTCTGTCATGAAATTATCAAAAATGAAAATTGAAGCAGCAAAAATTTGGAGTGCCCAGCCAAGCACCATCCAGGGAAGGAAGCCTCTTAGCCAGTTGCACTTAGAGTACTACAGTCCCATGAAAATGCTCTCCCTTTCAGGGAGATGGATGCACCAGACTAAAGAAATGTGTATCGCAATCTCAATGCTCTGATTCTGATTCCAAATGGATGTGCCTACAGATCAAGAATACGCTGATCATGCCAACACTTGTGAATATTAGTGTATTAGCATTTATATTCTGTACTTCAGTCTTATGAGTCTAGTTAAGGAGTCCATCACATCTGTGGCTAGCACATCCACTCTCAGAGTGACTACACAAGATGTAGGATTATGTACTTATCAAGATAATAAATGCCACCTAATACTAAGCAGCCAGCCTTTCTCAAGTGGGCACCTTAAACATGGTACTTTGTGTACTCTCTCCATTTAAAATTTATATACGTAAAACTCAGTCTCTCCTTGTGAACATTAAACAACATGTAGAAACCATAAATACAATGTAGGAATAAGTGATGATAGTTTATTCATTTATCAGTTCCATAAATATAACTCTCTGTGCCAGGTTCTTTGGTAAGTACTGGAAATGTGCCATTCTTACCTTGAAACAGTTCACAATTTAGCAGGGGAAACAAAAGTGTACATAAACATGATGTAGTGTGAAAAACATTCTAGTGTTGATTTGTAAAAGTGAAATTCAGGCAAGTGGAGAGGGGCTTCTTTCTGCACATAAGGGAGGAAGGTCAGTCTATAATTTAAGATAACCAAGAGGCTTTGTCAAAAATTATATCTCACTTTCTATAGCATGTAGCAGTGATTTTCAGAACTTATATATTATCTATCTTATGAGTGATTATCCCAGATATTTTATATGCAAAGATTTTCATAAAAATTTAGGGAAAACTTTGTTCTGGAGGTAAAATTTATCTGTTATGTAAAATTGACAATAGCATGTGACCTCTACTCTTATATTTATTTGCACCCACTCATTTGCATTAATATGAGTTGCCTAATTGGAACTCAGACATATTTCTAATATAATCCATAAAAAAAGTAAGCTCTATGTCTATTTTGTACAACACTATGTCCATAGGAACTATAACAGTGCCTGGTATAGATAAGATGCTTAATACAGGGTTAGGCAAATGTAGGTTTACAGTTGTGAGTACACAAAACACAGAGTTTAATAAAGCTATTGTCATAATCATAACTTGCATGTCTTTTTCCATATGTACAACTATAAACCTACTTTTTCCCATCCCAGTATAACCTATTGAATGTATACACAAATATTTAAGCATGTCAGTAGCTCCTCAAGGTACTGGGTAGTTAATGTGATAGAAGGTTGAATCTGTACCTTGCCTTTTGGGCACTAATCTAAACAAAATTAGTAATATACCATTATTAGATTGTTTTTGATAAATAAAAGTAGTCTCTAATAATGAGAGATAGGTAAAACCCATAGGCCTTTGCTCTCAAAATCTTTTGATCTATCAGGTGTTCTATCACAGTGAGAATAAGTCTCATACTGAATTCTGCAACATGTCCAAACATGTAGTAGCAAACATGCACAAAATACTTAAGTCCCAGTTCTCTGACCTCTCAGGAATTCTAGCACCTTTCATAAAAGGTTCATTTGAGAGAATTGAAGCAATGTTCTAGCAGCAGCTGACATTTAAATTTCTAGTCAGAAACAAAAGACAAATTTCTCTGTTAATGGCTACACATGTGAACAGAGTCCTAGACCTAGGGCACCACCCTGAAGAGTCCAGGCTAGGCTTTGACACTACCAATATTTTGGAGCAGATAATTCTTTGTTTAGGGGATGAGGTGGAAAGATTCTGTGCATTACAGAATTTTCAGCAACATCTCTAGCATCTACCGACCAGATATTAGCAACAGCCCATCCTTCTAGTTGAGACAACCAAAGATATTGACGTTGCCAAATTGGGAAATAACTCCTAATCAAGAACCACTGATCAAGACTGCTTGGTTCACCGGGCATTTATTCTCTTTTTAGGCAAGTCAGATGTGCCTATGCAATATTGCTAACCAACCATATATCTTGAACAATCTCATTTCAGCTATGAAAATCGTTTCAAGATCTCGTGTGCTATAATTAGGATACCCCTATTACTGATGAGATGGAGATTAAAAAAAAAAAAAAAGTACTAGTAACAGGTGCCTCTCCAGAGGGCCCTCCTGGCTAGATTCTTTCAAATATTTACTAACTGCTGGTTCTAAGTCTGGACCCGAGTAGAGTATTTCAAATGCTAATCAACTACCCCTATGACTTCAAATAAAATTAGTAACACTTGTTATTGAATTTAGACCCAGGTTGAAAGTAGCCACAGGCACTTTACTGAGGAAACCACTGGGAAACTTAATACTGAACTCTCAAGGAAAAAGTAATAAAACTGATAGCAACAATGGAAACTTGCTGAACAACACAAGCACGCATGCTGGTATGCTCTTGGGATAACATCTAAAATGTAGCCTATTTTATCTTCTCTCCCGAGTCCTGCCAAATGAAAATGATTTTGCTAGTACACAAACGTCTGCATATAGCAGGTTTTTCAGTTCAAAGAGTGAATTATGAGTAAAGTTGTTGCAAGTATATAAAGTAAATATTTGGACAGTGAGATTTAAATAGTGTGGGATATCTGTATATGGGATCCCTTTACATTGAATGACTGATAAATATCTTCCCATCACCAGTTTCAATGAGTCAAATTAAGAGTTGGCTTTAGAATATTTCAATTTTGGTTTTAGTTATAAGTCAGGGCTGTGTAAAATGATGATTATGCTGGATAAGAGACAGATGTCACCATCCATGACTGGATATTCCAGGGACACTTTTCTGTGCACAAAATACAAGCAAAAATAGGACAGACCAAATCCCATTAAATAATTAAACTCCATGGAGATGTTTTAGATAAGTTATACCCCTAGGCAGGGTGACAGAGCTTTTATTCCTGACCCAATTGAGAAAAAGAAAGAGGGGATCAGGGAATGAGGCAAGGAAAGAAAAGAGAGCAATTAATACATTTGTCAAGGCAGCCGCCCCTCCCACACACACTGTTCTCTATCTCTGAGCAGTGTGCTGGGTGGGACTTTCTATTCCTCCCAGGGAGGATCTAAAAGCCTAAAATAGCAAGGTAACCCAGAGGCCTCATCCCTGAGACTATTATGAGTACCAGGGACAGCACCGTCTTAAAAGGAGATTCAGTTGAAATTGGATCTCAGGAGAAATTGGAGCAAATTTTACCCAATAGTTAAGCTTACCTATATGCAACACCATTAATGCATGCTGACTGCTTAGGCTGTAGGGAGAGTCATATGCCCCCAGGAAAAAGGCTGGCCACCATTATATCTTCCAAGGAAAAATTCTTTGGTGAGAGTAGAAGTCTGTGCAGGAACTACAAGGCATCTGCTCAGAGGAGATTGTAACAAGAGGTGTGGCATCTATGGCAGGTGGAATAGGGGAATCCCTCTCATATACTCTTTTTTAAATTTTTTTCTTTATTGATTAAGGTATTATATATGTGTCCTTATCCCCCCACTACCCCCCCACCCCCACCCCCACTCATGCCCTCACCCCCCTGGTGTCTGTGTCCATTGGTTAGGCTTATATGCATGCATACAAGTCCGTTGGTTGATCTCTCTCCCTTACCCCCACCCTCCCCTACCTTCCCTCTGATATCTATTTTCACTGACTTACATGGGGTAAGGGGGCGGGGGGCAATAGGGAACCTTGTCTATAAATTGGTGGGCAGGAGGAGACATCCTTATTCCTCTTGTCTCATGTTTCCCTGATGTCTCTCTGCTCCCTCAGTACTCACTTCCCTTACAAGAGGAATGACTACCTAATAAATGTATCTGGGAAAAGAACTGAGTTAGCTTAACTTAGCAAGTTTTGGGTTTTCTATTTTGGATCTTCCTGCCAACAGAAAGGGAACACGCTGGACTGCTCTCCACCCTATAGGAAACTAATAATGCTAACTTGTCATTGTCTAGATGTGCCACTTCTTGGATGGTTAAGTCAGGGGAGGTGCTTTGGAAAATACATCTACACTACAGTCTCCAATCCAGTTTTCACCTGTTACAAAGCTGATACCTTGATATCTACCTGTCAGCTCCCTTATCTATGTCTCGATTGGTTCTGGACTCATGGGGATAAAAGATAGTTTAAATATTGGCCAAACCACTAGTAAAATAAAACACACAAAAACCTGAAACACAGGAACATAGACTGCTTATTATATGAGGATCAAGACAATACTTGGATATTATGGTTTCTGATGTGATAGGGAAGATGGCTTTAAAGTTTAATAGTTTAGAAAGATTAAATGAGAGTCTAACATTGTGGCGTCCCGGCAGCTTACTTTAGCTTTGTTGACAGATAAAAGGAGAGATTCTTATATTTAATAAGTATATTCATTATGGTTGTCAACAGACTAGAAAACACCAGACACGCACAAATACACACACACACACACACACACACACACAACATAATCATTTCAGATTAGCTCTAATTTGTTAATTATATAATCCAAGACTGTGTGACCTTATTATTAGGAAATATGTCATCTTCTTTAGTTGAAAGAGAACTCAAGAAAATTATTAAAATTACAACAGCGAAGTAGGCAATTAAAAAGAATCGTATCTGGTTTTGGAACCAAGATGGCGGCATAGGTAAATGCCTATTCTTGCCACTTCCCACAACCGCATCAAAATGACAACTAAAATACAGAACAACCATCATCCAGAACTGCTGGAAAGCTGGCTGAATGGAAGTCGTACAATTAGAGAAGTAAAGAAGAAAGCGCACTGAGACTGGTAGGTGCAGAGCTGCTGAATGAGTTGGTCCAACACCCATGTGAGCCACTTTTTAAACTGGGAGGGAGATCATCCCAGAGGAGCAAGGGGTCCCAGCCCCACACCAGACCCCCAGCCCAGAGTCCCAGAGCTGGGAAAAGAAGTCCCCATAACTACGGGCTGTAAAAACCAGTGTGGATTGGAGCTTAGTGACACAGAGGCTGCTGGAGACCCAGCTGTTCCTCTTAAAAGGCCAGCAACATGAACTGAATTTATAAGGTCCTGCTTCCTCTGAGCTCCAGCACAAGGGTGAAGCTCCAGGGGACACATTTGTCTGACATCAGGGCAGGAACTTGGGGGCAGCTTTCTCCCAAACAGAGGTACTCACAGGGATCGTTGTTCCAGTGTTGGGACCTCCCTAGTCTTAGGGCTGACTGGCAGCCATTTCTGTTTGCTCTTCCCTGGTGATTCCCTAAGACCCTGCCTCATCCAATTACAACCCCACTCAAGCTGCCTATAGTGGCTTTTGCATTTGAATGACCTGTCCTTGAAAATCTCAACCAAGCTGTAGCTGGGTCAGGAAGCCCCAAACCTATCAATAAAAGACCCAAGACCCGACACCAGCACCAGCCTGCCTTGCTTCATAGCTAGGCCTCCTCTAGGTACTTCCAAACCCAATACAGAGGAGGAATTTGCAGATCTCTCTGTAGCTCCTGCTGGGTGGCCCCAGGCTGTGTCTGAATTTGCACCTCCCTGGAGACCCAAGAGCCAGTGTACGCAGTGGTCAGTATCAGAACATACCAGATTACAACTCTACATATCCATAAGCAACATACTCAAAGGGCAGACTCAGTGAGCACCAAAGCCCCACTGAAGCAAGTCCTGTTACATAGGGGTGTCCCCTGCATAGCAGCTATCCCACCATAGTCGCAGCTAGTCCTCACAGCAAATTGGCATGTAGATCAATTCCTCCCAGTGACACCAACAGCAATCAAGTCTCAACTACAACAAGACTGTGATCACAGCCCACAAAGGGGTGCACCTAAAGCTCCCAACCAGGTTACTGGGGAGGCTGAGCCACTGGACCCTATAGGACACCTACTACACAAGGCCACTCTACCAACTCAAGAAGACATAGCAGCTCTACCCAATACATAGAAACAAACACAGGGAAGCAGCCAAAATTCAGAGACAAAAAACATGTCACAAATTAAATAAATGGAAGAAAGCAAACCACTGTATATAGAGTTCAAAACCACAGTTATAGGTTACTTAAGAATCTTCTAGAAAGAATCCAAAGGCAATAAAATCTCAGACATATGCCGAAGCAATTTCTTCACTGATACAGCTCCTAAGGCACTTGAAACTAAAGAGAAAATGAACAAATGGGACTACATCAAAATAAAAAGCTTCTGCACAGCAAAAGAAACCATCAACAAAACAATGAGAAAACCCACTGTGTGGGAAAACATATTTGCCAATGTCATATCTGATAAGGGCCTAATCTCCAAAATTTATAGGGAACTCATACAACTTAACAAAAGGAAGATAAACAATCCAATCAAAAAAATGGGCAAAGGACCTAAATAGATACCTTTCAAAAGAGGACATTCAGAAAGCCAAGAGACATATGAAAACATGTTCAAAGTCACTAATCATCCGAGAGATGCAAATCAAAACAACAATGAGGTACCATCTCACACCTGTCAGACTGGCTATCATCAACAAATCAACAAACGACAAGTGCTGGAGAGGATGTGGAGAAAAAGGAACACTCGTGCACTGCTGGTGGGAATGCAGACTGGTGCAGCCACTATGGAAGACAGTATGGAGTTTCCTCAAGAAACTAAAAATGGAACTCCCATTTGACCCTGTGATCCCACTTCTAGGAATATATCCCAAGAAACCAGAAACACCAATCAGAAAGGATATATGCACCCCTATGTTCATAGCAGCACAATTCACCATAGCTAAGATCTGGAAACAGCCTAAGTGCCCATCAGTAGATGAATGGATTAGAAAACTGTGGTACATCTACATGATGGAATACTATGCTGCTGTAAAAAGAAGGAACTCTTACCATTTGCAATGGCATGGATGGAACTGGAGAGCATTGTGCTAAGTGAAATAAGCCAGTCAATGAAGGAAAAATACCACATGATCTCACTCATTCATGGATAATAGAGACCATTATAAACTTTTGAACAATAATAGATACAGAGGCAGAGCTGCCTCAAACAGATTGTCAAACTTCAGCGGGAAGGCTGGGGAGGGTTGGGGGGCAGGAGGGAGGGGGGTAAGAGATCAACCTAGGGACTTGTATGCATGCATATAAGCATAACCAATGGACATAAGACACTGGGGGGTAGGGGAGGCCAGGGTATTGTCAAGGGCGGGGGAAAAGAAAAAGACACATATGTAATACCCTTTGTAATACTTTAAGCAATAAAAAAATAAATAAATAAAAAATAAAATAAAATTCACAGAAAAATAAAATTTAAAAAAAGAATCTTCTAGAAACCTCCAAGGGACTTAGTGACTTTCAAGGATCTTAGTGAGAATGCCAAATACATGGAAAAGGACCAGTCAGAAATTAAGCATACACTGACTGAAATAAAGAATAATATAGAGGGATTCAACAGTAGAGTAGAGGATTCTGAGAATCAAATCAACGAATTGAAATGTGAGGAAGCAAAAAACACCCAATCAGAAGAGCAAAAAGAAATAAGAATCAAAAATATGAAGATAGTGTAAGGAGCCTCTGGGACAACTTCAAGCATACCAACAAATTATGGGGATGCCAGAAGAAGAGAGAGCAAGATATTGAAAACCTATTTGAAGAAATAATGACAGAAAACTTCCCCTATCTGGTGAAAGATATAGACTTACAAGTCCAGGAAGCACAAAGTGTCCCAAACAAGAGGAACCCAAAGAGGTCCACATCAAGACACATCATAATTAAAATGCCAAGGGCTAAAGACAAAGAAAGAATCTTAAAAGCAGCAAGAAAAAAAGCAGTTAGTTACCTACAAGGGAATGCCCATATGACTGTCAGCCGATTTCTCAACAGAAACTATGCAGGCCAGAAGGGAGTGGAAAGAAATATTCAAAGTGATAAATAGCAAGGACCTACAACCAAGATTACTCTACCCAGCAAAGCTATCATTTAGAATTGAAGGTCAGATAAAGTGCTTTACAGACAAGAAAAAGCTAATGGAGTTTCTCACCACCAACCCAGTATTATATGAAATGTTGAAGGGTATTCTTTAAGAGGAAGAAGAAGAAAAAGGAAAAGATCAAAAATATGAACAACAAATGGCAACAGATACATACCTATCAACAATTGAATCTAAAAATCAAATGAATAAGAAATCTAATGAACAGAATAAACTGGTGAATAAAATAGATTCAGAGGCATGGAAATGGAACAAACTGATGATACTCAGAGAGAAGGGGGAGTGGGGGAGAGAAGAGATTAAACAAAGATCTTATAAACATATATGCATTACCTAGGGACACAGACAATAGGGTTGCAAATGCTTGGGATGGGGCAGGAACTGGGTGGAGGGAGGCAATTGGTGGGAAAAGAGGGACATCTGTAACAATCTCAACAATAAAGTTTTTTTGTAAAAAAACAACAACTGTGACTGGAACACTCTGTCTTTAAGAATCATATTTGCTCATAAAAACAAGAAGAGATTGAATTAGCTGTAAAATATACTTTGACAAACACACAATAATGAAAGATAGCAGGAAGAAAGCAAGAAATTCACCTAGGAGAAGAGGGTGAGATCTTAGAGAGCTGCTTGGATGTATATAAATAGGAAAAGGAGATGGACCCAGGCCTAGTTGCTCTTGAAGAAAGGATGTCAAAAGGAGATGTTTAATTATTACCAGGTAGAAAGAATAGCTGGAGCTTAAGAATCTGTTAAAGGAAGAGACCCAAGTCCTCAGAAAGCAGACTGGGATAATTTCCCCAGAAAAATTTCAGATCCAAAAAAGTATAGAATAACTTCCTGTTTAAGCTTTACAAAAATAGAACCTAAGATAAAAACTTTTATAAACTTATCTATGTGGTAGGCAGAATAACATCCCCTCAACGATTTACACACCTTATTCTCCAGGACCTGTGAATATCGTATGTTACTAAAGAGACTTTGCAGGTATGATTAAGGTTATGGACCTTAAAAGAGGGAGATTATCCTGGATTATTGAAATGGGCCCAACCTAATTGCTTGAACCCTTAAAATTAGAAGAACAAAGCAAAAAGTTAGTCAGAAAGATGCTGCAGAAGACGAGATACAAAGAGACAGGGCAGCATGACAAGATTCAAGGACTGGAGGGAGCCCTCCAGGAGATACAGGCCACCCCAGCTGGCAACTGGAAAGGAAATAGGGGCCTCAGTCCTACAACCGCGAGGAACTGGATTCTGCCAACAAAACAAATAGTGTGGGAGCAGATTCCCAGCACCTGCCACACCCTCCAGAAGGGAACACATACCTTTGATTTCAGCTTTGTGAGGCTTGAGTCACAGGAAACAGCTAAGCTACTCTCTAGTCAGGCTTTTGACCTACAGACTATGAGTTAATAAATTTGAATTGTTATAAACTGCTAAGTATGTGGTTATGTATTACAACGGCAATAGAAAAATAATATAATATTCATTGAGATTGGGATAGGCCTACAAAGTAAACAGATACGATTTGATGATTTTACTTTTGGGATATTCAAGAGAATATCATGTCACCTAATTTTATTATAAATGTTGTCCATGAATATTTTTGGTTTTACTATCTAGTTACTGTGTTTCTTTTTATGTGGGGATTTGTAAAGATACAAAAGTATCCTCTATCTTCCCACCAAATGATTTTTCAATAATGTAATTTATGATGACACATCAGAGTTCAAAAAGCAAATATTATTTCGGACTTCAAGGTAACACCCCATACCTTGCCAAACATTTCATGTATCAAATTTATTGATTTCCATAGCTAAAGGCAAGCTAACTTTATTTCCTAGCTTTACATTTTTAAATGTTAAAATTTACCAAAAGAAAAATAACTTCTAATTTTTATTGCCAGATATTTATTCCTAGGATAATGGTTAAATAGACTATGAAGACTCATTTGTCATGACCATTTTCAGCACTTCATCCAAATAGAATAGCCACTCTGAAATCAAGAAAATATTTGGTATACAAAAGAGAAGAGAAACAAAAGGTTACAAAAGAAACACTTTCCTTCACTAAGAAATATGCTTAACAAAAGGACTGTGTTATCTCAGAAAGCTTCCTACAAAACAAAGTTCTTCTGAAACAAAAATGCTCCTTTGACATAAATGTTTTTCAGAATAATTCATGGAGATATTTGGTACAAAGTATGTTTAAAATACTATTTTACAGTCCCTCCACACAATGTAGAAAGTTTACCAACCTTTGTCTCCTTTTCTTTAACCTTGGTACATGCAGGGACTTATATGAACCTACTTGGACAAAAGACCATGGGTGTTTCATATGGTCATTTGCAAAATAAGAAGTGAAATAAAGAAAATGGATAACTAGATTCTCAGATTTTTTTATTCTAGAAAGAAAATCTTCCTAGATAGTGATATTATACATATAAACTCTGTTTTCAGATTTTTTTTGTTATATTTTGCTTTACTATAAAGACTATGTCTGCTTTAGGTAAGCTTAAGTAAGTCAATTCAACACGCACAGTATTCTGTAACAATAATAACTATAATGCTGATGCTTAAAACCTGGAGAGTAAAAATATGATTTAAAACAATACACAACCCAACCAGCTTCACCTTTCCCCTTTGTTGAGTGAGCATCAACCTATGAACCAGGAGGCCACGGTTCCATTCCTGGTCAGGGCACATGCCTGGGTTGCAGGCTCAGTCCCCAGTGTGGGGCATGCAGGAGGCAGCCAATCAATGATTCTCTCTCATCATTGATGTTTCTATCTCTCTCTCCCTCTCCCTTCCTCTTGGAAATCAATAAAAAATATTTAAAAAAATAAAATAAAGCAGTACACAGACTTCACAAGTCAAGTAAAATAAGTGAGAAGTGTAAGTGTTGTTATAAACATAGAAGGTGATATTTACCCAGAAGTTCCAAAATCATTGTACTTGCAAATCTCTGCCCTAAGCAAACATGAACAAGTTGGCTCTACTTGACTTCCCTACCACCTACTGGTGTAACTTGAGATAAAACCTAGGGATTAGACTGGGCAAGTGTGCACTTGAACCCAGTTATGGTTAAGTTTGTTTCGTTACTAAAGGATCAGAGAACAGATATTATTTGTCCCAGAAATGTGAGCAGAAGAGCACTACGGCTGGACCAGAAAAATGGGAGAGATTGGCAGAGATCAAATAGAATCCCCATCACTGCACTGTTGTACCAGTGAAGGACTCAGAATCTGAGCTCCAAGCTAGCATGACGAGGTTCCATTTAACACAGGACAAAACGATCCCTACTGTTGAGTCAGACCTGTGGGAGAGAATCTGTTTTGGGTTTGAAAACTCCTTTGCAGTTTCTGCCAAGCAGCATCTTTCACCAAAAAGATATATAATTATATACAGTGACTAATTCATTTCTGCAGACCTCTTACATGTTCTATTGAATGAAGGTATCTATTTACCTGTTTGTCTCCACCACTGGGACTGTGCCCTTTTGGACAGGGGCTGTGTTATCTTCATCCTTTCATCTATATAATGCAATGCAATGCCTGGAATTTATTGCATACCCAAAAAGTTTGTTTGAGTGCTGAATGAATAGGCAGATGAGTTAAAGCTAGTGGCATCTGCAGATTTGACTCTTCCCTCATGTGTTTTCAAGCCATTTGTGAAACTTCAAATAAAACTACCTTGAAAATGTATGGGAGTCACTTTTCCTACCCAAAAGTACCTTTTACCTGTCCGTTTTGTTGCTTATTTTTATGTTTATTAATGATTAAACTTATCAAATTGTCTTTGAACTTATAAATACAATATCACCATAGATTATTTTTAGTTCACAAATAAAAATATCTGAAAATAATAAGGTGGGATTATTCTTTTTCAAGGTTATGCTATTATTTATATTCTAAAGTGAGCCTACATATTAAGCAACCTAGTCATAAATTCATTTTTCATTTACTTTCAATACTCATGTGCATTAAATCTGACCCAAATGACTTATTCATTTCTAGGTTGCCAGGTTATGCAGAGAATACCATGAGTTTGTAACTCTCTAAACCTAAAATGTGGATTATCTCTCAATGGAGTTTCAGTGTGGCACTCTTCCTGATGTATTTCTTGGTGAAAATTTAAGCAGTTGTTGAATATCTGTACTGTCTCCTTTCTAGCCCTCATAGCAACGCCTACACAGCGATTATTGAGTAGCGTCCCTTTGTGCTAGCAGCTGGCTTCCTTCTTTCAATGTATTTTAAGAACCATCCTAGTTACAAACTAAAGCTTTTATTAAAGTATCCCTCAAATTCTTTTTGACTAATCTAAGATCTGGTTTCTACATGACATGACTTTTCTTAGTCCTATATAAACCAGATATTAAATGGACCCAAAACAGATTTCCAAAAAAAAATAATTTCTAAAAGATGTTGGGGTTTTTTTTATAGGATCACTTCTTGTACACAGATATTTTATTAAACACTTAGTCTTCTTACCTATGATCTATGACTACAGAATTTTTTAATTGTTTTTAAACACAGGTGATGTTCACCATATTTAATAATTCATTTAGAGCAGGTATTGACCAGTCAGAACGGATGCTGGTGGCCATAGCACTGGACCAGGGTCCTGGAGGGCCCCCTGATGTGACAGATGCTACCTTGTTAGGGACTGGGTCATGCGAGGCCCAAGTGAGTCTCAGGGGAACAACCAGGGTTGATGAAATGGTGGTGGAGGGTGGTCAGGGGCTGGAGGCAGTGGCTATTTATCAGCAGATAGAGTGATACTTCAACAATTCAACAAGTATACATGGTTATAGCGTGTCTAGGTTTAAAATAAGCCCCCCCTTGTTAAGACTTTTTTGTTATTTTTTAATAAAAGTGGATGATAAGAACATTGAAATAAGAACTAGCTCACTGAGGAAGTCCTATCTTGTTGTATTTTCAAGGATTCCCCATAATCAGGTTAAACAAGGTCTGAAGCTTCTGCAGTTTGGGGAAGGGGACCCTTCTGAACATGTTAAGTGCCCAGTCAGTCACCGATGACTGACACTATACTTTCCATCCGGAAGACAAAACAGGCTGGACGCTTAACGTGTTAAGACAAAAACACCTTTCTTATGCAAATTTCACAAAAACATATGACTGTATGAATACATTGACAGAGATCCTAAAGCTTCAACTTCATTATCATCCCTAAATCCATCTGTAGATTATTCAGAAGAAACCACATAATTGATTGACTCTTCAAATGATTCTCATGTAGTCAATATAAATTGTGACCGTGGAAAACTGAGAAATCCATTTAAATCCAGACTTAATATCAGGTGTGACAATAACTGTGTTTCCATACAGTGAACAGGAAAATCAAAGAGGTCCAGGTTGAAAATAGGTAATATGTGCTTATTGTTCTATCCTAATTGGTCCTTTTAAAAACTGGGCTAATGATATTCCTCATAGCTTTGAATGGAGGAACCTCTAACACCAGTACGTGTGTCTTTTTCTCCCCTAGAAGTTTCTTTTCTTAATTTATCTTTATTATTGAAAGTATTAGATGTCCCTTTTTCCCCCATTGAATCCCTCCACCCCGCACCGGGCCTCCGCCCTTCCCCCTCCCCCCACTGCCTTCACTACACTGTTGTCTGTGTCCATCGGTAATGCATATATGCATATAAATTCTTGGGTTAATCTCTTCCCACTCCCCCTCTCCCCTTCCCTCTGAGATTTGTCAGTCTGTCCCATGCATCTGTGTCTCTTCTATGTTCATCAGTTTTTGTTGTTCATTAGATGCCACATACACGTGAGATCATGTGATACTGGCTTATTTCACTTAGCATATCTCCTGGTCCCTCAGGCTGTCTCAAAGGGTAAGAGATCTTTCCTCTTTACAGCTGCATAGTTTCTGTTGGAAATTTTCTGTTTGGAATTCTTTCCTTATAAAAAAAACTGCTGTGGACTCTAACTTCAAGCACCAAACTAAAATTCAGACTTCTCTGACCATAGGCTGAGTGCTTTGATATGATTTGTTGGGGGGTGAAAGATATTTTTATCTGAAAGAAGAGAACCACTATTTTGACAGCACAGAACCTGGAAAAAAGACTGGAATGATGGGGAGATGAGCACGATGTCGGCCTCCTGTCAATGCCTATAAACCAGAAATTCTCAATCCTCATAGCCCAGGGGAATCACCTAATGCCAGGGCCCACCTCAGATCAATTAAATCAGAATCTGGGGTGAGGCCTCAGCATTTTTAGTGGGTGATTTAAAAGTGTGGTCCTAATGCACAAAGTTGAGAACCACTGCTATTAACCTTATAGCACAAGGAAATGAAATCGAAAGCGAATAAAGTGATTCATGAGGGATATCTGAGGTAGGATGGGCATAGGGTGTATAACTTAAGTCTCCCAGACAACAGTCTAACCAAGGAGAATACCTTGGGGTTTGCAGTTATGGAAGTTCAAAGAGAATGAACATGTGGCATGTGCATGGGTCTTTCACAGGCGGTGCCTGCAGGTAGAGCACTGACAAGTAGCCCCTCGGCAAAAGGGATTGAGAAGCTCATGGATTGACAGAGGAAAATGCGGGTGGACAATGTATAGTAATTTCACCTGACACACTCAAAAACCTATATATGATACCACCACCACCCACCTTAAGGATGAGTGAAGACTTAATTGGGTGAATATTTGCATAGCCTTAAATGTATCACATCATCAGGGCCAGTGAAATTTGAGCTATTGGTATGTTATCCTAACTATTACCAAAGTTTAGTGATACTTTTTAACAATTAGTTTGTATTTTGGGTATTTTTATTTAACATAATGTTCACTATGTGCCAATTAACTAAACTGAAAAAGAAATAAGGATATTAAAGTTGAGAAGCTCAAGTAACCAAGAGACTATGGTATGATATGAGTTGTCCACATCTATAATAATAAAAGCGTAATATGCTAATTAGACTGGACGTCCTTCCAGACAACCTTCCGGACAAAGCTGCAGCAGCAGCGGGCCAAGGCAGCCACTGCGGTGGCGGGGGAGAGCCCCTTCCATGAATTTCATGCATTGGGCTGCTAGTGAATAATAAACTGGATGGATAGATAAGAAAATACCAGGAGGAGAACCAAGATGGTGGCATAGGTTAACGCCAGAGTTTGCTGCCTTGAACAACTACTTCAAAAGTGAAACTAAAAGACGGAACGGACATCACCCAGAACCACAGGAATGCTGGCTGAGTGGAAGTCCTACAACTAGGAGGAAAGAGAAATGCATACAGACACTCAGAGGAGGCGCAGTGCTGAAGTCAAATTCTAAGGTGCAGAGTGCGCCGAGCGGGCTGGCGGCAGAGGGTGCGGTTGGCATTTTCAATCGGGAGGGAGTCGCAGACTCTTGGCTCCAGATATGGGCGAGTCTTTAGGGACCCAGACTCAAACGGGAGAAGCGGGACTGTCTGGCTTCGGTCAGAGCGAGTGCAGCTTTCTCTCCGAGGTTTGCAGCGGTCGCTGGGACTCAGAGAGGCAGAGCCCCTGGGGACAGGACTGAGAGCCACCATAACTGCTCTCTCCGGCCCACCCTGTTGATCCTGTGCGGCCCGCCCCACCCAAGCCCTGCACAGAGGCATTTGCCGGATAGCCTCAGGCAAAGGCTAGATTAGCACCTCCCTAGAGGACAGAAGTTCTCTCACTGCAGACACAGCTGATTCTCACAACCACTTGGCCTGGAGGTCAAACCCTCCCTGGTATTAGCTACAACAATCAAGGCTTAACTACAAGACTGCGCACAAAGACCACTAGGGGGTGCACCAAGGAAGCATAACAAAATGCGGAGACAAAGAAACAGGACAAAATTGTCAATGGAAGATATAGAGTTCAGAACCACACTTTTAAGGTCTCTCAAGAACTGTTTAGAAGCCGCCGATAAACTTAATGAGATCTACAAGAAAACTAATGAGACCCTCGATGTTATGTTGGGGAACCAACTAGAAATTAAGCATACACGGACTGAAATAACGAATATTATACAGACTCCCGACAGCAGACCAGAGGAGCGCAAGAATCAAGTCAATGATTTGAAATGCAAGGAAGCAAAAAACACCCAACCGGAGGGGCGGAATGAAAAAAGAATCCAAAAATGCGAGGATAGTGTAAGGAGCCTCTGGGACAGCTTCAAGCGTACCAACATCCGAATTATAGGGGTGCCAGAAGATGAGAGAGAGCAAGATATTGAAAACCTATTTGAAGAAATAATGACAGAAAACTTCCCCCACCTGGTGAAAGAAATGGACTTACAGGTCCAAGAAGCGCGGAGAACCCCAAACAAAAGGAATCCAAAGAGGACCACACCAAGACACATCATCATTAAAATGCCAAGAGCAAAAGATAAAGAGAGAATCTTAAAAACAGCAAGAGAAAGAAACTCAGTTACCTACAAGGGAATACCCATACGACTGTCAGCTGATTTCTCAACAGAAACTTTGCAGGCGAGAAGGGAGTGGCAAGAAATATTCAAAGTGATGAATACCAAGAACCTACAACCAAGATTACTTTATCCAGCAAAGCTATCATTCAGAATAGAAGGTCAGATAAAGAGCTTCACAGATAAGGAAAAGCTAAAGGAGTTCATCACCACCAAACCAGTATTATATGAAATGCTGAAAGGTATCCTTTAAGAAGAGGAAGAGGAAGAAAAGGGTAAAGATACAAATTATGAACAACAAATATGCATCTATCAACAAGTGAATCTAAGAATCAAGTGAATAAATAATCTGATGAACAGAATGAACTGGTGATTATAATAGAATCAGGGACATAGAAAGGGAATGGACTGACTATTCTTGGGGGGGAAAGGGGTGTGGGAGATGCGGGAAGAGACTGGACAAAAATCGTGCACCTATGGATGAAGACAGTGGGTGGGGAGTGAGGGCGGAGGGTGGGACGGGAACTGGGAGGAGGGGAGTTATGGGGGGGGGGGGGGAGAGGAACAAATGTAATAATCTGAACAATAAAGATTTAATTTTTTAAAAAAAGGGGGGGAAAAAAAAGAAAATACCAGAAGTAGAGCAAGGACAAAGACAGTAAGGTAAATGCCAATGTCTCCAACGAAAGTTGTAGAATAACCAGAAAACTGATTTTGTTTAAATAGAGGCAATGAGGGATGGAGAGTAATAATTTTTCATGCAAAGAATCTAAACACATAATCTAAAAGGACTTGGGGTCCTCAGATTTTAGTGAGGTTCTGAGAAATGTCTTTTGAATATTAAAACCTTGGGATTTCTGAGGAATTTCAATTTATGGAGACAATGGAATTGTTTGCATATAACATACCCTGGAAGATCCAGCCTATGTGGTTGCCATGTGTCACTAAGGAGAGGAATGTTTGGACAAGTACATGTGGAGGGGTCATCAATAGGAACAAAGGATAGTTTGGAGGAAACTCAAAGAAGCCAATGTTGGTGTCACAGGGGAAGGGAGGGGCTGATAGAACCACTCACAGCATGAAAACTGAGGGGACCTGGGAAGACCCAGAGAGGTTAGAGGGGAGGGGAGTAAAGAGAATAAAGAATGCCGTAAGGGGGTAGGGAGCTCTTTTAGCAACACCTAACTCACCATTTCCCCCAAAGTCCACTCCTACAGTAAAAGTACACTACTACACAAGTAAATAGAAATCTCTAGGTTTCAGCTTTATATTTGAGTAATGTACAAACCTCCTATACGTTATAAACATCTGACATTGTAAAGTCCTCAAAGAAAAGGATTGGACCTTCAACATCTCTCCCACAGTATCTGCGCTTGGTGGCTCTCAAAAAATCCTTGCACAGATAGAGGCAAAATATTCTCTTTTGCTTTTATCTTTGGTCATTTAGCAGTTCTCAAAAGGCATTAAACTAGCATTAAAACAAAGTTTCTTTTCACCAAATGGCTCTGTTCTCCCATAAAACGTTTCTGTTCTTTTAAAAGAACAGTTTAGAATGCCCTTGTTTCAGCATTTTAAAGAAATGTGAAACTGAAGTGATTGTCAGCCTGGTGGGTGACCAACCCAAAATTACTGCAACCCATTTCTCAGTTTATTGGTCTCCCTCATCAAGTGCTATGAACAACCATAATCGCTTCATCTTTAAATGCTCAGAAGCATAGCCCAAAAATCAAGATGGGAGTTTAATATATGCCTCTTCTATTCAACCCTTTATCTTTTTTCAAGTGCTTCATAAATTGATTTATTTTTAAATTGCAATTATTCTAAGAAAGAGGAACTTTTTTTAAGAACAAGAATCTTTGCCGTTACTCTGTTTTCACATTTTCTTGTTGTTCATGTCAGACACTTCCTATCAAGCTCTGCCTTTCAAGTGGGGGGGGTGGGGGGGACGAAGGGGGTGCCGAGCCAGGGAGCCCTACCCAAACACAAGTCTTTGGTGACTGCTTCCTCTTCTAAGCTCTTGTAGCACAAATTATGTTAACCATTCACTCTGTACTTAACATGGGTATTATAGTCACTATTACTGCAAAACAACAAATTATCCCAAAATTTCGTGGCTTGGTAGAACCACTTTATTATGCTCTCGAATGATGTAGGTCGGGAATCGAGATAGGACACACAGAAATGGTTTATCTCCGTTCCACAATGTCTGGGCTTCAGCTGGTCGTTATTCAATGACAACTACCACCATATGTTTCTTTATGTTATTATTTTTTTATGTATACTATGTCCTGGTTCTTAAGCTTCACATTGTTCTAAGCTGAGAGGGTTGCCAGAAATAACAAATAAAAATACACAATTCCCTTATTAAATCTGAATTTCAGATGAATAATTTTTAACATAGAGACATAGATATCTCCAGTGCAGTATTTAGGCAATGCTGTTACTAAAAAAGTATTTGTTGTTTATCTGAAATTCAAATTTTACTCAAGCACATATCCCAGTGCTGTAGGCATCAGAGAGGTTCAATTATGCCTGTTATCGATCCAAATATGGTATGTGATTACATTACTGAATAACTAGATCTAGCAGATCACTAGACTCTACTCCCTCTAGAGGAAACATAAAGTGAAATTGCACATCTAGACCCAGATCTTCAGGTTGCCAGCTCAGCATGACAGGGAAGTCCCTGAGAGCCTGGCCTGAGATTTCACACCCAAGAACAAAATAAGTCATTAAGTAAAGTTTTTTCGGATTTTAGAGTTGCTGTCACTGGTAATTAGATGTTAAAACTCTACAGCGAAGTTCTCTTAGGTTTTAAAAATAAAACTGGGCACTTTTATACAAAGTGGCTCTAAAAACTGTTTTAAAACGTTCCTGCTTCCTTTCATCACCATTAACACAGTTCTCTTTCTGTACCAGTCAGTTTGGAAGGTTCACTCTCCGAAAGGTGTTATTTTCCAAATGTGCTATAAGATTTTTCAACCACAGAGGATGGACAGAGGGGCCCCGAACTACTGGAAATGGCTTATAAATCCCAACCTTGTTTATGCACTGAATACATAAAAGCATTATTACTATTTTGTGAGAATTCAGTTTCAGCTTCATAATTGTGTGGCTATGAGAAAAAGATTGAGTTGTCTACTGAATTTCTATCATACAGAGAGCCTTTTTATTTTTAAATGTATCTCAGCAGTAGGTTTGTTAACAAAAATTGGGTCTTTTAAGGTTGGATTTAGAGAACATAGGAAAAAAAGTTTGAAAAGAGTTGCTTTGCATAAAATAAAACAAAATAGGGGGTAGGCACAATGGAGTTACTGAGTCAGGGAGGAAATAAAAGAGGTCACAGAAAGAGAAGTTAGCCAAGCAATGCAATGGGATACCTGTGCCCTATAAGGAAAGATGACCAATAAAAAAGAAAACAGATAAAAAGTTAAATAATGCATGGTAGATTGTTTACACATCCCATATAATAAAAGCCTAATATGCTAAGTGTCCGGTCAACTGGTTGGCTGTTCAACCAATCAAAGCTTAATATGCTAATGATATGCTAAGGCTGCTCAACTGCTCGCTATGACATGCACTGACCACCAGGGGGCAGACACTCGACCAGTAGGTTAGCTTCCTGCTGGGGTCCAGCTGATCGGGACTGAGCAAGAAGGGCCGGACACACCCTGGAGTCCTCCCTCAGTCCCTCCCAAGCTGGCCAACCTCCCACATCCCTCCCCGGCCCCGATCATGCACCACTGGGTTCCCTAGGCCTGGCCTGAACCCTCTCGCAATCCGGGACCCCTCAGGGATGTTGGAGAGCCGGATTCAGCCTTATCCCACAGGCCAGGTCAAGAGACCCCACTGGAGCATGAATCTGTGCACCAGGCCTCTAGTTGATTTAATAATTCTCCTTCCTGTATTGTTGCCCTTGAGTGTTCCCCTCCCACATTGATTGTGGGTTTGGCCATGTGTTTTTCTTTGGTCAATGGCAAACCTGACATAAGCATTATTTTAAAAGTGCTTGTGCCCTGACTGGTTTGGCTCAGTGGATGAAGCGTCAGCCTGCGGACTCAAGGGTCCCAGGTTCGATTCCGGTCAAGGGCATGTACCTTGGTTGTGGGCACATCCCCAGTAGGGACTGTGCAGGAGGCAGCTGATTGATGTTTCTCTCTCATCGATGTTTCTAACTCTCTATACCTCTCCCTTCCTCTCTGTAAAAAAATCAATAAAATATATTTTTAAAAATAAAAAATAAATAAGAGTGCTTGTGTATTAAAGATCTGTCTCTTGCTAGTCTTCACAACTCTGTTGCTGCTACCATATCAAAAGGCGAGGCTAGTCTGCTGGGTGATCAAAGACACATGGCCCAGTCATAAAAGTGATGATTCTATTTGTAAAAATGAATAGATGTAAATGAGAATTTAATAAAGATAGAATTAAAAGTTTTCTTTGAATATCGGTAATAGGTTGACTGCCTTTAAAGATGATACGCATTATATATTTCTTTTGTGTGTTTTCGATAACACATGACTATTTCCAAGAACATGAGTCAGCAGCAACAGGATTCAACAGAAAAATTATCTGTTTATAGATTTCAAGTTTCAGAAGGCAGGGTATTTTATCTCTGTGTCCCTGGCACAAAGCACAGGGCTGGAAAGTAAGTGAGGGACTGTGTTTGTTAAATAAATGAATGCCTTTCAAAACGAAGATAAACATCCGAGAAAGGAAATCCCTGCTCTGACACTATGGTAGGATTATAGGCACCATTAGAGTTGGTCAGAACGAAGGAGCACTCTCAGGAGCAGTGACCCCCAAATTCTAAGACTTGGTCCAGTGCCAGTCAGTGATTAAATTGTCAATGATTTCAATGTACCTGCAAAAAATAGTAATAATAATAACCACTGTCGTAAGTTAATTTAAAACTAAATTAATTCTACTTTCTTCATTTTTGGAATTATGTTTTCCTTATGTATCTCTTATTAAAATGTCCATTTGTTCAATATGATAAGAATAGGTAGCAACCCGTTTGTTCTCTTAACATGCTCACTTAGCCAAATAGAAAAATCAAAACACTATTATTATTCAAAAAAACCGAGGGGAAATATTTCTGATGTGTGACTTTCAAAAGTCTGAACATACCAGCAAGTGCTATAGATTCCTGAGAAAACGAGACAGAGCGAGTTCCGAGAAGACACCGTGTGGTCCACACGGGTAGAGGAACGCGTAGCCAGTGATGCTCCCGGCGACCAGAAGAACAGTCCCATGAGCAAAGCACAGTGAGAGAGGGAAATGCTGCAGACTCTGTCAGAGCCGCACACGACAGAGTGAATACTTGGATGAGAACCTGTGACTTTGAATTTGACACAAACATTCACTTTCTAGCACTTAGTGATCCAGGAGTCATCTCCACAGGAGTCCTCTCCCTTGGACTCCCTGGGCCTGTTCTGCCCAGATGCATCCAGCAGCCATTCACTCTTTGAAGCTTTGCCACATCCCGACTCTCAAACTGAAAACTGGGTGCAGATCCCTTCCTGTCTTGGTTTCCTGAACCTCTCAGATCTTTTCACCTATTCAGGATTCTATTTCACATTCCTCTCTCGGCGACCCAAAACCAGCAGCTCCTTGAAACCTTGGAGAGTTTTTGGCTCTCTCCAGGTGAGCCCCACCTACCCCCAATCTTCTTTAAGAGAAGAATCACATTTCCAATCAAATTTTCTGTTAGAGCACCTAATATAATCTCCTCGGGGTGGCTGAGGTTTTTTGGAAACACAAAAGCTATAGGCTCTAATCTTTTTTTTACTTTCCAACCTATCACACTCTCCCAAGGGGAAGTATCAGTACGAAATATATATTTTTTATTCTATTCTGTCATTTCATAAACTCATTAAGTATTTTCAACCACTTAAAACAACTTTCAATTCTTGGTTATTATTCTACAAATAGTCCGTTTCTCTCTTTCAGTATGTTATGATACTTTTCAATCTCCAACAGGAATTCTTGAAGCTTGATATTTGTGTGAATACAGCAAGATGTTTGTTTTTTTTCCAACATTTATAAAATTCCTGAGGATTTCAAAGTAGTAGTATTTATGTAATGTCTACATGAGTAAGTTCAAGATGGTAGACAAGAAGTGTACAGCAAGACATCGTGGAGGAAAATTAGGTTTCTGATTTAGTCTGAAATTTATAGAATATGAATTACAGTTAATGCATAGTCCTTTGGTTTGCTAATTTATAATGCACTTACTTAAAAATGGAAATAGCCTCAGGAGAGAACTGCACATTTTCATGACTTTGGAGGATAAGATTTGAAAATCTAATTAATAGTTTCATTTATAAATGATTGCATATTATAAAGGGTTAACCCACTTCCATATATGTTTCCTCCTTTGGACATTTAACAGAAGAGCTTGAGTTTGGGGCACCTGCCTAAGTGCAGGAACACTACCATGAAAAGGGTCTGTTTCGAGGTGGCTCCATTTAATGTTAGGTTAGGTAGGCTGGGGAGTTAACTCTTGGCTGGCTGGCTGGATACAGGGCTCTCTCACCAGTGCTGAGAGAGCATAAAGCTTCCAGCTTTCATGTGAAAACAGACTTAGAAATAGAAAAAAGGAAAAATGTGACATCAGTTTACATGGTTTTTAACTTGTCAATATCATAAAGCCAGGATGTATTTTCCAGACCCACGGCTATAAGACCAAGCTTGTCATGTACTTTTAGCTCAGAAGAAAAGAAGCCCAATCATTTACATTTACCAATAAAGACACCCTTCCTCGCGCACAGCAATGTGTGCCATTGCACTGGCATCATTGTTGCCTGTGTGGGAGAAAAATGAAAGGGAAGCAGGGAATAGGAAGGTTTACAAGGATAAAATTCAAGCAATGCCCAAGATAAAGGCGGAAACAAAGAAAAGCTGCCTCTTAAGGCAACGGTAGATGGTAATACCGACAAAGCAGGAATGGGTAGCTGATCCCGCTCTCCAGCTGCTGGCAGCCGCACATGGAAGGTATGGAAGGTGACTGAAGGTTAGAAGCGAGCTCATAGCTCTGTCTGATATGTCTCACTGATTTCTGAAGCAACAAGCAAACTGCAACATCAGATAGCTTCAGGTCACTTTGAATCAAGAAATGTAAACAAATTCTAGTGAAAGCTTTTGTTGATGAAAACTAGAATAGCACATGGAATTCAATTTCAGAGGAAGGTTAGAGAAAAACTTTAAATTTCACAAAAATATTTAATGGAAGCAAAGGATATGTAGTTTTATAAAAAAAAAAAACCTAGGTGTTTAAATATAATACTATCTGTAATTTTTTAAAGGTGCCAGTTTAGAGTGTTCCTTGGAAAATTATAATTATTTCAAACTAGAGGCCTGGTGCATGGGATTCGTGCACTGGTTGGGGGCGTGGCCTGTGGGGATCGGCCCGCTGTGGGAGTGCCGCTCATCCTGTGGTAGCACACTGACCACCAGGGGACAACTCCTGCATTGAGCGTCTGCCCCCTGGTGGTCAGTGCACATCATAATGACTGGTCAACCGGTCATTCTAGTTGTTTAGCCATTCGGGTCGCTGGGCTTTTATTATATAGGATGCCTGTTGGATACATTAAACTAATTTTAGAGCTTGTAATATGAATCCTTTACTAGTATGAAAAAAGCAAGATAATAGACCAATAATCTATAGGTCTCATAAGAAAAGTGTTTCCTAATATACAGAAGCCTTTGAGGAAAAAAATAAACAAAAAAAAGTCCAAAGAAAAGAGCAAATTACCTTCATTTTTAAAAATAAAATCTCTTTCAAACGAGTGAGTCATTTTCAGTACATTCAAAATTACTTTAAGAGAGTTCATTTAAATTGCTTTTCAGAATTGACTAGTATTCATTTTATCTAAGGAAAAACATTGTTCACACACAGTATTATAATTACATCTATTTGTTGTGCTTAGCAAAAAAATTTTCCAGACATGTGCAGCTGACAAAAAATAATTCAAATTTACGTTATATTTTCTTTTCTTTTTTAGTTCAATATAGTTTGTGTGCAATAAGATATTACTTTTAAGTGTACAATATAGTGATTTGACCTGTTTATATCTTACAATGTATACTATTTTCAACTTAACAGTGCTTCTTTCTGATATATATATATATACAGATATATATTTGTACATATACATATTAGACATTACAGTTGTTTTCTTTTTCTTAATGTCTTTGCTTTTTTTTTTTAAGTATACTTTATTGATTTTTTACAGAGAGGAAAGGAGAGAGGTAGAGAGTTAGAAACATCAAAAAGCTGCCTCCTGCACATCTCCTACTAGGGATGTGTCTGCAACCCAGGTACATGCCCTTGACCGGAATCGAACCTGGGACCTTTCAGTCCACAGGCCGACGCTCTATCCACTGAGCCAAACCAGTTTCGGCATCTTTGCTTTTTTAAAGTACTTAATATATGCATGTAGTTTTATGTAGTATGATCATATTAATAGTTTTTTATTTTTATTAGTTTTTTGTGTTTTTGAAATAATATTATTCTCATGCTGGCTCTCTATAGACACTCTGATCTTGACCTCTCAGTAACCCATGCCCTTGTAATAATCCCATACCCTTGGCTGATGGTGAAACCTATGGCTTTCTTCTAACCCATTGGTCGGCAAACTGCGGCTCCGCAAACCGCGGCTCGCAAGCCACATGCGGCTCTTTGGCCCCTTCAGTGTGGCTCTTCCACAAAATACCGACTTCTGCACATGGGCCACGAAGTTTCAATCGCACTGTACGTGCGCACCCACATGTTGTATTTTTTGGCAGAGCCACACTGAAGGGTCCAAAGAGCCGCATGTGGCTTGTGAGTCGCGGTTTGGTGACCACGGTTCTAACCAAAAGAGTATGGCAAAGGTGATGGGATGGGATGTCAACCTTGTGATTACATTTTGTTTTATAAGACTCCACCTTAGATGATTTAGCAGAGAAGACGCTCCTGCTGGCCTTGAAGAAGCAAACAGCCATGCTGTGAACTTGTCTATGGAAAGGGACATGGGACAAGAAATTGCAGGTAGCCTCTAGGACAGCGGTTCTCAACCTGTGGGTCGCGACCCCTTTGGGGGTTAAATGACCCTTTCACAGGGGTCGCCTAAGACCATCGGAAAACACATATATAATTACATATTGTTTTTGTGATTAATCACTATGCTTTATGTTCAATTTGTAACAATGAAATTGGGGGTCACCACAACATGAGGAACTGTATTAAAGGGTCAGGGCATTAGGAAGGTTGAGAACCACTGCTCTAGGATATTAAGGTGTCTTCATCCAACAGCCAGTGAGAAGCCCAGACCCTCAGTCATGCAGTCACAGGAAGTGAATTCTTCTAACAAACACGTGAACTTAAAAAAATGTCATGAGCTCTAGAAAGGAATCCAGTCCTTCCAAGACCTTGATTGCAGGCTTACAAGACACTGAGCAGGGGTTTCGGTTGAGCAGGTCTGATTCCTGACCCATAGAAACCGTGTGAAAATAGGTGTATGTTGTGTTAAGCTTCTAAATTTGTGTTAATTTGTTACGTAACAGTAGAAGACTAATGCATTACCTTTCCCTTTTCTTCCTCCCCTTTACGCACATCACCAACACCAACATCACCACCCAGGTAACCCAGGTGACAAAATTCCTTATATTATAAAATTACAATTATTCACAAATGTAAATATTCTGTGGGGATCTAAAGTATATTTCAAAATTTGGATATTATGCAACATCATCAGCATCCTGCTTTTCTCACTCACCAATAACGCATGTAAATCCTTCCAGGTTTTCTACTATGGTTCTAACACAGTCTTTTTAATGGCTACCAAATAACCCATGATGTAAATGTGCTGTGATGAGCATTCACTTGTTTCCAGTTCTTTGCCCATGAGAAATGTTACAACCAATATTCTGTATGTAATCTTCATGGGTGTTTTTACTTCTACTAGCTAGATTCCTAATAGAAGGACTGTTGGATCAAAGTCAACTTTCCAAAAAGGATGTAATAATTTACTTTTTTGTTAGTAACATCTGAAAATGCTCCCACCTCTTCATTCCTGGGCAGAAAGTCGTGTTTTCTTTCTTTTTAATTTTGGACAGTTTGAGAGATATACAGATGTTAGTTTAATTTACTTTTGCCTGCCTTTTAGGAGTTTGAACTTTTTCAGATTAGCTTTTCTATGATTTGCCTAGTTTTATCCAGTGCCCAATTTTCTCTTGGATTATGTCCTTGTTGATTTGTAAGGACTTTGTGTATTATAAATATTAATCTTCTGTCCATGTTCTACCTGCAGATATTTTTCTAAATATATTCTTTTTTCCACTCACCTTTTGAAAAATAAAGTCTCTCCTTCCCCTCATTTTATACCCATGGTTGTCTAGATTTTCTATAGTTGTTTATTATTATGTTTTTGTTCAATTTAATTTTTAATCTATCCAAAATTTGTCTATATGGTGTGAGTTACTGGTACAATTTTATTTACTTCCTGATGGGTAGCCAATTGGGCTAGTACCATATGGTGCAAAAAACATCATGTGCCAATGATTTAAAATACCAACTTGGCCATATGTTAAATTCTTATTCTTACCAAGATCTATTTTTCACATTTGGGATTCTTTTCCACTGGTATGTTCTCATGCCAATGCCATATTGATTCAAATACAGTGAATTACTTCATGTTCTCGACTACTAAAGTCAGCTCTCTTCCTCTAGTCCTCTTTCACAAAAATATCTTACCTTAACTCAGGCATTTATTCTCTCATTAAAAATTTTAAAACACTTCATCAGATTTTTTAAAAAATTTTGTGAGGACTTCTAATTAAAAACGAATTTTATTTTTATATTATCATTTAAAAGATTTACATTGTAATGTTAGTCATTCTTTTCTCCCAAAACTGTATTCCAGCCCTTTGTTCAACTCGCATGTTATGCTCATCAAAACAAATATGTAGTTTTCAATGTAGGGATAAATCCAGCACCAGTTCTCTTTTTGGGATTCTCACAGAATCTGGGACTCACTAGAACACAAACATCATAAGCTCAGCAAATTTTCTCCTATTCACCTTTTCTCTTCCTTTTTTTTTTCTTTTTAAGCTTTTTCTATGCCTTTTCTTTCTTTTTTTGATTATTCATTTAATGAGAATTTGAGTCCCTACAACTGCAAAGTACTTAAACATGATGAGGCAACATGTACTTGGGGATTTGCCTTAACAGAGCTAACTTAGTAAAAGTTAATTTCATAAAAAGGCAAATAAAAGCTTCTGCACGATTTTCTTTCTTTCTGGTCAGGTTTTTATGTAAAAATATTTCCCTGCATTGCTATCAAGCATGATGTCAAATTTTATAATATTTGCTGTTCTCAAAACTGGTAAGTTAAACGCAGAGTCCTGCAGAAATGGCAATGATTACATTTGCTTTTGTAATCTCCATAAATGAGAAGCATTATCAATCAAATGAGTAGAATCAGATACATTGATATTAAATTATAGTCATTTCTTTCTCCCTTTTTTATGCTAATTGTAAACAACTTTCAGAGGAAAAAGCCTTTAGGACAATACATAATCAAGCACTAGTATATTTTTCTTCTAGACGAATATTTCATCAGATTTAAAGTCAAACAAAAGAAAACAATATACTCTCTTTAACTGTACCACCATTGAAAATATAACTTTAAATTGCCAGTATATTTCAACCAGACCCCTTTTATGCAAGAAACCAAATATATGAACTGAGGCTTTTACTACCAACCGTGCAAGATTTATCACTCACCTGAGTAAATGGAAGAATAACTACAAGCATAATGCTTTCTTTTAAAACCTTAGACAATAAGCTGAAAAAACAACATAATTGTATTTCCCTTTTATTTGTAAATATGCCCCCTGCTGCCCTAGTTGGTTTTTTCCTCTGTCTAGCAAGAGGACAGCTCTGTTAGACACCACAAGAAGCAATCATCTGCTACCTTGAAAATTATACCTTATTTCCTCCACAGCCCAACTGAGTTCTAGACTTCCTATATTTCCTAGTTTCACAAAGTTAAAAAATGATTTTTCAAGTATCTTTATAACAAATAGAAAATGGAATACAGAAAAGAATTGGTTACAACAATTCAAATTTCATTTTAAAAGATTATCTATAATAATAAAAGCATAATATGCTCATCAGACCTGACGTCCTTCTGGATGTCCTTCCGGACAACCTTCCAGACAAAGCCAGGGCTGCAAGGGAAGCCGGGGTCCCGGTGCCAGAGGGAAGCTGGTGCCAGCAGCCAGGAGAAGGAAGGCCTACTCTTGCACGAATTTCGTGCATCAGGCCTCTAGTTACTCTTATAAACAAAGGTTTCCATAGCCCCTCAATTTTAAGTAAAATGATCAAATTTATGATATTACAGGATGATCTCAAATTATGTCTACTTAAGGCATCAATGTTGCTTTGTTTCTCTGTGAATTTCTTAATTTATTAAATAAAATGCATATTTTTTCCAGAAACTTCAGAACAAGGAAAGTGATTTCATGATGTCATGGTAAACCCGAACCACATAATTTGGTGGTGCTCGGGTTATGCTGTATCCGTGTAGGTCTTAGAAACTTACTTTTCCAAGCATGCTAGATTAAAAATAAAGATAAATTTCATTTTCTCCATTTGCTAAAACCAAAACAATTTCAAATAAAATGGCATGATGAATAGACTTACTCAAATACAGTGAAGACTGAAATGTCAGGGTGATAGCAGGTCAGCATGAAATGGGTAGATAGTACAACATGAATAAGAATTCAGTTGCTCCTGTCAATAATAAGACAATGGATTGCATGGACAATTTTGAAAACAATAGGTTTGCCCAGTAGTCAAATATATTCTCCTCATTCTAAAACTAGATTAAGAAAGTACACCCCAGGATGTGAGGGCGATCTGGCTGCGACATCTGTCACCCCATTGATCGCCAGGGTTGATTTGGCTGATCTGGCTGGCTAGGCGGGTAGGCGGGTGTCCCCCTCCTCCCTCACCGATCCACGTACGTCCCTCCCGAAGCTGCGCGCTTGGTCGAGCCCAGCCAGCCCCAGGAGAGGACCCGTCTTCGGTCAAGGGTATACGAGTAGCTGCGCTCCCCCGCTAGAACCTCCAAAACAAGCTCTCAAGAAAGTACGCCCTGTCCCACCCTATCCAGTCTGATGTTTATGCTCTCCTTTTTATTTCTTATCTACATTATCTTCTAGGACCCCCGCCAGTCTCCGTCATTTAAAAACTCACTCATTCACACTAAGTTAGAAATGGCTCGTGTTGTGTCCAGTTATTTGTATTTGAAATGCACTTAATGTCGTATGAAAGTCTTTGTCTGTTATTAAAGGAACCCATAGTGGGGAAGAAGGATGTTAACTTGGGACTTGGGACATTCATTTCTTCCAACAGGCATAGGAAGAACTTGACTCTGGATCCAGAGTTTCTTTATTTGGCTCCCATTTCCATTGCAGATATTTTCTTAAATCCCTCTGATCACTTTGCCTGCATTCTAAGAGAACATTACGTTCTTCCAAAGCTAAGTTTATACCTATCTCAAAAACTTAGTCCACCTTTCAAAGTCAAGTTCACTAGAAATCCTCCTTATCAGACACACCAGCAGTTTGTAGCTGGTCAGTTCATCAAAACTAGTCCGTGTAAAAAAGTGAATCATGAAAAGTATTAAACGTTTTGGGGGACAAGTTCCCTGACTTACGGTAAGTATGCACCTGTCCGAAGAGGGGCAGAGCCCATGCGAAAGCAATCCCCAGTCATTCACATGCACCTTTCTCTGGACACGACTGTATTCTGTGGAGGGAATGCAGAGCACCAGTTTGACTGGCAAGTTGTATAAACTGAGATATGCTCAGAGAGTCTCTAACTCAGGGCAACATGACCTCATAGAGTCGTTGAGTAGATCTATAAAGCTTGAGCCAGACAGGAAAATCCAGTTACCCCAGAGAGTGCTCTTGGGAGATTTTTTCTACAAGAGAGATCAAAAAAGAAAGATGTACTTTGACCTTCTCCAATATGTTAATAATACTCAGATAATAACTATTGGAAGAGATGAAAATAACTCCAGGAACAGTGTAGACTGAAGAGCACAAACAATGGAAACAAGTCAAGCAGTCACAGAAGAGTCTTGATTTGGTAAAAGGTTTTCAACTGTCATTTTTGTAGCCTGGAGCTGATCTTATTACCATTTTCTGTGATACTAACGATTGCAGGTGTCACTGTGATTCGCTGAATCATGTTACCCTTGCCTTGAAATGCAAAATCCTCATTTCACATGGGTAGCATTTCGTGGTACTCAAAGAGAAAAACAACTTGCTAATGTGAAAACTTAAAGAAAATAAAAGTCTACAAGAATACTTGATGAAGTGAAAGTAATTGTTTTAACAGCAGTGGCAGATATTAATCAAAATTCACACAGCATTTATAGATGATGATTCATCTTTTGTAGACCCTTAATTACCATTTTCATCCTCATTATTGGAACCTGTTTCAGAAATTTTAAAAACAGGTGCAAAATAAAAGATAATATAAATGTCACTCCATGTGCAAATCTGAATTTTAAAATTTAGAAAAATCAATTGGATGCCCTTCACTATAAAAACATGTCCTCATATTCTGATTGTGGAGAGAAGAGAATGGGATAGACATGGATACATTTTGAATGAACAAAAAGGCAATTTTTAAAATTCAATCAATACTAGTGCCTCTATTTTTACTTTAGAATTTTTTATCAATATTGCTTTTATTTTATATTTTTAAATATTTAATAGATAATCCACATGGTCAAAAATTACAAAATTCAAAAAGATATACAGTGAAGACTCCTCCAAGATGTCTCCATCTGCCTAGTGCCCAATTGTCCTTTCTCAGTAACAACTGTTTTATATGATGAATATATTATTATGGATATATACATATTATATATTCATGTTCCCAGTTTACACAAATGTGGCATATTATACTTTCCTGACTTTATATTTTTATTTAACACTAGAGGCCTGGTGCACAAAATTCATGCAAGGGAGGGGGTGTCACTCAGCCCAGCCTGGGCCCTCTCGCAATCTGGGATCCCTTGGGTAGGGTCCCTGGGCCTGGCTGGTGATCAGGGCCTATCAGGGCTTTCCTTCCCCCAGCTGCCGGCAGCTGGCCTCACTCCTGCCACTGCCACTGCTTGCCATCTGTGCGGTGCTGCCCTCCCTCCCCCACCACCAATCGCCTCCTTCTGCAGGCAGCAGGTGTGGGGTGTTATCACTTGGCTGTCCTGGGCCTCTATCTTTGGGGCGATCGATCATGCCCACCCCCCCATCAATTGCCCTGCAGAGGGTAGCCTGGGCCTCCCTCTGTAGGACAATCATGTGGCAATGGCAGAACACCCCCGACTATCACATCACACCTGCCTTGGCTGGCCTAGTGGCAGTGTGTGTCATAGCATGGTCATCCAGAAGGTTGTCCAGATAGTCATTCTGCTGTTTGGTCATTTGGTCAATTTGCATATTACGTTTTTATTATTATAGATTATACCTTAAAAATCTTTCGGTATGTAGGGCAATTGTTTGTTTTTAGTAAATGAAAATGTCCTTTTGTATTGATATACCATTTCTATTTAACCAATAAACCCTATGGACTTGTACATCCATCTTTTCACAGTTGTAAGAATTTACCTATGACAAATATAATTGCTGGTTCAAAGAGTGAAATGTACATTTGAACTGACAAATATCGTCAAATCGCCCTTTATATGCATTTACTTTCATTTATACTCCTATAAACAATGAATAAGCATGCTTGTTTCAGGTTATCAATAGATTGTTATGAAAATCAAAATTGCCAATGTTACAGGAGAGTTGGTAACAGTATAGTTTTAATATGCATGTCTCTAATTTTCAATAAGGTTGGTTATATTATTATATATGTTTTTAATTTATTTGTTATTTGTGAGCTATCGGCTCATATTTTTTTACTTCTTAACTTTTGGGTTATTTGTCTTTTGTTGATCTTTAGGAGTTTTGTGCATAATAATTAGATTAACTCTTTGCCTGTAAGGTGGCTACAAAACTTTTCCAAGTTTGCAATTTGTCTTTTAGCTTACCATGTGATGTTTTTGTCATGAAAAATTTTTTTCTTTTTATATTCACTAAATTCACTAAAAATATTTTATTACAGATTCTGGATTTTCATTTGTAGTTTTTAAAAAAGCCTTTCTACTGTCAAATTTTCATCTAATATTGTAATAGCTTATATTTTTACATATAAATTCTTGATGCATCTGGAATTTATTATCTATGTATATAAAAGCCTAAGCAACCATTATGACCAGTCACTATGATGCACACTGACCACCAGGGGGCAGACGCTCAATGCAGGAGCTGCACTCCCACATAGTCCCTTCCCCCGGACTGGGTGAGATGGCCCTGATCAGCTCTGATCGCCGGCCAGGCCAAGAGACCCCACCTGTGCACGAATTCATGCACCAGTCCTCTAGTAGTATATAATGTACAATGTGAATCCAATATTTTTTCAGAGAGCTACCCATCATCCCAGAACCATTTGTTAAGTAATCTACTTTTACCCTTTTTGTACTTTAAGGTTCTATGCACATGTTTCTTTTTATATGCATAAAGAACATCTGGCAGGATATATAAGAAACTAAAAAAAATGGTTACTTATGTGGGGGGAGGCAAGGGAGGAGGAATATATAGTAGATACTGGGCATATGGAGCAAAAGGATGATACAGACTTTTCACTGAATTTTTAAATTAAATTTAATCAAAAAATAAAATAAGATATAATATGAAAAATATATTCTGTCATTAAAAACTAGACCCATTTTCTATTTATTGTCATATAATTATGCTGTTCTCAATGTTTTATAACTAATATAAAGTTAAAGTAATTATTTATTAGGTATTTCTCTAAAACCTGTGTATTTAAACATTTTTCCCCAACAAAACAGATATAAACTGAAATTTTTTAACCAAGAGCAAACTCCTAATCAAAATGAGTTCATTGGGTTATTCATCTCAGATTTTAAAAGTTAGTCATTATGATGAACAAGGAGAAGATCATGTATAATTAACAATTTATTATATATAGTCCTATATTCTGAGAACACCATTAGTCTTCTTTCACATCCTCATATAGTGAGTTAATTGTACAACTCTAAAAAATGGCTAAAGACCTTTACAAAGTTTTTCTGAGATAAGAAAACAATTTTATTTTTTTCAAGTAATTTTATTGTTACTCTTCTTAGATAGACATGACATTCACTTGGCAATTTTAGCACTTCAGTCTAGCTGCTATTCAGGTTACATGAGACAATATATTGTCTTAACAGTTGACATTTTAAACAATCTTCAATTGTCAAAGGCTGTATTCAAATAAGAATATCTGCATATTTTCCTAATTTATTATGGCATACCTCTTAAGATCATCTGAGAGCTATTGTTTGAAATCACTATAGAAACTCTTTCCTAAGCAACTGCCTTTAATCTAATTAATAAAATAAAGACAAAGACCTGGATAAGAAAAGTTTTCATGTTAATAGACTTTATGTGACAAACTTATCTGTTATTTCTAAAGCAATATCAAACACTTCAGCAGGGCCTACATATGATAATGCATCCTACAATATTAAATTATTTTTTAGCCATTCATGTACTTGTAAACCCCCTTTGAATTGGATCTAATTCTCATTTTATAGAGATTAAAAACTGGTGCTCAGAGACGTTTTCATAAATTGCCTAGACTGACACAGGTAATTGTTGAGCCAGGTCTCCTCCTGGGACTTGTTTTTTCCCCTATACCAGTGGTCGGCAAACTGTGGCTCGTGAGCCACATGCGGCTCTTTGGCCCCTTGAGTGTGGCTTCCACAAAATACCGGCTCTTCCACAAAATTCCGACTTCTGTGCATGGGCCACGAAGTTTCAGTCACACGTGGTATTTTGTGGAAGAGCCACACTCAAGGGGCCAAAGAGCCGCATGTGGCTCTTGAGCCACGGTTTGCCGACCACGGCCCTATACCCAGCTTCCAGGTTATCTCTGGCTCTGACATCATATGTCTGTGATTTTCATTATGGCTTAATCTCTTTGAGACTTATTGTCACATCTCTGAGTGGGAAGGAGACACCCTGCTCCTAAAGATTGTGCTGATGATTAACTGTGACTAGGGAGGCAGCATAAGTGGCAGAGTGGCTAGAAAATAATTTCCTCATCTTTCCCAACCATATATATATATATATATATATATATATATATATATATATATATATATGCCTAATATGCAAAGTGTCCCCTTCGGAGTTCGACTGGGAGACCAGGAGTTCAACAGCTCACTATGATGTGCGCTGACCACCAGAGGGCAGCATAGAATGAAGGAAGGCCCCCGCCAGCAGCTGGGGAAGGGAGGCCCCGGCCAGCAGCCGGAAGGCCCTAATGGGCCTTGATCAGTGGCCAGGCCTAGGGACCCTACCCATGCACGAATTTCGTGCACCAGGCCTCTAGTTTAAGACAAGCAAGGCCAGTGAAACTTGCCAAAATGTTTAAACATAAATGGATTCTAAAATAAAAATTATATGAACACATGTATTTAAAAAGATAAATAGTACTAAATTATTTTAATCTTCAAAAGCATAGTAATTTGAAATAGCATAACTACAGCCATACCACCCTGAATGCGCCCGATCTCGTCTGAAATAGCATAAACTATTCCCTACATCCTCGGGTACCGCAAGATCTTCCCCTTTTCCACAACTGCTTTCTGCTTTGGATTGTTGTTTTAACATGAATATTCTTTTTCCCCTGATGCCATATTATTTCTTTGGGGTAGTCTTTCTAATAAAATTGTCACATTATAAAATCACTACCAATTTATTTCTTTTTACATTTGTTTTATCTATACAAAGCCACACAAGCATGGTTGACATATTTTTTATTCAAAACACATCAATAATTTTGTAGACCAGAGTACACTTCATCTTTTCCTGTCAAACTGAAGTCAACTACCATACTATTTGGAATATTAATGGAGACCCTGTCAGATATTCAAATTATAGTGGACAATGTTTATCAAAATCTTATGCTCAAGGAAAAACAATAAGCAAAAACCCTGAATACCTAAAATACATTAAACATAAATTTTTTCAGATTACCTTAAATCTTTAATTCCTAATGAAAAAAAATTAATATGTGGCCAATACTGAACAAAATATGCTAAATCCAAGTACTATGTAATCAGAATTGTTAATGTGATAAAGTAAGACAGTATAAGTTATGCCATCTGCTTGTTCCTTAGTTAAGAGAAATCCATGTTTCAAATATTACCACTCTGCTAACAAGGTAAATTATTATTCATCTTAATGTCATCCAGAGGGAAAGAAATTGCCTAAAATAAACTTTCCTTTTTTCTAAATATGCTGAGTTAGTGATTCACATGTTTCCAATTTGGGGAATAAAATGTCATGTTTCAATTGAAAATAACTTCTGAAGGGCTACTTAAAAATATAAAAGATACATAAATGAAATGGTATAGTGTAAAGAAGCCTTCAGCCACTCTTCTGTGTAATTAGAAGAATATATGTCAGCCCAGCTTGTGTTGCTCTATGGTTGAGCATCGATCCAGGAACCAAGAAGTCACCAGTTTGATTCGTGATTAGGGCACATGTCTGGGTTGCAGGCTCAATCCCCAGTAGAGGGCATGCAGGAGGCAGCTAATCAATGATGTTTCTCTCTCATCAATGTTTCTATCTATCTCTCTCCCTTCCTCTCTCTCTAAAAATCAATTTAAAATATTTTTTAAAAGTAATATAGTTCAAATTGGTCATGAGTATTTACAGTAATAGTTAAGCAAAGTCACCTAAAAAGTCTAATTCCCAAGTTCATGAGACATAAGTATAACCCAATTAAAGGTTGTAATATAGCTGAAGAAATTATGTATTAATCAGAAAGAAAGATTTAATGACCTCAAAGTCATAGAAGTCTTTTACAAACATTGGCAGTGATTACCCAGATCAGACTGTCAAGAAAAAAATGGGAAATTTAGCCACCAGACTATCATAATAAAATTCATTTCCATGTAGGTTTACATGGAGAAAAATGAGATTCTGGCTGATAGAAGGATTCCAGTTTTTATCACAAATATAATGGCAAGGTAATAAATTGCCACTCTGATTTTATACATTAACTAGAGGCCCAGTGCACAAATTCGTGCATGGGTAGGGTCCCTAGGCCTGGCCACTGATCAGGGCCGATTAGGGCCTTCTGGCTGCTGGCTGGGGCCTCCCTTCCCTGGCTGCCAGCTGCTGGCTGGGGCCTTCCTTCATTTCGCCTCCCCCACCCCCACCCCCACCCCGGTGGTCAGTGCACATCATAGCGAACAATGGAACTCCCAGTCTCCCGGGGGAACTCCTGAGGGGACACTTTTCATATTCAGTATATATATATTTAGAGTTGTGGTGTGTTTTTAAGTTGAACCTAACTCTGGAACTGACTGGATTATGATTTTAAATCTGTCCTGCTAAGATCACAGCAAATCCTCCAAAGGGCCTCCATTCCATGAGGTCTCTTCTCTGGGAGACAGCCACTGTGTGACCTCACCCTGGGCCTGGGCCCTGCCGTGTGCTCTGTTCGAGCTATGCCCCACAGATGAGGGAACATGACAATATAGATTCATTAATGGGTGAATTCGCAGTTTTCAAGCTGAGAATTATTTCTCTTCTCCTTCCAAGAGGATGGTTAGGCTAGATGGCATGCTTTTACAGAACATCTTATTTCTTGCCATCATTATATAATTTGTCATTTTTTCTTATGGGATTTTTATATTTATAGTTTGTTTTTATAATGGGCCAAGGGTCTCCTGGAATTTAACTTAAGAGTCATTGAGATAGTCTAGCAACTTCATCGGGATGGAATGGGGTCATTTAGAGAAAGACATATCACCTTCCTCTGAGAAGATAAGAAAAGGATTTAAAGCAACTGTGGCAGTAATCATCTTGGATGGGTACAATTTCAGAATCATTTTCTCCAATTCAATCCAGGACAAGGGTTATCTACAGATCAAACGGCCATCCAAACCCAAATTACACAGTGGGCTGACAGGCTATAAAAATGACATTCTGTCATTGACAGCAGGAGCTGGGCAGAGGAGGAGGAAAGGGGAAAGAAGGATGCTTTAATGTATCTGTAGGGGAGGGGGGGGCACAGAAGAGGAAGAGAGCGTGAGCGGGTAGATCTCACACCTTTCCAAGAGACTCTGCCCCAGGAAGCTGATTTTCAAATTTGCTTGAAAACGAGAGCTCTCTATAATATTTGTTTAGAGACTCTCAGACCTCATCCCAGCCCCGTAAACCACCGTGTGCTGGGAAGAAACAGGGCAACTTGGCAATATGTGCATATTACAAGGCCCTGGGTGAGTCTTCTCTGATAAGTTTGAAAAGAGAATGTCAAGCTATTAGCTGAGAAGATGCCTCCATGTGCTCATGGCGATATGCTGAGCCTTGGGAATAGTGAGCCTCCTTTCTAATAAGGTGATCATCCAGTTCTTGGAGCCACCCTTGAGCTCTGGTTTAGTGAGCTGAACAAAAATATCGAGGCCTCAAAATGTGGGCTAGAGCTTACGCAGACTCAGTAATAACCAGAAGTTCAGGTAAGACAGTACAATCCTATTACCGATCACAATTACTTTAAACAAACAACAAAAAAGTACCCTGATAGTTGCCCTATGAAGACCTGGGTGCAAATCCTGACTTTTTCAGCAATATTTTTATCACCTATAGAAAAGAAGTGATGATATCAAATGTATAGAGGCTTGTTATCAGAGCTGATGTGATAAGTTAAATAACGTGTTTAAAGGTGCACCTAAACATGAGGGATTGTGATTACCTGGTGAAGAGTACGAGGGCAAGTGTTGTGTCAGGAGAGTCCAACAAGGCAGGTCCTTATAGGTGGGTGGGGAAACCCTGCCTTGGGAATGTAGAATGAAGTGGCAGCAGATAACAGCCCCCTCTAGTGGTCAGTAGGTCAGGTAAAGCTGTCGTCTCCAGATACAGAAGAAATTTTAAATAGGACTCAGGTTACTTGAGGAGGAATTGGGGAGAAATGTTACCAAGATAAGTTTCAGACAACAGGGGAAAAAATCAGTACCCGCCTCCTGAAAATGCGGAACATGATGGGAGCTTTGTGCCACACAAGTTATTAGCAGTGAAAGCAAAGTCAGAACGGGAAAAGCAGCAGTGAGCTATTCCTAAGACTTCAGTTCCCCTTGCTCAAGTCTGGCCAAGTTGCGCCTGCAAATGGAAAGAAAATGTCAGTGATAAAGAGTGGAGGGATTTGGAAAGCTAAGGAGGCTTTACACAAGGGCCCATAAACCAAGTTGATGAGGTAACACTTAACCACAGAACAGTGTTCAAAAGAGACACCTGCTCCCAGCAAAAGATCCTGGGTCTATTCAGAAGTCTAAACACACACAGCATTTCAGGTCAGGCAGGTGGTGTATATCAATGGGGGAATGTGCGCATTGTTAGAATTTAGAATGCAATCATTTAAATACAGTCAAACTCAGATTTTTAAAAACCTACTGGTAAACAAAAATAGTCTCTGAGCTAAATTAAACCCCTAGCAACCAGGTTCTTACCATCACCTAATCCATAAGTGGCCCAGGGATGAGAGCAGAGATATAGAGATACAGAGAGGGTAATATTTACATTAACATTAGGAGGGTTTTTTAATCTTCAGCTTTAAATTTAAGGAACATTCATTTAACACTTACTACAAGGCAGACACCAGATGCGGCCCTCCCACATACACATAATGTGCATGTAATTATAGAAGAATCAAAGTAACATGACGATCCCGCTCCAGAAAACATACCCCAACTCTGAATAAAGGGTTTTAATACCTATGGTAATGATAATGTTATTATAGCAATAGCAATCAAGTAAAAAACTTAAATAAAATGTAATTAAGCAATGCAGAGAAAACAATTAGACCTACACATATAGGAACATGTAAACCTTTTAAATGTAGGTATATTCCCTTGAGAACGTAACTACATCTTAGGAATTTAAAAATATCCCAAGTGGAAACATGTAACATAAAATGCAAAATCCCATTAATTCATACTGATGTCAAGATCTTGCATAAGAATTCTAACCTTCTGTGAAGTCGTCACAGTGAATTTTAAATGGCTACAGTCATCCCTGCGTGGAGAAGGAATGTCACCACCGCTTGGAAAACAGCAGGCGAAGGGTGCCCTCTAGGGTCTAATACGTGTGGTTTTTTTAATTTACTTTTTAAAATGAAATGTATTGCAGTGACATTGATTAATAAAATTATACAGGTTTCAAGTGTCTAATTCTGTAATACATCTAATGCAAAATCAAGGGGGAAATCTCATTTTGATCATTTCTGGCTATGTTCATTTAAATTTAGAAACATTGTAAAATTTGTCTATTGTTGCTACAAAAATGTATACATCTACAAAATTTAATATAATTCTTCCCCCCGCAAAGAAAAATCTTTGAACATTACTTATCTACACAAAACCAACAAACTAAAGGATTTGTATTTAATACTAGAGGCCCGGTGCACAAAAATTTGTGCACTCAGTGGGGGGGAGGGAGGGGTCCCTCAGCCTGGCCTGTGCCCTCTCGCAGTCTGGGACCCCTCGGGAGATAACAACCTGCTGGCTTAGGCCTGCTCCTGGGTGGCAGAGGGCAGGCCCAATCCCTAGGTGCAGCCCCGGGTTGGGCTCAGAGCAGGGCCGATTGGGGAGTCAGGGCGCTGCCCCCTGTCATGCACAAAGCAGGGAGATTGGGAGGTTGTGATGCCACCCTCAGTCACGATCAGGGTAGGGCCGATTGGGGGGTTGGGGCACCGTCTCCTGTCACACTCAAGGCAGGTCGATGGGGAGGTTGTGGCGCCACCCTCGGTCACGCACAGAGCAGGGCCCATCAGGGGGGTTGGGGCTCTGTACCCTGTCACGCACAAAGCAGGGCCAATCAGGGGGTTGGGGCGCTGCCCCCGTCACCCACAGAGCAGGGCCGATCAGGGGGTTGGGGCGCCGCCACTGTCACACTCAGGGCAGGACCGATGGGGAGGTTATGGCTCTACCCCGTCACACACAGAGCAGGGCCCGTGGGGGGGGGGGGGTTGGGGGAGCTCCCCCCTATCAGGCACAGAGCAGGGCTGATCAGGGGGTTGAGGCACCTTCCCCTGTCACGAACAGAGCAGGGCAGACAGGGAGGTTGTGGCCCCACCCCCTGTCACACACAGAGCCGCAGGGCGATCAGGGGGTTTGGGTGCTGCCCCCTGTCACGCTTATCCCGGTGCCAGGAGGCCTCATGGCTCCGCTGATCCCGGTGCTGGGAGGCATATTACCCTTTTACTATATAGAATAAAGGCCTGGTGCACAGTTGGGTGCCGGCTGGTTTGCCCTGAAGGGTGTCCTGGATCAGGGTGGGGGTCCCCACTGGGGTGCCTGGCCAGTCTGGGTGAGGGGCTGAGGGCTGTTTTCAGGCTGTGGGTGACTGAAGCTCCCAACTGCTCCTTTTTTTCTTTTTTTTCTTTTTATTCTGGGCCAGCTTTAGCTTGAGGCTTGGCTCCAGCTCTTAGGCCTCTGGGGCTGAAAGTAGGTTTCTGACCTTTGCTTACAATGTTGCGAATCTGCTGGCTGAAGTCCGGCGGTATTTGTTACAGAGTTTCTTAAACTGCCCGCTCAGAGGCCTGCAGCCACAGGCAGGGAACATTGGTTTCCTCCGTCACTGAGGCAACCAAGCCTCATGTTAGTTTCAAGCTGCCTGGCTGCCGGCCGCCACCTTGGCTGACAGTTAATTTGCATATCTCACTGATTAGCCAATGAAAAGGGTAGCGGTCATACACCAATTACCATGTTTCTCTTTTATTAGTGTAGATGTATCACATTTTTCTTTTCCTTTCTTTCTATGGTCTACTCTAGATATACAAATATATTTAAAGTAAACCTAATACCAGTAGGCTATTTTCATCTTTTATGTGTAGGTTATTTGTTTATATTATCCATTCATTTGGGCTTATATATCCCAAAAGGAGAAACAATGTTTATGAACCTAACAGTTGAGGATCCTATCTTAAACTGAGATAGTGCATGAGAGTAATTAATAAATGCTTTCATGTACAGACTGATCAACATGCAATGATTAAAATAGAGGCCTAAGTGACATATCTTTGCTCTGTTCAAGGCATATAGAACAGAATGCGGCTGTAACTACAGGCATAATAAGAACAGGCTTATAAATAACATGTGAAGCTGGGAGCTGTAAACTTTGATTCAGAAACCAAAATTCAAAGTCTAGAAAGATGATCAATTACTTCCTGCAGTTTAACAAGGGGTCGGTTTTGCTTTAACATTCAGCTATTCATTCTTTATCAATAAAGTCAGGGATCCAATATCCTAACCTCTAAAATGGGGATAATTTCGACAGCTGAGCATATTGCATGATTTTTTTATGTATCAGATGTGAAAACTTACAGAAGGGCTTTATAAACTACTGCTTATAGAAGTGTGTGCTATTTTTTATTTTTTCTATATAAATTTGAGGTTAGTAAGTTTGGCTAAGTGAGGCCATCCTAAATAAAAACATTAAGCATTCTCCTGATATTATAAGCTTTTTGTCAGTGTTCCCTCTTTGCCTGTATATTAACTGTTCCTCAAATATAAATGTTTTACATATTCTTTAGAACTTTCCCCTATGACCTTTCTCTTTTCTCTTGAAATTTTTCCTAGAGAATATCTTTGCCTCCAATGTATTCAAATACCTTCTACAGTCTGGAAACACTGAAATTTACCTCTACAGACCTACCTCCTAACATCTAGATCCATATTCCAGCTGCTTATTTCCCACCTCCTTCATCCACAGTGTCAGAGGAGCTGGGGGCTGAGATCAAAGACATTCAGTATTTGAGGCAAGATGCTATGAGTGTAAAAGGAAGAAAAACATACTGGAAAGTGGCCACCCCAGCCACAGCTGGATTCAGAGAAATGACCAAGAGGATGTGAGGGCACCAGAGGCACCTTGATAGTGTCCACCCCTGGTGCCTCTCAGATCCACTCGCACCTACATTCAATGAATCCATTACTGAGCTTTCAAAGTGTTGTCCTCTTTTAAAAGCTTAATACACAAGGGTTAGAGGAACACACTACAGATGCTGCAACTGATACCTAAACCAAAGTTCACATTCATCGTCTCACATTTCTATTACCCTTTATATATTTTTCTCTCCCTCTGTCTGCCAGGTGCTCAGCCCCACCTCCTTATCTCAGCATCTCTCCTTCATACAAAGTAAACAACCGTGTAATGCTCACACCTCTGCTAACTGGGATTGTTTCCTCCTTCTCACTGTCCTTCAGGGCCACCCGTGAATAAGGCTATAATGAGATAGCAGCCCATACTTGGTTCCACATATGGAGCAAACCTACATGTATGAGGTGAGGGAGCTATTATAAATGCATTAAAGAGAGGTAAATAGAAATTGGGTCATCTGTTGACTTAATTTATTTGCCCTATGACCTTCGTGGGCCTGATCCCAAAAATACCATTTCCATTTGTCTTAGTCCATTCATGGTACTATAACAAAAATGCCATAAACTTGGTGGTTCATAAATAACATTTATTTCTCACGATTCTGGAAGCTGGGAAGTCCGAGATATGGCTCCAGTAGATTTGGTGTCTGGTGGGAACCCACTTCCTCATAGACAGCTGTTCTTTTGCTATAACCTCACATGGTGAAATGGGCAAGGGAGCTTTCTCAGAGCCTCCTTTGTAAGGGCACTGTTTCCATTCATGAAGGCTCCACCCTCATGAAATATCACCTCCCAATGACCCCACCTCCTAATACTACGCCACTTGGGGGTTAGGATGCTAAGATATGACCCATAGCACCATTTTGCAATGAATTTTCACTATCTTCAGCCTAACTTGACAACTCAGTGATCTACCCTGGCTGTGGTGGACAGCTGATGGACAGGTGCTGGGTCTCTACTAGTGCTCAGCAGTGCACCAGAACCCACTGCTGATGGAATACAAGATCTTGCTCTAAAACCCTAGGGGTCTGTTCTGCAACTTCTCTGTTAGGGTTTCCAGATACTCCATGTGGAGTCCTTATCTGCCTCTTGCACAAGTGGGTCTGCCTGAAAGACAAGGCAGCTTGAACTATAGCATGGACCTGCTACAGAGCCCTCTTTTGCTACAGGTCCCACTTGAAACTAGCTACAGTGTTTGGTAAAAGAAGTGTTTTTAAGTGCCATGTATGCTGCCTTAAAATCCGAAAAGGCCTATTAAACACTCTGCTTATTTTCTTTGTTGTACTGGGTACAGGGCACAAAGTGAGATAATTTGTCCTTTACCATGGAGAGAATATCCTGGAATGTCCAAGGTCACTGAATCTCTAAAAACATTAACAATAAAGTAGCTCTCTGAAACTTTACAGAGTTTTTCTCTTATGTTCTGACATAAATGCCATTCCTAGGGTAACTAGGGTACTTTCCTCTTACACACCAGATCCAGTTAGCAGAGGCATCAGAATAGTAGTCCAGTGTAATGATCTTTGAAATGTTAAGATATCAAAGTCCCTGAAGATATGATTATAGAGGGCAGGAGCATTAATATTGTCCTGGGACAAGACAGTAAATGTGTACCACTGTTCATCTAACTATGAGCAATTTGACCTTGAAACTCTTGAATGCATTTGCTAGATCAATACCACGTATAAGAAGCTATATTGATCTGTTCTAGCAGAGATAAAACATGTGGCACCGCTGCATTAGGGCCAACCACTTGGTTAAATTTGTGGTAGTCTACTGTCATCTTCCCAAATCCACATGGTTGTTACATGAGTCAAACAGGTGAATTGCAAGGAAATATATTGGAAATAACCCTTTTCACTTTTAGTCTTTGAGGGTGACACTAACCTCTGCAATTTCTCCCAGTTTCAACTGATTTTTTTCTTGGTGCAGGGAGCTGGACTCACTATAAGACAGACTTTGGACAGGACTCCTTTTAAAACCTGCCCTTCCAAAGATTCACCCAAACCAAGGCTCAGAACCAAGGCTTCTGGTTCCCTGTCATAAGTACTAGTTCAGATTATTTATCCAAAATCCCTTGAAAAGCCTTTATCCAATGTATTATTATATGATAAATGGCTATAAGTCCTTCTGGGTAAGAATTGGAGAATATCCTCTCTAATAAAGCCAGAATATGCAAATTAACTGTCCTTCCGCAACAAAGATGGTGGCGCCCATAGCCAATAAGGAGGGAATATGCAAATTGATGCAACAAAGATGGCGGACGCTTGCATCATCTCCATGGCGATGACACAGGCATTCTGCCCCGCCCCGGCCGCTTCAGGCCTCTGGGCAGCACGCACGCACAAGAGTGGAGTGGCCGGGATGGGGCAGGATGCCTGCTATGAGGGGGAGTGCAGAGGGTGGAGGGAGCTACAGGAGGGCAGCAGGGCCTGAGCGAAGGTCCAGGTCCCGGGTGCCGGAGAGAAGCAGATGCCGGCAGCCCGGGGAAGGAAGGCCTATTCTTTCACGAATCTTCATGCATCAGGCCTCTAGTTTATTGTATAAACTTAAACTCTCAGGGCTCTTTCTCAAGAGAACCCAGCCTTTCCTTCAACCTGTGTTTTCTACATCTGTGAATTAGCTCAGATCTCTCTGATAACTAGCTCAGATCTGGAATCATTTTTCCATTGTCTCCTCTAACATCAGCCTTTTCTTCACACCTCATAGTCTTCCATTAATTGAAATTAGCAAGCTACACCCTGATTAGCTTTCCATCTCCCTTCTCCCAGGAGCACCACAATGTATGAAACCCTTGCCACAGATCCCACAACATCAAGATCTCCTGGTTGCTACTCTGGCCTTGCTGCCTATCACAGTAATTATGTCCTAGATGCCATCATTTGGCTTCAGATATTCTGATATCCTGTCATTCCCATTTTTTCTAGGCAAGCCCAGGTGGCAATCTCCAGCTGTCGGTAGTAGAATAGAGGGGACAGCCACTACAGAACTTTTCCAAGATGCCAATGTCTCCCTCAACAGTGCCTTCTGTACTGTTTTCATGAATGAAGTGTCATCTGGGATCTCCCAGGAAACAGAGACAGGGATGGGTTTGCTAGTCCCACATAATAAATCCATTCTAACATACCCACCTTCCTGAGCTTCTAACTCCATTTCTCAATATTCTGTTAAGGAAGTTCTGCCTTCACCTAACTTCAAAGAGCCGTCGCAGTAGGGCATTAGGAGAGGCTCGGGTTGTCCTTGTTAGTACATTAAATCTTGAGTCATGGGAATGTGAACCCAGGTCAATAAACTCTCCACTTCCCAGCCTTATATTCCAGCCCAAGGCCAGTGACCTCAAGATCTACTCCCACACATGTTCCCCACTTCCAGCTGGTACATCATATTCAGACGCTGCAGTGCTTTGCTATTATCTACCCCCCTAGGCTTTCTTCCTCAAGCTGTCCTCAAATTTGACTTTTGTTTCTTGTCTCTAGGCAATGAGGGAAGGAAGGAGTATGTCTTAAGGAGGACAAGCATCATTTTGCAAGGCATTTGGCCCTATTAATGCTTTTCACGTAGCGTCTTTCATCTCCAGGAGAGGAAAGGATGTTCTTCTCTAACACATGGGCAGGGTCACTTCTGCCAGCCTAGGGAAATTGAGGGATCAAAACTCTCTGGCACATCTACCTAACTTTCTCTTCTTATTTCTCAGCTTTCCACTATCAGGACCCTGTCTCTAACATAAAGGACCTGACAAGGGTTCTCTCTCCATCTCCTTTGCATCCTGACCACCCTCACAATTCTATTCCAGTTCCAGTTTGGTCTCCAGCTGCAAGAGATGAGTCACTTTAAACACTGCCGTGTCCTAAGTGAACAACTGGCTGATCGGAGCCTGTGGTTCTCCTTCAAAATCAGTTAACGAAGGCCAGACAATTATATGATTCCCCGCTAGATCATTCAATTACTAACACTACCCAGTATTTCACCCTTTACCTGTTGCGCATCCAGTCCACCACAGGTAAGGCTCCTAACCATGACACCACATCACCCCAGAAGCTATCGTCATTCCATTCAACCTCATCGCTTTTCTTCTCAACCGTCTGAGACACTATGAAGAATAGAGTTAGAAATGAATCTACTTAACAAGCAACGTTCATTACAATCAAAACCTCTGAAAGTCTAAATTATTTGTCTTTTTTTTTACTTTTGTCAGGCAGCCAGCTTGTGGGTTATCTCTAATGACATGTTTCTTCCATATCATAACTGAGAGATCAATCCAAGTGAAGATAACTGAAGGAATGGGGCTCTATTAATGAGCTTAGCAAGAACATGGTAGAAGGAGCTCAATAAGTGATAAATATTCATCATGTTGTGCTGAATTCAGCAAGCATACATAAAATAGTATCATGTTCTCTCAGTTATTCAACTTTGTGTCTGTCTTGGAAATTGGATACCAAGAGATTTTTCTCCCATACACATACAAATGCATTTTACTGTCTTTTCCCACTCGTTCTTAAATTCTGCTATAGTTTCCAACATTACCAAATCCTTTTTTCCTATTTTGAAGAAGAACTAAACCTCTCCAAGTATTCACTGTAAGTCACCAAACAACTGACAGGGACTTGAACATAGAGTCAGTAGAAAAACTCACTTCTCACTACACATTTATCATGCATCTATACCTATATTTGTTATTTGTGCAAAATAATTTAAAGTCACCTGATATCTGCCAGGTTATACCATCTTTTGTAAGCTCCATCTACTCAACAAAAGCCACTTGCATTGTAGATTGTGCTTATAAATATCCAAACCTCCTGAATAGTTCCATTTTTAATATTATCATCCCTCTTTTCTGTTAGAAAATTTCCACCAGACAATGAAATGTGAATAATAAGGAATAGTGTAAGTGTGAAGAGCTGTGAAATCCTTGAATAAATCTATTAACTGTTTTTCCATTTGTTCCCTCTTTTAAATAAGATTCATAAAAATACAAGGAGAACATGAAGCAGATAAAAAACATATACCAAAGTGTAAAGATAGATCATAATCCTATCTAATAAAATACAAAGATGCTAATTGACCATACCTTCACTACGCCAATCAGCCAATCAGAGTGATATGCAAATTAACTGTCGACAAAGATGGCAGCTAATTTGCATACTGCAGGCAGGGCGGGTCAGCGCAAGCCGCCATCTGGGCCCCTGTGTGCAGCCCTGGGCGGCGGGGCCCCCATGTGCCACCTAAGCCCTGCCGCCAGCCAGGACCCCCATGTGCGGCCCTGGGCGGCAGGGTTTGGTGGCACGATCGGCCCAAGGAAGCCCTATTCTTGCAGGAATCTTCCTGCAATGGGCCTCTAGTATAAAATAAAACCAATTGGAAAAGAATTACACATAAGACATAGGGAAAAGACAGATTCATACTTTTAAACCAGTTCAGAGCTGCCCAGAATAGGACTACACAAAAGAACACCCCTTCAATTCTAGAAAGCTCTATCTCTATTATTTCATGCAAATATAGGAGTAATAATGAAGTCTTTTTACTCATGTGGTAGAAAAGCAGCTTTATGAGAAAGCTCTATACTTGAAGTTGAAAGTCCCAGCTCTATTCAATTCTACGTGCATAATTTGGGAAATCACCAATGTAGGCCTCACTTTCCTCTTCATTATAGTCCTGCTAAGCAATAATGACATAAATAAATATGTGGCATGATATCTTGTAAACTGCAAAATGCAACTGAAACATAGTTACTACTAATAAAGTGCACATTCCCAAAGATAAAACAAAATGCCATGAACATCTGGGGTTTTTTCTGTCATTTTAGAATTCTGTAATGCTCTCATAAGTTTTTATACATTCTAGATATTCAAACTGGGAGAGAATAAAATTATGCCAGGCCTATTACTAACAAACAGCAAGACAATATTAAAACTCTGAGATAATCCACCAGAAATTCTGAATATGACTGTAGGGTGTGTGTGTGTGTGTGCGTGTCCTGTGGTTTTGAATATAGCCGAAAACATAGCTTACAGCCAATGAAATCCAGAATCCTTCGGATTAAAATTCACCAATTATCCAACTAAGAAATAAGGCTAAAACCAAACTGTCAATTTAAGACACATGGCAGTTTAAGCAAGTATAAATATTTGAAGAGATTTACTGACACCTTCTTACAATGATGCCATGAAACAAGAAATAAAATGTATCTCTGAGAGAATGGAAGAAGGAAAGTGATACTCTACATATGAGTATATAGTAGCTGTGATAGTCAGAATCCTAATATAATCCCCATTGACCTTTAGCCTCTCCCCTCAAGTGTGGGCAGAACCTGTGCATATGATGAAATGGGAAAGGCGTGAAGGAAGATTTACAGTACATACTTGGTGGCTGTATGGGGCATCCTTCCTCAAGAGAAACTGACCTTCCCTTCAATCAAGGAGTTCTAGGTCTGTGAAATGAGTTACTTCTGTTCGATCTAGAAACTAAGTAGAAATTCATCATTCTCCACATAGTGACTGAAGTCGGATGAATACTCATCAGGTCTACAGTTTTTACTGTTATATAAATTAAGCAACATTTTAGCAGGTTATTCATCTCTTTCATTCTTAGTGACACTTTGGTTAATTAGTCAACATAGGTGAGAAGCACGCCATTATTGGAGACAAATGGGAAGAACCATGGAATTAAGCAAAAGACACTTACATACTAGTCAGAATCAAGGTGTTATAAGCACATCTCTGCAGGACCAGAGAAGATAATCAACTTCAACACAGTGGAGACCAGTATGAGACAAAAAAAGGACAAAACTTGGGCTAATTGAGAGGCCACAATGAGTTAATGTAAGTCAGACTTCCACCATCATAAACACACACCTAGACACTCTCTTGAAAACAGCCCATTAGGAAGTTTGAATTTTGAATGAATTGATTATTTCCCCAAAAGAGGCTATTCTAGACAGAAGAGACTAAATGAATTGTAATAGGTAAGATTATGTGTACTGATCCTCCGTCTATCTCAGCCCCACCATTCACAGGATTCCAAAGGGAGATCAGTTCTCAAAATGAAAGAATATCACTTGTTCTGGGCCAGTTGTGTTTGTCTGAGGTCCTTTAATACCATGCCCCAGGTGTTTGGGTGTTGCTATGCCATGGATTAAAGTGACAAGAATGAATTTCACAAAATCTAAACCTGTTCTCAGGGTTGGTTTTTGGTGTGTTTTTTTTTAACCCATAGCACCTTTTGACAAATATTGCCACTAGTGAAGTAAAATTTGAATTTTTTTCACAGTTTTAATGTACAAAAAAAATCGAGAATTATCTTGTTTTGCTTACTATTTTCAGTCTCTTCTCTGCTTGTCACTAATCCAGGACCATTTTGGGCTAAATGTACAGATCTCACCCCTCTTTAAGACAACCACCAACTTCACTAGACTATTTTTCTTTTCTAGCAAACATTATTTTTTTCTTGTCTTCTTGGTTAAATTTTAAACAAACTCATCCAACAACCATATTTTTTTCATCATTAATTCTCTCTACAATCTCTTGCATTTTAAATTCCCACCCTTTACAAGAATAACACTGTCAAAAATCTCTATCAGTTCTTAACCATCCAATTCAAGAGTAATTTTTCAACCTTCAATTTCAAGTCTGACCTCTCTACAGACTCTTACCCTGTGGAACACACTCCTTACCATAAATTCATCTCACAGCCCTGATCATTCTTCATTCTAAATATTTCTTCCCTCAAAATCTTCCTCTCCATTTTTATTGTAAGTGTTTCAGTACAACAGCTCTCCCCTATGCTATTACAATGGTTTCACACTCCTTATTTCTTTTTAATCCATTTTTCATATCACGATGAAAATAATCTTCCTAAAAGGTCTAGCTCATATGTAACTCTTCTTTAAAAAAAAAAAAAAAAAAAAAAAACAGGGTTCCTTTTATTCATCCTTAAGCTATCAATATTTTTAAAGAGTTCTCCAAGTTATTTTAATGTGCAGCCAACGTTGAGAATCATTGATCTGGAATAAGATCAAGTCAAAGTTGGAAGACACTGGCCTAAGCCTGGGGCAGTGATGCATCATGACCCCCCGGCAGAGCTTGTTAACATTCCTAGACTTCAGACCTACTGAATTAGAGTCTCCAGTGGAGGGTACCGAGAATTTCTGTTTTGACAAGTTCCCCAGGCATTTTTATTTAGCCCAAAATGGTCCTGGTTTAGTGACAAGCATTGAAAACCAACCACCTGGCAATGTTTCTCAATCTTTAATGTACATATGAATCACCTGAGAAATCTTGTTAAAAATGCAAGGTTGGAGTCTGAGATTCTGTGTTTCTAATAAGCTTTCATGTAAAGGCTATGCTGCTGCCCTATGTTAAAGAATAAAAAATATCCAGTGGTGCCTGTGAAAGCACAGTGAGGAAGGTTTTATTCAAGGAGGGGATATTGCGATACTACAGAAACCACTGAGATAGAATATTGAAGTGAGAGAGAGAGATCACGCTCACCTCCATATAGAGCGTGGGCAAGTGGGAATTTATGGAAAAAAAAGTAGGATGGTCTCAGTGGATGGAAAATTACTAAAAGGGAACATAAGGGGTGAAGGAGGATTCTGGCTAAACTGTCCTAACAGGATTCTTGTTGAGGCAGGCTAGGATGACCAGACATCACTGAAGGATGGTGGAAGATGAGGAACCAAATCAAATATTGAGGGTGGGGAGTTCTAATTAAATTGACGTAGCCGTATACTCGCTAAAATTGGACAATACAGAGAAGAACATGAAAGTCCAAAAGTCAGGCCTAGTTGAAAAAGAGTTCAGGGGAGGCTGGGTAGAGTTTGGTCAATGATAGACTTTTCACCAATAACCAGCACTCAAACTATACAAACCCCATTTTCCCTATATAGGTGCGCCTCTACTTATGATGGGATTAGATCCTGATAAACCCAAATGAAACTATTGTAAGGTAAAAATGTATTTAAATCGCCTAAACACCTAAACATCAAAGCTAAGCCTGGCCAACCTTAACCACGCTCAGAACACTTACATTAGCCTTGTTGGGCAAACTAATTTTCTTCCCACTGCCCCGCATCACAAGAATATAATACTGCATGCTGCTAACCCAGGAAAAGGTCAAAATTCAAACTTTGAAGCACAGTGTCTGCTGAGTGCATACTGCCTTCACATCATTATAAACTCTGAAACTCAGAAGCTGAACCACTGGAAGTCAGGGGCCATTTCTACATGCATTTTCTCCGTCTTTGCTGGTGAATTTGCCACTTGGCTCTGGTTGTTGTAACTTTTAAAATGTTCTTCACACACTTTACCCCTCCATCACTTCAGCCCCACCTTGACCTCTGCTTGCTAAACCTCTCCTCCAAACTGTTAGCGTATTTATTGTCCAGACTAATCTTTTTCCTGCTTAACAACGTAATTACCAATTACTCAAACACTTTGTGCTTCTCTTGTATTCCTAACTAGTTGTGTTCTGAGTCCATGCTAAGTATATAATAGGTATTTTTAAAATACTGGCTAATTGATTATGGTTAGTATAAGAGCCTTTGTCTTCATCATTATCTGTTGATGGAGAAAATACACATTAAAAGCTGCTTTTATTACTGCTTTTATATAAACTTGTAATGTATTTAACTAAATAGCTTATACATTGGAAAATAATTTTGCACCTGAGTGCAGAAGACACAAATTTGGACTGTCAACACGTAACTCCGAAACAGTTAATATTCACACAAATTGTAACTCATATTAAAGTCAGTTATTAAACACTTTCCAACCAACAATAGCAAAAACAGAGTTTATAAAACAAAGAGGAGACTAAGTTGGAAAAACAAAACACAGACTGAGAGCAGGACACTTGTTGCACTTTCCTTTGTGGAAGATGACTGGCTGGAGGCCATTGGCAGGCAGCCCTGGAACCAGTTGACAATTTATTAGTAAAATCTATTTTAGTTTCTTCTGGATTCACTGAGAAACCTTGGGAGTTTAGCTAACAGCATTCATGACAGGCTGCCTCTGTGTGATGTCTGCCAGGTCTTTCTGTTAACACATCCACTTTATTTTTTTTAATTTATCTTTATTGTTCAAAGTATTACAGCTGTCCCCCATTGACCCCCTCCAGACCTTCACCACATTGTCTGTGTCCATGGTTATTGTCTGTGTCCATGGTTATGCATATATGCATATAAGTCAACACATCACTTTCATAAAACTAAATTTACACCTTTGTCCCCTCAAAATTTCTCAATTCCATAGGCAACTCGATTTTCATTCTACTTTGTAATGATGATTTTATGGCCCCTCAACTCTTGCTAACCCCAAATTTGGGATCCTCATTCTAAAGCATTGTCCATTTCATCTTCTAATGTCTATTTCCAGTTGTTATCAGCTGACTTGCAAAGTTGTCATCCTGCTACTCACAGCACTCCAGGATTGACTTTTAGAAAACATCAGAGTAATTTCCCCAGAGTCAAAAGAATAACAGTAGGACAGAAAAAGAATCATAATAACTCATATAATAGCATTGGGATTCAGTTGCTACCAAATATTAATAAAGATATACCATTTTATAATTAGCTACATGCCATTTTAGACATATCATTGTCTAACCCAATATGAAAGCTTCTATAGTTCTGCTTATTCCAGATTTATGTCTTCACAAATGTATTAGGCTGAGCTTAAAATTTCAAGTTCTGACATATCTTTATCTAAACATGTAAGAGTTATTAAAAATTAATCAGAACATGTAAAGTTCGTATCAAGATGTGTAAGTGTTGAGAGACACCTCTCTGTGGGTCGCTCATGTTTCTGCACTTCCTGTGAGCAGAGACATTCGCTGTCTGTTGTTGTAGACTATCTTTTCAAGGATATTTGTATAGCGAACAGCTTAGGTAAACAGAGAAAATGTGTCATATGGAGCGAAGAGCAGGTATCGGTATCCTTGTTGTCTATTATAAAAGATTCAGGGTTTCTCTCCCATAACACAGCCCACTATGGATGCAGTTATTATCTAGGCTCAGTCTCATTTTACTGTGGGAAGTCAGAGAAGCCATACAAAAGTGCTGATATTCTGGCCACCACTACTGCTGTGATGAAAAACTTGTCCTTTATCTGTGATTTTAAAATTGTCCTTTATCTCTGATGTAAAAGTGCCTTCTGACAGCATTCATGAGACTAAATTATTAGCTTGTCAACAGGGCAAATTTTCAGATCCTGAAAATTTATTGAGAATAAGAAATATTAGACTACTTAAGTCGCTATATTGATTCCTAATAGGTTACAATAAGTAATCTACACTTTTCTACAAATGGAAGTTGTTACCAAATATGTCATTGTAATAAAAGCACTCTTTTCCATAAAATGCTTTGATAGCAAAGTTTAATTGTCAAAGGTAAGAGCAGACAAATGACATAGAGTTACTATATATATTATAAACTAAAATTTAAAACTTAATAAAAAACATTTCCATAATTGTAGGAGTATTCAAGAGAACATTTTATATCAATCACATTATTTACTTACATGGCTTGCCTTAAAAAGATCAATACATTTCATTACATTTCTGTATCCATTTACATTAAAAATAGAATGAAGTGTCCTTGAAAAGAAATTTATAAGATTTCAGAATTGGAAGGGATATGTAAGAGATCTAGTATAAATTTCTTCTTTTATGAGGTCATGAAGCCCAAAGAGATAAGTAACATGACCCAGATTTTTTTTACTATAGTCTACCTTCTACCTATCTAGATTTAGACTATAACATGCTAAAATTTTTAAACAATAAAAAAATGATAAGAGAATAGTATTTCAGAAAATGTGTCACAAAAATATTTATCTTTAGTAATTATCTGTTGTATCTTAACTAGAGGCCCGGGGCATGAAATTCATGCACTTGGGAGGGAGGGTCCCTCAGCCCAGATTGCAAGAGGGCGCAGGCCAGGCCAAGGGACCCCACCAGTGCACAATCAGGGCCAGGGAGGGATGCGGGAGGTTGGCCAGCTGGGAGGGACCATGGGAGGGCTCCAGGGCATGTCTGGCCCATCTCGCTCAGTCCTGATCAGCCAGACCCCAGCAGCAAGCTAACCTACTGGTCAGAGCGTCTGCCCCCTGGTGGTCAGTGCACGTCATAGCAACTGGTCAAACAGTCAACTGTCTGCTCCCTAGTGGTCAGTGCAATCTTAGTGAGCGGTTGAGTGGCCTTAGCATATCATTAGCATATTACACTTTGGTTGAACGGACAAACGGACACAGCATATTAGGCTTTTATTATATAGGATAAAGTTTCATTCATGAACACAGGGTGGGCAAAAGTAGGTTTTCAGTTGTTCTTATAAAAATAATACAATAATCCTGTATAATAAAAACCTAATATGCTAAGTGTCCCACTGATCGACCATTTGACCTGTCATTATGACACACACTGACCACAAGGGGGCAGACACTCCAACCGGTAGGTTAGCTTGCCGCTGGGATCCAGCTGATAGGGCTGGGCAAGATGGGCGGAACACGCCCTGGAGCCTTCCCACGATCCTTCCCCAGCCCTGATTGTGCACCAGTGGGGTCCCTAGGCCTGGCCTGCCCCCTTTCACAATCCGGGACCCCTCAGGGGATGTCAGAGAGCCGGTTTCGGCCCAATCCCTGCAGGCCAGGCTGATTCCCACCAGTGCATGAATCCATGCACTGGGCCTCTAGTTAATAAATAATAGCACATGTAGCCCTGACCAGGGGCTCAGTGGATGGAGCGTCGGCCTGCAGACTGAAGGGTCCCAGGTTCGATTCCAGTCAAGGGCATGTACCTTGGTTGCGGGCACATCCCCGGTGGGAGGTGTGCAGGAGGCAGCTGATCGATGTTTCTCTCTCATCAATGTGTCTAACTCTCTATCCCTCTCCCTTCCTCTCTGTAAAAAAATCAATAAAAATATTTTTTAAAAAATAATAGCACATGTATAAACTCTTTCACATACTCGCAACTGTAAACCTACTTTTGCTCACCTTTATACTCCCCACCCACCCTAATTCCACACCCAAATTTGTCCATAATCCATTCAGAATCACCACCTCTCATCATGGTAAAATTGGAAACAGATTCAGTGGTAGATTCAAAGAAGTTCTATTTTCACAACTATTTATTAAAAATTCAAGAAGCCTGCTTTCTAGTTACTATATTTTCTTCTGTACATCCTTAACAGCCTATTTCATCAAACAATGCTCAGTTAGACCCAGGAATTCTCTTCTCCCTCCTAATAAGGGTTACTAATAAAGGTTTAATTACTCATTAAAATGGTAATAGATAGAAACTTGCTTTTAATATATTACAGCCTAAAAGCCAGGAGCTCACATAAGTGGTAAATACTGGAACCATTCTTTTTTAAAGCAAGAGCTACCCCAGAAAAATTGCTGTCACTGCTATTTCACATGCATTGGAAGCATTACGTCTAATGCCATAAAGAAAAGGCCTTTAAGGCATGTGAATTGGAAAAGGCCCTAAAAGCTTTCTCTTGCTTAATAACAGAAGAATTATGTCATCTGATGTGATGTATACCTGAAACTCCAAGAAAACCAATGGAACAACAACCACACACAATAACTCAGGTAGCAGGATATAGAAATCAATAGATTTTATCAAAACAACCACCATTTAAATGATATAATGGAAACTAAGATCCCATTTACCATAGCAACAAAAAAAACATATGAAATGCTAGAAATATACTTAGTAAGAAATGTAAATATCTTTATGAGAAAAAAAATCATTAAAACACTTCTGAAAAGCACAAATATAATAGCCTTGAGCAATGGAAGGCATTTTCTGAAGATATTTCATCAATATTATAAAGATGTCAGTTCTTTCTGTCTTAATTCATTAATTTAATGTGACTCCATTTAAATCATCAACATCTTTTCCTAGAGTTCATAAAATTGATTCAAAAGTCCACATGGAAAAACAAGAAAGCAAAGTAGGACAGGAAAACTCTGAAATATAGGAACTATGGGTTGAGGGAGGTGAGTAGAAGGAAGAGGATTAGCTAGCTCTATTAGCTATTAAAATAGTATCAAGTCTTAATAATTAAAATTATGTGGCATTGGCATATGGGTAGTCAGACTAGCCATGAAACAAAATTGGATGTTCAGAAATAGGAAAGGCACATACAGAAATTTAATAAAAAATAAAAGCAGTATTTCAAATCACCAGAAAATATGTATAATTATTTCTGCTGTAATGGAATATTTATATTCCTAAAAGTCACTCCATTAGCCCGGCTGGCATGGCTCAGTGGTTGAGGGTCAACCTATGAACTAGAAGGTTACTGTTCCATTCCCAGTCCGGGCACATACCTGGGTTGCCAGCACAATCCCCAGTGTGGGGCGTGCAGGAGGCAGCTGATCAATGATTCTCTCTCATCGTTGATGTTTCTAGCTCGCTCTCTCTCCCCCTCTCCTTTTCTGAAATCAATAAAAAAAAAATTTTAAATCACCCCATTAAAGCAAAATTGCCCATTAAAAATCACAAGACTTATAGGAAAAATAGGCTAGGGTTTAAAATTTAAAAACTTCATCAATAACACATTAAAAATGGAAATCTAATTTTTAAAAGTATAGCACAGTTTGATACATGCTAAATGGTTAAGAAATACTTAACATAATAAATTTGGCACTTAACCTTAAAAAAGACCTGAAGTTTGCTCATGGAAGTTGATTTAGGAAGGATTGCAGCCTGTGACTCAATATGAAGTAGGTAGAAAAAGGTTGCTAGGCTGGACTGGACTTTAATATGGAGCAAAAGCTGTAGGCAGTAGCCTTTATTCTCTCCCTGCTAAAGACAAGATTGGATTTAAATGGCAAGACGGACAGAGATAGGATCTTGGAGGGGAACCCGCTTAATTTTACATTATCAATAAAACTCTCCACAAACCTCCATCCTCCCGTGGGGGCCTCGGGAAATTCTTTTCCTGACAGCACCCCAGGAACCCCACTTCCACCAGTAATACCTGGGGTCTGGCACATCTGAGTTTGAATGTTTATTCAGCCCCTGGTCACTTAGTTATGTGACCTTAAGAAACTGTAGACCATATCTGAACTTCAGGTTCCCTACCCGTAAGTATGCCTCTGATCATAATAATCTTTTGAAAGGTTATTTGTGATAACTTGAGGAAGGATTTCCCTTTCTCGTGTTTCCGTGAGGGCCCCACCCCCCTAGAGCACTCCCCAGGAGAGGAGGAGTGGCTGGTCTGACTGGGTTCATGGAGAGGCGGCTCTCCAGTGGCCTGTGGTGACCAAAAGGCAAGGACTGCGTGGCCGTGTGGACAGGAGATTGCCTCGTGTCCTCTGGAGCCTACTCTTACATAGCGAACACCGGTAAACACACCCTGTAAACCTACGCTCACACAGTGAGCACCTGTGTTTTTAATCCTTATGTGATAAGCAGATCAAAAGGGCATGCTAATCAACTCTGGCTTCTCACCTGTAAGCGGGTAGATATGACAGACAGATGGATTCCAAAGTCTAGGTTTAGAAGGAATTTGGAGACGTTTCACCTCCTCAATCCAACTTTACCAGTCATATGGCTGAAATGTTGAGCCCTGTTAAACTCATGTCTCTTGTGCTGTATTTTATTGACCAGAATCTTGGAGGGGAAAAGGCATGAGTGGTACAACTGAGGCAACAACCCTACTATGTAACTCCATCACTGTGCCTGAAGCCAAGTAGGCACTCAACAAGTATTCCTTCCTCTCCCCTTCCTTAAGGAATTTATCAAGTTGAAAATATGTTCAGTTTTCTGTTAAGCTTCTCCTTTACATCAGAAGAGCAGCAAAGAAGGTCCACATTTTCTCCTGGTAGCAGCTGCTAAATGGTTTACAGCTCTCATATACAGGAGTACCCCCCATTGAGATTTCTATAATATAACGCCTCGGGATAATTTTCAGGCACCAGATTGTAGGGCACCAGTTGGGTTTTTATCCGGAGAAAGTGGTTCTTTGCCTCCTACTAAAAATGCCTTGAGGGAACATACCTTATACCCTAAAAACAGGGTGGGCAAAAGTAGGTTTACAGTTCGTATGGAAAAATACATGCAGATTATGTTTATTACGATGGCTTTATTAACTCAAAAGAACGTCACAATAAAACCGTAAGCCTACTTTTACCCACCCCTGTATACCTAGAACTCTAAAATTCAACTCTGGAGAATCTATCTTAAAGTAAGAAATGTAAAACATCAAAAGGTTTTATGCAGAACGATACACCAGCATTATTTATATCAGCAAAGCGAAATCTGGAAACAACTTAAAAATCTGGAAATAACAATGGCGTGATTACTTAAACTGTGCTAAATCTATTTAGTGAAATATTATACACTATGCTATTATTAAATATGTTTATAAAGATGTTAAAACATTTAAAATATATTATAATTTTGAAAAGGAAGAGCAGATTAAAAATATTTCAGTATCTTTACAGATTTGTAAAAACGGAATGATACACAGAAAAGTGCTAGTAGTAATTATATTTGGGTGGCAGATATGAGGTTTTTTTTCTTCTTCTCCTCTTTGTACCTATTCTTACCAAGAAAAAAATATATACTTTTTTAAAGCCCAGAAACATTTGAATGCAGTGAGCACTTAACATACCCTGTCACCAAGGCAAAAAGATAAAACTGTCTGGTTATGACTTCATTTCCCCTTTAAGACTGCTAATGTTCATTTCAAACTGATTTCATCTCTAAATATACTCATGTGGGAGAACACAAGAACACAGTGTATTTGGCCATGAGACCTCTAGTTTCCAAGGAATGACTGCAGACACTTGGCAGTACTTGTCAACTAACAGGAGGGTCAGGCAGTAATCTGTTTCAATATTCTTAAATATTAGAGACAGGCTGCATTTCTATGTCTATCCCTGACAGTCCTTTATGAGTAATAATGTTGGCGTCTTGACCCCTGTTTGACTCAACTCTCCACCCCACCATCAACCGTCACAAAGGAAACCAGGCTAGGAATTACATGCATCAGGATAACTAACGCTTCTAGATAAACTCTGTACTAAATAGCTCACTGTCTACTATTAGGAGGCAATTCACTCTATTTCTTTTCCTGGTGATGAAGTAGGTACAATCTACTAATTGTGTTAGGTTGACAGGTGTTGCCTTTTGGTAGATACACCAAATTTCAGGAGCATACTTTTCTTGCTTTTTAGTTTTAGAAAATTGTGTGTGTGTGGTTCGTGTTTTTTTTTGTATTGTATAAGACAAACAAGCAAGCAAACGTTTGCTTGCTTGTTTGTCTTATATGACCACTTGTGAATGCTTATTATGTACCAAGTTTTTTAAAAACATGGTCTTTTTCAAAACAACCCTCTGAGATCATCATTATGACTATTTTACAGAATATAAGAAAGCTTCATTGATTTGTCCAAGTCTAAAATGGCATAGTGGGATTCGAACCCAGGTCCGTCTCACTCTCCTGTGATCCCTGCTCTTGATCATGGTTTTCAGGCTGCTGAACACTGCTGGTCATCTAGTCCTGTTTTTCCCCTAAATAAATAAATAGGCAAGACCTTATTCTCCAATTTTCCACTCTCATGAGGAAAACCACTTTCTCTTTGCTTCTGCCATTATATCACTCTTCTTGACAACACAAGTACTTTCATAGTAGGTCACATCTCCCAAGAGTAAAAATTAGTGGTTTCCTCTAGGGTCGGCTGCATTGTGAGTACACTTTACTCTCGTGGTTTAACTATCTCCAAAATACAACATATGGCAAATTAGTTCTGGGGATTTTCCCATTTAAAAAATGTAATCCTTGAAATGCATATTCTTATTGGTTTTCATTAAGGAAAATATCTCTTTCCTGACATGAAGACTTTGTTTTCTTCCTGCCCTGTTTAGTTATATTTTATTTCATCTTAAATCTTAATGTCTGCTTACTTTTTAATATTTCATTTATATTTATTTTTATTTTATTTATGTATCTCCTTTATATGTCAAAGTTATATGTGAACTTCTTTTGTTTGTTTGCTTCCTCTGTTTCATTTTATTTTATCTTTATAGAACAATGGAAAGAACAATGAATACTGTGCAGCTGTAAAAAAAAAAAAAAAAAAAAGGATCTCTTCCTTTGAGATAGCATGGAGGTACCTGGAGAGTATTAATGCTAAGTGAAATAAGCCAGTCAGAGAAAGACAAGTATCACATGATTTCACTTATATGTGGAATATAATTAACAAAATAAACTGATGAACAAAACAGATCCAGAGATATGGAAGCATGGAAGAGAACAAGGAATCTCAGAGGAAAGGGGGAGAGGGAAGAGATTAACCAAAGAATCTATATGAATATATGCATAGCCCATGGGCACAGACAATAGTGTGGTAGGAATAGAAACAATCAAAAAATTCAAACACTTGGGGGCTGAATAGTATGCTATTAAACAATGATTGGATTACCAGAGAGATAAAAAAAAATCCTGGAAATGAATGACAATGAAAACACAACAATCCAAAACCTATGGAACACAGTGAAAACAGTCTTGAGAGGGAAGTTCATAGCATTACAGGCCTACCTAAAAAAATAAAAAAAAAACACACAAGAAAAACTGGTAATAAATTATCTAACTCTACATCTTAAAGAACTAGAAAGAGAGCAACAAGAAAAGCCCAGAGTGAGCAGAAGAAAGCAGATAATAAAGATCAGAGCAGAAATAAATGGAATAGAGACCAAAAAAAAACAATGCAAAAGATCAATGAAACCAAGAGCTGGTTCTTTGAAAGGATAAACAAGATTGACGAACCTCTAGTCAGGCTCACCAAGAAGCAAAGAGAGAGGACCTAAATAAACAAAATCAGAAATGAAAGAGGCAAAACTACAACAGACCCCACAGAAATACAAAAGATTGTAAAAAAAAAAAAAAGGACTATGAACAACTCTACTCCAACAAACTAAACAACCTAGAAAAAATGGACATATTCCTAGAAAAATACGACCTTCCAAAACTCAATCAAGAAGAATCAAAAAGAATCTCAACAGGCCAATAACTAAGGAGGAAATTGAAGCAGCCATCATAAAGCTTCCAGCAAAACAAAGCCCAGTGCCAGCTAGCTTCACAGGAGAGTTTTACCAAACATTCAAAGAAGAACTAAAACCTATCCTTCTCAGACAATTCCAAAAAAGTCAAGAGGAAGGCACACTTCCAAGCTCCTTCTATGAAACCAGCATTAGCCTAATCCAGCGTAACTCAACTTGTGGGTTACGACCCCTTTGGGGGGTCAAACGACCCTTTCACGGGGTCGCCTAAGACCATCGGAAAACACATATATAATTACATATTGCTTTTGTGATTAATCACTATGCTTTATGTTCAATTTGTAACAATGAAAATACATCCTGCATTATCAGATATTTACATTACGATTCATAACAGTAGCAAAATTACAGTTATGAAGTAGCAACAAAAATAATTTTATGGTTGGGGGTCACCACAACATGAGGAACTATATTAAAGGGTCGCAGCATTAGGAAGGTTGAGAACCACTGCCCTAATCCCCAAAACAGATAAAGACAACACAATGAAAGAGAATTACAGGCCAATATCCCTGATGAACATAGATGCTAAAATCCTCAACAAAAATTCTAGCAAGTCGGATCTAGCATTACATTAGAAAGATCATACACCATGGCCAAGTGGGATTTATTCCAGGGATGCAAGGCTGGTACAATATCCACAAATCAATAAATGTGATACATCACATAAATAAATTGAGAGACAAAAATCACATAGTCATATCAATTGATGGAGAAATGCATTTGACAAAATCCAGCACCCTTTCCTGATAAAAACTCAGCAAAGTGGGAATAGAGGGATCATACCTCAACATAATAAAAGCCGTATGTGACAACCCTACAGCCAACATTATACTCAATGGGCAAAAACTAAAACCATTTCCCCTAAGAACAGGAACAAGAGAGGGATGCCCACTTTCACCACTCCTGTTCGATATAGTACTGGAAGTGCTAGCCAGAGTGATCAGACAAGAAGAAGAAATAAAAGGCATCCACATTGGAAAAGAAGAAGTAAAATTGTCATTATTCACAGATGACATGATATTGGACATAGAAAACCCCAAAGACTCCATCAAAAAACTACTAGAATAAATGAATTTGGCAATGTAGCAGGATACAAAATTAAACACCCAGAAATCTATGACTTTTTTATACACCAATAATGAACTCACAGAAAGAGAAACTAAAAAAACAATCCCATTTACCATTGCAACAAAAAAATTAAGATACCTAGGAATAAATTTAACCAAGGAGGTAAAGGACCTGTACTCAGAAAATTACAGAACCATGAAAAAAAAGATAGAGGAAGACATAAGCAAATGGAAGAACATACCATGTTCATAGAATCAACATCATTAAAATGTCCATATTACCCAAAGCAATCTATAGATTCAATGCAATCCCCATTAAAATACCAATGGCATACTTCAAAGACCTAGAACAAACTCTCCAAAAATTCATCTGGAATTTTTTTAAAAAGACCCAGTAATCTTAAGAAAGAAGAACAAAGTTGGAGGGATCACAATACCAGATATCAAGCTATACTACAAAGCCCTATTCTCAAAACTGCCTGGTACTGGCACAAGAACAGACATATAGACCAATGGAACAGAACAGAGAACCCAGAGATCAACCCAAGCCATTATGCTCAATTAATATTTGACAAAGGAGGCAAGAGCATACAATGGAGTCAAGACAGTCTCTTCAATAAAGGGTGTTGGGAAAATTGGACAGATACATGCAAAAAAATGAAACTAGATCACCAACTTATACCATACACAAAAATAAACTCAAAATGGTTAAAGGATTTAAATGTAAGACGGGAAACCATAAAAATCCTAGAAGAAGCCATAGGCAGCAAAATAGCAGATGTTTGTCATAGCAATATCTTTATGAATACAGCTCCTAGGGCAATGGAAACTAAGGAGAAAATAAACAAATGGGACTACATCAAAATAAAAAGCTTCTGCACAGCAAAAGAAACCATCAACAAAACAACAAGAAAGCCCACTGCATGGGAGAACATATTTACCAATGCTATCTCAGATAAGGGTTTAATCTCCAACATTTACAGGGAATTCATACAACTTAACAAAAGGAAGATAAACAATCCAATCAAAAAATGGGCAAAGGCACTGTTCTCAAAACTGCCTGGTACTGGCACAAGAATAGGCATATAGATCAATGGAATAGAATAGAGAGCCCAGAAATCGGCCCGAACCAATATGCTCAATTAATATTTGACAAAGGTGGCAAGAACATACAATGGAGCCAAGATAGTCTCTTCAATAAATGGTGTTGGGAAAATTGGACAGATATATGCAAGAAAATGAAACTAGACCACCAACTTACACCGTACACAAAAATAAACTCAAAATGGATAAAGGACTTAAATGTACAACAGGAAACCATAAAAATTCTAGAAGAATCCAAAGGCAACAAAATCTCAGACATATGCCGAAGCAATTTCTTCACTGATACAGCTCTTAGGGCACTTGAAACTAAAGAGAAAATGAACAAATGGGACTACATCAAAATAAAAAGCTTCTGCACAGCAAAAGAAACCATCAACAAAACAACGAGAAAACCCACTGTGTGGGAAAACATATTTGCCAATGTCATATCTGATAAGGGCCTAATCTCCAAAATTTATAGGGAACTCATACAACTTAACAAAAGGAAGATAAACAATCCAATCAAAAAATGGGCAAAGGACCTAAATAGACACCTTTCAAAAGAGGACATTCAGAAAGCCAAGAGACATATGAAAACATGCTCAAAGTCACTAATCATCCAAGAGATGCAAATCAAAACAACAATGAGGTACCATCTCACACCTGTCAGACTGGTTATCATCAACAAATCAACAAACGACAAGTGCTGGAGAGGATGTGGAGAAAAAGCAACACTTGTGCACTGCTGGTGGGAATGCAGACTGGTGCAGCCACTATGGAAGACAGTATGGAGTTTCCTTAAAAAACTGAAAATGGAACTACCATTTGACCCTGTGATCCCACTTCTAGGAATATATCCCAAGAAACCAGGAACACCAATCAGAAAGGATATATGCACCCCTATGTTCATAGCAGCACAATTCACTATAGCTAAGATCTGGAAACAGCCTAAGTGCCCATCAGTAGATGAATGGATTAGAAAACTGTGGTACATCTACACGATGGAATACTATGCTGCTCTAAAAAGGAAGGAACTCTTACCATTTGCAACGTCATGGATGGAACTGGAGAGCATTATGCTAAGTGAAATAAGCCAGTCAATGAAGGAAAAATACCACATGATCTCACTCATTCATGGATAATAGAGACCATTATAAACTTTTGAACAATAATAGATACAGAGGCAGAGCTGCCTCAAACAGATTGTCAAACTGCAGCAGGAAGGCCGGGGCGGGTTGGGGGGCAGGAGGTAGGGGGGTAAGAGATCAACTAAAGGACTTGTATGCATGCATATAAGCATAACCAATAGACATAAGACACTGGGGGATAGGGGAGGCTGGGGGACTGTCTAGGGCGGGGGGATAAAATGGACACATATGTAATACCCTTTGTAATACTTTAAGCAATAAAAAAAAAAATTTTTTAAAAAATTAAAAAAGAATAATAAAATGAAAATGTAAAAAAAAAAAAAATGGGCAAAGGACTTAAATAGACACTTTATGAAAGAAGACATACAGAAGGCCAAGAGACATATGAAAACATGCTCAAAGTCACTAATCATCTGAGAGATGCAAATCAAAACAACAATGAGGTACCATCTTACACCTGTCAGAATGGCTATCATCAACAAATCAACAAATGACAAGTGCTGGAGAGGATGCGCAGAAAAAGGAACCCTCTTGCACTGCTGGTAGGAATGCAGACTGGAGCAGCCACTGTGGATAACAGTATGGTGTTTCCTCAAAAAATTAAAAATGGAACTTCCATTGGACCCAGTAATCCCACTTCTAGGAGTATATCCCAAGAAAACAGAAAAACCAATCAGAAAGTCTATATGCACCCCTGTGTTCATAGCAGCACAACTTACAATAGCTAAGATTTGGAAGCAAGCCTAAGGGCCCATCAGCAGATGAGTGGATTAGAAAACTATGAAATACTACGCTGCTGTAAAAAGGAAGGAATTCTTACCATTTGCAACAGCATAGATGGAACTGCAGAGCATTATGCTAAGTGAAATAAGCCAGTCAGAAAAAGATAAATATCACATGATCTCACTCATTTGTGGAATATAATGAACAACATAAACTGATGAACAAAAATAGAACCAGAGTCATAGAAGCATGGAATAAACTGTCCAACCTATGAGGGAAGGCGGGTGGTGAGGGGGTAAGAGATCAACCAAGGGACTTTTATGCATGCATATAAGCATAACCAATGGACACAGACATGGGACGGGGAGGGCATGTGGTAGGGGGTGGGGGCAGCCGGAGAGAAGTCAATGGGGGGGAAAGGAGACTTACGTAATACTTTAAACAATAAAGAATTTAAAAATTTTTTAAAATAGTGTGGTAGGCCTGGGGGGGTGGGGGCAGGTGGCACGGGTGCAGGGTGAAAGGGGTCAATGTGGGCGGGGGCGGGGGGGTTGGAGGAGACATCTGTAATACTTTCAACAATTAATGTCTGTTTACTTTTAAACCTATGTCCAAATGACTGAGAGTGCTAGATTTGTCCAAAGCTACCTACTGGTTTTACTCTCTTGTGATTCTAGGCCAGTTTTCAAAGACATGACAGAGGAGCTGTGATCTCTCAAGTGTGATCAAAGAACAGGACATTTATTCCAACAAAAGTAACTCACTGAGAAAATGCTAATGAGACCAATTTTAACCATTGTTTAGGTGATTATTGCATTTTATGTGAATACTCTTTTAAAGAATATAAATAAGTAATAAGAAAGACTCGGTTAAATTTGAGCTCTAGTATCTAGGTTCCTCTAAAGAAACCAATATTGATTTGAATTTAAAATTATGAGAGAAACCTTAGCATATGTGATAAGTAATAATTTATGCATGTAAGTATTTATTGGATACACACAATATAAAAAGCACTGTGCTACTTTTGGTGAAGAATACAAGTCTGCACTCTAGTGAGGAGTAAGAGAAATGTTTATAAGGTTATAGGTGATGCACCACATCAAATATGTGCAATGAACTAGCAGATAGGATCAGAGAAAATAAAGACATACTGTCTTATTTTTCATAATTATAAAAACTATTTTAAAATATATATTTTTGAATAAGAAAATATGCACATAATATTAAATTAGAACAATACTTTTAAAAGCTACTTTCTTAGTTATTTAGACCTCTCTTAACTCATATACATATTAATAATTTTTGTCTGAAGTCAACCTAACTCTATTAGCAAAGTGGCTGGTAGAGTTCTCTCACCACTGTTGATGTGACTGGTAAAAATTCAAGTCTTTCCTGTTAGAAATAAAATGAGTCAATGGGTAATAGTTAAAATGTAACAGTTCAGATTTGCGTGAATTATTCACTTTCTTCCTTGTGATCTTTCAGATAGAAAAAACACACAAAGTACTTTCTAAAAAAATAACCATTACTTTTTAAAAATTCAAGTTATAATTGCAAATAGAAAAGAAAGTTAATGATATGAAACTGTTCATGTATTTTAAATTGATTGCTAAAGTATATTTGAACCAACCAAATTGTTCTGGAGAGACTAATGAAAACAAGATAGAATATCTTTTTGGGGAGGGAGTGTGGGTAAGAATTTCAAGATATAGGTTTCATGTTAAATTAAAAATCCTACTTGGGATTTGATCTTTCTTTCTAATGACTCTTCAGTCCCCAGTAGCAATTTATTTTTGAGCTCCTCTTATATTAATTCCAACTTTACATTCTGGAAAAAAACAAGCCTATCTTCACACATTAATTTTCGCAGCTCTTGAAAGGTCAGTGACTCTCCATGCTAAAAGATACCTGAGTATAATGCTTTTATGAACAGAGGCAAGAGTTAGAAATTCTGATTCTAATCAGGAAGCAGGAATGATCTCAGAGAAAAGAGAAAGAACCATAAAACAACCAAGTATCACTCAGCTCTTGGGTTGGGTCAGATGTATGCCTCCATTCTACATGAATGTATTTATTAAACATCTATTATGGTCCAGACCTCCCTAAAGAAGAAATATCACAATAGGCATTAAAAGGCACCTCTTGCTCATGTGGTCTGGGAGCTAATCAACCCGGCAGGGAATCCCAGCTCTGCCAACTAGCTGTATGGTCTTGACCAAATCACTTGTCTTCTTTGAACCTTGGTTTCCTCATCCATAAAATGAGTCAGGATTAAGAAAATAAAAAAACATAAAGTAGCTAATAGAATGTCTGACATATATTACAGACCATCATTAATGATAAGGTTCTAGGTCTGGTCAGTTCTTGTTGCCTTGGTTATCTATATATACAAAAGCCTAAGCAACCGTTATACCAGTTGACCAGTCACTATGACGCGCACTGACCACCAAGGGGCAGACGCTCAACGCGGGAGCTGCCCCCCATGGTCCCTCCCCATGGCCGGCTGCCCCAATGGGCCCTGATCACCAGCCAGGCCCAGGGACCCCACCTGTGCACGAATTTGTGTACCCGGCCTCTAGTATGAATATAAGGACTATAGGAAAAAATACTATCAGTTCTAAAACCTCGGTTCTTTAAAGCTCACTGTTCCTATTCTTATCTCCTTATAATACCTCTCCATGCAATTTTGTCTCCCAAGTCACCAAGGACTCATAAAATTTAGGAACCAAGGTAATTGATCTGGCAGAATTGATACCTGGGGTTGGAGGAGGTGGCAGTGCAAAGAGCAGGGAGGCATAGGATATATGAATTAAAAATGGAGTTGACCATAGCTAAGATTTGGAAACAGCCTAAGGGCCCATCAGCAGGTGAGTGGATTAAAAAACTGTGGTATATCTACACAATGGAATACTACGCTGCGGTAAAAAAAAAAAAAAGGAATTCTTACCATTTGCAATAGCATGGATGGAACTGGAGAGCATTATGCTAAGTGAAATAAGCCAGTCAGAGAAAGGGTCCAGGGATCCTTTTTTAAAATAATGAATCCATTAAATAAGAACACATATTTATGAAAAGTTTCCTAAAAATTGATAAGACAATAGGATTTTACATTTATGCACATTTCTTTAATGTCCAGCTTTACAAAAAAGGGCTAGATTTTCATATTTTATTTCTATATTTAATCTGTGATATGACACATCATGTACTCTCTGGAAAACTTCACTGTACACTTGTGAAAGAATGAGAGTGAACAAAATAATGTCTTATTGTTGTGAAAATAGTTTATAAAACAATTAGCATCTCATTATTAGTATGAAAATAGTTTTGACATAATGGATAGTTGGAAAGAGTTTAGGGGCTCCTGAAAGTCCCTAGCCAGTTTGGCTCAGTGGATAGAGCATCGGCCTACAGACGAAGGGTCCCGGGATCAATTTCCATCAAGGGCACGTAGTACCTCAGTTGCAGGCTCCTCCCTGCCCCGGGCCCTGTTCAGGGTGTCTGCAGGAGGCAACCAATCGATGTGTTTCTCTCACATCGATATTTCTCTCTGTCTTTCCCTCTCTCTTCCACTCTTTCTGAAAATCAATGGGGGGAAAAATATATCCTCGAGTGAGGATTAGAAAAAAAAAGTACATTCAGTTTTGTTTGATGTTTTTAAATGTTGAGGAGGGAAAAGAAATAACCCCTGGCAACAGCATTTAATAAAGCAATTTCTTTCGGTATATAATAGTCTCCCCTTGTCTGGGGGGGATACATTTCCAAGACCACGAGTGGATGCCTGAAACCTCAGAAAGTTCTGAAGCGTGTGTGTGTGTGTGTGTGTGTGTGTGTGTGTGTGTGTGTGTGTGTTTTCCTGTGTATACATACCTATGATAAAGTTTAATTTACAAGTTAGAAACAGGAAGGGATTAACAATAATAATTAATGATAGAAAAAATGTAAAAAAAATAAACTGTAATAAAATTTATGGAAATGTGCTCTCTCACTCTCAAAATATCTTATTGTACTGTACCCACACCTCTGTGATGATATCCTGCCCATGGCATGAGATGAAGTGAGGTGGAATTTATTTAATATTTTCAAACTGAAGTTGACCATGGGTAACTGAAACTGTGGAAAATGATATTGTAGAGTAGGAGGAGTACTGGAAAACAAATTCACCAAGGAGGGAGTCACATAACTTGAACCTGGTTACAATGAGTAATACATTCCAAGGCAGTGAAAATAAACTTTTCTGATTAAAAAAGACAAAGAAGCAGCAAGACTTAACACACACACACACACACACACACACACACACACACACACACCACCCATGTTCTTTGTTTTCTTGTTCTGGCCACAAAAATTTAAAGGGCACGTGGCTGGTAGAACAAGCAGAAGTTGCAAAAAACAAATAGTGGTTCTCTCTTACCTACAAAGAGCCTGGTTAATTACAGAGACCAATTTCACTTTGGCAACTTAAGAAAGCCGGTGCCCTCAAAGCATTTGATCTCAGACAGGTAGTAACCAAGGGTATAAGAGAGTAAACACTGGTTTAAATGACCCCCAGGGTTTATAGTATCAGGAGTAAGAGAAAATCCAGGTTTCTCCTTAAAGCAGAATAAGGAAACCCGAAGATAAATTTGGCAGTAAAAATAATAGCTGATACTGTAGCAATTAGTATGTGTCAGGCTCTGTTCCTAAATATCTTCTCTGACAATGAACCAATGTCACTTCTACAATGGTTCGCTTACTTTCTCACAATTGTTTGAGGGAAGCACTAGTCTATTCCCTTTGTGAGGTCTAACTCCCCCATTGACCAAAGAAGAATTACAAGGGAAATTAGAAAATATTGTGAACTGAATAAGAATAAAAATACAAGGTATCAAAGTTTACGGGATGCCACTAAAATGGTTCTTAGAAAGAAATTGGAGGAGGAGGAGGGAACAAGATGGTGACAAAGGAGGCTCCTGAACTTTCCTCTTGCCATCAATGCACCAAATGTGCAGCCATGCACGGAGCAATTCCCTCTGAAAGAGATCCAGACACTAGCTCAGTGACTCCTGCACACGGGCAAATGAGAGAGTGCCACAAGACTGGTAGAAAACGCCGAGACACATCCTCACCAAAAATCCCTCCCTAGCACAGCACCAAACAATCAGGAAAGAACCCCCCAGCTTCCAGCTTCTTTCTGACAAGTGAAGGGTTAGACCTCACATCTAGCAACTCAACTTTTAAGACTCCCACCCAAGGGATAGGCCCCCAAGACACCTGGCTCTTGAGGGCCAAAAAGGTTAGTGTCCATGACGCCCATGGGACTGTGAACAAAGAAGCAGTTCCTAAAGGGTGCATGGACACTGGCCACAGCTATCCTCCCAGGGTTCAGCATTGTCTAAAGCAGTGGTTCTCAACCTTTCTAATGCCGCGACCCTTTAATACAGTTCCCCATGTTGTGGTGACCCCCAACCATAAAATTATTTTCGTTGCTACTTCATAACTGTAATTTTGCTACTGTTATGAATCGTAATGTAAATATCTGATATGCAGGATGTATTTTCATTGTTACAAATTGAACATAATTAAAGCATAGTGATTAATCACAAAAACAATATGTAATTGTATATGTGTTTTCCGATGGTCTTAGGTGACCCTGTGAAAGGGTCGTTCGCCCCCCAAAGGGGTCGTGACCCACAGATTGAGAATCACTAGTCTAAAGCCTCATCTTTTCTGGCTGCTGCCTGAAAAATGGGACCACTAACTGCCTGGCTGTGAGAGCAAGCATGGCTTGCACTTGCCACGGTTGTCCCCCAGGGCTCAACATAGAAGAAACAGACAGCCATGGCCAGTGTGTCTCAGTGGGTTGGGCATTATCCCGTGCACCAAAAGATTGCTGGCTCATTTCCTGGTTAGGACACATGCCTGGGTTGAGGGCTCTATCCCTGGTAAGGGCCATGCAGGAGGCAGCAGATCAATGTTTCACTCTCACATTGATGTTTCTCTCTCTCTCTCTCCTCTCTCTCTCTCTCTCTCTCTCTCTCTCTCTCTCTCTCTCTCTCTCCCTCCCTCCCTTTTTCTTTCTCTCTAAAACCAATAAAAATATTTTTAAAAAAGAAGGAACAGGCAAAAACATTCATCTCCCAGTTTTTCCCTGAACAAGGTCTCATTGCACACTTTACAAGCAGCTGCCTGAGGATCGGCTTCTAATTTAACATGCATCTAGAGGCCAGTTGCAATCCTCCAAAGAGACTGGGAAACCAATGGGCACATCCCTGCTTTCTCCATCTGGCTTATTCCAACAATACAATCACACCCTCAGTGTCTCCCTGAAAGAAACTTACACAACTAAAATGCCAACTTTTATGGATGCCACCCAAATGCCAGGGCCCCAAATCACCTAGTTCTGATAGCCAACAGGGCTTAATCCATCATTTCAGAATTCTACCAACATTGAGATCCTTAAACACTGAGCTGTAGCTGATTTCCATGGAGCTCAGCAAAAGGCCCAGTCCCTTCTGAGAGGACAACCTACAAGGAATCAGACTCAGACACCTTTATTCTAAAATTTTACCCTGATTTATTCCTTTGTATATTTTCATCATACATATTTGAAGTCATTTTCATATAAAAAGGACTTCATATAAAGTCCTTTTCCATTTCCTCTCATGTAAGATCTTCCCTTTATTGTATCCACTAGAGGCCCGGTGCATGAAATTCGTGCACTTGTGTGTGGGGGGAGGGGGGGGGTGTCCCTCAGCCCAGCCTGCACTCTCTCCAATATGGCACCCTCACTGTGGGATCAGGCCTAAATCGGCAAACATCCCTCTCACAATCCAGGACTGCTGGCTCCCAACCGCTCACCTACCTGCCTGCCTGCCTGCCTAATTGCCCCTAACCACTCCCCTGCCAGCCTGATCAATGCCTAACTGCTCCCCTGCTGGCCCGATTGCCCCCAACTGCCCTCCCTTGGCAGCCTCCTCACCCCCAACTGCCCTCCCCTGCTGGCCTAGTCCCCCGCAACTGCCCTCCCCTGCAGGCCTGGTCCCCCACAACTGCCCTCCCCTGCTGGCCTGGTCGCCCCTAACTGCCCTCCCCTGCAGGTCCCCCGCAACTGCCCTCCTCCCCTGCAGACCCGGTTGCCCCCAACTGTCCTCCCCTGCTGGCCTGATCACCCCTAACTGCCCTCCCCCACTGGCCATCTTGTGGTGGCCATCTTTGACCACATGGGGGTAGCCATCTTGTGTGAGGTTGTTGTGGTCAATTTGCATATTACCTCTTTATTATATAGGATTGGCTCAGTCACAAAAAAATGTTCTTGATTGACAAGAATGGCTCACTATGCCTGAACTCTAAAAAAAATGTGATTTGTGCTAAACATCTACTTTCCTTTGGAGAGTCTAGAATTTTGGTGCCTGCCAAGCAGAGGATGCCTACATGTCTTGCTCCCAGTAAGACATGTTCCCTAATAAATTAGTCATTTGTTCCCTAATAAATTCCCTTGTACACAACCCTGTACACGTATTGTTAAAACTCCAGCATGAGTTGTGTTTCCTGTGTGACTCCGCTGGGAGAGGACGCTTATAAGCTTCCACCTGATTTCCTCCAGATTCTGTCCACACACCTTTTCCCTTTGCTGCCTTTGTTTCAAATTCTTTCCCTGTAATAAAGCTTAGCCATCAGTACGATTATAGTCTTAGTCTGATGGGTCATTCTAGTAAGTCATCAAATCATGATTGTAGGGACGGTGGGCACAGGGGTCAACCTGTATAGCTACCCTAAATGCAATGCCTCAACCAACCAACATCTCTAATTTCCTCATTCCTGTGTCATTTTGTTCTTAAAAACAACCAGAGCCATCCTCACATTTTGCAGCATTCTTCTTTGGGCTTTGCTCAGTGATTTTGTTTGTCAATTCAACACTTTGTCTTCCATATTTCAGGGTTTCCTCAAAATTTCTGGTCCGAGGCTACTTGTTATTCTGGCACATTTTATCAATTAGTAATCTGATCTCCTGGTCTTCTGTTGTTTATCAGGTAAAATGGAAAGAAAAAGTATTTCACTAGGACTGTCAATCCATACTTCCTTTGTGTTTGCTATCAATTCATCTTAGCAAATATTTATGTAGGAATTAGTGCCCAAAAAAAAAAACTAAAGTGTTAATTACCACGTAACATTTTTAATGAAATGTAGTGTCAAAATAATTGGAATGTAAGGAAATAAGCACAAAAGAAAGGTCAGTTACAGCTGGAGGTAGACCTGTTTATTGGAGATAAAAATATAAAATTACAATTATCATAGAAATATGAACAACTACAAATTCAACTGAATTCAACACATATGTTGAATGCCAAGTCCACTAGTTAGTGCTGTAGGTGATTTTAAAACATCAATCAATTTGACTTTACAAATTAGGTCTGACCTAATAAAATATTACAATTTATCCCCCAAATCAAGCTATGTGATGGGTTATTTTGTTATTAAAAACTCTGTGACAATAACACCTTACTTAGCTTAAATAAATGCTATCAAAAAGTACTTCAATGGCCCTGATCGGTTTGGCTCAGTGGATAGAGCGTCGGCCTGGGGACTGAGGGGTCCCAGGTTCGATTCCAGTCAGGGGCATGTACCTGGGTTGCGGGCACATCCCCAGTGGTGGGTGTGCAGGAGGCAGCTGATCGATGTTTCTCTCTCATTGATGTTTCTAACTCTCTATCCCTCTCCCTTCCTCTCTGTAAAAAATCAATAAAAATATAATAATAATAAAAGTACTTCAATGAACTGATTGTGGCGTTTCCTTATGGACTCCACATCTGCCCAGGTTGGAATCCAACTTCTACCATTACTAACTGCAATGTTGGGCTAGTAGCTTAACCATTCTTAGCCTCAGATTTCTCATCTCTAAAATTGACATAATAAATGCACTTACTTCATAGAGTTGTTATGACAATTAAAAATTAAGATAAGTAACATGCTTGATATAATACCTGGGAATATATGTAAGTTTCACTTATTATGCTTCTCATTATCATTTCACACTGGCTCAGAAAACAGAAAACAGGTTATATTCCATTTCAATCATTTAGATTTGAGTGTCTTTGGGCAAGTCATACTCATCAACCTTCCTGGACCTGTTTCCTCCCCTATGAGTTTAAGGAACTTTAAAGTTTCTACCTGGTTCTAAAATTCCAAGTCTGTTAAGGAAGTCTTTATTTAGAAACACCCATGATGTTCTTTCATTCTACTTTGAGCACTTCAGCTCAAAATTGAGTCCCTATGAAATATATTGTTTAAATCACTCATTCAACATATTACTATATATTTCTACATGTGAATGGGTGTGTTCTCCACGTCCTCCCCCCTGAGGCCAGACAATAAGGATTTTTAGGAACAAAGAACTATTCTTTCCTCTCTGCATATAATAAATACTGAGTCTTCAGGTTATTGTAATGCATGTATTGAATAGACGCCAAGCACTGCCCTAACTAGGCATTGATGGAAAAGTAAATAAAATTCGATGGGGGGGCGGGGGGGGGGGGCACGGGGGAAGGATAGGGGGGTAGACAGGTTTCATCAAAGGGACAATGGTCTCTGCCAGCACTGGACAATTCAGTTCCTCCCCACATGCCTCTGGTGCTTTTCAAGCTGCTGCCCCTGTGCTGGAACTCAGAGGGAGGGGGTCAGAGTGACTGGGATTCCAGCAGCTCTCTGTCTTCCTCAGCCTCACTGGTTTTTAGAGCCAGAAGTTGTGGGGACTTCTCTTCCTAGCTCTGGAACCCTGGATGGGGGGCCTGGTGTGGGGCTGAGGAAGACAAAAATCCCTCCTGATTTTTATCTGCACACATGGGTGTGGGACCAGCACGTTCTGCATCTCCGCCTCCCCCGCCCCACCCCCCCGCCACACACACACACACACACACACACACACACACACACACGTCTTGATATGGCTTCTTCCTTAATTCCCTAGTATAGGACTTCCATTCAGCAAGGTTTCAGGTGGTTCTGAATGATGGTTGTTCTGTAGTTTAGTTTTAATTTTGATGTGATTGTGGGAGGAGGCGAGTACCACATTTACCTACATCACCATATTGACCAGAAGTCTTCAGAGGAATGTGTTTGTTTGAAATGGCCCAAATTATAATAACAGAAAATAAGGTCTCATTGTATCATTATACTTTGAAGCAGATCTTTAATGCACCCAATATTTAGAGTATTGCAAAGCAAAAAAAAAAAAAAAAAAAAAAATTATTCCTAATCTCAAAGAATTCATTATAGTAGACAAACCAATGAAATGTAATTATATTATGGTATGATAAATGTGATAATAGAAAATGGTGTGATCAAATCTCTTTGAATGGCTTACAGAAAATCATTTTCAGAAAAAACATGAACTGGGTCTGGAAAGATGAGTAGCAATTCTCCAGCTGGAACTAAAAATGAAACAAAGAAGTCCCTTTGTTGTAACATATTTCATGCAGTGTATCAAGTTTTGAATTATTATACTGAGGCTGGCAAGGGTTTGATTTGCCTGAACCAAGTGGACATTCCTGATGTCAAGTATCTGAAGTAGGAATGTGCTTTCAAATATCTTTCTGTTCCCCAGGATGACCAATTCCTCACCAAATCCTATACATAGTACCTCCTATTTGTTCTCTTCATTTCTCTGTACATGAACTAACGCCACCCTAGTCCAAGCTCATCATCTATCACCTGGTCCATTACAATGGTCTAATAGCCAGTTTTCTGATATTTGCTACTGCCCTCCCACAGTAGCTTAAATAGGAACCTATATATATAAAAGGCTAATATGCAAAGTGTCCCATCAGGAGTACAACCAGGAGACCCGGAGTTCGATCGCTAGCAATGACGGGCGCTGACCACCAGGGGGCGGCGTGGAACAAAGGAAGGCCCTGATCTCCAACCCGGCCTAGGAACCCTACCATGAACGAATTTCGTGCACTGAGCCTCTAGTTTAAAAATAATCATAACCCTCCCTCATCCTGAATAATTCAAACCAAAAGCCATTAGGTGGGTGGGCAGTGTCAGAGTCCAACCAAGGCGAGGAGTGTGCCCACATTGGGCAGAGGTAAGGGATGGGGGGGAGGGCAGTGAGTGACTGCATGTTGGAGCCTTTTCATGGTGTCCCTGTGGGAAGGCAGCCTGACATAGATTGGAACCTGAGTGAAGAGCAGCCCAATCTAAAATGTAGGATGAAGAGGGCAGCTGCACAGGAAAGGGGCTAGCACCAGCGGTGGGAGATTGGTTACATATGGGGGAACTGAAAGTTAAGTACATAGAAAGCAAAGATAATGGGAACCAGATTTCTCGTTGTCAGGGAAAAGAGCTACACATGAAGGGAGAAAACTGGAATGACTTCTGTGACATTATATTGGAACTGGAAGTTTTGGTGTAAACTCATAGTTTCCTATATATGCAAATATGAACCTGTGTATGTGTGTGAGTGTTAATGTACATATATTCCCTCCCTGCTTTCCTTTTTTTTCAAGGGAGAAAAAGAAGGGGCGGGGAGGAGGGGGGGGGGACGGAGAGAGAAATGTCAGTTTGTTCCACTTACTTATGCATTCATTGGTTGATTTTCATTGGTTGATTCTCCCATGTGCCCTGACCAGGGATTGAACCCTCAACCTTGGTGTATAGGGGCAACGCTCTAACCAACTGAGCAACCCGGCCAGGGTCCAAGCTTTCCCTTTTGTTTGCAAAATTTCCCTTCCGCCCACCCACCAACCAGAACAATCCTCTGTAGCCCTGCCTTCCCTTTAAGAACTTGATCACCGGAAAATCGCCAGCCCCGCGGGCCCTTTGGGTTTCTCCGTCACCATAGCAACGGGCGCCGGAAGGGGCGGGCTTCGCTGGCCTGCGTCCGGCCCCCGGCAGCGCCGGTCCCAGAAGTGCGGGGAGAGGCGTGGACTTTGCGGTTAGAGCGTGTCCCTCAGCTCCGGGTTGGAACCGGAGCCGGATTCCGCGCCGACCGCCACGTCAACCTAAACATACGCCGCCCTCGCTACCCGGCCGCTGCCGCCGCCGCCGCCGCCCCAGGCCTGTGCGGGTCCGCCCAGGCCGAGCGGTCCACGCCTTTCCCACAGTGCCCCGCGCCAGGCCCCGCCCCGCTCGCGCTGGAGACCGGCGTGCGGAGCCGACCGGAGGTGGCTGTCGCTGCTGCCCGGGCGGCTCAACCTCCCCATCCCGAGCGCGGCGGCCCGGCGGCCCGACAGTGCGCGCTTCCCTCCCGCCCGCACCGCGGCGCTCGGCCGGTAGGATCAGCCGAGGGGGAGGCGGAGTGGGGAGGAGCTGTGGCGGCGACCCCGCAGCCCCGAGGTGGGCACAGGCTGGAGCCGGCGGCGCGCGGGCCCGCTGGGAGGGAGGGCGGGACGGCCGTGCGCCTGGATTCGAGCCTTGGTCGCTCGGCGGCCGGTTCACTGTGTGCTTGCTCCTTCCTCCCCATTACACACACCGCCTTGCTCCCCGCCTCTTGCTCCGGGTCCTCCCTTTCGCTCGGCTACTCGGGCTCCTTCCTGCCCGTTCTGGCCCGAGACCTCGCCCACCAGCCAGCATCCGAGGACCGTTGTCTCCACCTCCCGCTCCTCGCCTGCCATCCGAGCGGCAGCTGCGGGAGGGTCCGGGTGCACTTACCTGCCGCCTCCACCTGCGCCGCCGCCCCGCGCGGAGCCCGCCGTCACACCCCTGCTGGGACCTGCGGGGCTCGGGCCGCGCGAGCGGCGTTTGAGAATATGCTCTGTTTCTTCCTAATCGTTGTGGTCTAGTGTGGGTATTTGTTCACATACATCGCTGTCTTTTGCAAAGGTGCTTTTTGGTGGCATGAAAGGGAGGAGTTAGAAGTGATTCACAGGTCAGGACCACAGTTTTAAATGGACATTTAGGGTTAAATGAAGAAAGAACCCGAGGATGCGTGGGAAGGTTAGCTTTTTCTAAGCATGATGAGGTCTTTGGGAGGAACGTGTACAAGTGTAAATGGGATCTGACCTTATTTTCCCCCTACACCAGGGAGCATGTCTAAGTAACTGACTCCCTTCTTTTTCTATTTGTGCTTCTACCAAACGTAAGCTTTGCAATAAAGTCACACTGTTAGCTTGTAGTTATTCTTCTTCTACTTTTATGAAATAGTCTCTGCTTCTATGTAATGTAAGCACCTTCTGAGAAAACTCGGGAGAAGACGGCCTACTATGGAAGTTGTCTATTATAACAATAAAAATTCGCTGCCATTTTTGGAAGTGTTGTATAACAAAACAGACCCCCTGGAAGGTACCTGTCCTTTCTGGTCCCCACCCCCCAAAGGATATTCCCTACAAGTGAAATCTGATTAAAATGAAAACTGGATAGCGTTAAAGAGGTGAAGCAGTAGCCAAAAAGGAAGTGGTATTACAAAAGGGCAATGCTTAGAGCAGGGGAGAAAAAGGAAGGAACAGTCCCCTCGCCTCCCTCCCCCCCACCCCCTTGTTTTCTGCTGCTGAACAGAACAATTTGCTGAGCTTATAAAATGTTCTGGCTAGCCACAACCACGCACTAGCTTTCACCGTGTACCTGCCATCTCTTGGGTGACTTCACAAATCTGCATACCTGGATGTGGAAGCAGCGAAAGGGGCCCCAAAATAAGAGAGCCCGCGGCACTCACTCTGATTCACTATTTAATGGAGATTGTATTGCTGACCATGTTATTTAATAAGTAGTATTATTGCTGGGTTTGGGGTGTTTTGTTTATAATGTATTTTAACTACTTGGTTTCCTCTCTTTAGATTAACATTTGGGAGACAATTTTGTGATCTTTGAGTCACCCGTGGAGTAATGTGGACAGAAGTTCTCAACCTTGCATGTTACATCACCCGGAACCAGCGGTGTATATTAATGTTCACTTAAATCAGAGCTTGTATAAGAAAAAGAATGGGAGTCTGGTTAAATAAAGATGACTATGTCAGAGACTTGAAAAGGGTCATTCTCTGCTTTCTAATAGTGTCTATGGCCGTTGTAGTGGACACAGATCAGGATTTTTACAGTTTACTTGGAGTATCCAAAACTGCAAGCAGTAGAGAAATAAGACAAGCTTTCAAGAAGTTAGCATTGAAGCTTCATCCTGATAAAAACCCGGTAGGTAAAAATTTCTTTTTAAACATATCTCATTAGTGCATGTTAATAACTTTGAGTATCTACTTAAATTAGTTTAAAGAATATGTGCTCAAAATGCTTAAGAACATTCACATGTCAAAAATTGTAATTCAACTTAAGTATTAAAAACATAATAAGCAAAAGTGTCTGTTTAGAACAGTATAAAGACATGTCAGTACCAAAACTGCAATTACCTCTTAATTTGAAAACTAAGTTTCCAGCAGTTCTTCTACAGATGTTAATCCCAAAGCAGGCAATGTCTGTGAAGTAGTTTTCTTAGTAAAGTAGGTTAAGATCAAGTATTTGAAAGCAGTAAAAAAAATTATTTTCTTAGAAGTTAGAGAGTATGTCTTGGTAAAAATGGCATGCTATTAATAGCATGCTATTACTATTTCACTATTTTCTCCCATGCACAAGTTTAAGACCAGAGTCAGAAAGTATTTTAAGTAAAACTTGAGAACAGCCAAATCTAGTTAATTCTAATCATAAATATTTGATTATGTGTCCCATAATGTAATCTTTCAAAACTGAATTAATTTTAATTCTTTCGATATGTTTATAATTCACCTAATTAATTTTTTATTGAGATTTGATCATCAAGGAGAAAGATAGGTTCTAATTTTCTACTTTCTAGATAGAATTTTTTAAAAGATTATTTTATTTTGATTGCATTAAGCTGAGCACTAGAATCAGTATTTTTCTAAAACTCTCATTACTTGGTAATCTTTCCCCAGAATCTATATTCTGCTGTTTTAACATATTTTTATTGATTTTTAGATAGAGACAAAGGGAGAGGGAAAGAAACATCTATCAGCTGCTTCCTGTACACCCCACCTGGGGATCAGTCTGAAAGCCAATCCTGGCGTGTGCCCTGACAGGGAGTCAAACGTGACTTCCCGGAGCGCAGGCTAATGCTAAGTCCACGGAGCTGCCCTGACCGGTTGGCTCAGTGGCTAGAGCGTCGGCCTGCGGACTCAAGGGTCCCAGGTTCGGTTCCAGTCAAGGGCATGTACCGTAGTTGCGGGCACATCCCCAGTAGGGGGTGTGCAGGAGGCAGCTGATCGATGTTTCTCTCTCATCGATGTTTCTAACTTTCTATCCCTCTCCCTTCCTCTCTGTAAAATACATTTTTTTAAAAAATCCACTGAGCCACACTGGCTGGGCTGTATTCTATTTATAGGATTTTTATTTTTCTTTGAAATTTCAGAATTCGATTTATTTTGTTTCCATATGAAAAATGGTGGACCTACAACTAAGTATTATTTGGATGAAAGCATTCTTCAAAAACCAGTTGAACCAGTAACAAATTAGGACTATTTCCAATCCAGTTTTAAGTTGTTACTCTGATATTAGTTTTTACTTACTAGTAATTATCTGATGGATTGGGGCACATACTTTTTATGTAGTTAATATATTAGTTTTGCCTCAAATAGCAAAGTAACCTACAAATTTCTTTGTAATTGTTTTAGGGGCAACAGATAATGCTTAACAAAAACAAAGGCTTTTCAAGGGTTCATAAGTTGGCCTTTTCTCAGTTGCATTTCTTAGAAGGAATGACTTACATTGTATAAACACATCTATCAATCAGACTTTTGAGGCATCAGTTCTCATTTTTTTAAGATTGCCGTTCTTTAAAAATCCTTTTTTATTTCAACGCATGATAACCCACTTCATATTGTACTACTGCTCCTAACTTGGATATCTATTCTCCCCAAAATCTCAGGATTAAATTAAATCAAAATACAGTTTCTGAAGATACTTGATTATGTATCTGAAATAAATGTTGTATCTAATGTTTTTTAATAGAATAACCCAAATGCACATAGTGATTTTTTAAAAATAAATAGAGCATATGAAGTACTCAAAGATGAAGATCTTCGAAAAAAGTATGACAAATACGGAGAAAAGGGACTTGCAGATAATCAAGAAGGAGGCCAGTATGAAAGCTGGAATTATTATCGTTATGATTTTGGTAAGATAATATGATATACCTTATGAAATGATTGTTTTTTATTTGGATAAATTCAGAAAATTAATTTTGTTTCACCACTTAGCTTATGTAGTTAATACGTTTCACCTTGACTCTTTTTAATGTAACATAAGAGTGTTATTCAAAAGGAAAATCAGGTGGTAGCTATTATCTGAACAGATATGAAGGTATTTGGGTCATAATCTTGTTAAATGCTTGTAAAATAAGGTTTGCTGTTTAATTTAAAAATACTTACATTAGAAGTTAAATATTGAAGCTTTTCAAGATTTTTACAGCATCATATTTTCCAAGAAAAGATAGTTTCTTTTAAGTTTAATAGTGGTCACTTCAGTAGAAATGCCATCTTTAATAATTGTTTACAGTGTTGATAGGAATAAGAAATAAGGTAAGAGCAGAGATGGTAAACAAGTTTAAAAAATCAAGGGAAAGCGCAGCTGGCATGGCCCAGTGGTTGAGTGTCGACCTATGAACCAGGGGGTCACAGTTTGATTCCTGGTCATACATAGCACATGCCTGGTTGTGGGCTCAATAAAAATATGTATTTTTTAAAAATCAAGGGAAAGGGAGAGTAAGCAGGTATCACAGCAAGAGGGAGCATTCAAGTACCTAATGTTTCTCTTAGATCAGCGGTTCTCAACCTGTGGGTCACGACCCCTTTGGTGGTTGAACGACCCTTTCACAGGGGTCGCCTAAGACCATCCTGCATATCAGATATTTACATTACGATTCATAACAGTAGCAACATTACAGTTATGAAGTAGCAACGAAAATAATTTTATGGTTGGGTCATAACATGAGGAACTTTATATAAAGGGCCAGAAGGTTGAGAACCACTGTCTTAGATCATTAATTAACCTCAAATGTAGGCTAAGAATTGAAGTATGCCTTTATATTCAACTAAAATATTTTCAATTTATAGCTATTATATATGTTTCTTAAGTGTCTTTTCTAAGTATTATTTTCAGGTATATTCACTACAGCATGATAGCTATTTCAGGTGTTAGCAATTCACATTTCACAGTCTAAATCTAGCCTGCCACCTATTTTTGTAAAGTTTTATTGGATACAGGCATACCTCATCTCATTGGGATTCACAGGTCTTGCATTTTTTACAAATTGAAAGCAAGACCCTCCACCAGCAAAAAGATTACAACTACCTTTGATCCTACCTTCATTGTGGTGGTCTGGAGCCAAACTGCAATTTTCTGAGTTATGCCCAAACAGTTATGTTCATTTATTTACATATTGTCTATGGCTGCTTTCACACTTGAGTAGTTGTGACAGAAATTATATTTCCCACAAAGCCTGAAATAGTTACTAACTGGTCTCTAGAGAAAAAGTTTGCTGAACCTTGGTCTATATTCATCACTAATATTATTTGGATGTTTCATAATAGTAATGAGAAATTTTCACATTGGTTTTAATTATTATGGTAAATAAAATTTATATTTACTTAATAAGTTTGTCTCTACCTCTGTATTTTAATTATAAAACTTTAAGCCATAGAATATAATTTTAAATGATGCCACTTATTAAAAACATGATTAAAAAATAAATGAGGTCTGTAGTCTAGTTAACAGTAATGTACCAGTGCTAATTTCCTGGTTTGGATATTGTTCTAAAACTATGTAACATATCACCTAGGGCAGTGGTTGGCAAACTCATTAGTCAACAGAGCCAAATACAACAATTGAAATTTCTTTTGAGAGCCAAATTTTTTAAACTTAAACTATATAGGTAGGTACATTGTTATTAACTTAACTAGGGTACTCCTAAGGCTTAGGAAGAGCCACACTCAAGGGGCCAAAGAGCCGCATGTGGCTCGCGAGCCACAGTTTGCCGACCACAGACCTAGGGGAAGCTTGGGGAAAAGGTAAATGAGAGTCTGTACAACTATTTCAAAAGAAAAAGTTTAAAAAAACATAGTAGGAATTTTTTTGAAGATAAAATTTTGTGAATATTGGGAATCCCACAAACACACACACCTATGACAATCCATATCAGAAACTAGTATCTCGATCATTCTTTAAAGGTACCAGCAGCGGTTTTGTGTACTCTAGGTCTCCCTCTTAGTTTGTCGCATATTTTTCAACTTCGAGGTTTAGTGATCTGATTTTGATGATTAAAACAAGAGTAAATAACCTATTTTAAATGTGGCAATTTACTTTTATGATGAAGTTTTAATTTTATAATTTTTATGGACTTTTAAAATTAGGTATTTATGATGATGATCCTGAAATCATAACATTGGATAGAAGAGAATTTGGTAAGTTTATGGGTATACAGTTATCATCAACTTTCCTTCCATTGTCTTAATGAACTTTAATGACTTCCCTGTGCAGTAGCTACAATTATTCCTCACATTTTACAGCATCACATGAATTGAAATCTTGGAAGGGGTACTAAGCAATATCCTCAACATCTATGCATGTGTGTTTGTGTCTGATTGGCACATTTGAAATTATAATGAACCAAGATCATTCTTTTTTCTACATCATTATTTTCCACATTATTAAAATATTTTTACAACGTTTCAGATTATGGTAAGTGAAAAAAAGCCTAAAACAAAATGTTATATGCAGTATAATACAAATCATGCAAAAGGTCAAAGAACAGCTGATAAAATTCTAAATTATACACCTTGTCTATAATGTATGGGTTAACTGTTCTTCCCATAGGCTTGTGTGTTTTGTAATTGAAATGTAGGTGAATACTGAGTCTTACACATGTTACTAATTAACCTGAATCAGTTACACATACTTAGAATAGTATGTATGTTTTCATGTCTTACTATACTTCCTATAATTAAGAAACTTTATTTAAAAATTCACTGATTTTGATGTGAAATTATATGGAAACTTTAGCCAAAAGCAAATTGTCTTCACCTTTTTATCTTAAATGTTACATTGTTAAAATTTTTAAATGAATAAATTTTGTTGACTTATATAAGATTATTTTATCTACACTAATAAAAGAGAAACATGCAAATTGGTGTCACTCCGCTATGGCCACCAGCCAATCAGAGCAACTATGCAAATTAACCCAACAAACATGGCGGTTAATTTGCATACACAGGCACTGAGCGAAGACTGAAGACGGCGGTGGCCATGGAGCTGGAGCGAGCAGGAGGCTTGGGTTGCTCCCAGCAACAGAGGAAGCCAAGCTTCCTGCCAGCCCTGGACTCCGCTCAAGGAGTAGCTGGGGGTCTGGGTCGCCGGGGACAACCCAGGCTTCCAGCCTGCCCTGGGCTCTGCTCAAGGAGGGGCTGGGGGCCTGGGCTCCACTCGAGGAGCTGGAAAAATAAAGAGAAGGAGGGGCTGGGAGCAGCCAGAGTGGAGAAGCCAAGCCTCGCTGCTGCGGCTGGACCAAAGGCCTGGGTCCCGGGTGCTGGAGGAAAACCCGTGCCAGCAGCCAGGGGAAGGAAGGCCTATTGTGTGAATCTTCGTGCAACGGGCCACTAGTCCTTTATAATAAAAGCCTAATATGCTAAGTGTCCAGTCATCCAGTTGACCGTTCAACCAATCAAAGCGTAATATGCTAATAATACGCTAAGGCTGCCCAACTCTTTGCTATGACGTGCACTAACCACCAGGGAGCAGATGCTCCGACCGGTAGGTTAGCTTGCTGCTGGGGTCCGGCTGATCAGGACTGAGCAAGATGGGCCGGACAAGCCCTGAAGCCCTCCCACAGTCCCTCCTGCTGGCCAACCGCCCGCATCCCACCCCAACGCCGATCATGCCTGAGTGGGGTCCCTCGGCCTGGCCTGTGCCCTCTTGCAATCTGGGACCCCTCAGGAGATGTCAGAGAGCTGGTTTTGGCCTGAGGGTGGAACAGCCAGTCGCTATGACGCACACTGACCACCAGGGGGCAGACACTCAATGTAGGAGCTGCCCCCTGGTGGTCAGTGTGCTCCCACGGGGAGTGCTGTTCAGCCAGAAGCTGGGCTCACGGCTGGCAAGCGCAGCAGCGGTGGCGGGAGCCTCTCCTTCTCTGGGCAGCGCTAAGGATGACCGACTGATGGCTAAGGCCTGCTCCCTGTGGCTTAGGCCCTAAGCCAGCGGTTCTCAACCTGTGGGTCGTGACCCCTGAAAATACATCCTGCATATCAGATATTTACATTACGATTCATAACAGTAGCAAAATTACAGTTATGAAGTAGCAACGAAAATAATTTTATGGTTGGGGGTCACCACAACATGAGGAACTGTATTAAAGGGTCACGGCATTAGGAAGGTTGAGAACCACACCCATCAGACATCCCCCGAGAGCTCCTGGACTGCGAGAGGGAGCAGGCCAGGCTGAGGGCCCCCCCCCCCCCCCCCCCCCCCCCGCCTAAGTGGACAAATTTTGTACAATGGGCCTCTAGTAGATTATAATGTATAATGTATTGTTGGCTAGACATTATGTGGTGTTCAGTTCTATTATTTTACAAAATAGGTATTTCTGTTTTGAATTGTTAAAAATCTTATAGGTATTTATGTTTTGAATTGTTAAAAATCTTGATACTTTTCAAATAATGCAGTTTTCCAAGGGAAATGTCTTAAGGCAAAGATTAAATTGAATCCCAGAGTCCTTATTACATTGTATAGGCCTCTTATTTCATTCTTTCAGAATTTGAAATAACTGTCAGAATTGATTGACTCCATGTTTAACTTACGCTGCAGATAGTAGAAGAACTTAAATCTCAGTTCAGTCTCTTACTGTTTTTCTTCTTCATTTCTCTCATCCACACAAACTCTTCCATGAGCTTTGGCTGTTGCTGCCTTTCTTTTTACAGCTTCATGGTGAGATGGTATTAAGCAGTTCAAAGCTGCTGCTTGTACAAGTATGGGCTTCGAAGAGTTTCTTTAAAAAGGTATTATTTGACAGCTGAAGTACATTTTTTTATAGAAAATTTTGTACAGAAAATTATTGATAAAGGCAGTATGAAAGGTGTATGACTTTTTTTCTTTCTGATCACAACAAAAATTTTTTAACCAAACTATGCACAAACCTCAGCAAATAGTTCTAAGTTGTTTTGGTTTCATGTACTTTTAGATGCTGCTGTTAATTCTGGAGAACTGTGGTTTGTGAACTTTTACTCTGCAGGATGTTCACACTGTCATGATTTAGCTCCCACAGTACGTATTTTTTACATCCTGATTATTAAAGTTTTATTATTACTAATTTATCTGTTATTTGAGTTTTTTAATATATTGGGATTTTCCTATTAACAGCAATTATAGCTATCAGTAATAATTATGTATTTTCACATATTTATGGTTTTATTTGCTAAAAATAGTCTTTAAGTATGTATAGCTTGAAGAATGTTCAAGGGAAGTGTTCAGAGAAATACTTATGTTTCCTTTTTTCTCATAGTGGAGAGACTTTGCTAAAGAAGTGGATGGATTACTTCGAATTGGAGCCGTTAACTGTGGCGATGATAGAATGCTTTGCCGAATGAAAGGAGTGAACAGTTATCCCAGCCTCTTCATATTTAGGTCTGGAATGGTAAGGGATAAAGTTAGCAGTTTTTAAATTTGGGGAACTTTATGATAAAGAAAATACTAGAGAAAACACAAGATGAGAATTAGTAGAATGCTTTGGTATTTACGTTTTACTTTAGGTACTAACTCATCTCTAGTCATAATAAACATTTTTAGTATTACGAATACTTTTAGATGCCTTTACAGTTCACCTTGGAATAATAACATAGAGGTTAGTGGCACCTATAGAAAAATGCATAGCCCTGCCGCTGTGGCTCAGTGGTTGAGTGCCGACCTATGAACTAGAGGTCATGGTTTGATCCTGGTTAGGGCACATGCCCATCCCCAGTAGATGTGCAGGAGGCAGCTGGTCAATGATTCTCATCATTGATGTTTCTCTCTCCCTCTCCCTTCCTCTCTGATACCAATAAAAAAAAAAAATTTTTTTTTAAAATGTGTGTAACTCAAGTGAGCGCTCATTGCATGCACGGATTCCCAATCTCCAATTGACCCTTCACAGGAGTTTGAACTGCAGACAAGTTGGTTCCATTGTGTAATGGTTAGCACTCTGGACTCTGAACTGCAGACAGTTAAAAACTAAGTGGACCAATTGAAAAATTCCAAGTGTAAGTGGACCCGTGCAGTTCAACCCACATCATTCAGTGGTCAAATGATGACTTTCAAAATTAAATGATTGCCAGTTTGTTTCTATCTTAAAGAACATAGTATAACCAATATGCGCATATTCTACTTTATAGTTTACAAAGTATTTTCAGGTATTGTCTCATTGAAGATAAAATTTTGATGTCCCTTTTTTCCCAGTTTTAAGTGATAAAACTGAAACAAAAATTATGAATAGTATTATTAAAATGTCTTCCTTGAAATCTATACAATCAAGATTTTCAGTATATTATTTGGAAATACATTGTACATTTAAGGGGCAGATCTTACTGTATTTTTCAAAATAATGTAGAATCAAAAGTATTATTTTTAGTGGTGTTTTTAAAAGAAAAAGTAAAATATGTTTCCCTTTTTATTAAAAAACCAATAGGCTGCAGTGAAATACCATGGTGACAGATCAAAGGACAGTTTGGTGAGCTTCGCCATGCAGCATGTCAGAAGCTCAGTGACAGAACTGTGGGCAGGTAATTTTATTTTCTTAATTTGCTTGATTTTTAAGGCTCCTTTGAAATTTATATTTTGATTTTTAGTGGCAGTATTAATATTTTGGTCATCATATTGAAATTTTAAAATACTTTTTTGATGCTTTTCGAAGGGAATTGTGTCTTTTGTTCTGACCACTACTAAATAGTAGGCATTTAACAAATGAATTATATGTGTACAGAAATAAAACAATTAAAATATGGGAAATAGATATGAGGTGGGACTAGAGGAAAAGGCAAATTTCAAAGTGCAACTAAATATTTAGCAAACCAAGTGTTTTATTGCTTTCATAAGTATACTATATCTGGCAGTAAATTCATGCCTATCCAGTTTAATTTTAAAGTTTAAAAACTCTTCTGATATTAGGCTTTTAATTCTTCAATGTCTTTAGATGGGCTATTTTAACTACTCTGTATTACCCATGAAATGATGGTTCACATCTAAAGGGTATTCATTGAATACCATTTATTGTCTCTGAAACTATGTTCAATACTAGGGCTGTAGTAATAAAATAAATAGCCCCTGCCTTCAAGGCTGCTGCTTGTACATTTCTTATTTTAGCAAGAGACACTAGTAAACCATTAAAATTCAGCATAGTAACTATTATGGTAAAGGTAAGCTTATGGAAGCATGAAGGATAAGGAAGCTCAGGTAGGGAATGGGAAAGGTTAGTAAATACTTCTGGAATGAGGTCAGACCCAATCTGTCATGAAAATGAAGAGGAAGCCTTAAAGGCTCATTGTGTATTTGGGGAACTGGCAGTATTTCATGACTCTAACAGAAGGATGTGTAATGCAGTAGTGGCTTGGGGAGAAATATGGCTGGCTGCAAGGGTAGATCTTACCAATTTGAGTTTCCTAATGAAATAATGAATTTAGATTTTATGTGATGGGGAAAAAAAAATGGAGAGCTGGTGAATGAATTTTACATACTCAAAAGGATTTTTAGAAATTCCTGACTACTCAGAGTGGATTGGAAGAGGGTGAAATTAGGAGAGAGAAAAAAAAAATTTAGAAAACTGTTTTCATTATCAAGTAACAAGTGATCAGAAATTTGCTTTATTTTCTTTTAAGGAAATTTTGTTAACGCAATACAAACTGCTTTTGCCTCTGGTATTGGCTGGCTGATAACATTCTGTTCCGAAGGAGGAGGTAATTTATTCATTATTTTGTTATGAAGAGACCATGACATACAATTTTTAAATGACAATCTTTTTTCCTTTTTCAGCTTTATTAAGATATAACTAAATAGCATTGTGTAACTTGAAGGGGTCAACATGTTGATTTGATACTCTTCCAAAATGATTACCACCATAGCATTAGCTACCATCTCCATCCTGTCAAATAATTGCCATTTCTTTTTTGTAGTGAGAACATTTAAGATGTACTCTCTTAGCAACTTTTAAGCATATAATATACTATTATTAGCTATAATCACTATATGTTGTACATTAGATCCCCAGGACTTGCTAATCTTTTTTTTTTTTTTTAATATATTTTATTGATTTTTTACAGAGAGGAAGGGAGAGAGAGAGAGAGTCAGAAACATCGATGAGAGAGAAACATCGATCAGCTGCCTCCTGCACATCTCCCACTGGGGATGTGCCCGCAACCCAGGTACATGGCCTTGACCGGAATCGAACCTGGGACCCTTCAGTCCGCAGGCGGACGCTCTATCCACTGGCTAAGGACTTGCTAATCTTATAACTGGAAGTATGTATCCTTAGACTAGGTGACCATCTTGAGTATGCTAATATAATTGATTGTTCAGTACTCCAAACTACAATTTATATACAAGGTTATAACTTTTTACTTAATAAATATTTTTCTTTCTATTATTTTTCACATAGGAGATTTTAAAATTATTAATTTTTTAAAGTATCGTTTATGGTTTCTGTTCAATGGGCAAGTTTTTCAGCCTAATTATATTCACAGTAAATGGTATGTTCAGATAGTCACAGATGTACATATTTATCGGTTTGCAAAAGCAGTCATTTACAGATACAGTCCTCCCAAAATAATTTTTGGAGTTATTGGCATTGCCTCATACTTATGCATATAAATATGTATACATGTTTACCTCAAAACATTATATATATATTTTTTAAATATATTTTATTGATTTTTTACAGAGAAGAAGGGAGAGGGATAGAGAGCTAGAAACATCGATGAGAGAGAAACATCGATCAGCTGCCTTCTGCATGCCTCCCAGGGGGGATGTGCCCGCAACCAAGGTACATGCCCTTGACCGGAATCGAACCTGGGACCCTTGAGTTCGCAGGCCGACGCTCCACCCACTGAGCCAAACCGGTTCGGCAAAACATTATATATTTGAAGATGACAACTTTCTATTTCTAGGAACCTTTCCCTCAGTAGGTTAAGTTGAAAATACCCTACCTGTCAAACCACGAACTATAAACTGTATTTAAGCAATGTGATTGGTTACAAATTGGTCCCAGTATTACAGAATATTCTAATTCAGCCTAGCTGGCATGGCTCAGTGGGAGCATCGACTTATGAACCAGGAGGTCACAGTTCAATTCCGGGTCAGGGCACATGCCCAGGTTGCTGGCTTGATCCCCAGTAGGGGGTATGCAGGAGGCAGCCAATCAATCTCTCATCATTGATGTTTCTATCTCTTTCTCCCTCTCCCTTTCTCTCTGGAATCAATAAAAATATTTTAAAAGAAAAAAATATTCTAATTCATTAATATCTTTTCATATGTTTAATCCCAACATGAATCTTTTTCTGAAACTTCACCTCACAGCCTTTATGCTGCCATGTTGAGGAGATATTGCCTTGAAAATAAAATCACCTTTAAATTTAATCTATCCTTGAGGAGTTTATTCATTTTGGCCTAATGCACAAATTTTTGTCCATTTACACATGAAAAAACTTTTGAAACTAGAGATTTTACATACCTCTCTAGGCTCTGTGATGCTACAGCTCCCTTTCTTCAAAGTTATCTCATTTAGTGTTAGTATTCATATTTATAGAACTTTTATAAAAATAATGAAGAGGCTATTTTATCTTATTTTAAGGATCTTTTGCATATTTTTATCAAAAAAAATTCATTACATGTTATTTCTCCAAAATTGTGAGATATCTTAGGTAAAGGGGATTATTGATCAGAGAAATTTGAGAGTAAGATCCTGAAGGAATGCTTGAGAGAAAATTACTTGTTTTCTCTTTAGCTGGAAATCCTGGGATTCTAAGGGGAAGGAATAAAAGAATTAGTGAGTGAGTGAGAGAGTTAATGTGTTGTGTGTGGAGAATGAGACTTTGACCACAGTAGTTACCTAGTAAATAAAGATTTCAGTATTTACCAGTAGAGCTCAAATGATTGTCTTAGAATCAGCATGATAGCTTCGTGAAAAGGCAAATGAAAGTATACACTCAGTAGAACTGAAATTGCTTGCTATTTTTTTCCTTCCAGATTGTTTGACTTCACAGACACGTCTCAGGCTTAGTGGCATGTTGGTAAGCATCAATTATTTTGTAAGACTACTAGCATATAACCATGTTTAAAAAAAACACACAAAAAAACACCACACACATACACACATTTAAAAAAAGATTTCAGATATTGTCTTTGGTAGTTTTTTGAACATTTAACTCACTTATTTGTAATCTTTCTTATTTTCTGATAAATGTAGTCATAGTTGTAGGTTTCTAATAATGAACTGTGTTCAGTAAATTTTGGCATGTGGTGCTTTCATTGTCATTCACTGCTAAGTATTCTTTAATTTAATTATGAAGTCCTTTTTAACCAAAGAGTTATATATTAGTGTTTTTGTCATTTCCAAACTTTATTGTTTTGTTATTTTTGTTATTTAGTTAGCTCTCATCATATAATGGTTGGGGAGTAGTCTTTGTTTTTGATACTTTGTTGTTGAAGCTTCCTTTGGGGGGAAACTTGGTCTTCCACTTGCAACAGGACCTATGTTTACATTGTTGTTTCTTTCTATTTTAGGATGGTCTTGTTAATGTAGGATGGATGGACTGTGCCACTCAGGCCAACCTTTGTACAAGTTTGGATATAACAACAAGTTCTACTGCCTATTTTCCTCCTGGAGCCACTTTAAATAACAAAGAGAAAAGCAATGTTTTGGTATGAATCATTTTCATTTCTTTGAACGCACACACTTAAATATGTTTTTTTTAATCAGAGTAAGAAAATGAATCATTTTATATCATCTGAATGTGGAACATTTAATCTAGAACAAATTTAATTTCTGGGATTCTGTTTAATACATTATTCAGTTTGTAAAGTCTGCTATAAGAATTATTTTTAACTGGCATAAACTATTATACTTTCGAACCTCAAAGGTATGGAATACATTTTTAGGTTAAATGAGTTTCATTAGTTTCCATTTGTATATTTTCTGATGTTAAAATACAGATCATTGGTCGGTTTGGCTGGAACCCGGTATCTATTTTTTTTTAAGCACCCTGTTAGATTCTGGTATAAACTCAGTGTGGAGATCTGCTGGTATGGTTCACCTCCCTAATTTTAGGAATGAGGAAATTGAGTGTCAAGCTAGTTATCAAGGAGTTGGGATAAACAGTGGGATATCAGACAAGTTTCTAAGGAACTCCAAAAGAAAAGAAAGACTCTAAGAAGAACAAACTTCCTTTAGTTTTCTTTTCTGTAAAATTTTTTTTTTATGTTGATAAACAGACATATTCATTACAGAAATTCATATATAGTAAAGAAATGCTTAAAGAAAGATGCAAAATTTACTGAAACAGAATCACCAATAGACCAGCACCATCATATTTTGGTAAATATCCTTCCAGAACTCTGCGTAGGTGTGCATACTATTAGGACTTGGTGCTGATGACTCTTCGGTTTTATCTGTGGCCTAGGTCTCTGCCCTCCACTCCAGACTGCATTCTACTACCTATTCAACATCCCTCCTGGGATATTAATTGAGGTCTCAAACTTGGATATCTGCAACTATACTCCTGATAGTCCATAATAAATCTGCTCTACCCAGTTTTCCCCATCTCAGTTGATGAAATATAAATGTAATATACATGCCATGCACACAAACAGAGGTGGGCAAAAGTAGGTTTACAGTTGTAATGCAAATAATATAATACCAAATAATATAAGAGTAAACTATGTTTTGCATAGTCACAACTGTAAACCTAGTTTTGCCCACCCCGTGTATATATAATAATTATCAACAACCCCTGAATACTAATTCATTGGCTAAAGGTGACATACTTAGATTAATCATTCCTCTCTTAATAGATATTTAAGTTGTTTCTACTTTTGATAATTATAAGCAGTGTAATGAACAATCTTATTCATCTTTTTGTTCTTCTTCAATTATCTGTTTAGAATGAGATAGCTGCGGCAAGTTAAATTCCATTCATGTTGCCAAACTGCCCTACAGAAATTTGTTTAACTCTGTGCCATCAGTTCATGACATTTGCCTATACCCTGGCCAACAGTTAATATAGGGTCTTACCTTCAGTCACATGCAACTTCATATTTTAGTGAGCCTTTGGGATTTTTTATATAAACTGCAAGCTCAGAATCAATCTTAGAAAACATAAATGAGTCATACTGGAAATGTAATAACCAGGAGTGATGGATTAAAGTCCTTATCCCTCCTAAAAGCATTTACGTTTTAAAAAATATAAGACACTATGCCAGCTAAATATGTCTGGAAAGTGAAATTTAGAGACTGGATAGTATCCTTTTATATATACAACTACCAAGTTTTACACTGAGACAGACAGGTTTATAATGAGTTTCTAGTGTATTCTTCATTTATATGTTTACTAGAAGCCCACTGCATGAAATTCGTGCCTGGGTAGGGTCCCTAATAGCTGCCAGCCGCTGGCTGGGGCCTTCCTCCATTCTGCGCTGCCCCCTGGTGGTCCACGCATGTCATGGCAAGCGATGGAACTCCCAGTCGGTCGAACTCCCAAGGGGACACTTTGCATATTAGGCTTTTATATATATACTAGAGGTCTGGTGCATAAAATTAGTGCATGTGGGGGGGGGGGGGTCCCTCAGCCCAGCCTGCATCCTCTCCAATCTAGGATCCCTCTTGCAATCCGGGACTGCTGGCTCCTAACTGCTCTCGTGCCTGCCTGATCACCCCTAACCCCTCTGCCTGCCTGCCTGATTGCCCCTAACTGCCTCTGCCTGCCAGCCTCATCGCCCCTACTTGCCCCCCTGCCGGCCTCATCGCCCCTAACCAGCTCTGCCTCGGCCCCTGGCCTAAGCCGCAGTCTGGCCTACCTCTGCAGGAGGCAACCTGGGGGATCCGGGGAAAGCATTGCCCTAATTACCTGCTGCTGCTGCTCTGCCGGCCTGAGCCTGGGCCCTTCGCAGCCGTGCCTTGGCCCTCACAGCTACTGCGGTTTTGTCTGGAAGGTTGTCCAGAAGACATCTGCCCTAATTAGCATATTACCCTTTTACTGGTATAGACTTAGAGGCCCAGTGCCTGAATTTATGCACCTTGAAAGGAACTGTGGGCCACCAGGCTGCGGTGGGCACAGGGGCGGGTCTCAGCCCATCCTCTGCGCCCCCGCCCAGCCCCTCCAGTCACTGCCCCCGGTCCCCTGTCTGCCGTCAGCCCCTCTCCTGCCACCGCTGCTAACAGCACTCACCCTGCTCGCACCCGCTGATGGTGCGGAGCCATTGGGGCCAGCGCCAGCAGTGGGTGCGAGCAGGACCGGCACTGTAAGCTGGTGCAAGTGGTGGCTGCTGCCCTGATCGCCCCTCAGGAGCAGGGGGAAGTGGAGAAGCCCTCAATGGCGATTGGGGCCAGCAGCTACCACCTGCATCCGCTGACGTCGCTGAGCGATCGAGGACGTTGCTGAGCGATCGAGACCGGCGCTGGGTGCCAGCAGTGGGTGCGAGCGGTGGCTCTAGCACCGGCAGTGGGTGTGAGCGGGGCCAGTGCCGGTGGGAGGTGTGACTGCCGGGCAGGACCGCAGCACATGGGAGCAAAGAATTTTCAGTAACCACCAGAGGCTTGCCCCGATGACAGTGACTGGCGCCCCACCTTGGTCTGGCACCCCCGCTCACCTGCTCCACCATCCCACGACGGCCGATGCCCACCATGTTCCTCGCACATGCCCCCTGGTGGTCAGTGCACATCACAGCAACTGGTTGTTTGGTTGTTCTGCCGTTTAGTCTATTTGCATATTAGGGTTTTATATATATAGATAAGATAAGCTGTTATAGGAGTATTTTTAGCAAAATCTTCATAATGAATGTGACTAAAGTGAATGAGCTGTAGTACAGAGGCATGAAAGAATTCTGTTTTGACCTTTTAAGGCCTTTGGTAACAAAATATTTCATATAGAGCTTTAAGAATATTTATGCTATAGATTAAAAAAAAACAGAAAAACAAATTTCCAGGGGGAAAAACTGACTTTGCTGTTCTTATTCCCATTGTTTCTATCCATTGTTTCATATCAAGCACAATTAAGCTGTGAATACAGTGGTAGTTCTTACAAGTTTTAGATCTTTCAAGTAGTGTTTGAATTGTCAAACATGGATGGTTTTTAATTAAATATATATTAAACTGTTTTGTCAACCCATATACATTTTCTTGATATAACCACTGCTGCACTCTTTGTAGTAATAGCTGCTTCATTGAGAATTAGACCACCAGATAGTTCTGTGAGAAAAATATGCTGAGGATGAAATATGGGCAGAAGTAAAGGTGATGTGTTAGAAGGGAGGTGTGCCTTCTTCAGTTATTTGTTTGTGTTTTAAATGAGACCTAGATGTAAAACTTATTTAAAATAAGACCTTTACCAATATAGTTTATTCTGCAAAACTCATAGGTAGTTTGGTTTTTTGGACATTATTTCTGAAAACCTCTATAATAAGGTGCCTTTTCATTTTCTAGTTATAAGTTCTTATCTTAATTCCTATTAATTATTGGTTGGGGTATGAAGTGTCTTGGGTCATCAAATACTCTAGTGTTTTAACAATTCTTAAATAATGGGTAAAGCATTGTCATTCTGTATGAAACATGGTTAGCATTAACATTGAACTGAACGTAAGATAGCACTTTCCTCGTGATGCAGTCACTCCAGTGTGTTGTGAGGATTATTGTAGGACACACAGAACAGTTAATAGGCAATTCCAGGTAACAAAACACCTAATAAGGAAATTTGTTTTACATCACTTTTTTAAAAAACAGCCCAGTTATACAATTTTTAATAATTGCCAAAATATGATAATACTTTTTTTTTTGGGGGGGGGGGGATTAACATTTAGAATAAATAACTTGAAAACTATTTAACTTCTGTGACTTTTTTCCTTAAAAGTTCTTCTGTGGAAACAACAACAACAAAAAAGACACTAAAGTAAATGGATATTGACTTAAAAAAATTACAATATAATTCTCTTATTCTAGTTTCTTAATTCATTGGATGCTAAAGAAATATATTTGGAAATAATGCATAATCTTCCAGATTTTGAACTACTTTCAGCAGACACACTAGAGGTAATATTTTTATAATGATAAATAATGTTGCTAACATTTTAAGTCTTAATATTTTAGCCAACATTTGGTTTATTCATCACTAGAGAGAAAGTAGCAGTTTCAAAGGATTATATATCAGTCAATTTTAGGTTAAACTCTAATTGACAGAGCTGCTGGTGGTATGGGGAGGATCTGTAGTTTTGTAAAACGTAACCAGTCCTAAAGGGCTTCAGGAATGTCATAAAAGCAAGATTTTGATCACAAAGCCGCTTTGGATCTAATGGGAAACTTTGTTCTTGATTACAGAACTATTTATATTTTTCAATGAGTAATTAAGAAGCAGCTTCAGAAATACTTATAGTAGAATTAGTTGTCTACTTTAATATTTTATAATGTAGTGACTTTTATCCTTCTGTAATTTTTATATAATTGATTTACAGAGCATTATCCCAAATAAACTACAGAATAAGAATATGGATGTGCCTGAATTTTTGACATTATTTTGAAGTAATGGTTAGGATTATTAAAATTAACTATAAGAGAATAAAAAGAAAGATTAGAACTCAGAATTTCCTGTCTTTCACATTTCTTTTTAACTTTTTTAATCACTTTTAAGGATCGTTTGGCTCATCATCGATGGCTCTTATTTTTTCATTTTGGAAAAAATGGAAATTCAAATGATCCTGAGTTGAAGAAACTAAAGACTCTACTTAAAAATGAACATATTCAAGTAAGAAAAATGTATTCTGCCCAACTTTCTGCTACTATGCTTTCTTATTAATACATAAAGTTATATTTTAAATAACTAGTTTTCTTCTACAATGTATGAAAATGTCAATCTTTTTCTTTATTATCTGCTTCTGGGGTCTCACGTGAAAAGGTTTCTTTCTCCCCCAGCCCAAGATTATATAAATATTCTCTACATTTTTAGAAGAGTGGCTTTCTTAAACAACTTTATATTATCTTGGAAATTTCTTCTCAGGTTTGTTAACTTTCTAGGAGCTTTTTTTTTAAAATTGAGTTTTAGCGTTAAATGTAAATTAATTATTTCTATCTCTTGTATTTATAGCCTATTAACTTCTGTTTAGAAACTGTTGTTAGAGCAATGTCATTTTGTGATTACCCTTATGAATACTTAATTGATTGGATAAGATTTCATTTTCATCTAATTAAACCTTCTCTTTCTGCTTTAGATTGGCAAGTTTGACTGTTCCTCTGCACCAGATATCTGTAGCAATCTGTATGTTTTTCAACCATGTCTAGCAGTATTTAAAGGACAAGGAACCAAAGAATATGAAATTCATCATGGTAAGAAGGAGAAAAAATGTATCTTCATTTTCAAATAGTACAGGCATACTTCAGAGATATTGTGGGTTGGCTTCCAGATCACCAAAATAAAACGAATCGTAATCTTATTGACTGGTGAAGTTTCTTGCCTTCAGTTTTAAAAAATGCAACATCTGTGCCTGGCCAGCATGGCTCAGTGGTTGAGCATAGACCTATCCCAAATAGCATTATCCCAAATAAACTACAAATAAGAATATGGATGTGCCTGAATTTTTGACATTATTTTGAAGTAATGGTTATGATTATTAAAATTAGACCTATGCTCAACCACTGATCCAGGAGGTCACAGTTCGATTCCCGGTCAGGGCACATGCCTGGGTTGCGGCCTTAAATCCCCAGTGTGGGGCGTGCAAGAGGCAGCCAATCGATGATTCTCTCTCATCATTAATGTTTCTATCTCCCTTTTCTCTGAAATCAATAAATTAATATATATATTTTTAAAACACAACATCTGTGATGTTCATTAAAGCAAAGCACAATAAAACAAGGTTTGACTATAATTTTTAATTTTACTTTTTACCTTCTATTATATGGGCATATGTATAAATAATTTGCTCTTATTTATTAATAAATTTGTTTCTTGTAAGGAAAAACATTTTTAATTATATTTAGTTATTTTATATTCTTGACTCTTGATCAGTGTTTCAGCAAGAACTGTGGTGACATGTTAGGCTAGGGAGGAATTTAAGGATCTTGCTTGTTGACCAAAGTAGCACCTCTAGTGTTCATTCCAGTTTGCCAAATGTAGCATCTCAACCATTATGAGTAATTTTCAGACATTCTTTTAGATGTTTCCTCCACTAGACTACCAAGCATCTCCATTAACTGCTTTGTCATCTTCCTTGAATTTATAATCACACTTCTACATTACAGCTTGTTAGGGATTGTAACTCTGCATTCATGTAAGCGAAGTTCCAGTTCCTAGGGTTTGGGATGCATCATAGTCTCTCTCCTGAAAAGGTGAAATGTAGCAAGAGTCAAGTGAACTACTACCTATCACAGTAAATAACAGATATTAACATTGTGCCTGTTAAGCCCTGTGTTAGGTGTTAGGAATGCAAAGTTGTAAGACATGGACTTGACTCTCAAGAATCTTAAAATATCTAGTACAGGTGAGAGGAAGGAGATCTATAAGCAAATATGAAAACCAATGTAATAGCCATTATGTATAAATTAATAAAGTCAAAGAGACTTTTGCACAGTATAAGTCAGGAGATGATATTTGAATTCAGGTGACATTTGCATGCTCAGTTTCCCAAAGCAAATACAGAAGAATGAGAAGTGAGTTCCTTTAGGCCATAGGAACTATGTGAGCAAAGGCTTGCTTGGCAAGGTAATCCCAATAGTAACGACTGTTTATTCTGTACTTTTTCGAAGACAAACATTTTTCTAAAGGTTTTGCATACTTTGGTATTTCCATTTTGTATCTTCACCACAGTCCTGCAAGGGAGAAAATTGAGGCTCAGAAAGGCTAAGTAACTTTGCCAATGACAAAAACCAGTCCTGGTCAAGTAGATTTTGTATCCAAATATATCTGACTCCAAAGTCTAGGCTTACAGTTCATTAAATGCTACCTCCTTCAAGTGACCAGGAATGACCAGGTTATAATAATGGAGTTCTGTTCTTTTTTTACCTCTGAAATATTTCTGACTCCTCTTCATTTCTGTGCTTACTGCCTTATTTCTGATCCATCGTGTACTGAATCATCCTCTGATACAGTTTTCCATCTCATAGCCTTTCTTTTTTATTGTTGGTTATTTGTTTTATTTGCATTTATTGCCCTAGAACATCTAGGAACATTCTCATGTCACTTTTCTGCCTTGACTACTGATTTCTTTTAAAATAAAGTTCAGATTTCTTAGCATAAGAGCAATGACTTTATCTGTTTTGCTCACCACTCTATCTCCAGCACCTAGTCTGGTGTATAGTAGGAACTCAGTATATAGTTGTTAAATTAACGGTATACATTCACAATCTGCCTCTGATGGCTCTTTCAGCCTCATCTCTACCCTTCCAAATAATTATAGCTCCAGCTACTTATGGATCTGTGAAAATATGATGTTCTTTCACTCATCTGTGCCTTCATATGAAATTTTTCTTCCTCCTGCATTGTAATCATTCCTTCTTGCCCCTGTAAATACAGAGGTGGCCAAAAGTAGGTTTATACTTGTGAGTACACAAAATAGAGTTTATTCTTATATTATTATTTATTAATATATTACTTTCCATACATACATGTTTTTATAGATAAAGGCAGAATATGGATTTTAACTTTTCTCTTACTCAATTTCAAAGGAAAGAAGATTCTCTATGATATACTTGCCTTTGCCAAAGAAAGTGTTCATTCTCATGTTACCACACTTGGACCTCAAAATTTTCCTGCCAATGACAAAGAACCATGGCTTGTTGATTTTTTTGCCCCTGTAAGTTTTTATCTGTCAAAATTCAATATTGTCAGATTTTCTCTTGTTACAGCAAAAAGACATTTTCTAGATAACCTTGAACCATGGGTACAGTTTGGCTACAACCACATATTGTATCTAAGAGAGAACTGATGTACTTTCCTCTAAGGATTAAGCATATACAAGCATAAGATTCACAACTAAGTGTGGTTTGTCTTACTTATATTGCTTGTCGCAAAAATTATGTGGGTTTTGTTGTACATTTTATTTGGCTCAGTGCTTATGAATATTTTTTCTTTTGTAGTGGTGCCCACCATGTCGAGCTTTATTGCCAGAGTTACGAAAAGCATCAAAGCATCTTTATGGTCAGCTTAAATTTGGTACACTAGATTGTACAGTTCATGAGGGACTTTGTAACATGGTAAGGCAAAGTATTAAAAGTGTTTTCTAATTAATCTGATATCAAAATAACTTTTTCAAAAATACATCTACATTTAGAGTGTAACAAATATTTTAAACCAATAATTTCAATAAATTATGATGGATTAAAATATGATAATATATGTAGTTAAGTGTAGATATAGTCTTATTAAGCTCAGGAAAATATTTAGTTGACTTGATAAAATATTTGATTTTTCAATTATTTAAGATCTTCATATTTTTTTAACTTAATATTTCCTTTTGGAGGTCTATAGCTTTTTTCTTTGGCTTTCCTTGTAATTGTATAGCTAATAGAAGGAAATTAAAATGAATGCGATATGGGGTTAATTAATATTCACTCTTCAGTTTTAAGAAGTACTAGAAATTATATACCTCATGATGAAAGTATGCAATGCCCCCTATAAAATATTCTTGGAAAAATTTTAAATCAAATCATCAGCTCTATTAGTGTATTGAAGAACAGGTTAAGTGACAACATGGGCGTGCAATTTGCAAATCCCAGCATGTAGAGGACTTTATAGACAAACAAACAGTTTATTGGACACATTTATTAAAAGGGGAAGAAGATTAAAGACTTAGAAGACATGCCATTCAAATGTAAGTATAGTCTTCCTGTGGATGCAGTTTAAACAAACCAACTGCAAAAATAGCAAATTGGGAAAATTTGACCTCTGATAGGATATCTAATTATTTTCAGGAATTGTTAATTTTTAGATATGAAAATGATAGTATGGTTATATTTGGGGGAAATACATGTTTTTAATATTTATGAATGAAATTATAAGTTATCTGGAATTATCTTTAAAATAACCTTGGGATAGGGTAGAGTGGAAGAAGTACAGTGGGGCCTTGACTTACGAGTGTCCCGACTAACGAGTGTATAAAGGAATTAAGAATAGCCATGGCCCTGGCCACAGTGGCTCAGTGGTTGAGTGTTGATTCATGAACCAAGACAGTACAGTTTGATTCCTGGTCAGGGCAAATGCTTAGGTTTTGGCCTTGATCCCCAGGAGGGATCATGCAGAAGGCAGGCGATCAGTGCTTCTCTCTCCTCAATGCTTCTGTCTCCATCCCTCTCCCTTCTCTCTCTCTAAAAAATCAATGAAAACATATTTTTTTTTAAAAGCGATGAGTAAATGATTGCTGTAGTCCCGAGAGTACATGAGACTTTATTGTTCTGTTTTTGTGTGTATTTTAAGTCAAAATTCATAAAAACTCAAACTTTTTTAAAAAGATAAATGGAAGTGAATATAGGATCAAATTAAACATTTGATCTGTGTGAGGACTAATTTCTCACTCTACACACAAAAACTAAATATAAAAATCGATGAATATGAACGAATTTGACTACGTTAAATATAAAAACTATTACCAAAGAGACACTATAAAGTTAAGGGAACAGGCTGCACATATAACTAACAAAGCCTTATAGTCCAGAATATTTTAAGACTATAAATCAATTTTTTAAAAAAATTTTGAAAAAAAAGTTTACAGACATATCGCAAAAGAGGAAATACAACAAACGTAGAAAATGTTCAACTTAAACTAAGTTCAAGGAAGTAAAAAGGGACCAAGCTCAATTATCCATGTTCACTTCCCTGCATTTCATGCTTATGGGTTTTATGTCTTATGTAGTATCTGTAAGTAAGGGTTAGGTATTCATCAGTACAACTGTGAATCCAATTCTTTTGCAAATTTTGTCCAGGCTAAAATTTTTCAGTCACCAGAAATTTAGCAATGGGTCTTTTAAATCCTATTACTTAAATAAAGACAAACTGGTTATAAATTTGAAACAAATAGGTTAAATGTATAAAATCATGTTTAATTTGTCTTCTCATTCTTAACAGTATAACATTCAGGCTTATCCAACTACAGTGGTGTTCAACCAGTCCAATGTTCATGAATATGAAGGCCATCACTCTGCTGAACAGATCTTGGAGTTCATAGAGGTATTTAAGTTAATTCTGTAGTATTATAAATTATAGAGGTAATGTAAGTTATTTTAAGTTCATGGCAGTAAATCCTTCTGTGTGTGTGTGTACTCTTTGTATAAATATTTAATCATCTATAATAATAAAAGGGTAATATGCTAATTAGACTGGAGACCTTCCTGACAAAGCCATGGGGGCAGGCCCGAGGCAGAGGCAATTAGGGGCAATCAGGCCAGGAGGGGAGGGCAGTTGGGGTGATCAGGCCTGCGGCGGGGGGGGGGGGGGGGGGGGGGGCAGTTGAGGCGAGTAGGCCGGCGGGGGGAGGGGGGCAATTGGGGGCGAGCAGGCCGGCAGGGGAGGGCATTTGGGGGCAAGCAGGTCAGCCAGGGGGAGGCAGTTGGGGGCAAGCAGACCGACAGTGGGGGGCAGTTGGGGGCAATCAGGCCAGCAGTTGGGGGGGGGGGCGTTGGGGGCAAGCAGGCCGGCTGGGGTGGGGGCAGTTGGGGGCAAGCAGACCAGCAGGGGGGGCAGTTGGGGGCAAGCAGGCCAGCAGGCAGAGTGGTTAGGGATGATCAGGCAGGCAGGCGGGTGAGCAGTTAGGAGCCAGAGGTCCCAGATTTCGAGAGGGATCCCCACAGGGATCAGGCCTAAACTGGCAGTCAGACATCCCCTGAGGGGTCCCCAATTGGAGAGGGTGCAGGCCGGGCTGAGGGACACCCTCCTCCTCCCCCCTCCCCTTCTTGTGCACAAATTTCGTGCACCGGGCCACTAGTGTTTAATAACAGGATTTATTCTTCTCATACCAACACATTATTTTCTGGCAAGAAAATGAATTTCTTATATTTTTCTAATGTTTTACTCCTATTATGTACTTAGTGTAAACTCTAAGAATTAAAGTCTGTGTTTTGTTTATTATCTAGTTCAGTGCCTTGTACTTAGTGGGCACAATTATTTCTTGAATACATTGAAATTATATTTTCACATAAAGCTTTGCCCCACCCCCTCTCCATGTTGTCTCAGCCAGAACCACCATGGCTTCTTTTAGGTCCATCCATATAGATGAGGTAGGAGTAAACTCAGTATCATCCAGGAAATGTGTGGGTGAGTAAGGGCAGTCTAGCCCAACCCCCAGTGGAGGGCCTCTTTCAAGCCTGGGCAGCTGTGCCACTCCCATTATCAGCACAGCAGTACCCTATATCTATAGCATCTCCTTTTTTTCCACTAATACTAATTGACTAAAATAGTTAAATAGGGGTTTCTTAAGAATGAAAAATTTTAGCGTATTAATTATGTAGTGACCATTCTCTGTCCTTTTCTCTCCCTCCTCCTCAGGAATAATAGAGTTTTGGTTTTGTGTTGTTTTGATTTTTGAGGTTTCCCCCAGTAAAGCTAACATCTTCATTAATATTACCCAATCATGATAGACTAAAACTTCGTTAAAATAGCATTTGGAGTGAGTGATCTGTAGAGAGGTCGTGCAGTCTCCAGTCAGCATGTCAGGAAAATAGACTAATAGGCTTTCCGTTAATTAAAGGGCCGTTTTCAAACCAATCATTGGTTCCAAAACAGAACTACATCTTATGTAGACAATAGAGCAGCCGTGGGCAAACTACGCCCGCGGGCCAGATCCGGCCCGTTTGAAATGAATAAAACTATTGAAAAAAAAGTCCGTACCCTTTTATGTAATGATGTTTACTTTGAATGTATATTAGTTCACACAAACACTCCATTCCATGCTTTTGTTCCGGCCCTCCGGTCCAGTTTAAGAACCCGTTGTGGCCCTCGAGTCAAAAAGTTTGCCCACCCCTGCGCTAGAGGCACAGCACGTGAAATCGTGCAAGACCCAGACCTGCTGTGCCGGCAGGGCAGGACCCCAGAACTGCACCGTGCGAGCCGCGAGACCCCAGATCTGCCCCGCGCAAACCGCAGGCCCCGCCTCCACTGTGCCAGCCCCGTGCGAGCCCCAGCCTGCAAGAGGTGCTCTATGCACCTCCTGGTGAATGGTTGTTTGGTCGTTCGCCGTTATGGCATCATGACCGCAGGCCTTTTATGATATAGATCTGGGGCAGCTCTTGAAAATCTTGCCTCATCTGCTCATAATCTTAAAGTTGCCTGTTTATTTTAGTGATACATAGAAATAGGAACAAAATATATCTTAATTTAAGAAGACAAAGGTCAGAGGGGGGAAAAAAAGGAGAACATATGTACTACTCTTTATAATACTTTAAGCAATAAATTAAATTTTTAAAAAACGGATAGGAAATAATCCAAACTTCATAAAAAATTTGGGATCATTTCTTCCTTTTTAAATTAATTCACTATAAATACTCTTTAAATATCCTTAAGTATCTTTTTATTCAAAAACAAATTTTTCTAAATGACTGATACCAACAATGTGCCAAGAATATATGAACAACTCTTTCTATATCTGTTATAATGAAAGTTGTATTGTCTTTAGGATCTTATGAATCCTTCAGTGATCTCCCTGTCACCCACCACTTTCAATGAACTAGTTAAACAAAGAAAACATGATGAAGTCTGGATGGTTGATTTCTATTCTCCATGGTGTCATCCATGTCAAGTTTTAATGCCAGAATGGAAAAGAATGGCCCGGGTATAGTAAAATCGTTTATCTTTAATGTAAACATTTACTAAGAACGTCTATTTAACAGAATTATTTTGAAACTAGCATGAGTAAACCCACCTCTAGATTATAACTTAACAATTCTGATCACACCACTTGGATTTCAACTCAGCTTCTGTCTGGTATATGAATGGTATAGAATAATTTACCTTTTTGTGTGTTACACTTCATATTGTATTTGACCAAAGTTCTGCCAAAGTCAACCCAAAGGTCTCCTTTATTTTACTTTTAGAGCTCAAATATAGTTTCTTCACAATATTGTAGGACTTAAAAATAGCTTTGACCTATAAAACTATTTGGATTTTTTAAATTTAATACAAATAGACATAGTGTTATATAAATTATGAAAGATTGGGGGAAAAAGATTTAAATACCAGAATGGAAAATACAGTAACTACTTTGTTTATTTCTAAGATAAAACATGAACAAACCTGAGTTAAAGTGATTTCTGGTATCTTAACATTTGAGATAATACAACTTTGTGCTCTTTTCATTAAAATTTTTAAATTTAACTATGAGTCCATGTGCTGACCACAGCCCATGTCTCCATTTGAAAAAATAACTCTGAAATTCCATTGCCAAGACTTTTATTCGTTCTTGGTTTCTAATTCTTTGAATTTTAGAAAAAATTTCATTTTCCCACCCTGGCCTGTTTGGCTCAGTGGATAAAGTGTTGGCCTGCAGACTGAAGAGTCGCAGGTTCGATTCCAGTCAAGTGCATGTACTTCCGTTGCAGGCTCCTTCCTGGCCAGGCCTCATCAGGGCATGTACAGGAGGAAACCAATCGATGTGTTTCTCTCACATCAATATTTCTGTTTTTCCCTCTCTGTTCCACTCTGTCTAAAAATCAATGGAAAAACATTCTTGAGTGAGGATTAAAAAAATACATTGTTTTTAGAAAAAAATTAATTTTCTCTATATAATAGGTGAATGAAATCAGTTGTTTAATATGCAATAATTGTAGTGAGTTCTTAACTACAAAATTAAATTTTCAGTTTATTACTCTAAATGTTCTATTATATTTAAGCCCTTACTTTTTTATTTGATGAAAAGCACTGACAAATAATATAATAATTGTCTCACAGTGATAGTTTCTCTATGCAAATATATATAAAGTAGTTGTGGAGGTTATTTTTTTCTAATCACTTTGATATATTTGTCTCCTCTTTTTTTTCTTTTCCAGACATTAACTGGACTAATCAATGTGGGCAGCATAGACTGCCAACAGTATCATTCTTTTTGTGCTGAAGAAAATGTTCGAAGATACCCTGAGATAAGATTTTTCCCCCCAAAATCAAATAAAGCTTATCAATATCAGTAAGTATTGTCTAAAATTTTAAGGCACTTACTATAATCATTTATACAGTTAACACTTAAAAGTTATTCTAACTAAATAAAAGTTAACCCAACAAGTATTTTTTGGGAACTCACCATGCTTAAGATAGTGTGCTAATGAGAACTTCAGAAAATGAAAAGAGAACGGAACAGTTACACTGTTCATGAAGCTGACAATCTAGTAAAGAAGAAATAAGGAGAGAAAGAACTAACCTTTATTAAGTCCCTGGTTACTTTCAGGTACTATACTAGATCTTTGCTCATATTATCTCCACTAGTCCTCACATATACCCTGAAAAAACAAAAGTTATTACCCTTCCTATACTATTACTTATCAGATAAGTAAACAGATTCAAAGACCTTAGATTAATTTAGATAACAGCTGCTAAGGTTTAAGGTTGGAACTTGAAACCAGGTCTCTCTCATTGTCCATGTTTTCACAACACCACATGGTTTTTCAGATAGAAAACTGGAAAACACAAGGCAAAATATAATAAATATTATTTAAGAAGTAAAAATGAACCATGGATTTCAAAGGAGGAAGGAATCACAACTATGAGAAAAATCATGAAATACTGCATTTGTGAAGTGGCTCTTACAAATGGGTATGAATTTTACAGACAGTAGTAACTGGAGTAAAGGTTCAGAAACTGAAGCCTTGGACATGTTCACTTTTGTCATTGCCATGGGTTTGTAGATGTCCAGCAAGCAGCCACACATTCAGGTCTGTCTGGAACACAAAAAGACATTAAGACTAGTGAAAAATGTATTTGGGAAGCCATGTAAGTAGTGTTTATTGCTAGGTGTATCTGAGAAGAGAGATGCTAGATAAAGTCATTGGACTAAACTTATCTTTAAACTAGAGGCCTGGTGTATGAAATTCATGCACTTGGGGGCAAAGTGGGGAGTCCCCCAGCCCAGCCTGTGCCTCCTCACAATCTGGGAGCCCTCGGGGATGTCTGACTGATAGTTTAGGCTCACTTCCCATGGGGAGCAGGTCTAAGCCGGCAGTTGGACATCCTTAGCGCTGCTGCGGAGGCGGGAGAGGTTCCCACTGCCGCTGTGCTTGCCAGCTGTGAGCCGGCTTCTGGCTGAGCGGTGCTCCGCCTGTGGGAGCGCACTGACCACCAGAGGGCAGCTCCTGCATTGAGCGTCTGCCCCCTGGTGGTCAGTGTGCATCATCACCACCGGTTGTTCTGCCATTTGGTCGATTTGCATGTTAGCCTTTTGTTGTATAGGATTTCTACAATGAGATAGTTTTCTGAACATATCCAATAATGAAAAATTCTATTTACAACTGACATATATTTTTCTTTTTTTCAGTAGTTACAATGGTTGGAATAGGGATGCCTATTCCCTAAGAATTTGGGGTCTAGGGTGAGTAACTAAAATATATATTATTGTACAAAATGGATTTAATATTATTTACCTTCCTCTTATGTCTATAATTAAATTTACTGTGAGTTGTTTAAAATTCTAGCATTTTAAAGCTAGAATTAAAAAATTATAACTTAGTAAAAAATTATAACTTACCAAAGATAAGGTTGTGGTTTATTACACTGTCATTCTTTAAAGTCACTTTAAACTTAAAAACTTTTGCAGCATTATATTTTAGAAGTTTGCTTTGGTTTTGTATAATAAAAAATAATTTTGATTTTTGCCTCAGATTTTTGCCTCAAGCATCCATAGATCTTACACCTCAGGCCTTCAATGAAAAAGTTTTACAAGGGAAAAACCATTGGGTGATTGACTTCTATGCTCCTTGGTGTGGACCTTGCCAAAATTTTGCCCCAGAGTTTGAGCTCTTGGCCAGGGTAAGTCTTGTCTACCTACTTAAATAAATTGTAATCACATGCATGTTTTAATAATTAGCTGAAACATTTTAAATACAATTTTTATTCTTTCTTAAAAGTTTCCTCTGAATTTTAAAAACCATTTCATTTCTACAACTATAATCTTTGCAGTAGGCTTCATTCTTTATTTAAAAAGTTAGCCAGCATCTCTACCTAATTGTTTTTGGGTCAGTGACTTTTTTTTTTTCTTCAACAAGAAACTAAGCATCTAACCCAGCCGTGGGCCCGTTTGAAATGAATAAAACTAAAAAAAAAAAAGACCGTACCCTTTTATGTAATGATGTTTACTTTGAATTTATATTAGTTCACACAAACACTCCGTCCATGCTTTTGTTCCGGCCCTCCGGTCCAGTTTAAGAACCCATTGTGACCCTCGAGTCAAAAAGTTTGCCCACCCCTGAACCACTGGGTCTTCAAATTCAAATTTAGGTGATAACTTCTATGATTATTAATACAAAAGCATATATCTGGCCCTGGCCAGGTTGCTCAATTAGAGCATTGTCCCAATATGCTAAGATTGTAGGTTCAGTCTCTGGTCAGAGCACATTCAAGAATTAGCCAATAATGCATAAATAAGTGGGACAACAAATCAATGTTTGTTTTTCTCTCTCTTCCCCTCTTTAGATGACATCATCATCTACCTAACCTTAATAGCCAGAAGCCTCACTTCTGCTTGTTCCCTTTTTCCTTCAATTAATTCCTTCCCTGCAATTAAGAAAGGAATCCTTTTTTTGATCGGATGTGTACATGCTAGAGAAAGTAAGAGATCTGATAGTGAGACAACTGGAGAGTGTAGCTGGAGTAGTCAGCCTTCCACAAGATGGGTGCTACCTCAGCACATGAGATCAGAGAAAGACAGGAAGGAGACCGGCTGGGATGTTTATGCTGTGACAGACAGGTGTAGGTACCAAGAAGTTGAGGTCATTTAGGGCAAAGCTCAATTTTCTTGGTAAGGCAAAGAGAAATTATTGCTATTGGAGACGTGCTGGACAAATGGAATGCAAAGCACCAGTAAGAATTTGGAAGCAATCTTATTTGAATGGGGAGAATTGAAATGTTTTAAATAACAAATCCTTAGGTTTATAAAGATTTGAAATTTTTAGTATCACATTGCTTTGTGGTTGCCAAAATACTTCATTCCAAAGAGAATGGTAAACCATATTTGTCTTTTTTCAGATGATTAAAGGAAAAGTGAAAGCTGGAAAAGTAGACTGTCAGGCCAATGCTCAAACATGCCAGAAAGCTGGTATCAGAGCCTATCCAACTGTTAAATTCTTTCCCTACGAAAGATCAAAGGTACGTAAAGGTTTTTCCTCCATGTTCCTTTCCTTTAGCAGGCCAAGGTCAAAAGATTTTTTGTTTAGACTGAGTAATGCTCTTTTCTAGTTTCTTTTCCCTTTGTCGTTATCTTATTGCATATTATTGAAACACGGTCCTTCCTTTTTATATATACACTAAATGATTTTAAAAGGTTTTGTGTCTCAAAATTGATATGATCTCCATTGCCTTAAAATTTTTACACTCATTAATAGGAAAATTACTCAAGAGACAAACCAAAATACTAATAGTGGTTTTCTATGGGTGATAGAATTCAAGGTAATTATTTACTTTCTGTGAAGTTTTATATTTCCTACTTTTATAGAATTAACATATAGTACCTTTATGATTAACTAGAGGCCCGGTGCATGAAATTCGGGGGGGGGGTGGGTCCCTCAGCCTGTCCTGCACCCTCTCCAATCTGGGACCCCTCAGGGGATGTCCGACTGCCCTGTGGGATCGGGCCTAAACCAACAGTCAGACATCCCTCTCACAATCCAGGACTGCTAGCTCCTAACCACTCACATGCCTGCCTTCCTGATTGCCCCCAATCACTTCTACCTGCCAGCCTGATCGCCCCCAACTCCCCTCCCCTGCCAGCCATCTTGTGGCGGCACGAGGACCACCTAGGTTTTTATTAGTATAGATTTTTTTCCAGGAAAGGATAGTATACTATTGTAATACTTTGGAAATAACCAGAGTATTTATCTTATGGAATCTTTTTTTTTTTTTAATGTATTTTATTGATTTTTTACAGAGAGGAAGGGAGAGAGATAGAGAGTTAGAAACATCGATGAGAGAGAAACATCGATCAGCTGCCTCCTGCACATCTCCCACTGGGGATGTGCCTGCAACCCAGGTACATGCCCTTGACCGGAGTCGAACCCGGGACCTTTCAGTCCGCAGGCCAACGCTCTATCCACCAAGCCAAACCGGTTTTGGCTATCTTATGGAATCTTTATTAATGAATGGTTTAGGCTATAAAAGTTGGTGTGGTCATAATTCCTTTTTTATAGGTCTGTAACTTTTTTTTTCCCCCTGGCAAGAAACTAGACATCTAACCAATGGGTCTTAAAATTCAAATTCAGGTGATAACTTTTATGATTACTAATACAAAAGCATATGTCTGGCCCTAGCCAGGTTGCTCAATTGTTAGAATGTGGTAACAATATGCCAAGGTTGCAGGTTCAGTCTCTGGTTATGGCACATACAAGAACAAGCCAATGAATGCATAAACAACAAATCAATGTTTGTTTTTCTCTCTCTTCCCCTCCCACCCCCTCCTTTCTCTAAAAAAATAAATAAATAAAAATTTTTAAGTATATGTGTATCGGCCAGTATAATTGCTAATCAAAAGGACTCATGACCTTTGCTGTCTTCCCAAGTAAAAGAATGACATTATTGGCACTAGAACTATGATAAAATATTTTCTTTGTACTATATTCATGTTTTCTGATAAAACATGAAATTAATAATTTCAAATATTTTAATATAAACTTTTTGAGAAAGAATATCTGATTAAGGTCTCATGTTATTTATTGGTAATTATAATACATTTTTAAATAGAGCTAAATATTTAAATAGATAAATTAAATGGTGAATTTCAGAAATCTAGAATTGTCAGACATTTAGATTTTTCAGTGAAGGATTTTGATTAGTCCAAGAGGCTAACTGTTTTAAGAACAGCATAGGGTAAGCATAACTTGAGAGAGAAAATGTTTTATACCTGAGGCTGAATCTTCATTCCTTTGGAATCACTAGCTTTGCTTCCCAATTCTCAGAACAGCTGAGAAGTGGGTGACATCATGTCAAATGATGTTAGAGAAATATCAATAAAATGACCAATCATAGAAATGATCAGGCCATAGAGGGAGCTCTTTGAAAATATTGCCCGTCTTAGGTGGCTCAGTGGTTGAACAGCGACCTATGAACCAGGAGGTCACAGTTCCATTCCCGATCAGGGCACATGCTCCAGTTGCAGGCTTGATCCTCAGTGTAAGGCGTGCAGGAGGCAGCCAATCAATGATTCTCTCTCATCATTGATGTTTCTTTCTCTTTCTTTTTCTCTCTCTCTCTCTCTCTCTCTCTCTCTCTCTCTCTCCCCCCCCCTCCCTCCCTCCCTGAAATAAGTAAAAAATATATATTTTTTGGAATATAATGAACAACAGAAACTGATGAACAAAAATAGAATCAGAGACATAGAAGCATCGAATAGACTGTCCAACCTATGAGGGAAGGTGGGGGGTGAGGGGCTAAGAGATCTAAGGACTTGTATGCATGCATATGAGCATAACCAACGGACACAGACAATAGGCGGGTGAGGGCATGTGCTTTGGGGTGGGAGCGGCCGGGGAAAGGTCAGTGGGGGAAAAAGGAGTCTCATGTAATACTTTTAACAATAAAGAATTTAAATTAATATATGTATATATGTGTATATATATATATACACACACATATATTTATAAAAAAGAAAATATGATGTTACCATATGTCTAAAGGAGTCCAGAGGACAGATTAGGACCCAGAATATCCCTGTCCAAACTGAAAGGCAGGGTTGGCATCCAGAAGTCCAGGCTAGAGGAAGAGGCCAAAGTAGAATGATGATTGGAATAAACAGAAATGCAAACCCAGATGGGCAGTTATATGACAAAACAAAATCCTAACACATAATAGTGGGGTTCTCATCAGGAGGATGAAACAGGTGGCTCCAGATCCCAAGTGAGCAGAGTTGGTCATATTCACCTGTCCCCTCCCAGCCGCCTTCCTGCTGTGGGCAGAGGAGAGCCAGGAGATAGGCATTGCTTTCCCAGTGGTTAGTTAGTCATGGTTTTGTCTGTGTCAGAGATTGTATTCGATTAGAATGATTTTAGTCCTCTGGGCATATCTTTCCTTACACAGTTTAAATGTTTTCAGGCATTTGGAGTTAATGCATATTTCCCATGTTCTCATAACAGTATCAGTATTTATTTCAGGTGAGTAATGGGTTAACGTGCTTTTGTAGCATTATTTCCTTGAAGAAATTTGAGTTTCGAGCACTTAGAATTTTAAGGACTATTTTATTCAAGTTTCTGAGGTACAAATGTCATGTTTTGATTAGATACTTAAAAGATTATAAGAAAAGTGTTTTTAATTTTAGAGAAATATTGGGGGAGAGCAAATAGACTCCAGAGATGCAAAAGAGATTGCTGCTTTAATATATGAAAAATTGGAAAATCTCCAAAAACATGGAATGAGAAATAAGGTAAGGACTATGTGATAAGAACTGGGTAAGAACTATGTGATACCCTTTCCTCTACCCTTGTTATAGGTAGGAGAGGTTCTTATGTGGTGGGCTCATTAAATAAGAAATAGAGTAATTATTTCTGAGAAGATAAGTCTAGAGCTGACTGCAAACATTATCTAAAGTTATTCTTCCTATATTTTATATGTATGAATAAGCAGGGAAAATGAAGCTTCAAAAAATAGTAAGTAGTTGGAAATTCTTCTTTGGAAAATATGAGAATCAGAATGTAGCCTATAAACACTGAAATGCTTAGAAATTTGGACAAGTAAAATCACTTAAGAAATTATGGCTATAAATTATTTACATTTTGTTCAAATGTAAGTAAAGCAGTGACTTGTTAGGAAAGGAATACATATCCTGGAGCCTCCTGACAGACACATTTGGATAGCAAATACTCTTTTGTTGTTATTTAGTCGGGATGTGTTGGAACCCATGGACCTCCTGGCCTCTCCTGGATTTTTTAACCCATCAAGCAGTTGCGGCCTTTCTTCAGCTCTTCTTTGCAAGGGCTGTTTATTATTTTTCTTCTTTAAATCATGTCATTCTAGGACAGACTTAGACCAAACAGTCCATGAATGCTAGAGTGCCTTCTGAATGGAATTTAATACAATCACAGGAGGGTTCTTGGATTCCTTTCCTATACAGTGAAAGGGCAGAAGAACAGCACAGCGTTGGGAAAGGGCTAGGGACATCTAGCTCCGTAGAATCATTAGAACTACAGACCCCAACATAGAAAGTCTGACAGCCTGCTTCGGGAATTATGTTTTCTCCAAATCTAACAGTTAGGAAAGAGATAGTTATGAATCTTTATTTTCTTGGTCTCAGTAAACAAAAATGTTTTTCTGATAGTTTGTTCAGCTCTTTTCTCAAGATGTTTTGTGACTTTCTCATTAAACATTTGAGATAGCAAACACTGTTACTCATAAATCAAATATCATAACTGAAATTAAGTTAAAGAGCACATCAAAATATGACTTCAAATGTGTAAAGCTATAATTGGTAGTATCGGCCTGGGTAAGAACTATGTGATACCCTTTCCTCTACCATTGTTATAGGTAGGAGAGGTTCTTATGTGGTGGGCTCATTAAATAAGAAATAGAGTAATTATTTCTGAGAAGATAAGATTGGTTAGCTTATACTATTTTACCTTGTTTTTAATATAATCTCGTGTTTCTTTTCTCTTTCAATTACTTTTATATTGTTGAAGGATGAACTTTAATGATAGTGAAGATGAAGAAAAAGTTGGAAATTCTGACAAATGACATCAGAAGATATCTTTTTAGACTGTTACTACATTCATGGTGGGAATAAGTGAGCATTATATTGGACTTGTAATTGCACTGTCTAAATTCTATACAACATTGGTATGAATGAAAGGTCTGCAAGCTTTCTATAATGTGCCAGGTCATAAATATTTTAGGCTTTGTAGACCATATGCAGTTCTTTGTCACATATGCTGTTTTGCTTTGTTTACAACCCTTTGAAAAATATAAAAACCACTCTTAGCTGAGGGCCATCCACAAATAGACCACAAGTCACATTCAGCCATGAGCCATAGATTGCTGACTACTGGAAATGATGTTTGGGCTGGCTGGCTTGAACATGATTTTGCTCTGCTCGTGTATATGTCTAAGTGGTACAACGTGAACTCTATCACTTAATGTGTTGTGGCTCACCTGAAAAAAGAGAACTTGGTTTTCAATCACCTGTTCTTCTAAAAATTCTCTGAAATTGATTCTCTAATCATATATTTCATTTTTAAAAAAAAGGTGATGTGGCAAAATAAACAGATACCCTATTTTCATGATGTATTATAGTGAAGTGATTCTTCATTCTTTTCTTTCTTAAAGGTTAAAGAATTAATTTTAATTTTCTACAGTTGAGAAAAATTTTTGTAACAGTGAGTAAGCAAATTCTATAGATTTCTACAGGATCCAGAAATACCTGAAAAAAAAATATGTACAGCAATTAACAGGTCACTGTAGAGTATCCCAAACATATGGAGCACTTAGAGTCCTATATTTTAAAGATACGTGTTAATTTATTTTCTAAATATTTTTCATAAAGGTTTTCCCTGTGATACTAATTAACTTTTGAAGCATCTTTCTAATATTTATGTTTTTGCCTTTTGGGCTCTTTTGTTGTGTATCCTTTATTTCCATTTGCCTGTTTTTCTTCATGGTGGTTGTTTTTCACTGTTGTCTGTTCTCTTCATTTTTCAAACAGGAAAAATAACTGCAGTTTCACTGTAACTCCTACTGGTCATGTGGTCGCTCCAGTTCCTGATTGGAGGCCGTCATGTTCAGATAAATATTGGCACAGTGACAGGTTATTTCTGTAAGAAAAGTATGTAAATCTAAGAGTGAGAGCTTTCAGTTCCTCAGTTGTTCAGAATCAAATAATCATAATTCAGGGTATGTGCGATGGTAAAAATTCCAGTTGAGCAAAAAAGAGGTCATTGAATTTAAAAAATAAGTTTTCCCAAAAACCTATTAGGATTATGCTTTATTATATTGGAAGAGATTTGTTTTTTTAAATATCATTTTACCTCCTTCCCCAAAATGTCCTCATATTTTATAGCTCCAATTGATAGAAAAATATATTTTTTTTATTTTCAAGTGTAACCCTATTCTTCATAGTCTCTCCCATGTTGTTTTTAGTGTATTCCTTAATTCCCTATCTTAGACCTCATTTTACACATGTAGGCACATACAGAATAATTACCACTTTTAGCCTTAATTTACCACCACCTTTTTGAATTATGATCAGTAATGGCAAGTGCTTTTCATTTATTAAATTTTCAAAGCCTAGAAAATGTTTTGAAGTGGCTTGTTTCTATAAGAAGCCTAAAATGGAATCCTAAAGAGGTCCTGGTAAATATTTACTGATTGCTGTACCAGGTATATGAATGCCAAAGTGCTGGACACTGAGGAGTGGACGAACGGCCCAGTGTGTGAGTCACAGTGCTGACGCTGAGTCCATAAACAAGGGTGCAGGCACCTGTGTACTACTGCCTATATGTATCATCCAAATTTAATTGAAAAACATCTTAAACAGTAAATAAAATAGGAAAAATTATATATCCTGTAACTTGGCCTAAGTCTGTGCCTGTGGAATCAGCTGTAAAGCCAGCGCTATCTGGGAGTCACGTTAAGTAATGTGAATCCTGCAGTCACGTCAGTAGCATTGGTATTTACAAGACCGCTGACAGAATGAAAGGCTTTAATGGCCACATTCGTGCAGGAGAGCACCTCTAAAGATGCCATTTCTCTCAGCAACCTCATTGTTGTGTGCAGGTGGCCTCCGGTACCACCCCATTCATTTCTAGCAGACCAGAGTGCATCTGTCAGGCAGTTGGATTTGAAAATGAGATACGTTTAAATATGTGACGATGTGAAACCATTTTGAATGTCTGTTTTTGGTATTAATGATGCTTGCCTATCTCAGTTGTCCAGTTTTTAACATCTTTCATATCTTTTTTACTTAAAATATGTGATTAAGATACAAGGGAAAATAAAATGAAATTATTGTATAATGACTTTTATATTGTAAAAGTTTTCTTTAAATTGGTTCTTTTTTAGTTTTGTTCCCTTGGGGGAAAGAAATTAATATTGTTAAACAACTAGGGTAAAAATCTAGATTATCTATAAATGCAATAGAACAGGATCAGAAAGGCTTCCATAGGGGCCTCAGTAGTAAAGGGATGTGATACTTTTGAGGGCTTTATGATGATATAACCTCCTGGGTATTTTAGCTCTCTGAAGAAAATGTTTACTCTGCACTACTACAGAATCGGCCATAACGAGCTTTCTGTAATGCTGATATACTTTTTGCAAGCCATGTATCTCTCAGTTACATTTTCCCAGTTGATTACATTCCAAATAGCTTTCAGATAATCAGGTCTGACATTTTTATACTGAAAGTAATAAGCATGCTCCCGCACATCATTCCCCAAAAGTAGAATGAGATGAGACCTGTTCATTGAAGGGGATCCTGGTTAGAACAAGCAGCAATCTAGAAGCATCCTTGCTCCTTATGGAAACCAAGCCAGCTCCCACCTGAGTGAGCCTTGAACGCCAGCAGAAACAGCCTAATGCAGTGAAGGAACTAGTCATGTTGATGACTTCCAGCAATTCCCCTTTGGGTTCTCCACCACCACGAGGGCTCAGGTCTGACAAGAAAATGCTGGTTGATGTGGCCTCCACTGTTGAACTTCAGGCAGGCTGAAGAGGTATTTGAGTGGCATTGTCACCCTTCTCCGCGCCTCCCCGTGCTTGTCCTCACCTCCCTGGTGTTCAGGTTGTTCACCTGAGCAGTGTGGTGCTTGCTGTGGTGCAGCTGCATGATCTGGGTGTTGATGTGAGGCTCTGGGGCGCCGTAGTCATAGGACAAGTCCGGGGGGTGGTGTGCTGACAGCCCGGAGTGAACCAGTCGATTCTTTGTTTTCTGACAGTATTCAAAGCAGAAATTTTCTTTGCAGTACATTCATCAGAAAAGAAATACTGCATGGTTTCCTATGGCGCACATTTACAAAGCTGCTTATATATGAGAAAGTGTTTAATGAGGAAGTATTTTTAAACCATTTTAACGGAAGTTTTGTATAATAATTAGTCTAGTTTTAATCTTTATGTCTACCAACAAACTCAGATAAAGGTCTTAAATTATACATATTCAGTGAAATAATACAAAGGTTAAATTAGCCCTGGCCGGTTTGGCTCAGGGGATAGAGCATCAGCCTACAGACTAAAGGATCCCAGGTTTAATTCCGGTCAAGGGCACAGGCCCAGGTTGCAGACTCATCCCCAGTAGGGGGTGTGCAGGAGGCAGCCAATCAATGATTATCTCTCATCATTGATGTTTCTCTATCTCCGTCTGTCTTCCTCTCTGAAGTCAATAAAAATATTTTTAAAAAACAAAGGTTAAATTAACCTAATGTATATTAAATATTCTATAATACCTAAAGAAAATTTATTCTGAAGATGAAAAGGAAATAATATATCTGGAAGTATACACTTTACTCAGTGCCATAGAATAAAACTTAAATATACCCAAAATCTGGTGAATAAGCTTGTTTTCAAAATGAATAATAACAAAATTTAGGTCAACCATCAAGGTAAGTATAAATGTATTATATCTATATATCTATATATCTATGCCTATAGATATATAGATAGATATATATAAAAGGTTAATAAGTGTTCAACCGGTCGCTATAATGCGCACTGACCACCAGGGGGCAGACACTCAATGCAGGAGCTGCGGAGCTGCAGTGACTTGGCAGTGGCGGTTATCAGGAGATGCACCCCAAAACCAGAGAGGAGAGAGTCCAATTCCTTGTGGGGTGACGTGATTCCACCTTCGGCCTTGGGTTATGTTGTTGCTGGGGCACTGTCGGCCCCGAATCTGGTTTACTGCACACTTGCATTTGTGTTCCACATCCTGTATGACAGCAACTTTGCAGAATGCCCTCTCACACTCCAGGACCCCTTGGGGGACGTAGGAGAGCCGGTTTTGGCCCCATCCCCACAGGCCAGGCCAAGGGACCCCACCTACCGGAGGGATCTCGTTCACTCCACAGACGCCTTTGGAGATACCACAGCACCATCCCAGGTGCTGTCGGCAGGGGGAGGGACTGAGGGAAGTTGGCTCCAGGGCATGTTGGGCCATCTTGCCCAGTCCCGCCCCACCGGCCACCTTCTAATTAATTTCCTTTCAACGTACACAAATCCATGCACCGGGTCACTAGTGTAAATATAAATTTGTTAGGGACTCACTGGCTCAAGTCATTTCTTTTAATGTTTAACAGTGGGTTTGCACTCATACTATGACCCAATCCTCATATTAGATATATTTTGAGAGGTAACTAAAATTATGGTTGGGGCTGATGCCAAACTGGGCAATATCAATAATGAATCCAAGACTGTATTATTTAGCAACCTGCTGTTCTGATATTTAGTAATCATTCAAAAAGGTCTGTGCTAATGTCCACACACAAAAAATATATATGCCATATTAATTAACTACTGAAAAAGTGAAAAAAAAGTGTTTTTTTTTAAAGAATGAATAGGTTCTAGTGTAAGATGGCAACGTGGGAGGTTCCTGAACTCGCCTCCTCTCATGAACACACAAAAACTACCTACATACAGAACAATTTTCTCTTAAAGGAATGCAGAAACTAGAGTGACTACTGGGAACAAGAAAAAACCCACAATGAAATGGTTAGGGGAGACAGACACACAGGGTATTAAACCCACCTCTGGTGTAAAGACACAACTAGAACAAAATTCATGACTTCCAATTTCTCAGAGGAGCAAAGGTTTGAACCTCACATCTGGTGCCCCAACTTTCTGTGTGATAAGCCTATTTGCAATCTCCAGTGCTTCAACCCGAGGGGCTGGCTTTTAATTTAACACACATCTAGGAGCTGCCTGCAGTGCTGTGCAGAGAGCACAGAGGACAGCACTATTTTTGTGCTGTCCCTCTGCCTCGCTCCAGGTGGCTGTACTTTCCAGAAAAACTTTTGCACATACCTAGCACCCCAGCATCTGTGACCACCATACAGGGGACATCCTTTGATCACCTGGTGACCAAGTGGTGTTTAGATTTGCTGATCCCACAGGTCTGTAGCAAATAAAGACGGTTCTTAACTGGTTATCCCCCAGGGCTTGGTGCAGAGAGAGCAGACAGGAAGCACCCATCTCCCACTCTTCCCTGACAGCAGCATAGGTATATTTACATACTTTAAAAGCTGCAGCCAGCCCTGGCCGGTTTGGCTCAGTGGATAGAGTGTCGGCCTGTGGACTGAAGGGTGGTGGGTTTGATTCCAGTCAGGGGCATATGCCAGGGTTGCAGGCTCGATCCCCAGTGGAGGGCGTGAAGGAGGTAGCCAATCAATGACTCCCTCTTATCATTGATGTTTCTATCTCTCCTCTGAAATCAATAAATTTACATTATATATAATATATATATATGCAAGCTGCTGCCAGAGGGTATGGCTTCCAATCAGCTTGTATCTAGGTGCTGAGATCCTGCCCTTTGGAACATTGGCAGGTTTTGGCACATCCTCAACTACGGGGAGCCTATTAGAACAATGAAAGCTGCATGGACAATCACAAAGTTTGAGAGATAGCCAAGAACTACGGTAGGGTAGAACAATAAAGTTCATCTCCTACACCACTCCTTCAAGACAGAAAAGTAGCCTGTTTTTGTTTGTTTGTTTTAATATATTTTATTGACTTTTTACAGAGAGAAAGGGAAAGGGATAGAGAGTTAGAAACATGGATGAGAGAGAAACATCAATCAACTGCCTCCTGCACACCCCCTCTGGGGATGTGCCCACAACTAAGGTACATGCCCTTGACCAGAATCAAACCTAGGACCTTTCAGTCCTCAGGCCGATGCTCTATCCACTGAGCCAAACCAGTTAGGGCAGTGGTCGGCAAACTGCGGCTCACGAGCCACATGTGGCTCTTTGGCCCCTTGAGTGTGGCCACGAAGTTTCAATCACACTGTATGTGCACACCCACACGTATTTTGTGGAAGAGCCACACTCAAGGGGCCGCAGTTTGCCGACCACTGGGTTAGGGCATCATGTTGTTTAATCTCGATATATGTGTGATTTTTCTAGTTTTCTTCTTGTAATTGATTTCTGACCATAATTGTGTGAAATTAGAAAAGATGCTTGATGTGATTTAAAACTTCTTAAATTTATTAACACTTGTTTTGTGCCCTAACATATAATCTATTTTAGAAAACCTCCCCTGTGCACTTGAGAAGAATGTATATTCTGCTGCTTCTGGAGGGAATATTTTGTGTCTCTTTCCCTTTGCGACAGCACAGAGGGACCTGGAGAGTATTACGCTAAGTGAAATAAGCTGACAGAGAAAGACAAATATCACATGATCTTACTTATATGTAGAATCTAATCAACAAAATAAACTGACAGACAAAATAGGTCCAGAGACATGGATTTATAGAACAGGCTGACAGACCTCAGAGCAGGGGAAGGTGGGTGGGAAGAGATTATCCAAAGAACATGTATGCAAATATGCATAACCCATGGACACAGACAATAGTGTGGTGAAGGCCTGGGAAAGAGTGGGAACTGGATGGAGAGGTGCAAAGAGGGGGAGGGATGGGGGATATCCGTAATATTGTCAACAATTCCACTTCAAGATATTTATCCAAAGAAATAAAAAACACCAATTCAAAAATATACATGCACTTCTATGTTCATTGTAGCATTATTTACTTACAACAGCCAAGATATGGAAGCAACCTAGGTGCCCATTGGTAGATGAATAAAGAAGATTTAGCAGTATACATATAGAATGGAATATTAGCAATAAAAAAAATGAAATCTTGCCTTTTGCTCAGATACAGAGAACATTTTGATGGTTGTTAAATAAGGAGGGGTTGGGGGATGGGTGAAAAAAGGGAAGGAATTAAGATCTACAAGTTGAGGGTTATAAAAACAGTCACAGGGTTGTAAAGTACAGCACAGGGTATATAGTCAATAATATAATAATTATGTAAGTTATGTAAATGTCTAATCAGTATGTTGTACACCTGAAAATAATATAATGATAAATGTCAGCTACAATTGAAAAGTAAATTTTTTTAATCCTTCAGTAATTCATTCTCTCTCAAGTCACCAAAGAATATAAGACTCAATAACATGGTATATCAAAAGGCTTAAATCTAAGTCACCCTGTCATGGCTTTAGAAAGATAATTTAATGTGCATTCACTATAATAAATTTGAAATGCAGAAAAAATACCTATTTTACTACAGAGATTACATAAGTTTTAGAATTTATTTTGCTGATGTGTCTTATATAAACTTAGAAAAAGCCTAAATAATAAGAAATTTCCCAATACAGGGCTGGGAAAAAGTAGGTTCACAGTTGTGAGTACATGAAACGAGAGGCCCGGTCACAAAAATTTGTGCACTCGGGGGGGAGATGGTCCCTCAGCCCGGCCTGTGCCCTCTCGCAGTCTGGGACCCCTCAGAGGATGACCACCTGCTGGCTTAGGCCCGCTCCCCAGGGGATTGTGCCTAAGATGGCAATCAGACATCCCTCTGGCAGCCTGCCCAGTCTGGGTGAGGGGCTGAGAGCCGTTTTCAGGCTGGTGGGTGACTGAAGCTCCCAACCTCTCCTTTTTTTCTTTTTCTTTTTTTATTCTGGGATTTATTTACCTTCTATGGCTGTCACTGGAGCTGAGAGCCGGCTTTAGCTCTGAGGCTCGGCTCCAGCTCTGAGACCTCAGCTGCTGAAAGCAGGTATCTGGGTTTGTTTGGCTTCTATAATTGAAACACTGTTGCAGCTCCAGCTCTGAGGCCCGGCTGGCTGAAAGCAGGTTTCTGGGGTTTGTTTAGCTTCTATAATTGCAACATTGTTTCTTAGAGTGCAGCTCAGAGGCCGGGAGCAGCAGGCAGGGAACCTTGGCTTCCTCCATCACTGGAGCAAGCAAGCCTTCTGTTCGCTTCAGCTGCCTGGCTGCCGGCCGCCATCTTGGTTGGCAGTTAATTTGCATATCACTCTGATTAGCCAATGGGAAGCGTGCCGGAGGTACGGTTAATTACCATGTTTGTCTATTATTAGATTGGATTGTTTATGTATTTGTTTATTGTGTTATTTCTATTTTTATACAAACAACTGTTAACTTACTTTTGCCTACCCTTGTATTTACAGTTATCTTCTCTGAAGATAGAAGCCATGGCTTTCTTATTTTCTGCTCTGTTTTCAGAAGCTAGCACATACATGTACAGTGTATATTCTAACTAAACTAGAAATATTGTACTATATTGTTAAACTTGTTTAGAATTAATTTGCAGTAATTCAATTATGATAAATTATTGGCTAGAAGTTATTTTATGCTTTAAAAGTTGTAGCTGATGGTCTAGAAATTTAATTAAAGCAAATGTTATAATGCTTAGGGGGTATTATAGTAGATATTATGGAAAGTTTTCTTAGAAATTACTTTTATTGTATACTTAAAGTAGCTTTGCCTAGTAAGAAAGTACTTATTCCTTTGAAAGGAACTTTCTAAAATAACTTTTATGGCTTCATATTTTTTTTTTATAAAATTGATAGACTTCCCTGAATGATATTTATCAAAAACAACATCAGGCGCCAGCAGAGGGCAGTAAAGAATAAGCAGAGACATAGAAGATACTTCATTACTTAGAAAATGCTGTTTCTACCTCAGTAGTGAATGAGAATTCACACAGACTAATTTACCTTTATTTTTCACTAAAAAGATCCTGAATGACCATTACATACATTTGACTACAAGAAATTGTAAAGAAACTAACACTGTATTTTTATTATAAGTCAAAAAGTTTATAATCTGCTATATAGCAAATAAGAAATATTCAAATGTGTGAATGATATAAAAGAATAAATTCAAGAAAGTCATATAGACACAAATGTTATGTATATTGAGGCTCAACTTCTCATGAATTATTTCCACCAATGAAAATGGTTTCGCCCTAACTAGTTTGGCTCAGTGGATAGAGTGTCGGCCTGTGGACCAAAGGGTCCCAGGTTTGATTCCAGTCAAGGGCATGTACCTTGGTTGCAGGCACATTCCCAGGAGGGGGTGTGCAGGAGGCAGCTGATCAATGTTTCTCTCTCATCGATGTTTCTAACTCTATCCCTCTCCTTTCCTCTCTGTAAAAAAATCAATATTTTTTTAAAAAAAGAAAATGGATTCTAGGTAACCTGTATACATGGATTGCTATTAAGAAATCATAAAACATTCATTAAATTGTACTCATAATACTTTAATTTTGTATCCAAGTCTCCTTAGAATTTTGGTGTTTTTAGTAGTACTTTAATTCAGGAAAAAAGAGTCTCACTGTTAGATCTAAGAAATGAGTTCCCTAGATTCTAGCTCTGGTTCAACTACTTACTAACTCTAAGTTTAGACAAACTGCTAACTTCATCTCTGTACCCTTGTCAACTCATCTGCTAAACGGTGAAATATCTCTTCTACCTACTTCATCAGGTAGTCGTGTAGGTAAAATGAGACAATGTGTTTTTTTAATTAGCATACACCAGCAACAAAAAAAGGAATGTGAGAAATTCTGTAAGACAATGACATCATTTCTTAATGAAAAAAAAGAAAACACACAAACACAAAAAACAAAATAAAAACGGAACGTTAACCTATAGATTGAGAGAGAAATGAAAGAGAAAGGCTTTTTGAGTCATATCAAAGACAATGTATGGACTTTATTTGGATTTGAAAAAACTGCAAAAATATTTATGAAACACCTGGGATTATTTAGAATTCTAATTGGATATTTGATATTAATCAAGTGTTGTTTTGGGAAGGGGGATTGTATTTAGGTGTGTTCATGGTATTTACAAAATGACAATAATGTCTTGGATTTGCTTTAAAATAAGCCAATGACCAGGATGTGGGGAGATAAAGGAAAAAATAATCTAGGGGCTGGAGGTGGTTGTTAAATGAAACAAGAATGACTATATCTTGTTAGGCATTACAGCTGAATAATGGAGAAACAGGAGCTGATCATACTCTTCTACTTTTTCTATTTGAAATTTTCCATAATAAAGTTTTTAAAGAACTAATTTCTTAAAACACACACACACACACACACACACACACACACACACACACACAAAATGTTGTCTAAGATATTAGTGAAATTTTATGTAGAACCCCAAATGACAAATTTATAATCATCTGTCAGAAAAATTTGTTTACTGAATTAGAAGAGGTAGGAAAATTACAGGAGAAAAAAATGGAATTGGTTGGCACTAAGCAGGACTATTTTGGAAGAGAATATGTGCAATTCATTTTCCTTTCATTACTCCCTCCCAACTTGGAACGGTGGAGCCATTTCGCTATTTAGAGCCTACGTGATTGGCTCAAGCTATCAGAATGCTGGAAAATTATGATCCTGCTTCCTCACTCAGGTCAGAAGACTGAATTCTCAAACACAAAGAATTGACTAGAGATTGTCTAGTCAAAACTGAAGACTGGTAATACACTGAGGTCTCACTATCTTCTGAAAGGGCGATCGAACTGAATGTGCCTGGTGGGGTAAATTCCTAGCGTGGCCTCTGCTGCTCCCAAAGCCATTCCCCTGAATCCATCAACCTCTTTCTCAACAGCTTAGTATTATTCTCTCAGTGTTGCTTCTATACAAAAACTTGTGTATATAAAAAAACAGACTTTGTCCCTATAAACAGCTCTTTAAGAGAGTTTTGTGTACTGAGTAGCAGCCATCCCAGATGATTCTAAATAATATTACTCATTTAAAAAACATGTATTAAACCCAAGGTGCTATAGATACAACAGTAAGTAGTTGTGCAATGAATGCATGAAATGGACTCAGGATTCTAGTCTGGAATTCATGTACACCCCCAACCCCTCGACTCCTTCCATGTTCCGGTAATGTTTTCCATAGAGGCTGTACCATTTCACTTCCCCACCAACAGTGCAAAAAGGGTTCCAATTTCTCTAAATCTTCACCAAACTTTGCTATTTTCTGTTTGATAGTAGATATCTTTTTTAAAAAATATAGTTTTATTGATTTCAGAGAGGAAGGGAGAGAGAGAAACAGCAATGATGGGAATCATTGATTGGCTGCCTCCTGCACGCCCCCTACTGGGGATGGAGCCCGAAACCCTGGCATGTGCCCTGATGGGGAATTGGACCAGGAATTGAACTGTGACTTCCTGATTCATAGGTCGAGGCTCAACCACTGAGCCACAGCAGCTGAGCTGATAGTAGATACCGTAATGAATGTGAGGTGATGCCTTGTGGTTTTGAGTTGCACTTTTAGCGTACTGTAATTATTACTTTTTTTCATATCAAAATATTTTATGAGAAGTTATCAAATTTATATTTTCAAACCTTGCTTCATAGTATTTTCCCATCTGAATGTCTTTTTCATCCTCTATCTCATCCTTTAAACCAACTTTGCCTCCCTCTGTGAAGACTTTGCAGACCTCTTCACACTGATTTTTGAATTTCTAAAAGTATCTCAATCTCTACCATATAACTTAGTTTATATTAATAAAAAACATAAGCTTTTATTTAGCCTTATATTATTCTCCAATTATGTCATGTGTTATCTACCAAAGTAGATTGTTAGATCTTTAAGAACAAAAGAAATTTCTTTTATCCTTATAACCTTTAAGAGATGCTGAAGTACTTTAGGGTGCTGAACACTTGGTAGTTGATTCATTTAGTTTGCATGACTTTCTGCCTGTGAAATTTGAGTTTACAGAGTAAACACTTTGTCTTCATAAAACTGAATTATATATAGACTAGAGGCCCAGTGCACAAAATTCGTGCACTTGGGGGGGGGGGTTGTCCCTCAGCCTGGCCTTCACCCTCTCAAATCTGGGACCCCTCAGGAGATGTCCAACTGCCGGTTTAGGCCCGGCAGTCGGACATCCCTCTCGCAATCCAGGAACACTGGCTCCTAACCACTCACCTGCCTGCCTGCCTGCCTGCCTGCCTAATGCCCCCATATGCCTTCCCCTGCCAGCCTGGTCACCCCCAACTACCCTCCCCTACCAGCCTGATTGCCCCAACTGTCCTCCCCTGCCGGCCTTGTTGCCCCTAACCCCCTGCCAGCCTGATCTCACCCCTAACGGCCTCTGCCTCGGCCCCCATTATCATGGCTTTGTCCGGCAGGAAGTCGGACGTCCAGAAGATGGCCAGTTAACCTGGTTAATTAGCATATTACACTTTTATTAGTATAGATGTGTTAAAATCTGCTATATAATGTCAAAAGTAAAAGCCATTGTCTAATGAAGCATGTTTTCCCTTTCTTAAAATAAATGAGAACAGTAATAATTGTGCCTTGCAACACCAACAAACACCTTAGTTGTTTAATATATATATATATATATATATATATATATATATATACACACACACACACATATATATCTGATATAATATATATGTGTGTGTGTGTGTATGTATATATATATATTAATTTATATATATAAAATGTCTTTATTCTCTATCTTACTTCTTCCAAATAACCATATTCCTTTCTCCTCTACTAGCTTTACTTTCTTCCCTTGTGACTCTCCTGGTATTTGACTTTTTTTCAAGTAAATATTTTTTTAACATTCTTCATTTGGGATAAAATATACCATATAAATCCAATGAATAAATACCCCCACACAGATCTGCCCTACATGAAATGTGTTCCCTCAGCTGTTGGCCAATTCATCCATTATGGGATCAAGCCATAAAAAGTGAATCCAGGCAGTAATTCTCCAATTAAAGAAATTCTAGTGTCTAGTTTTAGTCCTGAATCATAACTAGTTGGCAACAAAAGCTGGCATGCCTTGATATGAATAAGCCTTAACAGAAAAACTCCTCACCCAGCCTCAAGATGGACTGCTATTATCCAGTAGGTCTTATAATTTAAGGGAGAAATGCATTCAGGTGGCCATTTATACACAGTATTTTTAAATACCATTTTGGCCAAATTACTATCAAAAGAGTGCTGTCAAGTGAAAATTTAAAAAGCCAGTAATGTCTTGAACTTTAAAAGCTCAGCCAAGCAAGAAGTCAATGTGTGTCCTGACACTATGCTGGGGGAAATAGATTTGTCCATGATGATTAGCAGATCATTAGCTGTTAGCAGAATACTGGCCAAACCTGCTTCAATTCTATGTCTCATCTTCAAGATACTCTTCAAACTGGCCTCCTCCATGAAATTTCCCTTGACAAATGAAATGTGGCTCCACCAACGACTGCTTTATTCTACCTCTCATTTGTTTTCTGACTAATAAATCCAGCATCCAGGCATTCAAATTGTATGTTTCAAGAGGCTCAACTGTAATGTGGATAAAACACCTCAAAAATCAGGAAGCTAGTAATTATAATATTTAAAGAGGTTTCTAGTTAGAATATTTAGTATCATGTTTTAATTAATTGCAAAATGGGTATAAAATAGATATTTAAAAGTCAAAATGTATCTCACATTTCAACTATGGGAGTTAAAAGTGTTTGTAAATTATATTGTGCATTTAACAAAGTGTTGAAGACATGAATTTAAAATTAAACTCTAAACAGTATTCTAGAGAGTCAGAAAATTTGAGTCTAACCATTCACCTTGTAAGTTTAGGCTTGTTTATCTGTCTGTTGCCCGGCCCTCAACTACTTGAACCTTGAAGACTAGGACTGTGTCTTATTCACTTTTGATCCATGGACTCAGCATTCAATATGTATTTGGAGAACAAATGAATAAAATTTAAAATTATGTTCACAAGTCCATTTATAAGAAATCTGCACAAATGTATATAAACTACCAATAAACAATTATTCTTTAAACTTTATGCTGTAATCTTTTACAGTTTTCATTAGAATTAAATGCATCAGCTACAGTATGTTTTATTGAATTAACCAAGATTACTCTAGTGTGGCTTTGGCCAGGTAGCTCAGTTGCTTAGAGCATCGTCCCAATACACCAAGGATGTGTGTTTGATCCCCAGTCAGGACATATATAAGAATCAACCAATAAATGCATAAATAAGTGGAACAATAATCTCTCTCCCTCCCTCCATCCCAACCTCCCTTTTCTCTCTCTCTCTCTCTCAAAAATTAATTTAAAGAGATTACATTAATGCAGTTGTTTATCTTTATAAGGGGGTTTTGAACAGGATCATATTTTATAATCCAAAAATAAAGTAAAAGACATATTCAATTTCTTTTTTCCCCTCAAAGCTTTTCATTAGCGTGTTACCAACCCTAATAGGATTGATTTCTTTTATAGCTTCCTGTTTGGTCCTTCAAGTTAATGTCCAAAAAGTCCCATTTAATGGATTTATTGTTTAAACTGTCTCATTTTTTTGAAAGAACAACTCTTTGCATTCCACAAATTACAGACCTAGTGGCTTATAGCAGTCCATCTAAAATGCATGTCAGTTTCTTTCTTGAATTCATATCATTCAACAAAAATGTATTGAGCACTTAAAAGATACTAGGCTTTGTTCTAGTTATTTAAGATGGTAAATTAATTTCTTGACCTCATGAAGATTTTATTCTAGCAGGGAGATATAGATAATAAACACAACATAAGTAAACATTATAGTATGTTAGAAGGAATATGTCTGGAATTTTTTATAAAAGGTAGAACAGGGTCAGAGAGACTAGGAGAGTACAGAGCAGAAGCAGAAGGGTTGCAGTATTGAAAGGGGTGGGATAGGGTAGGTCATTGTAAGGACTTTAACTTTTTTAAAATTATTAGTTATTTATTTAGAGAGAGAGAGAGAGAGAGAGAGAGAGAGAGAGAGAGAGAGAGAGAGAGAGAGAGAAATGAAAGAAATATCAAACAGTTGCCTTCTGAACAGGCCCTGACTGGGGATCGAACCCAAAACCTGGGTATGTGCCCTGATCAGGAATTAAACCTGCCACCTTTTGGGATATGGGACAATGCTCCAACCAACTGAGCCACACCAGCCAGGGCAAAACTTTAACTTATTTTTAAAATATATTTTTTACTTACTTCAGAGAGGAAGGGAGCAGGAGAGAGAGATAGAAACATCAATGATGAGAATCATTGATCAGCTGCTTCCGGCATGCCCCACACTGGGGATCGAGCCCACAACCAGCAACCCAGGCATGTGCCCTGACCGGGAATTGAACCGTGACCTCCTGGTCCATAGGTCGATCCTCAGTCACTGAGTCACGCCAGATTGGCAGGACTTTAACTTTTAATTTAAGTGAAATTGTCAAATTCTGGAACCCAAAAGAAGATCCTAAAGTCTTCCAGAGAAATAACACACACACACACACACCACAAGTTACCTACAGAAGAATAAGAATCAGACTATAATTGGAACTATGGATATACTGGAAGAATGTGTAAGAAAGCATTCCAAGTCCTGAGGGGAAAAGATCTGCAACCTAGAATCCTATATATATCTACCCAGACACAAATAGACAGAAAATAAAAATAGTCTTTCTTAGATGGTTAGTTGATGGTATGCCTCCACTAAATGGGGGCATACACAAAATGCATGAGATCCAGGAAACAATGACTCCAACCCAAGAGAACAATGAAGCAAATCGTAGGACAACTGCTGTGCAGAAGGACTAACAATGACCTGTGTCACATTGTAGTTAGAGAGAGGCCCTGGGAGAGCAGCCTCTGAGGAAGGAGGAGGCCGTAGGGCATATCCATGTTTGTGGTCTTGGGAAAAACTTGGAGTGTATAAGAAACTTTTGGTGGGGTATAGAAATGCAGAATGCAATCAGACTCTGTAATCATAGCATTAAACCCACAGAGTAAGAAATATAATTTGAGCCTACTCTTTGGCTTTCCAGTGAGCTATGTTTTTTCTAAAATATAGAAATAAATTTGTCATAAAAAATGCAAATACTATTATTGATTTTCAGTTTACCAACATGAAAATAAGTATATTTTTGCAAAAAAAAAAAAAAACCAAAACACACAAAGAACACTATAAGAAGGGTAAATGAAAATTTAATGAAATTGGAGATCTACAAGGGTGTGGTAGAAGGGATAGAACAGAGGAGGCTGGGCAACTCTGCGGCCTCAGTGCTTGCCTCAACTCCAAATTCAAATCCTGGCCATCTTCAGCCGGTGGAACCCGGCTCACAGCGTCTGGAGCTGAGGGGATCTCTGAGTCGGTCTTGGGATCAGGAAGTGAGGGCGCAATATGACAAATTGTCAGTCTAACCATCCAAGTAATGAAGGTGATGCTACCAAAGTTTTTGTGCGAATTCGTCAACCTACAGAGGGTTCAGGATCAGCTGATGGAGAGCAAAACTCATGCTTAAGTGTTCTCTCCTCGACAACTCTCCGGCTGCACTCCAACAGGGGGCCCAAGACTTTTGATCATGTGCCAGCATGGACACCACTCAGGAGTCTGTGTTCTCAACCGAGGCCAAAGGCATTGTGGAATCTTGCATGAGCGGGTATAATGGCACCATCTTTGCATATGGACAGACTGGCTCAGAGAAAACGTATACTATGATGGGACCATCTGAATATGATCATTTTTCTCATAACCTTAATCCCACCAAGCTTTGAATATTTGTGTTTCTTAATTGATCATGAAAAAGATAAGGCTGGCCCTGACTGGTTTGGCTCAGTGGATAGAGCGTCAGCCTGCAGACTGAAGGGCCCCGGGTTCGATTCCGGTCAAGGGCATGTGCCTTGGTTGCGGGCACATCCCCATTGTGAGTGTGCAGGGGGCAGCTGATCGATGTTTCTCTCTCATGGATGTTTCTGACTCTCTATCCCTCTCCCTTCCTCTCTGTAAAAAAATCAATAAAATGGTTTTTTTTGGGTTTTTTTTGTTTGTTTTTTTTAAAAAAAGGTAAGGCTGCCGAAACCGGTTTGGCTCAGTGGATAGAGCGTCGGCCTGCGGACTGAAGGGTCCCGGGTTCGATCCCGGTCAAGGGCATGTACCTGGATTGCGGGCATATCCCCAGTGGGAGACGTGCAGGAGGCAGCTGATCGATGTTTCTCTCTCATTGATGTTTCTAACTCTCTATCTCTCTCCCTTTCTCTCTGTAAAAAATCAATAAAATATATTTTTTTTAAAAAAAAAGGTAAGGCTGGAGTAGGAAAGAGCTTCCTTTGTAAATGTTCCTTTATTGAAATCTACAATGAGCAGATCTATGACCTACTGCACTCTGCATCAGCTGGACTGTACATAAGGGAGTATATCAAGAAGGGAGTCTTTGTTGGTGGAGCAGATGGTGACCTCAGTGGCTAGAGCCTATTGGGTGTTGTATGGAGGACGGAGAAACAGGCATGTGGCATCGACTTCAAAGAAAACAGAATCCTCAAAGTCATCTCATACATCCTTTGCCATTACAGTAGAATCAATGAAGAAAAGCAATGAGACTATGAGTACACAAACCTCCCTACTCAATCTGGTGGGCTTAGCAGGATCTCAAGGCAGAGAGACACCCATGCAGGAGGGATGAGGTTGAAGGAAGCAGGTAATATGAATTGATCATTGAGCTTCTTGGGCCAAGTGATTACCACCCTTGTCAATGTGGGAAACGGAGACATGTTTGCTACAGAGACTCCAAGCTCACCTTCTTACTCAGGAATTCCTTGGAGGTAATGCCAGAACAGCCATAGTTGCAAATGTTCATCCTGGATCCAGGTGTTGTGGGGAAACCCTGGCAATGCTAACTTTTCCTCAAAGGGCCAAGCTGATTAAAAATAAGGCAGAGGACACCCAGGTCAATGTGAGCCAGCTCCAAGTTGAAGTGAAGAGGCTCACAGAACACCTGGCCCAGCTCCCTTTAGGGCAGATACTACCAGAAAGCTTTCTGACCGGAGAGAAAGATGAGACTGCTTACATGAAGTATTTCCAAGATTTCTATGAAAACTTATAAGTAATGAAGTTTGAAATTGACCAACTTTAAAAAGAAAAAAACTACAAAAGAGAAAATGAGGCTCTGAAACCTGGTCTCAATAATTTGATGGAGTTTTTTGAAGCAGAATAAGAACACAATAACAAATTATTAATATAATTTGAAGAGGATAAAGAAAACAATTCTAAAGAAATCTTAGACATTCTTGAGTCTGTGTGCCAAGAAAAAGTGAAAGATGGCCAAGTGTGAGCTGCCGATGGCAAAAGTACAGAAACTGGAAGAGAGTTTGTGTGCTACCGAAAAAGTCATCGGTCGTCCGGAGAAGTCTAGAGATGCTGACAAAGAAGTTGTAGCGGAACTCATGAGCCAGACTCAGGAGCTGAGAACATCAGTCCTTGAGAAACCATAGAGCTGAAGCAAGAGCTGAAGGACATCAACTGTAAATACAACTCTGCTTTGGTTGACAAAGAAGAGAGCAAAGTGTTAAGAAACAGGAAGTGGGTATTCTGGATCTGAAAGAAATCCTTAGGCTAAGAATACTCAAGACAGAGCAGGATACTCTGTGAGGACCTGGATTATGCTCCTGAGCAGCTGAACATGCTCACGGAGGCCTTGAAGAAGCACTTAGGACTCCTGCAGTCTGCCCAGGAGGAGCAGACCAAGAAGGAGGCCCTGATCCAGGAGCTTCAGCACGAGTTAAGCCAAAAGAAAGAGGAAATAACAGAACAAGAATGAATATAACTTCAAAATGAGGCAGCTAGAACATGTGATGGGTTCTGCTGTGAGTATCCCCAGAACCCTAAAACACCGCCTCATTTCCAAACTCAATTGGCAAAACTCCTGGAAACACAAGAACAAGAGATAGAAGATGGCTGAGCCTCTAAGATTTCTTTGCAACACCTTGTAACAAAGCTAAATAAAGACAAAGAAATAAAAAATGCTGAAATCCTCAGAATGGCAAAGCAGTTGAGTGAGATGGAAAACCTACACCTGGAAGGTGAGCAGTTGAGAGAGAAAAACTGGCTTCTGCAAGGTCAGCTGGATGATATTAAAAGGCAAAAGGACAACAGTGAACAGAATCAGCCAGAAGCTAAAGAATGAAGAACTTATCAAAGAAAGACTGGCCAAAAATAACTTAGTTGAAGAAATGCTGAGACTGAAAGCAGACCTAGAAGAAGTCCAGAGAGCCCTGCAGAACAGAGAGACAGACCGCCTTAGAATGACTGAGGAAGTTGAACGAACCAGAATGTTAGAGTCTAAAGCATTCCAAGAAAAGAAACAGCTGAGATCAAAACTGGAAGAATTCTATAAAGAAAGGGAGAGAACACTCCAGGAGGTGGAAATGTAAAGGAAGCAGGTAGAGTGTCCCGCTGAGGAAAATGGCAAGTTGCTAGGGTCAGAACCCAAACCAGAAGATTCACTACGTGGTGTGGCTGGAGAACGTCCAGCTCGCCAAGGAGACAGAAAAGTTGCACCCTGAAAATATATTTTTAAAGAAAAGAAAAAGTGTTTCTGATGAGCATTCTGCACCTGTACATGTCATTGACAGTCAGCAATCTGCTGTGTAGAGGGCACCACCCTCTGCAAGGCTGTAGATCAGCTCTGAACGCTGGGAAACCCTTTGCCTCTTAAAAAAAAAAAAAAAAAAGCCTGTGGCTGATGTTTATAATGGAGGCTGGCCAGGTCACGTTTTCCTGAGATACTAACCTGATCTCCCTGAATTCTAGGTCAGAAGCTCCCACAATAGTCAGTGCTCCCAAAACTTGCAGTGGGGGTCATGGCTGATTGTGCAGTGTCTGTAAAAGCAAACTTGTTCACATAGATCATTTTTGTATTCCTACTTGAAGTATTCTCATGCACATTCATATGACTGCAAACATGGTCATTTTTCAAAATGTAATAAATATTTTTCAAATAAACAGTACAATAAGCTTTTAAAAAGAAGGTATAAAAGACATTATTGGAACAATCAATGAAACTGGAGTAAGAATCAGAGATTAGATAAAATATTGAATAATGTTAAGATTCCTGAATTTGATAGTTGTACTATGGTTAAGTAAAGAAAAATATTCAACTCGTACTTAGGAAATACATTCTGAAGTATTTAAGGGTAAAGATCCATGGTATAAGCAAACTATTCTTTAAAGGTTCAAAAAATAATTATATGTCTGTCTGTATCTGTAACTATATCTATATCTAGATAGATAGGTGATAGATAGATAGATAGATAGATAGATAGATAGATAGATAGATAGATATAGATGGAGAATGATAAAGCAAATGTGGCAGAATATTACGAATTGGTTCATCTGGGTAAAATTTAAAACAAAATTAAATTTTATGTTGCCTCTGGTGAGTGAAACAGGAAAGGAGAAATCTTTTTTGGTTAAGGTTCTTTATACTATTTTATTTTAAAGTCGTGTTTATATAGCTCTTTCCCATCTTGCAAAATGGCAGGTGAAAAGAACACTGAGAAGCCGGATACTACGGAGAAGAAGCCTGAAGCCAGAAGGCTGATGCTGGTGGCAAGGGTAGGAAGGGTAAGAAGGGTAACTCAAGGCCAAGATGCCGAAGAAGGGAAGCCCTGCTGCAGCCAGAGCCCCATCCTATTCAGAGGAGTTGGTAGATATTCCTGGTTGGCTATGTATTCCCAAAAGGCCATGCACATGAGGAAGGATTCAGCAGCTAAAACCAGGATCGAAAATAAAAGGAAAGAGAAAGTTCTTGCTACTGTCACAAAATCAGTTGGTGGCGACAAGAATGGTAGTATTGGAGTGGTTAAACTTCGAAAAATCCCTAGATGTTATCCTACTGAAGATGGGCCTCAAAAGCTGAAACCCTCCAGTCAGCATGTGAGGAAATCCAGGCCAGCATCACCCCCAGGACCATCCTGATCATCCTCTCTTGGTGCCACAGAGGCAAGGGGGTGGTTTTTCCAAAGCAGCTGAGCAGTGGTTTATTACTAGTGACTGGATCTCTGTCCCTTAATTGAGTTCTTCCACGTAGAACACACCAGAAATTTGTCATCACCACCTCCACCAAAATTGATATCATTGTGTGATAATCCCCAAACATTTCACTGATGCTTAATTCAGGAAGAAGAGCTATGCAAGCCCAGACACCAGGACGGTGAGCTCTTCGACCCGGAGAAAGAGGAACACAAGATTACAGGGCAGCGCATGGTTGACCAGAAAGCCGCGGACTCACACATTCTGCCCAAAATCAAAGCTGTACCTTAGCTGTACCTTAGCTACCTCTGCTCTGTTTGCTCTCACAAATGGGCGTTATCCTCACAAACTGGCACTCTACATTTCTTACAAAGAACCTAATTACATAACTGATCTATTAAAAAGTCATGTCTCTATATTTACTACTTTGGTTTTATTTTTAAGTTTGAAAATTTTAGGAGTCCTTTATTGAGATATTTTCAATCACCAAGGTAGGTATTTGATTGCACCTGCTTTAAGAATTCCAGATTGCAATTCTCTGTGGGGAATTTTTTGCAATTCTCTATGGGAAATATTTTGATCTCCACAAAGTCATTTTGGTTCCAAATATTTTGAGGCTGGTCAACACCCCAAATTCTATTCTGTTGAATATGGTTCAGTACCAAGTGCGTGGCCCTCTGGTCACACAGTATCTTTGCATTTCCTCAACTTTCACAAGAAAATCCACCCTTCACCCAGCTCAGTTGGCTGATGAAGCTATAACTCCATACTCACCAACAGCATGGAAGAGTGGCACTCAGGCCCTGGTCAGGAAATAACCTCAAACTCACTACCACTCAAAGTTTTACAAAAGCTCAATTGAGAGGAATAATAATTACAGACAGTGGCCTGTGGGATCTACAGTCCATTCTTCCCTCTAAATAGCCTAAAATGTTTTCCTAAATTAATCCAGGCCAGCAGAGATCCACAGACCTGACCACATCTTCTGAAATCCCCACCCCTGCCGAATTGCCTTTTACTGAATTTGGCTTAGGTGTTGGTTATACATTATGACACAGTGAAGGATGTTGTAAGAAACAGCCCTGTGAAAGCCTGTCAGCCTGACTGGAGAATAGTGTCCACTTCATTACATAGTGGCTTCTTTGTGAGAATTTACAAGAGAATTTTCTTCCCGGTCTCCCAACCAGAAATAATTATGCTACTCTTGAGCAACTAGCTTGTTTTTTTATCTCCTAAACACTGTGAATCATGTAACTGATCGCTTTTTCCTTCTCGATTTTGTCTGCCAAAAATCTTAGAGGTAAATCTGTGGTCGGTCGCTAGCAGGACTGCAGGACCTTACAATTTCTACTTTGTGTGTAAACCTTATTTCCAGCTTCATTGTTGAATCAGGAAAGCATCATGGAGCCAGAGTGCCCGGTGTGAGCCCAGAGCTGTACCACTTACTGCTTATATGGCCTCAATCACTCCTCCAGGCCTCACTTACCTCCCTGTAGAATGGGAGGATAATAGTACTGATCCTGTGGGTTGTTGTCAGCATTAAATGAATTCACATATCAAAGTGCTCAGAATAGTGCCTACCACCTAGCAAATGGTCTATGTTTAGGCATTATTATTTTTACCTCACCTTTTCTACTCTCACTTTTCCTTTATATTGATTTCCTCTTCCACCATTTTTAATGTATTTTTTCTTATTGCATGTATATAAATGTAAGCCACCTTAAATGTTTTCTGGAACAAAACTAGGTATAAACAAAAGCAAATCAGCACAGAAATTGCCAAAATATATGCAGCAATTGAGAATAAATTAGAAGTAACCAATATGATAATATTGATTTTTATAAGAAATAAACTTACCTAACACCACAATATGGATTATCACCTAAATAAGCTTTAATCTAGCATCTTTCAGAATCTACTAGAAGTCTAATCATGCCCTGATTTTATCCTAATTACAATTTGTTTTGATGATGGGTTTCTGTGAGAAAAGACTCCCCCTTTATGCCACATAACTGTTCCAAGACGGAAGACTACATGAAACTCGTAGTCAATAGACAAGCTCATAGGAAAGGGATTTCTCTGCTTCACCCTTGCTTCTATGAAGGTCTGCACCTCCAAAGAACTATCCCTCTGGCTGCTCTGCTGAAAAGGCAAGGCCTCCCTTCCCTTCCCTGTGACTGTGGAAACTGTTCACTCAGGTAAAAGTCAGATGCCTGACAAAGAACGATGTAGGACAGAAAAGGATGTTGTTTAAACATACTGCAAGGTTTTATTCCTGATATTAAATATATTTCAGGCGAAATGAAATCCTGTGGTTCATTTCTCTAAATTTAAACAGCACTACGCTGCTCTTCTCACCCACTTTTCTTCTCACTCTGTCTCTGATGATGGTTGTTCCCAGGTCTGGCCTTGGACTTAGGTCAGAGGTCATCAAAAGGATCCCTTGCGGTGCAAAAATACTTTCTTCAAATTATTAGTTGCTATAAATTAGAGCTTTGTTCCTTTGGCCAGTGCACTTCACAATGTGGTTACAGTATGGTTTTTTCTATTATAATGAAAGTTACCCCCAGAACATGTCTTCTATTAAGCCTTTTCAACCATCATGAGATGACTCTATTTTAACTGAAAGCAGGTTTTAATAAAGGAAAGAAGTTAGTCAACAAATATTTACTCAGCACCGCTTTGGGCTCAATGGCGTCATAGAGCTGACGGGGATCAGTGAATGGGTACTTGGAGAGGGTGGTTGGGGAAGGCCTCACAATAGGAGAACAGAGATGCAAAGGGGCCCATGGTGAAGGGATGAATTATAGCTAAGGTGAGGCATGAAAGACACCCAGACAATGGAGAGAGGAGGGGTCCTAGAGCTACCTTTGCGAATTGCTGAACAGCAATCAAATTCTGAGTCCTAATCTGGCCTCTGTCAACTCACTGCCCTGCTCCCTTCATCTTTCAGATGAAGGTAATAATGTTTGCCCTGTCTGAACCGTGGAGCTACTGATGTTTGAATTAATGGTTAGGGAATAAATTGAGCCCTACAGGCATGAAATATTAGGAAAGCACAAGGTTCAATTATGTTGTTTTCCCTGTATTTTTCTCCTGTTTCTTTTAGTTCTGGCTTGTTTTTGTTTATTTGTTTTTTAATAAGACAAACGGAGTTTATTCCTCCCTCTCTGTGAGCCAACCTCACAGGTCAGTTTATTCATTCTTTTGTAAATATAATTTTTATTGATTTCAGAGTGGAAAAGAGAGTGAGAGATAGAAACATCAATGATGAGAGAGAATCATTGATTGGCTGCCTTCTGCACGCCCTCTACTGGGGATCAAGCCTGCAACCCTGGCACTTGCCCTGACTGGGAATCGAACCATGACCTCCTGGTTCAGAGATTGATGCTCAACCACTGAGCCACACTGGTGGGGCCAGTTTATACATTCTTTACCTAGCAAGGGCAGTCTAAGATTTTCCTCTATGCTCTAGGGCAGCGGTTCTCAACCTGTGGGTCGTGACCCCTTTGGGGTTGAACGACCCTTTCACAGGGGTCGCCTAAGACCATCGGAAAACACATATATAATTACATATTGTTTTTGTGATTAATCACTATGCTTTAATTATGTTCAATTTGTAACAATGAAATTGGGAGTCACCACAACATGAGGAACTGTATTAAAGGGTCGCGGCATTAGGAAGGTTGAGAACCACTGCTCTAGGGTCAAGGTCAATACAAAACTTTAAAAAAAAATGTTTTGCTATTTGAGACAAACTCAGTCAACCATTTCTGGACTCAGTGTGTAAGCATTAACCCTTGCCAGGATGTCTTCCTTAGAGAATTTACTCTCATCAAAGCAAAAGAGCACAGGATTTCCCTGAATCCTTGAGGTAGGAAGGAGAACTATGTAAATAAAAGCCCTAATAGCAGCTTACATGTTTAATGTGTCAACTGTTCTAGAGAGGTGGATAGAACCCTAAAAGACATAATTTACTTTTTCTGCATCTATACAGTTCAGTTAAACTCTTTTCAAAACGCTTAGATTGTATTCTAACTTCCATTTTCTTTTATGTACAACAATAGAATAGGGTAAACCTAGAGGAAATAGAAGGCTAGAGAAGGGGGCAAAAATTTAGGAAAACTTTGAGTCAAGTACTAAAATTGATTGGGAGCAGCAAAAGTCCATGAAAATATTTATAATTCAAATCTTTAAATACTTAGAACTGGGTGTTTGTTTGTTTGTTTTTTAAAAACACATTATTATGGGAAATTTCAAATGTACACAAAAATAGTTTACAAACCCCCAGATACCCATCAGGTAGCTTCATCAATTTTTAACTCATTGCCAATGTGTTTCATCTATGCCCCAAACCAATTCCCTGTGCCTCCCTGAATTTTTTTTTATTATTGATTTCAGAGAGGGAGAGGGAGAGAGAGCTATAGAAACATCAATGATGAGAGAGGATCATTGGTCAGCTGCCTCCTGCACGCCTCCTACTGGGGATTGAGCCCGCAACCCAAGCATGTGCCCCCGACCAGAATCGAACCCGGGACCCTTCAGTGTGCAGACCAACCGTCTATCCACTGAGCCAAGCCAGCTAGGGCTCCCTGAATTATTTTTAAGAAAATCCCAGATACCTCATCACTTCATCAGTAAATACATTTTGTTTTTCATTTGTTTTTCATTCGTTTTTCATACAATCATCAGTTTGTTCTCATTTTTCTGGGCACTTACGTTCCATACAGTCATCACAAACTCTGAATTAGCAAATACTGAACCCATTGCTCTTAGAGGAAATACAAGCCTCTGGTCACATTTTTGTCAATTGGTCAATATATAACCTTGTTTTATGTGTATTCCTGAAAACCTGAACTGTTATTGATTAATTGCTGGAGGCTAAATGTGGACAAGTCTGGGAGAAAAAAAAAACTCCAAGGGGAGCCAGTCATTGAGGGAGTCCTCTCACTTTTGTGAGTTTTATCTCCTGAAGCTCTACCAAGTTCTCGCAGTTATTATCAGAGGAAAAAAATCTCCCTTTGCTTCCAGCAGGGGAAAGGAAAAGGAACCATTTTGAAACATGCCAGGGCGCTCTGTTCTTCTTACCAAGCCTGCTCTCAGGAGAAGCTATTTACCAGAGCCTGACCTGCTGCTGGCTATTCTGGGAGCCTAACTGACTTGGGGGGAGGGAAATAACCAACCCCAGTCCCCTCTAGCCATCCTGTTCCACCGAATGCGGGGGTAGGGTAGAGGAGTTCAGGCAGAGAAAAACTTGTAAAGTGCACAATCCTGAGGCACAGATCTATTGTGATCCAATCATAGATGTAGGATACTTACCCTCCCCATCTACACCTGACAACACATCAGTGAAGGCTTACTCACACCATCTCCAGCTATCAAGTAAGATCCTATCTGGCTATCAAGAGAAGAGAAAACTATAAGACACACTAAAAGGCAAAAAAAAAAAAAAAAAAAAAAAAAAAAAAACAGTTTGAAGAGACAGCAAGCTTCAGAATAAAACTGATATGGCAGGGATGTTGGAATTATCAGACCAGGAATTTAAAACATATGTAATTAAAATGCTAAAGGCTGTGATGGATAAAAGATAGACAACATGCAAGAACAGATGGGAAATGTAAGCAGAGGGATGGAAATTCTAAGAAAAAAGCAAACAAAACAAAATGCTGGGTATAAAAAAATAAAGAATGCCTTTGGTGGGTTTATGAGTAGACTGAACATGACTAAGGAGAGACTCTCTGAGCTTAAGGATATGGCAATAGAAACTTCAAAACTAGAAGGCTATCAGAAAAAAAAAACAAACAGCTGGGGAAAACAACAACAGAATACCCAAGAACTGTATGACAACTACAAAAGAGGTGACATATATGTAATGGAATACCAGAAGGAGAAGAAAGAGAGAAAAGAACAAAGGCAATATTTTAAACAATAATGACTGAATTTCCCCCAAATTAATGTCAGATATCAAACTACAGATCCAGAAAGTTCAGAGAACTCATACTTCCCCTGAAGTAGTATAGTGTTATTAGAAAGTGGACTTGGATTAGTTGTAAATGTATATTACAAATTTTAGGAAAACCACTAAAAAAAGTAATAAAACAACTATATCTGATATGCTAGGAAAGGAAAAGAAATGAAATCATACAAAATGCTCTATTAAAACCACAAAAGGCAGAGAAAGAGTTGAAGACACCCAGAAGTGAGAGTGCTGGGTCATATGGTAATTCTATTTTTAATTTTGGAGGGCTTTCCATGCTGTTTTTCTATGGTGGCTATCCCAATTCACATTCTGATCAAGAGTATACAAGTGTGCCCTTTTCTCCATACTCTTGTCAATACTTACGTTTTGAATTTTATTTTCTTTCAGTTTTAGTGAAATATAATTGCAAATACTGTATTTTATAAGTTTTAGAGGTACAGCATAATGACTTGACTTATAAGAAACCCACTTTAAATGTAAAGCCCTATATAGATTAAAACTAAAAGGACGAAGAAAAATATACCACGCTAACACCAAACCAAAAAAAGCAGGAGTAGCTATATTAATTTCAGACAGAGCAGACTTCAAAGCAAGGATAATTATCTGGGATAACAAGGGGCATTACATAATGATAAAGGGGTTAATTCTCTAAGAAAACATAACAATTTTCACATGTAAATGCCTAACAACAGAGCACCAAAATACATGGGGCAAAAACTAATAGAACTTCAAGGTAAAATAGATGAATCAATTATTATAGTTGGAGACTTCAACATCTTCCTATCAGAAAAGGACAGACCCAGGAAAGACACAAACTCATCAACACCTTTGACCAACTGGATATAATGGACATCTATTGACTATTTTACTCAATAACAGCAGAATAGACACATTCTTCTCAAACTCACATGGAACATTCACCAAGATAAAATGGCATCCCATTTTACTTAGAATAAAATTAAAACTTTTCCGTGACTTACAACAGTCTTGGTGAGGTTACCCTTGCTAATTTTTCAAGCTCATCTGGCACTGCTCTCCCTCTCTTCCACTACCTCCAGACATACAGGTTTTATTTCTATTCTGTGAATTCCTCAAAATCATTCTCCACCTTCAGGCCATTTCACGTTCTGTTTCCTTTGCCTAGAATATTCTTTCCCCCAGATATTTATATGATTAGTTCTTTCTTGTCTTTTAAATCTCAATTTGAATCTTACCTAAAAAGCCAGTTCTTCTTGGTCTAATAGATGCTAAGTGAAATAATCCAGTCAAGAGAATGATAAGTAGCACATTATTTCACTTACATGTGGAATCTAATGAACAAAATAAACTAACAGAGTGGAGACAGACTCACGGATACAGAGAACAGACTGACAGCTGTCAGCGGGGAGGGGGTTGAGGGCTGGATGAGAAGGGTAAAGGGATTAAGCAAAGAAAAAAAAGAAATACTCATGAACACAGACAACAGTACGGTGATTACCCGAGGGAAGGGGGTATAAGGAAAGGTAAAAGAAGGGAAAGTGGGGATCAATGGTGATGGAAGGAGACTTGACTTGGGGTGGCAAACACACAATAACAATATACAGATGACACATTGAAGAACTGTATACCTGAAATCTGTATAATTTTATTAACCAATGTCACCCCAATAAATTAAAAAAGTATTTTATTTAAAAAGAAAATGAGTTCTTTAAAATCTTGCTGCTCTTATTTATAACAGCCTAGTTTACGTAATTGTGTATGGTGGTTATCTAAAATAAAATAGGAAATACATGAGAAGGATCCAGTTTGAAGAGATTGAGTTTAATTTAGAACCTGTTGAGTTTGAGATAGAATGTCACCAGCATAGATGGAACTGGTCCCCAGGAAAGTTACATAGTTCAATATATAGTTACCAGTGCATAGGTTGCATGAGAATTCATAGATTTGTCTCAAGTAATCAGAAAAGAAAGACTATACAAGGATTGATGGTAGAAGACTATGAAACGCCACCCATTTCATTGATGAGTATAGGAAAAGATACCAAAATGGCCTGGGGATAAAAGTAGCAAGAAAATAAGTGAAGAAGGGGAACACAGAGCAAAGGAGAAAGACATTTTCAGAAGAATGAAGTGACAAAACCAATAAGAAAGTAAAAGTATATATATATATATAAAAGGACAAACTAAAAAGCACTCATTGCTTTGGAACTGAGAGATCACTGATGGTCTGGGCTAGATCATCAAGTCCAATTGCAATGGATTGAAGATAAAGAGTTGGAGGAGATGACAGTCAACTACTTATTGAATGGTTGTCTTCTTCACCAGATTTTAATCCCTACAAGGGCAGAACCCAATCAGTCCAGTATATTCATGTTTTCCAGAACTCACCAAAGTGTTAAACATATAGTAGGAACTCCTACCCTCAATATAAACAGGAGGGGTCAGGGAAGGTAAAGAGCAAATGAAGACTGGGGAGGGAGGGAGGGAGGGAGGGAGGGAGAGGGAGGGAGGGAGGGAGGGAGGGAGGGAGGGAGGAAAGAAGAAAAAGTAATGGAGAAAGGAAGAGGGGGGGAAAGAGGAAGAGAAAAAAAATGATACAGCAGTGGGAAGAGAGGACTTAATTATTTTCAAGGCAGAAACATATTGAGCATATTTTTATGTGCATGCAAGAATAACCAAATGGGAAAATTTAAGACACAGAAAAAAGACAAATAGAAAGAGCTCTGTGAAAGGGTATGAGATGGGATCAGGAAGTAGAGGAAGAATTATATATTCATAATGGAATGAAAATTAAGTAAGACTGGCAGAATATTAAAAGACATAAATGACCTATCAAGGGTAATTTTTTTTAAATATATATTTTATTGATTTTTTACAGAGAGGAAGGGAAGGAGAGAGAGAGAGAGAGAAACATCAATGAGAGAGAAACATTGATCAGCTGCCCACCTCCCACTGGAGATGTGCCCGCAACCAAGTTACATGCCTTTGACTGGAATCGAACCTGGGACCTTTCAGTCTGAAGGCCAACGCTCTATCCACTGAGCCAAACTAGCCAGGGCAAGGGTAATTTTTAAATTGTTTCATTGTACTATTATTTTATTTGTTTAATAATGCAATTATGTGAAATAACAAATATATATATGTTCAAATTCATATTCTTGACTGAATACATAATAAACCAGTTATAATTTGTACTTGTATCAGAATTTTTCTTTTTTAGAAAAATTTTCTACTTTAGCTATAAAACACATTACCTCTGAAGGTGAGGTAGAAATAGAACCACGGATAAGGAAAAATTATTCTTAATTTTCATATAACATAAATGACAGAATTTCACTTAGAACTCATTTAGAAATGACTTTTAGAACTAATAAGTGAATTTAGTAAAGTTGCAGGACATAAAAATCAATATTCAAAAATCTGTTGCATTGCTATACACTAATAAAAAAACCATCAGAAAGAAAAAATAAAGAAAACAATCTCAATTACATCAAAAAGAATAAAATGCCTAGAAATAAATTTAAGCAAGGATGTGAAAGACCTGCATATTGAAAACTACAAGAAATTAATGAAAGAGATTGAAGACACAAACAAATGGACAGATTTATCAGAACAATCAATATTATTAAAATGTTCATACTATTCAAAGCAATCTATAGATTCAATGCAATCCCTATCAAAATTCCCTGGGCATTTTTCAAAGAAATTTGTATAGAATCACAATAAAATCTCAAATAACCAAATCAATCTTGAGAAAGGACAAAGCTGGAGGCATTACACTCCCAGGTTTCAAAGTATATTACAAAGCAATCAAAACAGTACGGTATTGGGATAAAACAGACACATAGATCAATGGAACAGAACAAAGATCCCGGAAATAAGCCCACACACATATGGTCAATTAATTTATGACAAAATTGCCAAGAATATACAATGGAGAAAGGAGAATTTCTCCAACAATGGTGTTAGGAAAACTGACAGACACATGCAACAGAATGAAACTCAACCACTAGTTTACACTGTACCCCAAAATTAAATCAAAATGGATTAATGACTTGAACATAAAACCTGAAACCATCTAACCTAATAAAAGGGTAATATGCTAATTAGACCAGGAGACCTACCAGACATCCTTCCGGACAAAGCCATGGTGGCGGGGCCGAGGCAGAGGTGGTTAGGGGCGGTCAGGCCAGCAGGGGGGGACAGTTGGGGGTGAGCAGGCCAGCAGGCAGGTGAGCGGTTAGGAGCCAGGGGTCCCAGATTGCAAGAGGGAGGTCCAGCTGCCGGTTTAGGCCCGATCCCACAGGGCAGTCAGACATCCCCCAAGGGGTCCCAGATTGGAGAGGGTGCAGGTTGGGCTGAGGGACACCCCACCCCCCGCCGTGCATGAATTTTGTGCACAGGGCCACTAGTATAAAACTTATCAAAGAAAACCTAGGGAGCAAGCTTCTTAATGTAAATCTTGGTAATCGTTTTTTGTAAATGACACCAACAGCAAAACTGAATAAGTGGGACTACATCATACTAAAAAGCTTCTGAACAGCGAAGGAAGCCAACACAATGATAAGGAGTTAATATCCAAAAAATATATATAAGAAACTCATACAACTCAGGAACGAAACAAAAATATCTGATTAAAAATGGGCAAAAAACTTGAATAGACATTTTGCCAAAGAAGACATGCAAACGGCCAGTAGGCACATGAACCAGTGCTCAGCATCACTGATCATCAGGGAAATGCACATCAAAACCATAATGAGACATTTCATACCTGTTAGGATGGCTGTCATCAAAAAGAAAAAACTTAAGTGTTGTCAGAATATGGAGAAAAAGGAGCCCTGGCTCACTGTGGGTGGGAATGTAAATTGGTGCAGCCAGTATGGAAAACAGTACGGAGTAGGTTCCTTTAAAAATGTAAACCTAGAACTACCATATGAATAGCAATTCCACTTTTGGGTATTTATCCAAAGAAAACAAAAACACTAACTTGAAAATATATCTGTACCACATTATTTACAATAACCAAGATATGAAAATAACCTAGGCCCATCAATGGATGAATGGATAAAGAAATTGTGGCGTATATATATGAATATTATTCAGCCATAAAAAATTAAATCTTGCCATATGAGACAACACTGATGAACCTCATAAGTGAAATACATCAGACAGAGAAAGACAAATAACATATGATCTCTCTTATATGTGGAATCTTAAACAAACAAACAAACACAAAAACAAGTTTATTGATAAAGAGAACAAATTGGCAGTTGCCAGAGGTGGGGAGTGGGGCAGGAGAGAAAAGGTGAAGTGGTCAACATGTAAAAAGGAAAAGAAAATTTTTTAAATTAATCTCATATTTTTAAAATTGCTCTGCTTTGCCGGTATCAGAACCAATAGAGGTCAAGAGAAGAAATAGAAATAAGGTTTGTTGTTTGTTATTTAAAAAAAAAAAAAAAAACAGAGCCTAGTCTAAGTCTCACCTATTTTAGTCCATGTCCTTTGAGGTATATAAACTTCTCCCCACCTCTAGAGAAAAAAAAAAAGTGAATAGTGACTAAACTCTACTGCAGAGTTGTGTTAATGTAGCCAAATGTCTTGTTTACCAAAATTGAACTGTCATAACATTTGTCCTATCCGTTCCTACCTAGAGGACAAGGCTCTACTGATTTCTTTGTGCTTTTCTAAAACCTTACTTTGGCCTCACCCCTAAACCCAAGGAAACAAATCTGAGCCTTACCTCATTTGTATCTTAGCTGAAAACAGGCAACAAGTACAAATTTATTTAATGCCTCAAAAACCAAGTGTCTAATAGGACCTAACATCCAATTTCTCAATTCTGTTTCATAGTTTATCTGTCAGGGCTGACCTTTAAGGTCATTTTGGACGAAAACAGTGAGACTCAGGAATTTGGAGTATCTTGATGATATGCCATTAGTGATCAACAAAATTAGGACTAGAAATTGAGTTTTCTGGTTCCCAAACCAATTCATTTCTCACCACCCATGGAGTGCGCTTTTAAAGTACTTGCAAATATTTACACGTGACTAGTGGAATCCCTTCTGATCCTTCTAAAACAGTGGTTCTCAACCTTGGCTGCACATTAGAATCACCTGGGAATCTTTTTAAAATCCTAATTTCTGGGCCTCATCCTTCTTTGTTATGGGGTGGGGCCACGACATTAGTAACAAAGAAACAGAATTTCCAGAGGACGAGGCCCAGAAATCAGGATTTTAAAAAGATTCCCAGGTGATTCTAATGGGCAGCCAAGGTTGCGAACCACTGCTCTAAAACCTTTTTTTTTTTCTCATTCCACTTTTCTATCTTAATCGTTCCCACTTTCACTAATTCAGAAGACAGTTATCCTGTTTATTAGTAAGCAGAACCTATGTGCCCATTTGCTTTGGGATCTTTTTCTTGCTCGTCCGTGTCTCGTGCAGTGGGGATGGCATTATGAACAAGGGGAGGCTGGCCTTGGTCTATTGCATTTGCAGAGCTAGTTTATCTAGAGAAAACTGAAACAAATGGCTTGTTAGAATTTTGTGGCTGGTTTTTGCTTTATGTGCAGATTCCTGTCACAGGAGCAACTGAAAGTTCTGTGGGAGGAACTGTGGGTCCCATGCCTCCTCTGCACCCCCAGAGCCTCTCAGCCCTGATGCTTCCTGTTCCGGCGCTGTGTGGACTCTGACACTCCCAGGTGCACCCGCCTGAGCCTGGGGCACTCACCTCCACCTGAGGCACCCGCCTGTGCCTGTGCGAGGCCCTCCTGGGCACCCCTCACTCCCACCCCACCCCCAAATGCGCACTCAACTGAAATGCAGGCGGCTTTTACACTCCAGGATTCTTTTGACCAATGGATGAAAGGAGCCATTTGGATAAATTTTTCCACCTTTCACTCCAGGCCCATCATGGCCCTGCACACAGTCTCTTCCAGACTCAAGCAAACCCTTTTCCCCTCAAACTCCAAGAATTCAGTTATTTGAGCCTTTGAACGCCCATTCCTTCTAATTCTTTGGAAAGAATTGAAATTAGGTTGTTGAGAGGAGAATAAAGGAAGAAAAATAGTGGGGAATTGCAATGCTTTAAGAGCATGATACACCACATTCATTCCAGAGAGGGGCAGCACTGGTGATAGGTGACACAACCAAAAATCATCCTTCACTTACACGTCTTGGCACATTGAGGGAGAAATGGAGACTTCAACAATACGTCTTTGAATCCTCTTACATCCATTATTGCTCCCCCTTGTCCTCACTACTCAAGCCTCTCTGGCAAAACATCTCTGCCCAGCCTGTACTTTTAGCATTCACACCTTCCCCTCTCCATTTTTTATAACATTCATACCATACCTTTTCTTAAAGGTCCCTTCCCTCTACTCTCCTGCCTTTTGGACACTGACTCTGTGCGCCTCCAAATCTCCACCATAAACAACAGTAGCACCTGGAGAAGCTTTTAAGTAATGAACATACCTGAAGGTGGCAGGACGGGTCGGGATCAGTTTTGTTGCCGTGGTTCTCAGAGCAGAGTCCCTGGAGCAGCATCCACGAGGGCTGGACCTTGATGGAAATGGAAATTCTCAAGACCCGTCCAGACCTACTGAATTAGGAACTCTGGGAGTAGGGCCCAGGGATCTGTTTTCACAAGCCCTCTAGGTGTTTCTGATGTGAGCTGATGTTTAAGAGCATATATATGCTGGTAACCATTGCCACGTGGCTCTCATTCAGCCTACCCTCGCCGTATATCAGAGTCACCTGGGAGCAATTAAAACCTATAGATTCCTGGGACTTACCCTCGGAGATCAGTTTCAATGGGACTGTGATGGGCCCCAGAGTGTTTAGATTATTTCACTGTTCGTCCAGGGTACTAAAACATTGCAATATCCTCAAATAAAAATTAAATAGGAAAACAATTTTTTTCTATTGGGGGGAGAGGGTTGGGGTGTGGAGGAGGGAGAGGATAGTGCTGATATAAGGGGAGGTTTCTGATTAAAGTTTGAAGTGTTTAGATATGTTTAGATATGTTTATAACCTTTAAGGTAATCATTAATATAGAGCAAGGCTGCATGTTCAATTTTTTAAAACATGCTTCAATAAAATCCACAAATGGTCTTTAATATTTCTGAGCACATGTGGTAGAACTGCTTAAAGTAAGCAGAACTATTCCAAGCATCATGGACACCTAGACTGGCCACAGGGCACTGTGGTTCACTGATGGCTGGCCAGGTGCCTTCCCCCTTAACAAATTTAGCAACCTTTTCAGTTGGTGCCCTGGGCAACTGGCCTCCTCACACTCCCTCTCGGCCCCCAATCCTTTGGAACACAGCTACAATTCTGCTAATGTCTTCAGACAAAGGCATCATTTTATTCAGCTTTTATTAATAGCAGCAAGTGTTAGAAACTTTGTAGACTGAACCCTGTGGGGAGAAAAGCGATAGACCTGGTGTGGATTTAAGCATTATGCCACCTCGTCAGGCCATTTTTCCACTTCCTTTTCATAAGGACCAAAATAGACAATGGGAAAAACACCAACTGCAATTTTCCAAGTGGAAATAAGACACTGCTTTGGGGTTCACTAGTAAAGTTTATGTTTAGATAAAATAACAAGCAGTCATACAAATCTCTACCTTTTCTGGCCTAATCGGCTTCCATTACCACCAGCTGATTTGATTGGGGAATTTTTTTTTTCAACCTAAGTAATCATATGGCATGTAGTTAGGAGCAGCATACCCTTCTTGATTTTAGAAAATTAAGGGTTGACCAATGGATTCAACTTTCAGTATTTTCATCTTGGTTGCATGAATTACCTTGATTTTCTCCTAGCAATACAATTAGCCATAAATCCTGAGTGTTATCTGATTACTCCAGGAGCAATGACTAAGCTACAGTTCAGGGAAAACCACCAAAAGGCCTGTGGTATTTACGAGGAACTTGAGTGCCAGCTTGTCTCGATGCCCAACAACAATAAAACATTTTTAATATCCATTTTATGCTTGTAGTAGGCTAAGTGAGCATAAAGGAAATACATGAGAGGCAGACTGGTTATCCTCCCAATGAAAGCACATCTGTTCTTTTGCTCATGATATGCTCAACTGTGCTGGGAACAGAAACTCACTGCAGAAGCTACCTACTGAGAATCCCATAAAATCTGGAATCTTGTCTTTGAAGTTGTCTGCAGAACTCAAGGAAAACAAAAGTTGAAGGAAACAGTATGGAGGCAATTTGAACACTGGTCCATGTCAGACACTATTGTGTCTTTAAACGCGTGACTAACTTGTCAGTGGCTTTAGACATGCAGTAGAGGGCTCAGTGAGGGGGGGGACTTGACTTTTCCGCCCACAAGCTGTTGAAATACAGAGCCTGGAAGTAGCTGGGGAAGAAGTGGGCAAATTTGCATGAGGCCGTTTCAACCCTTTCTGAGTTTCCTAGTGACTGACACCTGTCGGAAGACCAAGCAGGACCTGGCCAAAGGCCCAGTGGGAAGACATAAAAATACGCACTGTGGTAGAGACCAGACAAAGAAGGTAGATGACCCTGTCACCCCCAGAAAATGAAACATGAACTCGGCCCCAGCCCTTAGCCATTTTCTGTGTAGTCTGCTGATTAGTCAGATACATTGAGCCAAAGGTACAACTGGACTTTTTCTGCTTCAAGATTGCATGATTGTGGAAGAGAATTACCTCCTCCAAAGATACCAGTGTATTAAGGCCCCCAAGAATGTTTCTCACCAAAGCATATGTAGTGTGGGAATTTATTTCTTGGCACAAGTTATAAAAGCGAATGCCTGGGCTCTCAGATCCCTCGGATCACTGGGTTATTTTCGGCGGGCGGGGGGGTCTTTACAATTTTTAATGCATTATGTTTTCCTCCGCATTTCCCCCAAATCATATGCAGACTGCCAACCATACTTTTTGAATCAATACATGCGGCTTCATAGAAATGGGAACCAGAAAAAAAGATGTTTTGATGTTCTCACATTTTTTAACCTCAGATTTTTATGCAATTGCAAGTATTATATGTACAACTTTGAATCCTGCTTTATTCATTTAACTATATCATATGAATACTTTGCATTATTAAACACTTTTACAAAAACATTTGAATGGCTGATACTATTCTCTCCAGGGGATAAATCATAGGTCTCTTAAACAATCCTCCAATCATTGACATCAAGCTAAATTTGAAGTATAAAAGGGAACCTACTCTTACTTCAGCTCTGAAGAACTAGGAACTAATCAGTGGGTACTGCTCTCAGAGTTGGTACCTAAAATGCTATTGCAATCAGTAAATTATATATCATGTCACACTTGATCAATTTTTACCATATTAACAGTGATTACACGTTTCTCCAGTTTCACAGGGAAATCAAATAATTGACCACAGCTGGCAATATTTTATTTTACATGGAACACCGCAGCTGGAGGAATGCCAGCCTAACCTTGAACAGGGCTGGAAATTGACTGCAAACATTTAGGGGCAATGTCTTGTGCTGGCTGACTTTCCCTCCTTTGCTAACCTTTCACTGGGTGTCTGAATATTTTCAAAAGTACTCATTGGCGTTACATCGCCTTCGCTGGGGCCCAAGGAGAACCTAGGAGCCCAGCAAGCTGTATCCCCAAAATGCAAAACAACCCCTGATCATGTAGGATATGTCAGAGGCACTTCTAAACGTCTGTGGAAACTGGAAGCGTTTGATCCCCTCCGTTTTTACAGCCTCTTGCAATCATTAAGCAAGGACAGTCACGTCAGAGAATATGTTTTGAATACCAGTAATTCTTGCCACAGAATCTTTATAAGCAAGAATAAAAATGAGAAGAGCAAGAGAAAAAGAAAAAATGTTCCTACCCCTTAGGTTTACAACCTCTTCCTGATACTCACCATGTGTTGCCTAAATCAAATGATTAAACACAGAAGCGTCCTGAGTGTATGTGTGGTGCAGCCGTATTAATATTAGGTTTATCCATTCGGCAGGAATGTTATTTTGTAGTCACAATAGTTTTATTAGAGAGAAATGTCATTCTACCCACATAATCCACAGAATTTTAATCAACATGCTGTATGATTTAGTCTTTCATTTCCCTGAAGATGATTAGTTTTCACTGGGCACTGTAAGAAAAAGGGGGGAAATAGTCATAGGGAACATTTTCTAGGACATATTCTTGATTTACTAAAAATAGAGACAGACACAAAGAATCCAGTCTTATTACAGAGGCTTTTTTTTTGTTTTTAATTTTATTGATTTTTTACAGAGAGGAAGGGAGAGGGAGAGGAATAGAGAGTTAGAAACATCGATGAGAGAGAAACTTTGATTCAGCTGCCTCCTGCACACTCCCTACTGGGGATGTGCCCGCAACCAAGGTACATGCCCTTGACCGGAATCAAACCCAGGACCCCTCAGTCCGCAGGCCAACGCTCTATCCATTGAGCCAGACCGGTTAGGACTACAGAGGCTTTTTACTTGACAGGACAAAGAATGCTGCTGTCTACATAGTAAAGCACTTACCATCTACACTTGAGATAACAAAAATAATCCTTAAAAAATTAAATTACTACAATATGTCATACCCTAATCTTAAACACATAACTAAGGATCAATTGGAGTCAGCTGATAAAAAAATATTTTCACTTCTAATAAATAGCATATCCATATATTTATATATACAGAATATATATATAAAATCTATCTCACAAATTCTGGCCTTCTATAATATCATGTCAATTTTAAAACTTTGATAAATCAGCAATTTAAAACCTGTGTATATTTTTAGTAAGTACACATCAACATAAGAATGTAAGTTATTTACTTTCAATTTTAAAGTGTAGGTTTGCAATGTCTGTTTTCATGACAAACAATTTTCTAAGTTAAACTATTCTATTTTAGCAGGCTTTGAGCTTTTATTTTCGGTATTTTCAGAATCTTGCTTTTAGAAAATGTTGAGTGACAGCTTTAAGTATGCCTCCAGGTTCTCTGGGTTAATGTGGATGTAGCTGCCACACACGCTATACCAGCAGGGAAACGCTTTGGGGTGAGAGAAATCTCATAGACATTTTAGCCCAGGAAGTATTTCAATAACGCCTCAAACGGAGGTGTGGTTTAGAGCTTAGAAGAGTTTATAAATAATTGTAAGTGGTAAAATATATGTCAAAATCGAAACCTATCAGTAACAAGAGAATAACTTCACACAATTTTAAAAGCTGGTAACTTCAGTTTGTGTTACCATGCCAGCAAATGCCACCTTTATTTTTTAAATTCAGCCTACACGTCTGTAGCCCCTTCCTTCCACGGGTGTCAAGTGGACCTGTTGTGTTGGTAGAGTGTCTTTTGTACCATCACGTGTGGGAATTTAGTAACCTTTCTGCCACCACAACTAGAAATCACGAAGAGGTATGTGTTCGTTCAGTATAAATTCTTAGCATTGATAGTTGGCCCAGGACTGGTAAAGTTATTAAACTGGCTCATATCTGATTCACTGTGTTTCTGCCTTGGTAAAATAAGCATTCCGCTAGGGTCCTCATGCTAAGGCTAGACACCAGTTTATAGGGCAAGAAGGCAACAGGCAATTTAACTTTCAGTTAAGTGTTTTTCCATTAATTGGACCACACATTCTCCCAAACACCATTGCACTCGGTTTGGTGCTGAGAAGATTTGAAGCGTTTTGTGTGTCTTTTGTTAGTTCCAGCATACAGCTTATCCTTGATTTAGCAGACTACAGTTATACTTTTCTTAATTGCTTTTCATGCATAGTTGGGAGAAACAGCAGGCAGCCTTTAAGCAAAGGTTTTGTGGCCTAAAATGGTAGCTTAACGTGCCTCCTGCCCTGTGTTTAATTAGCATGCCAAAGCAGCTCCAGACTGTAGAAGACAGGGTCAACCAAACTACACATACAACCAATTTTATTGACATACAAAACAAGGGCAAAATTATCTGCAATCAATTTATCCTGTGCACTTAACTAAAGAATACGATAGACAGGGGAAGGTCTAGCTAGTTTTCCCGAAGTTAAATCAATCTTTTCCAAAGTTAAATTTGGAAAGTCAGAAATTTAAGCTCTTTTTCTTTCCATTAGTGGCTGATTAAAAGTTATCCATTTTCTCAGTCTTCAAGCTTTAACAAAAGCCACACTTGGCAACAATGAGATAAAGACCTCATATTCATTCGAGGTTTTTCTATTAATAAAAAGTGATCTTTTTTTTTAACCAAAGAAAGGCAAACAAAATAAGTATCCTACGAGGGTATTTTATGGATAATGCAGTCACCAGTGATATTTCGGATAGCCACACGTGTCCTGAGTTGTTCAGTTGCTCATGTTACTGGAAACATGTACACCATGTGGGTGGCTGAGGAGGCCGGAGGGGCAGGATAGAAGCTCCTTGGGTGGAATCTGGCTCTGTGAGCCGGATCCAGGGGCAGTTCCCAGGCAGACGCAGCACATTCAGCTGGTGCCGCAACTGCTCTCTGGAGCCAGTGGCACCTGTCACCTGGAAGGCCTGTTAGAGCTCCAAGGTGACAGCTGTATCTCCAGCAATTCACCCCGGAGCCCGGCTACAGCAGCATGAACGACTGTCAGACCCTTTGCCGTATCCCAGCCAGAGGGAGGAATGGGGCACTTTTCAGTTTGCCTTGGGGTTGTTGACTTCTTAATGACTTAGGTTTGACTCTGGACATCACTACAGGCTGATGGCTGCAGAAAGTCTGAGTTGGAGGCAGAGATGATAAAGGGTGTAATCTCATAAGGAAATAGCTTGGGGTGCCTGTTCTACCTGCCCTATTTAGTTTACATACCAAAAATTCTAAAACAGGAAGAATTTGAAACTGTATTACTTCTCTTTCCAGCATTATCAGCAAGGTCTCCTGAAATCATTCCATTATAATCCTATTGTAGTCTTTGCCTCCTTTCCTACTGTTCTAAAATATTTTGTCTTACCATTAATTTGTACTTCTTTAGGGTTCAACACTCTAAAGTCAAGTAACCCAGAAAGTATTATTTCTACCCCTAAGTTCTTATGTTGGCTTTCCTGTTGTGTTTATCCTTTTATGCTGCCTTCTTCATGCCTACCTTCTTCTTTTTTTTTTTTTTTTCTAAATTAGACTTCTAGTCAAACACTAGGTTTCAGATAAGCATTTCAGGAATTGTGTGTATGAGAGCAGTAAAAGATAGACTCCCATAAAGATAAGATAAAAACTCCTAGATCATCAACTCTCATCAAAAAGAAGAGAAAAACCTGAAGAAAAGGGTTCTAAAAGAAGATAGAAACTAACTCATACAAAATTCATTCATGAAAAGGTTTATATAGAGTTGAATGCCAAGCTGACTCTGGCATTCTTCATGTTGCATAGCTACAGGGTCATTCCCTAAGAAACATACTTTGCAGCCTAATGATCTCCTTCCTGAATTCCAAAATTATTCCAATGCCTGTGTATTTTCTAAAATTCTAATCGATGAGTGAAATTGTTTAAGAATAATGCAACTTTTACTGCATTTGCAACTACTGATATATATATATATATCATATGGCATAATATGCTAATTAGACTGGATATCCTTCCGGACAAAGCGGGGGCTGGAGGGAAACCCAGGTCCCGGGTGCCAGAGGGAAGCCAGTGCCAGCATCTGAGGGAAGGAAGGCCTACTCTTGCACGAATTTCATGCATCAGGCCTATACTCTGTGTGTGTGTGTGTGTGTGTGTGTGTGTGTGTGTGTGTGTGTATTCCCTAAGGAAGAAGTAAGAATATTTTGAAATACCTGCTTAGCAAATTACTTCCCCCTTATAATACAGTATCTCCATTTCATAGCTCTTTGAAATTGTCTCTCATGCTATGGACACACACACAAATATGAATTTGTCAGGATCCTAACCCTCAAATAGCGTTTAATTATAGTTGACACTAAGAACTTTCAGTTACACTTGGAAGAAATTAGAGAGCCAATTAGCCAACACTTGTCTTTCTTGCTTCTTTGCAATATACATATATATTGCCAATATATATATTTCACTCTGGGGAAACAGCTTATAACTGAAGCCTCCCAAAGTGAAGGTCTTAATCCACAAGCAAACACAATATTAGCCACATTTCGTGTATGCTTTCAAAGCCTAGTCTGCTCATTGATTGGAATGATTCAGTGGTGGTGCTATAATTGTTTCTCACTGTCCACTAACAAATGTAAACTAACTGATAACAAAGTTATGATTTATTAAGACGATGTAAATATTTCACATACCTAATTCATTCCTGCACCCTGGAGTGAGATTAAGTGATGAAGAATAATGTCTCACTCCATAATCCTGCTCCTTTATCACCTTCAAGGGGATATCAGCATATATTTATACATATAAAGTCATATCCATTATAATATTAATAAATGCCTTCCTCAATATGCCTAATACAACTTTTTGTGATTATTGCAACCCTCTGGCAGTACTTCTGCTCAACCCCTATCATCTTTTTATTAAGAATCCTATAGTTCCATATGAAAGTAACTCTTCAATTGAGGATTTCTACTCATTCAAGTTTAGAGGTTATGTCATGTCTCAATTAAATTACTGAATGAAGAACCAGTAGAAATGGAACCTTACACAGTTTAAAAATATGTTGCATTTACCAAATATATGTTGGTAGCTCTCAAATTTTTGCCTATAGCTTTCTTCTAAATTTCAGATGGTTCTGAAATTTAGTCAAATACTCATGTATTTGACTGCCCATTCAACATCTCCGTTTAGTAACAAATATCTCCAACTTAATACAACCAAATCAGAGCTCTTTATTCCTCCTCAACTTCATCCACCCAATTTTTTTTCCTTTTCCTAGGCCTTCCCCACTCTAGAAAGTAGCACTATCATCAATCCAATAGCTCAAATCAGAAAATTACTTGGGTCATTTTTGACTTCACACTCTTCTCAGCTCCCTATATCCTACTCATCAGCTAGTCCTATGATTTCAAAATCTAATATGTATCTTAAATCTGTCTACTTCCCCCCATAGCCATAACCACCATTTTAATCCAAAAGCAACATCAGTCATCTCTCACCTGGAATATTGCAACAGCCTCCTTTCTCTAATCGTGCCCCCAACCCGAGATAACTATTCTCCTTACAGAGCCTGGGTAATCTTTCAAAAACATAAATCTGATCATGTCATTCTCTTGCTTGACAAGGTTTTACATATTACTTTGATTAAAACAAAATTCCATTATATGGCCATCATGGCCCTACATGTCTGCCCTTGCCAACTTCTCTAAATGTACCTCCTACCTCTCCCTTCCTCCCCCATTCTACTCCCTCCACAGGTCCTTCAAGTCGCTCGGCAATTTCCAGCTTCAGGATTTTCAAATGTCCACCTGGACCGCCCTCCTACATCAGACATGTTGGGCTCCTCCTCATCCTATTAGAACCAACCAACATGTTTCTTCCTCAGAGAAATCTTCCCTAACCGCCAAGCACTCATCCAGATTTTGTGATCACTTTAAGGAAACTTTTTATTGAAAAATAATGTTTTTAATCTAAAGTTTGCAAATTTTACAGAAACACATGATCATGGAACTCCTCGGAACCTTGGAAGAGGCTGGAACAAGTGAAGGATGCTGAAGCTTAGCCTCAATGACTACTCTTTTCAGCAGGTCCTCTCCATTTCCACCTGCACCCACCCCGCAAGTCTATTATTGCACCCTATTTATGCTTCTTAGCACTTCTCACACCTGTCACTTGTCTTGTCTGTCTCCTGTGTCAGATTGCACATTCCAGCAGGGCAGGTGCCAGGCAAGAACACACTGCCAAACACCGCATCTGGCTCAGCAGCACTCAGTAAAGACTTGCCCGTGAGTGAAGAGTCCTCTGATAATACCAGCGCCAGATAAATGTAGAGAACCATTTGACAATTTAAATGTGCCTGTTGTTAAAGCAGGCTTGTTTTCCTTCCCTTTTTCCCATGGTAAGAAGTTTACAGCATGGCACGTTTCCTGGTGCAGAAGGAAGAATTCTAATGCCCTCTCTATCTACTCCAAGCCTCAGGAATTTTTAAAGCCACAGCCTAATTTAGAGACAAAAAAGCATTTGTCCCAGAGGGTTGGACTTGGTTACTTGGGTCAAAAACACCATGCTCTGTTTTGGAAGAAGAGCTGCCACATGGCTCTGGCTATGATGACATTAGACAGGGGCCAGGGTGCGAGCAACTTCTGCGGAGCCCTTGACTCTTTCTGGGCTCAGTCCTGTCCCACCTGGACACATCTGTGCACCTGTTTTTGTTAGTCAGCCTGAGCTCATCACTGCAGGACGTTCTCCCCCTCTCCAGGCTGTGGCCCTGAGAAGGGGGTCAGGGAAAGGGCCTGGAGTTTTATCTCCAAGGAGAGCTAACACCTCAGCCAGGTGTCTTTGGCACTAACACACTCCCTCCGCCTGAAGGAAAAAGTAGGGCTTGAAATTTTACTGACTTACTAATATGATATTTAACCTTGTCTGAAATACTTGCATATTTGGCTAACTGTAAAATGCTGAACAAGTCCTTGGGAGGAAAAAAAAGCATAACTTTTATCAAGTGCAACTAACTATTTCACGTAATTTAACATTTTCTTGTGCTAAGACCTGCAGTGTACCTTGCCAATAGCAGGAATAATGATTAAATTCTAGAATAAGCTACAAACAGAGATCCTTAAATGCCTTCCAGCATACTCCTTTTGAGTGGGAAAGGTGATATCCCATTCTTACCACCTTACACGGTTTATACTTGGTTTTACTTGGACTAGAGAAGAGTTAGTGGGGTTGCTTTCTAAAGAATGAGAGAAAAAATCTTGTCTGTGTTCCACTGAAAATCCCTCAAAGTCCTCAGAAAAGAATAAGCCACACCAATCCAGAAATGAACTCAAGGTTCTTTTGTATGTATAGGAACAAACTGCATTCCATCGTTGAGTGGCTTGGGATAGACATCATTTATTTATTTGTGGCAGGTTAAACAGGCAGCTGGAGTGTATATTTTATGGTTAATTAACCTGAGCTAGGTTAATTATGGTGGCAATTAAACCTCAATCCTATACCTTATAGATGGAACCTCACTGTGACTATCTGCAAATCCAAGCTACAATATGTCAAACACAAACCTCTGACTGGGAGCCGTTTCAGAATCAATTTACATTCAAATAAAAAGGCACTCCAGTGAGAGGCGTATTAAGATGTTTAAATTATGGGGCGTGTGGGATTCATCAAGCAAGGAAGGCTGTTGTAAATCAAGCTTATGGGGAATGGGTTAAACACACAAAAGGGTTTTAGTGCATGAGCAACACTTCCTAGTATCTTTTTTTTTTTTAGCAACTGAATAGGAAATGTTAAGGAAATAGCAAAGAATAAGTAAGGTTTTAAAAATAAAAACCACCAATCATATTTATAGTTTTTCACTCTTACTGGCATGCCAGCTTTAAAAATAGGGGGTAATTAGCTCGCAGAACAAAACACATTTTAATACACCAAACTAGAATGAATGGGAGGGGAGGCAAGAGAACACCGAGGCCAGCAGTTTGAGGGACTTTTGAAAAGAATTACCCTTTGTTCTTGCTTCTTTTGTAGATTCTACCCTCTTGTATTATATGTGGATTTTCCCTGCTGGGTTATCCTAATCCATTTGTTATCTTCAATTCCTAGTACTGAGCCTTACCACAAAATAGGTGTTTGTTGAATGGGTGTGTAAGAATGAAGTGGTGCTCTCTGTCTGTCTGGATACTTGAGCATTCATTCATACAGAACTTTATTCCTAAAGAACCCGCCTCTATATGAACAACAACAAAAATATTAGTGGGTGGTCAAATGGATTCTATGAAAAGTTGATTAAGTGTGGAGACTATATCTCCCACTCACGTCTTCCCCCTTTAATCCCCTTTTCTCTGCTCTAGACACTGTACTCTTGAGCCAGTTGCTTCATTGGTACTAAAAAAATAGACACTTGATGTATTTTCTAAGCCCTTGCATTTTAAGTAGATTCCTGAAGAGCACAATGTCTGATCCAAATGATTAAATCTCTAATGTAAAATTTTAGGCCAAGTTCGATTTAAGCACAAGTCTAAACTTTCTTAGTAGTTAAGTCTCCAAGCCACCAAATATTAAAATAATTCTAACCATTTATTGAGCATTTGATTCGATACACAAAAGTAGTCAAACTATACCCTGAGGGCCAATCCAGCCCACCTCTGTTTTTTGTAAATAAAGCTTTATTAGAACACCACCATGCTCATTCATGTATGTATTGTCAATGTTTGCTTTTGAGCCTCAATGGCAGAACTTGTAACAGACTGCATGTCCCATAAAGCCTTAAATATTTACCATGCAACCCTTCACAGAAAAGTTTGTCAACCCCTGGGTTAGGTTGTTCTCTTTTTCAGCTGGCTCTTTGATTATCATCTAATTTTCCATTATGTACCAGTCCGAGCCCTTATGAGTTATTCTTATTTCCCAAGTTTCAATAAGAGCTGTCTCTGTTTAGAGAACCCTGTGTGTAGCCTGGAATGCAGAGCCTGCACTCTTAAAACATAAACACTTTGTCTCAATATAAGTTTAGTACTTCTGGAACTCCTAGGAAATGAAAACACCAAGAAGCTCCTCTGACAATATTTAGCTCTTAATGAGAGCTTAATGCAAGTGGCCTCTTCTTTCTGGAAGCGAATCTTTTGGGGAAGCCACCCTTTACCCATAACATTAAGAGACAATTGCTTTACTTTTCTCTTTTATGTGAAATAACCCATTGCTTACAATGGCTAATAGTAGCATAACAAAGCCTGATTTCACTCAAAATTTCAAAGGTTATCAAGTGAATGAATCTGGAAGTTGACCTCTCCATAGAACTAACTGGCATAAAGATGTTGAGCTTTTGATAGGGTGACCACCTTTCGTATTTAAAAGTGGTTGGAGAAATATTTTGGTTTCTTATTTCCAAAATAAATCACAATATTTGGAATAAAACAAATTTGAATCAGTGATATACATTTTGTAGAATTGAATACTATGTCGTTTTTCCAGAATCTTACCTTTTTAAAAACCAAATGAGTATCCATCAGGTCTCCTGATCATGCTTCTTTCTAAGCACTTCTGCTCGCTAGTGGAAGGAGAAAAAAGAGTTTCATTTTGCAACTTGAGGGTGACTTGAGGGAATTTTTTGAGCCTGGCATCTTAAAGGTGGGGGGGAAAGAATGGTTCTGGGAGTAGGATCTCTTGGAAGCTATTTTTTCTTCTTGGGTGGAAAGCACCCACGAGAGCCCTGTTTGAGAGCTGTGTGCCTCCAGAGCGTGCTCAAGGGTAAAGGTGGAGTCATTCTGTGCCTACCATGCTCCAGGCGCTGCTCAACAGGCTCTGCCCAGCTCCGCTCACCCGATCTTAAAACTGAGAGAGCAAGCTCAACAGCCAACAAGCTGCAAAGCGAGAACTGGAATTCAGGTGCCCTGACTTCAAGGCGAGGCAGAGGGGCCATTTGGAATGACTGAATGGCTCAAAGCACTGCCTCTAAGGGAAAGGAGCTGGGCAGCTGCAGTCCCGGCTGATGGCATTGTGTGTGCAGAAGCTTAGAACAAGACTGCCTGAGCTGGCGATCTAAAGGGAAGTCAGCCGTGCTTCCTGGATACTGACCAGTGGATCTAGAGAATATCAAACGTCCCCAGCCGGTTCAGTGGATAGAGTGTGGGCCTGCAGACGGAAGGGTCCCAGGTTCGATTCCAGTCAAGGGCATGTACCTCGGTTGCAGGCTTCTCCCTGGCCCTGGTCAGGGCGTGTGCAGGAAGCAACCAATCGATGTGTTTATCACGGGGATATTTTTCTCTGTCTTTCCCTCTCTTCCACTCTCTCTAAAAATCAATGGAAAAATATCCTCAGGTGAGGATTTTTTAAAAAGGAAAAGAATATCAAACAATTCCTTCTGTTTGCTTACTGCTTGGTTTTCCAGCAGATCTGAATGCACTACTGCAGGCTTGTGTTATTTAACTGCCCAAGCAACAGGACAAGTAGAATAGGTAGGAATGACCACAAAGGAAGAGAGGTGCATGTGCAGACAGGACAATGAAGTCTTTGTAGATAGATTTTTGAGCTTCATGGGTTTTTTTTAAAAGCTTTGCTAAATCACTTGAGTTATAGGTCACAGAAAAGAATCTTTCAGTAGGGATTTTGTTCAGATTCATCTATTCTTTTGCCTAATCATGTCAGAGTTATTTACTTCAAATTCTGCTCTTCTATGCTGGTACAGGGATTCCATCTCTGGGAAGCCCTGATTCCCCCAGTCACCAAAACAATGTAGAATTAAAGGCACTAGAGTGAACCTGATCAGTTTTGTTATCTTTATTTACTATCCAGTATAAGTAAGCAATACTTTGTCTCCTGTTTCATAAACTATTGACCATCTCAGACCTATCCTGAGTGTCAGACATCACCTTGAACCACCCTTGCTGATACCCCTAAGATACAACCCTACACCTTGATCTTGGTTCATGATGTTCAGCTTGTGTGCACAGGGGTGGCTGTTTGGAAGGGCGGCCCCCGCACTGCTGTATAATGAAGTGGTGTCACCCCCTCCACCTCCTTGTGGTTAATGGGAAGTTCTTCTCGGCATTTTCTTTCATTTCTGAGTCAGTCTCCTCACCAGCGCATCAATCCTTTCCCTTTGGCCTGGACAAGCTTCTCTGAGCACATCCTTTCCTCCTTACAGCTCCTTGAATTCTCAATACCCACCATTCAAAGTAGAAATAATGCCTGGGTATCTGCACTTTACCCAAAGAAAAACGGCTTTAGTTGTCTTTCAACATGTTAATATCTGACATAATGAAGTCATTTTAGAAAAGCAGGGGCCGGGGTGCGGGGTGCGGGGGGTGGCTAGCTGATTTGGCTCAGTGGACAGAGTGTCAGGCCTGCAGACTGAAGGGTCCCAGGTTTGATTCCAGGCAAGGGCACATGCCCAGGTTGTGGGCTCAATCCCCGTAGGGGGCGTGCAGGAGGCAGCCAATAAGTGATTCTCTCTCATCATTGATGTTTCTGTCTCTCTCTCCCTCTGCCTTCCTCTCTGAATTCAAAAAAAATTTTTATTTTTTTTTAAAGCTGGGGGCACTAGGTCATAGAGAATAGTTTTCTTCTAGACTATGGAGGACTCTGGTGGTGGGAGGGATAGGAATGATTTAAGAATGAAAAATGAGAGTTCCCAGGGGACAGTAGCCATGCTGGTTTTATTTGTGATAACAATCAACTTTTTGTTTCATCTTTGTTGAATACTATTAACTCCATACTTTTCTCTAAATTCAAGGAAAAACAAACTTAAAGGGGAAAATACCATTTCTTTTCTACTGAGAATCACCTATTTTGAAGCTATTAATGCCAGAAGCATCACTCTAGTTGTTCACTCACCTCATCCCGTATGAGATGCCATTGAAATTCTGGTTTCGGAGGTGAGGACACTGAAGGGTAGAAGTGAGAGTTTGGGGTCAGAGTTGGGGTTTCTGACACAGGCAGTAGACCTCAACTTAAGGAAAAACATGTCAGTAGCTACTACATGCTTGACAGGATGCTTTTTTACAATGTCAGGATGCGTTTATCTTTTTATCAGCAATTACAGTGGCGGGAAACACAACTTGGGAAGTAAGAACAAGAGGGTCTGGCCTAGCCAGTGTGGCTCAGTGGATAGAGTGTAGTCCCGCAGACTGAAGGGTCCCCAGTTTGATTCTGGTCAAGGATCCCTGGCTCTGGTTGGGGCTCGTGGGGGAGGCAACCAATCAATGTGTCTCTCTCACATCGGCTTTTTTTCTCTCCCTGTCTCTACCCCACCCTTCCACTCTCTAAAAATCAATGGGAAAAATATCCTCTGGTAAGGATTTAAAAATAATAATAATAATAATAATAATAATAGGGTCTGCTATTTAAACATAACTCTGAAGCTCTATTTTTTAAAATATATTATTGACTTCAGAGAAGAAGGGAGAGGGAAAGAAACATAGAAACATCAATAATGGGAATCATTGATCAGCTGCCTGCTACATGCCTGTACTGGGGATTGAGCCTACAACCTGGGCATCTGCCCTGACTGGGAATTGAACCATAAACTCCTGGTTAATAGGTCGACGCCCAACCACTAAACCACATCAGCTGGGCAACTTTGAAGTTCTAAATCTTTGATTTTGTTATTTATGAAATAAAAATAACAATATCTACTTCACACTTTCAATGATTAGATGAGTTAATACACACGCGAATGTTTTCTATAGAGTTCTACTTATTCTTGAACACTGTTACCCCCCAAAGATATAATTATCAAAGGTATGACTATACTGTTTTTTGTTAATACAGTAGGAACAATATTTTAAAATTCTATCAGATGAGTTTCAGTAACAGTATTAGAAATATCTGCTTTACCTCATTTTAACCATGTTTTTGAATGCCTGTTTTAAATATTAAAATTCACCATCTAAATAAACACCAATCTTGAAATACTTATTTTTCAGTTTCCTTGTTGAAAAATAATAGCAAATAACTTCTTGCAGAAGGCAGTAAGTAGTACTATTTACTCACAGTGATTGTAATTTTTGTATTTGCCTTAATACATAACAGATGTGCAAAGCCATGGATTTGTTCCACCCCAACTCCAAATGCTCGATACAACATATGGCACTGAATCTGTATGTGACACAGGAAAGTATTTGTGTGTCCATGAAGAGGATCCAACTTTGCTATTATTTTTATTAGTTTATTCAGCGTGTATCTAACATTTTGTTGTTATTTGGCTAGGAAGAGTCAAATTCTAAAAAAGGAACATAATTTTCCAAAGAAAATTTAAATTAACTTTATAGATCTCAAGGTTACTAACAAGGATGCATATATATTAAAATTCTAGTGGCTTTGAAATTTGGTACCTGCCAGAAAAGCCTGTAGAGAGGACTAATTAGAGATGTATTTATTTTATATTATATGACAATTACAGAGTAGAAAATGTTCTGCCAGGTTAGAAATGTGATCGTCACGATAAAAATCATGTTGTCTCCCAAAAGAGGCCTGCACATAATTTATTAAGTTATTGCAACTATCAAACTGTAAAATCCAATGCACTTTACTAGGCTTTAAAATAACTGACAAAGCTTCATGTAGGTGAGCAAAATCAAGCATTGCCTGTATAGATCATTAAAATGGAAGGTGGCAAAGAACAAACAAAACAAACCCACTGCTGAATCTAAGAATCTGGTCCTCTTTTGCTTATAAATATCATAATTGTATATGTATTGAGCATAAATTATTTCAAACTCTACACAAAAATTATCACATCCACCCCCCCGCCCCCCCCAAACAAACAAACAAACTGCAGGGGCTGGAAACTGACTTCATTGTACATCAAAATATTTAATCACATAACATTCACCATAATATGCTTTGGAAGAGTTGATGGCATTTTGTGGATTTGAGAAACCATTCCTTTCGGTCTCCTGCAGTCAATTTTTGCCCTTCTTTCCATCGCTAACATGAAAAAGGCCTGGGTAAAACAGGCCTCGGTCCTTGCGGCTCAAGTTGCATGAATCTCCGGGGGAGAGATCCCGAGATGCAGTTAGTTCTCCATGTGGCACCGCACTCCTGCTCTGGGACACCCACGCTCACCTTCTCAAGGCTCGAGGAAGAGACGACCCTGCCTTAGGCACCTGAGAATAAAGCCCGAATGGCAGAAGGCAGAATTGTCGGAAAGCAACCACCGGGCGGCACAAAGAACCGCAGGGAACTTCCTTCCACGAGTGAGGAAGGTGCTGGGGTGCGGGGTCTGTCATAAGACAAGGATGTCCTATTACCTCTAAAACAGAACTTAGATGAGTCATTGTTTAGCACTTCGGGAATAAATCTCATTCTTGCATGATTGTCCTCGAAGAAGGAAACACAGCACCATTTGCTTCCAAAGTGTTTTATTTTCAGTATATCATAGCTTGGAAATTTGGTTCTACTAATATCAAACATAAAAATGGGAGGGAATGAGAATTTCCAAAGATTGGCACGGGCTCTAAAGAATCACACCGAAGGAAGTAAAAGCATCACTTGTCCCCGTCCCCCCCCCCCCCCCCCCATGGTCCTTGGAGATCGCACTGCAGTTTGGGTAACGAGAAAGTGTACTTGTTTCAAAATCAGAGTATTTGGTTCAAAAGTCAGAGTAGCCTCTCTCCTGAAAACCTTAATTCCTTTTTTTCCCCCCATGACCTTTTACTTTTATTTACTGAAGTGTTCTACAACTTCTTAGTCAACTTTGAAATTTTTTACTTGGCTGGGCAATCTTGAATTTCCTTTAGGTTACAAAATAGATTTGCATATAGTACCCTCTTCTAATTGTTTTCAACTTTTTTCATAATTCCTTTTATTAGACCTCTTTTACTGAGCATTAGGCAGCACAAACCCAAATGATAAAGTACAGGCCAGTGCATAGGCCTGTAATTCAGTCCGGCTGAATGTGAGTGTGCAGACACACACAACCCTTGCACAATTTACCATCCTGCAAACTACAGCATTTTATAGAGCTCCGTACCTTTTAAAAACAACACATACATACATACGTTCTTTTCTCGGTCAATGCAGCAAGTCATTTTTAAAGGAAGTAGAAAAAAAAGACTCACGCCAATGGGTTTGTTTAAAATTAAGCAGAGCTATGCTGATAACAGATGTCTAGTTGTAATTCACTTCCCTAAGGCTGTCGAATATATGTATTCATAAACAAATCAAATGAATTGCCAAGAGATAAATGCTACTGTTAACACCCCATCAGCTACTGGTTTCAGTTGTGCTTCTCAATCAGGCAAAATGTTCTTTCCCCAACTCCTCTATTTATTTTGCTTCCTGCCAATCTTGCAAATAATTCGTCTTGTGTGTCTTTTCCTCATAAATGCTTCCTGCAGCTTGATTGCTTTGCCTATGCAGCATTTTATTTCAAACTGCTATTTTACCTTTGTAAACATGTAGGACTTTCTAAGCTTGAGGAGAATGCCCAAAAGGCATGCAAACACCAGACTGTAATTAGATCAGCTGAGTCTATTGGACAGCTTATTTAGCTTTCTCTCTTTGTATCCAATGTTGCATTCCCAGTCTCGGTGCAGAGCAGTAAATGAACATTTACTCCAGCAAAGAGGCCCTGGTATCCACATGTTTAATTTATTATTATTGCAAAGAACAGTTTTCCCATGACTAGTGAAATAGAATACATATCATATATTTAAGGATCTGTACCCAGACCACAAAAAACGGGGGTGGGAAGGAGGAAAGAGAAAAGCAGAAAACAAAAGAGAAAATAGAAGTAATATCAGTTACCACATGAGTTTTTGTGGTAAAAAATAGAATATGACGTGCAATAGTGCAATTTTCCTTTGCTAGTCCAGCAATGCAAGTCTTCATAGGAAGTCCACCAGCGTTCTTTCCGCGTTTCAGGATTTAGTTGCGTGCTTGCCGGGGGTTGGAGTTCCTGCCAGACTTCTGACTCTGCGTGGAATCACTATGGCTAGAATCACTTTTATTCAGTCCAAGGTGACGGAGCTTCATATCCCAGCGCTGTGAGATTTAAAACAGAAAGTGGTCGCGTGCGCATGTTACCAGGGTTGTCACTTCTGATTCTCACAACTGAGTAAGACTGCAAAGTCAGGTCTCAAAAGCATTTTACTACTTTCCAAAAGTATAAGCTCTATGTCCCAGGATAACAATGAAATTGATGCTGTATGAACATAATTCTCAGATTTTAAAAAGCACAAACTTGGCTACCTAGACCAATAATGCTTTCATATCAAACCTTAAGCTTAAAACTTCCACGTCAGTAAATGGTGACACAAATCTGTTGCTACCTGTGAAATTTCCTGAAATAAAAAAATACAAGTCTGGCCCTTTCCAGGTGGTCAGCAAATGGAAGCTTTACATAGACAATTTGAAGGAAGAGCTATTTTTCATCTTCCTCTCTTCTAACATAAAAGGACGGATAGCCCTTTTAAAATCCATGTGATCTGAGCAATGAAAGAAAAAGAAAATTTAGGTTGGGAATAGGGTCTCTTAAAAATAGTTTTCTAAGTAGTACCTACCAAGGGCAAGTTTCTGCCCTCATTCTCAGTTTTACAAAGCAGTCATTACCAACCTTTTTAATAACCACAAACAAGTTTACTAATGCTTCAGATGAACAATGTGATGAGGTTTACATGGAATATAATGAATTAAAAGGGAGTTACATTATGAATATTATAAGCAGTAACAAAGAATAAAGACTATAGCAATACTTCTCAAATTTCAATGAATAGAGAAATAACCTGTAGATCTTGATAAATTGCAGGTCAGATTCTCATTCAGTGGGCCTGCAATGGGGCCTAAGATTTTCATATTTAACAAGCTCCCAAGTGATGCCAACATTGCTGGTCCAGGGACCACACTTTGAGTAGCAAGGAGTGAATATCAAATTCTAACTCCATCGGTTACCATGCAAAGTTTCTTAAACTTACTCCACCTCCCTTTCATCAACAACACATTGAAATTAATAATAGAATCTGCTTATAAGACTGTTCTGAAGAATAATAGATGATAAATGTATAAAGTGCTTAGTTCATAATAAATTATCATTTTTCAATTACCAAAAGTAATTCATTTTAGACACTTTCTTCCACAGTCTTATTGTTTTTCATATTAAAAAACAGTCTGGCCGAAACCGGTTTGGCTCAGTGGATAGAGCGTCGGCGGACTGAAAGGTCCCAGGTTCGATTCCGGTCAAGGGCATGTACCTGGGTTGCAGGCACATCCCCAGTGGGAGATGTGCAGGAGGCAGCTGATCGATGTTTCTCTCTCATCGATGTTTCTAACTCTCTATCCCTGTCCCTTCCTCTCTGTAAAAAATCAATAAAATATATTAAAAATAAATAAATAAATAAATAAATAAATAAAGCAGTCTGATTCTCGGTTCTCCAAGGCAGGGCAAATATCTTAATTTGAACAACCTACTATAACAGAGACTTAAATAAACAACCACTTGCATGGAAAAACATAAAAAGGTTTTTATTTAATTCTTGATCTAGCTACTGAAAGCAAAAAAAATCAGTTAAATGAGCAACTCTTATATTAAAACACACACACACACACACACACACACACACACAATAGTGTCTTCCACAAAACTATTTTTCCCATCCTCAAATTAACTGGAAAACTAAAGATCTCAATTATTCTTTTTTATAATGAAAGATTATTTTTCCTTCCCTCCCATCACTATTTATTCCCTCTGCGCCCTCTAATAATTCTAATCAAAAGAGATTTTTCCAGCCCAGCCGGTGTGGTTCAGTGATTGAGCATTGACCTATGAACCAGGAGGTCATGGTTCGAGTCTTAATCAGGGTACATGCATGAGTTGCGGGCTCAATCCCCAGTGTGGGGCCTGTAGGAGATAGCCAATCAATAATTCTCTCTCTTCATTAAAATTTCTATCTCTCTCTCCCTCTCCCTTCCTCTCTGAAATCAATAAAAACATACATATTTTGTAAAGGTTTTTCCACAATCAAGTTTACTAATAACCAAGGACTTTAGTCCTAAGTAGCTACATATGAATTAAATTGTTGAGCATATGTAAACCTAGACTAAGAATACAAATAATTTCACAATAAAAACTCTGTGTGAGTCCCCTATAGAAAGCAATAGGAAATATGTTTGCCTTACTAAGCAACAGGACAAACATGCATCCTGGGTCTTTACATGATGATAACTGTTTTGGTACCAGGGATGTTAAAGCTCTTCCATCTGGTACAGGAATTTAGGACACATTCCTGTTCTGCATTAGCAAGCAGAAAACCAAATTAAAAGGACAGTAGAGATTCCAAATACTGAAGAAGAGCCACTTTTTAATGAACACCAAACTAATTGAAAAGAGATACAAACAGAGAATTCTCACAAGTCTAAACTTGAAGTATATCTCACTTTTGACAAATATCGGGGGTAGGGGGGGAGTAGAGCTTACTGGAGGGCAGTTTCTCCCTGCAAAATAATACCCTCTACATTTTTGTAGGTCACTTGAACTCGAATGTTTCTGCTGCGCCGAGTGCCAGATGTATAAGGTAAACTGCCCAGGGGTTCTTTAACTTACCCTGTAAATGTTTCCCAACCCTTCAGACTCACAGAAGGAAGAGGATGTATTATGTTTGGTATAATTTCCACTCTCCCCACCCCCACCCCACCCACTACACACACACACCATTTTCAATTCTTTGCCCCTCTATATATTCTCCCATGTTCTTTGACACTGATTTGCTTAGTATAGTAAGAAGAAATGGAAGCTTTTATTTAAAAGGTAATTTACAGTGCTTTTTAAAAAATGCAACACTTCCAGAATTTAAGGTTCACTGGCTCAGAAATAAAGCTACATGACTGCTCTACGGAGCTTATATGTACAGATGAATGTGGCTTCTTCACCTTGTACATAGGAAATGGTGGCACTGAGACAATATTGGTAGTTTCCTACTCATTCTTTCTTCTCTTCTGTGACTCAAAGAACTGCAATTTGTTCAAGGACACAATATGCCCAGCTAAACAAAACTATAGTTCCCAGCCTCTCTTGCAATTAAGGACGGACATGAGACCCAGTCGTATATAAATGTTGCTAGATGCAGCACTTGGAAACTCCTTTTTACCTCTCTTTTCTTTCTCCCTAAAATGTGTGATGCTGGAGGTGGGGCAGCTCTCTTGTGACCTCCAGGTGAACATGAGTATGGGAGGAATATCCTTAAAAATGGCAGAGCAGGAAGCTGGAAGGAACCTGGGGCTCTAAAAATAATGTGGAGTCACCCTACCAGACTGGACTAACTACAACTAGAATTCGCATTGTGAGAAGTTAGGCAACTATAGTTACATTTCTCATATGCATACAGAGAACTTCCTAAATGAAATCAATATTAAAAGCAAGCTCAGTCTTTGGAATTTTAAATATATATACATATATCAGATTTTAATATTTCTCATGGAGTTGAGCACAGCCACTTCGTTTGTGACAAATGGCTGGTTTTCTGTGTATCACTTTAAACATAAAACAGAGGCTTACCTTAACTTTTTTACCCAGTCGATCCTTCCATTTTTCAGCAATAGAACCCTCCACCAACAGTAATCTGCATTTTTTAAAGCAAGCACATTTGAAAATTAAAACATACTACTGAAAATTACAAGGAACCATTGCAAAGACTTACCTGCTTATTGTAGAATAGAATGACCATGTTTTAGAACAGTAATTTTTTTTAGAATAGTAATTTCTTTTTCATCTTTATTGTTGAAAGTATTACAGATGTCCCCTAGTTATCCCCACTGACACCTTCTAGCCCTCACCTGCCCCTCCTTCCCAGGTCTTTACCACAATATTGTCTGTGTCCATGGGTTATGCATATATGCATACAAGTTCTTTGGTTAATCTCTTCCCACCCACCCACCGCCCCCCACCTTCCCTCTGAGATTCTAGTCTTATAACAGTAATTCTTAACCATTTGGGAGCCATGGATCCCTTTAAGAACAAATGAAATGATGACCCCTCTCCCCAGAAAAATGCACACCCACAAATTATACACATATACCCTACCCCGTACTTGCAATTGAGTGGCCCAACTAAAAACTATCTGTAATCCCCTAGTGGGCACACAGATCCCAGGTTAAAAATCCCAGAGTAAGATCTCTAGAGAAGGACAGTAGGATAGGATAGGCAGAGAAATTGTTCTGAATCCTTAACCCTTTGCGGTCCAATGTTATTTTTGGAATTCTAACAGTCTGGTCCAAATTAATTGACGGGATTGAATGTTGAACTTTTTAATGTTCTTATTGCTCGACTTTGGACCTGCTCCTAGCGCCTGGTCTGTCGAGTCAGCCTCGAGGTTGGACCAAAAAGGGTTAAGGAGCGGATTACCTGGAGCGCTCCTCATCTTCATAGCCCATGATGATATACTCCTCATTAACATGCAGTGGAGGACACAGGCAGCCAGAGCTGGTGTACAGGTTAACCGTGTCCCTTGGAATGTTCACCAGAGAAGACTTCAGGATCTCCTTCACCTCGACCACCGCAGTCACGTCATGGCACTTGGTCTTGACCTCTTTAACTTTAGCCCGAATGACTGGGTAAAAGACAATGAAGCTGATATGGTCATGTGATCCACAATAGGTGCCACCTTCAAAAAGGACAAGTAGGCTCCTGTCTAGTCAGTTCTTCTCTACTTGATGCTCAATGAATGGAGAGGAAAAGTCAGCCAGATTTCTGTCCTAGATGTTAGTGAGTGACACACTGCACAGCACACCTGTCCCCTTAATGTTCAGCCCTGATCGCCTTCCAATTAGTGTACAAATATAGTTGTGTGTGTGTGTATTTCATTGAGAACAATGCATCTATATAATCAAAGGTCGGGTCAATCTGAAGTAATTTTCCTCCAAAATTTCATTTGGAGGTGTGAATATGGTGTCCGCAGTTTCCACTGCTGCCAACAGGAACTTAAACTTTATTGATTTCACTATATGTAAAGACCTAGTACTTAAATAAGCTTCGTTTCCTTGTCAGTATTATTTTATCGGGTCTATTAATGGATTCTCTAAAGAGTTGGGGGTCTCATTAGTGTTATAAAGATGTCCTGTTCTGCTGTGTTTCCAAACTGTTTCTGTGACCTTTTCACCTTCCTCACTTTAGCTCCCTGTTTAGACACCAGTGCCTTTTTCCTTTTGTTTCAGTACAGATTTTCTTTTATACGCTCCTGTAAGCATTCGACTTTTTTTTTTTAGTAAAAACAGTCACCACTAGATCTTGCTTCCTCCATCCTCTTTGAAATCAGACCCTCCAACATTCCTTCCCCTATGTGCTATGGAATACAGTCTAACATGTCAATTGCATTCACCTACCTCTCTCAATGGATATACTGACACCCAGTTTATCTCACAAGCGCTGGCTTCACTGCCCAATATACAGACAAACTGCCTTAAAATAATCAATTCAGTGGCAAAGTTGAAGTATTTGACTCATAATCTAGCAAGTACAGATCTGCTTCTTTTCTGTATTTCTCCTCTTTGGAGGGGCCAAATTCTTTAGATTCCTACTTGTGGTAAAGGAGCTCTTTTTTTTTTTCTTAAAGGGGGAGTTTGAAAAAGCCAAGAAGTAAAAAATGTCAATTTGTAAGAAGCCAATGGCTCTCTCCCAGGCACCCTCATTGCTCTAGCTCAATATCCATGGATATTACATGGAGAAAAATATGTGTCCAAATGAATCCCCTTTTTAAAAGCCCCTTAGGCACATATCAGCAGATCACTTTCATCTGAGTCACCACATATTTTAGAAGTTTTGGGCTCAAAAAAAAAAAAAGGGAAAAAAGTAACCCATGAAAATTAGCCAACTAATAGCTGCATCCATGCCCCAACTCCAAACAGAAACTTATCTAATTTCCCACCAGTACAATGTGCATACAATAGAAATTAAGTTACTAATTCTAAAAAATTTAGGACAAAAACCTCATTTTTGCTTCACAGGTATTTTAATTTTCAGAAAATTGGGTGCCTCAAATATGAGAACTTACAGCAAACAAAATGCAACTGCCCCTGCTTGGTGTGACTTGTGAGCAAAGGAATCCCTTTCCGTCCGTGTTCTGTTCTGTATTTTAACAAAAGATAAGATTTCCCGTTTGGAAATGTCATTTTGGAGAGTCAGATGATAAATTCACAACCCAGCCAGCAGACATTTTGGGATCCTGGTTTATGTGAATGTGCTTCGCAGCATCCATCAACTCTTAGGGATCAGTGAGCTGTGCAAACGTTCTCAGACTAATGATTTATTTACCCAGTGTGGCTACTATTTTCATTAGAAATTTTTAGCACACATACCCCCTCCAAAATAAATATCTCTCTGCAAGACTTACTTTATTATTCAGTAATTTTATGAAAGCTCAAGAAATTTTACCTGAACTAATTCTGAATGAAGCAGAGGTTTTGTCTGAGTTATCAACTGCTCCCACCCCCACTTTGTTTTCTCAACAGACACATAGATATTTATGAAAATCAATGTATTGGGGGATTTTAAACTTTTTTCAGATGTTTTTTTTTCCTGCTATTTAATCATTGGAGTGCCTGCCTTCCCCACAGAGGCTCTAAGTAAGACCCAGGCAAGTGAAAATCCTTAAACTGCAGGCAACCCGGTTATTGTTGTTTGGTTATGAGAAAGTATCTTCTTTCCACTGGTTGTAATCTGTGTCCCATTTTATGGGGCGGCATTCTTTCAGCTACCTTGTTGAAAATACTCTCTTTCCCTGACTTGCAACCACTAGTATTCTGACTTTCAACAAAAATAAAAGCGTTATGAAAGCTGAATAAAGTAAAAACTGATTAAGTAAAGCAAAATAAATACAGACTCAACTGAACTTCAAGCACCTCTCACGCGCAATTCCAGGGGGAGAGTCCCTCCCACCCAGTTGAAATGTATCTCTATACTCGGTTACATGATTCTATGATACAGCAATGCTACCTGATATGCTTCAAAATCAATGATTTGTTAAGAATTTTGCCCACATCAGACATTTTAATTATTTGGGACAGGTATCCTCTCAAAAGTTGTCCTTATTTATTTGCTTTTAAGTCTTATTCTTTATATATATTTTATTGATTTTTTACAGAGAGGAAGGGAGAGAGATAGAGAGTTAGAAATATCGATCAGCTGTCTCCTGCACATCTCCCACTGGGGATGTGCCCACAACCCAGGTACATGCCCTTGACCAGAATCGAACCTGGGAACTTTCAGTCCACAGGCCGATGCTCTATCCACTGAGCCAAACCGGTTTTGGCTTAAGTCTTATTCTTGAACTGCTCTCTCGCTCGCTCTCTCTCTCTCTCTCTCTCTCTCTCTCTCTCTCTCTCTCACACACACACACACACACACACACACACTTCTTTACACAGCAGTTTATAGATCAACCATGAAGTTATCCTTACCATAGTTGTAATTGTTTCGGAAATAGGTCTTCTGTGTAGCTCTAATAGGCTTACATTTGCAGCGTTCTGAAAAACATAACATTTTATCTGTAAGCAAAATTTCAACATTAGCTTTCATTTATTTATGCACACCTTTTTGGTTGGCTAGATTCAATTTGGTGGCGATAAGGCTCTTTAGAGATTCTATGTGGCTGATCTCTTTGTCTGGAATTACATTCATCTTCATTCTCTCTGCATAGACTTTTTTTTTTCAGTAACAGTAGACTCCGAAGTTCCTACTCTCTAACAAATTACCCAAATCCTGAGGAAACACCTTCGCCACCATGCATGAGGAGAGCATGACCCCTGAATCCTGAAAGAGGATGCTTCGTGCTTATGAAAGTAGACTCAACACCTAGTGAGAGGCAACTTCCTTCTTCTGCTCAGGTCACTGGTTTACCCCTCAGAATACCCCTGCATTCACATACGCCTTACAGGTGACACAGCACTCCTCCAAATCTTAGTTCCCGGACCGACAAGCTACTCGATGAGATAAGCAGGTATTATTACAACCTAGTGCACTTTGTGAAGTTTTTAAGAAGAGAGGCTCAGCCCCTTCATAGGCAGAATACCTGCTATTTAACTCAATGGCATCTTTACGTTTAGTGGAGGAAATTACTACATGCATATTTTGAAATGAGAAGCTTCATGTTGCTTAAATATCTTGTGAGTAGTGACCAGGACACATTTTATGTGTAATACAGGTGTATGCCATAGAAATTCTAATTATCTCAAAATGTTTCATATATAGGACAAATCATTTAACATCATGGAAATGGACTACTAAATTGTTTACAGGTTACTTAGCTGAAAAAATATATCAAATATGCATCATAACATGGTAGGTTGTTAGTCATTAAAGTCAATATAAGAAGAGAAAATAACACACAATTATTTTAGAAAACATTTTAGTTTGTGTAAAGGTTATTTTTTTAAATAGTGCTCCAGAGAAAGCTTCATTAAAAATGAAATGGTATGTGTTTCTTCTATTTTGACACAGAGAAATAAAGAAAAAAAAGAACACATGAATCATAGTAGGAAGCCAACAAAAATATTTTGTTTAAAAAGTGTTTTGTGTTAGCATTGAGACGAATAAAAGGCAGAAGCTTTTGTTGACTACGTTATGTTTTCACATCAAAATAAATTTTGATTTCAGTCGAACCTGCAGAGGACATGTTTTAAAATACCCCAGTCCCAAGGAGAGTGGAACCGTTATCACTTTTTAGATTCTGGAACTAAGCACCTCAACTGGGGGAAGGTGCTCTTCTGCAGAGCAATAGCGGCAACAACTGTTGTTCTCGCCCACAGGAGAGGTGAGAAATTTCTCATGGCTACGCATAGCACTTCCCCTGTTCTGCAGATAATTTTTCACACACAATTTCTGCAGAATAAATATTTCAAGAAAATAAATAATGGGTAATATCGGTGCTGGTTGCTATTGTAAAGAATAATAGCTTTCTTATTAGCAAAACATGTATATTCCCGTTAAAAGAAAATGGAAGTTATCTAATTCTACTGTTTAACTTTATTTTGTACAGAAATGTTACACATTTTTTTAAGGAAAGATGTTTTTGAGATGAGACTATTTCTGGAGATTTACAAATTATCCTCACCCATATATAGATAGGGCATGTGCTTTTCTGCATTTAAAGATAGATATCTAATGCCAGGACTGGTGTGGCTCAGTGATTGAACTTTGACCTATGAACCAGGAGGTCACAGTTTGATTCCAGGTCCGGGCATATTCCCGGGTTGCGGGCTCGATCCCCAGTAGGGCATAAAGGAGGCAGCCGATCAATGATTCTCTCTCATCATGGATGTTTCTATCCCTTTCTTCCTCTCCCTTCCTTTCTGAAATCAATAAAACATATTTAAAAAATAAAAACAGATATCTATCAAAAATAATGCATGTAGATAAATAACTACATATTTGTAATTCTTCAGAAATCTGCACATCTATACATATAAAAGTCTAAGCAACCATTCAACTGGTAGCTTTGACACACACTGACCACCAGGGGGCAGATGCTCAATGCACAGGCATGGAAACATGGGACAGACTGATGAATCTCAGAGGGAAGAGGGGAGGGGAGGGGAGAGGGCGGGAAGAGATTAACCAAAGGTTTTATATGCATATTAGAGGCCCAGTACATGAATCCGTGCACCTGTGGGGTCCCTAGGCCTGGCCTGTGGGGATTGGGCCGAATCTGCAGTCTGACATCCCCCGAGGGGTCCCAGATTGCGAGAGGGCACAGGCCAGGCCAAGGGACCCCACTGGTGCACAAATCCGTGCACCAGGCCTCTAGTGCTCTAATTTAAAAAAAAAAAAAAAAAAACTCTTGGCAAAAATATAGTCACTGGGCTGAGTCTAATATGTCATTACCATATAACTTTGCTTGAAGCACAAATAGATTTCATAAAACTTCCCAAGCAGAGATTTTTTCAAAAATTATATCATAAAGGAAGATTTCAAGTAAGTATTTACATAACTATATATACACAACTACATATACATAGTTAAACCATTTCCTACTTAATGAGCTAAGCAATTATATTCTTGGGACAAAATTTTGTTCATCCTCAATGCACTTATTTCTGATGGCCTCAGAAGTGGCAACGCCATACCATATATGTCGCCCTTTCCATGCTCCAATCCCTAGCTCTTGCTATAAGCAATTATCTGTCTAGTTGAAGTAACTAGTAGCTCAATGAAATAACAGGGTAATAAAGAGGAGTGGAATTTTATATCTACAAAGTTCAAATGTGTAAGGACTTCCTTTCACTTATTTATATTCATGAAAGTGTGTCTTAGAACAATAGATCTGGAGGATTATCCTTTTCCTAATGTTTACTCACATCTATATATATATTCCCCAAAGCCCAAAAATTGGAAAATTGGAAAGAATTATAGAAGGATACACTGCATACATTGTTTATTACATTTTTTGTACCTGCCACCCTAAATCAGACTGTAGCAGCTTCTTTTTCTTTACTACCAATAGTTGATTTCTTAGACTTTTATTGCGCCACTAGTATTATTATTATCTCTACTTTAATTTAATTTGCCAATAATTTTGCTAAATAGTCTTCCTCTCCAGCTTCCCAATGGCACAAGGTTTTTAAGTTTTATAGTGGTAAAAGAAAAACTATTTATTGCACTTTGCACAAAAATAATTAGAAATTAGTTTGCTTGCATTCCACTGTTGAGAAGAAAAGCTTGTAAAGAAATTGAAAAAGGAGCTGGCAGCAATAAAATAAGTGACAAAGAGTTCTTCAAATGTAGGGAAGGTTTTAACATGAGTTCATCACCCTAGTACAAATATGAGTTTGCAGAATTAACGTGCCCAGCACCCCATATAAACCATGGTCTGCACTTCAGGGAGATGCAGACAGTGCACTGTGGTGCCTGAGAGGACAGTAGTCGCACCCTTTGTTCAGTTTTCTGCTCATAAATATTGGCTCATTTATTGAAAACACATAAAGACGGTATTATTTTAAAGGGTCATCGGCGGCGCCCGGCCCACACCCACGACACGCTATTTTAAAGGGTCATGTTGTTTTACAAGCTCTAAAGAATTTCAAGTACCTGATACAAGTATGCAATTTGACTCTCACTGGACCTTCACTATTTAATGCAACCTTGTTTGAGTTCAAGCTGAAGTGTGATATGACTTTCAAGCTAACACTGACCTTTGTTTGAAATTGACTTCTTTTGGGTGTCATCCAAAGCTGTAAGACTATAATTAACTTTGCCAGATTTCAAAACTCCTATAACCTTCCATGTACCATGACTTCAGAATACTACTATCCAAGAATGAGTACTTTTCTGCTTTTATAGGAAAAGACCTTAGATCTGTGCTCAGGGTTTATTGTCAAAAAGAAGGGGAGGGGGAAGAAAATACGATTCTATTTATGTTATGATTCTCACTGTAAGTCTTTCAAGACTGACTCTTTCTAGTCAGACCAGAGTTTAAGTCATTGTAATTTACACCAAATGCATTCAGTGTATGTTTTATATCCTGGCATTTGACCCTAGAATCCCCCTCATCTTCTTCCCCTCCATTTTAAGATACATAGAGCAGACCACAAATTTTAAAACAGATGCAAAAATAAATTTTTATGACTCAAAAATCTATATCCTTAACTATGACTTCTTTATTGAGATCCAGATCTATATTTTTAACTGCCTGTAAGAGTGTCCATAGCATGACCTTAAGTAGTTTTAAATATACATCAATGTCCATCACACCATGAACTTGTCTTCCTCCTATGGAAATAGTCTTTTCTGTCTCTACAACCCCGGGATAACCATGCTTCTGTAAATGTGAGATGGGAAAGGAAATGAGAACTAACATTTGTTGAGCCCTTTTAGTCACTTACATGTTAATTCATTTTACAAATATTTTATCATGCACCTGCTATATGCCAACCTCTGTTCTAGACAAGTAGGACACCTGATGGGCAATACAGACAATGCAGAATAAGTTACAGATATTGAACAAGTAATTACACCTAAAATCATTTCTTTTCATATGTGATGAATGCTATGAAAGAAAACTACAATGAGCAAAGAGAACATGTAACCTGATTATCTAAATTAGTCTGGTCTTCTGACAAATTTCAAAGAGAATGTGGGGGTGGGAGGGTACTTATATGCATAGCCCATGGACAAAGACAATAGTGTGGTGAAAGCCTGGGGGAGGTAGGTGCAGGGTGGATCGGGTCAACAGGGGAAAAACGGGACATCTGTAATACCTTCAACAATAAAATAAATTTAAAAAAAAAACAGTCCAGTCTTCAAAGTCTTCTGAGAAAATGACATTTATGCTTAAAACCTGAAAGATGAATTATAACAATCTAGGCAGGAACAATACCTTAATATGTAAGATATCTGAGAAGTTCATAAAGGAGAATGAGAAAGAGCATCCAATGACAGGGAGTCAAAAAGCTGAAAGAAGAGGGTGTTCCAAAAAAATGGAAAGCAGTCCTCTGTCAAAAGAACCTCCAAGCTCAACTGAGTTAAGAGAGAAAAGTGTCCATTAAATTCAATCAGCAAGGAGAGAAGGGGACTCAGAACAAAGGGAAGGGGAGGACGTTGAAAGCCAGGCCATCCACTACACAAGCAAAGAAAGGAAAGAAAGATCCAGATGTTGATGGGCTTATACATCTGATGGTGGGATGAGGAGAGAGTTTCTTCTGATGGCTTTTACTTGATCTCATTGAAGGATGAAGTAACATCAGCAACTGTGGGGAATGAGGGACCAAGAGAGGCAGGGTCTAGAAGTGTAAAGAGAGAATAAAAGATATACAACAGTTATTTTATTAAGTAGAAAGGCAAACTTTCTAGAGAATAAAGGCAGGATTGCTAGGCAATGTTAATTGTGTTTTTTAATTTTTATCTTGAACTTAAAAGTGAAACCAGTCACCCCAATTGAGCTATTTTCTCTGACAACTAGAATTGAGACTGCCAGTTGAGTGTGGCAGAAGAAAAGAAAGGCAAGGGAATTGAGGGTATTCTCAAGAGAATGATTATTACAGTGCACCATTAAATCTCAGGTAGACAAGGAGACTAGTGAACAGATAAATACACAGTCTCACTGGAGCAAAATGTTTAGCAATGATAATACTAGAGCAAATCTGCTGAAATGAAAAAAAATGGTAGGCAAAAAGAGGGGTACTTAAATTAACATTAGAGTTCTGGCACTACTGCCCGATGGCAAAGCCCAGAATGTGCCCACGAAAAGGGATGGTTGGGGTAGAACAGACAAACAGGTTTGTGAAATGAAGAAGTCCTTGCACAGATGGATTATCTACTTTAAAATCAACGTCACCAAATGGCAACATGGATGGGTGCCATTATGGAGCTTGTTCAGAGATCCCTTAATGCAGTGGTTCTCAACCTTCTGGCCCTTTAAATACAGTTCCTCATGTTGTGACGCAACCATAAAATTATTTTCATTGCTACTTCATAACTGTAATGTTGCTACTGTTATGAATCGTAATGTAAATATCTGATATGCAGGATGGTCTTAGGTAACCCCTGTGAAAGGGTCGTTTGACAGCCAAAGGGGTCGCGACGCACAGGTTGAGAACCGCTGCCTTAATGGAAGGTGGGAAATACATCATTTGACCTTCCAGAAGGTCAGTTCACCACTGTTCTAGAAACAAAGCAATTATAAAACATGCCTAACTTTCACTCTAAGACCATCTTCCCTCTTCCAAATAGCAAGTCATAAAATAAACACCTTATTGAAATATAGAGGATCTTATTCCTAGGGCATAACATATAACATAGAACCCTAGTGTCCTGATCTAAATGATGAAAGAAATTTTAGCGACAACAGTGCATATCCTGCAGAATCAGAAACCAAGTAGGTCTATACTACAAAGTAGGCATATACCACTAGAAGAGTCGAGAAAACACCATGGTTAAAAGGATGGACTTTTGTCAGACACAGCTAGGTTTGCGTCTAGGATCCATTCCCTACTATTTAACATCTAAAAAGTGGCAAAATGTAAAGTTACTGTGAGACTCATTGGGATTCCTAACCCATCATTTATAAAGACTATCTAATACAGTGACGGTGAACCTATGACACGCATGTCAGAGGTGACACGCGAACTCATTTTTTTTGGTTGATTTTTCTTTGTTAAATGGCATTTAAATATATAAAATAAATATCAAAAATATAAGTCTTTGTTTTACTATGGTTGCAAATATCAAAAAATTTCTATATGTGACACGGCAACAGAGTTAAATTAGGGTTTTTCAAAATGCTGACACGCCGAGCTCAAAAGGTTCGCCATCACTGATCTAATGAGTAAAAAAGGTAATATTTTTCCAGGTTCCTCACCACCTACAGAGCTGTGATACCTATCAAAAGTAAGCAAAACAATGGGATTTTTTTCAGTAGTGCTTGATTCTACTGTTTTGACTCAAGTAGATCACAATAATTTCTATCCTGATGTAGGGAGTCCATTTAAACTATCATGCACATATCCCAAATTTGAAGAATCAAGCTTAGCAAGCCAAAATAACCATACAAGTGGCCATTCTAATCCTATATAATAAAAGGCTAATATGCAAATTGACCAAACGGCAGAACGACCGGTCACTATGATGCGCACTGACCACCAGGGGGCAGACGCTCAACACAGGAGCTCATGGCTGGCAAGCGCAGCGATGGTGGCAGGAGCCTCTTCCACCTCTGTGGCAGTGCTAAGGATGTCCGACTGACTGCTTAGGCCCACTCCCTACCTAAGCAGTTAGTCGGACAACCCCCAAGGGCTCCCAAACTGCGAGAGGGTGCAGGCCGGGCTGAGAGAGCACCCCCCCCCACCCCAGTGCACAAATTTCATGCACTGGGCCTCTAGTGATATTACAGTGCTGAAGAATAAGACAAAATGATTAGGCCTTCACCACACTATTGTCTGTGTCCATGGGTTATGCAAAATGCTCAAAGTCACTAATCATCAGAGAGATGCAAATTAAAATGACAATGAGGTACCACTCCACACCTGTCAGCATGTCCACCATCAACAAATCAACAAATGACAAGAGCTAGTGAGGATGTGGAGAAAAGGTAACCCTATTACACTGCTGGTGGGAATGCAGACTGGTGCAGCCATTATGGAAAACAGTATGGAGTTTCCTCAAAAAATTAAATATGGATCTGCCATTTGACCCAGTGATCCCACTTTCAGGAGTGCTATATCCTAAGAAACTAGAAATACCAATCAGAAAGAATATATGCTCCCCTATATTCACAGCAGTGTAATTTACAATAGCTAAAATCTGGAAACAGCCCAAGTGCCCATCAGTAGGTGCATAGATAGAAAAGCTGTGGCTCGTTTACACCATGGAATACTATGCAGCTGCAAAAAAGAAGGACCTCTTACCCGTTGAGACAGCATGGAGGGACCTGGAGAGAATTATGCTAAGTGAAATAAGCCAGTCAGAGAAAAATAAATATCACGTGATCTCACGCATATGTGGAATCTAATGAACAAAATAAACAAGTCAACAAAATAGATACAGAGATATAGAAGCATGGAGCAGACTAATGAATCTCAGAGGGAAGGCATAGGTGGGTGGAGAAACAGATTAACTAAAGAACTTATATGATAAAAATATTCTTTTTTTTAAATATATTTTATTGATTTTTTACAGAGAGGAAGGGAGAAGGAGAGGGATACAGAGTTAGAAACATCGATGAGAGAGAACCATCGATTCAGCTGCCTCTTGCATGCCCCCTATTGGGGATGTGCCCGCAACCCAGGTACATGCCCTTGACCAGAATCGAACCTGGGGCCCTTCAGTCCACAGGCCGACACTCTATCCACTGAGCCAAACTGGCTAGGGCGATAAAAATATTCTTTATCTTGATCTGATTAATAGCTATATGGGTGTATGCATTTGTCAAAATTCAATGCAGCATTCATTAGTGCATTTTACTATAAGTAAATTTTACCTCAATAAAGTACTATTAACATAAATTTCATATAAGATATTTCTCTCGTTTTTCCATAAATTGAACTGTATCACGACTTAGCAGCTGTTCATTACATGTTTAAAATAATATTTATTCCCTAAAGATAGACACAGGGCAAAGAATATCCTATTAGATCTTACTTTGGATTAGAGCAGTATGTGGAAATGCAATGAAGTTGATTGTTGAACCGAGGTAATATAATAAGGCTTTAAAAAGCAAAAATAACATTTGCTCAATTTAGCTGAAAAAACAAACCTCAAATATTGTAATAAAGGTCTCGATTCATAGTTATTTGAACTCTGTAAAAGGGAATTACTTAAGATTGAGAGGACTAACTCTATATTAATAAGAAAAGGAAATTTAGTTTACTCCTTTAAGATTTATGTCCTTGGAAAATTTTAAACTGCCTTTCACAAGGTGTCTGGATCCAAGAGTCATTCACGATCAACAAAATATAAAGTCAACGCAATTTGCCCGTTTTTCTCTCATGAAATCTCGAAGTGCGATGTTTTGTGATGAATTCCAAAGAGGTCAACTGACAAAAAAATAAAGTAGGCTTCACAGTCTTCTGGAATACAATGTTTCTACTTAATTCCAAGCACATAGAAAAGAGGTGAAAGAAAAGGGAAGTGCAGACGACTGCTCACTCCTTCCTACCACGTCCTTGGCATAGAACATGCCTGGTATGAGGAGGTGGTCATTCCATTTGTGGTGAATGGTCAGGTGGATGAAGTCTCAGTGCTGGGGATCTGGGAAAACAATTGTACCACATACTGAAAAAGAAGGCTGCGAGGAGGAAATTTTTAATGAAAAGTTTACTTTGTTTCTTAAATCTGTTGTGTTTGGAGTGCGAACAGACTGCCCAGGTAGCAGTGTTTGGAGAAGTGTGGTACTCTACCTGGGCGAGTGATCAGGAGGAGTCGTAGGTGATGACCTAGCCCACGCAGCTGGAGGGACACCGGTAGGAAGAGACCATTGTAAGGAGAAAGGAGCAGGGGCCAAGCACAGAGCCTCGGGGAACGCCTGCCGCTGGGCGGCAGGAGAACCAGGACAGTATGGGTAGCCGCCCAGGGAGGAAACTACTGCAAAGCAACAACAACAAGTAGATATGCCACTATAAAATAACGTTTTTTATTTACCCTAATTTTGTCTCCAATAAAGGGTAGATGTTTTCCCAAGTCAATTCAGCCTCTGTGGTCAGCAAACATTTGCACCAAAGGGGGAAACCAACCAGATTCCTTCCCAAAATTAGTAGGAAGCCCCAAGGGCAGAAAGAAATTGGAAGGAAAGAGAGAACGGGTCTATACTACCCAAGCGAGGCCGGCAGAGGCCATCCCCCTGGGTGCCTGGCAGGTGCAGGCGACCAGGAACCTGCAGTTCCTCAGCGGCTGCCACTCAGCTGCCCAGAGGAGCTTCTCTGAAGGACCTTTGAAGCAGGGCCAGGAAGAGGCTAGTGAAAACACTGGCGTGCACCCAGCTTACCCTGGGGGCTACTAGTAATGCCCTCATTTGAAAACACAGCGGTGGGCAAAAGTAGGTTTACAGTTGCGCCTATAGAAAATGCATTGATTAATAAATTAATAATAATACAAGAATAAACTCTGTGTTTCATGTCATCACAACTGTAAACCTACTTTTATCACAAGGGAACCCCGAGGTCACTATAATCTGATTTTATATTAGGAGGCAGACCCAGAGAAGTTACGTAATTTGGTCACGATCGTATAATTAATTAGTGTCAGAAATTACCAACTCTATCTCCTCTCTGGGAAATTTGTGTTTTTCAAATATAAAAGCTCATAAATTGGTCACCGTCACAAAGTAGAAGACTCTGGGGATTCTTTTTCAGGATTACTTTAATAAAAATATATCTTTTAATTGCATCATTTGATTACCTGCCTCAATTTTCTGTGTTGACTTGACAGACCTAGTGATTCAATGGAACAGAACTAAAATTGTTTTTCTCCACATTCCAAGTTATGGAAACAAGAGAGAATGTTCTCCTTATTATGATAGTGAGTTTACACTATTGTGGTGAGCTGCTCAGACAGAATTATTATTTCTAAAAAAAGAAAATTGTTAAGTTTAGAGGCACAGGATAAATTAACCAGAGTGAAAATTTCTTTTCCAAATTTCAGACAGAAACAGCTTGACACTTTTGAAAGACGGGTTATGTGGATTACAATGTTTTTATGTCTTCCTCATTTCCTGTTTTATCATAATCAACCTCAGCTGTTACATTACTCCAAAGAATAGCATTTTGACAAATTATATTTTCTTTTCAGAACATGCGAATACAAACAGAATGAGTTTGGTTTTGTTTGCTGGCTTTTCATCACTCCCGTTATGCCGGAGAACAGGAAAACATTATGAAAGAGGAACAGTAAACACTGAAGCCAGGAACGTTACATTCATTCTAGATAACCTTACACATTGAACTATTTTTGTATATTATGTATAGTGTTGTTGATGTCTTCTGTTTCACACGCGGAAGTGCTATGTTATTCTAACCACAGCTTCAGGACAAATTGATAGCACATGCACACACATGGCCAAAAATTTTGACTAACCCAACGTACTGTGTATTATACAAATGAGCTTTTTGGTTTGTTTTGACCAAATACAATAGTAGGAGAGATCTTTAAAACAGAACTATTGCTGAACACTAATGAATTTTTAAAAGATAAATGTTTGTTGGGGCGCCTTTGGTAGACATTGTCTCAGCTCAAACACTTCTCACTCTGCTGGGAGTCAGTGGAAATCAACAGAGAAAATTGGTCCAAGCTAAAGAAATAGATGTTTCGAACCTGTTTACAAACTTAGTAAAATTAATTTTAATTTTTAATGTTTATAAATGTTATATTATTTTATGTTCTGCTTCCACATATAAAACACCCGACCAGGCAGTACATACAGACCCAAATCAATGAATTACTAAAAGAAAATGAATAGAAGTATATAATAATTAATTACAGTTATGATGTTCTTAAAGAAACAAATGCAGCATGAGTTGTATTAAAACTGGAAACAACCCAAAACTCTAGAAACATTGGAATGAATAAAGTGTCATCTATTCATATGCTAGACTACAATGAAAATTTGAAAATACTGCTCTACAGCATAATAAATAGCAAAGGAAACCACAAACACAAATGCACAAATTACATGCAGACTGTAGGATGCCATTCATAAAAGTTTAAAATCAGGCAAAAGTTAATATATGCTTCTAGAATTCCTGCCAGTGGTTATCTTCAGGAAGAAGCATGGAAGTTATGATTTGGAAGAGGCACGGGGAGGCTTCTGGAGTGGTGGCAATGGCTCTATCTTGATCCGTGTGGTGGTTACATAAGAGTGTTTACTTTGTGGAAAGGCACTGAGCTGCATGCTTTTATGATTTATGATCTCTTCTGCGTATATGTCATACTTCATTTAAAAGTTTATTTTATGATAAGACGGAGTAAGTAGATTCCATCATGTCTTTCCCGCTGAATAGAGTTATAAAACCTAAACAAAATGCATGAAGCAGCTACTTAAGGACTCTGAAAAGTAAATAGTAGCAGGAAGATGAAGAAGACCAGTACCATCAAACTGGTAATGGATTCATCATTTTTCCCTTCTGCTAGGCCCCAGCTGAGGGGCTAATTAAAGCTCAATCATCAGGTCCCAGCAAAGCAGATTTAAAAGAGCCTAAATAATCAATTGCTATTCTTATTGTGTTTGTGCAAATAATCAGGCCAAATTGAAACTGGACTTAATACAGTAAAAAATTGGTCTTAATTTGGCTCTTTAATGAAAATGAGGGTGATTTTAGGGGGGGGATTATGTTTTAAAGGACTCTATAACACAATTGTAAATAGTAGACACTAGGTCAATTAAAAGCTTTATTTTTCACTTATGAAGATTTGTAACACAGTTTGTCTCCACCAGGTTACAAGCCCTATTTGTATTCAGGAGATACCACCTCTAGACACCATCACCATTTCCTTCTGTGCCCAGGTCTCATTGTCCCTCTGACAGAGAGCAAGGGTCTCTTGGCTCTGAAGGAAAACTTTGCCCCTCTCAGCAGGAACAGCTACAGAAGAGACCTGAGCCCTTTTTCTCTGAAAGAATTCAGAACCAAGATCCTTAGGAGGAGAGGGGGTTAGGCAGTTAGACATGAGCAAAGCAAGGATGATGGGCCAGGTACAGAAAGTCACCAGGGTGGAAAGCCCTGGGTGCCTGCCACAGGACAATTGTAGGGTGCGACCTTGTCCCCAGCGTGACCTTCCCTCCCCTAGCACCTCACTGGCCATGCAGCTTGGACACCCTGACCTTTCCTCCCTAGAGATAAGATCTAGGCCTCAGCTGTATTTCAGCTCTGGGCTCAGAAAAGCTGAGCTCAGGACCAGCTGCATTGAATAATGACCGTCGGGACCCTGACCCTGAAAGGACACACCTGGAAAGCTGATGAACATTCTATTGAGATCTTCCACTGGGACCTCCCCTAAAATCTCCAGCCTTGAAACCCTTAGCACAGAGGACCCTGCTCTCCCTCTTGGGAGCATACCAGCGCCTTTCCCTCCTCCCCATCCCCTCCCCATCCTCCTAGGTGTGTCACCTTTACCCTCCACGTCTAAGCTCCAAGGGCTCTTCCTTTACTTCTATCTTATTTCCTAAGCCCACTTCTTCCATGAATTACTTCTACCTCTGTGACCTTCCAAATAAATGTTCTTTTATATTAAAAAAGTATAGGATTCATAAAATTCATAGAATTTTTAATGACCAAAAGTAAAGGTCAATTTTATCACATGCTAATTTTAAAAATTAACATAAATAAAAAATAATTTGTATAAGCTTACTTTAAGATGTAGGGGCACAAATGTCCCCAAACAAGACTTCAGTATCTGGGTTACATCAAAGATTTGACTACAAGTGAAAACCAGGAAGGTAGTGATGTACTCACCACTGCTCGCCCCTCTACAGTTTCCATTACTAGAATCCATAGGAAAATCTGAAAGGTGATAGAATAAAGTAAGAATCATCACATATTCATTATTACTTCAAGAGTCTATACATATAAAAAGCTAATATGCAAAGTGTCCCCTTGGGAGTTCGACCAGGAGCTTGGTCGCTCACTATGACGTGCGCTGACCACCAGGAGACAGTGTGGAATGAAGAAAGGCCCCAGCCGGCAGCCGGCAGCCAGAAGGCCCCGATCGGCCCTGATCGCCAGCCAGGCCTAGGGACCTTACCCATGCACGAATTTACGAATTTCGTGCACCGGGCCTCTAGTTTCTATATAAAAATCTAATTCAGTCACAGTTATGATCTGGATAAGAATGCAGGTATCTTAAGGAAGTAGATGCTTATTAGTGCCATGAGGTTGCCACTCTATCATTTATAGGTCAAATAAAGACAAGACCTATTCTTTCATCTGATTGAAAGGTAATTTATTTTTTATGAATCCTCATCAACTGTGCATAAAATTTCAGGACTTAATAAATTTTTTTAGTTTCACCAAATTTGTGAATTATGAGCATCCTACACAATAAAGCCCATGCACATGTTAGGCACTTGCCCAACACTTATCTCTTGATGACTAAACGAGCCAAACACACCTCCTCAATAAATAAATGTGTCACACTTTAATGGAATACATTTAAATTCTTCGTGCCTAAAGGGGAAAAACATTCAGAAAGCACTCTCATGCTCTTTGTTAACTATAAACAGTTCTTCAGCAGGATTACTCAAACCAGTGCAAATAGGCATGGTAACTGGAAATTACCATTTGCACTTTTCATAATCCCGAAATTCCAGAAAATCGTAATGATAAATGATAATGGAAAGTTCTTCTGTGTTCTAATTAGGAAAGCAGCCTAATGAATAACAGAGGGCCTCAGCAAGGCACCATGCTGAGAGATGCCGTACCTACCTCTATATTTTGATTGACACTTCAACTCAGTACTTTTAAACAAGAGTTTTATATTTGTATCAACACTTTATGTTAAATGAGTTTAATGCCTGTGTTTATCCTAATTGAAAATAATGTTCTTTTTCTATGTTTTCTTCATAGGTCATATCATGAGTAAGTTAAACTAGGAGGGTTAATACCAAGTTAGGACAAAAGCACCAAAAATTACAATTAATGAGCCATATACTATTAATTTAATGCCTTTTATTCTATTTAATGACTTCATTCACAATAAATGTATCCAAATAATGTGCCAGTGGCTTTCCCATTCCTGAATAAGTCCAATAATCATGTGATGATATGCATGTGATTTATAAGATCTCTCTGTAAATAGAGAAATCCTGTTAACCCACATTTTAAATAATTGTTTAATGTTACAAGGTTGAAAAAAAATGAAAAATAAAGCTCTTCTCTTGGAAAAGAAAACTCCTTTGGTACAGCTGAATCTAGGGAAGTGGTTTTCTTCTTTCATTCTTATTCACAGAAAAATATTTCTACACTCTTAAGAGTGCTTAAATGTCAATTGTTAGAATTATAAAAAAAAGAGAAACAGTGTTCTAATTATAAATAACTCAAAAATTGTTTTTAGAAACTTAAAAATTCTAACAAAATCATCCTCAATTAAAACGGTAGGTTTTATTGGTCGGTTTTATGCCCCAGGTGTTTCGAGTAGGGGTCATAGAGATTTCCAGAAAGTTCCTAAAGGAGCCGGGAAGGGTAGGGAGCTTTTCCTAGGTAGAGAATAGCCTGTGGAAAGGTAAGGGGGTCAAAAGCCACAGTACGTGGCCCAGGGACCTGCCAGGTTTCCAGCGTGGCTCACACAGTGGTGAAAGCTGAGAGAAGGGAAGCTGGAGACAAGGAGGGATGAGATCGCGAAGGCTAGAGGCATAGAACAACCATTTTAAGCAACAGATTTGCATTTCAGGAAGATCGCCCTGTTGGAATATGGAGGGACAATACTGGAGGTAAGTGAGTCAGCTTTCATTCTATGGCCATAACCCATGTGACAAACACCGAGATTCAAACTAAGAAAGTAGCATTAGAGAAAGAGGGATGGGAACTGGATTTCAAGTAGATTCAGCGCACTTGATACCTATTGAATATCGGGGATGGGGAAGTGGGTGGAAGCAAGACTGACCCGCAGGCCTACAGCTGGAGTGTGGCAAGTGCCTCATAACAACACAGAAAATACTATAGAAGAATAGGCCTGTGAGGGTAAGGAAATGACGAGTTTACTCTGGAGCATGCTGAGCCCGAAAGCCTAAGGATTAGATGTGAAATCTCGAAGGCACATTCTCTGATATCTCAAAAGAAGTCATTTTATCTTTTGAAATCCCTTATCCGGGGTTGTTTTTTATTCTCTTAAACTATACAGACAGTCCCCCAACTTACAATGGTTAAACCTTACAGTGATGTCAAAGTATTACACATCCAGTAGAAACTATACTACAAAGTTTGGATTCTGGTCTTTTTCCAGGCTAGCAATACGCAGTATTGTGATGCTGGGCAGCAGCGAGGAGCCACAGCTCCCAGTCAGGGGGATGATGTGGGTAAACAACAAACACTACAGTGGACTGCGTTGCCAACATTTTTTGGACAGTCTGTGCTGAGCACGCTTGCGGTAGGCTAGCCCAGGCTAAGATGTTCATTGTGCTAAATATATTAAATGAATGTTCAACTTACAATATTTTCAACTGAGTAGGGGTTTAGCATAGCCCCATTGTAAGCTGATGAGCATCTCCATATAAAAGGGCTTTCATGATGATAAAAACAGTGCTTTCACTGCAATCTGATGGTCAAAAGACAGATTCTCTCTAAAATGAGGAATCACTTCTTTCTTCATAAAAAGGAAGTGTAGTGTAGAATGGGTTCTGGTTGGAATCTTCTTTCTTGTAATAGCTTTATGAGTTTGGATACATCACTTAACTTCTCTATTTGCTTCAGCTTTCTTTTCTGAAAAATGGATATAATAGTACCCTCCATGACATAGCTATTATGTAATTAATAAATTAATATGAAGACACACTTAAAACAGCACCTAGAACACTGAGGTGTAATTAGTTCTTATTTTATTGCTGCAAATGATCCCTCTCCTGAGGATGATGCGTCCTTTCCGCAATCATGTTGTTGTTGTTAAATGTTTATACTGTGCTTTACCGTTTATCAGTCACAAGAATATTTCTTTTGTTCTTCACAATCCTCAATGTTAGTCGAATGACTTGCTTAAAGTAAAACATTAATGGCAAATCTGGAATTCCAACTAACGGCCTATAACTCTAGAGCTGTGATTTTCTTCAAATTGAGGAAAATAGTCAACTCTTAACTATTCTAAAGTATATATCTACATGGTAACTCTTGGTCTCCTCTTCTTATACATCTAGTAAAAGGAGAATGGCCAAATATAACATAGTCAGTTTTGCTACTTATAGCAACAACTATTTGGAAGTTTGTCAGGAACAAAATTAAAATGAATTATTAAAATAAGATTTGGGGACCACTGATAATTGGATTAACTGTAGATTAAATAACACTGAGATATTCTTCCCTACCCCTTCAGAGCGTCTGTCATGATTTTACATGATGGATTCTTAAAATCGTGTTTTCTCTCCAGTTTTAATCTAAAATTTCCATTTCTCCTTTCCAATCCATTTTCCTCCTATCACACTAAATAAGTCTTCCTTCTGAGTGTTTGGCCCCTCAAATATTTGCAGACCAGGGCTGAAGAAAAGGCTGCCTGTTCCTCAGAGAGTGGAGAAATGATTAAACAGCAGTTCATGCATGTGAAAGTTGGCCCGGCTCTGTCGGCGAGACAGGGCCTGGAGAAATGTGTTGAGCAAGAGCTGGGGTGACAAGTTAACACCGCTACGGAGACCAGCAGTGACTGAGGAGTGATTATAAAGCCCTTGGCATGGCATGCCATGGGTGTTGTATAAATAGCTGTTAAATATCATACCGTAAATTTTCTGAAATACATGAGTGCTCTGCTTCTGATAAACCATCGGTAACTAACAAACAGCCATCAGGCTCATTCTCTCTTCCTGTTGCTCCCAAAGGAACGTGTTCTCGGGCCTGAGGTCCAGGTGGATTTGTATAAAATGAAACATTAGTAAGCTTCTATGTTCAGAAGAAGATCTGCTTCCCCAGGTAGGTCCTACTGTGAAGCTTGTTTTCCAGAGCTGACCTGACCAAAGCTCTAGGGTGAATCTCCAGTGACCAACATACCATTTCAAAAAACAAATGAACACACACAAGAAGTATCAATTTTCTATAACAATGGTAATCGTAGTAGAACAACTACAGCAGCAGCAACAACTTGTTAAGAGCCACGAATCAGGTGGTACATCTGCTGTTTAATTTCATTTTCACATGCCTGTAGGAGGTAGACAGCACTGTCCCCCTGATACAGGTCAGAAAACTGAATCAGAGAGGTTATATAATTTCCTCCTGATAACAGTTGACATAAAGCAGAATGAAGATTCAACCACTGGTCTGTCCATACCCTTTACTCACCATACAATATTAATTAGCCGGCTGAATGACTAACTTGAACTGATAAAATTCTCAGATAAAGCAGTCCTGCATGTAGCCATACCCATATAGTAAAAGTAAAATGTGGAAAAGGAATAAATTTAATGTGAATTTATTAGTAATGGTCAGGATATGATATTTGTTTTAAATATATGTTTTGCCCTTAGTATTTCAAAAGCAACAAGCAGTTTGAAGCAATACTCCATTTCAGTAAGACTTTGCTCTGTAAGATGTTCTAAACTTGTTTGCGGAGTCATACTGTATGTACTATGAGGAAGCAGATCCATGTGAATGGCAGGATTTGAAAACTCTTCTTGGCACTGAAGGAATGTGAGAGGTGGTCCCGTTTTTATTCAGGAAGACCTTATTTTTATAGTCAGCTGGATTCTAGTCAGAGGACATAAGGACTCTGTTTATACCTGGAGGAAGTGGGGGCGGGGGCAAGCCCAGCTCCGTGAACTATCATATCCCACTGAACCAAGGAGTATATTTGCATCGTAAATTAAACTGGCCACATGTGGTAGTTCCTAAGTAATTCCAGGTGCCTGACAGTTTGACCCAGGATGGGGAATGTAATTTTCAGCAAACTGGCCTTGGAAACCAAGGGGACCCTTCAGGCTAGAATCCACCCCTCCATGCCCCGTTCCCACGTCCCCTCCCGCTCCCTCCTGCCACAACAGTCTGAATCACACTGAAGGTAAAGGCAGGGGGGAAGGGAGATCTTTACTAAAATATGGTTCCAACTGCCACCTACCCCTACTTATTTTTCTAGCAAGGATTGCGTCAGCAAAGCAGATATAGTGGCATTTTAAGGTAGCTCAGAAATCAGGTCCATGACTGGCAAATTGTTCCATGCATGTCCTATTTATGTGAGAGCTCCAATGAGGCAATTGTTCTGTGTCTGGTCCACAATGGTAGGTAACTCGGGGACCCTAATGGAAACTGCTCTGAGAGCCATTCACCTGGCCAAACCTCTCTCATTTGAGGGCCATCTCTGAGAGGCTTCAGAGCAAGTCTTCTCCTTTAAGGGGAGGACTGCATTTCACAGGAATCACCGGCACCTCACTCCTAGCCCCTGGCCTGAGAGGAACATCAGCATTTAACGGATTCTAAGTACTTGGCAGCCCAGAGCAGCAGCTCACCCAGTTCTTCCAGCGTCTGTACAGTGTGTGACAGTACTGAGTGCAAAGGCTCAAAGTGCGCTTTTAGCCCAAAGATTAATTACAAATTCATTTCTTTCTGATTATTTTATACAAGCAGTTCCTGGTTCTTGATCAAAGTCAAGAAAACCATAGGTATATTCAAAGAGTGATACACTAAGTGAAGTGACCATCAAAAGCTCTTGAAATCTTTCTGTTCAGTTTTGGTTTTGTGGCTATTCATACAAATACTTTCCCCCCCCCCCACTCACTTTATATTAAACGGGTAATGTACACAAAGAGCAAATTTTTTTTCAAATCAATTATCTGACACCCAGGAACTATTACCTAGACATGGACTGAGGACATGAGCTTAGGCTGAGCACATTGAGAGGCAAAAGGAAAACTTTATGCCCAAGAAAAGGACAGGAAAGGAGGCAATCAAGTCTTCACAACCAAGAACAGAGCTGACCTGGGAAGGGTATGAAAGAAGACCAATCATAAAAGATTGGGTTTATTTTTTAAAGGACACGAAGGGTGACATTTAAGTTTGGGTTAACTGGCGGGCGCGATACTGAGTTAGCGTGAAATGGACCCTAAGGAACTAGGTTCAGTTGGGGTCTTCAGAGTTATGACTGTCATACTGAGACCAAACACCAGTGAGAAAACAACCTGTGGTTGGTTCTATTAAATGCAAAACAGCAATAAAGTTTTATGGTAGGGAAAGACTGAAATGAATGTGTGGTTGATGTACACACAAAAAGAGCATGAAATAAGGTACTAAAGACAAATTACTTGCAGAAGGTAAGAGTGGGGTAAGCGGTGAGATTAAAAATAACATTACATGAGTGTGTGATGATAACACGCCTTAAATATAACTCCTTTCACCCATATGTCATTTACAAAATGACTTGGAGGCATATGGGAATGTGAAAAGCGCCGGGCAATGTCACTCCGCCAGCTCTGTGGCAGGAGCAAGTCGCAGGGGCTAATCAGCAGTGCATAGCAATGTTTCACAGCTGTTTCAGTCCGGCATGGAAGGACAATTTGCCTCATTGAAAGGCGAGGGAAATTTAAGGCGAAGGTAATTGCTCAAATTGGATTTTGAGCAAACACATACCACTAACGTCTGTGGGTCCGAGTAAGGTTACTGAAATTATCTGGGCATTGTTAATGATTAGAAGAAAATGGTGCTTCAGTTTTCCGTGTACACCATACAATGTTGACAAGCATCTCTAAAACATTACAGAGAAAACGGATGATTGAGAAAGCGAGGGAACCGGGCAAGAAAGCTCAGTGACTGTAAACAAATAAGCATTTTTTAAAAGCATCACTACACAAGACCTGGATACTTCCACGTGCAAGGAGTGGAAAGTGCGGGGTGCGTTTTGAGTAGAAGGGAGATGGGAGTGGAGGAACCAGTGTGTTTTAGAGAAACACATCATCTGCTGGAAGACAGTGCAGCAGTTGGGAAGGGTGATGAGGGGAAAGAAACGGAGATTAAGAGAAGTGGTCGGAATAGAAAAGGCAGGATTCGAGAGTAACGGACTCCGAGTGGCTGGCTGTGAGGCAGGGAGGGAGGCTCGCAGCGTCAGGACTCACCGGAGCCGTCGGCAGTGACGATCGCCTCGGGAGAGATGCACACGCCGCGGTCATACACCGGCAGCTCCTCGCAGGCCAGGCTCTCGGGCCACGAGTGGCGGTACTTGATGAGGATGGGCTCACAGCCCTGCCGGGCCCGCTCGCACACCGACTTGCAGGGCTTGATGGGCTCGTGCTGGAAGTCAATGGTGCAGATGGGCGCGTACATCGCGCAGAGGAAGAAGAGCAGGTCGGGGCTGCAGTGGGTGCCCAGCAGACCTTCGAACTGCTCGATGGCCAGGATGGCGTTGGCCTGGGTGCTGTGGTGCAGGTGGTTGGGCATCTTCGTCATGTTCCAGGGCAGGGACTTGCACAGGGGGATGCGGACAGGCTCGCAGGCTGCAGCCCGGGCTCCGGGCACGCGGAGCAGGCAGAGCGCAGCCAGGGCGAGCAGCCCGGCCCGCAGCAGCAGCCTCCCTCCCGGGCGGCCGCAGCCCATGATCCCGGCGGGACGGGGCAGGGAGCAGCTGCGCCGAGCACGCCGAGAGGCCGGCTCCGGCGTCTCCTCCTCCCCCCTGGAACTGGACACGACGATCTGGGAGCCTCGCCTCCCCCGGCAATCTCCCGGCTTCCGAGGATCAAATTCCCCCAATGGGGTCCCACGAGCTCCACCGAGCTCCCGCCGCCGCCGCCCCGGCCGCTCCCGCCGCTCTGGCTGCCCTTCCCGTCGCCTAAGCCTCGCGGGGCAGCAGCACCTATTTATTTCCCGTCCCCTCTGGCAAAACTTCAGACTCCGCAGATGAACCCGATGAGAGGAAGCGAGGGAGAAATGAAAACAACAGTAGAACTCAACGGAGGTCGTTGGTGCTCCGGGGTGGCACGTCCCCTGGCTACAGAAAGGTGCTAAAAGAAGCATGAAAGTCCCCGCAGGGAGGAGGAGGGCGCGTGGAGGCCGAGCAAGGAAGGAAAACCAAAGAGAAAAGTCCCCCGGGGGGCGGGGCGCTGTGCAGTAAGAGTTTGCAGGTCTTGCAAGCTGAGCCAAAAGATCCACTTTTTGCTGGGAGCTGCCGCGGCTGCAGCGCCCGCGGCCGGGAGGAGCCTCGACGGGAGGTCTGCGCCCGGGACCCGCGGGTCTCCGCCTTCCTACCTCCAGGCCAGGGGGCAGCTCCGCCCCCGGTGCAGACCCGGCCCTCTAACGCCGGCCCCCCTCCCTAGGAAGGAAAGGAGCTAGAGAAAGAAGGGCTGTGGGTTGGAAGCGGAGGGGAGGGGGAGCCTGGAGCAGTCAGGACGCGGTAAACCGAGACAGCTCCGACCGGAGACCTGCAGATCTACCCCACCCCCACCCTGCGGAGCCTCCCGGGCTGGCCCCGAAGGAGAGCCTCCAGCCCCTGACTGAAGAGCCACCCCAACTTCCAAGTGAGGAGGCTCCCCAGTTCCGCACTTGGGAACCCACCCAGCCCCAATCTCCCTGGTAACGGAAGCTACAGCTTTATCGGTGGGAGCACCACAGTTCTGCAGAAAGTCAGACAGGAAGGGGAAGGACTGAAGCAATGTCACTTTAAAGGTCCAAGTCGCAGAAAACATGGACCCTGGTGGCAATGGTGGAACCTTAACCAGAGCTCTTGACTACAGCGGTCTGCACTTTAGATAATTAGCTGGAAGGAAATTGCCTTTCATTTAAAAAAATAAAAAAAAGGACGAAGAAGAAATGCTGAAAACAATTGCAAATAGGCCACCAGAAGCAAAATAAATAATAAATTTTTCTTTCTTTGCCCTGCAGACAAAACCTTTGAGTTTTGCTTGCTTTTTTTTTTTAATCTTAAGAAGGAAAACTAATTGCTTTAAAGCACTTGAACATAAAATGGCACTTAATATTTAACTCTCCTCACCAACAATTTCACCTAACACTTGAGGGAAATGTGTAGGAAAACTACCCCACAAATAATAAGGATGATGATGGTGACAACAATAAAATCCTTCCCATCCAAATGAGCTCAGCCTAGAGAGGAAAATAGAAAACAGACCCCCTCCGGGCCTGCTCCTGCCACTAATGAGCCACCTCCCCCACCCTTCCAGGGCGTGCTGTAAATGGAATGACCCGCAGAGGCCCGCACCCTGCCCTTTCAATGGGAAATCGCAGAGCAAAAGGACTGCAGGCTGTGAGAAAACACAGCCCTCATTGAGAGGCGAAGGAAACAAAGCCTAAAACAAAACAGGAAGTCACCTTTGCTCTACATCATTGAGATAGTTCACTGCTGAAATCCATCCTTTCTCCGCCGATAATAAGCAGGAAAAGGATGCCCCCGCTTTAGAGCACACAGTGAGACCTCGGTTGCCATTCTCCAGCCCTGACTTGACAGCACTTATGAAACCTGGATGCTAACTTGAGATTATGAGATTTTATCTCTAAAATGATGATCATCATCAATATGTGCCTGCAGTAACATTTTTCAGAAGGAAGTTTGTTCCACTTAGGGGGATGGAAACAAAACAAAACAGATGGTAGGGAGTCAGTTAGTATACAAACTTTGCCTGGTCTATAATTATTGTCATTTAAAAAAAATAAGAAAGTCAAAAATTATTTAGCAAGTAAAACTGAAGTGGAAAAATGTTAAAACAGTCAATATTTGAGCATTTGGGGCCTATTCTGTATTAAGGAAATGTAGGTGGGGTTTTTAATAAATTAGAAAAAGTGAGGGATAGATATAATAGATACTTTGCTAAAACATTTTCCTGCTATCTTAAACCTGCACAGTGTAAGGAGAAGTGTAGGTAGCTGGAGAGCCAGTGTCTTAATGGTTCTCCCACTATCTACAATGAGGTTTGTTTTTCTTCCCCTTTACAGAAGTCAGCTATCCCCTTTGTCTAACATATTCCCTCACAACTTTTCTCTAATCCAAAACTGTCTTTATCAAAACTCAAAATAAGTTTCAGTGCCTCCCAGAGGTCTTTTTGGCCATTTTTCTAGCTAGTGTCCCTTGAACGTTCATTTTTGCAAACTGTTCTTTAGCACGTGGCAATTTATTGCTTCAGAAAAAAAATTTTTCATTACTCAATTGGATGTGCGCTGCCTTCCTTAAGAGCATGTATGACTTCTTAAAGAAGAGAATTCTTCTTTGATTTCTTTTGAAATAGGCAGTTGAGAAATGTTGGCTGGTGGCATTTAAAAATGCAGTATTTTAAATATTAAGTATACATATCTTAGAGATGTAAAATCTAATTGAGTAAATAGTGACAGTTAAGTTTGAAAAGTAACCTGTATGGTCCTGGCTGGTGGGCTCAGTGGTTAGAGTGTCAGCACGTGCACTGAGGATCTCAGGTTCGATTCCCAATCAAGGGCAGTGCCTGGGTTTCAGGTTTGAACTCCGCCCCTGATCTGGGCGAGTGTCGGAAGCAACCAATTGATGTCTCTCACATAGATGTTTCTCCCCCTCCCTTCTGCTCTCTCTAAAAATCAATGAAAAGACTATCTTCACTCCTTGGGTGAGGACTTAAAAAAAAAAAAAGCTGTAGGATCATGAAGGAAACACAAATTAGACACATCAAAGTGAGTGCCTTCAAACAAGCCCACATTTAGAGAAACCTGAGGGAAGGGTGAAACCTGGTGCCCCAGAGGAAAAGGGTCACAGGGAATTTGTTTCTCTGGTGTCCCAGTGTATACGGTTCAGTTTACCGGACAGAACACTATCTCTGTAACTTGCACATGGGTTAAATGAAAGATAGCTGATTGCTTTAGTATTGCCCCATATCTGGTGAAGAGATTTCAAAGTACATAGTGGGCAAACACAAAGGGCTTGGAGGATGGGAGTTTTTAAATGAGATTTTGATGGGCATAGCTATAGTGATCGTTTAGAACTCATCTCTTAGAACTAAGAATGAAAAATCAGTGAGTTTTATGCGCTGGGTTTTATATTTGAGAAAGTTGTCAAGATGGCAAATGCAAATTATTAGTATAACAACATCCCACTGACAAAATATTTTATGGAGACTAGATTCCAGGACCTCAAACGGCTCTCCAAGGCACATCCAGAGGGCCTCTCTCCAGGACGCGCCAGCGTAAGAGAAGAGCTATGGCACTGCACCCGCTGAGCAGCTACGTGGGACTGTGGGTCAATTCCGGCCTCCACGGCTGCTCAGGGAGTGTGCGCAGGCCCAGTCATGACCGACTGCCCTTCTTAGAATGTGTCAGTGGCGGTTCATTTAACTTCCTAACAAAAGCTCCTGTAGCAACGGCGGGATCCGTCAGAAGGACTGTGGCCTGTGCCATTCGGTACCAACTGAGGATCACCATAGGCACTCAGGGAGCAAGGGAACTGTGTTTATCAAGCAGCTCCTATACGTGAGGCACACCAACTGCACGATGCTTTGCCAGAGGTATTCGTTCCAAAGATGAAGAAACGAAGTGGGATGAAAAGCCCGGAGGGACGAACTCATCCCCCACAGCTCTCGCAGCTAGCTTTAGGCCTGTCAGAGGCGGGACCTGAATCCCGCTCTTTTCACAGTTCCGACAAACAATGCTTCCTGGGCAGAAAGGAGCTGGGAACGGAAAGGACCTGGGCTTTCTGTGAGCCTGGGTCTCCGCCGGAACCCCAGCCATATGATTGTCAGGGACTGGCTCTGCCTGCCCAGGAATAGGATGCAAAACCTTGCACTCCACATGGGGAGGCCTTCCTGCTTCATGGCCTTCACCTAAGCCAGTGGTGGCGAACCTATGACACGCGTGTCAGAGGTGACACGCGAACTCATTTTTTTGGTTGATTTTTCTTTGTTAAATGGCATTTAAATATATAAAATAAATGTCAAAAATATAAGTCTTTGTTTTACTATGGTTGCAAAGATCAAAAAATTTCTATATGTGACACGGCACCAGAGTTAAGTTAGGGTTTTTCAAAATGCTGACACGCCGGGCTCAAAAGGTTCGCCATCACTGCCCTAAGCCCTAGCTTCCAATGTGACTGACTGCCTTTGGAGATGGGGCCTTCGGAGAGGTAACCGAGGTTAAACGAGGTCATCAGGATGTGGCCCCATCCTGACGTGGACCTAGCAATTCTTCAAATTCCACTTTAAGAAAAGCTTACCTTTCTAGTCTCCAGGCAATCCAATGAAAGCTGCCCACCTGTTAGCGACATCCACAGGAGGGCACAGAGCCCCTCGCAGGGCTTCGGAAAACACAGATGGCCGGGCCCCGTCCAGTCTCTGGGACAGTGGGCCTGGTGGGGCCTGAGAAACTACATTTAATAATTCCCACATGATGCTGCTACAGCTGTTCAGGGACAACACATTGACACTCACCCTTTCAAAGTAGATATTAAGCCCTGCGTCACCCTTAGTAAACTCTTAACGTGCTATAAAGATTTCATGATTTTATATCCTATTTATCTCTTTTAACAAGGAATTTAGAAACAAAACTTTAATAAAGCAGCCTAATAGCTAAGTGACACTCTAATGGCGTTGGGGGAGAAGGGAGAGAGAGGGAGAGTAGATGCGTCTCTTAGTTACTCAGAGGCCATCCTCAGAGCCCCAATGAGACTTGACAAGGAAATCAGCTGTCTCCCTGGCCCCAATGGACTTTCCTAATGAAAATAGCAACACTCCAACCTCATTGCAACAAAAGTACAATAGATCCAGCATCAAAGAAGTTCCAGAAAGAAGCATAGTATCTTAGCAATGGAATGAACCTTAGCAATCTAGTCCACCCACCTGTTCCCCGTCCCTAACCTACCACCCTCCGTATTTTCATTTGAAAAGAAAACACAGAGATAAAATTACTTATGCAAAGTCATGAGTCAGTTAATGGCAGTCGATGGTGCCCAGTTCAATGTCTTTCTATGTATACCATCCTTCTTCTCTGTTGGAAGTGTGTGGTTTTCTTGTATTTGGAAACACCTAGTGCCTGTATATAATGTATATTATAATTAAACATAATGGTATTCAGTTTACACAAGCCCTTAAAATCACCCAAACGTTCCAAAGAGCCCAAAAAGATTTAGGACTCTGGAAGGGGAGGTGTGGGACACATCCAGGAAGAACCCACACTGTATCTCTCCCTATGTCTAATTGAAACCCAGCAGATACTGAATTTTTTCCTAATCTCCCTTTGACAAGATTTTATTACAGACTAGAGGCCCATTGCACGAAATTCATGCACGGGGGTTGCGGGGGGGGGGGGGGGGGAGGGGGGCGTCAGCCCGGCCTGCACCCTCTCCAATCTGGGATCCCTCTCACAATCCGGAACCACTGGCTCCTAACCGCTCACCTGCCTGTCTGCCTGATGGCCCCAGCTGCTTTCCCCTGCCGGCCTGATCCCCCTAACTGCCTATCTTCTCTCCCCCCCCCTCCCCGCCCCAGCCCAATCGCCCTAACAGCCTATCTGCACTCCCCTCCTGGCCTGATCCCCCTAACAGCCTATCTGCTCTCCCCTCCTGGCCTGATCCCCCTAACTGCCTATCTGCTCTCCCTTCCTCTCTGCGCCTTTTGGACCCCTGGCACAGGTGTGCTGAGAGCTCTCTGCTGCAGCCCTGCCCACTCCCTGATTGGTCATTATGTGATGGTGTCCCGGCCAATTTGCATATTCCTCTATTATTAGTGTAGATGATGTCTAGAATACCCTTTCTACTTTAGGCTGGACCTACACGTTTTGCTACATCTTTCATCTTATCAGATCTTTGACAGCTTTGTTTTATTTCTCAGTTCCCCCTCTTACAGTGACAAAGGAGAAACCAAGAGGCACGCAGGTCAATCCAACTTTGGCTGTAGGCCTAAATTATAACGTGAACGACTGAGCAACTGACTTTTGCCATCAAGGCCAAATGAGAAAATGGTCTTAAAATGATCCCCACAAGGTTAGAAATCCTGTTGTTGATTTTTTAAAAATCAGAAAGAAGCAACAATAACCTGGCTAGTCTGCTGCCATTCGTGACTTGTTATGAGTCGTTCATCTCATGTTTAACCTGAACAAGGAATCAGCCTCTTCCATGGATGTATTAATAATGAGAGCATGAATCTGCCAACTTGGCCACTATATCAGTTACTAAAGCCAACAAATGTTTTTAAATCAAAAACTTTTCCCTCAGTTTCAAAGAGTAAATGCTCATCCGAATCTCAGAAATAGCTATTGAAAGATTTTTAGGATCAAAGTGAGATACTTCAAAATAAATTACCCCATGTAAAGGGCCTAATTCTCAACAGGGATCCTTCTAGTGCTAACAGGACCTTCCCTGGGCCTAAGCGTATTACCTCTATAACACCAATTAACTAATTTCCCACATGTGGGAATCCTGACATGCTGACCTTGCTAACCAAAGAACATTAATCATCCTACACGATTTTCCCCTAAGATCCTTTCTAATTGAGGCCCTTGACCCTCCAGATGTCTCACTCTTCCATCACTGGCTAATAACTCCACCTCTGGCTGAAACTCTTTCAATCTTTCTCTCCAGTCTTCCAACATAAAGAACTGGATCATTACAGTGTAACTCGGGCCAGCATTGTGGAAGCCACTCACTGCTAACACCCTACCCCTCCTACCAGTCTCCACGTGTTTTGTTTTGTTTTGTATCCATAGTTCTAGGACTTCTGTTCAGCCAGTCTTCAGATGGTTCTCCAGGTTGATTGTTCTGTAATTTAGTTGTAATTTTGATGTAATTATGGGAGGTGGTGAGCACAACATTTTCCTACTCCCCCACTTTCACTGGAACTCATTGACCAGATAAGGTATATGATTTGATAGGACTTTGCATGTAGGTATTCCAGGCAACCACTCCCTCCACTCTAGTTACCTGTGAAAGGTAGCATGGTACATGGGAAAGATTCCCAGAAAGAGAATTAGGGGAAATGTAATATGAAGTGACATCACTCAGTTATTCCATCTGAGGTGGCAAAGAGAACAGGGACAAGACATGTGTCATCCTTTCTCGATCTGATAAAGATAAAAACCTGGCCACCATGAAAACACCACCACCATGAATATCAACTAAGACCACCCAGATGCTTTCTAAGTACAAAATATCTATAAATCCTTCATCAAGTTCAGATTTTGACTTTTCACTAGTAATTGCCAAACAAAAACAATTTTAAATTTTTAGATATTTTTCAAGTGTAAGTACTAGCACTCTATTTCTTAGATTTTTCTGTCTTCCCAATTTTGAAGCTAAATTGATTTTAAAATGTAAACAAAATATAAACTGCTTTGAGTGAAAACAGATTATAGGGATTCAAGAGGGCCTTGGAACGGTGTCCATTGGAGCACAGTTACAGTTTTCTATAAACAATATAAATGTTTTAATGTTCTGACAATGGTGATGATGGTGGTGATTAATACAATGGCAACACAGCTATGAAGTTCTAGAATACTGTGTTGAACAGGACCAAACTAGACAAGATGAAACTTCTTTTTGGGAAGCATAGAATACAATCTCTGAAGAAAGGTTAAAAGAATATTGTTATCCTGGAAAAGGTAATTCATCTATTCATTAATTGAACACTTATTACTGGCATTCTGAATGCCAGACATTTTAGGTTGTGGAGATAACACAATAAACAAAGTCTGGACCATCATACAACTTACATTCTAATATATTTTTTCTACGAAATGGAAAGAACTGTATAATGGTCAGTCCAATATCTTAACTGAGGAAAGACTAAGTTGCAGCATTATAGTACAGCAAAGAAGATTTACCCTAGATCTGAAGGATGTTCTAGGTAAAGCTCGGTAAATTCTTGAAATTAATCCCTTAAAAATTGTTACTGTAGAAAAAGAAAACACCTTTCTCCTCAAAGAACTTAGGTGACACCACCCTGCAAGCCAGCCCACAAATATCACCGTTTTCTTCAGAAAAGCCCTAATCTTAGCGTAGATGGAGGAGGGGGCAGGGCTTTGAAAGAAATGGCATGTGGAAAATAATTAAATTAGCATTTTTTATGTTGTATCAAGACTGTTTTTAAAATACTGCTCACATTTCACTGACATATTTCATGTTGGTATATATTTATTTAGTCACTTTCATATAATAAGAGCCTGAGTGTATATATTTGCAATGAATATTTGTCCCGCAAGTGGCATACTTAATGTTTCATTTCACCAAATTATAGGTTCATGTTTTCCTTTTATTTTTGTTTCTTATCCCACATCACTCATGGACATGCTTTTTTGCAGAAAATTGCACTTCCTCTTCTGGATGTAACGATTTTAACCGTCAGTACCTGTGAGACCATAATTGCCAGGTTGGCACAGGCCTCACTCAGTAGCAAGTCAACTCAGTGGGTGCCGCCTAGTGTTAAATATCTCGTAAGGTGAAAGGTGAGGTAAGGGGAAAGGTGAGGTGGGAAACTCTGTAATGCTTTACATCTGTGATGCATTTTGTTTGAGAGTTCCGTTTTTCTCTGAAGAACGGTCAAGCCAACAACAGTATTTAAGAAGAGCCACATAGAAAACCATAAAATTGTAACACTCAATTCCTATTAAGACTTTGACAGCGGAACCAAAGGCAATCAAGAAATTACTTTGCATAGAAAAGAGGTCAATTACATTTACCAAACAAAAGTTAGCCAAATCAGTCAGTCAATTGCTTCTCCCCAGCTATTGCTACCTTTAGGAAAACACAGATTTCTAGGTTCTGTTTATGAATAAACTTATTCTATATTTTTAACAAATGTAATGTTCCTTAGGTATTCACACATTCCATATTTCCAACCTGAGCACAAATTTACTTTTTCTTTCCTGACTATAGAGAATTCAGATTTGTGCCATTCATTTTTTTTTTCATTTCTGCTTTTTGAATGTGTATAATGAATATTACTATTCTATCTCTAAGGCTACTATATGTGATTAAAATAATAGAAGAAAATGGAGAAAAAACGTTTGTTGGCTGCCAAGCATGAGGCTCCCCTCCCCTTCCACCTCAGGTAGGGAGAGAGAACAAAGGAAAGAACAAAAAATGAAAAGAGATGCAGCAAAAACAGGTTGGAAGGATGATAGGGGTGAACTTAATGCGGGGGGGGGGGGGGGGGGGGAGGTATTCCCACGGAGAGGAGGAAATGTCCACTCTTCTCCCCAGAACTAAGAACAGGGGAGGCGGGGAGGGACCTGAGAGGAAAAACAATTTTTCTGACCTGTGAATTTGAACAAAGAAAGCTTCTGGGCTTTTCTCTCTCCTGTGAAGCTCTCCAAGTCTACGTCTGTGCGCCATGAGGTCACATCTAGGAGCGGCTCAGCCATGCAGGCGAGGCCTGCACTGATCATTACCTGTGGCAAGGTACTTACTTCTTATTAATCCTGGGGTCAAAAACTAACACGGCTCACCCTAGATCTCAAGCCACATTCTTCAATCAGCTTTGTTAGTAATAAATCATCCGTTTGTCTGCTATAACTTACTGTCCAATTGGTTCCTGATTTGGATTGGTAAGAGAGGGGTTTGTTTACCAGAGCTTCAACTAGTTTTCTCGTATGTGCCATGACCTTCCAACCAAATGTCCTTTTTTCTTGCCTGTTCTTTGCCTATCTGTAAACAAAGATACCCTAGTCCAGTGGTCGGCAAACTCATTAGTCCACAGAGCCAAATACCAACAGTACAACGATTAAAATTTCTTTTGAGAGCCAAATTTTTTAAACTTAAACTATATAGGTAGGTACATTGTTATTAACTTAATTAGGGTACTCCTAAGCTGGCCTTTGCTAAAAACGTATCCTCTCCCTCATCCTCTCCCTCTGGAACCGAACGAGGCACCCTTCAGTCCGCAGGCCAACGCTCTATCCACTGAGCCAAACCAATCTGCGCTCTTCTCCTCTCTTTCTTTTTAGGGCATAAGGCAGAGGGTTTTGAAGCCGTACCAAAAGGAGGGATAAAGAACTCTACTTCTCTACTTGCACAGAGAGCAGTCCAAGTAACACCCCAGAGGCTTGAGATAGTGTACAAGTTGGGGAATTATGATGTGTTCCAACCATAAAGTGAAAGAAAGGATGGAAGGAGATGAGGTTGGAGACAGGGGTCCCAGGCTGTGCTCACATGGAAGTCATTACAAAGCCTCTCTTTCCCACACTCCCTCCTCACTCTCTTTCTCCCTTTCACCAGGTTCACCTATTTTCTTTAAAATAACCCCGCAGCCAGAACCGGTTTGGCTCAGTGGATAGAGCCTCGGCCTGCGGACTCAAGGGTCCCAGGTTCGATTCCGGTCAAGGGCATGTACCTTGGTTGCAGGTACATCCCCAGTCGGGGGCGTGCAGGAGGCGGCTGATCGGTGTTTCTCATCGATGTTTCTAACTTTCTGTCCCTCTCCCTTCCTCTCTGTAGAAAATCAATAAAACATATTTAATAAAATAAAATAAAATAAAATAAAATAACCCCGCAATTGAAAATTGAAAACAATTCAGGCCTTACTCAGTATTTTCACCTTTATCCTGAGAACAATAGGAAACCATTTGGCAGACTTAATTAAATGAGTGGTCAGAGCAGGTTTTCTTTTTAAGTTCATTCTCATTGCTGCATTGAGAATGGTCTGAGAAGGAATGGACAAGAAAGATTTGGACAGAGCAGTCAGGTGGTGATAGGTAAGAGAGATCATGGTGAACTGAAGTGGTGGTAGCAATAAGAGTGATGGAGTATTGGACAGGTGTGGAAAGGTAGAATTGATAGGTCTTGCTGATGGGTTGGATGATCTTTTACCCTCTCTGCATCCACCCGCTTGGGCATTTAACTTTGAAGTGTCCTCTGCCTCTGTCTCTGGACTTGACCATGTGCCTGGCTTTGGGTAACAGAATGAAGTATGGTGCTTCTAAGTCTACAACTCGAGAGGCCTTGCTCTTTCTTGTGTTTCCATCATCTCCATGAGGACATTCCTGAGGTAGCCTCCTGGCATGGAACAGATACGTGGCAGAGACTTGAAGTGCCAGTCAGCCTAGTTGAGACTCGTCTAGAATCTCATCCTCTCTTCTAGGGCCTAGAGCAGTGATGGCGAACCTATGACACGCATGTCAGAGGTGACACGTGAACTCATTTTTTTGGTTGATTTTTCTTTGTTAAATGGCATTTAAATATATAAAATAAATATCAAAAATATAAGACTTTGTTTTACTATGGTTGCAAAGATCAAAAAATTTCTATATGTGACACGGCACCAGAGTTAAGTTAGGGTTTTTCAAAACGCTGACACGCCGAGCTCAAAAGGTTCGCCATCACTGGCCTAGAGGAGTAAGTGCTACGTAAATATAAGATGGAACAGATGCTGTGCTGAATAATCTTTTCTTCCCCCAGAAAACCCCAGACTGAAAGTGCTTTTGAAATACGGTAAGGCCAAAATCATGTTACACTTTTTTCATAATTAGTCCTATTTGGGAATCTGATCTGCACTGTGACTGCAGCCACACGGTAGCTCCGATTCTGAAGCACAAACCCTGAAAACCACTGAGCTTCTGTGTGAGTCTGCTTGTAATTCAGCGCGTGTCCTGCCACGTTTATCATTTACTGCCACTGAGACTCCTGCTGTTGGATTTGCAGCGCCCCACTGACTGAGGCAATGAATTCTGAGCATGCTCACGTGGGCCCGTGAACCGAGACTCAAGTCAAGATATAAATATGTTCCCCGTGATATAGAGCAGTTACAAAGTATTGATGCCTTGGGGGTAAAAATTCCTATGCATTTCTATTATCAATTAGTTTATAAATTGATTCTAAAATCTACATCTGGGGAATCCTTAACTGATCTCTTCCGATTTCTCCTTTTTTTTTTCTTTAATGTCCACATACAGATAACAATAGCATGTAATTCCAAGGGAATGGTGATTAGCACGAAGGCATTTTAAAATCCTTTATTGTTTGGAAGGATTATTTGATTTTCTAGTTATTCACATGAGACTGTGTTAGCTTAAATGTGTCCTTCAAAGTGTCTCAGGTAACCACTACAAAAAAGCAAAAGAGCGTATAACCAATAAAGGGGAAAATATAAGAGGAGCAGAGAAGATAATAAAACTAAAAACTTCAAAATGTATCGCTGTAGTTGAGAGCAGACATGGCCTGAAAATTACTTATGTTTGCAAATATTCCAGAGAACACATAACTCCTCCACCTTGTGACGATCAAACCCCACTCCCTCACTGGGGAGGTCAGTCTATTTCTCTTCCCCTCTCTCACCGTACGTACACATATATACCTATATCTATGTACTGCATTCTTTTTATGTTCTCTACTTCTTTTTTTTTTTTTAATTTTATTATTATTTTTTTATTATTATTAGTTAAGGTATTACAAATGTGTCCTCATCCCCCCCATTAACCCCCAACCTCCCCCCACACACACAAACTCATGCTCCCATCCCCCTGTTGTCCATGTCCATTGGTTTGGCTTATATACATGTATACAAGTCCTTCAGTTGATCTCTTCCCCTTACCCCCGCCCTCCCCTACTTTCCTTCTGGGGATTGATAGCCTGATTGCTGTTTCTCAGTCTTTGGGTCTGTCCCTTTTCATCAGTCTATGTTGTTCTCTATAATCCACAAATGAGTGAGATCATGTGGTATTTATCTTTCTCTGACTGGCTTATTTCACTTAGCATAATGCTCTCCAGTTCCATCCATGCTGTTGCAAAAGGCAAGAGTTCCTTTTTTTTTACCGCAGCATAGTATTCCATTGTGTATATGTACCACAGTTTTCTAATCCACTCATCTGCTGATGGGCACTTAGGCTGTTTCCAGTTCTCTACTTCTTTTTAGATCAATGTTATGTCTACATTTTAAGCACTTCGAAAATGCAATTTATTCATCCCTATGATTGAATCTATGTATTAACAAACAAATGTTACCAAGAACAAAAAGCCAGATTGAATATAAGTGAATTTTGACATTATATTGTTGATAGTATTAGAGCTTTTTAATATATTTTTATTGATTTCAGAGACAAAGGGAGAGGGAGAGATAGAACACCAATGATGAGAGAGAATCATTGATTGGCTGCTTCCCACACATCCCCTACTGGGGATTGAACCCACAACCCAGGCATGTGCCCTAATCTGGAATCAAATCATGACCTCCTGATTCATAGGTCAATGCTCAACCACTGAGCAACACTGGCTAGAGCTAGACAGTATTAGGACTTTTAAAACCTATTTTCAATGACAAGCCAACTCTCAAATGTAGCTTGCAGCGGTCGCCAACCTTTCGGACCTCACGGAACACCAGTTGGCGAGCACTGCTCCAAAGGTTTCCTTAAATCACTCCTTTAGATCAGAAGTATATACATTAATTCTTTCATTGATAATGATCATGTAGGGGAGAAAGAGGAAGAAGAAAGCAGGTCATTGAAACATGTGGAGAAACCTAGGGCTGGGAATCAGTGTAAGAACCTGCCCAGCCAGTTTCATCAGCTGTTTATCACCACCACCTCTTCCCTCGTTCCAACTCTGATTAGATGGTCCTGATTTGTCAAATGTCACACCAGGAGGTTAGAATTAGATTCAGTGTTTCATTACTATGGCCCCTAGGAAATACAAGACAGTCTATACTTGTGAATAACGCCATCAACTATAGCTAAGATCTGCCCATAGCCTTTATCTATGCAGCACAGCATGATATGATGAGAAGGCAGGAAGCTTAGAAATTGGATTAAAACATGAGCAAAATTCAACTCTTTAGAAAGGCACTCCCGTCTATTCTAAAGAATTGAATTTTTACAAAATAAAACAAAAACAGACTCATAGAAACAGAGATCAAACTGATATTTGCCAGAGAAGAAGGGGGGGAGGTGGAGATTGGGTGAAAAAGGTGAAGGGGAATATAGTCAATTACATTGTGATCAGTTTGCAGTGACAGGTAAGTACTAGGTTTAGTGTGGTGATCACATTGTAAGTGTATAACTGTTGAATCACTATATTTAGTAAACCTGAAACTAATATAATATTGTATACCATCTATACATAAATTTAAAAAATAAATAAATAAAAGTTTTTAAATTGAGGGGGTGGGAGGAGGTAGAAGAGGGTTAAGGTTGATAAATGGTGATGGAAGGACACTTGATTTGGGGAGGTGAACACACAATATAGTGCACAGATGATAATAGAATTGTACACCTGAAACCTATATGATTTTATTAACCAATGTCACCCCAATAAATTCAATTTTAAAAAGTTTAGAATTTTAATGTTTAAGTTATAGAGCCCTTCAAACTTCATGAATATCCAGCAGCAAATTTTAAATCCATTTGATTTAAAGTAAACTAATTAGAAAAACTCTGAAGAGCTAGACTTTCCATTACCATTTGATTAATATACCACAATAAATATTCCCCAAAAACCTATAAAATGTTACATGAATTTGGAAACTCTCCTAGATTGACATTTTGTTTCATGAAGGCACATTGAACCACACATTTAACTCATTTTGTGTATCTGATACTCTTTGGTAGATGTTGTGGGAAACTGATACAGGGTTAAGCCTCGGACTGACCTGTTGGCAAAGTCACAAACAAGTCCCAGCTTAGCAGCAGAGTCCTCTTAGCATAATTAGGCTTGACCTTTTAACAGTCCCTAGATCTTATCTGGGAAGCTAATGGGCTGAGGGAAGTGCAGGAAGTGTAACTATGGTCAAAACAAGTGAAACTCACAAGAACTGTGTAACTATGGTGACCACTGCCTTGTTTTACCTCTGACTATAAAAGGTTGGTATGGCCTGAGCACCGGTGGAAGTCCTTCCTCCTGAGTTGGACTTACTCGCCTGGCCCCCAATATTCCCAAATTATCTCGTGTCTTTTCTTTTTCATTTGTGTGCGGCTGCTCTTCCAGACCCGAACCCTGAACCACGCAGGATGTGGAGGGAAACATTTACCAATAGATGTGTATTAGGCAGTTTTTTTAGACAAATATGAAATATCAAATGGCTAAGCTTAAACAGAAACTTATTGCTACCAATTAAAGGTTCCTCACTGTAATGTTTTGAAAATGTTCCAGAAATCTCTATTTCTTTAAAAGAGATTTAGCCAAACCGGTTTGGCTCAGTGGATAGAGCCTCGGCCTGTGGACTGAAGGGTCCCGGGTTTGATTCCGGTCAAGGGCATGTACCTTGGTTGCTGGCACATCCTCAGTAGGAGGTCTGTAGGAGGCAGCTGATCGATGTTTCTCTCTCACTGATGTTTCTAACTCTCTATCCCTTTCCCTTCCTCTCTGTAAAAAAATCAATAAAATATATTTAATAAATAAAGAAATAAAAGAGATTTAGCCAGTCAGTGTCACTGTATTTGTCCTTAGAAGTTAGGGCCCCAACTATTCAGAAAGCAAAGAAACAAAAAGTCTTTTAGATGAACAATGTCAAAAGTTCTGCATTTCATTTACTTCCTTTTGGCTTTGTCAGGTTGCAAAAACATGGAATGAACACTGAAATTTATAAAAACGGTCACACTTTATCTTTTTTTTTATTAGAGCATAATTTTTTCTGTCAGTTTTCAGGAATAATCACTGTTGTAAGGATTAAATGAGGTAATACGTGTAAACACTCAGAATACTGCCTGGCATATAAGATGACCTCATAAAGGTTATTTGTTGTTGTTGGGGAGTTGGGGTGGGGGGAGGTGTCTGTATTTTTCCTTGAAAGCTTCTCTTCCCATCCTACAAACCCTCCATCCCTTTGTCAGGAGGGCACCTTACCTGTTCAAGCATCTCCAGGTTTCACTGTATCTGCTCTGCCCAGACAGAACCAGATATTCCCCTTTTGTGCCCCATTCAGAATCATTACCTGTATTTCCTCATCAAAGGAAATAGGTAATTGATGATTGCCCATCCTCCTCTGTGTAAGGGCTCCTTATCTCTACTAGAAACACAGAGAACTAACTTCAGATTTTCCCCCACGTAATAATCCTGTGCCTCTCACTGAGGAAGTTTCTGGCTTTGGATGAGGCAACTTGCCCCAAGGTACCCTTCGTGACGAAGGAGACCACCTTCGTGGTTTCTACAAAGTGAGTGGAGGAGTCTGCGCAGCTACATTGAAAATTCTCTAAGACTTTTCACTCTAGGCTTCCCCTGGACTGGAAAGGTAGGCAGGTCTGTGATCTGAGCTCCGTCCAGGTGGAGCTCAAGCTGGTCCCACCCACCCTCCCTGGTCTGAGATTCCCAAAAAGCTCCGTGACTCAGCCCTTGCTGAGGACCTTACAGTCCTGGGTAAGCATGCTGGATGCTGGGGGAAGAGAATTTTTTTTTTTTTAAATATATTTTATTGAACTTTTACAGAGAGGAAGGGAGAGAGATAGAGAGTTAGAAACATCGATGAGAGAGAAACATCGACCAGCTGCCTCCTGCACATCTCCTACTGGGGATGTGCCCGCAACTCAGGTACATGCCCTTGACCGGAATCGAACCTGTGACCCTTCAGTCCGCAGGCCGACGCTCTATCCACTGAGCCAAACCGGCTTCGGCGGGAAGAGAATTTTTTATCTCAACTATGGAAAACAGAGAAAGTGACCGCTTTATGAAGATAATAAATTTGTTCATTCAACCAATATGTATGAAACATCTACTCTGTTCTAGGCCCTGAGTTTACAGTGATGAACAGGTCAGACATGACACTGGCCCTGTGGCCCTGGGAACCCAGCGAATCAATGCCATCATTAGAGACACCTGACCCCCCTCCATCCCCTATTCCCTCTACAGGGAATATTGAACAAACCGTTAGTCAGCCCTAGGATCCCCCACACAACAGACCTCTTTCTCTCCCTTCGTCCATGTCCTCCTGCTTTTCTCCTTCCTTCCCGTCTTTCCTTCCTTCGCCTTTTCTCCCTGACTTACCTCCCCATCAGCTCCCTCCTGCACACACCCCACTGGGGATGTGCCCCCAACCAAGGTACATGCCCTTGACCAGAATCGAACCTGGGACCATTGAGTCCACAGGCCGATGCTCTATCCACTGAGCCAAACCGGTTAGGGCAGGGGTGAGCAAACTTTTTGACTCGAGGGCCACAATGGGTTCTTAAACTGGACCGGAGGGCCGGAACAAAAGCATGGATGGAGTGTTTGTGTGAACTAATATAAATTCAAAGTAAACATCATTACATAAAAGGGTACGGTCTTTTTTTTTAGTTTTATTCATTTCAAACGGGCCGGATCCGGCCCGCGGGCCATAGTTTGCCCATGGCTGGGTTAGGGCATACTCTACTTTTATCTAACTAACTGCCACACTAATAACTCAGCCCTCATTCTATCATTCTCCAGCCAGTTCTAAATGGAGCGGTCTTTCTTAGCTCTGGGATAAATAGCAGCTGTTGAGCTCTGCCAAGGTAGGATTCAGGTGGCAGGGGAGGGGCTGTCCTGGCTGCTTCCTAGAGATGTTGGTCTTTAATAAATACTAATAGGTTGCAGCTTCAGTTACTAAATATCATTTTCTTTATCTCAGTTATCAGGAAAAACAGACAAGGTGTGGATTCATGGTTTTGCAGGTGGTGAAGACTGATCTTCAAGTTCTAAGGATTACACAAACGTCCTCTTTTATATAAAACTAGAGGCCCGATGCATGAAGATTCGTGCAAGAATAGGCCTTCCTTCCCCTGGCTGCTGGCACTGGCTTCGCTCCGGCACCCGGGACCCGGGCCTTTGCTCTGGCCGCCGCCTTCCGCCTTTGCTCCTGCCCTGCCGCCCTCCTGTAGCTTCCTCCACCCCCTGTCGCCTCCCTCCCCCCACCATGGCAGGGCGGAATGCCTGCATCGTTGCCATGTGATGATGCAAGCATCCTGGCTGCCACCATCTTTGTTGCGTCAATTTGCATATCCCCTCCTTATTGGCTGTGGGCACCGCCATCTTTGTTACAGAGGGATGGTCAATTTGCATATTCAGTCTTTATTAGATAGGATATCCTAAATGGTATTTGCAGGAGGCTGGTAAGATGCCTACAAGACTATTTAAAATACCAAATGTGCCGAAACCGGTTTGGCTCAGTGAATAGAGCGTCAGCCTGCGGACTGAAAGGTCCCAGGTTCGATTCCGGTCAAGGGCTGTACCTGGGTTGCGGGCACATCCCCAGTAGGAGATGTGCAGGAGGCAGCTAATCGATGTTTCTCGCTCATCATTGATGTTTCTATTTCTCTATCTCTCTCCCTTCCTCTCTGTAAAAAATCAATAAAATATATTTTAAAAAAATAAAATAAAATACCAAATGTACCCAAAGCTGTCGAAAAAGGCTCAGCTAGCCCGGCTGGTGTAGCTCAGTGGTTGAGCGTGCACCTATGAACGAACCAGAAGGTCACAGTTTGATTCCAGGTCAGAGCACATGTCCAGGGTGCAGGCTCGATCCCCAGTGGGGGGTGGGGTGCAGGGCATGCAGGAGGTGGCCAATCGATGTTTCTCTCTCATCACTGATGTTTCTATCTCTCTCTCTCTCCCTCTCCCTTCCTCTCTGAAATCAATAAAAATATCTATTAAAAGAAAAAGGTTCAGCTAGACACAAGGATGAAAAGAGCCACCCTCCACCCCACCTCCTCAACACACAACCTCCCTGGACCGCTGCGAGGTGCACATCCCATATCGATACACACACGTGCACACACTCACACACTACAAACCTCCAGGCCACCTGCTTCCATGCAGTCCCTTCAGCACTGGGATTGCTGGGAGCATGCCCCTTGGCCAATGGGCTCAGCTAGGCGGGCAGGTGCTCTCATGGTAATTGTTATCACTTTCCCACCCCTCTGTGAGGGAGTGCATGAATCAATTAAAGATTGCTGGCTCTTTTTAAAAAATACTTGCTTGCCCTAGCTGGTTTGGTTCAGTGGATAAAGCGTTGGCCTTTGGACTAAAGGGTCCTGGGTTTGATTCCTGCCAAGGGCATATGCCCGGGTTCCAGGCTCAATCCCCAGTGGGAAGCATTCAGGAGACAGCCGACCAGTGATTCTCTCTCATCATTGATGTTTCTATCTCCCCCCCTCCCTTCCTCTCTGAAATCTATAAAAATACATTTTTTTAAAAAACTTTCTTCCTTGGAACTGGATATAGTCAACATTTCAATATTGTTCAATCTATTCCTTCACTCAGCTTTTTCATTTTGAACCAAAGATGTCATGTATTTATTACTGAACCTACCTAGTAGTGCACGAGCACACGGGCAAATTCTCCCAATACAACGTGCCCAACTGTCCCGCAGTGGCAGTTTTTCAGCTTGTGGCCTTGCTAGTGACCTCGATGCAGCATCATGTCAGCCATCGGATGTGCAATTCCTCAGGGACCAGCTTGGTTCTTCTCCAGTGTCTCCTCTTGGAGTTGCAATTATTTCATCCCGAGTTTTCTTTTGAATTCATAGGAGAATGAAATGACTGCTCTAACTTCTTGGCCAGAAGTCACTTGATCCTAAATGTCTTGTGAAAGAAGACAAGGAGCCCCAGCTGGTTTGGCTCAGTGAATAGAGCATCGGCCTGTGGACTGGAGGGTCCAGGGGTTCGATTCCAGCCAAGGGCACATGCTTGGGTTGTGGGCTTGATCCCCAGTGCAGGAGGCGGCTGATCGATGATTCTCGCTCATCATTGATGTTTCTATCTCCCTCTCCCTCTCCCTTCCTCTCTGAAATCAATAAAAATATATTAAAAAGAAAAAGAAGACAAGGAGCCCTGGCAGGTTGCACAGTGGTTAGAGCACTGCCTTGCACACCAAAGGGTGGCGGTTTCGATTCCTGGTCAAGGGCTGTATTTGGGTTGCAGGTTCAATCCCCAGCCCTGGTCAGGTGCAGGTGGGAGGCAACCAATTGATGTGTTCCTCTCACATCAATGTTTCTCTCTGTAAAAAATCAATGGGGGGAAATATCCTTGGGTAAGGATTAACAACAACAACAAAAAGAAAGGATAAAAGAGTCAACCCACACAACCACATGGTGGAGAAAGGGAGAGAGGCAATCGGTTATTATTTATTACATCCATCCAAACGCAGGTCTCTGTGTCAAACCAAAATGGGTTAGACGCAGTCTTGCCATCAAGGAGTATGTACTCTTGCAAATAAAGATAAGAAACGCACTATTTGATCAATAAGTAAACTGTATACTTAGAAGATATAAATTGTTTATCACACCAAGGGGGAAGAATCTGATCTGAATCCAGGATATATCTGGAATTTGCCTTCTTAAGTTAATTCATTTTATACGTTTGACAGATGTGAGTAGTAGGCCAAAAAAAGTTTTACATTAATAGCTGGCAGCAGAATTCTTAGAAAGGAAATATCCCTGCTTAGGAAATAGCCTCATAAACACCTTGGATGAATGACAGAGCTAAAGGTGAGCAGCTGTCAAGACAACCAACAGGAGTGTTGATGACAGAAGAAAGAAGAGAGAGAGAAGACAGGAGGGCCAGGCCACCTGGTGGCAGGCCAGAAAGCAACAGCAGTGGTAATAATAGTAAGAGCAAAGCAATGGCTAACCACTTACTGCCAGGCACTGTTCTAAGTGTTTTTCTGGTTTGTCTCACTTAACTCTCACAACACCCCTATTATTTTGGCATTATTAATCTTCATCTCACAGAAACCAGAGCCCACTTTTCAGAAATAGGCAAGGCAATTGGCTACTGGAAAATCATGAATACCCAACATTTAGATCTGTGATGTAAAGCCCTCTACCTGAAACTTCAGTCAAGTTTTCTACATAAAAATAACTTCTGTGCGTAATTTGTGTGTGTGTGTGTGTGTGTGTGTGAAGTAAAGAACATCTCTGGGTGACATGTCAGGTTCAAAGTGCCAAAAAACATAGACAAATTCATGGAATGGTAAGACAATTCCTTAACAAATAATTTAGCAGAAGCAGGAGACTGGAGCCATAGGTAGCCATGACCACAGCCCCTCAGCAATTCATGGAAATGTGTTAGGAAGGCATTGGATTTTCTGCAGTTAGTGGAATGGTGTTTGACTCTTAAGGAGGCAAAATGCCCCCCACTAACACCTAGTGGAGTCGACACAATGAAGTCCCAAACAATTGTCTATTCCACTTCCTAAAATATATTTTCTGTGTGCCAAGTTCCGTGCTAAATGCTGAAATACATTATTTTATTTAATTTTCACTAAAACACTGTGAGGGTTTGTTTTTTTATTTATTTCATTTTCCCCATAACCATTTATCCCTCTTCCACCTTTACCATCCCCCTCCACCCTCGCAATCACCACACTGTCATCCATGTCCATGAGTTCTCTCTCTCTCTTTATTTCTTTTTTTCTCTCTCAATTTTTCCAACTCCCCAACTCCCCCACCCCACCCAGAGCTGTCTGCCTGCTCTCTATCTAGGAATCTATCTCTATTTTGCTTGGTAGTTCAATTTGTTCATTAAATTCCACAGATGGGTGAAATCATATGGCGCTTGCCTTTCTCTAGCTAACTTCACTTAGCTTAATGTTCTCCAGGTCCGTGCATGCTGTTGCAAATGTCTTCCTTTTCATGGCAGAATAATATTCCATTTTGTAAATGTATCACAGCTTTTTAATTCACTCATCCATTGATGAACACTTGGGCTGCTTCCAAATCTTGGCTATTGCAAATAATGCTGCAATGAACATAGGGGTACATATATTCTTTCAAATAGTATTTCAGGTTTCTTTGGGTAAATTCCCAGAAGAGGTATCACTGGGTCATAAGGCAGTTCCATTTTTAATTTTTTGAGGTAACTCCATACTGCTTTCCACAGTGGCTGGAAGATTCCCACCAACAGTGCAGGAAGATTCTCTTTTTTCCACATCCTCGACAACATTTGTAAAACACTGTCCAATAGCAAAAAGATGGTAAGTAGAAGAACTGGATTTGAACCCAGGGCTTTCAGACCCCTGACCCACTTCATTCAATACCACCAACTCCAGGAGGAGTATTCTCCTTTTACCACCGATAGCTGAAGGATGATGCTACAGGCTCAATGGTACTACGGTTCCCTTCCATGATCTGTTGACCTGTTTAGAGAAACACAGCAATGTTCCACTGGAGATAAAGTGAACAATGCAAGGAATGACAATTAGAAGCTGACTGTTGAAAGGGTGATTTCCTCTTTCTCTTCCACTGGTCAGGCTATGGAAACCTCCGCGACCCTAAAATAAAGGGAGAGGAACAAAGAGCAAGAAAAGATGGAAGTATAGAGAAAAGAGGGAATTAAAGAAGGAACAGAGGTGAGCAGAAAGGAAGACAACAGGTGACAGAAGTGAGAGCATAGGTAAGAATGGCAGACACAACTCAGGGGTAACAGGCTCTTGGGATGCCAGCCTCTGCCCAGACCATTTAATTTTCTATCATTAAATCCTTTCTTCCCATATTCATTTTCATGTGTTTTTGTAGATATTCTACACCAATGCAATGCAGGTTATTCCATTTTACAGCAAATCTATCCTTAAATGTGCAGCATTGTTGTTACAATAACCCCTTAGAGCTAGTTCCTCTTAGATGCAGATGGTTTGTGAAGATGCTAGTAAATAATATAGGTTATTATTTGAAAATGTAACAAGAATTAAGGTTGGGTAAATTCTGACATATTGTGGACTTAGCAAAAATGTCAAGCTAGGGTCCCGGAAACTAAGATGGCGGCATAGGTAAACACCGGGAAATTGTCGCCTCACACAGCAATTGAAAATTACCGCAAAGGACTGAGCAAACATCATCCAGAACAACAGAAAGGCTGGCTGAGTGTAAATTCTACAACTAGAAGGAAAGAAAAGCACGCGGAGAGCCAGAGGCGCTGCGGAGGTGAAGTGCAGAGGTACGGCGGCTCGCGCGCGTGAGGAAAGGGGGTGGCACCTGAGGACGCGGCTGTCTTTTTGAATCACAAGCTCCCGACTGCTCTGAACTCCGGTTCCGGGAAGTCTCTGGGGACCCAGGACTCATACGGGGAGAAGCTGGTCTGTCCGGCAGCGGGCGAACTTGAAGGCGGCTTTCCCTCAGAGGTGCTTGCAGCAATTAGCGGGTCACTGAGACCCGCGACTCCGGGCGGAGAATCAGCCATAGCTCCTTGATCCGCCCTTTGATTCCCTGAGACCTCGCCCCACCCAGGCTGCAGCAGAGGCTTTTGCATGTGAATGTACCTAACTGCAGCCGAGCCAGGCAGACCCGGAACTTCCAAGAGAAGGCCCAAGGCCCCACAGCGGCTTGCATTGCTTCACAGCTGAGCCTCTTCGTGGCTCCTGCTGTGTGGCCTCAGGCAGAGGCTGAATTAGCACCTCCTTAGATCCAGGAACCACTGTACCCAGTGGTCAGAGGGTACCAGACTGCAACTCCTCAGATCCATAAGGGACACACTCAGGGAGCAGACTCAGTGAGCACCAAAGCCCCACTGAAGCAAGTCTTGCCCCAGAAGGGTGTCTTCAGCACAGAAGTTCTCCCACTTTAGACACAGCTGATTCTCACAGCCAATTGGCCTGGAGGTCAATTCCTCCCAGTGATTCTACAACAACCAAGGCACCAAGAGTGCACCAAGAGTGTCCACCCCAGGTAACTGGGGAGGCTGAGCCACTGGGCCCTACAGGACACCTGGCATGCAGGGCCACTCTATCAACACAGGGAAGCTGCCAAAATGCGGAGACAAAGAAACAGGTCACAAATGGCAGAAATGGAGGAAAGCAAACGATTGGATATAGAGTTCAAGGCCACGTTTATAAGGTTTTTCAAGAATTTTATGGAAACCGCCGATAAATTTAATGAATCCCTCAATAAGTATAGTGAGACCATGGAGGACATGAAAAAGGACCAACTAGAAATTAAGCATACACTGACTGAAATAAAGAATAATTTACAGAGATCCAGCAGCAGACAAGAGGATCCCAAGAATCAAGTCAAAGATTTGAAATACAAAGAAACAAAAAATACCCAACCGAAAAAGAAGAAGAGATTCCAAAAATATGAAGATAGTGTAAGGAACCTCTGGGACAACTTCAAGCGTACCAACATCAGAATTATAGGGGTACCAGAAGGAGAGAGAGGGCAAGATATTGAAAACCTTTTTGAAGAAATAATGACAGAAAACTTCCCCTACCTGGTGAAAGAAATGGACTTACAAGTCCAGGAAGCGCAGAGAACCCCAAACAAAAGGAATCCAAAGAGGACCACACCAAGACACATCATAATTAAAATGCCAAGAGCAAAAGATAAAGAGAGAATCTTAAAAGCAGCAAGAGAAAGACAGTCAGTTACCTACAAGGGAGTACCCATACGACTGTCAGCTGATTTCTCAACAGAAACCATGCAGGCCAGAAGAGAGTGGTGAGAAATATTCAAAGTGATGAATAGCAAGAACCTGTAACCAAGATTACTTTATCCAGCAAAGCTATCATTCAGAATAGAAGGTCAGATAAAGAGCTTCACGGATAAGAAAAAGCTAAAGGAGTTCATCACCCCCAAACCAGCATTATATGAAATGCTGAAAGGTGTTCTTTAAGAAGAGGAAGAAGAAAAAGGAACTCTTACCATTTGCCACAGCATGGATGGAACTGGAGAGCGGATAAATACCACATGATCTCACTCATTTGTGGAATATAATGAACAACATAAGCTGATGAACAAGGACTGATCCAGAGACGGAGAGGCATTGATTGGACTGTCGGGACTTGGAGGGAAGGTAGGGGAGGGTGGGGGTAAGGGGGAAAGATCAACCAAAGGACTTATATGCAAGCATATAGGCCTAATCAATGGACATGGACAACGGGGGGGTGAGGGCATGAGCGGGGGGGTGGGGGGGTGGGGGGGGGTAGAGGGTAACGTGGGGACAAGGACACATATGTAATATCTTAATCAATAAAAAATATATTTAAAAAAAAAAAAAGTCAAGCTACTTAAGTGAAATAAGCCAGTCAGAGAAAGATAAATACCACATGATCTCACTCATTTGTGGATTATAGAGAACAACATAGACTGATGAAAAGGGACAGACCCAAAGACTGAGAAACAGCGATCAGGCTATCAATCCCCAGAAGGAAAGTAGGGGAGGGCGGGGGTAAGGGGAAGAGATCAACCGAAGGACTTGTATACATGTATATAAGCCAAACCAATGGACATGGACAACAGGGGGATGGGAGCATGAGTGTGCGGGGCGGGGGGGGGGGAGAGGGGAGGTTGGGGGTTAATGGGGGGGATGAGGACACATTTGTAATACCTTAACTAATAATAAAAAAAAAAAATGTCAAGCTACTTTTGAAGTGTTTTGTGTTTAGCGAAATGCATTTTCCAACCAGTATAATTCTCTTAACTCAATGAGTATTGTTAGAATATTTAATCTATATATTTTTAATTAATTTATACTTTACTCATCAACTCTATTTAAAGGATATTTTAATATCTAGGAATACGTTAGTTTCTTTTTACAGTTTTCTCTCTCTTTAAAATCTATTATGTCCTGGTGATAGGACTTTACCTTGTATGAAACTCTCATTTATTAGAATCACTTTGAAACCCTGAAATACAGAAAATTTTGAACAATATTACAAAACGAACCATGGAATTTTAAACTAAAATAAAAGTTCTTTGAATATGTAGTTAAGTGAAATTTTGGCAAAATAGCTAAAAGAAAGAAACATAACTGGGAAGTCAACTGACTAGGAGTCTATTCTTGGTCTTTGCTTGACCTAATCTTAGCTTCCTACTTCAGCCAAATATTGAATATTCTTCACTAAACCAAACATAACAACCCTTTTCATTCCCCTGCCTAATAAGGAAGACACTGTTAAGAGGGTGTCTGTGTGGCACTTGGAGCTGTTCAGATAGAGAACAGCCTATGAGAGCTACACGAGTGCTTGGTAATGAGGCAGGGAAACAGGCCTCTCCAGCCTGCCGAGGGAAGTCCGAAAAGAAACAGGACATCTGGGAGACAGTGCCACTGAATAGCAGAAGCCTTTCGATTCTGACTCAAAAATCCACCTCTGTGAGTTTCCCCTAATAAACAACAGGGAGTTAGTAAAAATATGCTTTGTGAAATATTAAGCAAAAGTTTATTTAAAATAATTTAGTGGACTATTCATTAGTAGAAGAAAATGAGATGTAAAAGTGTTCATAATATGTTCAGTTTTAAAAAGTTATCAAATAGTGTATATGGCATGATTTCATAGAAGTGTATATAGTTATAGATACTGAGATAGATCAATAGATCAATCTATCAATAGATGGATATATAGGTAGATGTAGATATATTTGCAGATATAAATGTAGATATATATATATATACATATATATATAGTTCTAGAATGTTGTATATGTATATCTATATATGTTTATATCTAGATAAAATGTTAATAAAGATGGAATTTGGGGTGATTTAACATTTGTGCTTTCTGTTTGTATTTTTTCTGAATAAACGTGTTTTCTTCAATAAATATGTTTCCTTCAATAAACAAGTATTACTTTATAACATGGAAAAATTATTTAAGTAAATGACAGTAGGAGAGAATATCATATAAATCAATTAGTAGACTACCATAGTCACTCCAAAAGAAAAAAATTATTATGCATATTTTTATGCATTTATACTTTTCAAGCCCAAATTCCATCAATGTAGCCTCATGCCTGTTGGGCTCTGTCGCTAGCAGAGCTATCACCCCAGTGCCATGTGGCCTGACGATGTGGAAGCTGAGTCACAGCCGCCACCCCAGCTGTCCGGTAGGGACCAATTGAACGGGCAGGTTTTGATCTCCTGGGCCTCCCGAGGTCTATCTGATTCACACGAACTCCAGGGCACGGAGCCACCCATCACCTGAAACGTGACAAAAAGGCACTGCGTGGCTGCTTTAATGTACTCTAAATGCATCTGGAAAACAGCTTCAGACCCTGAAAGGGAAGGAATTCCACCCTGTACCTTTATATGCCAAGCAAAAGGGGAGCCAATCCGGCAGCCCAAGGACCGATGGCCGGAGAGCACAGGGAACAGGAACATTTGTTCTGGCACCCAATTCCCTCTTGTTTTATCCATCTAGGGCTGCCTCCCTAGTTTAATAACAAAAGAGGGAATGTGGTCACTTCCACTAGGGAATATCACCTCAGAGTTAGCTATTTCTAGTGTAATATTCTCTCTGTAAAATGCTAGCTCTTAAGAAGAATGCTTTAGAGAAATAAGTGTGGAAATGCTTTTTTCCAGTTACAGAAGATTGGGGTTCAATCTCATACATGACAGAAGGCCTAGATGTTGTGCATGAGAAATATAGGAAGGAACAATTACTGAATCCATGTTCCCATTTATTTAAGCTGCGGTACACTCTAGAAAATAGTACGTAGAGTAGAAATATATATCTACTAAAGGTTCAGCATGCAGGTCTCATGGAAGGAGACTCTCTTTTATTCTTTAATTTTCTTTAATTTGGTTTGTGAGGTTTTCTCCCACTTTTATGAAGCTCTGCCTAATTTGTTCATAATATATCTATGAGGCAGCATTTCCTTTAGTATCAGGAGAAATGTGCCTCAACTTAAGACTGAACCCTTCAGTTAACCATTCTGCAGCTTCTGATATTTCTAGTCTGTTCTCTGACTCACAAAATGCCTCCCTCTGAGTGTAGCCACATTCACAGCACTGAGAGCAAGGACCATGAATGACATAGAGGTGGACTGTTGAAAGGCTGATTCTGAGCTTCTTCTGCCTGTATTTAAGACTGAAATCCTGAATTTCTACTTGTATGTCTATCCCTTTTCAGACAAATGGGTCCTATGACAGAATTAGTCTTCCATTTGTCTGGAGAAATGTCCCCTTTCCTTCTAGAGTCACAGCTCTGGTGGCAGCAGAACCAATGATCACTACTCTCACATGCCAAACCCTGCACTGGAGATGCACAAGAATTCTCAAGAATTTAATACTATTCAACTGGAATCTTCTGTAGTGTCCAGATAAGGAAGACATCTTACAGGTCTCATCTCATTTCCATCCACTCTTGATCAGGTCATAGGCTGGAGATGGCCCTACAGGCAGGAAGGAGAAACACCACCAAAGCTGGATCTGAGGTGTATAGACTGACTTGAACAAAAAGAATTTGGTACAAATCCACATAATATGGTGACTCCAGTATATACTCTTTAAATAAATTGGATTCAGAAAAATAATATTGTTTCTTCTTATCTTTCATTTTTTAAAGGTCACTAATTAAAGAATAACTATGTTGAATTTGTCTTGAATGAGCTAAAAGAAAGACATGGTGTGGTCTTTATTCAGATCCTTGAATAAACCTCTCCCCAAACCCTAGACTCATTGAAAAAATATTGAGTCAATAAACCAATAGTTAATAAACTAAATTACAGGGTGGGGCAAAAGTAGGTTTACAGTATTGAATACACAAAAGTTTATTCTAGTATTATGATTTATTAATTATTGTATTATTTTTCCATATGAACAACTATAAACCTACACAGTTTATTCTAGTATTATGATTTATTAATTATTGTATTATGTTTCTATATGAACAACTATATACCTACTTTTACCCCATCCTGTATTTCCTAGTTAAGTCACCTAACTTTTTCCTATTCAGACTAATAAAATACAACTTCTTTGTTGTTGGTCTACTTTGCTCATGGGAAATCCCATCACTTATAACTTTTCACAAACTCAGTGTCAAGTGTGTCTTTTCTCTTCATGTCAATTCGCAGTTGATTGTGTACTCCCGGCATTCCAGACACAAGCTACTCTTAACAAAGTGGTAGCAAGTATACAAAAGAAATTATTACTCAGCAGCAACTATTTAGTAATGCATAATTTAAAATGTGACTTACTGTTTCCCCACAAGGTTCCATGACTACTGCAAGCACCATAAGATATGTGCACTGATAGTCATAAGGGGGAAGTTATTGCATATTTGTTTCAGCTGAGATCTTCTTATGTAGCTCCTCCAGTTAGACAAAGCAAAAAGAAGTTTAACTTCCTTAGTAACTGCTCAAACTTGCAGGTAGCTAATACAGAAGGAAACAGGAACAGGTTGTAAGTATACTGTACCCTCTGGGTATTGGGATATCTCTTGGTTTGTATTTCTTAGGTGATATTTAATCATTTCGCCTTTTTAAAAAGTTATTAGTTGTGAAATTTCTTTTCCTAAGGAAAAAATCAACTAACTTGTTAAATTTTTCATCATATATTGCACCAGGTCATCAAAGTGGATTTCCTAAGCCACCTTTAGCAATATACACTTGCTTCTTAAAAGAATAATAATAAAAATCATTTCTCAAGCACCTCAGTCTAAAGTTACAGCTGTATTTGGTTACTCTTTGGATGGGAAATAGGCTGGTTGCTTTTCTTCTTGGCTTCTAAGCCTTGCTCCTGAATCCTTTCCACACACACAACTCGTATTTCAAAGAGAAACCCCACTGGGAAGCTGGGAGATCTGACTGTGAGAGAAGGAAGTTATGCTAATTTCCCACCGCCAAAGACACCAGTGAGCAAACAAATACAGGCAGTTCAGGCTCTGCCATCTCATCCCTCTTTCCCGCTCCCCAATACCTTGTGTGTATGTAAGAAACATCCAAACCTAAGGAGAATTTCTATGAACTTATTTGAGCCAAACTGATAACAATTGCCAGGAATTGAGAAAATGCTCCAGAGAACGGCAGTTTTGCAGCTTATTTTATACATTAAAGTCAAAGCAGGAGATGTAGGAGGGATTACATGCAATTCTTTGGCATTAACTACATTCCTATTGCCGTGCAAAGATCAACAACATCCATTTCCAGAACTTTTTCATCTTCCCCAGCTGAAACTCTGTCCCCATTAAACATTACTCCCCATCCCCTTCACCCCCCACTCCCAGCCCCTAGCAACCACCGTTTTGAGTACTCTAAGGATCTCATTTATGAAGAATCATATAATATTTGTTCTCTTGAAACTGGCTTATTTCACTTAGCATAATGTCTTCAAGGTTCATCATGTGTCAAAATGTCCTTGGTTTTTAATGCAGAATAACACTCCATTACGTGTATCTACCATATTCTGTGTAAGCATTTATTATTGATGGACGCTTGGATTTACTGCCTGTTCTTGTGTGTTTGTTGTTGTTGTCGTTGTTGTTGTTTAAGTGAGAAATAACTTTTAAAGCCAAGTTTTTCCTGAGAATGTATTTAGGGCACAAACCATCAAAATAATACTAATCTGACCATAGAGTTTTCAGTTTGAATTTTTTTTAAAAATATATTTTATTGATTTTTTTACAGAGAGGAAGGGAGAGAGAGAGGTAGAAACATCGATGAGAGAGATACATCGATCAGCTGCCTCCTGCACACTCCCTACTGGGGATGTGCCTGCAACCAAGGTACATGCCCTTGACCGGAATCGAACCTGGGACCCTTGAGTCTGCAGACCGACGCTCTATCCACTGAGCCAAACCAGTTAGGGCTCAGCTTGAATTTGATTGGTGGTTCTCAGAGGGAGATAACCTGAGCTAAGGTTCAAACAAGCTTCTTGGGTCTAAGGAAAACCTGCCCCGGACCCATCCGGCCGCTGACTAATATAAGGGCCAAACCGCCTCCTGGGCAAAGACCACAAATTCTGCCACATTTGGTGTCCAGACACACGCCATGTCTGTTGGAACAAGGGCAGAGCTAAAGAAGGGATTCAGTGAAGACCAAAATATAAAAGAAAATTGTGGAGTCTCAAAGAGAAAGTTTATTCTAAGGAGTTCAGCTGCTGGACCCTAGAGTTAGTGAGGAATCGTGGTTTCTGCAAAGGTGGCCCATGGGCGCTCTGGAAGCCAAAAGAGCTCTGAATGCAAACTCAAAGAGCTGCTTTACTAAACTCCACATTTTTGGAGTCCAGGGAACCCTGCTACATCCCACCACCATCCTCTGATGAGCACCACCCAGGGGAAGGGTGAAGTTCCCCTCCTCATTACACAGGAGACTGGCCAGCTGTCCTGGCACTAGTCAGGGTGGTTGGTGCAGGTCTGCAGCTTTGCAGGAGGGGCAGGGAGCTCAGAGCAGCCCACTCTGGCTGCAGCTTCTGTGTGAGAGAGCCAGAATGCCTGGTGTCTGTACCCAGGGAAATGCACCAATATACTTTGGGAAGGAGGGAGGGAACATTTTTCAGAGGGTTGGAGTATTTGGGGGAAATGGTGACTGTAACTTGGGCATGGATGTTCATGTGTCCTCATATGTACCCACAGCATTCGAAGCCTTGGGAACATTTGGTTATGCTTCCTTGACAAAGAAGGTGCTTTTCTCCACTTGATCTGCAAAGGATACTCTTGGATCTAGGAGAATCGGTCCATTCAGGATTCAGAAACTAGCGAGGTGGTGCTGTGCAGGCTGGGGCTCTGTTCTGCAGCAACCAGGAATGTCAACATCTTTGTTTTTGTCCGTCATATCAAAACAACATAGAATTTGAGAAGTTGTAAACAGTGAGCAGAAAACATTTTGTGAGTAGTTTTAGTGGAAATAGATAAGTTAATATCTCAGAAAAAAAAAAGGCTCAGATTTTTAAAGTGAAGAAACCCAGTGAGAATAGTGTATTGGGTTCCTGCATGGCGGCCTGAGGACGGGCTGAGGGTCAGAAGGAGGGCGTTGAATCCATACTGCACCACATATTAGCCATGGGTCTAATTTGCACTAATTTTTAGGTGACAACCCTCTGCATTCTCACCACAGAGTCAAAATAATTCTCGTCCCACCCCCTTTTCTGGACTGCTGTGTACATCCAGTGAGATAGTGGGTGTGAAAGAGCAGCCCTGAGGTTCGCCCACATTCTGTGGGAAGGGATCCTTGGTATCTTCACAGGTAATACATCCTCAAACACCTTTTTCTCTAGAACATCCCTGGTAACCCCACCCCATTTGTCACCAAATTGAATCAGCTAAGCAATATATAGATACTGTTTTCACACAATAGTGTACCAGCACCATTCATTATATTTAGGTGATATTTAACCATATTCAGAACAATTCCATGCATAGTTTCTGCTGTGTATTGGAACGCCTGGATTTGGAGGTCAATTGCTTCTCTGCTTCCTGGCTGTGTAACCTCTTCCCTTTGATTGCACTGCAGCAAGTACACATCTATGTTACTTACAACATTGCAATGGCTTAATTTGTACAAATGGGTTCAATGTAGCGAACCACAGAGTCCCATGCATCATAAATGTGCAAAGAGAGCTTATTTTACCAATATGTGTATTTATCAGTCACAGTCCTCAAAGTTGGAAGAACAAAAAAAGGACAACTTTGATTTAAGTGAAAGGGGAATGTAGTGAAAGATACTGGCCAGGATGTCACTGGGCAGCTGGGAAGGCTGGAAACCCAGACCTGGTTACTGAGCAGAAAAAGCAGTCGCAGCCCAGCCAGGGAAATGGTCCGAGAGCATTCCACTGCCCCGCCCCCTTGAACATTAGACAGCACAGCCGCCAGAACTGGACTCTGAACACCACTGCTGACAGCGCGGCCTCTCCTGCCCTGGGGGACAGGACGAGGCTACCACTCTTCTGCGGCCAGCTAGGACTCTCTGTGTCTTTATTTTCTTGAATCACTAGCCCCAAGTCATATCCAGGGTCAGTGCATCTGATAGGCCGGGCCTGAGTCATTGGCCCCACAAAGGAAGCTATGGAAGTGGACCCCGAGAGTGGGAAGTCGCCTTTACACCCCACCAAACCTTACATAATGGGGAATTCAGGCAATCCCTGGAACAAAATCAAGAGCCCAGAAATAAGCCCTCACATATATGATCAACTAAAATTTGACAAGGCAACCAAGAACACTCAATGGAGAAAAGTCAATCTCTTCAAAAATAATGTTGAGAAAACTGGATATCCACATACAAATGAATGGAATTGAACCCCTATCTTATACACCCTTCACAAAAATTAACTCAAAATGGATTAAAGACGTGAACAGGAAACCTGCCACCATACAACTCCAAGAAGAAAACAAGGGAAAAAATCCTTGACATTGATCTTGGAAATGATTCTTTTGGATATAAAACCAAAAAGTACAAATCAACAAAAAACAAAAATTAATAAGTGGGACTACTTTTCAAATTAAAAAGCTTCTGCACAGCAAAAGAATCAACAACATTAAAATGCAACCAAAATAATGGGAGAAAATCTTTTCAAATCTTATCTCTGATAAGGGGTTAATATCCAAAATTAATTAAAAACTCATGCAACTCAATAGAGAAAACAAAACAAAAAAAATCCAATTTAAAAATGGGCAAGATAACCAAATAGGCACTTTTCCAAAAAATACATACAAATGGCCAATGGGTAAATGAAATGGTGCCTGACATCACTAATCATCAGGGAAAGGCAAATTAAAACCACAATAAAATATCACCTCACACCTATCAGAAAGGCTATGGTCAAAAAGACAAGAGATAGTGTTGGTGAGTCTTTAGAGGAAATGGAACCCTGTGCGGTTTTGGTGGGAATGAAAATAGGTTACAGAAATTAAGGAAACATATGGAGGGTCCTCAAAAAATTAAAAATACAACTACCATATGATGCAGCAACCCCACTTCTGGGTATATAACCAAAGGAAATGAAAACAGGATACGACAGAGATGTTCTAGATAGAGATGTCCACCAACAGATGAATGGGCAAGATATGGCACAGACGTACAATGGAATATCATTTAGCCATGAGAAAGAAGGAAATTCTGCTACTTGTGACAACGTGGATGAACTGTGAGGACATTATACTAAGTGAAATATTTCAGACAAAGATTGTATGATATCATTTATAAGTGGAATTTTAAAAAGCCAAAGTCATCCCTAACCGGTTTGGCTCAGTGGATAGAGCGTTGGCCTGCGGACTCAAGGGTCCCAGGTTTGATTCCAGTCAAGGGCATATCCCTTCCTCTCTGTAAAAAATCAATAAAATATATTTTAAAATATATATAAAATAAAAATAAATAAATAAATAAATAAAAAGCCAAAGTCATAGAAACAGAGGGAGAGAAGTGGTTACCAGGAGAATGGGGAGGGGGTGGGGATGGTGGAAATGGCGAGATGTTGGTCAAAGGATTCAAACTTCCAGTTCTAAGATTAATACATTCTGTAGATCTAATGTACAGCATGATGATTATAGTAAACAATGCTATATATATATATATATTTTTTAAATATATATTTTATTGATTTTTTACAGAGAGGAAGGGAGAGAGATAGAGAGTTAGAAACATCGATCAGCTGCCTCCTGCACATCTCCCACTGGAGATATGCCTGCAATCAAGGTACATGCCCTTGACCGGAATCGAACCTGGGACCCTTCAGTCCGCAGGCCGACACTCCATCCACTGAGCCAAACCGGTTTTGGCAACAATGCTATATTATATACTTGAAAGTTGCTAAGAGAGTAGATCTTAAGTGTTCTTACCACAAAAAAAGAAATGGTAATTATGTGACATGATGCACTCGCTAATGCCACAGTGGTCATCATTTCCCAATACATGACTGTATCAAATCAATGCACCGTGCACCTTAAACTTACATAATGTTAAACATCAATGATGTCTCAATAAAGTTGATGAGAAAAAGACTTTATTGAAAATATATATTTCATGGTAAACCTTTCCTCGTGTGCCCTTTTATAACTACCTCCATAAATTTGGGATAGTTATATTTTTTCAATTCAAGTTTTCCATGATTTTATTAGAAAGCAATAACTGCATCGGTACACGGTGATAGCTGTGATAGCCCCTTGCATTATTCACGCATTTTTTTCACAATAGACTCTTCACGTCTTTGAATTCTTTTAGTCCAAGTAGGAAATAGAAACAAATCAGCAAATGCACTCAGCTTTTGAAAGCCTGTGTCCAGCTGAGTGGTCATGATATCAATTACATTGTGAAAAATTCCTCTTACCTCAGAAACGGCTCAAGTTCCAAGGTTTGCAGTACTATTTCTCAGCATTGGGCATACTGGAAAAAGGAAATGTAGACCCCTTTTAAATACCTTTGGATGTTGGTGAAAGTGGGGGGAGTTTTTTTGACATGAGAAAAATATGCGTTTGCCTTTAAGGCAACATGTTGCCCATTATGTATTAATAAACTGATTTCAACAAAGACTTTCTTATCCATTGCTAAAAATTGACCAACTATGAATAGCCACCAGAGTTCTGTCTTTACCAATGCCAAAAAGATTTCCAAATCCTTTCAGCTAAAAAGGCAGCAAAGATCAAAGAGGCTTCACATGAGCTCTCTACATGCCAATGAGACACAAGTGCCATCTTTTAGCACATTATAATAATCCTGTTGTTCAGCACTCTTTTCCAATGAACCGTAAAAGTAATATATTTGAGGGAGGCATTTTTCACCAAAAGACAGAAGTATGAATTAGGAAAGGTATATGTAACACATTCCATGGTCTATTATTGTAAGTTACTACATCCTACAGAGTTCAGAATTGCAAATGCTTGGCAGATTACCTATAGGAGATAAAAATTGAATGTTACACTGCAACTTGACAAAATGATTTAGTATTCCTTAGTCACTGGAATAAATAATATATGTGTTCTAACATTTATAGATTTTCACTTATTTTGTTATGCATGCTCTGCACCAAATTAGAATACACGCACTAGCACAATATTGTAGCCAGATTTCAATAAGGAGGAAAGAAAGGAAGGGAAAGGAGGAAAGAAGAAGGGAAGGAAGGAAAGAGGGAAGGAAGGAAGGGAAGAAGGGATGGAGGGAAATCCAGCCAAAGTTGAATTCTCATTAAGCGTGACTTATTTTACTTGCTAATGATATCATGCTAATTTTCCTAATGTGTTCATATATCCATTGGTCATGATCAATAACATTGAAATTGTCATTCTGACACTACAACACTGACTAGTCATTTGTTTCACCATCTGCCTCTTGTATTGGATAATGGGTGGTGACACATGCTATGGTCAAGATCAAATGTGTAAAATCTGCCTCCTCCACTATTCTGTAAACTCTGTGATGTCAGGACCATATCTGCTTCATGTTCACACCAAGCAATTAGGACACAATGCCCTGTGCATAAATAGTCATTGAGGACGGTCTCTGCACAGGAAATATAAATTGGGCTGTAGAAACAGAAATCTAGTCAAATTAATTCACGTATAAGAAGAGTCTGGATGTTTTCTTATCCTCATCTTCTCATGCTTCTTTGCCTTTCCCTGTGCGTCCACTCTGTTCTCTTTACCTTAGCAGTTTTCTCTGACACTCCCCTCCCTCAGACTCTGGGAGCACAGGAAACCCAAAAATGGCTCTCCCAGTTCTGACTCCATGAGACTTTGGGTTTAAGTAGCCAGGACACTCTTCAGCCTTGATTCTAATTTAAGTGAGAAATGTCTGATAGAAACAGCTTGCAGAGAGGAAGAGGGTTAGGATGGCTGGATGAAAGAAGCAAATATATATACTTCTTTTTTTTAAAATATATTTTATTGATTTTTTACAGAGAGGAAGGGAGAGGGATAGAGAGTTAGAAACATCGATGAGAGAGAAACATCAATCAGCTGCCTCCTGCACACTCCCCACTGGGGATGTGCCCGCAACCAAGGTACATGCCCTTGGCCGGAATCGAACCTGGAACCCTTGAGTCCGCAGGCCGAGGTTCTATCCACTGAGCCAAACTGGTTAGGGCGATATATACTTCTTAGACACAGACAACAGTGTGGTGATAGCTAGAGGGAAAGGGGTTGGGGGTAGGTGGAGGTGGGGAAAAATGGGGACGGAAAGAGACTTTGGAGCAAGGGGCACACGATGCAGTGTGCAGATGATGTTTTATTGAGTTGTACACTTGAAACCTGTATGGTTTTATGAACCAGTGTCACCCCAATCAATTCAATTTTTTTTAAAAAAATGGCCCACTATTTTCAAGTCATTGAACTAACTGCCCTTGGATTAAGTTTCCTCCTTCATCTAATCAGCCGCAGCAAGGGAGAAGGAGCCACATACTGGAATCAGAGTGCAATCACCGAAGGGCGGAGCCCCATGAGGAATATCTCCCCACGATAACGTGGTGAATAGGACAGGTAAGCATAGACATCTAGTTAAACTGTTGTTAGTTGTCAGTTAGCTTTATCATTCTGCCCCAGTACCTGGCACATAGAGGGTATTTAACAATATTTGTTGAATCAATGTTAGAATATGACATAACATATTACTCTTTTATGTTTTATAATTGTGTGGAATGGGGAAGGAACGTGGAGGGAGATGAAGTAACACTGCTGAGGTTTGGGACTTTGGAAAGATACAGGCACACCCTCATTTTTGTGCGTTTTACAGATGTCACACCTTCTACAATGAAGGCGGGACCGTCCCACCAGCAAAAAGATTACTACTCCCTTCACTGCAGGGTCTGGGGCCAAACCCACAGTATCTCTGAGGTCTGCCTTATGTAATGCTACAGGATGGGTAGAATTAAAGCTAGAAATTTATCTTTCTTTAACTTTCCTACTCAAGCATTGCTTTTCAAATGAAAACTCTTATCAAATCAATCTTTGGGAAATCAATGAAAAGAGATTGATTTCCCAAAGACTGAAACAGAAAGCAGATTATATAGTAATAGAGGCATCCCTCTCACAATCCGGGACCACTGGCTCCTAACTGCTCACCTGCCTGCCTGACTGATTGCCCCTAACTGCCCCCCCCCCGTGCTGACCTGGTCACCCCCAACTGCCCCTCTCTGCCGGCCTAGTTGCCTCTCACTGCTCCCCCCCGCCAGTCTGGTCACCCCTAACTGCCCACCCTGCCGGCCTGGTCGCCCCACGCAGCCGGCTGCTCAGTCGTTTGGTCGGCCCTCACTAACGCCCCTGCCGGCCTGGTCGCCCCACGCAGCCGGCTGCTCAGTCGTTTGGTCGGCCCTCACTAACTGCCCACCCTGCCGGCCTGGTCGCCCCACGCAGCCGGCTGCTCAGTCGTTTGGTCAGCCCTCACTAACGCCCCTGCCGGCCTCGTCACCCCACACAGCCGGCTGCTCAGTCGTTTGGTCGGCCCTCACTAACGCCCCTGCCGGCCTCGTCACCCCACACAGCCGGCTGCTCAGTCGTTTGGTCGGCCCTCACTAACGCCCCTGCCGGCCTCGTCACCCCACGCAGCCGGCTGCTCAGTCGTTTGGTCGGCCCTCACTAACGCCCCTGCCGGCCTGGTCGCCCCACGCGGCCGGCTGCTCAGTCGTTTGGTCGGCCCTCACTAACGCCCCTGCCGGCCTGGTCGCCCCACACAGCCGGCTGCTCAGTCGTTTGGTCGGCCCTCACTAACGCCCCTGCCGGCCTGGTCGCCCCACGCAGCCGGCTGCTCAGTCATTTGGTCTTCCCTCACTAACGCCCCTGCCGGCCTGGTCGCCCCACGCGGCCGGCTGCTCAGTCGTTTGGTCATCCCTCACTAACCCCCCTGCCGGCCTGGTCGCCCCACGCGGCCGGCTGCTCAGTCGTTTGGTCGGCCCTCACTAACCCCCCTGCCGGCCTGGTCGCCCCACGCGGCCGGCTGCTCAGTCGTTTGGTCGGCCCTCACTAACCCCCCTGCCGGCCTGGTCGCCCCACGCGGCCGGCTGCTCAGTCGTTTGGTCGGCCCTCACTAACCCCCCTGCCGGCCTGGTCGCCCCACGCGGCCGGCTGCTCAGTCGTTTGGTCAGCCCTCACTAACGCCCCTGCCGGCCTCGTCACCCCACACAGCCGGCTGCTCAGTCGTTTGGTCGGCCCTCACTAACGCCCCTGCCGGCCTGGTCGCCCCACGCGGCCGGCTGCTCAGTCGTTTGGTCGGCCCTCACTAACGCCCCTGCCGGCCTGGTCGCCCCACGCGGCCGGCTGCTCAGTCGTTTGGTCGGCCCTCACTAACGCCCCTGCCGGCCTCGTCGCCCCCACACAGCCGGCTGCTCAGTCGTTTGGTCGGCCCTCACTAACCCCCTGCCGGCCTGGTCGCCCCACGCGGCCGGCTGCTCAGTCGTTTGGGTCGCCCTCACTAACCCCCCTGCCGGCCTCGTCACCCCACACAGCCGGCTGCTCAGTCGTTTGGTCGGCCCTCACTAACGCCCCTGCCGGCCTGGTCGCCCCACGCGGCCGGCTGCTCAGTCGTTTGGTCGGCCCTCACTAACGCCCCTGCCGGCCTGGTCGCCCCACGCGGCCGGCTGCTCAGTCGTTTGGTCGGCCCTCACTAACGCCCCTGCCGGCCTCGTCACCCCACACAGCCGGCTGCTCAGTCGTTTGGTCGGCCCTCACTAACGCCCCTGCCGGCCTGGTCGCCCCCGCGGCCGGCTGCTCAGTCGTTTGGTCGGCCCTCACTAACGCCCCTGCCGGCCTGGTCGCCCCACACAGCCGGCTGCTCAGTCGTTTGGTCGGCCCTCACTAACGCCCCTGCCGGCCTCGGTCACCCCACGCAGCCGGCTGCTCAGTCGTTTGGTCGGCCCTCACTAACGCCCCTGCCGGCCTGGTCGCCCCACGCGGCCGGCTGCTCAGTCGTTTGGTCGGCCCTCACTAACGCCCCTGCCGGCCTGGTCGCCCCACACAGCCGGCTGCTCAGTCGTTTGGTCGGCCCTCACTAACGCCCCTGCCGGCCTCGTCACCCCACACAGCCGGCTGCTAAGTCGTTTGGGTCGGCCCCTCACTAACGCCCCTGCCGGCCTGGTCGCCCCACACAGCCGGCTGCTCAGTCGTTTGGTCGGCCCTCACTAACGCCCCTGCCGGCCTGGTCGCCCCACGCAGCCTGTTTGGTTGTCTGTTTGGTTGTTTTGGTTGCGACGATCGCTTAGGCTTTTACATATAGAGATATCACTCCTCAGAAACCTTTGCCCACAACAACCAATGCTGGGGACACTGCACATTTTCCAAGGGCCACAATACTGTGTTCTCCCCCTTGCTAGTTCTCTGTGGACCTGAAGCTATTTGGAATGGCAGGAAGCGTTCTATTGTTAATTTTAAGATTGAAAAAGTAATGAAACAAACCCCCCTGCAATAAAGGTCCCCTCATAAAATATGCTGTGAGGTGGAAAAGGCTGATGGCTAGACAGTTGTTACAGAAATCGTTGGCAGCGATGCCCTCTGCTTCATGTTGAGGGCAAGTAATTATTTTTCTCTTTCTTCTTGTGCAGGGCGGGTCCCTCCAGCGCCCACAGGAGCATTTACTAGCTTTTCCCTACCCTTCCCTTCAAATAAATAAAATTCTGTAAAGGGCCATAAAACCAAGCCCAGATGTGATCACAGAAGCTGGGAGCCCCACCACGGCAGCTGTCGGAGCATGTTGTGTGCACCTCAACCTAGTGTTCCCCCAAGGAATGCAGGTGGCACACAGCACATGCTCTCAGGGTGGCCTCCCTCTCACCGAGCCACAGCTAAACTCATTCCGAGGGCTCACCCTCTGTACCTGCTTTTAGGAATTCTACCTCCAAAGGTCCGATAAGGTTACTCTACGAAGCAAAGCAGAATTCCTACAACAGGTTTTACATAGAGTGGCTTGGGGGATTCACCAGAGCTATCCCCCAACTGTAAATTTTGTGTAGATTGCAAATGTCCAGACTGCTTTTCTAGAAGGTTGCATGGCTCACAGCTGAAGAGAGTATACAGTTGAGCTGTGTAAGCCATCCTTCAGACTGGAGACATGGTTTTAGTTCACTTGCCAGCAAGCCTTGGACTTGGGCTTGGAAGTGACAGGAGCAGCAGAACTCACTGGAGAGATGATCAGCTGCTCCCTCTAATCCAGCGGTTCTCAACCTGTGGGTCGCCAACCTTTGGGGGTAGAACGACCCTTTCACAGGGGTTGCCTAAGACCATCGGAAAACACATATATAATTACATATTGTTTTTGTGGTTAATCACTATGCTGTAATTATGTTCAATTTGTAACAATGAAAATACATCCTGCATATCAGATATTTACATTACGATTCATAACAGTAGCAAAATTACAGTTATGAAGTAGCAACGAAAATAATTCTATGGTTGGGGGTCACCACAACATGAGGAACTGTATGAAAGGGTCGCGGCATCAGGAAGGTTGAGAACCACTGCAATCGCTCTCTGGGTGCTGTGACCTCCAGCAAGAGGCCTATTCCCCAAGGGTGTCCTGCTGTCTTGAAAGCCTCAGAGCCTTGCCGGTCCTCGCTGTGTGATCAGCTGCCAAGGGAAGCTGCCAGTGCAGTCCTGAGTAGAGATGAGAAGTCACACCGATAGGGCAGCATTTCAAGGCCTCTAATCCTGCCCCGTGGCATGAGGAGATCAGCAGACCAGCCTGAGGATGGGAGGTGCTTCTCGAGGGGATAAGATTACTGTTAGTGTCTCACAGCTCCTGCCTTTTGCAGGAAGCACTGACTGGAGTGAGAGGTGAGTCACCAGACTGCAAGGATCATTCCTCTATTTCAGGACATCGACCTGAGCAGCCCCTCACTGTAACTTCTCTGGCAGCCCCTCATCTCTGCTCCTGGTATTTCACTCCCATTTCCAGGAAAAAAAAAATCATTTTTCTGTAACATGGAACCCCTTTTTATCGTTTGCCAACCTCCTGCCTTCATGCCTGTTTATATAAGCTCTGATTCTGCAATGCTCTCTCCAAAATACTCCAGACCTGTGAATCGCATCACTGGGAGAAATCAGAAACCACTTCTTCGTGTCACCACTGAGCTACCTCCATTGCAGGTGCTGGAAATCCCATCTCCCTGTACTTCCCTCCCCGTCCCTCCACAAGAATAAACAGAAAAATAACCACTTGCTTCCAACATGAAGCGAAGGGCACCTTCACCAATGGGGTCTGTAGCCTCTGTCTAGCCATCAGCCTTCTCCACCTCACAGCATTTTTTCTGAGAGCTGTGGAGGGTTGGGAGTTTGGTTAAACAGAAAGGTGAAACACACATGGGCCCTGGCCTCCAGGCATTCCCAGAATCAAAGGAGACACGGACACGTAACAATTGCAATATGATTCCATAAGTACGATAATAAAAGCATCCATAAGGTTCAGAAGAAAGAGAGGAAATGTGATAAGAAAAAGGGAGGTGATGCTGGAGCTCACTGTTATGGTATGGTCAGGAGCTTGCCAGCCAGAACATGAGAACATTCCATTCCCGAGGTAAGCAAAAGCACGAGGACAAGCACAGAAGCTTCCAGTGAGCAACTGTCTAAATTCTGGGTATTGCAGTGACATTTGACATTTTCTACATCTGTTGTATATAGTACACAAAATACAGTATAAAGTTTATATAGTAGAGAGCAGGCTTAACATTAATTTTAGCATTGCTTTATGTTAAAATTACATAAGAAAATAAAAAAGCCTGTTTCCCACCTACTAGTAAGATAGCATTTCAGACCAGCGCTAGAATACAGGCTGAGTCCCATTCTTATGAATGTAAGTTGTGATGTTATTCTATTCATAAAACCACAAAGGACTCTTGAGGGCAATTTTATAAGATGCAAAACCAAATAGCCTAATAATATCAGAAAACCAACCACCATTTACTGACAGCCTATAACGTGGCAGAGCCCAAGCTCATCAAATCGTATACACAGTCTCATTTTCCTTAGTATTCACAACAGCTCTTTGACGTACAGATTATTCCAGTTCTACACTTAAGGAAACAAACTCAGAAAATATCAAAGATTTTGCCCACAGTGCTAGCGCTGGGATTCAAATCCCCGGTTGTTTTGATGCCATGGCATCCTTCCCCACATCCACCCCCAAATCCTACCAGGAATCAGTAAATGTTCATTAAGACTAAGACTTATGACAGTATAACTAGGACACAGTACTAGTAGAAGCAGCACTATACCGAGAATCAAGAAGATAATATTCTAGTCTCCACACATCTTTTTCTCTGTGACTTGGTTAAATTACTTAAGCCTGGAGGAGATTGAACTAGATCATTTCTAAGGCTCTCTCCTGCTAGAAAAGACTGAAATGCTCCATTATTACCAGCATTGCTGCACCATGGGTTTTTCATTCAAGTATTAGTTATCATCTTGAAAATAAGTTCATCTTCCATAAAGGCAAAATCATTAAATCAATCAATTATATTTACAGAGTTCTCTACCCTAATACGAGGCCAGGTGTTATGGACTCCAAAGTTGATCTCACTTCAACAGCTGGGTTCACTTCACAAATTAACCAAAACGTCCTTTTTCTTAACAGAGAAAGTAAATACAGCGTGAGTTTGAGCCTCACGAGTAAAATGAGAACAAGCATCGCTCATTTTATTGCACTTCGCTTTATTGTGCTTCACAGATGTTTTTGTTTGCTGGCTTTTTTTGGTTGGGTTTGTGTGTGTGTGTGTGTGTGTGTGTGTGTGTGTGTGTATGGGGGGGGGGGTGTTTTGTACAAATTAAAGGCAAGACTTTCCACCAGCAAGAAGATTATAAATCACTTTATTGCAGTGGTCTGCAACCAAACCCAAGGTATACCTGTATTTTCAAAATTGGTAAATATTTGACATACTATCTATTACATATTGCAGAGCAGGGGAGAGTAAAGATAGACAAGGAAAGAAATTTGATTCAGTAGATATTAAGCTGTGGAGGATCAGAGAGAAAAAGTGGAGAAATAAATTAGGATCAGGGAGAAGAGAAAGTAGACATGGTACCCCCAGACCCACTGTTATTTACTAAGGAACTATTTTTCAGTGTTTTGGGGGAAAGCATGGCACAGTGGAAGAAATATGGGCTAGAAATCCAAAGGACGTAGAGTTTAATTTCATCACTGTCACTCAATAATTTTGTGCCACTTTCCTCGTTCATTTATGAAAATCTAGAAAATCCCTACTGAGCAATTTGGTTGTGTTGATTAACTGAGGTAATGGGCAGGAAAACGCCTACTATCAGGTGGCAAAATGTAAGCCCTGTGTTTTCTGCTCCTTGACCTGCAGTTAAATTAGTGCAAAGCAGTGTTAATGCTTCTGGATAACAAAAAGAAATCACATTCCTATCTGAGAGATCTGAGAAACACTGTCATGATATGCACACAGCTCTGGGCCAGACTGAAGTCCTAGCTCCGCCGCGACCTTGCAGTGCGACATGGTACAGGTCACTCACCTTTGCTCAGCTTCAGTTTCCACATCAGTAAGTGAGGATAATCATCCTGTAGGGTAGTTATGAAGACTAAGTGAGCAATACTTGGAGGATTTCATTAGACAGAACTTAGCGGTGTGGCTAGGCTGTGGCGGCCGGAAGTCCCGCCTGTCCGTAGTCACCGCTGCCGCCCCGGTTGCGGTGGTTGTGGTTGGTGCTCTGAGCTCTGCGGCTCCGGAGCCGGCTGCGTCCCTGCCTCGCCGCTGCGGTGAAGCAGATGCTGACATTGACAAACGGAAGTGTCTGGTTCCGTCTGACCTCACTGGGGCTCGGTCCACGAGGATCATCAGGGAACGGGTCCAGCTCCTTCCGAAAAGGCAGTCCCCCTGTTGTGGATAAGACAGTCCCGCAGCCCAGCCTAACTATGGGCGACTCTGCGAGGAGGCACAGAGGAAGGTGGACTCTTGCATGTGGGCTGCGGTGGAGAGAACACTTGGCTTCTGAGGGCCAGCGCTGGGCCGGGTGCACCGTACCTGCGTGTGTACCTTGTAAATAGCCGGCCATTTTCAGTTGTTACTCCAGAACCTCTTCTCATAGACCTAGTAGTGCATTTGTAACTGGATTGATTTCTTAATACATGGGAAGGTTTCTGTTTCCTTAGACTAGTAAGTTATCATACAGAGTTTTCAGTTTTTCTTTCTGTGCACTGCCCTTGTGGCTATCCTCTCCAGAGAACTCGTTCCTCTGGGAATCATATTTAATGAAGATATTTCCATATTGAAGTGAGGTAGGTGGGGTATTAAAGTGACAGGGAGGGAGGTGATGCATCTTATTCTGGACTATGTTTGAAGTGTTAGATGGCTAAATATTAAAAGCATTCAAATTAAATCCTTAGCAATCAGAACACTTGCTCTAGTAGATTTTGCCAACTGCCAATCATGTTGGACTGAGCTAATGTGTACCTCTTTCTGAAACTATTAAGATAAATAATTAACAATAAAACTTTCTGTCATAAAGGCAAAAAAAAACAACACAACTCTTAGTGGTGCCTGGTACATAGTGACGTCTGGATAAAGGTTAGCTCTCATTATTACTCCAGTCAGCATTTTTGGACAAAACTCCTACTAATAGCCAACGCCAAATTTTCCCTTCCCTCCCATCTCAAGTTCTGCCAGCTGGGCTCTGCTTCCAGCTGCACACAATGACCCTTGGACATTTTGGCCAAAGGAAAGATTTAAGAATGAACTGAAGTTCAGTTTCAGCCTGGGAAGTTGTACTTTATCTGCTCCTCAGCTTCAGTTTTGGCCTTTATAAGATCTAACAGTTGAATGCCAACTTCAGCGTGCTTTCTGGCATCCACAACTTGCAATCAATGACCATGTAATTACATAGGTTATGGTCATACCTAGTTAGTATGGCATCCTGATTTATGATTAATGATTGAATATTCACCTTCAAATAAAGATAAACATTTTAGATATAACTTGGGAGTGAAAATTTTCCTATCTCAAACTGCTGTTACAATAAAAGCCTAATGAGGCAGGCAATCGAGGCTGCCCGGTTCCTTTAGCCAGGCAGTCCCTTAGCCCTCTCTTTCACAGCAAACATTGTGTCCGAGTAATCCATTCAACCGTCACCCAGGGTCTGTTGGTCAGCCCTGGCACGTGCTTTATATGTTGAATTCTATCGATCAGTTTAAGTGTGAATGTGCTTTTAGAATGCAAATATTTCTTACATGATATTTGCTATAAAGATCCTTCTTCTACTGCAGGGGAGATGCTAAAATTGGTGTACATGCAATTAAATAGGATGTGCAAATGGAAATTCAGAAGCTATATTTTCATCTTGAGAGCCAGTTACATATTCCATTTCTAGAACCAAGGTTTACAGACAGTAAGTGAATGCAAAAGACATTAGATAAAAAATAAATAAGGGTGTCCTGGCAGGGTGACTCAGTTGGTTGGAGCACCGACCCATGCACCAAAAGGTTGCGGGTTTGATTCCCAGTCAAGGTACATATCCAGGTTGCGGGTTTGATCCCTGATTGGGGTGTGTGTGGGAGGCAAACAATCAATGTTTCTTTCTCACATTGATGTTTCTTTCCCTCTGTCATCCTCTCTCAAGAAAGAGAGAGAGAGAGAGAGAGAGAGAGAGAGAAAAAGAGAGAGAGAGAGAAAAGAAAGAAGAGAGAAAGCGAAAGAGAGGGAGAGAGAGGAGAGAGAAAGAGAGAGAGAGGGAAAGAAAGAAAGAAAGAAAGAAAGAAAGAAAGAAAGAAAGAAAGAAAGAAAGAAAGAGAAAGAAGAGAGAAAGAGAGAGGAAGGAAGGAAGGAGGAAGGAAGGAAGGAAGGAAGGAAGGGAGGGAGGGAGGGAGGAAGGGAGAAAAAGTGAAAGAGAGAAAGAGAGGAAGGAAGGAGGAAGGTAGAAAGGAAGAAAGGAAGGAAAGAAAGGAAAGGAAAGAAAAAGAAAAGAAAGAAAGAAAGAAGGAAGGAAGGAAGGAAGGAAGGAAGGAAGGAAGGAAGGAAGGAAGGAAGGAAGGAAGGAAGGAAAGGAAGGAAGGAAGAAAGAAAGAAAGAATCTTCCTGGTCAGTGTGGCTTAGTGGTTGAGCATTGACCCAGCAACCAAGAGGTCACTGGTTTGATTCTCTGTCAGGGCACATGCCCAGGTTTCAGGTTCGATCCCCAGTAGGGGTTGTGCAGGAGGCAGCCGATCAATGTTTCTCTTATCAATATTTCTATCTAGCTCTCTCCCTTTCTCTCTAAAAATCAATTTTAAAAAATTAATAAAGACATATTTTAAAATAAAATAAACAAGGGCAACATATCTTAGTGCTGTTGTTTTTTATAAAACCTCATTCAATAGTGCATGAAGTTTCTGTTTGTCAGAATACTTTAATGAAATTTGATTATCGCCAGTGACCCCCAAAACTTCAAATCCAGGAGTTACTAAAGAGGAAATGCTTTTAATAGTTGCTCATAATCTTAGTAATTTGATAGTAACTGTATCATGAGCTGCTCTCTGCTCTACTTAAGATCTCTTCACTGCCTGGTAGAAATTAATGATTCTGAACTACATTAAAAATTTTAAATACAACTGATGTAATACAGTTATAATTTTTGAATAAAATTGATTCCTATACTTTAGAAGCTTATATCCTATGATGGTAATCTTCAGTGTAGGACTTAGTTAAATATTAATTTCAAGTCTCAAGCACTGATGATTTGGTCAGTATGCACACTATGAATGTGACTCAGCCATACACCACATTAAGACATGGCAATCGCCGGTGTGGGTGGCGGTGTGCCTAGAGAGGCCAGCCCAGGTGACCCTAGTGGGGTTCGCCTAGAGGGGCAGGGGAGTTACCTGCAGCAGCTATGCCTATTGCCCGCCTACCGGCCATGCCTGCACTCCGTGGGAGGCTGGGCTGGGGAGTGCCACTGCCGCTCACACCCAGCCAGGGTGTTAGCAAAACATGGTGGATCAGTTGGCAAACAGCGAAGCAAATACTAGATGTATAAATATAGGAGAAAACTGTTTTGTAGCAGCTGGTCAAACCTTAACTATACCTGGAGGGGTTCTTATTGGAGGAGTATTGACTAAGTTGTGCAGAAAAAGCCAAAGCAAAGCAGGTTTTTTTTTTGTTTGTTTGTTTTTTAACATTTTTATTGATCTCAGAGAGGGAGAGGGAGAGAGAATCATCGATCCGCTGCCTCCTGCACACCCACCCTGGGGATTGAGCCGGCAACCCGGGCATGTGCCCCTGACCAGAATCTAACCCGGGACCTCTAGGTCCGCAGGCCAACACTCTATCCACCAAGCCAAACCAGCTAGGGCAGCAGTTTTTCTTGTTTAATGACATTCTTGTATATGGCAATATTGTCATCCAGTAGAAAAAATATAACATATTATTCCCCTGGAAAATGTCACTATTGATTCCATCGAAGATGAGGAAGACTTGAAGAATGGATGGCGTCTCAAGACACCAACTAAATCATCTGCCGTTTATGCTGCCACTGCCACTGAGAAATCAGAATGGATGAATCACATAAGTAAATGTTACGATTTATTCTCCAAAAGTGGGACGACACCCAGTAATGAACATGCTGTCTGGGTTCCTGACTTTGAGGCAACTGTTACAGAAGCAAAGCTCACACCTTTAACTGTCGTCACCGTTGCTGCAAATGTGGTTTTGTTGTCTGTGGGTCCTGCTCTGAAAAGGGATTTTTTTCTTCCCAGCCAGCCCTCTAAGCCTGTGTGGAGTTGTAACTTCTGCTATGACCTACTTTCTACTGGGGACATGGCCACATGCCAGCCTACTAGGTCGGACTCCTACAGTCAGTATTGAAGTCACCTTTAAATGATGTATCTGATGATGATGATGATGATGATGATAGCAGTGCCTAAGGACATATTTTGAAATATTTAATTGGTTGTGACCATCTGAGAAATCAGCTTCGGGGAGGAATGTAAAATTCTCAGCTCTTGTTTAATTTTGCTCTAGCCATGAATTTACCTGAGAAACTTTTAACCTGCGTCTCAATATATTCGAGAGAAAGTAGGTCCTGCTGTCATTCCCCTCAGCCCCACTACTACCACCTCCCCCCAACCATTCTAATGGTTAAGACACAGTAACACAAATACATGATTTGGAAACACTTTGGCTTTGTCACATATCAAGTGGTGCCTTATCATAATAGCACTGTTACATAAAATAAACCCCTACTTTCTCACTTTTTAGTTTGTTTTAAAAATAAACTGGTCGCCCGGCTGGCGTGGCTCAGTGGTTGAGCATCGACCTATGAACCGGGATGTCATGGTTTGATTCCTGGACAGGGCACATGCTCAGGTTCAGGCTCAACCCCCAGTAGGGGGAGTGCAGGAGGCAGCAGATCAATGATTCCCTCTCATCATTGATGTTTCTCTCTCTCTCTTTCCTTTCTGAAATCAACCAATATATCTAAAAAAACCACACTGGCATTCTTTAAGGTGATGAGTGTTTATGAATGGCTATAATTAGAAAACTTGTCATCTGACAGCTATAAATAACTAAATTTCAAGGGTCTTCATTCTTTGTGAATATTTTCCCATAAAAGTTATAATTATACTTTTGTTTTATAGATTTCAAATTATAATTGTCAAATATAAATTTTAAATTGTCATTCTTAGGAATTTGGTTCAAAATTTATCCAATATAGAATTGTCATATTGCATTAGATTCTATTTTTAGCAAGACATTTGTAGGTATAAATTCATTTGCTTTAACGTTATTTCTAGACTGAAAAATCTTATAAAACCCTTGAAACAGATTTAAATGCTATGATAGAGCACAGATCTTCTTAGGCTAAGATTTGGAAGAAATAATATGTAAGAATGGTCGACAGAGCGGTTAAGTTTGACTAGACTTCTATGGAAGTATTATCTATTCTACTGTAAAACTATCTTGAATTTAGAAATATAGTGCTACATTTTACAGTTTTGTAAAGTCCCAAACAATATTTGTAGTTTTGTAAAACAATTGCATGTTTAATCTGTTTCTGGAATCATTTTGCAATGTATAGAACTAGAGTAGCAATTGATCTAAATTGTGAACTTCACAATCTAGATTGCTTTTGAGAAGTGGTATTTTTCACTCTGCTTAGAGGCAGCCATTAGGTTGACAGTACATTCATTTATCATATACAACTTGATGCATTTTGCACTGCTCTCTCCATTTGTATGCTGCAAATAACTAGTCTTTCAAATAGGAAAAATCAGTCTAAAGATTGTTTTAAATTCTAATTTTTTTAAACCTGTCAACCTGGATATATTGCATATGTTATGAGAGGTTTGATTCAACAACTTGTGATAGAGAATTCTTTGGTTTGGCGAAAGCACTAACTTTACTGTTAAATTGTGAAAGCATTTGAAGATATGTAGCTCTCCCTGTAGGAAATGTGAAAGGCACAATACGTTTGTTTTAACATCAAATGGACTTTCGTTTCCAAGCAATCTCATATAATCAACATACCTGCAAAAGACTAGGAAACCTGAGACGTGCTAATGGAGACTTACTGGTACATAGGAGCCCAGCAGATTCAGGAACCAAGGGGAAGTCTTCTTCAATAATTTGCATTGTCAACCTCCTGACACTCTTTTACAATAAAAAATACATTACAATTTAAAAAATAGACGTGCAGTCACCATGTCATATTCAATACAGCTCCATCTCTAGGTCACCCATTTTCCAGGTTTGTGGACCTCATATAAGAGGTTGGCCAGAATGCTCCTGCACCAAACACTTGTCCATCCATCCCACCCCCAAAATTGAGAAAGCTAGTAAGGTAAGGATCAAAGTGAGTGCACTGAATCAGAAATGAGAAATGGCCCTCTATGGCTAGATTCCTGACTTAGATTGCTAATTTATCCTATTTTGTTATTTTCTGGTCAGAATGACAGGCTGAAAACTTTTCTTGGAAATGAAACATTCCAGAGTTAGGCATGCTTGATCTCGAATGATAGCAATGTGTATGGAAAGTTTGGTTCATACAAGAATGAAATTTTAATATACTTAATGCAACTTTCCACTCTGAAAATAAAACCAAAGTAGAGTCAATATATATTACTTAATTTTCCTGTCCAATAGGACCAAATAACAAAAAAAAATATTTCTTTTTGCTGAAGATTAAAAAATTTAAAATTTCCAACAAATTCTTTCCCCAAGGACAAATGTCATGGCAATCTTTAGAATTTTGAGGACATATTGTCTATTTGGAAATTCAGGCCAAGGCCATCAAATGAAACTATGGTACATGCTCAAGAGGCTAAAAAGAGATGAAGGACAGATGTAAGAAGTTACACTATTTTAAGGATTATTCATTCACAAAAGTCTCTACGAATGACTCAGCTAAAATCTTCCAACTGGTAAGCCATTATAATAGAAGGGTGGGCATGTTTATATGCAAATTAACTAGATTACAGTTCACTACCTGATAGGACTTGGCCTTGGTTTAGGCCTGATGATGTAAATAGACTTTACCCATTCTCAGATTAATGCCACAGCATATCAGTAAATTCAGTTCGTTTCCTCCTTTATAACCAACCTCCCTACCTTAGACTGGATTTGTGAACTTTGAATTTATAAGCAAAGAATAAAGGAAGACAGGCAGACCAGAAAAAAAAAAGAGCTAGCTTTGCGACTGAAACACTAAGTAGTAAACTTCTACTTCTCATACATGCCAAGTTTGTTTTTGCCTTCTGGGCCTTTATGTTCAGTGTTCACTCTGCCCCATTTCCGGTTCCTTCCCATCCTCCTTGTCAGGGGCCTTCCCCGATGACTTTCTAATGTCCCAAACGACTCCCTCCCCCTCTCCCCAGCTCCCCACCCTATGTCTTCCCCTCTCATTATCAGAAGTTTACCCCCCTACTGTCTACCATCATTACAATGCAAACTCTACTATACTTCTCTACTTTCATCACCATTATATCCAGGCATCTTAAAATATTTGCTAATGACTGAATAGAAAATGGTAGAAAATGATTAGGAAAGTACAAATGACCAACTGGAGGATCCAGACTGGGAAGTCCTGGGAAGCACCTGTGCCAAGTTCTATGATTACCTCTGGAAAAGAGAAGGCAGAAAAAATCTATAATAATAAAAGTGTACTATTCTAATTAGACAGAACATCCGAACAACCTTCTGGACGAAGCTGGGGCTGTGAGGGCCGAGCCCCTTGCACAAATTTTGTGCATCAGGACTCTAGTTAGAGATAAATTGGACAGAAGAAAGGGAGGGAAAGAAAGAAAAGGAAGAAAAGAAAGGAGGGAGGGAGGGAGGGAGGGAGGGAGGAGGGAGGGAGGGAGGGAGGGAGGGAGGGAGGGAGGAGGGAGGGAGGAAGGAAGGAAGGAAGGAAGGAAGGAAGGAAGGAAGGAAGGAAGGAAGGAAGGAAGGAAGGAAGGGCCTAAAGGAAAAGAAAGCTCTCTCCTTTGAATTCCGAGGCACTGTTTTACTTGCTGGGGAAATACAAATACGAGGTAGGGGTACTGCTAGCTTAAACTAAATGTATCTCATCCAGCTGATACTGGCTCAATTGCATCAGATTCTCACAACTATCGCCACAGCACTATGCCAAGTATAACCCGTAAAGGCAGGCTCTGACTTTTTTCTGGACTCAACCTTCTCTTGCCTATAAGGTCCCAGCAGTCTTTTTTCCTGAATTGCAACATTATCACAACACAATAATCAGCTGATTAAAATATAATTTAAACAGTACAAAGTTCACTCTCAGTTCCTGGAGGCAGGGTAAGATTTTACACATCTTTTTGATTCTAACAGTACAGATATATGTTCCAAATTGATTGATTCAGTACTCTGTGACCAGAGATCCTGCAATAGCTCAGTCTATAAAGGTAAGGATTACAGTAAATAAAGATAAAATAAATTAATGACAGATAGGGCAGCAATTTCTTCTCAGGGAACTATCTTAATTACATTTAAAATAATATGATATAGATTTCTATTTCCTCTGTATGTTTAATAACAAAAACACCACTTTACCTAGATTCCATAGCATTTTGTAAAATGGGAAAACTTTCTATAAAATGAAGTCTACGGTGGAATGAATGATAATAACTTAATGTTAGATTGACATTAAAATATAAAGGGCTTGTCCTAACCGGTTTGGCTCAGTGGATAGGGCGTCGGCCTGCGGACTCAAGGGTCCCAGGTTCAATTCCAGTCAAGGGCACGTACCTTGGTTGCGGGCATACCCCCAGTAGGGGGTGTGCAGGAGGCAGCTGATCGATGTTTCTCTCTCATTGATGTTTCTAACTCTCTATCCCTCTCCCTTCCTCTCTGTAAAAAATCAAAAAATATATTTAAAAAAAATATATATATATGAAGGGCTTTTACAAATTTTAGAATTTAATTGAAAGACAAAGTTCAGTATTAATTATACCACGTTAGGAGGAAAAATTGCTGATTTTGGAGGGGGTCTTTTTCTTTTTTAAAAATTATGTATACCAGGTTATTAATATAAAAGGCAAGGAAAATCTTACAACTTTTTGCCTTAGTTGTTTTATTAGAGAACATAAAGTTTTCAAAATAACATCTCTGAGAAATGAGGCTAAAATTGATATAGCCTCCTACATATAGTATCTAACTACACAACAGTACCTTTCTGAATTAGCTTTATCATTTATAAGATACCTATTTAATAGTATAAATTTAGAATAAAGGAATTAGAATTTTGGTATAATCTCAATCTACTCTGAAGTACATATATTTAAATTGAACATCTTTCATTCTTTAACAGGTATATATCCTTTTCATATCAATGCTGTTCTTAACTTAGATTTGGAAATAAATGTTCTATATCTCTAAAAGTCCACTAAAATTCAATTATCAAAGTACTTGTAACAGTTATATTAGTATATTTTAAAAGTCATATCACTGTACTCAAGATTACATGGGGTTGCATTTCAGTCCTAACTACATGTACTAAATTATTTTAAACATGTAATAAGTGGTATTTTAAAAGAAAATCTTTAAAACACTTGAATTGAAAATAAAAAAATGAAATGATTAATTTCATTAAAGAAATAAAAACAAAAAAAACCTACAAAATATATATTTATGTAATCATTTATATATATAAATAAACCTACAAAATAAATCTATAAAAGAATATTCTACCTCACAATAAGCAAAGCTATACAAATTTTTAAAAGATTTATGCTTCACTTTTTGAAGAGGCAAAGATGCATTGGCAACAATGGAGGAATTAAAACACACAATTGTAGAAGTAATCTTACTGGAGGGAAATCTAATATGTATCAAAGTTTAAAATGTATACATCCTTCCACTAAGTAATCTAAATTTTTGAGAAATTATGTTAAGGAGATAATAGAACAAGTTCATCAAAATACAGATACAAGATATTTATAATAATGAAAAACAAGAAATGGCCTAAATGTCCATCCAAATGAAATTTTTAAAGTGGCTATGGTATGTATGGAGGCATTAAAAAAACATATCAAAGACTTTTTTCCACTATTGAGTGAAACAAGCCGATTACAGCCAAGCTACATGGTATGATCACATTATAGTAGAGAAAGCAACAAAAACAGTATTTCCTAGTGTAAATTTAGAAGAAAATAAGAAAAGTTAACATAAGATATTTGAAATAGTAGTTGTCAATTTAACTTCAATTTTCCAAGTTACTTTTGCCTCTTGTCTTTGTTATTAATCCTCGCCCAAGGATACTTTTCCATTGATTTAATCCTCGCCCAAGGATACTTTTCCATTGATTTTTAGAGAGAGTAGAAGGGATGGGGAGAGAAAGAGAGAGAGAAATATCAATGTGAGAGAGCCACACATTGATTGGTTGCCTCCTGCACTGGAGTCAGGGATCGAGCCTGCAACCAGTATGTTTGGTCCCTTGGCTGGAACCAAACCCAAGGCCCTTCAGTCCACAGGCCAACACCCTACCCACTGAGCCAAACTGGCTAGGGTTCTTTCGACCCCCCCCCCCCACCTTTTTTTTTAAGTAGAATGACTCTCTGTAAAGAATCAACAATACATCAGCCAGGCAGTCAGTTTAGTATTTGAGAAAAAAACTGGGACTAGACAAACTTCACATGACTAAGAGTGATCTTTTCTTGGCCTGAACAGGGATAAACAATGTCTCATGTACATCCATATGCCTTTCCACATATTACTCCAATCAAAGTGCACATATCAAATACCTACTTTACCATGCAGGATATCATTATTGACAAATTACCACTCTAGGATCCTGATATGTCAAAACAAACAACATTTAATCATAGTTTCAACTGTTCACTGTGTAATCAGGTTATTTCAAGTCTAAAACTACTCCATTTAAATATTCCTTTTTAAAAAATCCTCATAGAACTACTGAGAAATTTTAGTAGATAGTAACAACTATTCTCTGCTTTAAATATAGACTGGAGAAATCACATACAAAATCCTATATAATAAAAGCCTAATATGCTAAGTGTCTGGTCAGCCATTCAACCAACCAAAGTGTAATATGCTAATGATATGCTAAGGCCACTCAACTGCTCTCTATGACATGCACTGACCACCAGGGGGCAGATGCTCTGACTGGTAGGTTAGCTTGCTGCTGGGGTCCGGCGTATAAGGACTGAGCAAGACGGCCCAGACATGCCCTGGAGCCCTCCTGAGGTCCCTCCCCAGCCCGATCATGCACTGGTGGAATCCCTCGGACTGGCCTGTGCCCTCTCACAATCCAGGCTGAGGGACCTCCCCCCCACCAAAGGCACGAATTTCATGCACCGGGCCTCTAGTAGCATTATAATCTTGTGGCGTCTCAATTTCATTTCACTCTATGTATCTGAACAAAGAAAAGGATAACTGAGGACACAGCAACTTTCTTTTATCTTAACACAAGGTACCAGTGTATACATAACAAGCTGTGAACAACAGAAGCTCTGATACCAGAAACACAGTCTTTACAATGCCAAGCAAAGAGCAAAACATCTGGTTAGTTTTTAAATGAAATGGGCTGCTCTGCCCTCCATGTCATCCACCAAGCAACAGGCCTTTGATGTCTTTCCCATTCATTACTGATGTAGTTCTCAACATTTTCACTAGTTCCACCATCATTCCTTCTCCCCTCCCCATTCTTTCAAGTAACTCTGTCCATCTATCTGGTCACAGATACAATTAGCAAGCTGATGTCACACAAGTTTCCTTTTAGTTTTGAATTTTTAAAAATGTTTTGTAATTTTATTTTCTAATTTTAATATTTTTCCAGTGGAATGTTTTTCAAAACATTTAAACAAACCTTGTAATAGCTGACCTAGTGTCAAATGCTATATTTAGACATTTCTAAACCAAACTAAACTAAACTAAAGCTTATTTTAAACTAATACTTTCATGTTATTGAATAAATTTCTAAGGATCCCAAATTAAAGAAATCATTAAAAACGTGATACAGTCTAGTGTTTATTTTATGTTATGGCAGGTACACTTAATTTTCAAAAATTTAAAACATATAAAAAGTGGTTAGGGACTAACATTTTTATCAACAGTTGATAGTGTTTAAGATTATTTATTATACAGCAGGGTACAATGGTAGTGCTAATGCCAATAGGGCACCATGGAAGTTAGTCTAAAAATTATCACTAGGCTTTATACAAGCAACAACATATGTTGCTGTTTTAGGATTTCTGGACATAGTCTGCTTCTAATGCTAAGCAGTCCTTTAACATTTTTAATGTTATACAGTGTTATAGTATTTAGTTTGGCAAATGTTTCAAAATAAAGTAGAAATGTATTCATAACATCACAGAAATGCACATCCAGTTTTGTTTTCAATAAGAACCATAGGTACAGATCAGAACTCTTCCCTATATGAAATAATTTACACACAGATGAATGCTATATCACTACCTAAAATAATCACTAAATACAATTCTTTTTGAGAAATAAACAAGCAAAGGTTTTTTTCATTATCAAATATCAAAAACAGAGATAATGTATATTTTTCAAACAAATGATACTCTAAAATTATAGGGATAATTTCTGTGAATTCAGTGAATGTGCAACCTAAATCAACCAAGTATATTGTAGTACAACTATATTAAGAAACCAATGATCAGAAAATACAACCATATGAAAAAAATTTATAATCCACAAAACTGTTTTTCAGGCCTTAAGGTAAAATAGCTCCACAGTTTACAGGTAAAACCCAGGCAACAAAAATGCGTGCTTGTCTTCAATAAGTAGATATTTTATGCAGAAGATGTAACACTTTGCTTGTAGACAGCATGGTATGCATTTCTCAGCAAGACATAAGGAAAACAAGATTCCAAAAGATCCATTGTTAGGAATGGGGATTCCTGCACAATCTGGAAAATTCCAAAATGCATTAGAATTCCAATTATTTATTATGAGAACATTTACTGACAACTAATAACCATAATTTTACATTGTTACATTGTTCTTACTAGAAATAGACACAACTTATTTTCCCTTTACTTTAAAATCTGAAAGGTAAGTGTGCCACGGTGAATGCTCTTAGAAATCAGTTAACCAATGGGAACATACTACACACTTTCATAGCCTTCAACAATATCTATACTAATAAAAGGGTAATATGCTAATTAAAATGGGAGACCTTCTGGACAAAGCCATGGTGATGGGGCCAAAGCAGAGGTGGTTAGGGAACATCAGGCCAGGAGGGGAGGGCAGTTGGGGGTGAACAGTGGGAGCAAGCAGGATGGCAGGGGAGCGCAGTTGGGGGCGAGCAGGCCAGTGATGGGGGCAGTTGGGGGCAAGCAGGCCGGCGGGGGGGGGGGGGGGGGCGGGGGACAGTTGGGGGCCAGCAGGCTAGTGGGGGGGGCAGTTGGAGGCAAGAAGGCCAGCAGTGGGGGGGGGGGGGGGGGAGTTGAGGGCAAGCAGGCCGGCAAGGGGGGGCAGTTATGGATGATCAGGCCAGAAGGGGGGCACAGTTGGGGGCAATCAGGCTGGCAGGCAGTGTTTAGGGGCAATCAGGCAGGCAGGCAGGCAGGTGAGCGGTTAGGAGCCAGTGGTGCCAGACTGTGAGAGGGATGTCCGACTGCCGGCAGTCGGACATCCTCTGAGGGGTCCCAGATTGGAGAGGGTGCAGGCCAGGCTGAGGGACACACCCCACCGTGCACAATTTTCATGCACCGGACCACTAGTCCTATATAATAAAAGAGAAACATGCAAATTAACAGTCCACTACACTCAAGCCACGCCCACCAGCCACGCCCACAAGCCAATCAGGAGTGAGTATGCAAATTAACCCAACTAAGAAGGCAGCGGCCACTGAGCTGGAGCAGCAGGAGTCTTGGGTTGCTCCCAGCGAGAGAGGAAGCCAAGCTTCCCGCCAGCCCTGGCCGGCCCTGGGCTATGTTCAAGGCTACAAAGTTTCAATTATATAAGATAAATAAATCCCAGATAAAAAGGAGAGGCCGGGAGCTTGGGTTGCCGGGGGGCATGGCCAGCCTGAAAACAGCCATCAGCCCCTCACCCAGGCTGGCCAGGCACCCAAGCAGGACCCCCACCCTGATCCGGGACACCCTTCAGGGCAAACCAGCTGGCCCCCATCCGTGCACCAGGCCTCTATCCTAGATAGTAAAAGGGTAATATGCAAACTGACCCTAACAGCAGAAAGACTGGGAATGACTGGTCACTATGACACACACTGACCACCAGGGGGCAGACGCTCAATGCAGGAGCTGCCCTCTGGTGGTCGGTGAGCTCCCACATGGGGGAGCTCTGCTCAGCCACAAGCCAGGCTGACGGCTGCCAGTACAGCGGTGGTGGTGGGAGCCTCTCCTGCCTCCTCAGGAGTGCTAAGGATGTCCGACTGCAGCTTAGGCCTGCTCCCCGCTGGCAAGTGGACATCCCCCGAGGGCTGCCGGGCTGCCAGAGGGATGTCTGATTGCCAGCTTAGGCCCAATCCCCCGGGGAGCAAGCCTAAGCCAGCAAGTGGTCATCCTCCAAGGGGTCCCAGACTGTGAGAGGACGCAGGCTGTGCTGAGGGACACCCCCCCCCCCCGCCCCAAGCGCACAAATTTTTGTGCATGGGGCCTCTAGTATATATATAAAAGGCTAAAATGCTAAGTGTCCCCTCGGGAGTTCGACCGGGAGACCAGGAGTTCGATCGCTCACTAAGACATGCGCTGATCACCATGGGGCGGTGCAGAATGAAGGCAGGCCCCAGCCGGCAGCTGAAAGACCTTGATCGACCCTGATCACTGGCAAGGCCTAGGGACCCTACCTGTGCACGAATTTAATGCACTGGACCTCTAGTGTTAGACATAAAAGAGAATACAAACATTTAAAATGGCCATATCTTGAAGTCCAAATGGAGACCCAAGACTAGACTACAAAGCAAAATTAAACATCAAATCAACTATAATTAAGTGGTGTAAAGCTGTAAGTTCTAGAGAAGTTCAAAAGAGAAGAAAGATTAACGTAGACCGGAGTAATCAGGAAAGTCTATACATAAAACGATTTGAGCTATGGGGTATGCTGAATCATTTAGACATAGACCTCTGCAGGTAAAGGAAATTATTCTAAGTGAGGAAAGAGCTTCATGGTAGAAACAAGCACGGCTGGTTCATGGAAGTCAAGAGAAGGAATGCACTATAGAATATTATAGAAAATTGTATCAAATGGGCAGAATGGAGTCAGACTACAGAAAACTGGAAGAGCTAAAACTAATACACTAGGAAAATATAAGACTCAAGTGTTTCCCAACAAGTTAAAAAACTACAAAGTATACCTTATAGGTAATGCTAACCTTTATTTTGTTGTTTTCTGATATGATTACCATACTATAAAATACAGGTGATTGTCAATCTTTTTAGCAATTTTAGAAAGTGTACAGTTTGGGGGAATGAGCACCAGGAATAAAAAAAGCACCTCAGCTCTTATTGATATTTAATCACTAAAAGCCAAGAAAAGACAATCAGGAATGGCTGGAACTTCTTTGTTGTCGCTAAAAATTAAAATGAGACTTACCATATCTAGCAGTAAATAAACAGATTCTCTATTTCTTGTTGTTGTTTTGTCTGTCTCCTGGCCAATTTTCAGTAGACTGGAGGATGCAAGCTGAAAAGTATACACACATTTTAAGTGAGTTTTTTAAATAAAATGTTCACCAGTGACTTTTTATTTTCAGTATGCTTAAACTTACAGCAAATTTTAATCACTCAGCTGCTTATATAATGAGCAATTAAATGACAAATAAGGTTCTTTACATTCAAGCAATAATTTAGAGAGCTATCCTATATAATAAAAGGGTAATATGCACATTGACCCTAACGGGGGGAACGACCGGTCACTATGATGTGCACTGACCACCAGGGGGCAGATGCTCAACGCAGGAGCTGCCTACTGGTGGTCCATGTGCTCCCACAGGGGAAGTTCCACTCAGCCATAAGCCAGGGAGCAGGCCTAAGCTGGCAGGTGGACGTCCCCTGAGGAGTCCTGGACTGCAAGAGAGCGCAGGCGAGGCTGAGGGACCCCTCCCACCCCACCCCCGCAGTGCACAAGTCTTTGTTCACTGGGCCTCTAGTTAAGGCATAAACAGATACAAAAATAAATGTAATTAAATATTCTTATTGGTCTTTAAAACTGGTTATTTTTCAGGAAAAAAAAGATTTAATTTTTATCTTTCTTATATCTGTATTAACTATATTTCTTAGTTCCCAAATAAGAAAATTTCACACCAAGTTTGAATTAATGGGACATTAGGACAAGTCTTGAATAAAAGAAATACAGGAAATGAAAAAAGATTTTAAATCTCAATACTGTTTTCTTTGAAACAGACATTATTTTCTCAAGTTAGTACTATAATTGCTTTAAATGTTTTAAAAATAAACTTTTCTAAAAAGCTAACAGGATTTATAAGTTGAAAAGAAGCATTATTCTAGTGTTCATTATACCACGATGCATCTTTCCTTTAAGTAAAATATGGAAAAGCTACATTGATAAAGGAAAGAGAGTTACACTAATATTAGAAACTAGAGCTATACTTCATGAGGCCAGAGTTAGCACAACCACCCTCTTTTGGAAGTAGTTTGTCATCATTTTCAGTCTTTCTCCAAATAAATGAATATAAATAAAATATATCCTTTTAGACAGAACATCTTTTCTTTGCCTTAATTTTCCTTTGTTTTGTTTTTTCCTCTTTAAACCCTAGACAAAATTCTAAGGTACAACAAACATCAGCTTAGAAAAAAAAGTCATCCTGCAGAACTCAAAAACTGGGAGACTTCTATGTTAAGGGGGAAAAATGCAAAACCAACTACTCCTTGATTTTAATGCCCTGCCTTACTTGTTCCTCCCCCCTGCCCCCCAAATTAGTTAATTAAGAGAATTTATTCTCTTACATCTCATAGTTATTTTAAATTTTCTTTATAAAATGCCATGAGTTTTGCTACTGATAATACATACCGCCAGAAATTCTTTAAGACGATCTTCAATGCTTCCTTTGTGAATTGTAAACAAAGCTGCAGCAATCTGGTTGATGGCTTTGGCCAAGCAATGTATGTTATTGCAATGCCCTGAGAAAGTGCAAATAGGGTTTGAGGTTTGTGTGTGACCCCCAAATATTAAATAAGACATAGAGAATAGATCTTGAACGACTTCACAATCTACATATATAGTGATGTGATTAAAAACAAGGCTGGGGCATAATCTGCCTTGCTCTCCTTTCACTTACATGAGGACTAGTACTTTTAAAAATAGCACAGCAAGTGAGCAACAAATGATTATGTCTGTATTAAACAAGCAATTAAACCCCTAAAAGAAATCTTACATCAGTTTTATAATGTCTTAGACACGTAAAAAAAGAAATGCTTAGCTGCTTTACAAACATTTTCTTGTCCAATCCTTAAAATAATCCTAAGAGATAGATACTCCCTTCACCATCCACCCCCTGCCACACATACATTCAAGCACCCATAAGCTCACATAAACGTTTCCTATATCAGAAAACTGGGATTTAGAAAAAGAAATACTGACTATTCAGGTTACAAAGCTAGTAAATGGCAGAACTTAACCCACATTTTATTATAAAAAATATTAATTACTTGAAAAGTATCTGCCATATCAAAACTCTTAACTTTTCCATTGATAAAATAATTTTAGACCACAATTACCTTCTATAGCAGGGCTATACTGGGACATCACATTACTGGCCAGTGTTGGCAAAGAAACTGCCACAAAGACCATGAGGAGGCAGGCAATTTTATATTCTTCTTCTGGACTTATGTTTTCTAAGGGAGAAAAATTAAAAATAAAACCAAGGTATTTCTTCTAGATTAGTTAAAGAGTTGATCATCTAAACCAGAAAAGGCAAATTTAAATTTTTATATAAGGTATTTTACTTTGCCTCTACAAAACTGATCACAGTTTTTTTTACAAGAAATACAGAATGAATATAAATAATATATGTTACTATTTGCTATTATCAATTCCCAAGGCATATTTCAAAGGCTGCTAATATTTTTCTTTTTTTAAATTTTAAGATTACAGGGCAAAAATAAATTAGGATAATTGGAACCCAAAATTTCCTTATTGAAAACTGATGATAAAATTATTTACAAGAAAATTCTATTTACTACAGTTTAGAAAATTTATTATCTCATAAAATCCTTAATATTTTTTTTATCTAAAATAGGTATGAATATAATTTGAAATGTACTATTTAAAAGGTATAAATTTGTAAAGGGACTGGATTTCCAACCTCTCCATCTTAGAAGACAGAAGGAACCAGTCATACATGAAAATAACTAGCATTGCCCAAGGCTTTTAAGATATAACCCTTTCAAAAATATTTATTATATTGTGAACCAAAATTGTGGATTACCTTGTGCCTGGGAACTTCTAGTCACCCTACTATTCACTATCATATATAACTAAGAGTTGAACATAAGAAAAGAGCCAGAATATGCTTTTAAAATTTGGTTGGTTATGAAAAATACAGCTGTAGCAAATTAAGTAATAGTAGTAATTATCCATGTGACTATAATTAACATACTGCATGAATTACAAACATAAAGCAATATTAAATCAAAAAAGAACTGATGAACTCAGTCATACAGGCAAAGGACTAGGGGAGGGCATTTTAATGCCAGAAACAGATGAAATGTTATCTACTTTGTAGACAAATCTAGAAATATCAAGAGCATTCTGGGTACTACATTACACAGGGCTGGCCTCAAAATCTCTTAAATGTTTAATATTACATAATAATACAAAGAATCTTTATGGTTAGTAGCTCTAGTCCAGGGGTCCTCAAACTACAGCCCGTGGGCCACATGCAAATACAAATATTGTATTTGTTCCCGTTTTGTTTTTTTACTTCAAAATAAGATATGTGCAGTGTGCATAGGAATTTGTTCATAGTTTTTTTTAAACTATAGTCCGGCCCTCCAACGGTCTGAGGGACAGTGAACTGGCCCCCTGTTTAAAAAGTTTGAGGACCCCTGCTCTAGTCCTATTTAAAAAAGGACACCCTTTTCTAGGTATCATCTCCATTAGCATACAAACAAATATGGGCATACACCTTTATTTTCCCACCTCAAAAAAACTTTCTCTTGATTTTACTTCTGCCTCCAGCTACTATAATTTTATTTCTTTGCTCTTTTTTAAAGTAAAACTCTGAGAGTTTATCTCTAAATCCTTTTCTCCTATTCTCTTTTAAGCCCTTGCGAATCAGCGCTTTGCCCTGGAAACACCATTGACACTGCTTGTGTCAGCATCACCCATTAATTCTACACAGCTGATCATTCCCTTTCCACTTTCCTGGAAGCTACTGTTTCCTGGTTTTCCTTATCCTTTACTGGTTCTTCCTTCTCAGTTTTTTGTTTGTTTTTAGTAGTTCCTCCTCTTTTCTCTGAGCTCTTAAAGTTGAGAGCATCCCGGGGCTCAGACTGCATCTACTCCACTAAATGGATTTAGCAATCTAATCCAGTTTTATGACTTACATAATCTAATCTGTATGATGACTATGCTGTAACTTAACTTCCAGAATACAGAAATTTTTGTCTTTTCTGCACTGATATTTATCCCCAAAAAAGAAAAAAGCTTGACATAAAGTAGGCATTTGAATAAACAGATTAAGTATCACATCTATATCTGTGTTGCTCTGGTAATTTCAACTAAGACTACTACATATTTACTAATGCATTTTACCTGATTTTTGTGAAGAGAGAGCTACAACAAGGGCAGGATCAATCTCACAAGGCAATCCAGCAGCTGATGATAACTCATATACATTCATTGCAACCTGAAAAGATATAAGAATTACAGAGTAAGAGATATTCTAACAAAGTTATGAGAAATCTCACTTCAGTAAGAAAAGATATATTGTTTAAATTAGAGTCTGCCTACAATAACACTACAGAATTTTGAAAACTTGCTTGAAGCAGGAGGTACAGCAAAACTAAGCTACACTGGAGTAGATGATTTGGTACTTTGTGGTGTGTTGCTGCTGGTTATAACTTCCTACTGTTAGCCAAACAAAACTTGTATACTTTCTGTGGCAAATTCCAACAGAATCATTCTTAAGTTATTATTTTTCTTAGAAGCATGGATGTAAAATATCAAGCCAAAAGAGATGAATAAATGAACAAAAGTGAATCAAAGGTACTGGACTTATGTTTATATCCATATTTATTGAGTGAAAAATTATAGTGGCCTCATCATATCTATAATGTGATAAATTACTTACTATAACAGTTTTAGGGAATACCGATTTAAAACCTGATCAAGGGCCCTGACCGGTTTGGCTCAGTGGATAGAGCGTCAGCCTGCGGACTGAAGGGTCCCAGGTTCGATTCCAGTCAAGGGCATGTACCTTGGTTGCGGGCATAACCCCAGTAGGGGGTGTGCAAGAGGCAGCTGATCGATGTTTCTCTCTCATCCATGTTTCTAACTCTCTATCCCTCTCCCTTCCTTTTGTAAAAAAATCAATAAAATATATTTTTAAAAAAACCTGATCAAGGAATCTCTAATGACTAAGGTAATTTTTTTGGTATCATATATGTACTCCAAATACTTAAGATATTCTGGCTGTTCCATACCTGTTAAAAACTACCTACATAATTGGTTACCTTTGATATTACAACAAATAGCATAAGGTATGAAGTAAAACTGTGTATCTTAAAATAAATGGAAATTTCCATGGATTAAGTTCTAGATAAACACACAGGTTTTGATCCATTATTCACTCTACCCACAAAAATTAACTCAAAATTAACTATAAAATTCTCAGAAGAAAACTATAGGCATAAATCTTTATGACTTTGGGTTAGGCAATGGTTTTTTAGATAAAAGCAATAATAGAAAAAAATAGATAAACTGGATTTCATCAAAATTAAAAATTTGTTCTTCAGAGGACACTATGAAGAAAATGAAATAAACCCACAGAATAGGAAAGATTTGCAAATCATGTATCTATTAATGAACTTGTATCCAGAATGTATAAAGAACACTTACACCTCAAAATTAAAGACAAACAACCAATTTGAAAAATGAGCAAAAGGATCTGAATAGACATTTCTCCAAAGAAGATATACAAACAGTCAATAAGCACCTGAAAAGATGTTCAACATAATTGCCACCAGGAAAATGCAAATCAAAACAGTATTTCACACACACAGTGTGTGCCATTCCACACAGCTAGTGGGAATGCAAAATGATGCAGCCACTTTAAAACCATGTTGGCAGTTTTCCAAAAGGATAAAAAACACAAAGTTTCCATGTGATCCAGCAATTCCACTCCTGGAATATATGCAAGAGAAATGAAAGCGTATGTCCATACAAACACTTGCATACGAATATTGTTAGTAGCATTATTTATAATAGCCTAAAAGTGAAAACAACCCAAATGCTAATCAATTTAATGAATGGATAAATAAAATATGGTATACAGCCAGACAATGGAATATTATTTGGCAATGTAAAAATGAAGTACTGTCCAGACGCAGTGGCTCAGTTGTTGAGCGGCAACCTATGAACCAGGAGGTCACGGTTCGATTCCCGGTCAGGGCACATACTGAAAGTTTGTTGGAATTTAAATACAATTATATCAGGTGCTAAGAGAATTAGATGGTTATGCAGAATACTAATTAGTATTCTCATAACCTGCACACCAGTGTCTTCTCAAGGACTAATTCGTCTTTAATGTTTTCTTAACATTTTTCTACAGTGTTTCCACTTAAAAAATAATTTTGGCCCAGCCAGTGTTGCTCAGTGGTTGAGCATCGACCTATGAACCAACGAGGTCATGGTTTGATTCCTGGTCAGGGCACATGCCCAGGTTGCAGGCTTGATCCCCAGTGTGGGGCATGCAGGAGGCAGCTCTCATCACTGATACTTCTCTCTCTCTCTCTCTATCCCTTCCTCTCTGAAATCAATAGAAAATATATTTTAAAAAAACACAAGATAGGTAGATGTGAGAATGCATACAGATCTGGTTATCTCATAGGATGTGCATGTAGAAGAGAGGGGTAGAGTTAAGAATAGAGTGGGAGAAGGATGGAACAAGCGACAGATAAGCTTTAAATTTGAGAAAAGACTCGAGTGTCATACAAGAGTTTAGAGAACCTTTTTCAGTCAGTGTTTTTCAAAATATGTGAAACCAAAAACAACCATTCCAAGAAACATAAAAGCTTAAAAGGCATCGGTCTGAGCTGACATATCACTTACTAGATGTGTCATCCTAAAACAACAATTGTGAAATTCACTTAAGGCTACCAACCTCCTATCTTATATTTATTAAGAACAAGATATTTTAAAAATTAAAATTTATATAGCCTACAATTAATTTTCTAAAATTCTTTTAACATTAATTTAAAAAACTGACTGGATTTATCTCTATTTAAAACAAAACAGCGCTTATTTTATTATCTCATCTTCCTCATTCAGCTCATGACCATGTAGAAACAGCTATCAGTTTAAAGAAGAAAAGATCAATATTGACCCATTTTACATTGGTAGAGATGATCAAGGATGATTAACTTTAAAAATGCCTGCTTATTATTTTGGTGCTGAGCTTTCAAAGATGCATTTTCAAAGGCAAGCATGCTCACTAATCACTCTAAAACAGAAACTATTATAGTTTGGGATTTATTAAATTTTATTTCATATGCAACTGAAAAATATTTCATTTTAGAAACTGTAAAATCCAAATAAAAGTTTTATTACCTTCATATCAGTTTCCCTTGGAATGTGGTCCTTGAAATCTTCAATTGAACTTACAAGAAAAGGAATGTGGTAGGACAAGACCTACACAGGACAACAAAAAAGAACACAGCATTATTTTTAAATGGCGGCCTCTAAATTTATGAAATATTACCATTTGATTACTTCTAGTTTTCATAGAAATTACTTTATCTATTGTCATGTAATCTTCAGTACTAAGATACACAGAAATGAAATGTATGTATTCAATGCCAAACTGAATACAGGCAAATGGAAAATGCTTTAATGAAAAGTTGAAAAAGTAGCTCAATATCCAGGCAAGTTATACCCCCTGAATTTCAATACCAAAACAAAAAAAGTTTAAGTATCTTTAATTTCTACATACTTTATTTTAAATGACTATGACAACTGGAACTTTAATTATATCACTGCCTACTATAAATTTAGAGTAACTTTTAATTTCTGGGAAATTAAAAGGGATTATCTGAATATAGCATATGTACTTATAATGGTTTCTTACATCTCTAAGTGCTTCTTGTGCCAATGAGCGGAAGGATAAAATTACACCAATTATTGTCATCCTCTTCAAGACACTGTCAACAGCTAAATTTGAAGGAAGGGGAGAAGAGAGGAGCATGAATTAGATTCTTTCTTAACCTTGAAGAAAACTCTTAGTCATAAAATTCCCATGGTAAAAGGCACAACTAATAGCATTTTACTTTAACAAATGACTAAAGAGGCAAATGTATTGAAAGCTGATGTAAAAATTAATCATAGTTTACTGCAAATGGAATATACTTCATTCTTCAAAATGGTTTACCAGTGGTCGGCAAACTCATTAGTCAACAGAGCCAAATATCAACAGTACAATGATTGAAATTTCTTTTGAGAGCCAAATTTTTTAAACTTAAACTATATAGGTAGGTACATTGTTATTAACTTAATTAGTGTACTCCTAAGGTTTAGGAAGAGCCACACTCAAGGTGCCAAAGAGCCGTAGTTTGCTGACCACGGGTTTAGATGGTTCACCAGACTCTTGAAAAAATCATATGTTGAAATCCTAACTCCCAAAGCTGATGGTATTAGGAGGTGGGACCTTTGGAAGGTGCTCAAGTCAGGAGGGTGGAGTCCTAATGAATTCAATTAGTGTCTTATAAGAAGCTACAGCGTGATATCCTTAACCCCTTACATCATGTGAAAATTCAGTGAGAAATCTGCAACCCTGAAGACCCTCAAATGACCATGTTGGCACCATTATCTTGGACTTCCACAACTGTGACAAATAAATTTCTATTGTTTATAAACTACCCAGTCTGTAGTGTTTTGGTTTAGAAGTTCAAATGAGTAAGACACATCCCATGGAACTAATACTAGAGCAGTGATGGCGAACCTATGACACGCATGTCAGAGGTGACACACGAACTCATTTTTTTGGTTGATTTTTCTTTGTTAAATGGCATTTAAATATATAAAATAAATATCAAACATATAAGTCTTTGTTTTACTATGGTTGCAAATATCAAAAAATTTCTATATGTGACACGGCACCAGAGTTAAGTTAGGGTTTTTCATAATGCTGATACGCCGAGCTCAAAAGGTTCGCCATCACTGTACTAGAGCAATGGCTATGTGGGTCCTGGGCCAGGCAAGCAAAAGGTAGTGGGAGACAGGACAGAAAAGAATGGCTGGATGTGAAGTTTATCCAAATAATGGTTTCTGAACACTATGCTAAGTAGTTTATACTATCCTTCAAGCAATACGTAGATTATTCAGGGTTTTTAAAAATATAAAGAATGATATGAAAAGAAGTATGTTTAAAAAATATGACTCTGAATGTCAGACAGGTTAGAAAGTGAAGACTGAATGCATGTTAAGAAGCCATGACTGACCCTCGCCAGTGTGGCTCAGTTGGTTGGAGCATCATCCTGTTCACCAAAAGGTTACCAGCTCCATTTCCGGTCAGGGCATATGCCCAGGTTGCAAGCTCGATCCCTGGTTGGGGGGCAGTGGATCAATATTTTGCTCTCACATAGATGTTTCTCTCTCTCCCTCTGCCTTACCCTCTCTCTTTAAAAATCAATTAAAAAAAAAAAAAAAGCCATGACTGTAAGTTCATGATAAAGCCATAAACAAGAACCACAGGAGTAGATTTGGGAACATAAAATGATGAAGTAGACAAGGTGAAAGATAGAATACTGAGTGGGAAAGACTGGAAAAAAATTTCTAAAGGCAATAACTGCAGATTAGTTCCAGCCAATCACTGCCATAACGGGGAGAAATACTCCCCATTATTCAATTTGCTCAGGTCACATAGTTAGAAAGCCTAAAACTGAAAATTATTTCCAGATTGCCTTTCAATTCAGAGCTACTTTTTAATAAATAATATTGCTTTTTCTTTTTAAGGATGTTTGTTAACTATGAAAATCAAACTATTCTAAAAGTACATCAACTTCTGGACATGGGGTAAAAGAAGCACAAAGGTAGAGGTCGGAGACAAAAGAGAGCAATCTGAAAAATAGTTCTACTGAAAACGTAGCTTTCTCTATTTCCCTGAATAAGGTACCCTTAAGCAGATTTTTTCTCAAATTCCAAAAAATGATTTAATAAATTATATCTAAAGATAAATTTGATATATATGGGTATTAAAACAACAATTTATGTTTTTATTTTGGCCAATTACAAAGGTCATGAATCACCACTATTATAGATAAAATTCAAGTAAACAGACTCTAGATAAAGGATGATGAATTTTATTTTGAAACCTATAAATTCTGGTTGGAATTTTAACAAATTCTATGTTGTTTCAATTCCACAAATAGGAGAGTTAAACTAACAGTAAACAGGCATTGAACAGTGCAGTAGCTTAGTTGTTTCGAACCAGATGCTCTTTATAAGCAGAACATCAGGGTGAAGACTAGTTGGGTGTTCAAATGAGTATTATAAAATGGGACAAACACGAAACATACAAAAAAGTTAAGAATAAATAAAAAAAAGACTAGAAAATACAAGTACATAATAAAATAAGAGATCAAGTAGTTATTTAATAATTTCTTGCTAAAAAATGTATTCACTCTCCTCTTCCTATTATGCTACCAAGTCAATTTTTTCTTTGATTTCATTTTTTAAGTATCATACAGTAAACCTGACCTTTTTCCCCCCTTTTGGTATACAGCTCTAGGAAAAATAATTAACATGTGTAGATTTGTGTTATCACCATCATCACCACTATGATGAACAATTTCTTCAACCTAAAATACCCCCTCATTGTTTTCTGTGTATAGTTCTGGCAACCACTGATCTACTCTACAAGGCAAACTGTAGTGTAATTTTATGCTAATTTATATGCTAAGTTTATATTTTTTAAAGCAAGATAAGATAGCTTAATAAAATTTGATACAGTTGTAAAACATTTAAAAGAAAAATATCAAAGGCAAAGTATGTAAAACACATGAATTGATCACTTTTTATTTTCTTAAGGATTACTTTTTATTTGGGAAAATAAACTTTCTGGTTTTCTCAAATGCAAAGACTATTTTTTTTGAATTTCACTAATTTTCTAATGTTGGGAAGCCTTTAAATGAATCAAAAGAAGCATGACTTTAAAATAGTTTATAATTATAACCTGCCGAAACCGGTTTGGCTCAGTGGATAGAGCGTCGGTCTGTGGACTGAAAGGTCCCAGGTTCGATTCCGGTCAAGGGCATGTACCTGGGTTGCGGGCACATCCCCAGTAGGAGATGTGCAGGAGGCAGCTGATCGATGTTTCTCTCTCATCGATGTTTCTAACTTTCTATCTCTCTCCCTTCCTCTCTGTAAAAAATCAATAAAATATATTTTTAAAAAAAATAAATAAATAAAATAGTTTATAATTATAACTTTAAGTTCATGTACAAAAAGCAGGTGAAAATAAAATTAATTCAAGTGCATCTAAAGAAGTTATCGGGCTAAACATACATTATTAAATATTTAAGATTCACTCTTATTTCACAATATACCTTCCACAAAAAACTCAATGTCAACTGTCAAAAAGACATTGAAAAGGATTTTTTTTTAAGGTGTAGGCCCAGGTTTTCATGCAACGAATACTAGTTAGCAATAAAAAGGAACAAATTACTGATTCACTTAACACAGGTGTGTAAATCTCAAAAATATGCTAAAGTCAGACACAAAAAGAGTTATGACTTAGTTTATATAAAATTCTAGAACAGCATATTTAATCTATAGTGTGGTAGAAATCAGGTAAGTCCTCTGTATTGGGGGCTGGGATGGACATTGACTATACAGGGACATGAGGAGACTCTGAGGTGGCGGGACTGCTCTACGTCTTGATTACAATAGTGACTACATGGATGTATGCATTTATCACAATCCATCACACAGTTCACTTAAGTGTGTGCATCTATTTTATGTAAAGTGTACCTCAATCAGATTGATTTTTAGAAAGTGACAGACTCAAAAGTTAATTCTTCTTTAATCCAAATTAATATAGATTTGCTGTATTCAATTTAATGGGTTCATGAACTAACTGTTAATATTCAAAATATTTGACACATGGTACTAAGAATACAGTAAAAAAATTGTGAAACAGATACTTAAATGGATCCTTTGAAAAATTTTCCAGTTCTCTTCATAAGCTAAAGAGTACTTATTCATAATTTATTACTATTTTATGTTTACAAATTTTAAGCAAAAGCTAAATACTTTGGTCTTCTTAATGCTTCTAAAAAGTATCAGAAGTTACCCACATGATAATCTTTTAAAGAGTGCAGCCATCTGGTCTGGTTTGTCAAAGCTGGTCCTCATTTGTGTTAGCACATCAACATTCTCCACCACAAGTTTCTAAAAAAGAGAAAGATCCCAGGTCAGGCATAGATCTCCTTGTGTTAATGAGATAAGAGCATGCTTGGATATTACAATCTGGCATGTGGGAAATACAATTCATGAAATCCAGATGCACTATACTATATATTTTTGTTGTTGTTTTAATAAAGGAATCTTAAAATTATTTACACAGGCTTAATGTTTTCTTCAGTTTGCAAATTCAGGAAGAGGAGTTCAGGAAAAAAGCCATAAAGATAAGTAGGAGGATAAAGGGTTATCTTATCCTTAGACACAGAACAGCATCAATAATAAAAAGCAGACACGGAAGTGGATATAATGAGCAATAAACTCCACCAAAACAACAACTGACCGAAGACAGCCTAGAGTTCATTGATGGATATATACAATCAGAAGGACAATAACTTGTTAGGGTATGGTCCCACTTCAAGGAGATTATAATAAAGCAATAGTTTCCAACACAAATTATCAAATGGAAGTGTCAACTATGTACCTTCTCTTTCATAGACCATCGAGAGAGAAAAGGAAGGAGAATAGAAAGAAAGAAGGGATATTAATAAGGGAAGGGAGTGAAGGATAACTATTCAAGAAAATCTCATTAAAGGATGTTTTGCTTAAACGAAACACTGGAAAGTAATTTAATTTAAAAATTACAACTAAGACAAATGTAATTAATTTGAAAAATAACAGATATATGTATTTGTAAAGCTTAGATGTATGTATTTGAAATATGCAGGGATGAAGTCTGGATTTTGAAATATGTAATTGTAAATACATATATCCAGGCTCTATCCCTGCATATTTCAATTCAGCAGGTCTAGCTGCAAAGATATAGCAAGCATACTGTTAAAGTGCCATAGTGGTTTTGTTACAAGCCAAGGGCTAATGACATCTGATTTAAGGGGAGCAAGAAAAACTATACAGAAAATCTATAAAACTCATTTTTCCTATACTCATATGCATTTGGTTTAGGTTTCTTGATATTACTTCAGATTATTTCTCTTTATGCTCCCAACGAAATGTTCTGCTTCAGTCACATTTATGTGCTAAATTCAAGTTCTATAGTCTCTGATCAGAATGCCTGCTCTTTCTGGGGCCAATACCATACTTGTCTCATTCTAAAACTCGATTCAATCAATATATGTTCAAACTACATACCCAATCCTGACACTACTTATGCACCTTGAACATAATATCACATCAGTGAATCAAAGACACCACTGAATTTTAATTCACCATTACCTTATGTGCCACTAAGAAAAACAACACTACCAATTAAACTTCAATGTTTTCTAATTAGCTGACTATAAGATGCATACAATTTCAGAAATATAGGATAATTGTTTTAGAATTAATAAATTACAGTATATATTTAATAGTAAGAATACTGTAATCATTTTTAAGCTCCTGTACGAGGCAATTTACAAATAACCTCATTTACTTGGATCCAAATGAGGGAGAGGATATTCCAATTTTACAACAGAGGAAACTAAGGCTCAGAGAAGTTACATAACTTGCCCAAAGTGGCAAAGATTTTAAGTGGCAAAATTTGGAATCTGAATATAGGCATGTTTGATTTAAAAATCCAGCCCCTTAAACACTAAAGAAATGGTTTCCGATCTTCAGTGTACATCAGAATGATCTGGAGAACTTTATTAACTAAAACTGATATTGCTGGGTCCCAGCACCACACGTTCTGAATCAGCAGGTCTGAAATAGAACCAAAAAAGGTGCATGTTTAACAAGTGCCAAGTAATGCTGCTGATGACGATCTGGGGAAAATTATTTAAAGGCATTGATTAATATCACTGGTGAATGAACTGAACACTGGAAGTAATACTAGGAATTACCAACTAAATCAGTGATGGCGAACCTTTTGAGCTCGGCATGTCAGCATTTTGAAAAACCCTAACTTAACTCTGGTGCCGTGTCACATATAGAAATTTTTTGATATTTGCAACCATAGTAAAACAAAGACTTATATTTTTGATATTTATTTTATATATTTAAATGCCATTTAACAAAGAAAAATCAACCAAAAAAATGAGTTCGTGTGTCACCTCTTGACACGTGTGTCATAGGTTCACCATCACTGAACTAAATGGTTTAAAATGAACTGAAACAAATCACGTGAAACCAATCAAGAATACTAAAAAGAAAAAAAGGTTTCCTGTAAAAAAAAAAAAAAGAAAGTTAAAGTCTTGCTTGACACAATTCTTATTTCAATTTCCTACTTCATTTGAAAAAAAAATCTACTAGGGCTCTGTGAAGAACTAAAAGAACTCATCTGTAAAATGCCAAAACAATTCTTTTGGCAAGGCTGGAAGAATAAATTGACTCAACGGGCACAACTCCAAATGAAACACCCCAAGAATTTTAGTAGAAAGAAGACTGGTTGTTTTCTTCTCCAGAAAGTAATAAACATGTTTTACCACAAGTACACATGCATAGTGTTGACTATGTCTGACACATGATTTATTCACAACCATTAAATATAAAGCTCTCCTTTCTTATTGGCACACAACTTTACTGTTTGAAACAAAAAGGTCCTCAGCTACAACAATTAAAACCATCCAGAAGATGAAGAAGATGTAGGCACATAATATTTAGTTTATGTCAATTTAGAAAATAAAAGCTAAGAAATTATAGAATGATTTTTAAAAATTTTAATTCCCCCTAAAACATTTTATGCACTAATTTCAAACAGACTAAAATGCTGTTAGAGGTGTCATCATGCTCTAATGTAAGTATGGGTACAATATCTTCAGAGAGATATTTGATAATATTAAGAAAACTTTTAAATGTTCATATCCTTTGATCCATTTTCAAAAATTTGCTGGTTAAATATAGAGAATTCTCTCTCTCAATCTCTCCAGCAATTCTGCCAGGAGACAACCCAGAACTGAAAGGTCCATAGCATGTCAGCCTGGGCGATGGCACTGCTGGTATATGCTGATGCTGCGGGAGTGGCACAAGTAGGGGAGAGTGGGTGGGCAGGTGTGCATTCACAACAAAAGTTTTTAAACATGTAAATTGTGATTTTGTCAAAGGTAGTCTCTGCCTCTGGATGTAAGAATAAGGACCAATCAAAAATTACTATTTAGCCCTTGCCAGGTAACTCATTTGGTTAGATAGAGCACATTAACCACACACCAAAGTTGTGGGTTCAATCCTGGTCAGGGCACATACAAGAATCAACCAATGAAAGCACAAATAAGTGGAACAACAAATCAATGTTTCTCTCTCTCTCAAATTAATAAATAAAAAAGAATTTTAATTACTATTTAGATACCGTGATTGACCAGGCTGCTTCATTTTCAAAAAGACCAGATCATTCAGCTAGGAAAATGTAATATATGTTCCTGCATCAGATAAGCGTGGGTTAGATGACTGCTTAGAACCCTTTCGTTTCTAAGACAGTACAGCAGCCCTGCCAGTGTAAAGCTCTAGGGCTAGATAAGACTATATAGGTTCAAACTTTAGTTTCACCACTTTAAGCATGTGAGCCTGGACAAGTTAATCATTCTTGGTCTCACTTTTCTAATTTGTAAAACAGGGACAATTCCAGTTTCAATGATTTAAAGGAGTTAATAATATGTATGTTTAAAGTTTAAAAAAGTCCTAGAACAAAGTAAAGAGTCAGAAAGATAGCTATTTTTACTTATGCATCCAACAAATATTTACCAATGTGTTGGTAAATTTACAATGTGTTGAAAACTAATTTAGCACCGAGGTTTTAGGAGAATTAAATAAAGTTTTTACTCTAGTGAGACGGGCATTAGCAAATACATAAGGGAGGTTACAAGTAAGATACACGTAAAATTGGATAAAGAGAATAAAAAGTGATTGCTATTTTTAAAAGTGTAGTCCAGGAAGGATATTCTGATATGATGACATTTGAAAAATACAGGAATGTTATGAGAAGGCAATCTAAGGCATTATCTCTGTGAAGAGTATCTGAGGTGACACAACAAGCAGGCCAAGTGGGCTGGAGGAGTAAAGAAGGTCCGGAAAAGTGAAAGGCCGGATCCTACAGAGGCCTCTAGGACTGCTAAGGACATTGATGCCTTTGAACTCTCACAGATAGGAATACAGAGAGATCTAAATAGGCTAATTTTTATTACTTCATCACAATACTCAAGCCACTATCATTAATGGCAAAGAAGCACTAAAAATGCTAACAATTCTGGAAGTACCTATTTATTCAGTTGAACTAGAAAATAATTGGCAAAAGTAAAATTACTGGACCACAATTCTTCTATTATCTCATACTAAAAGGAACAAAGAAAGTAAACTGAAAATTAGAAATTTGTTACCTGAGAACAACAACATAGAAAAGAGATAATGTATTTACAAGGGAATGAGTCTAATAAATGAGAAACATTGCTTGTAAAAAAATGAAACTAGCATCGCAATGTTTGTATATTTAAAACCATATTAAGTATAAAGTCTGTGTATTTAAAACCCACAATATAAAGTATCTAAAAGCTGACTTCTATATAAGAATTGTAAAACATTCCTTTAAAAAATAACAATAGAGAATAATGACATGATGAATACCAAAATAATATTTATTCAGTACTTATTGTGAGTCAGGCAGCATGCTAAGTATTCAAGCAATTGACATGTATTAATTAGCTCATATAATTCTTGCAAAGTAAAAGTTTTGTAAGTTTAAACTTTGCCCAAAGTCAAAGCACACGACTGACAGGATTGAATTTCAGGATAGCCAGACTTGAAAGCTTGAGTCCTTAACTACTGGATAATACTGCCTCTCTTTTTAGTCACACTGACTCTTGCCGTCTATTTTATTCGCTCAGCAAAATAGTTATCAAACTTGCAGGAATTGACTTATCCTATGTTTGCTCAATTTTCAATAAATCAGGTTACTATTTGTAAAACAGAACAAAACAAAGATGATATTAAAAGACCATGCTAGGCCCAGCCAGCGTGGCTCAATGGTTGAGCATTAACCTATGAACCAAGAGGTCATGGTTCAATTCCCAGTCAGGGCATATGCCCAGGTTGCAGGCTCGATCCCCAGCACGGGGCGTGTAGAACACAGCCAATCAATGATTCTTTCTCATCACTGATGTTTCTATCTCTCTCCCTTCCTCTTTGAAATCAATAAACATATATTTTTAAAAAGTACTTCAAGACCTTAAAAATAAAAAGACCATGCTAGTGCTATAATTTCACTTACATATGAGAACTTTCATGTCAGGTTAAAGAAATTAACATTCTAGGCTTGCTGCTCATTTCTTGAAATGTTTTTTAGGAATTCATTTTTATAAGCTAAAATTAATAAAGACTATATTACCTTAAGTTCAGCAACTTGTGATGAAATATGCCACATAAGGCTTTCACTTAGGAACTTCATACCATATGGGCCTAGCAGTTCTGATAATGACCTCATTTCTGAAAGGAAATGCAATTACTTTTATACTTTGACACAGCAAATACTTTTAAAAAATAAACATTAACATATTGAGACATTACATTATAGAAGCAAATTACTCCTGAGAAGTCTTTAGAGTAAAAACAAACAAACAAACAAAAAACACAAATGCAAAGGTAAGTCTGAGATATAATGTAGAACTGTGCATATAACTGAATGAAAAGTCATAACAGAATCAAAAGCCAAAGAATCATTTCTTCATTCTCTAAAACATGTCATAGTATTATTCACCTGATATGTCAGAATATTCCTCTGCATTGAATGTTAATTCATTTTCTGTAGGTAAGTTCACAAATGCTTTCATTGCAGGGAAATAAGCTATATGACCATTGCTGACTTGTCTTAATAAAGTTTCCAAATACCTAAGGAGAAAAGTAAATTTATAACCAGGAAAAACTATTTAATTCAAAATGTATTATGGTATATATTCCTGAATATAATTTTAAGTTGGCTGATAACATGAATGAGCACTTATCCATAAAAAAAAAAAAACTTTCCAAAGTAGTTCATTACAAAGAAACATTGTCTCAATCCAAATTTCCAAATGTGTTCCTTACCAATTTGTGTATAGACTTGTAATGGTTGGCTCTCCATGACTGTCTAAATGTTGTGTTTGCTGAAGAAGAACATTATTAAATACTCTTGTGATATCAATTTGCACATAGTTTTCTATCGACTGCAGTACAGTCATATATGCTCTTACACTTGTTAGAAGCTCTGATGGTTTTGCAATTTCTTGTGTGGCTTGATTATACATAGTCATTCCAACAATTGACCTGAAGTTAAAAAAAAAAAAAAGAAGAAAAGAGTTCTGACTTCTGCATTTATAAATATAGGTCATTCAACCTACTAATCTTTAGTATCAAATAAGCAATAAAATTTTAAATACAAATTGTCACAAAGCCATGAAATTACTATCATTATCTTCCAAAGAAACAATCTAAAAAAACAATGACTACCTAAAAATTACAATGAAATGGCAATGCAAGTGATTTTAAAAATTCTAAAGACATCAGTAATAAAATGATTTAAGGATAAATCCCTTTGACATCATACATTATAACAAGACAAACCTCATTGCTAGAAACCATCCAAGGAAATCAACTCAAGACAAAAATGCTATCCATGCATATGGCCCCTAAGTCCTAAGATTGTGCTCAAATGTTAACTAAAATCATCAACTAATACAAGCTATACATGGTGGCATAAAAACCTTTCCTAGGTAAACAAGTTTACAGCCTTGTTTTGATCTTGACCACTAAGGAGATAGATGTTTGGTAAAAAGAGTATCTGCTCCTCTGTGGATTAATGGGCCAGACTACATATTTACAGAAGGAAAACATGGGAGCTGTAAACTGAATCCTACCTTTCACCACTCTACCCACCTTGGTAGTTAAGAATAATAAATACCAACGGGCATAATTTCCCTTTGTCTTAAATACTAGAGCCTTCTGAGTTTTACGGTCAGGATGCCTGCCTTACTAAAGGACAGCAAAAGACAGTCTTAGTTCCAGACCAGACTCTTCTCTAGTCAATTGATGACTTAACATTCAATTTAGTGCCCATGTATACATTCTCCTATTTTATTCTATAATCGTAGAATTCTCAACTATAGCTCTAAGCTTCATGTTTCATTACTACTCATAGTACTTAACACAATGTTAAACATAAGGTACAAAGACTACTTGTTAATGACTACAGATTTTTTAAAAATCTTTGGCAAAATGTTTTATAAATAGCTTTAAGGCCTTCAAGACAAACTTGTCCAATCAATCAATATTTTCTTTAATAAAGTTGTAATTTTACAAAAAGGATTAAGAAACATTTATAAAGTTGAAAGGTTTCTGACTTATCACATGCAATATCATTTCAAGAAACATTATATATAACCTATAAAAATATAATTAGAACTAAGTGCCTCAAGAGTCTAGATCTATTGGCCTAACAGCACACATCTGAATCCAGAATAGACTTGAGTTCATCTAGTCCTGAAGTTTTTGAACATTTAAATTTGACCCCTTGTAAGGTATGTATCCAGCATCACAACTCAGTACACTCATGTGTACATACATAACTGAAAAGTGTCATGACACAATACTTATACTTACTACATTCAATGCACTAATTTTTTTCTACTTCTTTCTTTCCTTCCTTCCTCTTCTTTCTTTCTTTAAATATTTATTATAACCTCGTAATCTGATTTCATGACCCCACAGGATTGCCACCTGACAGTTGAAATACACTGATTAGCTCCAGTTTTCTCATCTTGCTTATAAGGAAACTAAGGCTCACTGAGATTAAGTGGCTTGTCCAATGTTACAACTGGTTAATAACAGCAAGTATGGGACAAGAATTGGAGTAATTTAAGTAATTCCCAGTTCAGTATTTTCATACTTCCCAGATCATTATTCTTCATATTACACCAATTCTACTAATGCTTTTCGTCATAAAAGGAAATACTGTGTGGGTATGAAGAATAAATATAACAAACTCATTAAATGAACAAACAAGCAAAAATAGTTAATGTTTTTTCTTACTTAGTAAAGCGGATTTCCAGGTGAGAAGTCAAATATTCTCGCGGGGTAAAGGTATGTTCCCAAACCACCATGTTTGGTACATAATTTATAGAGAAACACAACTCAGAAAGTGCAGTGTGCAATTTATCAAGGCTGAAAAAATATTAATAAACAACAAACAAAATGTTCAACATTTTATCATAACAATACAAAATTAATTTTATAAACATGTGAGATCTTATTTGGGGATAATAATTATAGAGTTCAATTTCTCTCCTAAACAAAGTTCAAAATCTCAACACATGAGAGCAATTTTCTAAAGATAAGCAACATTCATTTCTATCTTCAGATGATAATGACTTAATACACAAAAAAGAGCTTATTCCACACTCATAAAGATAATAATTTCCAACTTCTATTGTACTTTCTGTTGTGGAGGAAGAAAGTTGTCTACAAAATGACAAATAGCTTGCTCAATGTAGGAAGCAAGTAGTAAGAAATTTACTTTAAGCAAAAAAATATTCACCCATTATTGCCCACCTATGCCTCTTTCTCCAGGTAAGCAAACAGCCCTAAATCTACCTATACTGATATATCCATTTTAAACTAATGTTATCAGTCAAACACACCATATGCCAAAATAAAGTCTCAGATATCTTATTTTAAATACAATGAAAATAAAAGTGCACCCCTAAATTTTTAGATTCCTGGCCTTTAGTATTCTGTACACAAAGACAAGACAATTATCATCTATTACATCTATTTTCTTCAAAACTCCAAAATCTGTATTTTTAGATGAAATAAGCACTAAATGGTTAATCAAGTCCACAAAGGTGAAAAAAATTAATGACTGGGAAATGGAGAATTTACAATTACTAGCATTTCGTCAATACTAATGCCATACAAAAATAAACTGAAAAAATAAACCTTAGCAAAAGTATATATAATAAAAGTGGATGGCTTACTTGGTCACTACCAGCCTGTTTTTCCTCATGCTCTCAACTCCAGGTTTTTCCCTTTCAGGTTCCCCTTTTTTACCAGTTTGTTTTTTTGACTTCTTATTCACTGCCTGACTAATGGTTTTGGCACAATGCTTGGGCAGCAACTAAATTTAAAAAGAATAAAATGTTACATTACACCAATTACTTTGAAAACACATTACTTATTCAGATGAACCTTAACTGAATCCAGTCTATGTAAGAAATATCATGCTAGCACTAAGAAAAGAGATATAAATAAAAAGTAGAATTTACCTAGCTTCGGGAGTCTAAGCTTAGTGGAAAACAGAAATAGGTAAATATTGTGTGAAGAAAGACTTCATAGAGGAAGTTATATAAAGACTGCAGTTTACAGGATAAATGAAAAATTTTACTGGAAGGAAAATGGCCTACGAAGAACAAAATTATGTTAGGACATAAAATGTGTTCAGAATCTAGTGAGAATTCCTAGGTGATGAAGTACAGACAGGACAGAGTAGTTTGAACTATCAGGAAGGGAATTAAATGCCAACCTAGAGGTTGGATTTTATAGTGTAAGTAATCTTAAAGATAATGGTAATATTTAAAAAACTATCTAATAATGGAGCTTCACAAGAGGTAATGAGATTTAGTAAGAGTCTGAGAATAAGAAAAAAAAAATAACTGGCTAACAGATCATTTTCTTGCTTTCATATACAAATTTCCTATCTGTAAGGAAACATTTAAATTATTACCTGGTCACTCAGAGTACACTGTTCTGTGCAAATATCAGTGATAAGATTTCGAGCTTGTTTAGCCATTTCATCCAGAAACATGTTACATAAGGAAAGACTTCGATCTCCAATATGATGTCGCTGTTAAAAAGCAGAATAATAATAATAGTTACCAAAAAGTAGTTTGAAATAAAACACTTTTTAAATAAACACAGAAAATAAGATTAAAGTCTATTCTACAATAAGGAGTGGGGGTTCAAGATTATTACATACATTACTTCTGTGCTGCTAGAATAAATGTAAGATAGTATAAAAGAATGTAAAATATTTCAACATGCAAAATAACTGTTCCTAAATCTATCAGGATACCTTAAAATGTATTTTAAGATGCCCTTTAAAACTTTAAAGGGGATGTAGAAGCCAGATACAATTAAATATTGATTCACTTACATAAGGAGAGATTTCCAATTATAGTTACAGCCCTGTTTAAGCAAATTCTGACTCCTGAAAGATAAACTGTATCTCTCACTATTACTTCTTCCTGAAAAAAAGAACACTGAACTAGCATTGCTTTACTAGACTAACTTATTTAAGACACAGGTCTGATCTCACTACTCCCCTTCAATGGCTAAGAAATACTGAGACTGAAAAACAAAACCAATATATTTCTTAACATGTCACAAGTTTCTCTATGATCTGCCCTCTGCCTCTAGCTGCAGTGCTGAGAAGAGACTTTAGGACAATGGCAGAAACACAGGGACCTTAGCAGACTACAACAATAATCCAGACAAAAGATGATGTGGCTTGAGCATGGGGAGAAGAGGTAGGAGTTTGGATATATATATAAAGATAAAGCCAAAGACAGAAAACGCTCCAAGGTTGAGGGTGAGGCAACATGTCCAAGAGCAACAGTTATCTTCTGTACATGTTACATTTTACATAGCTAAAAATGCCTAAATTGCAACAGAATATTTTTAAAAATTTACAACTAAAGGTACAGGACTGGGCTGAAAATACAAATTTGGGAGACATCAGCATATGAAGGATTTTTAAACAATGAGACGGAAAAGATGAGTGAACTAATATACTGGATAGTACAGATAGAGCAACACAATTACTAGTTTTCCTTTAGTACTGGATGCTATTATCCCGGGCTCCTGCTGACCCAGCAGGGTGTAAATTTCAAATCTAGTTCAAAAGATAGTATCTTTCTGCAAATTTATTTTAAGTATTCCAACTCAAAATGAGGTTTCAGCATTAAGAAACTGTTCTGGAGGCTTTTTCTATAATGCCTCTGATGTAAATAAATTCAAAGGCTAAAACTAAAATTATAAAGCCAGACTGCACTGAGAACTATGCACATCAACTTACTCTGTCCTCACCCTGAGGTGAATTTCCCCAATGCTCCCACAGTGCCTCATGTATATTTCTACCACAGCACAGATCATCAGACCATGGATTGGTCTAGGGCAGCCGTGGGCAAACTACGGCCCGGCCGGATTCGGCCCGTTTGAAATGAATAAAACTATTGAAAAAAAAAGACCATACCCTTTTATGTAATGATGTTTACTTTGAATTTATATTAGTTCACACAAACACTCCATCCATGCTTTTGTTCCGGCCCTCCGGTCTAGTTTAAGAACCCATTGTGGCCCTCGAGTCAAAAAGTGTGCCCACCCCTGGTCTAGGGCCATGGTCGGCGAAGGCGAACTGCGGCTCTTTGGCCCCTTGAGTGTGGCTCTTCCTAAACCTTAGGAGTACACTAATTAATAACAATGTACCTACCTATATAGTTTAAGTTTAAAAAAATTGGCTCTCAAAAGAAATTTCAATCGTTGTACTGTTGATATTTGGCTCTGTTGACTAATGAGTTTGCCGACCACTGGTCTAGGGTAGAGACTGTGTCTTTGCATCTTTCATTCACAGCATTTAACAAGGCAGATGGGAAATAACAGTCTTTAACAAATTAGCTAAATGGAAAATAGAACAGTGACACTGACTAGCTACATGACTATAGGGAGACTTTCTTCATCTGTAAACTAAGAATGATTACCAGCAGTATTGTTGCCACTATGTCATAGCAATCAAATGCAAAAAAGGATGGGAGAATGTTGTACAAATTGCATGCTTCTATATAAATATAAACACATTATTAATTACTTGTTATAATTATTTAATAAGAATTGAGTATTATCCTATTTAGGAACTATAACTTTACCAACTAAATGAAGCAGAAACATTATGATATAAAGTAGATAATGATAGATATTACGATATAAAATGCTATGAAAATATGGAAAAGGAGGGACAAATTCTAACTAGAAAAATGCTACAAATATTTTGGAAGAGGTGGGGTTTAAGCTGACCACTGAGAAAAAGGTAAGAGTACAAGGGGTAAGGGTGCAATGAAATGAATTTTATGTGTTAGGAAAAACCTTTAAAAGGCTAAAAAGTAGACAATTAGTGTGCTTTGCATAAGGTGGACTAGTTATAGTTCATAGGAAGTGGAAAGTGTATGATAAAACGAGGGTAGAGTCCATCCAGATGAGTGGATAAACAAAATGTGGTAAACACATAGAATAGATTATTATTCAGCCATAAAAAAGCAAGTTCTGATATGTGCTATAACATGGATGAGTCTTGAAACATTATGCTCAGTAAGAAACAAAAGGACAAACATTCTGATACCACTTATATGAATGATCTAAAATAGGCAGATTCAAAGAGATAGACAGTAGACTAGGATATACCAATGGTAGGAGGGATGAGGAATTACTGCTTAATGGTTCCAGAGTTTTTGCTCGGGGTGATGAGTTTTGAAAATGGGTAGTGGTGATGGCTGCACAATACTGTGAAGGTAATTAATGCCACTGAACTGTACATTTAAAAATAATTAAAATAGCAAAGTTTGATGTTAGATATACATGCATTTTTTAAACACAAAAATTTTTAATGACAATAAAAAGAAGGGGGTAAAGATCAAATTGTTGAGGATTTTAAATGCCTGAGAATTTTTACTTTCTTCATATGCAATTAAGAACCACTGATGATTCTTTAAGAAGGAATCATCTGGTGGCACTGTACTAGGCAGACTTAAAGGCAGGAAAACTATTCAACAGTACATATAAAGAACTACAATAGTGACAAAAGCAACGGAAAGTAGAGGATGTATTCAAGAAATGATACTACACAAATAAAATTGGCGGACTTCATGGGTAATTTAATGAAAAAGATTATGGTGAAGAAAAATTTAATAGTATACCTTAGGTAAATAAAGCTTGGGGGAAAGCTATTAAATCTAAAAACTATAAATCTATTAAAATTGGGTATTAATATCCTCAGAGTTACTAATCCTAAAAGCACTCCCTAATAAACTTCTGTAGGCTAATCTCTCTCTCATTCCAATGGATTCTGCAACAGATGTTACCTAATGCTTAAAAATATTAATAATGCTACTGCTATCTGTAAGTTTCTCTTCTACAAGTTCTATAGTTTTAAGTAAAGAGACTCAATACTAATTAAATTATACAGAAATATACTATTTAATATTAATATATATTCTTACTACATTTAAACAGTGATACTTGTTCCTTAAACATTAGAAGGAACATCAGTATCTATCAAAAATACTGAGTACATTTTTGATAAATATTTGGCATCAATAAAACTGATTAGTTCAATTATTCAATAATTTTCTGTGCCTGCATGCTAGCATGTGTATGTCTTACAAATACCAGCAAATTTAGATTTTACTATATTCATTGTATTGGTAAGTCAGTAAAATTCATATTTGACATGTTTATGTTTAGTCACTAATCTGTGCATTCAATTTGCAAGTTTTGCCTAGCTAGCATGACTCAGTGGGTACATGCCCAGGTTGCAGGCTCGATCCCCAATGTGGGGCATACAGGAAGCAGCCGATCAATGATTCTCTCTCATTGATGTTTCTATTTCCCTCTCCCTCTCTGAAATCAATAAAAATAAAAATATTTTTTTAATTTGCAAGTCTTTCCAAAGTAACCTAAGAAAGTAAGCATACAAAATCAGTTACTGTATATATTTTTAGCATACGTATTAATACCTGACCCACCATTTACTTTAATAAAGGTAATTTCAAGTGACCTTATGATATATTCTTATAAATACTTATCCATCTATTAAAATATCTATTATATCTATATCAAGTACCTATTCAAGTATTCTCTGATTCTTAGATGCATTAGATGGGAAGCTAAATTAGGTATCCATGACTTTGTGAGCATTTGGTCAGCTACATGTTAGGTTTAGTTTATTCTGCATACCATATAAATCAGAGTAGGACCCTGAAATTACCTCTTCTGGACACAGTTCATGTGTGCAACTCATAAAATGAGTGCAAAGCAGTGGAAATGCAATTGAGTATCTTGACTGAGAGGGTAACTCCAAACACTGTTGAAACATCTTCTCAAAAGCACGACTATAAAAACTATATAAGAAAACAAATTAAAAATTAGAATCAACTGTTATAGTTAAAATTTTCATGATATAGTACCTTATAGTTAATTTGATTCAAGTGAATGAAAGTCACCAATTGGTAGCATTATTCCCTTAAAGAATAGTTATTTTTCCAAAGAGTAACTATTACACACTGATAATCACTCCAGAGTAATAAAAATATTATTTGTGTGATATATTACAAATTTTAAAAAACCTAAACAGAAAATAAACCATACATATATTATATGAATATATGACTTTCTAATTGTTGTATCTTTCTTATACACTAGAAACCTTTCTGTAGCTCAAAATATATATCTATATATATAAAAGCCTAAGCGACCAGCCGACCACCCAGTAGCTATGATGCACACTGACCACCAGGGGGCAGGCGCTCAATGTAGGAGTGGAAACCACAGGCATGGAAACATGGAACAGACTGATGAATCTCAGAGGGAAGGGGGGAGGGGGGAAGGCAGGAAGAGACTAACCAAAGATCTTATATGCATACTAGAGTCCTGGTGCATGGATTTGTGCACCGGTGGGGTTCCTCGATCTGGTCTGCATGTATTGAGCCGAAACCAAGCCAAAACCAGCTCTCCAACATCCCCCAAGGGGTCCCAGATTACGAGAGGGCGCAGGTTAGGCCGAGGGACCCCACAAATCTGTGCACTAGGCCTCTAGTGTAAATATAAAGTGTTCTATTTTCTTCCCAAGGAAGCCTTTGGGACTGACAATAATATACATTTCCAAATAACCTTAAAAATTTTTGTAAATTTGACACGTGATATACTGTGGTTTGAGGGTTTTTTGGTTCTTTAAGAGACTCCTGATGCCTTCCCTGGATTTCTTCTGCAATACTGCTAATTAAGCCACCCTAACAAACTGCCAAAATCAGTATGAACTGAGTTATTTTCCAAAATAAAAGCAATGAAAAGCTTTTCATAATGACAGCTAGTCAATACATAGTAACTACTATCATTATCCACTGGGATTATCTCAGCATTTTAGAAATAAAGGGACATACTAGGTTATTCCAATAAACTTCCCTAAAGGAATAAAGGCCAAGAAGCAGAAATAGAGTTGATATTGTATAGCTATGGAGCCAGAATACTTGCGTTTGAATCCTGGCCTCATCATCAAATTCATATATTCATTCAAACATTTATTAAATACCTACTATGTTAGACACTATGGAAATAAAACATGATCCTCCTTCAAGGACCATACAATGAGGGGAAAAAGAAAAGGATAAAACTTATAAACTACTAAGTATAACTAAAGAGGCTCTGATAAAAGCAAAGGAGAATGGAACACAATTCAGGGAATAATCACTATATCATCATAATATTAATGTCTAATTTAATACTAGAGAGTGAAATTAGTTGGTATTTTATTTCCAACATTTGCTCTATTTAACGCTAATCTACAACTTTTTTTTTTTTTGTGCTTAATCTAATGATGAAAGAGGGAGGGCCTTAAATCAGATTTGAAGTGACTGTTTTCACCTCCTCAAAAAAGTGTAAAAAATTCACAACAGAAGAGCTATTCTAAATAGAGAATTAAAAATAAACATAAAATCCAAAATTGGTAAACTTGTTTTTAAAAATTTTTTTTATTGATTTCAGAGAGGGAGAGAGAGATAGAAACATCAATGATGAGAGAGGATCATTGATCAGCTGCCTCCTGCATGCCCCCTACTAGGGATCCAGTCATGTGCCCCTGATCAGAATCCAACCTGGGACCCTTCAGTCCGCAGACCGATGCTCTATTCACTGAGCAAAACCAGCTAGGGAAGTAAACTTTTTTGTTAGCAAGTTGTCCACTATTCCCTTTATTCTTATGCCCTAGTCCTGGTCAGAACACGTGCAAGAGGCAACCAATCAATGTGTCTCGCTCACATCAATGTTTCTCTCTGTCCCTCCCCCTCCCTTCCACTCTCTAAAAATCAATGGAAAAATATCCTCCAGTGAGTATTTTTTTTAAAAAGTTTATTATTGCTGAACTGTCTTAAGAATTATATTAATATTAAAAAAATCAAGAGAGATACCTTTAGATACTAAAACATCTTAAATTCTGATTTAAAGATAATCATAACATACCAAAATATGGAGAGATCTGATGTTTCCACCAACATTTCCACCAAGGAATCCACCATTTTTGTATGAAAAATTATCGTATTCATCATCTTTCCAAGTTCTCTATGATCTGCAAGGCTAAGCGAAGCCTTAGAGACACTAGTATATGCCTATAAAAGTACAGCAAAAAACAAAAGTAATTTAAAGTACAAACCAATGAATTTAGCCTTGTAATTCTACATGTAGAAAAAACACACCCACTATTGAAAAATACTTATTTTATTAATTAAAATAAGTATCAGTACCATCACTTTGTAAAGATCTGCTCCTTTTGTACTAATATTTTACAACTAAAAAAGTCTTTAAACTTGCCTTTTCCTCACTGTTTGCCCTTTTCCTATGTAAGCCAGTTTTCTTCAAATTCTAATCATCTTTCACTGTCTGGATAAAATGTTACTTTCTCTATTAGCCATTACTAGCAATATCAACTTGAAGAAAGCTTTTCTCTATACTAGCAATTTTCAACCAGTGTGCCACACGAATTTTTAAAACATGCAATAACTGACTCTTTAGGCCAGGGGCACTGAACTTTCCCTTAGGATGTCAAAAAAAATTTTTTTAATGACAAAAGCCAACACAATAGCCATCTGGTGTGACTAGATCAAAATCATACCTATATTTTTTGTCAGATCAGCAAGAAATGTTTTTTTGGTGTGCCACAGAACTTTAGTAATTAGTTTGTGTGTGCCATGAGATGAAAAAGGTTGAAAATTGCTGATCTATACAAACCTCCTAAATTCTGGACACTATCTCCCATCTTGCACTTTTGCCCTCTTTCCCTATACAAGACTTCTCTGGCTTAGTTGTATGTCCCATTCTTTCCCTCCTTAGTATGCTTTGTCCTGTTGTCACTAAAAAGTGAGTCTATTATGCAGTAGAAAGGGGCTGAGTGACTGTGTCCCAATTATGGTTAAGAGCAATGTTATAGATTGAAATGTGTCCCCCCAAAAGGTATGCTGAACTCATATTCCCCAGTACCTCAAAGTGTGGCCTTATTTGGAAACTGAGTCCTTACAGAGGTAATGAAGTTAAAATAAGGTCATTAGAGAAGGACCTAATCCACTATGACTATTGTCCTTATCAAAATAAGAAATTTGGACCAGATACATATGCATATAAGGAAGACTATGTAAGGAGAAACAGAAAAAATGCCATTAGAGTAATGCATATACAAGCCAAGGAACACCAAAGATAGCTAGCAAATCACCAGAATCTAGGAAAAAGGCATAAAACAGATTCTCCCTCACAGTCCTTAGAAGAAATTAACCCTGCTGACACCATGAGTTCAGATTTCTGGCCTCCAGAACTATAAGACAATAAATTTTTGTTGTTTAAGTCACTCAGTTTGCGGTTCTTTGTTATGGCAGCCCTAGGAAAAGAATATAAGCAACTATGGAATACAAGAAAGAATCAGATAGCAGGTAATGTACTTATAGATATCTTGAAAACCTATCTACAATAATGAAAGCATAATATGCAAATCAACCGAACAGCAGAACGACCGTCCAGAAGACCATGCTATGATATGCACTGTCGCCAGGCCAGCCAAGGCGGTGCGATGATATTGGTCAAGGGGCCCCGCCATCACCCCACGATCACCCCGCAGAGGGAGGCCCAGGCCACTGGCCGGTGGGGTGATCGATGGAGGGGACGGGGGTGGCGACGATCAATCGCAGAACCCTGGCTGAGTGGCAGGGCCTCCCTCTGCTGGGCGATCGATCTGGAGGCCCCGTGATCAATCGCCCCACAGAGGGAGCCCCAGGCCAGCCAGGCGATTGCACCCCACACCTGTCGCCCACAGAGGGAGGCGACCGGTGGTGGTGGAAGAGGGGAACAGCACCGCACAGATGGCAAGCAGTGGCAGTGGCGGGGGCAGGCCCAGCTTCTGGCAGCCAGGGGAAGGAAAGCCCCAATAGGCCCTGATTGCCAGCCAGGCCTTGGGACCCTTCCTGAGGGGTCCCAGATTGCAAGAGAGCGCAGGCCAGGCTGAGGGACATCCCTCCCTTGCATGAATTTCATGCACCGGACCTCTAGTCTCTATATATAAAAGCCTAAGCAACCGTTAGGACTAGTGGACCAGTAGCTACGATGCACACTGACCACCAGGGGGCAGACATTCAAAGCAGGAGCTGCCCCCTGGTGGTCAGTGCGCTTCCACAGCCAACATCCTGTGGCTGGCCAACATCCTGCTGTCCCTCACCGCCCCCCAGCCAACTTCCCCCAGTCTCCCCCCACAAACCCCCTCCCATCAGCTGACCCTGTGGGGTGATCACGGGGCGATGGCGGGGCCCCTCGACCAATCTCATCGCACCCGCATTGGCTGGCCTGGCGACAGTGCGTATCATAGTGGGGGCAGCCAGGCAGGCAGAGGGACCCCACCTGTGCATGAATTCATGCACCAGGCCTCTAGTATAAAAATAAAATCGTACACAGGGACATATAGTTCTACATTCTTAATGCTCACTCAAATGCTCTATATTTTAACATACTGAATAAAGCTAAAACTCTCAAGTGACTCATTCAAAATGGATAAGTTTAATAATCTTGGATGTATTTAATAAGGAAAATTTAAAATGCATCTAGCCCTGGCTGGTGTGGCTCAATTGGCTAGACATCCTCCCATGCACCAAAGGTCGCAGGTTCAATTCCTGGTCAGGGCACATATCCAGGTTTCAGGCTCAGTCCCTGGTTGGAAGGGCATCAAGAGGCTGCCAATTGATGGTCTGCTCTCACATTAATCTTTCTCTTTCTCTCTCCCTCTCCCTTCCTCTCTCGATAAAAATCAATAAAAATAGAGAGGGAGAGAGATAGAAACAATGATGAGAGAGAATCACTGATCAGCCGCTTCCTGCATGCCCCACGCTGGGGAGCGAGCCCTCAATCCTAGGCATGTGCCCGACCAGGAATCGAACTGTGACCTCCTGGTTCATAGGTTGACGCTCAATCACAAAGCCACTCCAGCCGGGCAATAAAAATAAATAAAATGCATCTAAATCTCCAAATTTTTCTGAATCCAAATGTTTCTAGGTACTCTCATAAACTGAGAGCAGGAAACTGAAACAGTTCAAGCTATGACAATGACTTTAAAAATGTTTAATGTGTATATATCCTTTGGCTGAGCAATTCTACTATTTTCACTTTATAAGCTCTACTGCTGTACTGTTTCAGAGCTTTTGAAAAACAAAGAAATGTTCCTTTTTTAAATGTATTTTTCATTATTGACAGTATTAAGATATCTCCCATTCTCCCCTCTTTGACCCCCTTAAGAAATGTTCATTAGCTGCCCTAGCCGTTTTGGCTCAGTGGATAGAGCATCGGCCTATGGACCAAAGGGTCCCAGGTTCCATTCTGGTCAAGGACACAGACCTTGGTTGCAGGCTCCTCCCTGGCCTGGGGCCTGGTCGGGGCTCATGCAGGAAGCAACCAATCAATGTGTTTCTCTCTGTCTTTCCCTCTCTCCTCCACTCTTTCTTAAAAAAAATCAATGGAAAAATATCCTCAGGTGAAGATTAAAAAAAAAGAAATGTTCATTTCTAAACTTTATTTTTAATAGGAAAAAAATAGTGATGGAAGGAGACTTGACCTGGGTTGGTGAACACACAATACAATGATTGATGATTAAAATGTATTCTAGAATTGTACACCTGAAAGCTGTATAATGTCTACCCAATAAATTCAATAAAGATTTTTAAAAACTAAAAATATCTTTAATAGGAAAGAAAATAACCTATAACAGATTCACATGTAATATTTTGGGAGAGCGGTATTTCAAGTGTTCTTCCTGATCGCCCACCAACCAGTTCTGTAACCTCAGGCAAATTACTTAATACTTGTGGCCTGATTTATAAACCATTTCTAAGAATATGCTGCCATAGAACACAGAACAAGAGAGAGAAAACTGCCTGTGTATTTTGAGGTTGAAAAGAACCTAAGAAAAGCAAAAGCACCTAAGGGAACTAAGACTGCCAGAAAAGTATGCTCTTCCTAGAACCCAGCCCTTCCTGAGACTATGGTCATTTAAAATGTCTTCCACAAACACATACTGCTTATATTTTCATGTTTTAATTAAACAAATAAAAATTTTATTCTTTAAGTCGCAGAACAAAATATACAGTATAATCCCATTTATATGTTTGGACACCTAAAAGGATATGACATTATTAAAAGTGAGTACTGCTGGGGAATGGGAAAAGTGCAAACTTTCATTTTCTACTTTACCTCTGGATACTTTGACTTTTTATAATAACAGACTAATATACATGTTTTTTAAATATGAGGTTATTAGAAACACTGGGCCACCATTTTTCCATAATTACTAGAAATATTTAGGGGCAATTAAATTCTACCATTAAATTCACATACATACAAAGATTTCAGGCTTGAATTTTAAAAGCCTCAAAAACTATTTATGTGAGAGTTATAAATTAAATGAAAATATTTAAAGTCCAATACTTTATTAGTATTTAATTCCGCATTTCAGAAAAATGAAGTTTTAGACAACTGATCAGGAAATAATAAACTATGGCCTGTGATCCAGTTGATTGTTTATTTTATAAGGTTTTATTGGAATGCACTGGGCCCCTAGTATAGATATACAGATATAGATATAGATATAGATATAGATATAGATATAGATATAGATATAGATATAGATATAGATATAGATATAACAGATACATTAAAAGATGTTCACCATTACTAATCACATGAGTTCAACATTACTAATCACATGGAAATGCAAATCAAAACCACAATGAGTTATCACCTCACACTGTTAGAATGGCTATTATCAAAAACACAAGAGATAAGTGTTGGTGAGGATGTGGAGAAAAGGAAACTGTGCATTACTGGTGAGACTGTAAATGGGTACAGCCACCATGGAAAACAGTAATGAAGATTTCTCAAAAAATTAAAGACACAACTAACTTATATGATCCAGCAAGTCCTCTTCTAGGTATTTAGCCAAAGGAAATGAAAACACTAACTCAAAAAGATATCAGTATCCTCATGTTCACACTGCAGCATTATTTACAATAGGCAGTATGCGCGCGAATGTGTGTTTATGCACACACTGAAATATCAGTCAGCCATAAAAAAGAAATTCTGCCTTTTGCAACAACATGGATGAACCCTGAATGCATTATGCTAAGTGAAATAAGTGAAACAAAGAAAAACAAAGACTGTATGACCTCACTTATATGGAGAATCTAAAAAAAATAAATTCATAAAGACAACTGGAGGTTGCCATAGGCAGGGAGCTGGGATTGGGTGAAATGGGTGAAGGTGGTCAAAAGGTAAACTTCCAGTTAACACATTGTATGCGGGAAACGTGTTTACACGTTTTACGTATTTATACGTTCTACCAGTGTAGTAGAGCGCGGGACACGTATTAATATGTTTTTTATAGACTAGCGGTAGAATGCGGGTAACGTATAAATACGTAAACTAAAGTTATCGTAATTTTACTTAATGTTGCCATTTGTGCAAACAATTAGCAAAAATGGCCCACGCCACCTGTTAGCGCACGATAAAAACTACCCACAAACAATGTGTTAAATAAGTCCTCAGGAAGTAATGTACAGTATGGTGACCAGAGTTAATAATCCTATATAATAAAGAGGTAATATGCAAATTAACCCTCATGCCCTCACAAGATGGCTGCCTACGACCAGGCAGGCAGGGGGGTTAGTGAGGGACGACCAAACGACTGAACAAGCAGACTGCATGGGACGACCAGGCCGGCGGGAGGGCAGTTGGGGGTGACCAGACCAGCAGGGGGTTGCAGTTGGGACGACCTGGCCGGCGCTGGGGGGATGGGGGGTGCAGTTGGGGGCAACCCGGCCGGCAGGGAGGGCAGGCAGTTGGGGGCAATTAGGCTGGGGGCAGTGAGGGGCGAGTAGGCCGGTGGGGGGAGTTGGGGGCGACCAGGCTGGCAAGATGGGGTTGGTTATGGGCAACCAGGCCAGCAGGGGGGGCAGTTAGGGGTGATTAGGCCGACACACAGAGGCAGTGAGGGGCGATCAGGCTGGCGGCGGGGGGTGGGGGGGGCAGTTAGGGGCGACCAGGCAGGGAGACAAGCAATTAGGAGCCATTAGTGGTCTAGGATTGTGAGAGAAATGTCTGGCAGTCGGACATCCCCCAAGGGGTCCCAGATTGGAGAGGGTGCAGGCTCAGCTGAGGGGAACCCCCCTCCCCGCCATGCATGAATTTCATGAACCTGGCCTCTAGTCTACACTAATAAAAGACAAAGATGCTAATTGACTGTACCTTCGCTACACCCACCAGCCAATCAGAAGAGTATGCAAATTAACCCAACAAAGATGGCAGTTAATTTGCATACACAAGCGCCCAGTGAAGACTGAAGACAGTGTAGAAGGAAGCCAAGCACTGCAAAAGGGAGCCCAGTGGCAGAGAAGAGAATGGATCGGAGGTAGCAGAGACGGGAGCGGAGCTGAGGCAGCAGACACAGAGAGAGCGAAGTGGCAGAGAAGGGAGGGAGCGAGGTGGCAGACACGGGAGGGAGGCGAAACAGAGGATATGGGAGGGAGCCGAGGCGGAGGCGGGAGGGAGCCAAGGCAGCGGGGAAGGGAGGGAGCCGAAGTGGCGAAGATGGGAAGGAGCGAAGCCCTCCTCTGGCTTCGCTCCCTTCTCTGCTTCTCTCTGGCCTCAGGAAGCCCTGTTCTTGCAGGAATCTTCCTGCAACAGGCCTCCAGTAGTATAAAAGAAGCAGTCCCCCCCTTATTCACGATTTCACTTTATGCAGTTTCAGTTACCCATGGTCAACTGCTCTGAAAATATTAAATAGAAAATTCCAGAATTAAGCAATTTATAAGTTTTAAACTGCAAACCGTTCTGAGTAGCATGATGAATTCTCACATCATCCCATTGGGATGTGAATCATCACTTTGTCTAGTGTACCCACACTGCAAAAAATGGTACCTTCCCATTAGTCTCAGTAGCCTTCTCAGCTATCAGATCAACTGTCGCAGTATTGTAGTGCTTGTGTTCAAGTAACTCGCCTAACACTACATCACAGTGACTTCTTCATTCACTTCATCTTGTCACATAGATACTACATCATTTCTCATCACACAAGAAGGGTGAGTACAGTACAATACAGTATTTTGAGAGACGACATTCACATAACTATTACAATATAATTATAACTGCTATATTTTTATAATTTATTATTGTTAATCTTTTATGGTGCCTAATTTATAAGTTATTAAACTTTATTATAGGTTTTTATGTATAGGAAAAAACAGTACATATAGGGTACTATCCACAGTTTCAAAGCATCCACTGGGAGTCTTGGAACACATCCCCTTCAGGTAAGGGGACTACTAGATTATATATGGGAAAGTTGCTAAGAGAGTAGGTCTCAAAAAGTCTCATCACAAGAAAAATAAACTGGTAACTATGTGTAGTGATAGATGTTAACTAAACTGTGTGATCATTTCCCAATATATACATATATTGAATCATATGTAAACCTGAAACTAATATAATGTTATGTCAATTATATCTTAATAAAAAATTTCTTCAGTGAGTTAAATACTATGGTTAGTTATACAAAAGAAGTCTTTTCAGTAGGTATATAACAATGAATAATTTTTTTCATGTTAAGTAATGTTTTCATGTCAACTAAGATATTTGATTAACAGAATGGTAATGAAAATTGTTATTCTTACCTGTAATCTAAACCAATCTAATCTCATTCCTCTGAAATCAAATACTTCCCCATCTTCAACTATAATAAAAGAAAAAAAGTTTATAAAGCAAATTACTATTTTCACAAATCTATAATCCCACTTCAAATTATAAGAGCTAAGACAATTCCACTTCTGGGTGTATATACAAAATAATTAAAAGCAGGGTGTTGAAGAGATACATTTGTACATCTATGTTCATAGCAGTATTATTCACAATAGCCAAAAAAGTGAAGCAATCTTATATCCATCAACAGATAAATGGATAAAAAAATACTGTATTATTCTACTTATATGAGGTATCTAGAGTAGTCAAACTCATAGAAGCAGAAAGCATGGTGGATGCCAGGGGCTGGGAGGAGAGGAAATGGGGAGTTGCTATGTAATAGCTATAGAGTTTCAGTTTTGCAAGATGAAAAAGTTCTGGAAATTGGTTGCACAACCATGTGAATATACTTAACACTATCAAACTGTGCACAAGACAGTAAATTTCATGTTATGTATATTTTACCACAATTAAAAAGTAAAAGTAATTTAATAGCTAAGTCAGTGAAGTAATTTTCAAATCCTATAAGATGATGTTAAAGGAGACAGTTATGCTAAGAAAAGTGTAAAACAGACTCTTCTAAACTCTCTCAGTGTGCTTACATGCCAATTTGTAGGAGCTAGAATAGAGCTCACGGAATCCAGTAAATAGAGACTTTGTATGGCAATTTGGATATGCCAAAGAGAAGCCATAAGTGCATCCTTTCAGTGAAAAGTTGAGTACAGCAATACAAGATATTCTGAGAGGCAAACCACACTCACATAACTTTTATTACAGTATGTTATAATTGTTCTATTTTATTATTAGTTGTTGTTAATCTCTTACTGTGCATATATTTAAATTAAACATCACAGATATGTATGTATAAAAAGAACAGTACAGTTGATCTTTAAACAACATTGGTTTGAACTGCACTGGTCCACTTACATGAATGTATTTTCTCTTCCTTACAATTTTTTTTAATCCTCACCCAAAGATATGTTTTTTTATTGATTTTAGAGAGAGAGGGAAAGAGAGGAAGAGAGAAAGAAAGATCAATGTGAGAAACATTAATCACTTGCATCCCATATGCACCCCCTTACACACCCCAACTGGGGATGGAACCCACACCTGGGCATGTGCCCTGACTGGTAATCAAACCTGCGACCCTTCAGTGTACAGTGGCTCCAACCAACTGAGCCACATGGGCCAGGGCACAATTTTCTTAATAACATTTTCTTTTCTCCAGCTTTCTTTATTTTAAGAATACAGTATAGCCCGGCCAGCGTGGCTCAGTGGTTGAGCATCGACCTATGAAGCAGAAGGTCACGGTCAGATTCCCAATCAAGGCACATGCCCAGGTTGTGGGCTCGATCCCCAATGTGTGGCATGCAGGAGGCAGCCAATGATTCTCTCTCATCACTGATGTTACTTTCTCTCCCTCTCCCTTCCTCTCTGAAATCAATAAAAATATATTTTAAAAAAAGAATATAGTATATTATACATACAATATACAATATATGTTAATCAACTATTTATGTTATTGGTAAGGTTCTGGTCAACAGTAGGCTATCAGTAGTTAAGTTTCTGTGGAGTCAAAAGTTTCAACTGTGCAGGGGGCCAGCTCACCTAACCTCTGCATTGTTCAAGAGTAAACTATATATATAAGGTTTAGTACGATCCATGGTTTCAGGCATCCACTGGGAGTCATGGCACATAACCCCTGCAGATAAGAGGGGATGGACTACTATAAGTCCAAAAAAGTAAGTGATTAAATGTTAACGGTCAAATCTTTTCCTTAATAATAAAATTTGAAAACCTACTGAGAAGAAAATGTGTTTTTATTTAAAAGATTTATTACCTTGCTTTACACTTAGGGAAGTCATAGTGTTAACAAAAGAAGACATGATGATTGATTCATCTTCAGGGCAAACAGAAAGATTCTGAAAAGAAACAAAAAAAATAATGTTAAAATCATCTAGTTAGAAAAAAATCCATAGGTTCATCAACAGGTAGACAGATAAACAAACGGTATATCCACACTATGGAATATTTTTCAGCAATAAACATGGACAAAATGTTGATACATATAATAAAAGGGATTAATCTCAAAAACATTGTGCTAATTGAAAGAAATCAAAAACAGCCCTAGTCAGTTTGGCTCAGTAGATAGAATGGCAGTCTGTGGGTTTGATTCTGGACAAGGGCACATGCCTCAGTTGCAGATTCGATCCCCAGCCCAGGTCGGCATGCGAGGAGGCAACCAATGTATGTGTCTCTCACATAGAAGTTTCTCTCTCTCTGTCTCTCCCCCGCCCCCCCCCCCCCGCCGCCCTCTATAACAATCAATGGAAAAATAGCCTCGGGTGATGTTTAATTTAAATATTATGCACAGTAAGAGATTAACAACAACTAACAAAATAAATATTTTTAAAAATGAAATTAAAGAAAAAGAAAGAAATCATAAATTAGCCCTGCCCAAGGTGATATACTTATTTCCTGATGATTAAAAGTCCCCCATTTCTGCCTGGCCAGTGTGGCTCAGTGTTGAGCATCAACCCATGAACCAGGAGGTCAACGTTTGATTCCCGTCAGGGCACAAGCCCGAATTGCAGGCTCAATCCCCAGTAGGGGCAGTGCAAAAGGTGGCCGATCAGTGATTCTCTGATGTTCCTATCCCTCTCTACCACTCCCTTCCTCTCTCTGAAATCAACAAAAATATATTTTTTTAAAAAAGTGAGCCCTGTTGAAGTAGCTCAGTTGGTTGGAGCATCGTCCCATACACCAAAAAGTCAGGGGACATATGGAAGGCAACCAATGGATGTTTCTGTTTCTCTCTCTCTCTCTCTCTCTCTCTCTCTCCCCCCCCCCTCCCTCCCTCCCCCCTCCTCCTCCCCCTGCCTTTCTCTCTAACAACAATAAAAAAGTTATATGGGCCGAAACCGGCTTGGCTCAGTGGATAGAGCATCGGCCTGCGGACTGAAGGGTCCCAGGTTCGATTCCGGTCGAGGGCATGTACCTGGGTTGCGGGCACATCCCCAGTGGGAGATGTGCAGGAGGCAGCTGATCAATGTTTCTCTCTCATCGATGTTTCTAACTCTCTATCTCTCTCCCTTCCTCTCTGTAAAAAATCAATAAAATATATTAAAAAAAAAAAAAAGTTATATGGTATATGATTCCATTTATATGATTTTTTTTAAAGGCAAAAAATGACCAAAGCAGATGAGTGTTTGTCGAGCCGAAGCGGAAATCAACTACCTAAGTGCACAATAAACTTTTCAGTGTTGGAAATGTTCCACATCTTGACTGCTGTGGTGGTTACGTGAATGCATACATAGTTGCCAAAATTCAAACCATACACTAAAAATTTGTGATTTTTTATTAAATGTAAATTATACCTCAACAAAATTAGGACAAAAAAATCCCTCTCAAACTGGCTAAAAAAAAAAAGAAAGAAAATTTGATAGACTGCATCTGAAATAGATAATAAATTTTTTAAAAAGTGGGTGCTTAGCTCACAAACAGCATAAATAATTGTCAAGACATTGAGACCTACACCACAATGTGAATGTATATAATGTCACTATACTGTATACTTAAAAATGGTTAAGATGATAAATTTTGTTATGTATGTTTTACAATAAAAGTAATTTAACACCTATTACAATGAGCTATATTAACAGGTTGCTCTTAGTTCTAAATTTAAATTCCAGCAAACAGTTAAAAACACCATGCTTGTACTTTACAAAAGAAGAGGTGGTAAAAAGCTTAGGTGTTAAGCTAAGACACTACTTCAAATACTGGCTCTGTTACTTATGATTGTGCAATATTGAGCAAGTTGCATAAGGTCTTTTTTCTTCAAATAATGATAACTATATCTACCCTCACAAAGTTGTACTACAAGTGTAATAAAATAAACTATCAATAATCTGACAATTATTAATATAATTTTACTACTGCTACTACTGCTATGACAATATTTTCAGAAAAAATAAGCCATTTTCTCAGATTGTATTAACATACAGTTTACATAAAAAGACACCAAAAAAAAGGAATGACTTTAAAATGCTAACACTATAACATAAATGTATTCATAAGCATTCAACTAACCACAGCAAATTTCAAAATGACATGAAACCAGGAGTCTGATTTACTTTTTAGATTGTGATAGCATGACAGCCTCTGCTTTATACAATAAGTAATAATTATTTGAATAAAACTGCAGCAAACAGTTGCCACACAAGGTATAGATAAAATCAGCTTTTCTAGTCTTTTTTAATGGACATTCTAGAAAAAAAAGCATCTGAGCTCCATCTAGTGGATAAAAAAGAAGTAACTAGTTTATGAAAACAGAAGCTGTATATAATTAAACGCAAACAATTACATGACATTTTTCTTATTTGGATTTTTAGGTAGGTTTCAAAAATATTAGGATTTCAAAGTATGAATATTTCTCTGTAAAACCAGTAACTGTAGAATCTTAATACAGTCTTAATATTAGTCTTAATATATATTCTTCCTTTATACTATATGTTAGCTTACAGTAGTTTTTAGATACTGGTGATTTTATAAAATGAAGCAAAATAAGATACTATTTTCCCTACAGTCAGTTAGTTTATTAAAAATAAAATAAACTTATAATAAGATGAAAAAGACCAAATAAAGAAATCATGGAAAGCCAAACAAACAAAAAACCTAGAACAAAATCAATAGAGAAAAATCCAAATTGAAAAAATTAGGACATTTAAATTAGGACATCTAGATAAAAAAAATTTTATTGGCCATCCTCTAACACACTATACAGAAAGATTTATCTTCTACTTTTCTTCTAATACTTAGTTATCAATTATATGTCTACATTATCTTTTATCTCACAGCCAATGTCCAAGTTCAAGTTCTCATCAGCTCTCATCCAGCCTACTGCAATTCTTCTTCTACTCTCTCTCTGCCTCTTCCCTTGGCCCCCAGTAAGTCATCAACCACACTGATCCAGGGTAATCTTTGTAAGTAGTAAATCTGATGTATAACTAACTTCCTCTTTTGCAAGGCCCAATATAATTTAGTTACTGTACACCTCTACTGCAAGATAAAGAAACATTCCCTGCATTGCGTTCATTCCGAGCTTTGTACACAGTTAAACAAAATGCCTACCACACTAAACTACAACAAAATACGTTCTTCCCTCCAAATGATGATCCTTTTGACAAGATATAACTACAACTTGTTTATATTTGTATCACCACCATAGGGCACAAGATTATATTTTAAATGCTTACTGAACAAACAAATCAGTTACTAAAAAGAAGGGAAGAAACAAAAGGAAAAATAACATGAGATAGTTTTTACCTGCACAAGTTCATTGAGGACAACAGCATCAAAGCCAGAAAGGTACTGCACATAATACCTCTGCATTACAGGTCCGTATTTCCTTACATGTGCTCTAAGCTCTTCCATGTAAAATATCAATTCAGCAATGTGCCTTTTTTTTAAATTGAAAAAAAAAACATTTCAAAAAATAAATTTATTGTTATCAAGGAAAATGTGAAATGCCTTTGATATTATAAGAAATTACTTTTAGAAAAATTACTGTTAAACATTTAATGTCAATTATGATTTTAAATTATTTAACATAAATAAAGAAAGCAAAAGAAAAGCTAAGACTAAAAAACTGGTAAGAGGAAAATCCAAAATGAACATAAAATTAGAACATCTCATAAATAATCATTTTTAAATCACAAATAAAAGGAACTGGGAAGAAATAAGACTTTTCTATATGCTCTTATTTCTCTGCTTCATTTATCTAACTCCTCATTGAGGGACTTGACAAAAATGACAGAATAACATTTCAAATTATAGACTTGGTTGCAACTCCGTAAGGATTCTTAAATATGAATTCCATAGGAAAGTCACTGGGTATAGCCAAAAAACAACTTTATGACCACCTAGAGCAGCGGTTCTCAACCTGTGGGTCGCGACCCCTTTGGTGGTCGAACGACCCTTTCACAGGGGTTGCCTAAGACCATCCTGCATATTAGATATTTACATTACGATTCATAACAGTAGCAACATTACAGTTATGAAGTAGCAATGAAAATAATTTTATGTTTGGGTCACAACATGAGGAACTGTATTTAAAGGGCCGGAAGGTTGAGAACCACTGACCTAGAGTATTAGGAAAGGAAACATTAAAAGCCATAATTTTAAACTCAAGTTGACTTGCATTCTAATTCATATCAGCTAATGCTATGTTACAAATATGCATAATAAATATGAAAAGCCCTAAAAAAGTTTTTCAAAATAATTTTACTTCAAAGGCCCCAAATCCCAGTTATAAATCAAAATATACCAAAAAAAGTTTTAATTGCTGCTAACTTACTTATCTATAAAGTCATCTGCACTCTTCTTTGGCATGTTATCTGCATGACGAAGTAGCCAGATAATTTCATCACGGGCAAAGGATAACGCCATAAAAACAAAAAGTGCCTAGTTAAAAAAAATACAAAAACATTGTTTACTCTTATGCAAAGATTAAAAACAAAACCTATTCATAGTCTTTCTCTAAGTGAAAAGTCATTGCCAAGAATTGATAAAATCAAGTTCAAAAAGACGGCACACCAACAGAAAGGAGATGACCAAAGAGAAGTTGAAAGTATGTATCAAGGAAAGCATATATATATAAGCAAGTAGTGAGAACAATGTAGAATGGTGCAGTTGACATATGAATTAAATCAATTACCTTGGGACCTAGCAAGCCAGGTTGATCAGAGAGGACTGTAGCCAATTCTTTCAGTGCAGACCTTAAAAATTTGCGTCTTTCTCTGTGCATTGAACCACTACAGGAAAAGACACTTACATTTTATCTGTTTCTACTAAAATTACTATTGGCAATTAAATAACTTATCATTGTAGGGTCAACATCCAAAGTTGTTTTTTATGAAGCAGAAACCCCTTACAAATATCATCTTCTATGTGCTTGCCATTAAGCGACTTACCAATTTTACATTTATCCTTGCCTTTCTTGTGCTGCTTTTTGTAACCATGTTTGGTCTATTATTCTTCACCTATCAAAATACTACATCCAAACTTCAAGACCAATCCTGCAAGAAGCATTTCCTAATATCCAGATGTCTATTTCTGAATAATTTCTGAAATTTTAGTACCATATATCCTAAGCATTTTATAAACAGGACTATGAAATCTTCAACAGCAATTACTGTCCTCCTATATACATTTTTGTCACCCCTACATAGAAATCAACAAATATAACAATAAATATCTAATTTCCCATGTTCTCATTTACTAAGTGTATTCCTATTAAATACAAAAAACTGACTAAACAAAAGTTATATTCAATAAAAATATTGGGATGAGATCTATTTGGTCTCTTGTTCAAAAAACAGAAAGACGAGGGAAGAAAAGGATAATCATAAATATTCATATACTAGGTATTTCAATAAAATGCAAAGTAGAAAAAAGTTATTCTCACATATTAACATGTGGAAAAAATCATAAAATGTTCTTAGTATTCTAACTCGTCATATTATGCACCATATTCAGCGCTTCAAGAAAGTTTTAAAATGTATATAGGTGCAAAAAATAAGTGGACACACACATACACACAAAAAATATACATAAAAAAATAAGTATCAGGAATGTGCAATACCAGAAATTTAGCTGTGAGACAGACCAGTTTGAAAAGACAGATTAAAATCCCACTCTCTACCTATGTGACCTTATGTTCTACCTCTCAGTTTCAGCCATCTATAAAACAGATGACACCTGCCTCAGAAGATACATCTTTCAAAATGCTCAGATATAGTACTTTGTTATAGGATAGTGGCAGTAAGAGACTTGAAAGATACCTAAAGTAAAAGTCATTTGTATGGTACTTCCTTAGAGCATTTTCATCACACTTCAAAAATAATTAAAATCTGCACTAATTCCAAAGTTACTAGAGACTGAGGTTATATACTTATTTCCTATTGATTATAAGTCCCCCATTTCTGCCCAGCCAGTGTAGCTCAGTGTCTGAGCCATGGTTTGATTTCCATCAGGGCACATGCCCAGGTTGCAGGCTTGATCCCCAATACAGGACAGTCAACAATGATTCTTTCTCATCAATGATGTTTCTATCTGTCTCTCCCTTTCCCTTCCTCTCTCTGAAATCAATAAAAACCTATCTTTAATTTTTTAAAGTCCCCACTTTTATTACATTTTCATGCCATCAATATGAACTCATTTCAACAAAATAATGCTTTAAGAAAGAAATTATTCTTTATTAAAAGTACCACAGATAAGATAGAAGTACTTACGCATGTGACACAGCCGCCTCTTTGCATTCTCTTATATCATTAATACGTTTGTTATAGCTATGTGCAAAAAAAAAAAAAGTTGGAAACATGTTGATCTTAATTTGAGCAATAAGTCAAAATAATTTAATCAAATACTAAAAGTCAAATAGAACTGACATATTATCAACAAGAAAAATGCCCTCAAACTAGAAATACATGGAAGGGGTCTACCCACATCTTTCCTAGCCAGCACCTTATGTAACCAGAAAAGGCTTCCTAGATAAATTTCATAATATATTAGATCCAACAATAAAATAAAGTTCAAAATGTAGATTTTTACTTTATTAAATACATTCCCTTAAGCTCCAATAGAGACATTAAAATTATACTTCTGATGTAACAGTAGTTTCTAAAAATTTAAAGTGCTGACAAAGCTATTCTGACTTTTTATCACTTCTGACTTAAAAAGCATTAAAAAAATTCTGAAAGAACATATACTCATAATCAACACTAAAGATTATTTAGGGATAGGGGCTCTGTGATGGAGAAAACTGGGGCAGGAAAGCATTTGATTACTTTAAATTAAATGAAACAACACCAACATCAAATAGTTTAAAGGTGCCATCTGAAAAATAAATGCTAATAAATGTATGTCAACTTCATGAATACTAAATACAAAAACTCAAAATTCCTCAAATGTTAAAGAAAACCTCTTCCTGAAAACCTGGCTAAAACCACTTCACCCTAAGAACTTCAACTTCTAAATTAAGAATTCTAAGATTTATGTGTTCTTTGCGCATGTGTCCAAAACATACTAATTATATAATCACTGTCCTTTATAATTAATAAACTTTTATAATTATAGTCTGACTTGTAATTACTATGATAATTCACATTTTAAATTAGATTGACCACTCACTACTTAAAAATTAAAACTTTTCGACTTTAAATAGAGATATTTAAATGGCAAATTTATCATTTAAAAAAGCATAACCAAAAGACAACTCATTATATGGTGTCACTAAACTTACTTGTATCATACATATCATAAGCTCACTCAATATACACAGACTACCTGGTTCTAAATGTTTATATATATTTAAATATGATTCTACATCATATTGTCAATATAAGACATTATACAAGTTTCATGATTTGCAATCTGAATGAATTAGAAAATGACAAAGCCCATATGACAGGGTATTTCTGGGAACTCCATTGTCTAAAATAAAAGCTGAATTAAGACCTGAAAAGTACATAGGGTACTGTTACACATAGCATGACTGAGAAACTATTTGCATGAGAATGTCAGAATCACCTACAGTGACAGAAATCCAAACAGTGGCCACTTGAAAAAGAGGGCGAGTGGAGGGGGACCAAGGTTGACAATACTAACCAGAAAAAAGCACGAGAGAATTTTCTGGATATAACGAAAATGTTCTATATCTTGACCTAGGGCAGTGATGCCGAACCTTTTGAGCTCGGTGTGTCAGCATTTTGAAAAATCCTAACTTAACTCTGGTGCCATGTCACATATAGAAATTTTTTTATATTTGCAATCATAGTAAAACAAAGACTTATATTTTTGATATTTATTTTATATATTTAAATGCCATTTAACAAAGAAAAATCAACCAAAAAAATTAGTTCGTGTGTCACCTCTGACACGCGTGTCATAGGTTCGCCATCACTGACCTAGGGTAATTCATATGCAAATTAACTGAGCTTTGCATCTAAAATTTGTACCTTTCTGTGAGTAAATTTTACCTCAATAAATTACTGAGGGGTGGGGACAGATTCCTTCAACCTCTCTGAGATACAAATATAGGAGACAGAGGAAGTTAGGAATGATGCCCAGGATCCTGGATTTTAGTTCACATCCCAGGGTAATTCTTATGCACATTAAAATTGAGATATACTGGTTAAATTGTGAGTATTAAACATAGCTTTATTTTTTAGTAACTAATAGATGCTCTATTTTTATCTCAATTTAATTAGGAATAGGTAAATAGGATAAGAAATAAATGTAGTAAATTTAATTTCTACCTGAAACTAACAAGCCCAGCATAACATTTCCAGGGATACCAGGATATTTTAGATGCTCCTAATTTTAAAATATTTCATAATTGCTACCAAGTCTGAGTTCAACTTGGCTTTTATATATTGGCTACAGAACCTCACGTGGAAAGAAATGCAAGATTTCAAAATTTCAAGGAACAAATTCCTGAAAATTATTTACTTTACAGAAAATGAATGTAAATAAGTCATTTGGAATACCTGCGTATTGGGAAACACGATTTCCTATATGCAGCAGTCTGACTTCTGTAATTGTTATAATTAAATTTCTGATTGATTCATAACCTATAACAAGGGTCCTCAAACTTTCTAAACAGGGGGCCAGTTCACTGTCCCTCAGACCGTTGGAAGGCCAGACTATAGTTTAAAAAAAAAACTATGAACAAATTCCTATGCACACTGCATATATCTTATTTTGAAGTAAAAAAACAAAACGGGAACAAATACAATATTTGTATTTGCATGTGGCCCGCGGGCCATAGTTTGAGGACCCCTGTCCTATATAATGAGAGGAATATGCTAATTGGCCGTTTCACCCTGAGGTGTAACGACCAAGCATGTCACAGACCAGATCACGGATCAGCAGGAGGGTGGGCCAGTGAGGTACAAGGGGGCTGCAGAGAGCTACAGGAGGGGGCAGGGCAGCAAGCAAGCGGGAGGCGGAGAGCTACAGGAGAGGGCAGGGCAACAAACTATGAGGGGGGAACCGGGGGGGGGGGGGGGGGGCAGCTACAGGAGGGCGGCAGCAACCTACTAGCACACGGATTCGTGCACAGGGCTACTAGTACTTTTATAAGTACACTAAATCTAAACTAGCACTTTTAAAAAGTTCAAAACCCAGTGTGGTGACTGTGGGGGAGGTGGGAGGAGGTGGAAGTGAAAAGAGGGCATATAGGGGATAAATGGTGATGGAAACCATTTTTTTACAAGTTCATAACTTTAAAATGTATACGGTGTTTTTTTAGTACTATTTTTGTCTAAAACCATATTATGATTTGCAAAAGAGGACATACCTTCTTTCTCCTAGAACACAAGTTTTAAAAGGGCAGGAACATTAGATATTTTAATCTGTGAAGTTACTTATAAAAAATATGAATAGTACCTTATCAGGGTGATTGTTAAAAACAACTTGCTTGTGACTGATAAGATGGTACAGGCAATAACATTTTCTTGCATGATATGACCCTTCTCTATCCCCAAAACTTCAATGAAGATAATCCACTCACTATCCTTATCCAAAAAGACAAAAACACTGAAGATGCCATACCCTCGTATGTTTACAAATAAGTCTTCTGCAGCTTTGTGAATGTGGAAAACTTCATCCCGAAAGAGAGAGAGGCAAGAGCTACTTTGAAGAGCTAGCTTCCAAAGATTCAGTGCTGTTGCATCAGTATTGAGGATCCCATGGCACAAAATAAAGCCAACTTTAAATAAAAAAGAAAAGTCAATACAAATGTTAAAATTTTCCAAAGGTAAAGTTCTTTCAGTTACAAAATAGCTTTTCAAAAATTCAGAAAAGTAAACACAATCACTAAATTAAGGCTTTTAAATGACCGGTAATAATTCATATACATACAAGATGGCAATATTGTTGCTCTTTCAATAATTTTCTGTATTCTGCAAAATTAATTTTTGAACCCAGACTGACAAAAAGGGGGGGAGGGGACATCACTTCTGGGGTGTGAAGAAAGAGTCCTTTTAATGAATGACTAAAAGACATTTTCAGAAATACTTATAAAATATTTTAAGCCAGCCCTAGCTGGTTTGGCTCAGTAGATAGAACATCAATCTGCATACTAAAGGGTCCTGGATCTGATTCTGGTCAAGGGCACATGTCCGGGTTGCAGGCTCAATCCCCAGTAGGGGCCATGCAGGAGGCAGCCGATCAATGATTCTCTCTCATCATTTGTGTTTCTATCTCTCTCTCTCCCTCCATCTCTGAAATAAATAAAAAATATTTTTAAAAAGTAATAAATAAAAAATATTTAAGCCTGAGATCAGTTACTAATTAAAAAGCATAATCATCACAGTTGTTGCAATTAATGAAAAATTAATATACTTTTCTAAATCACCAGAAAATGAAATAGCATCTTTCATTTTCATAGCAATTTATGGTTTATTAAATACTTTTTTCCACATTATCTCATGTGATCCTGTGGAGTAGATAGAGCAGGTGTCCTTTTATTATAGTTGAAGAAATGAATGATCAATGACTTGACTGAAGTTATACTATTAAATTAGAGCTAGACTTAGCCTCAAGTATTTACCCTTAAAATTCTTTCACTATATTATACTGCTCTCTATTATATGAATTCAAATATCTTTCACCTTTTATTATCTACCTTGGAAATCTTATACAAAGGTATAATAATCTATATATGTTTGTTGATGTCCTTTCTAGCCCTCTATAATAGACCATAAACCCTCTACTTTCATTCATTAAACACTTACTCAATGCCTACTGGCCAGTTACAAATCAACCCTGTTTTCTATGAGATTTCCCTACAATTCTTAACAGTCACTCCCTTCTTTAAACTCTTGAATTATTAACACATACCTTGCCATTTATCTTTTTATTCTTAGTTCAACCATCCTTTATTTTGTGTGTGTGTGTGTGTTTTACACATATTTTTATATTTTTATTTTCTTTATTTATTTACGTATGTATGTATTTATTTTATTGGTTTTTTACAGAGAGGAAGGGAAAGGGATAGAGAGTAAGAAACATCAATGAGAGAGAAACATCAATCAGCTGCCTCCTACACATACTGGGGATGTGCCTGCAACCAAGGTACATGCCCTTGACCGGAATCGAACCTGGGACCTTTCAGTCCGCAGGCCGATGCTCTATCCACTGAGCCAAAACGGTTAGGGCCAACCATCCTGTAAAAGTGCCACTACACAAACAAGCTAGCTCTTTAAATAGCCATTTATTGTAGAGTCTGTACATATAGAAGTATATTTAACTTCCTTGAATTTCCTGTAACATATAAAAATATTTTTCATACAATAGGGCCTCTACATGTAAGCCAATTATTTGATCTGGTATGCAACCAAAGAAACAGAATACATGTAAAGAAACTGAAAGAATCCTCCAGAGAAATTTTGTTTATAAAATATTTTTTATTCAATATATTGACTTTTAACTCTTAATTCCTGAGTAATATAAGATTCACTTATATTTCACATCTTATTGTATAGCTTTCACAAAATTGCTGCTGATAAAAGGTTTCTCTGAAAATATTATCAGTTATATTATGGATAAGCATATATTTTATTTTCTTAAGACATAGGTTACATTATGAATTAAAGCATATTAATTTATGATAGAATAAAAAATAATTTAAAATAGACTGCCCAAGATTAAGAGAATAGTTTATTAATTAAACCACATTAAACCCCTTTTCCTACCAAGGTCCGAATGAAAGGACAAAAAAAATGTTTTTTAATTTTCAAGCCATAAAAATGTTGGAGAACAAAACTAGACAAGAAAATTAAAGAAAATCTTTGAAGATAGAAAGTAGATAAAACTGAACTATCAAGTTAAAAAGAGATAGGACTCTCTCTCTCTCTCTCTCTCTCTCTCTCTCTCTCTCTCTCTCTCCCTCCCGCCCTCCCTCCCTCCTCCTTCCTTCATCTCCTTCCCACTCTCTCTCTGAAAAGCAATGGAAAGAATATCCTCAGGTGGAAATTAACAATGACAAAAAAAAAAAAAAGAGGCAGGAATTAGTAACCCAAAACTCCAGAAATAAAGAGAGATCTTTTCCTACAAGTCCTCTGAGTCCAACCAAAAGAGCAAGAATAAACCCTGAAAAGAACATCAGGATAAGTTATTTTTTAAAAAATATATATTTTATTGATTTTTTTACAGAGAGGAAGGGAGAGGAAGAGGGATAGAGTTAGAAACATCAATGAGAGAGAAACATCGATTCAGCTGCCTCTTGCACGCCTCCCACAACCCAGGTACATGCCCTTGACCAGAATCGAACCTGGGACCCTTCAGTCCGCAGGCTGACGCTCTATCCACTGAGCAAAACCGGTTAGGGCAGGATAAGTTATTTTATAATTGCACTTCAAATACCTGAGTCCTCAATATTCTAAGCCTTCAATAACTCTTGGCCCCAGGTAATAAACTAGACCAGTGATCTCAAACTTTAGCTTGCATCAAAATCACCAGAAAGGCTTGTTAAGTCATATTGCTGGGATCCATACAGAGTTTCTGACGGAAACTAGGTCTAGAGTGGAGATCAAGATTCTGCATATCTAAGAAGGTTCTACTCGATGCTGCTGGTCTAGGGACTATACTTTGAATTAATCAAGAACAAAGCTCTAAAGAAAGTAGACCATCTTCAGTAGAAAAGTCCTTATGTGGGAACTGTGATCAAAAAGAGAAAAGCAGAGTTTGAAGTAACTCTTCACCTTTATATCAACTCTACTCAAGATTCAAATACATGAAAGCAGCAAAACTCAGAGTAAACCTTTACCTTGGCAACTGTGGTTATCCCAAATGTCTGCCTCCTCCTCCATGCCCACATGTCCTCCATTAGAGTAGCCTGCCTTCTGACCCACCTCCCTGCTCACCATACAAAGCCCATTTAAGGTAAAGACTGGGGGGAATAGTACTGTATAACTCTAGAGGTCACCCATGCCACCTAACTCTACTAATCATCCCAATTCTTCAGCCATACATCCATAAACATAAAGCAATCAAGGAGCCCTGGCCGGCTTGGCTCAGTGGATAGAGCGTCGGCCTGCGGACTGAAGGGTCCAGGGTTCGATTCCAGCCAAGGGCACATGCCTGGGTTGCGGGCTCCATCCCCAGTGTGGGGTGTGCAGGAGGCACCTGATCAATGATTCTCTCTCATCATTGATGTTTCTATCTCTCTCTTTCTCCCTTCCTCTCTGAAGTCAATAAAGAAATATCTTAAAAAAAAAAAAAAAGCAACCAAGGATCACTGCACATTTGAGCAACATAAATACTTCAAAAGCTGTGTCTAAATCAACTAAAAGACTAAGCATGAAAATCTTAACTATTATTATAGAAAAAAACATAACTATCACAAACCCAATCAATATAAAAATTATAATAAAAATGGCTAAAAGGCCATAGCTGGTTTGGCTCAGTGGATAGAGCACAGGCTTACAGGCTGAATGGTCCCAGGTTCGATTCCAGTCAAGGGCACATGCCTGGGTTGCAGGCTCGATCCCCAGTAGGGGGCGTGCAGGAGGCAGCCGATCATGATGATGATTCTCTCTCATCATTGATGTTGCTATCTCCCTTCTTCTCTGAAATCAGTAAAAATATATTTTTTTAAATGGCTAAGAGTAGGGAGTCTATACTAAATTCCACCTCTTTCATTTTAATGAGTTCCAGTGCATAATGAGACTAAGCAGAGAAATTGAGAGTGTTTACAAACGTTCATAAAAGTTTGAGTGATTTATGAATAGGAACTTAATAATAACCTAATTGTTAGATTAAATCTAATAATTAAAAATATGGGCTTTTATTTTGTGTCTTTGCTTATTGCTTTATTTCTGATCATTCTAGTAATTCATTTCTATTGTATTTTATAAAAGTATCAATCCAAAAATCATTAAAAAAGAAAAACTGGTCTTTCACTATAGACAAACACTGTAATTAAAGTATTTCTAAAGTTTAATAAATCAAGAAACAAGAATTGTAAGACCTAAAAAACACAAACTGCTCAAAATTATTCCCCTCCACTAGTGGACATGGGAGTGATAGAAGGAATTACAATATAGCATTTCTCATTTTGTATTAAATCTGTGTGTTTCTATCTACTTCTCCCATAGTTTGTGAACTTCATAGGGGCAGAAATTCTTCCTAGGGAAAAAAATCCTAGGAATTTTATTCCCCCTGCATCTAACAAAATGCCAAACATATGAATCGTTTATTGTATGTTCTGAAGTAAATACCAAAAACTTTAACTGATAGATGCAATATTTAAAAAAAATCATTAAAAAAAATAAAAGCTATGTTGAGAGGCAATATAATGTAGACTATGAGCCTTGGAGTTAGCCTGGGTTCTTACTTTGTCCGTGTCCCTTACTAGCTGTATAGATTAAGTTTTAGGTTCCTCATCTATAAATCATACCATCTACCCTAACAGGATCAGTATGAGAACTGAATGAGGTAATGCACATAGAAGACTTAAGAAAGTGCTTGCCACAGAAGTAATATATATTACCTGTTATTTTTCTCTAAAACTTAAAACCTGAGGGGTAATCACTAAACTATTCAATTTTACTTACAGATAATCCATTTTTCCATTGCATCCAACGAGAGATATTCACAAGGCATCTTAAAAAGAGAAAATATAAATTTGTGTTTAAAAGATATTCTTAAAAACAAAACAACCCATATCGAATCACTCTCCTCTGACTCCTCAGAATCCTCACGACTCAATTCTTGGCTCAAATACCCCCCCAAATTTTAAAAGTTGGGTAAAAGTTTTATAACCTATATTTAAAATTGCAGTCCATAAAGGACAATAAGAGCTGTGCTCCTTTCACATTTACATACCTTAATACCTCCTCCTTAAAGAGTAATGTTGCTAAATCATATTCAATCTAGTAAATGACAACTTCCAGATTTCGCAAGTCTATTTCAGAGTTTGTGGTATTCCAAAGGATAAAATTTTAGTCAAGTTAAAAAAAAATTATATATATGGGTGCTCACTGTTTCATTCAAATCAGTAATTATGTGTGTGCATTTTTCATATACATAACATCTATATTCATACACACAAAGATTAAAAAGGAATATAACAATATACAACAATTCTCTCTAGTTGGTAAGATTTGGGAAATTTTTTGTTTTTGTCTTTATAAATTTCTGCACCTTCTAAATTTTCCACCATAATAAGATTAAAACAAACTTTTAAACTTTAAAAGAAAATACTCATACTACTAATTGTATTAACTTGGCATCAGACTCTAGAAATAAAAGTACTAAATAGTATAACTTAATTACTGAGCATTTACAATAAACTTGACTATAAGCTAGTACTAATTAGAATATTGCAATAGCACTGCTTAACTCAGTTTTTAAAAATCAATTTCACTATTTTCATTCAAAAAGGGAAAAACAGAATCATACGGTATCAGACTGTGCAGGATTAAGCATTGTACTGGGTGCACTGATGAGACTCAATAATTGGGCATTTCTCCACTGGTCGGCTGAAAGATTCCTTCTAGGATACACCATTTGAAGAGAAATTAGTGCATCTGAAAGAGACTAATTAGAGAAAAAAAAATTGAGGAATAAAATTTCTTTTTCCTTCTCCATTTAAATTCCAGTTACAGCTGCTGTGCATTTCTAATTGTACCATCCCAAAACAACAGAGCCTATGCTTTTTTTAATCTGAGGTCGGTCGCAGCAACACTCCTCCAGTTTGTTTTTGGGTTTTTTTTTATCCTCACCTGAGGATATGGTTATTTATTTCAGAGAGAAGGGGAGAGGAGGTGAGAGAAAGAGAGAGAGAAACACTGATATGAGATTGAACCCAAAACCTGTTGATATATAGGAGGACACTCCAACCAACTGAGCCACACCGGCCAGGGCCAGATTTTGTTTTATTTCATGAAGGCTACATAAATTCTGCCTTCTGGGTTAAGAGCTTAGCTCATGAAATCATGTTACCTTTTTAAAGTTCAGAATGTTTGGAAATGTTAGAATCTTTATTTTAAAGGGGTAAAGAACCTCCTGTCATCGTTTTGTGCATGATTTTACACTGATCATTCTCACTGAGAGGAAAAGACATTGGAGTTATGTGATTGTTGCTAGAGCTCAACATATTTCATATTTTTCCAAGAATGCCTTATATGTACTCTAGCCTAATAAATTTGTCATGTGGTCTATTAACTATAGCTTTATCATTAAATATGTATCATTAAAAATATTTAATGTTTCACCTCATCTGCGTTATGCTTGTTTGTAGTTGTCCTTTGCTATTTATCTCTGCTTCCTAAAAATTCTGTATTAACTTTTTAATCTGACTGCACATATATTGCTAGAGGAGTTTGTTCAGAATACAGAATACAGAGTTCCATCTAAAATTTAGTGAATCAATATCTCTGGGAATAGAACCCAGGAATCTGTATTACAATTACACTACATCATTAAATTAATTAAATTAAAATTAATTTATTTTTAATGAATCCTAGCAAATATCTGATACTCTGGGATATCATGAAGCATCAGAAAAATCAAGATTAGAAAATAACTGGTTTAATCCAAATGGTAAATTCTCCTTAAGTAATTATGAATAGTCCAGTAAAGGCTAATGACTGTGGAGAAGTTAAAAAAAGATCCAAGAGCCTTTGAGAAAATTTCATCACCTAAGTGGGAAAAGAAGCAAATCTGGTGTTAACTATATGTCAAAATACAAAATACCATATAAAAATTCTTTCAGCATCCAAACAGAACAATGAACCAAGATACTAATACCCTGGGATTTAGTTCTGATTTTGCCACTATTTCTGCCAAATAGCTTATCATGTCATTTCACCAGCCTTCAATTTCCTTATCTACACTAATAAAAGACAAAGATGCTAATTGACCATGCCTTCGCTGTGCCCCAAGCCACGCCCACCAGCCAATCAGAGCGACTATACGCAAATTAACCCAACCAAGATGGCGGCCAGCAGCCACAGAGCTGGAGCAAGCAGGAGGCTTGGTTGCCCGGGCAATGGAGGAAGCCAAGCTTCCTGCCAGCCCTGAGCCGGCTGAGGCCTCCGCTCATGGCAACAAAGTTTCAATTATAAAAGACAAATAAATCCCAGATACCTGCTTCCAGCCAGCCTCCACTGGGAGCTTGGGTGGCTGGGGGCCGTGGCCAGCCTGCAAACAGCCATCAGCCCCTCACCCAGGCTGGCCACACCCTCATGGGGTGAGGGTCCCTGCTGGGGGGCTTAACCAGCCTGAAAACAGCCCTCAGCCCCTCACCCAGACTGGCCAGACACCCCAGTGGGGCCCCCCACATTGAAGGGGGTGTGGCCAGCCTGCAAACAGCTATCAGTCCCTCACCTAGGCTAGCCAGGCACCCCAGCAGGGATCCCCACCCTGAAGGGGCTGTGGCCAGCCTGCAAACAGCCATCAGCCACTCACTCAGGCTGGCCACACCCTCATGGGGTAAGGGTACCTGCTGGGGGGGTTAGCCAGCCTGCAAACTGCCATCAGCCACTCACCCAGGCTGGCCAGGCACCCCAGCAGGATGCCCCCACCCTGAAGGGGGTGTGGCCAGTCTGAAAACGGCCCTCAGCCCCTCACCCAGGCTGGTCAGGCACCCCAGTGGGGACCCCCACACTGAAGGGGCTGTGGCCAGCCTGCAAACAGCCATCATCCCCTCACCCAGGCTGGCCAGGCACTCTTATATAAAGAAGAGTAATATGCAAATTGACCCTAACAACAGAACGACTGGGAATGACTGGTCACTATGACACACACTGACCACCAGGGCACAGATGCTCAATGCAGGAGCTGCCCCCTGGTGGTCAGTGCGCTCCCACAGGGGGAGCTCTGCTCAGCCACAAGCCTAGCTGACGGCTGCCAGTACAGTACAGGTGGTGGGAGCCTCTCCTGCCTCCTCAGCAGCGCTAAGGATGTCCAACTGCAGCTTAGGCCCGCTCCCTGCTGGCAAGTGGGCATCCCCCGAGGGCTCCCAGGCTGCCAGAGGGATGTCTGACTGCCAGCTTAGGCCCGGTCCCCCCCCCAGGGAGCGGGCCAATCTGTGGGACGACCAGTGGGGGCAATCAGGGGCCCCTGCTGGCACCCGCCTTGGCCGGCCTGACGCTGCCTGCTCACCGGCCAGCCCCAACCCCTGCTGCCACCTACTCCCGGCTGGCCCCCGCCTCCTGCCACCACCGCTGGTCACCTCCCTCTGGCCTGGGCCTGCAGGCAGCTCCTACATTGAGCGTCTGGCCCCTGGTGGTCAGTGCACGTCATAGCGACCAGTCGTTCCACCAGTGGTACCACTGTTCGGTCGATTTGCATATGAGGCCTTTATTATATAGGATAGCTAAAATTTATCAAGTACTATATATATAAATGCTTTTAATGAAGCAACTAATTTACTCCTCATAATAATCATATGAAGTAGGTACTATTATTACTCCATTTTACAGATAAGAAAACTGATGTATAATGAAGTTGGTTAAGTAACTTGCCCAATATTGCGGTTAGTAATTGGCAGAGTTGGGATTAGCTCCCAGGCAGTCTGGTATGATAGGAGACATTCTCAAATACTACACTTCACTACCTCTACCGCCTATATTAAGTCTAAAAATATAATGGATCAATATATTCCTGAGTTTCTATATACTATTCAAAATCTAACTAGTTCTCCGGTTCACAATTAGATAAAATCATGCATAGCCATTATTCATATCTTACTATAATTTTTCTTGAAATCTTATCAATTAAATAAAACATGCATGGCTATTATTCATATCTCATTATAGGTTTTTCCTAAAAGTTCATCACTTTATCTAACTATCCACATTTAACCTATATCACATGCTAATTAAAGGCCATCTAAAAACCAGCACTTACCTTACTATGGGGTACAAATTCTTCCATCATCTTCTTTAAAGGGTTTTCATAATCCACAATCATCTGACCAAGGCGTGGATATTCTCTGTCACTTAAAATAGACACATCAAATTTCACTGAGCTATAAATCATGAAACTGAGAATTTCACAAAGATTTTTATGATGCAGGTCTACCTTGCTCCATGGGTCATTTCATGAGCGTAGTTGTACAATCCAATGATTGCCTTCCTTTCTTCAATTCGAGAGAGCAGTATCATTAGTGTTGTATAGGTTATGATCAAATCTAAGTAGTTCTTTGTTAAATCAAAGTTTACAGTCTGGAAAAAAAAAACATCAAGTTTAACTCCTTCCTATTTTACAAACTTTTTTTAAAAAAATATATATTTTATTGATTTTTTTAGAGAGGAAGAGAGAGAGATAGAGAGTCAGAAACATCGATGAGAGAAAAACATCGATCAGCTGCCTCCTGCACATCTCCTACTGGGGATGTGCCCGCAACCCAGGTACATGCCCTTGACCAGAATCAAACCTGGGACCTTTCAGTCCACAGGCCGACGCTCTATCCACTGAGCCAAACTGGTTTCGGCCTATTTTACAAACTTTTAAACACACGTACACACACACAGCAATCTTCATGGCAGCTACTAAAAGCTAATAGTTTTCTATAGTTATGTATTTTATTCCCATTTCTGAAATTCTAATTCATTTCACCAAAGACATGTAAAATTTGGGAGTTACAAATAGAGTTTTGTGTTTGTGACACAATTTTATGGATGAAAAAGAGTTCATTATCACCCTATTCAAACTAGTAACAGTTTAAAAGGATAACCAATACCAAAATAATATGAAACACTGGAACCAGTCTCACTAAGCAAAAAAAAAAAGGAGTATTAAGTAAATGAAAAAATTCGCCACTAAATCAATGGAGACATTTTTCACTTTGACTTCCTATATTTATAAACCATCTCACTGAGAAAGATTCTATCAAGTATGCCTTTTACAGAGAAAAATATTATCCACTTAACTTTGCTTAATTGGACCTACTAAAATAAAATACTAAAATTAACTACTATCCAATATGCAGAAGACTTATATTCAGTGACAATCAAATAAACAAGGTAAAAAGAGAATGCATCTTAACTCTTTACCTTGAAAAACAATGCAAAACAATCCAAATTAACAATGCTAAAACTTAATATACACGTCATAAATGTTCTCTAAAGAAAAGCATTCGGTCCCCTTCTACTAGAAATAGAGAGAATTGGGAATTTTTCTGAAAATAATACTTACAATATCGAAGAAGACCTGGCAAACATCAATAGTATTGAGCAATTCACAAACATGGTCCTGAAAATAAAAGTTTATTTTAATCTTTACCTATATTTTTAATATTAAATTCAGAAAACACACACAAATAAAATGTATTTTAGAATTTAGTTCAACAAGAATTCTAATTTTATTATCTACAAATGACAAAGCAATTCGCAAAGTAACAAATATCAAATCAACCTCAGAAATGTTAAATTTTATGTACTAAAATACATACCTTAAATTCCATAACATCTACAAATGTGAAGTAATATAATGCCAGATTTTTCAGAATCTCTGATTTTTCTTTCTGTAGCTGTGCAAGCTGTTGCTGTAAACACAAAATCAAAATGTACTGTTCACTGAGAACAAAAATATTTAACTTTACTACAAACTATTGTGTACAAAATCTTCTTTTATGATTGCTATATGAAAACACAAGCTTTTAGAACAGTATTTCTAGATGATTAACGTTTTTTTAAAAAGCCAAAATACTTGAGACAGCAACTGCTTATAGTGATCAGCAACTGACAGTGTGAGGCTATAAAACAAACCAAAGCAGATTAGTACCAAACTGAACTACTAAATTGGAAAATATTAGGAAAAAATAATTTTCAAATAAACTTTTTAAAAAATTAAAAACAACTCATGAGCATGATCACATTACTAGAAGAAGAAGAAAAGAAGGTGAAAAACATTATAACTTACACTACAAAAAACAACGTTATAAATTTGTGACTTACCAAAAAGAACATCCAGGCAAAGCCACGTTACGCATGCAAAATAAAATGTAGATACAAACATAAAATACAGTAAAGGTTCCCTGACCAGATCCACAAAACACAATAATACATTAAACAAAAGCAAAACACCACAACAAAAAAGAAATGAGAAAGAAGCAAAACTAGAGTTAAGACACTGGTAAACATATGAGAGAGGTAAATGTGAATACAAAAGACAATTATTATTTCAATCAATTGTATTATTAAATTTACAAGTCCTAAGTTTTCTTTTTAAAACAACTATTGATATAATTTCTGGAAAAATATCCAACCATATTTAATGCCCTATATCAGTGATGGCGAACCTATGACATGCGTGTCAGAGGTGACATGCAAACTCATTTTTTCGGTTGATTTTTCTTTGTTAAATGGCATTTAAATATATAAAATAAATGTCAAAAATATAAGTCTTTGTTTTAGTATGGTTGCAAAATCAAAAAATTTCTATATGTGACACGGCACCAGGGTTAAGTTAGGGTTTTTCAAAATGCTGACACGACGAGCTCAAAAGGTTCGCCATCACTGCCCTACATCATAAGACTGCCAGAATTCCAATAAAACACTTAGAACATTGATACTGAGTGTATTCTACAGAACAGCAGCATCCACACATCAATCAGGCACTTGTTAGAAAAGCATAATTTCTGGCCAACCTCAGACCTACTAAATCAGATTCTGCCTTTTAACAAGAAGTCCAAGCGATATGAATGCACATTGCACATTAAATGTCTGAGAATCACTAATTAAACGAGAAAACATGGGAAAATGGTTCAATATCAAATTTGCTACAAAAGCCCTCACAATGTTGAGGTCCTCTTAAGTACAGTTCTTTGTTATACTTACACAAGGGAGTTGGGAAAAGAGGTCTCTCTATATATAATTGCATTAAGCCATTATATAAGCAAGAATATTCAAAACAGTGAGCATAACATCAAGAAAAGATTTTAAAAACTATAAGACTATTTAAAACAAGCACAGCAGTCTGGTCTGGTAGACCCAACTGTAATAGTTAACTACCCTAAATACTGCAGTCCCTAAAGCTATTTAAAGAAATAATTTTGTCTGGAAAACATGCCTTTCATTTCATCCCCCAATTGTCAAAGGAAGGTATTCTATATAATAAAAGCCTAATATGCTAAGTGTCGGACCGTTCAACCAGTCACTATGACGTGCACTGACCACCAGGGGGAAGACACTCTGACTGGTAGGTTAGCTTGCCTCTGGGATCCGGCTGATCGGGACTGGGCGAGATGGCCGGACATGCCCTGGACCCTCCCACGGTCCCACCCTGGCCTCTAAAATATTTCTTCTAATTAATTTCCTTTCAATGTGCACAAAACAATGTACAGGGCCTCTAGAATGTTTATAGTGATAAGTACTATTTTTAGCTTTACCTATGAAAACAGTTTATTTTGAACAATATATCTTTTTCAAAATAATTCTATGTTTACACGTACATTTTTAATCATTACCATTCACAACATCAAAAATACTTAAATGTGACTCTATTTCATTAGATTATACTACCTTTACCTTATTCAACAACATTAAACATTTATGATTGATGTCGTAGTCCTTTTTCCTCCTTTTCAGAATTTTAAATTTGAGTTTTGAAAATATAACAGATGAAAGTAGAGTCATAATAACAGGATAAGAAGCAAAAGTATAATTTAGTTGCTACTGAGCTTAATTATTAATAGTGCCTCCTTTCCATTTCAATTCTAGTTTGGACAAAAAAATGACACAGTTCCCATATACTTATTATGCGCCTTAATGATCTTTTATACCAGTGGTTCTCAACCTTCTGGCCCTTTAAAACAGTTCCTCATGTTGTGACCCCAACCATAAAATTATTTTCGTTGCTACTTCATAACTGTAATTTTGTTACTGTTATGAATCGTAATGTAAATATCTAATATGCAGGAGGGTCTTAGGCGATCCCTGTGAAAGGGTCGTTCGACCGCCAAAGGGGTCGCGACCCACAGGTTGAAAACCGCTGTTTTATACAAACCTTCATTTTACATACTCAGACCTTACTGCCCCCAGAAGTTAAAAGAACCTTCCCAGGGTTTTATAACTACTTAATTACAGGGCCAGGATTGGAAATTTCATCTCCTTATGCCTAAAAAAAAAAGTATTCTTTCCACATTCTACATGCCCAGCACCTCCCTTGTTAATCAAACATTATTATGGTCTAAATTTCTCATTCAACTTTATTTCCCCAAAAACCATATGTAACTGGCCTCTATAGTGGCTAAATAATTTAGTAAACTAATACATGTAAACTAATACATGTAAACTAATACATGTCTGAATTCAAAAAAGTCAAGTTTTCAAGGCCCTACACATTTTGGTCCTAATTTACCTTTCCGATTTAAATTTCTCCTATACCCACTCACATGCTATACACTGTATCCAAAACTATTGACTATTTTCTGTACGTATCTCATGTTTTCTTTACTGTATCCTCTACTAAGGTATCTAATTCCACCAGATATATATATATATATATATATCTCCATATATATCCAAATCCCACTACTCCTAAACCACTTAAAATGTTAACCACATTTTCAAGAAAACAACCCTGATTGAACTCCTTCCCTGAATGTAAATAACATCCCCCTCCTCTTAATGTGTATAATTTCCAATAGTATCACTTTCTGCCTTATATTCCAGCGATCTTCACCATGTAAGACAGTGTACCAACTTCAATTTTTAATCTCCATCACCCCTATCTTACAGCTCTGCAAATAAAAAAATGTCCAATATTAGTATCAATCAGTTGAGTGATCATAACTTTTATTTAGAAGACTTTCACATGTCACTGTCAGATGACATGTTTTGGTAGGTGATGCTAGAAAGCCTACCTCCTATTATGCCACTGTAGCTAAATGACTTAACCATTCAGAGCCTAATACTCTCATCATCAAAATGGAAAATGATGTGTACAGTTAGCCAAGATAATGTACATGAGGACATCTAACAATGCCTGGCACCCAGAAACTGCTCATTAAATATTAGGTAAATATCAAATAGGGCTCACAAATCACTTAAAAATAAGCAAAAATAAAGTTACTTTATTTTTTAATATTTTTATTGATTTCAGAGAGGAAGGGAGGCAGAAATAGAACACCAATGATGAAAATCATTGATTGGCTGCCTTTTGCAGGCCCGCCAATGGGGATTGAGCCCACAAACCAGGCCTGTGCCCTGACCGAAAACTGAACTGTAACCTCCTGGTTCATAGGTCAAGATGCTCAACCACTGAGCCACACCAGTAGGGCAAAAATAAAGTTATTTTAAATAATCCCAATACTACTCATAATATTCTAATAAGAGTTGATATTAGTTAAGTATGCACTCTTTGCCAGGCATTGTTCCAAATATTCTGGAAGTATTTCACATAATCTTCTCAACATCTCTATGTTACAAGTATCTTCCCTATATAATGAAAATAAATTTCATAAAGCTTTGCATGAAAGAACTCAACTGTAACAACAAAGAAAAAAAGATATCTTCAACTGCTTCAATTGCAAAAAATAAAAAGCTACATTTTAGTTTTCAAAGTGAAGGAGAAAAACTACAAAAAAGTATTTAACTTTAACATCCAGAACAAGGTTTACTTAATTCATCATCTCATTGTTTTATAGTAAATAAAAAGCAGGAGCCCTGGCCAGTTTGGCTGAGTGATTAGAGCATCGGCCCTCAGACCAAAGGTTCAATTCTTGGTCAAGGGCACATACCTCAGTTGCATGCTCCATCCCCGGCCCCGGTCAGGGTGCGAACAGGAGGCAACCAATCGATGTGTCTCTCACATCAATGTTTCTCTCCTCCACTCTCTCTCAAAAAAAAAAAAAAAAAATCAATGGAAAAAATATCCTCCAGTGAGGATAAAGAAAAAAAAAGCAGGAAATGGTTTAAGAATGGAGATCAGTAATAAAGTGTTTGATGTTGCCAAAACCGGTTTGGCTCAGTGGATAGAGCGTCGGCCTGCGGACTGAAGGGTCCCGGGTTCGATTCCGGTCAAGGGCATGTACCTGGGTTGCGGGCACATCCCCAGTGGGAGGTGTGCAGGAGGCAGCTGATCGATGTTTCTCTCTCATCGATGTTTCTGGCTCTCTATCTCTCTCCTTTCCTCTCTGTGAAAAATCAATAAAATATATTTAAAAAATAAATAAATAAAGTGTTTGATGTTACAGAACAGAATATTAGAAAAGCAAAATTTTTAGAGGGATTTATTCCATTCACTCTAAAAGCATATCATGAATACACAGATTAAGTATATTAGCAATGTATATGTGTACAATGCTTTTCTTAAAATTTCTAAGTATGGATCAATATTATTAACATTCAAGTAAAATGTGTAAAAACTTAAACAGGATAAACATTAGCCATGAAGACTGCAAATTAAGATCATATAGTAATATGAAAAAATCTTCGTAATTAATCTTTGTACAATTAAAAAACATTTTCCACACCAAAATAAGTATCTAAAAGACTGATTCAAATTTAGTGTTTACTGGTTTTCATTGTTTCAAAGATAAAGTACTGGCAAATTACAATGAAGAATGACTGCCTACCAGAGCTAACTCACTGATTTTCAACACAAAAAAGTTTAGCTGTAGCTCTTTATTCATCCATTTTAATTACTTTCTTTCATTATTAAAACTGGTTATGCATAATAAATTACTTTCCTGATCTAAATTATTCTAGTTGTTTGCTCCTTTTTAAAAAACAACCAAGTACAGAGGTTGGTTTCAGGGAAATGTTTGTTCAATTTTCTTAGTATGATATTCTAAACCAGACTTTTTAAAATAAGAGACCTCTTTTAAGGAACTGCCCACCCTAGCCAACAACTCTCATTGGGACTACTACAGCAGCCTCCTAACTGGTCTCTGTACTTCTGTTCTTGCCTCTTCAGTCTTCTCTACATGGCAGCAAGACAGTGGGCATTTTAAAGCAATATACTACCCTCAAAAAAATAATTCCAGGGACAGTTATGTAAGATGTTAACACTGGGTAAAGATAATATGGCAACTCTTTACTATTTTTGCAAATTTTCTTGGTCAAATATTTCAAAATAAAAGTATTGTGGGTTTTTTTTAACTCCAATGGTTTTCCATCATACTCACAATAAAACACACAGTCCTTACTAGAAAAAAATCTAAAGAGGACCCTGGCCTATCTCTAAGACCTAATCTTCTTTCATGATCCTACAGCCTCACTCCACACTGGTCTTCCTTCAGTTTTCATCAAATTCACCAAGCGTGGACCCACCCCAGAGCCTTTGCACTTGCTCTTTCTCATGTCTGAGATGCTTTTCTCTACTTCTTCACATAGCAGTGCTTCTTCACTTCACTTCTCTTCAGAGAAGCCATTGTTAAGCACTCTTATCTAGGAGTACTCTTATCTAAAATAATTTCCACAGTCATTACTCTCTAACTCCTTATCCTGCTTTCTATTTCTCCTTCCACTTCTCTCCAAATAAAAATATTTATTCATTTTAGCTTTTTGTTGGCCAACATTTCAACTTGAATTTAAATTCCATGGGGGCAAGGAGGTTTCTATTACTTCTTGCTGTAGTTCCAGCAACTAGAATACTGGCACACAGTGATGCATTGTAAATGAATAAATACATAAATGATCAAGTTTCTCAACGTAAAACTCAGGAGTCAGTTTCTTATTTGAACTGCTAATTATAAATGAATGCAATAAAGGTATCAAATCATGTCTCAAATGAATTTATGTATACTAACACAAAGTAGTGATTTAATCCCTTAAATAAATCCCCAAAGTTGGGCAAAATATTTATTTTGTTCTTCCAGGATAGAAAAGCATGAAAGAAAGAAATGAGAAACATCTACGAAGAATGACATATTCATCTATCCTATATAATAAAAGGCTAATATGCAAATCAGCCGAATGGCAGAATGACTGCTCATTATGAGGCGCACTGACCACCAGGGGGCAGACGCTCAACGCAGGAGGAGTGCCACTCAGCCAAAAGTTGGGCTCATGGCTGGTGAGTGCAGCGGCGCTGGCAAGAGTCTCTCCCACTTCTGTGGCAGCGCTAAAGATGTCTGACTGATGGCTATGGCCCGCTCCCCAGTGCATGAGTGCACGAATCTCGCGCACTGGGCCTCTAGTCTACACTAATAAAAGAGAAACATGCAAATTGGTGTCACTCCGCTACCCTTCCCATTGGCTAATCAGGGCGATATGCAAATTAACTGCCAGCCAAGATGGCGGCTGGCAGCCAGGCAGCTTGAAGCGAACATGAGGCTTGCTTGCTTCAGTGATGGAGGACTCCAACGTTCCCCGCCTGCCACTGCCGGCCTCTGACCTTGCAGTTTGAACCATTGTTACAAATATAGAAGCTAAACAAAACCCCAGAAACCTGCTTTCAGCCAGCTGGGATCTCAGAGCTGGAGTTGAAACAGTGTTTCAATTATAGAACCCAAACAAACCAGATACCTGCTTTCAGCAGCCGAGGCCTAAGAGCTGGAGCCAAGCCTCAGAGCTAAAGCTGACCCAGAATAAAAAAAAAGAAAAAAAGGAGCGGTTGGGAGCTTCAGTCACCCACCAGCCTGAAAACAGCCCTCAGCCCCTCACCCAGACTGGCCAGGCACCCCAGTAGGGACCCCCACCCTGAAAGGGGTGTGACCAGCTGCAAACAGCCACCATCCTCTCACCCAGGCTGGCCAGGCACCCCAGTGGGGACCCCCACCCTGATCCAGGACACCCTTCAGGGCAAACCAGCCGGCCCCCACCCATGCACCATGCCTCTATCCTATATAGTAAAAGGGTAATATGCCTCTCAGCATCGGGATCAGTGGAGCCGCGAGGCCTCCCGGCACCGGGATCAGCGTGACAGGGGGCAGCGCCCAAACCCCCTGATCGCCCTGCGGCTTTGTGTGTGACAGGGGGCGGGACCACAACCTCCCAATCGGCCCTGCCCTGAGTTTGAGAGTGGCAGCACCCCAACCCCCTGATTGGCCCTGCTCTGTGGGTGATAGAGGGTGGCGCCCCAACTCCCCATTCGGCCCTGCTCTGAGCCTGACCAGGGGCTGCACCTAGGGATTGGGCCTGCCCTCTGCCAACCGGGAGCAGGCCTAAGCCAGCAGGTCGTTATCTCCCGAGGGGTCCCAGACTGCAAGAGGGCATAGGCCGGGCTGAGGGACCCCCCCTCCCCACCGAGTACACAAATATTTTTGTGCACCGGACCTCTAGTATATATATAAAAGCCTAAGTGACTGTTACGACGGAACGACTGGTCGACCAGTCGCTATGATGCACACTGACCACCAGGGGGCAGACGCTCAATGCAGGAGCTGCCTCCTGGTGGTCAGTGCGCTCCCACAGGGGGAGCACCACTCAGCCAGAAGCCAGGCTCATAGCTGTCGAGCACAGCTGCGGCAGCAGGAGCCTCTCCTGACTCCACGGCACCACTAATGAGCAGCAGCGACAGGTGCAGCAGGCTGGGATGAGCATGAGCAGCGCAATGCCCAGCCCCAGCTCAGGCTCCTCCCTGGCCGCCTGCCACTTGGTGCACTACTACATTCCCCGAGGGGTCCCGGATTACAAGAGGGCACAGGACAGGCTGAGGAACGCCCCCCCCCCCCCCGGCCCCCGTGCATGAATTTGTGCACCAGGCCTCCCTCAAGTATCAAATATAAGCAAATCTCCAAGGATTACCTGAAAATCCAAATTAACACAAAGATTAATCCTTTTAAAAAAGGTCCATAGGACTCTCCTTTTATCACATACAAATGATTCTACTGGCAGTCAATATTTCAGAAATGTATTTTTCTGAGCAAAGGATAATACATTTTAGGAAAAGTTGTCTTAGCACTAGTCTGCAAATAAGCATTTCTGATTGTTTAAGATTTGTTACTAAATTTAATCCTCATAACTAATTTTCAAGGTACATTTTTTATTGTGGCAAAATATACATTAACATAACGTCTACCATTTTAACAATTTTTAAGTGTGTAGTTATTTTTAAGTGTGTAGTTCACACTTAAAAATGCATTTGACTTGTTGTGCAATCATCACCCCCATAGTAAACTCAATAAGCTTGAGCATAGTGAGAACCAAAAACCTTATTTCTAAATAAACTTTGTTTTTTTCTAAAATACCATTTCGGATTGTAAAAATAACTTGTTTTTTCAGCTTTACAGATGTACAGTTTGCATACCATAAAATTTATCATAAATGAACAATTAAATAATCTTTGTAAATTTATACAACCACCAACCCTATCCAGTTTTAGGACATTTCCATTATCTCAAAAAGTTCCTATGTTCCTATTTATAATTAATCCTGCCCTTACCCCCAGCCCTAAGCAACTACTGATCTGCTTTCTGTCTCAGTAAGTTTGCTTTTTCTAAACATGTCCTATATAATAAAAGGCTAATATGCAAATCGACCCAACGGTGGGACGACCGGTCGCTATGATGCACACTGACCACACTCAATGCAGGAGCTGCCCCCTGGTGGTCAGTGCGCTCCCGCAAGGGGAGCACCGCTCAGCCAGAAGTCCTGAGCTGGGCTCACGGCTGGCGAGCGCAGTGGCAGTGGTGGTGGCGGGAGTCTCTCCCACCTCCGCAGCAGTGCTAATGATGTCCGACTGATGGCTTAGGCCCGCTCCCCGTCAGTCGGACATTCCCCGAGGGTTCCCAGACTGTGAGAGGGCTGGGCTGAGGGACCCCCCTCGAGTGCACGAATTTCATGCACCGGGCCTCTAGTATCCTATATAATGAAATAATATGCCCTGGCCAGTGTGGCTCAGTTGGTTGGGTGTAGTCCCATGTACTGAAAGGTTGCTGGTTTGATTCCTGGTCAGGGCACATGCCGAGCTGCAGACTCCATCTCTGTTAGGGAGCATACAGAAGGCAGCCAATTGATGTTTCTCTCTCTCTCCCTTCCTTTCTCTCTAAAAAATCTATTAAAAAATATTTTTAAATAAATAAAATAATATGGAATCATACAATGTATAGTTTTTTGAACCTGGCTTCCTTCAATTAGCCTAATGTTTTTGGAGTTCATCAATGTTGTAACATGTATCAGTAGTTCGTTCCTGTGAACTGTTAAGTAGTATTTTGTTACATGCATATATCATATTTTGTTTATTTATTCATCAGTTGATGGGCATTTGAATTGCTTCCAGTTTTAAACTATCATACATAATGAATGCTGCTATAAACTTGCCTTCTTGTGGACATGTACTTTCATTTTTCTTGGAAAAATTTCTAGTTCTTAGGTGTGATTCAAAGATGCAAGTGATATAAAAGGCAACCTCTAGATAAGTGAAACGTTACTTTAATATATCATTCATTTAGCCAACAAATATCCCAACCTATTATATTGTTAGACACTGTGGAAGAAGCTGGGGGTAAAACTATGAATAAAACTCTGCCTCTGCCCCTACATAAGCATATAGTCTAGTGATGACTGTATATGTAGATATACAGGTAACTTTTTTTTTTTTTTTAATAAATAACCAGTTTTAGAAGCTGATAACACAACTAACTTCTAGGTGCAAGGTTCAAAGATGGTGAAAAACTACGATGATTAATTTCCACATGCCTGTCAAGACAAAGGCCCTCATCAACTGGAAATAACAAAAAAAACAGGTTAAAAACAAAACAAAACAAAATACACAATAGTATGAGAAAGACTACAAAAACAAAGATCAGAGCTTCTAAGAGTGGTAAGGATGGTGAATAAGACAGGAAGTTTAAGAAGGGCCTAGAACCGTTGAGTTTCTCCATTGGCAGGCCTGTAAACAGGAATAAAGTTTATACTTAAACTACCTTGGCTTCTTACTGGCCTTTTTGAACATCTGTTTTTCTTGGGAAATCTGAAGACAAGGTGAAGTGGCATCAATGGAAAATAATTTCCACTCAATACCTCTAATACCCTTTTAATACCCTACTCTCATCAATTCTTTGAGCTCAGAAGGACCTCGTATCCATTCACCCTATCATCTTTTTACTGTCACTCACCCTCTCATGTCTTATTTCCTTTTTTATCCATTTTAAGATTAAATGCCCATCATTCTATGACTCCCTTTGTCCCTCTCTACCTCTACAATTGTCTGATAAAACCCACCACAGGAGAAAGCATACACCTATGCTGATTCAAACTCAACCTGAATTCATGCTCATTAACCATAAGTGAGTAGCAACATCACTCCATTTTCACTGTCAATATACTTTCCCACTCTCCTCAATGACTATTTTACTCCTCCTCTCTCTTAAAATACTCAATAAATCTTCTTCAACTTGATTCTGTTTCATGCTAGCCTGAACTCTAGACATCTACAGATGCTCCCTGACTTACAATAGGGTTACTTCCGGACAAACCCATCCGAAGTTGAAAATATCGCAAGTCAAAAATGCCTTTAATATACCTAAGCTACTGCACATCATAATTTAGCCCAGCCTACCTTACCCATACTCAAAACACTTAACATTAGCTTACAGTTGGGCAATATCTATTTGTGTCTCTTATTTCCTCCTCTTCTTCTCACCAGAAACAAGAGACACAGATATTTTGCAGACATGACCGGGTGAGAAAACACAATACACACTATCAAAAAATGCTGGCAACACAGTACACTATAGAGTATCGGTTGTTTACCCTGTGACTGCCTTGCTAACAGGGAGCTACAGCTCGCTGCCAGTGTCCAGCATCAGAAGAGTGTCTAATCACGTTACTAGCCCAGGAAAAGAGCAATATTCAAAATTACAAGTACAGTTGCTACTGAATGCATACTGCTTTCACACCACTGTAAAGCAGAAAAATCATAAGCCAAACCACAAGTGGGGGACAATCTGTATACAACTGGCTACTCAACATCTCCACTCACATTTCTAGTAGGCCTCTCAAACTTAACATATCTAATATTAAGCTATTGTACCCTCAATCCCAAACCTGTTCTTCTTGCTTCCTTAACCCAGTAAATCTTTACATTTGTTCAAACCAAATTCCTTGGGGTCTTATTTCTCCCCCAATTCACCTCACTTACCTTTATCTTCAAATATCTGCCCTAATGCCTCCTCCTTAGTAAAGCCCTCCCTGGGCATCACTCCTTTTTGTTGCTGTTGTTGTTATTGTTAATCCTTACCCAAGGATATTTTTCCATTGATTTTTAGAGAGTGGAAGAGAGAGGGAAAGACAGAGGGAAACATCAATGTGAGAGAAACACATGGATTGGTTGCCTCCTGCACGAACCCTTACCAGGGCTCACGCCAGGGAGGAGCCTGCAACCAAGGTATGTGCCCTTGACCTGAATTGAACCCGGGACCCTTCGGTCCACAGGCCAACACCTTATCCACTGAGCCAAACTGGCTAGGGCTTCCCTAGGCATCACAATAAATTAGCACCTCCCCACTATCACATTTGTTCATTTACTAAGCTTTATTCTTCTTCTTAGGCCCTGGCCATTGTGGCTCAGTTGGCTGAGGGTCTTCCCATACATCAAAGGGTTGCTGGTTTAATTTCCAGTCAGGTCACATGCATGGGTTTCCGGCTTGATCCCTGGTAGGGGGCATGCAGGAGGCAGCCAATCATTTCGCTCTCACATGGATGTTTCTTTCTCCCTCTCCTTTCCTCTCTCTCTCTCTCTCTCTCTCTCTCTCTCTCTCTCTCTCTCTCAAAAAAAAAAAAAAAAACAAACAACAAAAACCTCATTCCTAACTGATATGTTCTATTCTTTTTTTATGGTCTATCTGTCCAGCAGAATGTAAGCTCTATAAGAGTAATGACTTGTTTATTCACTGCTGGATTCCCACTCTCAGAACAGGACTTGGATCATAGAAGGCTCTCAATAAATGTTTTAAATAAAAAGTTAAATGATAAGTGAAGGGGACTATGGAAACACCCATGCAGCACTTAACCTAATTTGAAAGGATTAGAGAAGGCTTCTCTGAAATAGTGATACCTAAGGATAGACCTGAAAGACAAGAAGTTAGCTTAGTGAAAGAAAGAATGTTCCAGATAGTAAAAACAGCATAAATAAAGGCAAGAGAAAACAGGCATGGTCATTTATGCCAAGAAATTATATGATGCCCTCCCAAAAAAAAATAATATTTTAAAAAAAGAAACAATTAAATATATTTTTTCCCTATGTCCTATATATGTTCTACCCTACACTAGGCAATGAGGACTGAGTATATTATCCTATACTAGAGGCCCGGTGCACAAAAATTGTGCACTCAGGGGGGAGGGGGGGTCTCTCAGCCCGGCCTATGCCCTCTCGCAGTCTGGGACCCCTCGGGAGATAATGACCTGCTGGCTTAGGCCTGCTCCCGGGTGGCAGAGGGCAGGCTCAATCCCTAGGTGCAGCCCCTGGTCGGGCTCAGAGCAGGGCCGATTGGGGAGTTGGGGCACCTTCCCCTGTAATGCACAGAGCAGGGCAGATTGGGAGGGCAATGCCACCCTCAGTAACGCTCAGGGTAGGGCCGATTGGGGGGTTGGGGCACCGCCCCGTCACACTCAAGGCAGGGTCGATGGGGGGGTTGCGGCGCCACCCCGTCACGCACAGAGCAGGGCCCATCAGGGGGGTTGGGGCTCCATACCCTGTCATGCAGAGAGCAGGGTCAATCAAGGGGTTGGGGAGCTCCCCCCTGTCATGCACAGAGCAGGGCCGATAGGGGAGTTGGGGCACCGCCCCCTGCCACACTCAGGGCATGGCGGATCAGGGGGTTGAGGCGCCGCACCGTCACACACAGAACCACAGGGCGATCAGGGGGTTGGGGAGCTCCCCCCTATCAGGCACAGAGCAGGGCTGATCAGGGGGTTGGGGCGCCTTCCCCTGTCACGAACAGAGCAGGGCGGATAGGGAGGTTGTGGCCCCGCACCCTGTCACACACAGAGCCGCAGGGCGATCAGGGGGTTTGGGCGCTGCCCCCTGTCATGCTGATCCCGGTGCTGGGAGACATATTACCCTTTTACTATATAGGATAGAGGCCTGGTGCATGAGTGGGGCTGGCTGGTTTGCCCTGAAGGGTGTCCTGGATCAGGGTGGGGGTCCCCACTGGGGTGCCTGGCCAGCTTGGGTGAGAGGATGATGGCTGTTTGCAGCTGGTCACACACCCTTCAGGGTGGGGGTCCCCACTGGAGTGCCTGGCCAGTCTGGGTGAGGGGATGATGGCTGTTTGCAGCTGGTCACACACCCTTCAGGGTGGGGGTCCCCACTGGGGTGCCTGGCCAGCCTGGATGAGGGGATGATGGCTGTTTGCAGCTGGTCACACACCCTTCAGGGTGGGGGTCCCCACTGGGGTGCCTGGCCAGTCTGGGTGAGGGGCTGAGGGCTGTTTTCAGGCTGACTGAAGCTCCCAACTGCTCCTCTTTTTCTGTTTTCTTTTTTTTTATTGTGGGCCAGCTTTAGCTCTGGCTCCAGCTCTGAGGCTTCTGCTGCTGAAAGAAGGTATCTGGTTTGTTTCGGTTCTACAATCGAAACACTGTATAACTCCAGCTCTAAGATCCCAGCCTCGCTGAAAGCAGGTTTCTGGGTTTTTGTTTAGCTTCTATATTCGTTACAATGTTTCTTAAACTGCTGGCTCAGAGGCCGGCAAAGCAGACAGGAACGTTGGAGTCCTCCGTCACTGAAGCAAGCAAGCCTCATGTTAGTTTCAAGCTGCCTGGCTGCCAGCCGCCATCTTGGCTGGCAGTTAATTTGCATATCTCGCTGATTAGCCAATGGGAAGGGTAGCGGTCGTTCGCCAATTACCATGTTTCTCTTTTATTAGATAGGACTAGAGGCCCGGTGCACAAATTTTTGTGCACCGGGTGGGAGGAGGGGTCCCTCAGCCCGGCCTGTGCCCTCTCGCAGTCTGGGACCCCTCGGGAGATAACGACCTGCTGGCTTAGGCCTGCTCCTGGGTGGCAGAGGGCAGGACCAATCCCTAGGTGCAGCCCCTGGTCAGGCTCAGAGCAGGGCCGAATGGGGAGTTGGGGCGCCGCCCCCTGTCATGCACAGAGCAGGGCAGATTGGGAGGTTGTGATGCCACCCTCAGTCACGCTCAGGGTAGGGCCGATTGGGGGGTTGGGGCACCGTCCCGTCACACTCAAGGCAGGGTCGATGGGGAGGTTGCGGCGCCACCCCGTCACGCACAGAGCAGGGCCAATAAGGCGGTTGGGGCGCTGCCGTCACACACAGAACAGGGCCGATCAGGGGGTTGGGGCGCCGCCCTCTATCACCCACAGAGCAGGGCCGATCAGGGGGTTGGGGCGCTGCCACTCTCACACTCAGTGCAGGGCCGATGGGGAGGTTATGGCTCTACCCCGCACACACAGAACAGGGCCCGTGGGGGCGGGGGGTTTGGGGAGCTCCCCCCTATCAGGCACAAAGCAGGGCTGCTCAGGGGGTTAGAGCCCTGGCCCCTGTCAGAGAGCCGCAGGGCGATCAGGGGGTTTGGGCGCTGCCCCCTGTCACGCTGATCCCGGTGCTGGGAGGCATATTACCCTTTTACTATATAGAATAGAGGCCGGTTGGGTGCCGGCTGGTTTGCCCTGAAGGGTGTCCTGGATCAGGGTGGGGGTCCCCACTGGGGTGCCTGGCCAGTCTGGGTGAGGGGCTGAGGGCTGTTTTCAGGCTAGGGGTGACTGAAGCTCCCAACCGCTCCTTTTTTTCTTTTTTTTTTTTTTATTCTGGGCCAGCTTTACCTTGAGGCTTGGCTCCAGCTCTTAGGCCTCCCCGCGGCTGAAAGTAGGTTTCTGGCCTTTGCTTACAATGTTGCAAATCTGCTGGCTGAAGTCAGGTGGTATTTGTTACAATGTTTCTTAAACTGCCCGCTCAGAGGCCAGCAAGGCAGGCGTGGAACGTTGGAGTCCTCTAACAAATGATCCTCCGTCACTGAGGCAACCAAGCCTCATGTTAGTTTCAAGCTGCCTGGCTGCCGGCCGCCATCTTGGCTGACAGTTAATTTGCATATCTCGCTGATTAGCCAATGAAAAGGGTAGCGGTCGTACGCCAATTACCATGTTTCTCTTTTACTAGTGTAGATGTACTGTCCAAAGAATACTGATGTACATACTTAAAACATTTTTAGCCAAAATGAGTGCTAGGAAGAATAAAGGAAAATAAGTGTTTTGAAACTTCATTCTTTACTTTGTTGTAGTTTATTTTCCTGTCTTTTATTTTGGTTCTTGTCAAGTAACTTCTGGTCTAACAACAGGTAAAATCGGACCTCCCATGAAAAAATAAGCTACCATGCGAAAAGTACTCAAAGGGTACCCAAAGTGATTAAAAGCCCCTTCAAAGAAATAACCAATAAAAAAAAAAGGCAAAATTAAGGATTAACAAGTGATTAGGTACTGGTAACATCCTTTGCTACTGTAAAAGGCATCACAATCATCATTGCAACCAAAGGATTGGTTAACAACTGTTTGAAATGTATCTAAAAAACTATCACTAGAGGCAAGCTGTAACTTCAGCAAATTTGAAGAAAATGCAAAGATGAAAATGCAAATGCCAGGAATGCATCTCCTTGGGGTCTATGCTGTGAAACCCTAGTATAATGCTCACTTGCAGACTCATTTACAAAAAAAAACAGAAAGCTGCCTTAAGCTAAAATGGATATGATAGTAGTTTAATATAATTAGAATATATAGTACACAAGACTCACAAAACTATTTGATTTTAAAACAGACATGTTTTGGGATCCTAAGAACCAAAGAATGAGAATGATGAAAGCTGAAAAATACATTTATACATAAATTCTATACATAATTTCAGTGGATTTCCAAACTCCATGAAAACTCAGTGTGAAAGTTCAAGTGAAAAGCATTACATTCAGGACAATAAAGAGAACTATGTCCCAGGATGAAACTATGCAGCAGGCTTACGCAAACTGTCCAGAGGAGAGTTAGAAGACAGAGGATTATAGGAGAGAGGACTCCAGAAAAAATGGAAATCTTATACAGAAATCTTATCGACCTATGAACCAAGAGGTCACCATTCAGTTCCCTGGCAGGGCATATGCATGGGTTGCAGGCTTAATCCCCAGTAGGGGGCATGCAGGAGGCAGCCGATCAATGATTCTCTCTCATCATTGATGTTTCTATGTCTCTCCTTCTCCTTTCCTCTCTGAAATCAATAAAAATTTAAAAAATAAAGTCAGCATATAATTCAATCTCAGAACACTTATGATTACAAAACCAAAAGAAATCATTAACAATCTTGACAACATAAAAGTATAAATTGTTTCTTGAGACTGGTATTATCACCATTTTAGAGATAAGAGCAGAGTACTTGAGATGTTAAATGACTTGCCCAAAACCATTCAGCTAAGTGGAAAGACCAGAACTCAAATTCTGATTTATTGATTCCAAAGTCCATCCTCTTAACAATATACAGCCATCATAACAGAAGCCATGACAAGACAAGAATGCCCTCTTAGAGATTAACCCAGAACAGATTAGTTTCCTTACCCTTTCCCTCCACTCCTAACTAAACCACAGTGCATGTGTAAAGGGCCTCCCTACAACCATCCCCAATATCACCACCCCACCCCCAAAACACATTTATATGTTTAAGAAGCTGGGACTTTTATTCTTTTTCCAGGTTACTTTTAGTAAAGCATTAATGAGATGTATTTGTTTAGTTCTACTACAAAGTAGTTCTTTTTTTAACTAATAACAAAAAGTTTTTAAAAAGTGTTAATCAGTTTGGGTCCTGACATAGATCTAAGACAATGTCTGAATGAATGAAAAGTTAGCTAAGTTAAAGTCTATCAAGATGGTTCATTCACTCATCAAACATGTATTTAGTACCTCTTACATGCCAAGCACTAGAGAGAAAATAATGGTGTTTAAAAACAGACTCTAACACTGTCTCTCTGAACCAACTTTAGAATGCCAATCATGATAGTTTTAGTCACTTTATTTTGTATATCCCTGAATGACCCTGTAAGCTACTTAAATAAAAATATAACTTGCCTGGCCGGTGTGGCTCAGTGGTTGAGCTTCAACCTGTGAACCAGAAGATCATGCTTGGATTCCTGATCAGGGCACATGCCTGCGTTGCAGGCTTGATTCCCAGTAGGGGGTGTGCAGGAGGCAACCAATCAATAATTCTCTTATCACTGATGTTTCTCTCTCTCTCTCTCCCCCTCTCCCTTCCTCTCATAAGTCATAAGTCAATAAAAGTGTATTTAAGCCCAGCCAGGATGGCTCAATGGTTAAGCATCGACCTATGAAGCAGGACTACTGGTCAGGTCACATGCTCAGGTTGCAGAGCATGCAGGAGGCAGCCAATCAATGACTCTCTCTCACCATTGACCTTTCTATATTTCTCTCCTCTCCCTTCCTCTCTGAAATCAATAAAAATATTTTAAAGTATATTTATATATATATATAACTTATTATAGTATCTTATAATACTGTGTTCCTTGAGAGAAGAGATAAATAATATCTATAACATCAAATATTCCTATAAGTTTGAAAACTTATTTTTCAACTTATTTTAATAATGGCCTATACCTCAGTCCAGAACACTTAAATTACTCTTGTGGTACTCTTCTCACTAAAATCTTCATTCTTAGGGAGTTCAGGCCTGATTCAATATACATAGATAATAATTTATATCATTTTCCCATTATTTGGGGAATAATATGAAAAATATTATACTAAAATATACAATAAATAGGCAAGTTCCATAATAACGCTTTTGTGCCAGATATTTTTACTGTTTCAAAACCACAAACTAGCTTTCAGATATAAATACAACATAGGGACAAAGAGGGGGAAATTAAGTTTTAAAATTTTAGAACAAAAATTTCATTAAAAAGTTGTAACATACATCTGAACATTTGCTTAAAATTCCTTTTAAAATTTCTTGGGCAAAACAATCTTTACCTGTTAATAAAATAAGGAGTTTCTAATATTTTCTCTATCCAGGGACATAACAAATTCTCCTCTATATGCTCACAAGAAAACTATGGGAGCTCTGGCCAATGTGGCTCAGTTGGTTGGAGTGTTGTCCAATACACTGAAAGGTCACAGGTTTGATTCCCCATCAGGGCACATACCTAGGTTTTGGGTTTGATCCCCTGCTGGGGTACGTGCAAGAGGCAATCGATGGGTGTTTCTCTCTCACATTGATCTCTCATCCCTCTCTCCCTCTCCCTTCCTCTCTCTCTCTCGAATCAATAAAAACATATCCTCTGGTGAGGATTTTTAAAAAAGAAAGCTATGGGAAACAAATTATAAAACCATTTGATGGTTACACTTTCAAAATAATGGAAAATATCATGTTATAGACAAATTAGACAATCTCTCAGCTGAGAAATGATTTCCTTAATCTGAAATTAAATGAGAAAATCTATTAACTCTATTAAAATACATAGCCTGTCAAATACTATCCACTCAACAAGTGGCTGCTATACTTATAAAACTGGTATGTCTTTTATTTATTTGACTTTTACTTATTTCATCTGCTTTGAAGCTTAAGAAGCATTTAGTAATCAGAAAGGATATATGCACCCCTATGTTCATAGCAGCACAATTCACCATAGCTAAGATCTGGAAACAGCCTAAGTGCCCATCAGTAGATGAATGGATTAGAAAACTGTGGTACATCTATATGATGGAATACTATGCTGCTCTAAAAAGGAAGGAACTCTTACCATTTGCAACGTCATGGATGGAACTGGAGAGCATTATGCTAAGTGAAATAAGCCAGTCAATGAAGGAAAAATACCACATGATCTCACTCATTCATGGATAATAGAGACCATTATAAACTTTTGAACAATAACAGATACAGAGGCAGAGCTGCCTCAAACAGATTGTCAAACTGCAGCAGGAAGGCTGGGAGGGTTGGGGGCAGGAGGTAGGGGGGTAAGAGATCAATTAAAGGACTTACTTGTATGCATGCATATAAGCATAACCAGTGGACATAAGACATTGGGGGATAGGGGAGGCTAGGGGACTGTCTAGGGTGGAGGGATAAAATGGACACATATGTAATACCCTTTGTAATACTTTAAGCAATAAATAATAATAAAAAAAAAGAAACCTGAAGTTAGGCGGTGACTCATGAGCCTGCACAAAAACTTCCAGGGTAATAAAAAAAAAAAAAAAAAAAAAAAGAAGCATTTAGTTCAACACAATGTCCCAGGAAACAAAACCATTCCTCGGCCCAGACATTCCCTAAATCCAGAATTGGGTACAAAAATTTATAACTGGTCACAAAGGGGCCTGAGCAAGACAGTAAAGTGACTCAACAGAGTCCAACATCATCACTGTTGAAGCCATGTTAAGGACCAATCCTGCTATCTGTCCAAAATGCCCTCCTTTGTTGTATACCAGATATCTATGTGCTCACAGCTTCTAATGGGATTGAAAAGTATGGGGGTGGGAACAGTTACCAAAGAAATAATCAAGAATTAACAATTCCTGGCTGCAAAATAAGGATCTATTTTATCAACTTCAGAAAAAAATTTTTGCTGGATTTTTCACTGACACAATCTCTCTCTTTTCATGAAGAATGCCTTTTCTGAAATTGGGGACAAGTAGTGCTGGTATGGCATGAATCCAAACAGAAACAGTGCTAACCAGTCATTCTCCCTGACCCCTGAAATAAAGCAAGCATACTCGGTGATGACTCAAAACCAGGAAGAAGAAGAAAAAAAGCCTACTGTGGTATCAATACCATTTCTTCAGCACACTTAGTAGCCAGAAATCTTCAAATTCCTAACAATCTCTGATGCTACTATTATTCCCAGTCCTTAAACTTCCATGAACTATGTCTATGAATTTAAAAAAAAAAAAAAGGACGCCCTAACTGGTTTGGCTCAGTGGATAGAGTGGCGGCCTGCGGACTGAAGGGTCCCAGGTTCGAGTCAAGTCAAGGGCATGTACTTTGGTTGCGGGCACATCCCCAGTAGGGGGTGTGCAGGAGGCAGCTGACCAATGTTTCTCTCTCATCGGTATTTCTAACTCTCTATCCCTCTCCCTTCCTCTCTGTAAAAAACCAATAAAATATATTTAAAAAAATAAATAAAAGACTGAATTCCTCGTTTCTTATTTCCTAACCTAGGAACTTCTCACAAGAATTTTGTCAGGCCCAGGTCAACACTGAGATCACAAAACTTCACAAATACCAATTATATAGGACTTAAACAGATTAAAAAAAAACAAAAAAAACCACACAACTAAAACAGACTAGTATTTATTACACAGAATAGCTGTAAAGGCCATATGACAAAACAGAGTTTCCAAAGAAAACAATGAGTAAATTCTATAAATGGTCATAACATTCAACAACTTTGAACAACTGATTTTATAGGTTAGAAGAGATATAGAATCACCGTATGACCCAGCAATTCCACCCTAGGTAAATAGATGGTTGGGCAAAAGTAGATTTACAGTTGTTTGTATGGAAAATAATACAATAACTAATAAATAATAATCCTATATAACAGAAGCCTAATATGCAAATCGACTGAATGGTGGAACGACCGGTGGCTACGATGCACACTGACCACCAGGGGGCAGACACTCAATGCAGGAGCTGCCCCCAGCCCCCAGGCCCCAGGCCAGCCAAGGCAGGTGCCAGCAGGGGCCCCCTGATCACCCCACTGGTCACCCCACAGATCGGCCCTGATCACTGGCCATGCCTAGGGACCCTACCTGTGCAAAAATTTCATGCAACGGGCCTCTATAACAAGAATAAATTGTTTCATGTACTCACAATTGTAAACCTACTTTTGCCCACCTGTATGTCCAAAGGAAATGAAAACATATGTTCACACAACTTTTACACAAATGTTCATAGCAGCTTTATTCATAATAGTCAAAAAAGCAGAAAAACTTAAACATCAACTGATGAATGGATATATAAAATGTGGTACATCTATACAATGGAATATTTTTTGGCAATAAAAAGAAACAAAGTACTACTGATACATGCTACAACTTGGATAAACCTTGAAAACCTTATGCTAAGTGAAAGAAGCCAGTCAAAAAAGACCACATATTATATGATTCTATTTATTTGAAAGTTCCAAAATAGACATTCAGACATAAAATAGATTAGTGTTTGCCTAAGGCCTGGGGCTGGGGGTTGGCAGGAGTGACTGCTAATGGGTCCAAGGTTTCTTTTTTGGGGTGATAAAAATGTTCTAAAATTGATTGTGGTGGTAGATGCACAATTCTGTGGATACACTAAAAACCACTGAATTGTATACTTTAAATGGGTGAACTGTATGATACACGAATATCTCACTAAGGCTGTTATTTAAAAAACCAATTTGTGCTCCAAGTTGAGAAGTAAAAACTATTGGGAAAAAAAAAAAAAAAAACAGCATTATTATTAACAGTTTGTCCAGCAAATCAAGAACAGCAAAAATTCCTTATTTACTTTTTAACAAAAGTTTTACCACCACTAAAGTGATTATATATTTAATCAGGTCTTGCTAAGACCTCATACTTCTGAACTATGCTTATTCTGATGGAAATTTACACATACATACTATATAAAAATTCATTTTAAGGATTCTCTAAAGAGCTCAGAGATTTTGAGCCATGAGAAAGAGGTGTACTATATGAAATTAAATGTAAGACAGATGTTCATTATAAAATCTTTCTTATTCAGACTAAGTATATAATCTCTCAGATAAATTAGCTAATAATGTCAATAACTAAGAGCTCTCCAAACAAATAATAGTGTTCTTATTAAGTGTGTGCTTTGAATCACCCATTTGTAATGAGGAACTGAGATACCGTGACATACCAATGATAAAACATAATCTTCTATGAAACAAAGAGAGGCCTTTATTAACCTGCACTTAAAAAAAAACAAAACTTTAAAAAAAAAATTCTTTAAAAATCACTTTATCAGATTTATTTATCAATTCTGATGGTATTTTTCCCTCTCCATTAAAATGTTTTAAAGTAAAAGTGGTGTCAACAGGCTAACTACAAATCTTCAATGAGCATAATTTGAGGAAACCAAAAGACAACGAAATATTTTTCAACAGTGCTTCTTAAAAAGTAGGAAGATAATATGTAAGAGGAAGTTTCTAGACTAAGTTTGTACATAAAGAAAAAAGATAGTAAAGATTATAACATGAGGCTATCAAAGACAAAACTAAGTAAAGGAGAAGTCATGCAGAAAGATTCTAAGCCAATAAAATTTACATGAAAAGACCAATGTAAGGTGAAAAACAACTCTAATTTTCTAAAATTAGATATTCATTAATGTTATTATAAATAACTACCAAAAGATATATAAATTTGTCAGGAAGATTTTTAATATGACTATATTTCACTATACTAAGAAAAACTTCCTCATCTGAGAAAAGTAATATGGAATAATAAAGATCTTAACAATATCATCTTATTATATTATTAAATTTGAAAAATGAGTTTCTCAATTATAAAGATACTAAAGAAACAAATATATTTTAAAACTAAACCTAATTACTAAAAACAATACAAGCTGTACTTTCTACAATAAAGATAAATTTTAAAAAGACACTAACATCAAAACAAAGTTAAATTTATAACTATATGAAAAAACTCCCCAACTAGTCATGCAAATATTTGAAATATATACATATCTTATTACCTTACTCTCTGTTGCAACTTGAAAAGGAAGTATATAAGAAATTAAAATATTATGTTGTGTGTAATAAAATGGCAATGTAGTTCAGAGTCATTTTTTTTCCAGTTTCAGAGATAAGAACATTGTCTCTAAAAACCCTTAATCAATTTATGTAATTTATATATCAGAATATAAAGAAGTAGACAAATCAGAGCTACTTCAAGCAGTCTACTGATCATTACTTTCCCTTAATGGCTAAATAAAGTAATACAAAAATTTAGATGACTTACATTGTTGTTTCGGGTTTCTACAGCAGGGAACTTTCTGACTATGAATTTCACAGCAGATTCCAGATTTTTGTCAATAAGGTAGGATGGCTTTGCCTTGGGGTCTCCGCATGCCTATAAAACAACAGTAATTTAAAAAGTGAAGTGCATCCTTCTAAAACCAAGGAGCAACAGTAAATCTGTAATCAGAATTTAGAGATATTTATTGTTTTTTGGTGAGCAGGTGATAAAATGAATAGGCAAAGTGCAGGGATTGTCACAGCTGAAATATGCAATGGGAGACAGTACAGAGATGTTCTTCTACTGAAAAAAATGCATGGAAAGTTTTAAAGCAGTTAACGCAGAACAGCAGTGAAGGAAAAAGCTCAAACCTAAAAAAAAAGAAAAAGAAAAGAAAAAGAAAAAAGTTCTTGGTTTGAGGTAGGATTGTATTCATCTGAAGCTAATAAAATATTACAAAATTAAATATTAAAAAAAATACTGAAAATGTTTCTAAGTGTTATAAAGTAAAAGCTTGTTTACATGTCTTTCCAAAATGTTTTCCTCATTCACTTAAACAAGAGCCCTAGTTCAAAAGAACCGGAAGCTGCTAACACTGTCTTTATAGCACTAAAGTGTGTTGCCTGTTCCTCTGAACATCTGAGTTACAAGCAGTGTTTTCCATCATACCAGCAGCACTTCGAACAATGAATCTACATCTGTCCTATATATACCTCATAAGCACAGAACAAATGGAAATGTTTACACTTTTATTACCTCAATAGTACAGCATTCTCTATAGTAAACTGTAAAGCATTACATAAATGTAAGGTATCATTAGAACTTTTTATCTGAACTATTAGTAATACAGAATATAACTTTCAATACTGCTTACTGTTTCATTATGTGACTACTGCTTGCTAGTGAGATGTTATTTCTTAGGGAATTACTAAAACTTTAACGTTCCTATTTCACTTATTTTTATTGTATTTTTTAAAGGATGTGTTCTTTGAAAATTTGTATCACTCTACTATGTATGAGGAAATACAGTATTACAATTTAATGTTTTTTCATTGTTTACTATAGCTATGTTATAGATTGCAGAAAGAGAAATTATGAAACATGAAACTGATCTGAAAGCGGGCAAGCGGGCAGAGGGAAGGTGAAAAGCTTTGCAAACCTTCCAAACTTGTCCTTGCTGGGGAAGCATTGTAATAAAAAGAGAGAAAATTACGTGTAAACAATGATTGTCAAACTATGACATACGTTTCAGTAGAGAACTTATGCACTGCAGACTATGAATACCAAAACAAGATTAGAACTATATGGTGCTACAATTTTAAAGGTATTCTAAATAGCGAGCTGTAGTATACAATAGATTCATAGATGTTATACTATCCATATATATTGAAATACTGTGTAAGGACAACCACATCAGTTTCTTGGTGCTCTTTCTAAATAAACTTAAAATAATTCTAGATGGAAAAATAAAGACTACATGCAACTATAAAAATAGGAGCAAACCATTGGTGAAATTTTACATACCTTAAAAAGAAACGGTAGCCAAAAATAAGAATAAATTGTTATTGGATAACTTGTACTTCAGCTCAAATTGAAACTATTTTTCAAGTATCACCTAACTTCCTTCCAATCCAAAGTACAAAAATCAATGCAAACATTCCTATATTTTCCAAAAGGAAATCGGAATGCACTAAGAGTTCTGTTAATTCTCACACATAGATACAACAAAATTACTTTAAGATATTTTAAACTTCCTAATCTTTAGCCAGACTGAAAAGGCAACTATGTAAATTCCATTTCAATATCCTATTAAAATATATCTGACTTTTCCTCAGACTAGACTATCAGTTTAACATGTTATTTCTTATAAGTTAACCTTCCAATTAATCCGCTTCCCCAAAATCCTATATACTATGCAAGTAGGCGGCAGAACTGAACAACCAATCAAAGTGTAATATGCTAATGATACGATAAGGCTGCTCAACCACTCAGTAAGACGTGCACTGACCACAAGGGGGCAGACAGTCAACTGGTTGACCAGTCGCTATGATGTGCACTGACCACCAGGGGGCAGATGCTCTGACCAGTAGGTTAGCTTGCTGCTGAGGTCCAGCCAATTGATTGGGACTGAGCAAGATTGGCTTGTCAGCCCTGGAGCCCTCCCACGGTCCCTCCCCAGCCCGATCCTGCACAGGTGAGGTCCCTCAGCCTAGCCTGTGCCCTCTCGCAATCCAGGACCCCCTCAGGGGATGTTGGAGAGCCAGTTTCAGCCCAAACCCTCAGGCCACTCCCCTTGGGAGGGCGCCAGATGCAGGGCTCATGGCTGGCAAACTTTAGCAGCGCAAGCCCCTCCCGCTTGGGACTGATTGGGCACAAGCCCACAGCAGGCACAGTGGGGCTGGGATGAGCACGAGTGGCAGGTAGGAGCTGCAGGCGGAGTTGGACTGCGGGTTTTGGCCCGATCCCTACCAGCCACCCAGAGGGACCCCACCTGTGCACGAATTCATGCACCGGGCCTCTAGTTAGACTATAAGAGTAACTAAGAACTACATAACTAAGAATTTGTCCCAATAATAAAAATAGCTACAGATTAGCATTTCCTTACATCAGTGATATAATGCAAATCAAGTTTCATAAACATGCCTGAGGTAGTGCCGAATTCTAAAGTGATTCCAAATTATGTTTTGTTTTTAATATGTTTTTATTGATTTTAGAGAGAGGAAGGGAAAAGGACAGAGAGATAGAAATATCATTGATTGGCTGCCTCCTGCACGCCCCCTACTGGGGATTGAGCTTGCAACCTAGGCATGTGCCCTGACTGGGAATCAAACAATCGACTTGGTTCATGGGTCAACGCTCAACCACTGAACCACACTGGCTGGGCTGTATTCAGTTTTTTAATGACATGTATTATCTTTCACATTCTAATTATGAATAAAATCAGTTATCCAGCCCTGGCCCGTGTGGCTTAGTTGGTTGGAGCATCGTCCCCATACATGGAAAAGTGGACAGTTCGATTCCTGGTCAGAAGTTGGGGGTCAATCCCTGGTTGGGCACATACAGAAGGCTGCTTCTCTCTCTAATCAATTTTATTTTAATAAGGTATCCATTCTAACAATATTAGTGATTATCAAATAATAAAAATGATAGCCTACCATACCCACTTCCAAAAATCACAAACTTTACTGTATAAGAATTTAATCAACTAAATATATATATATATATATATATATATATATATATATATATATATAAGATATATATGAGCAGCTCTTCTGAAGTAAAATCTGAGGTATTAATAACTTAGGGTTTACTTATTTTAATGGTTTATAACATCAGCACCACTTCAGGAGCTTTTTCTTAATCAGTAAGTTTGGGTCAAGATCTAGATATGTGCCCAGGCAGCATGGGTCAGTGGTTGAGCATTGTCCTATGAATCAGGAGGTCAAGGTTCAATTCCCAGTCAGGGCACATACCAGGGTTGCGAGCCAATCCCTGGTGTGGGGAGTGCAGGAGACAACCGATCAATAATTCTCTCATCACTGATGTTTCTCTCTCCCTCTCCCTTCCTTTCTGAAATCAATAAAAATATACTTTAAATAAATAAATAAATAAAAAGATCTAAATATGTGTATGTTTTAAAACCTTCCAAAATTATTATATTGTATATCCCTGACAATCACTGGTCTCAATTTAAAATAAAAAAATTATAATCCAAAAAGTTAAATAACTTGTCCAAAACTTTAAAAATTTATATAGAATCTAGCTCTCTCAACCCACAGAATGTACTGCAAGTATGGAAAATGATACGAAGTTTCGAGATCTTATGCCTACAAGGACATTAGACATTAATAAGATATTTAATAACCTTGGGTATTTTGTATCTATATATTCTACTGAGTAAAAGCTCTGGAATCTTAAATAATAATTGGCTACAAGGAATTACCTAGCTGAAGCTTGCATTCATACATCAAAAGTAACACAAATATAACTATCTTTTCCTTCCATCTCCCCCAGATTGGAATTTTTAACTCCCTTCTCAAGACTCCCACAACCACACTTACACACTTCACTAAGATAGGGACTTCTTGGCATTGAAAGCTATATTTTAAAGTATGTTTCCCTGTATTCAGAAAGACATTCAATAAATGAAGAATAAATGGATGAACTAAAAGAAAACCCTCAACCTTTGGAATTAACTGAAATAGCTCATCTGACTTATAAAATAGTTTTAAAGATGTAGTTTTATTACTGTTCAGTATCTACAATAAGCAACTATGCAATCAGAATTAAGTATTTTCCAATATAGGTTCTTTTATTTAAAACAAGAGCTTCCTTTGAAATTGGCACATATACACTCTACTTACAAACTAACAATTCAAGAGCTTATGAAATTTGTTAACTTATTTAACTAAAACACTTTGGTACAATATTGTGTGAAGAAATGATTAGATTTTCTCATCACTGTCAAATTAAGTAAACAACTTACCAAAGTCTAAATATAAGTATTGCAAATTCCTAATAGGATCAAAATGAAGATTTTACTACATTTACCAATAAAGGCAATATTAAAACCAGTCAACAACAAAAAAACACATCCAGGGATTAGAAAGGAGTATTACTAATTCTGTAAAGTCCAAAACAGAAAGAAAAAGAACTACATGTCTTTTATTTCACGTTGCAGGGTTTTTCAATATGAAATTATTACCATTTGACTGGAATTCAAAATGTACAATGAAAAAAGTATGTCTGAAATTTGCAGGTAAGAAGAAACATCTCCAAGTGAGGAAATGACTGCATGTATCCTTATAATTAGGAAGATTAATGCTACTTTTAGTTTACACCTTCCTTTCTGCTTTATATGTACTCTTTATATGCATGTACTGCTTTATACGTATTTTCTTTAGTATTATTTGTATGGTTAATCCCTTCAGTTTGCATATTTTAAAATGTCAGGGATAAACTTCAGGAATAATCATTACAAAGAAAAATGTATAAATGTGAAAAGTAAATATAAAATAAATGTCCTCAAAATTTTTGAATAAATTGAATTTTAAAATTCCTAATGCTAAACTATTTTTCATTGTATACATTACAAGCCTAAACAGAAGTCTACATTCATAATCACTCTGGCCCTAGCCAGGTAGTTCAGTTGGTTAGAGCATCCATCCAACACATAAAGGTTGCAGGTTTTGGATCTCCAGTCAGGAGAATCAACCAATGAATGCATACATAAATAAAACAACAAATGGATGTTTCTCTTTCTCTTTCGGATGCAGGTGCTCGCTCGCGCACGCGCGCGCTCTCTCTCTCTCTCTCTCTCTCTCTCTCTTTCCTCACTCCTCCACCCCCTTTCCTTCCTCTCTCTAAAAATCAGTAAAATAATCACTCTACTGACAGTATAAACTTAATGGTTTTTTGCATACAAATCCATATGAAGTTCATACAAATGTAGTCTACAGTAAAGAAAACAGTTATTTCTGTTATATAATTACTTATTTTCTTTTTTTCTTTTTTTTTTTTTTTTTTAATATATTTTATTGATTTTCTACAGAGAGGAAGGGAGAGAGATAGAGAGCCAGAAACATCGATGAGAGAGAAACATCGATCAGCTGCCTCCTGCACATCCCCCACTGGGGATATGCCCACAACCCAGGCACATGCCCCTGACCGGAATCGAACCTGGGACCCTTCAGTCCGCAGGCCGACGCTCCATCCACTGAGCCAAACCGGCCTCGGCTACTTATTTTCTTTAAGGCTATTGAGTCTTCAAAATTTTTATCTCCCACAAAAATTACACTAGTGACTATAAATCAAATGGTAAAAATAATTTAGAGCTCAGATTCAGGGGCCAAGAAATAAAGGTGCCAATCCAAATTCTTATTTTCTAGAGTAAGCTGCTGCAAATTAAATGGCTTTATATATACTTACATCACAGATATAAGGATAAGTTTTTAAAAATCAAAATACTTAGCATATAGTAAGGCCTCAATAAATGGCATCTGGCATTACTTTAATTACACATTATTTTTACTGGACATAAAGAGAGGAAACTTGCCAAGCCAGCGTGGCTCAGTGGTTGAGCATCCACCCAGGAACCAAGATGTCACCAGTTCAATTCCTGGTCAGGGCAAATACCCAGGTTAGAGGCTCTATCCCCTGCAGGGAGCGTGCATCTCATCCATGTTCTATGTCTCTATCCCCTTCCTCTCTCTAAAAAATAAAGTTTTGTGTGTGTGGTTTTTTTAAGAGAGAGAACTACTTAATTCCGGTAACATACAAAATGTACATCTGCTAAACCTGACCCCAAATTATTACTGGAATTTTACTTAATACTAACATTGCTAGTAAATCATCAAACAAGAATATGAATTAGATTTTCAGTCATCCTAACCAGTAAGGACAAGAACTTTCAACACTGACAAACTTTGTCATCTGGGCCTCATTTTTAACATACTGGATGTAGCTAGCTAAATATGTCCATTCCTTTAATATTCTTAAAATGTAAATATACAAGCAAAAGATTAGGACCCCAATTTCATTTCTATGTAAACTGCACCATGCTTCATTTTAAATTTTATTTTTGTAAAGAACTTAATTTAATCATAATGTAACAAAGTACTCATGCACATGTTAGCAATTATACAAAAAAGGGTACAAGTATATATGGCTTATTTTTAAAAGGGATAGGCAGACAGAGAATTTTTGAAGTCACATGTTTCTGTTCTGTTTGAGTTTTTTTTAATAAACATGTGCTACTTTTGCAATTATTTTAAAATTTTTAATATTTAAGTTATTTAACAATTCCACAAAGAAAACACAAGATAGATAATCTATCATTGCCACTTCAAAAACTAAAAATAATTTTTTTCTTAAGTATTTTTCAGTGATCTTTATCTCCTTAGCCTACCATCCAGAATAACAATGATCAAATCTTCATTTTTACAAGCACTTCCTTAAAAATAAAGTTACAAACAGACACAATAGGATTTGTTTAAATAAATAATATATAATTTAAATTCAGATTTATGGAGAGATAATGTTTTATTCTGAACATGTTTAAGGCTCTTGATAATGAAATACTACTGGAAGAAAAAAATCTCATGAAGAGAAAATATAACAGTGAAAGGGAGGGCTGAAGCTGGCCACCCTCCTTTCACCTTACACTGCATCCTTCACATGCATCTTTTTTTCCTCCATTAGATAAGAAGAAACCAGCCAAGAACTTTCACTTTTACACTGCTATTCTATTGATTTCCCCCCCATAAAATAAATGTATCCATAATCATGGGAAAAGGGCTGTGGGGAAAAAAATGTTGCTCTAAGCAAGAAAAAAAAAGTAAATGTGTTGAAATCTGCAAAAATATTTCATTTTTTAAAAAGTTGGGATGGGTCTTTTCTGTCCTTTATAGAGTGAAGTAATAATTTAACAAGAGCAAAAATATGCAAGTATTAACTGAGACCTTTTTGGTACAGAGTTATCAAGTTCATGTTGGTGATGTAGAAAAAGAGACAGAAAAAACAAGAAAGAGTCAACAACAACAAAACAATATTTTTTAAACTCAGCAAAAAAACGAAGTTTTCTTTTGGGATTTGGGAATGTGTTTGCTAAATAATGGTAAAATTTCAGAAAAACATGTTGCTCAAAAGATTGCTTAGACTTCTAAATAAGTGCTACCTTACACTCCTAGACATTTTACTAAACAATTTTCACATTGTTAGTCTTTTATCTTCACAAACAATCCAGTGAAGTAGGCAGAGCATTGCCATCCCTTATTACAGAAAACTAAACTTAGAGCTCAAGTTACTATCTAAAATGAGCCATAACTTCTACCCTGCTACTTGACAAAGAACTTGTATAGATAACATAATCAGAGCTGGAATCGACTTTAGCATTCCTTTTACAGTTATTTTTCTCCCATTTCATAGATGAGGAGAAATGAAGCTCAGGGAAGTCATGACACCTACTCAATGTTACAGAACACAGTGACAGACCGAATATTGGAATGCAGATCTCCTAAGTTCTGGTCCAGTACTCTACCACCCATCAACAAACTGCCTGCCATGCCACATTCAGATATAAAAGTAGCCTGAAAAATATGAAAAATCACTACATAAGTGAGTGGTATTATTAGGTGTGGAAAAGGGAAGACATATTTTTAATAAGAAATAAAACTGTAGCCCCAGCTGGTTTGGCTCAGTGGATAGAGCGCCAGCCTGCGGACTAAAGGGACCCAGGTTCAATTCTGGCCAGGGGCACATGCCTGGGTTGCAGGCTCCATCCCCAGTGTAGGGCGTGCAGGAGGCAGCCGATCAATGGTTTCCTCTCATCATTGATGTTTCTACCTCTCTATCCCTATCCCTTCCTCTCAGAAATCAATAAAAACAAACAAACAATAATAATAATAAAAATAAAAAACAAAACTTTAAGGAATTCAGAAAAAATAAATTGAAATGTGAAAGTACCTACCACTTTCAAGTCTTTTCCATAAAATCCTCCTTTGTATGTTCCTACATCCCTGATTAGACAAGTTCTCTAAAATTTCCATAACCAGTACATATTAAGATCTCAAAACTTTCACAACTGATTAATTTATTTTAATATGGGAAACATTTTTCAGTAACCATATTACATTCCCCCTAATGAGCATTAAAGCACATTCTTGATTATAGGTCACTGAAGTATTTTTCATATGCTCACTAAAATATTTCCATTGCACACTTGCAAACAGAGCAAAGTAATCAGATCTGACAGACAATCTAATGCACATACACATTAATAAAAATCTAACTGATTGGCAGACATGTATTATATGGTAGAAGGTTTTTTTTGAGGACTGTAAGAGACTGAGATTGAAACGATAATGTGGTTTACACATTGTCATAAAAATGCAGAAAGCATGAGCCTTATAAACACATGGTGAACAGATCTTACTTTTTTTGGGGGGGGGCAAGATTTTTGAACAAATGTTTCAATCCTTAGCCAGTCTTATAGACACATCTACAGCTGAAAGATTCAAAATCTATCTGATGTATCTGTATATGCAAAATTACATGAGTGCAAACCCAAATTTATTAAAACTAGAGAAAGATTATATATACATATATACACACACACATATATACACATATATCAGATACTGTAGTCGTTCATTTCAACAAGGCCTTAAAGGTCTCATGGACCTGATAAATCCCATAGTACTAGTAATTAAAAAATGAGTAACACTGTCCCTGCCCAGAGGGAACTCACAATCAGACAAGGCAGGCAAAATATTTTTCAACAAACTATAAATGTTAAGTACTGAAATATATAACATTTCAGTAACTCAAAATATCTGACACTTGGATATAATGATTATATTCAACTCATCTTAAATTTTACTAGTTCAATAATACAAGAGCCTGAAGTTTCTCAAAACAGGAAGTGAAAGAAAATACGCTTTTGAGAAAAAGCAGTTAACTGAAATTATAAAAATTCAAATGCCTAGAATTTAGTTTAATCTTATTTAACTCATGAAAGTGGGATATGTAAAGTTAGGGTGTATTTATACTATAAAAATGTGTAATGAATGCTTTAAAAAAAAAAAAGGTATTTTGCCCAAATACCCAAATCACTTTTGATGTTACTCTCACTTCCTCTTCTGAAAACCATCATAACCATTTCCTTTAACCACAATACCACAGGTCTAGTAACTTTTAGTAATGTTTGACTTGCTTGGTGTTTTGGGATAAAGTTCATATAGAAACCAATTTCCAAGTTTGTTAAAGAATGCAATCTCACAGAAAAGTTCAGGTAAATGCAACCTGTAAGTAAATATCTCTAAAATTAAATATTTCCACCCTACATTAATCTATAACCAAGGCTCTTTGGTCAATGCAGAGGGCTTCTTTGTAATAACACCGAGCCCCTGCCACATAAAATGTAACAAACTGGTGGGCATGTTACCCTCCCGACTGCACTGGATTTAGAGGCAGCCAATCCTCTTTCATCCAGGTGAGCATTGCAACAGAGCGATCCTTAGACAAAATTTATCACCAATAAGCCAGGGCCGTATGCCCCTTTAGAATTACAGTGTCTGCATCTAATTGTTGAAATAAACCAGTTTTATACTTGAACCCCATGATACGAATTTCAAAAAATACATGCTTACTTCAGCAGCCCTAAGCATTGTAATCTGTTGCTATGATTAAACTAAAAGGAAATATTCGTGATATATTAAAAAGCCAACAATTACTATGAAGATATGACATTAAATACACATTGGAAACTCTAAGGATCTATAGCGTACCCCCAAAAAACTTAATTTTCTTTACCAAATTCTTTAAACTTACCGACCTTGTCTTACAAGGAAAAAGATTTTGGTTGTTTTCTCCTGAGTTATATATATACGCATACATACATATATATGTATATATACACATACATACATATATACACATGTGTATATATGTATGTATGTATGTGCGTGTGTGTGCGTGTGTGTGTGTGTGTGATTTCGTTACATCTATTTTTCTTAACTCCAACTCAGGCTACTAGTCCTTAATGTGAGAAGCTCTGTGAAGACTTTCAATGGGCCTATCAGCCACAGCGACTGAAATTATCAGAATGTGCTCTGGGTCAGTGGTAGCAGCCACATATTCACCGCTTCTATTTGCACAGAAGCCGAACTTGAAGAAATGGTGCCCGGCCTGTTAGACAGGGCGGAACACTAGGATGCGGAGCGGAGGGAGGGAGGGAGGGAGGCGGTTATTCCGGTTCCAGTGACTCAGCCGGAGTATTTCAGGAGAACCCTGGTCCCGCCCGCGCCTCCGCCCCACCTGCAGGAGGAGGTACCTGCTCCGCGTCCGCACGCCCCACGCGCTCTGCCCGGCGACCCCCGGAACGCGGGGAGCGCGGGGGGTGCGGAGCGCACCATCCCGGGGCCATTCCCTCCGCATTCCTGCACTCACACACCACACACGGAGGGGAAGCGCTGCGATGGCAGGTCCCTCAAAACCTCGGCTACCGAACCCCCAAGTTTTCCTGCCGCGCCCCAAGCCCGTCCACCCACCCTCCGACCCCCGCCGACCCCTTCCGGGGCGCGGGCGCCGGCCCGGCCGGATCCGCCGCTGGGAGCGGGGAAATGGCTTCTCTCGGCCTCCGCAGGCCCGCCAGCCGCCGGGGGAGGCGCCCGGGACTCGGCATTAGGCCGCGGCGCATCCCCGCGACCCCGGGCCGGGCCTGGCGCGGCGACGCCGGGATGTCTGCCCTGGACGCCGGCCGCGGCCCCTCCCCAGGCCGCCCCCGCCCCGGCCTCCCCACCCCCCGCCCCGGCCTCCCCCCCCCCGCCCCCCCGCGATCTCGCGGGCCCCGGCGCACCTTCTTGATGTTGTAGAGCCGGGTGAGCATGCCGACGCCCCGGTCGTTGAGGATGGTGAGCTTCTCCGCCAGCTTCTGCTGGCTGGGCTGCAGCACGGAGCGCGACATGGTGGTGCCGGTGGGGGCGCCGCCGCCGGCCTCCTCGCGCCCGGTCCCCAGCCCGAGGCCGCCGCAGGCTCTCTCGGGCCTCCCCTCCCGCCCGCGACCTCCGCCTCAGGGCAGCGCGCCCATGGCCCTGGCGCCCCAAGCCCGCGCGGGTGACAGAGCGAGCCGCGGCGGACGCCTCGGGGTCGCTTCCCCGCAGCGGCCCGCGCCCCGGCCGCCTCCTGCCTTCCGCCCGCCGCCCTTCCGCCCCCACCCGCGGCGCTCTCCGCCCCCGCCCCCACCGAGCCGCCCTCCCGGGCTCCTCCGCTAGGTGTGGCGGCGGCGGCGGCGTCTCCGCCGGCTGAGAACGAGGCCGCTTCCCGCAGCCCCGGACGAGCGCTCGGTCACCTGATCGGTCGCGCCGGCGCCCCCGCGAGGCAGGACGGGGAATTGCACCTGCGGGCCTCTCGCCCCGCCCCGCCCCGCCCCGCCCCGCCGCTCAGCACCCGGTGCCGGCCCAGACGCGGCCCGGCCCGCCCGGCCGTCTGCTTTGGACCAGGAGTCCTGAACCGGGATCGAGTAGCACGTCTACGCTCCTCCCGCTTCGCCCCGCACTCTTCTCCTAGTTCCCAAAAGTTGCCTGTGCGCACCCCTCCCTAAGGGAGCCCGCGGGAGCCGGGGCGGGGGGAGGGCCCGGGATAGGTTCGCCCGGGAGTGGGCTGGCGGCTCCGCGCCCGTTTCCGCCCACAGAGTGACAGACGCTCGGCAGAACGCGGCAGATGCTGTGCTCGGCGCGGCGGGCAGCGCCGGCCCGATCCCGCCCTGACTCCCCCGCTGCGGGCGGCTGTGAGGCCGGAGGTCGGAAGCCGGGCGGCTCCCGTCCCGAGATAACCGAGCCCGGCGTTTGTCCGCGGGGAGCGCGCTTCCGGAGAGGTCGCCACCGAGAGGCCCAGGCGTGCGGGAGGCAAAGATAAATACTCAATGAACGGAGGAGCGCTCCCCCCCGCTTTTTTCCCCCTTTTTCTGGCCTCCACCCTAAACCCCACCCCTTGGAAACATTGTACTACTTTTTCGTCTCACGGTTCTTTCCCCCGATTCTTCCCAGCCACGCACGCTCCACAGGCTATTCCCTCTGCCCAAATGGACCAGACGGGCTTCCAAAGGGGTTTGACAAACCACGGATTTGGGTAAATCGACTGGAGTTAAGAATTCCAGCCAAGAGGATTCAAGCATTGATGTTTGGGGCGTTCATTTCCTTCGATGTGCCAACCTTTTCTATTATTTTCATGGCTTTTAAGTGCGTGACAAAATGTTTTTCCACCTTCAATAAAAGACATTCTTGCATTGATCAAAACACTCTATGAAAAGGAAATTGTGACGAAGAAAGAGTTTTTAAAACATCTTGAAAGCGAGTATATGTACTTTTCCTGGGGAAATCTTCATTTTACCAGCCCAAAGAGAGAAAGATAATGGACTGAATAAATTTGATTGAAAGAGTCCTACATTCACCAGAAAGTCAGTCATGCCTGGCCTTGTGCTCGTGTTTGAGGTTCTAGAACTTCATCACCCTATATGAAGACTTTATGCCTGAAGATTTCTTTAAAAAAAAAATACACACTAGAGAGATCACCTATTGAGCTATTATAAGTCAATGACACATTGGGGGTTTAATTTATCTGGTTACTTTCCAACCTGCTAGTTAAGATTTAATTTAGAGGAAGCAAGTACCTGGAGCTCAGTGAGAACAGATCTGGAAAAGCCAGGCTTCATGAGGACTTCAGGGCAGCCAGGCAAGAAAACTGAAATGTGTTGAATGTGCTCTTTTCCGGGATCAAAATAAATTTAACTAGCCCTGGCCTGTGTGGCTCAGTTGATTGAGCGTCCTCCCATGCACGGAGAGGAGAGGTCACCTTTTCCATCTCTAGTAGCAGATCAATGTTTCTCTCTCTCTCCCTTCTTCTCTCTCTAAAATCAATAAAGACATTTTTGAAGATATATTACTAAAGGAAGAATTACAGAGCCCCACCAAAGAAAGGTTATATCATTTTTTAGTTTTTCAAAAGTGCTGTATAGAGAAAACAAGAAAATAGTACCATATTATAATTTGAATACAACTGTGACCACCATCATGTTTTCATGTGAAATTGAATGCTTCTAGCTGCTTAAAACTCAGTCCCCCATAGAGGGAGAACACTGTAGATAGTCGTCTCATTAGTCAATTTTTATTATAACTAATTTTTAGACATACTGTCCCTACACTGATTGGAATATGTCTATTTGAGTTTAAAAGAAATTAGGTCTTGCCCAGCTGGCGCAGCTCAGTGGTTGAACGTGGACCTATGAACCAGGAGGTCACACTTCGTTTCCTGGTCTGGGCATATGCCGGGGTTGTCCGCGGAGAACATGCATCCGGAGAGGTTGCCAACCGATCCCCATTGTGGGCCTTGCAGAAGGCAGCCGATCAATGGTTCTCTCTCATCAATGATGTTTCTGTCTCTGTTCCTCTCCCTTCCTTTCTGAAATCAATAAGAATATATTTTTTAAAAATAAAAATATATTTTTAAAAGAAATTAGGTCTAGAAATTAGGCAAAAATTCACAATTTTTGCATTTCTTTACATTTTGCATCAAAAAGCATTTTGTTATTAAGATCCAACCTTTTTGAAGTTTGCCTGTGTGTGTAGTATAAAGTGTATTGTGAGTGCCTTATAATATGTGAGCAATAATCATATATTTTGCTATGCATGTATGATTTTATGGCAATTATAATTAATGTTATTTTATTTCAGTTTTTCAGTCTTTGAAAATACACCATGTGTGAATCATCCTATAAAGTTCGTATGAAAAATTGCTCCTGTTGTGGATTTTTTTTCCTGGCATAGTTTTCCAGAAAAGCATGTTTGAAATGATTAGGAAACTAAGTTTTAAAAAGCATAATTGAAGATTTTATTTCCTTCATTATATAAGGATAATCTTCACAGTTCCTTTGGTACAAAGATTTTCAAATAGTTTCATTTCAGTTAAGAAGTTTGTCCCTAGAATATATTCAGAGATTATTAAAATTATAAGCCTTCAGAGAAATAAAGAAAGTAGATGATAGCTTCATATTTATAGTAATCTTAGAAAATTAACTAGTAAATTTATCTAGTATAGACCAGAATGCCTTGATATATAACTTTATAAAAGTCAAATTTATTGAGATATAATTTATATACAGTAAAAGTTATATATCTATGTTTGAATAATTATTTTTTGTTGAGACAAGTATAATGGTATCCACTGTAAGGAAAGTAAGCATTTGAACAATCCAATCTGGAAAATATTTAAGTAGGAAGAAGAGTGAGGTCAGCTTTATAGAAAAATTTATAATATAATTATGTTTTGTGCCCCCAAATATATTTTATAATAATTCAATTATAAAATTCTACTCACAGATTTTCAGAAACAAATCTATGGCATATAGCTTTCTATCTAGATATTATAAAACTTTCAAACATTTATAATAACAATCCTGGACTTAAAGAATATTTTTCAGTTAAACAGATACTTCAAATGTGCAAAGTACCATTTTCTAGAAGAAGATATGAAGCTGTATAAGATACAGATTTTATCTCCTTGAACTCACATCCTGGTGAGAATAGGAATATACATAAGGAAGTCTAATATAAGTCATCCTGAGATACAAGTCTAAAAGAGAAGTTCTAGAGAGAGCAGTTTCTGAGGGCCCTTTTTGAATAATTTACATTTGGGCTTTGAATAAGAAGTCTTGGACTTACAAACTTGTAGAAAATGACATTTTAGACAGAAGGTAAACTTTAGTAATTGCAAAATAGTAGAAAAGTGAAAGAAAATAATATGAATGTTTATTACATACAAGAAAGAAACAACTGGAAATAAAGCCAAAAAGAGAAGTGGAACAAAAAATATGTAGGCTAAGGCAGGGAGAAAATTCAGTGGAGAAGAAGAAATACAGAAAAAAAATGGGAGAATAAAAGGTGACTTTGGAGGACTTGAGGATAATAAAGATAACTTGAAATAGTTCCTGACTGTGACAAGGATTACAATATGGATTATCCTTAGGTATCTATTGTCTCTTTCTCCCCTAGAAATAAAGACTACATTTCCTAGCTTCCCTTGTATGGCCATATGACTAATGTTCTGGCCAATAGAATATAAGCTTTCAAGAACCTTCCTTAAAGACTGCTGCTGCTCTCATTTTGCCAATTCTTCTCCATTTAGTTAATTCTGCCACATGTAACAAGGATGCAATGACCACTACCTTGGACCATGAGGACAAGGATCAATTACTAAGAATGATAAAACATAGACATAGGAAACAAAAAAAAACAAAAAATAAAAACATAGACATAGGAGGTGTGTGGGCTTTTTAGAGCAGAACTACCATACCAAACCTGACCTCTCTAGATCTGGATTTTGTATGAAAGAAAAACTTCTACTTAAGCTTTTTTAATTTTTTTATTACAGCAAAACCTGATTATAAATATAATACCTTTTTTGATCAACATTACCTCTACTAAAAATAAATTCAGGAATAATAATTAAATTTAACATTCAAGTGTTTGAGCACTGTCAGGTGCTACTATTTAAGTTATATTTTTCCATCTACCTGTCTCAATAACCCTTTGAAATATTATCATCTTCATTTTACAGGTGAGGAAACTGAAATTCAGGTAAGTTTTTTTAATTGCCAAGGATCACACCCGTAGAAAGTGAGAAAGCTAGAGCCCTGACCGGTTTGACTCAGTGGATAGAGTGTCAGCCTGCGGACTGAAGGGTCCCAGGTTCAATTCTGGTCAAGGGCATGTACCTTGGTTGCAGGCACATTCCCAGTGGGAGGTGTGCAGGAGGCAGCTGATCTATGTTTCTCTCTCATCAATGTTTCTAACTCTCTATCCCTCTCCCTTCCTCTCTGTAAAAAAATAAAATAAAATAAAATAAATAAAAAGAAGTAAAGCTCGTATTGGATCCTTTATCAATCTGACTCCAAAGTTGATGCATACTCTTAATGGCTGTGATGTCACTGAAGACCAGTTGGATGGCATACATTTGTCATGCATTCAGTGAACATGATCTGTAGTTTCTCCTAGAGTCCCTTAACCCTGCCCAAACCTTCATAAATAGTCCTTTCATTAAACTTTCTTCAGTTAACAGCTAGACATTGCCATAATTTCCCCTGACTTATATACCAGCTCTTTTAGGGGGCTCTCTTTAGCTTTGCTTTCTCCAGAAACTAGAATATTATTTCTGTAATGCTTTTTGCTAATCATGAAAATTTTTTTCAGTTTGTTTTTTTAGTCACTGAGCTGACCCAGCCTGCTGTTGCTTACCTACTTAAGGCAAGAAGAGAGAAAAACTGGTGAAAGCATCTCTTGGATTCTTAGGATAAAGCCCTTTGATTAGGATGTCTCCTGTCAAAGGTAACATTCCTCTTATTCCTAAAGACAATTGCAACATTTTTTCTCCCATCAGACTTCAAACCAGGTACTACTAGGTATGTATGACCAAATTTCTCTTAGAAACAGTCTGGGAATAGTGTAGTAGACAAGTATTGTTTTTGTCTGTCCTCCATCTCTCCTTTGGGAAACTGCTACATTCTGACAAATTGAATGCAGAAAGAGAAAAAGTGGGTTAGGCTTGGGAAGGGTCAGACATATGTAAATAAGAAATTAATGGAGTTTTGCAAGGAATTGTCATTTTTAAATTTTTTAAAAGACTGTATATAGTTAGACTACAATGTAAACAAAGGGACCAATTTGGGTAAAGAACTATGGAAAAGGACAATAGGAGATTTCACTGTTGTTTAACAGTGGTCATAGAAAGGATAGGCAATAACATATATGCTAAATCAGTACTTCAAGTTCTGTTGTCCTACATCCAAAGACCACCAGATATGAAAGTTTACTCCACTAAAAAATGATTAGGAAAGGCAATAGGGAAAAGATGGAGCAACATTATCCCAGTATCTGTAGTAAAAGAAGTAAGGAGTTAAGACTCAGCCAGAGATTGCAACTTGGTATTGCAAAGGAGTAAGAAGGACAGGCCTAAATGAAACATAAGATGTCTCCAGTAGTCAGCAGAAGAGATGCCAGAAACAGAACTGATCCGAAAAGTTCAAAAAGGAAACAATGAAAAATTAATTACAGTCTTGATCTTGCTGTTCACATCCAGTTAGATTCATCTTTTAGCCTGCCAGATCTGTGATAATGCACTTCACACATGTTCAACTGCATCTGCTCTGCAAAACTAAAGATAGGTTTATCTTTCCTTTTAAAGTCACTTAAAGAACTTCTGCTTCTATGCAGAAAAATACTAATGTAATGAACAATTTCAGTTTATGATTGATTTTAATTCTTCTTAATTTTCTTACACAGTCTGAAGGACTTGTGAGTTTTTTGGTTTTGTTTTAGAAATTTGTTGTCCTTTGACTTATACTTAAATAGTAGATGATGGAAAATGATATCAGTGTATGCAAATATTGGTTGACATTTTTTGTTTGCTCTTAAGTCTTTTTTAAATATTAGAATGCTACATGGAAAATTGGCAAAATCGGTGGTAGAACACAACTTGAGTTAGAATAGGATAAGCCTATGATGACACTCAAGTTCCAGCTAAACACGTAAGATCCACTTACATTTTTACATTTAGTCTACCCCAAAAGTGAACAATCTTTCAAAAACTGGAAGGATACTGAATACTGTATACTGAACTCAACCTCCAAGGAGAGGCCTAGATTGGAAATACAAATTTGGGATCATCAAAATATGGATGTCATTTTAAGCCATGGGAATAGATGAGATCACTTATGGAGAGAGTACTTTTTTTTTGGAGCGGGGAGGGGGACCTTGTGGGATTAAACAAGCCTTTTGAAAGGCTCATCATAACGGAGAGGGGACAAGCAAATTCCTGCCAGTCCCATTGTCCTTTATAATGAAAGCACCTGCTTTTTCTCCTCCACCCCAGAGCCTGAAGGCCACACTGGCTAGTTCGTCAACACATGACTACTTCTATGGCGATGAAGAGAATGACTAGCTCCGTTCCCATTTTCATGAGGTTTATGGAGAAGTGGGAGAGACTCTCAATGAAATAATCACAAATGTGATCAGTGCGATGAATAAATGGTCCAGGTAGCCATATTTCTGATAGTCTGAGAAGTCAGTGGTTGGTGGTGGTTGCCTTAGGGACATTTAAAATAAGACCTAAAGAATGAGAGAGGATTAGGCGGGTGAACAGTGGCTGGTAGGATGGGCTAGGATGATTGAATGTGGGAAATACATAAAAGCACAGACCCTGTGATGGGAGACCCTATAAACAGTACAAGGAATGGACAGAAGGTGCGTGTGGCTACAGAGAAGAGGTCCATTGAGAGAATTAACCAAACAGATCACCAAGGTTTGGACTATGTGGGGTTTTCAGCCATGGTCCAGTGAGTCACTCTCTCCCAAGGGAAACAGGTGACTATAGAGAGGTTTACACCAGACAATGGCAACAGCTGAACATTTTAATTCTCTGGGGTGCTATATCTCAGAAGAGCGTAGGACAGGAATTCTTGTTCCAACCAGAGCATGGGTCTCACTTTGAGGGAAAGTACCCAATAGCGATGAGAAGAAAGAAAGTACACAGGTGACAACTTAACTTAGCTATGCGACTCTGAGCAAGTCATGTCCCCTTCTGAACCCCACCTCCTCCTCTAGCCACCAAGAATTTGGGCCTAACACTTCGTAAGAATTTGCTGAATCTTTGGAGATAAATAGACTCACTTTCCAGCCATGAGCTTTGTCTAGAGGGGAGCTACTATTTTTCCCCCTTTAAAAGGTCTCTTGAAATACAAGAACATCATTTAAAAGTGAGATCTTTGTGTAGATGGATATGTTCCAGTATTAGATTAGAAGGGGAATAAAACCACATCCTTTTAAAATCTGACAGAGGACCAGGGAGAATAAAACCCTCTTGGTCTAATGACAGGACTAAATTGGGTTCTGTTTCAAGTTGCCATTGAGTTTCTGAGTTCTTTAGAAGGAAGATAAAACAACCTCAAAAAGAATGATGTATATAACGGTTAATTTCCAGAGCATTCACAAGTGCCATTTATGTTGCAAGTCTTCCTTCCTGAATTGTTTTCAATTTTCAATTGAGGGGTTATGTTAAAGCAAATAGATGAACCGAGAGGCGAGGGAGGCAGGGGGAGTTGTATCTGAGTCTGAGATACAACTATTAAATTGGCTTTGCGGAGAAGTATGGCCCACAGTAAGAGGCCATTAGATATTAGATAGTATCCTATCTAATAAAGAGGGAATATGCTAATTGACCCTCATGCCATTGCAAAGATGGCACACCCACAGCCACACCCACAGTAAGAGTATGAGGTGGTCAGAGGAATGGGATGGAAAACATACACATGGTGCAACTTCTTCACTAAGTTAGGCAACCTGCTCTCTGGAAAAGGACTATTAAGCCAAGACATTCTTCAAGACTGAGGCTGAGCAGAGATGCCTTTTAGTCCACAGGGAGTTATTCTTTCAGAGTTTGAGAAGGCTTATCAGGAGCTAGGCACACATACACATAACCTTATTCTCTGTCTCTTCTCCCCAATTTTCTCAGGGGAATATTTCTGAATATTAGAGACATGGAAAAGAAGGACAGATTCTCCTTTTCTCTCTCCTCATGTAGGGATTTCACAATTGAACTGCAGGGGCCCTGTAGAATTCTTTGTCTCTCAGTCGTCAACAAGAGGCAAATGTGAGTGCTTTAACCTCAACAAGTGGTCTTAGTTGAATCTACCGGGAAAAAGAAGGTAATTGAAACTCTCTACTTTAGGCCCTAAAAAAAAAGAGAGAGAAGAGTGCAGATTGGTTGGCTCAGTGGATAGAGCCTCGGCCCGGGAAGTGAAGGGCGAGAGAGAGAGAGAGAGAGAGAGAGAGAGAGAGAGAGAGAGATTTTTGCCTCTCTTCTTTCCTCCCTCCTCCCCAGAGGCGAGGGAGGCAGGGGGAGCGCCGCTGGGGGAGGAAAGGAGGCACTGCCTCGAGAGAGAATCCATGCTTCCTAACTACTTTTAAACCATTTAGTTATTTAATTTAGTAGATCCTACATTTACAATTTAAAAAATATATTAAATCAAATCTTAGCATATATATGTATGTATAAATACTTTCTTTTGTCAGGTTTTGATTATAGAATAGTTTTTCTTGAATTGTAAGCATATAAGTCAATTTAAACAGAAAATAGTTGTGTTATCTAATAGATTAGCTAAAAAAAAAAAATGCTAGTAGTCCTGTTATCCTATCTAATAAAGAGGGAATATGCTAATTGACCCTCATGCCATTGCAAAGATGGCACACCCACAGCCAAAAAGGATGGAATATGCTAATTGACTGTCCCACCCTCAAAGATAGCAGTGCACAGCCACAAGATGGTGGTGCCCAATCCCCTTAACCCTGTTGGGGTGGTAGGCACACAGTAAGGCCAGGCCCGCCCCCACGCTTGGCTCCAGAGTCCCCCAGACCTCTCAGCCTCGCAGCTGACCAGGGCTGGCCCGAGGCACAGGCAAGCCTCGGATGTTAGCTGCCCAGCCACCCAGGGCCAGCAGAGGCTTGCGCTGCGGGCAGTGGCAGCAGCAGAGGTGTGATGGGGCATCACCTTTCCCTGATCACCGGGTCACCTCGCACCTTTAGGGCAGGCCAGGCCTGGCACACCCCCTCCAGTGCCAGAATTTTCACGCACCCGGCCTCTAGTCTAATATATTAGCTAAAAATACAATCGATATGAAAATTTTTTAAAAGGATAAAGAAATTTATCATCACCAAACCAGCACTGCAAGAAATGCTGAAGGGACTGCTGCAATGAGTCTCACAAGGAAGGTGTGGGTGGGTGGGTGAGAAGAGATCAACCAAAGAACTTATATGTATACTAGAGGCCCGGTGCATGAAATTCATGCAAGAGTAGGCCTTTCTTCCCCCAGCTGCCAGCACCAACTTCCTTCTGGCACCCAGGACCCGGACTTCCCTCACAGCCCTGGCTTCATCAGGAAGGTCATCCAGAAGGATGTCTGGTCTAATTAGCATAATATGCTTTTATTATTATAGATATATGCTTAACCCATGAGCACAGACAATTGTGCAGTGAAAGTCTGTGGGGATGTAGTGGAGGGGGTCAATAGGGAAAAAAGAGATATCTGTAGTACTTTTAATAATAAAGATAAATTTAAAAAGAAAGCACAGCCCTAGCTGGTTTCGCTCAGTGGATAGAGCGTCGGCCTGTGGACTGATGGGTCCTGGGTTCGATTCAGGTCTAGGGAACATGCCTGGGCTGCAGGCTCAATCCCCAGTAGGGGGTGTGCAGGAGGCAGCAGATCAATGACTCTCTCATCATTGATGTTTCTATCTCTTGCTCTCCCTTCCTTTCTGAAATCAATAAAAAAATATTTTTTTAAAAAAGAAAATGAGCCCTAACTGGTTGGCTCGGTGGAGAGAGCGTTGGCCTGTGGACTGAAGGGTCTCAGGTTCGATTCCAGTCAAGGGCATATACCTTGGTTGAGGGCACATCCCCAGTGGGGGGTGTGCAGGAGGCAGCTGATCGATGTTTCTCTCTCATCCATGTTTCTAACTCTCTATCCCTCTCCCTTCCTTTCTGTAAAAAAATCAATAAAATATATTTAAAAAAAAAAAAAAGGAAAATGCAACCAATAGATTAAAAATTATAGAACTTCCAAACATTAGAAAAAGAACCTTGGCTGTGCAATCAATTCTGGAAATAACACAGAGAGGATGAGATAGTATTAAAGGTCATGAATTGAATCAGAAGAAAGGAATGAAGTGGACAATTCATCCCCCCTACCACCCCCCCTCCACCAAGGAGTCAAAGCAGAAACAGAAAGCTGTGATCATTTTTTCTTCACTTGTTGGTCTTTATAGGCCAAATTAATTCTTGGTTCTTACTAAAAAGCTCTTAGTTTTTTATCATGGACCCTCACATAAATATAATGAAGCTGTACATCCTAGCCATAAAAATATACAAAATTTTAGAGTAATTTAAAAGAGTTTATGGTCTCAATAAAGCCTCTATTAAACTCCACAGATCCGTGCCGAAACCGGTTTGGCTCAGTGGATAGAGCGTTGGCCTGCGGACTGAAAAGTCCCAGGTTCGATTCCGGTCAAGGGCATGTACCTGGGTTGCGGGCACATCCCCAGTAGGGAGTGTGCAGGAGGCGGCTGATCAATGTTTCTCTCCCATTGATGTTTCTAACTCTCTATCTCTCTCTCCCTTCCTCTCTGTAAAAAAGCAATAAAATATATTTTTTAAAAAAATTATTAAAAAAAATAAAAAATTAAAAAATAAACTCCACAGATCCAAGATTCAAAATCATTCCGAATTGTAGTAAGTCCACCCCAAAGGCACGATAGGAGCAATTGTATACCCAAGCAATCCTGTGCTAAGTGTCCAGGTTTTAACCTGGCAAACCTGTTTAAAAAACACACTTTTTAAGACCATCATCCAGAGGTGTAAAAAGTCTCTCTTTCCTGATCAGTCTAATACATTACAACCAACTCTATGGTAATCTTTCACAGGAGTGATAGGGTAACCTTTTTAACCAATATTTTATCAGGACTAAATATCCCACTGTAGATCCACTGCTCAAGTTCTCTATCTGCCTCCTCTGGTTGCCAGACCTTTGGCACCTCCAACAGATGATGGGAAGGAGAACTGAAAGCAGGAAACTCAAGTTGTTTTGTTTTACTTTCAGTTGAATACCTTGACTAAATAGTTCAGCGCAAAAGAAAAAAGGAAATTGATGTTGCACACTAAGCCTTTGAATTGTGTGCAAGTTACCATTTGCCTACATATCCCTTTCTCTTGTTGCTATGTCAGCAATTTTCAACTTTTTTCATCTCATGGCACACATAAACTAATTTCTAAAATTCTGTGGCACGACAACAGGGGGGTGGGAGCATGAGTGGGGGTGGGGGGCAATGGGGGGATAAAGACACATATGTAATACCTTAATCAATAAAGAAATTTTAAAAAAAATAATAAAATAAAATTCTGTGGCACACCAAAAAAATATAAATTATATTTTTTGCCAATCTAACAAAAAAAAAATGGTTTAATTTTGATTGATTCACACTGGACGGCTATTGTATTGGCTGTTGTCATTTTTTTATTTGGCAATCTAAGGGAAAAGAGATCAATAGCCCTGACTAGTCAGGTATAACATGTTTTAAAAATTCTTGCGGCACACCAGTTGAAAATCGCTGCTATAATACAGGGTTGGCTGCCTCCTTAATGAAATGCACAGTGCGTTAAAGAGATCCTATGACTTTTGCATATTACATAAAGCAGTTAGTCTGCCTCAGAATAATCACAGAAAAATGGTAAATTTAGTCTAAGAAACCTGCTGCCAGAGTAGAGCCAGCCAGTTTTTCAGCTTTCAAAGCTGCTATGTATAAAACAGCACATTTGGAAATCTGTTACTGGTACATCCTATTCATAAGAAGTAAAACTCAACATGAGGAAGAAAGAGACATAGAATATATGAAAAGATCACAAAAATGGAAGAAGCAATGAATTACAGAAAATCCAGTACTGGTTTGGTTTTCAAATACTTAGACATTAGTCTGTCTTTGAATGATGACAATATACTCTTGTTAATGAAACAAGAGTATACTGACTTCTAGGGCAGGTGGCCAATTCCCACTCTACCAGCATACAATTGACCCTATGTCTCACACTGCTATTGCTTTTCCAGGTAGGGAAAAAGTAAATATTAATCAAATACCACCACCGTCATTTAACATTTTGACACAAAGCAATAGATTTAACTACAATTATCAGTTAGGTAAACTGCCTCAAATTCTTTGTGGAATGAGGTCATATAAAAATATAATCAAATATTAGGATTAAGGGATTTTCTTTTTCTTCCCTCCATGGGAGACAGATTAGTTTAATTTATGTGAAAAAATTATTTTTCTTATGCCTCTTTTATTTCAAGAGGTATCCCTATCTTTAGTGGGAAGGCTATTTTTAATATTAACTTTTTATTAAAAACTGTTTCAAACAAAGAGTAGAGAGAAGAGTATAATTGCCTCCCATGTACCCATTACTCAGCTTTGACACTTAACATTTTCCCAAACTTGAATGTAAAGGATTTTAATCTGTCTATAATCTAACCCAGAATTTATTGACTTGTGCTATAAATAATAAATAATTCAAATATAAATAATATAATATAAATATAAATAACCAGAAACTCTTGGAAGAGATCACTTTGAATTATTATTATTTTTTTTAAATATATTTTTTTGATTTTTTACAGAGAGGAAGGGAGAGGGATAGAGAGTTAGAAACATCGATGGGAGAGAAACATCCATCAGCCGCCTCCTGCACATCTCCTACTGGGGATGTGCCCACAACCCAGGTACATGCCCTTGACCGGAATTGAACCTGGGACCTTTCAGTCCGCAGGCCGACGCTCTATCCACTGAGCCAAACCGGTTTCGGCGCTTTGAATTATTTTTTAAAATATATTTTTTATTGATTTTAGAGAGGAAGGGAGAGAGAGAGAGAGAGAGAGAGAGAGAGAGAGAGAGAGAGAGAGAGAGAGAGAGAAACATCAGTGATGACAGAGAAGCATGGATCAGCTGCCCCCCTGCAGGCCCCTTACTGGGGACCGAGCCCCAAATCCGAAACATGCAGTCAGGGGACAGCAACTCGGGCATATGCCTTGACTGGTAACCAAACCCCAATCTCCTGGTTCATATGTCCACACTCAACCACTGAGACACACTAGCTGGGCTGAATTATTTTTTTAAATACAAGTATTTATTCTTCCCTCCGAAAGGACCTGGAGTTATAAACAATGTTTTTAACAAGGGGTTCATTTTATTTTCACATTTCTCAATGGTAATTTTTAGCAACATTTTTAAAAGAGGAGACTTAGGATAAATATCAAAGCGACATGCCTAGCAATAGCTAAATAAAAAACTTATAAAGGTCAGTCGCATACATATGTCTCTGAAGCTAAGCTAACAGCATGTGATAATATCACGACTGTGTGAGTAGTGCTTCCTAAATCTGGTTTCTTCAAGAAGCAGATGAAGAATGCACCCAGTGCTTTCGCTGTGCTGAGTCACTGGGTTGAAAGAGAGAAAAATAAATCACCTACTGAACAGTCCACATTCTTTCCTTCCAGGTGATGCACAATTTTTTTTTCTTTGAGGACTGGCAGGCATGAAGGCACCACCAGGCCTGTGCTACCTGTCCTGTCTATAATAATTGCACCCAGTGCTCGCTATATATACTATTAGGACCTTAGGCAATTTGATTGTGGGAATTTGATTATGTAAAAAGCTCTCTGCCTGGTATGTGTGAGTAAAACAATTTTTTAGATCAGATAATATTCAGAATCATAGTGGAGTATTTTATTGACTAGAACTTTTTCAGTTAGTATTAAACATTTGCTAGATATTTACCCTAATTGGCAAGAAAAGTTTCAAAATCATTTTCATTGACTCAGTCTTAGTTTCCTCTTTTTTTATTTCTAAAGAATTATAGAAGAGTGATTTTGGCAATATTGGCTGTAGCATTGGAAATTTAACTTTTTATATAGACTAGCTTGATTAATATACTCTTCATGCCTGGCTGGCATGGCTTAGTGGATAGAGCACTGGCCTGTAGACTGAAGGGTCCAGGGTTTGATTCCGGTCAAGGGCACGTGCCTGGGTTTTGGGCTCAGTCCTCAGGAGGGAGGGCAGCATGCAAGAGGCAACAATCAGTGATTCTCATCATTGATGTTTCTATCTCCCTCTCCCTCTCTGAAATCAATAAAAAAAAATTTTTAAATATATATATACTCTTCATGTGATTTTTGTTTAATAAATTTTAAGTTAAGCCTAAGATTCATTGTAAGACAAGAGCTATAATAAAATAGAGAAGTATTAATTTTTCTAATTTTGTATTGTTTGTGATATCAAATGCGTTTTCTTTCTATACCACACAAAAAAATCTAAACTGTATTTTCTTCATGAACTTCCAGTGTGGGGGGGGGGGAGAACTTGTCTCCCTAAATTTAGAGCAGCAACACTCTATACCGTGGAAAATAAGAGAAAGAAAAATAAAGTTTAAAAATAAACTGTTTTTGTGGTAAAAAGGGCACTTTAATACAGTGCTGTAACCCTTTTGGAGATCAATTTGGACATAAGTAAAAGTAACATTCAAAATATCCATACTTTCTAAATATGAACATACATTGATTTGAATATTCAAATCCTGAAAATATTCTCTAAGAAAAAAATCCTAAGCAAAAGAAAATAATTGCACACAATGGTACTATTTATAATAACATGGATCAGATACTAGTACAACCTTGTTATAGAGAATAGTTATAGGAGTTATAGCACACCCACACCAAGAAATGTCTAAGCCAGGGGTGGGCAACCTTTTTGTGAGTGCGTGCCAAAACCAGCAAAATCTCTGACTCAAAATTCTTCTGCATGCCAACCCTAATTTTTTGAGACCATGTTACGCCTACTCGATATCTCTTAAGGTGTACGTATGTGAATAACCTTGAAGAAATAATAAAATTCATTTGAGTGACAAAAACACAGTATATGATGATGAAAAATACATTTAGTTTTTAATGTATACATGTACACTGATAGTCCGACAGAAAACTTTATGACTCCGTTTGATATTATCAGTGGGACTTTTGCTGCTGCATCACTGATGACAGAGATTTTACATCAGGTTTATATTTCGTGACCTTCAGAGATATGCATGAGCTACTACTTTCATCCGTCAGGCTACTCCTATTACGAGATTTAACAAAATTCATCACTGAGAACAAAGATTCACAAGCGCATGTGGATGAAAGCAAAACACTGGTCGGATCTAGGAAGGCAGGGAGAGTTAAGGCAGAGGCATAGAAATTGCTTTTCCCCTCTCTCGTCAATCCCTGTCTATGGTCTTTAAGATAACTTGTTATGTAAAATTATTTATTTATCTAAGATGCACCTACACTGAATTTATCTGAAAAATAAAAAAGTCGATATTAAGAAAAAAAATTGTAAATGGAAGATTATAAGAGAAAGTTTCGCGTGCCAGCATAAGTTACTGGCGTGCCAGGGGTTGCCCACCCCTGGTCTAAGCAATTTCATGTCAATGAAAGAAACACACAAATATCTAGGTCTTACTGACACCTGTTGTATACCTGCTGCTTGTTGGGGCTTTTTAAAAAAAATAAATATATTTTTATTAGAGGCCCAATGCACGAAATTCGTGCAAGGGGTTCAGCCCTTGCAGCCGCTGGTACAGCCTCTGCCTCTGCCTCAGCCCTCGCAGCCCCAGCTTCATTTGGAAGGTCGTCCAGAAGGATGTCCAGAAGGTCGTTTGGCTGTCCAGTCTAATTAGCATATTACATTTTTATTATTATAGATTGATTTCAGAAAAGAAGAGGGAGGGAGAGAACAATAGAAACATCAATGATGAGAGAGAATCATTGATTGGCTGCTTCTTGCATGCCCCCCTACTGGGGATCGAGCCCACAACCCGGGCATGCACCCTTGACTGGAATCGAATCCAGGACGCTTCAGTCCACAGGCCGATGCTCTGTCCACTGAGCCAAACCAGGTAGGGCTTGTTAGGGCTTTTGATAGAAGTTTTTGGCCATCTATTAGCTTTTGAGAATAAAAAAGTATGTCTTTATTGGTAGCCTGGGCCCTATAATGAAACCAAGTAGATCACCAGCTTGATGTGATATGAGTAACACTATAAGCTGTTGGTATTAAAAGTATTACAGTATTACTTATCCTCAGCTCAGACTCTATAGTAGAAGGGAGGAAGTAGATGAAATACTAAACTATTTTTCAGGCCCCTTAAACGTACTAGAGTCATACCCCAAGATTAAGTGATTCAGACAAATGGCCTTCAGAGAGGAGAACCTGGAATCTTGCTGGCCTGACAAGAAGTCAGGACAAGGCAGGCACAGCAGTTTCAAGCCACACTTGGCCTGTGGACAATGACTGATAGAGCTGGGCCTTTGAGGTACAAAATTCACCAGCCTGTGGGGCCCAAAATGAAAAAAACTTTTATAAAAAATTTTTTTATTATCTGCAGCACCCTCAGAGCCCAATACCTAAACCATCTCTTTCGTGGATTGAAGAGGCCATTGCCAAAACCTTCCCTTTTTCAGGCATTCTATGGTGCTGCTCTATGCTTTTAAATTCTTTAATTTAGCCAAAAAATGTAATGGCACTGACTTGCAAAGGGCTGCTTTCAAAATGTACTTGTATCCTAAAGGTAGATGCAAATTCTCCAGCCTCTCCTTTTCTTTTGTTAGCATGGATTAGATTGGTAGGCATAAGAGGAGTTAGTATATTTGGGAGTGAGTCTAGGTTTGGACAAGAATAACAGTGATGGTCTTGGAGGCCTGGGCAGGGTGCACTGTTAGGAGCACCTCTGCACAGATAAGAGAAAGAAGAAATTTCCCAGAGCAGGAGGACTTGTCAGCATTCAGATATGCTGTGAGAGAAGATGTGATATTCCCAAGGCAGGAAATGAATTTTAAAGGATTTGGGTCTAAAGTAAGGATTGCTCTCAAAGGAAAAGAATGGTGTCACAAATCAGCCTAAGCCGGCTCGGAATAAATTTAGGGAAACTACCTCCTCTTTATCCTTATAAATCTTGGAGCATAGAGAATTTAATGGCCCCAGAGGTTGTTGTGGTACAGAAAGTAGCCAAGATATTAAAATCCAAGCCATCAGCCTTCCACTTCCCAAGAACTGAGAAGGGTTGGGTAGAATCAGCCCTGCTTTTTACCATCCTCTCCATTAAAACATGTTCTAGCCCAGTCCATTTGAGGGGCACACTTTCCCCATCCCTTAGAGGATTCTGACACTAAAACTGCAACAGAGGAGATGTGCAAAATGAGCATCTTCAAAACTACAGAAAGGATTTCCCCAATATAAGAACCCCTTTCAATTTGTCCTCATTTTAGAAAATTGAGATATTCTAAAGGCTCATAGCCAACATTAATAAAGAAAACAAAAAGACCAAAATATTTTCAATTTATAGGAGTGGTAAATAGTTTTAAAATTCTCTTTGATCTAACTTAGTAAGGGGAAAGATTGCCTGACTGAGGTTTCAATTGTTTTTAATTCCCCAAGCTCACATTCTCATAATGGTTCAAGTTGAGTAGAGAGATCATAAAATCATAACATTTTAGAGCTAAGAAAGACCTGGGAGATCATTTCTTCCTCTTCATTTTATAGGAAAGAAATCTCATAAGGGATAAATGGCTAAAATGTAGGATGCCAAAAAGTTGCAGGAGAAGCAATAAATATAGATAATCCAATAAGATAAAAATCAGATGGAATAAAATCTTTAGTGCATTAAAGAAATTTTCATTGCACTTAACCATAATTTCTCTGCAGGTTTGGATATATGTTTGTTATCTCTAATTTTGTTGGTTAAGAAATGGATTAAGGTTTTCAAATTTATTTTTTGCTGCTACAATGGAAATCTACAAAAACGGGTAACAGACTATTTTGGGATCATTGTTCAGAAATGCATTTATCTTAGAAATGGTTACCATGGAGATGAGCACATGTTGTGTGACTCTAAAGCTTTTGAATTAGAGTCATCTATGCTACCAAGACATAAATAGCCATATACACACATAGATGAACATGAGTCTATGCACACATGCACACTGAAATTATATTGTTCTCCTCTTTTTGTAAAATAATAATAAAATTCCATGCAGTGCTGATCTTTGATGGTGGTAGAACCTGAAACCCCTAGACATTTTTAAAGTAATACTGTATCGCCCTGACTGGTTTTGCTCAGTGGATAGAGCGTCGGCCTGCAGACTCAAGGGTCCCGGGTTTGATTCCAGTCAAGGACGTGTACCTTGGTTGCGGGCACATCCCCAGTGGGGAGTGTGCAGGAGGCAGCTGATCAATGTTTCCAACTCCCTATCCTTCTCCCTTCCTCTCTGTAAAAAATCAATAAAATATATTTAAAAAAATAAAATAAAATAAAGTAATACTGTACAGTGATATAAAAAAACGCTTAAAAAAAAAACATTGTAAAGTAGTCTGAATTAAGCTTAAAGACTAATAATATACTTGACCTTGAAAAATAAATGACAAGAACATCTTAGACATCCCTGCTCTTTAAAGTAGAAATATAAAAATAAGAAAGTAAAAATGAAAACAAATCTAGAGTATATCACAAAAAAAGTTCTCGAGTTATTTTTCCCAAAGTATCTATATATATAAAAGGCTAATAATCAAAGTGTCTCCTCAGGAGTTTGACCAAGAGACCAGGAGTTCGATTGCTCGCTATGACGTGCACTGACTACCAGGGGGTGGCGCAGAACAAAGGAAGGCCCTGACCAGCAGCAGGAAGGCCCCAATTGGCCCTGATCGCTGGCCAGACCTGGGACCCTACCCATGCACAAATTTTGTGCACTGGGCCTCTAGTTCAATAATATTGGGCATAGTTATTTGGCTAGTCTTTCTCCCCCTTCCTCTTTCAGTCTATCTAGCTAGGTAATTTCTTTTTCTTTATTTTGTTTTCTTTCCTTTCTTTGCCTTTTCCTTTCCTTCAATAAATAAACATTTTAAGTTTCTTAAATTCCCAAAAGACTGGCCACTTTCAGGTGATCACGAAGGTATATATTCTGATAAAATTAATTTGGTTTTACTTATTTTACTTTTTTTGTTCACTTTTCAATAGTGGACTTTTTCAATTTTTCGAACAAGAGGAGAAAGTATACTGTGTAAATTTTATTCCCTACATGTACTTTCTTTACAGCTAAGAAGTTTCCCCAAATATGATTTTTTTATTTCTATGCTTTTGCTCATACTGTTTTTCTTATTTTCTGATTTATTTTTTCTTGATTGATTTTCCCCACTCCCAAATGGAATTGTAAGCTCTTGGAAACCAGAATCTATTTTTAGTTATTATTAAATTTTATTAATTCTGAAATGCATTTTTCAATATGATTAACTTCCTTGAAGCCAAGCTGCATCTTATAATCAATGATGTCGTAAACATTGTAATAGTTTAATTGGCAGTATTTCTTCTTTCTTTGTGGTACATAAAATAATGGTATGCCTTATGTTCTTAAATTCCATAAAATACCATTCTGAGGGGCATCGTTGCAGCCTTTAATCGAGTATGAAGCTCACTGTAGATACTCCATAAGTGCTTGCTGGTTGATTTATTTCCTAGTTATATGGTTTTGAACCACAGAAGTGACTGAAATAAAGGTAACCCACCTATCTAGCACGTTACTAATTTAAGAAAATAAAACAAAAATGATTTGCTTTTTGAGAGAAGGTAGAAAAGATGAAAAAAGAATTAGACAAATATATGGAAACTACTTATTTTAAAAAATGTATATCATAAAGGATAGAACTCAAAATTTCTGAATTATGTCCTAAGCTGTCTTTCTCCAGGTTTTGAAAAGATCTCACTTGTTTTGGGCCATGTGAGATCCTTAAATATCACTTACAGACATGCAAATAATTAATATTTGGAAGGAAATATAGAAAGTGTCTGCTTCTGTTTTTTTTTTACTTTTTTATTATTCCCATAACCATGCATATATAAACAAAAAAAAGTTGTATAATCAAAACTTTTCAGTAACAAATTCATATGAGGCATTGTATTCATAAATCTGCATTCACATTTGCTTTAATTGAACTAATTTTTTGAAAATGTCTTTTAAAAGTTTACACAGCAGCAGTACTATAATCATGAGAGAAGTTTGGTTTTTTCTGTATTCATTTCAGGCTGTGTCTGCATATTTTCAGTGAGGTACAGAATTGAGACTGTTAACGCAAGCCAAAATTTTTAATGTAAAGTATATGTTTGATTATTTATGTTTTTACCCATATAAGTCATATCTGAATTAATGAAGATTACTCTCTCCTATGATGATTTTATTATGTAAGATGTCAGAATGTGTATCATAATGGAATAAAAATAAGCATTGGGATCCAACTAACCTGAGGTTCAATCCAGGACCCACTGTTTACTAGCTTTTGCATTTCAATCAGTTAATCTCAAAGTGGGATTTTTGCGAGGATTAGAAGTGGCACTTGGAAAATGACTAGCATAGTACTTGGCATAGACACTCTAAATCTGTTAGAAAAATGTGTGGGGGTGGTGGCATGGGAACATATTCCTGGCTGTATTCACTTCACTTCCCATTTTCCCCAGATCTAGGGTCCCTTAGCCCTTGTAAGGATGTGCCCCCTCTTTCAAGACAACCCTTTATCAATAATGTCCCAGCATAAGCAATGCTTCCTCCATGGATGGAATGCTGCCTGCTCCCTCTGACCTGGGTCTCATAACTTTAGCCTCTTCTTTCTTCTCTATCAGGACTCCAGGCCTGAGCGTGATGCTTCTCCCAATCCCTCTGTATCCAGGCAAGCTATGTGTAAAGAAGTTTTGCCCTTAAAGGGCTTTTTGGAAAAGCATACAAGTCAACTTGATTCAATATTTAGCACTTGTTCTACTTCACTATGTGTAATGAGTGATGTGACTTAGGCAAATTGGTTTACTTCTCTGGACCTTGGTTCCTCTTCTGTAAAATGAAGAGTTGAGTTGGATAGAATCAATGAAGAGAATCAGTGTATTAGTGCCTGATGCTACTGCAGGCATGTTAGTATTACCAGCAAGGACTGCAGTGATCAATATGCAACATCTTCTATAGAGTGATGTGGTACTAAAAGCATGGGCTTTTGAGTAAGAGGAACTCTGTTCAACTTTCCTTATTAGTAGAATCTAACAAACAAATGCAAGCTCTGTGGCCAAATGCTAGGTCCTTAAGTTTCAAATAAAATGTCCTTCTCTTCAAAAATGTAGAAGATATTACCTCCTTTGTGGGGTTGTCATGAGGATCGAATCCGATAGTGTTTGTATAATGCTGGGACATAGAATCAGTTCTTACTGGGAGGTTCAGTTTTCATCTTACTCAACACTATTAGCAGCATATGACACAGCTGATCACACTGTCCTCCTTGAAACACTTTCTTTATTTGTACTCTTAGACCTCTCTTTCCTATCTCCTGGACTTCTTCTTAGTCTTCTTTGCTGAATCCTCCTCATCTTCCTCACCCCTGAATGAGGGCACACATTGGGCTTCTCTATCAACCTTCAGAACTAGATCATCTCATTCAGGCTCGTGGTTTTAAATGGCAGCTTTAAGCTGATTACGACAAAATTTTTATCTCTAGCAGAGATCTCTACTATGAAGTCCAGATTCATATGTGCAGCTGCCCACTTGGCATCTCCTTTTGGTTGAATAATAGGCATATTAAACTCAACATGTCCCAAACTGAACTTTTCATCTCCACATCATCCCTTTCTTGGCAAATGACAAATCTACTCTTTAGTTGCTTAGGCCAAAAAACTTTGGAAATATCCTAATCTATCTCATCAGTCTACTAATAAATCCTATTGTCTTGGTTCTCATGTATCTGGAATATGATTACCGGTTACTTCCCCTCTGCTGCCTTTCTAGCTCAAGTCACTGTCATTTTCCATCTTGGCCATTGTAGTACCTTTTAACAAGTCTCTCTGCTTCCATTTTACCCCATCTCCTCACAGCAGCCAGAAAGATCTTTCAGCAGCATAAGCATAGTATCATGTCACTTGTCATCGATTGGATTTCCCTGGAAGCAGACTGAAGTAGAATTTAGCATGTAGAACTATTTTAAGGAGTGTCCTTGGGATCAATATATGTGGAAAGGAGGAGAGGGTCTGGATTGGTCAAACGGAGAATTCAGGAGGTTATACGGGCCCAATGACAGGCTTGGCCAACCACATGTTGGACTTTAGAACTAGAGTGGTGTGGAGAGTGGCTACAGTGTTTGGACAGGATCAAGCCTTGGACTAACTTGTGGCAAAGCCACATACAAGTCCCAGCTTGGAGGGCAAAGCCCTCCCAGCACAATTATAGCCAAACTGCTATGGTTGTAAGCTTTACCTTATAGTCGGACCCTGAGGCCTAGGTAGCTAAGGGATGTGGGCTGCCAGGGGCAGTCGGGGGATGGGGGTGGTGGTGCAGCAAGTGCTGCCAAAACAAGGCTTGATAGAGTTCAGAGAATGGCAACAACAGGAAAGAAGCAGATTTGAAACTGGCAAGAACATTGTAAACATCTTGCCCTTGTTTTGCTTTGTGTGATCTGAGTATAAAATAAAGCTTCGTCTTACAGGCTGTGTCACTGTTTCCTCATCCAGGCACAGTGATCCACCTGGTCCCAACTGTATTCTCTTGTCTGTTTTCTTTAATCCTTCACCTCCCCTCCTCAGGTTCATTCCTAGCTGTGCTGAATGAGGTTCAGAATGGCCCTCAGAGCTGCTTCAAGTTGGGCTAAGATGGCCAGGCCTTTATGCTCCCTCATCAATCATTCATGCATGTGGCCTCTCCTGCGAAGGGCACAACCTCATACAAGGCATCCCTCTGCGAGCCAAAAGCACTCCCAGACAACAGGGAGTATCTGGGTGGTACAACACAGGATCCATGCTACCCATTTTCTTCCAGTTGTTTCCCATCTCACTCAGAATAAACCCAGAGTCTTTATCATTTCTCTCTGACCTCATCTCCTACCACCCTTCCCTTCACTCACCCCCACAAGCCACATTAGGGACCTGGAAGTTTCTTGAACTTCCCCTTCTCCTACCTCTCACCAGTATACTCCTATCTCCAACACTTGCTATTTCTTCCGTCTGCAAAGTTCTTCCCCACAGATATCTACAGGGTTGGCTCCTTCATTTTACTCAGGTATCTGCTCAAAATTTGTTTCATCAGAGGGGCCTTCTCTCACTAATCTGTAGCAAATAGCACACTGCCCCTTCAGTCTGTTCCCTTATTTCAGTTTTTCTTTTTTAGCACTTAAATCATGACTTAATGTGGATGCGTGCGCACACACACACACACACACACACACATACACACTCACCGTCTGTCCAACTACCACCTCCACTTGGACATAAACTCCACAAAAGACAAGATTATTCGCCCAGCCGGGTGTGGCTCAGCGGTTGAGAGTTGACCCAGGAACCAAGAGGTCACCGGTTCAATTCCTGGTCAGGGCATATGCCTGGTTTCGGGCTTGATCCCCAGTAGGGGGTGTGCAGGAGGCAGCCGATCAATGATTCTCTCTCTCATCATTGATGTTTCTATCTCTCTCTCCCTCTCCCTTCCTCTCTGAAATCAATAAAAATACATTTTTTTTAAAAAAAGACAAGATTTTGTTTTTATTCACTGCCATATCCCCAGTGACTATAACAGTGCCTGGCATTTAGTATGTGCTCAATAAGTATTTGTTAACTACAATTATTTTGGGAGCAGAACAGTATTCCACAGTAAATAAGAGCTAAGGCATTGGACTGGAACAAACCTAGGCATTATTTGTGGTTATAAACTTATGAGCAGGGTAATGTAGGATATGTTATTTGCTCTCTCTGCATCTGAATTTTCTCAGTTGTAAAATGTAGATGATTATAATAGTAAATACATAATAGGCTTGTGTGAGATGTAATGGAATAATGTATATACAGCATCATTAAACACCAGATGGATAACACTGACAATCTAAAAATTACTGACCCCCGGTATTGCCGACAACAATCAAGGCTTAACTACAACAAGACTGCACACAAAGAACACTAGGGGGTGCACCAAGAAAGCATAAAAAAATGTGGAGACAAAGAAACAGGACAAAACTGTCAATGGAGGATATTGAGTTCAGAACCACACTTTTAAGGTCTCTTAAGAACTGTCTAGAAGCCGCCGGTAAATGTAGTGAGATCCTCAAGAAATCTAATGAGACCCTCGATGTTATGATAAAGAACCAACTAGAAATTAAGCATACACGGACTGAAATAACGAATACTATACAGACTCCCAACAGCAGACCAGAGGAGCACAAGAATCAAGGCAAAGATTTGAAATGCGAAGAAGCAAAAAACACCCAACTGGAAAAGCAAAATGAAAAAAGAATCCGAAAATACGAAGATAGTGTAAGGAGCCTCTGGGACAGCTTCAAGCGTACCAACATCAGAATTATAGGGGTGCCAGAAGATGGGAGAGACCAAGATATTGAAAACCTATTTGAAGAAATAATGACAGAAAACTTCCCCCACCTGGTGAAAGAAATAGACTTACAGGTCCAGGAAGCACAGAGAACCCCAAACAAAAGGAATCCAAAGAGGACCACACCAAGGCACATCATAATTAAAATGCCAAGAGCAAAAGACAAAGAGAGAATCTTAAAAGCAGCAAGAGAAAGAAACTCAGTTACCTACAAGGGAATACCCATACGACTGTCAGCTGATTTCTCAACAGAAACTTTGCAGGCCAGAAGGGAGTGGCAAGAAATATTCAAAGTGATGAATACCAAGAACCTACAACCAAGATTACTTTATCCAGCAAAGCTATCATTCAGAACTGAAGGTCAGATAAAGAGCTTCACAGATAAGGAAAAGCTAAAGGAGTTCATCACCACCAAACCAGTATTATATGAAATGCTGAAAGGTATCCTTTAAGAAGAGGAAGAAGAAGAAAAAGGTAAAGATACAAATTATGAACAACAAACATGCATCTATCAACAAGTGAATCTAAGAATCAAGTGAATAAATAATCTGGTGATCATAATAGAATCAGGGACATAGAAAGGGAATGGACTGACTATTCTTGGGGGGGAAAGGGGTGTGGGAGATGCGGGAAGAGACTGGACAAAAATCGTGCACCTATGGATGAGTACAGTGGATGGGGAGTGAGGGCGGAGGGTGGGGCGGGAACTGGGAGGAGGGGAGTTATGGGGGGAAAAAGTGGAACAAATGTAATAATCTGAACAATAAAGATTTAATTTAAAAAAAAACATAAAAATTACTTATAATTACAATGCCTAGCTCAATAGTTGGTCATCATTTTTTTCATTTATTATAAACATATGGAGTGATTTGTGGTTAGAGTTGTTTTTTATGAACCTGTGATTGTTTAAATTATGCAAATAAATTGTTCAATTCATCATTTTAGCGTGTGCCCCGTAGATAGCCCGGGCTGATTGATATATCATTCTTTTCAATCGGGAGAAATTTGTTTTATTTTATTTTTACATTAGAGATTTTCAACCCAACAAAAATTTTCATGTGTAGTGTTGGAGAATGTTTTCATTAAATCCAATGTGGGGAAAGGCAAATTCCAAAGGAATCTTGTGATTTCTTTTGCAGAAAAAAAAAAAAATCATCCTTTTGCAATCAGAATCATCATTCTATAATTGTTTTTGTAAATGTGGATGTATGCAAGCTTGAATTTCTGCAACTCTGTGGAAGGCCTTGCTGCAATGCTTCTTACAGTGTGTGTATATATTTACTACATAAAAGGCTCTTCGGCAATTTTACTGATGGTGAAAATGTAGGAGGGAAGTCAGAAAATACATGTGTAAGCTCTTGTCAATCTGCATACAGAAACAATTTAAAAACTTTAAATAAAAATATCTTCGCAGATTTAAATTGTTATTTCACGAATAGTTTTTAATGTAGTAAACGTTCCTCTGGGCAGTAACAGCAACAAAAGGAAGTATGAAGGACAGAGAGTGAGAAATAACTTTGAATGTCTCCTGGAGCCACCCCCCCCCCCATTAGCCTAAAAGCAGGGAGGTTTGCACTGTAAAGCGGGCGCAATACCCAGGTCAACCCCTATCATTCACTACAAGAGACACCCGCCCACCTAGATCGAAAAATCACTGCTTTTAAAGAGCTCGAAATACCAGCCCTCTCTCTAATGAAGTCTTACATTTTGCCATTCTGCGTGACTAATTAAGCTAGCTTTAAACAGCAGCAACAAGAGAACACTAGCGGATTCCTTGAACCGACAAGGAAAAACGCAGGCTTTCCGTTGACACGGGCATCCAATCGGCGCCCGCTTCTCAAAGGCCAATCACAGTTTGTCTTACATCGAGGCGCCGGGGAAAAGGAGCCGGAAGTGTCAGTCTCCCGGGTGATGCTGCCTGGTCACCTGGAGGGCTGTGCACTCCCGGGGCTGCATTCGTTACCTGAGCTCCAAGGGACAAGCAGTTCAGCCCTTCTCTGTGCTGGCTGGGTTTGCTTGTATTTGTTCCTAGTCACCGCTCATGTAATGCACTCCCTTAACCAGGAAATTAAAGCATTCTCCCGGAATAATCTCAGGAAGCAATGCACCAGGGTGACAACGCTAACTGGAAAGAAAATTATAGAAACGTGGAAAGATGCCAGAATTCATGTTGTGGAAGAAGTAGAGCCGAGCAGTGGGGGTGGTTGTGGTTATGTGCAGGATCTTAGCTTGGACCTGCAAGTTGGCGTTATTAAGCCATGGTTGCTCCTGGGTGAGTATATCGATTTGTCATTGAGTCCTTTGGTCATATTATGTTATCATTATTTACCTTAATAGATTGATAGTTTGTATTATCAGCTGTCCTGCCGAAAAAGTTAAAAGGTTTCCTTTTTTGGACACGGGACTTCCCTCAGCTACCTAGAGAAGTTTCTGCCCCCATAGAAAGTATAGATTCTAGTAGCACATAGCACCTGGTATTTGAATTTTAGGAAAAACTTTCTTCCTGTTTTTCTAACTCTGGAGAATAACACATTAATGTAGAGGGGGGTATTATTATAAAAGGATATAGTTTTTAAAAATCAAATGAAAAAAATGCTTTTATTAGGAAAAACTTCAAGTTTGAACCTAAAGTTATAGAATAGTACTTGAAATAGTCAAGTGCTTGCTTGCCTGCTCTGCTGTTACAAACCATGAGGAAGGCATGCTTCCTGTGACAACATCTGTCCATGGTGGCTGTTTATAGAATGTGAAGGAAAAGGTGGACTTTATTTTATAGCTATGAGTCTGATGGTTTTATGACTTTTTGCATTATGGAAAATACTGATTTTTCTATACAAAGATTAGTCCACAAATAACAAATGAAGCACAGTTATAAATGTATAAACTTGTTAGCTTGGCAAGAATATGGTACAATCGTCTTAAAAAATAGTCAACAATTTTTTCAAGTTAGTTTGAATTCTTTTTCATTTATGAATAGAGAAATTAAGAATTAGAAAGATTAATAATTTGTCAATTTTTATGCAGCCAAGCCATTGTGGAGTGAAAGCACTGGACTGGGAGTTAGAAATAGCCAGATACACACAGCATCTCACTCCTTTTAAAAACTCTGAAGTAGTGATCATCAGCTCCATTTTACAGATGGGATCTGGATTTAAGATCAGTTAAGTAGCCTGCACAAGGTTAAAACACTAGTATTTAATAGCTGGACATCAAGCTCAAGTCTGACTGACTCCTGCTCTCTGTGAACATAGAAGACTGCCTCAGGGAGTCCAGCTTTTCAGCCCTGCTGTGCCTCTAACTTAACTAGATGAACTAGTGCCAGTCATTTATCCTCTCTGGTCCTCCTAAACGCCATCTGTAAAGCTGAAGTAACAGTATCTGCTTATCTCATAGGGTTGTTCTGAGGTTGTTGTAAAAGGGCTTTTGTGTTGTACGTGTATCTGTTTGTGTGTGGACGATTTTTGAAACAAACCAATTGCAGTATACATATGAGTTGTGATTGTGTTGTGTATTGTATGAATTGTTACATGAGCTATCTTTAAATTCACCAAATAAATATCTCCAACTAGTTTGTGCAGCAGTGAAAAATTAAGTGGGTTTATATAGCTAGTCTGGAAACTTCACCCAGGACTTGCACACCTACGAAAGGATATATATCCAGGCACATTTTTCAGTTATTTGGCTTCCATTATAGTAATAATGGTTTAACATTATTGGAGAATTTTAAATTTTGCTTATTGATACTTTTTATCTAGACGTATCCAAGGGTACAATCAAGGTAGTCTTCTCATATTGGCATTGGGATCCTTCCCAGGATCCTGGGAGAGTTCTGGAGGGGCTTGTGAAACTGGTACCTTATGTGGTCCCCTCTCTGAACCAGGAAATGGGATTTTTTCATCAGGCACAACCTCCTGTCTTCTGAGAGGAAACAGGACCTTTTCCTGCTTAGTTACAAGTGCCTCATTCCTGAGGGACCTTGGATGGTTAAATCTAAAGTTCTTCCGCATGAATGATGCAGGGGTTGTTTCTGACCAGACTAGGTTTCTTTTTGGAGATGGGGGTTGTTTCTAAGTTGCCTCCAACAGCTTCTTTCACCTCTTCAAAACTAGACAACTCCAATCCAGCACTACCTGCCAATTAACTTTTGTTTTTGGTGGAGAATAAAGACAATGGAGAGCTAACTATAATGCATATATTTGTATAAAATATAATCTGTCTTTCTAAAATATAAGTTTAAAATATATTCTGTCTTTTAAAAATATAAACTGTCTTTTACAGTTAGTTCCGAAATTCAAACAAGCTTCTACCTTTCAAAAATCTCACATAGGCCCTTGAACTATCTGACAGGTTGCTAAAAGATGTTAGTGAGAATTTTTGTCCTAGGCTTTGCAGATTATATTTTTACAACTTTTTAAAGGACTTTTCTTCAATTGAACTTCATTTGTAAAAGTCGAAAATTTTGTCCTAGCTGGTGTGGCTCAGTTAGTCAGTTCCCGATCAGGGCATATGCCCAGGTTTTAGGCTCGATCCCCAGTGTGGGGCATGCAGGAGGCAGCCAATCAATGATTCTCTCTCATCATTGGTGTTTTTCTCTCACCCACATTCACTTTCTCTCTGAAATCAATAAAAAAAATATATTTTAAAAAAGGATACTAAATTTGTATCAACATACTTATATTCTGGAAGTCACTTTCAAAATATGGCAGACAACTCTGAAATATAATAGCTGTTCCTTTTGGTGTGTGTGTGTGTGTGTGTGTGTGTGTGTGTGTGTGTAATGGAAATGATCAAAGTATCCAGCTTTGATAAATATAATAATGACAGTTTAGGGTGAAAATAGGAAAGAATTTCTAGTGCATGTTTCTTTCTCTCTTTCTTTTTTGTAAGGACTTGTCAAAGTAGAATTATTATTTAAAAAATGAATACATGTTAAACCATCATATTTCAATTAAATTTTTTCATCCCATTTCCCCCCTCTAGAGATGGTAAGGACTTCTGATAGAGAGCTGAGAATTTTTTAAATTATGGACTATTTCAAATGCATAGAAAATTTCAGACAATACTATAACAGGCAGTTGTGTATCCACCATTCAGCTTTAACAAATGTTAATATTTTGATAGGCTAACTTTTAAGCAAAATAAAGCTCAGTGAGGAGCCTGTGAACTTTGTATTACCAAGAGAATATTGACCAACCAGCCCACTTACTGGCCTTTCAGCTACCTAAAACCATGTCATAGAAGCTGGCAGATTTCCCCATTAGGTAAGGTAAGAAAAACATTATTTATGGAAATAAAACCTAATTCAGGAAAGTATATATTTGAATAATAAATATCCTATTTTTTCATTGTATATATTTTTTCACTTAATTTTAATGAGTTATTCACTTGTAAGAATTTGCTTATTAACTAGAGTCCTTTTCCAAGTGTGGGAAATCTGGAAAGCAACTTTGACAGGAAGAAACTGTAAAAGGGTACAGTGCTAGTGGTGCACAGAATGTGGGTGGAATTCCATAGACCAGCAGTGCTTGCTTTAATCTACTGGGTGTTCCCAAACCAGCTGGTACTAAGTCTTTTTAAAGATATTCTTTTTTTAAATTTCTAAACAAATATTTTTTTGTAAAAAATACAAATGAGCAGAAAGAAGAAAAAAATCACCTGTAACCCCACTTTTAACATTTTGTTCTATATACTTCCTGTCCCATTTTAAGCATACATATTTTTTGTTATTACAAAAATGGATGATGGTATATTATAACTTGCTTTTATTACCTCATATACTGGGAATATATTTCCATGCCCTATCTAATATCTGTTTATATTTCACTACACAATTGAACCATCTTTTATTTAACCCAATCCGTATTACTGGATTTTTTTTAAAAAAAAAACCTAGATTAAAAACAGCCTATTATTGGGTTGTTTGTTTTATTTTTGTGGTATCACAAACAATACTATGATGAACATCCTGATAGCTGATCTTTGTAACATCCAGAACTTTTAGGACAAATTCCTAGAAGTGGGAAATCACAGTCCAAGCGTATACACAGATGAATATTTTTATAGCTATCACCAAATTGTCTTTCAGAAAGTTGGAATGAGGTCCTCCCAAGTTGTTGTTTTTAAAATAAATAAATCCTATATAATAAAAGAGAAACATGGTAATTAGCCGTAACTTTGCTACCCTTCCCATTGGCTAATCAGGGCGATATGCAAATTAACTGCCAACCAAGATAGTGGCCGGCAGCCAGGCTACTGACATGAACAGGAGGCTTGCTTGCTCCAGTGACGGAGGAAGCCAATGTTCCCCGTTCCCTGCCTGCCGCTGCCGGCCTCTCAGCTGCTCTCTAAGAAACATTGTTACAAATATAGAAGCTAAACAAAACCCCAGAAACCTGCTTTCAGCCGGCAGGGATCTCAGAGCTGGAGTCGCAACAAAGTTTCAAATACAGAAGGTAAACAAAGCCCAGAAACCTGCTTTCAGCAGCCGAGGTCTCAGAGCTAAATCCGGCTCTCAGATCCAGTGACAGCCATAGAACGTAAATAAATCCCAGAATAAAAAAAAAGGAAAAAGGAGAGGTTGGGAGCTTCAGTCACCTGCCAGCCTGAAAACGGCCCTCAGCCCTTCACCCAGACTGGCCAGGCACCCCAGTGGGGACCCTCACCCTGAAGGGGGTGTGACCACCTGCAAACAGCCATCATCCCCTCACCCAGGCTGGCCAGGCACCCCAGTGGGGACCCCCACCCTGATCCGGGACACCCTTCAGGGCAAACCAGCTGGCCCCCACCTGTGCACCAGGCCTCTATCCTATATACTAAAAGGGTAATATGCCTCCCAGCACTGGGATCAGCAGAGCCACGAGGCCTCCTGGCCCCTGGAGCAGCGTGACGGGGGCAGCGCCCAAACCCCCTTATCGCCCTGCCACTCTGTGTGTGACAGGGGGCAGGGCCACAACCTCCCTATCTGCTCTGCTCTGTTCGTGACTGGGGAAGGCACCCCAACCCCCTGATTGGCCCTGCTCTGTGTGTGACAGCGTGCGGCGCCCCAACCCCCCCATGGGCCCTGCTCTGTGTGTGACGGGGTGGAGCTGCAACCTCCCCATTGGCCCTGCCCTGAGTGTGACAGGGGGGAGTGCCCCAACTCCCTGATCGGCCCTGCTCTGTGGGTGACAGGGGGTGGCGCCCCAACCTCCCCATCGACCCTGCCTTGAGTGTGACAGGGGGCAGCGCCCCAACCCCCCAATCGGCCCTACCCTGAACGTGACTGAGGGTGGCATCACCACCTCCTGATCGGCCCTGCTCTGTGCATGACAGGGGGGAGCTCCCCAACCCCCTGATCGGCCCTGCTCTGTGCATGACAGGGGGGAGCTCCCCAACCCCCTGATCAGCCCTACCCTGAGCGTGACTGAGGGTGGCATCACAACCTCCTGATCAGCCCTGCTCTGTGTGTGACAGGGGGCAGCGCCCCAACCCCCTGATCGGCCGGCTCTGTATGTGACGGGTGGCACCACAACCCCCTGATCCACCCTGCTCTGTGCGTGACGGGGTGGCGCCCCAACCCCCCAATCGGCCCTACCCTGAGCGTGACTGAGGGTGGCATCGCAACTTCCTGATCCGCCCTGCTCTGTGCATGACAGGGGGCAGCGCCCCAACTCCCCAATCGGCCCTGCTCTGAGCCCGACCAGGAGCTGCGGGGCAGACACCTAGGGTTTGGGCCTGCCCTCTGCCACCCAGGAGCGGGCCCAAGCCAGCAGGTCTTTATCTCCCGAGGGGTCCTAGACTGCGAGAGGGCACAGGCCGGGCTGAGGGACACCCCCCCCACCCCCCCGCCAGTGCTCAAATTTTTCTGCACCGGGCCTCTAGTAAATAAATAAATAAATAACAGAATTGTTGCAAAAATTGGATAAAAAGTCAGGATGATTATGTTCATGTTCAAGGTGATATGACTTATTTCTTATAGGGTCACAAGATGCTGCTCATGACCTGGATACACTGAAAAAGCACAAGGTAAAAAAAATATATATATATATATATATATGTTTACTGAGGATAGTAATACAAAGCAGAGGTGTGAAGAGCTATAGGAGACAAAGTGTTATGGGACCAGAAGGAATAGACTACTGAACTTGCAGTCCCTTTGCCCTGAACTAAGTATGGCCTACTCTGTCATAAGGTCTCAGTTGAAAAGTAATACCTTCAGAAAGGCCTACCCTGACTCATGTTGCCGCCTCCCAACTCGCCGCATTGCCTCATTTGAATTCTTTCAAAGAATGTATTCTCATCTCAAAATCTTCTTTTAAGAGCAAGGGTCTTACTCCTTGCTCATGTCTGTATCTCCTGAACCTAGAAAGGGGCCTAGCACTCATTTACTTCATGGGTGAGAGGCAGGGTAGCATTCTTTTCGATACTCCCTGCCTCTCCCAAATCACTTTGTTCCACCCTCCAGTTGCTCTTGCCTGGCCGGTGTTGCTCAGTGGTTGAGCATCAACTCATGAACCAAGAAGTCATGGTTGGATTCTTGGTCAGAGCACGTGCCTGGGTTTCAGGTTCGATTTCCCAGTAGGGGGCTTGCAGGAGGCAGCTGATCAATGATTCTACCTCTCCCTCCTCTTTCCTCTCTGAAACTAAGATGCAGCCTGACTGGTATGGCTCAGTGGTTGAGTGTCGACCAATGAACCAGGAAGTCATGGTTCGATTCCCAGTCAGGGCACATGCCTGGGTTTTGGGCTTGATCCCCAGTAGGGGGTATGGAGGAGGCAGCTGATCAATGATTCTCATCATTGATATTTCTACCTCTCTCTTCCTCTCCCTTCCTCTCTGAAATCAATAAAAAGATTTTCTTATTTTTTTATTTTTTATGTATTTATTTATTTATTTTAGAAACTAAGACATATGCTAAGAAATAACAAATACAATGCCAAGCATGTTAGGACAAGAAACAGTGACTAATTTGTCTTGTCTGTGTAGCCTTTGGATTCTCTTAAAGGACTTTCCATGGCTCCTTCCATATGCTTGGTGGGCTCTAGGAAAGGGGCTTGAATGCATATATGGAGTAGGAGGTTGCTTATGTGAACCATTTGAAAGAAAATCTGTCATAGCCATCCCATGTTTCACCCACACTAATTCATCAGAGCCTTTGGGTTTGATATTTTTTAAAAGCTCACCAGGTGATTCTAATGTGCATCCACACTGGAGAACCATGTACTTACAAAGAGGAAATAATTATCAAAAGGGAAGTTTGTGCTGCTGACACAAGTCTCTTAAGTTTTTTATGTGGACATCCATTGTCTGATTAAACAAATATTTTAAGTACTTTCTGTGCCAAGGTCACTGCTCATTCACAGTGCTTACTTATAATAGTGAGTAAGCGCCCTTGCCAGTTTGGCTCACTGGGTAGAGCGTCGGCCTGTGGACGGAAGGATGCTGCATTTGGTTCCGGTCAAGGGCACATGCCTGGGTTGTGGGCTCAATCCCTAGCCGGGGGGCTTGCAGGAGGCAGCCGATCAGTGATTCTCTCACATCATTGATGTTTTTATCTCTCTCCCTTCCTCTCTGAAATCAATATAAATATATTTGGGGGTGGGGGTGGCCGGGGAGAGGTCAATGGGGGAAATAGGAGACTCATGTAATACTTTAAATAATAAAGAATTTAAATTTTGCCCTAACCGGTTTGGCTCAGTGGATAGAGCGTCGACCTGCGGACTGAAGGGTCCCAGATTCAATTCCGGTCAAGGGCATGTACCTTGGCTGCGGGCACATCCCCAGCCGATCTATGTTTCTCTCTCATCGATGTTTCTAACTCTCTCTCCCTCTCCCTTCCTCTCTGTAAAAAATCAATAAAATATATTTTTTAAAAAAGAATTTAAATTTAAAGAAATAATAATAATAGTGAGTAAGCTAAACATTCTCCCTACCCTGGTGGAGTTTCCAATACAGTGAAGGAGACGAACAGTCTCTAAGAGGTAAGGGTTATAATGGGAAAAGTAGAGAGTGTTATGAAAATATATAGAAATAGCACCTCGGTGAGGGATGAAACATCAGATCAGGCTTTCTTGAGGAAATATTAAGTACACTTCATGCTTAAATTGTGTATTCTTGTTACAATCTCAACATCCCAGCCTCTTTTTAATTAACCTACTTCATGAGAATTTTAAAAAATCATCCTTTTTTTTTTCCCCTCTTTAAGGTGACTCATATTCTCAATGTTGCATATGGAGTTGAAAATGCTTTCCTCAGTGACTTTATATATAAGAGCATTTCTATACTGGATCTGCCCGAAACCAATATCCTGTCTTATTTTCCAGAATGTTTTGAATTTATTGAACAAGCAAAAATGAAGGTAAGTTTGGTTTAGATCCAAAGTTCTTCAGAAGCAGAAATTTTAAAATATGGGTCCATTACTTAGTTTTTATTCTATTTGTAGTGAGTATGTAAAGAACCATTATGAAATCTCCTCTTCAACAATATTTCATGAATTCTTAAAACTATTTAGTTCTCTAATTGCTCTTTTCTCAATGTTATATTCATTTTTAAAATTAATTTCTCCTCTTCCTATACCCGTGTATATATGTACTTAGATTTCCTCAGACAGTGTATAACCCACCTGCCACTGATCAATTTGTAAGCTACTCAAGTGGACTGTAGGATAGAGGTAGCTCTAGTCCTGTTAATGTATTTATGAAAATTAATATGCATTTATTTTTGTGGCCACAGTAGGGATTGTGAATCTGTGCATTTTAACAATAGAATTTTAGGGTGCTCTAAGGACTGAATGGGTATTGCTTTTCTGAGATTGTATGAAAATGCTGATAAGAAGCTGTTCATTGGGTGTCTGGCTATAGAAGACCAACTAATGGTATAATACTTAGATCTTGGTACTGGATCCAAGTCAACACGCTGACAGGCTGGGCTTCTGCTTTGGTTGTTACCCATAATTCGACTGAAATCACATCATTTTTAATCAGCATGTAATTCTTACAAACTTTATGTGAGATGAGTAGATGGGAATGTAGAAACACTTACAGAGAAAAGCTAACTCTCCAGGAACACCTGATTATTAATGACAGTTAACATTAGACTCCAGTTTAATTGAATTTTGTCTAATGATCTCCTTTCTGCCTTTTCCATCCCTTTCTCCCTCCTCTCCCTTTCTGTCTCTCTCTCAAATCAATAAAAACATATTTTTTAAAAAGTTCATTTGAAAGTTTTTATCAGATATTATTACACTATGATTTTAAAATATCTTTAGTCTCATCAAAATGAACTATTGTACAAAGTGACAAAAGTTTCATATGTGTATAGTGAATATTTGTGTTTTGCTTTTCTTGTACAAAAAGTTAATATCTGGAAATGACTTAAATATATATACACACTAGAGGCCTGGTGCATGAAATTCGTGCACTGGGGGGTTGGGAGAGGGGGGTCCCGCAGCCTGGCCTGTGCCCTCTCGCAGTCCAGGAGCCCTTGGGGAGCAGGCCTAAGTGGTCAGTTGAACATCCTTAGTGCTGCCGCAGAGGTGGGAGAGGCTCCTGCCACTGCCACTGCACTCACCAGCCTGTGAGCTCAGCTTCTGGCCGAGCAGTGCTCCCCCTGTGGGAGCACACTGACCACCAGGGGGCAGCTCCTGCATTGAGCGTCTGTCCCCTGGGATCAGTGTGCATCATAGCGACCAGTTGTTCCACCGTTCAGTCGATTTGCATATTAGCCTTTTATTATATAGGATAAGAAAACAATTGAAATTGTGTTTTTGATATGAGGATTTTCAAAATATTAACTAATTTTGTTGTGGGTCACTTGGATTTCTTGAAATGAGATGCACTTGCAAATTTGTTACGACAGATCTAGGCAAGGAATTTTGCAACGGATTTATGAATCTGAGAAAACTGCTTTGCAAAAGTAAACTAAGTCAATGAGCTATAAACATAGTATTGCTAATATATGCTTTGGGTAGAGAGTTTTTAGTTCTAAGTTTTGTTTTTTCCCCCTTCCTCTGTTTCAATCTTTTACCAAAAGAAGAATCAGGAAATTAAGTAACTAAAATGTCTAGTTCTGTAGTGTGTCCCACAGTTCACTACATTTCATTCAGAACATTAACCTTTTAAAAGCCTGAAACAAGCCAACCTGTATCAGTGGTGTTCCATCAGATCTATCACATTCATTATTAATGCAATATTACCCCCATCAGCATTGGTCTTACACTGTGTCTCTTTTCACTTACAAAGTATCATTTTCAAGCTACTTGAAACGTTATTCATTTATTGACCTCATGCTGGTGTCTAGTTACCTTTTCTACTTCACATTGTCATGAGCTATTTGTGTCATTTTACTACATCATAAGTTTAGCTTATTTTTTTAATTTTTAATATTTTCCATTACCATTTATCCCCCCTATATCCTCCTACACCTCAACCCCCCCCCCCCCCGCAATCACCAGACTGCTGTCCAACTTCCCTCCAGAATATATCTAAAGGTAGAAAATTGTTTTCCTTGCTGATCATTTTACACAGAGATTTCCAAACTAATGCCACCATCTTTATGGGAACACTCTGTGTACATGGAATATCTCAGGCTTTCTGTTTAGTTTATGATTATGTTTTCTTCATTAAGCTTGTATGTGTACTTTACTGGATTATTTCAGTTTAACAAAGGATACTGTTTCAGAATTCCAAAGACCTCATCAAAGCACTTCAATCCTAGCAGTTGGAAAGAGGAGGTGTTGGTTGATCGATTGATTAGTTTTTCCATTCTTTCCTTACAATGAATTGTATTTTGATAATTGACCCCAGCACTGCCCCGCCAGCCACCTTCTAATTGATTTCCTTTCAATGTGTACAAATAGGTGTACCGGGCCTCTGGTTTTTTATAATTTTTAATAGTATAAGAATGTACTACTGATTTAATAACCTTTCTTAAATTAATAATGAAGAGTTTTGTTTGATTTTTATTGCAGGATGGAGTGGTTCTAGTCCATTGCAATGCAGGGGTTTCCAGGGCAGCTGCAATTGTGATAGGCTTCCTGATGAATTCTGAAGAAATCTCATTTGCCACTGCTCTTTCTTTGGTGAAAAATGCAAGGCCTTCCATATGTCCAAATGCTGGCTTCATGGAACAGCTCCGTACATACCAAGAGGGCAAAGAAAGCAATAAGTCTGACAAAATACAGGAATTAGAAGGAGACAACAGTTCATGAGTTACATTCTAGCAGATGATGGACAACTAGTTTCTGAATTGGCTTCTATAACCACCTTTCCCCTTTTTGTAGACTAATAAAAACTTCCTTTTCTCTTTTTTTTTTTTTTTTTGTGAAAATGAAGGTCAATTGATTGTCCTGAGATAGCATATAAATAATTTTTTAAATTATATCATGTTTTCTTTGATATTAAGTGTGATTAAATGCTTATTTGATTTGCTAAGGGAGAATAACAATGTATTACCAATAATTGATTTCTGTAGAAGAAAAAATGCTTAAATTTAAAAATCTGTGTTAGAGCATGGAAAGGTTAAATCAGTGATTAAGACTTTTCTATTCCAGCAACTGTATCCAGGAAGGAAAAAACTTGAAATGCTACTTGACTTACCATTTCAGAAGGAGATAAATTTCTTCATAAATAATTTAAGATTAAAAACCAATATCGTGCCCTAGCTGGTTTGGCTCAGTAGATAGAGCATCGGCCTGCAGACTGAAGGGTTCCAGGTTCAATTCCAGTTAAGGGCACATGCCCGGGTTGCCGGCTCAATTCCCAGTAGGGGGCGGGCAGGAGGCAGCCAATCAGTGATTCTCTCTCACCATTGATGTTTCTATCTCTTCCTTCTTCTCTGAAATCAATAAAAATATATATATTAAAAAAAACAACAACCAATACTGTAAACCTTCCAAAAGTGGTAACCAAAATGTGAAGGTTTACACAATATTTACATAGTGGTTACAGTATTCACAAAATTTTTATGTCCTTTTGTACCCACTTTTTATTTTGATTTTTAAAATTTAATTATATACCCTGCATTTATTTATGTTTTTGTGTAGATTTTTTCTCTTACATTATTGTGAGCTTATGGTTCTTTAATTAGGTGATCTAGTCTCTTGCATTGTGTGTTTTTCATCTTGGGTCCCTAGCATTCTGTTTTTTGGGTCCCAGGCATAATTTTTTTATCTTCTTAGATCTGTGGAAAAACATTTTGTACTGAAAATTTGTTTTTTAGTTGTCATTTGTTCAATGATCTGTTTTTTAGTTCAATATCCTACTAGATAACGTATTTTAAGGAAACAAGGATTATGGCTTTATAAGAAATTTTAAATATATTGTTAGAAAGCCTAAAATTATTTATAATGTTACCTCTGGCCAGAGGCTTTGAATGGTTTGTTTTTAAAAAATAAAGTCTCGCCGAAACCGGTTTGGCTCAGTGGATAGAGCGTCGGCCTGCGGACTGAAAGGTCCCAGGTTCGATTCCAGTCAAGGGCATGTACCTGGGTTGCGGGCACATCCCCGGTGGGGGATGTGCAGGAGGCGGCTGGTCGATGTTTCTCTCTCATCGATGTTTCTGACTCTCTATTTCTCTCCCTTCCTCTCTGTAAAAAATCAATAAAATATTAAAAAAATAAATAAATAAAGTCTCCATATTGAAAAGGCTCACCTCCACATTATAAATTTGCTTAAAGATATTCTTTGACTTATTCAAAATAAAATGTACTTAAAATTAATATAATTATAAAATGATTTATTCAATAGCTTTCAAGCAACCTTTCATGACTTAGAAAATATCATAGCCATTAAGATTTTATTAAGAAAGTCGGCTCTTCTTAAATACATATTCTAGAGAGCTAGTATACTGCCATATGTGAGTTGGAAAGTGCTCATTGAGCACAGCTGTGCATTTGAGAAAGTAGGCCTTCCTGTGCTGCCAGGAGCAAACAGACGTGATAAATGCAAATTATGTTTCGAGATTGCTTATAGCTTGATAAGATGCTATCACGTGCAAAACTATGAACTCTGTTTCTGTTGAGAAGCAGTATAAATGTAATCAACCTACAGTGAGTTGTCTGAAGCCAACCAAGGCAGACAGAATCCTCTTAAGTATGAGACTGATGTCTCTGTAGTCAGTATTGTTGAGGGTTTGCAGGGTGAACCTTTTCCATTCACATGAAAACATTTATTTAAACACATTTTCTTTTGCTAGGTGCTATTTAGTTTTCAGCCATTAAATGTTGTAACCTGAAGCCTGAACAGAACTGGTTCATAATGCGTAGTGTATTACTTATGTCTGTATTTTGTGTGCTTAGCTGTTGCCTGTAGTGATCTGGTTATGGTGCAAGCTCATATCTTCTGTATCATCTATAGAAGTGTTTTGAGCATCTGTTTTATTTTATCTTAAATGATGGTAGTTTGCTATATCTAAAATAGATCAACAAATGTAACTCACTCTTTTAAATTAGGGGTACTATGGAAGGCAGTGATGGGAAATATGTATATAGTATGTTTATTGTGTTTCCTATGGATATAAGTCACTCTGTCACACCTGATCATTTATAAAAAAGAATGTTACCATTATAATTCTTTATCTCATGTATTATACATTTAAAAATGTATAACAAATATAGATCTGTTTTGAAGGAAAGGGAATAATATTTTAAGGAGTTTTAACCTCTATTTTAAAATAGAATTTTCTACCATTTTTTAAAGGAAAGAGGAAATGAAAGTATCATTTGTTTTTAAACATTGGAAAGAAATAATAGAGCCTTCCTAGCAACTTGAGAAAGATGAGCAGAAAAATGGTACTGGGATATATGATAAAATTCTGTTTATTTTAAGTTAATATTTTTTGAATGTTTTGCTGACTTTGTGCTTTAATATAAGTTTGTGATGTCACATAGTTTGAACTGAAAACCACTAAATATTTAAAATTTTGGAAAACTGAAGAAATCTTTTTCTTAAGTTCCTTTGGACAAAATTTAGACCATTATATTAACTAAAAGATTTCAGAGGATATGGAGTATAGTATTTGAAAATTGTTATTGCAGCTTGGCCTGTGTGGCTTAGTGGTTGAGCATGGACCCATGAACCAGGTCATGGTTGGATTCCGGTCAGGGCTCATGCCTGGGTTGCGGGCTTGGTCCCCAGTGCAGGAGGCAGCCAATCAATGATTCTCTCTCATTGATGTTTCTCTCTCTCTCCCTCTCCCTTCCTCTCTCTGAAAGCAACATATTTTTCAAAGTTGATTTTTCTGCACAAAGGATCCTGAACATCTTTAATCACCCAATAGTTATTTAAGAATTTAAACCAGAAGATTTTGAAGTTTTATATTCTTGCAATACATACAATGGCATTTGCAGTTAACAAATTTGTGGTTGTTTCCATTGATATACTTTTAAAATAACGTAAACTTTTCTATTTCAAGTGAAGCTTGACTTATTTTGTAGCTGTATTTATAATGTACTCTTTATTGTTCCCAGGTATTGAAATACTTTAATAAAATAATAAATTGTATTATTTTCCCTTAATACTTTTATTTCTTTGAGGTTATTTGTTTTAAAAGATTTAACAACTGTTGTCATATTCTGGGTTCAAGTATCTGTTGACAGGACACAAAATTATACACTTTGCAATATAAATGTTTAAGTTCTATAAAGATTTATTTGCTCCAGCCACTTTAAGAAATGAAAAGCTAAAGTAAGATATTATCATTGGCATTACAGTGGATAAATAGGCATTGAAAATACAATAGAACATCCTAGTATTTTAAGTCAGGAGAAGATGCTGAATTATTCTCAAGTTAAACTACTTGAAAATTCTAACCATGACATCATTGAGATAAGTCAGACATCATCCAGCACCCACCTCCCACTTCACACATCATTACTTCTCTGACCTACTCATTGCCCACTGCTTTCTCCCTCGCTCTCCCTGTTTGAACCAAACTGGCCTCTTGGCTGTGCATTCCTTGAAAATGCATAATCAAGGTTCCACTTCATTATCTGCTGTTCCCTCTACCTGGGACACTTTCCCCCAGAAACATCAAGTGTTACCTTCTTAGTAAAGCCTTCTCTAATCACCTTGTTTAAAATTGCTCCCATCTCTAACATTTTTATCCAGTTTTCTTGTTTTATATATGGCATAGCCCTAATTATCACCAAAATTCTATATACTTATTTTATTGTTTTCCTCATCAAAACTTGGGCTCCCATGAGGATTTTGGTATAGATAAACATCATTTACTGTGATGTTTATCTATACCAGGTGTATCCTATAGTAGGCATTCAAAAAATTGCTTATTAGAAGGGAGGGAGGATGAAAGAAAAAAAAATTGATGCATTCCTCCCCAGGTTATATAAGTTTTGATGTTACTTTTTCACTTTCAGTAATAAGAACCATTTAATTGAGTAAAAGATAACAGGCGAATCAGCAGCTAAACTGATGCTTCTTTTGGTATTTGGCTGCCCCCTTTCTGCCAGTTGTTTACTGTAATAAAATGATTAGGAAAAAACATGTTTCCAAATATAATATTTATTTTAATTTATAAAGACATAGCTTTGGTCATTATTTATAGAGATCAGATAATGCAAATTACAATTAGTGGATTTGTATATTTTGGACATTCCTACCCTCCTGCCTCAGTCTGTTTGGGCTGTTATAATGGAATACCACAGACTGGGTGACTTATAAACAACAGAAATTTATTTCTCAGAGTCTGGAGGCTGGGAAGTCCAACATCAAGGCACCAGCAGATTTGGTGTCTGGCGAGAGCCGGCTTCCTGGTTCACATATGGTAGTCGTGTTGCTGTGTCCTCACATGGCTGAGGAGGTGCCCTGCCCAGGGATCGAACCCACAACCTTCTTGGTGCATGAGACAACACTCCAAGCAACTAAACCTTTTTAAAAGGTTCTTTTGCTTGGCTAGATAAACATTTATATAGAAATTCCTTCATTGGTGAACCTTTCTTGCGACCTTAATTCTAAAAAGGGAATTGCTGGGTGTGGTGGGCTGAATGATAGCCCTCAAAAGATGTTCCCATGCTAACCTCTGGATCCTTTATGAATGTTTGCTTACACAGCAAAGGCTCATTTATGATGTGATTATTTACTTAATCACCACCACTAGACATTGGAATGTAAGATTATCCTGGATTGTATGAGTAGGCTCTAAATGTAATTACTAATAATGTCCTTCTAAGAGGGAAGCAGAGGAAGATTTTACTCACAAGGAGGCCATGTGATGACAGAAATAGAGAGAAGCAGTGTCAGAGACATAGATGCTACTCAGCTGGCTTTGAAGGGGGAGGACAGAGCCTCTAAGAGCCAGGAAATATGGTTAGCCTCCAGAAATTAGAAAAGGCAAGAAAACATTCTCTCCTGGAGCCACCAGAAAACACCAGTCTTGCTGACACCTTGAAATTAGTCCCATAAAACTCATTTCAGATTTCTGGCACCCAGAATTGTAAAAGATAAATTTGTGTTGGTTTGAGCTGCCAACTTTGAGGTAATTCAGTATGACCTCATCTGAACTTGATTACATCTGCCAAGACTCTATTTCCAAATAAGGTCACATTCACAGGTACTGAAGGTTAGGGCTTGAACATATCTTTTGGGGACACAGTTCAACCCATACACCTGTAAAAAAAAAAAAAAAAAGAGTCAATTCCTCTAAGTGGTTTTAAATTTTAATCTTTGGGAACTTTCCGTTTATCGCTGGAACTGTTACTGCCTCACTGAAATTACAAAATTCTTGCTGGACTTGGATTTCAGGAAATCCCAGAGGAAACAGTGAGGGAGGATGGGTGGGTTATTTTGAGGATAATCAGTTTGGTATGAACCAGAGAACATCCCACAATATATACACGTAGCACATCGCTTTTATAAAGTTAGCAAGTGAGTAAAACTAAGCAATTTATTTTTGCACGCACATACATAGAATATGTGTGTGTGTGTGATATTCGTATACGCTCTAAAGAAAAGCAGAAAGTTGGGGCGGGGAGGTTAGGACAGTCGGGATCCTACGGGGAGGATTCCGCGGTGCGGTGGGCGCCTGGGTGTTTGTTGACTGTTAGCTCCCATTATTTCCTCTCTTTTGCATTAATTACCCTATTTTGTATGTAAGAAAACAGCAAGCACCAATTATGCTCTATTGTAAAATTGCGTCTATATAACACAACATTTTAAAAAATGGCATAGCGACGGTAGCAAATATGCGCGGAGAATGAGCTTCACGGACTAAGCCCAGAAAACGACATTGGGAAGGGCACCAACTGCTTCTCCAAGCCAACTTTTCCAGGTGCTGACCGATGACAGAGTCTTGGGGAAGCTCACGTTAGGTAAGAAACCACGAATAACAGGACTCGCGCGTCTCTGAAACTCAAACACCAAACATCAGGAGACGCAGGGCGTGAGCAGAAGCATCCCGAGAACCGTAGTTCCCACGCAGGTTCCCACCTTCCCAGGAGATGCTGGGAGATGCTGAGTCTGCGCAGAGACCTTTGCCCCATTCCAAAAGGACGGCTCTGGCGCCCGGAGCGTCTGAGCGGCGCACATCCGGAAGTGACGTCACTCCGTCAGGCAGCGCGCCCCTACCCGCGGGAGACTTTCCGCCATTTTTTGAAAACCGGGAGGGTCCGGAGCGAAGTGTAGCCGCCGCCGCCGCGATGGCAGCCTTTGCCGTGGAACCCCAGGCAACCACGTTGGGTAAGTGAAAAGCTGCCCTTCCTCGCTGGCACTGCGATCCCCGCCGCAGGCCTGGAAGCGGGCAGAACTGAAAGGCCGGAGCCGTCAGGCTCTCGCCTGCTAGTTTCCGTCTCGAAGGGGGAGCCCTCGGGCCGCCCGTTTTGTGCCCTCTTCACGGCAGCCCGCCGGACGTGCAGGTACCTGAGACACCCACCCCCCGCGTCCTAGACAGGATCCGGGCATTGTCTGTAGGAAGGGACCTACCCGCCTACACGTGGGTGGGGGTGGGCGGTGCCCCGCGGTGTGGTTGCCTAGCACCGCTCCTGGGTCGCCTGCGCTTGTTGTTCCTGCTGGATTTCACCCCTCTCCTGGCCTTTGCCGGGGACTCTGTTTGATGAAAGGAGCTTGAGTCGTGCGACGGTAATAAACCAGACGATGGCACCCATCGAGATGTGGCCTTAACAAAGGAAGCCCGGAGTTCGCACCTTATTCCCGGCCTTCGTCTTGGGAAAGGGGCCCAGTGTTGTAGGTCTTTTCCTCAGGTCAATCAAGTAATGAATTTTTAAAAGTTTATTCCCATTGCGGAAATATGTCGTTTAAAAAAATCTAAACTCCCACAGGATGTCGATTTCCTTTTTGTCTGCTGAGTTTGGGGACTTGTGAGATCTGTGGAAATTTTTTAAACCGTTTACTATAGAGACATTCGAAAATTAGGTTACAAACTTTCTGAGTTTGGAAAGAGAGTAAGCGTGTTATGCTTCTGCAGAATGAGTTTTTGTGGGGGTGTTTTGTTGTTTTAGATTGGAATGGTATATAATGCTTTGCATGTTATTGCAAAATAAGTTTCTTTTTAGAATAGAGTAACGTGAACTGTTTTAGTATTAGTCATAAAAAACTAAGTGTATAATAGTGCAAATACGTACTCTGCTACATTTAGATTTATGTACAGGTGTTGGCCTCCGTATTTGTGTTTTGCATTATGTTAGAGGTCAGAAAACTGTTCTAGTTCTACAGTTTTCTACTCAAAAAAATTTTCGGAGTGCAAATTTCTTGGGGTTACAAATGTGAATAAACCAAACCCTTCCCTGTTTATTGTCTAATCAGAGATCTGACATTAGCTGATATTACATGTTCAAGTCCTCATATTGCAGATATTCTAGGTGAGGAATAAACATTTTCCCAAAACCTAATGGTATATTAAAAGTAAGCGTTATGCCCTGGCTGGTTTACCTCCGTGGATAGAGGGTTGGCCTGCGGACTGAAGGGTCCCGGGTTCGATTTCCGTCAAGGGCACATGCCCGGTTGTGGGCTCCATCCCCAGTGTGGGGCGTGCAGGAGGCAGCCGATCAGTGATTCTCTCTCATCACTGATGTTTCTATCTCTCTCTTCCTCTCTGAAATTAATAACAATGTTTTTAAAAAAATAAGTGTTACTTCAACCAACAGTGCTACTGAATAAGACGACAGTACTTATTTTAGCAGCAATACAGACTGTGAAATGGAAGCTAGCTCTCTCATTAAGTGAAATTTAGCCTGAAGGGTGGTTAGTGACAGTCTGATGGAGTTCTTTTTGCCCTTACTCTAGTGCTTTCTACTGTATCACCATATATATCCACATAATATCAGAACTTTTTTTGACTTGTTACACTTGCTATATATTTTTTTCTGTTGTTAAATGGGAGATTGAAGGTAGATGGTGCTACCTAAAACTTTTATTACTGAATATCTGTTCAGAAAATGCTTTTGGTTTGACTTTAGTGTTTGTTCTTTGGAAATATGTAATAGTATCATAGTAATATAGTAACTAGCATTTGAAAATAATTACAATGTAATTATAGTTCTTTCTGCCTTATTTCAGTATTTGCTTTATCTTTTTCCTAAATTACTTTGCCTTTTTCCTCTTTTATGCACTTGCATTGCTAATATCTAGGTCTGTTATAACAAGATATGAGGAAGCATAAACGTGACAGCATTTGGATAGCAAGAAACACATTTTTGAGGCTGTTTAGAAGTTAAGTAATAGTTCATAAAGATCATATAAATAACATACAAAACGTTTGCTATTTCTAAGTGCCATGAATCACATTTAGCTTGTCACATAGTCGAAAATTAAATTTTCATAAGTAGAAATTGCATATCCTACATTTATACATTTATCACTCAGTTTTGGCTATTATAAACTACTGTTATAATAATAACGAATATTTGCTGAACATTTGCTATATATTCAGTACTGGGTCAAGTGCTTCACTTGCTATAATTCTAATCAAAACTCTGTGAGTGGGTGATACGATTATGCCCATTTTGCTGAGACACTTGAATGCAGATCTCTGACTCCAGAGCCCATGTTTTTCTTATTATGCTATTCTGCTTTGAAATTAGAGTAAGTTATAGCTTCCTTATCTCCATAATGGGAATAATAATACCTACCCTGTAAATTGTGAAAACTAATGTTGAAATGATGATTGTTAAGTATCTGTTCTCTTTTTAATTGAATTTATATCAGGGATACTTATTGATTATTCATAATTTTAAAATAAATCATTTTTAAAAATACCTTTCCAAATATCTTAAATATGTTTCTTAGTTGGGATGCTAATCATTACTATTATTTCATATGTGCTCTAATGTATACATGATTATACTTTTATTACAAAAAATATTTACAGTTTTTGTGTGTAAGGAAGAAAAAAAATGGGACATATAGTAAGCTAAACATTGTGTTTGATTTGTTTAAGTAACTTGTGTACCTTGTCCTTGTTTTGGTTGTTGCATAGTAGTTGACCCAGAAATGGAAAGTTTTCCTTTATGTATTAGGGATTTTTAAATATATATATTTTAAACTAATTTTTTTTTTTTTTAACCCAGAAGTTTGGGGCCATTCCCTCCCTCTCTCTCTCTGACTAGCCCACTCCGTTTTCTGGAATGTACCTTCAGTAAACATTTTGCTTTAAAAAAATTAAATTATTAAATTCAAAAATAAGTGTTGATTCTTTTTTTTTAAATATATTTTATTGATTTTTTACAGAGAGGAAGGGAGTGGGATAGAGAATTAGAAACATCGATGAGAGAGAATCATCGATCAGCTGCCTCCTGCACACTCCCCACTGGGGATGTGCCCGCAACCAAGCACATGCCCTTGACCGGAATCAAACCCGGGACCCGAGTCCGCAGGCCGACGCTCTATCCACTGAGCCAAACTGGTCAGGGCAAGTGTTGATTCTTAAACCTGTGAAATGTTAATGAAAACAGTTGTCAAAGATTAATAGTGTTAATACAAAATTCTCTTATAGTTTTCTAGAAATAATTTTATTCGTTTTTAAAATAATAAATTCAACTGTGGTTTTATAGTAATTAACAACATTGATTAAATTTTCAAACTTATGCTAGATTCTTGCATTTTTTTGTTAGCTATTATAACATTAAAGTCCTTATTTTATTTCTGATTCATTTAGGATCTGAACCAATGATGCTGGGTTCGCCCACATCTCCAAAACCAGGGGTTAATGCCCAGTTTTTACCTGGATTTTTAATGGGGGATTTACCAGCACCAGTGACTCCACAACCTCGATCAATTAGTGGCCCTTCAGTAGGAGTAATGGAAATGAGATCACCTTTAATTGCAGGTAGGTAAATTGCCTAAAATAATAATGTCAGTATCTGTACTAGAATTTTAAAAAGAGTAATGGTGCAGCATTCACTTTTGTCAACCCATTTATTAATTTAAAGCGTTAAGTAATAGCTCTATTTTTCAATATAGGATTCTAAGAATAGAGGTGTAAGCAGTATAAACTACAGTAGTCCCTATCCTTATCCTCAGGGGTTAAGTTTCAAGACCCCAGTGGATGCCTGAAACCAGAGATAGTATCAAACCCTATATATACTATGTTTTTTTCCTATGCATACATACCTATGATAAAGTTTATAAATTAGGTAAAGTAAGAGATTAACAATAACACAATAAAATAGAACAATTATAATAATACTAGTGGCCTGGTGCATGAAATCTGTGCACACTAAAAGGGAATTAATTAGAGGAAATATTTTGATATTGCTATTTGCCCTTTCTCTATAATAAAAGTGTCAGAGATGAAAGAAAATTAGTAAAATATATATGAAAATCTTCCTTCTGTCAGAGTCTGGGGCATGCTACGGGACCCAGAGTCAAGTCCCTGCCCACCCGCATGCACCTCCAAATCATGTGAGACCCAGACCTGGCTGGCCCCACCCCCGTCAAGCCCCGCTGGGTGGGGGGCACAGCCTCAGGGTCCCCATCAAGCCCTGCTGGGCAAGGGGTGCAGCCTCAGGTCCCCTGGTCCAGCGCCGGGGCGGGGGGAATGGCCTGAGGTCCCCCATCAAGCCCCACTGGGCGGGGGGGGGGGGGGGGTGCAGCCTCAGGTCCCTGCTGATCGCTCGTTATGGGTCGTTAAGGGAACCCTGCCTCTTCTGTGGGTGCAGCCATCTTGTGATGGAGTGGGGGTCAATTTGCATATTACCTCATTATTATATAGGATGCTGCATGTGGTTTTCTCTCTCTCAAAATATCTTATTAACTTCGTACAGCTGGGATACATTGGACAAAGGGATGGTCCACGTTTCAGTCTGGATAATGTGAGATTTTTATCATGTTACTCAGGATGAAATTTAAAACTTACAAATTGCTTATTTTTAGAATTTTCCAATTAATATTTTCAGACTGCAGGTAACTAAAAGTGCAAGTATCAAAATCTCAGTAAGGGGGGGACCACTGTATTACAATTCTAAGAACCACCCATTAAAAAAATATGCATACTACATTTTATCCGATCTAAGATGCCATTGATTATAAAACTCACCATTATTTAAGTACCACTAAGAAAAAAGAACAAATATGATGAAATGCCAAGATCAATTTTTTTATCTATCATCCCTTTTTCAAATATGGTATAGTATGTGTGTGTGGGTAAGATGGGATATGGTCGTTTAACTTCAGCTGAATTCAACTTAATTAATCTTAAATATAATAATAGCAAATATTCAGTAAAAACCAAGTGTAATGTAAAAGTGGATAAATATGAATTCTACTTCTAGTCAGAGTTATTTAAAGTTCTCATTTATAGTATGTTTAGTGAAAGGACTTACTTCGCAAACTGGGGAAGCTTTTTACACAGGCTATGTAAATCGTCAGCGCAAAACGTTATTGCCTCAATACCACGTATATCTTTTACAGGATGCCTTTAACAAAGAAATATTTTAAAAGATAACTGAAGTTTTGACTATGAGTAGTGAGAATTAGCTACAAAAATGATTGAATTCCAAATGTGAGCTAATATTCTTTTGGTAGATGTTTAAAGATAAACTCTTCTTACTTTAATTTTCTTTAAGGTATTATTTTGTTTAAAGTGGTTATATTATTTATATATATGTAAAAGATCAGAGGGAATTATAAATTATATTTGAAGTAACTAACTTAAAAACATTCTGGACAGATTTTGGGGGGTTTTTTTGGTATATATTTTTCAAATGTGTTAATATTATAGCTACCATATATTGGCGATACTTAAGAGCTAGGAAGTATGCTAAGTATTTTGTTATTTTATTTTATTTTTTATCAATCTTGAGGGGTAGGTAGTATCTTAATTTTTCAAGAGGAAACTGAGGCTAAATGCAATAAAGAAATTGCTGAAACTCACATGTTACTAAGTGACAGAGCAGGAGGGTAAAGCCCAGGTCAGTCCTGTTCTGTAGTCTGTCCTCTAAATAGCTTATGCTGTACTGTCTAGGCTCCGTCATTAGTCTTACAGAGGACACAGGCTGCTTCACTGCTTGCATGCTGATTCTCTGACTTATAAAGACATCTCTATAAAGACTTACAGAGATTTTTGTCTCTAAAAATTGGTTCTTTTAAAAATATGTTTATTATGTACTTAAATCTCTTTTTACTATGAGAAACATCAATGGGATCTGTTTAATTTTGACAAATGCCACATTATGGGATAATATTTAATCAAGTCTATACAGACTGGAGTTGTTTAATACCTACTTTCAAGTGAAAAAATAGGATCAAGTTTTGTGTTGAAATGCTAAATAAGCATTTTCTAGAGAAGGCAAAAGTTACATGTATTTACTAAAAACTAAAATTTCTATTTACTTATTCTGGAACCTTTATTCAAAGTGCAGTCTGTGGATCACCAGCATTGGCATCAGTAGGAGCTTATTAGACATTTGTAATCCCAGGCTCCACCTCACAAGTTCTGAGTCAGAATCTGAATTTTAACAAGGTCTCCCGGTGACTTTCATGTATATTAAAGTTTGAGAAAAACTAGGAGACAAGAGTTTAAGTCAGCATTTTAAAAACGTTTTTTAAAAATCTTATTTCCTAGCAAAGTGCTCCTGAGCAGTTTCTGCAAAGCAACTCCCTGTCTCTCAGTTTCCTCAGTTATTAAATAGCAATCATTACTAAGTCACAGGATTGTGGTCAGGAGAATTAAATAGTAATGGCAATATGATTATTTTAAAAAATCGTATCAGAAAGATAGAAGGCTTCTTTGTTTTCTCACCTATTTTTTTTGTACATTGTAGGGGGGTCACCACCACAACCAGTTGTACCAGCTCATAAAGATAAAAGTGGAGCTCCACCAGTTAGAAGTATATATGACGACATTTCTAGCCCAGGACTTGGATCAACACCTTTAACCTCAAGAAGACAGGTAATACACATACCCTCACTCATATCCACAATTGATAATTTCATGTTTTTAGTTGGCTATAATAGTGAGGGTCAGTAATTTGAAATTTTCTCTGAGTCTGTTGTAATGTAATTTTGTTGCACAGAATAAGCATTAAGGACATTTATCATAGAATCTACTTAAATAGTGTTTATCATGAAATGCACTTAAAAATGTAATAGAACTCCAGATTATTTTTTCATGTAGGTAATTCTCTGGTTTTTATAGGTATGCCTTTATTCACCTGTTCATGCCCCAGCGTACTTAATATACATGTAGAAATGTTTATGGTTTAAGTCACGCCAATTCTTTTAAAAGTTTAATATTTATACATGATTCTGTGAAAGAACAAATGAAGATTCAGGGTTTTATCCAGATGTAGGGTACTTCATAATGATTTGAGATCTTTGTTTTAGGAATTATTTTATTAATGTAAGACCACTATCCTTTTAGAGCTATGTTCACTAAGTATTTTACTAAAAACACTGCCTTCTGCATATTTATGAGCTGATAGTATAGTACAGTGATTTTCAATCAGTGTGCTGCCGAATTTTTAAAACATGCAATACCTGACTATTTAGTCAGGGTCACTGACCTCTTTTCCCTTAGATTGTCAGAAAGAGAAAAAAAAAAAAATGACAACAGCCAACACAACAGTAGCCATCTAGTGTGAATGCCCTGTTTTGAACCATAAATACATAGGTCATATAATAGAGTTTCATCTTATTGGTCATGTCTCATAATAAGGTTACATCTGATTGGTTAATTCTTGGTACCAAATATCCTTATATACAAGTATAGGCATCTGATTTTTTAAAAAGTCACTTTGAAGCAAAAAGGGTAGCTAATTACTATTATTATTACCTTTACAAATTAAACCTATTTTTTTGTCAGATTGGCAAAAATATATTTTTTGGTGTGCCACAGAATTTGAGTAATTCATTTATGTGTGCCATATGATGAAAAAGGTTGAAATTGCTCTCTCTGGACAGTGTGGCTCAGTTGGTTGAATGTCATCCCACGCACCTAGAGGTCGCTGGTTTGGGGTCCATCTCCAGTGGGGAGTGTGCAGGAGATAGCTCATCAATGTTTCTCTCCCCTCTCCCCACTCCTTCTTCCTTCTCCTCTCTCCCCTCTCCCTCTCCCTTTCCAAAATCAATGAAAACATTTTTTGAAAAAGAGAAAAGAAAATTGCTGGTTTAGTATATTCCTGGTGTAGGTGTTCTGATGGTGATGTATGTTAAGCTCTGTTTGGTGTAGGTATAAGTGTTCTGTGGTGGTGTATTCGGTCAAGAGATTTTGCAAGGTAGAGGCCTCTGGTTTGATGGGACTGATTACTCCAAGAAAGTGTCTAATACTAATGAAGTACCTATGGTACACAGGCTCTGATCTTACAGCTTAAGTGATTTGTCAAGTGTAAGGCAGCTAGTTAGTCTAGCAGAGCCAGGCTTTCAACCTAGGCAGTCTTAAATCTAGAGCCAGTGTTTGTAATTCTACCATGATAATTCTTGACTGTCACTGGAAAGGTAGTATAGATTTTTCTTTTAAGTAGGAAGTTTAGTAGCTTTTACAGTTATGTGTTCTCTCCTTTCACATTATTGTGCTTAATAGGACATGCAAACAAAGTAAAGTGTGTCAATAAAAATGACACATTCTTTGTATAAAGACATTTCTGCTGTTTCCTTTGGAGAAATGTTTTATGCCTTTCCCTACATAAAATATAGCATAGTTGTTGGAAAGTTTATTACAAAGCATCTTTCAGTAAATTTTGACTATAGGCTTGATCCCTGGCATATTAGGGCTACTTGTCAAGCAAAGCAAAGATAATGCATTATGTTTAGACAATTACATTTTCTACCCAACACTCCTAGATCTGCCCAACTTTCCAGTACAGTAACCACCAGCCAAGTGTGGCTCTTGACACTTGAAATGTGACTATATTTAATTGAGATATACTTGTCTACTATAAAATTTAAAATTGCTTATATGACTTATGTTATATTTGGACAGTAGTGTTCCAGACTTAACAAATCCGGAATATTCTGTTTTGGGATATTTTTCTAAAGTTTGGTAAGTAAATATGATGTTCAGTTTGGTGTGAGAACCCCTGGCTTGAAGTTTATGTTTTCATTGCTCCTCTGACAATGCATGAAAAGAAAGGTAATTTATAGTAATTGCTATGTTCAAAATGTTTAAAAGGCTGGGGATCATAATTTGTAGAGAATGTTTTTGACTTGAAAGTTGGTTAGAATATTATAATTAGGTTAAAACCCAAATTAGATTTGCCTCCTGAGACTTTGCTCAACCTCTCTCTAATTATAAAAGATGTTGTTATTATGAATTGAACAGTACATTTTGTATCTCTCCTAACATTCTTTCAGCATTTGGTTCTCAGTGCTAGATGATAAAATCTGGTTGCTAGATTTTAGATTTCCTTAATTCAATCAGAATCTGTTTTTTTAAAAATCTATATAGCACCAGTTTGTCTCAGTGATAGAGCGCTGGCCCACAGACTGAAGGGTCAAGGGCACATACCTCGGTTGCAGGCTTGATCCCCAGCCCTGGTTGGGGTGTGTATAGAAGGCAACCAATTGATGTGTCTCTCACATCGATGTTTCTCTGTCTCTCCCCCACCTTTCCACTCTCTCTAAAAACCAATGGAAAAATAACACCAGGTGAAGATTAAAAAAAAAAATCTGTATATATTTACTTCTAGAGAGCCTTGTCAGTCTTTTTTTTTTAAATATATTTTATTGATTTTTTACAGAGAGGAAGAGAGAGAGATAGAGAGTTAGAAACATCGATCAGCTGCCTCCTGCACATCCCCCACTGGGGAAGTGCCCACAACCCAGGTACATGCCCTTGACCGGAATCGAACCTGGGACCTTTCAGTCCGCAGGCTGACGCTCTATCCACTGAGCCAAACCAGTTTCGGCAGTCATTCTTGATTTGGTATTGTTGTCTTTGTTTATAGAAGGACTTTTAGCTACTTTAATTTTCTCACATTTAAAAGAACTACTATTGATCATTTTGTAACTGTCTACCAGTAGCAGTGGAGGTATACTGTCTTTTATTGTGTGGACTGATTTGAATCTATAATACTTCATGGTTTGTGTTTGTTTAAAAATAAAATTTTGCCATCTTTCTGTTTTTCTATGTGAGCTCGGTGATTGAAGAATCAACATTACCTGGGTTAGTTCAAATATTGTACCTTAGGAACTAAAACCAAATAGCAGTGTTACTTCCTACTAAAAATAGTATCTTTTTACCACATGTGACTTTACTTAATTTAAACAAATGGTATGATAATGGTCTAGCATATTTTCGATTAATACTGCTCAACTAAAAAAAAAAAAAGGGAGTACTGTTTGATTGTGAGCTAGTTATAGGCATCTCCAGTAAGGTAGATATTCAGTGGTCTATTGAATGAAGCCCTTTAGCACTTATTGTGTATATGTTATGGTTAGAACTTTGCATTTTGACCATACACTTTTCTTCTCTTTTTATGTAGCCAAACATATCAGTAATGCAGAGTCCTCTTGTTGGAGTTATGACAGCTACTCCTGGAACAGGTAAGAGTGCCTTTTAACACCAAAGACCGTTCTCTACTTTTTTGAATGAAGATAATATAAGACCTTTATTGATAATTGCCAGCTTTATTTCTTTTATATTTCAAACTTGGAGACTTTTCCAAATGTAAGTAATTTCTTTCAGAAAGAAAATACTTTGTATATTGATTCTTCTCTGAATTTAAAGGTAAAATGTGAACTATATTCAAAATATTAATAATTTAAAAATATACCGTTTTGGCTCAGTGGATAGAGCGTCGGCCTGCGGACTGAATGGTCCCAGGTTCGATTCCTGTCAAGGGCATGTACCTTGGTTGCGGGCACATCCCCAATGGGGGGCGTGCAGGAGGCGGCTGATTGATCTCTCTCATCGATGTTTCTAACTCTTTATCCCTCTCCCTTCTTCTCCGTAAAAAATCAATAAAATATATTTAAAAAAATATACTTGATAGTGTCTGCTAAGTAAACAAAAACTGTAATTAAAAAAAGGCCATTGGAATTCGGAAGAAGAAGAATACATAAAGGAGTGAATAATAAAAGGTGTTTTGAGAGATATTAATGCATATTTATAAATCTGTCATTAACTACTAACAGCCACGGGTTATACCTAGTTTTTTGTTTAAGATTAATGGTATTTTTTTATCACATCAACATCATCATTAGCACAACTCTTCTTACATATTTATAGTCTATCTCATGTTCATTCAGCAAATAATTGAACACATGATCATGTACCAGGTCCTGAGAAACTGAACAAAATAGATAACCCTTGCCTTTATAGAGCTTACATTTATTTACAGAATTTACATTTATAAATAAAGTAAGTAAATTATACAATTTGCTAGAAGCTAATACATTTTATGGAGGACAGTCAGTAAAGGGGAGTAGGGAGTGAGGGCTTACAGTTTTTAATAGGGTGGTGTATTAATTTTCTTATTGTTGCCATAAAAACTTATCACAAACTTAAAGGTGGCTTAAATAATACAGATTAATTATTTTACAGTTCTGGAGGTGAGAAGTCTGAAATGGGTCTCAATGGGCTGAAGTTAAGGCAATCATAGTGTTAATTTATGGAGGCTCTAGGGGAGAATCTGTTTTCTTGACTTTTCCATCTTCTAGAGGCTGCCCACATTTCTTTGCTTATAGTCCCCTGCCTCCATTTCAAAATCAACAACTTTGCATCTCTCTGATCATTCCTCTTAGTCATGTCTCCCTCTCGCTTTTAAGGACGCTTGTGAATACTTAGGGCCATTCTGGATAATCCAGGGTAATCTCCCTATTTTAAGGACACCGATTAGCAGCCTAATTCCATCTGCAACCTCATTCTCCTTTGCATATAATGGAATGTATTCCCAGATTCCAGGGATAAGGACAGGGACACTGGGGTGTAGGACATTATTCTGCTTTCTATAGGTAGGGTAAAGAAACATTTGGCCAAAACCCTGAACTTAAGTAAGGGAGGTAGGGGAAAGTGTTATAGACAGGAAATAACAAGCACAAAGGCCCTGAAGTGGGAGTGTGCCTAGGGTGTTAAAAAAAGAGTAAGGAGGCCAGTGTGAAATGAACTGAGTGGGGGAGAGAATAGTAGGCAATGAGGTTAAAGAGGTAGTGGGGGCTAATGTTACAGGGCCTTGAAGGTCATTGTAATAACTGGTTTTTCCTCAGAAAAGGTAGAAAACAGATAGAATGAGCCTGCTGCTGTGGTGAGAATAGACTTTGGGGTAAGGGTAAGGTTGGAAGCAAGGAAACCAGATAGAAGGCTACTGCATTAATTCAGGTGAGGGATGGTGGTGGCTTAGATATAAAGGAGGCGGGCCCTGGCCAATGTGGCTCAGTTGGTTGGAGGGTTGCCCCATGCACATTCCAACCAACAGGTTGAGAGGTTGTGGTTTGATTCCTGGTCTGGGCACATGCCTAGGTTGTGGGCTTGATCCCCAAGAGGGGATGTGCAGGTGGCAGCTCTCCCTATCTCTCTAAAAGCAATAAGAACACCTTTTAAAAAAAGAAACAATAGCAAAATTTAAAATGGACCAAATCAACAATTATATAACACAAATTGTAATAAACACCCAGGTAAAACATTGTGTCAGAATGCATAACAAAAGCAGTATCCAAATCCAGATTTCAGTTAACCAGTCTGTGAATCCTCACTGGCAGTGCCCTTAAAGTCCAGATTTCTACTTGCAGTTTGTTCAAAGCTATTTAGGCTTTTTCTATTATGCTCCTCTAATTTCTTGCAATCTCTACTCACCGCCCGATTCCAAAGCCACTTCCACATTTTTAGTTGTTACAGCAGTACCCCACTTGTACCAATATATGTATTACTTTTAAATTGCTGCCATGACAAATTACCAGAAGCCTTATTGACTTAAAACAATACACATTTATTATTGTGTTTCTATAGGCCAGATGTCTGGACACAGGTTGGTTCTTTCTTTAGAGCTCAGGTGCCAATAGGGATATGTTCCTTTCTGGAAGCCCTGGGGATGAGCTGCATCCAGACTCATTCAGGGTATTGGCTGAATTCAGTTTCATGTGGTTAGGACTGAGGTCCCTGGTGTTTCGCTGGCTGTCACCTGGAGGTTGTGCTCAGCTTCTAGGGGCTGCGCTCATTCCTTGGCTCGTGGCTCTCCTTCCATCTTTAAATATAGCGAGTGGTAGCTAAATCTTTTGTGTGCTTGGAATCTCTCTGACCTTTCTTGGTGGATCTTTGACTTGACTTTTCTGCCAGCTGCTGCTAATTCTTGCTTTTATGTTTTCAATATTGCTACATTTAAGGTGATTGGAGATGTTACATCTTATCTCTCACACATTATCTCAATATAATTATATCAAACTTTATTCCTTTGTTATTTTTATATTATTATGACTATCTAAAGCATTGTCAGTGCTGATTCAAGTATTATAATTTATCCTTTCTGTACAATTTTTTCTTTAGTTAATAATTGTCTTTTTCCCCATTTGTCTAATTTTCTATGTGCCATTTGCTCCCGTTTTTGAAGCAAATGTTCTTTTGCTGTTATACATCTGTCTTTTTTTAAAATGTTCATATTGTCAAGCACATTTTTAAATTTGTTTTCAACTAAGACCATCTCTCTCGTAGCCTCTCTTGGCTGTTTTCTGTTTCAGCATGGTGTACAGCTATCATCCTAGGACTTGCTTTAGCAAGTTTCTAGAGTTTAGCTTTTCCCTAGATGACATGCATTCTTAGTTTATTTCTAAAAATAATATGTTTTGGTGAAGAACATATTTGAGTAGCTTTCTAGGAAAGCTTGCATGGGAAGTGAAATTTAAGACCTCTTCTGAAATCCTTTTTTTCTGTCTTTACACTGAATTGCTAACTTGGCTAAGTATTGTATTTTACATCAGAATTTTGGAGGCATCATTCCATTGTCTTCTAGCTTCTAATGTTCTATAGAACTTATTTACAGTGTAGATTCATGAGCCTTTGTATGTGGCCTGGTTTTGAAAAATTTAAGATCTCTCTGTGGTTTGTGTTCCCAATTTCACAAATGTGCCTTGGTTTAGGACTTTTCCGTTTGTTTCGCTAGGGAATTAATTGACGGATCCTTTAATGACACCCATAGTTCTGGGAAACTTCCTTGTACAGTATTTGATAATTGTCCTCCCTCTGTTTTCTCTGTTCTTTCTTCTTGGAGTTCCTGCTAATTATGAGCACTAGATTTTTCTAATTTTCTACTTTTTCTCCCTTACATTGTCTTTTTACGTATATTCTACTTTCTGAGAGCTGTCTTCAATCTCAGTTTCCAACTCTTATTTTTTTGTTATTTTAATTCCCACAAACCTTTTCTGTTGTTGACTTTTTTAATGTACTTAAAAATGTAGCTTCCTATTCTTGTTTCATAGATGTAGTAATAACTTACCAGTGAGATTAATGTTGGTCTTTTTTATTCCTGCTCATATTGTCTATTTTCTTCTGGTTCTTTTTCCCACCTCCTATCTTTCTTGGTGAAGGCATATTTATTGAATGAGTCACTAAAAAGCTACTTGGAATTAGTATATTTCTGTGATTAACATCAGCAGGAGGGGCTGAGAGGCTCTTTATCTCTATTGGGCTTCATTGTAAGGGGATTAGATTAGACAATTAATTAGATTTTGGTTGGGAGATTATTATTTTATTCTAGAGCCTCTTGTTCCAACTGCTACTGCATTACAAAAAAAATAATGAAACTTAGTTTTGAGGAAAAGGAATCTACCATTCATCATCACTTCAAAATTTTAGTCCTATTATGTCATCCTTTCTCACAGTTTGCCAGTGGCATCCCAACTCATCTCAGGTAAAAGCCTAAGTCTTTACAGGGGCTTACAAAGTTTTTTTTTGTGACCTGGTATCTTGTTATCTCTCTGTGCTCATATAGTTGTTCTGACTTCATTGTGTAATCTCCCTCATTACTGTGCAAAGACTGGCTTTTTTTTTTTTTTATTCTTTTCTTTTTTAAATATATTTTTATTGATTTCAGAGAGGAAGGGAAAAGGAGTGAGAGATAGAAACATCAGTGATGAGAATCATTGATCTGCTGTTTCCTGCATACTCTCTACTGGGGATTGAGCCTGCAACTCAGGCATGAGCCCTTGGCCAGAATCGAACCTGGGACCCTTCAGTCCACAGGCGGACATTCTACCCACTGAGCCAAACCAGCCAGGGCAAGACTGGCCTCCTTGCTCTTTATCAAACACCAGTCCATGTCCTTTATCAGGGCCTGTGTGCTCACTTTTTTCCCCAACTAATATTCACATCTTCACAAATTGGCATGTTCTGCATCCCATCTCCTTCAGGTTTTGTTTTAATGGCATTTTAGTGAAAATTTTTTTCATTAAACCTTTTCACAGATGTACCTACATATACTCCTCTCCCTTTTCTGCTTTTTCTTTTTCTGTAGGATTTTCTGTTTTCTGGCATATTAGGTATTTACTTATTTGCCTCTTTCACTAGCATATAAGCCCCATTAGGAATAGGGTTTTTTGTTGTTGTTTGGTCCTCATCCATTTATACCTTTTTTATTTATTTTAGAGAGAGAGACACAGAAAGAGAAAGGTCAATTGGTTGCCTCCCATATGGGGATCAACCAGCAACCTAGGTATGTGCCCTGATTGGGAATCTAACCCACATCCTTTTTGGTGCCTGGGATGATGTTCCAACCAACTGAGCCACCCAGCCAGGGCTGTTGTTTTTTTGTTTTGTTTTGATTTTTAATTTATTTATTTACTTCTTCCTTTTTAAAAAAAAATTTTTTTTATTGATTTCAGAGAGGGCAAGAGAGATAGAAACATCAGTGATGAGAGGGAATCATTGATTGGCTGCCTCCTGCACACCCCACACTGGAGATTGAGCCTGCAACCTGGGCATGTGCCCTGACTGGGAATCGAACCGTGACCCCCTGGTTCATAGGTCGACACTCAGTCACTGAGCCACGCCGACTGGGCTGTTGTTTTTAAGCCTAACTGTTTACTACTGTATCATAGATACCTGGAATTATGCTTGGTCCATATTTAATACTGAAAAAATATTTTTTCTTTTCTGAAAAAATATTTCTTTATGAGTGAATCATTATTACTACTCCAGAGACTAAAGGCAAATGGTCTCTCTCTACTGCTCAGAAACATGTGGTCTCAATAAGACACCTCTGAGATAAAATGAACATGGACAGCATTTAGCTTGGCATGTTGGACATGTAGACATACTCATTAATTGGTATCTGTCATTGAAGGATAAGAAAAGAATCAGACATTTCAGATGGAAATGACCTGAACAAAAGAAAACTGCATTCACATCTTAGGAGTTACGGTAGGGACCATTTAGTAGTATATTGGAGAAATAAGGGTAGAAATTAGAGTGGAGGCCTGGGCATTTGGATTTTGTTCTGTGGGTAATGAGTTGTTACTGAATATTCTTAAGGCAGAGGAGCCATGAGAAAAGGTTTGGAAGATGAACCCAACAGAAGTCTTTGAGGTTGCCTAAAGATCCTTCTGGTGTAGGCTTAACCGAAGATTAATAAAACATTTGCAAAATCTTAAGTTATTCTCACTTATTAATGACTTCTCAAATTGTATGGTGGTATAAAATTATCATTTCAGAACAGTTGTGTATTTTAAATTATTTATGCAATTGCCAATTTTTAATATATTTTTTCCTTTAAAACTAAAAGCTTTGATTTAAAAAATAACCAAAATGTTTATATTGGTAACTAACTTACTAAATATACTAATATAGGGCAAAGCATGTTTAGTCCAGCAAACATTGGTCAGCCACGAAAGACAACGTTATCTCCTGCGCAGCTGGATCCTTTTTATACTCAAGGAGACTCTCTGACGTCTGAAGATCACCTCGACGACACATGGGTAACTGTGTTCGGGTAAGGTTTCTGGATCATTTACCATTAAAAAAAAATACCCCCTCGTCAACATTTTATAATGATTTTTCTCCAATATACAAAAAAATTAAAAGAATTGCACAGCAGACACCCAGATACCTACCACCTAGATTCTGCACTTAACACTTTGCTAAATTTATTTTTGTTGGTGCATTTCAGAGTAAGGTGCAGACATCAGTACAGATCACCCTGACACTTCATCGTGCACATTGTTATCTAGAGTTTAGATTATTTTCTCTTCTGTGTATTTGCTGGACATTGGAACAGGGTTGCCCCATTAGACTTAGGAAGCTCCTTTCTGTCTTTCTGGTTAGTGACTGTTTCTCTGCTTAATAGTGGACTTTATCAGTTTGGAACTGACAAATTGAATTTCATATAAATGCTATGTCACAAGTATACATATACTTTCTAGTCACGGAATATTGAATATTAATAGAAATTGTGCCTGACACATCTAGATGCATTTTGAATAGATTTTTAAAAATTTATCTTTATTGTTGAAAGTATTACAGATATCCTGTTTTTTCCCATTGACCCCTCCTCACCTGCATCCTCCCCGCCCCAGGCCTTCACCACACATTATATCTGTGGGTTATGCATATCTATATATATAAAAGCCTAAGCAACCATTAACAACAGAACAGCCAGTTGCTGTGATGCACACTGACCACCGGGAAGCAGATGCTCTATGCAGGAGCCTGCCAGCCAACCTCCAGGTCCCTTCCCCCGGCTAGCAGGCCCCAGGGCTGAGCCGGGGAACCGGGGGTGGGTGGCAGCGGATGTGGCCCCTTTCCCAGGGGGGATGAAGGTCCCTCCCCTCAGCCAGCAGGCCCCTATCGGCCCGCTGCCAGCCTGCTTCGGTGGCGGTTGGCCCCTCCCCCCAGCCAGCTGGTCCTGATCTCCCGATCGGGTCTGGCCCCGGGCTGGGATGGGGAACCAGGGGTCGGTGGCAGCAGACATGGGCGGTGAGGGAAGGAGGAGTCGGGGAGGCGGGGAACCTGATCCGCCCTGAACGCTGGCTAGGCTTAGGGACCCCACCCATGCATGAATTTCGTGCACCGGGCCTCTACTATGCATATAAGTTCTTTGGTTAAACCTACCTACCTACCCACCCACCTCTGCCTTCACTCTGTGATTTGACAGTCTGGTCCATGCTTCTATGTCTGGATTTGTTTTTTAGATTCCACATATAAATGAGGTCATGTGATACTGGTCTTTCTCCAACTGATTTATTTTGCTTAACATAATATTCTCCAGATTGAATAGATTTGTAGATCAAAAAACTACTTTAAAGCATCTTGAGATATTGCGTCATTTACTGATGAGGAAACTGATATATAAATGGATTGATTTATTCAGAGGTTTATATCTAGTTATTAGTAAAGCTTCAGCAAAAATCCCAGGTCTTCTGATTTTTAAACTCTTATTGTTTATACTATACTATATAAGATTTGTTTCTGAAAGTGTTATATGTCATACTGATATCAGACCTAATTATATTTCATTTTGGGGGTAAAAAAATATATAAAAGTAACACATGAGCTCCTTGAAAGAAGAACAATGCACAGTAAATGTTAGTGGGCTTTATTCAGTTTATTTAAAATTCAAAAGAATAAGAATATACAGTGAAAAGTTTTCCTTCCTGGTTTGGTCCCAAGCTACAGTTTTTTCCCTTTAAAGCAATAATTGCCACCTATATTTTGTATAATCTTTCAGAGAGATTCTATGTGTTACTGATTCTATGTGTATATAAAGTTAAAAGCAGGACCATTACTTTTTCTTGTTCTGCAGAAAACCTGCACTCAGCTCTTTATTCATAACACTTTGTCTGGCTACTTGATTTTTGTGTGTGTTTGTTTAAATTTTTATGTTCTCTCATGAATTCTGTTTTTTTAATTTGGACGTCCACTCCAAAGTCTGTTTTTTATGCTCAGTAGTAATGGTGTCAGTTATAAGATTCCTCAGTAATTGTGTAAATTACTTTAAGTACTTCTTCTAGTCCTTTTTTTAAAAGACATACACTTTCTCAGCTATTTATTTTCTGTTGGTTTTATTTTTTTAGTAACCCTCTATATGAATTTAGTTGCAGGAATTAAAACATTTCTTCTAACGGATAAAATATTTTGATCATTTATAGAGAAATACATCAGGGTCAGTATGGTATACCATTCGTTGCTTTAGGGTGATTCTTTTATAGGATATTGGAATGTTACTAGTCAAAGTGGTCCTAGACTCTTAGAATTATGTTTTATTTCTGAAGTACCTTCCTCACATGCAACCATTATTTTCCTCCTTCATTTGTTAGGCACCCTGTCTCATTTGTTGTTTTTCTTTAGGGTTAGAAATCATATTCAAGCTTATCTAGTCTAATAAAAGAGAAACATGCAAATTGACCATACCTTCACTATGCCCCAAGCCACGCCCACTGCCAATCAGAGTGACTATATGCAAATTAACCCAACCAAGATGGCGGCCGGCAGCCACAGAGCTGGAGTAAGCAAGAGGCTTGGTTGCCCCGGCGATGGAGGAAGCCAAGCTTCCCGCCTGCCCTGACCGGCTGTGGCCTCTGCTAAAGGCAACAAAGTTTCAATTATAGAAGATAAATAAATCCCAGATACTTGCTTCCAGCCAGCGTCCACTGGGAGCTTGGGTGGCTGGGGGCCATGGCCAGCCTGCAAACAGCCATCAACCCCTCACCCAGGGGACCCCTACTCTGAAGGGGCTGTGGCCAGCCTGCAAGCAGCCCTCAGCCCCTCACCAAGGCTGGCCAGGCACTCCAGCAGGACCGCCCACCCTGAAGGGGGTGTGGCCAACCTGAAAACGGCCCTCAGCGCCTCACCCAGGCTGGCCAGGCACCCCAGCGGGGACCCCTACCCTGAAGGGGCTGTGGCCAGCCTGCAAACAGCCATCAGCCCCTCACCCAGGCTGGCCAGGCACCCCAACAGGACCCCCCACCCTGAAGGTGGTATGGCCAGTCTGAAAACAGCCCTCAACTCCTTACCCAGGCTGGCCAGGCACCCCAGCGGGACCCCCACCCTGATCCAGGACACCCTTCAGGGCAAACCAGCCAGCCCCCACCCATGCACCAGGCATATAATAAAAGGGTAATATGCAAATTGACCCTAACAGCAGAACGACTGGAAATGACTGGTCACTATGACACACACTGACCACCAGGGGGCAGATGCTCAATGCAGGAGCTGCCCCTTAGTGGTCAGTGCGCTCCCACAGGGGGAGCTCTGCTCAGCTACAAGCCAGGCTGATGGCTGCCAGCACAGCAGTGATGGCGGGAGCCTCTCCCATCTCCTCAGCAGCACTAAGGATGTTCAACTGCAGTTTAGGCCTGCTCCCTGCTGGCAAGTGGACATCCCCCAAGGGCTCCTAGGCTGCCAGAGGGATGTCTGATTGCCAGCTTAGGCCTGATCCCCTGGGGAGCAGGCCTAAGCCAGAAGGTGGACATCCTCCTAGGGGTCCCAGACTACGAGAGGCACAGGCCGGGCTGAGGGATCCCCCCGAGTGCACAAATTTTTGTGCACCGGGCCTCTAGTATAACATAAAATTCCAGTCCTGAGTGCAGTGAGTATTTTACTCACATGGATTTTAATGTGTGGTGTTTCTTATTTATTTTAGGGGACTCAGATTTTTTTTATTTTTTCCTAATCCTGGCCCCAGATAACTGAATTCCTGGCTAAGGAAACTCCAGATTTTCAAATTGAAATAGTTTTTTGGACTATATAAGTATTAATGTCTTGTAAAATATTCAAATCATAGAGAACTTGATAAAGAAAGTAAAAGTTACTTAGAATTTTCCCATACAGAGTATATGGCTATTAAAATTTTAGTAACCATCCTTTTAAATGTTTGTATATGGTTGGTACTGGCACTGACTGTTATTTTTGTTTCAGGACTAAATTTATGAATTTTCAGGTGCTCGGTATATAATGATATGACTATATAATTTTAAATTCTTTCTGTTTTAATAACTGTAGTATACCTAGCCATAGCCAGCTTGGCTCAGTGGATAAAGCGTCAGCCTGTGGACTAAAGGGTCCCAGGTTCAATTCCGGCCAAGGGCATGCCTGGGTTGCAGGCTTGATCCCCAGTAGGGGGTGTGCAAGAGGCAGCTGATAAGTGATTCTCATCATTGATGTTTTATCTCTTTCTCCTCCCTTTCTCTCTGAAATCAATAAAGAAATATATGTATTTTTTAAAAAATAATAACAACAGTAGTGTACCTAAATATTTCTCTCTCCTCTCTCTTTTTCTCTGACACACACACCACCCTTGTAAAATAAATTATATACAAAACTGCAACTTTATAATTTTATTCTGAGGGCTGTGATAGTGGCATTGAGAGAATTTCAGAGGTTTCAGGGAAGGAATCTGGAGATATAGTAGAATGGCTGAGTCAAAACTAATTTTAACATTTACTTTTGGGCTATGGGCAGTGATAGATTCAGCTGATGGGGGAATGGGATGATCAAGGATTTCCTGTGGTTCTAGACCAGCTATTTTCAGCAGGTGTGCCACAGCACACTAGTGTGCCACAAGAATTGTTAAAGCATGCAATGCCTGACTAGTCAGGGGCACTGACCTCTTTTCCCTTATTTTGTCAAATAAAAAAATGACAACAGCCAGTACAACAATAGCCATCCATTGTGAATCAAATTTATGCCTGTTGGGTTTTTTTTTTTGGTCAGATCAGCAAAAGACATATCTTGGTGTGCCGCAGAATTTTAGTAGTTTATGTGTGCCATGAGGTGAAAAAGGTTGAAAATTGCTGTTCTAGACAGTTGGAAGGAATTTATTTTGAAACACTTGTAAGTGTGGTGATTTCTATTCGTATTTATTGTTGGTCAACTCTCTTTTTCAGGTTTCCTCAGGCATCTGCTTCCTATATATTATTACAATTTGCACAATATGGGAATATCTTAAAACATGTGGTAAGGCTTAATTCTTTTCACTTCAGGATTTAGGCTGAGGACAGATAAGCTATGAATAGAAGGAAACTTTGCTGCTGAATTTTGTCTGCTCCTACTTTTTTTTAAGTTTCATGGACTATTTCTGTTAGAGTCAGGAAGGCTGGAAATTGTATAGTATTTGTCAAAAAGGGACAAAAAGAGAAAATAAGCCAGAGAACTAGAATTTCAGGCTTCTCTCCAACCCTTTTCTTAATTAGTTTACAGTCTTTTAAAAACATAAATTATGCCATATATTATATTACTGTTTTCCAATTTGAGCTTGTTTTATTGGGGATAAAGGAAAAGAGAGGTGTTCCTGACTTAGAGTTCTCAAGGCTTTTTAGCTTATAGAGAGCTTTAAAAAAAAATCCTTATCCAATGATATGTGTGTTTTTTTGATTAATTAAATTTTTTTTAAATAGAGAAAGAGAAGCATCAGTTGGTTGCCTCCGTATGGGTCCTGACCAGGAATGGAACTCAAAACCTTTTGCTCCAGCCACTTGGCCAGGACTTTGTTGTTGTTGTTGTTGCTGTTGCTGCTGCTGCAGTTGTTATTATCTTAGCCTTACACAAGTTATAAATAACAAAGTTTTTTCTATTACTAGAGATTGACTTATTTAACTTCTATACAAAATCAGGTGATGAATACAGTTTTAAAAATTTCATAGCAAGTATTGATAAGAACTTTTTACTAGAAACTTATCTTTTGAGAATTACTTTACTTTCAGATAATCTTTGTCGCATATTCTTTATATTAGAAAATTGAGAGCTAGGTAGAGATTATTGAAATTGTTTAATGGGATTTATGTTGAGTCCAACTATATAGGTTGTTATAGTGCATCAAATGTGGAAGCAGATTTATCTTCGTATGTTTCTAGTTTCTAATGTAATTCATTGAGTTTAGATTTTATATATTCTACATTTTAAGAGACAACTTTATTCTTTGCAGATGTCTAATACTGGAAATTGGATGCATATCCGTTATCAATCTAAACTGCAGGCTCGGAAAGCCTTAAGCAAAGATGGGAAGATTTTTGGCGAGTCCATCATGATTGGTGTAAAACCATGTATAGATAAAGTAAGTTATTGCTGATGTAAGGGAAATGCCTTAATCCAGTGGTTCTCAACATTCCTAATGCCACAACCCTTTAATACAGTTCCTCATGTTGTGGTGACCCCCAATTTCATTGTTACAAATTGAACATAATTAAAGCATAGTGATTAATCACAAAAACAACATGTAATTATCTATGTGTTTTCCGATGGTCTTAGGCGACCCCTGTGAATGGTCGTTCAACCCCAAAGGGGTCGCGAACCACAGGTTGCGAACCGCTGCCTTAATCCATGTGAAGAGCACAAATCTAAATATTGACATGGGTGGTTCTGTCACTTTGCTTCAGTAGGCCTCTTTTTCTTAGTTTGTAAACTGTGACGGTATTATTGTACTCTTTTCTTGGTAAGCCAAATATATTTAGTCACAAGACTTTAAAATTTAGAGGTAATCCATCCCAACTATTTCCTTTTAAAGATAAAGATAAGTTGAAAAGGACTTAAGTAATTTATCCAGAGTTGTTAAAGATGAGGCCTCAATTCTATTCTAGGTCTCTTCTAAACCATTCTCTGTCTTATGCAAAGCAGCTTCGAATTCTTTAATTACTTTAAAGGAATAGTGCTATTTCAGAATTAAATATTTCACATGAGGGTTAACTTAAAGGTGGAAGCTTTTTATTTCTATTTTAAAATATTTAAAATTTATTATATATTTATATACTTATAAAACAATACTGAGCACAACTTAAAGTTTTCTTTGTGACTTAAAGTCATCCTGATCATTCTTTAAATAAATAAATGTGAAATATACTACCTACCAGGGACTGCTTGGAGATTATATACATACTTATGCACAAAGTGGACATGGTTCTTGGTGCTTATAGTCAAGGATCACTGTACCAGATGTTTGCAGAGGCTAGATGAGAATTTGGGGTTACAGGTACTAAATAGCACTGGACTTTAATTTTCCCTCCCCCCAGATTTCCCCAAAGACTTTTTTTTTTTTCTTGCTGATTTTCCATAGTGTTTGTTAGGAGATTCTTACTCTTGTGAGTCTAGTTGTCTTGAGGATATTTGAAGTCATTGAAGTTAAATTTCTGGCTGAACATTAGATCTCAAATGCTAGCCAAGAAGCATACATTGTTTAATCAAGCCCAAAATTATTTAAAATATTACTTAGATCAAATAGAATATATCTTTTAATGAAGTTTTCTTTGTAAGTAGATTGTAATAATGTATTATTTTTATAACCAGAGAAGTTCTTTATCTTTGTTCCTCTAGAGTGTTATGGAAAACAGTGACAGGTATGCTGTATCATCTTCATCTCTAGCCTTTACACCACCAATCAAAACCTTAGGAACACCATCCCAGCCTGGGAGTACTCCTAGGATTTCTACCATGAGACCTCTTGCTACAGCATACAAAGCTTCTACTAGTGACTATCAGGTATTTTAAGGGTTGGATAAAAAGAATGTACTTTAAAGGTTGAAGTGCTTACTTAGAATATTTGACTTTTTCATTGGATTGATTTGTCTGCCATTAAATATTTCCCACTGAAGTGATTGACTTGATGAAACCTATAAACTTTACATTCTTTAATTTCCTGTTTTAAAAATGAGAATTTTGGTCAATTTAGAAACATCTTGAATTTAAAAAAAAATTCTTTGCTATTTTAAAAAACATTTTGATAGTCTATTTTTTTTTCTAAGTTATCTTGGCATATGTAAAAAGTTTTTCTTGTGGCATGAGGGAATATTTAAAAACCTATTAAATTGATAACTAAATCTGATGGTATCACAAATGAAGAGCCTTCAGTTCTGTTGAAATAGCCTTTGGTTATCCAAAGAAAACATTGACCAGCTTCCATTTCAAATTTTCTCATTTCAAAAATGTTTAAAGGACAAATTTATTTATATTCATTAAAGAATGGTAGGAGTATTATGACTCTCACTCAGTATGTTATTATCCCCTAACTAATAAGGCAGGAGTTCTGAACTTGCCTAGCAACAGACCTGGGCTCTAAAAGAGCAAATAAAAAAGTTGTCGATTTAGTCTTTTCACTTCCTCTTGAAATGTGGAGAAAATTCTTGAACTGGTGACATTTTTCCCCTTTAGTTTTTTTTTTTTTTTAAACCAATATTTTAAAGCCCTCATCTCTAGTAACTTTTGTGTTTCTCCAGTTTTCTAATTTAAGGAGTAGATGTAATTTGCTTTGCCAAAGGAATAAGATTTTAACATTCTTAAAAACATACAGACGTTTTAACCAAAGCCATGTTTTAACCTTTAAATATACAGTTAATTTCTACAAATGCATTTTAATGTTTGGCTCTATTAAATTAGCCATTAACTCTAGAATTAACTATGATACTGAAGAAAACATAACCTTAACAATTGTGTTTTTTCAAAATAGGTCATTTCTGACAGACAGACGCCAAAAAAAGATGAAAGTCTTGTATCCAAAGCAATGGAGTACATGTTTGGCTGGTAGTATAGTGAGAGCTAAGAACTCAACCAACTACAAAGGAAGAGGCTGCTACACTAAGACAGCAGGGCACTGCCGGTTTTTCTTCGGTTAGTTATATAACCACTCTTGGCAGTATTGGACAGCTATCTCATACTTCTTTTAGAAGCCTTTTTCTTCAAGGATACACCATATTTGTATCTCGCACTTTAAAAGATGCTTGAGACCTGTTTTAAAGAAACAAAAAAACTCTGTAAATAGAATTTTGTGTTTTCTGTGATAATGCATGTGTAAACACAAAACATTCAGCATTGGTAACTAAATTATGTAATTGAGTGCATTGAGGCTTTGTAGTCATGAGTTGGTGGGTGAATTTCTTGAAGGGGAACTATACAGCTGCTTCTAACAAGACACAGAGATTGTTAACAATTTGAATTATGGCCTTTTAATTTAGATAGTATTTAATATTTTAATTATCCTTGTTTGTATATGTCTTATCGTGGATTGTCATCTTTCAGTATTCTTAAACCAAAACAGTCTTTTAAAAGACCTAATGTTCTTGATAATAAACTTTGCCAATTATATGTATTGAATGTTTTTGAAAGAATGATTTATTTTATTATTACAAAAAGTTCTAAGTGCCTGCTGAAATAGAGCAAATCTGTCATAAACCTCCATATACCCGTAATCCAGCTTTAGTAACCATCAGTATGTTGTCATACTTTTTTTTCTCTCCCTCTTTTATTTTGTTGAAAGCATATCTCAAATGTGATGTCAGTTAATCTAGAGACTTGAGGCTATATCAAAAAAGAACATTTCCATATGTGATTACAATGTCAGTATTATACCTACAGAATTAATAATGATTTCTTAATATCTAATATCCAATTTGTTTAAAAATTTCCCAAGTGACTTAAATGTATGTATGGTTGGTGTACACATGTACTTGGTTGTTTAGTCTTTGCAGTGTCTTGAAATCTAAATTAGTTCCCCTACCCCCAAACACACAGTAACTTGTTGAAGGAACCATGTGTGAGTTTCCTATAGCGCCTCATGGACTGAATTTGGTTGTTTCTTGTTTAACTTGTTCATCATCTATCCTATACCCTACAACAGTGATGAGCTCGGCGTGTCAGCATTTTGGAAAACCCTAACTTAACTCTGGTGCCGTGTCACATATAGAAATTTTTTGATATTTGCAACCCATAGTAAAACAAAGACTTATATTTTTGATGTTTATTTTATATATTTAAATGCCATTTAACAAAGAAAAATCAACCAAAAAAATGAGTTCGCGTGTCAGAAGTTCGCCATCACTGCCCTACAAGCATGTCAAACTTGACGAGTTTGACATGCTTGCTGGAAGTTAGATCTGGAGAGGATTAATTAATTAGATTCTGGGGTTTTGTTTTTTAGCAAGAATATTTCACATTAGTGTGATGTACTCTGTCAGATGAAATCAAGAGACACCTAATTCTGATAGTCCCCCTTTTAATGATGCTCAGGTTGGTCACTGGCCACATCACAGAAGAAGCCTTTACACCTTCATTGGAAAGTCCCCTGTAACATTTTTACATCATTTTTTTAAAACATGCATTTAGCCCTAACCGGTTTGACTCAGTGGATAGAGCATCAGCCTGCGGACTGAAGGGTCCCGGCTTCGATTCCAGTCAAGGGCATGTACCTTGGTTGTGGGCACATCCCCGGTAGGGGGTGTGCAGGAGGCAGCTGATCGATGTTTCTTTCTCATCGATGTTTCTAACTCTCTATCCCTCTCCCTTCCTCTCTGTAAAAAAAATCAATAAAATATATTTAAAGCATGCATTTAATGACATGTGTGTGAATCGGTTATTCCATTAAGGTTTGGAATGATGATTTTCCCAAATATATCATTCCTGATGTATTTATTAGCTGGAATTCTTTTATATAGAGGAATCTTGATCCATCCATGAATAGCACTATTTGGTTATCATAGAACACATATATGACAGAATGGCAGGATAAATATTTAGTCCTTTCTCTTTATTAGTTTTCAGAGTAATTTTTGGTGCCCTAGCAACCTCCATTGGTGTCCATTGGTAATTAAAAAATTTCTCCCCTTCATTATCACTGTGAGCTTGAGACTTCTTTTTTCTTTTCTTAATTTACCCTTTCAGTCATTTGCTGTCATTATTCTTTTGTTCAAATTATCCCCTTTGGCTGGTGAGAACCTCATCACGGTGGCTCTTCTGTGTAGAAGAGGTTTTTAATTGAAATATATTTCACCATATTACATGTGTCTAGGTAATCTGCATCTTTAATACAGCTTTATAAAGTATAACTAAACACATTGTATGGAAGGTTTTGATATGCTTTTTAAGTCCCAGGCAAACTACCATTGAAGACTTGTTTAGTTCTCTGAGATAAAGTGATTCTAAGGAATGTACTGGCATGTATGAAAATCAATTTGTTGTTTCATTTATAGAGTATTTTTCATCTAAAACTTTTATATTGAAGGCTTTCTCTTTCAATGTAAATAGAATTATACTAGTATTTGGACTCAATTATTTAAGGTAGAACTGGCTACTAAATCTCATTAAACTCGCATTTGAGTTACACACACTTTTGTAAAAAAAAAACGAGTTTATTTTGAGTGGGCATTTTATTTATATAGACCTCTGTGGAGCATGAAGTTTATTATCTGCTAAAAATATTTATTTGCTATGTTTGTTTTGTACTTAACACATTGTATGCGAGAAACATATTTATACGTTTTACGTATTTATACGTTCTACCAGTGTAGCAGAGTGCGGGACACGTATTAATACGTTTTTTATAGACTAGCGGTAGAATGCAGGTAACGTATAAATACGTAAACTAAAGTTATCGTAATTTTACTGAACGTTGCCATTTGCGCAAAAAATTAGCAAAAATGGCCCGTGCCACCTGTTAGCGCACGATAAAAACTATCCGCAAACAATGTGTTACTATTATATTATACTAGAGGCCCAGTGCACAAAAATTTGTGCCCTCGGGAAGGTCCCTCAGCCCGGCCTATGCCCTCTTGCAGTATGGGACCCCTCGGAGTATGTCCACGTGCTGGCTTAGGCCCACTCCCTGGGGGATCAGGCCTAAGCTGGCAGTCAGACATCCCACTGGCAAGCCCGGCAGCCCTCGGGGGATGTCCACTTGCCAGCAGGGAGCAGACCTAAGCTGCATTCGGACATCCTTAGCACTGCTGAGGAGGTGGGAGAAGCTCTCACCACCACCACTGTACTGGCAGCCATCAGCCTGGCTTGTGGCTGAGCAGAGCTCCCCCTGTGGGAGTGCACTGACCACCAGGGGACAGCTCCTGCATTGAGCATCTGCCCCCTGGTGGTCAGTGTGTGTCATAGTGACCAGTCATTCCCAGTCGTTCTGCTGTTAGGGTCAATTTGCATATTACCCTTTTATTATATAGGATAGAGGCCTGGTGCATGGGTGGGGGCTGGCTGGTTTTCCCTGAAGGGTATCCCGGATCAGGGTGGGGGTCCCCACTGGGGTGCCTGGCCAGTCTGGGTGAGGGGCTGAGGGCCGTTTTCAGGCTGGCTAAGCCCCCCGGCGACGGAAGCTTCCAGCCTCTCCTTTTTTTCTTTTCTTTTTTTATTCTGGGATTTATTTACCTTCTATAATGGAAACTTCGTAGCCTTGAGTGGAGCTCAGAGCCAGCCAGGGCTCTGAGAAGCTTGGCTTCCTCCATCACCAGGGGCAACCCAAGCCTCTTGCTCGATCCAGCTCCATGGCCATGGCCAGCTGAAAGCAGGTATCTGGGGTTTATCTTCTATAATTGAAACTTCGTTGCCTTGAGTGGAGCTCAGAGCCAGCCGCGGCAGGTGGGAAGCTTGGCTTCCTCCATCCGCCCGGGCATCCAAGCCTCCTGCTTGCTCCAGCTCTGTGACTGCCGGCCGCCATCTTGGTTGGGTTAATTTGCATATAGTCACTCTGATTGGCTGGTGGGCGTGGCTTGGGGCATAGTGAAGGTACGGTCAGTTTACATGTTTGTCTTTTATTAGTGTAGATGTGTCTTTGTATCCATCACAGCATTTATTTAAAGAGTGAGGAAATAACGTGTCAAAGCAGCATGTTGAACACCTCAAACTTACACAATGTTATATCTGTTATGTCCCAATAATAAGTAAAATTACTAAAAACCAACAACAAAAATGAAAAAAGCTATGAAAATCTCAGAAAGTAAGCTGCCATACTTCCCAGTACTTTACAAAAACAACAGAAGGGGCAACTCTGGACCTAGAGAAGTTATCCTGAAACAAGCCTCTTTCTAAAAGTTCAGAAAAACTCATTTCATACCAAAATAAGTAACATAAAAGTATATAGTCCTGCAAGATTTTTACATCCTATATCCATTGAAAGCGTGTCAGAAAAGCATGCCCATAAAGTAAGTAAAGACTAATCTATTATTTAAAAGTAGGTTATATGATGTTTCAAAAATGATTCAAAATGTGAAAGAATACCAAAAACCAGAATCTGGAAAATACTATAAATAAGGGAAAAAATAATTCAGAAATGAAGACTAAACTAGAATAAACACAAAGGTAGATAAACAACCGATAATTCCTTAAGGAAAATAGAATTTTTAAAAATGTTTTTATTGATTTTTAGAGAGAGGAAGGGAAAGAGAAACCATTGATCGGTGACCTCTTGGTTCCTGTGTCGACACTCAAACACTGAGTCACAAAGGCTGAGCGAAAATAGAATTTTTTAAAAAAAGAGGATGGCTTTAGAAATCATAAAGGATTAGTGGGATAATGTTAATTTTAGAGATTTTAAAATATCAGAACAAAATTACATGAAAAATACTTGCTGAAGAAAAAGTTATTTGGAACTACATGTTGAAAGAACACCCTGCCTACCTGAGAATATTATCCCAGATATAGTGAACTGTGGGTTTGACTGTGTAGACCAGGGGTCCTCAAACTTTTTAAACAGGGGGCCAGTTCACTGTCCCTCAGACCATTAGAGAGCCGGACTATAGTTTAAAAAAAAAACTATGAACAAATTCCTATGCACACTGCACATATCTTACTTTGAAGTAAAAAAACAAAACAGGAACAAATACAATATTTGTATTTGCATGTGGCCCGCGGTGTAGACAAAGACAGCAAGTGACTTAGAAACCAAGACTAAATAGCACTATGCCAGGAAAAATTACACATTTAAGATATTGAGGGCGGGGAGAATGAGCAAAAGATTTTATATCTAACAAAACATTTTTAAAAATATAAAGATCACTGCTCAGACATTCTCAACATGCAAGAATGTAGAAAACATTTCCCTTGAGTGCTTCCTGAGGAGTGGACTAGAGAACATGCTCAGACAAGGTAAATAACTAGAAATATGTTGACATAAATAAAGTCTGTGGTGAGCGTTAACTTTGACATCACATCACTGGACCAAAGTGCCAAACAGGTTTATTGTTGGAAGCTCAGCTCATGGGGTGGGTTTTCCCTCACCACGGACTTGTAGCAATCAAGTTGTGACTTACAGCAACATGTCAATCCGATCCATTTGTGAACCAAGCCTGAATTTTTTTTCTCCTTTGAACTCCAATGAAGTCATGGACTGTGAGTAGAGAGAGATGTTTTCCTGGTGGTAAGTGACATGGAGTTCTGGGCTACCTTTTCATGAAACTTGAAGGCTTAAACCTGCTTGGGCCCCAGTCCTAAATGTACCATGGGTTCTTACTCTTTTAGCTCATGGCTTGGTGGATCTGACAATACCAAGCTTATGATGAGCAGTTCTGGTCACACAGTAAATGCTATAATATAATTGATGGTTAGGCACTAAGTCACTTGTTCTGTGTCCTTTCTCACTTTCTTCTGGTACCCTCTCTTACTTTGGGTCCCACTGAAATTTTCCAAGTCATCTGAGAAATGGTTTGAAGCATTTTCCTATGTGTATTTTGTGTTGTCTCCAAAATCCAGAAAGCTACCAAGGGCTGGTATCTCATAGTCATCAGAGGAGCAAGGTGAGTAATTTTTTATATATATATATATTTTATTGATTTTCCACAGAGAAGAGAGAGGGATAGAGAGTTAGAAACATCGATCAGCTGCCTCCCGCACGCCCCCCAGTAGGGAAGTGCCTGCAACCAAGGCACACGCCCCTGACCGGAATCGAACCTGGGACCCCCCCAGTCCACAGGCCGACGCTCCATCCACTGAGCCAAACCGGTTCGGCCGCAAGGTGAGTAATTTGTCCTTTAGGAAGGGATGTCTCAGCGTGCCCCAGACCACTTGACTCCTCATGACTTCACCAGTGTGATAAGTCTTTGAATTTTTGTGGTTGTCTCTACCCTCTGGTGCATGTGTGCCTTATCAGGATGCCCAGAGTATTTGCCACTTATTTCTAGCAGGTTTAGTGTGTGTGTGTATGTAGAGTTGTTGGATGTTTTTGCAGATGGAGAACTATGGTGTTTTGTTCCCAGCTAGGTTTTTTACCAATTAAAGAAACGTAGGAATGTATTTAGGAGCTGAAGTTTTACAAAGAATTTCATTTTTGAATTAAAATGTAGTAGTTTGCTCTAGCTGGTTTGGCTCAGTGGATAGAACAGCCGAGGGCAAACTACAGCCCGCGGGCCGGATCTGGCCAGTTTGAAATGAATAAAACTATTGAAAAAAAAGACCGTACCCTTTTATGTAATGATGTTTACTTTGAATTTATATTAGTTCACACAAACACTCCATCCATGCTTTTGTTCCGGCCCTCGGGTCCAGTTTAAGAACCCATTGTGGCCCTCGAGTCAAAAAGTTTGCCCACCCCTGGGATAGAGCATCAACTTGCAGACTGAAGCGTCCTGGGTTCAATTCCAGTCAAGAGCATGTACCTCGATTGCAGGCTCAATCAGGCAACCAATCAATGTGTCTCTCTCACATTGATGTTTCTGTTTCTCCCCCTCCCTTCTACTCTCTTAATAATCAATGGAAAAATGTCCTCAGGTGAGGATTAAAAATAAATAAGCAAATAAATACAAATGTAATTTGTAGCTTGAAAGTTTTAAATTCCTCCTTTTCTGAAATGTTGTTTTGCCTTTTCTCAAAAATGTATTATCAAGTCCTTATAAAATGTAAATCTAAGAGCCCTTTCCCTGCCATCCTTCCTCTTGTTACCCAATCTTTTTTTTTTTTTTTTTTTAAATTAAATCTTTATTGTTCAGATTATTACATTTGTTCCTCTTTTTTTCCCCCCATAACTCCCCTCCTCCCAGTTCCCGCCCCACCCTCCGCCCTCACTCCCCACCCACTGTCCTCATCCATAGGTGCACGATTTTTGTCCAGTCTCTTCCCGCATCTCCCACACCCCTTTCCCCCCCAGGAATAGTCAGTCCATTCCCTTTCTATGTCCCTGATTCTATTATAATCACCAGTTCATTCTGTTCATCAGATTATTTATTCACTTGATTCTTAGATTCACTTGTTGATAGATGCATACTTGTTGTTCATAATTTGTATCTTTACCTTTTTCTTCCTCTTCCTCTTCTTAAAGGATACCTTTCAGCATTTCATATAATCCTGGTTTGGTGGTGATGAACTCCTTTAGCTTTTCCTTATCTGTGAAGCTCTTTATCTGACCTTCAATTCTGAATGATAGCTTTGCTGGATAAAGTAATCTTGGTTGTAGGTTCTTGGTATTCATCACTTTGAATATTTCTTGCCACTCCCTTCTGGCCTGCAAAGTTTCTGTTGAGAAATCAGCTGACAGTCGTATGGGTATTCCCTTGTAGGTAACTGAGTTTCTTTCTCTTGCTGTTTTTAAGATTCTCTCTTTATCTTTTGCTCTTGGCATTTTAATTATGATGTGTCTTGGTGTGGTCCTCTTTGGATTCCTTTTGTTTGGGGTTCTCCACGCTTCTTGGACCTGTAAGTCCATTTCTTTCACCAGGTGGGGGAAGTTTTCTGTCATTATTTCTTCAAATAGGTTTTCAATATCTTGCTCTCTCTCATCTTCTGGCACCCCTATAATTCGGATGTTGGTACGCCTGAAGCTGTCCCAGAGGCTCCTTACACTATCCTCGCATTTTTGGATTCTTTTTTCATTTTGCTTTTCCGGTTGGGTGTTTTTTGCTTCCTCGCATTTCAAATCATTGACTTGATTCTTGCGCTCCTCTGGTCTGCTGTTGGAACTCTGTATAATATTCGTTATTTCAGTCCGTGTATGCTTAATTTCTAGTTGGTTCCCCAATATAAGATCGAGGGTCTCATTAGTTTTCTTGTAGATCTCATTAAGTTTATCGGCGGCTTCTAAACAGTTCTTGAGAGACCTTAAAAGTGTGGTTCTGAACTCTATATCTTCCATTGACAATTTTGTCCTGTTTCTTTGTCTCCGCATTTTGTTATGCTTCCTTGGTGCACCCTCTAGTGGTCTTTGTTCGCAGTCTTATAGTTAAATCTTGATTGTTGTAGCTAATTCCAGGGAGGGTTTGACCTCCAGGCCAAGTGGCTATGAGAATCAGCTGTGTCAGCAGTGAGAGAACTTCTGTCCTCTAGGGAGGTGCTAATCTGGCGTTTGCCTGAGGCTATCCGGCAAATGCCTGTGTGCAGGGCTTGGGCGGGGCGGGTCGCACAGGATCAACAGGGTGGGCCGGAGAGAGCAGTTATGGCGGCTCTCAGTCCTGTCCCCAGGGGCTCTGCCTCTCTGAGTCCCAGCACCCGCTGCAAAACTCGGAGAGAAAGCTGCACTCGCTCTGACCGAAGCCAGACAGTCCCGCTTCTCCCGTTTGAGTCTGGGTCCCTAAAGACTCGCCCGGATCTGGAGCTCAGAGTCTGCGACTCCCTCCCGATTGAAAACGCCAACCGCGCCCTCCGCCGCCAGCCTGCTCGCGCACTCCGCACCTCAGAATTTGACTTCAGCACTGCGCCTCCTCTGAGTGTCCGTATGCGTTTCTCTTTCCTCCTAGTTGTAGGACTTCCACTCAGCCGGCGTTCCTGTGGTTCTGGGTGATGTCCCTTCCGTTTTTTGGTTTCACTTTTGAAGTAGTTGTTCAAAGCAGCAAACTCCGGCGTTAACCTATGCCGCCATCTTGGTTCTCCTTGTTACCCAATCTTGACGGAAAGTTCTTCATCATTTTTCAAATGTTTGTTAGGTATTTATTATATCTTACTAGAGGCCCGGTGCACAAAAATTTGTGCACTCGGGTGGGGAGAGGGGGTCCCTCAGCCCGGCCTGTGCCCTCTCGCAGTCTGGGACCCCTCGGGAGATAACGACCTGCTGGCTTAGGCCTGCTCCCGGGTGGCAGAGGGCAGGCCCAATCCCTAGATGCAGCCCCTGGTCGGGCTCAGAGCAGGGCCGATTGGGGAGTTGGGGCGCCTTCCCCTGTCATGCACAGAGCAGGGCGGATTGGGAAGTTGCGATGCCACCCTCAGTCACGCTCAGGGTAGGGCTGATTGGGGGGTTGGGGCACCGCCCCCTGTCACACTCAAGGCAGGGTTGATGGGGAGGTTGCGGCACCACCCCCTGCACAGAGCAGGGCCCATCCGAGGGGTTGGGGCTCCGTACCCTGTCACGCACAGAGCAGGGTCAATCAGGGGGTTGGGGAGCTCCCCCCTGTCACTCACAGAGTAGGGCCGATAGGGGAGTTGAGGCACTGCCCCCTGTCACACTCAGGGCAAGGCGGATCAGGGGGTTGGGGCGCCGCCCTCTATCACCCACAAAGCAGGGCTGATCAGGGGGTTAGGGCGCCGCCACTCTCACACTCAGGGCAGGGCCGATGGGGAGGTTATGGCTCTACCCCATCACACACACAGCAGGGCCCGTGGGGGGCTGCGGGGGTTGGGGCGCCGCACCCTGTCACACACAGAGCAGGGCCGATCAGGGGGTTGAGGTGCCGCACCCTGTCACACGCAGAGCCACAGGGCGATCAGGGGGTTGGGGAGCTCCCCCCTATCAGGCACAGAGCAGGGCTGATCAGGGGGTTGGGGCGCCTTCCCCTGTCACAAACAGAGCAGGGTGGATAGGGAGGTTGTGGCCCCGCCCTCTGTCACACACAGAGCCACAGGGCGATCAGGGGGTTTGGGCACTGCCCCCTGTCACGCTGATCCCAGTGCTGGGAGGCATATTACCCTTTTACTATATAGGATAGAGGCCTGGTGCATGTGTGGGGGCTGGCTGGTTTGCCCTGAAGGGTGTCCTGGATCAGAGTGGGGGTTTCCACTGGGGTGCCTGGCCAGGCTGGGTGAGGGGATGATGGCTGTTTGCAGCTGGTCACACCCCCTTCAGGGTGGGGGTCCCCACTGGGGTGCCTGGCCAGTGTTGGTGAGGGCCTAAGGGCTGTTTTCAGGCCGACTGAAGCTCCCAACTGCTCCTTTTTTTCTTTTTCTTTTTTATTCTGGGCCAGCTCTAGCTCTGGCTCCAGCTCTGAGGCCTCTGCTGCTGAAAGAAGGTATCTGGTTTGTTTTGGTTCTATAATTGAACTGTGTCAACTCCAGCTCTGAGATCCCGGGCTCGCTGAAAGCAGGTTTCTGGGGTTTTGTTTAGCTTCTATATTTGTTACAATGTTTCTTAAACTGCAAGCTCAGAGGCCGGCAAGGCAGGCGGGGAACGTTGGAGTCCTCTGTCACTGAAGCAAGCAAGCCTCATGTTAGCTTCAAGCTGCCTGGCTGCCGGCGGCCATCTTGGCTGGCAGTTAATTTGCATATCTCGCTGATTAGCCAATGGGAAGGGTAGCGGTCGTACACCAATTACCATGTTCCTCTTTTATTAGATAGGATTATGTTAGGTACTAGAAATTGAGCAAAAATAAAACATTTTGATTTTTTTTCTGGGACTCAAAATGATTTAATGCCTCCCCTTCATCCTCCCCCCCCCCTTTTTACCCTTGTTTACCTGATTTCACCGTATTTGCCCTTTCATCTCACTACCCTTCTAGGTTATCCAACTCCCATCTTTTCCCAACAGTATTGTCTGGGAATGCCAGGGGTTGCTGAGACCCTTTGTGGGTGTGTCTATGTGTGATCAAACCATTTTTCTAAAAATAAGCCATTATTTGCTTTTCCATTCTTACATGAGTGTACACTGGAGTTTTTCAGAGGCTACACGATATATCTCTGATAGCTAATGGAATAGGTGCTTGTGTATGTTTGTATTTTAAGGGGGGCTTTCAATTTCTAAGTTGTAAAGGAGTCCTGACACTAAAAAGTGTGAGAAAAAAATGCTTTATAATATCTCAAGGAAATTCTGTCATTTCACCTTAATTTAGTGTGAGCTAGTTAGAAGTTCATTTTTCTTAAATGTTTTTATATTTTTAATTTCACTGATTTCTGCTCTAATATTTATTTTATTGCTTCTGTTTGCTTCAGGTTTAATTTTTAAAATTTTATTCTTAAGGTACCACTTAAGCTGTTGGTTTGAGATTTTCGTTCTTTTTTTAACTCAGGGAAATTGCACCCTGCTTTGCGTGGCGTGGTGAAATCTCGCGAGATGTCTCGCACTCTCCGCACGCGCCCACGCTGCCTGAACGTCCTTCCGGCGTCGCTGCCTGAATGCTGATCCTTCCGGCGTCGGAGTCAGCGTGGGCGTGGGCGTGGGCGTGGGCGTGGGCGTGGGCGTGGGCGTGGGCGTGGGCGTGGGCGTGGGCGTGGGCGTGGGCGTGGGCGTGGGCGTGGGCATCTCCCGCTGCCTACCCGCCCGCTTCCGGCCACGTGCAGTGATGGCCCCGAAGCGGAAGAGCAGTGGTTCTGGCGACTCAGATACACCAGGAGAAGCGGTCGAGTGGGTCCCTTCCGTGGAAAGGTAAGTTACTGAGGTGAGGTATTTTAAGAGGGAGAGGCCACACTGACCTAACTCTGAGTATAACACGTTGTTAAAATTGTTCCATGTCGAGATTTTGTTGCCTGTGGTTTCTTATAGGATTTTTATGGTTTCCCAACTTACACTTAAGTCTTTCATTTATTTTGTTTTTTCTCTTGTGTATGGTGTAAGTTGTGGTCTAGTTTCATTTTTTTTTTGCATGTATCTGTCCAGTTTTCCCAACACCATTTATTGAAGAGACTCTCTTGACTCCATTGTATGCTCTTGCCTCCTTTGTCAAATATTAATTGCGCATAATGGCTTGGGTTGATTTCTGTATCCCAGTGATGATTATTATAGAATTAAACACATAGAAGAAAGCTGAAAGAAATTTCTAGAGAACTTTATGTTTGGTAGAACATTGATGGATTTAGGGGTCCAAATTGTGTTCTTATTTCTTCTTCCTGTTGATGTTTTTTTTTGTAAGAGAAGGTGAGGAAATTGAATAGCTGGAGACACTGGTGATGTCAGAAATCTAGATTTCACTTCCCATATCACTGTTTATAAAGTCAGAATGATGGAGTCCTAGCAAGGTGCTGAATTTATTTTACAAACACCAAAACAATGTGTGTGACTGAAAACTAGCACCTGGTCAAAGTCAACATTTGAGATGGAGAGAAAAATTTCCTGAGAAGGCTGCAAAACTGGATATTACGCCGTTTAAGAGAAAATGAAGCTGCATAATGGAAAGTATTTGAAATAACAGCACTGTAAGCTTTTCTTTTGTTTGAATTATTTATAAGCGTACGATAACGTTTGTAAGTAAAATATTTAAACAAATCCATTGATACCTAAGGAAGTGGGCACAGGCTGCCTTTCCGGCCAAGCAGATAATGGTTCTCAACCTTCCTAATGCCGCGACCCTTTAATACAGTTCCTCATGTTGTGGTGACCCCCAACCATAAAATTATTTTCGTTGCTACTTCATAACTGTAATTTTGCTACTGTTATGAATCGTAATGTAAATATCTGATATGCAGGATGTGTTTTCAGGGGTCGCGATCCACACGTTGAGAATCACTGAATTTTACAGGGACGTGAACGTTGCTTCAGTTTTGATTCGCATCCTAGGATGGAGAGGCTGCATCTTGGGCCTAGAAATTTATTCCAACCTGCAGTTTCTTGGATTCCTCAGCATAAAATATGGAAATATGCCCATGTGGCGTATTTGGGGATAGAATGAACTGAGCCCTGTCAGAGACATTTCAAATCTGGAAGCTACTTATCCCATCTAACCTGCTAGGAGAGCATACTTCTTTTCCCAGCTAATTACTGATTGACCTTAACATGTCACTAAATCTCTTTCAACCTGTCTGTCCATCCATGAAATCACATACGTGGATTATGTAATCTGTACAAGGATTCTACCTTAAAAACAAATTGGTGAAATTAAAATACAAATCTTTAAAAATTAATTTCCAGCTCAGAGATAATAGTGTTTCTGTTTTCTTACTAATTAACTTTTTAAAAAAATATTATGCTTAAAATGAGACTATTGCATATTAAAATTCCAATTGTATTTTTAAGGAGACACTATATAACTTACTGAGATAATCTTTTTTTCTTTTGCCTCAGCTTGTTAGCTTATCAATTTTGAATTTCCTGGTACTCTTTTTAGCATTACTCACTTCTACATACACTCTTCATATTCCAATAAAATTTTAAGTGTATGTCACTTCTCATGTAGGAATGCACAAGCAAATAAACAGTATATAGCCATGTATTTCAGTAGAATTAACTGATCTGAAATTATCTTTCATGCTAGCACTATAATAGGCTTTTGATCTCAGATTGCGTTTTTCTGTTTCTTTATAAATGAATTTTGTCCCCAAATGAAAGAGCATATTCATTTTCAGGTTGCGTGCAGTGAAATATAAGCTGCATCTGGGATCACTTTTTTCATGCGCTCAGTGGAGGACTAAGCCTTTCATAGAATTAAGTATGGAAAACTGACTAAAAAAACTGCTTGGACGAGATTTGTGTGTTTGTTTGTTTCAAAAAAACAATTTTAGATAATAACTGTTTAGAAAATTCTGCATTATATCTACAGAACAGAATATGTGCAAAACTACACAACTTTCCTCTGTAAAAACTAATGGAATATATGCTGCAATTACATAAATTAATCCATCTATAGGAACTAAAAGAAATTAAGACTGAAGAAAATGCCCTAACCGGATTGGCTCAGTGGATAGAGCATTGGCCTGCGGACCCAAGGGTCCCGGGTTCGATTCCGGTCAAGGGCATGTACCTTGGTTGCGGGCACATCCCCAGTGGGGGGTGTGCAGGAGGCAGCTGATCAATGTTTCTAACTCTCTAACCCTCTCCCTTCCTCTCTGTGAAAAATCAATAAAATATATTTACAAAAAAAAAAAAAAAAGACTGAAGAAAATAAGACAGAGGATTTAATAAAAAATAAAAAGGTCTTTAAATAGAAAATAGTTGTTTGCCAAAACTTGAGGAAATTTTCCATCTTAGGCTAGACCTTCATTTGATTTTTTTTTAAACAACCCCAATAAATTTAACTTAAAAAATAAAAAGACAGTCCTAACCTGTTTGGCTCAATGATAGAGCATTGGCCTGTGGACTCAGGGGTCCCAGGTTCAATTCCGGTCAAGGGCATGTACCTTGGCTGCGGGCACATACCCAGTGGGGAATGTGCAGGAGGCAGCTAGTCGATGTTTCTCTCTCATCGATGTTTCTAACTCTCTATCCCTCTCCCTTCCTCTCTGTAAAGAATCAATAAAATATATTTTTAAAAAAATAAAAAAACAAAACACCCACACACAAAAACAATGAGATGGAAGTTTAGGAAGACTTTTATGTACCCTTTATTCTCTATCAAATGCAATGTTCCCAATAATTTTCAGATACTAATCATATGCTTTCATCCCTCTACCTGAAGGTCAGAGTCTTTGTCCCCAAAGTCCTGCACCCCAAAGCTCTTCCTTGGATATTGTGTGCAGATAACAGAGACTATTGTTGAAACAGAATGGGGTGTTTCTGACCCTTTTTATTGCTCTCCTTTGGTGGGGAAGGGGAGAGATAAAGTGTGTGATGAAATTCAGTTACGAAGAGTCACTCTCCAGGTCTCTTTTCAGATCACTGGAGAAACTTCCCTACTTCTCTTGCCCAAAGTCCTTGAAACAAAATGCTGCGCAAGTTGTGTGTTTTGTTGTTCACATGGAAAAGGAAGAGCAGAGGAAGCACTTAGGTGAGAGTGACAAATTAACATATCAAATCCTTCCCGTCAGACGGCGTGAATGCAGTAGATGCCCGCAGTGTCCCGTCATTTTCTTGTTACACTGTGTGTTCTCCTGTGTGGTTGTGGAGGTCCTCACTTTTTAGTGAAGTGCTCTCGAAGGTTACACATGCAGGAGTGAGCATTCATTTTATTCTTAAATTTATATGTATTTATGTTTGGATATGATATTCATGTTCAGTAAGTATGATATCACTAGATGGCTTAAAGGTTGAAATTGGGGATGGTGTTATTTTTCTAACGTATTTAATATTAAATTAAAAAAAATTAAAAGAATTTTTATTCAGAATTGATTCCACTAATAATTATGTCTCAATTTTAAGAAATTGTTTTGAATATTTTAAGAGAAAAAATATTTGAAAATATATGAGGAATAATTTTTCAATTTTTGAACATTTTTAACTCACATTTTTTATAGAAATATATCGATATTTGAACACTTTGAAAACAATGACATTTACTTCTTAATTCTTTAAATCATTCGGGATGAGTATGTCAAAACAGTGATAAAAATAGATAGGATAAAAATAAGAAAAATTAGAGTGTTGCTTTATAAGTACTTCCCTCAGGAAAGATGAAAATTGGGGGGAAAAGCATAGAAAATTTGCAAAAGGCAGTCTATTTACATTTTTAAAAGCTAGAAACAAAGCAAAAGTTTCTTTTGAGCAGGACCCACATAGAAATCATAAATAGGACATTATAAATTTTTATTTAATGATTAATTATTGATCAAAACAAAATAAGCAAGAAAATTATTCTCATCAAACCTACAACTTGAATAGATGATGGGAATTCCTGAAACTTCATTTTCTTTACTAAAGACTTAACTACTAGTTGAAATTATAAGAATGTGTATTAGCCTCCCTTTGTACTGGTTTCTCAAATGTTAGGGATAGACCTTCCTTCCTCTTCTGTTCTCTGTAAGCTCACCCTTCTTCTCAGGCTTTGGTCTCCAGAGCCCATGAAGCGACATGGACCAGGTTACTAATGCACCTTCCTAATTCCATGGTCCATTCTCAGTCCTCATTTTACCTGACTTAGCTGCAGTCCAAGATATAGTTGATGAATCACTCCTTCCCTTTAATACACATTTTTATTTCTCCTAGGACAGCATACTTTTTATTTTATCTCACCGTTATTCCTTCTCAGTCTCTTTTGCTAGTTTCCCTTTTCTCTCTGTCTTCTCAATGTTGGAGCTCCCCAGGGCTCAGTCCAAAACCATTGCCTCTTATATCTTTACTCATTCCTTGGGTGATTTCATTTATTCTCATACTTTTAAACAAATTTATATTTCCTCCCCAGCTGTTCTCCTGAACTTTATATTCAGATATTCGAATCCTTAATTGACATTTCTCTGGGTCATAGAAGACATTACAACTTTGGCTTCTTTCTCTTGGCCCACTTGTTCTGGGGGAAACCAGCTGCTGTGCTTTGGGACACTTGGCAACCCTACGGAGAGGCCCCATGGCAAAGACCTGAGGCCTCTTGCCAGCAACTGTGTGGGTCAGGCGTCTTGGAAATGAACCCCCTGACTCCAGGAGAGCCTGGTGATGCCCACAGCCCCAGCTGACTTCTCCACTGTAACTTCAGGAAGGAGAGACCCTTGGATTTAGTAGGTTATACAATGTGAAAAGAACATAGTCCCTTTCAAATGGTTAACAATCAAATTTTAAAAATACAAATAGTTCTGGGTTGAAGCAAAAGTGAGGCTCTTGCTGTTGCCATTTCTTCTCCTTACACTTACTTTGCAATTGGCTTCTCATCCCACCAATTTCTCCCTTCCCTTTGAACTTATGTACCTCCTTCCCTCCCTCCCTTTATCCCTCCCTTCCATTCTCCCTTCCGTCCTCCCCGACCCCTTCTTGTCTCTGCAGGCTTCCTTTAGATTCTAGCACAGCTTCCTCCACTCTCTCTCAGTGGTACTTGGTAAAAGAGAAGCATATAATTTCAGTGTGCACATCTTTACTTCTTCAGCCTACTGCAAATTGACTTTTGACTTCATTAATCTACTGAAATGGTTCATGCTAAGGAGACTTCATAAAAACCACATAAAATTAGTATTTAGGGTTGTTGTTTTTTTACTTCCTACATAAATATCTTTAATTTTATACTAAAATTAAATCACCCATATAATGCATGATGATTTGCTGAGTAGCTCACTGTGTATTAGCCAAAAGGAAATTTGAACCTGTCAGTCAAATTGCATTGTGTAAGAAATAATATGTTTTTAAAAATCAACATGCAAAATGTAAATCTTTGGTCATCTTTATTCTCACTTTTGGAATGGTAAATAAAAGTTTTACATCCAGAACCTAAATTAGTAGGTTGTTCCTTATTTTATTGATAAAATCATTCAGCCCCAAACATGTTACTTTTTTAGATAAATTATTAAATTTTACTTCAGAACAGGGTGTAGATGTACTTCCAAAATTCATATTCTATAAAATATATGATTACTTGCTTATGTGGGGGAGAAACAAACTTCCCTTTAAACTCAAGGTTCTTTTCTGGTCTAATCAAGTAATATGACACAGATTAGCAACAGAAATTAACCAATTTAAGGCATACATATGTATGGGAATCTCACATACATAAGAGAATCAGAGACCCCCCCCCCCCCATTCAGGAGAGGTTCAAAGACAGAAAGAAAACATGGGTATACAACCATTCTGAACTAGGAATGATATTAGGTGCCCTGGGGCCTTCAAGGATCCTTGCAAAGTGATATGAGCAGATATACTAGTAGCTTTGTAGGTGCTATTCCTTAGATGTACACTAGATGGCAACAGAGAAGAGTATTTGGGCAGGAAGGAAATGGGGAGGAGTCAAAGGTTCTTTCTGAGTCTTTTTTCTTGATAAATAGCTTAAAATCAATATTCCAAAAATTGGCGTCAGGGTGGCAGAATTTTGATGTCTTCATAAGGAATTGCGAATTGTCTGTGATACCAGTATTTTTTAGATTGGTAAATTTATTAACCAATTAATTTCTAGAAATATACTTTCTCATAGTACAATTTTTTTAATGTTCCACAGAGCACAATTGCTAATAGTCACAAATGTCAAAGCATAAGTAAACCTATGTTCAGTAACCCTAATCCTCACCCCAACTCTCATTATATTAACACACAATAAACTTTTAAAAAACCCACAGTTTTCCACACCAAGCCATTCCGCTGCTGGTCCTCTGTGGACTAACACTCTTTCTGCCTCATCTTTTCCTCAAGGTTTGTGTAGGCACCTCCCGGCACTGTGGAGTCACCTCCTGAGTGTCTGCTGAAGTAAATTGAACCATCTCAGCAACATGGTGCCACCTGAAGCAGGCAAAAGTGTCTCTGGCTCGCTTCCTGGCAAGGCTAAGCTATTGGAGGCATTCACTGGACACCAACACCACAGACTCAAGACACAAGCACCACGTGGGTCAGAGAAGAAACTCCGGCGCTCCTGCAAAGAGTATCTGACACCTTAGGAGACCGAATCACGTGCTGAACCAATGTAGCTATCTGAATATCATTACTTTTCTTTTCATTGCTCATAAATTACTCTTTAAAAGCTGTTCTAGCCCTAGCTGGTTAGGCTCAGTGGATAGAGCCCACAGACTGAAGGGTCCTGGGTTCAATTCTGGTCAAGGGCACATATCTCAGTTGCAGGCTCGATCTCTAGCTCCAGTCCGGGCATATGCAGTAGGCAATCCATCGATGCAAAGTTTCTTTCTCTCCCTCCCTTCCACTCTCTCTAAAAATCTATGAAATATATCCTCTGGTGAGGAATAACAACAACAACAGCAACTATTCTAAACTGTATCTAAGAATCAATAATCTTGGTCTTTTAGTTTCCAGAATTCACCAGCTGAAGGTTCCTCCTTTGAAAGTGTAACATTTGTAATAGTGTGAGTTTCTCAAATCACCTACAGGGACACAATTTCATTTACATAATATTTATGATTTCTAGAACGCCATGAATCCAGACCCTGAGCTCATTTTAAATGCTAAGAACACCATTACTATTTCATTCAATCATTAGTACATTTAAAACTAACAAAATGAATTTTTCTACCTCCTCACATTACATTTCTTCATGGTTTTTCTAAGCTTAAACTATATAATTTTTTCCCTTTAATCTTCACTGATTTTAGAAAGAGGGAGGGAGGAGAGAGAGAAACATTGATGTGACAGAGAAACATTGGTTGGTTGTCTCACCATAAGCACCCTGACTGGGGATCGAAATTGCAACCTTTTTTGGGTAAAGGAGAGTGCTCTAACCCAGCGGTCGCCAACCGGTGGTCTGTGAGGCCCAAAAGGTTGGCAACCACTGCTCTAACCAACCAGGCCACATGGCCAGGTTCTATACATCCTATCTAATAAAAGACAAAAAGGGTAATTAACCATACCTTTGCTATGCTCCCCATTGGCTAATCAGGGTGATATGCAAATTAACCACCAACAAAGATGGCTAATTTGCATATGTAGGCACCAAGCGACAGAGCGAAGCCCACTGGCCCTGGGCAGGTGCAGCAAGCAAAGGCCGGTGTGGCAAGCAAAGCCCACAAAGAGCTAAGCCCCTTGTCCGCCGTGCCGGCCCTGCCCCCTGGGCCCGCTTGGCCAGTGCAGAGCTAAGTGCTGAGCCTGCCGTGCCAGCTCCACCCCCGGGGACCGCACAGCGGGTGCAGAGCTAAGCGCGGAACTTGCCGGGCAGGCCCCGCCCCTCATGCCCATGCGGCCGGCGCAGAGCTAAGCGCTGAGCCCACCGCACCGGCTCTGCCCCCAGGGCCCCAGCGGCCAGCGCAGATCAGAGCCCGCTGCGCCGGCTCCTCCCAGGCGAAGAGCGAAGGCCTGGGTTCCGGGCACCGGAGGAAAACGTGCCAGCAGCCAGTGGAAGGGGCCCCCAAGGGGCCCCAGACTGTGAGAAGGCACAGGCCGGGCTGAGGGACCCACCCGAGTGCACAAATTTTTGTGCACCAGGCCTCTAGTCTATCTAATAAAGAGGTAGTATGCTAGTTGGTTGGGATGCCATCACAGTAACGACCGATCAGCAGGCTGCGTGTGCAATGGGTGTGCTGGGACTTGCAGTGTTGGGGACGCGATGATGGCTGCCGCTTGCCCAGGGCTGGCCCAGGGCTCCAGCAAGCCACCGATGGCCGCTGCCACTTGCCCAGTGCCGGCCCCAGGCAAGTGGGGATGGGGCAGGGGAGGTGGAGCCCGTCAGAGGGCGGCCTGTACTCCCCACAGGGCAGCGGCAGCTGTGAGCACTTCTGATGGCCACTGCCGCTTGCCCAGGGCCAGTCCAGGGCTCCAGCAAGTCGCTGATGGCCACTGCCGCTTTGAGGTCCCGAGGCTCAGGCAAACTACAGTGGCTGCGATGGCCGAGGCTCAGGAAGCCTCGCAGCCGGCAGTGGCAGCAGCAGAGGCATGATGGTGTCGCCTTCCCCTGATCGCAGAGTCGCCTCCCACAGAGGGAGGCCAGACTGTGGCTTAGGCCCGCTCCCCACAGTGACATCCCCTGAGGGCTCCGGGACTGTGAGAAGGGGCAGGCTGGGCTGAGGGACCTCCCTCCAGTGCACGAGTTTCATGCACTGGGCCTGTAGTTTATATCCTATCTAATAATAGACAAACATGGTAATTGATTGTACCATCACTACGCCTCCCATTAGCTAATCAGCGCGATATGCAAATTAACTGCCAACAAAGATGGCGGCTAATATGCATACTGCAGACAGGGTGGGACAGCATCATCCCCCCTGCCCGCCACCATCTGGGCCTGCTATCTGCAACCCTGGGCAGCGGGCGTCCCGTGTGTGCCCCAACCAGGGGTGGCTGGGCGGTGCAGCAGCGATCGGCTGGCCCGCCTAGCCACCATTCAGGTGTCCCGTGTGCAACCCAGCCCAGGGCGGCCGGGCGGGGCAGCGAAGGCTTGAAGGTGGCTCTGGCTAGAGCGAAGGCCTGGGTCCCGGGTGCTGGAGGAAAACTGGTGCCGGGAGCCAGGGGAAGGTAAAGCCTATTGCATGAATCTTTCGTGCAACAGGCCTCTAGTCCTATCTAATAATAGACAAACATAGTAATTAACCGTATCTTTGTTACCCTTCCCATTGGCTAATCAGGGTGATATGCAAATTAACTGCCAACTAAGATGGCGGTTAACCGCCAACAAAGATGGTGGCTAATTTGCATACTGCAGGCAGGATGGGACAGCACCATCCTGCCTGCCCCACCGCCATCCGGGCCTGCTATCTGTGACCCGGGTGGTGGGCGACCCAACCCAGGGCTGGCAGGCATGACTGCAGCGATCCACCAGCACTCACGCCCCCAACCGGCTCTCCCGCCGGGAGATCGGAGCTGGTGGGGCGACTGCAATGGTCTGCCAGCACTCACGCCCCCAACCGTCTCTCCTGCCGGGAGATCGGGGCTGGCGGGGCGACCGCAGCAGTCCGCCAGCAGTCAAGCCCCCAACCGGCTCTCCTGCCGGGAGATGGGGCCTGGTGGGGTGACCACAGCGGTCTGCCAGCAGTCACGCCCCCAACCGGCCCTCCCACGGGAGATCCGGCACTGGCGGGTGCCACCGCAGCGGTCCGCCAGCACTCACGCCCACAACCGGCTCATGCCAGTGATCACCATCGGAAAGCCGGGCAGCAGGTAAGGTGACACCCCCTGGCCGGCTGCCTGCGGCCCGTGATCCCCATGGCGATAGGAGAGAGAGAGAGCCAGGGTGCAGGCCAGCCGGAAAACCCAGGCCGCCTTTGCCGTGCACGAACTAGGCAGCTGGGATAGGGGCGTGGGGATGCTGTGAGCAGGACGGGAACTTCAGGCAGCCGAGAGCAAGTTGGTCCTATGCAGCCAGGAGAGGGGCACCTGGCCACTGGGAATAGGGTGGGAACTTCCCGGGGTGGGTGTCAGTCAGCCAAGTGTGGGGCTGGAACTTCTGCCGCGTTGCTATGTTGCCATGGTGGAAGTTCCAGCCCTGTAGCTGTTTGCTCATTCACTTAATCGTTCGTTCATTCACACACTCATTATTCACTCACTCATTCATTCACTCACTCACTCAGCAAACCCTCTCAGGTCCCTGGCACCAGGGCAGGCACTGAAGTTGAAGAAGGATAAGACAGAGCTATGTCCTCAAGATATTAGTAATTCAGTAGGCGAAGCAGGCACATGAACGAGGCAGTTGTACATGCAGATGCACTGTACTGGGTTCAGTGAGGGCTGTAACTAAGGCCGACTTTGTTCTCCTGATAAAATGGGGCCTTGGGAGCCAGGCTGCCCCAAGCCTGTAAGCCTGTGCCTAGGCCAGGAGTGGCCAGGGTCCCAGAACATAACAGAGGGTGCAGGTTGGGCTGTGGGGTCTGGCCCCACCCCTAACCCCCACCCCCGAGTGCACAAATTTTTGTGCACCGGGTTACTAGCCTACGCTAATAAAAGAGAGTGCGGGTGCTGGCAGAGGTTCTCACTTGTGGCCGCTTGCGTGCACACCGGCACCAAAAGGCCTGTGTCCCCGGGACAGGCATCCTCAGGAGCCAGGCCGCCCTGAGCCTGTAGGCCCGCGCCCAGGCCCGGAGCGGCCAGGGTCCCGGAACATGACCGAGGGTGCACGTTGGGCTGAGGGGACTCCACACCCCGGTGCACAAATTTCGTGCACCAGGCCCCTAGTCCTATCTAATAAAAGAGTAGTATGGAAATTAACCGTCACTTCGTCACAAAGATGGCAGCGCCCATAGCCACAAGATGGTGGCGCCCAGTCCCCTCAGCCCTGTCGCTAAAGTGTCAAGCCCTGTTACCACTCCGGTAGGCCGATTGCGGCAGTGTCTGGGCCTGTGGACCTGGCTGGGGGCCGCGGGGGCTGGCAGGAAGGCATGACCCAGATGGGGGCCGCGGGGCTGAGCAGCGAGGCACAACCCACCCACTCCCACGGGCCAATGCAGCCTTGCCGCTCTGCTGCCGCCACCACTGCCACTGCAGTGTCCGGGCCTGTCAGCCCCTCCATGAGGCTGAATGCTGCATTCAGGGGGCACACGCAAGTGGGTGGGGACTTGACTCTGGGTCTCCTGGCGAAGGGGGGCTTGATGCTATGTTCCCGTTTGTGCTGGCCAGCAGGTGGACATCCCCTGAGGGGTCCCAGACTGCGAGAGGGCACAGGCCAGCACAGCCCATAGGCAGCACCCAGTAGGGCCTGCTTGGCCATCGCCGTGGTGTGGAGCAGGCAGGCCCCGCAGAGAGCAGAGAACCATGGGGAGTGGGCCCAAGCTGTCAGTAGGACATCCCCTGAGGGCTCCCGGATTGGAGAGGGTGCAGGTCGGGCTGAGGGACCGCCCCCTGCACAAATTTTGTGCACCGGGCCTCTAGTCTATTATATAAAAAGCCTGTGGTCATGATGCCATCACACTGTAATGACTGATCAGCAGGAGGCTGCATGTGCCGGGTGGGCGGGGCTGCGTGGGTGGTGAGGCGCACACAGGTTGGCGGAGACTTGACTCTGAAGGACTTGACGGGAGGCGTGGGTGGGTTTCTGGATCCCTCCAGGACGGCAGCCGAGTTTCTGGGTCCCGCCTCCCGTGGTGGCGGCAGTGTCCACGGGACTCTTTCTGGGTTCCGCTGAGCCGCAGGACTCTGGGTCCTGGGTCTCACGCAATTTCATGTGCTGGGCCCCTAGTGTTTTTATATAGCTAAAACAAATTATCTTTTTTTTAAGAGTGGATTCATTAAAACAGAGGGCAGTGAAACAAAAAGGGCTTGGTGTAGAAGAAGCAATGGGAGAGCCTGGGATAGGACTGCTTTGGCTTACTGAGAAATAAAAGTTGCAGTGATGAAACTTAGCTGAGATAGGGCTGCCTTCAGACCTTGGGTCCCCACCTGTCACCTCAGTCCTCCCACTGCTCACCTCACACCTCAGAACCCGGCAGCGCTGCTCCCAGGCTCCTACTCACCTCAGATCTGCCAGCTGCCTGCCTCATATCCACAACACCCCCCCTGGCTCAGGTTGGGCCACCTGCCTTCTCGTGTCCATACCTCCGCTCCCCTCAGGTTAAACCCGCCTCTCCCCGAAATCCTCACTGTGTCACACACATCATGGCTGGTCTTTCTGCTTCTGGGGCACATCACTTCCTGTTTGCAAGGTCACTTGCCTAACTTCCCCAGCACTAGCCTCAAATCTGGACCCTGGCTTTCACTCCAACCTAGCCCCGCCTCCCCATTCAGGAAAGGGCCCTGCTGGTAGACTTTTATCTGTGACCTGCTCCTTCATGACCTAATGCCACATACTATATAACTAGTGACCCAGTGCACGAAATAGTGCAAAACCCAGGGCCCCGAACCCTGGGGCTCCTCAATGGATTGCCCCAAAGAGGTAGGCCAGAGCCGTGGGCTCCTCCATGCTGCATGGAGCCGAGGGCCCCCCAGGCCTCTTCCTCTGCTTCCTCCTCTTCTTCCTCACATTCTCCACCTTCTCGTCATCTTCCACTATGATAAATGGCCTCTTCCTTCCCCTGTTGACCGGTTAACACCTGGTACTCCCATCCCCCTATGCTACAGGTATCTAAGGCCCCTCCACCAAAGCCCCTCAGCTCCATAACCTGAATGTCGATCTCCAGGCTTCCCTTGCCACCTCCTCAGGAGAGAATGCTTCCAGGCTTTCCGTGGGAGGGGCGCCTCCCCATACCCAGACTCGAAATCAGGATCCAGTAGGAACACCTGGCACCCAGGGTGAAGTTCACAAGCACTGCCCCCTCTTCCAGAATGACATAGGGGGTTGGCGGGGGCAGAGTGGGGCCCAGTCCCACCCCCCTCATGTCAGCCAGCACCTGTGCCACCTCCATTTCCTCCCAGGGCCTCAGGCACTGCTCCGGTGGAGGCAGGCCAGTTGCAAGAGCACTGGTGGTGGCGGAGGTGGCGGCGGCAGCGGCGTGTTGTCTTGAAAGGGCTCCAACTGCTCAGGCAGCAGGCCTTGGCAGGAGTCCCCTCATCCGGGCAGTCCATGGTGATTGCACTCAGAGCACTGCGCTTGCCCCTTCCCCCTCAGCCAAGCCAGGCCGCTGCAGCCTGTCACACCTGAAGAGGAGCCACCTCTCTGAATGCGACCAGCTCCACTCACAGCTCTGCTCTGTGTTCCCTCCCACGGAGCCTGTCCTATTCCCTCCACACCAAGTGCACAGGTCCGGCCCCTCCCTGACTTCAAGGGCCTATTCTGCCTCGTCATTGGCTGCCAGCTGCAGGGGCGGCACTTGCGTTCTCAAGACCACTGTCCCCACACACACACACACTCCCAGGCCTCGCCATGCAGAGTGGCCGCTGGGCCTCGCGTACCCGCTGCGCATGCAGCCTCCTTGTGACGGCATGAGGGCATCATGGTGTGAGGGCATGACGACCACCTAGGCCAGTGGTCGGCAAACTGCGGCCCCTTGAGTATGGTTCTTCCACAAAATACCACATGTGGGTGTGCACTCACAGTGTGATTGAAACTTCGTGGCCACACTCAAGGGGCCAAAGAGCTGCATGTGGCTCGCAAGCTGCAGTTTGCCGACCACTGACATAGGCTATTGTATAGACTAGAAGCCCGATGCATGAAATTTGTGCAAGGGTAGGTCTTCCTCCCCCCGGCTGCCAGCTTTGCGGCCCTGGCTTCGCAGCCCCAGCCCTGCCTCCCACCCACACCCTCTTTGGCCTGGTGCTACCAGCGTCCATTACCACACATCCCTGGTTCCGCGGAGCCCCCCAATCGATCGCCCTGCAGAGGGTGGCCTGGGCCTTCCCCTGCGGCGATAATGAGACAATAGTGGGGCCCCCCAACCAATCGCATCACACCCGCCTTGGCTGGCCTGGCGCCAGTGTCTGTCATAGTGTGGCCGACCAAACGGTTGTTGTGCTCTTTGGCCGTTCGGTTGATTTGCATATTGTGCTTTTATTATTATAAACTAGAGGCCTGTTGCACAAAGAGATTTGTGCAATAGGCCTTCCCTTCCCCTGGCCACCGGCACCAGTTTTCCTCCGGCACCTGGGACCCAGGCCTTCGCTCTGGGCAGAGCCTTCAGTCTTCACTCTGCCACTTCGTGCCTATGTATGCAAATTAACTGCCATCTTTGTTGGGTTAATTTGCATACTCTCCTGGTTGGCTGATGAGTGTAGCAGAGGGATGGTCAATTTACATATTTGTCTATTATGAGGTAAGATGCACATTTCTTCTAATGATCTGAGGAGACAGAAAATTTACCTATAGATTTATGTCTATAACTGCACCTCTTCTGTTCCATTAATGTGTCTCTTTGAAAGTAGTGAACTCCCAAATCCTGTCCAGAAGAGGTGATCACAAAAAGTGGTCCCACTGGAACACAGAGGACTCTCCCCAGGAAAACAGCCCTGAGGGAGTGCGGACTTGAAAATAGCCTGGAGAAAGTGCTCACGGAACTCCAGTGGCTGAAGTGCGCCCTTAGGCCAGGCAGGCACCCCCTCCACCTCTCACGCACTGCCTACACCAGGATGGAGAAATGCAGCCAGGTCTCGCCTCCCTGTTTCTGTGGGTGCCAGCTGCCCATTAGCTGCTGGGCTAGAATCAGGATAAACAATTCGTCTCAAGGTCTCTACTGGCCCTTCTGTCCCTGGGCCTCTTTCCTCATACTCTCTTGCTCATCAAATCTGGACTAAAGCAGGGATGGGAAATTCAGCTGCAGGTCTTTCTCCTTTTGTCAGGCAACTGCTTTAACTGCACAAGGCGGCTAGAGCTAGGATGCAGAATTCTGCTCAAGGTCTTTCCTGGCCAGTTGCCCAAGAACCACTGTGCTCTTCACGCCCTGCCTGAAGCAGGGAGGGAGAATTTGCCCACAGGTCTTTCCTTGCCCGTTTACCCACGACCCCATCCAAAGCTGTGTGGAGCCCTGGCCAGTTTGGCTCAGTGGATAGAGTGTCGGCCTGTGAACTGAAGGGTCCTGGGTTCGATTCTGGTCAAGGGCACATGCCCAGGTTGTAGGCTCGATCCTCAGTAGGGGGTGTGCAGGAGGAAGCTGATCAATGATTCTCTCTCATCATTGATGTTTCTATCTCTCTCTCCCTCTTCCTTCCTCTCTGAAATCAATAAACATATATATATATATATATATTTTTTTTTTAAAAAGCTGTGTTGTGCCCACATAGCTCAGTGGTTAGACCAGGGGTGGGCAAACTTTTTGACTGGAGGGCCACAATGGGTTCTTAAACTGGACCAGAGGGCTGGAACAAAAGCATGGATGGAGTGTTTGTGTGAACTAATATAAATCCAAAGTAAATATCATTACATAAAAGGGTACGGTCTTTTTTTTTTTTTTTTTAGTTTTATTCATTTCAAATGGGCCGGATCCAGCCCGGGGGCCGTAGTTTGCCCACGGCTGGGTTAGACCATCGGCCTGAAGGTCTAATCAGGGGCACGGGCCTGGGTTGCAGGTTTGATCCCTGAACCCGGTCTTGGCACATGCAGGAGGCAACCAATCTATGTGTTTCTCTCACATGGATGTTTCCCTCTCTCTCACTCCTCCCCCTCCCCCACAAGAGAGAAATTGAGAACGTATCCTCAGGTGAGGATTAACAAGGTCAACAAAAACCTGTGAGGAGAGGAGATAAATAATTTGTCTCCAGTTCCCTCCTTGCCCCTTAGCCCAGCACCTGCTCTGCCCCTTACATACTGGCTCAAGTCAATGGATATTTGCCCCAGATCTGTGTTCTCCAGACAACTCTCTTCTCCTCTGGTTGGAATCAGGATAGAAAATCCGCCTCCAGCTCTCTCCTCATCGCTTACTCCAGGGCCCCTGTGCAGCTCACATAGCAGACAACAGATATGTGGATGCTAAGAAAAAAGATACCTACTATGAAGGGCTCCTGGTGGATAATTGGGCTCAGATTTTTTAAAAAACAGAGCCTCATGTTCATTTCTACACGGGGACTTCTCATACAAACCTCAGTTCAGGGAGTGGCCTGCCAACTTCCACACTGAACTGACTGATAAAGACCTCTAGACCAAGCAAAGAAGAAATGGCAGGACTGGACTGGAGCACATGGATTAGAGCATATATTTTCACTCAACATTCTTCTACGAGAGAAAGTACCGTCTCCCTTCCTCCTCACTCTCTCTCTCATTTTTATTTTTTGGATTCCTAGAAATTTTTTGTTCTTCAGTGTGTTCAAATCCATTGTAATCCATTGTAACTTTGATATTTAAATTCCTCAAAGTGGGAGCCCCTCAGTGCCTCCATCAGTCTTTATGCACCTTGTTTTCTGGTATGTTAACTCTCCTTGTACCTTCTCTCACCCAAATCTTCATCAGTTCTTTCTCCAAAGAGACTAGTTGTTCCTTCTACTGGGAAATTACATTCGGAACCAAGAATTGTCCAGTTCTCTGGAATGGGGGAGAAATCATTCTACTTATATGTATTCTTCATTTGTCATTTCCTTGCCAGCCTTCTTTTCTGATGCTTTGTAGTATCCAAGGAAAAGTCACATGCCAGGCCTTTCTGAATGTCATGTTTTTAATAAGGCTGTTATACTATTTGGGTATGCAGTTAGCCCAAGAGTATTGTGGGACAGGGCTGGGGCTAGTAAATACAGCTTTAAACAAATTATATGTGTTTGTTGTTTATTTCACCGTATTTCTGTGGGTTGGGACCTGGGTGTCTCTGGTTCAGGGTTTCTTCAGAGGCCGCAGCCCAGCTGTGTGCCCGCCTGAGGTCACTTCTGAAGGCTCACTGTTCCCTTCAGAACTCACCGTGTGGTTGCTGGAAGCTCGGTCCCTCACCACGTGGGACTCGGACTTGACAGGCTGCTTGAACGTCCCAGTGACAAGACAGCTTGCCATCCCAGAGGCAGTGCCACAGGGAACCCAGGACAGAAGTCTCGGCTTTTTAACTTCAGAAGTGGCATCCATCACTTTGCCACATTCCATTCATCAGGCGTGAATCACGGGACGGCCCACACGTAAGGGAGGGTCACACAGGACCTGGGCAGCAGGAGGTGGTCACCTCTGAGATGACTGATTGCCACACGTTTTAAAAGAAGCTTGTTCATTTCCAAGAAAATAACTTTCTGGCATAGTAATTCAGATTGCATGGAATTTATAGTCGAGATTTTTTAAATGTTCAGTTTGTATTTTTTGTTTTGTTTGTTTTTAATCCTCACCTGAGGATATGTTAGAGAGAGAGAGAGAGAAGGAGAGAGAAAGAGAGAGAGAGAGAGAGAGAGAGAGAGAGAGAGAGAGAGAGAGAGAGAAACATCAATCGGTTGCCTCCCATACGTGCCCCAACTGGGATGGAACCCACAACCTTTTGGTGTATGGGATGATGCTCCAACCAACTGAGCCACCCAGCCAGGGCCAATTGGTTTTCATAATAATGATCTGTATCCTTATTAATTTTAAGAATTTTTAATGAATTATATTTTCTATGTACACAATCACATCAGTGAGAAATGCTGTGTTTCTTTTCAAATCCTCATGCATTTTTTCTTACCTATGACACCATTAATAAACATGCATTAACTAATTTACCATTAAAATGATGTTTGCTGCAGGAATTCACATACATTCTATCAAGTTACAAAAGTTCCCTTTTCTTCCCACAGTTTGCTAAAAGTTTTTACAATAAATGGAGTTTTCTTAATGTCAGTGCCTTTTCCGCGTCTATTGACATGATGGATTTTCTCCTTTGTGCTGTTAAACCACCTTCTATCCCTGGAAACACCCCTCTGGGACATGATGCATTACCTTTGTATATAATTTGGCCAATTTCTTGTTTAGAATTTTTTTATTGCTATCATCAGAGGGAAAGGACTGCAGTTTTCCTTTATTTAAAAGCCTTTGTCAAGTTTTGATTTCAAAGTTATGCCAGACTCAAGTTGTTTGAAATAATATAATTAACAGTAGAAATCACTGAACTAGAAAATTGATATGCCAGAGGTTAAAAAGAAGTTCTTATAATTATTATTTCTTCCTTTCTTCTTTTTCTGGGTCTATTTCCTGTTCTTTTTCTAGATTCTTGAGACGAAAACGTAGATTATTGCTTTTCAGTCTTCTCACCTAATGCATTTACCTAAGGCCGTGGTCGGCAAACCGGGGCTCGCCAGCCACATGCGGCTCTTTGGCCCCTTGAGTGTGGCTCTTCCACAAAATACCACGCGTGGGTGCGCACATACAGTGCGATTGAAACTTCATGGCCCATGCACAGAAGTCAGTATTTTGTGGAAGAGCCGGTATTTTGTGGAAGAGCCACAGTCAAGGGGCTAAAGAGCCGCATGTGGCTCGCGAGCCGCGGTTTGCCGAGCCGCAGTTTGCCGACCACTGACCTAAGGAATAAATTTCCCTGTAAGCAATCATTTAGCTGCATCCCACGAGTTTTGATATGTCTTGTGTAATTCCTCTGAAGTAGTTACCATGACAAAGCTTAATAGGATTATTTAAAAACATTTAAGTTGTGATGCTAATTTGTCCATGGTCAGGGCTTAGGAGTGTTGAAAGGGCACAGGAGCTACCCTGGGTTGGCCAAACCTGGGACAATTTAAGCAAAAAAGAATAACTGTATTGGACTATAACCCTAGGATAAACATCCATGAGTCCATATTGATATAAAAATTTTTGAACAAATAAGTAAATGGGAGAGAAGGGACGGCCTGTTCCAACAAAACAATTCCAATTAAATATAAAAGGGGGTGAGGAAGGGTGGAGAGGGTAAAGGGGTCAAATGCATGGTGATGGATGGAGATGGGACTGTGGGAGTGAGCACACAGTGCAATATTTAGGTGATGTGTTTAGAATTGTACCCTGACACTTGACACGAAACAATGTCATCCCAATAAGTTTAACTTAAAAATAACTGTTAAAAGAAGAGAGTCATAGAAAATCAACATGCCACAGTAATTATTCTTGCAGGAAGAGCTCTGTACGGATGCTAAACGTCAGGAGAAATGGTATTTGCATCACCACCAGGGGAAATAGTAGTTATAGTGGAGCCCAAAGGTAGTCAAGGTCAACATCACTGTCAGGGAGATGGACTGACCTTCGGTAGCCCTAACGTTATGACCTGAGAAGGACGAACATCAAGTCTAGGTTCTTGGGAGGGGAAGCACAGCACCCATCTAATCTTGAGAAAACATCACACAAACCCAGGTAACAAACATTCTTCAAGGTGCCTGACCCGTACCCCCCAAAGCATCCAAGTCGTAAGGCCCGGAAAGGACCGGAGGGTCCCAGATGGCACGGACTGAGGAGACGGGCCTGGGCAGTGTGGGACCCGGTTGGATCCTGGACAGAGAGCGGGACAGAGAGAGGGTGTCAGTGAGAACCTGGTGAAGCTGAATAAAGACTGTGGCTGAGTTGAGAGCATTAAGCAGTGTTAGCTCTTCAGCTTTGATACGCTGGTGACACGAGATGCCAGAAGTGGGGGTGCTGGTGACGGGAGACGTTGGCACTGAGGTTCCTGGTGAAAAGCTGTGAGAACCTCTCCTCTCTTTGGCTTATCTGATGTAAATCTAAAATCACTTCAGCCGAAACCGGTTTGGCTCAGTGGATAGAGCGTCGGCCTGCGGACTGAAAGGTCCCAGGTTCGATTCCGGTCAAGGGCATGTACCTGGGTTGCGGGCATATCCCCAGTGGGAGATGTGCAGGAGGCAGCTGATCGATGTTTCTCTCTCATCGATGTTTCTAACTCTCTATCTCTCTCCCTTCCTCTCTGTAAAAAATCAATAAAATATATTAAAAAAAAAAATTCTTTAAAAAAAAAAAATTATTTTAAAATCACTTCAGCAGAACACGGTGGCCGATCCCAAGGCGGCTCCTTGGAGCTGGCGGCGAGCAGTGCCCGGCAGGGCAGAACAGGGGCAGGCACCATGGATGCCTTCAAGGTGGTGCCGGAGGGACCAGCCCCTTGGGGCTTTCGGCTGCAAGGGGCAAGGACTTCAATGTGCCCCTCTCCATCTCCCTTTGCCTCATGCCTGGAGGCAAAGCTGCACAGCCTGGGGTAGCTGTTGGCGACTGGGTGCCGAGTATCGATGGCTAGAAGGCTGGAGGCCTTACGCACATGGAAGCCCAAAAACTGTGGGGAGCGCCTCAGCCTGGGTCTCGGCAGGGCCCAGCCGGCTCAGAGCAAACGTCCGAAGGCCCTGGCCCCTGCCTCGGACCCCCGGGTACACCTTTGCAACCAGCACTTCCCTCAACAAGACAGCGTGGCCCTCCTGGGCGCCCCGGCTGGCTGACAGCCCCCCACAGCAGAATGGACAGCCGACCCGACTGCTGGTCCTAGACGCCAGCAAGCAGCAGCTGATGGAAGACACGAAGACTGGCGGCCACGGCCCGGAACAGGCCAATCCCGTTCCTTCCACATCCTTGCCCACCTCACGGGCACCAAGTTCATGCAAGACCCGGATGAGGAGCACCTGAAGAAGTCAAGGGAAAAGTGTGTCCTGGAGCTGCAGAGCCCATGCTACACCCGCCTCCAGGACTGGCACCCCCAGCGCTCTGCCCACGTGCTCCCCGTGCAGTCTAGTCTGGCGCTGGCTGGCCAGCTGGCCTCTCTGCCTCTCTCTCTCTTTCTCCTGCCCAGGGCACCTCTGGTGCCTCCAGCTTTTGCCTGCCTGGCCCACCTCTTGTCTGCTCCTGTCCTGAGCCTCCTGCTGGCCTGGCCCTGGCTGCCCGCCTGGCACAGGCCCGGCTTCATCTGCCACTGCCTTCCCTCTTGGCCCTCTGGTACTACTGCCTACCAGGTCTGTGCTGACTCGGGCATGGAAATAAACACCCAGTCCTCCTTTCAAAAAACAAAACAAAAAAAATAATAAAATCACTTCAAATAGCGAGTTTACAAAGTATCACAATATAATGGAACATGGGTTATAAAATACCAAAATGTTCACAAAATTTTTTTAAAAATAGCTTAAGTAGTAGGAATTAAATAATACATCGTCTCAAATACATGTCACACTTTCACAAACTGGGGAATTCAGGAAAATCTGTTTGGCTCTACAGACTATTTCAGGCACCTCCTGAGCTAGAACACACTGGTGGTGGGTCCTGCTGCGCCCTCCACACCCCTTTACAATCTGAACCCGGAACTGAGACCAGGGGGGTCCTCACATTCCAGACCAGGGACGCGGGGGAGCCCTGGAGGAGGCGTCACTGGGCCTCCGGGCTTTGGCTTGGTTGTTGCTTTTCGGATCCGTCAGGAGAGCCCGTGGATGCCCGGGCCCACGCACAGCCTCCTTGGCCCACAGACAGGCTGAAGGGCTGCTCCCAGAATCTCGTCTTCAGCGTCACATTCGGAGACCAAGACATTGTGCACACCGGACTCAAATGAAGAGGAGGAAACAAGGGCTCGTTGCTGAGAAGCTGGGCCGGGAGACTCCGCAGAATTCCGGGGAGGATTTCACAGAGAGCTGTCCACCCCGGCTCGCGGAGCCAGGCTCGGGGAATCACCTACCCAAAACAGCTCTCAGTGTCCAAAAACTTAGAGTTTCCGTGACAAAAAACACACAAAATAATCGGCTCAACCAGGCACCTGTTACATTTCAGCTCACTAGGTTCTTTGAGAATGAAAGGAATTTAAAAACATGAACAGCAGTTTATTAGTGTTTGTGTCTTACCCTCTCTGCGTGCATATAACATGTCAGAATAAACACTAAAAGGAAGGTTCATCTATTTTTTAACACAGGTGTCTGTGGTTTCGACACTCGCTGTGGGGACGTGAAGCAGGGCAGCTTCACGGGAGTCTCTCTCTCTCTCTCTGAAAGAACTTCAACCCAAACATTGGTTTCTGCCACTAAATGTAAACCGTTCTGCTCCTTCGGACGGAAGCTGCAGTCATTGACTTGACCGAGACCTTAGGTGCGTATTTACAAGTCAGTGTGCAGAGGCGCAGGCCAGCGATAAAAGAGACGAACAACAGGTGGCAGCTGTCTGAACAGTCAGATGTCAAGCTGTGAAGGCCTTGGCGCCCACCGGTGTGACTCAGTGGCTGAGCATCGACCTGTGAACCAGGAGGTCATGGCTTCGATTCCTGGTCAGGGCACATGCCCGGGTTGTGGGCTCGATCCCCACAATGATTCTCTCCCATCATTGATGTTTCTATCTCTCCCTTTCCCTTCCTCTCTGAAATCAATAATATATATATATATTTAAAAAGACCTTGGTGACAAGCAGGTTACAGCAGCTATGAGAAAATTAAGATGAAATGAGCAAAGGGAGACGATGCCTGTGCTCTGCTGCCGGCAGGAACGCGGCACCTCGGGGAGGGAGGGTCGCTTTTTGAGCCAATGACTCTGCCTCGGCCACGAAGCCCGTCCAGCCTGCAGCACTCGCCTGGGGGCCCTCGGCACGGGAGCCCCGCCTGTGGTCTGGGGTCAGACAGATGAGGGATGCAGCTCCTCAGAGGCCCGGGTCAGTGAGCCCCCAGGGGGGCCCGTGGACGAGACTAGTGACACATCAGAACGGGACCCCGGGCTTTAACAATAGTCCTGCATCCTGCAGCGGTCCTTGCAGCCAGACACACACGCCAGGCCCAGGACCTAAAGCCAGGGGCCCGCTGCCTCCTCATCACCCTGTCCCTTTAAATCAAGCAAACCATATTTTTGTTACTCTGTTTTTAAAAAATCTTCAGGTGGGCAGAAGATAATAGTCAATGCCTCAACAACTTATCCCAACTTATTCCTCTCGGGTTAAAGCACGGCCACCCCCTCTGGCCCCTCCTCCCCGCTGGCGTCCCCACAGGGACTAATAGAGCAACTGGCACTGTGCACAGAGCCTTAAAAATATCTCCACCAGCTGAGCTGAATTCCACCTGTAGGACGCGCCACCAGATAAGTCAATAGCCTGGAATACAAGAAGAGGACTGAGTACAAATTCACTGCAGAGTTAAAAATAGGGGCGAGAAATTGGAATCAGTCTAAATACCCAATCACGTGAGGTGAACCCTAAGACGTGCACACGTCAGACACGGTGCAGGTTTGAGTGTCTAGGTCTGGGAAGAGTTAAGAGTAGCAGGGCAGACAGGCCGAGTTGCTGGGAAATAAGATGGAAACAACGTGTCTTTTCTCCTGGGCGGGGAGGGTGGCGAATGGAAGGAGAGAGACCCAGAGAGAAATGAGGACGCCCACATTTGGTGGCTGAATGTCAAGATGAGCTGTGGATACGTTCTCCTTATGCTTCTTAGCATATTCTAAAACTCACATAGTATAGTCCCATTCCCAAAGGCATCATTTTGTTCAGGGATTCCCCAGCTCTCAGGTTATTCTTATCACAAGAAAATAACGCATATACCCGTTTAAACAAGTTTGTGCCAATACGTGTACAATGAAAGTCTCCTGCCCCCCACCCGCCCCGACTCCTGGCCTCCACTCCCCGGAGGTGACTGCCGTCCAAAGTTTTAGGAAGTCGGTCACAGAATTCTCGATGCAAATGTACAAATAGCTATGTGCTATACATTCCAGACCTGCTCCTCAGCCAGGCTCCTCACCTGTCACCCGGGAAGGACCCGGAGGCTCCCCCTGTAAACCAGGGCTGGGCTCAGGGTGAGCCTGTGGGTGACAGTGGCCAGTGCAGGCCCGGGAAGGGCTCGCCCGAGCACACAGCACACAAGAGCATGACTGCGCAGAAAACAGACATCCTGCCAGGCCCCGTGGTGGCCACTGGGCAGGGACGTGGGTGCAGAAGTCCCACCCGTCTGTGCAGCTGGCGAGAGCCGCCTCCGCGGCCTCTGTGGTGGCCTCGTGGGCTCTGCAGGCTGTGCCCAGCCCCTGTGCTCCCCTCCCAGAGGGTCCTCAGGGGCTAAAGGTCCGGAGCGTTGCCCCGAGGGGGATGGGAGCTCCACTCTAAGATGCTGCAGGTCGCCATCCTTTCCCAGAGAGGGCAGAGGAGATGGTGGGGACCACACCGTAGCCCCCTCCATGGTGGGCTGGCCGGCCCACAGGTGGAGGGAAGAGGGGACAGGGTGCTCCCGGGGCTCCCAGGGGACACTGCAGCCCAGCCAAGCTCCAGGAGGTCACCCCTAAGCTCTCTAAAACACACAAAGGGCCCGCGGGTGTGGCTCAGTGGTTGAGTAGTGACCTATGAACCAGGAGGTCACGGTTTGATTCCTGGTCAGAGCACATGCCCAGGTTGCCGGCTCAATCCCCGTGGGGGGTGTGCAGGAGGCAGCCGATGGATGATTCTCTCTCATCATTGATGTTTCTCTCTCTCTCTCCCTCTCCCCTCCGCTCTGAAATCAATAAGAATATATTTATAAAACAACAACAACAAACGCACAAAGGTGCAAGGGAGGCGGGCACCGCCTGGGGGGCCACATGCTCCTGCTCACTCCTGCTACTGCCCTGGGGGGGCCCTGCTCTGCCACAGGATCTGAGGGGACACATGGGTACTGTCATCACACGCCACAGGCTCCCATGGCTGCCTGGAGCTGAGAGACCTGCACCCGCCAGCCCGACACCCCGTATCTGGGCACAGCCCCACCCCAGTTCCTGTGAACAGGTGAGGGCCTCCTCCCCATGGGACAGTCAGCCAGTCACACCGGGACCAGACGGGAGGGACGGGGAGGGACTGAAGGCGGTGATAGCAGAAGTCCAGTCACACGCTGGCTCCTGCCACAGAGGGTTGCAGCCCAAGGCCCACAGTAGTGACCCCCTGCCCCGGGAGCGGCATTCCAGTGGGACAAGTTCTGGGCTGGGGTCTGAGAAAGGGACAGGGATGGCCAAGCAGGACCTCGCCGAGCATGTCGGGAAGACCTGAGCAGGGCCCAGGTCCCTGCAGGAAACCACAGACTTCCTGCAGTAGCGGCACCTCCAGGGCAGACAGTCTGTTCATGACACCCCTGCCGCCCACCCCCACCCCCCGCCCACTGTCCAAGGCGCTGTTCTTTGAGACTCCGTTTTCGCTGGTTTCTCTGAATTGTGTCAGCAAGAACCAGAGTGCTTCACCCAGGGAGGCTCTGACGGTGACAGGGGCGGCCAGCGCACTGTGCAGGGCAATGTGCTCGGGGAGGTACCATGATGGAGCTGAGAAGCCGCAGCCTCCTGCACACAGACCACAGGTCCCCAGGAGACAGGCCACGGAAACCCGGGGCCCCGCCGGGGAGCCCCTGAGCACAGCATGGGGAGGAGGGGGAGCCTGGCCCACAGCCTCAGGGGCCACTCGGGCCTCCCCACACCTGAAGGCCAGTTAGCGTCCTGGGTCCCCTGTGGGGGGGGTTAATGCCCAGGGGCTGTGGAGGTGCCGGTTCTCTGGTTTAAAGGGGAACCAGCGGATCTTGAGGGGACCTGAGCACAGAGCAGCTTCCTGGTCTCCCACCAGCACCTGCTGGCGAGGTGGATCCCAGCCATCCTTGCTCAGAAAGCTGCCGGCCACCCACAGGGCCACACGCTCCTCAAGGCTGCTCCCCACAGAGCACCCTCCAACCTCGAGGTGTGGGAACATGTGTTAGGGACCCTTCTAAACAAAACAGTCATTGTCTGTATCACCTCGTTTACAAATACATTAGCACGCGATTGCCTGCCCCTCCCAGATGCCAAGGTGCGGGGGGGTCCGGTCCCCAGGGAAGGCAGCAACCCTGGGCTGTGGGCCAGCCCGCAGAGACCAGCGCCAACGCCCTCCTCAGGATGCGGGCTGTGCGTCTGCAGGTGCGGGAGAAGCGCTGTGCTGGCTTCTGCGTCTTGTTTGCCAGATGGGTGGGGATCTACCCACGTTCTGTGCGTCTCCATCTCCTGGACGAGCCCCCGGTGGCCTCCATCCCTGGTCCAGACCACACTGCCCCCACCCTGATGGCGGGATTGGCAGGTGTGCGCCCTGTCCCAGGATTCTGTGCTGCACATGCGGCTGCAGCGACTGTCGGGGCACTGTCTCCCCTGAACATCAGGACCACGTCCGAGGGGACCAGGAAGACACCGAGGTAGGAGGGCCGGGTGCGCCGTGTGTGGGTGGCAGGAGGCGGGCACGTGGCAGACAGAGGACAGGAGCCGGTCAGGATCCCAGGTGCGACCCTGGGAGCCTGGGTAGAGGAGGTGAGGGGTCCAGTTTTCAGCTCTGCAGACACTCGACCTTGGCTGCCTTATTCGATTTGGGGGGTTGGAGGGAGAAGTCTATTCAGAGTGTGACAGGCTAGGTTTCTTTGGTGCCGGTGGTGCTCCTGATCCGTTCGCGGGAATTGGGAAGCTCGGGGGACATGCACAGTTAAAACGTCGACTGTGGGGCCAAAGGCGTTCTCCCAGACTCCCTCTTTAGCTCTGGTTTTCAGGTTCTACAAGTAGCACACACTCAGCATAACACTTCACAATAGGCTAAAAAGATAAGAAAACAGCTACTTGCAGTTGCGCTGCCTTCCCAGAAGCATAACCAATGTATTCTTTGCAGACCATCCCTTCAGACAACCCTCCGCTACATACTACCATCAAGGGGGTCGGACACCAGCTGCTTTTTTAAAAACCTCAACCTATGAGGCTTCTTGGGATTCGCCATCGAGAGAAGGCGTTCTTGCCCAACCGGTGTGGCTCAGTGGTTCGAACCAAGAGTTCGAGGTTCGATTCCCATGGGGCACATGTCCGGGCTGTGGGCTCGAGCCCCAGAAGGAGGCAGCCGACCAATGATGTTTCCCTCATCACTGATGTTTCTATCTCTCTATACCTCTCCCTTCCTCTCTCTAAAGCATCAATAAAAACCTATTTTTAAAAGAGAGAGAGAGAGAGAGAGAGAGAGAGAGAGAGAGAGAGAGAGAGAGGGGGCGCTCTTGTCCCTGCTGGCAATCTGGCAGAGACGGTCGCCGAGCTGCCCTCGGGCTCCCGGCGAGGAGCTGAGGACGCGTGCCCACCAGTGAGTGCGTGCGGGAGCCAGATGGTCTCCAGGGGCCGTGGCCAGACTGAAGGCAGGTCGCCTTTCCGGCACCGAGCTGACGCCAAGACCAGCCACCAAACTCATATAAGAGGAAGTGCCCGGAGGCACCGAGGCACGCGCCGGGGACGGGACGGAGACGGCACGAGCGCGCCCGCTGCCCAGGAGGTCGGAGGTCTCCGGTTTGGGTGAGAAGCGACTGAAACGTAAGCTCTGTCTGAGGGGAATTCCACTTTGCTTATAGCTTTTCCCTCTCGGGTTTGTGATGCGAATGCTCCGGCGGAGAAGCCGCTGGTGCTCACCTGTCCACGGCTCACCTGCCTTCAGGTGTCTCCTCGCTGTGCCCTCCTGGCTCTCCGGGTCCCTGACCTGTGGTTTCTCGCCCGAGAAGGTCTGGGGCTGCTCAGGGGCTGAGCCAGGAGCAGCTGGTCTCGGCTTCGTTTCCACTCGGTTTCAATGAACCCATTTCCCTAGGGGCGCGGGAGGGGGGCGCGGTTCCTGCCCAGACTCTTGAGTGGGCCCGAGAGACCCCCCCCCCCCCCACCCCCCCGCCTGCCACCGCAGAGCAAAGCCCACGGGCAGCACCATCTCAGCCGGTTTCCTTCCTTTAATTCGCCGGCAGCTTCATTCAGCACAGATGTGTGTGCTCAGCGCCTCCTGGGAAAGAGCAGGTCTGGGAGGGCCTGGGAGGAGGGGGGCCCACACCTGGCCACGCGCCTGCGTCCAGGGCTGACCATCACACGGCCACCGCACACCGGCCTGACATCACCCAGCGTGGGCTGAGCCGGTCTGAACCTTCCCGTGCCTCCCTCAGAGGGTGACGGCCCCAGCTGGGAAACGGCCGCCGCGCTTCCCATTGGCCAGCAGGCAGCGGTAAAGGGCAGGCCCGAGAGCAGCAGGGAAGGCGCCCTGTCTGCCCCCTGAGCCCTGAGGTCGGAGCTCACGCCCAGGGCAGGGCTCAGGCAGCTGCAGACAGCAGGCACCCCCTTCCCTCGGACAACCAGGGCCTCCCTCCCGTCACCTCCTCCAGGAGCACGGGGTGGGTGCCCACAAGGCCTGGGGCCAGGCTGGGCAGGTGCACAACGGGCAGGTGACGGGGACAGCCTGCCCACGGGCTCCCGATGCGGCGTTCACGGGTGCGCTCTCTGCAGAGCAGCTGTCAGAGCAGTTCCTGCGGTACAGACGGTCTTGCAGGTTCCGGGTTTGTGTTCTGAGACCACTGACGTCCTCATCTCAGGTCATTTCAGTGCAAAAGAACGGGGGGGACGTCAACGTCAGTCGGCCTCGCTTGGCCATGTTCTATCAAATGTACAACTGAGGGGCCAGCGTGCCAGGCACAGGCCGACGTGTGGGGCCGAGTCTGCATCCTTGTTGTTCACCTGCTGGCTCTCCTGGCTCCCCTGCGCTCTCAGAACACAGCACAAAACTGCTGAGTCTTGTAAATGGTCCCTCTTCCAGGAAATGAGTAAAAGCTACACTTCAAAGCACCCAGGACGGGTGGTCTCCGACGCAGAGGAGCTGAAGGTGTTCTGGGAGAAGAAAATCCAGCATCACGCACGGCAGCTGCAGAGAGAGGGCGAGCGGATCCGCAGGAGCGCCCTGGACAGGTAGGTGGGGGGCGGCGCTGGGTGGTCTACAGCAGAGCAGACCCCGTGGGCTCAGGCACTCAGCCCCCTGCCTCCCAGCAACAGCATTGCACTCCCAGATCTCATGTCATACATTACCTCAGCTTCTAATCACAACACTGGACAAGGGGAGAGAGGAACACCTCACCGTGCCATCACCCATCCCTCCATCTCACACTCCATCACCCATCCCTCCATCCCCCACTCCATCACCCATCCCTCCATCCCCGACTCCATCCCACACTCCGTCACCCCATCCCCCCATCCCTACACTCCATCACCCATCCTTCCATCCCACACTCCGTCACCCATCCCTCCATCTCACACTCCATCACCCATCCCTCCATCCCCGACTCCATCACCCATCCCTCCATCCCCCACTCCATCACCCATCCTTCCATCCCACACTCCGTCACCCCATCCTTCCATCCCACACTCCGTCACCCCATCCCTCCATCCCACACTCCATCACCCATCCCTCCATCCCCCACTCCATCACCCCATCCCTCCATCCCCGACTCCATCTCCCATTCCTCCATCCCACACTCCATCACCCCATCCTTCCATCCCACACTCCATCACCCCTTCCATCCATCCCACACTCCATCACCCATCCCTCCCTCCCACCCCACTCCATCACCCATCCTTCCATCCCACACTCCGTCACCCCATCCCTCCATCCACACTCCATCACCCCATCCTCCATCTCACACTCCATCACCCATCCCTCCATCCCCGACTCCATCACCCCATCCCTCCATCCACATCCATCCCCCATCCTCCTCCCCCACTCCAATCACCCCATCCCTCCATCCCCCCCACTCCATCACCCACCCCTCCATCCACACTCCATCACACCCATCCCTCCATCCCACACTCCATCACCCCATCCCTCCATCCCCCACTCCATCACCCCATCCCTCCATCCCCACTCCATCACCCATCCCTCCATCCCCCACTCCATCACCCATCTCTCCATCCCACACTCCATCACCCCATCCCTCCATCCCCACACTCCATCACCCCATCCCTCCATCCCACACTCATCCACCCCATCCCTCCATCCCACACTCCATCACCCATCCCTCCATCTCCACCCACTCCATCACCCATCCCTCCATCCCACACTCCATCACCCCATCCCTCCATCCCCCACACTCCATCACCCCATCCCTCCATCCCACACTCCATCACCCCATCCCTCCATCCCACACTCCATCACCCCATCCCTCCATCCCACACTCCATCACCCCATCCCTCCATCCCACACTCCATCACCCCATCCCTCCATCCCACACTCCATCACCCCATCCCTCCATCCCCCACTCCATCACCCATCCCTCCATCCCACACTCCATCACCCCATCCCTCCATCCCACACTCCATCACCCCATCCCTCCATCCCACACTCCATCACCCATCCCTCCATCCCACACTCCATCACCCCATCCCTCCATCCCACACTCCATCACCCATCCCTCCATCCCACACTCCATCACCCCATCCCTCCATCCCACACTCCATCACCCCATCCCTCCATCCCACCACTCCATCACCCCATCCCTCCATCCCCACACTCCATCACCCATCCCTCCATCCCACACTCCATCACCCCATCCCTCCATCCCACACTCCATCACCCATCCCTCCTCCCCATCCCACACTCCATCACCCCATCCCTCCATCCCACACTCCATCACCCCATCCCTCCATCCCACACTCCATCACCCCATCCCTCCATCCCACACTCCATCACCCCATCCCTCCATCCCACACTCCCTCACCCCATCCCTCCATCCCACACTCCATCACCCCATCCCTCCATCCCCACTCCATCACCCCATCCCTCCATCCCCACTCCATCACCCCATCCCTCCATCCCCCACTCCATCACCCCATCCCTCCATCCCCCACTCCATCACCCATCCCTCCATCCACACTCCATCACCCCATCCCTCCATCCCCACACTCCATCACCCCATCCCTCCATCCCACACTCCATCACCCCATCCCTCCATCCCACACTCCATCACCCCATCTCCATCCCACACTCCATCACTCCATCACCCCATCCTTCCATCCCACACTCCATCACCCATCCCTCCATCCCACACTCCATCACCCCCATCCCTCAATCCCACCACTCCATCACCCATCCCTCCATCCCACACTCCATCACCCCATCCCTCCATCCCACACTCCATCACCCCATCCCTCCATCCCACACTCCATCACCCCATCCCTCCATCCCACACTCCATCACCCCATCCCTCCATCCCACACTCCATCACCCATCCCTCCATCCCCACACTCCATCACCCCATCCCTCCATCCCACACTCCATCACCCCATCCCTCCATCCCCACACTCCATCACCCCATCCCTCCATCCTCCACATCCTCCATCACCCCATCACCTCATCCCTCATCCCACACTCCGATCACCCCATCCCATCCATCCACCACTCCATCACCCCATCCCTTCCATCCCAACTCCATCACCCCATCCCTCCATCCCACAACCCCTCCCCCCATCCCTCCATCCCACACTCCATCACCCCATCCCTCCATCCACACTCCATCACCCCATCCCTCCATCCTCCACACTCCGTCACCCATCCCTCCATCCCACACTCCATCACCCCATCCCTCCATCCACACTCCATACCCCATCCCTCCATCCCACACTCCATCCCCCCATCCCTTCCATCCCACACTCCATCACCCCATCCCTCCATCCCACACTCCATCACCCCATCCCTCCATCCCACACTCCATCACCCCATCCCTCCATCCCACACTCCATCACCATCCCTCCATCCCCCACTCCATCACCCATCCCTCCATCCCACACTCCATCACCCCATCCCTCCATCCCACACTCCATCACCCCATCCCTCCATCCTCCACACTCCATCACCCCATCCCTCCATCCCACACTCCATCACCCATCCCTCCATCCCCCACACTCCAGCACCCCATCCTTTTATTCCACACTTCATCACCCCATCCCTTATACTCTCACACTCCATCACCCCATCCCTCCATCCTCCACACTCCATCACCCCATCCCTCCATCCCACACTCCATCACCCATCCCTCCATCCCCCACACTCCAGCACCCCATCCTTTTATTCCACACTTCATCACCCCATCCCTTATACTCTCACACTCCATCACCCCATCCCTTATATTCTCACACTCCTGAGCATGTGTGGAACTTGTTATGGAGGCATGTCCTGCTTTATCTGATATTCTTACAATTGCTCCCCCTGAGTGTGTTCGTTCTACTCCTTCCCACACATTTGCAGGACTGTAGATCCAAAGCAATCCCTCTCTTTCTGCAGCCAAGTCCCGCGACCTTGCTGCTGAGGGGGGCCTCACAGGCAGAGCCAGGGTGTCTGATCGCAGGGACAGCTAAGAGGGCAGATTAGCACATAATTCACACCTAGACCAGGCCTCCAATGGCCAGGATACCAAAGTGGCCACAGCCTCTTCCTCAAATAGCACCAGTGCTGCCCTTGGAGCAGGTTGGGAAGGAGGATCCTGGTGGCGCCGGGACAGAGCTGGACTGACCTTCCAGCTGCCAGAGGTCTGGCTGCTGCACTGGCCCACCCTCCCCCGCCTGTGGTCCCCTGGCTGTGGGGTGGGCTCTGCCACTCAGGACATCTGCCCTGGTTAGGCATAGGTGGGGGCCGTGGTGCCTCCCCTCCACATGGCGTGGCCCCCACCCCAGCTCTCAGAGGGTCCTCACCCTGACGCTCCTCCCAGCTGCAGGTCTCAGGGCCTTGTCCCCGGCCTCTTCTGCCATCAGGCCCTGGAAACTTTGGGTCTTCTGCCCAAGGGTGCAGGCCCAGGAGTGGGCGCTGGGTCCAACAGTGAGGGTGCATCAGCACCAGCCGGTATGTCACCAAGGTCCTGGGCTAATGGGGATGGGACTGTGGGCGGGACGTCTGTGCCTCTTGGGAAAGATGTGGCTAGTTATCAGGACCACAGACCGCAGCCAGGACACGCCCTGTCCCCTGGACCACAGCAGCCCCTGAGACGTCCTCACAGGCACCCAGCGGCTCCCAGGAGCCAGTCAGCAGCCAGGGCCTGGTGCAGGGGCAGGAGCGTGACAGTCGTGTGTGGGGCCATCACTTGCGGGCCCGTCACACATGGGCACTGCTGTCCTGGTCTAACCACCTGCTGCTCGGAGGTGCCTTCCTCATTGAGGCCCTTGGGTGCCGGGACAAGGGTCTGAGTGCATGCCCTTTCCCCAGAGTTCAGCAGGAGCCAAGCGCCCATCTCTCCACCCACTAAAGCCAAACCACACCCTACCTCGGGCGAAGGCACCAGGTGGTCATTGTCTGTGGGCCGACACCCAGGGCTGGGGGAGCCTGGCCCCCTGAACCTGGACGTCCCCGCAGCCGGGTCACCCTGTGCTCTGTGCTGTGGTGGCCACAGTGTGTGCCTCCGGAGGTGGCCGGGCTGGGACAGGTGGGTGCAATGCGAGGGCGCTGGGGAGGGAGGCGGGTGGGAGCAGGCCCATCCTCATCCGCCATGAACCAGGCCTCACCAAGCAGAGAGTCCAGGATGTGGCTCAGCCTCTCTGGGACTCGGAAGTTTCCAGAAGCTACTTCCTGGGGCAAAGTGCTTTCCCTCTGGGCCTAGGGTCCGAGACAGACCCTCCGTGACAGGCATGGCCCTGACCTTGAAGTGGCCGCCCGAGGTTGCAGGGTTCTCTGCGACCTCACACGGTCACAGCTGCCGGCTGGGTGGGGACACAGCCCAGGTGCTGTGTCGACAGACGAAGCCTGGCTGTCAGGGTCCTGGGAAGGTGACTCACAGTGAAATTCCGCATCCCAGGCTCCGTGGAGAATGGGCTCAGAAGCTGGAGTTGAGGCACAGGGCGCTGCAGGCTCCCCTGGAGGCCGCCCCGCGGGCCTCCGGAGACAAGACGGCAGCCTGAGTCCTGCGTGGAACGGAGGCACACAGCCAGTCACGTGAGTTCCCCCGAGAAGGGACCCCCGTGAGGGGCTGTGTGTGGGCACCGCCGCAGAGCCACGGCACACAACCAAGCTTCACGGGCGCGCCCTGCTCCGCTCGGCTGCCATTGGTTTTGCCTTTGAAGCACATAGAAGGTGCCCAATAAAACCTACAATAATTGGAACAAGGGTTTGTGCAAAATTTCCTCTGTCTTTAAAATCCACACATCTTAAAAGCCGACCAACATGTTGTCAACTTGCAACAGCCGTAGAAAGAAACTCAGCCACCCCACCAGGCTTTCTGACTCCGAGGCTGCAAATTTTATTTCCCCTTCGGTCAAAACATGCCCATAGATCTCAGCCCCACGATCATGGCCGATGGGAGGTCATATAAGGCTCTGCTTTTCCAGAATCCCCCATGTGCACAGGTGGGAAAGCTCAGGTTTGCAGAGCACGCGTCCCTGAGGCCATGCGGCCCGGAGGTCAGGATTCCGTCCCCGCTGGACGGGCAGGAGGCAGGGCGCCCAGCGGAGGCCGGGCGCCACAGGACCTGGCCCCTCTCATCTCCCGACAGGGACCCAGGCTCCAGCAGCGACCACCCTCACGTGGTCACCCAAACCCCAGAGCCTGTGCTCTCACTGGCCCAGACCCAGCTGTGGTCCTGGGTCCGCTCTGAAGATGCGGAAGCTCTGGCCTGGGGCTGGAGTCCAGCTGTGGCTCCCTCTGGTCTCCCGTCGTCTCTCCAGGGTTAGCTGCTTGTTGGTTTGGGTTCTGTTTTGTGTGACCCTCCATCAGGTTGACAAAGGGCAGGGAAGGCGCACGGCTTTGCCTGCCCTGGGGACTCTCCAGGGAGTTACTCAGAGAAAAGGCTCTGAGAGCAGCCGCCAGGGACCTTCTGTGCCCAACAGATTCCTCGGAGGACATTTCCAGAGCTGACCTCACAGTTGAAAGTTTAGAAAAAACAAGTGGCCCTGGCCGGTTGCTCAGTGGTTAGAGCACCGGCCCACAGCCCGAAAGGTGGCAGGTTCCATTCCCAGTCAAGGGCACATACCTCGGTTGCAGGTTTGATCCCCTATCCTGGACAGGGCACATGTGAGAGCCAACTAGTCCATGTTTCTTTCTCTCTCTCTCTCTCTCTCTCTCTCTCTCTCTCTCTCTCCCACTCCTCCCCCCCTTTCACTCTCTCTCTAAGGATCAATGGAAAAAATATCCTCGGGTGAGGATTAAAAAAAGAAAGAACGAGTGGAGAAAGTTAGGAGGCAGACCTACCAGCATGCTCCTCAGTCATCACCGGGCCATCTGTCACATTCGTGACTCAGGAGATTCCCTGGACACACAGCCTGGGGACCTGGCGATCCCTGGACATAGCCTGGAATAGGAGCCGCTCACGGACACTGGTGAAGGCCCGGGCTGCTGGCGGTGGTTTTATGTGAGGATACACTTAGATCATCGGTGCTGTCAACACCAATGAACAGAGGCGTAGACGAGCCCCTCTTGGCCGGAAGGGCACAGTCACGTCCCCGTGAGGCTGTGCAGAACCCTCAGGAACAGCCACCCCCTCCTTGCCATCTGTTACCACCCCAGTGACCCATCACACCCCAATAACGGCAGGAGCCCAAACCCAGGAGCGCAGACAACTGACCAGCCTTGTCTTCTGTGTCACTGAGCTTGTCCTCGGGCAAAGCTGAGCCAGACTCAGAGGCTGGGGGGCACTAGGTGAGGAGGGACGGGGAAGAAAGAGAGGATGGGAGGTGAGCGGGCGGGCCTGGGCGCGAGGTGAGCGGGACTCCATCCTAAGGGACCCCGTGGGGGCTCAGCTGGGAGCTCCCTCCTCGCTTGGGCCCTTTGTGACTCGCCACGGGCTGGGTTGTGGAGGGTGTCTCTGAAACCTAGCTCCAGGGGCTGAGTTCTGCAGAACACATATGCTTTCTCTTAGGGAGGAGGAAAGAGAGAGAGAGAGAGAGAGAGAGAGAGAGAGAGAGAGAGAGAGAGAGAGAGACCTGAGGACGGGCTCAGCCACACAGCTTGGAGAAAAGGGAATCATTTACAGAACATTTCCCCCCCGAACTGCAGGACACACACTTTTTAAGCAAACAACGAACATTTCCCAAGACTAAAAACATTTCAAAAAGGAAGGTGCTCAAATGGCCAATGAGCCCATGAAAGGATTTTGCTGTCATTAGTCATTAAGGAAATTAATGCAGACACGGCACATGCCCGAGTTGCGGGCTCCGTCTCCATGGAGTGTGTGTGTGTGTGTGTGTGTGTGTGTGTGTGTGTGTTGCGGGATTGGGGGGGGGGGGTTGCGGGGCAGCTGATCAATGATTCTCTCTCATCATTGATGTTTCTATCTCTCCTTTCCTCTCTGAAATAAATAAAAATTATTTTTTAAAAATGGAATTGCCGAAACCGGTTTGGCTCAGTGGATAGAGCGTTGGCCTGCGGACTGAAAGGTCCCAGGTTCGATCCCGGTCAAGGGCATGTACCTGGGTTGCGGGCACTTCCCCATTGGGGGATGTGCAAGAGGCAGCTGATCGATGTTTCTCTCTCATTGATGTTTCTAACTCTATATATCTCTCTCTTCCTCTCTGTAAAAAATCAATAAAATATATTAAAAAAATAAAAAATAAAAAAAAATAAAAATGGAATTAAGCAACAAGAGCCGCCCTGTTGTCAGGGCGGTGGCGACATGCCGAGTGTCTGACACAGAGCAGCCTCTGTGTGTTTACTAAAGAACCTTTCAAATGCAACACATTTGAAAATAACACAGCTTCTCTTGATTAAGCTACGATGGTGTCCTGGCTGGATCAGGCTCCTTTCAAAACTCAGCAGACATGAGCGAAATGAGGAGCCTCAGCTGCCATCAACGCCCCGGAGATCCCCGGGTAGAGGAGAGAGGATCCGGGTCTGGGGGCAGGACAGTGAGCAGGAGGCGAAGCTCAGTCAAGGGCCAGGGGGGCGAAGTCCCAGCCATGGGGACCGGCGGCCCAAAGTCACTGTCTGGTTGCCGTCCCAGACCCTGGGGAGAGCCAAGAGGTGGACAGGAGCCCCGCCCCCCACGTGGGGCACCCCAGGCCCTGACTATCTGGAATGGGAGCCACGGTCCGTCCCCCCATCATCTCAGCTGTGTGCCTGGAGGGTGAGACCAGTGTCCAAGGGTCGAGCAGCCCGAAAGGACAGAGACCTGGACGGGGCACCTGCTTCCAGCCCGGGAGGGGGGCACGGACGTCATACAGCGGTGAAGGGGGCAGGTCTGCCCTCCGCCCAGCCCACCTGGATACCAACGTGCGCCGTGGGACCAGGGCGCCACCTGGCGGCCCCGCGAGCACGAAGCCCGAGGCCGGGCCCAGAAGCCGCCGGAGTCGGTGCACTTGGGGGCCTTTGCCCTCCCAGGAGTCGCTGACGGCGCGCCGGGAGCTGCGCCTCCATCGCCTGGCCCTTCCCGGGCTCGCAGCGCCCTCCGCGGGTGGTCGGCGGGGCTGGCAGGGTGTGTGCTGAGGGCAGGTGGGCCGGGGCCCCACACATCCCGCCCGCGAGACCCTCCAGGAGGGAATGTGCTCACAGAAGGGCGAAGGCGGCGGAGCAGAGAGAACAGGGGCCCCACCGCTGCTCCTACTGAAAGCAGCGTCGCCAAGACCCCCGACACCTCGTGCGCCGGCCCTTGGCCTCTCGGGCCCTCGTGGGGCAGGAGGTCCCAGCTGGGCCTCAGACAGTCGTCCTCCTGGACTCGAGGTTGGGCAGCAGTAGAGCCTGGCACTGACCCGGGGCCCCGCTTGCCTGTCGGCCTGGGCCACCCCTCCCGCAGAGCCACCCCAGGGGCCCACCCCTACACACCCCGAGAGGAAATGAGCCTGCCGCTGGAGCCGTCACACACACACACACAGACACACACACACAGACACACACAGACACACACACAGACACACACACACAGAGACACACACACACAGACACACACACAGACACACACACAGACACACACACACACAGAGACACACACACAGACACACACACACAGACACACACACACAGACACACACACACAGACACACACACAGACACACACACACACAGACACACACACAGACACACACAGACACACACACACACAGACACACACAGACACACACACAGACACAACACACACAGACACACACACAGACACACACAGACACAGACACACACAGACACACACACACACAGACAACACACACAGACACACACAGACACACACAGACACACACACAGACACACACACAGACACACACACACAGACACACACACACACACAGACACACACACACAGACACACACACAGACACACACACAGACACACACACACAGAGACACACACAGAGACACACACACAGAGACACACACACACAGACACACACACAGACACACACACAGATACACACACACACACAGAGAGACACACACACAGACACACACACACAGACACACACACACACACACAGAGAGACACACACACAGACACACACACAGACACACACAGACACACACACACAGACACACACACACAGACACACACACAGACACACACACAGACACACACACACACAGACACACACACAGACACACACACACAGAGAGACACACACAGACACACACACACAGACACACACACACACACACACAGAGACACACACACACACACACACACACACACACACACACACACACTGCCCCGCTCCTTTCCCAGGCCCCAGGCCAGGACTAACACCTCGCACCCGCACCCGCACCCGGGCAGGCTCCGAGGGAGGGTCTGCTCCACCTGGGCGGCCCCATCCCCGAGGCTACGGCAGGAAGGTGAGCCACACGGTGAATAGGCAGTCTTGTGGCAGCCTCTAATCCAGTGGTTCTCAACCTTCCTAATGCCGCGACCCTTTAATACGGTTCCTCATGTTGTGGTGACCCCCAATTTCATTGTTACAAATTGAACATAATCAAAGCATAGCGATTAATCACAAAACAATATGTAATTATATATGTGTTTTCCGATGGTCTTAGGCGACCCTGTGAAAGGGTCGTTCGACCTCCAAAGGGGTCGCGACCCACAGGTTGAGAACCGCTGCTCTAATCCCTCCATCTGCCTCTGCTCTCTATTTCTACAATAAGCGTGTGTCCTTTTCATGAGTTTCTTGTGTTTAAAGGACACACAATGCGGTCCTTTTGTCCCGCCCTCCGCCACCCACCCCCGCTGCCAGACAGGTGGGTCCTGGCTGTCATGGGCCGGTAGGTTGCAGCCGGTTGGTCACAGCAGGGCAGACCCACGGTTGGTTGAATGAATATGTGATGTAGACAATTATTTTAGCTTCTAAAGACCCCACGCAAAACCCACGCTGCCATATAGGGGCCCTAAGTCCCTGGACAATGCAGAGAGGACGCCCCAGTGCCTCCACTCCCGGGAGCTGAATTTTTTGTGGCACTTTCATGATCAGTTGGCGCCACCAGCAGTACCAAGTGTGAGGTTCCCCACCCAGGGAGCAGCAGCCCGTTCGGACTCCAGCCACCCCAGTGCCTGGGAAAGGACACAGCACAGCCACTGTCCCGCCCAGGCCGCCAAGGGCAGCGGGGGCAGGGACCTGCCTCGACCACTGAGGGACTCAGGGATCTGCACCGGCCCACCCTGACCCAGCCCCTTTCTGATGTGAGCTGTGGAATTTCCTAGAACTTTCTAGACGGCAACACCAGATCACCCTTACTGACTGTGGGAGTGCGGTCAACAGGTTGTCCCTTGACTTCAACTAAGAGAAAAGCAACAGAGAAGCTTTCTGGGGGGGTGGTTACACAAGGTGGGTTCCCAGCACCCGCTGAGGGGCCTCCGGCAAGGGCCCCTCGTACTTGCAGGACTCCGGCCACGACAGGGGTGTGCTCTCAGCCAGGTCAAGCTCCCTCCCCCCTCTCCTCCCCCCCCCCCCCCCCCGCCCTTGGGTCTTCTGGAAGTCTGCCCTGCAGACAGGTCAGGGGGCCCCCCATTGGAGGAGAGGAGGGTGCAGCTGCTCATGTCTGCCGTGGCCACTCCCTGGGGTGCAAGACATTGGGTTCTCTTCCCTCCACTAGGAAGTTTACTGAAAAGCAGCAAACTGTTCACATGTTAGTCCGCCCCACTTTGACTGAACTAACAATAATTGCATCTAAAATGCGTCTGCCTTCAGTCCTCTTTGAGACCTTTTAGACATTCAATATCTCATATTTAATAAGGCCCAGCCTGGTCATTCAGGCTGCGCAGGGGCTCACGTACGGCTCAGGTCAGGTGTGGATTCAGGCCTGGATTCAGGTGCAGGCTCTGGTGCTGGCTCAGGCGTGGGCTCTGCTGTGGCTGTCCTGGGCTTCAGTCCCAGGCTGCCCTCTGCGCTGTAAGGAGTGTCCCTGCGCCTGAAGAGTCATGGTTATGCAGGTGGGTACAGATCAGAATAGCTGATGTGCCTAAGGATGGGTCCGCCACAGATCCAATGGGCATATCGCATGCACTCTCATTTTTATTAGTGAATTTTAATTCTAGTAAATTAGTTATTAATGAATTAAACAAAATTTCATTATTCATTAAGACGAATGTTAGAGATACTGATAACGAGTCCGGTTGGTTGGGTTTTAACTAAGCCAGCCGATTAGACAGTTTAACAGCAGTAACTACCACCCCGCTCCCCCAATGAAGGGCTGCGATGCGGCCGGCGGCCACACGGGGGCGCCGCAGGACAGCACGGGCGGCCGGCCGGCGGGGGGAGGCGGGGCTGGAGGAGGGGCGAATGGGGGTCGGGGAAGGGCCGTCTCCGCCCATTCGACTTGCGGGTGGCGAGACCTGAAATCCCCGCTCCTTCTCCTCAACCCTCACCCCATTCCGGGGGCCTTCGGGTGGGCGGCAGGGCGGGGTGGGGGCAGACTGGCCTCGAGGGGGCCCCCTAATCCGAGGAGCCCTCAGGCTGGTGATCCCCCCACAAGCTGTTCCAGGTGTTAACCCTTCTAGGGCGTCCTGACAGGGCAGGGTCCCTACGCAGGGGGGTGCAATGACTGTAGGGCGGACGGGGCTCCGACCTGCCACCTGTCCCCCACGGGGTTCGACCTGGCCCCGGGGCAGGAGCGTGGCAATTGGGCCGTGCGTGCGTGCACAGCAAAGGCGAGCGGACACGAGCTCTGTGCCTGAGGCCCAGTCCCATCACGCCCTGGGGAAGCGCCAGGGGCCCCTGGCCACCGCTCTCCCACTTCACCACCTTCTCTTAGGCGCTGGCTGTCATCCGCCCAAGTGTGCTGTATGGTCTTCTCTTTTTGACTTTTATTTTAACGGAGTGTAACACACACAAGTGAACACACAGGGGCAGCTGGGGGTCACACCGGGGAATGATCACACGTGGACATCACACGTGGACATCATGGGACCACTGCTTGAGTCACGTCAAGAGAGAGAACACAGAAGCAAGAGGTCCAGGGAGCAGCTGTGCGCACTGGGAGGCCCCAGCTCAGGGGGGCTGGCAGAATGGGGGCGGGGCTGGTGGGGAGCGGTGGGGGCTGGGGGGCCAGCAGCACTTGGCTTTGTGTCTGGGCAGCCCTGCGGAGGGAGAGACGCGGTGGGGGACCCGGGAGGGAGGTGGCACGCTCAGACACGTGTCTGGGAGCCATCAAGAAGTGCACAGGTACAGTGTCCAGAGGACGAAGAAGATCATGCACATCCAGACCCAGACCTCTTCGTAGGGGTCGAAACTCGGCCAGCACCAGCCGTCCTCCTCCTCCAAGAAGTCCTCCTCCCTGCGGGCCCGAGGCCTCCGGGCCCGGCGGCGCCTGTGCCTGTCGCAGTGCCCGCTCCTGTGGTGGCTGCTGCCCTGCAGGCCCCCGAGCTTTATGGGACTAAAGGCTGAGAAGGGGATGATAAGGGAACCCCTGCTCCCCGAGGAGGCGGGGCTGAGGGCAGGGTCATGGCCACACTCTGCCCCACCCTTGCACTGGTCGGTGATGATGAAAGGGAAGGTCAGGGAGCCGTTGAGGTCAGGGAGGGAGTCCGGGCCCTGGATGATGTTGGCCAAGGACAAGGGAAAGGTGATGGAGCCCTCGCCCTTCTCTGTGAGGCCCAAGACATAGGACACGGGCAGGGTGGCATCTCCAGTGGGTCCACTGTTGCTGCTGGGATCGGCGCCCGGGCCCTTGTCTTGGCCCAAAAGGGAGCCAAAGCCCTTGAAGATGAAGCCTTTGACCTGGAAGGACTTGATGCTCCTGAGCAGGTGGTCTCTGCCGTGGAGGATGGGGGCCTTGATGTTGACCAGGATGCTCATGCTGGTGGGCAAGGCCCTGAGACTGGCAGGCTGGTCGGTGGAGCCCCTGTCGATGATCATCAGCCCCTGGAGACCAGCCTCGCTGGGGGTGCCCTCTCCAGGGCCAACAGAGCCCTTGTCCCTGCCCATGCTCACCAGGGTGAAGGGCACGGTGATGATGTCCATGTCCTCGCTAAAGAAGTGGCTGCTCTCAGAGAGGGGGTCGGACACAGAGGGGAGGACGAAGCCCCAGGCGCAATTGGCCACAGGGCCGCTGCCCAGGGCTGGCATGGCCTGGACGGTGCTGGGGCTCCTGGTCTCGGGCCCCCAGGCGGGGTCTGGGGGCTTCTGGAAGAAGCAGACACCCAGGTCGCAGGCTTCACAGTGGTCCCCAAAGCAGACCTCGGGGCACTCGTCGGAGCTGATGCTCTCCTGGTAGCACTGCTGCAGGACGAACAGAACCAGCTTGTTGAGGAAGAGCCGCACGTTCAGCAGGCTCACCTGGCAGTCTCCCCGGGCGTCCGGCGGGCACAGCTGGCACGCCTGGGCCCAGATACGCATCTTCACCAGCCCCAGGTGGCGGTCCTTGTCCCATCGCACATGGAATAGGATGTGCACGTGGGCAGAGGACCAGCCCCACTGGCAGCGGTTGCACTGGAGCCTGGGGGGGGGGGGAGGGGAGGAAGAAGTGAGTGGAGGGGATGGGGACCTGCCCCTGCGCCCCACAGCCCTCAGCCCTGTTGGCCCAGAGAGGGTCCCAGCATGAGCTCCATGAACCTGAGCCCCTGTCTGTACAGGGACAGGATGCAGGTGCCTGGCCCCTGCCTGCAACCCACAGTCTGAAAAGCGAACACCTTTCATCAGATTTGCACCAAACACCTTTCTGTCAGATTGGCACCAAGCCTGGCCTGACCTATGAGGGGTCACCCTGCTGCTTTTCTGTCACTGTTCATCACCCTGAAGAAATGTTACCAAAAGCTAAAGACAGCCCTGTGGGTCCTGGTGAGGGCAGGAAAAGAAGGCATCTGCGGTGTCTGGGCAGTGGGTCCGTGGAGGGAGGAGCCCACCCTGGGAAGGAAGGTAAGGGGGAAGTAAAGTTGGGGGCTGTGTGGGTGGTGGGGGCAGTGCCGGAGGCAGAGAAGTGTGGGGAGAGGGGGAAGCAGAGGTTCTGGATGGCAGGGTGCACCCTGCACCCGTGTGACACTGGCTTTGAGCATGTGAGTAGGGGACCCGGCCCCACCCCCGGCATGGAAGAGAAGCAGCTGCTTGGCTCCCTGGATGGTGAAGGGGCCGGTGCCACAGGCCCGTGTGTCCCTGGGGCCAGGCAGGCGGGCCCTCGGGTCCCAGACAGGTGACCCCGGTGAGGCACATGCACGCAGGTGTGGGAACCTGCTCTCGTGTGAGGTCTCCCTGCATGTTTGCCTCGGGGCATCGGTGGAACTTTCCGTGATGGGGCATTGCTCTGCATCTGCGTCACAGTGGCCAGGGACGCCCGCACATGGAGCGTGAGCTGAGGAGCTGAGCGTCCTTTACGTAAATTAGTTAATGAGCACTTCACAGGCTGCAGGTGGCCGTGACCCTGTTGCAGGGCGCAGGTCTATATGTGTGGCCGCCCCACCACCTGCCTCCTTAAAGCGGTTCTTCACTTAGGCTGCGGGAGTAGCACGTGTTTAAAGGTGTTTCTTAGACCTGAGAAAGCCAGCATTCCACCACCCGCTGGGCCTGAGGGTCCCTAGGGGGCCCCCTCCCAGCCCACCTCAGGGTGCCTGGCTAGGTGGGACCCTGAAGGTCTGGGTCGTCCACTGGACTGACATAGCTGTCGTCATGACAATGAAGATGGAGGTTCGCGTAGTGATCCACGACCATCAGTGCTCCCACCCGCCCACAGCCCAGGCCGGGCACATGTGCTCCTTGTCTTGGGCTGCGCTGTTTCCGTGCACTCCTCAGCTTCCTGGTCCCTCCAGCCTGGATCATTGCGGAGCTGGGCGGTGACCATGGCCCTGCCCATCCCCTGCTCCTGTCAGTGCTGCCATGGAAACCAGGAGAGGCCTCGGGAAGCAGACAAAGCCCTCCTTGCCTGGGCGGCTGCGTCATCCCACAGGCCCGCATCTGGACGGGGCACCCACTGGGCTCCAGGGGTCCTCTACTGCCAGGCAGGGTCTGAGATTGCCACTGAAACAGACTGGGCAGGCATTGTCCCTCACGTTCCAGAAGGGAGAATGAGCACCCAGCCCACCCACCTATTGGGGGACTGGACCAGGCCAGACATATGCCCCTGTGTCCACCCCTCAGAAGCCAGGTCACGCCCAGCCTGGCTCAGGACTCAGGGCCAGCCTAGGGCCCGTGGCCCAGCCGCCTTCAGCCCCCTCCCCTCCCGGGAGCCGGCAGGAGACCCCTTCCCTCCACCAAACCTGGAAAGCCCCCTCAGCCGGTACTCGTAACTGCCACTGTCCAGATGCCCCGAGGACAGGTTCTCCTCAAGGACCAGCTCCCAGGTGTCCTCTGGCTTCCTCTTGGCCATCAGCTGGGCTAAGGTGCTGACCCACACGTCCATTCCGTCCATGCTGGCGCCGGCCCCGCAGTGCAGACTGCGGGCTGTGCCAGCTCGGCTCCCAGGAAGCACCCGCAGCCCCCCCTGCCCATCCAATAGCTGCCTTGACAACCATCCAGTCTCCATGGCAACCGGCTCGGCTCAGACACACAAGAGACAGGCCGTTTTCTTATCCTTTTGAATATTTTTCATGACGCAAGCAAGCAATACATTTTCATTTTTAGAAAAAAATAGAAACAAAAAGGAAAAACAACCCAATGTGATGAAATCGCCCATCCCCCATCGCCAGAGCTCATCTGTGCTGACGTCCATGCGTGCTCCCATGCATATGTACATGTAAATATTTGTATGTATTCCTCACAGATGGGAAAACATACTAAGCAGATCATGCTGTGCCTGGTGTTTCACGCACCCTGGACGGCGGCCCATGCTCACAGCCCGGCTCTGCCATAACCTGCCCTGCCCCCGCCTCTACACCGGCGGGTGGCTCTTTGTCATTACAGACAAAGCTGCCAAGAACTTTCTTGAATATGTATCATTGCCAATTTTTTCAAGCTTTTTATTGGCTGGAAATGTGCATCATTTACGTAAAAATGCCTAAAGCATAACTGCACAGCTTCAGGAACTTGTATAAAGTGTTGGTGAGCACCTAGGAGAAGCCAGCCCCCTGCCGCTGGGACCCCCTGGCATCCCCATCCCCCCTCTGTTGTCCCCAAGCACACCCTCTGTGCTTTCTGTGCATGCGTGTCTGGCCTTGCCCGCCTTTTCGGTTTTCGGTGTGAGCTTCAGGAGCATGGTGGTGTGTCAGGTACAATGAGGAAAAGTGAGTTGAGGTCAGGCAGAGCGGGGAGGGGCTGGAAGACGCAAATGAGAGGCAAAGTGCTCATTAACCTTTGGGGGCCCATGGCTGAGGACAAGGGCCATGTGGAGGCGGGGCTGACACACTCCTATTAAAGCCCCCTCGGTGCTGGAGGAGCTGCCAGGGCAGCCTTTCCCCCGGGCAGCAGGCCAGAGACGCAGAGCTCGCCAGCCAGCACGCCAGGGAGCAGGTTTCTTCTGTGGCTGTCGAGAGGTAGTCAGGTGGGACCAAAGCCATGAAACGCCCTCAGTGTTGGGGAGATAAAGGGTTTGACCAGGGGGACTGAGAGCCGACTTTGGTTCCCAACACCCACTGCAAGCTCAGCGGCCAGCAGGCCTCGTCCCCAGCACCCACGGCCCCCGTCTTCTGTGCAGTGGTGTGGAGGTGATGGCCGGCGCCCAGCAGCCACCTTAGACCATGAGTTCACCCTGTGGATGGAGGCCATGTGCTGAGGAAGCAGAAAGCAAGACCCTGGATCCTTGATGACAGTCGGAGTCACCGTACTTTCTCCAGGTTGCCTACCTCTGACTTAATGTACAAGAGAGAACCTTGGTATAAAAAAGAGAGGAATAAACTTCTAGCTCCCGTTTTTTAAGCACTGATTTCGGAGGGTTGGGGAGGCATTACCCAACCAAATCAGAGCAATGTTAACTGATACCCTACAGTCCTGGATTTCTGTACGCACATGCACAGACTTACACATTAATACACACACGCAGCACCTACATGCCTGCACACAAACACATATACACGTATACTCACAAACACACACATTTGGAGATTTAAACTGTGAATTCAGATTTAAACTACTCACAGCGTTCTAGAAGGTTTAGAAAATGAGGGGGATGAGAATCTCTTGTGACACCCTCCACCTCAACAAACAGGCAAGTGGCTATCTTTATTCTTGTGCATAGTAGATGGTGAAAGTATTTTGTTTAATTTTTTAAAAATTTGGTTCTTGCCTTGGCTGGTGTGGCTCAGTTGGTTAGGGCATCATCCCATGTACTTAAGGGTTGCCAGTTGGATCCCCGGTCGGGACACAAACAGAATGCAACCAATTGATGTTCTCTCTCACATCAATGTTTCTCTCTCTCTCTCTCTCTCTCTCTCTCTCTCAAAAGAAAAAATCAATAAGCATATCCTCAGGCGAGGATTTTTAAAAATTAAAATTAAATTTGGTTCTTGCTCATCTGGGTTGAAACTCAGGGGCCACCAAGATGCTGGCTTACCACTCTTCTCTCATGGACCCCAACCCCAAACTCATTGGAAACACCGCACTGTCACCATCAGAGGTCAGTTCAAAGGACCTGCCCCCAGAAAGACAAAAGAGACAGACAGATATTGTGGATGAAGCCATCTATTACTTCAAGGCCAGTGTCTTCTTCAAAAACTGTGAAATTAAGAATGAAGCTGATATGCCCTGGCTGGTTTGGCTCAGTGGATAGAGTGTCAGCCTGTGAACTGAAGGGTCCTAGGTTTGATTCCGGTCAAGGGCAGGTGCCCGAGTTGCGGGCTCGATCCCCAGTGCGGGGGATGGGGGGGGCGTGCAGGAGGCAGCTGATCAATGATTCTCTCCTGTCATTGATGTTTCTATCTCGCTCCCCTCTCCCTTACTCTCTGAAATCAATAAAAATTAAAAACAAAACAAAACAAAGAATGAAGCTAATAGAACCTTGGTATAAAAAACTCTCTACATTTCTGAGTATTTACAGAAACTCCAAAAGTGCAATTCCAAAAGCCAAGGTGAGCAAAAAATGTCTAGTCCCTGGGCATCAGTAATTTCCTGTTTCCTGTAGAACCTGGTTTTCCACTTAACAGGATGTAGGCCCGTCCTGCAAACACACAGGAAGATGAAGGGCAGAGGGCCGGTTGGCAGCAGCTGTGGCAAGAGGCTGGCCTGAGACTCAGTGAGGAAGTTTTTGATCCTCAGAACGATGAACCCAGCGAGTGGCCGAGTGGCTTTGTGAAGAGACAGTTAATGAACAAGAGTCCTTCGGGACCCGGACGGTGAAGGGAGCCAGGCAGACAATGTTCCCCTGGCCGTGGGCAGCATTTCACAGCAAACGCCTTGACTTCATAAAGTTTTATACAGAGGAGAGACGCGAACATGTCTTTATTTGAAAAGTTCACTATCAAGAATTTGGGGGGGAGGGAAGAATGAGTTGTCAGAGGATGATCTGAAATGTTCTGCGGTATTAAGCTGTTACTTAATAAGCAGTGATAAAGAATTTCTAACACTTACAAGTTGGTTCTTGAATTTTGCCGACAAATTAGGCAACCTCTCTTAACTTCTGGGAAATGCTTCAAAAACAGGATAGAACAGAAAGTTTTTATTTGCAAACATTATTAACCATTTCCTGTTCCGACCTCAGAAGTACCTGTGACTCTGCCGGCCAGTGGCAGGTCCCACCCTACCCGATGGGAACAGCTCGGGGACAGGGTCACTGACATCACCCCACCAGCTTCTTCAGAACCAGTTTCGGGATGATCCTCCTGCTTCCTGTGTTTCTCTGTGAATGGAAACTGCCTCCGGAGAGCTCGGGGGATCCCCTCTCCCCCACTTTCCATCTGTGCTGGCTCATGTTCCCCTCCGCCTGCTGCCACCGTGTGTGTGTGTGTGTGTGTGTGTGTGTGTGTGTGTGTGTGTGACCTTGGGGCTGGCGCCTTGGAAACTCTAAAGCACCTATGCCCAGAGCAGGAGGCTGGGAGTCCCGCGGGCACTTCTCCAGCCCCCAGGACCCTCCTGATAGAAAGAGGGGGTGCCACCCTGCAGAGAGCCTCGGGAGGGGGCCCTGCTTCCTGAGCTTTATCATTAGGCCCCGCAGATGGCAGCCCGCCACCGGATAAAGGGGTTATACCACAGGGACAGGAACATGCACACCGCAGCCCCAGCGCCCGCGGGGACCACTCCTGTGGTCAAGGCTGACAGTAACACTGACACCACACACCCCTGTGCCCACAGCACCATCACCAAAACTCAACAGAAAGGGCCAGGCAGCCGCTCAGCTCCCACCACCCCCAGCTCTGCTCTCCGGGGAGGAGCCCATGGGAGACACGTGCTCGTGGGTGAAGAGCTCGAGGCCGCGTGGCCCAGCCCGACAGCCACGCTCAGTCATCCATTCACATGCGTCACAGAAACACGCAGTCCCCGGGCGGAGGACAGGGAGGCGGGCGAGGGACCAGCAGGGGCCCGTGGTGATGGAACGGCACAGGGTGACGTGCACAGCAAACACACACACAAATTAAGTCCCTAAAACGGGCTCTGAGCAGATGAGTGGTTGTGCCCAGGCCAGCGTCCTGGCTGCGAGATGGACGGGGCTCGTACACAGGGACCATTGGGGAACCTGGGCCGAGTGCGCAGGGTCCACTCTGTCAGCTCTCACACTCTCCACAGCCCAAGACGACCGGAGAGCAGCACCCCCCTTCTCCGGGGGACACCACACAGAGCTGGGGTGTGGGCTGTCTGTACCTGACGACCCCGCCCGGACCTGCTTATTGGAGAGGGTGCGAGGTGAGGGAAAGAGGCGGGCCAGCCGGCTGTGACCCCAGATGCAACCCGCCACACCTGAGGGTGAAGCCAGGACACGGAGCAGGGAGGAGAGGGCCAGCAAGCCAGGGACACAGGACCGGGGAGATGGCGCCCCTGACCTTCCCACCTTTCTCCAACCAGGACCCCTGTCCTGTTCCTAAGGAGAAGGTGAGGGAGGCAGTGTGATGGGGACCACGTGTGTGCATGGGGTTTGCGTGTCTGGGGGGACAGGGTGCTGATAAGCGGTGGGGATGCATCACCCCAAGATGCCCAGGCCTCCTGCCCCTGTCCTGCCTGTGCCACACCCTCCCCAGTCATCCTGCTGGTCCTGCCCACCCCAGGCAGGTGGGGGCTCTTCTAGGTCCCCACCTCCTTTCACAGGAGGGTCCTCCCCCTCCTCCCTTGTACCCCCCCCTGCCAACCCAGAACCTCCCAGTGCCCAGTGCCCCATTCAACCTCCTGTCTATGTCCCCTCCAGCCCACTGTTCCTGAGGGAGGAGTTATAGGGGAGAGGGAGGGATAAATCAGGAGGAAGGACTGGGAGGGGAAGGGGTCAGCAGGAGGGAGCAGAATAAAGGGAGGGGACAAGAGGGAGGGGGAGGGGAAACAAAGCAGACCAGGGAGGCGGACAGGAGGGACTCAATCACCCTGGCTTTTGGCCCCCTGTGGGCACATGCCCAAGCTCTTGCAGATAAGCCACAGGAAGGAGGCTGCTGGGATGGTGAGGAGACCCCTCCCAGGGATCTGACAGCCTCTCACACCCAGAGCACAGTGCCCCCCCCCCCCCCCCCCAGTCCCCTCAGCCCCTGGGGACAAACTGCAATGCCCTGGACAGAGCCTGGCCGGAGCTGAAGCAGCTGGTTCCCTGCGTTGGATGCCTGGTGACCCTTAGCCTGACCCGGCCCCACCCCCAGCCCTCCATGGAGCCCCTCCCACCCCAGTGCCAGTCCTCTGGGCCCTGGGCCCTCCAGCCACCCACACGGGGAGTGGCCCTTTGTTCTAAACTGAAGCCGCCTGCTCACTCGCTCTGCCTGCAGACACCAGCGTCTTTGATGCTGTTTCCACCGTTTCTGTTCTTTAATGTTTTCCCTTCACAACTAACGCTGAGCGGTGCCCTGGGAGCCCAGCCGGCTGTGGCGCCAGCTGTCAGGCGGTTTCTGGGTTTCTGTCTGGTTATTTTAAGCTGGTGAGACCTACGCATTGCATCACTAATATCAGCAGTTTCTTTTCTCCTTGTTTTCCATTCATTATCATAAAAGGCTTAGAGCAAAACTATCTCACAAACATATGGCTGGGCAGCCAGGCCACAGCCCCCTGCCGACCGGAACCCCGTCTCCCACCTGAACGAGTCCCGAGGGGCCCTGCGGGGGTTGTGGCACGGGCAGGCCCGGAAGGCAGGTCTGCCTCAGAGGCTGAGCCCTGGACACTGTGCGCTGTCAGGAGGCTGCTGACAGTGGAAAGATCTGGAGATGGGGCCTCCCCAGCCTGCTTGGGGCCTTCTGAAACCCCAAGCTAGGCAGCCGACGGCCTTCAGTAGGGCCGGCAGCAAGGCCACCATGCAGGTGGGGAGGAAAAGGGGGAGGACATGGATAAGGGCCTCAGGGGGGCCTGACAGAAATGTCCCTGACCTAAGCCATGGGTCAGGCAGGCCCTCAGCTGCCCCTGCAGGGGGCCTGGCAGTCCGGGGAGGGACGTTGGCTCTCCGGGATCAGGAGGGCCAGACAGGACCTTGGCTGCCCACTGCCCACTGCCCAGAGGGGTGGCTGGGTGGGGCAGCAGAGGTCTGGCCAGGCCCTGGGCCTTGGCCCCCAGTAGTGGCAGAGTTGATGGGTTCAAACACAAGGCCACAGAGGAGGCAGAGTGGGCTGTGGGCAAGGGGTGGGGCCCACCTTCACTGCTACCTGGGGGACCTCTGCCCTGAGAGGGTGGCCCACCTTCCCATTGTCAGAAGGATGGCTGGGGAGGGAGGACAGTCACCCCCTATCATATGGAAAGGGAAAGAGGCAACCCCAGATAAAGAAACAAAATCTGCCCTCAATAGAGATCCCTGATGGGGAGAGGTACCCAGACACCCCCGCCCCCCACCTGTCTGTATTTCTTTCTCCCTGCCACCTCCTTCCCCTGTCCTCTACTCTCTCACATCCCCCATCTCTCTCTCTCTCTCCACCCCCTAACCCTCCTCCTACCCATGTGGAGGAGGAGGAAGAAGGGGCGGGGCGTGTGCCTTCAAGCCCAGGGAAACAGTTTCCTTTCTTCACGCACTTCTGCCGGAGCAGAGGAGAGGACGTTGTGGTCGGCAGGCGCTTGGGGCATGGGGACCCCGGGGGTGCCCTGGCCGCTCCTCTGGGCGGTGCTGCAGCTGGGTTGGCGGCCAGGCTGGCTCCTAGGTATGTGGATCACAGCTGGCTGGTGGGTCGGGGTGGGAACAGCCTCTGGCGCTGTCTCTGGCAGGTGGGGAGGAGACTGTGTGGCGGAGTGCTGTGTGGCTTTGGGCGAGGGAAGTGCCCTCTCTGGGCTCACCTGGTGGTGAGACCCCTGAGCGGGCAGGAGTATCCCAGGTCTTCCTCTGTGGCCAGTGGGATGGTGAGCCTGTGCCCCTTGCTGTAGAATGACCAGGCCGGGCTGGCCAGAGCCCAAACCTACGCCCAGCTGCCCAACTTGGGTTTTCCTGGGATGGACCAGCCTCGCGGGGCTGACTGGCTCTTGAGGTGACAGGCTGGGTGGCCCGGAGACTTACTCTGCTATATCCAAAGTAACTGTGCAAGTAAAGATCGTTCCCCCAACCCCACTCCGGGCCTGGGGTGCGCCGCCTGCGGCCTCTGGAGGAGAATCCCGGGTGTAGAGCCTGGGCACGACCCTCAGCGTCCACGGCAGGTTCTGGTGAGGGGGCCCCGGTATGAGCCGTGCACTGGACAGGCCCTGCAGGCCCAAGGTCGGGGAGCGGGGCTCCTCCTGGCTGTCCCCATCCTCAGCCAGCACTGCACAGGTGGGGACCGGGGAAGGTGGACCCCCACGTCCGGCCCAGGGCCTTTCCTCTGGACCTCGCTGGGATGGGGACCGAGGGGCCCTGGGAGGACCAAGATGGGGTGGGGGTTTCCGGACCTTGGAGTCCTGGGTCCAAGGGCTCTCGGTCACTCTGGCCCTCCAGGGTCTACTTGATGGTGATGGGGGCAGGCCTTTTCCTGGGCAGGGCCTCACTCTCCAGGAAGACCTCAGGGTCAGTGAAGACACTCAAAGTGGTCCCAGGGCCTGTGGCCGAAAGGCGCCTGGTGGAGGGCCTTGGGGGGAGTCCAGGCATGGGGGCAGAAGGCGTGTGCGCCACCTGGGAGGAGGACCTAGGGCAGTGATGGCGAACCTTTGACACGCGTGTCAGAGGTGACACGCAAACTCATTTTTTTGGTTGATTTTTCTATGTTAAATGGCATTTAAATATATAAAATAAATATCAAAAATATAAATCTTTGTTTTACTATGGTTGCAAAGATCAAAAAATTTCTATATGTGACACGGCACCAGAGTTAAGTTAGGGTTTTCCAAAATGCTGACACGCCGAGCTCAAAAGGTTGGCCATCACTGGGCTAGGGCGTCAAGGGGGCTGGGACCTCCCATGGCCCGATCCTCACCACGACCCCTTCCCAAAGCAGGGAAAGGTGAGCATAAGGCTCTGCAGCCAGACCCTCCAGCTTCAGATGTGTCAGCCTGGGCGAGATGTTCAAATGCAGAGAGCCTCAGTTTCCCCATGTGTGGCCCCGGCTCAGCACAGAGCACAGCACTGCCCTGTCACACGCCTGTGGTGTCCTCCTCCTGCTCTGGCCCAGAATCGGGCGCTCCAGGCCACGGGGACTTTCTCTCCCATGTCATCATCTTCCTTCCTAATTCATTCACTAGATTTATTGTTTAAGTCCTTCCCATGGAAGTCCCCTCCTGAGGTACATGTTTTTCTCGCATTTTACGAACTATCCCAAGCCCAGCAGTGGCCGCCCCCACCCACCCACCCCCGTGCGAGTGAAGGAGAGAAAACGAGAGGAAACGACAGCCTGGAGTCAAGCAAGAGCCCTCATCGACAGCTTCCTCACCTCCGCGAGTCACGTAACCTCAGAGCCACGGTGTTAACCTGCACTTTGGGGACAGCAGTGCCTGCCCTCTGAGGGCCATGGGGGTTAAATCAGATCACTTATAAACACCGTCTGGCACAGACCGTGGCACAGGTCATTAAGTCAGATTATTGTATTTATTTTTTTCAAATTACAGTTCTGAAAGATATTTAAAACAGACAGAATAGTTTCAGAAAACAGCAGTGAACACCCTGCACCCAGAGCTGCCAATTGATAACACTGGCACATTCGCCGTGTGTATCAGCGGCCGGGACCAACGCCACAGACCAGGCGGCTTCTCAACAGAAGTCCCTGGTCCCACAACTCAGAGGCTGGAAGCCGGCAGCCAGGTCTTGGCCGGCGGAGGGCCGAGAGGCCAGGCCTCTCCAGCTCCTGGTGGTGGCCGCCAATCCTTCTCGTCCTCTGGCTCGGACATCACCCCATCTCTGCCTCTGTCTTCACGTGGTCTCTCCTGTCTGCGTCTGTCCAGATGTCCCTCTTCTTGTAAGGTCAGGGTCTTGTGGGATGAGGGCCACCTCTGGACCTCATTGTGAACAAGTACAAGTAAGGCCACACTGAGGTGCTGGGTGTGGTCTCAGCGTGTCCATCTGGGCCCCGTCCCATCTGTGCATGTCACCGCGATTTGGGCTGGGCCATGGAGGTTGGTCGTTCGGATCGCCCCGCAGACCTCCCCTCCTCCCGGCTCGGTAGCTTCGCGAGTCCCGAGTTCAGATGTCCCCAAGTCCAGCGCTGACTGCTTGTTTGGCAGTGGCAGTCCTCAGCTCCCTCTGTCTCTGCAGGCCCTGGAGTTCTTTTTCTTTTAAAATCCAAATCTCCATTTTATTTCACACATGGGAAGCCTTAGAACTAGGAATATTTTGTTGAGGTATAATGGGCACAGTGTTGCATTACTTCCAGGTGCATAATGTAATGATTCCGTATTTGTCCACATTGCGAAGTCATGAGCCTGCTTAACAGCCCCCACCAAACATCGTTACAGAATTCTTTCTTCTTATCATGAAAACCTTTGACTCCACTCTCTTAGCTGCTTTCAAACGTGCAGTGGGATGCCTCAGTGTCCACGGGGATGGGTTCCAGTACGTCTGGGAATTCTGGAAAAGCCCCTTATATTGCACAGATGTACTACAGTCTCGTTAGTAAAGGTGTTTCCCACCAAGACGTGAGGTAGCAATCCTGAACTTGTGTGTACTGAGATTGAACAAGAAAGTAATATATTGTAAGCTCTGAGATCCAGGTTTCTGTCAACCCTGTGGTGTCGGGCAGGAATTGGGTCGGAACTTAAACTCGTGGTCCTTAGCCGGCTCTCACAGCAGCCATGCCTGCCTGCTCCCCTGGGACATCATCGCTCCCCTGGCCACTTAGGGTCACACCGCTATTCCTACTCCGCCGAAAGGAGTGTCCCTAAATCTTTTTTTGAAAATAATTTTTATTTTTAAATTATAGTTGACACACAATATTATATCAGTTGCAGGTGTATAACATAGTGATTAGGCATTTATATCATTTACTAAGTGATCACCCATTGTGTCCCTAAATCTTGAACATCCTCTCTTGTGTTCTCTCCTCTTCTCTCAGCCACCACCTGGAGCACCCTAACTGACTCACACCTAATACACACACAATCATATTTTCCTAACTAGTCTCAAGGTTTCCAGGGGCAGAAACAGGCGTCAGAGATGGGCAAACTGTTGAGTGTTGGGTGTCTGGGCCAGTGCCTGCTCTCATGGCAGGGGCAGCCCCGACTTGGCCCCAGAGGCGGGACCTTGCACCAGGTGTTGAAGATTTTCTGACATTTAAGGAGAGGTCAGACATTCCAATTTTTATGTGACATCTCGTACGTCTCATGTGCTAATTCTAGGCTGTTTTGTTTTTTAAAAATTCTTTGTGAGGGAAAAGATAAGCAACAACAACATATCTGTGGTCAAATGTATCTGCCACAACCATTTTGCAAGTTCTGGCCGTGAGAAGAGATGACATTTAAATAAATGACTATAGCTGGCCCTCGGGGTCCGGGGGTCTGTGTACTGAAACCCAAGGATGCGCAGGGCCCTTATATAAAACGATGTGGTGTTTGCATATAACATCGGCGGGTGCGCCCGCACATCCCTTGTTTTGCGTGGATTCAGCCAGTGCTCCACACAAATTAGCACGTGGAAAAATCAAATTTTGCATTTTGGGATGTTCTGGGATTTTTGGTTCTGTGTTTAACTTTTTACGGTAACTCTATCCTGATTTCCACAGTGGCTGCACCAGTTTACATTCCCACCAGCAGGGCTCGAGGGGCTCCTTTCTCCGCGTCCTCACCAGCACCCACTTGTTGATTCGCTGGAAACAGCCATTCTAAGAGCATGAGGTGATGGCTGGCGGTGGTTTTGACTTGCATTGCCCTGATGATTAATGAGGACGAGCATCTCTCCATCTGTCTGTTGGCCATCTGTATGTCCTCCTTGAAAAATGCCTGTTCAGGGGCTTTGTCCATTTTGTAATCAGATTGTTTATGGGGGTATTTTTGCTTTTGAGGTTTATGGGTTTTTTATATATTTTGTATATTAACCCCTTATCCAATATATGATTTACAAATATTTCAAATCTTTTTTCCACTCTGTAGGCTGTCTTTTCATTTTGTTTGATGGCTTCTTTGCTGTGCAGCAGCTCTGTAGTTTGCTGTCGTCCCACTCGTCTATTTTTGCTTTTGTTGGCAGCCCTGGCATTCTCGAAGGCTCCACCTGGGCGTGTCTGATGATTGGTCATGGAAGACCACAAATGTGTCCTTCTTAGGGCATCCGCCAGGGACCCCACCAGGGTCCCATTCTCTCTGGGCCCCCAGCAAAAGAGGGGAAGGCTCTTTTGCCTTCCCTGTGTGATGAATAAAGACGCACGGGGGCAGCTGAACGGGGACCCGCCTCGTCCAGTTCCGATTCCGTGAGAGGCACCACAAATGGCCAACAGACAAGTGACTCATTTGGTAACAAATTAAGGTCAGGGGTGGGGCAGATGAGATCCAAAACCGCAGAGAAACAGGGCTCCCCGCTCCACACAGAGCGAGGACAGGGTCCCGGGACCGGTCAGCAGTGCCCTCACCAGGGCGCCCTGGGAAAGCCTGCTGGAGGGGCCTGGGCAGGAGGGGAGGTGGCTCCGTGCACTGCGTGGCTCTCAGGGGAGCTTCTTGGGTGGCCCCGGCCGTGAGAGGGGGGCCTGCTTGGAGGCCCTGGCAAGTTGGACCCAGGTGGAGGCATGGATTTGGGAAAGGGGTGGGACAGTGACTTGGGATGGTGCCATCCAGACGGGCCTTCCTGGGCGTTTGTGAAGGGAGACACGGGCTGGCTCAGTGGACAGTGGCGGGGGACACACGAGCAGGGTGGGTGCTGTGTGCTGCAGTGTCACCAATGACTTCGCCAAGTCTTTGTCCACCTTGAACTGTCACTCCCATGGCGCTTCCTTTAAAGCAGCGGTTCTCAACCTGTGGGTCGCGACCCCTTTGGGATGGAACGACCCTTTCACAGGGGTCGCCTAAGACCATCGGAAAACACATATATAATTACATATTGTTTTTGTGATTAATCACTATGCTTTAATTATGTTCAATTTGTAACAATGAAAATACATCCTGCATATCAGATATTTACATTACGATTCATAACAGTAGCAAAATTACAGTTATGAAGTAGCAACAAAAATAATTTTATGGATGGGGGGTCACCACAACATGAGGAACTGGATTAAAGGGTCACGGCATTAGGAAGGTTGAGAACCACTGCTTTAAAGAGACTTGCTTCCCGGCACAACACAGAGAACGCTGCCTTTTGTCGCCACCACACCCCAGCAGTTACTCTTTAGATAACTGTCATGACTAATGTGCAACATTCAGACTTTGAATTTCTTGCTCATCTAACAGAGCTGAGCGGTTTGGGGTTAGCAGGGTGGCTCTGCTCCGTACATCTATTTAGAAACCCAAGCTGATGGGGCTTCCTTTCTTCACTTGGGCCTTCCACTCAGAGTCATCTTCATTGGTCGGCCAAGAGGAGAGAACCTGGGAGGGCCAGGGAAGAGCGATGGACCAGGTCCAAAGTGCCATTCACGCCGCATCCCACCGTGAGAACGTATGCGCTAATTGTGCATTCGTGTAGGAAAGGAGAATGCGGACTTTCCTGAGCAGCTGGAAACTTTTGCCCCACCAATGGGAGGAAATCAAACTACTGTTAATCTTAACCTCTCTGACACCAGATTGGTGTGCCCTTCCAGCCTTTCCTGGAACCGTTGCTGTTCTTTGCCACCACACTGCTTCTATCAGGTCATTTATTCAGCCTAATAGCTCCAAGTCACTTTCTTTCACACCAAAACTCTTCAAAGCAAAGCACAGTATTATCTCTTTCACTAAGTCTTTTCTCATTTTTTTCTCTCCCGAAAAAGAAACCAAAGGTAGGCAGTAAACGTATTCAACTTTAAATCATCTAAGATCAAATCATAATTAGTGTAGAAAAATGCCCAGTAATGAGAGAGACAGAGAGAGACTTGCTTCCCAAATAAATTTGTGAAGAAGATGGGCGTTAGTGCTGCCAATGGGAACGGGGCTGGCATGCAGGAGGGTAGGACACAATCAAGAATGAGGGAAGGGCTGTGTCCCCATCAGTGTTTGTGTCGCCCCCTAGAGGACCCCACCTGCCACAGCCATCCCCAGTCCAGAACTGATCTTCTCCAGGCCCCCTGGCCTCCCTGACACCCCATGCCCTCCCTCGAGCTGCCTTTCCACAAGGCCCAGAGGACCCCAGCCCCCTGAACAAGAATGTGCAGGCGGTCTGGGACGCCCACACAGGAGGGGGCTAGAGGCTCTCCGACACGATAATGAGCACACATGCTAGGTTATGCTCTCCCTCCGTCACATGCATTCACACTCTCGGCCACATGCTCCCACGGCTCATGTCCAGCTGGCACTTGACAGGATCATAGGGACAGTACCTGCAGCCCCAGAACTGGCCATGTGCCCCCCTTGACCATGCACTGATGGCCAGGAGAGGTGCCCGGGAAAGGCCGTGGTGGGAGGTACAGGCTGGCGGGGCCCTGGCCTCTCCACGCCAGTGTCCTCAGTGTAAACCGGTGGGAGGGGGAGAAGGGCCTCTGTGTCCCCGAGCAAGGCCACAGAAATGGAGGACACTGGGACATCTCAGGACCCACCTGGTCTCTGAATATCTGTGATTTTGACCCTTGTGAGGTGCCCAGTGGGGATGGGCAGACGGTGTCCTGGTCACACATGCCCTGAAGTGGCCCAGGTTGAAGGGGAGCTGGGTCCCAGCACCATCCCATCCTCCTCCGAGCCGCTGGGCAGGCTCCCTGGGCAGGCCTGGCACGGGACAGGGTGGGCCTGAAGCAGCCAGCCTGGGGCAAGGTCGTGGAGTGTGGGGAGCCACACCCATCAAGTGCAGGATGGAGCCGGGTAGAGCAGATGCACAGCCAGGGAAAGCAGACGTGTGGCCGTGAGCGTGACTGCATGTGAGGGAGGGTGAGCACAACCTAGCATGTGTGCTCATTCTCGCATCGGAGAGTCTCGCGCCCTCTCCTGTGTGGGCGGCCCCAGGCCGCCGGCACATCCTTGTTGGGGGAGAGAGGGGGTGGGGAGGGGAGCGTGGGCTGGAGCCCAGGGTGTGGGGGACTCTATTTCCGTCCATCTCAGGGGCGATGGCCCAGTTGAACTGCAGTCCCCAGAGCCTTGGAAGAGGACCTGGGGGGCCCCACACTACCCAGGTCAGCAGTGCCCATGTGGGGTCCGGCTCTGAGCTTGTCCTGAAATGGGGGAAAGGCTGGCCCCTGGGCCCACTGGAGCGGGGCTTCCCACGGCAGCCCCGGCAGCCCAGCCCAGCGCCCAGGCCACCCTCCCCACCCCCCAGCACAGTGCAGACGGCTCAGAGACCTGGGAGGCAGAGCTGGGGGCCTGAGTCAAGGAGGGAGGGGTGAAGGCCCTAAGCCACTACTTGGGAAAGAAATGGGGTGGGGGGCCTGGGGCTGGAGCCAGAGGCAGCCCAGCCCAGATCTCTGGATGCCATCAGTGGACAAGATCCCACCACGGGGTTCCCTGGTGAGAGGTGAGCACCTGTCCCCAGGAGGCGTGCAAGAAGCTACAAGGCTCTTGGCAGAGGGGACTCCAGCGTGGCTGGGCTTCCCAGGACCTTCCTGTCTGACGGGATGTGGGAAAGCGGGAGGGGGGTCTCAGTGGGCTGTCCCACAGGCCTTCCTCAAGGCCCGCTGGTTCTCTCTCCACCCCACAGAGACTCCCAACAGGCCCTGGAGTCCCCTCACCTTCCACCCGCCTCAGCTCACGGTGGCCGAGGGGGAGACCGCCACCTTCACCTGCAGCTTCTCCAACACGTCTGAGGGCTTCGTGCTCAACTGGTACCGCATGAGCCCCAGCAACCAGACGGACAAGCTGGCCGCCTTCCCTGAGGACAGCGGGCAGGAAGTCCGCAGGGACCAGCGCTTCCGCATGACCCAGCTGCCCAACGGACAGGACTTCAAAATGAGTGTCCTCACTGCCCGGCGCAATGACAGCGGCATCTACTTCTGTGGGGCCATCTACCTGCACCCCAAGATGCAGATCCAAGAGAGCCTCCGGGCAGAGCTCACGGTGACAGGTGCAGGGCGGGACCCCAGGGTGGGAGTGAGGATGCGGACAGGGCTGTCCCACACCCAGGGCCACAGTGACCAACGGCTTTGGGCCTCTGTGCTTGGAAGCACCTCAGACCCCATTTGTCCTGAGGGAGGGGCAGGTGGTAGGTGCGCCTCAGAGTGAGGTTGTGCAGGCCTGGGTGAGACTGGTCAGTGCGAGCCTAGGACTGAGTCCCCTCAGACTTGAAGGGGGCAGGGTAGGACCCGAAGTCCCTGTCCTGTGTCCCCACGCCTGAGTATCTGTCCTCTGTGTCTCCAGAGAGAGTCCCGGAACAGCCCACGGAGGGCCCCAGCCCCCCACCCAGGCCCGCAGGTCAGCTACAGGGCCTGGTCATCGGTGTCACAAGCGTCCTGGTGGGCGTCCTGCTGCTTCTGCTGCTGACCTGGGTCCTGGCCACTCGAGGTAAGGCCCCAGCCAGCCCCGCTCCCGTCCCGCCATGTGGAGCCCGAGGCACTGCCAAGGCCTCTCCTCGGAGACCCCGGCCATGCTCTCAGGAGGGGCCTGAGGGGAAGGCAGCTGCCCAGGTCACACAGGAGGCTAGGAGAGGCCCCCAGGCTGAGCCCCTGTGTAGCTGCCCAAGGCTGCCCTCAAGCCTCAGGCCACATCTCAGACCACAAGCCACTGTGACGGTGCTTCTAACAGCTGCTGGGGGCCTGTGGTGACAGCCACAGCCGCTCCGCCCCCCAGGATGGTGGTGGTCACGGGCAGCTGACCTCACTCAGTCACTGCTGTCCTGAACTGTGGCTCTGTGCCTCCTGCACGCCCGCCCTGGGTGTCAGAGGGGCTTCAGGAGTCACTGTGCCCCCCCCACCTCTTAGGGGGGCCTGGTGCCTGGACAGGAGGCACGGGGGGTCCTGGTTGGACACTGTCTTGGGCAGCCAGTAAGGTGCCTGCAGAGTGAGGAAAAAGGGGCCGGAAAAAGGGGCCACTTCCTAAAGGGGGCCCAGCCCAGGGTAGGTCAGCCCCTCCGAGGCCCTGCCCGCCAGAGGCTCCGGTCACGCTCTCCCAGGACAGGCACCATGTGTGGCAACAGCAGGAGTTCTCACTCGAGACGGACACTGCTCTTGACCCCTCTGACGGCTCCTCGCCGGCCATGGCCTTCAGACCCTGCGATAACTGGGTGGCCGCCCAGGGTGACAAGGGCAGCCACGGCCTCCATGCCCTCCTCCTGGGTGGTTAGGGACAGCGGCCATGCTGCCCTGCCATTCCAGGCCCTGCGGGGTTCATTTCTCCAGGGATCACATTTTTCCTCCTTCAGATATTTTTTTAAATATGTTTTTATTGATTTTTTTAGAGAGAGAGGAAGGGAGAGGGAGAGAAGATAGCAACATCGATGACAGAGAAACAGAGCTGCCTCCTGCATGCCCCCTGCTGGGGATTGAGCAAACAACCCAAGCATATGTTCTGATGGGGATGGAACCAGGGACCTCTGGGTTCATGGGTCAACGCTCATCCACTGAGCCGTGCCCACCAGGCCCCTTCAGATCATTTTGAGATGTGCTGTATGCACATCTGGGCGCTGGTCCCTGGTGGGGACGCACGTGGTGCTCCTGTGCACGTCGATCAGGGAGATGCTGCCATAGCACCGCTGACTATGTGTCTGCTGTGTGCTTTACGGCGCCAGCCCGCGACCCAAGGTGGGTTTGGTGCCCTGCAGTGGACACCAGGCTCGGCCAGGTTTGCGACCAGCAGGAGCACTAAGCCCGGAAGACAGGCGGTCCTATGTGGCCTCACACCCAGCAACTCACTTCCAGACGGACCCTCGGAGATGAGCAGGCACTCGGGTGGTTGCATGGGGGGGTGGGAGCAGGCAGGGAGGCAGCTTGGCCACCCAAGCCTGGAGGTTTGGGCTTTTCCCGTGGCCAGAGGTCTTCCCACCCCACCGCCTGCTGAGACCCAGCCTGCCTGGGCCTCCTGGACCTGACTCCCTGTGTTTCTCTGCAGGGGGCTGTGCCTGCCGGAGTGAGGACCAGCCTCCGGTGAGTTCCCTTCCCCTTCTGGTGACTCTGGTACATTTCAGGGAAGGGGTGCGAGGGACAGGCAACCCCAGGGGTGAGTGGCCTCAGGAGCAGCCACACCCATCCCCAACCATGTCACCTTGTTCGAACGTGGGCACCCGAGCCCAAGGACGGGCTGTGGGGCTCAGGCCCTGCCCCGCTGTGTATGTGTGCATACGCATGTGTGGGTCTGTGTTCACACTTGTGTGTACGTGTGTGTTCACCAGCCACTGAGAGAGCGCTGACTCCTCTCTCCCTCTCCCCTAAGAAGGAGGGCCCCTCTGTGGCATCTGTGGACTACGGGGAGCTGGACTTCCAGAGGCGGGAGAAGACCCCGGAGCCCCCCGCCCCCTGTGTGCCGGAACAGACCGAGTACGCCACCATCGTCTTCCCCGGCAGGCCCGGCTCTCCCCGCAGGGCCTCTGCCGACAGCCCGCAGGGGCCCCAGCCCCTGAGACTTGAAGACGGACACTGCTCTTGGCCGCTCTGACGGCTCCTCGCCGGCCCATGGCCTTCAGACCCTGCGATAACTGGGTGGCCGCCCAGGGCTGAGCCTAGTGGGGTCACACCCCTGCACCATGTCAGCCCTGCCTGGCTCTCCTCTGAAACCCTGAGGGACCTGGACGCAGGAGAGACCACTGTCCCTTCTGGGCGAGGAGAGGAGACTGGCCCAGGGCTCCAGACGCAGACCTGCTGTCCTGAACTGCGGCTCTGTGCCTCCTGCACACCCACCCTGGGTGTCAGAGGGGCTTCGGGAGTCACTGTGTCCCTCTTCCCCCTGCCTCTCAGGGGAGACTGGTGCCTGGACAAGAGGCACAGTGGGTCCTGGTTGGAGACTGTCTTGGGCGGCCAGTAAGGTGCCTCCAGAGCGAGGAAATCCAGCACACACCTCGAAGGACACAGAGGGACGTGCAAGAGCCTGGCTCTCCCCAGGCCTGGAGAAGAGACTTGGCCGCCCAGGTGGGCAGCACCCCGAGTGGCCTCCTCCATGGCGCCCATTTACGGTGCTATTTAAAGGTGCCTCGGAGGCTCCTGCTTGGGGTGCTGAGTGGGCACCCTCCAGCCAGACTACCACTCCTTACCCAGCACACACAGGGCATCAGCTGTCCTGCAGGATGGCCCGTGGGCACCCAGTGTGGGGGCTCAGAAGCAGGTGTCCTTCGTGGGCTCCACAAACACACTGAGCAGCCCTTTCCCTTTCTATTATATTATCTATACTAATAAAAGGGTAATATGCTAATTAGACCGGACATCTTCTGGACATCCTTCCAGACGTCCTTCCGGAAAAAAGCGGGGCCCAAGACAGAGGCAGTTGGGGGTGATCAGGCCAGCAGGCAGAATGGTTAGCAGCAATCAGGCAGGCAGGCAGGTGAGCAGTTAGGAGCCAGCAGTCCCGGATTGCGAGATGGTGCAGGCCGGGCTGAGGGTCCCCCCTCACCCCTGCAGGAATTTCTTGCACCGGGCCTCTAGTAATTAAATAATGACAGAAGCTCAAAGAAAGGCCCCCAGTTCTGTCCTAGTCACAAGGTCATGAGGGGAGGGGGAGACCCTGCTGGTTCCAGGCAGATGGAGGGCTCCGGCCTCGATGTCACTATTCAAGAAACACACAGCCCCCTGAGGCCCTCATCTCCACTCCTTTGGCTCCTCCCACACTCACACAGCCTCTGACTTTAGGGGGCTGCTGGACCCACCCCCCAGGAGCCCTTTCTGGGCTTCATGCCCCAGGGTCCTACGGCACCCTTCCCCCAGACCACCTCAATCTGGCACAGGACATCCCTGAGCGATTGTGCCTATATCTGCCCTGCTGCAGCCCTCATGAGTCCCCTACACCTTGGGGTCCCTCCTGGGCAGGGTCTGTGCTCCAGGCTGGGGCCAGGCCAGGCAGTGGGTGGGCTGCACCAGGCTACCAGCAAGCAGGCTCAGGGGTGCAGCCTGCAAAGAGAATGCCTGGTCCGTCCTCCAGAGGAGACAGGACATCCCCGTGCCAGTTCCCTGACTGCAATGACAGATACCCCCAACCTGTCCCCTCCCATGAGCCCCATCCAAGGCCCCGCCACTCCCCAACCCTCTGAGCTCACAGCCTGTGCCTGGCACCCTGGGGTCCTGTCCTGGGTGGGGCGGGAGGTGGAGCCACCCATCCAGGAAGACGCAAGGATGCCAGACCAGGCCACACGTTCGAGGAACACAGCCTGGGAAGTCTGCAGTGAGCATGAGCCTGAAAAACACAGTAGGTTCCATGGGAAAATACTACAACAACATGAAAATCCAGGCAAGGAGCAGATATAAAATTAACATCCCGAAATAGAGGGCTGTCACATATTCAAACACTGACCAGTGAGCAGAAAATGTGATAGTGTTCCGAGAACAGAGAAGGTAAAATGCCTGTGGCATAAATTTATCGAGAACGTGCAAACCTGCAGGAGAGCTGGGTGTGGGCCTGATTGACGGGAATACACACCCTGGTTAGGATGACAAGACATCACTGAGGCGTCAGCTCTTCCTGGGTTCATTTATAAATTTAATAGGATCCCAACAGAAACCCGCATGTCTGACCTGTAAAGTTCATGTGGAAAAATGAACGAGTAACAGCCAAGAAAGCCATGAAGAGAAAGTGAAAGACTAGCTTTGTCAGATCTAAACTCACCCAGTTAAAGCAGTGGGATTAGCTCATGAAGAGACAAGAGTGAATGGGACCAGGGCAGAAGGTAGACTTTTTGATGCATAGTGTAGGGACCACACTGCAAGCTGGAAACGCATGCAGGTAGACTCACCGTATGCCACTCACTTGCAGAAATCGCCCGGCAGCAGGGGCGTGAGTGTGAGAGAGAAACCCTACAAGACAAGAGAACACGTGATGAACTATTCCTCACACTGGCTCAGAATCAAGGCGCCAGGAAAGAGAAGACGGAGCACATTAGCATGGCAGAACTATCACAGGCCAACTGGAGAGGAGTGTGCAATGTCAGAGACCTAGAAATACAGCGAGAGCAGCTCACAGGTGCAACGGGAAGGTGAGCAGGAAGTGTGACCAGACAGTACATACATGCACACAACTTATGTACACATGCACGTAACACATATGTGCACACGGCACGCGGAGCATACACACATGCATGAGCATACACACCACATGCACACACATGCGCACACTGTATTATATGTACATTGCTTAAACAATGAAAGCATGTTCAATTTTGCTCATAATAAGTGCAGGTTACATTGCACCTGTCACCTGGCAAACTGAAAGCTGGGACCAGGCTGCTGGCGAGGACGCAGGAGGCTCTTCAGGCACGGCCCTGGCCATGGAAGCGCAAACTGGAGGAGCATCAGGTGACATCCAGTCGTTAGTGAAGCATTTGCCCATGGAACCCACCTGGAATACCTCCCGGGGCGACTGGCTGGCAAAAAAATATGAACCTCACTTGGGGTCACTGCGCTGGGTCTGGGGTCACAGACTACTGGGTGGGGGGCAGGAGGGCAGCGGAAGCAGCTGGGTCTGGCTGGGACACTGGGAGACCACGGCTCTTTGGGCCAATGACAGTGCGGGTCCGTGGGGGGCGCGTGCAGGAGGGAGCCAAAGGCAAGGCGCCCAGCTGGGGTCCTGGCAAAAGACCAGACAGACCGTTTGAGCATCCAAACAGCCAGAAGTAAAACTAAACACCTAATTGATTACCACATTTTGAAAGTGTTTAAGATTGCCTGAGATCATATTGATACAAAAGAAGACAAAAGCGCGCGCAGGAAGAGGGAGGAAGGGGCGGCCCCAGCAGCGGCGTCCTGGCCGCGGCGCGCAGATAAGTGGAAGCGGACACTCAGCACTTTGCGCGTCGCCTTCCCGTAAAGCGCCTGCCGCCCGCCGCCGCCGCCCGCCGCCTGCCGCCACTCACTTTTTCCATTCCTCGCTCTGCCCCAGCCTCGTGTGTCACGGCCGGGCTGGGGCACCTCGCCCACCCCCACCCACGCGCTCGGGCGGGTCTGTCCCTGCCTCTCCGCAGCGGCTTCGGTGGGGAGCCGGGCGTGGCCGGCCTCGGTCCCGCCCCAGGCCTGGGCTTCCTGAGTGAGGCCCGCGGATCCTGGCGGGCAGGGGGCCCAGAGCCGGAGGCGAGTGGCAGCCACGACACCCTGGGCCCCACCAGGCTCCGGGGCTGTGCCCCGCCCTGGAGCCCCACCCTGCAACCCCTCGGCCGGGAGGACACGCCCACCAGCCCCTGGGCGCTCCCAGTCCCAGGTCTGCAGCGCAGGGAGAGGGGCTGACACCTGGGCCTAGGAGTCCCGCGGGACAGAAAAGACAGGTTAGGCCTGTAGGACTCTGGCCAAGGTCTCCTGGAAGGAGGAAGGCACCGATCTCAAAGGGAGCTCCGCCTCCGGGTCATGCAGGCAGGGCTGCCCCAGCGTGGGGGGCGGGGGGGCGGCGGGGGGCGGGGGGTGGCACAGCCCTTGTGGGTCAGCGGTCCAGTGGGAATGGATCCATCCCCTTTGCAGGTAGATGAGGCTCCGAGTTTTGAAGACTTCAGGATGTGAGGAGTCCTCCTGAGGGTGATCAAGGCCAGCACAGAGTTCACCCCAATCACTGGAGCCCCCTAACTGGGTTCAATCGAACCCTTCCTGGGAGTCCTGTACCCTCTGACCTCAGTCAGGCTGCCCTACCTGCCTGCGGAACCCCGTGTTTGTGACTCCTGAGCCCACTGACTCACTGTGGACAGGGGTATAGGGCTCCCTTCAGCCTTCAGCTCCCACATCTTGGAGTCCCCTGAGCTCACCACATGTCAGGGGCACCTCCAAGGGCCACTGGAGCAGAAGAAAGAGTGGCCGAGCTGTCCACCCTCAGGCAGGAAGAGACTCTGGACAGAGGCGGCCACTTGTCCAGGATATGGCCCTGAAGCTTCATGTCTGCCATGGGGTGGCCGCTCAGTCCACCCCAGGAGCCACTTCCCAACCTCCCCCACCCTTTGGCTCCTCCCAGCCAGAGGTCCTGGCCAGGCACACAGATCCCCAGGACTCAGCTCCCGTTGGTTTTCAGGCAAAATGAAGCCAGCCTGGGGGTGCGGCCTGGATGGCGGGAGCTGCCTGGGGCTCAGGTTCCCTGGACCCCTGCCTTGGGCACAAAGTAATGGTTGGTTTTTTGTTATGTTTTTATCTCATTTGAATTCCAAAAATAAATTATTATATGGAATATTATTCAACTGTTAAAATAATTACTTTTTAAAGTTTGTACATCAATGCACAATAGCCAACAGTTGACAGCAGCCCCACTGTCCGTGGAGGGATGAAAGGTCCCTCCGCACAGCCCAGTATGATTGAGTCTGAAAAGGGAGCACAGTCTGACACCTGCTCCAACATGACAGGACCTTGAGGGCTGACGGTCAGTGCAAGAAGCCAGACACAGAAGGACAAACACTATGTGATTCCACTGATTTGAGGTTCCTGGAGGAGTCAGGTCCACAGAGACAGAGAGTAGACTGTGGGGGACTGGGGTGGGGAGAGGGGAGAATGAGTGTTTAATAGAGACAGGGGGTCAGTTTGGGAAGATGACAATGTCTGGGCTAGGAGGTCAGCCCCTGAGCCACAGGGACTGGTCAGGGCACCTGGACTAGATGCAGTGGTGGGATGACGCATGGACGGCCTGCAGTTCAGAAAGGGACTGATGTACAGAAGGGAACACAGGTGGGGGGGCGGGGGGAGAGGTCCCTGAGTCAGTCAAGGTTTTCCAGAGGAACAGAAACTGTAGGATGTGTGTATAGAGATTTATGTTAAGGAACTGGCTCATTGGCTCATGTGATTGTGGCAAGTCAGCAGCTGGACACCCAGGAAAGAGCTGATGTTGCAGCTTGAGACCAAAGGCTGTCAGGAGGCAGAAGTCCCTCTTCCTCAGGGGACCTGAGTCTCTTCTCCTAAGTCTCACATGATTGGATAAGGCCCACCACAACACGAAGGGTATTTGCTTTCCTCAAAGTCTGCTGATTTAAATGCTAATCTCATCATTTAAAAAAAAAAAAAAAAAGGAAAGAAAACCTTCACAGAAACATCTAGACTGGCATTTGACCAAATATCTGGGTACTGTGGCCTAGCCAAGTTGACACATAAAATTAACCACAGCATCTACAAGCCAAGATAAGAGTGGGAAGACAAGAATGAAACCCAGGCTGCCATCTATCCCCAAATCTGCAGGCTTATGGGGGCAGCTGGGCCTCCCCACAGCCAGAGCAGGGCCCTGTGGCTCCCTCCAGGGCCCAGAGGGCCAGCGGGGCGGTCGATTGCAGGGCCACAGACTGAAGGATGTGACATCTTGGTTTCTTCCAAGTTTTGGCAATTACGAACAAGCTGCTATAAACATCCGTGGGCAGGTTTCCACGTGAACATACGTCTTCAGTTTCTTTGGGTAAATGCCAAGGAGCACAGTGCTGGATCATATGGTAGGAGTCTGTTTAGTTTTATAAGAAACCACCAAACTGTCCCCCAAGTGGTGGCACCATTGTGCATTCCCGCCCAGCATGAGTGAGATTCCTGCTGCTCCCGGCATTTGATGCTGTCAGTGTTCCGGCAAAATGTTGGCCATTCTGATAGATGTGCAGTGGCATCTCACTGCTGTTCTATTTTGCATTTCCCAGGTGACATGCTGTGCAGCATCTTTTGCTATACTTACTTGTCAGAATATGCAAACAATTTTTAAAACTCAACACTATGAAAACAAGCCACCCAGCTGAAAACTAGGCAAAGACCTGGACATCTCACCAAAGAAGATACACAGATGGTAAAGCCACTGTGGAAGACAGTTTGGCAACTTCGTACAAAGTGAAACTATCAGATACGAGCCTTGCAGCAATTTTCCTACAGCCTGTGGCTTGTCTTTTCATTCTCTTAACGTGTTGTGTCAACTGTTCTCATCAAATTGCCCTTTCATGGATTGTGCTTTAGGTGTTGTGTTAGTATACTTTTTGAACTTTACTTCTTAAAATGTACCTAATTCCTTGGCTCTTCGATGGTTTCTCCTCCCAGGAGCAGCGCCCAGAGTGTCAGCCCCGAGCTCTCCCCAGGGACACACGACATGTGCTGGTCCATTCTTAGGGTTTGACAGGATTTGCTAGGAAAGCCACAGACACCTGGAGTGTTCCTAGTGTGCAGATTTTAAATTATGGATTCCATTTCTTTACCAAGATTCTCCAGATTTCCCCTTTCAGCTTGTGTCAGTTCTAATGTCATATTTTTCCAAAACGTGTCCATTTTATCTAAATTTTCAAATTTATTAGCATAAAGTTGCTTCTCAAGTCCCCTTGAAATCTTTGAGTGTCTGTAGGGTCCCGCGTGTCCTTTCTCATTCCTGGCATTGGTTATTTGTGGGCATTTTGAGAGAGAGAGAGAGAGAGAGAGAGAGAGAGAGAGAGAGAGAGAGAGAGAGATATCAGTTGCCTTCTGTACCTTCCCTGATGGGGATCAAACCCGAAACCCAGGTATGTGCCCTGACTGGGAATCGAACCAGCAACCTTTGGGTGCATGGGATAATGGTCAACCAACTAAGCCACTTCAGCTGGACTATTTTCTTCCTTTCTTCATGACCAGCCTTATCAGGGGTTTGTCGATTTTATTAGTTTTTTTCAAAACCCAGCCTTTGGCTTTCTTTGCTCTCTTGTGGGATTTTCCTATCCCACTGCTCTGCTCTTTATCATTTCTTCCTTCTGCTTTGTCTGGACCGAATTTGCTGGCCTTTTTCTCGAGAGAGCAGGACAGTCACCTTTCTTCCGTTCTAACACGTGCATTTCCCTCTAATCCTGGTTTCAGCATCATCCCACAGTTTTATGTAGTGTTTGCATGATTAATTTCAAAATCTCTTCTAACTTCCACTATGGCTTCTTTGAACTGTGAGTTATTTAGAATACTGTTTCTAAATTCTTGAACATATGAAGATGTTTAATTATCCTTTGTTTAATTTCTGGCTCAATTTCACTGTGGTTTTTCAAGTCTTTGAAGTCTGTAGGGATTTGATTTTGTATCTTGGTGTGTTTGGAAAGATGGCACCTCCTGCAGGTGTTTTGTGCCCTGTCTGCAGGTGTCAATATAGTTTGGCTTGTTAGGCAAGTTGGCCACACCTGCCCTGTCCCTACTGATCTTATTTTTGTCTGCTAGCTCTGTCAGTTACTGACTCGTGTCTAAAACTTGCTATTATAATTGTGGGTCTATTTTCCCCAATAGATCTGTCCATTTTTGTTTCACTTTTTGAGGCATAATATTGGGTACAAACAAACGTAATACTGCTAGAATGTTCTCTAGAGTCAAACGTTTGTAATTTTGAAACGTGTCCCTTTATATAACTAGTCATGGTTTGGCTGCAAGGTCCTTGCCTGATAGAAACACAGCGCCACCAGCTGTTCATCTGCGTGTTTCCTGGGCTGTTTTTTCTTTCAGGCGCCAACCTTTCTCTTTACATCTTCTGTCCGCTGTCAGGGGGATATTGCTGGGTTTGGGGTGGGGTTTACCATTGTTGTTTTGCTTTCAGCCATGACCATTTTGTCTGTTAATAGGAATGTGAGTCAATTTACATTAATGTAATTCTGATATGCTTGTATTTCGATTGGCTTCTTAATATTTTTTTTCTCTTTATCTTACCAGTTCGGTATGTATTTTCTCTCATTCCTTGCCTTTTTGAAATTGATCCCTTTCTATCTTATTTTCCCGTTTGTCACCTCTATTAATTTGGTGATTATCCAGTTTTGCTGTTCTTTCAGCATTTGCCCTAGAGACCCAGAACCCGGCCTTGGCCAACACGCATGGTGCATTCCCCTCTCCTTGGGCAGGACAAGGATCTCTTTTTTTTTTTATTTTTTTTTATTTATTGCTTAAAGTATTACAAAGGGTATTACATATGTGTCCATTTTATCCCCCCGCCCTAGACAGTCCCCTAGCCTCCCCTATCCCCCAGTGTCTTATGTCCATTGGTTATGCTTATATGCATGCATACAAGTCCTTTAGTTGATCTCTTACCCCGCTACCTCCTGCCCCCCAACCCTCCCCGGCCTTCCCGCTGCAGTTTGACAATCTGTTTGAGGCAGCTCTGCCTCTGTATCTATTATTGTTCAAAAGTTTATAATGGTCTCTATTATCCATGAATGAGTGAGATCATGTGGTATTTTTCCTTCATTGACTGGCTTATTTCACTTAGCATAATGCTCTCCAGTTCCATCCATGACGGTGCAAATGGTAAGAGTTCCTTCCAGGACAAGGATCTCTGAGCGCTTCCGTCCCATTTGCTGCCCACTCAGCTTAATGCTGCTCTGATTCCATATTTAAGTCTATACACATTGCAACCTCCTGAGGAATCACTGTCGGTTCACACAGTCAGGTTCATCCAGATTTATCAACTGTGTGCACTGCCGCGGCTGTCCCGTGACGTTCCATCTGGAGTCACCATCCCCCCCCCCCCCCCCCCCCCCCCGCTGAAACAACGAGCTTTCACGCTTTCTTTAGTGAGTCTGCTGGTGACAAACTAACGCTTTTTTACTGATGTGAGAACGTCCCTATTTTTCCTTCGTTCTTGAAGAATACTTCTTCTAGGCATAGAATTCTAGGTTGGTGGCTATTTCCTCTCAGCACTTTTGAAGGGACCACCCCATTGTTTCCCATTTTCCATGGTTTCTGGTGAGAAGTCAAATTCCAACTAAAAGTTGTCACAAACCGGGCACTTAAACAACAGGTGGGCGTTCTCTCCCAGTTCTGGAGGCCAGAATCCGACACCAAGGTGTGGCCAGGCGTGCTCCCAGAGGATGGTCCTTCCTGCAGCCTCAAATTCCGGGGCCCCAGGTGCTCCTCCCAGTCTCTGCCTCCATCTTCAGTGCCTTCCTCTGAGTGTCCTTTTCTGTCTAAGGACACTCCCATCTGACTTAGGACCTCATTCAGGGTGATCTCATCTCAACCCTTATCTTAATCACACCTGTAAAGAATTTATTTCCAAATAAGTCACAATCTGAGGTTCTGGGTGGACATGAATTTGGGAGGCATTACTCACCCAGTCCAGCACTGAATGGCAGGACATGGGCCACACACACCTGTAAGTTCTATAGCTCCAGACTGGCTGTCCCCCTGGGATGCACAGAAGGGGTGGTTGGCCTGAGTTGGGGTCCCTGGGTGAGTGCAGGCAGGCTCAGGCCACTGACAGGCCCTGGATCCAAGCTCCTGTCCTGCCGCTGCCTGGAGCCCAGAGGTGACTCCAGAAAGGTAGCCATGCTTATAGGGGACTGAGAATGAAGGTAAGTGATGAGGGGCCACCTTGCTCCCATGGGGACTGGCTGCCTGAGTTCCCTAGGCAGCATCCAAAGCTCCCTGGATGCCCCCACCTTTTGGGCAAGTTACCCAGCAGAGGCCTTGTAAAGAAATTATGTCCAGGCTGGGGGGCGGGCACAAAAGATAGATGACTGGAGTGTGACAGGAAAGCTAAAACACAGTCAATCTTTTTAAAAGAAGAAAAAGTCAGAAACACCAAAAGGAACATCATGGTTATGGCTTGGCATGGGGGCGGGGGGAGTGTCATATGGGATCATTTTTTTTTAAATTTTTATTGATTTGAGAGAAAGAGAGAGAGAGAGAGAGAGAGAGAGAGAGAGAGATTTGTTGTTCTACTTATTTATGCACTCATTGGTTAATTCTTGTATGTGCCAGGACCAGGGATCAAGCCCACACCTGTGGCATATGGGGACAATACTCTGGCCAACTGAGCTACCCTGCCAGGGCACATTTTTATTTTGTCTTTATAGTTTCCTACATATCCAAAATTTTCTACAGTTAACATATTTTTTGTTGTTGTTGTTAATCCTCACCCGAGGATATTTTTCCATTGATTTTTAGAGAGAGTGGAAGAGAGGGGAAGAGACAGAGAGAGAAACATTGATGTGAGAGAGACATATGGATTGGTTGCCTCCCACATATGCCCCGGGGTGGGGATTGAGCCTGCAACCGAGGTACGTGCCCTTAACCGGAATTGAATCTGGGACCCTTCAGTCCGCAGGCCGATGCTCTATCCACTGAGCCAAACAGTCTAGGACAAGCATATTTTATTTTTATAACCAAAAATGAAGAAGAAATAAAAAGGTGCTTCCATGAGGAAACAGGGGGCAGGTCCTGGGAGATGACCCTGCAGGCTACACTCCAATGGGAAATGCAGACACGCAGGGACATTTGCAGACCAGACAGCCCTGGGGGCTGCCCTACTGAGACCTGCTTTTCCTGCCCTCACCCTGCCCCCACCTCTGACGCCCCAGGGTTTGGAGAGTTTGGCCAGTGGGGTGGGGATAGGGAGCAGACGATGCAACAAGATTGGGGACTGGTGTCAGAGAAGTGAGCTAGAGAACTGGGTGCCCTCATCAGGGCTTTGGTAGGGAAAGAACTCAAGAGAAACGTCTCTGGACGTGAATGCACAACCCCTTTATTTCCCATCCAGAAACCAGAAAGCAGAGTGAGATTAAAGAGCCAAACACCAGGACAGTGCAGCACCTTGCTCGAGTCCAAGCATCCGAGTCACCCTTGCCCACGGCCCATCGCCTGCCCCTACAAGGCTGAGAGCCCACCTCCCTTGGCTTCCAGCTGTGAGCTCTTCTCAATGCCTGCTTATCTGACAGTATTAAAACTGAACTTCGCCGAAACCGGTTTGGCTCAGTGGATAGAGCGTCGGCCTGCGGACTGAAAGGTCCCAGGTTCGATTCCGGTCAAGGGCATGTGCATGGGTTGCGGGCACATCCCCAGTAGGAGGTGTGCAGGAGGCAGCTGGTCGATGTTTCTCTCTCATCGATGTTTCTGACTCTCTATCCCTCTCCCTTCCTCTCTGTAAAAAATCAATAAAATATATTTAAAAAAAAAAAAAAAAAAACTGAACTTCTGTGTCCTTATACAGGGTCCTTCATGAAGACCTACCCTCAGGGCTCTCCATGAAGAAGTCAAAGGTCAAAGGTGCTTCTTGCGGGATCACCCAGAGCTCCACCCAGGCCCTTGCCCTCCCCCTCCTCCTGGGTGCACCTGGCCAGGCCTGGTCAGAGGGCCCTTCAGGAGGGCCAGCACTGCTCCCGAGGCTTGCTCCCCAGGCCGGTTGGCTCGGGGCCCGGAAGCACATTCTCTAGGACCTCGCGCAGGGAGAACACGCAGAAGGAGATCTCCTCGTAGGACACCCTGGCTCCACTCTCATATAGACACGCGAAGGTCAGGGCGCCCTCAGGGGTGGGCCCGATGGATGCCAGGTCAGAGTAGCCGCTGGGGCCCTGGTAGATCACCCAAGGCTCCGTCCAGCTGTGGGGGTCCAGGGGGGACCTGTTCAGGTGGACACCCATGTGGAGCCGAGCCCTGCGTCCCGCTGGGTGGGAATACAGCAGCCACGTGGGGCTCTGAGGCAGGGCAGCAGGGAGCCTAGGGAGCTGCAGGGGCCAGGCGCTCCTGTCCTCACTGAGCTCAGGCCCTGGGCTAGGGTCCCCTGATCCCTCTGCCCCGTCCCCATGTCCCTTAGTCCCACCAACCCCCCCACCCCTTTGGGTGTCTCCAGCCCCCTCCTTCGGGGATTCATGGGCTCCAGGACAGAGATTTGGAGGAAAGGGAGTCTTCCTGGAGCCCACTGACCATCCCTCATCGCCAGGCCTATTAGAGGGTGGGGCTGGGAAGCCCAGGATGCTGCCCTGACAACCCCGGGCCGTCTCGGCTAGGGTGGGCACCAGCTCTCCCGGCAGGAAGGAGGTGCCCTCATCTGTGCTGAGGGCCTGCACACGGCTGCCCAGGGGGCTCCGGGCATTGCAGTAGAGGACACTGCCCGCCTGCCCTCCGTCCACCACAGCCAGCTGACACTCGCCCGAGCGCAGGTTCGACAGGAGGCCGCCATGGTGCCACGTCTGGCCATGGTCATCGCTGTAGAAGGTGAAGGCGTGCGGGCTGGTCCTGCAGATCTTGCCGAAGCACTCCCGCCGGTCCACGTGGTAGGTGTAGGCCGGCACCAGCAGGCGGCCCGAGCGCAGCTGGATGCCATGGCCTGGGCCCACGGCAAACGTGGCCCAGTCTGCAGACGGGAGGGGCTGCTGGTTACCTCAGGAGCGGACAGCCACAGCCGCAGCCGCAGGTGGTGGGGAGGATGGGTGCAGTGCCGGATCAGGGAGCAGTTTGTGAGGGAGCCACCCCTTGACCCGGCCTCTGCCCTCCACTCCTTCAAGCCACCGTGAGTCCTCTGGGGCTGGACAAGCCTCCTGAGAACATTAGCAGGAGTGGGAGCCCGGGCGGCCACTTGGCCAGGTTCTCGGCATGTGAGCAGGTGGCCACGGGGGAGGTGGAGTGTGTGCAGCTTCGGGACTGGGTAGCCCCTCCAGGCTGGGCCAGTCCCCGGGGTTGGGTCCACACCCACCCGGTAGCTCGTTGAGTAGCTCCAGGTCTCAGAGCCGCCCCCTGACAGGGTGGGGTGGCCCCTGAGGCAGTGGTAAGGTCACCCTGCCTGCAACCGCTGCTGAGGAGGCGGAGGAGGAAGTGGTTAAGCAGGGAGGCCTTGGGGGTTTGGGGGCTCAGATGAAGACACAGCTCAGGAAGACGAACAGACTGCTCCTTCTGGCCTGACCAACACCCGTTTGCGGACTCAGGGGTCGAGGATGGTACAGCCTCCATGGTCCTTAGGCTGCGGGGGGGGGGGGGGGGGGCGGGGGGGGGCCACAGCCAAGGGACCCCTAGCCCGCACCAGCCATGAGGATCCACCCCACCCCGTGCAGACCCGCCCCCAGGTGTCTACCGGCGCGCCCGGTGCCCACCTACCCCGCTCCGTGGCGCCCACCGCCTCCGCCGTGAGGTCCCGCGCGCTGCCCCACGTGCGCCCCGCGTCCCGGCTGGTCACGCAGCAGAGGCGCGCGGCGTTCCTGCCCGTGGCGATCTGCGCCAGCTCGGGGGTTTGGCCGCGTATGGCCACGAAGAAGAGGAAGACGGTGCCGGTGCGTGCATCGTGCACGGGGCAGGGGTTCATGGACCGGTGCTCCTCCAGGGCCGCGGTGCCCAGCACTTGGGCGGCGCCCCACTGCCGGGAAGGGGGAGGGGTGGGGGAGGGGGGCCGCCTCAGTTTCCCGTCCGCACGGGGCACCCCCCCCCCCCGCCCCGGCAAGGCCACTCACCCGCACGGAGCCCCCCGCCAGCGTGCCGCACCTCTGCACCAGGCGGTGGGCGTGCGCGTCGTTGGGGCTGAGCCGCTGCTCCGCGAAGGCCAGCAGGGTGGGCCCGGGGCTCACGGGCAGCAGCGCGGGCACGCGGTAGGTCAGGCCGCTCCTCTCGCTCTGGAAGAGCGCGGTCCGCGTGGGGACTCGGGGCGCCCCCATGCCCTGCGGGCCCAAGGCCAGCGGATCAGCGGTCAGGGTCAGGCACACTCCCCTCTCTCCGACTGATGGTGGAGAGGCTCTGTAGGTGCAGACGCGCGGAACCACGCCAGGCGCCTCCCTGTACCCACCTCCAACCGCCCCGGCCCAGGCTCCCTGCCCACCTCTTCTTCACGGCCACCGCACCCCCAAATTGGCCCCTTCCTGCTGTCAACAGAGCCCACAGAGGGAAAGCAGGGCGCCTGGCCCGAGCCCCTTCACCCTACACGCCTGTGCGCCTGGGGCAGGTCAGCACCACCTGCCCAGGAGGCCAGCCAGGTGGACAATCAGGACCCAACGCTTTGGACAAGGAGGGGTTTACTGTCCTCAAACAGGGGCCCCACCACCTCGGGGGCCAGCCTCACAAACACAGAGAAGCACAGAAACAGATACACCATCAAAAACGAACAACAACAACACAGGGAGAGACTCACACACGAAACAGACACATGCAGATGCACACACATCCCCACAGATACCCACAGATACACACTTGGGAGGCAAACACACAGTCACATTTCACACACGGGAGGAAGGCACCCTAGCTGCTGCCACCACTCTTCTCAGACCTGCAGGGTCACCAGATTCAGGAGGTTCTGGGGAGTAGCCCAGAGAGGTGGGGATCACCTGCTGACCAAGGTGGCCCCAGCAGGTCTGCAGAGAAGGGGCCTGGAGGGACATCTGGGGGGCAGGTGACCCGCCACCCTGTCCCTTGGGCTCCTGAGAGAGGCTGGGGGTCCTGGGAGGTCCAACAGAGCCATTGCCACCCACAGGGGCCCCCAATAGCTCCCTCACGTGCCTCAGAGACCTAGGAATGATGTAGGCCAGAGGAGCAGTGAGAGGGACCCCACGGTGGCCAGAGAGGCCACCATCCTACGGTCCTGCCCCTGCCCCTGCCCCATCCCAGCAGAGAGGAGCCACAGGAGATGGGGGCGGGGGGGGGGGGGGGCAGGGGGCGGGCAGCTCTAGTCTGTGCACTGAGGCCCAGTGTATTGAACTTGAAAGCAGGAAGCAGGTGTGGGTGTCACATGTCCCTCTGGGTTGAATGGACACAGCAGGACATTCTCTCCACTTGGCTCCCTCCCCAGGGCCTGGGACCACCCGAGCTGGTATCAGCATAGCAGGCAGCCCAGGCTCACGCCTGGCCTGAGGACAGAGCGGCAGAGGGAGGCTCCCGAGACCAGCTGGTACGTCTGCTTGCTGCACAGAGCAGGGCAGGCCTGCCCAGTACTTGGAGTGTCCTTGCCCCGACCAGAGCCCCAAAGTTCTGGGGAGGCCCCCATTGTAGGAGGAAGTACCATGTCTCCCAGGCAGCTGGCCCTTCCCAGTGTGGCCAGTTCAGCAGATTCTGGGGCTTTGACTTGACTAGATGGCTACATCTGAACATTAACTGGAACCAGAAACTTTTTAAAGTCTGGGTGCCCATCTACCCCCACAGGGGGGCCTTTCTCGGGGGCAGCACATTGCAGAAGGGAAGCTGAGGCCCAGGGCGGCCATGGGACCTCCAAGAGAACCTGGTCCCCTGACCCTGGATCCCGGGCAAGTTGTCGGGGCTTATTCTGCCTCCAAGAGGCTTACCCTAGACCTGCCTGCAGCCGGTCCTGTCTGGGCTCGCCCTGGAGCACTGGGCTAGGGCAGGTCATCCGGCCCACACCTCCCTTCTGAGTCAGCACCTCTCTTATCCTTTGGACCTATCCTGCTGGGCCACTCACCTGCTGAAATGCCGCACAGGAGGAGCCAAGGCTCTTTGCGTAGAAACCAGGCAGAGGGGCCCTGGCTCTGTCACCCCTGCGGGGGCTCCAGTCTAACCTGCTTGCCCTGTGCTCTGTCCGGACAATGACTCAGTTACACACCCCTCTGCCTGGTAGAGCAACACTCACAGGCCCACCTGGTCCTGGGGACTGGACACCCCGTCTGCATCCATCCCATCCTCTGAATCTACCTCTAGGCCCTTCAGTGTCACACCTGCCCCGTGAGCCAGGAAACTGCCCACTGGGGATCCGCGTGCCCATGGCCCTCAGCCCAAAGAGGGGCATCCAGGGAGGATGGAAGGAGCGGGGTCCCGGACCTGGGAGGCTGGGAAGCAGGGAAGGGACTCACCGGGCACCGCAGGGAAGCCGCACAGCGGGCTGTGGTGCGGCCACAGGACTGCCTGCCTGCCTTCGGACCCAGCGAGCTGAGTGGAGACAAGGGCCTACTGTGTGGGTGGGAGGCAGGAGGCGGGAGCTGGCCTGATCCAAGCGCTGCGTCAGAACCCAGGACCCTCCCGCCAGCTGTGGTGCAGCAGAGCAGCCAGGGGGTGCAGAAGGGCACTCAGGGTGGGGGCCAGGGTCAGGACGGGGCCACACAGGGCTCCTCTCTTCTGGCTGACCCGCTCCACCCTGGGGTGCTGGGGACTTGGGGTTGGGGGGTTACAGTTGCCCTCAGGCCTCCTGCAGAGATGCCTCAAACTACATAACACTCCGTGACCCTTCCCTTGGCCTCCAGGATGTAACCACTTGGGCCCTCGCTGGGCTCCAGCCCATGTCTGTTGCTCGGGGCCTGGCTCCCAGCAGGCAGGCCCGCATCCCACCTCTCCCACCCCCGCCCCAGTACCAGCCTCCTCCCAGGGCCTCCTCCTGCCAGCTGGCCCCATTCACCCTCACCACTCCCCCACTGCTATCTCCAAGGTGGCTTCATGGATGGCCACTGCATGGGTGACCGCTGCCCAGGTGACTGCTGCCTGGGCCAGAACTCAGGGAGAGTGCTATCAGGGTCCTGAGGGGCCAGCCTCCTCAGGGCCCCGCCCCCTCCTTTTCCTGCCCCTCCCTCCATTTGAGGGACAAATGGGCTCTGGGAAAATTAAGACATCCGGTGATGTCCACATGGAGATGACAACCCTGCTGTGTCCCTTCAGGTCCTCAGGGCCGGAGGGGATTTACAAGGCCACAAGGTGGAGAGGAGCGGGTGGGCCACCATCCTACTTGATGGCCGACAGCCCCTCACCACCCAGCACAGGCACGGCCCCAGGAAGACTGCCGCCCATTCTGTGAGGCTTCTGGGACGGGCACCTGTTACCTCTGCCCACTCCCGTGAGCCCCAGGGCCATCCCCCAGTCCCCGTAAGACAAGCACATGCCCTCTGGCCGCAGGCAGCCCCTCACCTGCCCCCAAAAGGAGGTTTAGGCAGAGGTTTGCTCTGAGCTCACTAGCTGCACAGGATGCCAACATATTCGGCCTTTTGGGTGGGTGGACTGGTCATTTCTGAGTTCTTATTACAGACCACAAGCACTTTACATGGTAATAAATACCCCAAAGTTTCCCTCCAAAAACCGTACCGGTTCATATTCCTGCCAACCCCAAAGGCACAAGCAAACACCATGGAATTTCTATGGTGACTCAGTGGTCTCGGTTCTGTGCCACTGAGGATGGAACGTGTCTGTGCCGAGGTGGAGGCTTCCCTCCCCCACCCCCATTACAACACAACCTACAACCTGCTCTGGGTTCAGAAGCAGCAGCTTCCCTCCTTATCCGGGGTTCACACTGGCCCAGGCTGGCCCGGTTTGGGTCTTGCTTCCTTTGGGTTTTGGCGGAGCCTGCCTGATGCTCGGGGCACTGGATTTTTTCTGAGTCTTTTCTCATTTGACTATTGTTTCTCATCCATGGCTCTTGCTGGCCTTCTGAGCCGCCTGTCATCCCCTTGCCGTTCGTCGAGCGTCTGGTTCCCTTTCTCTGCGTTCCCGAGGGATTCCTTCTGCCTTGTCCCTGGGTTAGGGAGAGGGGCCCCAGCTCACCCTGGCTCTGTAGTGTCCTGTTCTTCACCATCTCTGTTCAGTTTTTTGGAAGTCACTTTTTCCGTTTCCAAGTGTTGTCTTTTCTTTTCATATTCACTGCAATATGTCTTCGAATCTCACTAAAAACTCATTCTTTTTACTTTTTATTTTGAGAGGACGTTCATTAAAGCTGGGGACAGTGAAACAGGAGAGGGCTTAGGGTAGAAGCAGCAGCAGGAGAGAGACGAGGCGGGGCTGCTTTGGCTCTCTAGGAACTTTAGGGGAAACAAGCGAGCCCAGGCCGGCTGTCAGCTCACTGGAGAGTCAGAGACAAGGAGGCCTCGGGTTCAGGTTCAGGGTGAGCCCTGGATGAGCTGCCACTGCCCATTGCTCCCTGGCTGCACGTCGCATGGCACCCTTAGAGGTTAGGAGGTGCATGCCTGTGGGGGAAGAAGAGGAGGAAGGATGAGGCTTGGCATGCTCCAGGAAGAAAAGTTCACACCGGGTCCTGTGTTTTAAGGGTTTTAAAGGCTGGGAGTTTAGGAGAAGTCTTAGGGGAGGATCTCTATTATTATTATTATTATTATTATTATTATTATTAATTTGAAAGAGAGGAAGATAGAGAGAAAGAGAAAGAGAGAGAGAGAGAAACATAGATTTGTTGTTCCACTTATTTATGCCTCCACTGGTTGATTCTTGTATGTGCCCTGGCTGGGAACCGAACCCGAAACTTTGGCATATTGAGAAGACACTCTAACTAAATGAGCAACCCGGCCAGGGCATAGGAGAGGATTTCAACAGAATATTCATCAGATTTATGGTGATGTACCAAAATGAGATTAATTTCTTTTTTTTTTTTTTTTTAAATATATTTTATTGATTTTTTACAGAGAGGAAGGGAGAGGGATAGAGAGTTAGAAACATCGATGAGAGAGAAACATCGATCAGCTGCCTCCTGCACACTCCCCACTGGGGATGTGCCCGCAACCCAGGTACATGCCCTTGACCGGAATCGAACCTGGGACCTTTCAGTCCGCAGGCCGACGCTCTATCCACTGAGCCAAACCGGTTTCGGCGAGATTAATTTCTTTTTATTTTTTTATTTCAGAGAGGAGGGGAGAGGGAAAGAGAGATAGAAACATCAATGATGAGAGAGAATCATTGATCTGCTACCTCCTGCACAACCCCCACTGGGAAGCGAGCCTGCAACCTGGGCATCTAACCACAATCTCCTGGTTTATAGGTCAGTGTTCAACCACTGAACCACGCCAGGCCGGGCAAATTCATATCCTTGGGTGTGGTTGGTACGAACTGTACTAACTGGGTTTCTGTTATCTACCTCTCTGAGGAGTCATTTAAGCTGTATACCCTCTGATTACGAAGAAGGGTAAACCATTTACTCTTAGGTGTCGTTGGTTACGGAATATAGGATTTTGCGATTTACTAGCTGGCTAAACTGCTAGGTCATTTAAATATTTGTCTCAATTTTCCTCTCCTACTTCCCCTGGCTTACTGACCTGTCTTAACTGGACCAGGTTTTCCTAACGAGCTGAAGTCACCTGGTGGTAGTGCCGTGAGGAGTGTCCTCCTAACAAGCCATGGTACTAGGAAAGCTTGTTTTGTACCCTGCTCTGTGGCTGAAAAATCACTTTGGAAAAGTTTGCCCCTCCTGGGAGAAGACAAGGGCCACGTCCTCAGTTCCCAGTGTTCCAGGGAGCGGCTGCCTCCTGTTCTGATCATTTGGGGGGCTCCCCTTCTTTGAAATGCTGATTCACCTGAAAAGTGTGGACATACCTACACACAGGAGCACCCGCTGCAGGTGCCCAGCCCAGCTGCCAGGTCCTCTGAGCTGGAGGTCCTGAGGGGAAAGGAAGGGCCCCCAGCACCGGGCAGGCAGGCCAGGCTGAGCCTCCAGGCTGAGCTGTGAGAGCAGCTATTCCTCCAGCGCTCCGGGCACCACGTGTTTTGAAGGGCATAAGACACTGACTGTGTGCATCCCACTCTCACCGCTGGGCCCCCAAGCAGCCAGGAATCATGTCCTGCCAGGCAGGGCGCCCTCAGTCCCTCCCCACGAACAACAAACAGGCTCTCTTCCGGGACTGCGTCCAACATGAGCTCCCCCTGCAGGCGTTTTCCTCACTGGACACTGGGAGTGGGCAGCTGTAATCCCAGGAGCCCAGCTAGGAGCCTGAGGCCGTGCCCAGGGCCTCCCAGCGTGACAGCAGAGGGACGGGCATCAAACGGAGGGGCTATGCCTTCAGGAAGGGGATGTCCTTGGGGGGCTTTTCGGGGAACTGCAGGGTGTACAAGTGGGCCATGTACTGGAGCTCGGGCATGACCATCCGCTGACACATGCGCAGCGTCTCGTTGTCCAAGCCCTGCCTGAGGTTGTAGCCCAGGATGCTGGCCTCCCCGGACTGGAACGGCTGCAGCCTGCGGTCGGTGATCTGCGTCTTGTTCTTGGGCGCGCGGTCCTGCAGGCACAGGGCTTCCAGCTCACGCCGCCGCGCCCGAAGCCTCGCCACCTCGGAGCGCAGTCGCCGTGGGCCCAGCTCGGCGCGCACTGAGGCCCAGAAGGTGCGGTTGAAGTGCTGGTAGAGGTGCCAGTCCAGGGCGCACCAGCGCTTGGCGCGCTCCTGGCCCTCGGGCGTCAGGCGGGTGACGGTGCGCTGGCTGCGCGAGTTGAGCTTGAAGGAGACCACGTCGTCCAGCCGCCAGCGAAGCCGGCGCCGCAGCAGCACCATGGACTCGTCGAAGTGCTCGGCGATGAGCACCAGCTGGAAGCGCTGCTCCACCTCGGCCAGGCGCGCGCGGACGTAGCTCTCCTCCACCGGCGCGTTGGGGTCGAAGCCCAGGTCGAACCACATGTGGTTCCGGGCGTAAGCGTTGCTCAGGTTCTGGTTGTAGTAGGTGTGCGGGGCCGCCAGGAAGGCGTCCAGGCTCGGGGCGGCCCTGAAGGCGGGCGCGTCGCGTCTGTAGTAGGTGAAGGAGGACTCCAGCTGGAAGATGGGGTTTCTGAGGATGGAAAAGTATAGAGTGTCGTTGGGCATCACTTTCTGCACCTGTGAGGAGACAGAATGAGGGCTGGTGACGCCCCGGGCTTCTTCCAGAAGCTCAGGGGGCAGGTGTCCTCACCCCCCCCCCCCACACACACACACACACCACCCATCCCCCACTGCACACCTGATCCTGCCCACCACCTCTCCCACTGGCTTCCCTGCATCTCGTCCACGCTACCTTGCTCCCCTGACTGCCACTTTCCACGAGTGTCCAGAATGATCCTAAAACACTTGAACTTGGCCCTGCCCTTCCCCCAAACTCCCTCCACTTCCCCGCCTCTCTCCTGGAAGGGAAGTCAGGGAAGCCCCCAGGAGGAGGTGATCTCTAAGAATCTGAGACCCAAATGACCCACAAGAGGAGGTGTGAAGAGCATCACACTGAAGGGGATGATAGCACATGCAAAGGTCCTGGGGTGGGAAGACTGTGCGGGTTGGCAACAAGAGGAATCTGGAGAAGGAGGAGATGGCGGCAGGCTGTGAGGGCACCCTATCTGATTCCAAGAGCAGTTGCAGGCCACTAGAAGTGGAGGTTGGAGTGGCAGGGTCTTCCAATGGACAGCTACCAGCCCCCTCTAGCCACGTCCCTGTACACACCCCACAGTCTCTCCAGTGGCCAGGCCTGACCCCTCGCCGCATGGTCATGCCACAAAGTGCCTTCAAGGCCTGCGGCTGAGTCCTGCCCCTCCATCACGCCCCATCTCCCACCTGCAGAGGGCACGCCCCCAGCCACACCTCGGGCAGGTTAAACCTCAGGTGGTTGCACATGATGTTGAAGTGCCGCTGTGGGCCATCCTGCCCCATGCCCTCCACGTAGCGCGCCAGGAAGAGCCAGGGGTAGCCCAGGTGGAAGCGCGAGCCGACTGGCAGCGCCACCGACAGGTTGTGCCTCTCAGCAAAACGGAAGAGGATGTTGAGCACCGTGCTGCTGGCGGTCTTGTGCGTCTTGAGAAACATGATGTTGGTGACGGGCAGCCCCTCAGTCTGGCCCCGGAGTAGGCTGGGAGGACAGCATGCTGCCATCAGTGAGGGACACCGCCTCCCCTTCACCCCCAACCGGAAATCCCCACTGGGAGAGACCCCAACCTAGCAAACCTCCCAGCTGCATGACCCAGCGACCCCCAACCTGCTCCCCCAACTACATGACCTCAACCCAGCAGCCCCCCAATCCGCACTTCCCATAGTGGTGACATCCCAACCCTCCCAGCCTCATCTCTGTGGTCCCTCTAACCTAGAGACCCCCCCACCCTGCAGCCCCCAAGGACCCACTGGCACAAACATGATTCTCCCTAAGTGGCTGCATCATCTGCCCCTCATGTACTGCAGGCTGGACCCCTAGACGCTGGCACCCCTCTTGGGCCCCCAACTTCTTGTCTGGCACCTGGGGCACCTAACATGGTGCTGGCCCTGTGGTCTGAGCCATGTGTCTGGCATTTCTTGGCTGATCCGTCATATCAGGATGGGCCAACCTGACCGCAGGGCAAGAGTGGAGGCTGGTGCCCCCAGCGGTGGATTCCAGCCTGGAGCAGCAAGGCCCCAAAGCAGGGCCAGTAAGAGGGACCCAGGATGGGGGAGGAAGGCAGGGTCCAGAGGCCTGCACTGGCCCTGGGGACAGTGAGGAGGTGGGGGTAGCAAAGAGACCCAGGGACTTTGGCATTCCCCCATATCCCAAGGAGATCCAACCAACATTGGCGGTAAGGGCAGGAGGAGAAGGCCTGGGGCCACAAAACCCTCCCAGCAGCCAGGCTAAAGTGCTGGGCCTGTGTGGCCATTCCCATGGGCCCTGGGCTTCACAGAGGACATACCACTGGCAGGCAGGGAGCAGGGGTCTTGATCTCCCCGAACCTAGGCCCTTACCCTGCCTCCCACCACCTGGTCACCCTCTGCACACAGCAGCTCTTCCCAAGATACCCGCAGCCCAGGCCCAGGCCCCCCCCTCCCAGAGTCCTCCTCACTGCCCAGAGGACTCATTGGGAGGGCCTCAGTAAGCTAATGGGTCCCCAAAAGGAAGGGCCCACCCCATCTAGGAGATGTGACCTGCCCCGGTCACTGGCCAATGCTTGGAGATAGGCAGGCTGGGGCCCTGTACTTGTCTGGGAGGGAGCGTGCCCAGACCACAGAGCACCCAATGCAGCACTCACGGTGTGAGCATTTCCACATCCACATGCAGGAGGCCAACCAGCAGGAGCAGGAGCAGGGTCAGGAGGAGGAGGGTCCAGAAGCGCCTGTGGGCAGGGGAACCAGTGAGCCCCCCCGTCAGGGGCACAGGAGGGACCGATGCCACCCACCCCACCCACCTCAGCTCAGCATCATCCATGTAACAGCTCCTATTGAACCGAAGTGGCTATACCCTCTGCCCCTCATGTGCCACAGGCTGGGCCCTGTGCTGTGTGCCGGCCCGTGCAGGCCCTGGGTGGGTGGATCATCAGACTCTACTCCCCGCTGGCCCCCTGCCACACTACCCACTGCCCAAAGCCAGGGGAAGCCAAGAGGCAGAGCCCTTCTCTGGGAAGTGGGCAGGGATCTGACAGGTGGAGGTGAGAGCAGGTCAGGGGTCCCTGGAGACTGGCCTGACTGAGACCCCTGAACTCACACCCCAGGGACACATCCTGGGTGGGGGCCGAGAGGTAGTACATCCTGGCACTCCGCCCCCACAGAAGGGGAGGAGCCCCACGAAAGAGGACACTTAGAGGGCCCGCCTGGGTTCCAGGAACTCGGCAGGGGGTTCAGGCCATAGTCCCTGGGCTGGGACACCCGAGGGAGACACGGTGACCAGATCAGGGAAGGGACAGGCTGGGACGGGGCGCCCCATAGTGTAGGGCTGTCCCTCACTGTCGTGATTGGCACCACCTCTCAGGACCTCTGAGTTAAAGGGCACAGAGCCTTTGTCCAGAGAGGACATGTGCAAGGATTTGTCCTGGAGTCACCACGTACCCCTTGACACCTGACCTGCTCTACCCCATGGAGTCCCAGGGGGTCACTGATCCTCACTGGGCTCAGGAAGATCACATGTCTCGCCTGAGGCCGCTCGCTAGGGAAGAGGCTTGTGGCCCAGAGACACAGTAATCCGCAGGCCACACTGTCCCCGCCGCACAGCACCGGTGCCCTTCCACACGGCAGGTGGGGAAGCCTCCTGGGGCGCTGGAAGAGCCAAGGCACACCAGCAAAGCATGTCCAGTGGAAAGAACCCGGTCAGGACACAGCGGCACCATTGTGGGGAGGGACACGCTCAGGTGGATGCCAGAGACCCTGAGGGTTTGCCCAGGAAGGGAAATGTGCACCCTGCAGACACTTAACACTCTGCATGCACTGAGCGCACTGCACACCCTGCACACACTGTGGCCACTGCACACACAAAGCACACACAATACACACTGAGGACACTGCACACACAATGCACACACACTGAGGACACTGCACACGCAATGCACACACTGTGGCCACTGCACACACAAAGCACACACCATGCACACACTGTGGACACTGCACACACAAAGCACACACCATGCACACACTGAGGACACAGCACACACAAAGCACACACCATGCACACACTGTGGACACTGCACACACAAAGCACACACCATGCACACACTGTGGCCACTGCACACACAAAGCACACACCATGCACACACTGTGGCCACTGCACACACAAAGCACACACCATGCACACACTGTGGCCACTGCACACACAAAGCACACACCATGCACACACTGTGGACACTGCACACACAAAGCACACACCATGCACACACTGTGGACACTGCACACACAAAGCATACACCATGCACACACTGTGGACACTGCACACACAAAGCACACACCATGCACACACTGTGGCCACTGCACACACAAAGCACACACCATGCACACACTGAGGACACTGCACACACAAAGCACACACCATGCACACACTGTCGACACTGCACACACCAAGCACACACCATGCACACACTGTGGACACTGCACACACAAAGCACACACCATGCACACACTGTGGACACTGCACACACAAAGCACACACCATGCACACACTGTGGACACTGCACACACAAAGCACACACCATGCACACACTGTGGACACTGCACACACAAAGCACACACACTGTGGACACTGCACACACAATACACACACTGAGAACACAGCACACACAAAGCACACACCCTGCACACACTGAGGACACTGCACACACAAAGCACACACCATGCACACACTGTGGCCACTGCACACACAAAGCACACACACTGTGGACACTGCACACACAATACACACACTGAGGACACAGCACACACAAAGCACACACCCTGCACACACTGAGGACACTGCACACACAAAGCACACACCATGCACACACTGTGGACACTGCACACACAAAGCACACACCATGCACACACTGTGGACACTGCACACACAAAGCACACACCATGCACACACTGTGGCCACTGCACACACAAAGCACACACCATGCACACACTGTGGACACTGCACACACAAAGCACACACCATGCACACACTGTGGACACTGCACACACAAAGCACACACCATGCACACACTGTGGACACTGCACAAACAAAGCACACACCATGCACACACTGTGGCCACTGCACACACAAAGCACACACCATGCACACACTGTGGACACTGCACACACAAAGCACACACCATGCACACACTGTCGACACTGCACACACAAAGCACACACCATGCACACACTGTGGCCACTGCACACACAAAGCGCACACCATGCACACACTGTGGACACTGCACACACAAAGCACACACCATGCACACACTGAGGACACTGCACACACAAAGCACACACCATGCACACACTGTCGACACTGCACACACAAAGCACACACCATGCACACACTGTGGACACTGCACACACCATGCACACACCATGCACACATTGTGGCCACTGCACACACAAAGCACACACCATGCACACACTGTGGACACTGCACACACAAAGCACACACCATGCACACACTGTGGACACTGCACACACAAAGCACACACCATGCACACACTGTGGACACTGCACACACAAAGCACACACCATGCACACACTGTGGACACTGCACACACAAAGCACACACCATGCACACACTGATGCCACTGCACACACAAAGCACACACCATGCACACACTGTGGACACTGCACACACACGGACACTAGATAAGCTTTTCCCCCACTCACTTCACCCTTGTTCTTCAAGTAATTCTCTCCCGGATGCTCCCCCCGTCCTGTGACAGGTGGGAATAGCTGATCCTTAAGAAGTGATAGAACAGCCCAGCTGACGTGGCTCAGTGGTTGAGTGTCAACTTGTGAACCAGGAGGTCACAGTTCGATTCCCAGTCAGGACAAATGCCTGGGTTGCGGGCTCAATCCCCAATGTGGGGTGTGCAGGAGGCAGCCAATCAATGATTCTCTCTCATCATTGGTGTTTCTATCTCTCTTCCCTTCCTGTCAGAAATCAATAAAAATATTTTTTTAAAAATAAGTGATATAATATTATTATATTTAAAATAATTTTTCTTGAAATATTAATGTTTATTGCATGTAAATAGCTAATTATATTGTATCTACAACCTGGTAATAGATTTAGTTTGCATATTGTACGGTTAAGTGCAAAATAACTAACTAAATAAATAAATGTGGGGGGAAAAAAGTGATAGCCCTAGCTGGTTTGACTCAATGGATAGAGAGCATCGGCCTGTGGACTGAAGGGTCCCGGGTTCGATTCCAGTCAATGGTAGATGCCCAGGTTGAGGGCTCCATCCCCAGTAGGTGGCATGCAGGAGGCAGCCAATCAATGATTCTCATTATTGATGTTTCTATCTCTCCCTCTCCCTTCCTCTCTGAAATCAATTATATATATATATATATTTTTTTTTATTTTTATTTTTTTTTTTTAAATAAGTGATACAACAGCAGTGAGTGAGGCCCAAGGCCCAATAGGGAAGGATGTCCAAGTCAGCAGTGGCCTGTGGGCAGCAGCACAGGGACCCCATGAGATGCAGAAAGGGGAGTGACCAGGAGAAGCAGGTGGAAGACTTCGGAGAAGCGGGCCCCAGTGAGGTGCACGGATATGGGGGAACCAGTAGTCTACACCAGAGTGAAAAGGGACAAGTTTCCAAACCCCAAAGGATTGCCCTTCTAGAAGGCCATACTATGGTCACAGAGCCACGGGGTTACTGTGCTACAGTCCTTTCCACTGAACTCATGAGACCCTCCCAGGGAAGCGGTGTGCTGTCCCCTGACACCTGCTGGGTTGAACCCCTGCTGGGACGTCTGCCAGGCTGGTCTCCCTTATGATACTCTCCAGTCAACATTTTGTTCCACCATAAAACTCCCTCCCACAAATACTGCAGTTTACCGACTCCTTGCAGAGGCTTTAATAAGATTCTGCCCACGCTGACCATCTGTTGAAACTTACAATAACCTCTTTGGCCTTGAGGCAGCATGAATGTGTCTCAGTTCTTCGCAGCTGCCCAGTGAGAACCAGGAAGTCTGTAGAGAACTCCCCGTTTCTAAAGAGAGGCTCTTCTGGCTCTAGTCCCAATGCCCGCCGTGGGGTCAGTAGGGCCGTGGGGGTTGAAGTGACCTGGGAAGGCAGTGGCCACGGGGGGGACCGGTGGTCAGCCCAGAGAGGCCACCAACCCTCAGGGCCGAGTAGGGAGTCCCTCTCCTGCCTGTCCTGACACCACGAGTTGCTCACAGATGGTTAGTCTTTAACGAGAGCCCAGTGGTTGCACAAGGCTAAATGGATGAATTGCTTGGTATGTGAATTACATGTCAATAAAGCTGTTTAAAAAAGCAAAATTTTAACATTTTTTAAATGACTCCAGCTGCTAAAAAAATTTAAAGCCAATAATTGTGAGAAAAATAGTTGAAAAGCATAAACCATGTGACCATGCTTCCAAATGCCTTTAGCTGGAAGGGGCCACCTCAATCCCTGAGAACTTCACCCCTCAAACAAACACTTGTCTGTGGCACCCGCTTCCCTTTGGGGGTGGCCGCGTTGCTCAGGAGCCTCACACTTCCTGCATTTGGAACTGAGAACAGGATGTGGCATTGGTCCAGTTCCACTGGGGCCAGTGGGGAGAGCGTAAGGCCCCGCAGGCCCATGCCCACGCCCCACTGAGCCGAGGGCTGACCAGTGAGTGCCCCAGGTGAGGCCATTCCCAGATTGCTCAGGAAGAATTCCTGGCATCTGGTAACAACCAATAAAAGATATAAAATTGTGAGCAGTAAACAGTCAAGACAGCCAGCATATCAGCAAGATTCACAATGGTTTTATATCCAGGATTCCACACACCCCTGCAGGCCCATCTGGCCAGCTCGTGGGAAATGGACAAACAGTTGCCTCTGCGGAGTTACAAAAGGACATGGAACCAAATGTCTGCCATCGTTCAGTGGTCAGCCAATTTTAGCTGGAATCTAGAAAAACAACACCCAGCCTAATCTCTAATTTTGGAGGGTGCTCTTACAAATCACCCCCAAAATCCCGCACTACAGGTAGAAGAATCACACACATACACATACACACACACACACACTCACACATGCACACACACACACGCACGCACATATACACATACACACACATACACATACACACACACTCACACACACATACACACACACTCACACACCTACACACACTCACACATACACACTCACAAACATACACACACTCACACACACACACACACATACACACTCACAAACATACACACACACTCACACACACTCACACACACAAACATACACACACACACACACTCACACACACACTCACAAACATACACACACTCACACTCACACACACATACACACTCACACACACACTCACAAACACACACACTCACACACACACTCACAAACACACACACACACATACACACTCACACACACACAAACATACACACACTCACACACACATACACACACACTCACAAACATACACACACTCACATACACACACGCTCACACACATACACACACACACTCACAAACATACGCACACACACACACATACACACTCACAAACATACACACACTCACATACACACACACTCACACACACTCGCACACACATACACACATACACACACTCACATACACACACACTCACACACCTACACACACACACACACACAAACAAGCACTTGGCAGCAAAAGCTGCATCCTCAGGGGAACGGGCGGCCTAGACCCCTTCCCGACTCAGTGGGCTGAGGAAAGCACTGAGGAGCTAGGCTCCAGGACGCCCCCTCCACCGCGTGAGGCCAGGCACAGGTCTCCCGCAGGCCAGGGGCAGCTCCCAGTGCTGGGGACCTGGTCGGTGCAGAGTGGAGCCCAGGGCCACAAGTCCAGAGCACAGAGCCATCCATATAAAGGCCAAATCAAAAAGAAACAGGGCCCCCCGGCCAGCATGGCTAGGTGGTTGAGTGTCGACCTATGAACCAGGAGGTCACAGTTCAGTTCCCGGTAAGGGCACATGCCCAGGTTGCGGGGGATGCAGGAGGCAGCCAATCAATGATTCTCTCTCATCAGTGATATTTCTATTTCTCTGTCCCTCTCCCTTCCTCTCTGAAATCAATAAAAATATTTTTTTTAAAAGAAAGTGATGGGGTGCCAGACATCCAAACTGAACATCCCCCAAATCACAGAGGGGAGGAGTGTGGTCACCCTGCACCCGGAGACTTCATCTAGAAAAAGAAAAAAGGCCACGTTGTCGCCACCTGCAGGATGTGGCAGGGGAGACATATGGCCATAGATGCCTGTCCTGCCACACCCAACACCCACCTGCTATCCTCCCGTCAAGATGCCGCCCATTTCACTGCCACTGAATTGGGAATGACAGGGTGTCCTTTGACCTGTAGAATGTGCCCTAAGTGATGCTGTGCGATTCTGAGCTCAGCATGAATAATGCAGCATCTGCTTCTGCTGCCCTGAGACCCTGTTCAAGACAGCTACCCAAGGAAGTTGTTATACCACTGGAAAGCCATGTGGGGAAAACTGAGGCACCCCCGCCAAGAGCCAGTGAGCACAAAGCTGTCCAGGGCCTTCCAGCCCCTCAACTGTCGGGCTGAATGCAGCCACTGGGGGGGTGCCAAGTGTGGGTGCGGAGGGGCCACTGTCCCTGAGAAACACCATGCCCTCTCTTCCAGCGGCTGGGTCCCAGGGGCTTGTTAACAGATTGTTGGTACAAGGAGAGCCCAGTACAGCCCATGCACCATTACCCCACAGGACACCGATCCTTCTCCCAATCACTGCTTCACCCTCAAGAGCCTAGGATGGTGTTCTCTCAACTGTGGGCTGCGCGCCGGTTGCTAAGAAGTCAATTCAGTGGGTCTCACTATCAATGTATGGGGGTGCAGCCAGCACTTTTGCAGAACAGAGTAGAATAAAATGGAAGGGAGAGGAGTGGCAAGGAATAGAATAGAGTGGAATAGAGTAGAATAGAGTGGAATAGGATAGAGTAAAATAAAAATGGAAAACAGTAAAATATTATATGCCGGGAGCCGGTCCATGCTTGCTGTTTCAAGGGACCTGGCATATATGGCATACTGTTCTTAATATGTTTGCTCACCTTCTTGGCACTATGTGTTTTAACCAAGGTCTCTGAGAAAGGTTGTTTCCCCAGGTAGGGATTTTCCCCTGAAGTTAGGGAGGGAATAAAACCTCTTAACTAGTGCCAGGCGGGTAATTAATCACTTTAACTACGAACAATCATGCTTAAGCTACATAATCTTTACTCCCTGGAATGGAGATAAGAAACGCCCTAGCCTTTGTAATAGAGATTGATAGGATTGAATCAACTGGTATAAATACAGATGTAATAAGACAGCAAGACACAGAACTTAGAATACGGAACCGAGAGAGACAGAACCTAGGCACAGAACCTACAGAGAACGTTCTCTAGAGACAGAAGAACTTCGCTGGAGAGAACATGGCAAAAGTTCCTGGACAGAAACTGGCCTCAGAACCTAGAGACAGAACCTAGCGAGAGAACATGGCAAAAGATCCTGGACTGAACCTGACTACAGAAATTGGCAAGAGAACCTGACTAGAACCTGGTGACTGAACCTGGCTGGAGAACCTGGACAGAACCTGGCTGGAGAACCTAGCGAGGGAACATGGCTACAGAACCTGGCTGGAGAACCTGGAGAACCTAGCAAGAGAACATGGACACAGAACCTGGCTGGAGATCTGAAGCAGAACTTCGCTGGAGATCCAGACCAGAACTTGGCTGGAGATCCTGGCTGGAGATCCTGGCTAGGCTGCTGATCAACTGAACACTGTCTCCGTGTCCTTCCTTCTTCGCCGACTCCATCCACACCTTTGGGGACCCCTGGACCTGCTGGGGTTGGACCCCGGCAATTATAGAGTAGGATGAGATGGAACAGAATAAATATATTCTAGATGTAGAATCCATATATATAAAAAGCCAGGGGCCATCACAACCGAAACAACCAAATGGACGACCAAACAGGATGCAGGGGGGTTAGTGAGGGATGACCAAACAACTGAACAGCAGGCTGCATGGGGCGGCCAGGCTGACGGAGGGGGGCAGTTGGGGGCGACCAGGCCAGTGTAACCAGGCCAGCGGGGGGGGGGGGGGGCAGTTAGAGGTGACCAGGCTGGCAGGGGAGGGCAGTGAGAGATGATCAGGCTGGCAGTCAGAGGCAGTTAGGGGTGATCAGGCTGGCAGGGGGGGCAGTTAGGGGCAATCAGGCAGGCAGGCAGGTGAGCAGTTAGGAGCCAGCAGTCCAGGATTTTGAGAGGAATGTCTGACTGCCGGTTTAGGCCCAGTCCCGGAGATTGGGCCTAAACTGGCAGTCAGACATCCCCCGAGGAGTCCTGGATTGGAGCGGGTGCTTGCTGAGCTGAGGGGACCCTCCCCACCCCCCTGCATGAATTTCGTGCACCAGGCCTTTAGTATAAAATTATAAGCATAGAATAGATAAAAATAATTATAGGACAGAACAGGAAGTTTCAGGGCTGTGGGCCTGTAGTGGCCCCTCCTTCCGCCCCACAGGACACCCAGAAGCCCAGAGCTCCTGTTGCCTAGGTCCCCCAGGGAGGCAGCACCATCCCCACCAAAGTTCTGCTGCCTAATCAGCAAGTGGGGTCCTGTCAGGGTTGGTTGGAAGCCCCCCTACAGCTGGCCTCCCTCAACCTCAGTGCCCGAGACGCTACCTCCTCTGCTTATAAAGGGGAGCAGCCGCGTGTCACCAAGAGCTGCAGGGAGTTGCTCTCAGGAACTCAGGCCCTCAACGAGCCTCCTAAAATGCATGGAGCCCCCACAGGCCACACAGCCCCCACAAGCACAGCTCCTCAGGGCTCAGCACTCTTAGGGTTCTTTGCTCCCACAGAACTGAGTCCCAAACAAACAGAAATGCATGTCTTTAGAGGCCCAGGCAAATATCCCAAAGCCATCCAACAACTGCCATACAGCCAACGAGGCCACAGTCTTGGGCTGGGGTCCCCAGCAGCCATAAGAGCCTGGGGAGATGCCCCCCAAATCAGGGTCACCCAAAACCTTGAAGTCACTGAGGAGGGTTTGTGCCTAAGTCCATCACAGGCAAGGGGACTCACTGAGATGCCACAGCCCATCTGGCCAGAAAGTGTCAACTCTGCTCACAGCTCCACGGACTGCCCAGGGCCATGGGGTCGCCCCACTTGGCTGCCCTGCCCACGGTTGTCCTCTCTCTGACCCACAACAGACAAGCGAGCTGGGCCAAGCGAGAGAAGCCTACAAAAGTTCGCACCATTAAAGGGAAATAAACAGGCTCTGGGTGGCCCAGGCCAGGGTTGTGGGGACAGGGACTCGGTGGCTGCAGCCCCTTCCTCCAAGTGCTTTGACTGAACCCATGAGCCTGGGACACTCACAGCCACCAGACAGCCCATGCCCTGGGGCTCCCCAGACTGCCTTACCTGCCATGTGCACAGGATGCTGGGCAGCCAGAGAAACCCAGCTTGGCCCCAGCTAGAGTGACCCTGCCCCCAGCCTTCATGCCTCCTCCTCACAGAGTGGTGACAAGGCCCACAGGAAGAGAGACACTGGGACCTTCCCCCATCTCTGCTAGCCCCCAGGGCCTACAGGGAGGGATGGGCACAGGTGGAGAGGAGGGCATCAGAGGTGCTGGAATCCCGAAAAGCCTGTGGGATGAGGCAGAGAAGTAAAACGCAAAGCATCTGCAGACCAGGCCCGCCTCCCTCCAACCTGTGTGTGTGGGAGACTCTACCTCCTCAGCTTAAAAAGGGGAGCAGCCTCGTGTCACCTGGAGCTGGCAGGGACTCCCTCTCACACATTCAGGCCTCCAGCAAGCGTCCTAAAATGCAAATGCAGGTAACTGCCAATGCCATGAAGGAGGATGGAAGGTCACTACAAACTCAGGGGCCCAGCCACAGGAAGGTGACCCTAGACTGGGGCCAGGAGGTCCCAGGGCCCTAGCAGTCCCCCACCGAGGCCTTCAGCCCAAACCTCAAATCCTCATTTTCTCCTCAGCCCTGGGCTCTTGTCCCCCAGAGGCCCAGGCCTGGGGGTGAATTCAGGGGAGTGTTAGAGCCCCCAACCCCGTGACTTCCTTTATAAGACAAACACAGAATGACTCCTTTCCGCCAGGTTCTCAGCACATCCGAGGATAAAAGAAGTGCCCTATCTCCCCTGGAGGACCCAGTCCCCAAACCCCCGCCTTACCTCTGCATGCGGCCCAGCGGGGACAGCAGCATGCTGGTGGGTCCTAGGAGCTGGCACAGCAGGGCAGGTGGGTTCAGGCTCCCTGCTGGCTCCTGCCCCAGCCACAGGCTGCATGTGGCCCCTTGCAGAGTATGAATTTGATTCCCAGAGAAGCTCACTTGCCAGCTCAGGTGTGAGGCCACACCCTCCCCCCCACCCCAATGGGAGGGATTAATACTGGGCCAAAGGAAGAACCAGCCCTTCCCTGGGCACAGGTGTGAGCTGGTTTCTTCCTCAGCTTCTCCTCCAGGCTCCCCCCCCCAACCCCACCCCCACCCCCGGCCGCTGTCCACACCTGCTCTCCCTGCCCACCCCAGAACTCAGGAGGTGCAAATACTTGAGTGTGAAGCAAAGACAGTCAACATCTTTGAGGAGGAAAAGGAAAATATGAGACCAAGCTCAGAAGCTTTCCTCCCTATCCTTTTCTTCTGAAAAGTGTGCTTTACGCCAGGAGGAAATTTACTATTTCTTACATCTTGGGCTGAAAAAAACTTTTCTTTTTTTAAAAATATATTTTATTGATTTTTTACAGAGAGGAAGGGAGAGGGATAGTTAGAAACATTGATGAGAGAGAAACATCGATGAGAAAGAAACATCAATCAGTTGCCTCCTGCACACCCCTTATTGGGGATGTGCCCACAACCAAGGTACATGCCCTTGACCAGAATCAAACCTGGGACCTTCAGTCCACAGGCCGACACTCTATCCACTGAGCCAAACCGGTTAGGGCTGAAAAAATACTTTTCAATGAGGATACCATCATAGGAACTCAACAAAAATACTAGTAGATTTTACTGCATAAAAGCTCATTTCTGACTGTCAAGGGTGGGGGGGAAAAAAAGGACACATATGTAATACCCTTTGTAATACTTTAAGCAATAAAAAAAAAAAAAAAAAAGCTCATTTCTTTCTTCAGGAAATAAATGAATCTCATTCAAAAACAAACAACAGACAACAGACTGGGGAAATGTTTGCAGCCCTTGACCACATGCAAAGTCCATAAAAAAATTTTTTAAAAAAGCCCCATGGCCCATTGAGGGGCTTGGACAGGACAGACAGCCATGTGGAGGAGGCCAGGCTCTGGGGGAAGGGGGGAGGGCACCACACACCTGGTGGGACAGGCCACCACGGTGGGGCCTCCTTCTCCACCCTGGCATCCACACACACACAGAGCTCCGGGGCCGTGGCTCAGAGGGCAGGGGGTCTGCACCCCAGGACAGCCCTCGAGGGGAAGAGGATGAGGAGAAGCATGAGGCCCTGCCTCCATCCTCAGAGAGGAGCTGGAGCCAAGCACCCGGGCCTCACTTCTGAAATGGGTGGGAGTTGAAAGGAGAAAAAGCGTTTTCCACCAAGGAAAGACAGGCAGTGCGTGGACAGCACCTGCCCGGCCAGGAATCCACGCAGTACAAACCAAAGGACATCCCACTTGACCAGCAGGTTAGGGTACTGGTGTATTAGTCAGTGAGCCCCACACTCATGCTTCGTGACAAACCACCCAGAACCTCGGAGGCCCAGCGGCAGGCGTGGCTCCTCAAGCTCACGGTCTCTAGAGGTTCTGTTTCAGGCGGGGTTTGCCCTGGGCTGGAGCAGCCACCAGGACACGCTCTTTACATTGAGGATAGTGGGGAGGCCACGTGCTCATCTCATGCCCGGCAGCACCACAGTCCTCACATCTCACAGGCCAGCGAAGCCACACGGCCAAGCCCGAGGTCCCAGGGAAAGCCGTGAAGCCAGGGTCAGCAATGCTACAGGGCGCCTCTCAGGGGAGCGCCAAGTCCTAAGAAGCTGCTGGGTCAGGTGAGAGACAGGGAAGTGCTCACTGATGGGCAGGAGGGGGCCAGGCCCAGGGCAGTCAGTGGGTGGTGCTCCCCTCCTCCAGTCCCCGCCATGGTGCCCACCTCTGTCTCCTTCCCGAGGCAGGAGCCCCAGGGTGCAGGGCACAGGGTTTCCACGGCTTTCTCAGGGCCAGCCCTCCCTGGGCCCGATGTAGGCATCAGCCTAGCTCCTCGGGGAGCCCCAGTGGGGCAAAAGAGCCAGGGGAAACTGCCGTGGTTATGCTTCGAAATGCCATTCCTCTGATTCATTGGGGCTCACTCAGGGCACTGGGCTGGGGAAAAGGACAATCATTCTAACAGCCAGACAGACCCAGGGCAGCCAACTGTTCACCCGTTTACAACTGGGAAGGAGTTCCGGGGGGGGGGGGGGGGGGGGGGGGCGGGCACAAGTGCCACAGGTGGGAACATCTTGGGACCCAAATGCTGAGGCCCCATCTCCACCTGCTGGGGCCTCAGACTTTGTTGATGTTGTTACAATTGTGTACTTTCCTCCAAATTTGTTGTGTGTTTTTGTAACCCCAACCCTAACCCAACGCCTTGGTGTAGACAGTGACCACACGTCACAAGGTCAAATTCTCAGGACACTTGGTGAGGGAACCCCAGAGAAAGGGCAGCTGTGTGAACACCTGTGAGAAGCGCCCCAGGGCCCCATCCTGAGGGAACAGGGGAACCCCAGAACCACCAGCCCTCAGGTAGTGCAGGTCCTGGGGTGTTGGCACAGTTGGTGATGGGCTGGGCCCAGGGCGTGGAGCCTGTGGAGAGAGACCGCAGCTGCATGCCGGGTCAAGGGCGAGGCCTGGATGGAGGCCGCTGCCTCGCACCTGGTGTCCAAAGCCAAAGGCCCCCAGGAGGACCCTTGGGAGCAGCCAGCAGGGGAGAGATGGGGTTAGGGGCTCAGCCTCAGCTGCCGGAGGCTTGGAGGCTGGAGAGGAGGAGGCAGCAGCTAAGGACGCCGAGGCGGACGATTTGGGGGTCAGCTATCAGGTGGGTGAGGACCCAAGACTGACCACAGGGTCAGTGGGGGAAGGGGAGCTGGTGAAGGGTGATGGGGACCCAACCAGCAGCTGCTTGGTGCAGTAGGGGCTAGGGCTCCAGGAGAGGAACAGACTTCAAACCTGGCAGGCAGGGAGGGGAGCTGGGTGCCAGGGGTGGGTGGCAGGGACTTTGCCCTCCTCTGTCCTGAGCAAAGGGTGCCCCATGGAGACCAGGACTGGGAAGCAGCCACGTGCAGCCTGATTTGTACCAACGAGAACACACACCTCTCCTGGCCAGTCCATCTCCTGCTGCCTACCAAGGGAGACAGTGCACCCAGGAGGCCTGGCTCACTGACTCTGAAGTACCAGCAAGCTGCGTCCTTCACCTGAGCCCCCCTCCTCACTCACACCCCACAGAGTTGAGGCAGGGGATGGAGGACCAGGAGCCATGCCATCCCCTTCCCGTCCTGCTATCCCCATCAAGAGCCCACCTTGGACCCCCTGAACACCACGACCTCCCCTCCCACCCCAAACTGAGAGGTCTTGTTGGCTGTCAATGCCCCTCCTCTGACCGTCCAAGTCTGGAGGGGGGGAGGATAGGGAGAGGAGGGGACAGGAGGGGGCCCTTGGGTGGCCTGAGCCCCCTGAGACCCCTGCAGAGGTGGGTGGGCTTGGTGATAGAATGGAGGAGGAGCTTTCTGTGTAGCCAGCACAGAGGTACCATGTGAGGCTGATGTCTCCCTGTGCCTTCTGCCCTGGGGGGAGGGGGTCAACCCTGCATGTAGGGCGGAGACAGCCACTCACCTTCGATGCATCCGGACCTGGGTGTCATACAGAGGAGGGGTCTGGATGGAGGACAGCCGTGTTGCTCACCACAGGGGGTCCAGAGGGCCATGTGGACGCAGGCTCCAGGAGATGCTCAGGCCTGGCCTCCCTGGCCTCAGAAACCCTTGGTGGGTGCACAGCTCCACTTCCCTTGCCCAGAGCATCCGACTGTGGTGGGAGGCCCATCGTCCCTGCTTTCCTCCGCCTATACCAGCTGAGGTCATGGTGCGGGTACCAGCTTGGGCAGCTCTCCACCTCGACACTCCCTGCACCCTCCGCATTCCTCTCTCCATGAAGGTCCGGGGGCTGCCTTGCTCTTCCTTTAAAGGGAACGTTCTCTTTCCACCCAGCCACCCACACCTCAGGAGTCAATACCACTCCGATCCCTTGCAGGTGCTAGGGCCCAGGGACACTCCACTCCAGTTGGGTCCCAACTCCGACATCTAGGCAGGAAGAGTGAGCTGAGGCCAGAGGCCCAGAGCCCTTGGCTGCCACCCAGCTCAGACAAAGCCCATGACATGGATTTTTGAGGTCAGCCACCCAGGTGACCTGGGGAAGGAGAGGGAGGCCCCCTGTGACCTGTGGGTCCTGGCTGGAGCCCCTATGAGAGCAGGTCAGAGGTGCAGGAGCACAGAGAAACCACCATGAAGTCTGGGGGCAGGTGGCGCCCCTGCTGCAAGAGCCAGATCAGAGGACACAGGGTCACCTCCAAGCCCACTCTGCCACCTGCTTCCTGCACAGGGCTGCCTCCAGCCGCTCATGCTCACACCTCTGTGCCAGGTGTGTGGCCTGGATCCTGTGTGAATGGATGCCCTTTGGGGCAGACCCAAGGCGTGAGGGGAGGCCAGCCAGGCCACTGTTTCCTCCTCCCCCGGGTGGGGGTGGCCAGAGGCAAGGGGCTGGCAGGACCCACGGGTGGGAGGGGCTCCCACCCACAGAATCAGGAGTGCACCCTCTTTTCCAGGGGAGTGAGCACCAGGACTGCCAGCTGGCCACATGCCACAGAGGACCCCTCAGGCAGCAGCCCCTCTGGGCCCTGGCTTTGACCGGAGCACATGAACTGACCCCAAGGCCGAGTCAGGAGTAGGACCAGAGCCCAGCCCTCTGCCTCAGACCAGTAAGCTGGTCACCCTCAGACCCACTATGCCCCATCCCCCTCTCAGAGGGCTAATGGCTGCTGCAAACTCCGCCCAGAAACAGGGCACATCATCCGACTTCCAGTCACGTCCCACAGAACACCTATTTACACATGTCTGGACCAGGGCCAGTGGGGAGGGGAGCCAGGAGACAGGCCTTACAGGGCCCATCCAGGAAGTCCCCTTTTCATGCACCCCTACACCAGGAGCTGTTCCAGAAACTTCCATGACTCATTTGTTCCCACCACGTGTCCTTAAGGAAGAGCCTGTTCTCCCCTAGGCCCTTGAGCCCCCTAAGGCTGAGTGACCTCCAGCTGAGGATGGTGGATGGTGTACTGGGTGGGGGTGGGGGTGAAGCCAGTCCTCATGGGGGTCAGAGAGGAGATGGTGAGGTAGCCTGGGGCTGCGTCCACTGTGAGGTCTGTCACCTGTCAGTGGGCTTGAGGTCAGGGGTCAGGTACATTGCGCTGTGACCTGTCACCCCCCCCCATTCCATAGAGCAGCACCCTGGTGGCTGTCCCCAGGTGCCCTGCGGGCCACAAGACCCCAAATTCTTCCCGAGCCCTCTAGGCCCACAATCATGGGACACCCCGAGTCCTGAGCGAACAGGAAGCCTGTCCTCAGAGGCTGCTCCCTGCAGACCTGTGTGGGGCTGCCCATCCCCAGTCACATCCTGAGGTTGAGGGGCAGACTCCTTGCCCCCCACACTCCCCCACCCTGCTCCTGGGGCTGAGACCACTGACTCACCCTCTCCACCCCTCACCCTCTGGCTGGGGCTTCCTCACCAGTCCTGGGCCCCTCCAGGTGGATGCCTCTACGGGGGCCCTCTTACATAACCTCTTCTCACATTGCAGTTCAGAGGTTTTAAAGCAAAAATCATAAGCTTTTCCTTATCCAAACACAATGGCCCCCCCTCCACACTTCCGGCACATTCGAGATTATTGAGATTGTCATCAGCGGAAGCCCCACCTGGTGGGAGCAGCTTCCAGTTTCCGGAGGGGAGTTATCTCTCCACGCCCATAGGCTCAGGGTCCAGGTTCAAGGTTCGGGGCTCGAGGACTGGAAGGCAGGTTTTGCTGTGCAGACATTCCTGACTGCTCGGCATTCCTTCCCTGTGATGCTTTGTGTGCGGTGTGCCCTGGACGGTGCGCTCTGCTCTGATGGGCACTCCACCAGCTTTGGTGACATTCGGGGCCACAGGGAGCGAGTTCCCCGAGGGCACATGGGCCCAGGGGGTCTGCAGTGGCATCCAGCCGTTTAGTCAGACTTTCCAGTTGGTTCCAACAGGATTTTCTGGGTGTGTGAAAATGATAGTGGGGAGGGCACGCATTAAGAACATAGCCACAGTTGTTTCACAATTATTCACCCTACTAAGCATAGATAAGTTTCCTTACAGCCCTGGGGAAACTGGAGAATGAAACAAGGCTGTAAAAAGATAAGATGCCTCTGCCCCGCCGCTCAGATTCCTGGTCAAGGCACATGCCTGGGCCCAGGTTTCAGGCTTGATCCACAGGGGGCGGGGGGCGGGGGGGAGGTGCGTGCAGGAGGCAGCTGGCGCCCCCCCACCCCACCCGGATCTCTGAATCAGCTTGTCACCTGGTTTGTCCTGTTTTGTTTCTAAAGTGTACATGCACTTAGCCAAAAAAAAGTGCAAGGCATCCAAAAATTATAAAAAATAAATCTCCTACCCCGACAGCCAGGCGCCCTCCCCAAAGTGAGCCCAGCTACAGCCTCAACACACCGGAAGGTTCTGTGTGCAACCAGCTTACTCAAGCTGATGTTCTCTCTTGGGAGCAGGTGGCTGCCCCCTTCTCCCCCTTCTTGCTGTCCCTCTGTCTCGGGGTCTCAGAGGCACACGTCACCTCCTTTTCTAAAAGGCCAGCCCCCACCTGTCCAGCAACGGATGCCAGGTGCAGACAGTGCTCTGTGCTTGTTCTGGGGACAAGCCTGTGTGCGTGTAATATGTGTACGTTATGTGGGCCTGTGTGAACCATGTCTGTGTACACTGTGTCTGTGCATGTGTACAAGTATGTACTGCATACATGTATAGACCTGTGCACAAGTGGATTCTGTAGTGCAACCCCAGGAGTGAAATGCAGGGCACTTCACATTTTGACATTTTGGGGAGCAGCTTGTGTCCCAGGGAAATGGAGGATCCTCCAACACTTGTTCCCAGAACCCCTGGGCCACCTTTGCAAAGACTTCCTGCTACTCTAGCAGAAAATGCCTCAAAATTCTTAGCCTTTTAATATTTCATGCATTATTTGAATTCTCCAAAATAAACTTGCTTAGTCATAAAACTATTATTGAGAAATCACTGCAAACCTGAACTGACGGTGGGAAAACCACCTGAACCTCAGCCTCAGGGGCCCCATGAGGCAGGGCTCTAAGCCTCAGGTGGGACAGGGGTGGAGATGTGGACAGGACAGGGTCTAGGGAGGGGGCAGCCACTCTCAGAGGTAGCCAGGCCCGGTCTCTCTGGCAGCCCCCAGTATTCGATGCTTAGGGAACATGGCACACGGGCACTTCACCACGGGCTTTTAGGAGATTATTTCTCTAATAACAAAAGCAAGGAAAGTGTCCTGAATAATTCCGTTTTTACTGGGAGTTCACGACAGCCAGAAAGAGAAAACGTGCCCTACTTCCCAGGCTGTCTCCACAGCCCTAGCAGCTGTCCGGAGCCACCGGTCAGCAGAGACAGCCGCGTTAGGGTCACTGAAGAAACAGGAACACAGGAGGGCTGTGTGCAGTGAGGCTGTACTAGTACGTGTGCCTGCGGGGGCTTCATCGCGGCACAGCCCACCTGCGTGGACTCATCACAGTAGACTGCCAAGTGTGAGAAATGAACGCCTGAGCTCTGACAACTGTTGAGGGAAAGGATACATTCCCGGGCCCAGCAGTCACCCATTCCACGTCCCGGTAAAGCACCTGGTGAGCCAGGCTCTGGTGGTCAGAGCCCTGGTGGGACGGGTGCTCTGGGCTATTGACGGAGTTGATCACCGCTGGCCTGACCGAGTGGCTTGCACAGCCTGGGCTGGGGGTGGGGGAAGAAGGGGAAGCAGGACCATAATGCTCCTCCCAGGATTTCGGCTCTCAAGCAAGGCTGGTGCCACCTGGTCTATTTCTGAGTGGGCAGAACCGTTCATACACCGGCCCACCCAGGACATGCCGGCAGGAGACCCCACTCCCTACCTGTGCAGGGACATGAGGTGTCTCCTTATAGGCCAGGCAGCGTGGCCAGGGCAGCACATAGCCGCTCTCTCCTCTCTGCTCACACTATGTAACCTGCGGAGCCACCAGAGGAATCCTGCCCTAGAGTGAGTCCCAGCTCCTCGGAGCCAGCTCCCAACCCTCCAACCAGGGGGCTCTATGGGATGGAGGCCTGAGCCCACGCCCGCCCTGTGCACCCATCCCAATGAGCAAACCAGGACTGGACGAAGGCCACTCCTGCTGACCCCAATGCCTTGTCAGGCCCGGGTGGGCAACGTCTTGTAGGGGTTCAGGATGCCCTTGGGGTCCAGGAGGGTCTTGAGCTGCTGCATGAGCCGCAGGGCTTCAGGCGGTTTGCTGTAACCAAGGACGCTCTGCTTCTTGAAGCCGACACCATGCTCCGCGCTGACGCTGCCCCGCTGCCCCGCTGTCCACTCGTACACGTAGGGCTCCAGGTCACCCAGCAGCGACGGGCTGAAGGCCTCTGCTGTTACATTGAGGTGCAGGTTGCCATCCCCTGGAGGGACAGGGAACCATGGGTCAGGCTGGGCAGGGCCCCCAAGAGCCCTGTCCTCTCCACCTCTTAAGCCCCCTCCCAGAGAGCCCCTTCCCGCCCTCTGTCTGGTTCCAGCCCTTCAAGCCACCAGCCACTGACCTGCAGTGACAGAGCAGCCTCTTCAGGGGGCCCAGCTCCCTTGGCTTTTGCTCATTTCTCTCGCCAGTTCTCCCCGACCTGGTCTTCCCTCCATCAGCTCAACATCTTCCAAGGGCTCCCAACGGAGAGCCCTGGAATCTGATCACACTGATGGCTGTCACCAGATTCACATCTCCAACAATGCCCAGTATGACCCCATCCCCACCAGACACCTCCACGGACACCATGGGAGCCTGCCCCACCCCCAGGGTGCCCCCTCTGAGGCTGCCCAGCCAACACCCACCACAAACAAAGTCCTGGATCCCCACCTGCCTCCTCTCAGGTACACCTGGCCCCCTGTTGCTCTCAATGAGACCCTCTGGGCCCTGGCTTTCCAGAACTGACCGAACACATGCTGACTCTGGCCCTGGGGATAGCCGGGCTCGCCGTCTACATGCACCCTCTCGGGGTCCCACAGCAACGACAAGAGACATGAGAGTAACCCAGGCGCTGGCTGGGGCTGTGAGCTGGCTGGAGGGAGCCTAGGGTGTGCCTGCACCCAGTGGGGTCATGAGAGCAGATAGTGGAGTTACCACTGAGGAGGGGCCTGCAGGGAGTCTGGGGGGCAGGAATTGTGCTGGCCCTGGGAGACCTGGGAGGCAACACCCAGGAAGCATTGGATGTGACCAGCATGCCCTGGAGCCAGTGCAAACATACAGAGAAGAGGCCCCATGACCAAGACAGTGGTCAGGAAAGTAGAGGGGTTGAGCAGACAGTGGGCCAGGCCCAGTGAGGGTTGCTATCCATCCTGAGGGGCAGGGAGATTTGGAGGCCAGAGGAAGGGGCTCCCAGAGGCAGGAAAAAGCACAGCAAACCGAGGGCAACAGAGGAGGCAATGAGGGCAGGCATGTGGCCTCTGACCCAGTGACCTTGAGCTTCTTACACCCACTCCCTCCATGAGGGTGTTTCAAATGTAGGGTGCATAGCAGGGACCCCCTCCAACCAAAAATGGTCCTCACTGACACACTCAGGGCAAAGGCAACTGAAAATGCCACCACAGGCTTTCCTTGCTCAGGGAACTGTGTGTGGAGGAGACGCACCTCCACTGACACCTGGATATTCACAACCATCAACCAGCACAGAGTTTACAGCCCAAGTTCACACTACCTGGTGGTCCACAGACACTGAGCTCAGAAGGTGAATAATTGGGAGGTTCCAGGCTGGGCGGCCTAGATCTGCACCCACCCCCTGCACAAACTCCAACCCTGGCCTCAACATTTCCACAGGCAAAGAACTAAGACATACGAGCCCAGGCCACAAACTACAGCCCAGGCCACACAAAACAAAGCCACCAAGAACCAGGGCAGCAGAATCCGGCCACAGAGACTCGCCATCCAGCCATTTCCAGAAACAGAACGTAAATGTTTCATATGTTTAAAGAAATAAGAGATTGCCCTAGCTGGTTTGGCTCAGTGGCTAGCTAGAGTGTCGGCCTGCGACTGAAGGGTCCCAGGTTCGATTCCAGTCAAGGGCACATGCCCAGGTCGTGGGCTCGATCCCCAGTGTGGGGCATGCAGGAGGCAACTGATCGGTGGGTCTCTCTCATCATTGATGTTTCTATCTCTCGCTACCTCTCCCTTCCTCTCTGAAATCAATAAAAAAAATTTTTTTTAAAGAAATAAGAAATTAAAAAATACAAAACACTGCTGGCTGGTGTGGCTCAGTTGGTTGAGCATCATCTCATGCACCAAGAGGTCAAGGTTTGATTACTGGTCAGGACACATGCCTGGGTGGTGGGCTCAACCCCCCAGTGTGGGTGTGTGGAAGGTGGCCAATTGATATTTCTCTCTCACTGATGTTTCTATTTCTCTATCCCTCTCCCTTCCTTTCATTCTAAAAAAAAAAAAAAAAAAAATCAATAAAAACATATTAGAAAAAATAGTGTAATGGCTGAAGCATACGACTCAGTGAACAGGTTTAACAGGACACAGCACATAGCAAAGCAAGACTCGTGACCTGGAAGACGGCAAAATGCTCTGAATGTAGCAAGAACCGAGGCCCACATCACAGGAACTTGCGATCAGTGATGGGGCAGGAGACCTCGAGCACTGGGCTGCAGTTCTAGAAACAGAGCTGGGGAAGCAGGATGAGGGAGAACAGCGTTTGAAGACACAAGGGCAGACCCGGCAGGACACAGCTGTCACCCAGATGAACCAGAGGGACACAAGGTCATAGAAGCAGCAAGAAAGGAAAAACGGATTCCTTTCCATGGGACATGTGCCCTGGCGGCTAAATTCCCAGTGATACAGTTGGAAGACGGCAGAGTGACACCTCATGCTGCAGAGAGAAAAGAACTTGTCAAACCCAAATTGCTGAAATCCGTTTCAGAACAAAATCAATAGCTTTTCAGGCAAATAAAGTCTAAGATATTCTGTCACCTACGTCCCTAGTAGGAAATTCTAAAAGATGAGGCCCAGACGGGGGCTATGAAAGCAGACAGAGCAGGACTAGAGGTTTACCCAGGTCTGGACCAACACTGACCACACGAATACCAGCAACAGCATGACCACTTGGGCTGAAACACAGACTAGACTGAGATCTACTCCAGAAACAGTGTAGGAACAGGCGGGTGATAATCGGGCCGGCCTTTCACCTAGAGCAGGACATCATGCAAACGTGTCCCCGCTGTCCCCACCCCGACTCCCACCCCCGCACCAGGAAGGACAGAAATCATTGTCAGAAATGCTGGGCCCTGATCAGCCTGAGACGCAGGAGAGGAATTCACGTAACAGCTGGCGGTCCATTTCCCCAGGTCATTATTGACCTTCCCACGGTTGCTGCCTGAGAAGCTACATGTCCTCATCCTTCCTCTGTGACTTCTCTGATGAGATGCCTGTGTCCTGAGTGCCTTTGAGCTCCTCATCGCTGAGCCCTGTGTGTGTGTGAGATGCACCTGTTGGTGAACTTGTTTGTTTCTTGTACTCTGTGTCTTATGGGTCTTGCTTCCAGGGCCCCAGACAAAGACTCTAGGAGGGCAGGGGGAGAAGTTGAGCCTTCCCCCCCCAACACAAATAAACCAAACGCTTCAGTTTAAAGACAATGAGTGGCCAATGATGAAGAAGAAACCCCAGCTCCATGCTGTCTTCAAGACACCTATGTAAGTCATGGACAGAAAACAGCTAAAAGTCACAGGAGGAAAACCAGTATGTCAGACAAACACCAAATAGAGGAAAGCTAATACTCCTGTAGAACATCAAACAAAGGAGGCTCCATGACAAACGAAACTGTGAAGATAAAAAGACTCATTTAGCAGAATGAAAGGACAGTTCTCATCTCCTATCTTCCAAACTGACAGCTAGAAAGAGAGACAGATTATCCTGTCACCTGGAGACTGATGCTCTGACAACCAGCAGGATGTGGAGGATTAAACTCCACGTGAGCACTTCTCTGTGGATCTGTGCAAACACGGCTCCAGGACTTCAGAGGGCAGCTCTCTCCAAATAGTCATCACAGTCGTGGAATCAGACCACACACTGGGCCCACTGGGCCGCTGACTGGTTTCAGTGTGACACAGGCCCAGTTCTCTGGCTCCAGTGCAATTAAAAGCAAGTCAACAATTTTTAAAATAGCTAGAAAATTCCCATATGTTTGTGAATTTAAAAACATTTCTGAAAAAAGAAAACACACACATAAATCTGCCTAACCCATGGGTCAAAGCAGAAATGACAATGAAGATGAAAAAATATTTAGAACTAAAGATAATGTACCATCAAAACTGTGGGGCAGCCCTAACCAGTTTGGCTCAGTGGATAGAGCATCAGCCTGAGGATTGAAGGGTCCCGGGTTCGATTCCGGTAAAGGGCACATGCCCGGGTTTGTGGGCTTGATCCCCAGTAGGGGGCGTACAGGAGGCAGCTGATCAATGATTCTCTCATCACTGATGTTTCTATCTCTTTCTCCCTCTACCTTCCTCTCTGAAATCAATAAAAATATATAAAAATAAAAAAAAATAAAAAAATAAACTGTGGGACTTCTGCACAAATGCTGGGGCACCTCTAGCTGCTGAGGCGGACCAGTCCCGGAGTCGCCCCCCACCAGGCCTTCTGGGAGCCTGGGGCTGAGGTCAGGGCTGTGGAAGGGCAGGGCAGGGGCATGCCAGCAGCAGAGAGGCCAGGAAACAGAGTCCCAGCAAGTGGGCTCCAAACATCACACACACGGACATTCCACCCTCCCACTGAAGTCCGAAGGGAAGTCACGCTTTGCTTACGATGACACATGGACTCGGAGTCACTGTGGCTGAGTGACAGCTACTGTCCTGGCTGAGTACTTCCCCGGCCATGCTGATACCATGCAAGGAAACATGCGAATATCATGAACACTGTTATGCCAATACATCTGAAATTCTAGAAGAAATGGACAAATTCTCAGAAAGAAAAATTGTCAGGACCAGTTCAGAAGAAAAGGCAAGCTGGAATAACCTGCAGACATTCAGGAAACTGGTCTGCAGTTGCCCCCCAAACACACAAACTTCCAGCCACTTATCTTCATTGGCAAGTTCTCCAAACACTCGAGGAGAAAACTCCACGGTACACAGACTTCCAGAGATTGTGGGGAAGGGACCACCACCCCAACATTAACCCAGACAGAACCAAGGATCCTGACAGGGCAACAGCACCATAAAAATACCCATGTAGAATTAAGTAAGTGGGGTCGAGATACAGGAAGGACCATAGCCAAGCAGGCCCATCCTAGGAATATGGCCCCATCAGCCAGGAGGGCCCAATGTCCTTTGATCGCTGACTATTACAGAAGCACCAACAAACCCAACATTCGCTCCTGATTTCAGAGGGAGAGCCCCTCAGTCCACTGTGACCACGACAGGTTCACCCACTCTGGAGTCCAAATTCTCAGGGAAAACAGCCTCCCTCAACGTTACCCCAGTGACCCTGTGCCCGCTCCCTGCCCCTCCCCAAACACTAGAGTTGTGAGACCCAAGCTTCGCCAGCCATCATTCCCCTGAAGGTTGTTTGAGGAACAGGATCATTCACTTTCCATGCAGCCGAAGTTACCAATCCTTCCTGATGCTTCACACCGACTCGAGTCCCACAGACTGTCCTGTGCTGTCCCCTAACCAGAGTCACTGCTGCCCTCGCTGGGGACCTCCAGCCCACGTGGGACAGTGTGATGTGGTGTGGTCAGGTATCTCAGACCTGCTCAGACTCTGGGGTCAGGGCCCATGCCCTACAGCGCTCCACGGAGCTCCCACAGCCGGTGTCACTGCCCCCCCACCCCCCCAAACACCTAAAAGACTCAGAAAAACGGTTAGGAATCTCTCAACCCCAGGCTTTCTCCATCACTGTTCAGAGCATGGACGTGGCGCTGAGCTAGCCCATGGTTAACCACGGTCCACCCGCCCAGCTCTGCTCACCCAGGTGGCCATAGCCCACCACGTGCTTGGCCTGGGGGCCAAGGCGGGCGCGCAGGTCGGTCACAAGGTCATAGAGCCTGTCCACGGGCAAAGAGATGTCGTACTTGTACACATAACCATCCCGGGTCAGCGCCTCCGTGATCCTCTCCCGCAGGGCCCACAGCATCTGGGGGACAGGAAGAAACAGGCAAAGTCAACACCTGACTGCACTGGGTGTCCACAGTGATGGGCATGACAACGGCGGCTGCTTTGGGGGTGACACTGCTGTTGTGGCAGGCATGGGGCTTCCATCCAAGAGCCCATACTCAACAAGGTCCCAGATGCAGCCCGACAGCACCAGTGCCAGCGACTGAGGCTCTGAGAGCCCCCTTCTGGAAGGGGATGGGCAATGACACTATGTCTTGTAGGTCTGGGTGATAGGGTGGGCATGGCTGGTCGGGGCTGCCTGGGGACGAGGGGCTGGGAAGGCCCCCAAGGATGGGCCCTGGGCTGCCCGGGGACACATGGGGCATGGGTGGGATGGGGATGCTGGTGGCTGGAGCAGGGACAGTCGGGGGTGCAGGGCCTGGGGATGGGGTCGAGGGAGCTTGTTGCGGCAGTGCTGCCCTTCCACACAAACCCAGCTGTGGTTTACTTGTTCAGTTAATTTGTCACTGTGGGCATTTGAGGCCGTCGTGAGGGAGCAGAGACAATGTGCTGTGCCACCACTGGGCCCTACTGTCCCACCTGGGCCTTGCCCCGACTCCTGCCCCACACACCCCACCATCTCAGGAAACGTCACCGAGAAATGTCTACTAGGTAAGGACGCTCCTTTTGTTTTTAACATAAGCACAGTACCATGAGCACCTCTAAAAATTCCCTCATCGATTGTGATAGCCCCACAGGTCATCGGTGCCCCGACTATCAGTAGGTCCTACTGGCCTGGCCCCTCACACACCCAGAGCCCAGGGATGTCCCTGCAGAGATGCTGGAGCCACGGGGACCCTAGAGGATATTTTTTGGTTGCCTCCCACACACACTCTGACCAGGGCCGGGATCAAACCTCACTTGCTGCTCAGCTGTCATGCCCACTGCTGCCTGCAGGCCCCGCTCACCTCCATCACATTCATTGCCAGTGCACGGCCACAAGATTGCTCCCCCTGCCCACCTGTTCTGTCCCACCAGCTCAGGGATGTTCTGCACAGGCCTCCTGGGGCACTCCCCTCCATCCCACCTTTGCTCAGTGCCCCTTCCCAGCCCCCACACCTAGCCATCTCCCTGTCTGGATGCCCCCGCAATTCCTGCCCACCTGGGAGGGAAGCCGGCCCAGCCCACCCCCATCACCTCTGGGTACCACCATCTGAGAACAGGGCTGTGGAGCCAGCAGTCTGGACGGGCCAGGACCAGCGTATTCTTGCCTCCCCCCAATGGGATAGCAGTCACCCTCTGAGGCAGTGGTTCTCAACCTTCTGGCCCTTTAAATATAGTTCCTCATGTTGTGACCCAACCATAACATTATTTTCGTTGCTACTTCATAACTGTAATATTGCTACTGTTAGGAATCGTAATGTAAATATCTCATATGCGGGATGGTCTTAGGCGACTCCTGTGAAAGGGTCGTTCGACCGCCAAAGGGGTCGCAACCCACAGGTTGAGAACCACTGCTCTGAAGGGTCACCCTCTGAGGAAGGGTCCCCACCCAGGCTCATGTAACCTGCTCCCCCAGGAGCTCCAAGCAGACGCCTGCAGCACAGTGGTGTCTGTCCTGTCTTCTGCAGCAAAACCAATAGAGGCGGCTCTGCCTGGGCCGGGGGACAGGGAGGGAGGGCACTTGTGGGCAGAGCGGCAGCTCAGGCTGCCTAGCCACCGCGCTCAACAGGGGCCTGGGTCAGATATTGCTGTAACTCCTTACATATAATATCTAACTACCATAAAAGTAACTGTAGAGAAAAGGGTTTAATTAGAAAGTAGAGGAATAAAGTCAGTAACCAACCACTAAGAGACAATGAGCCCTGGCCAGTGTGGCTCCGTGGATAGAGCATCAGCCTGAGGACCAGAGGGTCTCAGGTTTGATTCCCGGTCAAGGGCATGTACCTGGGTTGCAGGTTTGATCCCCAGCCCTGGTCAGAGTGTGTGCGGGAGGCAACCAATTCACGTGTCTCTCTCACACACATCTCTCTCCTCTCTTTCTCTCTCTTGCCCTATCCCCTCCTTTCCACTCTCTCTTACAATCAATGGAAAAAATATCCTCTGATGAGGATCAACAAAAAAAAAAGAAAGAAAGAAAAGAAAACAAGATCCCACTCTCCACTCAGCCAAATCAGACCCACCCAGGTCCCATTCCTACCACTGTCCTGTGGACTTCCTGCCCCCTGCTGGCCACTCTCCACACTGCAGCTCAGGGGACCATGTGGGGAGGAGGAGGAGGGGACAAAGGCCCTGTGCTGTTGAGGATGGCTCCCCTGCTCCGGCCCTCACCTTCCCCCATGGTGACGATGGCTCCCCTGCCCTAGGCCCCCCATGGTGATAATGGCTCCCATATGCCAGGCCCCCCCCTTCCTTCCTTTGGCCACAGAGGCCAAGTCACTCTTGGTGCCGAGTCATCCTCAGGGAAACGTCTCACCCCCACAACTGGCTCAGCATCACACTAACGCTCCCACAGCCCGCACAGTCCTCTCTGCCTCTGTTTAAAACACCGCTGAAAATACCTAGACACCGCCAAAACCGGTTTGGCTCAGTGGATAGAGTGTCGGCCTGCGGACTGAAAGGTCCCAGGTTCAATTCCGGTCAAGGGCATGTACCTGGGTTGCGGGCACATCCGATGTGCAGGAGGCAGCTGATCGATGTTTCTCTTTCATCGATGTTTCTGACTCTCTATCTCTCTCCCTTCCTCTCTGTAAAAAATCAATAAAATATATTTTTAAAAAAAAGAAAAAAGAAAATACCTAGACACCAAGAGTGCGCTTCCAAAGAGGTTCTTCTACCAAAGCTGAGACAGCCACTCAGGTCCAGCCACCAGCCACACTCCCAGTGGACACGGGGCCTTCCACACGGCTCAGCTGAGCCAGGCTGGGCAGAGGACGAGGGCCGCTAGCACACACACACCTTGATTTTCCCCTGGTCGGTGGCCAGGGTCCCGTCGGTCACCAGGCCGGAGGCCAGGGCATGTTCCAGGAAGCTGCTCAGCTTCTCGGCATCGTGCTCCACTCTGGAGCCTGAGGTCTCGACCAAGACATAGAACTGACTTTCTGGAGAGGGCAGAAGGCAAGATGGGCAGAGGCAGGGCCGTCAGGCTGAGTCAGGAAGCTCCGGGGCCAGGAGCCTGCAGAGCAGGGGCTGAGGCTGAAATTCAGACAGTTTAAAAACAGATCTTTCACTGTAACAAACCACATTCACTGGAAACACAGGAACAACCCAGGTGACACTGTGAAGCTCGCATTGCAGGAGGCGCTCTTGCCAACCGAGGGAGACGCACCGTCCACCCAGGGGCCCACCATCTTTCCAAAGGTTGTATATGTCTTATTTCTTTACCACTGGGCATTTATGTTGTTTCCTACTTTATACTAAGAGTAGCATCTCATTCAAAATTGGGGTCTTTCCATATTTATAATTGTTATGACTAAACTGTGTTGTCGCCCCCCCCCACCCCAAATTCCCATGGTGAAGTCCTAACCCAACCCCCATGTGACCATTTGAAGATCAAGCCTTTAAGAAAGTTAAATGAGGTCAGAGGGTGGAGCTCTGATCCTGCAGAGCACGCGCCCTCCTAAGAGGAGGAGGAGGCACCAGAGCTCTCTCTGGCCTCCATCTGAGGACACAGTGAGAAGGTGGCCACCTGCACGCCAGGAAGTGGGGCTCACCGGGAATCAACCCTAATGGAACTCAGCCTCCAGAACCGTGAGAAATAAATTTCTTTTGTTTAAGCCACCCAGTCTGTGGGGTTCTATTAGGGCAGCTAAGACAATAACGATTTCTTTAGGATAGACCTCAGAAGTAACATCACCAAGACCTCCAGCTGAATATTTTTCGGGTCATAATGCAAACTGCCTTCCAAAACCCTATCTGAGTCACACCCAGCACCTGTGACTTGCTCGCTGAGGTCGGAGGGTGAGCGTGTCATGGAGGTACCTCTCCTGGTTCTGGAGACGGGGCATTTCCGACAAGCGCGCTTGGTTGTTTTGAAGATCCCAGAGCTATGCCCCAATGGGCTGCATTCACTGAACTAACCGAGGGCACATTTAAAACAAAAGTAAATGAGACTCCTGTGCTCATCCAATAGTGGTGACACCACAGCTGCAGAGGGGCCAGTATCCTCCTTCCTGCCCCCTCCCGCACAGAATGGCCTGACAGCTTGAGCCATCCGTGCAGACAGCCTAAAAGGAGTGGCAGGTGGGTGGGTCAGTACCTTGCACTGGGCTGGTGAGGTGGAGGTGGTGCCTGACCAGCTGCATGCACTCAGCATCCATGAACTCGTATGCTGACAGGATCTCCCCCAGCATCCTCTTGCAAGTGCTGAAAGTCTGCAAAACCTCAGCAAAGCCTGGGCAACCTGCACGGGACACAGCACCTCAGGAACACGCCAGCCCTGAGCCTCGCCCAGGCCCACCCAGGTCCCCTGTAAAGCAGCCTGCCAACCCGACTCCCAGCTGGCGTGCGAGGCAGCCTCTCGGAGCTGCAGAAGCACTGCCGAGGGAAATGCCACCTGTCAGCCAACAAGCACATCACAGGTTCTGAAGATGATGAAGACAGAAGGCTCGCCAAGGATGCCCACGGTTTCCTCACGACTCGCTCAAGACATATTCACGGAACACTGAGAGGTCACAGTGGTGCCAGGACAGGGGGGGCTGACCCTCCAGCTGGAGGGCAGAAGAGACCGAGTGTACTGCTGTAGGCGGAAAGGGCTGGGATGGCAGTGGGGAGGGGTCAGGGGTCAGAGGTCACAGAGATGTCAGGAAGAGTGTCCCAGAGAGAAGAGCCTGGGACTGCAGAGGCCTGCGGAAGCTGCACCAAGGGTGCGGCTGCATGGGGACACACGCAAAAGGACACATTAGCGAACTGAACAAATCGAAGAAGCAGTTAGAATGCAACACAGGCGGTGAACGGGAAGGAAAGAATGGAAGAGGGTGAGAGACGGGAGGGCAGACAAACGATGCCACATGTGTAATCACAGGTTGAGGAAAGGAAATGGGCAATACTGCAACTGACAAGACACCAGACCAGGGAGACCTAGAGAAACGTACTGAAAACCACGAAGGACCAAGGATCCAGAGGAAGAAAGAGACAGACCTCTTCAGAGCAGCCGTGGAGGCCGCCCAGAGTGGAGCATTTTCAGTGGAAGAAGGAAACGAGTGCCCACCTGAACCTGCACGCCTAGTGATGGCGCCTCTCGAGAATGAGTGTCAATTAAGGCATTTTCAGACAAACTGACAGTGGGAACTCATCGCCAGCGGGTGTTCCCCAAAGGATGCTCGAGGATGTGTTTACAAGGAGATGAGCCCAGCAGGAAGTCTGACGAAGAAGGAATGAGGAGGGGAAGGAAAATGGCACATTGATCAAATAAGGGTAATTATGATCTGAGAGATTAAGACAAATGGGATCAAGAATTCAGACAAGAGGGGACATTTAAAGTCAGGAGGGGAAGAAACAACTAATGTCCCCACAATCATGACTGTCCCAGTGGGAAGACACTGATGGCACGGACTGACCGCATTGGTACGTTAGGAGCCCGTGGAATCCTCTAGAAGACTGGTGGTTGGCATCCCTCCTGAACAAGCACAGGAGACGGACCACACACCTACCCAATGGAATGAAGGCAAGAAAAGAGGTGGGAGCAGATGAAGGACAGGGACTGAGGGAAGCAGATGTAAGGTTGTGGTTCAAGTCCGCTGGGAAGGGAGGCAGGTGGTGATGGTTCCTCTATGGTGGAAACGGCACGTGTGCGTTTGCTGAAGAGCCAGGGAGGGCCTCCATCTGATCACCCCACATAATGAAGATCGGTGTCCTTGGCCTTATGCCCAATGACAATACTTCCCACAGAATCTTAGGTATATGCTCCATAAATGACAAGTGGGTGAGAGGGCTGAGGAAGCTCGACTTTGTTACAAAGTGAGGTTAGTCTGCCCAGAACCCGCAAGCATGACTCCAGACCTGACTGGACACCAAAGCCAGATCCTGGATCCCTTTGGAAAGAGCGAGAAGCTAGGAGAAATGGGGAGTCCTACAAGGGCCCTGTCCATCCGCTCTCTCAAACCATGGGGGCGGAAGGCACTCCACCTACCGAGGAAAGCCACGTTCACAGCCCTGGGCTTGGGTGGACACAAGATGGACACGGCGGTAATGACCCCCAGGGTGCCCTCTGACCCAATGAAGAGCTGCTTCAGGTCATAGCCCGTGTTGTCCTTCCGCAGGGAGGTGAGGCAGTTCAGGACGGTGCCGTCGGCAAGCACCTGGCAAGGGAGAAGAGAAACAGGTGTCTAGGAAAGCAGGGGCCCCAGAGTGGGGACAATCAGGCTGAAGGAAGGACTTTTCTTCCCGGGCTGCAGTGAAATCCCGCCCCCCAACCAAGAGGCTCAGGGCCCAGTTCTCAAAGGAAGCTGGCCCGAAGCAGAGCCACACCGGGAGATGGAGCAGGGCCCAACCTGTTGCTACAACAGGACCCACACCTGGGGGTACAACAGGGCCTACACCTGAGGGTGGAGCAGGACACACCTCATAAACATGGCAAAGTGAGTTACAATAAAAATAATGTGCAGCCCAGCCAGCGTGGTTCAGTGGTTGAACATCGACCTATGAACCAGAAGGTCATGGTTCGATTCCCAGTCAGAGCACATGCCCAGGTTGCGGGCTCGATCCCCAGTGTGGGGAGTGCAGGAGGCAGCTGATCAATGATTCTCTCTCATCACTGATGTTTCTCTCTCTCTCCCCTTCTTCCTTCCTCTCTGAAATCAATAAAAATATATTTTAAAAAAATAAAAATGTGCAGCTGGCTAGAAAACAAAGCTATTAAAATGTTGTGAATTAGCAGATGAAAGTCCAGCGTGTATTTATGTTCAGTCCACCCTTGGGTAACAGGACAGAAGGTTCCAGGCTTTAAAAAACCATGAGGTGTGTCCTAGCTGGTTTGGCTCAGTGGCTAGAGTGTCGGCCTGCAGACTGAAAGCTCCCTGGTTCGATTCTGGTCAAGGGCACATGCCCGGGTTGTGAGCTCGATCCCCAGAAGGGGGTGTGCTGGAGGCAGCCAATCAATGATTCTCTCTCATCATTGATGTTTCTATCTCTTTCTCCCTCTCTCTCTGAAATCAATAAAAAGTATATTTAAAAAAACAAAACCATGAGGTGTCTAAGCAGGAGCCAGTGAGGGTTCAGGGAAAGGGACTCCAATACCCCTGGAGGGGCAGCCAGCGATGGTGTGAGTAAAGGCCAACAGAACCTTGCTCCTTCTCTGCACACAGCCCACCTGGAAGCTGACTGGTGGAACGTCGCTGGGTTGTGGGAACCTGCTCACGGTGAATGCTGCCTAGAGCGCCTCACGTGGACCCAGAAGCCACAGACCCAGCAGCAGTGCCTCGGGAAGCCAGAGCAGGGCCTCCTGAGCAGGTGCTATGTGGAACCCACAGGTCCCGGCCTGGGCTGGATGACTGGGGCCTGAGGGCAGCCTGGGCACAACCCCGGTGTCCACACAGTTGTGGGCCTTCGAAAGAGGAATGAACGCTAACCCGAAGGCACAGGGTGTGGAGCTGACAGGCCTTGTGAGCTCAGTAACAGCTGGGAAAAGGCTGAAAGAGCCCTGAAACTGGCACCTGGACACAGGGAGCCAGGCCAGGGGTTCCTGGGAGCAGGGCCGCACTTGCACGCACAGCAATGGCTCCGGCTCACCACTTCCAGGCCCAGGACAGTCCCACGCAGTGAACCATATCTCAGAAACCGCAGACCACCTGCGTTGGTCGCCAGGTTCCCCCCGATGTGGCAGCTGCCCTTCGCTCCCAAATCCAGGGGCATGATGAAGTCCCGCTCCTCCACATACTGGCTCAGCTCCTCCAAAATGCACCCCGCCTGGCAAACCAGGATCCCTGCGGAGCAAGCAGAGCTGTCACGGTGCTCTCAGCACAGGGTGACTCAGGCAGAGCCTGCAGTGCGAACTCCCCCCGCCCCCAAGGAACTGCCACCTCAGGATCCAACCCAGAACTCAGAAAAGGAGCTTGTGCCCCATCCCTCCCCAAGAAGTTATCTCTGTGAGTACTGTGAAAAAGAGGAAAAACCCATAAGGCAAAAATAAGAAACACACATGCACACGTATACACCTGCACACATTCACATGTATGTGCTCATATGTGCATATGCACACCCATGTGCCCCTGTACACATGCATGCACATGTATTCACACACGCATGCGTACATGCATATACGCAGGCCTATGGAAGAGAGCAGAAAAGAGAGGGTTGTTATAAGGCAGTGGTCCTCAACTAGGGGTGATTTGCCCCCCAGGGCACATGTGACAACACATTTTTGGTTGGCGGTGCTGTGTCAAGTGGGTAGAAGCCAGGGATGCTGCTCAACACCCTATGGTGCCCAGGTGCCCCCACCATAGAGAATGATCCAGCCCACACATCCCACTCAAGAAGCCTACACCATGATGCTGCTGCATCCTGAGCAGGAAGCCCCTTCACGCGATGTGACTCACACTCCCAAAAGGTGGTTCTGGCCGGAAAATGTCAGAGTCCAAAGGGGCAGCCCATCCCCTTCACCTCAAGCCCACAATAGTCACTAAGTGACCAACTAAGTAACAGCCCCGTGAGGAACGGGCATGGACAGACCTGGTCCTTTCCTTCCGGGGCCCAGGTCCCCTACTGCCCAGCCCCAGCAGCTGACAAGGATGAGGATGGCACCAACAGGCAGCCAGGCTCACCAGATATGTCCTGAAAGCTGACGACCTGGTTCATGAGGGCAGTAGACAGGATGATCTCATCAAAAACGGGGACACTGCCCCCCACCAGGCCCGTGTTGCCCCCCTGGGTGTTCACGGCCAGGTTCCTCTCATGACAGTACCTAGGACAAGCACAGGGGGGGCATCAGGTCCCTCTTCCCCACACCCACACCACCATCCTGTGGGACACGCTCTGGGCCAACATCTGAGAGCAGAGAAGGCAACTGGATGGAAAAGGATTTGGAGAAACAAGTGTGCCCATCTCTGGGAGGCAGTGTGCCCACGTGCATCAAGTAAACCCACCCCGTGAGGTGCCAGCCTCTAGCGATGGGTTCTGAGAGCAGGCACACATGGACAATGACATATATTAATGTGAAATTCAAGAACACCTTGATGTGATCTGGCAACTTTGGGGGACTGTAAAACGTAGGGCACTTGTGAGGTGGGTCGAAAATGGCACGGAGGAATAATTTGCACCAAGAAATGGTCATGGATTTGCCAAATGAGGAGGGAAAAAAGATGACAATGTCTTAGATACAATGTGACATTTGCCTGGGGATCTTTCTCTGTGGCCTCAGCCAGGCACAGGAAGATCCACGGAGACTAGAGAGAGCTAGAGAGTTCTGAACGCTGTCTCCGTGTAAAACATTCTTCGCCGACTCCGTCCACACCTTTGGGAACCCCTGGACCCCCGGGGCTGGACCCCGGCAGCAACCCAACCACCGACCACCAGGATTGAACCTGAAAACCAGGTACATGCCCTTGACCAACAATCGGACCCTCGACATTTCAATGCACGGGGAAACATTCTTAACCACTGAGCAACACCAACCAGAGCTGCAATTTTTTCTTTTCTTTTTTTTAATTCTGAGAATATTATTTCCACTGATTTCTAGAGAGTGGAGGGAAATAAGGAGGGGGAGAGAGACACATCGATTGGTTGCCTCCTGCACACACCTCTACCAGAGCTGGGGAACCTGCAACCAAGATACATGCCCTTGACCGGGAATCGAACAGGCAACCCTTTGGTCCAAGGGCCGATGCTCTAACCACTGAGAAAAACTGGCCACAGCTGCACTTTTTTCTTTATGATTTTCTATGTTTCCAATTTTCCTATCTATATAATAAAAACCCAGTGGTTGTAACGCCGAACGACCAAAGACCGGTCACCAGGAGGTGCATTGATGGGTCCCGCAGCGCCAGCAGGACTTGACGCAGCATGCTGGGTCTGGGTTTCACACAATTTCATACACTGGGCCTCTAGTCATGAACATAATAGCTTATTGATATAGAAAATAAAAAGGTTTATTTCAAGAAAAGGTTACTTTCCTTGGAGTCTGCAGCCACTCCCATGCCGTGCCCAGTCCAGCACCCAAGGTTCTGAGGTTTGAGGCCTGGCTCTGCACAGGCTGCCAGCTTCCTGGGGTCTGTGTTTGTGTGTCTTCAGGAGGCGTCTACTCACATACCACAGGGAGGGCTTCTTACCTGAGGATGTGAGACACCTCCTCCGATGTCCGGGGCTTCAGCAGTACCTTGCTACAACCTGAGACAGAAAAGAGCGTTAGACACGGGAAGGGGATCTCCCTGGAAAAGGGAGGTTCTTCAAAAGCACTTTCTCCTTCCTTAGTGAGATGACCCACACAACCACGGTCACCCACAAACCTCAAGGACAAGAGCAGTCAGTCTGCTCACTGAGAGGAGGTGGGAGGCCGGTAGACGGTACAGACTTAAGTAATGGTGAAGGTTGTCAGATGTGAGGGGAGGGGTGCTTGCCTGGCTTCTCCACTGCAACTTACTAAGGATATTGTGGGCAGACACTTGACACTATGTAGACACCCTGTTGCTCCTCCAAGTTCACCCCAGGAATTTAGCATCTATTGATTTTCCTGCCTGAAGCAGTTCTTAGGATAGTTGCCAAATGGGGATTTCCACCTATCCTGCACTGAACAGCTGACCTTATACTGTAAGGAGGGGCCTTCCTTCTCTCTCGTGTATTTATTTAGCTATTCAATCATATCCATATGGACTCATGGGTTCATTTTTCTTTTATTCACTGGTTAAAATTCTTTGCTGTCATGATTTGAGGCCCAGATGTGGCTGGTGGGAGCCCCCTGAACTAGTTCGTCGGCATCCCTAACCACTGCCCCCCTTCTGCACCTTTGTTTTGTTGAAAGAACTCTGACTAGATGAGTGGAGGCTGCAGACGCAGGAGGAGCACCAAGCATGTTCCTCTTACATCATTAACTCTTCACGAAGCCATGAGATCAGGCTAGTGGGTGTGGCTCAGAGCTTGAGTTTCGACCTATGAACCAGGAGGTCATGGTTTGATTCTCTGTCAGCACAAGCCCGGGTTGTGGGCTCTATCCCCAGTGTGGACATGCAGGGAGCAGCCAATCAATGACTCTCTCTTCACTGATGTTTCTCTCTATCTCTCTCTCTCCATTCCTCTCTGAAATCAATAAAAATGTTTAGAAAAAAAAAAAATTCCTAACTGGGAAGTCACGCCCCATGCAGGTAACTTTTTAGTAAAAGGTTTACCTTTGCCTTAAGCAAGCCCTGTCAATTGTTTTTGTGCATCTACATCAACACTTTTTTTTTTATCAACACACTTTTTTTTATAATATTCAAGTAATTTTATTTTATTTTTTAAATACATTTTATTGATTTTTTACAGAGAGGAAGAGAGACGGATAGAGAGTTAGAAACATCGATGAGAGAGAAACATTGATCAGCTGCCTCCTGCACACCTACTGGGGATGTGCCCGCAACCAAGGTACATGCCCTTGACCGGAATCGAACCTGGGACCTCTCAGTTCGCAGGCCAATGCTCTACCCACTGAGCCAAACCAGTCAGGGCATCAACACACTTTTGAAATAAGCATAGCCACCCTCAAGTGAGCACTAATCTTAATTATCTTGTAATGCAATCCCTACCTTGCTTTCTCCCACCCTCATCTAATCTTCATTATGATCCCTCCTTAATTTCAAATGCACGAAGGCTGCAAAACTGTTATTTTCTGGAACATTTGAGATCTTGCTCCCCGGTATATGTCATCAGTTTGGCTCAAATAAGCTCTTATAAAAATTCTCTACAGGCCCTAGCTGGTTTGGCTCAGTGGATAGAGCATCGGTCTGCAGACTGAAGGGTCCCAGGTTTGAGTCCAGTCAAGGGCACATGCCCAGGTTGCAGGCTTGATCCCCAGTAGGGGGCATGCAGGAGGCAGCCGATCAATGATCCTCTCTCATCACTGATGTTTCTATCTCTCTCTCTCCCTTCCTCTCTGAAATCAATTTTAAAAAATAAAATTTAAAAAATTCTCTACAAGTTTGGCCGTTTCTTAGGTCCCATGTAATGAAAGAGGCAGAGACTAGACTGATGCTGTCACAAGCCAAGGACGTCCCCTAGAAGTTGGGGGAGAAAGAAAGGACCCTCCCTGGAGTCTCGGGAGGAAGTGCAGTCCTGCAGAAACCTGGTCTCGGCCTTGCTGCCTCCAGAATTGGCAGGATCCATCTCTGCTCTCTTAAGCCCCGTCTGTAGTTCTTTGTCACAGTGACTCCAGGAGCCTATCACAGGAGCTGAGAGGAAGCAAGCAGTAAACACACAGACCGCCTCAGAGCAGCCAGGGGACTGTCTGGTCCTTTAATGTGAAGGTGTCATGTACCACTGTGGAGAGCAGAGTTAATAACTAACTCCAACTTGTGTCTGAACTTTATCATCTGGACACAAAGCCTAGGCCAACAGCCAAGTCCTGGGCTGCCAGCAAAAGGGAGGCAACCCACATGTATAAGGTATAACGATGACCAAGCATCTTCGTGGACGGTGCCAAATATTTTTATTTGGATTTTGAGGGCTAATCTCAGAGACCACAAGATAATCAAACAAGTGCAGATGAAGGGAGACACCTCGAGAAGAAGAATAGAAGTGAAACTAAGAACAGTTGACACTTGCTATTCACCCTCCTGTGAGTGAACCGTGCTGACAGCTCATGTGTCTCTGTCTTGGTGACTGTTGATTATTTCGGGGCCTTGCTGTCTCAAGGTAGTTCAGCAGTCTTCCTTGCAAAACATACCTCACCCCCACCTTCCCCCACCAGACACCGAGGCCTCTGTGACTCCGAATGACCAGTAAACACTGCTCTGTGAATAGCCTGGACTGGAGAACAGTTTGTTAACCCCCAATACTTGTGTGTATGTGTTCTGATGTGTTTGTAATTTGGATTAAAACTGCAAGTAATAAAAGCTAAATGGACAGCATAGTCACCGTGTTGGTGTTGGAAACCTAGAGGGCCAAGTGGCCTCGATCAAGCACCCCTGATATTATCTGGGGGTCAGGACATCGAGTGACTTATAGGAAAGACTATACTCACAGCCAGAGTGCTCATGACAACCACCAATAAACTTCTATCAATTCTGTCCTCAGAGCATCTTAGAGTCACCTCTTAGCAGCTTTCTGCAGCCTAAGAAAGGTGTGGGGGTCCTTGCTCACCTCTCATGGTTCTCAGCCAGTCCACATTCGAAGCCTCCAGCTCCTCTGGGTCTGTGATGACCCTCCTGGGGATGATGCGCTCAAAGGTGGCCAGGTCTTCCTCAGACACTGTGGAGAAGGGCAGCCGCCGCACCGGGTAGCGCTCGCAGGTCAGCACCACCTCGGGGGCCTGGGAGGACGTGGAGGAGCTGCCTGTGCGAACAAGGGGGCTAACGCCCGCGACTCCATGAAGTCTGCCCCACGAGGGGGTTCTGGTTGCCCCTGCCCAGGTCCTCTGCTGCACGAAGGCTCCAGGAGTGCAGGCTGCCCGCCACGGGAGGAGCCACACAGGCCACCTGGGGACCAGACGCCGCACCATAGCTCTTGCCCTAAAAAGCAAGCGATGGGACCTGTAACCCTGGACTACTAGGAGCCATGAAAAGGAAATGATTGCCCCAGCTGGTCTGGCTCAGTGAACAAAGCATCGGCCTGCGGACTGAAGGGGCCCGGGTTCGATTCTGGTCAAGGGCACATGCCCAGGTGAGGGCTCGATCCCCAGTAGAGGGTGTGCAGGAGGCAGCCGATCAATGATTCTCTCTCATCATTGATGTTTCTCTCTCCTCCCTTCCTCTCTGAAATCAATAAAAATATTTTTTTAAAAAAAGAAAGAAATTGCCCAGGGAAGGGTGTAAGTTGGGAAAGTGAGGACAGGACGCGGGCAGAGGCGGGCTGGAGGGGACAGGGGGCAGGAGGCCAGCGGGCGGCTCTGCCCTTGCTCTTGCCCGGGTGTGGTCCCCTGCACCTCCTGAGGACTCCCTGGGCTGTCCGTCCCTAGGCGGCTGACCTCTGTCTCCGTTCGGCCCTCTTCCTTCAGAACAAAACCAGGACTCGAGGCGTTCAAAGGAAGGGACAGATGGCACGAAACTGTACACTTAAAACTGGCTCAATGGCAAACTTTATGTTTTATGTATGTTACCACGAGTTTAAAAAGTGCAGAATCAAGAAAAGGACAGATGAGGGAGCTTCTCAGGCTGCCCACGTGGTGGAGGCGGTTCGCACACAGACCCCGCACCAGTGAGAGGTGACAGGTGGAGACCGGCCCTCACCTGGCGCTCAGACAACCTGGACGGCACCTGGGGCAGCGCTCTCGCCCGCTGCGTGGCTCGGGGAAGTGAACCGGCGCTCGGTTCCCTGCGACCGCACCCCCGTGCCGCCCCGCCCCGGGCCCTCGCGCTCGGAAGGACGCGGAGCGAGCTCAGGCTCTTCCCGCGAGAACCGACGGGCGCGCGCAGCCTGCGTGGTCACGTGGTGGCCGCAGCCCGCACGGGGTCGACCCCGCGGACGGACGGCGCCTGCGCTCCTTGTCGTCCTAGCCATCAGCGACCATGGTCGCCGCTAGGCTCCGCTCCGCCCCGCAGCCCGCGGCCCCTCCGCTCAGACCCCTGGCGGCCGCGCGCGCGCACTCACGTCCGCGTCCCCGTCCCGGCCGCAGCGGCCGTCGCCGTCCTCCAGCAACCAGAGCCAGTGGACGGAGCCGGCAGGACTGAGCCTGCGCACTGCCGCCCTCCCAGCCCGCCCCGCCCCCTCAAGCCCCGCCTCCAAGCCCCGCCTCTCCCATAAGTCCCTCCCCCAGGGCGAGGGTGGCCCCTGGCGACCAGGCGCGCGGCGCTGCCCACACCCGTCACTGCGGGGACCGCCAGTCTCGACCCGCGTCCCGCACTGCCCGGCGGGGTCTCGGCACACGCCCACCCCCTCCCCGAGGCCGGCCCCCCCGCCGTCCGCCGGAAGGGCCCCCCAGGGAAACTGCCCACTCCCCCCTCCTACTGCGGGCCCTCAGGGGACTCTCCAGGAGCCCGAGCCCTGGCCCGCTCCGGCCAAAGGGCGGGCAGAGCCCGAGCTGGTTCCCAAAGCTGCCCGCCAAGCAGCGGGAACATTTTCTCGGACAGAGGCCCTGGCCTGGGACTCGAGGGAGGGGACCGCAGAGGGGCGGGGGCCGGGCCGGGCTGCGAGAGGCCACAGCGGGACCGCAGCCTCCTCCAGCCCCTCCGGGTCCCACCTGCCCTGCCGGCCGCCGCCCGCAGCTCTCCGTGGGCCCTGCTAGCTACACGCCGCCCACCGCAGCTCGGAGACGGGGCCGCAGCTTGGTGGACGCTCCTGTCATCCCAGCAACGGCCCTCACCCCAGCGGCACCCGTGCCAGTTCCCATCCTCACCCCATGGCCTCAGGGGTGCCGCCCTCACCCCAGACGTCCGAGTCCCAGATCCACGGACACCCCCCGCCTAAGCTCCTGCTCCACCAGCCTGGTAGCACCCACTCCCCGGGTGGCTGACTCCCGCCCAAGGGCACTCACTTCCCCATCAGTTGTGAGGCCAGCCCCGCTCAGAGCAGAGTCCTCATCAGCCGCCTCCCTGACGCCTCCTCCCTTGGCCGCCCCGGATTAGCGGTAGAGCTGCTTCCTGCAGTTACTGTTCCCTGAGCCCTCCAGTACCCTGAATTAAACCGTCAGTCACACGTGGCTCCTGCTTTCCTGACAATACAGTCCTGGTGCGGAATAGGGTTCTCTCCCACCCTCTGGCTCCCAGGGGTCCTACTGAGGCATCTCCAGTTCCCTGTGTGGTCAGTGATGCCCACGGGAGGGATACTCTTCTATGTCCCAAGGATGAGGGTCTGTGACCAGACGACAGACAGCAAGAGTTCATGTAATCCTGATTCCAGAGTTGCACTGATGGCTTTGCCAAGGATAGCCAGGTCCTCGCCAGACCACTGGCCACATGCCCGGTGCCAAGAGTGCGCGGATGTGTCTTGGCAACAATGCTGCAGTGGAGTCATCACCTATGTCTTCGTAAACTGTATTCCCACAGGTAAATTGGGGGGTGAGTACATCCCACTGCACCTTCCTGCCAGGAATGTGTTTGCCTCTGCACCACTGTCTTGGCAGGAAGAGGACAGGCCAACCCAGAAACTTCTACCTGGCCCTTCCTGCCTTAATGGCCCTTGCTTCCCAGGTCAGTTACTGTGGGAATCCTGCCAGCTGTCAGGTCTGTTTCAGTGACATGGGTGGGCCCTGGGGCGACAACCACTCAAACGTGACTTGCCACGACAGCCGTAGGCCCCACTCTTTTTAGACCAGCATCTGGGACCTCTGGGGACTGGTGACAGTTCAGAACTAGTGCGGATGACCAGCCCCATCCCCAAGGGGCTGGTGTTTCCTTTTCCCAGGGAGCCACCCAAAGAAATGGCTACAAGTGCCCTTGGAGTGCTCAGAGGCGGACAGCCTGTGGTACACTCCAGGTCTGTGAATGATTTTCATCTGGAAAGTGAGGCTGTGCCCCTCCATCATGGTGACCACGTTGGGTTTCTGGACGTCGGCCATTAACTCTCAAGGAATGTCCTAAGAATTAGTTAGTCCTCAAAGGGATCTTGACACCCTGCAGGTCTTGATGGCAAACCTGTTCCAGACAAAGCACTTTTAAATCTCCATACAGCAACTCATGGCACTCTCATCCACACACTTCTTTCTTGTAAGCCTGGGAACCAACTTCTGACGCTCCAACACAGCTGGGGCCAGAGCTGGTCAGTAACACGGTGAGGCCAGGGTCTTACTCAAGCCCATGGCCAGCAAACAACTCTCTCCAGTTCACCTCACATCTCCTTCAAAATTCAACATAGGCCGAAACCGGTTTGGCTCAGTGGATAGAGCGTCGGCCTGCGGACTGAGGGGTCCCGGGTTCGGTTCCGGTCGGGGGCATGTGCCTGGGTTGCGGGCATATCCCTAGTGGGAGGTGTGCGGGAGGCGGCTGATCGGTGTTTCTCTCTCATCGATGTTTCTGGCTCTCTATCTCTCTCCCTTCCTCTCTGTAAAAAATCAATAAAATATATTAAAAAAAAAAAAAAAATTCAACATAGGATATACTCACCACCTCTGGACACAATGCTGAAGTTTTATCATTTCCCAAAATGATGCATTCTCTAATGTTTGTTCAAAAAAATACTTTATTTATTAAACAATATATCCATAATCTATAACATGATCAAAAAATACAGATATACATCTTTACATTATTTAATAAAAAGATTTACAATATTATATTTCCTTTACAAAGGGAATATAGGTAATAATTCCTTGAAAATAAAATGTAACATTCATGTTAAAGCTGCATCATCTTTTTGGATGAATGTGGTAAAAGTGAACACCACAAAACACATACGAAGGAAGAAACTTCATAGGACTGTCTCCTGAATGAGAACATTTCTTAGACTTCCCATCTTAAATGCCTCTCAGCACAGGTAATGACAACTCATCGCTGTTCGCTAAAAATGGAGGAAAACCTTAACTCAAATGCCCATGCGAAGTGTCCGAATCCTGTGATGGGGCAGGCCTTGGCTGTGGCATGTGGACAGTTATTGCTTGAAGCAGCCTCTGCCAAGGGCTGCCAGGGACAGGGCAGGAGGCAAGTACAGTGTGGCTCCCTGGAACAGCACTGACACACAGCTGGCCGGTGTCCCCATGCATCCCACCACACACATGGCTCTACACCCAGCTTCCAGGGCCCTGGCTAGTCCAGTCTCACGTCCACCTGCCTGGGGCCCAGCCTGCATGTGGGGATAGTCACTCAGGCCTCAGCCCAGCCAACAGCTCCATTAGCACAGCCAGAGATGCAGAGCTCAGCTTAAAAAACTTTTTGTTAGTGTAGATGTGTCCTGTTGGAGAACAAGGTTTCTCAAATGGTAGGTGAAAACATAGCACTGAGAATAAGAAAAATGGTTCTGCTTCTCCTCTGAACAAGATACTTCTTCACTTACCAGTAAACCCCAGCCATGGAGGCCGCACCCTCACCTGCTGGGCCCAGCCCAGGTCCTGCAACCTGAGGGATGGGGTTGGCTCCACAGCTGTCCTCAGGATCAGACATGGGACCTGGCAGGCACAGACAGAGTTCCAGCCTGAATCACCCCCAGGACGAGGGCAGCCAAGCTGTGGGGAGCAAATCACTGTGGTGCTCCAGCCGTCCAGGGCCAGAGCCAGCCAGGTGGCCCGACATTCTTTCTCAACCAAAAAGCCACTCTTTTGTCTTTCTGACTCCGATGGTATTAATGGTCAGGAATGGCGTTCAGGCATTCTCCAAACATCCCAGGGGACCTTCCTATCATGCTCATGATTTCCATTTTTTTCAAAGCTGTCTGCATATTTTTTGGTGATATTACTGTAACTGGCAAAAGTAAACACTAGAAACAGGTAAGCACAGAAACTTACAAAAAGCCGACACATGGGATGCTGCACAGTGACAGGCAGAATGACATCGAACTTTAAACAAAAGCTTAAGACAGAAGTTGGTCTCATTCTCAGGAAATGAGCATGGCCTCAGGAAACCAGGTGACAACTGAAACTAGCCAGCCATTAACCTGCATCCACAAACACACTATGTTCCAGTGGCAAGTGAGTGTGTTCAAAGATGAAGTGCAAATATTAAATTCGTTTCCAAAGAATCATCACAAACTTAATGTACTTACCTATCCTCTCCACAAAAACTGGTAAAAGAATGAAGAAAAAAAATTTCCACAACCGATTCCTCACAATCTTTAAACACCTGCAATGTAAAACTAAGTTGCGAAATACAAGCGGGCTTCTTGTTCCAACGCAGCTGAGTTACAGGTGCGCCCCCAACTTCTTCCTGAGCAGCAAGAAGACATCGGTTCTGAGACAGTGCATCAGGCCTGGAACCTACCAGGGACAGGCTGTGGCAGCTGCTGACCCCTACCCTAACCACCAGCCCGAGACTGGAAGGGGCACACAAGCGGAAGTGGCCCGCCTGCAGTCATTTGGAAGCAAGTCCTGCTCCCTCAGGTAGCTCTAGAAAGGACAGCAGTCTGGACACGTTCCATGCAGGGTAAGACCCACTAAGGGCCACAGATTCCAGCTGGACCCCAGCTGCCCGCTGATATCTGCTCCCAACTGCCACATATTAACTCATTTGCAGGGAGGGGCTGGTCTAGGACGCAGCTTCACCAGTTCCTCTGCTCTATGTCCTCTCCGTGGTGAAACACTGGAAGCTAGGAGAGGATGTGGTACAGGCGGCCATTGGAAGGAAGCAGGTGGACCACTCCAGAGGACACTCTTCACAAAGAGAACGAGATTCTTCTGAAGCTGGGCATTTCACACCTTGATTCTATCTCTTGGGTCTTTTTTTTTCCTGGTAAAAGGAACCCTGACTTGTCTGAATCACGCAGGGTGGGTCTTGGAGAGTCCAGGACACTCCCAGAAGCCCCACTCTAGGTACCATCACAAGTGGATCTCAACATACCAAATGTATGCGATGTCCCCAACTAGTACCAAAGAGACGGTTCAAAATCAGTTTGGTGAATGCTGATTAAACAGAAAGTACACTCTAGTTTCCTAGCTTCATTCCAGAACTGCTATTGTGGCACAAGAAATTCACAAATCACATAATTGTAGTCCTCTGGGAGACAAAGTGCTGACCCAGTGTGTAACAGAAACAGGTTCAAAATCGGCTCTTAGTAGACTGGATTCACTTCACAAACAGACTTCATGCGATTACAATAATTTCATCTTCACAGTAAAAACATCCGGAATTCCCAGAGAAATGGAACATCTGCCAGCCTGTTATGCTGCTTCTCATTGGTGCTGGTCGTGGTAACCTACGGCCCATCTGCCAATCCAGAGCCGTTTACTCCAGACAGTGAGACCGCAGGGAGTCCAGACTAAAAGGCAGTGCACAGCCAGCAGAGCCCCTTCTGGGAGAGCGCAGCCCTTCCTGTGCAGCTGCCAGCTCCGAGTGCACGAGTCGCGAGGGCGCCTTCCGGCAACGCCCACCAGACTACACACCCGTGCACTCAGCGTGGCCAATGTGCATACAGTGGTGTGGGCTCTCAGGGGAAGCCCAGGAAACTGCAGACCACATAAGGCTCACACCTCTAGCTGCAAAGCGATGGCAGTATCTGCTCCCAGCTGGCACGTCCCACCGCACCCAGCACACTGCACGCATACATCCACGGAGTCATTCGGGCTCGTGGGGCTGCTGTGCTCAGTGCTGGGTCTGTACAAAAAGTCATGAGAACAAAGTCACTGTGGCAAGTCCCCATAAGATCCCTCCTCTGTGCAAACAGGGCTCAGGTGGGTTCTTGTTGATTTTAGGAAATATCCAGAATTACAACTGGCCACTGAATTATTAAATATCATTCACAACAAGGTAGCTTTAAGATGAAGGTAAAATATTGCAACGTGAATAAAGGAGTGTATCAACTTGCTCTTCTGGCCCCGTGTCAGCTCTTCCTTACTTCTTCTTCCTCCTCTCCTGGACACACCGAGGACAGAACCTGTGATGAGAGAGACAGTGTTAGCCCTTTGCAGATTTCTGCCAGCACTCAGGAGGCCCAGACCCTGACTCTCGGTAAAACAGCACCAGAACCAGAATAGAGACCCACAAACACAGTGCACAGCTCTCCCACCAGGAAAAATCTAAGCAAGTCGCTCTATCTAGCCTGGCTGTTTTCAAATAGATACAAATCAATCAGCAAAACTGCTTTCAGACATGAGCGTTCCTCTTGACCAAAACAGAGACAACACCTGCTGTCGAGCTGGTGGCCTAGTGTGGGTGCAGGATGACGTGCACGCCGACCAGGCAGGCCACAGGCTCCCAGCCCATCCTGCAGACTGTGGTCAGGTGACCCTGCGCAAGCAAGTTCCAGAGTCTCAAACACAGAGCACTTTCTCAGTCACTCCTAGACCATGGCAGCACACAGGGACACAAGGGACAGTCCAAACTGCTGTCCACCTCAGCCCTCCTGAGCCCCCTATGAGAAGGCAGCTGATTACCATGTAGCTGAGCTCAACCAGGCCAGGTCTACTCTAGTGAATGGGCCCTGAGGAAGCCTCGGTTCCTGCTCTTGCCCCTGTCCCTGCCCTCTGGCCCCTGCCCTAGTACAGAGCCTGCCCCAACCCTACCCCTGCCCCTGGCCCTGCCCGCCCCCTGACCCTACCCTACCCTCTGGCCCCTTGCCCTGCCTGCCCCCTGACCCTAACCCTGCCCCTGGCTGCCAACTGCCCATGCCCTAGCTGAGCCCTGAAGAAGCAGCGCCCAGCATCATGCTCACACACGGCACACACAGCACAAGCACAGCTATCAGCTCACATCTCACCAACCAAGAAGCCTGCACACTCAGTGATCTCTAAAAAGACCACAAAGATGTACAGCCAGCGTGGCTCAGTGGTTGAACATTGACTTATGAACCAGGAGGTCCTGGTTCGATTCCCGGTCAGGGCACAAGCCCAGGTTATGGGCTCAATTCCCAGTAGGAGGGGCATGCAGGAGGCAGCCAATCAATGATTTTCTCTCATCATTGATGTTTCTATCTCTCTTTCTCCCTCTCCATTCCTCTCTGAAATCAATAAAAATATATAAAAATAAAAAGGCCCCAAAGAAATCAGGAGGAGGATAGCTGGGTTGGGTCCCCAACATGCCTCAGGCTCTGCCTGTTCTCCCAGAGGCAAAACTGTTTTCCAAGGCCTGGTAGGAAACTTCCACCAGGAGCTCCACAAACAACTCAAATACAGCATGTCCAGAATCAAACTCTAATCAAACCCCTCCTGCCTCATGCCCCTTCCATCAGCTCAGGAGCTCCCCATCATCACTGGCCAAGCCTGCCCCATGGGTTGGCCTCCTCAAGCCCAAAGGGTCACCCTGATCAGCCACGGCCCTGACCACAGTCCCATCACATTCCCATCACCCCCGCTAAAGGGCACTGTCAGGGCTGCTGCATCACATCTCAGACTTGCTGGTGCATCCCGGTGCCCAGGGAGCCCCTGCCGGGACAAGACCGCACAGGCTGAGACACTGAGCACTGCACCCGGCCCTGCTGTCATCCACCGAGGACCCAGGATAAGGCAGACTGTCCTCAGGGCATCTAGTTCCCGTCTGATACAGCAATGTGTCATACACAACCAGGGAGGGTGACATCTCCACAACTGAATACCAGGATGAAGAACAGGAGGGGCTCAGTCCAGAGCATGTAAGTCCCTGACCAGGCATAGCACCCGCCTGCCTGGTCCCATCCGTTTAATACTGTGTTCCTCATCTTCTCTGAAAGCTTCCCCAGCAGAAAAGAACCCCTCATTTCTCATTTTATTTAGGACTATCTCTACCTCACTCGAAAGAGTCAGAATGGCCATTACATAGAGCAACAGAAATGTAGGTGTTTTGCAAATATAATAGAAGATGCCCCAGGTGAGGTGGGCAGCAAATGACCCTCATCAACTTGGCCAGGGACACAGGACCAGTGTGTGACACAGCCAGATCCCCAAACCCACACCCAGAGCACAGGGGGCCAGAGCAGGGAAGGTTACTAGGCCCAGCCACCCCCACCTCATTCTCGGGAAGGAGATAGAGCAGCATACTGACCATTTTCCTTTGGGCTTCGTGGTCAGGTCTACACAGGCAAAGTGAAACCACTCGATCGGACACTGCAAGGCAGCAGGGGAGAGGGGGAGAGCTGCAGTGAGCATGTAACTTGCTGTGTGCCAGAAACAGAGAGTCTGTCACCTCCCCATCCCACCCACCATCCCCTCACCCCTCCTCACCCCAGCCCACCTGGTACAGGACCCTGCCCATGGTCCCACAGGGGGATGCCGCAGTGTCCGGCTTCCCATCTCAAGGCCCCACATCTTGCAGCAGAACCCACTGCAGCATGCCCAACACTCACATCTGGATTGTCACAGCCAATCATCTCCCCGTAGGACACCTGGTGGCAGAGGCAGTAGGTGGGCTCGTTGGGGTCCACGGGCATGTCCAGCACATCAGAGGGATGCACAGACAGGATAGTGTCAGTGAACTCCGACCTACATGGACACAACAGTGTTGAGCAGCAGTTAGATGGGACCACATTGCCCCTGTGATACCTGACTGGTAGTGGGGGCAAAGGCGCATTCACATTCTGGCTTCGGGGTCCAGCCCACTTGGGCACATGAAGCCATCCTGCCTTAGTCCCTCCACCTGGATAGGACCTGCTCCCAGGACTCACCTCCACCCCGGGTCGACCCAGGGCTCACCTCCACCCCGGGAGGCCTGCCCCCACCAGTTCTCTCTCCATCCCTCCCATGACAATGGCTTGTGAGTTCCCACTCACATCCCCACGTATCTTCCTCACCCCAAAACCCATGAAGCCCACCAGCTCCCCTTCACCCTCCAAGATCTAAATCTCAGGAGTCCCCCTCTGCCCACCCATCAGCAGGGATACTTCTGACCACAGCCGCCCTCCCCACCCACCTGGGAGGCAGGCCTGTTGCCACTCCCCCTCAGTTCCCCTCAGGGTGTCTAACCCATGGCCCAGCCAGGATACCACCGTGCCCACACCTCCCTCCAATCCCACAGCTCTGCAGCGGGTGATGGGACAGACGTCCACCTGTTACAGGGAAGGGACTAGGGCAGTGGTCGGCAAACCGCGGCTCACAAGCCACATGCGGCTCTTTGGCCCCTTGAGTGTCGTTCTTCCACAAAATACCGACTTCTGCGCATGAGCCATGAAGTTTCAATCGCACTGTACGTGCGCACCTGCACGTGGTATTTTGTGGAAGAGCCACACTCAAGGGGCCAAAGAGCCGCATGTGGCTCGTGAGCCGCGGTTTGCCGACCATGGGACTAGGGCATTTACTCTTAATGTGTTTCAGTATTTTTTAAATAAAGCTGCAAGCTGCAAGTTACACAGACAGTACATTCCCATCAGTACAGAGACCTGCCCCCAGAGAGAGGACACACATGTTCACTGAACACACACGTGCTATGTACACTAATTCACAGGGCAACAGGGCAGAGGGGAAGCTGAGCAAGTGGCAGGCCAGGACAACTGACATCATGACATGGGTGACGTGAGAAGTCTGCTTCCCAAAGGGAACCCCCCCTTACCTGTTCCGGTCTAGGAAGGTTTTGTGCCTTTGTGGTCACATACCAAGCTCCATAATGCCCCCAGCGTGCCACATGATGCCCCGTATGTGCTGCCCACCCCCAGCATGAGTGCCACCCATGCAGGCTCCAGGCACATCTGAGTCTCCTCCCTCTACTCTGTCTCTGGGAATAGACAGGATTTTTTCTTTAGATCTGAAAATCATAAATGTCACAAGAACCTGCCCCATCCATGTGCTTTAACACTGCTTCAGGCAACAGTCACAGCAGTCTTCAGGCTACGACACTGGCTCCTTGCTACACTGAAACCTAGGTTTGTCACCATGGCCCATGACACTGTCTCACCCACCTGCTGGCTCTGTCCTGTCTCCCAGGTGCTCACCCTGAATAACCACACGTACTCGGCACACTCTCTCTCTGTGGCACTCTCCACACTTCTGCAGACTATGTTTCAGCTGCTCCCTGACCCTCACCTGTCACTCTGTGTTCAAGGGCACCGGCCAGATGTGGGTGGCAGCAAGAGAAGCTGGAGGGACTTAGGGCACCACCTGGCAAGGTCACCACCTCGCCAGCAATCAGACCTGGGGATTGGTCCTGAGCCACCCCCTCTCCAGTCTCACCAGAGGGGGCTCCAGGGTGGTGGGTGCTCACACTACCCCTGGAGGGAAGCACACAGGAAGTTGCCAAGCCTGTCCCTCGAGCAGACCAGGCAACCCCACTGCCTGAGGTGCTCGCTCTGGCCTGACTGGACACCAGAACTGTCCTCCAAGCTAATTCCCGTGGACATAGGGGACATCCCTCCTCAGGTAGTGACAGGGCCCCCTCCCAAACACTGCAAGCAGCCCTCCAGCAGGGGTGGCTACTCATCCAAGCTTTGGGGCTGGGGGCTACAGGAGGAACTGTCCCCAGTCCACACACAGCTCCTGCCTTGCCAGAGACAGCACGGCCAGGCAAGGAAACAGCCTAACCAGTATGGCTCAGTGGTTGAGCACCGACCCATGAACCAAGAGATCCCAGTCAGGGCACATGCCCGTGATGTGGGCTCCATTCCCACCAGGGGGCATCCAGTCCCTATTTCTCTCTCATCGATGTTTCTATTTCTCTCTCCCTCTTCTTTCCTCTCTCTCTAAAAAGCAATAAAAACATTTTAAAAATAACTAATAGCCCAGCCAGCATGGCTCAGTGGCTGAGCATCAACCTATGAACCCGGAGGTCACGGTTTGATTCCATCAGAGCACATGCCCGGGTTGCGGGCTTGATCCCCAGTGTGGAGTGTGCAGGAGGCAGCCAATCGATGGTTCCCTCTCATCATTGATGTTTCTATCTCTCTCTCCCTCTCCCCTCCTCTCTGAAATCAATAAAGATATATATATTTTTAAAAATAACTAAATGAAAATAAAAAAGAAACAAATAGAACTTCTTGAGAAGAAAATATATTAAATGAATGATTCACTAAAGGAGACTAATATTCAATTAGATACCAAGAGAAAAGAACTTGAAGACAAAGAAATAGAAATTGTCTAAACTGAGCACAGAAAGAAAAACACAGGTAAGAAAATAAGCAGAGCCTCCGTCATCTGTGGGAAAATGTCAAGCTAAATAACATACATGTAATTGGAGTCCCCTAAAAAGGACGCTTATGGCATACAATGGATTAAAATCTATTTAAGATAATCGCCGAAACCGGTTTGGCTCGGTGGATAGAGCGTCGGCCTGCGGACTGAAAGGTCCCAGGTTCGATTCCGGTCAAGGGCATGTACCTGGGTTGCGGGCACATCCCCAGTAGGAGATGTGCAGGAGGCAGCTGATCGATGTTTCTCTCTCATCAATGTTTTTAACTCTCTCTCTCCCTTCTTCTCTGTAAAAAATCAATAAAATATATACATATATATATATATATATATATATATATATGTTTTATATAAAGGTGACCTTTTTTTTAATATATTTTATTGATTTTCTACAGAGAGGAAGGGAGAGAGATAGAGAGCTAGAAACATCGATGAAAGATCCATCAGCTGCCCCCTGCATATCTCCCACTGGGGATGTGCCCGCAACCCAAGTACATGCCCTTGACCGGAATCGAACCTGGGACCTTTCAGTCCGCAGGCCGACGCTCTATCCACCGAGCCAAACCGGTTTCGGCAAAAATCAGTAAAATATATTTTGGAAAAAATAAATAAATAAATAAAATCTATTTAAGATAATCAATGGTTTTTGTTTTTGTTTTGTTTTTTCTTACTACCTTTTTTTTTTTTTAATATATTTTATTGATTTTTTACAGAGAGGAAGGGAGAGAGATAAAGAGTCAGAGACATGGATGAGAGAGAAACATCGATCAGCCGCCTCCTGCACATCTCCCACCGGGGAGGTGCCCGCAACCCAGGTACATGCCCTTGACCAGAATCGAACCCGGGACCCCTCAGTCCGCAAGCCAACGCTCTATCCACTGGGCCAAACCGGTCTCGGCGATAATCAATGGTTTGACCTGAAATAATAACACTGATATATTGTGAGGCTTGTCACATGTAGAAGTAAAAATTCTGACAATAACACCAAGAACAGGAGCAGGAAGGAAGAATATGTGTGTAGGTTCTTATATTAAACGTCTGTTAAAAAAACAACAACATCTGAACAATCTAAATATTGCACAAAAAGGCGGAGATTATCAGATTAGATGAAAAAGCAAGATGCAACTACTCGCTGCCTTCAAGAAACCCACTCTAAATACGAAAACATACACATGATGGAAGTAAAAGGATGAAAAAGGAAACATACACCATCAAAAACTCACCATCAGACAGTGGGAGGGGCTGTAGTAATATCAGACAGAGCAGACTTCAAAACAAAGAACATTACAAGGAATAAACAAATAAATTTCATAATGATAAAGAAGTCAATTACTTAAAAAAAAAAAAAACTAAATGCTCATGTAGAACCAAATAACAGAGCTTCAAAATACATGAAGCAAAAACTGACAGACCAGAAAGGAGAAACAGATAAATCCATAATTAGAGTTGGAGATTTCAACAATCCTCTCTCAATAGTTCATAAACTAAACAGAACACCAGTAAGAATACAAAAAACTGAACAACACTATTAACCTAGCCATTGAATTCACATTTATAGAACACTCCACCCAACGACAGTAAAATACATATTCTTTTCAAGTGGATATGGAATGTTCAGCAAGACAAACCATAACCCATAACACAAGTCTTAATCAACTGTAGAAGATTTCAATTATAGAATGTTCTCTGATCATAACAAAAATAAAAATTGAAATCAGAAAGTTATATGGAAAACCCCAAATTACTTGGAAACTTAGAAATCTACTCACACATAAGCTATGGGTCAAAGAAAAACCACCAAGGAAAATTTTAAATATTTTTAATGGAATTAAAAAATATATATATCAAAATTTGTGAGATGTAGCTAAAACCGAAATTAGAAGAAAACTTACAGCTTTAAATACTTGTTAGAAAAGAAAGATATAAAAATCAAAGATCTAAGCTACTTCTATCTTAAAAAGCTAGAAAAAGTAAAGGAAAGCCATGGCCGATTTGGCTCAGTGGATCGAGTGTCAGCCTGTGGACCAAAGGGTCCCAGGTTCGATTCTGGTCAGGGGCACATGCCTGGGTTGAAGGCTCAGTCCAACATGCAGGAGGCAGCCAATCAATGGTTCCCTCTCATCACTGATGTTTCTCTCACTCTCTTCCTCTCCCTTCCTCTCTGAAATCAATAAAAATATATATTTTTTAAAAAGCAAAGTAAATTTAAGTAGCTTAGTAGGAAGGAAATAATAAGAGCAGAAATAAATGCAATAGAAAACAGAGGGGTGCCATGGCCAGTGTTGCTCAGCGGTTCGAGTATCAGCCCGCACACTGATGGGTCTCGGGTTAGATTCCTGGTCAAGGGCACATACCTGGGTTCCAGGTTTAATCCCCAGCCCCAAAGTCAGGGAGCATGCAGGAGGCAACCAATTGATGTGCCACTCTCACATCCATGTTTCTCTCTCTCTCTCTTTCTCTCCCTCCTTCTCTCCCTCCCTCCCTCCTTTCTACTCTCTCTAAATACAAAAGAAAACAGGAGGGGGGGGTAGGGATCAATGAAACCAAAAGCTAGTTCTCAATCAAGACAAAATGAGAGAAGACATAAATTACCACTGTCAGGTCTGAAAGAGCAGTCATCTACACAAATCCTACATCAGAAGAATCACAATATTATAAACAACCTGATGTCAGTAAGTCTGACAACTTACAAGAAACAACAAATCTTTGTAGACACATTACCAAAACTGGCTCAAAAAGATACAAAAAGCCCAAATAATTCTCATAATTTAAAAAAAAATCAAACTGTATACTTAAAATGAGAACATCTTACTGTATGTAAATTATCTATAATAATAAAAGCGTAATGTGCAAATCAACTGAACGGCCAAACAGCACAACAACCTTCAGGACAAAGCCGGGGCTGTAGCCGTGGGATCAATGTAACCACCGCGGCTGCGAAGGCTAATCTCATGTATAGGGCCTCTAGTTCCTTAATCAAGTCCATCTCAAAGTTTAGTGACCAGGAGTGTACTCGTGGGGGAAAAAACTACAAAGAACAAGTAGGGCACATACTATATATATATGTGGGTTATGTTGGTTTGGGGCAGAGTGAGGAGGTTATGGTCCCGACAGGCATGTCAAAGGACACGCCTCTCACAGCAACTCATTACACTACATTTGCTCTGTGTCGTGTTCTGCATCCCTGTAGTGCTTTACAATACAAAGGCTGGCATCGGGTGTTTTTAAAAGATGAAAGTTTAAACACCAGGTTTAATAACCAAAAATTTTCCTTTTTCTTTCAAGATCTAACTCTTCAGACCTCTCCCCATAACTGCCAGAATCAAATCCACAGAAGCCAGCTGGCATTTTACCAGATTCTCTTTAGTCCAAATACTTCTGAGAAGCAACACTACAGTACAGGGGAGGGCACCAGGTGGGAGGCTTTAAATGAAGCATCTTCAAGGTCAAGTTAAATGACATGTGTGTTTAATAAATGCAATCACAATAATGAATATATACAAAATATATTTATATATGAAATGATCAACTGATACATAGGCAGCTACTAAACAGTGGCTTAGCCCCAACTGTGAATACACACTGTTACGTCACTCGAGAGGCAGGCATACGCTCAGAGAAGGGGCTGTGTATCCAGCCTGATGCTCTTGCACATGGGCCACCAGGCAGGGGCAGGTGCACTCCCTGGGAATCACTGCCTACCACGCTGCTCACCTTGGCTGCTTAAGGGACTGACAGACTGACACACGAAAAGTCCACAGAACTATAGCCATGCTGGGCATGGTAAGCACTTTCTCAAGGGTGGCTGTCACTGGTATTTAGATCTAGCAAATACTAATGGTGTGCTTTGGGGAAAAATAGAAAAGAAAAAAGGCCTCACCCTCCTTTATGCTTCTTTTTCTTTGGAGTGTCTTCTTCTGAGGTCCTTCTGCCTCGCCCCCGGGAACTTCTCTTTTCTTTCTGGCTTCGACCTTCTGAAAGACAATGAAGATTCAATTACTGTCACAGAATTCATTAAAGCAGGACAAGGTTTACCCAAATATGATATTTACTGACAGGTTCCTAACATATTTATCAGACAATTCTTCAAAACTCCATAGTTAAAAGTAACAGAATAAAGAAAAATGGATAGACTTGCTTTTTAACCCTCGTCCTCCAGAGCTCTCAAAGTCGCTACCCTCCAGCTTGTCTTTCAGGTCTGCTTCAAAGCGTGCCAGGTCTGCATCAAGCCTCCGAATGTGTTTATCCACCTGCACAGAAGATCAAGTCACATTTAACATGAAAGCAAACAGCCCGGAATCATAGCCCAGCACCAGCCAACCACTCCGCACTAAGCCTCTACCTGAGCCTTCCATTGACAACGTTCTGCTAAGGTGAGGCCACCATGTCAAAGCGTGTAAGAGGGTCCTTTTTGACATCTCAACCAACTAAATCCTGCTCAGGAAATACCATGAGTCGGCAATATGACAGAGAGAGCTGTGAAACACAATGGACTAGGGGTGAGGATGTTTGAGATCGAGTCCTAACTTAAAAACCCCGAAGAACAGCCGAAACCGGTTTGGCTCAGTGGATAGAGCGTCGGCTTGCGGACTGAAAGGTCCCAGGTTCGATTCCGGTCAAGGGCATGTACCTGGGTTGCGGGCACATCCCCAGTAGGAGATGTGCAGGAGGCAGCTGATCGATGTTTCTCTCTCATCGATGTTTCTAACTATCTCTCTCCCTTCCTCTCTGTAAAAAATCAATAAAATATATTTTTAAAAAAAAAACAACAAAAAAAACCCCAAACAAACCTGAAGAACATTAGGCTCTTAAACAGAGTAACAAAAAAAAACACAAAAAAAAGGAAAACAAAATTCCTCCAGTGCTTTGGCTTTGGATGAGCTGGAAGGGAGAGAAGGCATTGCAAGCAGGGCAGCAAGATGAGCTGACCGAGCCTGTTCCCACCCTGAAGTCACACCCACCAGGGAAGAGTGACAGTACCTTCCACGTGTGAAAATGAATTATAATCTTAAGTTCATTTTGCATCATAGTACAAATCTGACTCAATGACAAGTGATCAAAGTTAACATTTCAGAAAGCAGGCCGCGTACTCCAAAGATGCAGCACTTGGGGCATCAAAATCCCAAATACAAGCATTAAAGTCTCCTTCTAGAGTATTCTTTCTCAAACACAAGTTACTTCAGGTTTTTAAGAAATCACTGTTGCTTGATTGGGGAGGTGGGGAAGGGCATTCGTCAGGTGACGGCCTGCAGGGATGACAGAGATCTGCCACACGACATGTGCCTCATGGAAAAAGGACTCCAGGTACCACGTGAGCTCTTAGTGAAGCTTACTTGAGAGGAAACAGGACACAAATTCTAGAACTGTTCCTAAAGATGACCAAAACATTGATTAAAAAATCTATATATAACAATGGACTACTTTCCCAGCTAAGTAAATAAGCAAAAGAGCAGAGGAAACAAGACACAGTCATGGTCTGGGATGAATGACACCCCCCATTTGTACTCCTCTGGAAGCATCACTCTGCCAGAGCCTGAACTGTCCCCAGCCCCCAGCTGTCCCTGGCCTTGGGGTCCTGAGCAGCTCATCCCCACCCCCCTGGCCCCCATCCCCCATTCCACCCCCTCGCCTCTCACCATCTCATAGGTTTGCATGGCCAGCTGCACCTTGTCGTCGCTATACTCCTTGCACTTGCTGTAGGCACTCTGGATCTTCTGCAGATGCTCTACCCGCTGCTCTGGGGACAGAGTCTTCACTGTGGAGATGTACTCTGCAGCCAGGATGTCAATCTCCGCTTTCTTATCTGGTAGAGAAATGGCTGAAAGCTAGTCCCTGCTTGAGATGCCAGAACAGGCTCACCAGACGGGCAACAATGAAGCCTGACAACACCAAGTGTCGGCAAGTGACTGACAAGCACCCCGAAGCACTGTAGGTGGGGACACGGGGGCACAGCACTCCACAGGCAACGTGTCTAAGGCAGTGTGTCTACAGACAGTGTGGCATCTCGGAGCTGAGCAGAGGCTCCGGCCAGGGCAAGGTGCCCAGGACAGTTCTGCATATGACTGCTGTCCCAGGAGCATGCATCATGCCTGTTCTGAGTCGTAAAAGTCCCTATCTGAACAATGAAGTGTGTGCTCACCTTACCTAAGACCTGGCATACTACTCTTAGGTACCCACCCTAAAGATTTAGATGCCTGCCCTGGCTTGTTTGGCTCAGTGGATAGAGCATCGGCATGCGGACTGAAGGGACCCAGGTTCGATTCTGGTCAAGGGCATGTGCTTTGGTTGTGGGCACATCCCCAGTGGGGGGTGTGCAGGAGGCAGCTGATCGATGTTTCTCTCTCATCGATGTTTCTAGCTCTCTATCCCTCTCCCTTCCTCTCTGTAAAAAATCAATAAAATATATTTAAAAATAAAAGATTTAGATGCCAGAATACACATGGGAAAACATTCATAACTTCAGGAAACAAGAAACAACCCAAATGTCCAGTCCTCACTCAAACAGACAAATAGCTGTGCTCCAGCAACAAAAAGAACCAGCTGCTGCTACACAGAACACCACCGATTAATCCACAGAAGGTGACCATGAGCGAGAAAAGGGACAAAGGACACGCTGTGTGGCTCATAAACATCCAGGTGGGACAGACATAACTCTTAACTCCAGTTTAGAGGTGGGAAAACACCTGTTGCAGGTGGGACTCAGGGTGGTGGCCCCAGAGGGGGGTCACACAGGTCCCCAGGAGCCAGAAGCTCCACCTTACCTGGAGACAGTTTCACCGGGTGACACATTGTAAATGTTTATGGTTATTTCTGAATGCAAATCTGTATTTCATAATAAAAGAAGTTTCTGTATTTGCTAGTCAGGATGCTGTATCTTAGTGAAAAACCACAATAAAATATATTTTTTTTAAAAAAAGAAAGAAAATGTAACAGATATTTTGACGGTACAGAAAGGATGATCCTTACAGATCTGATTTGAAGAGGTGTAAGAATCCAAGGAGCCCTAACCGGTTTGGCTCAGTGGATAGAGTGTCGGCCTGCGGACTCAAGGGTCCCGGCTTCGATTCCAGTCAAGGGCATGTACCTTGGCTGCGGGCACATCCCCAGTAGGGGGCGTGCAGGAGGCAGCTGATCGATGTTTCTCGCTTATCGATGTTTCTAACTATCCCTCTCCCTTCCTCTCTGTAAAAACTCAATAAAGTATATTTAAAAAAATTTTTTAAAAAAAGAATCCAAGGAACTAAGTTTAGTTTAAAGTATCAGCAACTCTATCTAGACACCATCCGAAGACATAGCCTAGGGCTAGGCCACACAACCCCACTGCATAGGCTGGTCACCCAGTGCCACCCCAGGATCCTGGTGCCTCCTCTCCCCAGATGTACTGAAGGCCTGAGCCCACCTTCTGTCCTCTGGTCCAGCTCACGCATCAGCTGGAAGTTCCTCTGAAGTTCACAAGGAAGGTTCTCGATACCTGAAACACAAGGACATGGACTTCTCAGGAGAGGCACACAAATCTACCTGCTGGGCTTTAACCCTGAAGTCGACAGATAATAAGCCCACTTTGTCTTCTCTTTCTGCTAGGGTTTGAAGAGGAAAAGGATTAAGATACCCAGACCCTCCAGTCTAGATTACCCCACCACAGCCACCCAGTCCAACCCTGGGGTCCTCTTTGATCTTTCCCCACCTTACTCTGAAATCTGCACTGGGTAGTGCAAACCAGTACTATTGGTAGAACTTTTTATCCAAGGATGAAAGCATTCTCTAAGCTGTCCAAAAATGTGGGCACTGGCCACACTGGGCTACGGAGCATGTGAAATGGGCGAGTACCCCGAGGGACTGAACTAATTTCACTCGTTTACTCACTTAAGGTTAAACAGGCCATGCTGAACCTCACAGGTGGAGAATCCCACGCAACGCTGCTAACCTGTTAGTGCTGCCATCCTTACAGGTCAGGCAAACGTCCCCACACACCTGCACAGCCACAACAGGCCCTGACTGGACTCCTCTGTCCAGTCTTGGCCACCCTCCACTCTCCCCATGTGCCAGTGATCATTTAAGAGCTCAATCTAATCTTTAGAAGCTGCTGCTTAAAGCCCAGTGCTCCTCAGCTCCCCCAGAGAGCCATGAAAACTCCCCACACAGCCTTCTCAGACCTCCCTGCTCTGTCCTACTACCCAGGATTCTGCAGGACAGGTCACTCCCTGCTCTCAAGACTTATGAGCTCCTTCATGACTTTTAATTTTCTATACACTTTAAAAATAATCTGTCTGCCCATTTGATAGTAAGTTCCAGGAAAACAGGGATCATGTCTGCTTTCCTGGAACAAAGGACATGCTCAAGAAGCAAGCAGGTCGCCCTAACCAGTTTGGCTCAGTGGATAGAGCATTGGCCTACAGACTGAAGGGTCCCAGGTTCAATTCCGGTCAAGGGCATGTACCTTGGTTGCAGGCACATCCCCAGTAGGAGGTGTGCAGGAGGCAGCTGATTCATGTTTCTCTCTCACTGATGTTTCTAACTCTCTATCCCTCTCCCTTCCTCTCTGTAAAAAAAATCAATAAAATATATCTTTTAAAAATTTTAAAAAAGCAGGTGCCCTAGCCAGTTTGGATCAGTGGATAGAGTGTCTGCCTGCGGGTCCCAGGTTCAATTCCAGTCAAGGGCACATACCTTGGTTGCAGGCTCAATCCCCAGCCCTGGTTGGGGCATGTGCAGGAGGCAACCAATCAATGTGTCTCTCACATCGCTGTTTCTGTGTCTCTGTCTCTCTCCCTAAAAATCAATGAAAAAAAGTATCCTCGGGTGAGGATTAACAAAACAAAGAAAGAAGCAAGTAGGTGCCTCCTTTCCCAGCCTTCATGTTCAGGCTCCTCAGACCCTCCCATAGGGGCCACTGGACAGGTGGTGGGACAGAAAGGGCAAGCCCCAGTGCTCCCAAGCAGGCACCTGAGTGCAGACCTCTCTAGTGACAATGAAGGGCGGGCTCCCCTCCAGTGCTCTCCCACCTGACCTGTGCTCAGGATGGGCCAGGAGAGAACAAATGACCAGGATTGGGTAACCCCTCCTTGGGGAGAGCTGATCCCCACTGTCTCCTTCAGAGCAGGGGCTCACTCCTACTCAGCAGCCCCAGGTGGGGCGCCCAGACCGAGTGACCATGAATATCCCCAGTGCAGCAAGGTGCCCCATGCTCCGCCAGAGCCAGACACTCCCAATATGTATGTGACCTTGACAAGCTACTCGGCCTCCGTGAAATGCGGGAATAACCATCTGGTCAGGAGTGGTCAGGAGGGTCCACCCTGAGCTACAGGTAGATAGGATGCCTGCTGGAGGAGCCTCATGGACGTCAGCCCGGAACACATAATCAGTCCCGGAAGTACCCCGGGGAAAAGGCAGACACTCTGGGAGACCCTCCAGGCCAGCATCGCCTCCCATCTTCCAGATGCACAAGCTGAGGCTCGGTGCCCGGAAGCGACTCCGTGGACCCCAGGCCCGGAGACCCGCAGGCACGGCTCAGCATTCAAGGGGGTTGGAGCTCACCACCACCTTGGGCCTGAGTGGTGGGAGGCAGGCCCTAATCAAGTAAGCGCAAGGCCCAAGACCAAGACAACACTGTGGAGGGCGGGGCCTACTCGGGGAGGCTGGGACTTGGCTGGGCGTGGTTTATATGGGGCGTGGCGATGGGGGCGTGGCCTACCAGGAGAGCGGGGCCCAGCCGAGGGGTGGAACCGCACACTGGCCCCGCCCCGCCGTGACGCACCTAGAATTGGCGCGGCAGTGTCGGTGGACCCGGCGCCGCACCCCCCGCGCGCTTCCCACCCTTGTACCCGCCCGTTCCGCGTCCGCCTCCGCCGCCGCTGGGCCGTCCCCCAGACCCCACGAGCCTGGGATCCGCACGCGGATGTTAGCGTGCGGGGGAAAATGGCGGAGCGGGCCCTGCACGGGCGACGGCCCGGGGGACATGGGGGGGGAGGGCGCTTACTGTCCAGGTAGTGCTCCAAGTACATGGCAGTCGCCATCTTCGTCCGCGGCCGCGCTCTGGCTCTGCGCAGGCAGGCGGAGCCGCGAGAAGTAGAGGGCGGGGCCGGCGCGTTCACTATTAATGAGCTGCGCGTGAGGATTGGTCAGCAGGCGGGGCGGCCGCCAGCGGGGTCCGCCCCCTGGCTTCCGGCCGACGGGGTGCTTGCACCACCTCGGGGGAAGCGAGGTCGGGGGCCGAGGGCGTTCCCCATAGGAGCGTTGCGGGAGGGGAGGCTCCTAATCCCCGGGTCGCCCTTTTGGCGGGGTCAGGTCTGGCGGAAGCCTGGGAGGAGTGAAGAACATGGTGCAGCGGGCGAGAGGGTCCCCCCGGAGTGCACCGGATGCGCGCTGCAAAACGGGGGGTCACGGCGTCAGCACGTGTCGTTGGGTGTCAGGGAAACGCTAGCCGCCCGAGGCTCTCCACGGGGATGGAGGCGAGGGGCTCTGCGCGACCCCCGCGTGCGGGAGGGACCACTGGTCTCTGGATGGAAGGAGCCAGGTCCCGGAGCCGCACACCCCCATCCTCCTCCCTTGGGTTTCAGGTAGCCCTAATCAATGAGTTTTCTTATGGAAAATGCATGCATAAAGATGTACCCCCAGCCCCCTCGCAGCAGTGTGGCTCAGTTGGTTGAACATCCTCCCATGCGCTAAGAGCTCACCAGTTGATTCCACCTCAGGACACTTGCCAGGGTTTAGGGCTCATCCCCAGGGGGGCCATATAGGAGACAGCCAGCCCAATGATGTTTCTCATAATCTATCCCTTTCAAAAGTTAAAAAAATAAAAAAGTACCCCCTTCTCTATGTGGACGAAAAGGGGCCACATACTAAATCTGAAAAGCTCAGGGAAGACCTGCATGCTGGCCTTACAAACTCGGAGACCTAACATAACCAGAAAGGATGGTCTGAGATTAAAACTTTTAACTAAAATCAGTTTACGGTGGGTAGTCATGTCCTAGGCTAGACTCTTCCCTGACAAAGGTAAGTTTTCACCGTAAGCCTGTGGTCTTTTTGCATCTAGGATAACCTACGTTTGGAATGTCAAAGTGATTTCCCTTTTCCGGACCCCTCAAGACATAGGTACTGCAACAGAGCAAGACCACAAATCCTCTCCTTATTGAGTTAATTGTTGACTATCCTGCACCCACCTATTTAAAAAATGTTTATGTCAGTCATTTTACTTTTTATCCAATCCCAGAGGTTTCTCCTGCTTTGCTTTCTCTTGCCTCCCTAATCTATTACCAATGGATTTCCTGTGACCCACTTTTGTCTCCTCTTTTCATTGTAATATATAACATAAGGTGCAAAACTGTCATTCTCTGGAGCATTTTCTCAATCCGTTGAGATTTTGCTTCCCAGCAATTGTGGACATTTTGGCTCAAATAAACTCACAAAAATTCATGTTTCTTACATCAACACCTAAACCCGAAATTTTAAAAAATTGAAACGTTTTTGCCAACTTTACTTTCATTTTAAAAATTCAAACTATCCAGGAACTTATAAAGGAATTTTCCCACCTCTGGAAGGTACAGGACTGGGATTATCTTGTTCACCTTTGAATCCACATGGTAGCAGTTTGGCCCCATTTAATGCTTGATGAGAAGACGCCCACGCACATGCATACATAACTAAATACTACCCATATTTTTTTATTGTTTTAAGTGACTACGTGTGTTTTTTTTAATTAATGGGCTTTATTTTTTTAGAGTAGTTTTGGGCTCACAGAAAATTTTAGAATAGAGTTCCTGTATAGCCAACCCTTCCACAGAAACATGAACAGGGTTTTCCCCAATATAAACATTTTGTATTGGCATGGTTCATTATTAGGATTAATTAAACAATATTGATACATTATTATTAACTAAAGTCCATAGTTTACATTAAGGTTCACTTTGTTGTACAATTTTGTTAAGTACCCACCATTACAGTATCATACGGAAGTTTCTCTGCCCTAAAAATTCCATGCTCTGCCTATTCATCCCTCCTCCCCCCACAACCCCTGATCTGTCTACTATCTCTATAGTTTTGCCTTTTCCAGAGTATCATATATTTGGAATTATACAGTATGTAACCTTTCAGGTTAGCTTCTTTCACTTAGTAATATGCATTTAAGTTTGTTTCCTCCATGTCCTTTCCTGGCTTTATAGATTCTTTCTTCTTAATAGCCAAATATTTCATTTTCTGTATGTACCACAGTTTATCCATTCACCTATTGAAGAACATCTGGGTTGCTTCCAAGTTTTGTCAATTAAGAATAACGCTGCTTTACTCATGGGCAGGGTTTCTGTTTATATTTTAAATAGATTTTTATTCATTTCAGAGAGGAAAGGAGAGGGAGAGTTAGAAACATCAATGATGAGAGAGAATCATTAATGGGCTGCCTCCTGTACACTCCCTACTGGGGATTGAGCCCACACCCCAGGCATGTACCTTGACCAGGAATCCAACCTTGACCTCCTGGTTCATAGGTCGACCCTCAACCCCTGGGCCACACTTCCAGGCCATGCATAGGTTTTCTTATATTTGTATTGATTTTTAGAAAGAGAGAAATATTAATGTGAGAGAAACATCGATCAGCTGCCTCCTGCACACACCCTACTGGGGATCAAGCCCGAAACCCAGTGCATGGAATGATGTTCAACCAACTGAGCAACAGTGGCCAGGGCTCAGAGTATTGTATTTTCTTTTTTTTAATGTATAAATTTATTGATTTCAGAGAGGAAGGGAGAAGGAGAGAGAGATAGAAAAATCAATGGTGGGGGGGAATCATTGATTGGCTGCCTCCTGTATGCCCCCCACTGGGGACCAAGCCTGCAACCCAGGCATGTGCCCTTGGCCGGAATCGAACCTGGGACCCTTCAATCCGCAGGCCGACGCTCTATCCACTGAGCCAAACCGGCCAGGCTAGAGTACTGTATTTTCTAAGTGCTGATACTTTTAAACGAACTGACACTCCACTAAGGATATTTCCACACTTTTGTTAACCTTAGATTTCATCAGGCTTTATCTTTGCTAACATGATAGAAAAAGAGATAATCAAAAATCCACCTCAGTGTTTTAATTTGTATTTCTTTGATTTTAAGTGAGGCTAAACATATTTTTACATATTTTTTGGCTATTTGTTGTTCTCATCTACAAATATTATTATTATTATTATTATTATAGAGAATAACTCACATATTGTGCCCTTCATATATCAGATACTGAAAATAACTCTTCCCAGGTAGCAGTTTGTTAGAAGCTGCCAAATTAGAGCCGACTCCCTTACTTTCTTCTCATTGCTCTATACTCTGGAGCAGGGTTGCTCAATCTTAACACTATGACACTTAACATATGCCTGATACTCTGCTGTGGGGCTGTCCTGTGTCTTGTAGGCTGTTTAGCGGCATCCTCTACCCACCTTACACACTCTCTAAAAAAATCAATGGAGCCGGGACCGGTTTGGCTCAGTGGATAGAGCGTCGGCCTATGGACTGAAGGGTCCTAGGTTCGATTCCGGTCAGGGGCATGTGCCTGGGTTGCGGGCACATCCCCAGTAGGAGATGTGCGGGAGGCGGCTGATCGATGTTTCTCTCTCATCGATGTTTCTGACTATCTCTCTCCCTTCCTCTCTGTAAAAAATCAATAAAATATATTTTTTAAAAAAAATCAATGGAAAAAATATCCTCAGGTGAGGATTAATAAGAAAAAAAAAAGTGCCCAGTTGAGAACCAGAGCTTTAGGAGAAGGCTAAGCTACTCTAAGCAAGAAACCCAACCATATCCAGTGGCTTAGAAAAAAAGTTTTATTTCTTATGTAATTGTCCAGGGGCAGACAGCCATGCCCATGGGGTCACAGGACCCCAGATTCCTTCCAAGTGGTGTCTGCTCCTAAAGGGCCCCACCATTACCTTCATGGTCAAGGCTGGGTTGCAAGGAGGGCAGGGCAGGGAATAGGGACAGCATTCAGTTTGCTACTTGAAGGAGCACATGCCACTTCTCACATTTCATTGGCGGTAACTTCGACACCTAGACACATCTAACTGCAATGGAGGCTGGGAAATGGATTCTGGTAGGGCAGTGACGTGCCCAGCACAATCTATTCTGGAAGTAGGTGAGTGCTATGATCTGAATATCCCCCCTCCCCCCGCAAAGAAATTCTTAGGCTGAATCCCAAACCCTTAATGGGACTGTAGAGAATTAAAAGGAAGACACCAGAGCTCTCTCTCCCCAACACCTTACAGTGGAAAGTCAGGTGAGCACACAGCCATCTGCAACCCAAAGGGAGAACTCTGACCAACATCAACCTTCCTGCTGCCTTGATCTTGGATTTGCAGCCTCCAGAACTGTGAGAAAATAGATCTGCTGTCCATTAAGCTGCCCATTTGTGGTGTTTGTTATGAGCCTAGCTAAGAGAGAGACTTTGGTGGATGTCTGATAGCTCCTATGAGATGGAAGGTAGAGCTGAGAAACAGAACAGTATAAGGGTTTGAGTCCTTTTTTTAAAATAGAAAATCTCAAATACAAAAGTAGAGAAAACCTAATGAATCCCAGGCACCTGCCAGTTTCAGCAACTTAGGACCAATTTTGTTTCACCTATCTCCAAAAACATTCAAACACGGCATCCCATCATGTCCTCCATAGAGTGGACAGCCTTGTGCCCACCTGACTATCAGAAGGCAGGGTGAAGAGATCCTACTTGCACTGCTCCAGGCAGACTATGCTACATCAGGTCTGAGTGTCAGGGCAGCAGGGCACAAAGGAGACTGCATGTTCAGGTGCAAGGGCTTGTGTATGCCCATGTCAGGGCTACGAGGTCAGGACCTGAGGCCTGGAGCAGTCACAGTGACCAGGAAGGAAAAGCTAAAAGAACTGCTAAGGTGCTGACATTGTTTGACAACATTTGACATCACTGAGCAGCAAAAGTTCTTGGCTGCCTCATCTAGGTTTTGTGTTATTTGAGATAATTAAATACCATAGTCAGGCTAATACTCTGGTCTGTGCAGTTAAAGGCATCCTGATAAAAGAGAGGCATGGCAGACAGCCCAGCGGGTGTGGTTCAGCAGTTGAGTGTTCACCTACGAACCAGGAGGTCCTGGTCAGGGCACATGCCAGGGTTGCAGGCTTAATCCCCAGTGGGGAGGGCGGGGGTGCTGGATGATTCTCATTATTGATGTTTCTATCTCCCTTCCTCTCTGAAATCAACAAAAATATATATTCTTTAAAAAGGCATGACACAAATTTTTTTTATTTTTTAAAATATATTTTATTGATTTCTTACAGAGAGGGAGAGGGATAGAGAGTCAGAAACATCGATGAGAAACATCGATCAGCTGCCTCCTGCACGCTCCCAACTGGGGATGTGTCCACAACCAAGGTACATGCCCTTGACCAGAACTGAACCCGGGACCCCCCAGTCCACAGGCCGACACTCTGTCCACTGAGCCAAACCGGCCAGAGCACACACATTTTTTTAAAAAGGCATGACATGTTGGAAGAGGTGGAAGCAAAGTTGAAGGAGTACATGCCACTTCTCATGCTGTGCTCCTTCACCTGTAGCTTAGTAACAAACTACTTGTGCTGGCTTAGCAATTTCTGCAATGAAAAGGGCACCCCATCCCTACTCAGTATGCAAGGCCTCATCAGCCAAGTCCTCCTCTATTTTCATGGGTGACCAGGACAGCTGTGCATTCACAAAAGTTCCCATCTGCCTGGTGAGCTGGTCCTACAGATGTGGTACAAGGCTGTCCAGGTGTAGTAGGTGGTGGGAATAGCACCAGGTGTCTGACCAGTGGGGTCAGACCAAACCTGGGTTCAGCAGCCTTGGTACTTGGGTTCTGGCAAGGAAAGAATTCAGAGCAAGACCCAAACTGTAAGAGAACATTTATTTGGTAAATTACAGAGGTAGAAAAAGTCAGTCCTAGAAGAAATAGGCTTAGGAAACAACTTAATGGAGGTAAAGGAAGGGCCCTTGGAGCTTGGAAGTGAGGAATGGTAATGTGAGATTTTAGGGGAGGTCCCAGGGAAAGATCTTAATAGAATATTCAGCAGTTTTCCAGGTGCATCATTTCAGGGTTGTGGTCTCCACTGATTGGTTGGCACCAGGGCAGGGGGTCTTTATTCCATGCCTGGCTGGTTTTACTGCTTACCTGGGCCTGGAGCTGAAATACAACAGGCCTAGATGTTATCTCTAGAGAGGAAAGGTCAGGGGGCCCAAACCTCTTGACCAATGATGTGCTAGGGAAGGAAAAGTCACCCTGGGGGCAAGGTCCCACCCTACAATTGATTGTCCATTGCTGGGCACCTGGGGCTTTCCACCCTGATGACCTATACCTGGCCCATCTTCCTTGCTGTCATGTCTAACTGCCTACAGCACTGAGACTTAGCCAATGCCAGGAGGGTTCTCTTCTGTACTATACTCGAATCCCTTCCTCTTTTGAAGGCAAGGAGATGGACATTTTATTTTTTTTAAGGGATATTTTATTTATTTATTTTTATTTTTTGTTAATCCTCACCCAAGGATATTTTTCCATTGATTTTTTTTTTTTAAGAGAGAGTGGGAGAGGGAAAGACAGAAATATCGATATGAGAGAAACACATCGATTGGTTGGCTCCTGCAGGACTGACCAGGGCCTGGGTGGGGGAGGAGCCTGTAATTGAGGTACATGCCCTTGACCTTGACCTGGAATCTTATCTGGGACCCTTTGGTCCCCAGGCTGAGGCTCTATCCACTGAGCCAAACCTGCTAGGGCAGGAGATGGACATTTTAGAAGACATCAATGAGACAGCAGGATACTGCTTACCTAAGTAAGGCGGTATTAAGCAACAGTCATTCTGTCATGAGCTTTCATTGGGTCCTGCTACAGTAATAACCCCAAAGTCTCAGTTGTATGGCAGTAGAAAATTACCAGCCCTACACGGGGAAGTGCAGAACTCGAAGCAGTCACCAGGGATTTATAGCCCCGGACGCTGAGAACCAGCTGAGGGAGTTAGGCTCTGATTAATTGTTAGGATAAGCTGGATGTGTGAGAGTACCAGGCAGGAGTGATAAACTCCCATGCCGTTAGGACACAGCACAGACCCCTTTGGAATTTCTTTGTTCCCCCTTTTACTCCCTCCTGAGTGAGAAAATTTATAGTCTGGCCATCTGGCCCGGGGTCTTGGCTGGCAGGTCAAACTGACCTAACGAGCAGGATGTCTTATCAGGTAATAACAAATGTCCCAGGAAGCCCCTGGCTGATGCGTGAACCCTCTTTGTCCTCCTTACCCCCACCCCTATTTTGAGTTGTGTATAAAAAGCTGTAACTGTAACCGCTCGCTGCTGCTTCCTGCGCGTGTCCTGCCGCGGCGGCAGCCCGGATTCGAATCTGTTAATAAAGAAACTCCCTCTCCAGATTGGCAAGGGAGAGGATCTGTTTCACCAAATTCTTGGTTTGCCGTGGTTTCCTGTCTCGCGGGTACTTTCTCCTTATAACATCAGTGACTTGAGTTACCTCAGTTTTTCTTACTGGAGCTACCTATCAGCTGCAGTGGCTGTAGCTTGGCTGTGGCCATGTCTTATTCCAGGAATCAAAGTGAAAAAGCAGCCCTAGTTGCACGCAAGCTGCTCTCATCTGGGGGTCAAGAGGGGGATGGGTGAGCCAAACTGCTTTCAAAGCTTCTGCCTGTGCTGTCAGCTGTGATTACTTTACAGCAGTGTTTGGAAGTCACGTGGCCAAGCTCAACATCAAGGAAGGAAGCAAATAATTGGAAACAATATAATCTATCACCCTTCCAAAACTCACTGTAGGCATCTTGGGTAATATTATCATTGGGCTTCCGCAACCACCGAGAGAAGGGGGGAGGGGGAGAGGGAGGGAGAGGAAAGGTCGGAAATGGCCCCAAGGGCCTCAGCCCAGGCACTGCTCAACCCTAAGGGCCCTGACTCACCGACCTCTGGGTCTACAGCAGCGAGGCAGGTGATTCCCAACAGCTCGCTAGAGAGCAGCCCGGAATTCCACATCTGCATTTCTGCTGCATCCACCTCCCCAAAACAGTGGCCTCCAAAGTTTGTACCAGTGCCTCTAAGGGCAACCTAAGCCAGCACGACACAGAAATTCTGGAAAACAGAAATTCCTGGCTTGCTCCGGTCTCAATGTCTGTGTCCCCACAACGTGATGGATTCGGGGACGGGCCTTCGGGGTGATAGGGTTTAGACAGGTCAGAGGGCGGACCCACTCATGTGGGGAAAGTGCGCGTGTGAGGAGAGGAAGGCGGCACCCCCAAGTGCGCAGTGTCACCTGGCAGATGCCGCCGCAGCTCGATGTCCCTGAGACAAGAGCAGCAAACATCACTGGACGCTCTCTAGATGCCGGGGCTGCTCTCAGACCAGACGTGTCGCCTCCCCACGACAGGGACCTCTCCTGGTCGGTGGCCACATGTCACAGACGAAACGACCGCCCTGCTCTCCTTTCTGCCTGTGGGTGTGCACACGCAGTCTTTGCAAATGGAAGTCTCGGAGCTTGGCAGGCCCGTTTACTAGGCTGTCGCGTGGGCCCTGTGCAAACAGCCCCTCCCCGCGCTGCTGGACACCGACGGGGCGAGCGTTACAATCTCCGGTCTGCTCGCGAGACCTGCCTGCGGGCCGTGCCGCCCTACCGCCGCACCTCGTCGCGGACGCGCCACTAGCCCTCCCGGGCTTAGGCCTCCAGCCTCCAGCCACGCGCCACAGCCAAGCTCCAGGCGCAACCGAGAACTAAGTCCCGCCCTCGGCTTCCGGCTTAGAAGGCGGGGACTCCTCCGGAAGAGGCGGTGCGAACAGCCGTTCTCGCGCCGCTCCCCTTGTCAGTTCTAGCCAATCCGACCAACGATAGAAAATAGCAGCCAATCCTAGCGCGCGCGGCTGACGTCAGCCAATGGAAGCTCCGGACGACGCGCGGCATTTTGGAGCCCTGGCGGGCGGCGACAACGTGGCGATGGCGGGCCGGCGCGGGGCGCTCATCGTGCTGGAAGGCGTGGACCGCGCCGGGAAGAGCACGCAGAGCCGCAAGCTGGTGGCCGCGCTCTGCGCCGCCGGCCATCCCGCCGAGCTGCTACGCTTCCCGGGTGGGTGGAGCCCTCGGGCGGGCCTGGCAGGCGGTGGGGAGCTGCGGGCGGAAAAGGTCGGGCGGCGGGAGCCCGGGGGCCGGAGCACCGCGAGGAGCAGGGGGAACCCAGATCCGGGGACCGAATGTGCCCGCCGTGCTCGCCCCTCCCGGTTCTCCCCCCAATCTGCCGCGTTTGTGGTTGAGGGCGGGTTTGGTGTGGTCTCATCCAAAGGTGTCTGAGAATGAAGAAACCGAGCCTCATGCCGACCTTACCCTAATTGACCTGTGCAAAGATGGTTTACCTGGAGCTCCGTGGTTGCCGTCTGTGGCCATCAATTGGCTTTCTCACTTGTTAGTCCTGTGGTCGCTGTGTCCTGTCCGTCGGTATTGGATGCATCCGTGCTTTTATTTTTGCAGTTATATTGATCTGTAATTGATGTACAGTAACGTGCATATGTGGGAAGTGTGCGACGAGCTTCGACATAATTATACACCCGTGAAACGAAATCAAGACTGTATCTGTCGTCCCCAAAAGTTTGCTAGTGCTGTTTTGTTTTTGCTTGTTTTATTTTTTACTCTTGATAGTATTACAGTTATCTTCCATTGCCACCCCCCCCCCCCTCTCAGTCCCTCCCTCCTTCCTGGTGCTGTTTTGTAATCCATGTCTCAGATTTCTGTTTGTTTTTTAAAAATATACTATCATTATTATTATTCTTTTAAACTCATCTTTATTGATTTCAGAGAAGAAGGGAGAGGGAAAGAGAAACATCAGTGATGAGAGAATCATTGATTGGCTGCTCCTGCAGGCCCCCTACTGGGGATTGAGCCGCAACCCAGGCATGTGCCTTTGCCTGGAATCCAACAGGAAACCTTCCGTCCGCAGGCTGACGCGCTATCCACTGAGCAAACCAGCTAGGGCCAGGTTTCTGTTTTGTTTTTTGTTTTGCTGTTTGCCCTCTCAGGGGTTTTGTGGCATATTTTTTAATTTTTAAAGTAAAATATTGATCTTGAAAGTGCTTTTAAAAATATCAGTATTCAGATAACCAGGAGACAGTGTAACGCTTACAAAACAAGGAGAAGGAAATGGGGGAAATGCTATTTTGAATATTGTCCTAATCTTTAAGCCAGCCATTCTACAAATGTTAGAGATACTTCCTTTGAGGTAACTGCTCCCCAGTGTGCCTGCATACTGCTGCATTTTCTCAGGGAAGCGCCTGTAGCTTCAGGGGAAGGTCTGAACCTGTGTAGTGATGTAGTAAAATAAAACTCAAACTTAGACTTGAGTCAGGACCAGAAGTTTAGTTCAAACTATTCTAATGTAGATGGAAAGCCTCATTTTTGTGTGTTTCTCTCTTTTTTTAGAAAGATCAACTGAAATTGGCAAACTTCTGAGTTCTTATTTGGAAAAGAAGAGTGAGGTGGAGGATCACTCAGTGCACCTACTTTTCTCTGCAAACCGCTGGGAACAAGTGTAATACCATTGCCCTCCATCTCTCCCCCAATGCTTTTCTCCCTCTTGAGATTCAGGGGGGGAGTGGATAGTGATGCCAGAGGCTGTGCCTTTACAAGGTTCTTTTATTCACCAGTCCTGTGACCAGATCTAATCGCTGTGTACTCCCAAAGAGCACTGATTGATGCTTTTTCTGCCTCCTGTCCACCACCTCTTTGTAATTAATTAATTTTCTTTAGGTAGCTTTAGGTTTACAGAAAGGGTTATCAGGAAGTACTAAATTGTCCCATACCCCTGTCCCTTCCTCCTGCTCCCCCAGTTTTCTTTCTTTTTTTAGATCTATTTTTATTGAGTTTTTACAGAGAGGAAGGGAGAGGAATAGAGAGTTAGAAACATCGATGAGAGAGAAACATCGATCAGCTGCCTCCTGCACACCTCCTACTGGGATGTGCCCAAAACCAAGATACATGCCCTTGACCAGAATCGAATCTGGGACCCTTCAGTCCGCAGGCTGATGCTCTATCCACTGAGCCAAACCGGTTAGGGCCCCCCACAGTTTTCTTGATTATATATTTGTTTAACTGAAGTTCACAGTTTAGGTTGGTATCTCATCCTCTCTCCCAACCCTTTTTTGTTTTACATCTTAGTAGAGTCCTCTCAACATTTAACTGTTTACTGAGCGATATGGTGTGTGCTTTCAGAGGCTCTTGTTTCCATTTACACGTATATAGATAACACAGCATTGGAGTTGTTTCATTATAAATAAATGGGAACCTACCATACAAATAATTTTGCAGCTGCTTTCTAACTGCCTTACAAACCTTTGATATCTGAAGGAGGCCTCTCTTCTCACTCTTTCCTAGTGCTGTAGCCTGCTCTCCAGAAGGGCGTTCACAGCAGATGTTGATGGACATTCAGGGGTTTTGCATTGTCCCTCTTACAAGCAGGGACAATGCTCTACTCTCTGCTTAGCTTGCTGTCTTGCTTGGAAAGGCCTTCCCCACTATAATACCACTCTAAGGACACCAAGACCATTTTTATAATCTCACATCTGCAATTTATGGATGTAATTGTTCTGATTTTGTTTTGTCTTTGTGGTTTGTAGAAAAGTAATGTAGGCCCAAATCAAAATGAGAAATAATGCTAACTATTTCCTAAATAGTGGTCTTGTCCCTGGTGTGGAAAAGACCTGTCGGTTGTCCCTCTGTTCTGACACAACACATAGTCCCCTTTGCAGATCATTCCAGCCACTACTGTCAGATTAGTGTTCCTAAGACCTGAAAGTCCTTGGGTGATAGGTCAGGTGCTGAGTTCACAGGTGGTACCATTGTCCACCATCTCTGTGACCTTGGTGTCTTGCTCAGCCCTCAACCACAGCTTCATCATTGGCAAAACAGTGCCCCTTGTAGGTCTGGTGTGACAGTCACCTGAAGTCGGCCAGGCAGGGTGGGAGCAAGTGCTTGGTAAGCCTCAGCTGTTTTGATTTCTCCCTTGTACTTGAAGCACTTTGTGCGGAAACTGATTATTTCCTCCAGCCATTTAATCTTTCACCCTTGGTTTTGCTTCATCTGAACTGGGTTGATGGTGGTCCCTGAAAATACCTCAAAACAATGGGGGTAACACCCTCCAGATCCCTCCCTATCTCCTTTTACCAAAACCTGCCTGCCCTCTATGGCCTTAAATATCTCCATGCAGGAACGTATCCCTAGAAATAAGTGATTTCTCTTACTTCCCATGCAATTTGCTACTCTGCCTGTTTTTAAACTTATTATGAAATAATTTCAGTCAGCTGAAAAGGTTGTAAGACTAGAACCCAGAATTCCCATAAGCCTTTCACCAATCTTCACCTATGATTAATATTTGCCACATTATCATCTGCTCACTCTCTAAAAAGTTACAAACCATTTATAAAGTGCTGCATTTGTCTGATGTTTCCCCACAAGTAGACTTAGGTATGCAATTTTGGTTTTGGGTCCTCGGTGCATTGGGCAAGAGGGAGGTGAGGCATTTAGCCGTCATTTGCAGGTTCCCTGGGTCTCTGGAGGCTGCTGGCTAGGCCCTTCCGCTAAGTGACTGTCTTTCCTGTTGTAAATAGTCAGAAGGGAAGCCCGCCCGTGTGACTCAGCGGTTGAGCATCGATTCGGTTTGATTCTGGTCAGGGCACATGCTGGGGTTGCAAGCTTGATCCCCAGTAGAGGGTGTGCAAGAGGCAGCTGATCAATGATTCTTACCATTGATGTTTCTTTCCCCCTCCCTCTCTGAAATCAATAAAAATGTTAAAAAATACTTAAAAGGGGAAATACTACAAAACTATATAAACATCCCCTTCCTTAGCAAACTCTGACCCTCTGCTGTAGCATTCATGAATAATTCTGCCCGAGGCAGTCATTGTGATTTCAAAGGGCGACTTTATAATTCCATTTTTTCTATTTTTGTTAGTTGGCATTCTATGTAAGGAAGGGCTTTCCTGCCTCCCCCATCCATTCGTCATCAGTGTGGACTCAGATTCTTTAGTCAGTTGGTCACAAGCTACTCCTGTTTTTTGATGTTCAGGTTGTTCCAAATTTGGCTGGTGGGAGGCTTTTCAAGCTGGTCCATTGGTTGTGTTCCCAGGCCTTTTTTTTTTTCTTAAATATATTCTATTGATTTTTTTTACAGAGAGAAAGGAAGAGGGAGAGTTAGAAACATCGATGAGAGAGAAACATCAATCAGCTGCCTCCTGCACACACCCCCCATTGGGGATGTGCCCACAACCAAGGTATATGCCCTTGACCAGAATCGAATACGGACCCTCCAGTCCGCAGGCTGATGCTCTATCCACTGAGCCAAACCAGTCAGGGTCCAGGCCTTGTTTTTAAGAGCTTGCTTTTTGGTATAACAAGATGTTTAGGCTTCTCATGTTTTCTGCTTCAGCCTGGGAACCAGCTGTTTTTCTCTTGTGGGGAATGGTGTTTAGAAACCAACATCTGGGTGCTAGGTGTGGTCACTGCTAGTGGGGTGTCCCTTCTGGGGACAGACCTACACGTTTGTCTGCTCTGCCTCTGTATCTGTTTATCGACTTTCGTTTCCCTTACCCGTGGTTTCACTTTTCATGTTTCAGTTACCCACTGTCAACCAAGGTCTGAAAATATTAAATGGAAAATTCCAGAAATAAACAATTCAGAAATTTCAAATTGTGCACAATTCTGAGTCACAGGATGAAATCTTGAAATGTCCTCTGTCCCTCCCAGGATGTGACTCACCTCTTTGGTCCAGTATCTCCACACTGTAGATCAGCGGTTCTGAACCTGTGGGTCACGATCCCTTTGGGGGTCAAACGACCCTTTCACAGGGGTCGCCTAAGACCATTGGAAAACACATATATAATTACATAATGTTTTTGTGATTAATCACTATGCTCTAATTATGTTCAATTTGTAACAATGAAATTGGGGGTCACCACAACATGAGGAACTGTATTAAAGGGTCGCGGCATTAGGAAGGTTGAGAACCACTGCTGTAGATGCTACCTGTTCGTTAGTCAACATCAGTTTGTGTTCAAGTCACTCTTATTTTACTTAATGATGGCCCCAAAGCTCAAAAGTAGTTATGCTGGGGAAAAAAAAGAGTAGTTATGCTGGCAATTTGCATATGCCAAAAGAAAAAGTATTGGCTTCCTTTAAATGAAAGGTGAAAGTTTTTCACTCAAGGAAAGAAAAACATATGGTGAGGTATCACTACAGTAGGAACAAGTCTACTTATGAAATTGCCCAATTTATAAATTCAACTTTATTTTATATATATAAAATATATATGTGTATATGAAAAAACAGAGTATATAGGGTTTGGTACTATCTGTGGCTTCAGGCATCCCCTGGGGGTCCTAGAATGTATCTCCTGCAGATACGGGAGATGACTACACATATCTACACTGAAACTCAGTTCATGCTGACACCTGTTGCAGTCCAGCATCACAGGCTCCCCCACAGTTTTCTTGTTTATATCTTTGATTAACTTAAATTCACAGTGAAACAAGTTCCCTATTGAACCACAGACATCACTGAGAGTGATTCATTAGGGGACCTGCCCGCCCGCGGTCCACACCTCTGTAAGAGCCTGCGTAGGGGTCAAGGTGGTAGGCAGCTCTGTCCTTAGCACATGGGTACAGAGAGTGCTGTGTTCAAGTCTCTGGGGCAGGTTTTCCTGTGTGTTCATGTGGGATATGGTTATGTTCATTCAACTATACAATTTTAGGGTTTTTTTCCATCTTTGTTGATTTAATTTTCATTTTTTAATTCATAAAACTATATGGTTCTAAAAGTTAAAACCATACAAAATATGTCACTGCCCTTCCCATTTCCCATCTGTCCGACACCTGTCCTCCGCTGTGGGGAATAGTGTCCCCTCAAGTATTTATTTATTTATAAAATGAGCAAGTAGGTATGTGTCGTCCTGATAACCTTTTTTTTGTGTGTGTGATATACCTTATTGAAAAGGTAGTCAGCCATATGTACTTGTTTGTACTTTGCTTTATTAGTGACACATTAGGAGACTGGTTTATATCTCCTTATGGACGTCTTTCTCATTTTTTAAAAAAAATATTTTTATTGATTTCAGAGAGGAAAGGAAGGAGAATGAGAGAAACATCAGTGATGAGAAAATCATTGATAGGCTGCCTCCTGCACGCCCCCTACTGGGGGATCAAGCCCGCAACCCGGAATGTGCCCTTGACCGGAATCAAACCTGGGACACTTCAGTCCACAGGCTGACTCTCCATCCACTGAGCCAAACCGATTAGGGCTTTCTCATTCTTTATACAGTTGCACCTTCTCAGTTGTGCATGTGACATACTTTCTGTTTGCAGGTTAGGTAGTGTTTTTAATGGCTTGGAATCACAAATGAAGCTGTGATGAGAACTGCATCTCGCTGTTGCAAGTGTGATCTCCCATCCCTACTCTTCTGTGGGCTTATCCAGGTCACAGGTGGCAAAAATCCTTTTGTTCCCCAAAGTGCAAGCGATGCTTCTTGCTGATGTCAAACCTTTGTCTTTGCACATCTTCCTAAGCTACTGTCACCTGTGAGAATGTTTTCAGCATCATCTTCTGGCCGAGTGCACTGCTCCACTCTTGCCCACAGGCTTCCCTGCCATCTTTGTCAGTGATGTCTGTGGTTCCTTAGGGGACTTGTGTTTCACATTGGGCTTTGCTGGGAGTGCCTGTGTGGCATCTTCTAGGAGGAGATCCAGAGCTCTTTTTTTTTTTTTTTAAATCTTTCAATAAGAATAAGGTTACAAGTCACTGGCCCGTAATCCGTCAGGTTACTGAATTACTGAATTGTTATCAGGATGATTGTAACATGACGGTTCTGGGGATGTGGAGTTGGGTCCATGGCTCAGAAGCATTTTCTGTTTTTTTAGGCCATTGATTAAGGAAAGGTTGAGCCAGGGCATCACCCTCATCGTGGACAGATATGCGTTTTCTGGTGTTGCCTTTACCAATGCCAAGGAGGTGAGTGCTGCCCAGCCCGGTGGGATGCCGCTAGTGTGACTGTCTAGAGCAGGGCCATGACATCACACAGCAAGTTGTGTGGTCCTTATGTCCATCCGCTGGAATCTGGTCTTATCTAAGGGAAAGGCAAACACTGGTGTAGATGCAGCTTGTTTTCACATCACACATTTCCAGAGGTGGTCTGTCAGCAGGGCTTTCCATCCCAGCCTTGTGTCCAGACCAGATGGTGAGAGCATCTGGTGCTTTGTTTATATTTTCCTGACTTCCTGTCCCAGGTAGAATGGCAGTGACTGTACTGCCCCTTATTTCTGCTTTTTATTTAGAAAGTTTCAAATATGTACCAGCAGAGAAAATGATAAATCACCCAGTACTGTGACCACCAGACACATCATTTGCTTCATAAATGTTTCAGTATGCATCCCCCAAATACCTTTTTAAAAAAATCTTCACTAGAGGATATTTTATTGATTTTTAGAGAAAGAGGGAGAGGGGAGAGAAAGAGAAACATTGATGTGAGTAGAACATTGATTGGCTGCCTCCTAGACACCCCCTACCTGGTATTGAGCCAACAGCCTAGGCATGTGCCCTGACTGGGAATTGAACCAGCAATAGTTCTGTGCAAGGGACCATGCCCAACCAAGTGGGCCACACTGGCCAGAGCTCTATCCACTTGAATGTGCTCACAAAATTAAACCAGAAGGAGGTGCCATGGGAAATAGTAAAACATTCATGATCTAAAAAATCAAGTCACTACTGGGATCCTCACTTCTTGCTGTCTCAAGAAATGGTAGCTCATTTCCCCTCCTTTTTTATGGATTTTAAAACAACACATTAGACCCCATTCAGCTTCTTTCTCTGATCATCAGTTTCTTTGCTGCAGAGCTTCTCTTTGCATTGGTGCAAGCAGCCAGACGTGGGCCTTCCCAAACCAGACCTGGTCGTGTTTCTTCAGCTGAGGTTGGCAGAGGTTGTGGAGCGGGGCGGGTTCGGCCAAGAACGCTATGAGGATGGGGCCTTCCAGGAACGGGTACTGCAATGCTACTACCAGCTCATGGAGGACAGGACCGTAAATTGGAAGGTGAGTCACCCTAGTGCCAGAGCTGCACCCAGGAGCGTGCGCACCCTCAGGGTCCCGGTGCCAGCTTCTCAAAGTGTGGAAATTGGGTGTCTTGTAGGTGGGTTGGAGGACAGTTTGACAGGCACTAGCCCCACAGCAGCAATCCTACCTGGTGGGTCCTTTCCAGAGCTGACTGCTCAGCAGGTTCCTGTCCTCTGCTGAGCATTAGCCATGTGACCTTGTCATCCAGAACATAAAATCCCTGAGTTACTCCTCACATCACCTGCCATGCTTATTGGAAGAGTAATACTTTATCTTGCAGTCTGTGCTTAGGTCCTTGCATCAGAAGTCTGAACTTGTCCATTTTGGGGGCCAGCCCTCAGTCCACCCCCTTTCAGCTGCTGGGTCAGAGACTGCTCCCTTACGCCCCTTGTCCTGCACAGTGCCAGCTCCTGGGTGTTCCTGCACCACTTGTGGGGGGCATGCCTGTCTCCTTACTAGCTCCTGGGCAGGAGATGGCTCCTGACTCTGCTGGCCTGGCCTGGGGTGCTTGAGCCCCGACACCACCCCCATGGCCCACTCAGCCATCTCCCTGTGCTGGGGCTCTCCTTCATCTCAGCGCCCATCATCCGGTGCCCTGGCCTCAGTCCCAGGCATCAGCCTTACTCCTCCCTCCCTGCAGATGAGCTACTGTTCCTGCCAGCAGTGCCAAAGCAGATCCCACCACTGCCTTCTCTCGGGCACATCTGAGTGCCTGGGCTCTAGGGGTCAGGCGGTGCTGCAGGTGCCACCCCAGGCTCGAGAGAGCCACTTTTATCCTCTGTTGACCAGGTCCACTGCCGGTCACACGCTGCAACCATGTGACTCTGAAAGGTTAAGCTATTGACCCTGTCATCTGGCGTGTGCTTCCCCACCTCCGTCCTAGGAGCTGAGCCTGCTGCTGGGGTGGGCTGGTTTCTCTTCTCTTTCATGTGTGCTCAGGTCAATGCGGAGCCGCATGGCCTGTCGGGTGACCACGAGCCCTTCCTCCCTATGAGGGAGTAGCAACATAGAGCCTCACATGGCTTTCACATGTACTGGTGGAATGTCTCACACTGAACCCTGGATTTAAATGATTCACATAACACATTTCAACATCTGCAAGGATCAAGCCAAGAATGTAGAGTGCTAGGAATATGAATCAGAAAACTTTATTTCCCACTGGCCCACACTGGTGCTCATCTCTCCTTCCACGCTTCCAGTCATGTTTTGTTTCCCTCAGCCTGAAGAACTGCCTTTTCTTGTAGGGCAGGTCTCCTAGCATAGAATTCTCAGCTTTTGTTTATCTGAAAGTTTTTTGTCTTTTTTTAGCATTCTTTTTCAAAGTTTTTAAGCAATAAGATACTTCCAGAAAAGTTGCAGGTATAGTACAAAAACTTCCCGAGGACCATTTGAAAATTAATTGGTGGCTAACGCCCCTCACACCATCCAGTGTTGCTGTCCGGGAAGGTCTGTGTAAGAGCTGTGCTGCTGGAGCAGTGGCTGGCGAGGTGACCTTCGGGGTGTACTTGTGTGGGGTCTCAGGAGTCATTCTCATTTCTGCCTAGTCAGACCTCATATTGCATTTTTCTGAGTTCGTCTACACCCCCCAGGAGCTTTTCCAGAATTGGCTGTTCTTGGCCTAGACCAGTGATGGTGAACCTTTTGAGCTCGGCGTGTCAGCATTTTGAAAAACCCTAACTTAACTCTGGTGCCGTATCACATACAGAATTTTTTTGATATTTGCAACCATAGTAAAACAAAGACTTATATTTTTGATATTTATTTTATATATTTAAATGCCATTTAACAAAGAAAAATCAACCAAAAAAATGAGTTCGCCATCACTGGCCTAGACCTAGATCGATGGTAGGAGGACTTGAATCCCCAGTCTCCCACATCCTGGTGGAGATGTTTTCTCGTGGGCTGGCTCCCTTGGTACCAGAGGTCCTCATGCTTTCCATGAGAACACAGCATTTAATGAGTGAATTTTGTGGCCGAGGATGTGTGGGAATATAGCCTAGCACAGGCATTGCCCTTTCTCTGCCTCCTCAGCCAGACCTGAGGAGAGCTGATGTGTGGTTACCTGGGGGAGTCACGGGGAGGAGGAAGACGATCAGGAGGATGGGGTGTTTATTCTGCTTCTGGGATGCAGCAGGTATGTGGGTTAGCTTCGCCCCAAGGATACAAGCAAAGCCCTCCTGGCCCAGCTGGGGCTGAGGGTCAGAAATGTTTGAAGGACTCCAAGGGGCCTGTACTGTGCTCTTCCCAGACCCAGCCCTGTCTGAAATCCACATGTTCACCGACAAAGGTGAAGAGCATTAACCATCCTTTTTCTCCTGACATCCCATGGGAATAGGTGGTTGATGCTTCCAAAAGCATTGAAGACGTCCACAAGGAGATCCGCACACTCTCTGAGGATATCATCCAGGCCGCAGCGCAGAGGCCGCTGGGGAAGCTGTGGACATAAATGTGGAGGGACTGTCCCCTTCCCTGGGTCCTGCGAGGCCGGAGCCTTATGAAAGGCTTGATGTGCAGTGTTCACATTGCACAACATGGGGGCTGTGCACAAGTCAACAACAAGCAGAGCTACGATGAGCCTCTCGAGTGGCCGGGGCACAGGGACTTCGTGGTATGTCACTCAGCCTTCCTCTGCCCTCTTTCACCCTGAGGATGTTGATAAATCATTGCGCCTTTTATTGAAACTTAATGATAACCATATCCAAGCAGGTTCAAGATAATTGATGTGGCAATCAGTTTAAAATCTGAATTTCTTACAGGCATGAATAAAAGTTACTTTGAAAGTACGTTGTCGAAAGCCTCCTCTCCTTAGAGTCCTTCTGGGTGGGAGGGCCCTACGCTGGCCCAGTAGGGCTTCTCTGGACCATCCCCATTGGACTGGCCTCACTGGGTCTGGCTGGCTGTGTCTTGAGGTATGATGTCCCATTTCATCTAAACATAGTTAGTACCTTTTTAAAAAAAATCTATTTTTATTGATTCAGAGAAGGGAGAGGGAATCATTGACTGGCTGCCTCCTACATGCCCCCTACTGGGGATTGGACCTACAACTGGGCATGTGACCTTGACTGGACTCAAACCCGAGACCTTTCAGTCCATAGGCCTATTCTCTATCCACTGAGCAAAACCAGCTAGGGCCAGCTGGTACCTTTGTTCTTTCTGCTGTGGTCCTAAATGCCAGGAATATGATTTCATTCCGTTCTATCTTGAACTGCTCTAACGTATACAGCATGGTCTGGTAGATGTGCTGATGCCCAAAGGTGACCTGCCCCCGTCAGCAGGGCTACAGTGAGCAACTCGAACCCCATGTGAGCAGATACCAGAACTACACCCCCAGGACCGAGTGTGCAGACACCAGCCATCCTCATCTGTCGTGCCTTGTGTCCTCAAGGTGATATGGAGGGGCCAGGCAGCCTGGTTACATCCTGCCCCCATCCACGTGGGCATGAAGGGCAGCCTTATCTGTGGAACCCAGATAAGCGTGGACCCTGCCTAGTCCACCCTTCCTAGGAGAATCCACCAGGTGCTGCACAGGGATCCCCTCTGTTCAGACAGTACTGTGGGGCTCAGTGCCCTTCTGAAGCCAGGACACTGGATTCTAGGCAGAAAATAAAAGATGTGGTATTTGCTTAACCCCCGAGTTGTAAGTGGTCAACTGACAGTTCAGACCAGACTGAGGTAGAACCTACATTTGGCTGGGAGGTCCTGCACAGCAGTGGCAGCCAGACCCAAGCTACCCAAACTGCCTGGCCCTCTGTCCTGGTCCCTCCATATCACCTTGAGGACACAAGGCATGAAAGATGAGGACGGCTGGTGTTGGCACACTTGGTCCTGGGGGCGTGGTTCTTGTATCTACTCATGGGGTTCAAGTTGCTCACTGTAGCCCTGCTGATGGGAGGTCGTCCGTGGGCGTCAGCACATCCACCAGACCACACTATACACCTGTGAGGTCAGAATTCCAGGAGTCACACAGAGTCAATTGTTTTCATTAAGACAGTCCCTGGGTCCCCTACTGGGACACGCCTATCACTCACCTGCCTGGTTGACTTCTTACATAACCAGGTCCCATCTAGAATGAAAAGGAAACTGGGTTGATTTCTTGAGATCTGAACCAGTAGCTCCCCTGCCTTTGTGGACACATCAGGACCAGGCTGGCATTCACGGAGAGGTCGTGGCTGTCAGGGAGGGTTGGTGTTGGCAGTGGGCATGGGTGAGATGACCAGAGGGAGGTGGGTGGGTCCAGGCTGTGCCCTAAGCACCCAGCACAGGCTGGGATGAGGGCTGAGTGTGGACCCCTCAGCTGAAGCTGGGAAGGGCTGGAAACTGGACTAGGAACTTTCTCTGCCAAGGATCAGGATGTTGGGATGAGGTGGAGGTTTCAGTAGAGACCATCATCTCAGAGCTGTGGGGTCAGAGATGAGCAGGCTCAGAGGCCGGAGCTGAACAGAGTCCCACAGGTGGTAGGCAGTGGAGCTGGGCGAAGGTAGAAATGGGCTGACTTTCAAATCAACAAGGCCACTTAAACTTTCTTCAATAAATACAGCACTCGTTGTCAAACAGCCTGGCCAGAGTTGTGGCAGCAGGTTTAGCTGAGGGGCTGTTTGCCTCCCAGCACCCTAAAGAAGCCTTTGAGGCATTGACAGAAAAAAGGCCTCCAAAGACACCTGCATTCTCAACCCTACAACCTGTGAAGAGCACCTCTGTCTCAAGGTCCCTAAAGGCAGAGGGACCTTGAAACAGGGCCATCCTAGACTGTCCAGGAAGAGCCTCCAACAGAGAGAAGCAGGAGAGGCCGAGCCAGAGGGAGGGTGCAAAGGCATCTTCACTGAGGGTGGAGGGCAGCTTCCAGAAGCTGGACAAGGCGAGGAAACGTCCCAGGTGCCACAGGAGGAGCGTGCCCTGCTAACATCTTGTTTGACCACTGCCTCAGGACCTAAATGTCTGTTGTTTGAAGCCACTGGGCAAGATCTGTTACAGCAGATGCTAACAGAGGCCATGACTCGGGTTCTTGGGCCACACTCACCTGGGGACCAGCACAATGTTTCTTGCTTTCTTTTCTGGCATTGGTCCCCTTGCACCTAAACAGAGGATGGGTGGCAGGAAGCAGGGAGCCAAGTAGGCTAGCCACCCCCTGCATTGTCCGGCTAGGACATCTCGGGCACAGGGAAGGAACTGGCTGAGGCACCAGCAACTGCCTTCGGCCAGTAGTCTCGGCTCACCAGAGGGACAACGAACTAGGCTAACCACTCCTGCTGAAGAATGGGTTATTGTGTTTTCCTAAACCAAGTTTCCTCGTCCTCTTTGCTTTAGGACCACAGGAAGCATGTCGCAGCTAGCAGAGCCTTGTCAGGTGAGGTCCGTCTGCCTAGTATGGGGGAGATGAGCTTGCCATGAGTCCACAAATCCTCACTGAGATCCATGGACATGAGCTTAGAAAATGTTCATTCTTGTTCCATCACTACAACTCTAATGAGGAAAGGTCAAGACAGAGACAATAGACTTTGTTTTCTACTGAAACTGTTATTTGCGATGAAGAACTGCATACTACTAAGAATGGACAACACTCTCTTCAGTAATCCTTTCAAATCACTAAGACAAAGCTCCCCTTTGGCCAGGCTGTCACCCACTTCCACCGTCTGCACCACACGGGGGCTGCAGTAAGACTCCCTGGCCCAGCAGGCAGGGTGGCACATTTCCAAGATGCAGCAGAAGGAATGGAGACCGCCCAGCCTTCCTCCTTCCCTGGAGGAGGGAGAGACAAGAGCAAATTAACTTATGTTGGCGACACTCAGGGGCTGGGTGCTCTCTGCCATCAGGTGGGCCCCCGCCCGTGGTCCCAACTGCAGATGCCGAGGGAGGAGGGGCTCTGCAAGGAAGACCCCCGGGAAGAAGGCGCCACCTCCCTGAGCTCCCCAGGTGCCTGTTCGAAGGTCTCACGGAGGCTACTCTTCAGGACTCGAAGCCTGCATGGAAGCCATGCTCTCTGGGCCCAACCAGGGTTCAGGGCTGCAGGTGCTGTCAGTCAGTGCTGAGAAGGACCTGGAAATGTCTCCAAGTGACGTGATGAGCGATGGGGTGCCTATCTTGCACCATGAGCAGGGTTTCACCCTTTGGCCCCAAACCATCTGAAGCTTCGGTACCAAGAGGGCAGTTTTGTGGTGCCCTTAGCCTCTGCCTGCCAGGCTTGCCATGCTCCCATGTCCCGCATGGGCCCAAGGATCACAGACCAAGGTAGCTCCCCACTCACCCACCACCCACGGCCCACCCAGGGAAAGCCAGTGCAACAAGTAAGCAGCAGCACGTGGGCGTCTCAAAATGCTGGAACCTAAAGGTGAGGAAAGTGAGTCCACTTGGGCTCTGCTTGTAACTCTTTCCTGGCAAGTCACACGCATGGTGGTCTCTGGTTTGCACCATGCCCCACCTCTCGGCTATTTCTCTCTCCAAAGCCAAGAGATGCCAGGTGGTCACTCCTTCCTGTCTCCCACTAGGCAGCCTGGTAGAGCCATGGGAGGGCTGCAGGTGGAGGGCTTGCAGGCTTAGTCCCAGGGCCACTTCTCATTTGGTCTCCAGTCTTCTTGGACTCAGAACAGGCCCAACAGAAATGCATGTCTGTGTCGAGTAACTTCAAACAGGACTTTAATTCCAAAGAAAACCTAGAACTGAGAGCCTGAAGGAAGCAGGACGAAGGTGACGTGAACATTCAAGCCCCGCCGCTGCTCTGCTCCCTGCGATTCCTGGTTCTCTCCAGCAGCCCGAAGTGTCTGGGCCGAGCAGTCCCATTCCTACAGTGAGGCCTTGAGCATAATGCAGTCCCCCGTCGAGGGCAGAGGCGGCCAGGACATGGGCGGTGGGCAGGTGGGCAGGATGGATGAATGCGGTGGCACCAAGCGCCCTGAGGCCAAGCTGGGCTCTCAAAGGCACCCCAGCAAGGGCCAGTCGAGATATTCCCCGACTTCAGGATTTTCAAAGGGACAAGATTTCGAAGTCCTCATCTTCTGAGTCAAAGAATCTTTCCAGTCGCTCTACATCAGAAGAATCTAGAAGAAATAAGACAAAACCCCATCAGACACCTGCATGGGTTACTCTGAATGTGGGGATGAGACAAGTAGCTAGGTGTGCATCAACCACACCTGCTGGCTTGCTTGTGCTGGAGCTAGCCCTGGCCCTGTGGCCAACAGGCAAGGGTGCTTGCTCAGGGTGGTAGGCGGCAGGAGGACATCAGGACTCTTGCCAGCAGAGGTGCAGCCTTCAGGTCTGAGTTGGCCAGGGGCCTCACTGGCAGGGATGGAAGCAGGAAAGAGATGCCAGAAACTTACCAAGAGGAGGAGCAGACACATCGCTCACCAGAGCCTAGGGGCACATGACGGGGCTGAGGGCGAGGGCCACCAGTCCCAAGAGGAGTGCCAACCCTATACCATCTGGGACAGACGGGGCACCTGTCCTGAGTCTCAATGCCAGCACCCTGACCCCACTGTGGTTTCTGTCAGGCAGCAGGCTCCATCCTCCTCCTCAGTGATCTTCACAGAGACAGGGGACAGCTGGCTCCATCCTCCTCCTCAATGATCTTCACGGAATGGGACAGCTGGCTCCATCATCATCCTCAATGATCTTCACAGAAATGGGACAGTGGGCTCCATCATCTTTGTCCTCAGTGACTTTCAATACACAGTTCCACAGGCTCATCATGGTCCTCACATTGGTCTTCCCGGGTACAGATGGAGGTGTGAACTGGATGTGCTCACAGCCTCAATGCCAAGTCTCCGTTTTCTGTGTGCCATATGCTCAGTACACTTGGAGGGAGTTGAGGGTCTGTTCGAGGGAGAAGGCCCCGGGGCACAGAATTATGGAGTAGTGGGATGCAAAGCCTGCCAGAGCAGGACTGACTCACACAGTGGATTGCATGGAGAGCTCATGACATTACAAAAAGCCCAGCATATTTTGGATCGTACAGAACCCAGAACCTGTGAGGAACACTCCCAGATCCATGTGCACAGGGCTATATGACTGCACGTGGGGTGAAGATGAGAGTCAGACTGCTGCTGCTACACTCAGGGCGAGAGGAGGGGGATACTCAGCAGTGTCCCTGATCCCTTGTTGCACATATAAATCACCAACTGACTGCATCTGGGGTTCATACAAATCTTTTTTTAATTAAATCTTTATTGTTCAAATTATTACAGTTGTTCCTCTTTTTTCCCCCCATAGCTCCCCTCCACCCGGTTCCCACCCCACCCTCTGCCCTTACCCACCCCCTCTACTGTTCATACAAATCTTATTGATTTTTTTAAAAGATAGATTGATTGATTTGTTGTTCCACTTATTTATGCATTCATTGGTTGATTCTTATATGTGCCCTGACTGGGGAGGATCAAACTCGCAACCATGAACAACGATGCTCTAACCAACTGAACTGCCTGGCCAGGGCCCACACAAATCTTGAAGGTCAAAAGTAATGGGATTTGGGGAAAAGCTAGGAAGGGAAGACAGAAGCATCACACAGAACACACCTGAGCAACAAAATAGGCAGCACCCACTTCCACCTGAGATGTGGCCCTGCGGTCTCGGACTCACCTAAGGACAGGTTCAGGACATCAGGGCAGGCCAGGTGGGAAGGCTGCTGCTCCACCAGCTCAAACATGGGCAGGGCACCTCCAAGCAGTGACAGCTGTTAGCAAGACACAGCCATTAGAGGCAGCCTACAGGGGCACAGTATCTCCCCAATCACTACTGTGATCAGGGAAACACTGACAAGAGCAGACTGAGGCTCTTAACCCTGGATTGAGATGGGAATCCAACAAGGTGCTTGCCTACCCATCCTATGGAAACAGCCCTGGAGACAAAAACCGTATCTCCCACCACCCTGTCAGCACGAGGCTGAGAACTAGAAACTCCATTCTAAAGTTCCTGAACAATCTTAAGTCCCCACATCCTCTAATCACAATGAGACGATGCCAGAAGCAGCAACCATACAAGGGCCACAGGACGTTTCACAGTGGTGCCCATGTGGAGGAACGAGTGGGGAAGCAGGTGCCGAGCCAGAGACCCATCCACTCAGATAGCAGAGTTGCTACCAATCCCCTTTAAAAATGTATGCCCTAACCGGTTTGGCTCAGTGGATAGAACGTCGGCTTGCGGACTGAAAGGTCCCAGGTTCGATTCTGGACAAGGGCATGTACCTTGGTTGCGGGCACATCCCCAGTAGGAGGTGTGCAGGAGGCAGCTGATCGATGTTTCTAACTCTCTATCCCTCTCTCTTCCTCTCTGTAAGAAATCAATAAAATATATTTAAAAAAAAAATAAAAATGTACACACACACACGTTTATTTATTTCAGAGAGGAAGGGAGAGGGAGAGAAATATCAATGATGAGAGAAAATCATTGATCAGCTGCCTCCTGCACGCCCCCACTGGGGACTGAGTCCAAAACCCAGGCATGTATCCTGACCAGGAATTAAACTGTGACCTCCTAGTTCACAGGATGACGCTTAACCACTGAGCCACACCCGCCATGCGCTACCAACCTTTTTTACTTGCTGGCACCAGTCATTAAAGTCATCCTCAGTCTTACAGAAAAAACCCTGAAAGGAAAAACAGTGGTAAGCAGAAAGCACCACAAGTGGGCACCATGTTGAACTTGGCCACAGAGTGACCTAAGAGGCCAGATTTCCATTCCCAGTGCCACTGCAGGGACCTTGGGGCACCTCCCACCATCCTCATTTCTCCAGCCTCTGCCCCTCTCCATAGTCTCCGTCCTCGGCTCGACCCTTTGCCCTCTGCCCTGACTGTCCCAGATCATGGTGTTTTTTAAGGCCTTAGAATGAAGCAGGTATAATTACATGGCAGAGCACACAGGTCTCTTCCCCTGTGCCCCTGAACAGGGGCTAGGTTGGTGGGTTTGAGACTTGGCCTCAACCTGCATCTCCTAAGTAGCTCAGCAGCAAAGGCCATGCAGGACCCAAGTGCCCATAAGCTCCCACATTCACAGGGGACAATGGGATAGAGTGGGGAACATACCACAGCAATGGACGGGTCTAGCTCCCCGATGCTCATCCTGCTCGGGGGGTGCTGGCAGTGGAAACTTTCATCTGGGATCAAGAAGCTGTCAGTAAACTCCACAGCTGGCTGTGTCGTGTGGGGGTCCAAGTAGATGAGCTCCTCACCTGGGGAAGACGACATGAAAGTCAGCAGAGGGGGTGTCAACGGGGGTCTTATTTCAGACCTGCCACACCACAACCGTCACCTCGACAAGCCAGGTTGGGAAAGACAGCAGACAGATGGGGTGGGGACATGCTGCTTTTCTACTGGTGGCCCTGGGTCAAGCCACCTCTAGGTGTGGGGGGCCAGCATTGTTCCACAGGGCTGCCCTGAAGATCACTCCCCCTCATCTTCCGGCCAACTGGGGCATCACACGGGACTCCCCACTCACCCACATAGCCGATGAAGTAGTGGGCACTGTTGGGCTTCCCTCCAATCACTCCCAGGGATTGAGGCATCATGAAACAGCCCTGCAGGAGGGAGGAAAGGTAGACTGCTGAGCAGGTGCAAGCAGGAGGCCTGCACCCCTGAACAAGAGGCCCAAGGAGAATGAACCCCCAAGAGCTTAGGAAACAGTTGAAGAAACACGTGCTGTGGGGCTCAGGGGCTCTGTGCAGGGGATGGGCTTGAGGAAGGTGGACGTGCGGGCCGTGGGAGGAGGGTAGGCAAGAGTCAGCGGGTGTCAAAAAGGGCACACAGACACGTAGAGGAGGCCTGCATACCAAGGCTGGGTGGAGACAGGAGGCCACTGGAACCACCTAGTCAGCAGGAGGAGCAAGGCTAGGGAAGAGCGCAGGGGCCAGTGGGAAGGGCAGCCAGGACTGCCCAGGTAGAGGCCAGGAGTCCACAGGGTGGTCAGAGGGCTGGAGGATGGGGCCAAGATGGTGACACGGAAGGGTTTTAATGCAAAACAGTATTTCAATTCTCCCACTGGCCAGTGAGAGGACAGACTCAGCACAGACCCACCTTCAGTGTCTCCACGTAGGCCTCATTGATGTCCGTGAGCCCCAGGCGCAGGGGGATGAGAAGCACCAGGGGTCGCCACAAGGATGGCCTGTTGGTGACCTCGGCTCCCGCAGGGAGTCCATTACAGTGCCCTTCAGAGTCTGCAGGAAACGCAGTGGCCTCCGCACATGGAAGGCTGCTCCTGCATAATCTTCCTGAAAAATGGAGATGTGCTCTTACGGGCTAAGTAGGTACAACTTCACTCAAAAGAAACAGGTACATAAATGGTATATGAAACACAACTCAAACTTGAGAAATAAAGCGTAAGACCAACCCTGCTGCACACAGAGAAAAAAGAACCAAACATTTTCTATGTGTTCAATTAAACATTTTTATTGTGAAATAAAGCATGCACAGAAAATAGTGCAGGAACACGTGTGTGCACCTTTGAGAGCCACCCTTAAACAGGCACCATGTAGCCACCAGCCTGGCCAATGGAGCACTGACCAAGTCCCCAAACACCTGTGACCCCACCCCCAGCAAGAACACCAAGGAACTGCTCTCCTTTTAAATGTTTAGGCAACTTTTAAGTGCACTGGGCGATTTTCAACATGAACTAGGGCAGTGGTCGGCAAACCACGGCTCGCGAGCCACATGCGGCTCTTTGGCCCCTTGGGTGTGGCTCTTCCACAAAACACCGACTTCTGCACATGGGCCACGAAGTTTCAATTGCACTGTACGTGCGCGCCCGCACGTGGTATTTTGTGGAAGACCCGCATGTGGCTCACGAGCCGCGGTTTGCCAACCAACAGAACTAGGGGGTTTGGTGTCAAGAAGAGACAGAAACTCCAGCCTGCAGGCACAGAGCTCCAATTTTTGGAATTTCCTAGCCAGTTTGGCTCAGCAGATAGAGCACTGGCCCACAGACTGAAGGGTCCTGGTTTCGATTCCTGGTCAAAGACATGTACCTCAGTTGTAGGCTCAAACCCCAACACCCTGTCACGCTGCGGGAGGCAATCAATTGACGTGTCTCTCTAACATTGATGTTTCTCTCTGTCTCTCCTGCTCCCTTCCACTCTCTAAGAAGTCAATGAAAATATATCGAGTATTAACAACAAAAAGAAACAGACACTCCAGTGGCCTTGAGCACACCCAGCACTCAGTCTAGTTTTTAAATATCTTTCCTGCTGAAAGGAACCAGGATCTGGTTAATGCCAGAAAGGGGATGCTGAACAATGAAAATGACAGGAACCAACAGAAGACAGAACCACCTGCACGGATGCCCACCAGCCAAATCTGGGACAATGACTAATATCCAAAATGGACAACACATTGAATTAAAAAACAATCCATGAATGTACTGACCCTAAAAAAGTTTTTCAAATGTAAATAAGGAGATGGTGGAGGAAAGAAAAGAGGGCTCTTCACAAGAATGCCAACCAACTTGGGAGGAAGGGTTGCCTTAGAGAGATCCCCATGCAGACACCATGAATTATTCCTCAAACCACCCATTAGTCACAGGGAAAGAGATTGCCCTCACCAGGTGACCCAGGAAGCATCACTGACCAGGAGCAACCTCCAGCTGTGATGCTGGGACACAGCCATCAGGTAGTGCTCTTGGTCTAGATCAATGGTGGGCAACCCCTGGCACGCGTGCCAAACATGGCACACCAGTAACTTTTGCTGGCACGCGAAACCCTCTCTTATAATCTTCCATTTACAACTTTTTTCTTAATATTGACTTTTTTATTTTTCAGATAAATTCAGTGTAGGTGCATCTTAGATAAATAATTTTACATAACAAGTTATCTTAAAGACCATAGACATGGATTGATGAGAGAGGGGAAGAGCAATTTCAATAGTGTCGAAAACGAACTATTGAGGACTTGGAATGCCATTCCAGAAAATTTTTTGTTTAAAAAACTTTGCAACAGCGTTACTCTCCATGTTTTCATCCACATACGCTTGTGAATCTTTGTTCTCAGTGATGAATTTTGTTAAGTCTCATAATAGGAGTAGCCTGACAGATGAAAGTAGTAGCTCGTGCATATCTCTGAAGGTCACGAAATATAAACCTGATGTAAAATCTGTCATCAGTGATGCAGCAGCAAAAGTCCCACTGATAATATCAGAGTCATAAAGTTTTCTGTCGGACTATCAGTGTACATGTATACATTAAAAAATAAATGTATTTTTCATCATCATATACTGTGTTTTTGTCGCTCAAATGAAATTTATTATTTCTTCAAGGTTCTTCACATATGTACACCTTAAGAGATATCAAGTAGGCATAACATGTTCTCAAAAAATTAGGGTTAGCACGCAGAATTTTAAGTCAGAGATTTTGCTGGTTTTGGCACGCACTCACAAAAAGGTTGCCCATCCCTGGTAGATGTTTAGTCCAAATGTAACAGTGAGAAAACAATAGATGGAGTGAGGGACATTCTACTGAGCTGACCTGGGTTCTTCAAAAACATCAATGCTGTGAAGAACCAGGAAAAACCAAAAAAGAGGACTTTCTGGATTAAAGGAAAATGAAACGGCCTGGCTCCTGGATCACAGGTTCCAGAGGGTGACAGTGGGGCCAGCAGTTGGGAAGCGGCAGCTCATCTGTGAAGTACCTACTAGCAGAGGGCTGGAATCTCAAAGTGAATGGTTGGAAAAAGACTGGGAGTGCGATTTTATCTTCTTTATCTCTGGCTAATCTTTCTGTGATACTGTGATTTATAAGAAATATATACTAGGTCTACATCTTACTGCAGGAAAAGAGCTCTGACCTGAGGAATTTCCTAAGTGACTAGAACTAAAGGTGTTTTGTTATGTTAACAAGACTTGTGAAGTTCCAAGGGTGGGGGCTGCCACAGGAACCAACCCAGATTAAAGGCTGAACTTTCCAGAGGAGCCAAGGGAGCTCCATCAGCAATGGGCAGACTTCATCCATCTCATCTGTGTAATGCAGCCTCCATAAATCCCAGGACGGGGTTCAGAGAGGTTCTGGGTTGGTGGACCGGTAGAGATGGTGGGAGTGGCACCTGGAGAGGGCAGGGAAGCTCCTCCATCTTGCTGTTCTTGATTCATATCCTTTAGAATAAACTCGTGATCTGTAACATCTTGAGTTTTGTGAGCTGCTGCAACAAATAATCCAACCCGAGGGGGTGGTGGGAACCTCCAATCTATAGCATTGGTCAGAAGCACAGGTGACACCTGGACTTGATATTGGCATCTGAAGTGAGGGAGGAGGGCGGACAGGATGCAATCTTGTAGGACTGAGGCCTTAACTCATGGGGTCTGACACCATCTCCAGGTAGATGGTGTCAGAACTGGGATGAATTGTAGGACACCCAGTTGGTATCAAATTGCTTGGTGGGTAGGTGAAAACCCACACAGCAGAACCAGTGTATCTTACCTTCTAATTTCTAAGCAGAGATCTCCTGATTTCTTCCCCTCCCCCTTGCAGTCGTTGTCTGGTGATCTGCATGTTTTTGAAAGGGCCAGTTCAGGAAGTTATTAGTTCTATCATTTCTCCCTTAAAATCATCAATCTCTGTATTTGGTGTCATCATACCACTCTTTGGGGGTTTCTTCTGACAGTTTTGTTCTTTTCCAACTTCATTTTCACTTTTTACTCTCTGATCACCAGTATGAAGGTGCAGAATTCCGTAAAAGTCAAATTCTGCTATGTAGTCTGTTAACTTGACTTCCTTTGACCCAAAAGCTAAGACAGAGGTTTAAACTTCGAGGTAGCAGAGTTCTGTCTTTTTTCTTATTTATTCTGCATTAGTTTATACAAACGTTTAAAAGAGGTACACTCTGCCAAAGAACCTAGTCTTTGGCACACATCTATTATACTCTGTGTTATGCTGGTTTTTTGTAACTTAGTTTTAACTTATTTGACCTGTCATGGTCTCTTTGTTGACGTAAGTTTTGCTTCCCTGCGTTCGAGACTATACTTTGTGATGAGAACATTCTCTTGTTGACTTGATTTCTATTACCAGAACACCAGAAACATGAATTGGCTCAGGATGGGGCAGGACCTGTCACAGGTGCACCCTGGGACTCGAGAGCCTGCCTGTGGCCTGTTACGTCACAAGTGTCCTGTTAATAAATGGGTTTTCCTTTGTCCCAGCAACCCATTTGTAATTTTCTAGAGCTCTCATAACATTTTTTAAAGCTTTTTATGTCCTGTTTTTTGTCTTTTGATCAATGACAACTACTAAACAATATATTTGCCTTCCCGACCTCCTGAACCCAGGTCTTTCAGAATTCTGAACATTTTCTGGTATTTGGTGGCAGGAAGATGAGGCTGTAGTACCAGTGAACAGCCTTTCTTCTCAGTATTATTATTATTATTATTATTATTATTATTATTTGGATGCTTATAAAAGTTTCTCTTCATTTTTGCAATTTGGAAATGTCACCAGACACATGCATATTTTATACATTCTTGATTTTAAAAATTTAAGGTTAACTCTAAAGGCTCAACTCTTTCTTTAAAAATATGTATTGATGTTTAGAGAGAAGAAGGGAGAGGGATAGAGAAATAGAAACATCGATGAGAGAGGAATATCATCAACTGGCTGCCTCCTGCACACCCCTTACAAGGGATCAAGCCTGCAACCCGGGCAATAGCCATGACAGGGAATCAAACCAGCAACTTCTTGATTCCTGGGTCAACACTCAACTGCTGAGCCACACCAGCCAGGCTAAAGGCTCAACTCTTCTTCCAGCTCCAATTCCTTTATTCTCACCCTGTCCTTCTCTCCTGCCATTCCAACCCACACGATTATTTCTATTTTGCTCTATTTCTACTTCTGCCATCGGATTATTTGCCCCACAGCTTTTCTGATTATTCTTGTATTCATCGGTTTTCATCCATGTCACCTGTACTTACTGCCAGATTATCTTTTCCAATCTATTTCTCCCTCGGTTCCATGACTTCCCACAGTCCACTGTGCTTACAAAGGTGTGACTCTTATCAACATTAAACACGGTCAGGGCCTGTTCTGGACGTCCTAGCGGGCCCTTAGGGGGTGGGTGGGTGGATGGGCAGGGAAATCTAAGGAATGAAGTGTCCCCTAACCTGGCACATTTCCCATAAAATCTGAGCAGGAACGTTGTAAGCAACCTCTATCACCGGAAAGGGACTTATGAGATTTCTGACATCAACAGGCTTTTCTTAGAAACTGGGCACTGTTTCTCCACTTTCTGCTTTGCTGAACCCAAGCCTCCCTCCCCAGCCTGCTGCCCTAGGTAACTCAGCAGCACACCAGGAAAGCAGCTGACCTGTCTTCATGAAGCCTAGGCTCTCAAAGCTCAAAGGAATCAGGATGAGCCATTTAGAATCACATCACCTCCCCTCACTCCTCACCCCACACCTCACTACACTGTGTTCAGTCCCAGTGTTGTTGTTGGTTGTGTTCTGGTGCTCTTCTTCCTAAATATGGGCACACCTCCTCCACTTGTTCCTGTGATGTGCACCCATAACTCCTGATCCGAGGAAGGGAAGGACGATGCAGTGAGACTAGGCCCTGATCTTGGCCAGGTGGCCACACACATCCCACTTGAGAGCCTGTTAACAATGCAGGTCAGACCATCCTCAGAACCAGATCCACAAGCTCCTGGGATAAGCCCGGGTTCACGTCTCATCTCAGTTCCAGCTTGGCTGCTCTGAATGACCAAGACTCCCAGAAGAGACTGGAGAGGGCCCTCACCAGCATCACCCCCACTCAAGATAGATGGAGGTTCTGGAAAGCCACTTGCCCCCTATCTCTTCCTGGCCACTGCCCTGGAGCAACCAGTCTGTAGTCTGAAGCCAGGGGTTGGACCAGTGACTGGGCTAGACCCTGAGGAGGGTAAAGAACAATCCCCCCAAAAAGAAATTAAGGTGTAACGAAGAACTGAGCAGCCAGACAGTAAGAATTATAACTGGGCACTGTTTCTCCACTTTCTGCTTTGCTGAAAAAATGCTTAAGATCCTATGTATTTTCTTTTGGAAAAACAAAAAACAAAAAAACCCACACTGGAACCAACTATGTTTACATGTCAACATGAGCTATTTCTGAAAGGTAAAATCAAGTGATTTTCCCCCTTCTTTGCACATTTCCTAAGTTTTCTATGTACCATAAAAATTTCAGGAAATGGAATATGGAGAAAAGGCAAGAGGAAGAACTATACACCCTTCTGCTGTGGTTCCAAGTTAATCCCCTCTCAGAGGAACAGAACTGTTAAGGGATGAGGTATCTACCAGAGGGTTCAGAGCTGCAGAAACCAGTGTTACTTTTTTTAAAAGAATATATTTTATTGATTTTAGAGAGGAAGGGAGAAGGAAGGAGAGAGAGAGAAACATCAATGATGAGAGAGAATCATTGATTGGCTGCCTCCTGCACGCTCCCCACTGGGAATCAAGCCTGCAACCCAGGCATGTGCCCTTGGCTGGAATCGAACCTGGGACCCTTCAGTCCCCAGGCCGATGCTCTATCCGTTGAACCAAACCAGCTAGGGCCCAGTGTTGCTTTTTACTAATAAGTCACATCCCCGGCTTCCCAATCCTATGTTGACAGTGTCCCCGAATGGACCCACTGCCTGGCGGGGAAGCAATACCCCTGTGAGCCGACAGGGACACTTGTGGCCATGCTTTAGACCGGCAGTCATGTGTACAAGACCTGCTTCTAAACATCCACGTCGACCTGCAAATCTGCACACTTGCAAGGATGTAGCTCAAAGTGCTCTCTCTTCCATAAAATTGGATTCAAGGCAACAATCTACATGTGGAACTTCAATAAAATTGGGGTTGAGGCTGCTTTGGGAAATTCATTGGGGAATCAGTGCTGCTGAGTAAAAACTTAAGTAGGCACTAAATAAAACAGCTCTATCAGCTTGGGTGCATAATAAAATGTAAACCGCGAAGTCAAAACTCGCTCATGACAGGCTATTTGCCAAACTGAGACCTCATTCTACTCTAGACCAAACTTGTGCGTGCTCAATTCCGGAGGATCCTTCCAGAAAGGGGCAGAGCTATGTCTCTGCTTTGTGTTACATCTCGGCCTGAGAGGGTGGGGTTAGAAAATCAGTTGTTCCTGCCTTCCTTGGCAGTGCATTATGCACATGAACACCTGCACAAATGCAGCTCAACCCAGCACGCCTCAATGGCACAAAAACCATGGGGTTCCTAAGTAACCCAGCTCTGGAGAGAATCCAGACCCTACCCCTTAGCCTGGTCTTCTCTGTATGGAAACCTGTGGTCCCCGGCCTCTGTTTAGGGTGTCCATCTGCTGTGCAGGGCTCATAGTCACTGCCCTCAGGCGAGGCCCGTGAGCCCGGGAGGAATAAGTGCTCAGCTGCTGCTCCCCGAGTCCCGTCAGTCCCAACCCTGCTTTGTTGTCACTTACTGATGTCCTCCATCACCACCGTGTTGTCCATTGCTATGTGGACAGCCAGGGCGCTCCATGTGTCGAAGATAGCAAGTTTCCTATCAGAAAGGGGGAGGACACGCCAATAAGCTTTCACAATTCAAAGATGGTTCAGCCCTGCAGGATACCAAGGGAACAGCGTTTCTCACAGGAGAAAAACCAAGGCTCAGAGATGTCAGTGCCACAGGTGGGAATAAAGCTGAAGCTGGAACCTGTTTCTTCCTCCCAGGATCCAGTGCTCCCTCCATGACCCCCAGCTGCCCTTTGCACAGAGGAAGTTCCTGCACAGGAGCCTCTTGGTGATGTCATGTCCTGGCCTAGTTGGCATGTGGAGGTGGGAACCAGATCATGAGCCAGGAGTCAGATACCACAGGCTTTGCCAGCCCCACTTCACTCTGCTCCCTTCAATTCCACCCCAGATGTGCTGAGCTGAGATTCCCGGTTGTAAAAGACTGAGGAGTGGTGGCCACAGGATTCTGGCTCTGGAAGAAAGGCACAATGCCACCAGAAGTATATGGGGGTGTGGAGGCATCTGACTTACTCTCAAGTGCAGTGGAGGTGGGCTCCCATGTGAGAGGACCTAATGGGTCTGGGGACACGAATGGAGGGTTGGGGCACTGGGCTGTCCACACGGAGCCCCTCTTGGGGGAAAGGCCAGATAGGATTCCAACAGAGCACCTGCAGTGCTGCACCAGCCACCTCGCTCCTGTGCTGAGGGCCAGGAGCTGTGCTGAGGATGCCATGACATGTGACAGACAAAGCCCCTAGAGAGGCTGACACGGGGGGAGGGAGCAGCAAGAAATACGTAATCCTATGAGGTAGTAAGTGCCCTAAAGAACAAAGCAGGGGCAGGAGGGGCATAACCAGTGTAGTGCAGGAAGGCCCTGATGCAAAGGGCACAGCACATGCAAAGAGCCTGAGGTGATGTGTCCCTCTGAGAAGCAAAAGGTGCCATGTGCCAGGGAGGAGCACAGGGCAGCCAGGCCTGCACCTGCAGCCTTCCTGCATTCACTGGGAAGCCCGGGGTGTGCTGAGCAGAAGAGGGATGGGTGGCTGACTTATAAATGTGAAGATGACTTCTGCTGTTATTTGAAAAGAGACTCCAGAATGGCAAAGAGAAGACAGACTAACAAGGAGGCAAGAGCCGGGGCTTGGACCCAGAGTGAGGACAGTGAAGCGAGACACACTGGTCAGTTAGGACACACTGGATGGGTGTCTTGAGAAAGAAGAGCCAAGTATAATCCCAGTGTTTGGCCTGAGTGCCAGGAAGGAGGGGCTGCCCTCAGTGAAGGAGAAGCAGGCAAGGTAGGGGAAGGTTCAGCTTAGGGTTCAACATGCCACTTGGAGATCTACGATGCTGAGTGAAAATCCTGATAGGACAGATTAGCACTGGGGGATGTGACTCTGGGAGTTGAGTATGAGCAGACAACAGCTAAAGCTGGGCATGGACAGTACAGAGAAGCAGCCACAGTCCTGAGACAAGGCCCGCAGGGCTTACAGGTGGGGAGGGCCAGCAACAGATTCTGAGGCGGCAGAGGAACAGAAGGACCAGAGAAAATGGCTCTGTGGCCTGGATTTCCAAAGACAGCAAGTGCCTGAGCCAAGGGTTGCTTGCTGATGGCTGAGTAGGAGCAGAAACTCAGCCTTCAGACATGACAGGTTGATGGTGACCTCAACTGGGGTGTTTCAAGGCAGCAGTGGGGAGGAAAGTGTCAGTGAGTAGTACAAGACAGGAAGAGCTCACACAGACCACGCAGGCCAACCATGCAAACAAACTACACTTTCAAGGCATGCAGCACTGGGCCCGGGACTTTAAAGGACATGTGGGAGGGCTAAGTAATCCAGGGGCCTGGATAAGGAGATGGAGAGACAGTATCAGGCTTAGGGACCAGCTGGAAGTGGAAATGTAAGAGAAGAAAGTGTCCTGGAGGATCCCAAGAAACCTGCCGAGGACAGCTGGGTTGAGACGGCAGTCATCCACCACGTGGAGGGAAGAGAAGGGCAATTCCAGGAAGTCACATGGGGGCGCCTGTGGGAGCCTCCCATGGGGGTAGGGAGCAGAGGGGCAGACAGCGAGGCCAAGGCTGGAAACAGGTTTCAGAGAAGGGGGGAGACAGTCAGAACAGAGGCAGAGCCCCACAGAGCCTGTATGGAGGGCCGCCTTCTCACCACAGTGTTGTCATTCCCGATCAGTTCCAACTTCCCTGACCATCAGACCACTGTGATGGATGGATCCACCACTAGACACACAAAAAGGCCCACACTAATGGGTGCAACCTGGATGAAGGTATTCATTCCATTAGAAAACAAAATTCCAATTCAAGACCACGTGGATGGTCACCTCTGAGGACCCTCCTTAAGGCTTTGAAGAGTAAGAGACCCCTTATGTCCTTTAGCAACAGGCCTCAGGAGAGTCTGAACACCCCAGGTACATCTATGCATGCCATGTTCCCCAAAGATATGGGAGGGATGGAGCTTGGTACATACTTGAGAACCTGGGCGACTGTGTTGGGCCCGTACCACTGGCCAATAGACTTGCCCTCGCCAACTCCCATTTGCGCTGCAGGAAACAGATCTGATTAGTGACACACACGTATCAACCATCAATATCCCTTCCCCCCCCCCCCCCCCCTTAGAAGAGGCTGGTCCTGGAGGCATGTGGCTGAGGAACACTTTACAGGAAGCCTGGACAGGCACACCCAAACCTGCCTCCAGCATGAGCTGACGGACACCAGGGCGCTTCATCCAAAACGGATAAACGCTGTCTCAAGGTTTGTCCTTCACTATGAGCCAGGATTCCAGTCCTTCAATGAGGAGTAGGATTAAGAAGTGAAATGACCCACTGAATTCAGAGCTGTATTTTTACTTCCTTCTACACTGAGAACATGATGCTCAGAAGTTGGACTTACTCAAAACACAGGAGCATTCAGACTCCCTCACTGAATCTAATTTTCAGAGATGCTGTGACGAGCAGCCTAGCCCAGGAGCCCACAGTGGTGACAAGCCTCATGCCATACACATCACAATACAACAAAGCTCTTGAGAACCCCGAGACTCACTGCTTAGCTAAACAGCCAAGACATGGGCACCCTGCTCCCACCCACCTATCTGGTGGATAGAGTAGTAACTGTCTTTCCTGTCGATGAATGCGTTGAGGACGTGGAAGTAGCTGTCCGGCTGCCTCTTCCGCTGTGTCCACCTCCAATCTAGTGGAGACAGGTGCAGAAGTGCAGTTTTACCAAATGTGAGAAAGAAGCCTTTACTTTATGCAACAGTGAAGACACAGATGGTATCCAAACTGCTTTGAACTGTGATCAAGTTAAAAGCCCTTTCCAAGATTCCAAAAATGCCAACCCATCAACACAAATCCATACAGAAAACAATGGTTTCAGGGGTTTAAAGAGAATTTCTGAAGACAAACATTTATCAGCATTCTTTAAAGTCACTTTTAAAAAATCAATGAAAGCCAGTGGATCATTACTGAAGAAGCCCCTGAATCCTCATCTGTGTTTACACAACTGCACCCATAGTCCTTGCTTCCTGAGAACATCACTGTCCCCAGCGTGACTCACCTCGGCCTAAGTGCCGGCACAGCAGGGCCTGGGCGAAGATCATCTGTCCACAGCGGAGCATGCAGCCCCAGCCCGTGTCCGAGGTGGGGCCGGTCCCCCCTGTGGTGGCGCAGAGAGAGCAGACTCCAGTCAGGTCACTCTACACTGCAGGTGTCAGCACCATCTCGGCAACACACAACCTAGAAGGTGGTCATGCCGAGGACCCACTGCTGAGGAGTGAAATGTCCTAACAACCCTCTCAAAGGGGCAAAATATGTGAAAAGTCACAGAGGACAAATGTCTGGAAAACATGGAGACACTGTGCCCATGAGTCATCAGTACCCAGACAGTAGACAGCGGAATAGGAAGGTGGTCGGTGCTGGGAGGGGACAGGTTTCAGAGTCAGCCCTGAAGATGCGTGTGCCTTGGGCCCATCCACGTCCCGTCTGTGCAGATTCTGGTGCGCAGATTCTGACATTGGGCATGTGGTATCACGTACAGTGAGACAGACCTGGACATACAGGAAATGCCCTGGTGTCCTAACCATCAGCAAGACCATGTGGGCTGCAGTCTCACCTCTGAGCCTCATGAACCCTGCCCAGGCACACAGGGACAAAGCCCACCTCTTGGTGCGACCAGAGAAGGTACTCAGCATGGTACCTGTCACTCCCCACTCCACCTCCCATACCAACAAGCTATGTCCAAGGGGCAAAGGGAGGAAACACCACACTGGCCTTTAGAACCTGGACAGTCCACCTCCTCCTCAATGACTGTGTCAAACAGCACAAGGCTCCTCTCTAGCCTGTCCTCTTTCCCTGTGTTCAGACATCTGATCTGCAGAACAGCACTCTCCATACAGCATGCCTCAATTGGCAAGTGGGCAACTGCGCCTCCTGCAACCAGGGCTGAGCAAAACAGCCTCAGAGCAGGTGTGCAACCAGAACAGAGTGCACCTGACAAATCACATCATTCAGTATTAACCTATGGGGACAATGGTTTCATTTCCCCACATTTCAGTGTCCCAATGTCAAGCATTGTGGCTATTTTACGCCCACCTCACTTCTGAAGAACAGAAGAAACCACCTCTTGGAGAGGAACCAAATCAAGACTAGGCATTGAGGAGGTGTAGCCTCCTGGCCCCAAACCTCTGGTCTCAGGTCTTCTGACTGGCAAAAGCCAGGCCAAGCTGGTTCCCAACTTTTGTCCGCCTCCAGGGCACAATGATGAAGAATCATTTTTTTTAAAAAATATATTTTATTGATTTTTTACAGAGAAGAAGGGAGAGAGATAGAGAGTCAGAAACATCGATGAGAGAGAAACATCGATCAGTTGCCTCCTGCACATCCCCCACTGGGGATGTGCCCGCAACCCAGGTACATGCCCCTGCTGGAATTGAACCTGGGACCTTTCAGTCCGCAGGCCGACGCTCTATCCACTGAGCCAAACCGGTTTTGGCTGAAGAATCATTTTTAATGAAACATACTTTTGCGTCATGGGAAAACATGTCCCATCCACCCTGCCCTTCAGCTCTCCCACAACTACGTGTGGAACGTACTAGAGAAGATGATGGGTATAGAACAACGGCCTCCAGCCACCCTGGACCTACAGCTCTGACCCAGGACAAGACTCAAATATATAATCTGACCACAGCCTCTGCAGAATTCACTCCTTCACAGTGCACTGTCTTCTCCATTTTCATTGCTGATTGGGACTCCTTATCCTGACTTTAAGCCCCAGTAACAAATGGTGACTTACGTTTGGAAACCACCGTCAGAAGCCCTAGGTTTGGAATCTAGCTCTGCCACAACTTGGGGCAAGACTCACCAGCTCACTAACCTGGGGTTGCCATAAGGATTAACACAAAGTGACAAGTACTAGGATATCCAAGTCAACCTACTTATCAATCTGTTTTCCTCCTTCTAAAACATGCACATTGCATCACCACACATTGTGACAGGCAGTACTTACCAATGGCTGGGAAGTTCTTCCTGTATGTAAACCAGAGTCTGGACGCCACATCAGATAAGATCTCGTCCTTTTCTAAAGAATGTTTAAAAGAAGAAAACACACGCACACACAGAGGTGTAAGTACTAAGACAGGTTAGAGAGTTAGCAGATAACTATTATTATCACAAAAAGGACTTGGAGACTGTGCATTAAAAGCACAGTGGGCTCCAACACAGCACATACCTGTGAAGACGCTGTATTTTCTACCCAATATCCAAACAGGCTCCGAGGTCTCCGGGAAATCTTCAAACTCAGCAAATCGGAGAGTGTCATAGGTCAGAGTAGCTATTGAAACCAAAGATACACAATGATCAGATGTGCAGGGACATGTAGGGATGAGGCAGTGGGACCTGCCACCCCACTTCCTGAGCCTTTCAGATTCAAAGCCAGAGTCAGTGCCTGCAGAAACGAGGGTGAGAGATCAACTGGGGCCAGATCCAGGGGAGAGAAAGTAAAAACAAAACAAAACAAAACAAAACAAAGCCTCCTGATTTAAACACTTGTTTTAGACTCAAAATGTTTAAAACCTAAAGGACAAAAGTAAAATGAAACCACACATTTATCTTTGTGTGCAAGGGAGGCCAGAAGGTAGAGTAAGCTTTCATAGCCGTCCCAGGCTCAGCAGACGTCACCTGGGAGCACGTGCCAAGGAGCCATGCTAAAGGCAGATGCGTCAGGGGCAAGAAACCAGACCCAGACGTCCCAGACGACTGGAAGTTCCAGTCCACCGCAGATTTCTTGGTGAGAAGCAGTTAGCTGTAGAGGAGCAGGCTGCAAACTCCTGGGTAGGACACTAGGCTCCAGAGAAGTGGAGAGAAGTCCCCTAAAGCCCTAGGTGCCGAGAGGCCTGGAGATCAAGGCCTGGAGCCTGCTTTCACTTTGATGATGATACCAGATGGGCACAACCACCAGCTTCCACTGGCAATGCCCCACTTCCTAAGGAGGTCACTGTGTGCAGAGCATGGTTCTACCTACTGAGCTAACAAGACCTGAACCCCTTCTTATTCTGTGTTGCTTCCATAAGAAACAAGACAGGCCCAGGGTCCCTCCTGTCCACAGAACCACGGCTGACCTGCTTCCGCACAGGTCCCCATACCTGCAATGCCAGGTGTGCGCAGTGTATTCCGGGTGTCCCATCTTTGCAGCTGCTTTGCAGAGAACCCTGAACACACAACTCTCACCTGCTGCCTCTCAAGCTCTCACAGGACCCAGTCATCACATCCTTCACCTGCAACTTCACAGAAGTCTTTGGGAAATCAATGATATTATGTGAGTTTTTCCTATATCTTTATTTTTTGACAATAGCTCCACTTTTTGGTAAAAATAACATATGCTATTTATTTAAAAAAAAAAAAGACTACAAAAATGTTATAAGAAATCATCTGCAGCCATAGCCAGTGTGACTCAGTTGGTTGGAGGGTCATTCCATACACCAGAAGGTGACAGGCTCAATTCCCAGTCAGGGCACATGCCTAGGTTGCAGGTTCGATCCCAGGTTGGGTGTGTGTGGGAGGCAACAGATGGATGTTTTTCTCTCACACCGATGTTTCTCTTACCCCCTCCTTTCCTCGCTCTAAAATCAATTTTTTAAATATTGAAAAAAATCATCTGTAGCCTCACACCCAGAAATGACTGTCCTTCCAGAAGTCTTTCTGCACAGACCCTTGAATGAGGCCACAGCACACCTGTGGCTTCCTCATCTTATTCTTCTCAACAAGATGGTCAGTCCCCTAAGTCACAACTCCACCAGTGTCTTGTGTCTCACTGTTCTGAGGCATGCCATAATGAACTCACAGCCCTACTGAGTATGCCTTTTCACACCAGCACCCCGGCCATCTTTCTCTATTGCACACCACCCCCAGAGTGCTGGCTCTGGTGTCTAGTGCCAGACAATCACAGGCTGCAGGTTCCTGGGGCACTTATGTGACCTCTCAGGGTGGAAATTTCCTCACCATAAAATGAGGAAGGGACCCTTCCCAGGAGGTGCTCAGGAGGCTTCAGACAGAAGGGCTCCAAGGTCAGCAGTGTCAACAAGAACAAGAACTGCAAGCTTGCTCAAGCGGTGTGGCTCAATGGTTAAGCATTGACCTATGAACCAGGAGGTCACAGTTCGATCCCCAGTCAGGGCACATGCCTGGGTTACAGGGTCAATCCCCAGTAGGGGGCATGCGGGATGAGTCTCTCCCATCATTGATGTTTCTCTCCCTTTCTCTCTCTAAAATCAATTAAAAAAAAAAAAGAACTGCAGGCTCAAAGGCAAGCACTTTGCTATACCAGAACCTAAACCGATGAGCAGCTAAGTCCCCGTCACAGGGCCAGGAAAGCAGCACACTGAGCCATCAGATCCACAGCCACAGAAGGCCAATGTGCGTGACATAAAGAGTTCTCGGGCCCTAGCCAGTTTGGCTCAGTGGATAGAGCGTCGGTCTGCAGACTGAAGGGTCCTGGGTTCCATTCCAGTCAAGGGCAGGTACTTAGGTTGCAGGCTCCTCCCTGACCCTGGCCGGGGCTCGTACAGGAGGCAACCAATTGTGTGTTTCTCTCACATTGATATTTCTCTCTGTCTTTCCCTCTCTCCAAAAATCAATGGAAAAATATCCGTGGGTGAGGAGTAAAAAAAAAGAAGAGAGTTCCCAGACTGTCACAACTCCAGACCCAGTTCTGTCTTTTCAGAGTCCCAGGAATCCTGTGCTTTCAGAGCCAACCCTGCTGCCCAGAGGGCCACAGTGCGAAGGTAGGTGCTGGGGCCTCATTCCTCTGCTCTCACATATCTCCTGTGTCCATGCATCCAGTCAATGTCAACCAGGCTGCTTAGTAATGGGAATGCATAATGTAATGTCAAGTTTATTTCTCCTTTTTTTTTTTGCATAAGATTATTTGTATCTGTATGTAATTATAAAAACTGAGTTGGGATAAATGAAAAGTCTATCTTCTCAAGGAGCTGAACACATCATGTCTCTGCTCTCTAACCCACCTTTGTATCTTTAGTCACTGTCTTCTGTGACCTCCAGGCCTTTACTGATATGTACACTCAAAGCCACAGTTTACTCTCAAGGAAAAAGGATGCCAATGACACCTGTCTGATTTCCATAGACTGTAATTCTCATCCTGTTGGAGCTGGAACATTCTACTGATGTTTGAGGCCTACCAGGGCAGCAGCTGTGAACTAAAGATGCTTTCATCTCCTAAAATGCATCTCCTAAACTTTGGGCAAGTAGCTCCACTGTGGATGGTGGCACATGTGCAAGAACCATGATACTATCGCTGAGTCTGTAGTATCACTCTAGACCAGTGATGGCGAACCTTTTGAGCTCGGCGTGTCAGCATTTTGGAAAACCCTAACTTAACTCTGGTGCCGTGTCACATATAGAAATTTTTTGATATTTGCAACCATAGTAAAACAAAGACTTATATTTTTGATATTTATTTTATATATTTAAATGCCATTTAACAAAGAAAAATCAACCAAAAAAATGAGTTCGCGTGTCACCTCTGACACGCGTATCATAGGTTCGCCATCACTGCTCTAGACAGAGACACTCCTCAGATACCTAGCTTCCCATATGAAGAAAGTGATGATAAGGAAGGAAAAGGCTCCTTCTGAAAGGGGGTTGACAAGGCCTGGGGCAGCTCTAAAGTTGAAGGGTTTCATCACTGTAGGAGCAAAATGCAAAGCAGGCACATTTCTTAGGTTTATGAGCAACTTTATAGGCAACGAAGCCAACTTCAGAGGGAGGGTAGTGAGAGGTGTTTTATTAAAACACATCATCGAGTTTCCTACCATAATTATGGGTTGTGTAGCCTCACATTTTTTACTGCCAAATGTCAGTGAGGAGACAAGACCCTTGCAGGAAATGAACTACCAGGAGGCAGCCCCAGCTCCCGCCAGCTAAGCAGGAGCCACTCAGCAACAGCACCCATATCTGTGGGGTCCCTAAAGAGGGTCCCATCCCCGTCCCCTTGCAATTCACTGCTCTTCCTGTCTATGCAAACACCCAGGCCTCTGACCCTCCCCCAGTTGAACATGTGTGTCACATCTGCCTCTAGAGTTAGATGTTCACGTGTCTCACTGCATGTACCTTCCTCACGACGGGGACCATCAGGGCTCTGTGCCCTGGAGGACAAAACCTGCTGAACATGGTCCCCCAGTGCAGACAGGAGCATGGACACCTTAACCAGTCAGTGACCTTCCTGTGCCTCGATGGTTTTTCTCCCTGGTAAAATGGAACAGCTTGCCGAAACCGGTTTGGCTCAGTGGATAGAGCGTCGGCCTGCGGACTGAAAGGTCCCAGGTTCGATTCCGGTCAAGGGCATGTACCTGGGTTGCGGGCATATCCCCAGTAGGAGATGTGCAGGAGGCAGCTGATTGATGTTTCTCTCTCATCGATGTTTCTAACTCTCTATCTCTCTCCCTTCCTCTCTGTAAAAAATCAATAAAATATATTTTTTAAATGGAACAGCTGAGTTTTCCTCAAGGCTCGTGCGAGGAAAAACAAGTGAATAAGAGTGAAAGCTATGGCCTGTGCTGGGCAACCGTAAGCACGTCTCCATGTGGGCCCTCTGGGACTCCCAGAAATGGATGAGACAAAGATAACAGCCTGTGGCCAAACTGAGCTGCAACACCTCATACAATGTAAACAGGAAACCCACCAAACAGGTGAATTACTTCATTACCACTGAATCCAGATAATACACTATCCTCACAGACAGGACAGGAGCAGAAGCCAGCTGTCTGTGCCACTGCACAAACTCGTTCCACTATCTGCAAGCTTTCACCCTGGAAAATGAGTGTGAAGAGCCCCAGGATCTGCAGCAATTTCACCCAGAAAAGCAAGTGAAGCACTACTCATCCTTGAGCAGCCACCAGAAAGTCTTAACTGGCGTTGATGGTGGCTCTGCCTCTCTCACTTGCACTGGAGGACAGGACCAGCCTGTCCTGCCTGACGCCTGAAATGCCACAGGTCGGGCACTCTAGAGCACAACAGAGGCACCTAGACCCCCAAGTTCCTGGACCTTCTGAATCAGACTTTCTAATGGAGAAAGGAGAAATTTTCCAAGTAACATTTACTCCTAATGCTCAACTTCCTAATTTATATGGATATTTGTCTTGTTTTTTGATTTTTAATACATTTTTATTGATTTCAGAGAGGAAGGGAGAGGGAGAGAGAGATAGAAACATCAATGATGAAAGAGAATCATTGATTGGCTGCCTCCTGCACGCCCCCTACTGGGGTTTGAGCCTGCAACCCAGGCATGTGCCCTTGACCGGAATCGAACCCGGGATTCTTCAGTCCATAGGCCAACGCTCTATTCACTGAGTCAAACCCACTAGGGCTAAACATTTGTTTTTTAAGAGAGACCACTTGCTAGCTATGAGACACATGACTTAAATTCTCTAAGCCTCAGTCTCCTTGGCCATGAAATGGGGCAAAGCCATAAACTCAGTGGGGACAACACAGACAGGTGCACAGCACCCAGCAGTGGTTTTGAGCACCTCCATTTCTATTGTATTATTTCAGGTCTCATGATGACTCTGCTCTCAGACACGCCAGCAGCCACCTGCCTCCCTGAGATGGCCCCCTCATCTCAGTTCTCAGCGGCATTATAGTGTCACCTGTCTTTCTACACAATGTCATATTATTTATGAAGCAGTCCCATACCTCCCAAGTGTAAAGGACTCCAACCTTGAAAAGAAAAGCCAGTCTCCAGACTTCCCCGTTTTGACTTTAATTTGAAATAAGATGGCACGCAGGAGAAGCCAGATGGAGAAGCATCGTCCATCTTATGAAAGAGGCCCTTTGAGAAGTACTTTCCCCATGTGGTCACCTGGGTCCCAGACGCCTGATTTTCCACATCTTTCCTGGGATATCCCTGAGCACACCTGGAACAGGATGCAGAAAGCCCTTTAACAGCATGGTAGCTCCATTAGAAAAAAGTTTCAATTTAATATGATTAATATAATAGAAAACTAGGGAATTGTGCTCAAGGAATATAACTAACTTCTCTGCACTTAGACCAATCATATTGTCATTCAGATTCAATCAGAGAAAACCACAAAACATTTCACCATTAGATTTCTTTGAGAGCTTATCATGTTTCCATGATATTTCCCCCAAATACTGCTGTATTCTGAAAGATTCTCCGTTATAAATAAAATCAAGTGAAGGGGTCTCCCCTTCCTTTAGAAACAAATTAAGAAAACATGTTTGCAAGTAGTTTTTTTTTTTTTAATCTCAAATACTTTATATGAAGATGCTGGTGGTTCAGTTCTGAATGAAATGAGGGAGGGAGGGAGGGAGGGAGGGAGGGAGGGAGGGAGGGAGGGAACAGAAGAAATGGAAGGGAAGGGATGGGACAGAAACAGGAACTTTAGCACCACCAGGAAACTGGAAAGCACTGCCTCAGTGAACACAGGGGACAGAATGTCCACATTAACCTCACTGTTCTGCCGTGAGCAGCCCTTCTCACTCACAGACACCTTACACCAACAGACCGGATCTGTACTATACACAAGCTCTACAACTGAAATTCTTAAAGCACAGGAATGTGCAAGTTATTAATTCAAGTTGTTCTTCTTCAATTACCAGTCATGTACATGCCAGACACAATATAAAGTCCTGGAGATGCAAGTATAAGATACTGCTCTGTCTTCATAGAATGGACAGTGCAGCCATTTATGTTTTTGTTTTTTTAAATTGATTTCAGAGAGAGGAAGGGAGAGAGGGAGAGACAGAGACGGAAACATCAATGATAAGAATCAATGATCAGCTTCCTCCTGCACGCCCCCTATTGGGGATGGAGCCCGCAACCCTGGCATGTGCCCTGACCAGGAATCGAACTGTGACCTCTTAGCTCATGGGTTGACACTCAACTACTGAGCCACACCAGTCAGGCCAGTGTGGCCATTTAAATGCTGGGCCTGGCATTCCCTGAACCAGGAGTGCGTTTTGATGGACAGTGCTGGAGGCTCAGTGAAGAAGACAGCCAGCCTGGTACCTTCTGGACCTCTAAGCACCTGCAGCCCTGGGCCATCCCCTCCCTGGCTCCTCCTCTTTTCTCCCACACTCAAACCCTCAGTGACCTCACTCAAAGTGGCCTTCCACACATGTGTCCCTCTAGACCAGGTCTACTCCCTCAGCTCCAGGCCCATGGATCCAATGTTCCCCAGACATCACAATATAAATGTCTGATGGTACCCCGTGTACATATCAACATGTACAAAACTGACTCCCAAGAGTTCCCCACCAGGCAGGATATCCCCAAGTGTTCCCCATCTAGTTTCTGAGCTCAGGCCATACATACACTTCGTCACCATCTTAACTCCTTCCTCTCCATCGCCACCCCTCACCACTGCCCATCTGTACACAGCAGTATCATCTCCACCTTCATCTCCACACCAAAATTCAGCCTCCTCTCCCGACCCTGACCCAGACTCCCAGACCTCTTGCCTGGCCCACTGCAAGAGCCTCCTAACTTGTCTGCTGCTGCTCTATCCCTCTGCAGCACAGTCTCAACAGAGCAGCCAGAGTGAGTCTGCTCCAGTCTGGTTACTCCTCAAACCTTCCAGAGCGTCACCATATCCTTCAGGATAAGCATATGCCCAAGTCCTTACCATGACTCAGCGAGGCCCCATGCTGGAGCCCAAGTCGCCTCTCTGCCTCCAGCTTCTGTTTCTCTTAGCCCACTCACTGTGCCCTGGGCACACTGGCCTACTTGCTGCTCCTTGCATGCCACCTGCCCCTCCTTCTCCACTGCTTCTGGGTCTTGGTCAAACTTACCTCTGCCGTGAGACCTTCCCTGGCCATCCTGGCTCCAACTCCAACCCCCCTGCTTGGCCCACATCACTCTTCCACATGACCCATGCCACTGGTGTCACGTCTGGAATGTGAGGAGAGCATGGTTATCATCTATTTTTTTTCACTTCTCTAACCCCAGGGTCTACAGGGGTGGGCAAACTTTTTGACTCGAGGGCCACAATGGGTTCTTAAACTGGACCGGAGGGCCGGAACAAAAGCATGGATGGAGTGTTTGTGTGAACTAATATAAATTCAAAGTAAACATCATTACATAAAAGGGTACGGTCTTTTTTTTTTTTTTAGTTTTATTCATTTCAAACGGGCGGATCTGGCCCGCGGGCCGTAGTTTGCCCATGGCTGGCTAGAACAATGCCCAACACAAACCTTCTGCACAATAATAAACGTGGTTTACTGAATGTATGACTGTGAAAACAAGTAGGAATCTCAGAACACTTGATCAAGGAAGGCAGACTCTGTAAGGACAGAGGGATCAGAGGAAGGTGGGCCATTAATTACCCCTAAAAGGATGTAAGCGTCAGGTCAGAAGAAAGCTCCCCACCACACCCTACAACCGCCACATACGTTTTTATCAGCATCAACACAGGCCTTCAAAGGCAAACACTTTTCCTGCTTTGAAGCAGCCTTGAGTGTCTCATTAGGGTATCATCACATGGCTACTCCTAAGTTTATAATTAAAAAAACAAATCCTCACTAGAGGATATGTTTATTGATTTCAGAGAGACAGGAAGGGAGGGAGAGAGAGAAACATTGATGCGAGAGAGAAACACTGACAGCTTGCCCTCCCTCCCCGGCACTTGCCCTAGTGGAGATTGAAACCTTTTTTTTTTTGTATATGGGACAATGCTCCAACCAACTGATACACCCAGCCAGGGTGGTTACTCCCAACTTTAACATGATGACTTCCACATTTCAGGTAACGTGACCATTAAACTGTTTTCCACCTAAACCAACTCTCTCATATGACTGACTTTACGTATTGAGCAGTAGTAACTTAAAGTGGACAAGTAATTCTATTCCTTCTCTACCCTTTGCCCCAGCTAATAGTACAACAGTGTCCGGTACCTTTTCCTTTGTAATGAACTGGACAAAAAATGTGTGGCTAACAGGATCCTTTGGGAGTCGGGGCTACTGTTTCCTCCAGCCACCCACCATTTAAGTGAGGAAATGCCACAAATCATTGAAAGTAATACTGGCAATACACGTCTATTTTACAGTTTCCAAACGGAGATTTCAGTAAATATATGTTACAGCTGCCAGGAAAAGAAAAACGAAGCAGAGACCATGGGATAGGAGGAATTAACCCAGATGAAAGTCTTCCTTTATTGGGGGTGAGGGGTGAAAGAATTAAAACTATGGAATGGAGAAGAGCGTCCAGGTAAAAACGCTTTCAAGGCTCCTGGACAAAGATACAAAATGCCTTGCCAGCAAAATTTAAGCTGCAGAAGCACAGCAGGCTAGGCGGGAACACCCCACACACAGACGTGTGCGCATACACCCTCCCACCCGACTTGGCATTAGGACCCCGAGAAGTTATGATATAAAAGATGGCTCCAGTTTCTATTTTAAATCACAGAAAAAGTAGTGTATTGGTTACTTTAAAAATTAAAAACCCAAACACGGTGCGTGTGCTGAGAGTGCTGAGCATATTTCTTGCCTCCGGCCCACCGACATAACTTTACAGAAGTTAAAGTGTTTCCACTTCGTAACTCCCAGCGGGGCAGAGGCAACAGCTTCCCACGACCGCCGCTTCAGGACCTACCACCGCCCGCGCCCCTAGCGATGCCCGACCCCGCCCTCCCGCCCCGGGCGCCCCACTGCCCCTTCTCGGCCGAGCCGGCCCTGGGCCTGCCAGGCCGGTCACCGGGCGCTGCAGGCAGGCTGGAGAAGCGCCGAGACCCGCAAACACGGGGCTGTCAGATCCCAGCCGGCCTCCCCACCGACGACGCCCCGCCCGCTCCTCCCGGGGCCGCACCCCGCCCACCCAACTCCGCGCGCCCAGGCCGCGCCGGGAGACTCCCCAGCAGCCGAGGAGCCAGGAGAACGCCGTCCGCGGGTCCCCAACGTCCCAGCAGGTCCTTACCTGCGTCCATCTTCCTTCTCCGGCCGCCGACTGAACACCGCGTCGGTCCTACGGGTCCGCAGCGCGACGCGACGGGCCGCCGCCAGGGCCAATCCGGGGCGCGGGCGGGGCCGGAAGTGCGCGCGGCTGTGCGCCGGTTGCCATCTTGACGTACGGAGGAGTCCGGCACGGAGCGTCCTCCTCGTGCGCTCGGCACCCCGACGGCCTCCGGCGCGCTCTCCGAGGAGCCCAGCAACGACCCACCGGGGCGGTGGAAGCAGGCGCAGGCGGGCAGAGAGGCCTCGGGGCGAGCTTGTCATCCCGCCGTGCGCCCGCACCCGCAGGCGCGGCCATCTTGCCGTACGGCCGGGTCGGCGCGTCATGTCGCTGTACGGACCGCCGGCCCGGGTGCCCCTGCTCACCCCCAGAGCCTCGAAGCGCGGGCAGAGCCCCTTTGGGTGCCTGAGACTCTGGGTGCCTGAGACCCTGGGCGCGCCGACGGCCGGCGACCGGCGGCGGGGAGGCGGGCGCCGCCATCTTGCCGTACGGCGCCGCGGGGGCTGGCTCCCACGTCCCGCAGCCGTGTCGCCGCGCGCCTCCCCTCGGGGCGGTCCCGCTCCGGGCTCGGCGCGACGAGGCGAGGGCCGGAGCCTGGTGGCGGCGCGGCGGCCCGAGGCCCGAGATGGTGATCTGCTGCGCGGCCGCGAACTGCTCCAACCGGCAGGGCAAAGGGGAGAAGCGCGCCGTCTCCTTCCACAGGTAACCGGGCCCGGCCCACCGCCCGCTCGGCCTGACCACGCCCCCGCCGGGCCCGGCTCGGCACCGGGGAAACTGAGGCCGCGCGGCCCGGCGCGAGGGGCACTTTGCGCGCCAGGCCTTGGGGCCGCTCCTGCGAGTGAGTCAGCGCCGGGCGCTGTGTGACCTTGGCCGGGGCCGCCGTCTCTGGGCCGGGCACCGCGGCTAGCGGCGCCCATCCCGCGGCCAGCGGCGCCCTCCGGGAACCACCCCGCGGCCAGTGGCGCCCACCCCTCGCGTACCCTAGGGCCACTTGAAGGCCATCCCACGACCACCTGGCGACCACTCGCGTCCTCACCTCCCTCGCCCCCACCCCTGCGGCCGCCGCGCTCCATTGATTCGAGTTGGCGCCGCGGGTTTCCAGAAGCAGTGTATTCTGGCAGCCTCTTCCTAGGTCAGTTGTCCTCTCCATTGGCTGTGACTTGTCCCTGTTGTATCGCGGGGGAGGCTGCCTTGATCTCTGCCATCAGGAGTGTGGCGGAGCAAATGCGTCTCATGCATCGGGTGTTAACACGCGCTCCAGGCGCTCAGTGGCTGGAAGGGCCCCCAGTCCTGGGTGCAGAAAGGTAGCTGTGCCCCAGCGGTAAGGTGAGTCCCTGGAGGGGCCCGATAGCCTCCTGTCCTGGAGTGGGTGGCACTTCCCTGCCGGCTTCCCCCTGGAGGCTGCAAGGGGCCATGGGCCCTGGACCCCTGCTGTGGGCCCTGCTGGGCGAGGGTCTTGCCTTCTTCCCTTCAGGAGGCCTCTGAAGCCGGCCTAGGCACAGCAGGCCCCCCACAGTGAGCTGGAGGGGTGTACCTGTATGTTGCAGGACATTAGTATTTAATTTTTAAAGCCGGAGTGACACTTGTTACTTATGGTCTTAAGGAAAGCTTGCTGTGGTGCACTAAGTTTTAAGTGGTTACACTTTATCAAAAGTAACATTAGACTATTTAGAGCAGCCACCCTGCTTTCCTCAGTTTCCTTGGGAGCCTCTGGTCCCAAAAGTTTTGTTACCATTTTGAAAATGAGATAGAGTCCTTGCAGAGCAGACCCACCTTGGCATTCACGGTGGTCTAACGTGTGGGGGCAAAGGGCATGGGAATTGAGGATCGTTGGGAAGTTTAGGAGGTCATGTCGAGGAGAACTTCCTGAAGTTGGAGATTCTACCCTGTCCTTGTCCACAGCGGCCTCGGGTGTGTTACGTGACCTTAGAGGGAGCAAATGGTCAGCGTTTTCTAAGTAGATCTTGTCTTAATGAGAAGTGGTCATTCAGTGTCTTATTCAGCATCTTCCAGGGATGGGAGTGTAGTAGGAACACAGAACTACACCTTTGAGTCTGACGTTCTCGGAGAGCTGATCTCCCATCCTCAGCTGCTTGAATCACAGTGCTGGGCTTCTGGGATGCTCTGCTGGCCCACACCTGGTCTGGCTTCTAAGTGGGCGACCAACCATCCCACTTTTAGCACCCGAAGTCCTGCATCCTAGGCACACTGGCAGGGTTGCTGAGCCATGACTTTCTAGGAATTATTTCCAGGGCTTCCTGGAGCTTTTCCTGATGTCTGTATGCTATCCTATACTTCTCCTAACATTCTGGTAGGAGTTATCTGCCTTCATTCCTATCTGCCCTGCAACTGTAAGCTCCTTCAGAGTAAACAACGGGTCTTCCATCTTCCCATTCCAGTAGTAATGTGTAAGTAGAATGCGTTCCTTAAGTATTTATCAAATTTTTAAATGGGTAAAGTCCATATAGGTTTGGGTGTTTTCAAAAATAGTTGTTTTGCTTTTATAGTTGATCATTTTAGGTGGAGACATGTAATTATTTCTTTCTAATTCCTTTGCCATTTGTCCTGTAGGTTCCCTCTGAAGGACTCAAAGCGTCTGATCCAGTGGTTAAAAGCTGTTCAGAGGGACAACTGGACCCCTACTAAGTATTCTTTCCTCTGTAGTGAGCATTTCACCAAAGACAGCTTCTCCAAAAGGCTGGAGGATCAACACCGCCTGCTCAAGCCCACAGCGGTGCCCTCCATCTTCCACCTGACGGAGAAGAAGAGGGGGTCTGGAGGCCATGGCCGCAGCAGGAGAAAGGACACCAAAAAGGCCTCAGGGGGCCTGAGGGGACGTGCAAGTGAAGCTGATGGGAAAGGAGATGCAGGTTCACCATCGCCCTCAAGTGAGAACCTGAAGACTAAGCCAGAGTCCCGCAAGTTGAAGCGGGCTTCCCTGCAGAGTGAAGCCCCCAGTCAGGAGCAGGCTACACAGGGACCCCCGGGTGATGCTCTGGCCACGAAAGCCTCAGGCAGCCAGGCCGAAGCAGATGGGCCTGCATGCGATGCTGGTGATGAGAGCAGCATCACCCCCGACAAGGACCTGGTGGATAAGAGTGGCATCTCCATGGATGACTTTACCCCCCCAGGATCTGGGGCCTGCAAATTTATTGGCTCACTTCATTCTTACAGTTTCTCCTCCAGGCACACCCGAGAGAGGCCATACGTCCCCCGGGAACCTGTGGACCGGAAGAGGCCGAAGAGAGACACGGAGCCTGGCTGCAGTGGGACCAGCCTGGGGCAGAGCCCCCCAAGTTCATCTCTGACTGCGACACCACAGAAGTCCTCCCAAAGTCCCTCTGCCCCTCCGACAGACGTCACCCCAAAGCCAGCCGCTGAGGCTGTGCAGAGTGAGCACAGCGACGCCAGCCCCATGTCCATCAACGAGGTCATTCTGTCAGCTTCAGGTGCCTGCAAGCTCATCGACTCGCTGCACTCCTACTGCTTCTCTGCGCGGCAGAACCGGAGCCGGGCTTGCTGCCTTTGGAAGCAGGTGGAAAAGAAGAATGGTGAGCTCAGGAGCCTACGCCAGCGTGTCAGCCGCTCCGACAGCCAGGTGCGCAAGCTGCAGGAGAAGCTGGACAAACTGCAGAGAGGAAGCATGCTGAGCCTGAGCAGCCTGCCAGCACCCGGCCGCGGTCAGTACCCACCTCAGGCTTCCACTGCCTGTCCCTTAGTGGGTCTTGCTCCGATGAGGCTCTGGTAGTAGCTGGACCCGGTAGACAGGGACTCAGGTGGGAAAGCTTACCTCCAGCAGCCGGGAGGCGTCTAGTTATGAGGTCAGCTACTCAGTGAATGGGGTCCCAACACTTGGTTTCCCCTTGCCTGGGGTAAGGTGAACATCTATGGCATACCTCACACAAATTGCAAATGGGTTAGGATCTAAATGTAAAATCAAATAGATGTAGAAAACTTATTAGAGAGCTTCTTTTCAATCACATTTCCATGAATATCCTTAAGGTTAAATAATTTTGAACATTAATAATAATAAGATTTTAAACATCTCTTCAAGTAGAATACATTGTCTTCTGTAGAAATTAAAACACTACAGAAAAATACAGGCTAAGAAATGGTGAAAATTCCTTCTCCCCCACCTCCCAGCTTTTCTCCCTGTTGCTGTTAACATTTGTTGTGTGATCTTTTAGATTACTTTCTATGCTTATCCTACATATCTTGGTACCTATACAAAAAGGTTGAGTTTATTTTTTACTTGTTTATTGGCTATGTTTCTGTTTCCCCCCCCTATTTTACTGATTAGTACTTATAAAAGTTGGTTTGTAGCTATTCTTTACATATTGGAGATAGGATCTTTTGCCTGTTATAGATACATGAAAACATCCTGCGACATTGTTCATTTAATTTGGATCAGAGTTTGTCTTCGGAGATGTAATTAACACTTCAGGAGATTCTTGTGTGACAGGCTGTTCAGAACTTCCTGGACCCCCCAGGACATCAACCACTATCAAACAAAACAGAAGCAAAAGCTAAAATCTGTCCTTTGTGTTTCCAAATGCACCTGGGGGAGGAGCAGCTCATGTGAGGACCACGATGTCCTGGTCAGAGTGACACTGTATTCTCTTGTCATTTTTAAGCTGTTTTTTATTGTTTCTCGATGTTGCTTTTTGGTTACTTTTTCTGTTCATCTTGGTCAAATGTCCCAAAGTTTGTCAGTAGGTCTTTCCAAACAGCCAACCCTCAACTCCATTGTTCAAGTCTGCCTTCGTGTTTCTGCCTCATTAATCCTCACTTTTTCTACTTTCTTCAGTTTCATTTTGTCTTCAGTTTCATTTTGTGGTGGTTCTGACTCCTGGACTGAGGACTGAGCTTATTCTTGTACATGTATATTTCCTCATACCTCCAGTTGAGGCTAAGCCAGGGGTGGGCAAACTTTTTGACTCAAGGGCCACAATGGGTTCTTAAACTGGACCGGAGGGCCGGAACAAAAGCATGTATGGAGTGTTTGTCTGAACTAATATAAATTCAAAGTAAACATCATTACATAAAAGGGTACGGTCTTTTTTTTTTTTTTAGTTTTATTCATTTCAAACGGGCCAGATCCGGCACGCGGGCCGTAGTTTGCCCATGGCTGGGCTAAGCCCTTCTTTGGTCCCTTTGGCCTCAGTGTGGATTTGCCTCATGTTGCTCTCATTGCTACTCGTTTCTAAGTCGTTTCTAACTTCATTCCTGATACCCTTTTTAACCCAGGTTATGTAGAAGGAAGTTTATAGTTTTTCAAGTGGGTAGATTGGAGGAGGGGAGCTAATTTATTTGTAATTATGCTTAAATTTTATTGCTTTAAGTTCCAGTTATATAGTCACTTAATGAGACCTACTTTTTTTGGAATCTTGATATTTCAATGTGGCTTAATCTAGCCTGTTTTTGTGTTTCATTGTGGTTTGAGAAAAATGTGTCCTCTCCACCAGTCGGTTACTGGCAGAATAAGCTGGATCTAGCTTATTTGTAATAGTCAACAGGTCTGTTTCTTTCTCTGCCTAATTTTGCTTTTTATTTGGAGATCATGTTGTTATAGATATGTGTCCCTGATTCTTACAGGAAACCCCCTTTTGTCTCATTTAAAGTCTTCTTTATCTCCTTATTTTCAACTCTTTTATATCCTCTTTTTTTAATTAAAGAAAAAAATTTTTTAGGGAGAGAGGAAGGGTGATTTAAAGAGAGAGAAACATCAATCAATTGCCTCCCGCATGCATCCTAACCAGAGACTGAACCTGCAACCTGGGCCTGTGTCCTTATTGGGAATCAAACCTGACATCTTCTAATGCACAGGACAACGCTCCAACCACTGAGCACATTAGCCAGGGCTCCCTTTATTTTACAGTTACATTTAACTCAGTCTGAGAGCTTTTGTCTTTTTATGGAGAATTTAACCCATTTACAATTCTGATTATTGGTAAGTTGAAATTTGGGCCTGATGTTCTGTTTTATTTTTTAATTTGGTAAGCTTTCTTGTTTTCTTCCCTGTTCTTCTAGTGGATGTCTTTCAGCTTTTAAAAATCATTGAAGCCTATCTTTCAGTAACTACTTTGAATTGATCAGTCCCTGTGTTCTACTCTCCTAGCTCCTTACTTTCTGCTCCCCAGGGCCAGACCCTCTGTGGTCTTGGTTCTGTATTCTCATTTTCCCCTCCAAACAACCATATTTAGTTGTAAGTATACATTTTACTGGTTATTCACCACTATTTATTGTATCCAGATTTTTTTCTTCTTTTTGGAGATATTTTCTGATATTTTTGGAACTCATATGACAGTAAAATTTTGCGAGGAATTGAGTATGAGATACTTAGTATGAGTATGATTGAGTATGAGGTATTAGGTGATGGTGCCAGTTTTGTATGTGTGTCCACAGTGTGTGTGTGGGGGGGGGGGGGCGGTGTCTGCTGTGTCGGATGAGGTCAGAGGTGTTTAAAGCCATGGAATTGAATAAGGTTACCTGGAGAAACTGTGTAGCTAGAGAAGGGGCTCAGGTCTAGCCCAGGAGCAGGCTGTGTTTATAGAGGTGCAGCTGCAGAGGATCTGGGAAGGGAGGAGCATGGGGCCATGGGGTGCTCGGAGTCATGGGAGCAAGGGGTGCTCGGAGTCATGCTAGCCAGCAAGGATAAGAGCATTCAGACAGCAGGGGTGCTTGGCTGAGTTGGATACAGCTCTGATTAGAATGGAGGAAAGATGGCTAAACTCAGCCACATGGGGTCACTGGTGACCACAATCTCCTTGGAGTGGCGAGAATGGAGCTGGATGGGGGTGGGGGGCAGCAATAAGGCATTTTAAGAGGTTTAGCCTTATTTAAGAGGGGAGTTGCAAAAGTGGATAGCTGCCAAAAGGGAGCATGGCTTCAATGGGGTTTTATGTGTGGAGACAAGCCAGCAGGTATCTTTGCTGAGGGGAGTGTGGGCCAGGATGAAAAGGCCAGGGAGGAGCATGCTGGGCCCTGAGGCGGTGCTGGGCTGGGCTGGGCTCCAGGGCCTGGGGAGGGGTGGAGAGCAAGGGGACAGAGGTTGTACGGAGAATAAGAGCCTGTCTGAGCTTCTGCTGTGTTCACTAGGGTACGAGGCTGGTCGCTGGCTGGAGTGGAGGGGAGGATGCAGGATTCCAGCGGCAGTGGGAAGAGTGGGAGGGAGAGAAGGTGCCTGGCTTGGTCTCCAAGGCCTGCCCAGAGCTCCAACTGGATCTGTGGTCACCACCTGCTGTCTCTCTTTGTCTTCCTCAAAATGTCTGCTCTCTTGTTGGTTCCCAGTGCTATTAGGAATTTGTTCATCACCCTGGCTGGTGTTCCTAAACTGTTAGGGTCAGCCCTCGAACCAAAGGGTCTCAGGTTCAATTCCCGGTGAAAGGCACATACCTGGGTTCCAGATTTGTTCCCTTGCCTGGTCCAGGGAGCATGTGGGAGGCAACAAATCAATCTCTCTCTCCCTCCCTCCCTTCTTCGACTGTCTAAAAGTAATATAAAGATATCCTCCGGTGAGGATTAACAAAAAAAAAGAATTTGTTCATCAATGAGGGAGTCTTTTGATCATTGTGTATAGGTTTCATATTGAAGGGGCTATCCCTGTGTTTATTCAGTCCATTATCTTTAGCCAAACCCTTTATTTTTGGACAGAGCAGTTAGGCCAGTGGGCAATGGGTTCTAGGATTTAGGGTTTGGTCCCAGTTACCCTCTGGAAAGCTGGTGCTGATTGTTCTTCTCACAGGATGTAGTGATCTGTCCTTAAATCTGTTCTAACTCCAGGTGTTTACAGCGTTTTAAAACCTGAAATAGTTGTATCAGGGTACGTTGGCATTTCTGAACCAGTGAGGGTGAACATATTTCCCTACCAATATTTCTTTGTCACTTTCCTACCTGTGCCAGTGCCCACCTTGCTCACGGAGGGATGGATGTTTCTGAGATAACAAGGGTATTCACTCTCTGTCAAGTATTAATCAACCATTCCCTCTGATTAATAATCTAATACTTATTTAAAAAAAAAACCTGTTTAGCCCTGAATGGTGGGATCACTGGTTAGAGCATTGGCCCTTGCACCAAAGGGTCACTGGTTCAATTCCCGGTCAAGGGCAAATACCTGGGTCTTAGATTCGATCCCCAGCCTCAGTCAAGGCCTGTACAGGAGGCAACCAATCAATGTCTCTCACATCAACGTTTGTGTTTTTTTTTTCTCTTTCTCTCTTTCTCCTTCTCCCCCCTCCCTCCCTTCCACTCTCTATAAATCAATGGAAAAAATACCCTCAGGTGAGGATTTAAAAAAAAAAGCCTGTTTATTTCTTTTGTTTTATATATATAATTTTTTGATCTGGAGTTTTAAAACTTTATTGTGGAAAGTCTTAAACAGAAAAGTATAATAAACTGATGAACCTATCCCCTATTTTCAACATTTATCAATATTGTATATTCTTATTTCATCTATATTTCTACTTATTCTCTACTTCCCGTTTATTATTTTATAATTAATAGATTGTTTTCATAGGAAAATTTTATATTTCCAGAAATATTCAGCAAACAGTGCAGAGAACACCCCCATACGCTTTACCCCCAGTTTCCTCTATTCATATCTTGCCTTACCAAAACCTGTGTTGTGTGTTGGCCGGGTTCACATTCATTACAAGTGGTGAACCAATATGGATAAATCGTTTTTAACTGAGTCCATAGTTTACATTAAGGTTCGCTGTCTTGTACTTGAATTTTGACAAATGCATATATATATATATATATATATATTTTTTTTTTTTTAATTGATTTCAGAGAGGAAGGGAGCAGGGCAGAGAGATAGAAACATCAATGATGAGAGAGAATCGTTGATCGGCTGTCTCCTGCAGGCCCCACATTGGGGATTGAGCCACAGCCCAGGCATGTGCCCTGATCAGGAATAGAACTGTAACCTCCTGGTTCATAGGTGGACACTCAACCACTAAGCCACGCCTGCCAGGTGACAAATGCATAATCTTATCTATCCACCATTCCAGTACTGGATCATACAGTATAGTTAGATTGCCCCCGAATCCTTGTACTCTACCCATTTATCCCTCCCTCCCAACCCTAGCAATCACAGATTTTTTTTTACTCTTTCTATGGTTGTACCTTTTCTCAAATGTCATGTAATTGAAGTATATAGGTACTATGGACTAGAATCTATAGCTTTTTCAGGTTGGCTTTTTTCACTTGGCAATATGTCTTCAAAGTTCCTCTCTGTCTTATTGTGGTGTGATAGCTCATTTCATTTTTTTCTTTTTTTTATATTGAGTTAAAATACACATAACAAATTTATCATCTTAACCATTTTCAAGTGTCCACTTCAGTGGCTTTTACATTCAGCCTTCACCACCATCCATCCCCATAGCTCTTGTAAATCTGAAACTCTATCTATGAAACCATAACTTGTCCTTCTCCCCTCCCCCAGCCCCTGGCAGCCACCGTCTAATTTCTGTCTGTGATTTTGATGACTCTAAGTACCTCATGTAAGTGGAATCATACAATATTTGTCTTTTTATGACTGGCTTATTTTATCAACATAATGTCCTCATTTTGTACCTTGGTTGTGGGCACATCCCCAGTGGGAGGTGTGCAGGAGGCAGCTGATCAATATTTCTCTCCCATCGATATTTCTAATTCTCTGTCCCTCTCCCTTCCTCTCTGTAAAAAATCAATAAAATATATTTTAAAAAGGATTTCCTTCCTTTTTAAGGCTAATATTCCCTTGTGTGAATGGACCACATTTTGTTTATCCTTTCATCCGTCCATGAACACGGGTTGCTCCCACGTTTTAGCTATTGTGAGTGATGCTGCTGTGAACATGGGTGTGAAAAATATCTCTTTAAGACCCTGCTTTATTCTTTTGGGTGTATACCTAGAAGTGGAATTGCTGGATCATATTGGAAATCTACGTTTAATTTTTTGAGGAACCATCATACTGTTTTTCAGTGGCTGTACCATTTTCCATTCCCATCTCTAGTGCACACGGTTCCAGTTCTTCTGCATTCTTATCAACACTTGTTTTCCTGTTTTGATAAGCCATCCTAATAAGTGTGAGGTGGTATCTCATTGTGATTTTGTTTTGCATTTTCCTAATGTTTAATAATGTTGAACATCTTTTCATGTGCTTTTTGGCCATTCCTATATCTTCTTTTTTTTTTTTTTAATTTATTTTTTTTAGAGAGAGAAGAAAGGTGAGAAACATTGATTTGTTGTTCTACTTATTTATGCATTCATTGGTTGATTCTATTCCTATATCTTCTTTGGGGATTGTCTGTTTATTTATTTTTAATATATTTCGTTATTGATTTTAGAGAGGAAGGGAGAGGGAGAGAGGCAGAAACATCAATGATGAGAAAGAATCACCAATCGGCTGCCTCCTGCACACCCCCCACTGGGGATCAAGCCCACAACCCAGGCATGTGCCCTCTATTGGAATCAAACCTGGGACCCTTCTCTGTAGGCCGACGCTCTATCCACTGAGCCAAACCTGCCAGAGCAGATAGTGCCTTTTTATATTTATTTATTTATTTAAAATATATTTTATTGATTTTTTACAGAGAGGAAGGGAGAGGGACAGAGAGTTAGAAACATCGATGGGAGAGAAATATCGATCAGCTGCCTCCTGCACACTTCCCACTGGGGATGTGCCCGCAACCAAGGAACATGCCCTTGACCGGAATCGAACCTGGGACCTTTAGTCCGCAGGCCAACGCTCTATCCACTGAGCCAAACCGGTTAGGGCAGATAGTGCCTTTAAAAATAATAATAATTATATATATATACATATATATGTATGTGTATGTATGTATGTGTGTGTGTGTGTGTATATATGTATATATGTATATATACATGTATGTCTTTATTGATCTTTTGTGGAGAGAGAGGAAGGGAAAGGGAAAGAGAGATAGAAACATCGAAGAGAGAAAAACATCAGTTGATGATGCCCCCTACTGGGAATGGAGCGGAGCCTGCAACCCAGGCATGTGCCCTCACCAGGCAAGAATCAACCAGCAACCTCTAGGTGCATTGGAAGATGCTCAATCCACTGAGTCACACTAACCAGGCTGGATAGTGCCTTTTGATGTAAGAAAACTTTCATGAAGTCTAATTTGTCTTTTTCTTTTGTTATCTGTGTTTTGGTGTCTTATCCAAGAAATCATTGCCAAGTTCAGTGTTATGAAGCTTTTGTCCTGTGTCCTATGTTTTTGTCTGAATTTTATTTTTTTGGGTCTTTAGGTCTTTGATCCATTTTTGAGTTAATTTTTGTATACATTGTTAGGTAAGTGTCCCACCTCATTGCTTTGCCTATGAATCTCCTGTTTTCCCAGGACCGTTTGTTGAAAAGACTGTCTTTTATCCACTGAATGGTCTTGGAACCCTGGTCAAAAATCTAATGACCAGTCCTGGTCAGGTACTCAGTGGTTAGAGCATCGTCCCCATATGCCAAGATTGCAGGTTTGATCCCTAGTCAGGGCACATACAAGGATCAACCAATGAATGCATAAGTGGAACAACAAATTGATGTTTCTTTCTTTCTCTCTCTCTTCCCCCATCCTTTTTCTCTCTCTAAAATCAATAAATAAAAATAATGATAATTTGACCAACAAAAAAATAAAATAATAATTTGACCACATGTGCAAGGCTTTATTTCTGGGCTCTCTATTCTGTGTCTTCAATTTCTTTGTGAAATGTTTTATAGTTTTCATTGTACAAGTCTTTCACTTCCTTAGTTAATTCCTAAGTAATTATGCTTTTTAAAAAAAAAAAAATGTTTTTATTGATTTCAGAGAGGAAGGGAGAGGGAGCGAGAGAGAGAAACATCAATGACCAGAGAGAATCATAGATTGGTTGCCTCCTGCACACCCCTTACTGGGGATCGAGCCCACAACCTAGGCATGTGCCCTTGACAGGAATCGAACCTGGGACCCTTCAGTCCACAGACCAACGCTCTATCCACTTAGCCAAACCAGCTAGGGCAGTAATTATGCTTTTTGATGCTATTATAAACAGAATTGTTTTTGTAATCTCTTTTTCAGGTTAGTGTATAGAAATGCAATTGATTTTTGTGTGTTGACTTTGTATCCTGCTATTTTTGCTGAGTTTATTTATTAGATCTAATAATTTTTTTGTGGAGTTTCTAGTAGGATTTTCTATATATGAGATCATCTCACTTGTAAACAGAAATAATTTTACTTCTTTCTAATGGATGTCTTTTATTTCTTTATCCTGTCTAATTGCTCTGGCTGAACTTCCAGGATCATATTGAATGGAAGTGGTGAGAGTGGGCATCCTTGTCTTGTTCCTGATCTTAGAGGAAAAGCTTTCAGTGTTTTACCATTAATTTTGATTTGCACTGTGGGTTTTTCATACATGGCTTTTATTATGTTGAGGTTGTTCCCGTCTGTTCCTATTTTGTTGAGTGTTTGTATCATGAAGGCATTGAATTTTGTCAAATGATTCTTCTACATCAATTGAGATGACCTTGTAGTTTTTCCCTTTATTTTGTTGATGTGGCATATTACATTGATCCATATGCGTATGTTGAACAGATTCCTTGCATGCCAGGAATAAATTCCACTTAGTCATGGTGTATAATCCCTTTAATACACTGCTGAATTCATTTTGCTAGTATTTTGTTAAGTATTTTCACATCAGTGTTCATAGGGGATATTAGTCTGTAGCTTTCTTTTCTTGTAGTGTCTTTGCTGGTCTCATAGAATGAGTTAGGAGTGTTTCCTCCTATATTTTGGAAAGATTTGAGAAGGATTGGTATTAGTTTAATTCCATTGTGGTCTGAGAGCATACTTTATGTGATTTCTATTCTGTTAAATTGGTGAAGGTGTTTTGTAGGACCCAGAATGTAGTCTGTCTGGGTGAATGTTCCATGTGAGCTTAAGAAGAATGTGCCTTCTGTTGTTGGAATGAAGTAGCTCTTAAGGGTCTCCAGAGAAACAACCAATAGGGTGTGTGTGTGTGTGTGTGTGTGTATAGAGAGAGATACATAAGAAGAGAGATTTCTTAGGAATTGGCTCCCGAGATTATGGATGACAAGCTAGAGAGCCAGGAGAACTGGTAGGTCAGTTTAGTCCCTGTCCAAAGGCCTGAGAATTGGAGGGTGTAGGAGATAAATCCTGGTCTGAGTCCAAAGGCCCAAGTGCCAGGAGTATAGATGTCCAAACAGAGAGCAGATTCTCCCTTCCTTCGTTTTGTTCAGGCCCTCGGTGCGCTTATAGGAGGGCCTCTGCTTTATGCAGTTCTCCAAGTCTGATGCTAATCCCTCTAGAAGTATCATCACAGACACACACACAGAAAGAATGTTTTACCAGCTCTCTGGGCATCTTCTTCACCCAGTCAGGTTGACACATAAAATTAACTATAGTACCTACAGATGTCAGATATGTCCAGTTGATTGATAGTGCCATTGAGTTCAGTTGTGTCCTAAATGCTTTCCTGCCTGCTGGACCTGTCCATTCTGTAGAGTGTGTTGATGTCCCCACCTTTGACAGTGGATTTGTCTGTCGCTACTTGAATTCTGTCAGTTTTGTCTCACGTGTGTTTGATGCCCTGTGTTAGTACATAGACATCAAGGATTAGTGTGTCTTCTTCAAGAATTGACACCTTTGTTGTTATGTAATTCCCCTCTTTACCCCATAACTTTCTTCTCATGAAGTCTGCTTCACCTGAGACTAATTTGTTTACTCCAGCTTTCTTTTGATTCAAGTTCTCATGATACATCTTTCTCTGTATCTACTTTAATCTGTGTTTTTATAAAGTGGGTTTCTTGTAGACAACAGGGTGATGGGTCTTTTTAATCTATTCTGACAGTCTCCTTTTTGTTTGTTTGTTTTGTTGTTGTTAATCCTCACCCGGGGATGTTTTTTCCATTATTTAAAGAGAGTGGAAGGGAGGGAGAAGCGGAGAGAGAGAAAGAAAACATGGATGTGAGACACATCGATCGGTTGCCTACCATATGCACCCCAACTGGGGGCTGGGGATCGAGCCTGGAATCGAGGTATGTGCCCTTGGCCTGAATCGAATTGAGACCCTTCAGTCCCCAGGCTGATGCTCTAACCCAGTGTTGGTGAACCTATGACACGCAAACTCATTTTTTTGGTTGATTTTTCTTTGTTAAATGGCATTTAAATATATAAAATAAATATCAAAAATATACATCTTTGTTTTACTATGGCTGCAAATATCAAAAAATTTCTATATGTGACATGGCACCAGAGTTAAGTTAGGGTTTTTCAAAATGCTGACACGCCGAGCTCATAAGGTTCGCCATCACTGCCTAACTGCTGGTTTTGCTAAACCAACTAGGGCAGTCTTCGTCTTTTAATTGGCATACTTAGAGCTGGTATACTTAGACCATTCACTTTAAAGTGATTATTGCTGCAGTGGGATTAATATATGTTGTGTTTATAACTACTCTCTATTTGGTTTTGTTTTCTTTCTGTACTTTCTGCCTTCTCTGGTTTTAATTGAGCATTTTATTTTATTTTAATTTCTCCCCTTCCTTAGCATATCAGTTATTCTGGTGTGGCTCAGGAGTTGAGTGTCGACCTAAGAACTAGGAGGTCGCAGTTTGATTTCTGGTCAGGGCACATGCCTGGGTTGCGGGCTCTATCCCTGTCAGGGGGGCATGCAGGAGACAGCCGATCAATGTTTCTCTCTCATCTTATATAATCCTATATAATAAAAAGCTAATATGCAAATCGACCAGTAGAACAACCAGTCGCTATGATGTGCACTGACCACCAGGGGGCAGGTGCTCAATGCAGGAGCGGCCCCCTGGTGGTCAGTGCACTCCCAGAGGGGGAGTGCCGCTCAGCCAGAAGCCCTGAGCTGGGCTCACCACTGGTGAGCACAGCGGTAGCACTAAGGATGTCCTATTGACAGCTTGCAGGGAGCAGGCCTAAGCTGTCAGTCGGACATCCCCTGAGGGCTCCCATACTGTGAGAGGGCGCAGGCCAGGCTGAGGGACCCTCCCTACCACCCCCACCCCACCCCCACCAAGTGCACGAATGTCATGCACCGGGCCTCTAGTCATTGATGTTTCTGTCTCTCCCTTCCTCTCTCTGAAATCAGTGTTTTTTTAATATATATTTTATTGATTTTTTACAGAGGGAAAGAGAGAGGGATAGAGAGTTAGAAACATCGATGAGAGAGAAACATCGATCAGCCGCCTCCTGCACACTCCCCACTGGGGATGTGCCCGCAACCGAGGTACATGCCCTTGACCAGAATCAAACCTGGGACCCTTGAGTCCACAGGCTGACACTCTATCCACTGAGCCAAACCGGTCAGGGCTGAAATCAGTTTTTAAAAAAACACCACAAATGGCCATACTGTCTGTTCCTTAAAGACAGAACACTGTCTTATGCTGGCATCTCCAAGGTTTCACATTGTGTCTGGCATGTACATGGCTGGTAATTGAAGCAGCAGAACTTGAATTAATAACTTGCACATTCCTGTGCTATAAGAACTGTGGTGATACCTTTCCATCTAACGGGTGATAAAGCGAGGGCCTTGCTATTTCTTTACCTGTTGTGCCATGCCAGTGGGACCCAAACGGATCCCACTGGTAGTGTGCTAGGTAGTGTCCTCTCCACTGGGGATGGCTGTGCTAGGCAAGCAGCAGGCAGTCTTTGCTCTCCCTACCCTGCTATGCTTTGCAGTTAGTATCATTTCCAGTGTGCTGGGGTGGGAAACACTGTTGTCACAGAGCACTGTGAGGGTGGGAGGTGCCAGGAAGAAGTCTGTCTCTAGGTCTCAGTGAGTATTTCCTGTCATTGAGTCCAGGTCCCACATGCTGATACATTTGCCAAGAGACAGAGCAGTCTCTGAGTGTCCATTTTAAAAGACGGGAGGAGTGGGCAGCTAGCACTCTGGGAGACAGGCAGAAAGCGACATGTTTCCAGAGTTACTGTTCGGAAAGAAGCAGCTTTGCTATGTGCCTGGCTGCCTGACATTTTCCCTGTTGAAAAAGTCATTTCCCTCTGTCGTCAGTGGAAGTAGCTGAGGGTGGAGGTCCCCCTTTATCCTCCACACAAGACATGTGACCGCTCTGGCCTGACTGACCTTCGTAAAATTCAACTTGACATCTCCTCCCAGCTACTAGGACTGGGTCATCTCCTGGTCTGTCTTTGTCTTCCATTTTTTTCTGAGGAGTCATCTTTTTTCTTTTATTTATTTATTATTCAATCTTTATGGTTGAAAGTATTACATATGTCCCCTTTCCCCCCCACATTGACCCCTTCTAGCCTGCCCCACCCCAGACCTTCACCACCCTATTGTTTGTGTCCATTGGTTATGCATATATGTGTACAGGTTCTTCAAGTTCTTCAGTTGATCTCTTCCCGCCCACCTACCCTCCCCCCACCTTCCCTCTCAGATTTGAGGCGTCATCTTTTATAGGGAACTACAGTTCCCAGAATGCATTCTTTAGGTTTGGCATTCACTTCCTGCCGAGCTCTTTAACAGCCAGGTGCAAACATTTCCCGTCAATTGGAAGAAAACAACCTTGAAGAACCTTGCTGGTGTTCGGAGTTTAGAAAATTTAGGGATGGGTAAGCCTTCTTTCGCTGCCTCAGGCCAAAAAATGAAAATTTAAGTTTCTTGGAGAAAATGTACTGTTTTTTGCATATTGGTTGACTTTAATAAAAGAAAGATGAAATCCAGAAAAAAATGCATAGGAAAGCCTGTCAAAGTTACTTGAAGAAGTTGAAAGTGGCAAATAGATTTAGATCCTTTATTATTATACTTTTTATTTGTTTGACTTTAAAATTCATTTTATTTTTATAATGAAGTATAATTTATGTAGGTAAAATACACAGATCTTAAGGATATAGTTTAATGAAATAACAGGCTCATGTAACCTGACATTTGGATTTTAGAGTTATTTTGTTGGTGGTTCTCCTCCCTCAAAGCTTCAGTGAAAACAAGGAAAGATGCGGCCAGACAGGTTGGAGCAGTGGAGGAACCTGTGGGCACTGCTGGCGAGGGTCATGGAACCCACCTGCCTGCTGATTATTTACTGCCAGTCCTGGTGTCCTGTTCAGATTAAAATTCCTTACAGTTAAAAGCAAATAACAGCAAGCCAGGACCAAATGTGCAATGTTTCTCAAGAGTAATTAGATATCCTGGTGCAGACACCTCAGGGCACATGCCTGGGTTTTTGTCTGTCTCTCCTTCTCCCTTCCTCTCTAAAATCAACACAAATATATTTAAAAAAGAAAAGGAGTATCCTCTAGTTTTCAGCTACCAAGTTTGTGTATCCATCCAAAGTGCCTTATTTATCATGCTATGTAGGTATTTCATTTTTGTATTTTATTCACTTGGACATCGACATGAATTGATATTTCCTTTAACTCCTTTCTGTCAATGTGCATCTCTTCAGTAATTTCCACTACCTAAATGCTGCTGCTATGTCTGGTGCACGAGCATTCACATCGCAGTCCCTTCAGCCATTGTGTGGCTTAAACTTTGTTTTACCTGACAGGAGGGGCTTGACCCTGCTTTCTTCCCGATGTGTCTGCCCCACTTTCTGAAACACCTTTCTGAGTCACTTGATTTAGTGCTCTCTTGTTCATAGCACAGGAGTTGGTGTCTTGCTTTGTGATCCATCTGAAAAGCTTTTTCTTTATTATGTGAGTTCAGGTGTGGTTGCGCTTAGCTCTTATTATTTATATTGTGCCTGTGCTTTTCCTTTTTAAAATATTTTTATTGATTTCAGAGAGAAAGGGGGGGAGAGAGAGAGAGAGCGAGAGAGAGAGAGAGAGAGAGAGAGAGAGAGAGAAACAACAATGATGAGCCCAGCCATCATAGCTTAGTAGTTGAGCCTCCGGTGTGCAGGAGGCAGCCGATCAATGATTCTCTCTCATCATTGATGTTTCTATCTCTCTCTCCCTCTCCCTTCCTATCTGAAATCAGTGAAAATATATTTTTTAATAGAAAGAAAGAAAGATCAATGATGAGAGAGAATCATCAATCAGGTGCCTCCTGCAGGCCCCCTATTGGGTATCAAGCTGGCAACCTGGGCATGTACCCTGACTGGGAATCGAACCATGACCTGCTGGTTCATAGGTTGATGTTCAGCCACTGAGTCACACAACGTGTGTGTTTCTGTGGACTGTGTTCAGTACTTACTGTGTTTCCTTTTGCCATCATTTTTTGTTGTATCTTGGTGAAGTCTGCCTTCTAGTAACATCCTCAGGGACAATTCACAGGAGCCGTGTTCCCTGAATGTTGAGACTGTCCATAGCATGAGCTCATATGTAACTTAAATTTTTTTTTATCACTAGTCCACCCTACTCTTATTTTTATTGTGATAATAAAACACCTTTTTGCCCGGTCCCGAATGCCACAGACCAGCCCACGGCCACCCGACTTCGTACCGTTGGTGACTCAGGTCAGTCCATCATGGCTGTGGCCGCTTACCCTGCTTTTCAGTCCCTGAGCCTTGTGTAACTTAAAATTTTCTTAAGAGCCACATTAAAAAGGTAGAGAGAAGCATGTGAAATTAATGTTCATAATGTATTTTGTTTAACCCAATGTTATCTAAAACATCATTTTCACCTGTAACCCACCAATACTTAAAATTACTAAGGTATTTGTTTTGGAAACCCAGCATGCTGTACACTTAAAGCATACCTTAGTGGACCAGCCACACTTCCAGTGCTCACATGTGTCCCCCAGAGGCCCTGTTGGGCAGCACAGGTCTGTGGCCTGCCTGTAGAGGAAGTGGTGGCTGTAGAATCCGTGGCTCACTTTCTATCGCTGCATCTTGTAAGTGTGGTGATGATGTCTTCTGCCACTGAAGTTGCCGTGGAGAAACCACTGTCCTGCTTTCCTGCTCTGTGGCCTCTCCTGTTCTGATTTTCATATGAATGGAGTCAGGCCATACGAGGCTTCTAATGTCTGGTTTCTTTCCCTTCGCACAACGTTTTCAAGGCTTTGCTATGTCTTAGTGAGTGTCCGTGCTTCGTGCCTCTCTATGGCTGAGTAGCACTCTGTTGTCTGAATGGCCCCATTGTTTATCTGTCCAGTGAAGGGCTTTGGGTTGCTTCCGTGTTTTGTCTGCTGTGATGCTGCTGTGAACACTCATGCACAGTGTTGTGTGTGGATGTGTTTTTTCGGGTCTCAGTTGGGCTTACTGCAGAGTCCTGACTCCAGCTCAGCCTGGGGAACCAACCACCAAACTTTTCCCAGAAGTGGAGTGTGAGGGTCTCTAATCCTTATAATCTTATTTTCATTTCTTTTACCTTTTCCCTCCTCTTGAACTCATTTCTGCCCTGTGTCCCGTGCCATGTTTCCCAGCAGTGCCCTTCCCCTTTGGTTTCATTTGGTGGTGCTCTGATTAACACTTTTTCTTCTTCTTTGGGGATTCTTCAGCTTCTCCCACTTTCCCCGCTCATGTCTGGGATCTGCCAGTGCAGCTGTGTGGTTCCTACTAGGGACTGGCCCAGCTCAACCCAAGGTCTTGGGGCCTTGCCCAGGTGAAAGGATCAACACACTCAGAAAACCTAAGTTTGACATGGCATCATATTAACAAGATGATTTTTTAAAAAATATGTTTTATTGAGTTTTAGAGAAAGGGGAAGGGAGAGAGTATGTTACAGAGAAAACAGAAGAACCAAGCAACGCTTAGAGAGATGGAGTTACATTTATTATTATGCGCGGGCCCAGAGGAAAATGTCTCTCGAATTCTGGGCCAAATCACACAGGAAGTTTCCTGTATTTATACCATTTTACCTTCTTTGTCTCCCAAATATGGGGTTCTGTTCCGGTCCCCTTTGCAAGTTCTTAAAGAGCCTCTATGTGCTGGCACTTTCAGACCTCGACCAAAGGCTTGGCCTGATGCCAGCACTGATAACTTCGTCTGGAGAAGGTTTAATGACCTCTCTGAAATGGGAGTAGTCTTATTTTCCTTATTTAAGCCAGCAACCATTTACAGAAGCCAGAAATAGCAAGGTTAAAATTTCAAACAGCAGTTTTTATATAAGATGGATGTTTCAAGTAGAAAGATAGAAACATCAATGAGAGAGGACCTCATCCATCGATCGGCTGCCTCCTGGACGCCCCCAGTTGGGGGATTGAGCCTCCAACCCAGCCATGTGCCCTTGACCGGAATCGAACCTGGAGCCCTTCAATCCACAGGCCGATGCTCTATACACTGAACCAAACCACCTAGGGCCAGGACAATTTTTATATGAGAAGTCACGCAGACCCTCTGGGCCAGAATGACTGTCCACCGACTCTGAGATCCAGAAATGTGAAATCAGCCTGGCCTGTGTGGCCCAGTGGTTGAGCATCAACCTATGAACCAGGAGGTCATGGTTTGATTCCCCGTCAGGGCACATTCCTGGGTTGTGGGCTTGGGTTGTGGGCTTGATCCCCAGTGTGGGGCATGGAGGAGGCAGCTGATCAGTGATTTTCTCTCATGATTGATGTTTCTATTTTTCTCTCCCTTCCATTCCTCTTTGAAATCAATAAAAGTATATTAAAACAACAAAACACCCCTCCCCTTATTACACTAGTACCCAGGGTGGGTGGGGGGCCCCCAAGCCGCAGGGTTGGTATCTTAGGCTGCCCTGCACCTGGTTTCTGGCTTTCCTGGTCAGATAGGCCATGCTTCATGTGTGCTGACCAGGACCCAAGGTCAGGAGTGGAGCAGGCGGTGACCGCAGGCTCTGACCACTCTGTGCTGCACTTGCCTTAGGCCGCCTGACCTCCACAAAGCCTGAGGTCTATAAAAATGTGTTTTCAGTGCGGCACTGAGTCTGCCAGATTGGTAGATGCTCTAAGACCACAGCTGTCTGTCTGCAGCATACTGGTTTCTATTTATTCTGAGAGTTTGGGCTTGGACTGTCCTGCTCACTGATTGTTGCCATTAGTGTCAAGCTTCAAACCACCCAGCTCCTGTCTTACATGTCAGCCAGTGGCAACTTGTCTTCTCGGTTATTCAGGCTATAAACCTCCGACTCATCTCCCTCCCTCTCATGTCCTATGTCCGAGCCATCAGCAAGTCTAGCCAGCTGTGCCTTCAGATCAGATCCAGAACCTGGTCCTTTCCACCACCTCCATCACTGCCAACTGCCCAGGCCACCCTTCTCTGCCACCAGGTGCTTCTTGCAGCTGTACCCACTCTGCTCGACCAGCGATCTTGGCTCCATTGAGACCTCCAGGGCTCTGTCTGCTCAGAGTCAAGGCCAAAGCCCTCCCCAGCAAGGCCAGCCTGGGCAACCCAGGACCTTTGTGTCTGTGGCATGTCTGCCTAGTCCACTGTTCCCCCGAGTGGTCTCACACACTTCTCGGAGGCTGGCCTTGCCCCTCTTAAGTAAGATCTCAAAACCCTCACCAACCTTCATTTCCCTTTCCAGCTTGTCACCTAATGTACGGTAAATTCTTCCTTTTCCTTATTTCTTTGTGTATTGTCTTCCCTCACTGGAATGTAAGGCCACATGGTGGGCTGGGACATTTGTCTTTTATTAGCTTTTGTTAGCTGGCTGCTGTTTGCCTCCTGTGGAGATGAAGATAACAGGCAGCTCACAAACATCAGCAGCAGCTTCTTCTAGTCTAGAACTCTTGATTCTGAAGCTTTTATTCCTTAGCTGCATCAAAGACTGTAGCTCACATTCTGATTTTAAATTTTTATTGTCTATCTAGAAGCCCGGTGCACAAATTTGTGCAGGGGAGGGGCCTGCTGGCTTGGGGGAGGGACCGCAGGAGGTTGGCCAGCAGGCCCCAATCTCGTTGTGTAGATGTGCTGAGGTAGTGGCAGGCAGAGGCCACAGACAGAGTGCCCCAAAATGGCCTGAACACCAGCTAATCTCTGAGGTGGAAATACAGCTCTACTTCACTGCCCGCACTTGGGCCGCCTCACTCTCCCTGGGGCAGAGTTGCTGACAGACAGACAGATTGTCTCTCCTACCTCAGCCACACATTTTTTCAGAGCTCTGCCCCCAAGCATGATAGGTAGCTGACTTCAGCCAATGGTAGCACACCGCCATAGGAGCGCTAGCCAGTCAGCAGTTGGGAGCCCGGAAAGGCATGGAGCCAAACTAGAAGTGGCTGATGGGGGCAGAAGGTCAAGCGGTGCGCATGCGTGGTTCGGTGGCAGAGGTTAAGATGGTGGTGGGGCTTACTTTATGTTTTTGCGGTTAGGCTGCTGCCTTGCCCCTTCTGCCCCCTCCGAGCTGCTACTCTGTCTCGATCAGGGTTGCTCTTCTCCTACAGGCTTCCCAGACCCAGATTCTTCAGGGCCTGGAGCCTTAGTTGGGGGGAGGGATAGGCCAGGGAGAGGGACCACGAGAGGTTGGCCAGCACGGGAGGTTGACTGTGGGAGTGCACTGGCCACCAGGGGGCAGCTCCTGCATTGAGCATCTGCCCCCAGGTGGTCAGTGTGTGTCATAGTTATTGGTCAACCATCATTCCAGTCGTTTGGTTGTAACAATTGCTTAGGCTTTTATATATATAGGTGTTTGTTCAAAATCACCAATTAAAACATTTGAGCATATTTATTTCTTTATTGGAAGGGCTTGTATTAATAATTTGATTTATTTTTCAGAGATACAACTGTTATATAAATTTATGTAGTTTATGTTAATGGAATTTGGTCACTTCATCTACAATTGCACATTTGTGGGCATAGAGTTTTTTGTAGTGTTGCCTCTTATTTAATGTCTGAGATTATTGGCAGTTACACAGCTTTTTTAAAAATATATTTTATTGATTTTTTTACAGAGAGGAAGGGAGAGGGATAGAGAGTTAGAAACACCAATGAGAGAGACATTGATTAGCTGCCTCCTGCACACCCCCCACTGGGGATGTGCCCGCAACCAAGGTACAGGCCCTTGACCGGAATTGAACCTGGAACCCTTTAGTCCACAGGCTGACGCTCTATCCACTGAGCCAAACCAGTCAGGGCTACACAACTTTTCAAAAAAAAAATGTGTTAAAATATACAAAAATAGCCCTAACCGGTTTGGCTCAGTGAATAGAGCGTCAGCCTGAGGACTGAAGGGTCCCAGGTTCGATTCTGGTCAAGGGCATGTACCTTGGTTGCGAGCACATCCCCAGTAGGGGGTGTGCAGGAGGCAGCTGATTGATGTTTCTCTCTCATCGATGTTTCTAACTCTCTATCCCTCTCCCTTCTTCTCTGTAAAAAATCAATAAAATATATTTAAAAATATATATATATACAAAAATAGAATTTTCCATCTTTTATTTTTTATAAATATTTTTATTGTTGACTAGAGACCCAGTGCACAAATTTGTGCACCAGTGGGGCCCCTCAGTCTGTCTTGCAGGTTGGGCTGTAACCGGCTCTCCCACATTCCCCGAGGGGTCCCGGATTGCAAGAGGGTGCAGCCCAGGGTGAAAGACCCCACCGGTTCATGATCTGGGCTGGGAGGGACGCAGGAGGTTGGCCAACTGGGGAGGGGCTGCGGGAGGGCTCCAAGACGTGTCTAGCCCATCTCGCTCAGGCCAGACCCCAGCAGCAAGCTAACCTACCGGTTGGAGCGCCTACCCCTTGGTGGTCAGTGCATGTCATAGCAACCAGTCAACTTTCTGCCCCCTAGTGGTCAGTGCACGTTATAACGAGCGGTTGAGCATCATTAGCATATTATGCTTTGATTGGTGAAACAGACAACCAGACACTTAGCATATTGGGCTTTTATATAGGATTATGAAAGTTTTATTGGCCAAATCTCTACTGTTGTCATCCTCACTGTCAAACTTTCTGTAAGCAATTTGAAAAGGAAACACTGAAAGGGAGCTTGCTATATTGGAAAGGAATGGATTTTCACCCCATTCCTATTCAGGCTGTTACATTGCCCTCTATGGGCCCAGAAGTCTATGCGCCATTCCCCGTTCTGCCCATTATGTTCTTATCTCGGGCTGGGGCTGCCACCAGCAGGCCACACAGTCTCCTCTTCAGTTCCCAGTTGTCTCAGCTTTGGTGGGACACTTCTCCAGCTCCAGAGCCCTTCACTTCCCTTCCTCCTGGATATTATTCTCCTAGGCTGCTTCCAATTTATAGCCAAAGGTTGTATAATTTCAAAGACCAAGGAGCTTCTGGAACTCCTATCTCTTCAATGGATCTCCTGTTCTCCCTTCATGTAGGAGATACCACATTCTGACACTGATCTGCAAGATGACATTTACTCATTGTTTGGCCTTTTTCTCCCCCTCTTGACAGGTGGCTGGTAGCATGTTTAGAATCAGCAGGATCCGCTGTAAATTATGAGGCATGTGCTGACCGAGTGTGCTTCCACACAAAGCTCAGCAGGGCTCGGTCAGAAGGAGACCAGTGGACACGGAGCCATTGACCGTCTTTTCCATTTGTCCTCAGAGCCCCCCAAGATGAACCCAGTGGTGGAGCCGCTGTCCTGGATGCTGGGCACCTGGCTGTCAGACCCACCGGGAGCTGGGACCTTCCCAACACTGCAGCCCTTCCAGTACCTGGAGGAGGTGCACATCTCCCACGTGGGCCAGCCCATGCTCAACTTCTCGTAAGTGCACCTGAGTCTCTGGGAGAATGCCAGGTGGGAAGGGCATGTCCCAGAGAGGCTCCCTGCACTTGCAGCTGAAACATGGTAGGCAGAGACAGGACGTTGTGGCTCCTGTGTATGTGATGATGCTAGGCTGGCAAGATGTCAGATGTGTTACCCCAAACACAAATTAAGTGCTCGTGCTTAACTAAACCCTTCACCCAATATTACTGAAAAGGAGAGAGCTTGACTTTCTCTTAGACTTACCCCTGAGCTGATTGAGGTCTCAAAGGAGCTGTTAATATTTTGGTTCTCAGGTTCTTATTAGACAACAAAGCAGAGGTCCTTCAGCTGTGTGCGTTTCACCCTCGCCCCAACCACAGGAGGCAGGTCGTAGTGTCAGGTGGCTAAATAGAAGGGAACCAGGGGAGGTGGCTGAGAATATTTTGTTTTTAATTTCAGAGATAACACACAGTTTTTAAAGTTTAAGCAATGAAAAAATATTAAAAGTAAAAGTCTGCCCTTCCCCAATATCCGCTATACATTTAATTATATATTAAGAATCTTATTAAATTAACTTGATTCTATTTATGTCATGCCTAGAAACTTCAGAAGGATTTAGAAGACCTTGCTTTTAAAAATATTATCTCATACCTTTTTGTATTATTCTTGACTGAATGGATGAGGGCAGAATAATATTGTGTACATAACACCAAAGAGGAAATTCTGGAAAACACAAAATAACGGGCAGTATAAAACAGTCTTGTTAAACAGTGGGCTACAACCCAAAGATAATTTTGTGACTACAGTACAAAGTATCTATTTTGGTGAATAGAATTGTGAGTGTGTTAGACTATGATCTAGAGCAGTGATGGCGAACCTATGACACGCATGCCAGAGGTGACACGCGAACTCATTTTTTTGGTTGATTTTTCTTTGTTAAATGGCATTTAAATATATAAAATAAATATCAAAAACATAAATCTTTGTTTTACTATGGTTGCAAATATCAAAAAATTTCTATGTATGACACGGCACCAGAGTTAAGTTAGGGTTTTTCAAAATACTGACACGCCGAGCTCAAAAGGTTCGCCATCACTGATCTAGAGTGTATTTCTCATGAGGGTTGTGGAGAGAGGGCATGTGCTGTGGCTGCCAGTGCTGCCCTGTTCAGGGTTCGATTCCAGTGGCAGCTCGCAGTGCTGGCAAAGTGTGTTAAAGTCTAAGTGCAGAACTGTCAGTGCAGCTGTCTCTTCCATCACTGTGAACTTGCATCATGATGCAGGTTGATTGATAAGAAGTGGAGTCCTGACTCAGGGCCTGTTCTTTTCCCCACCGTGTAGATGAGTGGGTGTCCAAGGCAAGATGATAGCTCTGGGGAGGGCAGACCTGGTGTAAGGGTGGGATTTGGTGCTGAGGCCTGAAGCATGTCAGGTGTGGGCTAAAAGGGCTTTGGGAAAGGTAACCACAATTATAAAGAACATGTTGGCTGTCCTTGAGGTGGTGCCAAGCACAGTGGAGTGTTTGTGTGGGGAGGTTCCAGGGGGTGCTTTCAGGCTAGAGGTCGAACCCCTAATGCACCTGGTGGCCACAGCCCACGAATGTGGTTGCTCAAGTGTCTTTCCATGTGAGCGGGAAGTGTATTACCTTGTGCTCAGTGGGGGCCTTATAAAGTGGGGAGGGTGGTGGCAAAGCCTGCATTGAGGGCCCTGCATCCCTGCCCTCACCTATGCCCTGTCCTCACCCCCTGTTCCCTGTGCAGATTCAACGCTTTCCACCCGGACACTCGGAAGCCCATGCACAGAGAGTGCGGCTTCATCCGGCTACAACCCGACACCAACAAGGTGGCCTTCGTCAGCGCCCAGAACACAGGTACCTCTTGCCAGCCAGCCAGATGGCCCCTGGGTGAGATCGCGTCTGCCTCTGTTCTTTCAGTCGCTCCAGTGTCCCTGCTCACAGACATTTTGTGGGGGTCAGTTGGGAGGGGGACACAGACCTAATCCTGTGGGTCCCTTTCAGGGCAGGAAGCATCAGGACAAGTGCAGTGGGGCCTGCAGGTGGGGAGTCAGCAGGTGGAGTCCTGTCTGCAGTCTCTGAGGTCCACAGGAGGTGGTAAAGGAGTGTTTCTGTGAGAACGGGCTGATTTTTTCTTCCGCCTGAGAGGCTCACTGTCTGTCTGAAAGCTCTTGTCTGGAAGTCTGCTTTGCCCCTAGAATGAGGTCATTCTAAAATAGCTTACCAGGTTCATCAATTAGAAATGACGCAGAACCCAGCTGTTGACTTTTACCTGCTCACTGCCTCAGATGAGTCTCACTTCCTGGAAGCAGGTGTACAGTTAGGACCAGCCCAATCTGGAATGGAGCCCAGGACATTGGTGAACTGCAAGTCATTGGGCAGCCAGAGGGATGTCCATTTCCCTGGCCACCTTTCCCTCCTCTCAGATCCTAGGGGATCTATTTGAGGGGGGTGGGGAAGGCGGGTAGAAGTCAGGGCACCCCTGGAGAGGTCGACCCTCTGTAGATCACCTGCCCTGGCTGTACTAGTATGAGGAGCTGTGTTTTTCCCCTCTTGATATCAGGAGGTTCATTGCAGACAAGGGGCCTTGTGGCCTTGATGGCTGCAGAGTTCAGGTCTGTTGAATCTATGAATGCAAAGATGGACGCCAAGAGCCCATGGCAGGCTGTCATGGACTGATGGCCCTCTCTTGCAGGCATTGTGGAGGTGGAGGAGGGCGAGGTGAACGGGCAGGAGCTGTGCATCGCATCCCACTCCATCGCCAGGATCTCCTTTGCCAAGGAGCCCCACGTGGAGCAGGTGAGCCTGTCATCCCTCTCAGACATCACTTTGTGGTGTAGGCAGGATTGCACATTGCTCTGACTTCTCACTTTGTCTTGGGGACCTGTCTCTCTCCAGGGCACATCATTCTTCCTCACTTACATGTCCTGGCTGGTGGGCAGGGAGATTCTCAGGTTCCTTGTTTTTCTGTCACAAACTTCCTTTTCCATTTGTGTTGTCCACTTTTGCAGGTATATCCACATCTGTTGGATAAATTTCTCCCAGTTGAATTGTTGGATCAAAGGATAGGTACATTTAAAATTTTGATAAGATACAAGTAAATTCCTTTTATTAATGAATTCCTACCAGCATTGCATGAGTGCCTGGTTCCCTACTCCCTTATCAACATGCTAATCTGATAAAGAAGAGATTGCATCTCATTCGTGTTTTAAATTTAACATATGAGTGAAAGGGAGGACTCCCCACACTAATTCACCATTGGTATTTCTTGTTCTGTGTACTTGATGTTTAAAGTCATTGCCCGTTTTTCTGTGGGCTTTCATTTTTTTTTTATTGATTTATGGGGGCTTTTTATATACTATGGATATTAATCTATTGTCTGCATTTCCCCATTTGGTGGCTTGTGTGACTTTGGTTTATGATGTGTTCTACCCACAGGTTGTAAGCTTTACTGTGGTTGCCTCTGGGGGTCTTTTCCTTTGCGGTGTGTGGATTTGGATTCATGCTCAGAAAATTGTTTTCTCCAAAATGATAAAATTATTCTTCCATTTTTCTTGTACTCTTATAGCTTTCCTTCTTACACTCAGACCTTTAGTTTCTCTCAGATTTGTTTTTACAGGATGCAGTGTATAGTTCTACTTTCCTCAGATGGATGAACGGTGACCCTACAGATTTGAAATGTCATGCCTATCACAAGCACATCCCCCATAAATAGGGGGAGGGGCCTGTTTATTTCTTTTTGTCTTTTTTCAATAGTAATTTAAAATCATCTGATAATTTAAAGTTACCACACTTTGTTATATTTTAATGTCTAGGGAAAGTTCTTGATTTTTAAAATTTTCTTGATTAGCTCTGGCCAGTGTGGCTCAGTTGATTGGAGTGACATCCCATGAAACCAAAAGGTCTTGAGTTTGATTCACATACCTAGGTGGCAGGTTTGATCCCCGGTTCAGGAACATGTAGGAGGAACCAATAGATGTTTCTCTCTCCCTCTCTTGCTCTTCCTCTCTCAAAAAATCAACTTAAAAAAACAACACATCACCTGACCTGTGTGGCTCAGTTGGTTGAGTGTTGACCCATGCAACAGGAGGTCACCGGTTCAATTCCCTGTTAGGGTGCATGCCTGGGTTTCGGGCTCAATCCCCAGTACAGGACATACAGGAGGCAGCCAATTGGTGTTTCTTATCTCATCAGTGTTTCTCTCTCACTCTCCCTCTCCCTTCCTCTCTCTGAAGTCAATAAAAACATATTTTAAAAATACACATATCCTTAAGTGAGGATTTTTTTTAAATGCTAACTTTTCTTGGTTAATTCTTAAGCAGTTCCTCATTGAGATAACCTGTTCAATGAGCTTGTCCAGGTCCATAAAATATAAATCAAGATTGTGTAAATACACGAATTAAATGGGGGAGAACTGGAGTCTTTCCATGGGTAGTGCTACACAGCAGCGTGATGGTGTGCTGCAGTAATTTCAGGTCTAGTGTGGTGTGTTCAGTAGGTATCAAAAGTGTATTTCTTTATCACTTAAATCATATAGATTTGGCCACTTCGTGGTACGGTGAAGCCTTAAGTGCCATATAGTTTCTGTTGCTATGTGCATAGACTGTTGTCTCCATTTCATCTTCTAACTGGTTTTTGGTGGTTATAAGGGAACACATGGTTTCTGTCCATCTGAGTCACATCTGTCAGTCTCTGACCACCGGGTCTGGGCATGGCACTGCCGGGGTCACGGGGGAACCTGTTGACCTCAGGCCTGACTTCCTGAGGTACTGCTGTGTCACAGCCCTGTTGGATGCTTGCTGGAGGCTGTGACTGGGTCAAGAAGATCATCTTTCTAGTGTGCTAAGAATTGTTTTCAAGAAAGGGTTTTGAGTTTCTTCAAATGCTTTTGCAGCCTCTTTGGGGAAGATTCTGTGTTTTTTCCACTTGAAGCTGACAATGAAGTGAATTATGTTAATAACTCTAAATGTTGAGTCATGTTTGAAGATCATTTCTAGTTATAATGAATTAAATAATTTTTTCAGATGTTGTCCATTTTGGTATCAGTTATTCATAGAGCTCCTTAGCTGTTTCTGCCCCCTGGCAAGGGTGGCCCCCACAGGACTAAGTGGTGACCCCCTTGGGAACATGTCTTGGCCGGGCACTGGGGAGCAGAGAGACCCAGACCTGGATGCTGCTTCTGCCTCCACTGTTCATCTCCAGGCCCTACCTCACTTCATTTGTAAATTCACGGCTCCTTATATCAAGATTTTCAGAGTTTGGAGAAGTGACACATATGTCCCCTTGGATTTTCTGTGTCTTCTCTTTTTCTTGCCAGAGGCTTCCTATTTTATCAGGGTTTTCGCTAGAGAACTAACTTTGGGTTTTATTAATTAAACAAAAAGTGCTATTTTGCAAAAGGAGGGGGTAGGCAGAGGTGAGGCCTGTGGGAGGGAGGACAAGGGGAGGGCTCCACTCTGCAAAGTGACCTGGCTGACCAGAGGCTGGTCTCACATGCCTGGTTGACCTTCCCCCCTGGGTTGGCCTTTCCCTGTGAGTTTACCTTTCCCCTTGGCTTGACCCTTACTATGTTCTCTTGGGTTAAATATTCTTAGCATTCTGTTTTATTTCTTCTGTTAGTTTCTTAACTGTATCTTTTTTTAATGGCTGCTTTCAGGCTATCTGCATCTTAACTTAATAATCAGTGTTATACCATTGCATTCCCACTTCCCACCTAGTTTTGGATAATCCTGTGCTCTTTGCAGCTGAACTTTCCCCCTTTCCATTTCACGAGTCCTAACCTCACAGCTCTGTAACTCCATTTACTCTCCTGTGCTGCTGTCACCACACCTGGCCCATGTGGGGGATGGGCACACAAACACACTGCACTAGGAACCTTCATAGAATTGTTACTTTTGCTTTAAATAGTCAGTTGACTTCCAAACAAATTATAATGAGGGGAAGTAATCTCATACTTATCCGTTTATTTTCTTTCTGTGTTGCCCTTGCCTCCTTCCTGTCACTCTGAAATTCCAGTGGTACTATCTCCCTTCATCCTGAAGACCTGCATTAACAGTGTTTCTCATAACACAGATCTGCTGGCAACAATGCTCTTGAGTTTATTTCACACCCAACTTTTTTTTCTTTTTTAATGTTTTTATATTGAGTTGAAATACATATAAAAAAATTGATCATCTTAACCATTTTCAAGTGTCCACTTCAGTGATTTCTATAATTCACTTTGTTGTGCAGCCATCCCCACCATCCATCCCCATAGTTCTTGTATATTTGAAACACTGTCTATGAAACCATAACTCCCCTTCCTCTCCTCCCCCAGCCCCTGGCGGCGGCCACCATCTACTTTCTCTCTGTGATTTTAATGACTCTTAAGTACCTCATATAAGTGGAATCATATAATATTTGTCTTTTTATGACTGGCTTATTTTATCAGCATAATGTCCTCAGGGTTCATCCATGTTGTCGCACATGGCAGGATTTCCTTCCTTTTTATGGCTAATATTCCCTTGTGTGAATGGAACACATTTTGTTTAACCTTTCCTCTGTCCATGGACACTTGGATTGCTTCCGTGGGTGTGCAAATATCTCCGAGACCCTCATTTCAATTCTTTCAGTCTGTATTCAGGAGTGGAATTGCTGGATCATGTGGTAACTCTGTGTTTAATTGTTTGAGGAACCATTATACTGTTTTCCACAGAAGCTGCACCGTTTTCCATTCCCATCTCCTATGCACAGGGCTCCAGTTTCTCCACGTCCTCGTCAACACTTGATATTTTCTGGGGTTTTGATAGCAGCCATCTTGATGAGTGAGGAGGCATCACTGTGGTTTGATTTGTTTCCCATGATCAGTGCTGCTGAGCATCTTTTCATGGGCGTGTTAGCCATTCATGTATCTTTGCAGAAATGTCTATTCAAGTCCTTTGTCCATATTTGAACGGGGTTATTTGGGTTTTTTTGTTTGTTTGCTTGTTTTTTTACAATGAAATTCCAGCAATCTTTGTGATTGTTGGGAACTCTTCTTTTTTTAAAAAAAAGTTTTTAGAAAGAGAAGAAAGGGTGAGAGATATAGAAACATCAATGAGCTCTAGCAAGTTTGGCTCAGTGGATAGAGCATCGGCCTGCAGACTGAAGGATCCCGGGTTCGATTCTGGTCAAGGGCACATACCGGGTTGTAGGCTCGATCCCCAGTAGGGGTGTTCAAGAGGCAACCAATCAATTATTCTCTTTCATCATCAGTGTTTCTCTCTCTCTCTCCCTCTCCGTTCTTCTCTGAAATCAATAAAAGTATATTTTAAGAAAAGAAAAGACATCAGTGATGAGAGAAAAACATCTTTCGACCACTTCCCACACGCCCCCTACTAGGGGTCAAGCCCACGCTACCTCTACATAGGCCCTGGCCAGGAATCGGACCAGTGACTTCTTGGTTCATGGGTCTATGCTCAACCACTGAGCCACATTGGCCAGGCCAGGATTGTTTGTTTTTGGGTCAGAAGAGTTCTTAATGTATTTTGGATATTACCTCTAATATCAGGTATTTGACTGGCAAATATTTTCTTTCATTCTGTGGGATGCTGTTTACTCTATCGATAGTGCCTTTTGACATATAAATTTTTAAAATATTCATGATGTCCCGTTTGTCTGTTTTTTCTGTTGTTGACTGTGTTTGGTGTTACATACAAGAAATCCTTGCCCAGTCCAGTTTCATGAAGCTTTTGCTCATGTTTTCTTTTAAGAGGTTTATAAATTTAGCTTTTATATTCAAGTCTCTGATCTATTTTGAGTTATTGTTATTGTTTTTGTATATACTATTAGATAAGGGTCCAGCTTCATTCTTTTGTGTGTGAATATCCAGTTCTCCCAGCACCATTAGTTGAAAAGTCTTTTCCACATTGAATGGTCTTGACAACCTGTTGAAAACCAACTAGGAAAGCTAGGAATGTCTTTTTTTTTTTTTTTTTTTTAATATATTTTACTGATTTTTTACAGAGAAGAGGAAAGAGGGATAGAGAGTTAGAAACATCGATAAGAGAGACACATTGCCGAAACCGGTTTGGCTCAGTGGATAGAGCGTCGGCCTGCGGACTGAGGGGTCCCAGGTTCGATTCCGGTGAAGGGCATGTACCTGGGTTGCGGGCATATCCCCAGTGGGGGATGTGCAGGAGGCAGCTGATCGATGTTTCTCTCTCATCGATGTTTCTAACTCTCTATCTCTCTCCCTTCCTCTCTGTAAAAAATCAATAAAATATATTTAAAAAAAAAAAAAAAAAGAGAGACACATTGATCAGCTGCTTCCAGCACACCTCCTACTGGGGATGTGCCTGCAACCAAGGTACATGCCCTTGACCGGAATCGAACTTGGGACCTTTCAGTCCGCAGTCCAACGCTCTATCCACTGAGCCAAACCGGTTAGGAGAAATGTCTTAAAAATAAGGACCATCTCTGTTTAATTAAACAGCAAAGCCAGCCTGGGGTCTTGAACACAGAATTAGAGCTGAATGAACAAGGGCTCATAGCCTTGAATTGTTTTTTACCTCTTCCTCCCGGTTACCTCCCACATTCCATGATTCACAGAGAATTGCCCTTTCTTCCTCAGTGATAGCAGGCTACACCCACACTGCCCGGTCCCCGTGGCCACAACCTTTGATCTCTCCCCAGTGCAGTTTTTTAAGCACTGTGTTCATTACTCCACCCAGGAATCTTCAGAAATGCCCTTCTGCTTATATTGTGATGATAGCCACACTTTAAGCTTGTCATTCGCCGAAACCGGTTTGGCTCAGTGGATAGAGCTTCGGCCTGCGGACTGAAGGGTCCCGGGTTCGAGTCCGGTCAGGGGCATGTACCTGGGTTGCGCACATCCCCAGTGGGGGGTGTGCAGGAGGCAGCTGACCGATGTTTCTCTCATCGATGTTTCTGACTCTCTCTCTCTCTCTCCCTTCCTCTCTGTAAAAAAAAAAAAAAAAAAGCTTGTCATTCATACCAGTTCTCACACTTCAATGTACCAGTGAATCTGGGGTGTTAATGTAAAAAAAAAAAAAAAAAAAAAAAACCATTGAAACCTGTAAAGAACTTTTTTGAGTTTATTTGAGCCAAACTGTCGACAAATGCTGGGAAGCAGAACCTCAACGAATTGAGATAATGCTCTGCAGAATGGCGGGTTACATTTGTATTTATACATTGCAATCAAAGGAGGGACGTAGGTGGGTTACATGAAATTCATTGGTGATAAGATTAAGGAGGTGGGATACAGCAAAGCGGGGCGGGGGGGGGTGGGGGGGAGACTCTGGAATTGGATAAAAAGTAAAATGATGGACACTTAGGTGGATGCAGGAACAATTAACATGAAAATGAAGGAATTTGTGGTATCTGTCCTGGCGTCCAGCACATTTGGTTGTGCCCCAGGGGCTCCAGAAAAAGGGAAGTTTTAAAGTTACCCAGACATTTTAAGGGTATGTTATCATAGATGCAGAAAAGACAGATAGACTCAGTTAAGGTAAAGGTTGACCTTGTCAGTAAAGATACCAGCCTAGGACTGTAACTGCCCTCCGTAACTGCTTTTAGTTAGTTTAATTTCAGACCATCCTTTGTGGTTACTTTAGGTCTCTGAGTTTGCAAAACTGCCATGCAGGCCTCCCCTGAGCTTGTCAGGTCAGCATGTGGCCCCTTTCATCCACAAGGGGTTTCGTTGAAATGCAGGCTCTGATCCAGTGAGTCTGGGTGTGGCTTCCCCACCCCCAAAAAAGAGATGGACTGTCTTCCTGAAGTGTCAGAGGCTCAGAGTTGCCCTTGTCTGAGAAGTAGAGCCTCCCACTGTGGCAGCCTGTCCAGAATGTGGGCTTGCAGCAGCCTGCGCAAGCTCTGCTTTGTAGTCAGCAAGGCCAACAGTTGCTTCCATCCCCACTTTATTGAAATGAGGACCAGTCTGTGGCTCAGATGGACCCCTGGCAGCCTCGGAACACCCACAGTTATTGTTAGTGACCTCACTGGATTGATAGATGGAACCACGGGCACCAGAAGAGGTCTATTGAGCCTGAGCAATGCAGTGTACATCTGCCTCAACTTTAAATCTTTCCAAATAACTTTAGTTTGAAGAGGAAAATAGCACAAGAAAGTTCAAGGGAATACAAAGTCCCAAGGACCTAACAAGTGGCTTTTGGGGAGCCTGTGCAAGGCACTGCCATTGCCAGCTTTGGCACTGAGGCAGCCATTTGACAGCTGACTGTCATCCCTGAGATGGGGTGGCAGTGCTCAGGAGGCCACGCTCTGCAAGTGTGCACAGCTGGGGCATGGGGCAGCCCCTCACCTGCTTTTCCCCACACTGTCTCCTTCCTGGGACCCAGGGAGAGGTGGCCTCAGTGTCTCAGCCACAGTGACTGCTCCCAGGCTGTCTCCCCATCTCTTGCTCACCTGCTTCTTGCTGCCAAGTTACTTTTAGTGGAGCAAGGTGGCTGCTATGGGGTGTCCACAGATTTTGGCACAAACAGACAGAGCTGAAGGCTGAGGGACAGGCTCACTGGGTCCCTGAATAGTGAGATCGGTGTGATTGTATGGGGTGTGTCCAAAAGCCACTCCAGCAGTGCAGAGAGAGAACCGTGAAGTGTCAGGTAATGGAGCCACGCTGGGTCTCCCCTCTGCACTCCCTTCTCTCTGATTGGTCCTTGCAGCCTTGGTGACTCTTCAATTCCTTTAAATAGACTTTTTAAAATCTAGCTTTTTCTCTGCCAGAGGGTTGACCAATTACAGTACAGTTGTCTGCAGCTCAAAACAACACTCCTGTTTCATGTGCTTCTGGAGACCCCAGAATGTTCTGGAACAATAGAAAGGGTGACCATCCAAAGTATCTCTCAACAGTTGTCGTGGTTCCTCACTCTGCAGACATCCCAGGCAGAGAAGGTTTTCTCACAGGTTGCTTGCTACAGGCTTCCTTTTTGGAAACAGCCACCATAGTTTGTTCCTAAGTGCTGCTACTGAGTTTTCCTGGAACATGTGTGACATCAGTGCAAGCTGTAGAGTGAAGTGGGAAGGTTACCTTTTGCCAGATCAAGTGTATAATTTACTGACAGAAAAAGAAGGTGGCTTCTAAATACCCTAAGATGGGAGGGACCAAGTCATGGTCTTCTGGGGACAGAGAGAGGCGAGGACACCTGGATCTTGGCAGGTGCTGTAGCTCTGTGGGCAGAGTCTGTCATCTGACTCAAAACTAAGGTGACTTGTCGTAGCCCCTGCAGGAACACTTGGCCTGTGGTGGGACCTCAAGCATTTGTTGTATCTTTGGAAGATAAAACTAAGATATTTTGTATTTGTTTTGTTCTGCTCAGATTACCCGAAAATTCAGGCTGAATTCTGAAGGCAAACTTGAACAGACAGTCTCCATGGCAACCACTACCCAACCCATGACTCAGCATCTTCACATCACCTACAAGAAAGTGACCCCGTGACCCAGAGCAAAACTTCATCCTGGCCGTGTGCGTCAGGACGTGACACTAGGCTTCTCACAGACGCCGCAGCAGCAAGTGTGGGTGTGGCTGCAGCTCCCAGGGGGATCAAGGGCATTGCCCAGTGTTCCTGTAATGGCATAGAAAAACCAAATAAAAGGCCTTTATTTTTATGGCTGAGCATTGTGATATTATGTGTGTGGACTGTCCAGCTCCTCATCTGCTGGTGACTGTTTTCTAGAGTCTTTTCCCTAAAAAAAGACTGCATTTTTTACAAGATCTGAAATATGTATAAACCTTAAGTAGAGTGGTCAATCATAAGCTAGAGACAAAGATGGACAGAAAGAGTTGCTGTGATTTTTAATGAGCTAAAGGAGCCTGAGGACCCCATTTCCATAAGGACAAAAGGTGTTCCCAAGGCAAGAGGGTAGTTGTGAAATTAGCGTCATTATGTACGTCTTATTTTATTACTCTGTAATATATTATTACTTGGATTTCTTTCTTTGTTGACTATGAGTTTGCAGACATACACTGACCTATGTACCTGTCACCCAGTTTTAACACCTGCCAGCTTTTCCATCCCAGTGATTTCACCTGTTCTTCCGTCTTCTTTTTGCTAGTATTTTTAAGAAAATTCCACACATAATGTCACTGATCCCTAAATGCTTCAATATGCATTTAAAAACAAAGCCTTTTATTTTCTTAGCACACCAGGGTATCAGAAACCACACCAGGAGCGCAGATACATGTGGAAGGAGGTGCTCCAGCTGCAGAGAGATTAGCACCTGCAAGAGCAGCTGCATCCTACCCATCCCCCAGGGCTTGGGGACAAAAGACATTACCAGTTGGTGGCTTAAGGACAAAAGGCATTATCAGGTGGCACACCTGGAAGCTCAGAGGAGGAACCAGGGCTGGCGCTGAGCCATCATATGGGAGGAGCATGGCCAGTGTGTAAGGAACTCGGCTGGTTCCCCAAGTGCCAGGACACAGGGAGGCTGGGCACTCCAAGTCAAACTCAGGTACAATTCATCCTGAGGCACAGCCCTCGCCGGCCGTGAACCTGTGAAACCAGACAAGGAATGTGCCTCCAAAATAAGGTGTTGGGACAGTCATGGGCTGGACATTCCCATTCCAAGGGGGTGGGCAGGCAGTGACAGGTCCTGAGCAAAACCAAAACCTGAAGGACTCAGAATAATCCTCTGTCCTCATGTCTGCCTCTAGGCCCACTGGGGTAGAGGTCCCTCCTGGGCTGCAGTAACACACCAGTGGCTCTATCCACCTGGGGTCATCCTAATGGGGAGCTCTCTGCAGCGGCCTCACCTGTGTAGGGCCTAGCTCTCTGCCTGGGTCATGAGCCCCCGCACCACTGCAACTTCCAAACTCTTCAGTCATTCTTCCTGGTCTTGGACTAGAGGCCCTGACTTCTGTGTAGGGGGCTGGCTAATTTCCCCAGGGTTGTAGAAAATCACCCCTAACTTCTTTGAGATGGCCAATTAATACTAATTTCCTTATCAAATCTGGGCACACCAGTCATGCTTCCTCAGAGCAAGCTTTCTCATTATTTTCAATGTGGATAGGCTGAGAATTTCCAGATTTTTAAGGTCTGCTTCCTTTTTAAAATATATATACCTTGTTGGTTTCAGAGAGGAAGGGAGAGGGAGAGAGAGAGAAAAACATTAATGATGAGAGAGAATCATTGGTCTGCTGCCTCCTGCACGCCCCACACTGGGGATGGAACCATGACCTCCTGTTTCATAGGTCAACATTCAACCACTGAGCCACGCTGGCCAGGCAGTCTGCTTCCTTTTTGATGAACAACTCTGTAAGTCGTTTCTCTCTTCCTGCATTTTACTATAGTATTCAGGAGATATTAGGCGACTCCTTCAAAACTTCTACTTAGCTTAGAAATTTCCTGCCGAATAGCCAGTTTCATGACTCACACATTCTACCATCCACAGAACTCGGCCACAGACACAGTTCCCCCACGCACTCTGCCACTTTATAGCAACCATCACCCTCCAGCTTCTAAGAACTTGACCCTCATTTCCGTATGAGATGTCATCAGAATGGCCTTTACCATCCGTATTTCTACAACATTCTGTTGAGTGTTGAGTGGCTCAGATTTCTCTAAGATGATAGAGGCTTTCCCTCCACTCCCCACTTCTCTCTCTGAATCACTAGACTCACCCAAAACAGTCCATTCATGCAATGTAGCCTTTTCCTATCATAGACCTCTATCAATTGCCAGGAAGCAAAATTTCAATGAATTGAGATAATGCTCCAGAGAATGGCAGTTTTGCACCTTATTTTAATTTTTGTTATTATTTTTTTTAATCCTCACCTGAGGATATTTTTTCCATTGATTTCCAGAGAGAGTGGACAGAAGGGAGGAGAGGGGGGAGAGAGAGAAAGAGAAACATCGATGTGAGAGAGACATATCAATTGGTTGCCTCACACGTGCCCCCTGAACGGGAATCCAGCCACCGAGCCAGCCATCCAGGGCTGCACCTTATTTTATACATTACAATCAAAAGAGAAGGAGCAAGTGGGTTACATGAAATACATTGGTGATAGACTAGGGAGAGGAGAGAAAGCAAAGGGGAAACCTCTGGGATTGGATAAAAAGTAAAATGATAGACCTACTTCTTTTGCATAGGTGGGTATAGAATAGTTAACAGTCAACAATGAATAACAATGAGAGTGGTCTCTGCAGAGTGGTGCCTGTGCTTTGAGGGGTCCGGAAAAAGGAAACCTGCTCTGACATTCCAACAATGTATTACTGTAGATGCAAAAAGACAATAGGCTCAGGGTAAAGATTGACCTTAAATGCTGGCCTAGGACATGACTACCTGTCATAAACTGCTTTTAGTTTAAAAAGTTTTCATTTCAGACCAACCTTTGTGGTTACTCTAGATCTCTGAGTTTGCAAGGCCTCCACGCCAGGCCTTCCCTGAACTTACCAGGTTTAGTATGTGCCCCTTTCCATCCACACCTCAAAACTCTTACCTCAACCCATTACCAGTTCCAAAGCCACCTCCACGCTGTAGACATTGTTACAGCAGCACCCCACTTCTCAGTAACAATTTCTGTCATCCATTCCGGCTACTATAACAAAAATACCACAGACGGGTGGGGCTTATAAACAACAGAAATTTATTTCTTACAGTCTGGAGTCTGGAAGCCCAAGGTCATCCATTGGGTCCGATGAGGGCCCCTCCCTCGCAGCCACATCTCTACTGTAACTTCACGGGCAGTGGGATGGGGATCTCTCTGGGGTCTGTTGCAAGGGCACGAATTCCTCCTGAGGATGGAGCCATCATGTCTCAACCTCTTCCAAAAGCCCTACCTCCTCATACCATCACTGGGAGACTAGGATGTCAGCATGGATTTGGGGAAAACGAACATTCAGACCATAGCACCAGGGACCTTGAAAGCTGGTATCAGCTGTCTCCACTGCTGGCGAGAAGCCAACAGATGCTGGGAGCATCAAGGAAGTCCCGCCCCTGCATCCCACATCCCACCTCCACATCCTACCCTTGCATCCCACCCCAAAACCCACATGCTGCCCCTGCATCACACCCCACACCTGACCAAATCCTGCCCCAGCACCTGCCCCCTCTGTCCCACACCCTGTATCTCACCCCTGCACTGAGCTGGGAGGGCAGCACTCGGAGCAGAGCTGAGAAATGAGAAGCAAATAACTGACCAATCATCTTACCCCCAACTCCTGCCACTGCTAGTTGGGAAGCTGGTCACTACTCCTCAAGGCATCCCCAGGCTGCAGTCTGAGTTCACCTGAGCTTCTTACAGTGTCTGCCGTGTCCCTCTATCCCCTCTATTTCATGTAGTCTGGAAGCTGGATGGCAAGTTCTTGTTGGACACACTCCCTGCAGGGTGCCCAGTCCTCACAGTCAGCTGGTCTCACTTTGAGGATGGGGACAGCCTTTCACGTGAAAGGTTTGCCGCCAAGGACATCGCCTGATGCAGCCCTTTGATTAGAGTGGTGGCCCAGTTGTCATTACTTCTGCATTCGGGGCTGGGACTCCCTCAGAAGAACTTCCCCTGCTTCCACTAGGCTAAGTGTTGTTTCCCTGAAAATGTTCACACCAGAAAGCCAGCATAGAAGCATAACTCTTTCAATTATTGACAAAAGAAATACTCAAACTTGTAAAAACCCTTTAGTGAGAGTTTATTTGAGCCAGGACTTTGAGGACATGCCCAGAAGTAAGACCTCCATGGACTGACAGTGCTCCAGGGAAGGATGCTTTTGCAGTTCTTTTAGGATCAAAAGAGATGGCAGAAAGGTCACATGAAGTCCACTGGTGGCAGGGAAATCTCTAGGCGTGGCCAGAGAGGAAAGTAGAGATACACGCCTGCTTTACATTGGTGGGTGCAGGGTGGTTCCCACAATCACAGTGAGGAGAGACTACGCAGCAATGAGATGCGTTTCCACGCGGCCCTGCCCTGCCGCTAGTGGGCCGGTTTTGAGGGTCTGGAAGTGAAAATTACTCTGACAGTCCAAAGACATGTTATGCCAGATGCACAAGAACAGCGGACAGGCTCCCTCAAGGTGAAGACAAGCCTCTCACAAGGAAGCTGTGGGATGTGACCTTCCACCAGGACCTGCCCAGTCAGGGGCTGATGTTCAGACCCTCCTGTGTGGAGGTCTGGACAGCCACCTCTTCATTCTCACCTTTAACTGTGAATAGTTAGAGTAAGAATGTGCTAACCCCGGGTGATGCCCGAGGATCGCGCTCTTTTCACACCGCCACACCACCCCTCAGCTCCTCCTGCTCCTGCTCGAGCCGGTACTTCTGTACATTTGATGAAATTCTAGTCCACTGCAGCCTTTTTCTCTCTGACAGATGGGAGGTGCTCCAATGATCCCAGCACCACCACTGCCCCCCATATCTCCTGCCCCGGAGCCCATTCTTACTGGGGGTGGGGCATTGGAGAGGGTGGGACTCAGAGACCACAGGCAGCCGCTATGCTTCCAGGCCTGTTCCATGGGCAGAACCGGAAAATCATTTTATAATTGATTTATTTTCACTGAACTATGCGAGATGAAGGTGCTGCATGACCCTTCACCCTGAAATGCTTAGGCATGCGGCATACACATTTTTTAAGAAGGAAAAAAAAAAGTATGTGTCTACACTGTTTCCAATTCAAAATTTAAGATTTTAAATTTTTTTCCTTAAAATTTTTCATTTTACATTTTTTAAGATGAAAATCGTGGTTCTTCAAAACATTGAAATTATTTGCTTTATTCTACAGGACACAATTATTTTGGTATAATAATATTCTTATTAACAATAAGATTACTGATAAAAGTTTGATACATTTTTAAAAATATATTTTATTGATTTTTTACAGAGAGGAGGGGAGAGGGATAGAGTTAGAAACATCGATGAAAGAGAAACATCAATCAGCTGCCTCCTACACACCCCCTACTGGGGATGTGCCCACAACCAAGGCACATGTGCCTGACCAGAATCAAACCTGGGACCCTTCAGTCCACAGGCCAAGGCTCCATCCACTGAGCCAAACTGGTCAGGGCAAAGTTTGATATTTTTGTTACTGTTTTTATGCATTCCTCATTAAAGATATAGTTAAAATATAATTGGAGCCCTGGCCAGTGAGGCTCAACCCATGCATGGAAAGGTCACTGGTTCAATTCCTAGTCAGGGCACATACCCAGGTTGCGGGTTCGGTCCCGGTCAGGCTGCATCCGGGAGGCAACTGATCTGTGTTTCTCTCTCTTTCTCAAGTATATATAAATGGAATGAGCAATTTCTCTGGTTGCATATGTCATCAACTTGATACACAAACTAATTTAACTTCTACAAATTGAGTGTTCTCTTAGGTTAGCTTTGTGTAAAACATCCTATATTACTTTATTGTCAAAATCAAAACTGTAAGTTTGCCCTAGTTGGCTTGACTCAGTGGGTAGAGCATCGACTCTCGGACTGAAGGGTCCCAGGTTCGATTCCAGGCAAGGGCACATATCTTAGTTGCAGGCTTGATCCCCAGCCCGTTGGGGCACATGTGGGAGGCAACCAATCAATGTGTCTCTCTTACATCAATATTTCTATCTCTCCCCTTCTCTGCCACTCTCTCTAAAAATCAATGGAAAAATATCCACCGGTGAAGATTAACCAAAAACAAACAAACCAACAAAAATGGTAAGCTAAGGTACCTTTTGCCCCTCACAGAGCCCAGCCGCAGGGTGACCCTGAGAAGCCCTGTGCCAGTTTATCCAGCAGATCCCCTCATGCTGGGCATTTACTTTGTTGTCTTTTATTGTTCCTGGATTTTAAATCTCATTTGGGAGTGTTTTGCCCACTCCTCAGTTCCAGAAATTCACTTTTTTTTTCTAGTACTTGTTTCATTTTTTATATTTAGCTCTTTGGTCCATTTGGAGTTTGGTACAGTGGGATGTACGGTCTGGTTTAGTGTTTTTCCCAGTGGCTCGCTGTAAGTCGACAATCAGAGACAAACCCATCCTCCCTGCTGCCGCCGTTCCGGGGCTTGTCCTCGGGCTGGGCCTGAGTCTGGACGTCCCGAGTCTGCCCGTCTGCATCTGGTCTGGTGCCTGTAGACGGCCCAGTCCCTCCTCATTACTATTCTTTCTCAGGGTTTTTCTGGCTGTTTTTGCTTTTTGGTTTCTCTCATATGAACTTTATAACTAGCTTGTTTAAACTTAGGAAAAAAACATTCTGGTATTTTTTTGGTAAGGATTACATTAAGTTTATAAACGTGGAGAACTGTCTCCTCGCATGGGTTTCCTCTCCGGAAGCTGGTGTTTCTGTCTGCTCGTCTACTTGGGTGTCTTTAGGGTCCTGATTGTCCTCACAGAGGCTTCACGACCGTCTGGCTCACACCTAGAACGTGATCCTTTGCTGCTGTTGGAAATGGGGCACCTCTCCCAGTGTCTTCAACCTGCATATGCATAGACCACTGATGTGTCACTTCACCCCTGTGCTCCTGAGTGCTCTCAGCGTCTGAAACATTACCTTCTTATGCTGGAAATGCCAGCACATTTGGTCCAAGTGAATGACAGAAGGCGGGGGCAGGCAGGGTGGCCTTGTGCAGCACTGGTCTGAGGCTGTCCTCTTCCTCTCCACCCCCCATCCCTTTCTCCTGCCTGCTCCCTTCCTTCTCTCCACCTGCCAGACCTCACACTGCAAGGCCACTGGGGAAGGGGTGCTGAGCAGAAGCTGAGGGGACAGGCAGGGGGCTAGGGGGCCAGGAGGGGCAACGGGGGCAGTGAGGAAAGCTGCGCCATCGGGCCCCTTCTTCTTCCGAGGCTGCACGGGAAGCAGGGCTAGACCTTAGCAGTTGTCTGGCTCAACCTGCCTTGTACAGAAAGGGAAACTGAGACTGAGAAGCCACACTGCAGGCCTCCTGTGCCGTGTGCCTGTGGCTTGAGCGGGAGTCCGATGGGCTGCAGGGGACAGGCCCTGCTGGGGACAGACGGGAGCCAGGCTCAGGGCCATGGGGCAGGCTGCAGTGGGGAAAGGGCTGTGTGAGCCAAGCAAAGGGATGGGAATGGCAGGGACGGACGGGGTTTGTGGGGAGTAGGGCGACTGGGCACCCTGCTCTTGTTCCCCTGTGTGTGCGTGCTGGTGTGTGAGCTCCTGCTTGTGGCCCACAGGAGCAGAGGGCAGCCGATGAGGGAAGACGCGGCCTATCACGCAGGATTCACCTGCCTCCTGTCCGGTCCGGGCAGCCGCAGGATAGGCACACAGACGCAGGCAGGTCGCCTTCCACTGCTATGACACTTTATTGGAATCGAACACACACCCCGTCCTCGTAGGTCAAGAGTTGGTGCATTCACAGATCAGGGGTGCCGGCCTGGAGCCCAATCCCGGTCCCTGCCACAGGTGGGCGCGCTCTCTCGCTAGGGATGGATTAAGCAACAGCACATGAGCCTTATGCTCTGTGGGGTCGGTAAGATCCCACGGCTCCTCTAGCCTTGGCCAGGCCCAAGTCACCTTCAGGTCCAATGTCCTGACATGGTCACCCTTCGTGGATGGGACCCCGGTGTCAAGTGAGAGTTTGGTGTTCCCAGCTGCCTTCCTTTTGGGCCCGGGAGGTCACCCTGACCTTCTGGCTCCACAAGAGGCACAATGGAGCAGGGCCACAGGTGGGCACTGAAGGCCAGCTCCAGGCCCAGGGGAGCCTGCGTTCCCACTTCCCGAGGGTCTGGGTGACAGAGAAGGGGCTCGCGGGAGGAGGGGCTCTGCGGGAGGAGGGCAGTGCCTCGGCCCAGAGCCTCCTGGTTCCAGGGCCAGGTTCATCTTTCTGGCAACAGCACAAAGAAGGCAGCCTTCAGGAAGCGGCCGAAGCTGCAGAGTGCAGTCACAAGCCAATGGGAGTGGAAGCCAGGGTTGCTGCTGACCACACACTTGAGGACGTCGGTCTGCAGGGAGGAAGGGACAGTTGAGAACAGAGCTGGGGAGCGGAGGCCCCCGAGCCTTCCACCTGCGTCAGCCGAGCTGACAGGGAGCACTGAGCCATGGAGGGAAGGTCTGTGGTCTGGTGGGGACTGAAGGCTCCAGCAGGGACCAAACCCCTCCATGAGGATTCAGATGGTGAGAAGGGAAGGGAGCTCAGGTGGGAGAGGAGGCAGCTGGGCCCCATGCAAGGAAGCCACCATGTCCAGCCCCAGTGGGGCTCCAGTGGGAGAGGGCAGGGGAGGACAGAGGCCTCAGAGTCCCTGTGCTGGGGGTGCCACAGCTACGGGAGTCACCTGGAGGCAATACCTCCCCGCCCAATGCCCCCTTCAGATGAGACCACAGCCCTTGGCTGCAACCTCAACGGAGGGCTGAGATCGACCCTCCTGCCAGTGTGTCCCACCTATTTTACAGAGAAAACAGATCTATGGGTGAGGGTGCCCCGCCCCACGCCCAGGGCCCAGCAGCACCCACGGTCTGGCTGGGCCAGGTGAGTAGTTAGGGGCAGGGAGACCAATGCCATCGCTCACTAGGCACTGGAGCCCGGTGGGCAGGGCAGGGCAGGGCAGGGCAGGGCAGGGCAGTGCTGGCCTTTCCCTCTCAGGCCTGAAATCCCTCCCCAGGCCGCCTTCTGCAGTGCAGGGGCCAGGCAGCGGGTCTTTAGAACTGGAGTTGGGGGTGGAGGGGCAGGTCAACACTGAGGTGGGGCAGGAGGCCAGTCCTGGACCCAACAGCCCAACCCTTACTCGTCCTCCCACCTTTAGCACCACTCCCCTTCCCAGCACCCCTGCACCCCCAGACCCCACTCACCCATCCACCGCGTCTCCGCAGCCAGGTTGCCAGGGTCTTGCGCACAAATTCCCCGAGGCAATCGACGAGAGCATGAACCATGGCGGGCTGGGCCTGCCGCACACAGTCCACAGCCAGCCCTGCAGCCACCAAGTACAGGGACACCACCTTGCCCCACGTGATGCCTGCAGGGAGAAGATGCTGGTCAGCAGAAGGCCACCAAAACCCTGCTCCAGTCCAGCCCGCGGGGTCCCATGATGGCTGGGGGTGAAACTCAGGGGGCTAGCCCCTACCCACAGCGCCCCCTGAACAGGTGCCTGGCCATCATCTGCTGCAGGTCAGTCCTGCCCACCCTTTGGGTAGTTCTTAGGCAGAGATTTCTTTGGACTCCACTGCCTAACTGTGCACTTGTGCCAGAGCCCCAGACGACCCTGCTCAGCCTCCATCTCCTGGAGGAGGCAATGGGACGGCAAAGTATTCAGCGAGGAGGAAGCTGAGGGGATGGAGGGTGCTAACTGACTTGCAGCTGGACACAGTGGACAGTAAGAAGCTCTGAGGCACACCTGCCCACCTGTCTGTCCCCGAGCACCTTCTCTGCAGGGCAGCAGGGTGTTCCATGGGAGGAAGGGCCTTCCCAGACCACCAAGCTGTGTGTGTGTGGGGGGGGGGGGGGGGGGGAGGTAGAGCTGAGAAGAACCACCCAGAGAAGTATGCTTGCACATTATATGGTATGATTTCCCTTAATATATAAAAATATTTTATAAATTAATGAGAAAAAAGCGAAACCTTTCAAAAGAAATAAGCACAGAACATGAACAGCTGATTCACAAAAGGAGAAACAGAAATAATGCATTAGACATGAAAAATGCTCTTTAATAACCCGAGGGTGCATTACAATGGGATGCAGACTGTAGTCCACGAGATCATAACTCAGATGGCAACATGAGCCCCAGGCATCTGCAGCCTCGCAATGGACGCACAGCCACCTGCAGGCTGAGAGCACAGGCGGGCAGAGATGAAGCCCTTCCGTCTACCTACACAGCAGCACAGCTATCGATACGAATCAGAAATCAGCTTGAGCAGATACTTGTTCACGAAGTTCACAGCAGCCTTATTCCCAATCACCAAAAGCTGGAAATGACAAATGCACTAAGGTCATCCAGACAATGGTGTGTGACTCGGCCATAAGGAGTGAGGCGTGGACACTCACTGCAGCCTGGACACACCTCTGATGTCCACTCAGCAAGGGCAGTGACACCAAGGCCACCCGTATGAGCCCATCTACACGGTGTCCAGGAAGCAGGTCCGTGGTTACGGGGACAGGGGTGGGGGGAGGGACAGCTAATGAGCATGCGTATTCCTCCTGATGGTGAAAAACTCCGGGGTGGTGGTGCTCAGTGTGAACCCACTACATGCCACGGAATCGTACACTTTAAAATGGCTAGCTGTGTTATATGAATTTCACCTCAATAAAAACCTGATGAATCAAATCATGTCACTCCCTTGCTTAAAAACCTCCTGTCACTGTTACTTCCCTCTGTCAAAATAGGCCCAAGTCTGAAATGCCAGAGCCACGGTTCCCTCACCACCAGGTCTAATCAGGTCCCCCTCCTAGCGCCACTCAGGCCTCACACTATGCTCCCCATTTACCAGATGCCACAGGGCACCGGGCCAGGTCCTGTTCTGCTCACAGCTGGGCTTTGGGCACCCCTAAGCTCAGCACTCTCAGGTGCTCAACAGAGAGAGGGTCGGTGAAGGCTTGATGTGGGCAGTGGGGACGGAGCCCGCCGCCTGGCTACAGCCTGGAATCTGAGACCGTGACAGCAGGTTCTGTGGTGCGGTCTGCAGAGAGGTGCCTGCTGCGCCCTGAGAGGACAGTGAGTCCAGGGACATCCTGTTTCCTTTGTGCTTTACCATTTATGGAGATGTAATATCACTACCCTAAACGCGTCCTTCTAAAGTGAGATATCGTGTTTTAGTCCATCCACAAAGCTGCGCAACCATTCCAGAACATTCTCATCACCCCAAAAGCAACCTGCCCCCATGAGCAGTCACGCCCATCCGCTGGCCCAGGCACCCGTCCTGTGGACTCGCCTGTGGTGGACACGTCACCTACGGAATCACTGTGTGTCCCAGCGTGTCTGCCTCCTTTCACTCACCATGCTGCCCACGCTCATCCAGGTTGAGGTGCATCCTTTTGTAGCCAAATAACATTCCATCCCGTGGATGGACCACTCTCCACTCGTCTACCACTCCGGTGATGAACACTCGGGTCGCTGCACCTTCCTGACTCTCAGGAATCTGGCTGCTCTGAACATCCGTGCGCCAGTTTCTGTGTGATGTGTTCTCATTTCTCCGGCTCTCATGGCACCTGCCTTACAGACTCTGGCACTCATCCAAGCATCGGCCCTCTTCCCATTCCTGCCAGCAGCTTATGGGCCTTCCAACTCTTCCGATCCTCACCAACACATGTGCTACCTGATGCTCTTACCTGAGCCCTCCCAGGCGCCCAAGGGTCTCCCTAATGACTGACAACTACTGATCTTTTCGTGGGCTTACTGGCCATTTGTACATCTTCCCTGGAAAAATGTCTGTTCAGATCCTGTGTTCATTTTTAAACTGGGTTGTCTTTTTAGTATTATTTCCAAGAGTTTTTACTTTCTGATTCTTCTGTGGTAAAATAATTGCTCTTGTGATAAGGGAAAAAATGCAAACTCTTGCCAACTGTTAATCTGGGAGGAAAAATTAGTTTTTCCACGGAAGTGAATTGAGAAGCCCAAAGGTGCCTCTCCCTTGGAGGGGGCTTGACCACTGCAGGGGCCACCGTGGGAATCTGCCCTCCAGTCCTGGAGCTGCCCACAGCACCGGCACAGCCCCTGCCCCAGCCCCAGCCAGAGGCCAGTGGAGAAAGAAAGGGGTCAGCCTGTGCAAGGCCTGGCGGCAGCTTGGCAAGAACCAAAGGCAGAAAGGGACAAGGGCCAGCAACTGCCCGATGGCTGGGCTCACCCTGTGGTGAAAGGGTCCAAGGACCCCAAAAGGCAGGGATGGACGAGGGGTGACAAGGAGCCCACAGGCAACAAGCAGGAGGGCACCTCTCAGGCCTGTCCCCACACTGGGTGAGGCTAGGCAGGCTAAGGTAGGATGCCCTGGCCCCTCACACACCACAACCAACAGGGACCAGGCCCCCGCCTCCCTGCTCAGTCCCAACCACTAGCAGGCCAGAGCTGCCTTCTCACAGATGAACCTTCCTTTTAAAGCCAGCCTTGGGCTCGTAAACCAGCTGCCTGACAGCCTGGAGACAGACACAGGCGGCCACCCACGCGCCGGCGTCGGGCCAGGGATGTGGGAGTCCAGGAAGAGCCAAGGGCAGGCATCAGCCAGGACACCCACCTCGCCCTCCTGCTTTCTCCATGGCCCCACCCACCTCACCCTCCACAAGGTGCCTGACAGGTCACAGTCCCTCCATCCCCCAGGGCTTCCCAGGATCCGGGTCAGCACTGGGAGAACATTCTGGAGGAAGACATCCCCAGCCCACCCAAGCACCCCCTCATGCCATCTTCACCATGGTCACTTCTGCCCAGGGCGGTCAGCACTGACCCACTCAGTGGTGGCGCTGGAGGCTGGACTCTGCAGCTGGCAGCCCCCAGTCCGGGCCAGTCCTGTGTCCTGTGTCTCGCTGCCACACTTGCCACAACTGAGAGAGGCCTACGACTCAGGCCCTGCTCTGTCCCTGGTCGTCTGGCCGAGTGAAACCCAAGCCCCACAGGACATGTGCAGGACTCCCTGACCCCATCCAGCCCGGTCAGGACTTCAGGTCACTGTAGCCCCAGCTAACGTCCAACAAGAACCATGTGAGGCTCTGTGCCAGCTGCCTGGCAGGCCCCCCGTCTTTACCAAGAGAGCAGCACAGCCCCAGCTCCAGCCCCAGCCCTGACCCCAGGGCCACACTGGCATTGTTGGCTTCCTGGGCTGGATGCAGACGTACCTGCAGCAAAGATCTGGGCGGCCACAGCCAGGAAGGCGTCGGTCACCACGCTCTCGGAGTGCAGGGAGATGTTGAGCTGGCGCGCCACGTTGCGGTAGATGCTGGGCCGAATCAGCTCCAGCTCGTCCCCTGCAGTCACACGGGGGGTCAGAGGGTCCACACCTGCCTGACCCCAGCCCCCTGTCACAAGGGCCTGGGACCAGCCCACTCCTCAGCCCCATTGCCACAGCTGGCTTAGAAACCCTTCCTGCACTGACTGGCCTATATCTGACCCCCACTCAGCCCCCGGGCAGAGGAAGACCAGGGAGGTGGGGTGGGCACTCTCAGAACCTGCTCTGTGGGCCTCCCTTCTGACGAGCCAGCTCCCCCCACTCCTCCTCCCCCGCCACCCCCACCTAAGGCCAATCCGGCTGGGCTGGTGGGGTGGGAATCCCAGGAGGAGCATGGGCCGTGCCTGATGGGTGACTCATGGCCCACAGTGAGCTGCCCGGGCAGCAGGCAGACAGGGCAAGCAGCCAGATCCAACAAGGGCAGGGACTTGGACTCACACAGGTGGGCAGCCCTGGCCACTGCCTCAGAGGCCACTCTCACTCAGGCCCCAGCACCGCTTGGTGAATCAAGAAACTGAGCCACCATCCGGGGCCTCCAGCACTGCCCGAGCTCCAACTGTGCTTGTGCCAAGTGGGTGTGTGCATGGGCGGCCACACTCTGGAGGACAGGCCCTGTCACCAGCTCTGCCTGCCGCCTGCGCTCCCTGCGGCGCCCCTGGCAGAGGCGTGCCGGGAATTCCACAGACGCGCACTGGGTGTCTCTCAGCCCACCTCTCCAGCCAAAGCAAACAGGGAAACGCCGACTGGACAGTCCTGGTCGATAAGGACGCCAGAGTCATCCCCAGAGCCAGCTGCACACTATCTAATTAATTAAGATCTGGACCAAGCAGAACTGAGGCGGGATGATGAGGGGGCATGGAAATTCCCAGGGCTGGCCTGGCTGTTCCCACAGAGACCTTGGGGGCTGCTGGGGAATTATCCCAAGAGACTGAGCATGGGAAGTGACCCAGCTTCTTCCTGTGTGTGCTGTCCCCCGAGCTGGGCGTTTGCTGAGGAGGAGCTGGGGGCAGGGAGGCAGCAACAGGCCCAGGGCAGGATGCAGGGAATGAGACAGACACGCTCACTCTGGGGACCCAAGTCACCTCCCTCCAAGGGCCCCCTCAGCCATCTGGCAGGGGCTGTGCCCCAGGGACTGGACGTGGCCGGGCTGCACACTGGGAAAGGGCCTTGAAGGCCGAGTTTCTGAGAGGGCCAGTGCAATACCCAGGCTCAGGCCCAAGGGATGGGGCTCTCAGAGTGGAACAGAGGACTGAAGGGACAAAAATGAGCCCATCAGATCTGCAGTGCAAAGCAGGGCTTTTCAGACAAGCTTAAACAACAGGGACACCAGGCTTAGGGTAAGGGCAGCCCTACAAGGCCAGCGCCAGGTTGCAGAGCAAGCCAGGACAGACAGGACTTCTCCAAGCCCTGCCAGGGGTCCTCTAGAGTCTAGAAGGTGCCCCCTAGTGTCATCCCCACAGCCCAGCTAGAAGAAACAGCAGTGGGCAGCTGACCTCACGGAAGTCCAGGCGCTCCAGACCCCTGACTGATCCCCAAACCCACTTGCTCTCCACACCCACGGCCCAGGTGGAACACCACCCTTCTGGAGCCCTGCACAGGCCCCCACTGATTCTGTGTCTCTCACACACAGGACCTCAGTGCCCATGGTGAGGGGTCCAGACCCTGGAGAAGGTGGAGACAATTACTGGGTTGGGTGTGACCCCAGAAACAAATATGGGCCAGCCCCACGGTGGTGTCAGCTGTCCTGGGCACCCAGTTCTGCCGGGAGGGGGACCCTTGGTGGCCTCCAAATCAAGAGAAAAGAGCAGCAGACAGCAGGATGTCAGCCAGTAACTAAAAGGACCTATTTTCCAAAATAAACACCGGCATGTGGTCCGACCAAGGATATTTGTGCCCAGCTGAGTACAAGGGTCACTGGAAATGTAGCCACCAAAATGTTTTTCTTCCTACAGCTTTCTATCCTTTATGGCCAGGCTGTCTGAAATCTGGGCTGAGCAGACAAGTTGGGGGAGGTCTGTAGAGTGCAGGGAGCCCCTGAGAGGGGTAAATTCAGGACTGTGAGAGAGGGGGAGCATCGCCTGGGTAACCTGCCTCCACGCATGGCTATTCCATCCCCGTCCGTGTTCGCGTCCCCCCAGACCAGCCCCCTCTCTGCCCCAGAGGGAGATTGAGGCCCAGAAGTGGAGGGTACTGGTCAGGTCACCCCGTGGGCAGGTCACTGTGGAGACAGCTGTACCCTAAGGCGCAGTGGGCCCAACCCAGCGGACCAGCTCAGAAGGCGCAGTCTGGGGACCCATCCCGCCTGGTCCCACACTCACCCAGTCGCAGCAGCACCGTGCACACCTCTGCGAGGCGACCTCCCGGGGCGAGCGCGGCGCGCTCGGGCGCGCTCCAGGAGAGGCCGGCGCGCAGGAGCCGAGCGTGCACGAACTCCCGGCCGAGCGCCTTAGCTTGGGCCACCAGCTCCTTGTCGGTGGGCGAGCGGTCAAAGGCGTCCATGATCTCGGCGGCAAAAACCGAAGAGCGCCGCAGCACCTCCATGGCGGGGACGCGGGAGGGGGCCGCCGCACCTGCGGGCAGACAGCGCTCAGCCCGGCCCGCCCGGCCCAGCTGGCAGAGGGGAAAGCCGGCCGCGCGAGGAGGGCGGGAAGGGGCGCGGTGTGCACCTCGATCGAGTCCGCGCACCAGGCCGGGGCGCACGGAAAGACCTGGCCGGGTACAGCTCCAGGGAAGAGCTGCGGCCAGCAGGGGTATCCGTACGTTTCTCCGCCCCAAGTCTTTAAAAACACCGAGTCACATTCTTTTGGATCCCGGATTAAATAACAAAGACCCCCCGCGGCTGCCGGGGATAAAAAAAGGCTGAAGGGAAATGGCGATTTGCTCTGGGGCCGCCGTGCTCGCGCTCAAAGAGGAGTGCACGGTCGGCGGAGGCGCGGACGAGAGGCACAGCCCAACCTGCTCCGAGCTAGCCAGGACCCCAGCCCAGCCCTGCCACGACCTCCGCGCCCCGCCCCGCCGCGCCGTCCGCGGTGTTTGTCCCTGGCCTGGCCGTTCCCATGGCGCGTCTGCCAGGGGAGGGACGCCGCGCGCGCCCTGCTCACCTCTCCCGCCGCATGTCGCGGGCGCGGGGGCCCAGGAGGAGTTCTGGCTTCAGGATCTGCTCGCCGCCGTCGCCGGCGATCTGGATCCTAACATTCAAACCTTCGAGGACGCGGGCCCGCCCCGGCGCCCGCCCAGTCCGCGCCTGAGCCCGGCTGGAGCGCGGAGTGCGCGGGGCCTCGCGCGCTCCTAGGGCTCCGGCGGCGGCGTCGGAGGCTAGGGGAGCGCGGGGCGCACCGCGCGACTCTCCGCCAGCGAAAGGCGAGGCTTGGGGCTTCGCCTTCTAAGGAAAGGCAACCCCCGGGGCGGAGCCGCGCGGGAGCTTCCCCGCTTAAGGAGGCCTGAGTGAGTTCCCACTCAGGGCGGGCAGGAGCTGCCCCGCAAGGCCCAGTGATTAGGACCTAGCTGGGGCCTCAGACCATTTCCCCCACTGAGTTGGGAAAGAGTCCCCACCTGCGTTCACATCTGGCCACATTTTCTCATTGATTCCTAGAGCTCTTTATATATTCCGGATCACCCTGGCCACATGGGTTTGTGTTAGAGATGGATCCGGGGATTTTCATTGTATTGAAGAGACTGCAAATACTTTGTGCTATTCTGTGGTTGCTATTGATTATAACGAACAGGAGTTATTCTCAATGAAGTCCAATTTATCAGTCTTTTCTCTTATGCTTCATGCCTTCCCATAATGATATTGTATGTTTTCTTTTTGAAGTGTAATAGTTTTAGCGTTCACATAGTGATGGGCCACATTAATTCTTGTGAGTGGTGTGGTAAGGGGTCAGAGCTCATGTATTTTCCATGTGTGTATCCAGTTAACCCAGCATCATTTATTGAAAGACTATTTCCCCCACTGAACTGGGAAAGAGTCCCCATAATAAACAAGTGATGTACATGTGAAGATCTGTTCTGGACTCTTCTATCCCACTATTTATTTCTCTATCCTTGAACCAACACAGCCCAGTTCAAAGAACAGGATTGACCAACTTGCTCCAATTCACACCTAAACAGCCAATAGAATACATGTTCTTTCCCTGTGCACATAGGATATTAACCAAAATAAACCAAATCCTGAGCTATAAAGTTGTAACAAATTTCAAAGGATTGAAATCATACAATTGTGTTCTCTCAGCATTAATAATAATAAACTCAATAATAATAAAACTGCTAGAAAGCCTCCAAGTGGCAATTAAACATTACACTTGTAAATAATCAATGGGTCAAAGAGTAAATCACAAGGGAAGTTGCAAAATATTTTGAAGTGAACGGTAGTGAAAATATGGGATGGAGGTAAAGCAATGCTTAAAGGAAAATTTATAGCTTTAGAAGAATGACTAAAAATTAGTGCTCTAAGTTACAACTCAAGAAGCTAGAAAAAAAAATTAACAAATCCAAGCCAAAGGTGAAAAAAAATAAGACCAGAAATTAATAAAAGCAAAAATTAGAAAAAATATAACAAAGCCAAAAAATGTTATTTGAAAAGATTAATAGAAATGATAAACCCCTGGAAATGGGTAAGAACTCCCCCCCACCCACACACACGGACACACACACAAATTCTAATATCAGGAATGAAAAAGAGCACATCACCACAGGTATTACAAACATTATAAACATAGCAAAAGGTTAGTATGAGCAACTTGGACAGTAAATTTGAAATTTAAGTGAAATGCAATTTATCAAAACTGATACTAAATTAAATTTGTTTAATCCATAATTTAAAATTTTCTTACAAAGAAAATTCTAGGTTCAGATGGTTTCATTGACAAAGTCTTCTAAACAGTTGAAGAAATATCACCAACTGTATACAATCTGTCCAAAGAATCGAAAACGATGGAGCCTTTCCCAGCTTATTTTGTAAGGCCAACATAACATTGACCCCCCCAACCTGTCAAGAACATTAGACGATATTAGGAAAGCTACCAAACCTGCCTTGGTATCCCCCACCCATAGAACAGAACATAACAACACCTATCTCCTCAGGCTGTTGAGAAGACTGAATCAGTTAATATGTGTAAAAAAAAACCTGTGTAGTAAGTACTCAGTAATTTTTAGCTGTTTTTGCAGAGCAGCCACAGAACTCTAAAATATGAGTGTGCACTGTCCTGTTCTCTTTAATGCATAGAGCACCAGGGCAGTCTGCCTCTGATGTTTCTGAAGAGCACTCAGGCTTGGGGCTCCTTGTGTTTTGTAGATGGGAATATGGGACTTGTCCAAAGAGTGGGTGCAGGACGGGGCATAGCCCGATTGTGAACCCGAGTCTGACGCCAGGGCCCCTGGAAGGCAGCTCTGACATGAGAAGCATCTATGCCTGTGGATCCCTGTTAACACCCCCACCTCATATGTGGGAAGTGTGGCCTCAGGGAACTTCCGGTCCCATTCACAGCCTCAGTTTCCTCCCAGACAAAATGAGACCTGGCTCTCTGTTTCCTCTGCCCCAGGGTGTGGAAGGGTGTAGAAAGACTTCCTGGGCTCTGACCTGCAAGTGACAGATCACTGGGTGTAACCCATAGTGACAGGGCCCCTTCAGTCCCAGAGCTGCAGGCCAGAGACCAGCCATGCCTGACACAGGCGATGTCTTCCTGGACATTCCAGATCAGATAAAGCCGCGTCCCAGTATATTCAATACTGAATATTGACAGCAGTAAGGAACTGAACAGGCCCAAGTACTTATCAAGAGGGGGGCAGATAAACCCACCTGTAGTACCTGGACCACAGCCTTATTCAGACCTTTAAAAGCTTAGGCCCTGCTAGAATCACTTGAGGTCTACCTGTCCCTTGAGGCTGCAGGAGGCTGGCCTGACATGCCCAGCTCAATCCCAGCCCCCAAGGGTACTTGGACATTCTTCCAATTACCTTGGCCCTGATTTTCTGCCTCTTAGAATTCTTGCTCTCCACTCTTATCTTGCATCTGACCCTTCTGTCTGCTCCTGGTTGACGCAGTGTAGAACTTGGTCCCTGGTTGGTGAGGAGCCTTCTGAGTGCTCACAGCCCAAACTGACTTGAGCATAAGGAGGTCTGTGGAATTGTGTGACTGAAATGTCCAGGAGAAGTGCCCTGGTTTCAGGCATGGCTGGATCCAGGAGTCTCCCTTTCCATCTGGGGTCTGTCTGTGCTCCTTCCTGATGGCTTTGCTCTCAGGCTACTTGTCCCCAAGTGATTGCAAACTAATGCCTCTGGCTTCCTGAAATTCCCCCCCCCGCTACACACACATAATTCAGCCTTTCCCAGTGGAAAAAAAAGCCACTCTTTCTAGGTAGCTCCTGGGGGTGCCCTGCGACCAGCAGCCTCTGTCCTTTACCTGTCACTGAAGCAGCTGTGGCTGGAAGCGGGATAGGTGCCCCGTGGTCAGGCCTGGTCACAAACCTGGCCCTGGAGCGGGTACAGGGGCCCTTCAGTAGTCCCATCAGCATGGATGCGGGCGGGGCTACTGTGGGAGGTGACAGGAGAAGGGTCCTATCCTGGCTTTCTGTAGAGACCTGCTCAAGGCTATTGTATGGCTCCCAATTTGGGAAGCAGAAGGTCTATAACTCAGTGATAACAGGTTTGTAAAGTGAGTGGCAATACCTACCTCAGATGTGGTCACGGGTCCCTGCCGGGTCCCCCTACGGCCATTCAGGAGGACAGACACACGCAGGATGGTGTCCCCGACCCCAGAGCAAGTGCTCGGGCCCCAGAACACCCTGTCTGCACCACTGCTGCCTCTTCCTGGCCTGGCCCTAGAGGGAAGTGAGTGGCCGGAGTTTGCAGAGGTGTGGACTGGAGTGAAGGGGTGTGGAGAGGTGTGGACATGTGGGGTTCATGTAAGAAAGCTGAATGCAGGGCTTGCTGTGGGTGGAGGGGAAGGTTCGGGCCATATTCTTGGTGGGAATCTGGATTTCAGGCTGTGAACCTAGTCATGAAGTAATACATGCTCATGTGATAAATTCTGGAAAATATATAAAAAACATAAAGAATTTGCACAAAAGATTCATAATTGGGCTCACAGGCAATCATTATAAATGGTTTAATATATCTTTATCCAACCACAGGAGGAAAAAGATAAAGAGAAGGAGGGAGCTGGGTTGTAGCTGTTTCTGTTTTCCCCACTGTATTGTCGCCTGTGAGAACTTCCCCAGCTCCTTACGGTTCTGCACAAATGGTAGTTTGATGACTGCACACTGCTCCTCTGTGGCTGTGTCACTCAGTTATTTATAACACTGGGCATGTTTAACTTGTTTGTACTTTTCCACTATTGAACTAAATCATGTCCTCTGATCACTTTCTTAGCATTGCTGCCCAGAAGTGGTTTCCAGGTCAGTGGGAAGGGGTGTTTAAAAAAAATATATTGATTTCAGAGAAGAAGGGAGAGGGAGAGATATAGAAACATCAATGATGAGAGAGAATCATTGATCATCTGCCTCCTGCACATCCCACACGAGGGATCAAGCCCACAACCCAGACATGTACCCTGACTGGGAATCAAACCGTGACTTCCTGTTTCATAGGTCGACTCTCAACCGTTGAGCCACGCTGGCCAGCATGGGAAGGGGCATTTTTAAGACTCCGCATCATGACGTGTTTGGGCCCTGGTGGGGTAGCTCCGTTGGTTAGATGCAGCGGCCGACAACCTTTCGGACCTCACGGATCACCGGTTGGCGACTGCTGGGTTAGAGCATTGTCCCCATACACCAAGGTTGTGGGTTCAGTCTCCAATCAGGGCACATATAAGAAGCAACCAAGGAATGCATGAATGGGTGGATGGACAAATCGACGTCTCTCTCTTTCTCTCCAAGTTACCAAATAAAAAGAAATTTTTAAAGAAGTGTTTTGGGGACAGCGTGGTCCCTGTGGAACCCCATTGCAAGGGTTTGAACAGCAGAACAGGGAAAGGACTTTGAGCTCCGTGGGGTGGGCATGCAGCAAAGCGAGTGTCTGGTCTGCAGCCAGGGAGGTAGTACTGGCTGCCTGTCGGGGGGCTGGGGCCGGGCGGCACCTGAAAGCACCCACCCTTCACTAACCTGGGTTTGAATGTTTCCAAAACTTATATTCACTCTTAGAAGGTGAAGATTTGCTGTCTGTGAGGATAGAGAAGGTGACCGAGGCCTCGAGGTGTGTGACGTATGACAGGGTGTGACGATGGAGTGGCTTACCTTTTGACCACCTGGATGTGGGTGGGTCTGCCTGGGGCCAGTGCTCCCCTGGTTCTCTGAAGGACACATGAGCAAATCCTTGAGCACACACTTGGCAAACACTGCGTGACCCAGCATGGGCTGCCCTCAACGTGCCAGAATGGCACCCCAACCTGGGCTGTGAGGACCCTGACTCGGCCATCCCCATGGGATGTGACCTCCCCATGCACCCAGGGAGGCCTAGGCAGCCACACGGTCCCCTTCGCTGGGTCATTCATTCATCTCTTTGCTGAATGTTCATGAGGTGCCCACTCTGCAGGGCCTCACTGGACACTGGAGGCATGGTGGCCAGCACACTGGCAGGGGCACAGTGCCCTGGGACGAGGCAAACACTTCTCCCAGGATTACACAGCTCTCTAAGAAAGGGGCTGCGGTCTGCTGGGGGAAGGCAGCAGGGCCTGAGGCTGCTGTGAGCTCTGAGGCCCCAAGGGTGGGCACTGGGCACCATCCCCCACAGCTACCAAACCCTCCAGAGCAGCGCTGTCTCCTCAGCACCTGTGCTGGGGCAGCAGAGCCTGTGCTGGAGGGAGGCACTGAGGCTGGGACCCGAGGCGGGTGGCAAGCAGGGAGGGAGGATTCAGGGAGCAGGAGGAGGAGGAGGCATGGGCAGCAGGTGGGCCGGGAAGGCAGGCCTGGCCTGCGAGAGGGCAGCACTGACCCCCCCCCCTCGGGGCTGGAGACCTCTGGGCACCCACCTGCCCTCCTGCACTGGCTGCAGTGTGGAAAGGCCCCTGGTCTTGGCCCCGCGGCCTCAGGCTCCCCCTTTACAAGGCCCTAAAAACCATACAGGTTTTTCCTCTTGGCTGCAATCACAGACCCCGATGAACCCAGCACTCTCCAGTCTGTCACAAGGATGGACCTGCCAGCCAGGCACCCAAAGAGAGAGACACAGATTGGGGGCAGCTGTACATTCTGTGTCCCACACCCACAAAGCAGTGGTTCCTGTAGTGGAAGCCTGAGGGTCCCTCTGAGGCTGAACTGGGGACCCAAGGCTCCCCTTCCCAGGGGGCCTGCAGCCTGCGTGTGCATGAGGGACAGGAGCAGGCCCTGTTCAGACACCGGCAGGGACAATAGCCAGTGGGCCCTTTTCCTCCTGTCGGATGCTGGTTTTTCCCTGACGAGCTCTTTTTCTGTTGCCTTTTCCCCTTTCCTGAGATCTGGAGGCCTTTTCTGCACAAATATGTTGTTTTGAAACACTGTGTATTGTTCTGAGATTTCAAAGTCATGGCCAGCAGCCAAAGACAACATATTTTTGTGACTATAACAGTAAAACCTGGTCACTAAAGTATACTTGCAAAATCAGAAAAGCATATAAGAAGGAAAATTATAAAGTCATAGTGCTGTGTAGAGATAAGGAATGTGAATATTGTGGCCTGTTTCCTCTCGGTTCAAAATAATGTACACACATTTATACAGAATTCGTGTGCAGCTCTGAAACCAGGTTTTTACCTAACACTGGGTCCTGGGCGTGTTTCCATGCGCCCTGACACTTGCAGTGGCTGTGCTGTGTTCTGTCCCATAATGAGACCCCCTCCCCGCCCCCCCATCCTCATCCACAGACACATGCGTGGGACACTCCTGACCTCCTGACACACCCCGAGCACCCCTGCCCGGAGGGTCTCAGGGTCCTGGTTCAGGGATGTCCCTTGGGGACCCTCTCCCAGGGGGGAGGGGAGGCCCGAGGACTAGGCAGTCTCTCCCAGCCTGCCTCCCCCCACAGGCTGTGCTCCTGACTCCCCAGGGGGGACAGTTCAGCCCCAGTGTTGGTGGGAAGAGCCTTCTTCTGGGCAGAAACTTCCAGGATGCCTCATCCCAAATGCAGACCCCAAACCGAGGTTCCCAAAAGAGTTCTGACCCCAGGATCACCGAGCAATTGGGATCCTTAAAAGCCACAGAGAGCTGGACAGGCCTGGAGGGAGTGGCAGGGAGAGAAGACACTGTGTTTTACCTGGGGCCACTGGGCCTGGAGACCCCAGGGGAATCTGAACTCTGGTGGCAGAGAAGCCCCTCCAAGCGGGTCAGCAGTAAGCCTCCACCTCCTGCCCCCCCTCCCCCAAGCACGGCCAGGTGGTGGAGATGGGGGTGGGGAGGATGGGGGCGGGGGTGGGGTGGGGGAAGTGGGGGGGTGCCCAGCCTTTGAAATTCAGAAGGTGCCCCAGGCCCCCCTCAGGCATCTTTTCTTTCCCACCCAGGTGTTGAGAACCTGGTACCTTTGGCTCTACCCACCCCTCACCCTGCACCGAGGCAGCCTCCTCCAAGCTGCAGCCCCCATCCCCAACCTGGGCCTGCTGCCACCCCCCCATGAGGACCTGTGTCCCCCAACCCCTGGGTGCCACCTTGCCCGACTTTCTCCCCACCATTCTCTTCCCTGTAGGTGTTCCAAGCTAAAGGGGTCTGTTACCCTGTGCACTCAAAGCCCACGCACAGAACAGGAGTCTGTGGCCTCGGGAGTAAAGGTGCCACGCCCGGATCACAGGGGAGCTCGTGCTCAAGGACTTGGCTCCCCCATGACTTCCAGGGGGCGGAAATCATTAATCATGGTGACTAAGGGAGTTGGGGTCGCAGTCAGGATCGTAGTCTCCATCTTCTGCACAACCTCAGGCAGCGCCACTCAGCCGTGGAGCCAGGCTCACCCTGGGCGCCTGCTGGGCGTCCTCCATACCCTGGTTTCCAGGACTTTCCTGGAAGACATGCTGCTGTGCCCCCTCTTGGAAGTGTGTGAGCAGCCTGATAGGGCTCACCTGGGCCTCCTCACGGAAACAATAGAGCCTCAAGGCGACTGGGATGTCACCGGACAGGGGCCTGAGAGGTGAACCTGCGTGGGGAGGGAGAGAGGGTCTATCCACAAAGTTCAGCCACGGAGTTCAGCCTGGGGTCCTCCACAGGACAGGGGAGGGATTTTTTTAGCACCTAAATAGCAAAGGGAAAAAGAAACAAGCCAACCCATGGTGACACATGGACCTTACTGGGATCTTGACAGTCATAGACAGGAAATCATATGTCCATGTACAGGCACCCGTGTATGAAAGTGGAACGCTGGCTCCATCTGTGATATGGAGGAATTATTTAAATTTTTAAATCTTTGTTTTAAAAATATGTACAGTGAAATTGCCTTTTTTAAAAAAACTTTTATTGATTTTTTACAGAGAGGAAGGGAGAGAAACATCGATGAGAGAGAAACATCGATCAGCTGCCTCCTGCACACCTCCCACTGGAGATATGCCTGCAACGCAGGTACATGCCCTTGACCGGAATCGAACCTGGGACCCTTCAGTCCGCAGGCTGATGCTCTTATCCACTGAGCCAAACCGGTTTCAGCTGAAATTGCCTTTTTTTAGTGTTCAGTTCTGAGTTCAGCATACGGATAGCTTTGTGGGCCTCAGGGCGCAGAGCAGTTCGGCCACCCGGAGAGCCCCTCATGCCACCCCGCTCCAGGCTGCCCCTTAACCCCTGGGGACCACTGGTCAGTTCTCCCTCGCAGCTTTGTCCTCTTACAATGTCTCCTCTCTGGAATCACATACTGTGTGACCTTTCGGACTGGCCTCTTCAGGTTACCCGAGGTGGCTGCATCAGTGGCCGATTTCAGGTACGGATTCAGGTACGGAACCTCAGGTGACCCACGTGTGGCTGAAGGACCTCCGGGGTGTCCCTCCTGGCTAGGGGCTCTGAGATAGACATGCTGTGGACATCTATGTACAGGCTTTTGACTGAAGACCAGCTTTCTCTTCTCTGGGATGAATACCCAAGAGTGGGAACACTGGCTCATGTGTCAAGTGTCTAGTTGACTTTAAAAAAAAAAATGCCAAGCTGGATATAAAAGGATCTCTTACCCTTTTCAATAGCATGGATGGACCTGGAGAGTATTACGCTAAGTGAAATAAGCCAGAGAAAGACAAATATCACATGATCTCACTTATATGTGGAATCTAATGAACAAAATAAACTGATGAACAAAATAGGTCCAGAGGGCATGGATGCGTGGAACCGACTGACAGATCTCAGGGGGAGGATGGGAAGAGAGTAACCAAAGAACGTATATTCATGTATGCATGGCCCATGGACACAGACAATAATGTGGTGAAGGTGGGGTGGGGTGGGGACTGGGTGAAGGGGGGCAAAGGGGAAAAATGGGGGGCATCTGCAACGCTGTCAACAGTAAATAAATAAAAACACAATAAACCCCTGGAGTTTAGAGGGGCTGCACCGCTTAGCATCTGCACAATTTACAATGCGCCAGAGACCTGGGCTCTGCCTCCTCACCGGGGTGACCTAGTGACCCACCACCTCCTTAGCCCAGGACTAGGGCGGGGGGGGGGGGGGGGGTGTGTTTCCGGGGATGGGGAACTTTCAGTGTTAAAATGGGAAACTCCTGGGAAAATTAGAATGATTGGTCACCCTATCCTTGTCAACACTTGCTAGGGTCAGTTTTTAAAAAAATTATGCTTGTTTTGATTTGAGAGAGAGAGAGGAAGGAAGAAGGGGAGAAACTTTGATGAGAGAGAAGCATCCTGCATGCCTCCTGCATGCCCCCTGCTGGGGATCGAGCCCACAACCTGGGCATGTGCCCTGGTTCATGGGTCAAGGCTCAACCACTGAGCCACACTGCTGGGCATTATTTTTTACTGTAGCTATCTTAATGTGTGTGTAGTTAGTATCTCATCATTTTAACTTGCATTCCCCTGAGAGCTGATGATGTTGAGCATCTGTTCATGCACTGTTTGCCATCCATATGTCCTCTTTGGTGAACTGTCTCTTTAAATCTAGTCTCAATTTTTTAAAAAATATATTTTATTGATTTTTTACAGAGAGGAAGGGAGAGGGATAGAGAATTAGAAACATCGATGAGAGAGAAACATCAACCAGCTGCCTCCTGCACACCCCCTACTGGGGATGTGCCCACAACCAAGGTACATGCCCTTGAGCGGAATCGAACCCAGGACCCCTCAGTCCGCAGGCTGACGCTCAATCCACTGAGCCAAACCGGTCAGGGCTAAATCTAGTCTCAACTTTTGCTTATTGAATTGTCTTCTAACTGTTGAGTTTTGAGAGCTTTCTATATATTCTCTCTCTATAGTTGTTTGTGTGATTTCCACTTTTGGTCTCCCAGTCTGTTGCTTGTGTTTTCATTCCGGTAACTGTCGTTTTGAAAGCAAAATTTTAAAATGTTGATGAAACTCCAGTTATCTTTGGTTTTCTTTATTTGTGGTAAAATTTATATAACATAAAATTTACCATTTGAAACATTTTAAGTGTACAATTCAGTGGCATTAAGTATATTCAGTGTTGTGTAACCATCACCATGATCTATTTCCAGGGCTTTTTATCACCCCAAACAGAACTCTGCTCCCACTAAGTAATATCTCCCCATTCCCCTCACCCCCAGGCCCCTGAAACCTCTATTCTACTTTCTATCTCTTGGATGGGACTATTGTTGACACCTTATACGAGTGGAATCATACAGTATTTGTCTTGTTGTGACTGGCCTATTTCCCTTAGCATAATGTTTTCAAGGTTCTCCCATGTTGTAGCATGTGTCAGAACTTAATTCCTTTAAAGAAATTTTTTTGGTTAATCCTAACCTGAGGATATTTTTCCCATTGATTTTTTTTTTTTTTTTCCTGAGAGAGAGGGAGGGAGGGAGGCAGAGAGAAAGAGATCATGTAAGAGAGACACTTTGTTTGGTTGCCTCCTCCATGTGCCCCAAGGGGGTGGAGGATGGAACCAGCAACCCAATACTGTGCCTTTGACCGCGCCCTTGACCCTTGACGGGGAATGGAAACCCACGACCCTTCCCTGCACGCGAGAGTGTGTGTGTGTGTGTGTGTGTGTGTGTGTTCGCTCTAAACACTGAACAACACTGGACAGGGCTCAAAATTTTTTTTAAATTGTATTGATTTTTAGAGCGAGGAAGGAAGAGAGGGAGAGGGAGAGAGAGAGAGGGATGTGAGAGAGAAACATCCATTGGCTGCCTCCTGCACGAGGGCCAACCAGGGATTGAACCTGAAAGCTGGGTCTGTCCCCTGACGTGGATCGAACCCGCCACCTTTTGGTGTACACGACATTCAACCAAAGGAGTCCACACTCCAGAGCAGAACTAATTCCTTCTTAAATCTCATTTTACTTATTTATAACTGTGGTAAAATACACATAATCCTAAATTTACCCTGTTAATAGTGTTCATTTGTGTTAAGCAACATTCACATGGTTGTGCAGCTGTCACTACTATCCATCCCCATCACTCTTTTAATTTTGCAAAACTGACACTCTGTCCCCATTAAAATACACTAATTCTCCCCCTCTCCCCACCCCTGTTCCCACCGTCCACTCATTTGTCTTGTGAACCTGACTCCTCCAGGAACCTCAGATCCGTGGAGTCACACAGCTGTTGTCCTTCCGTCTGGCTTATTGCACTGTGCTCCCTTTTCAGGCCCAATTCGTCGGTCCTTTCATCATTCCAGGGACACTGGGGCTGTTGCCACCGCAGGGCCCACGGCCTCCACCGTGGGTGGGTGGGTGGGGGCAGGGCTGGGGGGTGGGGGCGCGGTGGGGAGAATGAAGGAAGAGGAGGGGACGAAGAGAAGGAGGAGCGGAGGGCGTACTCTACCCCACCAGCGCCCGGCCTGGCCCCACCTCCAGGACCCGGCCCCGCCTCCAGGACCCGCCCCACCCCTGCCCCGCGGCCTGCCGGGAGACGTAGTCCAGAGCCTCTTAGGCAGCTGGACTCGGAGTCCCAGCGAGCCCCGCGGCGCGCCTGCGGTCCGCAACACCGTCCCGCCCCATGGCCTGCCGGGACTTGTAGTCCAGCTCTGGCGGATGCCCAGGCCCGGAGCGAGCGGCGGGACTCGGTGTCCCAGAGAGCTCCGCGCTGGGCTACAACGCCGAGCTCCGCCCTCGCTGTCGCCGCCGCCGCGGCCGCCGCCGGCCTTTCTTCGGCTGTCGCCGCCAGAGCCGCTGCTTTGCGGGTTGGAGGGCCCGGCGTCCGGGGCGAGCGAAGGCAGCGGGTGGGAGCCTGTGCGGGCACTGCGGAACGGGCCGGGGGAGGCCGGGATGGAGCCCCCCGGAGGTGGGCGCGCTGCCGGGCGAGCCCGCGCCTGGGGCAGTTGGGGAGGGGGCCGAACGGTGCGGGGAGTGGGGCTGGGGAGGAGGGCACCGGGGGCGGGGTCCGGTGCGGGGAAGAGGGCCTGAAGGCAGCGCCGAGCCGGGCCCTGAGGTGGGAAGAGCCTCAGGGATGCCCAGGGTGGGCAGTGCTCCAGCTGCAGTGGGTTTCCCCCCAGAGTCTTTGTCCCCCCCCCCCCCCTCCAGTTTGTTCCCAGATGGTCGGAGGAGGGGGCGGCCGCCCGACCTGGCGGAGCCCGTGTGCGCTGAGAGGGATACTGAGCCGGCCTGCTCTCTCTCCAGTTGACTGAAGCGAGCGAGCTGGGTTCCAGAGCCTCAGGCGGAATCCAGGGCCTCCCGGGGCTGCGGCGGATGGTCTGAGGGCCGCGCAGACATGGCTCACCTCAGGGGATTTGCCAACCAGGTGAGGGTTGGTTTCTGGGTTGTGAGCGCGCGTTCGCTGGGTCCCCTGGGACGAGAGCACTGCCTGCAGAGTCCGAGGTCCCGAAGGGGCACCTTTTGCACCTATAAGTATCTCTCCTACGTCTGGGGTTTCAGGGGAGCCCTCCCCTCCAGGGTGTGTGGGATGACAGGAGGCCTTCAAGGGGAGCCTTGTGATGCGCGTGTGTGGGCAGAGTGGGGCGCAGTCCTCGGGGGCTGCTCGGGCGGGCACAGGGCTGGCTCCGTGTGGCTGGGGCGGCGTTTTGCGAGGCAGAAGCCCCCAGGCCTCTCCCGGGAACCACTGGAGGTCAGTGGCAGGTGTGCAGAGACCTGTCTCAGGAACAGGGCGGGGCAGGGCGGGAACCTGGACCCGCAGGGACAGCGAAGGTCAGAGTCCACGCTGGAGGCTGGGCCTGGGCTGGAGGAGGGGCTCTGGGGGACCCCTCCCTGATGGGCACTGAGAGAGGCTGCGAATGTGACTAAGCAGCTGTCGTGTACCAGTTGGCAGGTAGAGAAAGCAGAGGACCCCTGTGGGCATGGAGGGGAGGTGGGCAGGGCTGGTCTGCAGAACCGTGTTTGCCCAGGCTGGGAGTGCTTACCTGGGCGAGGCCTTCTCTCCGCTGTCTTTCTTTGGTTGATGGCTTCTTGTATTTTGTGGCACCGGCTGCCTTTGAGGGACCCTCTGAAGTGTGCCCTGAGTTTGCCTGGAATGAGGACCCGCTCCTTGTGCCAGGAAGGGGGGTGCGCATGGGACTCGTGGTCTGTACCTCCTCCCTTTTTGTTATTTCAGCGCCTGTGTGATGTGGTGCTGGTTCGAAGTGGAGTGAACCACCTGGTGGCAGGTGTTCCTCCTGACGTGCTGGCTTGGGCTAGTGCAGGCCAACTGCTGCATGTTGGGAGGACCTCTGAGAAGGAGAGTGCTCCTCCAGCTCGCACGTGTGGGGACCAGTGCGAACAGCGTGCAGGAGGAGCAGGAGCTGCCTGTGTCCGTGTGCGGCCAGGAGGAGCAGGAGCCAGGGTTCAGCTCCAGACACAGGCAGGCTCCTTGGAGAAACCTGGAAGGCCACACGCAGTGTTGGGCAGGGTATCTGGGCCCAGCTGTGGTCACAGATGGGAGCCAGGGCTTGCTGACTGAGGCTGACAGGTTTTTCATTCATATCTGACATTGTGTATTTGGTAAATTACATGACTAATGATGGGAGAAACGCCTGCCTCCAGCTTATTTTTAAGAGCTATAGGAATAGCTCCTGTGGGTTCCAGAATGAGAAATTGGAGCTGTGAGCTGCCTCTTACCATGTGCTGATGGTGCTTGGTGCTCGGCCTGGGGTGTCGAGTCAGATCCGGGAGGGAGGGCGGGCGGGTGCAGAGGAGCTGAGGAAGGAAGCCCCCTTTTTCCTTTCAGGGGCAGAGAGACTCAGCCTTTGTCCGTGGTGGTTGTCACTGGACCTGTGGGGAGTTCCCCCACAGCCTGTGCTCCTACCCTGCCATTTCTCTTCACCGAGCTAGTGCCCTCCTGCCTGCAGGGCCTGAGTGGCTGCCGGTGCTCACTGGGGACAGCTTGGCTCCTCTTATTTTGTGGGGTGACACTAATGGCAGGCACACTGCCACATGGTGTGCCCAGATCTGACAGCACCAGGGCTGACTTGGAGAACAAGGGTCTTGACCGCCAGTTGGGTGACCTGAGTGATTGTCCAGACCAGCCGTGGGCAAACTACGGCCCGCGGGCCGGATCCGGCCGTTTGAAATGAATAAAACTAAAAAAAAAAAAAAAAAAAAAAAAAAAGACTGTACCCTTTTATGTAATGATGTTTACTTTGAATTTATATTAGTTCACACAAACACTCCATCCATGCTTTTGTTCCGGCCCTCCGGTCCAGTTTAAGAACCCATTGTGGCCCTCGAGTCAAAAAGTTTGCCCACCCCTGGTCCAGACCATGTACATCACTTAGAAGGGCAGCCTGGGCCTCAGACGGGGGAGCTGCTTGCCTTTCCTTCACCAAGGTTTGGGAATGGTTGTCCCTGTGATTGCTTGTAGGGTCAGTATCATAGTTGGGACTATTCCCGTCACACCCTGTCAGCTCAGTTGACTGACCTGCAGAGGTGGGGATGCAGAGTATGGGAGTTGAGGGTTGGGGGTCCCCCTTCCATATTGAGCTGGAACCCTGGCTTAGGGGTGCTCTGAATTCTGCTTGTGGCTGCCCGGCGTTTCCCTTGGGTGGCTGCGTGGATCAGATTCAGCTCTGGCCAGGTGTGCAGAGCGACACTGTTCTGAGCGGAGGGTGTGTTAGCAGCAGAGGCCTGAGAGTGGTTTGGGGGCAGGGGCTGAGAGCTAGAGGGGCGGTGGTGACGAGGGTGCTGCCAGGCCTCAGTCCCACCTCCTTTGGGTCTTAGGCCACCTTAGAAGGAGAGGACTGTCCTTGCAGTGACAGAGGTCGCAAGGTTAGGGCACCAGCTGGACTGCAATCACTGGACAGCTGGGTGTCTTACAGGGCTGCCCCAACATGAGCTGGGGGCAAGCCTTTGGGGTACCCGTTAAGCACTGTGGGAAGGCACTGTTTGGGTCAGTGGGGGAGGAGCAGGCAGAGAGGGCCCTTTCTGGACTACATTCCACACGTGGCCAAGGCTGAGCAGGGTGCATTGAGGTTCCCCACCCAGGTCATGCTGATTGTCAAGTGGTCAGCAGTGTGGGCAATGCAGTGATGAGAGGCTGTTCTCTCCAGGGGGGTTGGTTCTATCCATGACCCCATCTCCCTTCCTGAAGATGGCTGAGCAGCTGTGATTTGACGCCACACACCTGTTAGAACACGTGAAGCAGGAGAGAAGGGGCTGGGGCAGCCTGGCGTGAGGGACCTGCACTGCCCTCTGCTTTCACTGTCCTGCCCTTGACCTTGACTTTGGGGATTTCTGGCAGCGGTTGGCTGCATGCTTCTGCGGCTGTTTCCTCCACATGCACTGGACTGCCATTTCCCGTGAGGGAGGGAGAAGGGCCTCATTCCTAACCGGCTGAGTCAAGGTGCCAGTGGACACCCATAGGCCTGCTTGAGGCACCTGCCTGTGGCTGCATCCCCTGGCTTTGTCCGGCCTGACTTATTGGGTAGGGTTCTGAATTGAGACCCTGCTCTGGCCCCTGGCCGCTGCAGTGCCTGCTTACCTGTCACCTGCAGCTCTCTTCCGGCTTGCCTGGTACCTGGAATCTTCCAAGGTGTGTTCAGAGGGGTGGGCCTTCGTACGTCCCCTTCCTCCCTCCTGGTGAGGAACCCCAGGAAGGCAGGTAGCTGGTAGCTTCTGATTGACGTGTGGTCTCAGTCTGGGCCAGGACGGAGCTCTGCCTGGGGGTGAGCCCAGGGTGAGCATGGGCCCTGAGGGGAGCACTCCCGCCCTGGGCCGGTGTCAGCACCTAGTGCAGCAGGTGTGGTTTTTGTCACTGCATTGGCCCTGGTGTAGGTGCTTTGGTGGGGTGGGGTGGCCTCTTCAGAGGGAGGTGTGCCCTGGGGCATTTGAGGTCTACGGGACTTGGAAGCCTTTCTGCCTCTGTCCAGACAAGGCTGCTAAAGGACATGTGGGTCCTGGGCACCTGGCTCCCTTGTCACTGGGCCTGCAGGGCCAACCCTGGCTTTCTGAGAACATGGTCTGTGGTGGTGGGTGGAGTGTAACATTCTCTGGAGCCCAGGAAGCCACGTGGGCAGGAGCTGGGGGATGCCCAGGGTGGCCCTGGCCAGCTCTCTGGTGTTGCTGTCCTCCATGCAGCCCCCACACTGAGCCCTCTGAGCCTCTGATGCATTGAGGGTCACAGCCCCTCTGCCAACCCTGTCCTGGGCACCATCTGCACTGGCAGCTCTGTACCTTTCCGGCCTTGTTTGTGTTTAAATCCGAGGGCCATGTGGGGCAGTTTGCTGTGATACTTGAGTGTCCAGGGTCAAGCTCCGTGCTGGTGTGAGGGTGCAGTGTCCTGAGGACTGCGTGGGGGTGGTGAAGGGAAGCCCTTTCTAAGGGGGTGTGGCTGCTAGGTGAGCTCATGCACGCTGGGTGTTTTGTTTAAGAGAATTTTTTTTAGAGTAGTTTTAGGTTTACAGGAAAATGAGTGAGAGGTCTGGTCACTGCCCGGGTGTTAGCATATTATTATTATTTTTTTAAAATATATTTTATTGATTTTTTACAGAGAGGAAGGGAGAGGGATAGAGAGTTAGAAACATAGATGAGAGAGAAACATCGATCAGCTGCCTCCGGCACACCCCTACATGCCCTTGACCGGAATCGAACCTGGGACCCTTTAGTCCACAGGCCAACGCTCTATCCACTGAGCCAAACCGGTCAAGGCAAGCATATTATTAATATCTTGCATTTGTGTGTGAACGTTTGTTAAAACTGATGAGTCAACATGGATACATTATTAACTATGTCCATGGTTTTCATGTGGTATTGTATCCTACAGGATGGTCTCACTGCCTAAAATCCTTATGCTCCCCCTACTTTTAACCCATCACTGTACCTCCCTTGGTCCTCCCCACCGGTGGGGGTGGGCAGCGGGTGTGACCTTTGTGGCCCCTCCACCTGCTCCACACCTCCATCCCTTGGCTGGAGCCAGGCCTCTGTGCTCTCTGAGGATCTCCCTGTGGAGGGTGCATTTTGGTTTCCTGAAACAAAAGGGATGAAAGAGGAAACTCAGAAAGAACCTGGGTGAGCTCCTGTCTGCTGCTGGCACATGGGATCCCCACGGCCTGCAGCTGCCTGCCCTGACGGGGCTGCCCGCCCTGTGTTCCTGCAGCACTCGCGTGTGGACCCCGAGGAGCTCTTTACCAAGCTGGACCGCATTGGCAAGGGCTCCTTTGGGGAGGTGTTCAAGGGCATCGACAACCGCACCAAGGAGGTGGTGGCCATCAAGATCATTGACCTGGAGGAGGCCGAGGACGAGATCGAGGACATCCAGCAGGAGATCACTGTGCTCAGCCAGTGTGACAGCCCCTACATCACCCGATACTTCGGCTCCTACCTGAAGGTGTCTGGGGGTGGGGCCCGTGCTCAGGTGGATGCCCAGGGTTCCCTGGGGCCAGGGCTAAACCCAACAGTCTCTGCACCTGCCCCCATATTGGAACAACAGGGAGGAGAGGCATGGCTTGACAGCGAGCATGGACACAGCTTCACAGTTGAGCAGGCCCCCAAAACAATAGCCCAGAGGGCCAGGCAGGTGTTTGGGAGACTCCTGTCTCATCCTGAGGGGGAGCCCTGGGAGAGGCAGGGCCTGAGTGGAGTCTGCAGAGTCTGAATGGGCTGTATGACTCCCTGGCTGGGGTAGCCCCAGTGGGATGGCATTTCTGAGGTCCTGTAGTAGAGCCCAGTGCCAGCTCGGGGGCCTGGCCAGGGCACACGTGTGGATACATCGAGGTCAAGCGCTAGCTGGGCAGCTGTCTCCCCAGCCAAGTTTTTGATGGCCTGTTGCAGAGTAGACTTGGCTACTTGTCTGAGCACATGTTCCATCTGCAAAGCTGCTGTCATAGGAGTGTGATGGGAGGGGAGCCGGGTGAGGCTGCTGGATCCCTTTCTTGGAGGGTTCCCCACAGGCCGGAGCCCTGCCTGGGAGTGTGTCATGTGGCCTGGGGTGCTCCCTGCCGACTACCACGTACTGACAGGCATTTCTCTGGTCCCAGAGCACAAAGCTGTGGATTATCATGGAGTACCTGGGCGGCGGCTCCGCACTGGACCTGGTGAGGTGTAGGCCGAAACAGTGGGCAGCTTGCTAGGGGCAGGACCAGACCAAAGGTTGCTATGGGGTTGTCCCAGCGGTGTCCCTAGACTCCGTGGGCCTCCTTTCCTGCGCTGTGTTGGTGTATTTTCAGCCAGGAGCCGACTAAGCCCAAATGAAGTGCTATTTTTAGTCCCACTGGTGGGTGCTGAGGGTCCTGAGCATCTTCTGGCCTGGGGAGGGGGCAGGAGGGTTAGTGTCCCCAGTCATACAGGCGTAGAATGTGGCTGGGACCCCATTTTCATCTGTTACCTTTACAGTGAAGGTGAAGGTATTGTATGTTCTCTAAAAACAGCCTCTTGACCCACACCTGAAACTTCATTTTATTTCCAAAGTAGTTAATGGAGTAGGGAGCCCCACTATGCACAGGGTCACCCTCCCCTGGTGGCGAGGAGGTTGAGCTGGAGCCTTGGTGACAGTCTGGGGTGGTGTGGAAGGAAGGGCAGATTGGCCTTGGTGGAGGGAGTCTGAGGCCCTGCTGTCCGGTCTGTGCACAGTTGAAACCGGGCCCCCTGGAGGAGACCTACATCGCCACGATCCTGCGGGAGATTCTGAAGGGCCTGGACTACCTGCACTCGGAGCGCAAGATCCACAGAGACATCAAAGGTCCCTCAGGGCATGGCTCCTGCCTGGGCCCCTGAGCTCCGTGACCCTAGAAAGACCAGGGCATGAGGTGGCAGGCTGATATGGGCATGTGGATGGTGGTGCCAGGCATCTGGGATGCGGGGACCCTTGTAACCTAGTGTTCACTGGATCCTGAGCATAGCCATCAGCTCAGTTGCCAGAAAACACAGCCAGTAACTGGTAGAACTTTCTTAGCACCATATTTCTGTATGGCAAAAACACCTACTGTGCGTCTAGTGTGAGAAGGGACCCTATTTAAGTCAGAGGTGTACATTCTTTATGTAAGGTGTGGGCTGGCCCTGCTGAGTGTCCCTAGGAGGGATGTGGCTGAGAGGCTGACTGGAGACTCTGGTGGAGTGAGGGAATCTGCATGTTGGGTGGTGGAGTGAGGGGAAAGCCCTGCCTTCTGGGCGGTTTGGGAGAAAAAGGCAATTGCTGTGTTTTTTGGGATCTGTCATAAAAGGCAAACTATGGCAGGGTCCTGGAGCTTGGGCTGGGGGGCTGCACACGGTGGGCCCCTAGCTTGCTGGCACTGCCCTATGGCCTTGGGTCTGAGGGTGGACAGATCTGTTCCCATCTCTAGCCTGCTGGATGGAGGAGAGACAAGATGAGGTCTCAGGGACAGCTCTGCTGGTGTCCCCAGGAGACCAGGTGGCTGCCAGCAGGCGCGTCTTTTGCAACTGCACATAGGGTGGCACATAGGCGCATCTTTGCAGTGGCTCAAAGGGTGACGCCCTGCTGTCCTGTGTTGGGCAGCTGCCAATGTGCTGCTCTCAGAGCAAGGTGACGTGAAGCTGGCAGACTTCGGGGTGGCGGGGCAGCTCACGGACACGCAGATCAAGAGGAACACATTTGTGGGCACCCCCTTCTGGATGGCACCCGAAGTCATCAAGCAGTCAGCCTATGACTTCAAGGTGGGCACGGCAGGCATGAGGGTGGCTGCAGCAGGGTTCAGGGTGCCCCTAGTGGCAACTGTCCTGTGTGGCTCTGTCCAGGCCGACATTTGGTCGCTGGGGATCACAGCCATCGAGCTGGCCAAGGGTGAGCCTCCGAACTCTGACCTCCACCCCATGCGCGTCCTGTTCCTGATCCCCAAGAACAGCCCGCCCACGCTGGAGGGCCACCACAGCAAGCCTTTCAAGGAGTTTGTGGAGGCCTGCCTTAACAAGGACCCCCGCTTCGTAAGCTTCAGGCCCCTGGCCACATGGGGTGGGCTAGGACAGCTCCAGCCCTCTGGGAAGGTCTGGTGGGAATGGGAGGTGACAGGGCCCTAGGCCCTGCCTAGTTCAGGGTCTGGGGAAGCTCTTGGAGGGTTTTGGCCCGGGCAGATAGTGGAGCCCAGCCCCAGCTTCCTGGTTGCCTCCCTCGGAACCCCTCACGGGTCCTGTCAGAGAGCTTGATGGCCAGGCCCGTTCCCAGCCTGGCTGCCTGGAGTCCAAGCTCCAGGAGTTTGCAGGATGAGCCCAGCCAGCCCTCACCCGGTGACGCCTGCCCATTGCCCGCAGCGGCCCACCGCCAAGGAGCTCCTGAAGCACAAGTTCATCACACGATACACCAGGAAGACCTCCTTCCTGACCGAGCTCATCGACCGCTACAAGCGCTGGAAGTCTGAGGGGCACGGCGAGGAGTCGAGCTCCGAGGACTCGGACATGTAGGCCTGCTTGTCACGCAGGGTGTCTGCCCTGGGCTGTGACATGCAAGGGGTCCCTGCTCCAGGGCGGGAACTTGGGTGCTGGTTTCTGAGGACCTTTGTGGTCACCTGGCTCCTGCAGTCTGAGCAAGGCCCTACCCAGCATTTAGGGCCGTAAGGATGCCTCAGAAAGTGGTGGGGTGGGGGTGCTGAGAGGCGTGTGCTTGGGATCCCCCTGAATCCTGGCCCTCAGGGCCCTCTTGACTTCACTCTCCTCTGCAGTGATGGAGATGCTGAGGACGGAGAACAGGGCCCCATCTGGACGTTTCCCCCAACCATCCGGCCGAGCCCACACAGCAAGCTGCACAAGGGGACAGCCCTGCATGGCCCCCAGAAGGTGCAGTCCCCCAGGCCCTGGCCCTGCATGTGCTGGGAGGGTGCCTTGTGCTTCTCACATTCTGCATCTCTCAAGGAGGCTAGAAACGGGGCCAGGGTGGAGCACACCTGCCCCGGGAATCCACTTGCCTCTCTGCCCTGTTCACCTCGCTGTGGCCTTGCTTTTACAGGCTGTGGAGTCCGTCAAGAGGCAGCCGCGGTCCCAGTGCCTGTCCACGCTGGTCCGGCCTGTCTTCGGAGAGGTGAGGGCTAGGCTGGGGGTTCTGTGGGGCATGGGGCTGCAGTGCCCAGTACACAGGGTTCCAGGTCCCTTGGAGTTCACAGTTTAATTCTTGGCCAGGCTTTGTAGCAGAAGGACTAGGAACAGCTGAGACTGGTTGCCCTAACATGGCTCTCTCAAGTTCCCTGGCCTGCTCTTGTCCTGCCTGGGGTCCCAGGATGGCTTTGAACTGCAAACATATGGGATGACCAGAAGCATCTTGAGGCCTAGTTCTTGCTTCATGGTGATTGATCCTGTATCTGTGTCACCTGCTGATGGGAGTACGATGCAGCTGAGAGCCCCCAGAGTGGCCAGTTTCTACCCCAGAGTGAAGGCAGCACTGGGAATCCAGGGAGGGGGACAGGATGCAGCAGAGTCTTCCCGAGGAAGGTGGGGGCGTCTGGGCAGGGCAGCGCGCTTCTAGCCCCCGAAGCCTGGAATTCGAGGGCAGGAGGTCGGATGGAGCTGGTTGTCATGGACCCTGTGGGAAATTATGAGCTCAGCTTGAATACTTGGATTAGAGGCTGGGCTCCACGTGGGGTAGGAACTGGGGAGTTGACAGGTGTTGGAGAGAAGGGCGGGACTACCATATCCCAAACTGCTTGGAGCACGTGTGTGTGTGTGTGTGTGTGTGTGTGTGTGTGTGTGTTTATGGGGGGGGATCTGTAGGCTGTTGCAGCCTCCACAGTGAGCCCAGTGGGGAGGCAGAGCCCCACCCAGGCTCACAGGGGCATCCCTTAGGGGTCCTGATCCTGTAAGCTGGGCCTGAGATCTGGGCTGCCCGGTGGGGTGAACTGGGAGACATGTAGGCTCTTCCTCATTTGTGTCAGGTGTCAGGGTGTGGCAGGGCGGGCCATGCTGACCTGTCCCTAACTGCTCCTGCCAGGTCAGTGGTCCCCACAGCTTGGGGCAGCGTGGAGGCTGAGGGGTGGCTACTAGTGTCCTCTCACCCTGAGGGTCAGAGCAGGCGGTCTGGCTGTGCAGTGCACTCTGGGAGTTATCGTTTCTGGGCTGTTTTCTCAAGTCCGTTGGTCCTGAGCCCTGAGTGTCATTTACAATGGGAGGAAGTCCTGTGGTTAGCTGGGTCTACCACAGCATGGGAGGCTGGCAGAGACACCCCTGTTGAGAACCAAGACCTGAGACTCTGAGGGGGGCAACCCCTGGTTGGACCCAGCCATCCTGGCTTTATGGTGGAAGGACCATGAGTGGGGCCCCCAAATGCAAGTCATAGGAGAGAGCCTGAGAAGCCTTCAGCGTGAGCCTCTGACCAGGCGCACGGTGGTCTGTCCACAGCTCAAAGAGAAGCACAGGCAGAGTGGCGGGGGTGTGGGGGCTCTGGAGGAGCTGGAGAACGCCTTCAGCCTGGCCGAGGAGTCCTGCCCCGGCATCTCTGACAAGCTGATGGCTCACCTGGTGGAGCGGGTGCAGAGGTGAGGGGGAGCTGGGGTGGGACCCCAGGACGGGCTATAGGGGTCACTCTGGAAGAGGCTCTCTGCCTCTCTTCCTTTCTGTTTTGTAGCTTCAGGGCTGGAGAGAGGAGGGTGGCGTTTCCTGCCAATAGTGGGCTACAATGGGAGGTGCCCCCATCCCCTCCCAGGCTGCTCTGTGTTGCTGACTCAGCCCACGCCACCTGGTGGCTTCCTGTGGGCCTGCACTGGAGCCAGGGGTAGTGACAGGGTCTCTCTCCTCTAGGTTTTCACACAACAGAAACCACCTGCCGTCTGCCCGCTAAAGCTGCTGTTTGTGCAGAGGGGAGAGAAGGGTCTTGTTTTGAGCTCTGTACGGACTGTGCTGACTTGGAACCCCTTGTGGGACAGGGCCCCCCACCCTGTGCTGAGGGCTGTCTGCTTCCATTTCCTCCTGGCCTGGCTGAGGTTACCCGGCAGCAAAGACTCATGGAGAACTGTGCAGCCCTGGAGGCGGCAGGTGCAGCCTCCTCAACTCCCCTTGGCAGAGCCGTCCCTCCTTGGACTCACGGGATGGTAGCCACTGGAACTGAAGGTGGGGGAGCTGTTGGGCAAGTCAGCCTTCTCCCCCGCTCCCCCAGGCGCCCCGCCCCCACCCAGGGCCCACGTTGGCCCACAGTGGTTGTAGATTTGCCTTGTGGTGTTGGATCGGGTACTGTGTCTTCTCATAAGTACGAGTGTCAGCCAGAATGTTTTTTGTTTAAGAAAACCGAACTTCCTTGTTTCCCCTTATACTCTGAGGTTAAGGTGTTAGTTTTCATAGGACATTGAGAGACTTCTGCCACTTTCAATAAAGACCTGAAATGAAGACGTACTGGTGGTGGGTGGGGATCCAGGCCAGGGTCTCTACAGCCCTGTCTCCCCCTTGGAGTGACCCGAGACTGAGCAGGCAGGTGCAGAAAGATGCCCTTTATTTTCAGCCACACACACATAAGCAGGTGCATGTCTACTTCCACTCGTTAAGAAATACTGGGTACTAATAAATTAGAGGCCCTTGCCCTCCCAGGGCCATAAGGAACTTTGGTTTCCACTTCTCCAGAGGTATGTGGGAGGGGGGGCACCAGAGTGGCTTATGCTGGACTTTTGTGCAGCTGTGACCTGAGGCCTGTGCCTCACCCCTGGTTGACCCAGACTGAAGGACAGGGCAGCCAGGCCTATGTACAGCAGTGAGTGATTTGGGGCCACCCTAGTTCCTGCTCAAAGCCCTTTCTCAGCAGGGCCCTGTTCTAGAAGAGGAGAGGGCAGGCGAGCACCGGCTTGGTGGCCACCCTGGAGCTGGGCCTGCATTTTCACTTTGGTGTTCTTGCCGGGGCCCCACAGGGCCAGGGGACTGCACTGGGTCTTCAAGAGGACAGTGTCCTTCCCCGATGTCACAGTGAGGCCCACCCATACAGCTGATCCGTTGTTGGGAAGACTCGGGATGAGCAGTCGTGGGGCCTGTGCTGACTGTGCTTTGCTTCCTGGGCACTGTCCTCATCCAGGGAGAATGGGCTTCATGCCTCCTCGGGGCCCCCAGCCTTCCCGGGCGAGCTGCTGGCTCTCTCAATCACCTCCATCCACCTGCAGAAGGGGTGGTCCCGTCAGAAAGCCCAGGATGCCCGCTTGGGAAGCAGGGCACTTTCTGGCCATCTGACAGTGGGCTTGTGCTCAAATACCTTCCCAAGATACGGAGTGAATGGGACAAGACGAGGGCCAGTGAAAACCCAGGAAGCCATGCGCAGCCCTTTCTTCCCAACACCAGGAACTTGCCTCCAGCCCCCAGTGGGAGCAGGAGAACCAGGCAGTCCACTGCAGTTACCTCCCAAACGTGTACTTGCTCTCGGCCCGGAAGAAGTAAACATGAGATTTGAACTGCAGCTTGAAGACATGCTCCTTGTGGATGCCGTCAGCCTCCCTGGGGATGCTCACACTGTAGCCCAGCAGGGGGAGGCTAGCCAGGGGATAGTCATCCTAGAAGGCAGCACGGCTCCATGGGCATTCATTCCCCAGCCACCTCTCCTCTCCTCCACCCCTCCCCTCCCCTCCCGTCCTGTGCCAGTAGGGTCACACAGGCCCAGAGGCCCTGGGGAAGGGTAAGGACATTCTGAAGTGAGAGAGAAGGGCATGGTGGGCCCTCTAGCACCATGGGCAGGCTACCCCGGGCCCTGGTAAACACCCCTACCTGATGTGTTTTGTAGAAGAACAAGCAGAAATTGGTGAAGACCACCCAGAGCTTCTGCCAGCCATTACTGTTTTTGAACTTTCTTAGCAGATACCCTGAAAGCTGGTTCTAAAAGGAAAAAGCAAAAGTGCATTAGTTAAGGTCCCAAGACCGCCGCCCATCAGAGCAATCCCCCCTGGCTCCATCCTCTTGGGATCTCCTGGGAGCAGGTGTGCTCCCCAAGAATACAGCCAGCCCCCCCCCATCCCCATCCTCACAAATGCCCTAGCACGAAGGGAGAATGCTGTAATAGACCATGTGCAGCCAAGTCTAGAAGGTTCTTTCACATGCTGGGTGAGGGCAGGGATGTAACCCCAGCCCAAGCAGGTATCCGCTGGGCAGCCTTAGGACTGAGCCGCTCTTGTGCTGATACGTTGGGAGCCCTGGCCCAGGGCTGACCCTTCTCTGCAGTGCCCCCTCCTTTCGCCCCTCCCACCCTCCTGCTGGTACCACACTTCTTTCTGTGCCCTCACCGTGAGGGGCACGGGTTCTGAGCACATCTGCGGCCTTCACCACCCAAGCAGCCACCCACAGGATAGCACAGATGGCTGAGCTGCTCAAGTCAGGGGACACTCCTGTTCACAGGCACCCCTGACTGGTGAGGGGGGCGGGGGCCCTCTGGAGAGCCTCTGGAGACACCAGTTTCCCTGTTCTTCCCAGCACACGGGCCTCTGAGTTTTCCTCACTAGGTTGCTCTAGTCCTGAGGGTGACTGTCACTCCACAGCTCTGGCAAAAACCCTGGGCTGCTATGCCTGAGGGGACTTTTCCAAACCAATTTCCTGCCCAAAGAGAGCAGGAGGCAGCTCGCCATGGCCTGGCCCAGTCCTGCTGCCTGCGATCCCCAGGGTCCCTTAACCTCAGCAAACACAAGCTGAGAGGGTGCTTGTGCCAGTTATACCTCGTACCTCAACGGCTGCGCTGTGGTCAGCTCTGGAGACACTGGTGTTCCGGTACCAGCACACGTGCACCGTGGTGTTGGCCCGGTGCTGGCCTGGCCCCTCCGAGGAGCTGTGGGGACCATGTGCATCATCTTCTGACTCCTGCTCCAGGGAGACTTCATCGGAGGGTCCTGGGGGAGAAGTCAGGCATCTGCTCAGCGGGGACAGGACCACGCTGGTGAATGGAGCCCTGAGAGCAGGGGAGCTATCCCTTTGTGCTCAGGCCAAGAGCAAAACTATATGGGCTTCTGCCGGAAGAGCTTGCCCTTCTGCCTGGAACCTTGTATAAGAGCACGTGGGCTTAGTGGGTAGAACGTGACCTAGGAAACCGGTTTATAGGAAAGCTTCCTCAGTACAGGGGGTCTCAGCCAGAACTCACTGCGGGGAGGAATGCACACCGCGCTGCCTGGCAGAGCCAGGGTCATGTTGCCACTGCTCTTTGCCGCTTCAATGGCATTGTTCAGGTCATGCATCCACTTCTCCTTTTCCAGCTGAGTGCTGTGGGGAGAGGGAGGGGCGGGAGGGCGGGCTGAGGCTCAGAGCTGGCCCTCAGGGCCCGCACAATCTCTCAGAGGGGACAGGAGTGCGGGATGCCTGTCTCAGGGTTCAAAGGATGGTCCAGAGTGCTGCTGGTGGCCCAGCTTGCATCCCTCTGTGGGCTGCCAGGGGCAGGAGGAGGGAGGGCAGCACCTTGGTGTGGACTGGAGTTCTCTACGGGGTCATCTGTTCCTAAAACAAGGTTTAAAGTCTCAGATACGAGACTGGTTGTTTCCTGGATCACTGTTTCCTGGTGGGAGCTGGTGGATGCCTGCCTGAGAGAAGGAGAAACACTGGAGTCCCCCTGCTCCCCCAGGGGAGGACAGCACAGCATGGTGCTGACGGAGGTCGGGCTGCCCCTCCTTCGTTGGTCTGATGTCGAATAGGGGAAAGTGGCCATTTGCCCCTGAGCTGTGGCCCATCAGCCTCACTGCACAGCTAGGGGCTAGGGTGCAGGTGAGGAGGGCCCCAGCCTGGCTGCCCTGTCGTTCTTCCACTAACCCGCTGGCACTGCCCCTTAACTTGAGTGTGCCAAAGAGCTTGTGCCCCTGGAGACCGATAGTCTTTGCAGGCCTGTTCTTGTCAAGGGCAGGAAGCAGCTTGGCAGTGCCATGGCCAGTCTGTGGAGATGTTCTCTGGCTCCCCACCACTGGAGAAGCAATGCTCAAGGGGCACACATCACTCCTGACTGTGGGAATGACACTCTCATCACTCAGAGGGAACTCTGGCTCATGGCAGGGGAGCCCCTACTCATGGGCTCCCAGGGCCCACTGGGATGCAGATGTGAAAGGCTCTTACCTGGCTGCCACCACGATTGTTTTTTGAGCTGCATAAATAGTAAAACAGTGTGGAACAGACCACTCACTCTTGCTTTCTTCTACCTATGGGTGGGAGAAGAGGTAGAAGTCTGGACCAGGAGCAGGGCTGGCTGACATAAGCTTAAAGCACAACACAGGTGATGTGAAAATTCTGTGCTGTCCAAGTCTACGCTGACTCTACAAGGGGCTATGGGAGGCATAAGGAGTCCTCACACCATGGCACTTGCCACCCAGGTGGGTAAGCTGTGGGCCACAGGGCACCCAACTACTCACCGGTGGGTCCAGTACTATTAGCTGAAAATCAAGCACAGGAGACAGTGTTGAGCATTATCATTAAATAGGGAGTTGGACAATTCATTTCATAAACTTGGTACCAAAACCTAACAAAGTTAGATTCAAAGAAAAACCTATACAGAGTAATCTCAGCTATAAATGACTAAACGAAATACAGTGGGGCCTTGACTTACGAGTGTCCCGACTAATGAGTTTTTCGAGATACAAGCCGTCTCTTGGCTGATTTTTTGCTTTGAGTTGCAAGCTAAAATTCGGGTTACGAGCCAGCTTCAGATACCCCACCGCTAATTGGCGCAGCGAATGTCACAGTGAACGCCACATCAGCCCAGCATCACGTGTCTCACTCGTGACATACGAGTAATTTGAGTTACGAGCTCCGTCACGGAACGAATTAAACTCGTAAGTCAAGGCCCCCACTGTAACTTAAAAATAAAATATTCCTACTCAAGTCTAAAAGCAGACAAATTATCCTGTGACCAAGTAAGGTTGTTCTAGGAATGGAAGGATAGTTTGACCCTAGGAGGTGATAAAAGCAATAACTTTGTCACAACGTCAAAGGGAAAATAGTGATCATTTCTCTAAATGCTCAAAGGAACTTTGCTAAAGTTCATCATGTTATTTCTGATAATATTTCTTAGAATCTGAAAGAAACTGTGAACATGATAAAGGTTCTCTTTCTCAAGCCAAGAGTTATCATCCTTCCCTAGGTTCAGCCAAGTTACAGATCACTCTGTAGAACAGACAGCTTCCCTGTGCAGGGCCTATAGGATGTCAACCACTGAGCCTTACATTGAACATAAAAAATCTAAAATTAACATGAGCAATGACCAGCAGGAGAAGGTTGTCAAGATGTTAGTATTCCCCCAATATGTAATTTTACAGTTAATTGCCATATATCACTTCCATCAACAACAGATCACATATATGACAGTGGTCCTATGGAACTGAAAAATTCTTATCACCTAGTGATGCAGTGGTCATACGGTCCTTACTCATGAGTTTGTGGTGATATTGGTGTAAACAAACCTGCCACCAGTCATATAAAAGTATAGTAATACAGTTATGTAAGGTGTGTAATACTTAATAAACTACTATGTCACTGGTTTATGTATTTACGATACCATAATTTTCATCACTGTTTTAGCGTGTACTCTTTTGATGATTAAAAAGCAGTTTATTGTAAAACAGCTGTGTTACATTGGCGGCACCCTCATATATCTTGTGTTTACCGTGTCATCTCTTGATGTCATCATTTTCTCTTGTGCTTGATTAAAATCATGTTTTATACATTGAGTGTAGCCTCAGTGTACAGGGTTTATAAAGTCTACAGTTGTGTGCAGTGATGTCCCAGACCCTCATGTCCACTCACTATCCACTGACTCACCCAGAGCAACTTGCAGTCCTATAATCTCCATTCACGGTAAGTGCTCTATTCAGTTATACCATTTTTAATATTTTTTTCCACTTTCATTTTTTTTTTTTTTAAATATATTCCACTGATTCTTCACAGAGAGGAAGGGAGAGAGACAGAGAGCTAGAAACATCGATGAGAGAGAAACATCAATCAGCTGCCTCCTGCACATCTCCCACTGGGGAGGTGCCCGCAACCCAGGTACATGCCCTTGACCGGAATCGAACCCGGGACCCCCGAATCCGCAGGCCGACGCTCTATCCACTGAGCCAAACCGGTTTCGGCCCACTTTCATTTTTATACCGTATTTTTATAGTATCTTTTCTATGTCTAGATACACAAATAACATTGTGTTATAGTTGCACAGCCTAGGTGTGTAGTGGAACCACTTCAGTTTGTGCAGGTGTGGTCTGATATTCACATGACAAAATCACAGCATGGCACATTTCCCAAATGTATAGCCCCATCATTATATGGCATATGACTGCAATGCAATTTCAAGAGAAATCTCAATGGTGTTTTTTGAAGGAACCTGTCCAAATTATTCAAAAATTTACTGGAAGAATTAAATACTTGAGAATAGCAAAAAATTTTTTAAAAAGGAGGACAAATGAAGGATGAAACTAATTCTCCTAGACCAGCAGTTCTCAACCTGTGGGTCGCGACCCCTTTGGCTGTCGAATGACCCTTTCACAGGGGTCGCCTAAGACCATCCTGCATACCAGATATTTACATTACGATTCACAACAGTAGCAACATTACAGTTATGAAGTAGCAACGAAAATAATTTTATGGTTGGGTCACAACATGAACTGTATTTAAAGGGCCAGACGGTTGAGAACCACTGCCCTAGACAGTGACTGTAACACACAACACCACAAATTAGAAGAGTGTGGACTGACGAGAAACACACAAACGCCCAGAAAGAGCCCAAGCATGAAAACAAGGGCTGTTTATATGGTCAAGGCAGCCTTCAAAATCAGAATATGAAGGGCCCAATGAATAAGGGGAAAACGGATTATATGGCAGAAAATGAGTCCCAATCTAATAACATCCAATGAAATATTTTAGGTAGATTAACTGAGAAAAATGAAGCCATAACTGTACCGGGAAATAATGTGCCAATATAATCTTGGCATGGGAGGGACTTTTTGAGCCCACTCCAAGGTCAGGAACCCTAAAGGAAAAGATGGACAGATCTGACTACAGAGTCTAAGTTCACTCTCTCAGCAAGAATGTGCCACATACTGTTCTAGGAGCAAGACAAACACAATTGCTGCCCAGATGGGTTTCAATTCTACAAGGTAAAACCAAACTGCAGGCAAAGTAAAAAGGAGTTATTAGCTGGGGAAAGCATTTCTGACATGTGAGGGTTGGCTGGCCTCTTTATAACTGTCACAAAAGTGCATGAAAAGCTAACATCATGGAGACCAGAGTGATAGACATGAATGCCTCCTAGAAGGAGTGCCAGGAGACAAGGACCCAGCCAGCCTCACTGACGTCCCTGGGTTGCTCCACTCACCAAACTGGAAAAGAGGGGGAGTCCCCAGTGCTCCCCAGAGCTGTGCAGATGGTGCAGCCTTAGATGTGCTCAGTGGGACGGTCCCAGTGCAAATGCTCCGACAGCCACGGAGCAGCAACACTCACACTGGACATGGCACACTACGTCTACACAACGCCTTTTGGAATTTATTTCGAGGACGTGGTTGAGGTGTAGAGGGGCACACAATGGTGCTGTTTCTAATTCTGAAATGCTAGATGCCGCTGGAGTGTGCAGGATAGCGAGCCAGTCAAGTAAACGGGCTGGCTCCCCAGTGTGCCGTTCATCTCATCTCCACTTGACACGGTGGTGAGAGCACAGAGGACACGAGCACGTTCATGACACATTGCTAAGCAAAACCAGTGCAGGCCACAAAACGGCTTGTAAAAGTGAGTCCACTGTGGCAGCAAAAAACCTCGATCTACTCGTGAAGCTGGAAGGGCGTTTTGTAAAATGCCAACAGTGCTTATTGGTGGTTGGTAAAATTGTGACTGATTTTCGTTTTATATTTTCAGTTATTTTTTTCTATAATGAAAGCATAATTATGAAAACAGAGGGGTCTGCTTCCAGTAATGGCAGGTGAGCACTTTCAAACTGATCCTCCTTGCTGAGAGCTGGAGAAGCTCAGAGGGACCCTGAGGGCCGGGAAAGGCAAGACACCCTAGAAGAAGACGGGGTGCGTGCAGGACTGCTTTGAGTGCAGAAATCGAGACAGCGGGCCAGGCACAACAGAGCAGAGCATGATCGGACCCCACCCTTGGACACCTGGAGGGGAGGCCTGGCTGGGGGGCCTCAGGAAGAGAGACTCACTGCAGTCAGATGCTCTGGACCCATGGCACCTCTGAACGGGGCCTCCTATCTACCATTCCTAAATGTGGGTTCCAGGCTGAGTGCAGACTTACATGGAGGGCAAATGCAGGTCTCTCTTCAGGCCATAAAAAGAACTGACCACACAGGAGGTGGCTACAACTGGATCACATTAAAATGAAGAATTTCTATTCATCAGAGAATTACAAGTGTCATGTTGCAGCTGTGACCGTGGGGATGGGGACATGCTGGACAGAGTGTGGTAGACAGAGTGCTCCCAGACCAGCAGGATCCCTAACAGCCCAGGCCAGCAACAACAGAGCGGAAATGGAGGTTAAAGGGCAAAGGGCAAACTGGATGCCACACAAGAGATCACTGCATGGACCTCACACTGGACTCAGAGGAAAGAAGCCAGGCGCCAGCTCACTGGGAGCTTCTCCAGCCCATAGCTTCCCCATCAGTGGTAGCATGTGTTTTTTATTTTAATAATCCTCAGCCAAGGATATGTTTTAGAGAGAGGAAAAGGTGTGTGTGGGAGAGAGATACATCAATCAGTTGCCTCCTATACACACCCTGATCAGGGATTGAATGTGCAACCTAAGTACGTGTCCTGACTGGGAATTGAACCCACAGCCTCCTGGTGTATGGGACAATGCTCCCACTAACTGAGCTACCTGGCCAGGGCATGTCTGACTGTATTAAAGCTGTGTGTGTATCCGTGTGTGTGTGTGTGTGTGTGTGTGTGTGTGTGTGTGTGAGTGATAACTAATGATGCCATGCAGGACCAAAATTGTCAATATAAAAGAGATACAAATCAAAAAATCAAAGAAGTAGGAACTCAACAGTCTTAAGATGTGGTGGTTTGGTTTTGTCTTTCAAAACCTGTGTCAGCTCCCACCCCTCCAGCAGCAGAGTGGCCCCAGCGCCTGCCTGGGGTCTTTCATTGCACCTTCCACCCTGGGGGTGGCATGTGGACAAGGTGAGTTGGGGGCTTATCCTGCAGGTGCTGGTGGTGGCCCCAGGCTTGAGTCTGGAGGGGCTGCAGAGGCAGCTGTTTGAGCACCAAAAACAGTAACCACAACAGATAGAAACAGACCAACAGGTGCTTTAAGCTAGCCGGTTGAATCCCAAATACCACAGCCGGTTCCTCAGCACTCACCAGCATGCCACGAAGTGGGAGGAGGCCCCGGATCCGGAAGTGGCTGGTTCCCGAGACACCTCTGCTTGTGTACAGCAACATATCTGAGAACTGAGCCAGGCAGCTTTAGATAAATCATTTAAAAAACAAGTAACAGGGTTTTAACTGTCAGATGAACTTCAACTCCAAGGGCTTGATGGTGTTATCAAACCTATTCAGCTTGCTGGAGATTTTTGGCGCAAAAGGGATTTTTATTTCATTCATACAATTGTTGTTGACTAGAAGTAACTAGTAACCACACAAACCAGCAGATGTCCTTGGCCCAGTCACCCCTCATACAGGATGCTGAGGTCTGGATCTAACTGGATGTGAGGAAGAAGCAGATGACAGGAAAGCTGGTGGCAGCAGGGACTGGCTGGGAGGGCCTCAGCTCCCAGAGTCACAGCCGGACAGCAAGATCCTGTGAGCTGGCAGCTCGGCAGGAGGGACATCCCTGCAGCCACAGGCACGTGGAATTTTCTATGGGCTGGCTTTGCTCATCCACAGACAGAATCAGGACGGCAACTGGCCTGGATGTGTTCTGTGACCCTCACATGGCTCCTGACTTTGAAGCTGCCCGCCTGGCCCAACGCGCTGGCATAGTCCCCCTAACACATCTGCTGCCCATCCACCTACCAGAAAGAACATTCTCTGCTGCAGGCCCTTCCTGGTGAGCTTGTGCAGGCAGCCCTCACGGATGAACTCCTGAAAGACAGGAATGAGGTATGCATTGAGTGGGCCCACAGCCGCCTCAGCAGATAGCACGCTGGCGGGGCCAGGGCCTGGCTGATGTCACCATGTTGCTTCTCTGAGCCCTTGGATGAGACCCTCACAGCCCCATCCAGCCCTTCACCGGTGCCCTCCTGCCCAGATGCTCAAGGACCCTCCGCACCTTTCTGCCTTCCTCCTTCCTGTCTGCTCCTCGTGGTCACTCGGGGCCTGTCTGGGTGCCAATTAACTCAGTCTCCAAACCATCTGCTGAGCACCTTACAGCAGGCTGGCTACACTAAGGCCGTCATGTAAAGCAAAGCGTGCTGCTCTTATTGAGAAGCTTCTGGAAAGTTCAGCCATAGAGATGAAGCCATGAGTTCCACATGGAGAAAAACTGAGTTGCGCACGCTGAAAGGTGAATTCTGTGGTATGTGAATTATATCTCAACCAAAACAATGAAGTAACCAGTGCAAAGAACTTTCTGAGTCACTTACCCTGCCTGGAGCGATGAGGTTCTCTATGCCAACCAAGTCCCGCTGCAGCTCTGTCAGCTTCTGGAGGTTCTCCAGTCGGACGAGGCTGTGTTGTAGTATGGAGGTCACTTCCGTGATGACCTGGAGGGCGTCTGTGTGAAGAGATCCCTCAGTACAGGCACCTAGGCAGGTGGGCGAGGGGTGGCACAGACAACCCTGTTCCCCCGCCAGCACCACTTTGTGACAGGAACTGGCATTTTATTTTTTAAAATCCTCACCCAAGGACATACTTCTATCAATTTTAGATGAGAGAGGAAGGGAGAGGGAGAGAGAGAAACATGGATGCGAGAGTGAAACATCCATCAATTGACTCCCATACTTGCCCTGACTGGGGATCGAACTCGAAACCTGGGTATGTACCCTGACTGGTAATCAAACCAGTGATCTTTTGGTGTATGGGAAGATGCTCCAACTAGCTGAGCTACAGCGGCCAGGGCAGAACTAGCATTTTGTTTTTATTAAAAAATATTTTTATTGATTTCAGAGAGGAAGGGAAGAGAGAGAGACAGAAACACCAATGATGAGAGAGAATCATTGGTCAGCTTCTTTCTACATGCTCCCCACTAGGAATCGAGCTTGCAGCCCAGACATGTGCCCTGACCAGAATCGAACTGCAACCTCCTGGGTCATAGGTCAATACTCACCACTGAGTCACGCTGGCTGGGCCAGAACTGGCATTTTAAAAAGCCGTTTTAATTCAAGGAACACTCCACTCAAACTCTACCCATAGCTAAGGCACAAGGGCAGGTTCCTGCAGATGAGCCACAACTTGAATTTGTTCAGCCCAAACTACTGTCTAGCCAACACTCAGATGTGGTCAAGAGAAAGAACAGCCTTTCTTTGTAAGTAACTAATGTTACAGGCAAGGCAGTATTTGTTCTTTAGGGAAAATCATTTACTGCAGTTTAAAGTCTAAATAATTTGCACCTTCAAAGTATTAGTAATTTTCTCTTTGAATGGAGGTGCAGATGCTAATCTTATAGTTCAAGCCAAGTTATGAAAATTTAGAATCAGGAAGGAAAACATATTCAGACGAAACACAACCTCAGATATTGAGTGGTCATTAGAGACCTGACCAGGACACTGGGAGCAGCTGTTGGCCAGACGGGCCCAATCCCACATGCAGTGACCACATCTTCCTGTCTCCTGGTCTCCACCACTGATGGGGGCCTGATATCTTCTCATGAGGATCCCGCTGACTGCCTGGCCACTGCCCCTCGAGGTCCCAAGAAGCACAGGTGACATCCACCCCACCCAACTCTGCACCTTCTCAGCTCCAGCTCTGTGAGTCTGGTAAATGGAGGTCTGTGAGTGCTGGCTCAGTCCCTCTTCAGTGGAGGGGACAATACCTTCCCCAGAGCTTTAGGAGGATGAAGTCAGATAGGAAGCACCTGGGGAGACGAATTACTCACTCATAAATGACCCATTATAAGAGCCTTGGTGATGCTAACACAGGGCAGACACCTGGAGTTGCTCTGTGCAGACTCCTGAGCTCTGGCCCCTCTCTGACCTCACTAGCTCTCAGGGCCCAGCTCAGATCTGAGTGACACACTGTTGGTAAAGATTCTTCACTTTGCTTGTTCACTGTAGGCTGCCTGGCCCCACGTGTCTGTGTCTGCCCTGGATGGCACCCAGTGCCACCTTGCCCTTGGACATGTGTGCATGGAGTGCAGGGATGGAAGGTTTGGCTGCCCTTGGGCTGGAACTAGAAGCTGCCAGATGCTGGGGACGTGCTTTGGACCTGATGCAGGGCTGCTGGACACAGTATCGTCCCGTGCCTGGGTCTCCACAGAACCAGCGTGATGTTGACAAACCTTCAATGAACACTTAGCACCTGGCCAGCCCAGGCACAGCCCTTGAGAACCCCTTACTGAATGAAGGATAAAATTAAGATGCAAGGCCATCTTCTCTAAGCCCCAAGCTGGAGGTACCTCCTTTTGTCCAACAGGCTCAAGCTCAACTCTTGGGAAGACCCAAAGGTCTGGTAACATCTACAGCCCAGGGGCCTTCTTCCTTGGCTCTGTGGGAGGTGGGTCGTGGTGGGAAGGGACTCCATCAGCTGAGCCCTCCGGAGACGGCTGAAGCAAACCCGTCCAGGTGCCAGTTATTGGCACCATGTTGCGTCCACAATTTACAAAGCACTTTCAGAAGTGCAGCCTCATTTGGCTTTTGCATCAGCCCATGAGACGGTTTGACTGATGAGGAACCTGAATAGTGAGGGTGCCCGGCCTTCTCCATGGGCATGGCCTCCCTGATGACCTGGGGAGGGGCCACCCTCTCCCCCTAGTACTGCCCCCCCCCCCCCTTGCAGGAAAAGACTGACAGAGGCCAGCATGGCAGCATTTTTAATGTTGCTGCACTTTATTTCCCTGAAAATGCTTGGAAATATTTTTGACAATTTTGTCTTTTCCTTTGTAACAAACACAAAACACTTGCTTTTAGAATGAAGAAGAGATTTGTCAACATCATATGATCCATTTTGTTTCTCATTCAGCAGAAAACATCTTAATTATATCCATTTATGACTATGGGAGGTCAGCAAGAAGTAGTGCCAGTCTTTTATCTTTTACTTGTAACGATGATGGTGAATTCACTTGTAAAAACCTTCCTATAGAGAGTAACTTCCTGCACTAAATTTATCCTACAACTAGAGGTGATATTGTAGGTTAAAAAGGTCAGGGTTTATTCTTTTGTTCCTTTAACACACAAAAATGATAAAGTCTGTCTATGACAGAAACTTCTAACAGCCACCCTGGACCAAATGTTTGAGTTTTAGTGTCAAGGCTTGCAGAACAGAAATACCTCCAGGTAGCAGGTCACTCTAGGGTCATCCCACCCCCACTGCACAGGGGGAGCTCCTCCAGGACGATTGGATCCCTTCACTCGTGGTTCAGATTTGGAGCAGGGCAAGGCCTTGCTGGGGCAGTGGGGCCGAAGGGCATACTGGCCTGTGCAGACCCAGGGCCTGCTGGCCTCCATCAGCTGGGGAGGAGGGTGGGCAGTGCCAGCTCTGCCTGCTGCAGACTTGGCCCCTGGGGAGGGGAGCGCACACACCCTGTGCTTCCCAAATAAGGGAGCTGAAGCCTGCAGGTTTGCCAACGCTGCTCCTCCCTCAGCACAGCACGGCAGCCCCACTCACCACAGCAGTCGGGGTAGTCGCGGTGCCCGGGTGCGTAGTGCCCGCACAGCCGCTGCAGCAGCAGGCGGTAGTGCACCAGTCGCTGGATGGGCTTCAGCAAGAACGTGTTGAGAGGCAAATAGCAGACTTTCTGGAGCTCGAACTCTTTGTACACGGTCTCTAGCTTCTTGAAGCGTTTGGTGGCCTTTTCCAGTTCCGTCAGGACCTCATCGTGCCTTTGGAAGCAGCCCGTGAACTGCTGTGGAGGCACAACAGGGGCTCGTTAGGTCAGGGACCTGAGAGGGCGTCCGGCTGGGGAGTGGCCTCCTGTCTGGCTCCCCGTGTGGACATCACACACAGGCTGGGAATCCCAATGGGGCAGAACAGAGGACAACGGCCAGGGCGTGTCAGCTGGGTTTCCAGCCCCCTGGGGTCCATCCTGCCCCACGGAGACTCCACCCCAACCCAACCTCACGCCAGCAGGAGGGCAGCGGCTTGTCCACAGCGAAACTACCCCTGCACTGCTGACTGCCCTCAAACCTCCTGGGGGGGTGGGAGAAGACCACAGGCGTCACCTCACTCTGCAGATGAAGCGCTGAGGCTGAGGGCTGTACCCGCCTCAGGTGCCAGCAGGGAGCTCTCCGCCAGCCACACTCCAGAGCAGGCAGAGTGTGTTCAACCCACTTGCCAGAGAGGGAGGGTCACTCCTGACACTGTTTACAGCACCATGTGCATACATGTACGGGCTGGCAGTGTTTCAGTCATAGTAAACTCAACTGGTCCCTACCTTCTAGAAGTTTCTAACATTTAATCAGTTTGTTTTAATGAACATTGCTTGTGACTTGTGTGGTATAAGCTCAATCAAACAGATTTATATATATTTTGAAATAAATTTTTTGTAAGGGCTTTTGGGGTAGATAACACTTACTAATGAACCTGGCTCAGAAAACCAAAAAGTGTGTGGGGGTAAAAAATGGGGCTCTGGGCAGAATGGAGCTCTTCACGCAGGGCTCTCTGAAGACAGCGTAAGCGAGCCTGCGGCCCCTCAGGTGTCTAGGAGCGGAATGGGCCGGAAGGACCTCAGGAGTCTGGGCGGATTGGGTGGAGGTGGGACAGGCTTGGGATGGAGGTGCCCACCTCCCAGTGAATGGGCACAACAGCGAAGGCTTGGGGACTTGGAGCGATGCAAGCGGGTAGAAGACAGCGGTGGGAGGGCCCCCAGAGTCTCAGGCTAGATGCGAGAGCTCCCAGGACAGATGCGTGGGCGGGAGAGGCCCATCCCATCTGTTCAGCAAGAGCAGGACCCTGAGCAGTGAAAGCACAGCCGCTGGTTCGAACGCCTGTGGTGACCGGCCCTCAGGAGAAGGCCTCCGCTTCCTCCGCGCTGCTGACCTGGTGACCTACAGCCAATCCTTTCCATGAAACTCTAATGCCTCTGAAGAAAAACCCCTGAACTATGAGCCCAGAAGGAGAGTGGACGCAAACCCTAACAACCCCTGGACAGGCTCTGCACACCCTGTCTAGGCGGGAGCTCAGCAAGCTCAGCAACACCGGCACCTGGGCCCGGGGCTCATGTCCTGGGTGAGTCCAGCGCACTTCCCTGGAGGCTGCTCTGAGGGGAGAGGGTGCCTGAGGGGCCTGGTTCCTAGAGGAAGGAGCCCTGTCCTGACGGAGTGCTGCTCGGAGGGAAGAGCTGCCTGGGTGGGAAGGCTGGGCACCGGGAATGATGATGCTCCCAGGGGATCGCTGCTCCGAGGGAATTCCATCCTGACTTGATGCCGTTCTTAGAGGAATGAGGGGCGCTCCTGTGAAGGGGTGTTGTTAGGGAGGACACTGTCCTTAGGGGAAGCAGCTCTGAGGTGAGTGCTGTTCCAGGGAACGTGGTCCGGAGGGCACACTGTGCTGCACGGCAGGTGCTCGCCCGGAGTCACTACCTTTAACTGGCGCATGTTCCTGAGCAGGACGTCCCCGATCCGCTGGTGGCTGCCTGGGGCCTGGGCACCGGAAGGTCCTTCCCTGGAGCAGAGATGGACAAATACAATCACACCTCAGGAAGGCTTGTGAGATCCATGCTGATCCATCTCGTGGGCCAGCCGTCCCAGCACGGCCAGGACAGCAGTGAGCTCCTTGGAGGTGGAGGCCTGTGCCTGACAGAAGCATCTTTACTCTGGGCCATTCTCTAAAAGACAGTAATTAGGAAAAAAATAGAATCATCTACTTTTAACCAACTTTGCTCATTCTTCTGAAGCAATATGAATAAAAGTGATTATTACTGTCTACTCCTCCTCACACGTTTTAAAAATAGACTTCAATGAAGTAATGACTCTGGTGAATTAGCGTCTGAAGCTGGGAGGTTCCCGAAAGCAGCGGTGGTGACGAGGGGCGGCCGCGTGTGCGGGGCGGGCACGGGGTTGGGCATTACCAGAGTGCCAGCCTCTGCTCCACCTCACACAGGAAGCCCCTGTGGAACTCGTAGATGGGGTCGATGTTGGAGAAGAGCAGCGTCATCAGGTCCGCAGGCATGGCGTCCTCCTTGACCACGGCGCTTCGGAACCACTGCGGGGAGAGCAGAGCTCGGGTGACTGAGGGATCACCCCGGGGCTGCGGCCACAGGGGCCTGCGCTGACCCAGAGCCCCCTGAGGACAGCTCACATGCCATGGCTTCCTCTTGACTGGCCACCAGATTTTCCCAATTATTACACGAGAACAATTCTGGTGAAAAGCTTCAAGTGGCTATAGTCCCAGTTTTATGAAAAAATGGACCCAATATTCTGACCCGACTTAGACATTGTTTAAATGTGTTTCACAGAACATGTACAGGTAAATCTCATGATGGCTGAGAGGTATTTCTTAGGAGGGCTCTTCCGTCTCTGGTTTAGAATTAAGAAATATGAAGAAAATCAAAGTAATAAAAGACTTAGTTTTCATACCACAGTGATAACTTCTAAATCCTTCAGGTATGTGCGTTCTGTGGCGAGAATCTCCTTCGCTATGAAGTAGGCCTCGTCGGCGCCCGTGCCCTGCAAGAGGCGCAGATGGTGAGCACGTGCCTGTCGGGTACGCCACGGACAGGCCACATGCGCAACCCTCGCTTTCTCCTGCTCAGATTAACGTTCTCACACGGTTTTGTCCATAATTCCTGAAGACATTCCCCTCTGAGTAAAAATATAAGCTCGCTGTTTCTCCTTCACATAGTTTTCTCATTGTATGTTATTCTTTTTGAGAAAAGAATTGCTGTTCAAACATCAACATATTGAAGCTAATTATTGGTTTTGCGATAAAATTATTGTTCGGATACCACTGCCAGGAGTGTAGCTGCTGAACACACAGACGTGAGTGTGTGTATAAGTATACATGTAATGATAACTGTTAAGCCTAACTCACAAAAAAGTTATTACGATTGCCAAAGCTCTACACCCTAACGGTGCCCTGTGAGAGCACCGGGCGGCCAGCACGCGTTGAGTGCAGGGCCAGAGATGCCCAGCGCTGGAGCTCTAAACCCCATCAGGGCCTCTGCCTAATGTGCAGGTGCCGGCAGGCCCGTCAGCAGTGATGGCACCCTTGGAGCAGAAAGGGTGGCCCTGTGCCCTTGGGCCCCACCATGCCTGGCTCTCGGCAAAGCACAGGCCTCACACTTGGGCTCAATGGCCCCTTCTCCATCCTTCCTGGCTGGACGACACCTGGTCCTGCTCTAGCCCTGCGCCCTTGTGTTGTCCTCCACCAGGCTGAGATCTCTGAGAGGCCAACTGTCCCGTCTGCCACGCAAACATGCCTGTGAAGCACATGCCAGCCCCAAGGAGGCACCTGAGACGGGCCAGGAACAGCGGGCAGCCGCTCAGCAGGAAGGAGACAAGCAGCCTGGCACTGACCAGTGGGGCGGTTCCCGCACAGGAGACAAGTCCTCTGGACCCAAAGCAGAGCAGGAGGGTGAGGCAGCCACAGCCCCCAGGGAGAGGGCGGGCTGCTAGCTGGGTGTGGGACACAGGTCAGAGGTCAAGGGGGAGGGGGAAGAGGTGCAGCAAGCTGGTTACTGGCAGGGAAGGCAGGGAGGGGTTTTGGGGTGACGCAGGCTGGGAAGGGCCGGGCTCTTCAGGAGGCCTCTTCCCACCCTGGGAAGGGGAATGGCAGGAGGAGGGGTGGGACCCTGGATACACGCAGGGTCCAGTTCTGGTGTGGGTGGAGGTGTGAAGGACAAAGGAGGCAAGGATGACTGCAGTTTGGGGCCTAAGCCAAAGTAAAAAGCCTCTGAACCATGCAGGTGACAAGTTTGAGGAGGAAGGTCAGGGGCCAGGTTGGCCCCCATTTCCATTGCTGACCCCCATTTCTAGGGCAAAGAAACCTCTCAGGAATCCCTCAGTGGAGAGAAGGTAAAGCAGCCACCCACACCTCTGCCGTAGGCTGGGAGGTGGAGGGGGGGTGCCCGGGAGGGGACTGTGCTTTCTGCCAAGCTCTGCCACCTGCCCTGCAGAAAGCAGCTGAGATGCCGAGCGTGGTGCTGTGGCCCTCTCTCAGCCCACACAATCACCTGTAAGAGGCACCAGCCACCTTCGGCTCTCATACCTTTCGAATATTGTTGGTCCTCACCAATTTCTATTAGAAAGGAGGAGAAGCAGCGCGTTAAGTGGGAGACGCTGGTGAGAACAAGCCACACGGATCTCCTGAGGGGCAGGTGGTCCTGAGGGAGCCCAGACGTGAACGCCCTGACCACACCCAACCCGTGTGTGTTTGTGAAGCTGAGGAACCCCAAAACTGCCCAGGTCCCACCAGGGAGTCATCAGTGAACCTGGGGGCCGGGGCCTTGTTGGGGACACTGGTTCACAAAACCAGCACAGAACACAGCTAGTCACTCACTGGGGTGACCCAGGGGGCAGAGGTGAAGAAAGTGTGTCCTGCCACCCTCGGGGCCCCTGTGCTTGATGCTGCTTTTACATGCAGCCTGGGACACCAGCATCCCGTGGCCACGTGGCCGGAATTAGGAGGCAGCGTGAGGGGAGGGAGCGGGCGCACTGTGTGAGGTGGCTGCACTGTGACGACCATGTCCCTTCTCTCAGAGGCCTGGTTAGATAACGAAGGCCATAGACACCTCTGTTAGCCCAATTAACCTCAAGTGGCAGGTGTCAGGGGTCATCACCCTACAGATCACCACCTAAAGATCAGCTGTTTTATTAATACAGAAAGTGACAAATTAAAATTTAGTTTTGTAAACAGCTTTCCTCCAAAGCCATTTTTGTTATGGCACCAAAGCAACATGGCCAAGATGGAGGCCTGCGGGTGGGGGGCTGGCTGCAAAGCCCCAACCACCAGGGGGGTGTCCTAGGCTGGAAGCCAGCCGGCACCCACACCTCTTCAACAGCAGGCCTTCCATTCCAGGGCTGCTGTCACTAAAGAGGGCCCAGGACCTGGCACAAGGACAGACATCTGCAGAGGCCTCCCCATCCTTGGAAGAGTTGCAGCCGCCCTGCTGAGGAACCTCATGGGTCCAGCTCAGGTGGCCCTGGAAGTAACATGCTTTTTGGCCAATTCAGAAGGAAACACACGGGTGCTAAGGTGTTCTCGATGACAGCTGCCCACATGACAGGCACCTGCGAGGCAGGGATCCCACCACTTGGGGCCCAGTTCAACACGCTTCCTTCAGGTGTGCACTTCAGGGGCCTCTACTAGGTGCAGGGAAACAGATAGATGGTTCCTGGCTTCTCCCTCCCCATGGCCCCCAGGGCCCACACAGTCCACAGTCCATTATTTTAACCACTCTCTTCCCCAAATGTCAGATTCTCTGGACCCTATGCCCTTCCTCATGTGCTCACATGCAAAGCCAGCTTGCCCTGGCTGCCTTGCCCAGGACATGGCCCATGATGCAGGCCAGGGCCACAAGAGTGGAAGTGGCCACGAGGCCAGGGGTGCCAATGCCTCTGGCCATCGCCTTGTCCTTGAACCATGAGCTTTCTACCCTACCTTTCCACACCTGCCACACTCCTATCCCTGGGATCACCTCCACTTTCTACCCTAAATCCACCCCATCCCTTCCCTCCCCTTGCAATGACACTCCAGGACCCACTCATACATCAGCCCATGACTCCCTTGATTCCAGACAAGACTGGTCCCCACCCAGCAAACCCTTTCTGTGCATTAGACCTCCTCCCGGTTACTGGGCTGAGGGCTCCTCCAGGGCCTGCCCCTTTCTGCCACATCCCCAGGATCCAGCCCAACACTCAGAACCCATAGGTGCCAGGTACTGTTACAAAGGTCCCAAAAGAGTCCCCAAAAGGACAGGAGGACCCCAAGACAAGATTTCTCTAGGGAAGCCAGCTCACCATCGTTCCCTCAGCAGGCCTGGGAGGGAGGGCTGTGTGGGCATAGAGCCCAGTCCTGCTCTGCCCACAGGCTTCCCAGCCCAGAGAGAAGTTTGCAAATCCAGGCCCACCAGCACCCAGCCCTCTGCTTGGGGTGGTGCCCACCTTGTGTTTCGGCTCCTCCTCATCGTCCATCCTGGTTCCGCCAGCGTCGCTAAGGACAGGGCTCAGGAGTGGGGACGAGCCCCGCTCAGCTGGGCCCAGCGTCACCTGAAACACAGGGCTCAGGCTCAGTGGGCTCTTCTGGGTGGAGGGAGAAGGCTGAGGACTGTCCATGGGAAGGCCTGGAATTGAACAGGGCGGGGGATGGAGTGAGAAATGAGAAGGGCCAGGATACGGCCAGACACCACATTTCTTACCAGGCGTTAGCCGACACTAGCCTTATACTGCTGCTCGGCACTTTCTGGAAACCGTGTAAGTAAAGACGCTACCACATGCAGTTCTCAATGTGACATAAAGTGAACATGAGAAAAGGCTGCTGGCTGACCAATCCGATTTCACAGACACCAACCACAGGCGCCTGGACCCCTGGGCTGTGCAGTTGCAGGGCTTTCTCTTTGCTCTAGAGATAAAATCAGCAGCACAAGCATGTGAGGCAGGACAGACAGGGAGGAGCACCTTCTGTGTATGTGTTAGAGACATACCGAACTGATGCCAACATATCTGAAGAAAATATCTATTTTAATGCCAAACTCATCAATCATTCAGTTAAAAATCTGATCATATAAAATTACAACTCATTGTTTTCTACTTAACTGAATTTTCCATTAACAAAGGTTTTATTTTGGTTTTCTAGAATTATAACACAAAAGTAATTCATAGTTAAATTTTCCCCCTTTTTAAATGTTCACTTTTGATTAGACAGAAACCAAAATTTTGGCCTAGTTCTAAAAAGGCTAATGATGAGGCATATTCTATCATACATTTTGTAATAAAAAATTCTCTTATCCATTATTTAAAAAAAATTCTTAAAGGTTTATTTCTAATGTTTTTTTCCCCTCTGTGGGAAAACAATTACTATTAAATGTCGAATTTTAAAGATACCATTAAAGCAGAGTTTTAACAAAAAATGTAACTGCTGTTTAAAAGCTCCTTAAGATAGACAATTACCTTAAGTTTCCAAATGTAGAGTGTTTTAACACTTAAACTACCATTATTTCTAACTATGATTAAGTCAGTTTACAAAATGCTGGGATAGAAATAACTCAATTCGAGCCCGTGGTGGCTGCCCACTCCCTACACAATGGCTTAAAGCAAGATCCTCTAACACTACCACTAACGACTTCAGATGCAGTCACCTAGTGAGCAGCTTATAAAACCAAAGCTTGGTTTATTTAGCCCAAAACATGGGAGTGTGTAGACAGGTGTAGAGGAGTTTTGTGAACACCCGACACACCTGTTTCCTGCTCCCCAGACAGTCATAAGCAACTGAACTAGAGTCAGTAGCCGTCCCAGGCAGCGGCGGGCTGGCGGGGCCCTATTTTCACATTGACAGATCTGGAGCTGGGATGCCACCGAGTGCTTCCAGCGATGAATTACCAAAGCCAGGACGGCAGTTACCTCTGGAATTTCTCACAACTGACAGATTTAAAACATGATGAAACACCCATTCACATTAGAAAACCTGGACAAAATAAGATATGAAATTAACAACCAGTTTATTAGAATTTGCTTTTATTATATTTAAAATATGCTAAGCCACCTTAAAATAACAAAATTCCTATACCCATCCTCCCACACCAGGCCGGGTGCACTCTGTAAGTTCTGGAGGGCCCAAACCCGAATGGAGGGCACAGTTACTTTTCACATGGAGAAGAGGCATGTGTCCAAAGATGAGCTACTTAGGATTTGCACTCCAAAACCCTTTTGTCCCTAATAAGCCCAAAATTGCATTATGAGATACCTTCACACATTGAAATTTTAGAAAAAAGTCTAGAAGTGACTAATAACTGATCTATTTATTCTTCACAATTGTATTGTTCAAGGTGTGAGAGCCAAGATGTTTTATGCTCATTGGCTGTGAAAGGAAGTACAAGGTCATTGTTTACTCTCCCGTCTACCAGCACCGCACACAGCACCTCCCTTGGAGATGGGCAGTCCCATAGCAAATTACTAGTTGGCAATTCACCAAAAAGTTGCTGCAAAACTTGACTTTATTTTTCAATAGCAGGAGAAAGCTGAGGAGATGGGTGACCAGTTCTCTGCTATGTTGGCCAGTGCGGGCTAGTAAAGCTGTCAGATTAGAGAATGCAGCCCAGTAAACAGCCCCTCTGTGAAGAACTCATAAAAGAGAGAGACCCCTTTCAGGACGGACTGCTCATTTGGAAGGTTAAAAGTCATCATTTGATGTTAGCATTGTAGATACTTATTATTTCACAAAAATTGTCAACTCACAATTTAGTGAACAGATTAAAAAGTACCACAAACTGCCATTAAACACTTGTCTTTATTAAATCTGTCAGCTACAGCACAATGTTGTAAGTCATACCACCTCCTTCCAATTATGTAAACACAGATCCTACAAGATAAAGTCAACAAATCTGTGAGGAGATATTTTTTCAAGCAAATGACCCATCTACACCCAGTTTGTCTGAGTGTACATCGTGTACCCATGCCCTACCTACGTGGCCAATCTTTCTACTGTGTGTATCGCTGACACACACTCCACACCAAGAAACAAGCGTGGACCGCAGCTCGGCAGGTATCTCCCCAGAATTGATGTTGGGGTAGCCCCAGCCTGCTGGGATGATGTGAGAGGTGTATGAGCGCTCCCTTGCCTCTGAATATCCTGCCCGTGTTCACAATGCACATTAGAGCACCTGGATAAAAGGCAGATGCCTTCAGAATTTTAGGTATCACAGAATATGCTTACCCTTAACTGACATGGTGAAGAATTAACCTGAAATTTTTGTAAAAACAGACCCGTGTCCAAGGTCCTCTACTGAACAACAGGCAGGAAGAGTTGATGTTGTTCTCCGTTACAAGAGTCCCTATGACAAGCATCCACTTAGACACAGAGCGAGCTTCCAGACCACTATGGTATCAAGAAATGGTAGACAAAGAATTTTTGGAAATTCTTCAATTTTCAAATCTGGTTACTTGAAAGTAACAGACACAAGCGGTAGTTGTTTCACTGAGCTTCGAGTTTCTGCTGGAGCGGGTCAGATTGTCTACTTGTGTTCACAGACAGGCTCCGTTCTCAAGGCTGCAAGTTACAAAAGCTTAAATTTAAATCTGTTTCAAGTTCGGCAGTGAGTACCTCTGGCAGTTGGTTTTCTTTGCTTTGTGGCATTCGTTATTTCCAAAAATTTCTAAATATTTATCTTACAACTTTTGAAATGTCATTTTAAAAAGCACAGTATTATACGTTGTGCTTAACTTCATTTTCTTCATCTAACTAGGTGATGAAAGACAAATATCACATTTAGAGGAAAGTTAACATTACTTTTGTTTCATACCTTTAAATCCTCTTCATCAAATCTCTATAATAAATAATCTTGAACATTTTTTGCATAATAGTGGAGAAAGAATCAGCTCCAGTTTGGAAGACTCAAGGTTAAGTTTGAAGGTTAATGTGACAGTAGGAGGCATAAGATCTAGAAATTCCTTCTATAGCTTGAACAATGGCTCAGTAATCCCATGAGAGTAGGGAAGGCTGACTTGTCCCAAGAACCCAGGTGAATGTGAGCTTGCTGTTGAGTTAGCAGAAAACTCTCTGGCTCCATTTTTGGACTAGAATGTCATGAGTCACTTTACACAAAATTTGGCTTAAAAAAATAAGTGGGCAGTAGAAAAAATGGCCCAATTATCAGTTCATCTTATACCGTGTTCTCGCAAAGGTCACCTCCCTGCTCTGCTTCTTCATCTACAAAATAGCAGGTGAGAACCTGACATGTGGTATGCCCTCTCCATGGGGCCGTGAAGCCTACACAAGGAAGCTTGGAGTGGGTGCCTGGCCCACGACCCACGTGGTGACCTGAAGTTCAGAGGGTGACTGACATCAACACGTGCAATGCTCCAAGAAGCATGTTTTAGCTTTCTCTTTTGTTTGTTCTAAATAATCAAGACTCTTTCCTTGTTAAGAAAAACAGGCGCATTAACCGATACATAGTGACACTTAGGGTCATGTGCCTGGCTTGGTGCCTGCTGGGCGTGGGTCTCCACTGTGTGTGCACACATATGGGTGTCTCAGGGAGCTCTGTGTCTTTGTTCTAATAAACGACACCTTTTGTCTCAAAACTGTGATTACAGATCCTCTAAACTATTGGATCAATGACAGCAAGGTCCCCAAAGCAAATTATTCAATAAATGAAAAAGTCTGTAGGTGACTTTCATTAGAAAAGAAATGTAATCTGAAATAACATACTTCAAATATAAAGGCCATACAGTAGCACTCTCCTAATGGCAACCTACAGAGCCAATAGAGAAATGCTTTCGAGCAGTTTCTTAAAATCTGGATTTGTCACAGAGGCGTCTCTCTGAGGATCCACTCGCTTCCATCACCACTTCATCCCCAAATTGGGGCCTCGGTCAGGGAGCAGGGCCGGCCTGACACCAGGGCCGGCCTGACGTGGGAGGGAACCGACGCTCACTTGGTGACTCACCACCCTCTTCTCTCAGTGGGGTGTGACTGCCCACTCAGGGTCTTGGGGAGTCTGTGCAAAAAGGGTCTTTTCTAGAAGGCCACTGGCATGTGCCAGGCACCTTAAAAGCCAGGGAGGAGACCACACCCCCACTCCCGTGCAGCACAGAACAGCCCAAGGGAGCAAATGCTGCTGCCCAGGAGGCGGGGGGGGGGGGGGGGGTAGGATATCACCAATCCCATGACCCAAGTGTGGCAGGAGCGCAGGGACAGCTCTGGGGAGGCAGCAGAAAGCATGTTAGCCGAGTGGGAAACAAGTTCAGAGCTGGAGTAAAGACTGTCCAGAATCCGAGCTGAGGCTACACCATGGGCCAGGGATTTTATAGGGTGGGTTCTAGCCAACTGGGTGGGAAAGGCAATAATGTTCTCTTTTTCAGAATTAAGAAGCCAACAGCACGTGTTCTGTGCACAGGACCAGCCCAGGGACTACATGGTTCACCCCAAGGCTGTAAACAGTGCTGCCCTCAGCCAGAGCCTCAAGCTTAGAGCAGGCGACTGCCATCCACTTGTGCACCCGCCCACAGAAAGCACTGAAAGAAGACTAAGGCTGAGAAAAGCAAGCCCTCTCCTTGCTCCCAATGACCTTCTGGGGATGTTGTCCACATGTGAAACAGACAATGCCTGTTTGCTGCTCAGAAGCCTATGAAGTGAAGAGCCGTTTCAGGGATTCATTTAACATGAGAAATAATTTTTAATTATGTAAGTCAAAACTATAACCAAGTAGAGGGAAAGAAAGCTAAAAAGCCCATTTAAAAATTCATAGTAAATATGTCCTTATTTTATTGAATAAACAATTAAAAAATTCTGAATTAGTACAATCTGCATATTTATAAATGGCAATTTCAATGGAAAACAAGCTTTATAAGTACCACAAACCAGGCAACATAATGTTTCTTTAAAGAATGAACAAGTTCAAATGCATAATGAAACGCCAGTTCCTTCTCTCTCCATTTTCTAGGGGAATGTAGATGCTTTCATGCAAAAACAAAACAAAACAAAAAAACAAAAAAAAACAGCACCTGGGGACACTTAAGGCACAGCTACTGTGTGACAAGAGGGGCCAACAGTGGCCACCACAGCGAGCTGTGACAAGCTCTGTACCTTCAGGACAAGGGCCAAGCAAAATCCCAGCAAAGTAAGACTCCATGGCTTTGGGAACAGATACTAAAATCCTCAATTTTAAGTGCCTGAGAAAACACTAACATTTCGTCTATGAAGTAATTGATCTAGTAACAATTTAAGTTCCACAAACGAGGAGGGAATAACCGTACCGTGAAGACAAAAGACTTGGCATCACATGTCACCTACATATAACATGTAGGGGAACGGTTCATTGTGCTTGACAGCACAAGGTCGTTGCCGCGGCACGGGACATTTCCAGTCACCGCTGGGCAGCAGGAGCCGAGAGCCTGCACTGGGAGCAGAATGTTCCTGCACACCAAAGCCATTCAAAAGGCCTTTGCAAGATGACAATGACGGGCGTGACATAACCAACAAGCTTAAACATCTTTCATATTAAACTTCTTTGGTGTGCTATTTTTACTGCCCATCTCTCTGTCATTACTATTTTTTAAATGTGTGTTCAGTGGAAAAGGGAACCCTAAGCTGATTCTGTACTTAGAGAGAAAAAAGGTGCCCATAAATACCTAATGGTTAGAGGTGCTCCCATTGCACACCATCCTGTCCCATGCATCACTCTTCCTAACATGGAGCTAAACTGTTGTTAGATTTTAACATTCACAGATTGGTAGAATACCTGGATTTGGAAGCTTAAATACAAAAATAGATTTGGTAACTAATAAAAATAAATATTCTACCTGGATTAGAGGTGGACTCTGCAGGGACAACAGGCACAGCCTGCTGGGGACCTGGCAGTGTGGGGACGGCGCAGGCCTGTGGTCAGCTGGCCATACCAGCACACATGCCCTCCTGTCAGGTGTAAGGCCTTGGGTCGAGCAAAGGATATCAACAGATGAAAAGGGAAAACAACAATTATCCTGTCATCCAGGTAAATGGATCCCAGGTGGCGTCATTGCATAACACAAAGGCCTCTCATGATCAATAGCCATCAGCAGGCATGGCCTCGTGGCCTTCACTCTGGGCTGTTCTGGATGTCTGAGTATTTGCTACAAACCAATTCTCACTAAGATCAAATACAACAAGGTCACTGCTTACATGACCTGCCGTGAGTAGAAAGCCACAATGTGAGCAGGATATATGGTCCTTTCTAAAGAAGTCCCTCTGAGTCAGAGGGATGTTTACAAGCCCTCAAAAATGAAAGGAGCTATCTATGAGCAGTAACCAAAGAAAGCCACAAGTAATTTTAAAGTAAATCATTTCATTATAAAGGAAAAGCTGTAAATTCAAAAATATTATGAATACCCTGGAAAGTAAAATTTAATTTCTGCCAAAAAGTAAAATTTAATAATTTCTGCCAAAAAGCTAAACCTGGATCTGAAAATGACACCTTCACCAGCAATGTCCACAGAGCATCTGGGACCCTGGGCTCCTTCCTGTGCTGTGGGCCCTCCAGGCCAGTGGGAGGGAGGGCAACGGTTGATGAGCTCCAGATCCAGGCCAAGGTGAGCGGCCCGAGGGGCGGGCCAGGCTGTGGGCATGAGGAAGGACCACTTCTTCCACAAGCCACTGGCACAGAGGAGGGGTCTTCTACTGTCAGGGGAGCTAACAGCTACCAGCCACATGTGGCAAGCACTACCGTTCTTGTTTCTGTAAATTTCGAAAACTTTATAAACAAAGAGCTAAAAAATAATCTCTAGAAAATAAAGTTTCATTGAAGAAACCAAACCAAATCCTTTTATGGGAAGGCCTGGGCAGAGGTCTACACAACGTGTCTTCAGAATCTCCAGGACAAGAGCATGAACCACCACCTGCAGCCTGGCTGCACTCAGGAGTGGCCACCAGGCCGGATGTAGGGCTGACTCAAGCCCACATCTGACCTGCTACTCGGGCACTAGTGTGGGTGCCCTAAAGAAAAAAGGAGAGAAACATCCATCAGCTGCCTCCTGCATGCACACCGACCAGTGATTGAACCTATAACCCAGGTTGACATGTCTAAACAAGGGCCCTACCAGGAGCTCAAAGATGCGATGATCTTTCCCTGGTTAAGCTTCTAGAAAGGATAGGGAACTACTTAACAAACGGTTGAACCTACAGGATATGGGACCTTGGGTGAAATTGACTAAGAAATAGACCAACCATGTCTTTACTGCTTACTCCGACATGTTGAATGCTGAGTTACAAAGATGGGAACATTTGAGCTGATTTCCTTGGCTCAGATAGGTGACATAAGGGGCACGTCTGATCTCTGCAACTCACTTAGTGACTTTAGGCTTAGCAAGAGGAGCTGGTGGCTGTCAGCTAAGCAAGTGGGAGCCAAAGGACACCTGCCTCCAGCTCGGATAAGGCTGTGTGACTGATGCCATTTGCAGATGGAACATCTGGAGCAAATGATACCCGCTGTGTACAGGGCCTGCTATTCTCTAGAGCAGCGGTTCTCAACCTGTGGGTCGCGACCCCTTTGGGGGTTGAACGACCCTTTCACAGGGGTCGCCTAAGACCATTGGAAAACACATATATAATTACATATTGTTTTTGTGATTAATCACTATGCTTTAATTATGTTCAATTTGTAACAATGAAAATACATCCTGCATATCAGATATTTACATTACGATTCATAACGGTAGCAAAATTACAGTTATGAAGTAGCAACGAAAATAATTTTATGGTTGGGGTCACCACAACATGATGAACTGTATTAAAGGGTCGCGGCATTAGGAAGGTTGAGAACCACTGCTCTAGAGACTGCCAACTGGAGGAACCATCAGGAGACTCAAGTGTCAGTCTGATGCATTCTACGGAGAGAGGCATTCTTAGCAGGACACCTATGCTGGATTGTTACAGCCCATCTAAGGCATGTGCTAGAAGGACAGAGTGCCTGTGTGCTGGCCTGTGGACACACACACAACCCTGGGCAGCCCAGAACCACCTGGATGATTCCCCAGCTCTCATGGAATTCCTACAGCTCACACAAGAGGAGGGTGCCGAGGGCTGGCCACGTAGAGATCTACCAGGAAAAGGTGTTAGATCTCCTGAACCCTGTCTCTGGAGACCTGGTGATCTGAGAAGACTGTCGAGTAAACATACTTATTTCGGGGCTCATACTGAAGCTCATCACTAGTTTTGCTGATTTTGAACAGCACTTCCTGCCAGCACTCCTCCCATAGTCATGCTGTGTTCCTGGTTAAGGTGGATCAGCGAGAATGCTTGGCCCCATTTCCTCAGTGGGAGGGGAAACTACCTGATAGAATTGGCTGGCTCAGAGGACAACCAGTGCAGAGGCAGCAAGGGCCTGAGGTTGAAGGAGAGTGGAACCATCTACTCCTCCCTCTTTGTCCTGGGCAAGATGGTGGATATGCTGAACCAGGGCCTCCCTCTTGTGCCTTATCAGGACAGCAAGCTCGCTCTCTTATGGCATCCTCATTGCCAACACTGCCCCTGAGAGATGCTTTTACCTAGACATAGTCTCTACACTCAACTCTGCTGCCAGGTCCAAGGAGGTGATCAACTGACCTTTTACCAATGAGAGCCTACAGCTTCCTGTCTTGGCACCTGTTAAACTGTTTCAGAAAGAACTGGTAGGCCCTTCAGAGGCAAAGAGAGCTCAAAGCCCTGAGGAAGAACAGATTGGGAATCCTGAGCCCCTGGTACCTTCAGCTTCTGTTTCCCAGAAGTTCAGCGCCTACAGAAGCTAAGTAGCATGGACTGGCCATGCTGTAGCGCCTCCTGAGCTTGGGCCCTCTGCTGGGCTGCCAGAGGGTCCAGGAGACCCTGCTGCTGAGCACCCCAAAGTGAGAGCGAATGGTGATCATGGAGACAGTGGAGGAGAAGGACTTGGCAGCGCTAGCTGGTTTGGTTCAGTGGATAGAGTGTCAGTCTGTGAACAGAAGGCATTTGTTTGATTACGGTCAAGGGCACATGCCTGGGTTGTGGGCTCAATCCTCAGTAAGGGCATGCAAGAAGCAGCCGATCAATGATTCTCTCTCATTGTTGATGTTTCTATCTCTCTCTCTCTCCCTCTCCCTTCCTCTCTGAAATCAATAAAAATACATTAATAAAAAAAGAGAGAGAAGGATTTGGCAATTGAAAGGCTTAATTAAGATGAAAAAAACCAAAACAAAACTGGAAGCCAAGGTGCGGGGCCCAGGAAACTGTGGACCCAAAAGAGAAAAAGAATTGCTCTCCCACAATGCTCTGACCCTTTTGCCCGCCACACGGTCACAGTGGCTAAGCCCCTCAAAAGGTTGTGGTGGTTCCCCTACAACAGATTCAGGAGCAGGCAGCATCCCCAGATGCCAACCTCCATATCGTAAAGAAGAAAAGCCACAAGAGAAAGTTGTAGTGCCTGGATGCCAGGAAGAAAAGCTGAGGACTCTGGGAGCTACAGATCAGCCTGGAACTACTAGTCCATGGGTACCAAACAATACTGGATATCCCAGCCTGGGATCTGCACAGCCTGCAATGCATTGGCCAAAAGAAGGCCCAGCTCATCATGGTCTGGAGGGAGCGCCACGGCCCCTTCAGCCAGAGGGAGGACTTGGAATGCGTGAAGGTCATGTCAGGAAAAAAGCTGGAGTCTCTCCTGAAGGTATTTTGGGTCCTGCTGGCCCCTCCTGACTGCCAGCTCTTCTTTCCCATTGGCCTTTTCCCCACCCTTTTCAGTACTTGTATAACCACTCCTTGTATACAGTTTAACTCCGTTAAAAGAAGAAAGGGCAACTTGCTAGTATCAGCCATGGGCAAACTACGGCCCGCGGGCCGGATCTGGCCTGTTTGAAATGAATAAAACTAAAAAAAAAAAAAAAAAAAAGACCGTACCCTTTTATGTAATGATGTTTACTTTGAATTTATATTAGTTCACACAAACACTCCATCCATGCTTTTGTTCCAGCCCTCCGGTCCAGTTTAAGAACCCATTGTGGCCCTCGAGTCAAAAAGTTTGCCCACCCCTGTGCTAGTTGAAAGTATCACTGTGCAATAGCAGGTGAAGGACTGGGCAGCCCTCATAGGACTGAGGCCCAGGAAAAGCATTCTAGATGTATATGCTCATTGTCTTCACCACACAAGTCCAAACTTTGCTTTCTGAGTGACACAGAGGAAAAATGTCCTGAACAGGCTACTCTAAAGAGCAATTCTGACGACATCGCCTTTCTCTTGAGAGTCCCACGGTCTCTTTTCAGAGGTTAGCCAGCCCCTCGGAATGACCCTGTGCCCTGAGGTGGGTCTGAAGCGGGAGGGAATGGGCAGCAGCCGCACACCCCAGACACCAGTCCAGAGACCTGGATGAGAGTTAGACTGCGGTGCAGGTTTAAGGCAGCTACAAAAACCAGGACATTTCTCAATACATTTAGCTAAAACCCCACCAGTATTGGACCAGCACTGATGAGAAGAGAATGAGTGAGCCTCACAAGAGGCCCAGGGCAGCTCTGAGTCCCTGAGAGCACGTGCTGTCACACAGCAAACCCACCCAGGCACAGAGTTACAGTCTCACACAGGAGTAGAGGCTGTAGGCTTGATGTCACCACAGGCCTTGGAAGAAAATAAACCTTTAAACATGGTATCGCTCTCCTAGGTAAGAGCAGGAAGGATAAACCACAAAACCCAAAGCCTAATCCGTGGACTTGACAAATTGAACAGTATGTGCCCAGGGCTAGAGTGCAGTCACCTGAGGTCCTGGCTGCACAGCAGGGGTTTCCTTCCGACAGCCACAGAAGACGTGTACAGTGCGGGCTGTGAGCATCTGCCCACCTTCCACAGTGGTGTAGATGGGGAACTGAAGGGGCCTGTATGGCCACCTCAACCTGCCTTTCCCACTGCCTGGGGACAAGTCCATGTCCATGATGGGGGCTATGAGAGACGGCTAGGGACTGTGTATTACACAGCCCTGGCCAACAAGAAACAACACTCATAAGGAAAGCGGGAGCCCTTGATGTTCAGGGGGTCCTGGGATGTTTGTTTGTTTTAGTGAATAACCCACTCTGATAGGAAACAGTTCTTGGATGAGAGCTTACACTACAACTCTCAAGCCAACCAGTGCGTCTGGTTCTGTTTTTCTTCAACCAAATACCTGTTATACCCCCAATTAAGCTAAACAGAAGGAAAGAGTTCAATTGCATTGTAAACCAATGCCTCTCCAAGCCAACTACCTAAACATAGCACTCTTTCTGGGTCTCAAGTCATTAATGGGACAATGCCTTTGGCACTGAGACACCAGGATTTGGCTCACTCAGGACTTCGTGCAGTGGCTGGACAAACCAGGCAAAGCTTCCATCCAATGACTTGTGGCAGCATGCCTCATCTTAAAAAGCAGCCTCAAAAGACAGACTACACACATTCTACTAAAGATCAACATGAGTCAGACTGTGTGATGTTGAAAGTGGACAGCATCAGCTTTCAGCTGAATCAAAAAACAGCAAGAAAAATATAGCTGCAAGACTAATTCACCAGCTCCCAGGGGGACTAACTGCAAACACTTATCTATTCTAAACTCGATGCATAGTTTTAAACATCACTCCAAGTGAAAGTTTTAATTCTGTGACATTCAAAACAGAATACTGGACCAGAGAATTAGGAGAAGAAAGAATCCCTAGCCATGGATATAAGCCAACAGTCTGAGCTCACTGCACGAGCAGGTGCAGGGCAGCCTGTGAAGGCTGGGAGTGGTCAACATGGGCTTTGATTTACCTGCTCTCCTGGACTCACATTCTTTAAATTATTCTGCAAATCGAAAATGACTCTCTCTCCACTGGTCTGTGCAAAACAGTTGCCAAAGAAAAGGCTCACGTCCAGGGGGGATTCGGCTTCAGAGCCCCAGGAGTCTGTGTCTGTGCTGCTAGAGTCCTCAGCCGTCGTGGGCGGGTAACTGAGCTGTTCTAACTGGTCGAGGATGTCAGAAAACTGAAAGGCTGAGCTGGCCTCAGAGCGCACAGAGCAGGCGGGGAAGTTGGCCATGGAGCTGGCCTCAGACTGGTTGGTGGAGCTGGGTGTGTGCACGGACAGGCCAAGCAGTGGGAGGTGGCTGAGGGAGCTGCTCTGGGAGGGGCTCAGCAGGCTCTGCATCAGGCTGGCCTGGGCCTTCACCTCCAACAGTTCCGACGTGTCTGAGGGGTGCACACTGCCAAAGCCACTCTCTCCTTCAAACTCAAAGCCATGCTCTATGCTTATGGGCGCTGCCTCAGTAGAGTACCTGTCTGGGCTGAACTGGGCCGAGCGTGGGTGACCACACAAAGGGGTCTGCAAGGCCAAACTGCCATATGGGCAAGAAAATGCCTCAGAGCCTCCGGCAAAGAAAGAGATGTCTGCTGGGTCGTCATCTATGAACTCCTCAGACACCTGCAGCTGGGTGTTTGTCAATGTGAAAACAGGGCTCCTCCCAATGCCCTGCCGACCACATGGGTGCTCCCCCATGGAGGGGAATGAGCTCGTGGTCAAGTCTCCCTTGCTGTGGTCATTTTTACCAGCAGCTCTGCACTCCCTGCTGTACCCCCCTGCACCCAGGGCTAAGGCACTGTGACTCTGCCCCCCAGGACTGCTGGGGCTGCAACTCCTCACAACACGACAAACCCCAACACCTTGACAAGGCTGGAGCGCAGGGGGCCCTGGGGGCTGGGCCTGTCTCATGTCTGGTCCTTCCATGGCTTCGCAGGTCCTCTCTGCAGCCGGCCTCTTGGTGTGGGGAGCCTGGGGCTCCGTCAGGGAGATGATGCTGTCCTTGATATTGGGCCGGCCAGGAGGGGCAACGGGGGAGGTAGGGACTGAATAGAAGGAGGCATGTGTTGATGATGGGGACGCAGAAGTCCTCATGCCCTCAGTGAAGGAGATGCTCTGGGGATCAAAATTAAGAAAAGAAAAATAGGAACATAATTTTATAAATCACCATTAAAAAGTTGCAAAATTAACTGGGCCCAAATTAGTAAGTCCACACATTTCTATCACAACTTCCACAAAGGACAGTGGGGTCGGACTTTCCCTTTTACCAAAGACTTGTCATGCACACAGGTGTCCAAAAGGACCAGGATCATCTGTGTACAATCCTTTATCCTGCCATTTTTCCTCTATGGAAGTAAATGTTCACAACACAGAAAACTCCCATCCCTGAAAATAAAGACTGCCAAGAGTGACTGAAAAAATCAGCCTTGGAATCCTATCACATGGAGATGACAGACAGATGATATGGTGAGGTTTGCTCCCCAGCCTTTTGTCTCCTTGTGTCTAACTGTCTTTTTTAATTAAATGAGAGTCATGGGCTTCTTTTCGATCTGCTAGTTTTATTTAGTGACATGTTTTGAATGTGTCCCTGGTCACACTATTTTTCTAAAACAAGACTTTTAATGGCTCCTGAGTGCATCAAAGGGACACAAGTAACACTGTGACACCTGTCTCCAAGAATGAAGCCTTCTCTTCACTTAGGACTCCTTTCTGCAGACAGAGTCCCAGGACTGGAATTGCTGTGTAAATGATACAACTAGTTTTAAGACTCTTGTTACAACATTGCCAGATTATTTCCCAAAAGAGTGCAGGGGACTGACATGGTGTCGGTTTTAACCAGAAGGACTTACCTGCTTTGGCAATTCTGTAGTTAGAGCGCGGCCGGACGTCCGCGTCCTGCTGTGTCTTCTGCAAACAGAGAACAAGCTGTGAGCTGCCCCCTCTGGATTCCTGCTTGACCGTGCTTTGCCCACAAGAAAGAGCTCACACAGAAATGTGGCTAAGACTCTGATTATATGCCAAAAGGCATCTAGCTAGAAATGGGCAGGAGAACAGAAAACAAGAACAGGAAATAAAAAATAGATGTCTCGGAGAGGTAAAACTGTCCTCCCACACTGAAGGAACAAGGTGAATGTTCGGATTCAAAGTTTATTATACTATGTAAAAACATTTGTAAGCTAAGCTATGCAGACTAGAAACTAAAAGTAATATCTGTATCTGTATACAATAACTATACATAGATATTACAAATAAACAACTCAAGTTTCAAAATACATGTTTATGTATTTGAAATGACTTTTATTCAAATAAAGGTTAAAATACTTTAAATATTAATTTTAAAAGCATACACTTTACATCCTCAAGACCACAGAGCTTACCTTTCATAGGAAGTTCTTGTCATCACACCGTCTTTGACATAATCTACTAGTTGTTTCTGAGTTCTTCCACTGTGAACAAAGGTTCAAACATTAAAGAAAAGAATCAATGATAATTTGCAGCATTAATTTTTCACAAAAGCAAGACGTGCCCTGCCGGGAGCCGGTCCATGCTTGCTGTTTCAAGGGACCTGGCATATATGGCATACTGTTCTTAATATGTTTGCTCACCTTCTTGGCACTATGTGTTTTAACCAAGGTCTCTGAGAAAGGTTGTTTCCCCAGGTAGGGATTTTCCCCTGAAGTTAGGGAGGGAATAAAACCTCTTAACTAAGTGCCAGGTGGGTAATTAATCACTTAAACTACAAACAATCATGCTTAAGCTACATAATCTTTACCCCCTGGAATGGAGATAAGAAACGCCCTAACCTTTGTAATAGAGATTGGTAGGATTGAATCAACTGGTATAAATACAGATGTAGTAAGACAGCAAGACACAGAACTTAGAATACGGAACCAGGAGAGACAGAACCTAGGCACAGAACCTACACAGAACGTTCTCTAGAGACAGAAGAACTTCGCTGGAGAGAACATGGCAAAGGATCCTGGACAGAAACTGGCCTCAGAACCTAGAGACAGAACCTAGCGAGAGAACATGGCAAAAGATCCTGGACTGAACCTGACTACAGAAATTGGCAAGAGAACCTGACTAGAACCTGGTGGCTGAACCTGGCTGGAGAACCTGGACAGAACCTGGCTGGAGAACCTAGCGAGGGAACATGGCTACAGAACCTGGCTGGAGAACCTGGAAATCCTAGCAAGACAACATGGACACAGACCTAGCTGGAGATCCTAAGCAGAACTTCGCTGGAGATCCAGACCAGATCCTGGCTGGAGATCCTGGCTGGAGATCCTGGCTAGGCTGCTGATCAACTGAACACTGTCTCCGTGCCCTTCCTTCTTCGCCGACTCCATCCACACCTTTGGGGACCCCTGGACCTGCTGGGGTTGGACCCCGGCAGTGCCCATCCTTCCTCATAAATCTATATACACATTTTAAAGTTGTGCTGTGTAATAAGCATCAGCAATTTTCTAAACAAAGTTTTTATTACATCTATTTTTTCCACTATTTTATTTCATATTAGAGGCCCGGTGCATGATATTTGTGCACTGGGGAGGGGGAGAGGAAAGTCCCTTAGCCTGGCTTGCGCCCTCTCACAGTCTGGGACCCCTTGGGGGATGTCTGCCTGCCATGGAGGTGAGAGAGCTGTGAGCCCAGTGGCAGCGGGAGCCTCTCCCGCCTCCGAGGCAGTGCTAAGGAGCAGCGAGCCTGGCTTCTGGCTGAGCAGCGCTCCCCGTTGGGAGCGCACTGACCACCATGGGGCAGCTCCTGCATTGAGCATCTGCCCCCTGGTGGTCAGTGCACATCACAGCGACTGGTCATTCCTCTGTTCTTTCAATTTGCATATTAGCCTTTTATTACACAGGAGGATACTTTCTCCAGTGTGACAGTACTGCCTTCTGTATGTAATTCTCTGAAACATCTTACAACATTTTCCTGAACTAGGGATATTTCTGTTCTCAGCTCTACAAAGCAGCTTAGTCCCACCTGTATCTGAAGGAGGAGCCCCTGCTGAAGAGGACGGCCTTAGCCTTTGGCTTCGGTTGATCAAAGAGTCTAAAGAAGGTGTGATACTCCACACAGATCTTCCAGAAGTTCTTACATTCATCTCTGCTACCCAACAAGAACTCCAGTGTGTCCTGGTAAGGTCCCTAGAAACAAATACAAAGGTTCAAGTAACTAATTCAACTATGAAATTTAGGGAGCATTTCAGATAACAGGCTACTTCGAAGTTAAAAATTAGGAAAATATTTTCCTGAAAATTGTAAAGATTCCTGGTTCCCTTTACATTTAAGAGAAGAAAAACACTATACACACACACACACACACACACACACTCACTGTTTAACTATCAGAACATGTAGCCACCCATAGCCACTGTGAACATCCTGGAGTGTGTCCTTGTCAGATTTCCGAGAGGGATGAGGGCACCTCCTGTGACGGTAGACATGCTTATCTGTTATTACTGAACCATTTTCAGTGGGGCCCTGGGGGATGATGTCCAGACTCACAAACATCACCATGAAGAAACTACTGCATTACCTCTCAGGGTTATTCCTGGAAATGTTATACTGAGCTCACAGAGAATGCAGTTTTAACGTTTTGATATATATTATTAAACTACATTCCAGAAAAACTCTAATACTTTGATTCCTAGTTACTCTTAGGCAAGCATGTCAAACTTGCGGCCCCAGGGCCGCATGCAGCCTGCGACGAATATTTTCGCAGCCCAGCCAATATAAAGGTATGTAAGAAGCGTTTTAATAAAAATTTCGTAACTTAATTTTTACAATATCCTATTATACATAATTATTAATAACAAACTACAACATTTACTAATGACTGATTACTATAATCGTGTTGCATTCACTTCCCTTACATGCAGGCGCACCATTTGTCTCCACTAATACTAGCAGTGAATATTTTAGCAGCCAATTGCCACATCATTAATCTTGTACTGACTTGCTTGGTGTGTGCAACAGGAAATATTTCGCTCTCGGAGAACAAGAAAAATAGGTTTATTTGCATTACGCTTATTAATTTGTGCAGTTATTCAGTGTCTGGTAAGTTAATGTTCAAGAAAAAATATTAATTTTTATTAAAATGTTCTATTATTTTATGTTAAAGATTACTCATTTATTTCAGTCCTTTGTATTCAGCTGTCTCTACTGAAATAAACTTACGTTTCTATGAAAATTGAAGCTTTTGTTTTTTTGCAGCCTACATAAACTTAAACCTTGTTTACTTGGCCTGTGTTAGCCTTTGGGATTGACATGCTTGCTCTTAGGAATCTAAGTGCTTGGGGACGAAAAAGGCAACTTTACCAAGTGCAGCAACAGACATGGTTCTGAACTTTGAATATTATGCTATTCTAATTAATAGTTGCTGTGCTATCTTGAGCCATAATTCTCTTCTTTCTCTGTCTTTTCAGAGTAACTGCTGGAAACATTTTTTTAACTAAGTAACTAAAGAGAAAACAAGCAGTCTTTTGCTTGTGTTTTGTCTGTTTTTGGCATTCCTTGTGTTTCCTTTCAACTAAGGAAGAGAGATCTGAATAATAAACAATTAGGAACCCTCTCACAGACAGCCTGTGGCTTGACCTTGACAAAAGCCCTTGATAATGAAGTGCCTGTGAATTCTCAGGGCAGCCCCTCATCTGGACCAGCCCAGGTCTGAATCCCCACCACCAAAGCTGTGTAAACCCTCCCGGCCTCTTAAGCTTCCACCCAGCAGGTGGCTCAGCTAATCTTTCATCCCTAACTTCCTTTGTACATTGTAAATGTAACAATTTGAACTTATTTGAAGTACTGGATTTTTGCCAACTATCAGATTGATATACACTTTTCCCATTTTCACTCCTTTCTGTAAATTCATAGGCAATTATTACTTTACTGATTAATAATCTCAATAGAAAGGAATATTTATTTTCTGAAAATCAAGCTCCTTCATTTAAAGTTATTAAAAGGGTTGATTTCTGAGCCACAGATATCATGAGAACGTGGGGAATGCCCCTCAGTTAACTCTGGACATTACTCAGATTTGCTGTAGGGCTCCCATCATAGCTCACATTTTGTATTTCAACTCCTGTTACTTTGAGCACAAAAGGCTGTAACATCCAGTATTCTCAGCAGCCCCAGGGCTTGTCAGACAGGCACATTCTCAGGGCCACCCAGCCCTGCAGAACCTACGCCCCCTTCGCCCCCCCCATGTTGCACTTTCACCAGAGAACTACTGGGCAGACTATGGGGAGCCCCGCCAGACCCCAAACCGAACCCTGTCCTTAAATTCCGTGTGCATTACGCCAAAATGACTTACAAAACAACTAATTACTTGCTATTCTAACAGAATACATTCTCTTACAATTTACCAACTGCTCAAAATATAATACTTACATGGACCTCTGGGTGGAGTTTGATAAGGAATCTTTTCCTCTTGAAGCTGAGTTTCCGGACCCGGGACCAGTTGAAGGTGTTGATTTTGGTGGTGCACTGAAACCCAAGAGCAGACACTTAGTAATAAGGACACAGACTCAGGAGCTAGAGAATGTGTAAATGACATCCTTGCCAGATGCACAGCAATGCACATGGTCTTTTACAATCCCATTGGGAATGACTGAATTAAAATGTCAATACTACCGACTAATTTATGTTTTAGAAAAACAACTTGATTTCTTGGGTAAGGCTTTACATAACAAGTTCTTTTTTATTACTGTTAATATTAAGCATTTAAAAAAATATATTTTTATTGATTTCAGAGAGGAAGGGAGAGGGAGAGAGATAGAAATCTGAATGATGGGAGAGAGTCATTGATTGGCTGCCTCCTGCATACCCCCTATTGGGGATCGAGCCCTCAACCCGGGCATGTGTCCTGACTGGGAATAGAACTGTCACCTCCTGGTTCATAGGTCAATGCTCAACCACTGAGCCACACTGCCTGGGCAATATTAAGCATTTTCGAAGCTCACCCCTACAAGAAGGCTTGACAGTCGGGAAAGGGAAAGGGGCAACAGTGGAGGTTGGGCAGGGCTGCTTTTTCACAGCCACGTTTCTCAGAAGGAAAGGGAGGCCAGAGTGGGTCCTGGGTACTGAACTGAAACTAATGACATGAACTCTTGACACTCCGCTCACCTAGTGCATGGACCTGGGTTTCTAACTACTCTCTACTAAGAAGAGCAGGGTTCTATGGTCTTCCAGGGTGAAGCAGGCAAAGCAGAAAACGAACCTAGAATAGTTTGTTGTGTAAGAAAGTGAACAAGTGCTCAAAAAATGATGGGGACATGTCACAAGGACACAGGAACCAGCACTAAGGGCCAAATGAAGGGACAATTTAAAAATCAAAATAACGATAAAAACAGAGGGTCAAATATCAGATTATAACCCAGGTTATTACAATTTGAACTTAATACAATTATAATATAAATCCATAAATCCACAGTAACATAAAGAAACTAAATAAATGTGGAGAAAACCCTTCTAGGAGCACAAAAAAGGGAATTTACAGAGTTGTCATTCAGCAACCATCACAGTAATCCAACTAGGAGGTAGTGAATGAGGCCTCAAAGTATCTTTCCACAAAATATTTATTAATAACAAAGGATGAATAGTAACTTTCAGTAGAGAAGCCTGGGGACACCATCTGACCAAGTGATCAATGTTGATACCACCAGCAATGGGAGAGGTGGGCTATATCACAGACTGTACCAGGTATATCCTTATGTCTGTGATTTCCTGCCCAAGAAGATGAGCCTCGGGCTAATCACTAGCAAGTACTGGACAAGCTCATATTACGGTCATTCTACAGCCTATAATGACCAGCCTATAATCTTCCAAAACCTCAAGGTCAAGAGGAAGTTCGTGACTGAAGAGACTAGACACAGTGGTTCTCAACCTTCTGGCCCTTTAAACACAGTTCCTCATGTTGTGACCCAACCATAAAATTATTTTCATTGCTACTTCATAACTGTAATGCTGCTACTGTTATGAATTGTAATGTAAATATCTGATATGCAGGATGGTCTTAGGCGACCCCTATGAAAGGGTCATTCGACTGCCAAAGGGGTCGCGACCCACAGGTTTAGAACCGCTGGACTAGAGAGACATAATGACTGCACAGTGTTGGATCTTAGATGGGATCTTTTGCAACGAACAAGATTGGGGCAATTGGTGAAATCTGGATGGGTGAGGGTCGGGTTGGATGAAGGAGGTCTTGTATTGCGTTTGTAACTTTTCCGTAAGCTTGAAATTATTTCAACATAAAAAATCTAAATGTATTAATACTTTTCTGGCATTTTCTACTCTTGATCATCATGACCATTTACTCTTTACTGCAAACTTGAGGTGGGGGACAGCAAGATAAAGAATGTTTTCCCTTCAGAGAGACTAAAAAAAATCTCTGCCATAAAAGGGAGGCGGCCCTGATACATGGTACAATGTGGTCTGACTGTGAGAACAAGGGGAGAGGCCAGGCAAGGCCAAACACTGAATGATCCCATTTCTGTGAACTGTCCAGAAGGAAATGCAGACAGAAAGCAGAGTAGAGGTGGTCAGGGCTGTGAGGGGCTGCTGCCAATGACTGCGTGTGGAGTGATTAAATGTTCTGGAATTAGGTAGTGGGGATGGTTGCACAATAATGTGCAATTGTTTACACCAAAAGAACTGAATGTACACTTAAAGTGGTGAATTTTATGGCATGTGAATTATATCACAATAAAAATGATTCCTGATTTATGAGATGTTCTCAAAGCCAAGACATACATGTCTGAGTCCAAATGAGACCGGAAGCTTCCTAGCCCCCCAACTATGGCCCAAACGCTAAATTACTCTAATTTCTACTCAAGATAAAATATTGGAGGATTTTCAAAGATGTTAAAAAAAAAAGAGAGAAAAGAAAAAAGAAAAAATACCCATCACAGCCAACAAAACAACCCAAACACAAAACAGCAACAACAGAGAAGAATTGTTTCCAGCTGCTTGCTTGCCTTTCCAGTTCCCTCTTGCTCGAATTAAAAAGCTGCAGAGGCACTTTCAGTCTGGAAGTTCCTGCCTCAGGTTCTGAGTGTTTTCCCTGATAATGCCACGACTTCCTCTGCCTCTAGGATTCCTGGGTGCTGGACCTGGATTCCTGCTGGAATCTCCTTCACCTCTCCCATCGATCATCCTTTAGCTTTTATTCTGCTTTGTGGAGATTCCCTCAACTTTGTTTTTCCAACTGTCTGGCTCTGCTAATGCTGTCACTTCTGCTCTCACATGTGGAAATCTGCAGGCCACCTGTCCTCCCTGTGCCTGCATCCCACTCCTGTTTCAGAGATATAAGGTTTTCTCTGACTCCTGTGAGGCTTTCTGGAAAATGTAATACAGTAAGTACATTAACAAGGTTCAAATCCCAAAGGTGCTGAAAGTGAGTCCATCGTGAAGTCTGCCTCTAACCCTTCCCCAAAGCCTGCCAGCTGCCACATCTTGCTAGAGGCGACCAGCGCCACCTGCTTATTCTGTGTGGAATAAATAGTGTGTGTGAGTAATTTCCTTTTCCCCACAAGCAACCTGCACACAGTTTTTAGTCTCATCTCCAAGTCTGTCTCCTGAGTCAGGACAGAGAGCTTCCGCATCTTTGTACAGCTGCTCACATTCCAATACTTCACTAATGCAAACAAGGCCAGAACAAAAAATTACAAGATGGGAGTTTTACATGTGTGATAAAGGAGTGATCTGGGTCCTCACGAGCTGACACAATGTGGAGCCTTCTGTTTTGCTGATATGACAGGTGATATGCAGTCATGTCCTGTGAGGACGGTGAAGGGTTGTTTTTTTCTTTCTTCCATCACTGGCACTTCTTCTGTTTCTTCTGAGTTTCTTTGTCCCAACAATTTGGTTCTGGTTCTTCAAGAGAGAGGTCACGTGGGTTATCGTCCCTGTGCCTCCTGCACAGCCCCTAATAGGGATGGAGTCCACACTCGGGCATGTGTCCTGATTAGACTCAACTGGTGACCTCTTGGTGCATGGGATGATGATCAACCCACTGAGCACACTAGCTGGGCAATACCGCATGCGTGTGTGTATATACATATAATTATTTTTTAAAAAAATATTTTTATTTATTTCTGAGAGGAAGGGAGAGGGAGAAATAAAAACAGCAATGATGAGAGCAAATACTTGATCAGCTGCCTCCTGTACACCCCACACTGGGGATCAAGCCCACAACCCAGGTATGTGCCCTGATCGGGAATCGAACAGTGTCCTCCTGGTTCAAAGGAGGCAGTGGTTCACTCAACCACTGAGCCATGCTGGCCAGGCAATACCGCATGTTTATGTGATACTGTTTGTTGTTCCACTGATTGTGTCTGGAATATAATTAATAGTATTTCCACACATGGTTTTGTTATAAATTCTGTATTGCCAGTTAGGGATATAAATATACATTTTTCCTATATAAAATAAATAAATAAAAATTAAGAGGGACTACAAGCCTGGCAACTAAATGCTCTGTCTGGTCTTAGACTAGATCCTGTCCCAGAGGAAATGAAGTTCTGAGCACACCCCTGGCCAGCTGACGAGCCTGGGAAATAAATGGTGTATTAAGATGTGTTTGAGCCCTAACCGGTTTGGCTCAGTGGATAGAGCGCCGGCCTGCGGACTGAAAGGTCCTAGGTTTGATTCCAGCCAAGGGCCTGTACCTTGGTTGCGGGCACATACCCAGTAGGGAGTGTGCAGGAGGCAGCTGATGGATGTTTCTCTCTCATTGATGTTTCTAACTCTCTATCCCTCTCCCTTCCTCTCTGTAAAAAATTAAAAAAAAAAAAAAAGATGTGTTTGAGGCCTCCATGGTAACTGCATTGTGATTATGTAAGGGAAAATTCTAGTAGGAAATACACACTACAGTTCTTAGGGGTAAAGGTCCATGATAAATATCAAATGCTTCAGAAATAATTGTCTGTGTGCAGGTGTGCACGGGAGTGTGTGCACGTTTGTAAGGAGGAAGGAACATGCCTGTAATGGCTGGATCTGGGTAAAGGATACATGGGATCCGAGCTACTCTCATTCTTACAGGTTTTCTGACAGTTTGAAAGTCTTTATAAGAGGAGGCTCTAAAATGTGGGCGCAGGCCACATTTGTGGAGTATCCCAGGGTCAAAACCTGTGGGGTTCCTGCAAGGCTGGTCAGACTTTCTGGAGAGCAGAGTGTCCTTCCTCCAAGACAGCAGCCCGGCCACACTCCAGAGGGGCTGAGATAGGAGGCCTGCAGCCTGATGCACTTACATCGCAGGCTCCCCCACCTATGGGACTTGGTATCTCTACCTCTGAGCTGCACCTGGAGAGAAACAGGCTGCTCTGCCTCGGATCTGAAGCTGTAAGTCTCCTCGCAGACGATGAACGGATGAAACCAAGTTTCCGTTTCCAGCTCCAGGCTTCCCCTGGCTGTCAAGGGGTGCCCTTGTCCACTACTGGACACAGTGGTCTGCTCACAGCTTTCCCTCTGCAGGCCATCGGATTCCAGTCTTTTCCAACCATCTAATCATTTCCCAACTTCCAAAATTTTGCTGTTATACCTCATCTTCTGGATTCCCTTGTTCTCACAGATTTAAACTTAAAAAGAAAAAAAATTCCTTTACTCTCATTCTGTGGGGTTTGAGAGAACAGAAGTAAATTCAATCTAGAAGTCTCTGCTTCCTGCTTTTACAACTTCCTCTGGTTATAAATGGTGAAAAGTGACAACAGCTGGATTTGGATGGACATGCGATTAGAATCTGTGTGTTGTAGGAACGACCAGAGTGAGTAGGTTTGGGACCTGGAACCGCCTACTCAAAGGGGTGTGGCAGCTAAAGTCTCTACCTCGAATTTTATTGTTCCTGTCACATCTAGTGCATAATACAATTAACATTCTAAACTCAAAATTAATTTTTTTTCTTTGGACAAAACACTGAAATTTAATGGCTAGGTAAAGAAAAAGAAAGCAAGCCTGAGCAGGGAGCCTGAACAAACCAGCCACTGCAGGTGATCACAGGCTGAAAGGCCTACAGAGGAAAGAGCTGCCAGTCAGGTTCCAGAAACGAGTGCCAACTGCCACCATGTGCTCTAGGAGTCACTGTGCTCAACCAGAGGTGCACAGCTGTGCAAGGCCCAGTGACCAGAGAGCTGATAGGGGGTCAGAGCCGATGGTGGGCAGGACTGGGGACCCACCCAGTGTTGGACACTCGAAGGCCTGCGTATATAGTTGTCAGACCAATGACACCACAGACCCTAGGGCACATATACTTAACTACAAATAAAACTCAGTAGTCATTTATATAACTATCTAAACACAGATGACACAAAAATGCCATTAGGCCCTACTGTTATCCCATGTGGCACCTCCTGGTATTTTCTAGTGTGTTCTACCTCATTAACCTAAATGATGGCTGCATCCACTCAGAGACCCACACCCGGAGGACCGAATGGAGGCATGGAGACTGCTCCAGGGAAGGGCCAGTCTCAGTGAAAGGTTCTAAGGGGCGAACTTTCCTTCAGCATTAGAAGGAACAGTGGGAACAGTGATTGGATGCCCTGAGGGGCAATGGTCTCTGTGACAGTGAGGAAAAAGGCCAGAAGACAATTTCTCTACTGGGTGAGAAGCAAGATCAGATGACATGCAAAGCTCTCCTCCAAGTCCAAGACCTTACTCATCAGAGCAAAGATTTATCAATGTATGTAAACCCTCCTCCCCATCACATTGAGAAGTTCCCACCCCCTACCTGGAACACGAGGACCCCCATGTGGGACACAGCCAGGTTAATCTTGGCTCCCTCCCTGTCGGAAGCCTTGTGAAACCTGATGCCATACATTTCCAACTTCCGGGCAACCTCGAGCACCTGGAAATCTGACTCGGCTGGCGTCTGGCCCCTGTGATAAAAGACAGCAGGATCACAGCACTAAAAACAACCAGGTTCTGAGAGAGCCTAGCACTTCACAGAAGTGATCAGGTCAGCAGAGTAAAACAAATCAGCACAGGAGGCTTTGTGTCACGGTCATCTTCACCTCACCCACAGTGACTGCCCTGGCTCTGCCTTCTCCTGCCCATCCCTACTGCCCCAGTATGTTCCCTCCAGGCGTCCTTCACTACAGTCTAGAAAACTTGCCAGGGGCCAGTGTGGAGAACCCAGCATCTCAGCACTGGGCCGAGCTCACTGCAGGGCCGGCTCTACCTGCAATGGATAAGAAAGCCCACACCAGCCACCCAGCACTCCTGTCCTCACTCCTTCCTGGCCCTGATGTCTCTTCCAGCCTTTTCTAAATGCTGTGTCCCCAGAGAGCCATGGTCAGCTGTGGCTTTAGTCAGAGCTTTAATGCAGGCTCCCTGGTGCACTAGTCACGACCCACCGTAGTGACAGCAGTCCAGTGGCCGATTCTCACTGACTTACATGTGCTTCCGATGGAATTCTAGGATCTTCTCTAGACAACACTCCTGATGGGGCAGGTACTTGTTGACTTTGAGGTGCTCCCGATCCAGGGTTTCATCATAATCTCCTATTTCCGCTGAGATGAGATAATAACAGTAAGCAATTTTAATTTTTAAATAAAGAAAATATAAACTCACCCAGCCAGGGTGGCTCAGAGGTTGAGCATTGACCCATGAACCAGGAGGAGGTCCTGGTTCAGTTCCAGGTCAGGGCATATGCCTGGATTGTGGGTTCGAGCCCCAGTAGGGGGCATGCTGTGGCAGCTGATCGATGATTGACTCTCATCATTCATGTTTCTATTTCTCTCTCCCTCTCCCTTCCTGTCTGAAATCAATAAAAAACATTAAAAAAAGAGAAAAATATAAACTCATATTATTTTACTACAGACAGGATAATTTTTTTCTACTTTTAGTTTATGCATTTGGGTGTACAATACCTTCTCTGACCCATACTAAAAGTAGAAAATATTATCCTAAATATGTAGTATGGGGGGAGCAGGGGCAGGCTGGAGGGGGTAAATGGAAAAAAAAGGGATTATCTGTAATACTTTCAACAATAAATAATTTTTTAAAAAAGAGTAATATAAATATGCCGAAACCGGTCTGGCTCAGTGGATAGAGCGTCGGCCTGCGGACTGAAGGGTCCTGGGTTCGATTCCGGTCAAGGGCATGTACCTGGGTTGCGGGCATATCCCCAGTGGGAGATGTGCAGGAGGCAGCTGATCGATGTTTCTCTCTCATCAATGTTTCTAACTCTCTATCTCTCTCCCTTCCTCTCTGTAAAAAATCAATAAAATATATTTTTAAAAAAAGAGTAATATAAATAAACAAGAGTTTGTATCTGTATTCCAAATATTTTATGCTATGAAGGCAAATATAAAGACAGGTGAAGAGAATTTCTTCTGTGTTTTGAAGAACTAAGACACAGGTGAATGACTCCAGGGAGGCAAATGCTGGGCTTGCAAGCTTGATGTGTTTGTTAAGTTTTACACCACACTTTATACCAAAGTTGTTTCAAGACTACTGTGACCAGGATAAGGTATTTTACTTGTTTCAAGATAATGTATTTTAAATCATTTTTTCCTTCAGGACCTCTCAAATTCTTTAGGAACAATGTTTCTTTCTAATTTCATGTATTTCCAGGCTACAAATATTTTAAAAATAGTAAAGCCCAATAATTTTAAGCAATATACCTCTTGTTTTGTCTTGAGACCATTTCAAATCCACAGTAAAGTTTCATGCATAGAATCACACTTTAGAACAGATTTTCTATAAACCAGACGTTCTTGCTCACAACCACAGCACAGCACCCACATCAGGATGGGACCATGACCTGCTGTGACACTGAGCCTCAGCCCCTATTCATATTTTACCAGCTACCCAACTGTGTCTTTTACAGCTAAAAGCCCAGTTCAGAATCATGCACTGAATGTGGCTGTCAAATCGCTTTAGTGACCTTCAATCTCGGCAGCACACTTCTAAGGTGAAAACTATAGTTGGACAAGTTATTACGATATCTCTAAGCTGTACACAGAGCCCTCCAGCATGTGGCCAAATGAGTTTGCACTGAAAAGCCATCTGTCTGCCTGAGAAGACTTCAGGCCAAATAAAAAACTAAGTCACTTTGAAAACGTATGTTAGTGAGAACCAACAAGTACTATCCTGCAGGAGAAAAACCATAGATAAAAATTCGCTATTTGGACCTGGCTGGGTGGCTCAGTTGGTTGGAGTATTGTCCCATACATAGAAAGGTTGCGGGTTCGATTCCCGGTAAGGGCACGACCCCGGGTCCGGATGCATACGTGAGGCACTGATGTTTCTGTCTCACAGCGATGTTTCTCTCTCTCCCTTCTTCTCACTCTAAAAATCAATAAAAACATATCCTCAGGTGAGGATTAAGAAACAATGCTATTTGAAGGTGTGCCAGGGAAAGAACCAAGTAAATTATAAACAAACCCACATATATATTACTAAAGTTTCTGAAACTTTCTACAGCATGCTTCTTGCTTTCAGAAGCACTAGTTTACACCACAAAGATGTGCCTCCACCTCTAGTCCAGAAGCAACGTGGGTATTTCCTTCCTTCTGTCCCACCAGCTGGGGGCTTGGAAAAGCTCTGGCAAAGACCATACTTGCTTGCCAGAACCTCTTCTTACATTTCTCCTAGTTTGTTTTTTAAGTAACTACAGTTCTTCACATACTGCTGAACTTTCTCTTGTGTGAGATATTGAGGAAATATTTTCTTTTTCCTTCAGGGTTTAATGCCTAACCCATCACCAGGGGAGCTGTGACATTCACCCCAAGGAGACCTCTTTCTGGGGGTGCCACGTCAGGGTTACTGCCTGGCTTTTAGACTGAAGAGGTTTTTGGTAAAATGTGTGAAGGCACAAATGAGGGACAATCTGAAAGAATGTGTGTGGGACCGACTTTGGCCTTGAGCCTTTGTTTCTTAGCTGGGGGCTGTTTGCCTTAAGGAATTCCACTTTGTAGAAGTTAGTCTTCAGTTTATTACAAAATGTGAAAACTGAAAGGCCCGTTCTCGTTCAGGAGCCCTACGACACCTGCTGTCTGCCATACTGGCAGATACTGACACTGCAGAAGGTGGGACGTGAGGAGGGCCGCTGTGGTGTCTGTGCAGGTCAGGCGCTCTTCCAACAGGTCTCTCTTAAGTTGCAAGGCAAACAAGTATCTACAAGGGAATTCAAAACATCAGAGAGATCAGCTCCAAGGGTTCTAGAACACACTCCCCATGTCTCCATCACAGGAGAACACAGCCACTGATGCCATCAAAGCAAAGTTATAAGTAACCCTTCATACCCCACAGCACTGAACACCTTCAAATTTCTCTTACTTCTGTTACACACCAACTGTACCCATGATTTTGTGTGAAAAAGGAGAATATCCAATTAAGATACAGCTTAAAACGTGGCTATGAAACTTGTAAGCAGATTGATATTTCTTGGCTAGAATTTGAAGAACAGGGACTCCTAATACCACTGGTGAGAATGTAACCAGAAAAAGTGATTTGGAAATATTTATTTATTCCATCAATTAGAGGCCCAGTGCACATCATTTGTGCACTGCAGGGGGGTGGGGGTGGGGGGGGAGAGCGTCCCTCAGCCTGGCCTGTGCCCTCTAGCAGTCCGGGAGCCCTCGAGGGATGTCCAACTGATGGCTTAGGCCCGCTCCCCCTCGGGCCTAAGCTGTCAGACATCCTTAGCGTTGCGGCAGAGGTGGGAGAGGCTCCTGCCACCACTGCTGCGCTTGCCAGAGGGAGCACACTGACCACCAGGGGGCAGCTCCTGCATTGAGCGTCTGCCCCCTGGTGGTCAGTGCACGTCATAGCGACTGGTCATGCCTCCTTTTGGTCGATTTGCATATTACCCTTTTATTATATAGGATAACTACTGAGCACAGATTGTATTCCAGATTTCCTGGATCTGGAAATATGACGGTGAACAAGACGAACACTCTCTCCTCCCATCGGAATTCACATTTTAGTGTGATATCTTAAAATGTACTGCATTCACTTAAAATTTACATGTGCGTACTCCCTGGGGAGACCAGGGGTGGGGGGAGGGGGAGGAGGGTATAGGGGGGATAAATGGTGATGGAAGGAGTTTTGACTGGGGGGTGATGAACACACAATACAGTGTATAGATGATCAGTTGTGGAATCATGTACCTCAAACCTGTATGATTTCATTAACTTGTGTCACCCCAATATATTCAATAAAAAGGAAAAAAAATGTGCATACCCCTTAACCCGGCAATTCCAACAGAAATATTTCCAGAGTTCACAAAGATATGTGGAGAAGGATGTTTATTTATAACATTATAAGAGAGAAAAATTGGAAATAACCTAAATATGAATTAATATATAAGAATGGTTAAATAAATTAGATAGCAGCCATATATATACTAATAGGGAAAGATGTCCATGCAGGCTATGGATGTGCAGGTAACAATATCCCCCTCTGAGTTTCATATGCACAGACTGCCTCTGCCCTAGGTGGGCTGTGCACTGCTGGGAATTCACCTGGAACATGTGGGGTCAGAGCTCCTGGGCAGAATGTGGTGCAAGGAGTGAGGGGCTACTTTTACTTTATAGAGCTTCATTTCAACATTTTTCTTCTCTTATCCCAAGTGAGTACTGTTTTTATATGAATAAACCAAGGACCATCTGCATAAACATGGCTTGGGCCCAGGATGCTGAATTAGGTAACACTTTATGTTATTCATCATTTTCAAGGTCTAAATATATTTAGAAGCTATTACCTTAAAAGAGATTTTTTTAGTGTCAGGTATTTAATATGCCATTGAGATACATTCTGTACCATAAAAACTCTTTGTCATCCTTGGGGTCATTTCCTCACCTATATAGCGAGAGGTAAACAAATGGGATCTCGGACATTGCCTCACACTGACAGTCTACTTTTCTGATGGTAAATTACCTGTGAAAACTGCAGAGAGAGGTTCCTAAGACATCTAGGTCAAGTCCATGTTTTGTCCGAGGGTTAAACAGTTGTCCTATTCAGCTCACACCTGACCTTGGCTGTGAGTTGTTTTAGGTTGTTGCTTTATTCTCATTATAAAATTGGTACATAAAACATAAGGGAAAAATCTTCTATAATCCTATTGCCCAGATGAAACAACTTTTAATATTTTCTTTCAATTATTTCTGCAAAGAATTGAACATGAATTCAAGAGCTGCAGAAAAGAAGTCACCAGAAGTGTCTGCCCTACCTATTCATGAGGTCTCGCATACTAGGTACTTCTCCTAATTAAGTGTATTTTGTTGTTAAAGAAGTACTAGTAAATACATGGGCAAAATTTCTAAGAACTTTATGCACATGCAGAAATTTATGCCCATTCAGAGAATACCTGTTCAACCATATCCTAATACCCTATTTTTTAATTCTCAAATTTGTATCATAAACCTTTCTTCTAATTCCCATTCACATTGTGTTTGTGCAAGGATTAACTGTCAGAATGCTTCTTTTCACTACTACATACAGATTACAGTTTTTATGTGTATACTGGATTACAGTCTTTATGTGTATTCATTCATTCTTTGAATAAATATGCCCTGAACATCTGGTGAGCCAGGCGCTGTGGGAAACACAAGTGAATTCAAGGCCCTGCTGATAGTGGCCTCAGTTCAGAACAGGCTCTTTACCGTGTGTATTCCTCCTGCAACTGACCCGGATCGGGTGGAAAAAATTTTACTGCTAGGCGAAGCATTGCGTTCTTTGGCCCTATAAAAAGAAAAAATTTAAATGTCACATATAAGGCCATCTCTCTGTATTGTAGTTATCTTTCCATGTATTATGATATAGTTAAGCTAGTACTTTCAAATGGACTATTAAAGCAAATCTTTCCAAATGAGATAATAAGAAATTTCCTATGCATGAAATTATGAGTCCTAAGTACCAGTAAAGAAAAATTTTAAAACTCTTGTGTTAAATGGAGATTACTCAAGGAAACTTGAAGAAATGCAGGAAATTGCACATTAAAATTTTTAAATATATTTTTATGTTAAAAAGTTAAGGTATTTACATAATTAAGTAGTAATAATAAAAAATTATTTTTGAATTCCTTATATACATTACTGAAAGAAAAATGTTGTCATCACTCACTATACTCAATTGGAACAACCTGATTATTGTTTAAAAAAACATAATATATTAGCTCATCTAAGTATCTCAGCTTTATTGAAATGTTATATCATAACCATGTAATTTTTACCAAAAAAAAAGAGGAACTGTTTGTTAAAATGTTATGGCAACCAAAATGGCCTTAGCTTATCAGTGAATAAAGAAGTTACTCCTCATGTCCTTCCTTCTTCAGTTTAGTACTAAGGAAGTTCCAGGTGAATTCATCCTATACAAATACATAAGAACTAAGAAGCATTACTACATGCCTTACATTTAAAAAAATTAATTAAGAGACTAACAAAAATAATCATGTTTACAATTACAATTATGTTTATAGTTACGGAATGGTATTAACTATTTTATTAAAATGCCAATTAAAGAAAGAACCTCAGTGTCATTTCATACCTTAAAGAGAAACTGCATACCTATTTTTGCATATTGCTTCCAAATGCGAGGCAAGTAACCTAGAACCAGCGTGAAAGCATTGGCCCCTTTTCCCCCTCCCCACTTATTAAACGGCACTGTGACCTCCAGGTCCATTTGCTGCGGGAGCACCCCTCCCCTCATGGCTGTCCAGAATGGTGACAGGGAACAACTCATCATGCCTCAGATTTGAACAGTCAAGAACAAAAACAAAGCACTTTGAGTGAACAGAAGTTAAAAAAAAAAGGACTTACTTCGTACTTGCCTACTGATGGGTTTCATAGGTTCAAGCCAAATCTAAAGAGGATTTAAGAAGAGAGCAAATCCATGAAAATAACTTCTCTATTTAGTAAGTATGCTACAAACAAGAAAATAACTATAGTCATACTCAAAGGCTCTCGGTGACCCGTGGATGTGGGGAGGGTCCTATAACATACCCAGGGCTATTTCCAAATGAATGAGGAGCACCTACCCAGTAGGAGGGGACGTTTTGAAACTCCAACCCGAAGTAGTCACATTCTATCAGATTCAAACGCCTCCACACTTGTGTCAATAAGACCTGGCCGTCACATTTAGGCTGTGGTGAGACAGGTGAGAAAAAGCATGTAGAGGATTATATGACTTTAACAACAAAGACTTTAAACACTGTGTAGCATAAGGCTACTTCCTGCACACGAACTTTATTACAGTTAATTTCTTATTTCACATTTCTTCTAGGAGGGCTTCAGAACAGTCACAAAGTAGCCCTAGCCAGTTTGGTTCAGTGGACAGAGTACTGGCCTGAAGGATCTTGGGTTCAATTGGGATCCAGGGCACATGCCTGGGTTGCAAGTTGGATCCCTGGTCCTGGGGTCCTGGTCGGGGCGCATGTAGGAGGCAACCAACTGATGTGTCTCTCTCACATGGATGTTTCTCTCTCTGTGTCTGTCTCTCCCTCTCTAAAAAATCAATGGAAAAAAATAACCTCAGGTGGAGATTAACAAAAAAATAAAAAGTAAAATAAACTAAGAACTGTCACAAAGCAAATAAAATGAGTCTTGGGCTCTTTGTGCTCAGAAACTGACACCATTTAAATAAAGCTAAAAAATTCCTTCAATTTTACATTCTCAGTGTCTTTAGTCATATTTCTTTGTAAACTTAGGGCTACAGAAACCATTTTTAGTCTCAGTAAACATTTTATCAAATTTTGATATTTACTAAAAAGGCGGATCTCAGAGTCCATGTTTGCATAAAACCCCAGTGAATAAGTTACTTGGCGGCACTTCACGCTTATGAGAAGAGAATGGGCCATTCTCAAATGAGGTGGGGCAATCAGCTCTAAATTCCAGTGGACTAAAGACTAGAACAAAACCAAGGGGGATATTTCTATAATCTTGGGGTAAATAAAGTCTTCCTAAGATCAGCACAAAGGAAAGAATGACAAATTTGATTTGCTCAGTGAATGGAAAGACACTGAGCAAAGTTACATTCTAGAACCAAACTGAAAAAACCAACCATTATCTCATACTGCTTTTATGAATCGAGTGAGAAAATACAAAGGGCACTCCAGCCCTCTAATAACTAATGAAGTAAAACAGCAGGAACACAGCCATATCCACGCACACTGCTGTGACCACAGTTCACATGACCTTCTGGGCTCATTTGAAAACACCTCAAAATTTAAAGTGTATAAAATACCTTTGCCTCAGCAATTCTACTTGTAGAATTACTCCTAGAGATAGATATTCTTTTGTTTTGTTTTGTTAATCTTCACCCAAGGATAGTTTTTCCATTGATTTTTAGAGAGTGAAAGGGATGGGGAGAGACAGAGAGAAAAATTGATATGAGAGACACACATTGATTGGTTGCCTCCTGCACGGGCCCCGACCAGGCCTGGGGATTGAGCCTGCAAACGAGGTACTTGCCCTTGACCGGAATCGAACCTGTGACTCTTCAGTCCATGGCCAATGCTCTAACCACTGAGCAACCAGCCAGGGCTCTCCTACAGATATTCTCACACAAATATACAGAGCTAAATATCAGGACAAACTCAGTAATGAACTGGTAAACTAAACAATGGTGCAATCATAATTGAAAATTGTGCAACCCTTAAAAAGAACACAGAACACTGCATATACCATCACGGAATAAAGCCAGGGCTACAGTTTAGTCAAGAAAAAATGTTTCCATGTCTATACAGTGTAGAAAATATGATTCCATTTCCCAGAACCCACACACCCTGTTTACATACAATAGAAACAAGTCCGGAAGGCTGGACCTGGCATCTTTACAGGTAGCCACAGTGAAAGGACTGAATGGAGATGGGGAATGGTCAGGGCTTTTACTTTTACCTTATTTATGAACTTCTGTAATGTCTGCATTATTTTTCAATAGACATGTCATTTCCGCGATTAAAAAATACTATATGCAAGTGTGTGTGTATTGTTCCAAAGGACACTCTGTTTCTTTAGGCTTAACCACCAAGTTTTCTAAATGTGTACCCAAGAAGTGCTTACTCTCCTAAAATGAGAATTCTTATCTGAAGGAATAAAACCTGCATCTGTTGTAACAAAGAAGCACAGAGAGACACAGCACAGTGAGAATCTCAGCAGAATGAGAAGTGAGCTGCAAGGTGATCTCATATGGAAAATATAACATAAAGACCAAAGAGCAAATCATCCTCTAGCACAGCGGTTCTCAACCTGTGGGTTGCGACCCCTTTGGGGGTCGAATGACCCTTTCACAGGGGTCGCCTAAGACCATTGGAAAACACATATATAATTACATACTGTTTTTGTGATTAATCATTATGCTTTAATTATGTTCAATTTGTAACAATGAAAATACATCCTGCATATCAGATATTTACATTACGATTCATAACAGTAGCAAAATTATAGTTATGAAGTAGCAACGAAAATAATTTTATGGTTGGGGGTCACCACATGAGGAACTGGATTAAAGGGTCGCGGCATTAGGAAGGTTGAGAACCACTGCTCTAGCATCACCTCTTACAAGTGTCAGGAAGGAGCCCCTGTGACATGCTGGGGGATGGGAAGAGGCAAGCCCACGCCCCACATAGGCTCCGTGTCACTGGGATAACCACGCAGTCCCTCCTCTCTATTCTCCCTGCTGACAGAGCTGACCAAGTTGCTGTAGCACTGGAGTTGGAAACACGGGGAATGTGGGGTTGGGGGGAAGAAGGCTGCACAAGGAACACCCAAGTCCCTCTGCTTGAGTGCACAGCCCCACACTATGAGGCGTCACCCACCAGGGGTGACCTGAACACCCAGGCTATTCGTGCACAGAAAAATTCCCTCACTTTCTTTCTGTTGGCCTCCAACATGTCCTCTGAGAACCTGGCAAGTCACTCATCTTTCAAGTCCCTGTAATTTCAGTCAGTTCCACCTAATACCACATCACCTGGTACTGACTCCAGTACTGCACTTCTGGCATTGCTATTTATACCTCTGTGGGTACATTTCTCCCACTAGACAGTAAATCTGAAGGACAGAGACTATGTCTCATCCACCTTGAATCTCCAGGCCTAGCACATGAAAGATGTGCCATCAACAACCTAATACCCTAACCAGCTGCTACTGCTCCACTATCCTCAGCCCATCCCTCTCCTTAAGCTGCCTGGCCACCCTTGTCTGCTGGGGGGGTTAACAGTCCTATCCAAGCCCTCCACTCCTGGTGAGGATAGCTGGCCTTGCTCCAAGAAACCTGCCGACTGGGCTAAGGGACGCCAACGCACATTACGTGTGCAGACCCACACAGGCACATTCATGATGCATTCTTGCCATGCAATGTCCAATACCCAGGATTGAGCTCATAAGTCTGGGCACAAAAATACATTTAGTGACACATGCATTTGTATTTATACACATACACACATGTATAATATACACATGTACGAGCACATATAGATACACGTGTATAACACAACACACACATGTATAACACACAACATACATATACAAACACTTGCATGCATAAGTATAAAACACACAAACACATGCACATATGTATAACACACACATGAATACATATCCCCAATACACACATACTCACAACATGGATGGATACACATATGGACATATGTATGTTATGTAGGTGGGTTTAACCTCCTGAATTGGAGTAATTTTATTAAACTAAAAAAGTTTTCGCAAGTCAATTAGCCTATGTTCAGGTAAGAAAAGGAATTTTGAATTCTCTGTGTCACCTGAAATATATATTCAACATCTACAAAACCATCAAAATCTGGTGTTTTTATAAACCATATAGAAACAGACAGTTCCAATGTTATTTAAACTGACCCCAAGCACTGTAGTGGGGAATCCTTTCTGAATCTTTTTTTTTCTGAAAAAGAACCCCCAATCTCCAAACAAATCCACACACACACCCCGCCTATAGAAACATCTCCATTTATGGGTATCAATGAAAATATCCCCACTAAGATATCAACAAATATAATCCAGCAACAACTAAAAGAATAATAAGCCATAACCAAGTACAATTATTCAAAAGATAGAGGATAATTTAACATATAGTGTTAGAAGATTTATTACTACATCATATTACTAGACCTGTAGGAAAAAAACCAATCCTATGATGAGATACCAATCCCAGTATCTGAGATGCTGAGAAGGCATCTGATAACATTCCATTTCCACTCTTGGTATAAATTCTTAATAAAATAGGAAAGAGATATGACTGTTTACCATCTAACAAGACGAGTCACTCCCAAAGCACACTCCACCGCTACTGAATTAACTGACATCAACACGGAGAAGAAATGAGGGGTAAAAATCAGAAAAGGGGAAGCAAAACTATCATTTGCAGATACAATAATTAACTTTGAAAATCCAAGAACATCAACTAGAAAACTGTTATGGAAAAGAAGGAATTCCATTAGGTGGAGAGAAAAACTTATACAGATATCAACAGCCTTCACATAAACAATTAACCACCATTTTCAGGACAGAAAGGAAGAAATAACCATATTGTAACAACAACAAAAAGTTGAAGGAACGTGGAATAAATTTAACACTAAAAGAAAGCTTTATGGAGATAATTTATAAATCATTATTCTGAGAGAGAAAAGGGGGACAGTGAAGAGGCCTGAAGAGGTGGCGGGCACGCCATGTTCTCAGGTAGAAACTTCCCCAAAGAGACGTCAGGTCTTCTTGAATAAACTGCTGTCCTAATAAGAGTATCAACAGGATTCTGAGGTACCTGATAGGCTGATTCTATAGTTAACATGTATTTTTTTAAATGCAAAAATGGCCAAGAAAATTCTGAAAGAAGAAAAATAGGGGAGGACTAGCCTTATAGATATTCAAACTGTTGGAAACCGTAATTGAAATGTTTGGTACTGGTACATGTCTACAAAAGACAAATCAACGGAAGAGAATAGGAGGTGAAGAAATATATCCAAATATATAAGATACTGGAGTGTCTGATAAAAGTGACATTTCAAATCAATCAGTGGGAGAAAAACAGATTTTTTTCAATGAATACTATTGGGTATCCATCTGGAAAAAATAAGGTTGTAGACTTACTTCATATCATAATTTCAAGATGAGTAAAACATTTAAACACAAACATGCCTATTCATCAAAGTGCTACAATGAGATAATTTTGTTTTATACTCTGGGTGGGGAGAAGGCCATTCTCAGTACACTCCAGAAGCTAAAAGCCGTAATAGGAGGCTTGAGAGACTGAAAACATGAAGATCAAAAACATCTCCCAAGAAAGAAGCACTGTAAACTCAAAAGACTTTTTCAAAGACAAACAGGGAAAAACATTTATGGCTCCTATCACAGACAAAGGGCTAATTTCCTTAAAACACAGCAAACTGCACAAATCAGTAACAAGATAAGAGCTGAATTTTAAAAAGGGCAAAAGAACAGGCTGTTCACAAAACAGAAAACTAAATGATGTTTAAACATACACAAACACATCATGAAATATTCTATATAATAAAAGCCTAATATGCAAATTGTCCCCTTGGGCAGTCATTTGGGAGACTGGGAATTTGACCACTCGCCATGATGTGCGCTGACCGCCAGGGGTGGTGCAGAACATGGTGGGTGTGAGCGGGGCTCAACTGCCCTGCAACGGCGAACAGTGGCAGCGGCAGGGGGTGGGGCCACCACTGGGCTCCCAGGTGCTGAGGGAGCTAGGCAGAGGGCCTGGCCCCAACCGATCACCCCACAGGCGGGATGGTGGAGCAGATGAGGGGGTGGCACCAGGCCAAGGTGGGGTGCCAGGCAGGGCTGTGAAGCTGGGGACGCGAGCTGAGGCTGTGAGGCTGGGGACGTGAGCTGGGGCCCGATCTTCGCAGGCCACCCTGAGGGAACCCACCCGTGCATGAATTCGTGCACTGGGCCTCTAGTAAGAAAATAAAAATGAAGCTGAAATTCCATGTTTTGTCTATTGGGTTGGCAGAACTCAAAGTCTGAATGCACGTGTTGGGGAGTGTGGGAAAGGCATTCATTTGTCCACAGGGCTGACTGGAGCAAACCCTGTGGAGGCCAGAAACTACCTACTAAATGTCCACATCCACACCATTCTCTTAAAAACCCCACTTCTAACAAGTATTTCACAGGTGCAAAAACATGCAGATAAATAAGACCTGTTCCAATAATGCCTCCAATAGCAAATGATTAAACATACCCGAAGTTCGCCAGGACAGGGCAGGTAATGAACTGCGGCACACCCACTGCCACGAAGGGCAGTCAGACCGAGGCTACTCCCTATGACCAACGTAGAAAAAGAGCACAGTGCAGAGCAGTGCCCACGATGTATACCTAATCCTAGCCAGCACCTATCACTAAACCTAACCCGTACTTTAACCCTAGAGTGGGGGATATAAACACAGAATAGATATGCTGATGTGCACGTGAGGAAGTGCAGAGACTCTTGGGAGGGAGCACAGGAACAACAATGCTGGCGATTCAGAAAAATGAACCGTGTGAATGCATAACCTTCTTTATTATTATCATGAGCATGTACTAACCTATTTTTTTAAGTCTCTACATCTTTTTTTATTTTTTTTAAATATTTTTATTGATTTCAGAGAGGAAGGGAGAGGGAGAGAGAGAGAGAGAGAGAGAGAGTTAGAAAGAGCAATGATGAGAATCATTGATTGGCTACCTTTTGCAGACACCCCAGTGGGGATCAAGCTCACAGCCCGGGCATGTGCCCTTGACTGGAATCGAATCAGGAACCTTCAGTCCGCAGGCCGACGCTCTATCCACTGAGCCAAACCAGCTAGGGCTACACATTAAGAAAAAAATTAAAAAAAGTAGCCCTGGCTAGTGTGGCTCAGTTGGTTAGAGCATTGTCATGTATACCAAAAGGTTGCCAATTCGATTCCTGGTCAGAGCACATACCCAGGTCGTGGGTTCGATCCCTGATTGGGGTGCGTGCAGGAGGCAGCTGATCCATGTTTCTCTCTCACATCGATGTCTCTCTTCCTTCTTCTCTCTCTAAAAACAATAAAAACATTTAAAAAGTAAAAAAGTAGGCTGAGTATGGGGGTAGGGGACTGTTTGTACACAGGGCCAAGTGCAGGATGTGGGAACCCAGGTGGACGAGGGCTTTCCCTAGTGAGGGGGTGGGTGGGACTGGGGGGAAGGCAATAGAGACAAGCAGCCCAGGATGGGATGAATGCCAGACAGCAAGAGCGTATGTGTACATGGGAGGGTGGCTTGGAAGAAGAGGGACACAGCCCCCACCTGTCCATGAAGAGGTCCTGGGTCAGCAGGACTTGGAGAGGAAGAAGTGCACCCATCTCACACCTGCCACTTTCCTTAGAGGATGGGGTGATGCCAGATCTGGAGCAGGAAGATGAACCAGAGCATTCTGCACCACAAAGTAAGGCAGTACTCACAGATCAATGGAGATGTGTCAAAGGACACAGACCAATTCCCACTGGTCAAATCTGGACAAACGGAGCCTCAGAGGAGAGAGTGACACAGTGGGCAGAATCCACTGATAGACAGGAACCCACTAGTCCACACTGATATACAGCAATGAATGAACTGAGTCTGAGGGGCAATGAAATGATCATGTGATTTCTAAGAACCTCCTCACAAAGTGCTAATTACAGAGGGAGGAAGAGTAATTTCACTGTGGAGAAACCTGGCAGGCATCACCTCAACCAAGCGGTCAAAATGAACATCACCAGAAATGGGACAAATTGAAACTGTATGCCACATGACCGGATGCAGTGAGAACCCATCATCCTTTCTGTGCCACCCCTGAGTCTTGGTCTGTTGGGCTACTACACCACAGACCTATGAACAACAGAAATTTATTTCTCATAGCTTTCAAGGCTGAAAGTCCAAGATCAAGGTGCCTGCAGATTCCATGTCTGGTGAGGACCCACTTCCTGGGTCCTAGGTGGCACCTTCTCCCTGTGTCCTCCATGGTGGAAGGGGCAGGGAGTTCTCTGGGGTCCCTTTTATAAGGGCACTAACCCCATTCACAAGGGCTGCACCATCATGACCTAATCACCTACCTAAGGCCTCACCTCCTAAAACCATCACATTAGGGGGTATGTTTCCACATATGAATTTTGGGGGACACAAACATTCTGTCCATAACACCGAAATCCAATCATGAGAAAACAGTGAAGTCAACCTGAGACTCGTCTACAAAGTAACTGCTGTGATCTTCAGAAATGTCAAGGTCATGAAAGTCACAGGCTGGACACTAGAGACAGTGGACTGGGCCCTGTGTTATGAAGGACACTAGTGGGACCCACAGGGGACCTGACAGTAGGAATGGATCTATGCTACAGTCCTGACTGATGTTGATGAAGAACCTCCTGGTTTGTAGGAAACACACCAACAGGATTACGATGTTGGAGCAAAGTGTTGGCAGTTCATTGTCAAATCTTCAGATTTGTACTAAAAAAAATTATTTGTACTATTTTTGCTTTCCCCCCAAGTTTGAGATTTCTTCAAAATCGAAAGTTAAAAAAAGTTAAAAATACAAAATCTTAGCAGCTGAAAACAAAAGAATCCACATATAAACTAAGGGTGTTAAAAAATGAATTTAGCCCTGACGGGTTTGGCTCAGTGGATAGAGCATCAGCATGCGGACTCAAGGGTCCCAGGTTCGATTCCGATCAAAGGCATGTACCTTGGTTGAGGGCACATCCCCAGTGGGGAGTGTGCAAGAGGAAGCTGATCAATGTTTCTAACTCTCTATCCCTCTCCCTTCCTCTCTGTGAAAAATCAATAAAATATACTTTAAAAAAAATGAATTTAGTAAGGTAACAGGACATAAAGTTATTACACAAAAAGCAATTCCATTTCTATAAACTAAAATAAACAACTAGAAAGTGAAAACTAAAAATTGCTATTTACAGTGGCAAAAAAAGAAAAAGAAAAAAGAAAAAAAGAAGAAAAAGAAATCAAATGCCTCGGAATACACAAAAAGATCTGGAAGTCTGCTATTCTGGAAAGTATGAAACAAATGTTGAGAGAAGCTAAAGCCCAAATAAAGGAGAGACAGAGTCAATGTCTTTCAATCTATGAACACAGCACATCCTCCATATGAGCGCTGATTTACCAAGTGAATTAATAAAGAAGCCCTGACATAAGGTGTTAACAATAGGCAGCAATGCAGACAGGTCTCACAGAGTATATACTCTGATGACATTTATATGAAACTCAAGGTCTGGCAAAACCATTTTGCGGTAGCAGAGAGAGGGGTATCACAACTGACTGGTTGGCAGGGAGCCTGCCTACCCCAACCTGGGCAGTGGTACCAGCGTGGGGCACACTTGCAAAATCCACCCGGGTGCTCGGGGAAGGTATGTGCATTTTACTGTGGAAACTATAACTTGACAAGTAGTTACAAGGAAAATAAGGCAAAAAGCCCTTGGAGTTCATGAAAACTGACTGCCACCTTTTACATTAATCTCTGAGGTGTCACTGACCCGAGAATTGAAAACCACACAGCTCACTCATCACACAGCAGCCGGTCCTCTCACTGATGGTTCTGCTTGACAAGAACACTTGCCTTTGGCCAATAGGTCTCTCCAACCTCCACCTGCCCAAATCCCACCTGATCAGTCCCCTCCAGACACAGTCCAGCTTGTCAAGATTTCTTTAAAATGGTTACCCAAAACAGAACACCCAAAAACACAAGTCTGGTCCAGTACCTACACAGTGGCACTGAGTCGCTGGCTATAGGCCACTGCACAGAAATTCAGTTTTCCAGAGAATAGAGCGCTGCTCTCCACGACCCCACAACACTAAACATATATCCATCCAGTTTACTTTATAAACAAATCATTTTACAAAGGATTGAATGCAAAAAAAAAAAAAAAAAAAAAAGGAGAGAATTTCTTAGACCATGTTTTGGGACAGCAGGAACCATGTTTTGAATTTTGTCCAATAGTAACAATCTCCACACATGTAGAGACTTTCAATGTTTTCCTTGAGGATAAAATGCTATACGGTTCTTGATACTTCAACTCAAATTATAAAAAAAGGACAGAGTTGTTTACATGGTAGGCACTCAGATTAATGAATGAACAAATCACTTAATAACTGGACAAAACCTCTGGTTATGACTATAAATAATGAAGTCCAATCTGATGTAACGTATAAAAGATGAGCAATTCATCAAGAACAATTGTGATGGGCTGATGAGGTATGATTCTGGCTGCAGGCCAAGAGTGGTTTTCCAAACAGGCCCCCTGTCCCGGCAGTGACATAAGTACAGTTTCCAAGTATGTAAAGGCATTGGTGGTTCAGTGGTAGAATTCTTGCCTCCCAAGTATGTAAAGAATTTGAGGAAGATGTTCACCAGTTATTTCCAAACCTAAAGAAGACTAAATTAGAAGAAACAGTTTAATTTTTTATTTATTTTTCTTTTGAAATATATATATGTGTGTATATATACTGGTATGTTAAAACTAGAGGCCCAGTGCACGAAATTCATGCACTGGGGGTGGTGGTGGGGTGTTCCTCAGCCCAGCATGCGCCCTCTCGCAGTCTGGGAGCCCTCGGGGGATGTCCTGGGGGATGCATTTAGTGAGTTCAGAGAGGAAGGAAGAAAGAGACAGAGAGAAACATCAATGATGAGAATCATCGATTGGCTGTCTCCTGCATGACCCCCACTGGGGATCGCAACCCGGGCATGTGCCCTTGACTGGAATCAAACCCAGGACCCTTCAGTTTGCAGGCCGATGCTCTATCCACTGAGCCAAACCGAGTAGGGCTAATTTTATTTTTAAAAAATACATTTTTATTGACTTCTGAGAGGGAGAGGGAGAGAAAGAGAAACATCAATGATGAGAGAGACACATTAATTGGTTGCCTCCTGCATGCGCCCCAACCAGGCAGGGCCAGGGATCGAACCAGCAACCGAGGTACGTGCCCCTGACCGGAATCGAGCCTGGGTTTTCCTCATTCGAAAAATAAATACCATTCTTACCTGGAAGGGTTGATGGGGATGTAATAAGATAACGCTCTGCATGATGCCTGGCCAGGCTAGTTTCCAAATTTGATGTCTGCATCCCAGAGCAGATCTCTAACTGGCTGAGAGAGCTGACACCCTCCCAAATCCCTTCATCCAGAACTCTGTGCCCATCCAGTGTATACAATGGGAAGGAAGCAGACGCGACAGAGCCCCTGGTTTCTGTGACGGGGCATGTCACTCAAAATGGCAAGTGGTAACTAATTTCTCCTGCCAAAAAGTATGAAAACTTACTATCTTTTCTATAATGAAAGTTAAAGATACCAAACTTTAAAAGTTTTTTTTGGTTTGTTAATCCTCATCTAAGGATATTTTCCCATTTATTTTTAGGGAGAGTGGAAATGAGGGGGAAAGACAGAGAGAGAAACATCCATGTCAAAGAGACACGTCGATTGGTTGCCTCCTGCACACACCCGTGGGCCGGGGATTGAGCCTGCAACTGAGGTAAGCAATCTTGACCAGGTTCAAACCCGTGACCCTTCTTCTGTCTGAGGGCTAATGCTCTAACCACTGAGAAAAACTGGCTAGGGCAGGAGTATTTTTCAACATTACTTGCCAAAATAATTTCTCACAGGTTCATTCCTCTTAATTTCTACAGGGGCATTGTGACTGGAACTAATTAGGTGTTACAGCCAGTTCTGTTCTCAGTGTCTCTTGTTTTGTCACTTGTCCACTTCTACCCACTCATATCTACACTTACAATTTACTTTCTCTTCCTAAAAGTGCAGAAATTCACCATCAGTTGGACTGCATTACCCACTGTATATTCCCAAAGTAGCAAATGGTTGGATGACATGAGACTGTCCCTGAATGGGGATGGCAAGTCCTCAGAGATAGCAGAGGCACTGGTGTCATCAACAGGTCCCACAAACAAAGACAAACTGCCCCTTCAGCCATTTCCCACTGCAGTGAGCAGCTGCCAAGTCAGCACTGTGCTTCGAGGGCTGGCTGCAGGAGAAGCAGCACCAAGAACATAATGTACAAAATATAGCTTAAAACCAAGATTTTTTTGTTCAGTGTTTCCATTTCCCCAGTTGGTCAGCTTAGACATAAAGCATATTGTTAAAGGTTTATATCCACAAAAATACCATTAAAGATTGTGTCTGGATGGGAATGGGCTACAAAAGCTTAGCTAACAAAGTACTTCTTTATTCTTTGTCTTAAGCAGTGTGGGAAAATCCTTCTTGAAAAAGCTTGATTTCTTCCTTCAATTTGTTTGTTTCATGTGTCCATTTACTTCATTTGCCAAATTCTAACATCTCTATCTAGATGCCTCCCCTGTTATAAAATGCATATCTCTACAGTTAGTTTCACTGCTTAAGATTTTTCTTCTCTAATAATTAAATCAGCCCTAATTTCCTTTTATACAATTCCATTATGGAAGGAAACTAAGCATGAGAGCTTGTAGGAGACTGTAGCTACATTCATCCTAGATTCTTTGAAAGGTCACCAACATTTTTGATGGGCGTCTCATTCTCTCTGGCACACTTTCAACTCTTAGGTTCTCCCATATTCCTGAAATGCTGCAGCCACAGAGACTGGTGTTGAATTTGGGAGCACAGCTGTGAATGTTGCTTCTGCTTGTTGGGGGTTCTGCATCGGGTGGGAGGGATGTACCCCACACAGTCCTCAGACTGCAGATCCACTCGCATACAGATCACCTCCACCGTAAGATATGGGTCTAAGACAAACTTCTCATCAGTGGGTCTGTGGGCACTCGGCTCTTCCACGGTGGTTTCTCTTCAATGACATAAGGAAATAGGACAATGAAAATCCCTACACTTGAACCCGTGAATGTGGGGAAGCCCGTGTTCTAGACGTTGCAGCTTCTCCAAGCCCACCACCCTAAGCCTTGCTTTGTGAGACTGAGGTCCACAAAAATAAGCCTTTCTGTTTCTGCAGCTCTGGGGACAGATGCCAGCAGGTCGCCAGCTGAATGCAGGAGACCCAGTACCCCCCACCCCCGGGATTTTCCCAGAACTCCAGTCCTGTCAGTGGGCAGTGACCATCTCCACCTCCCTGGTCAGAACTGGCCCTGGATTCCTCAGTGCTTTCCTTCCTCCTCAGCCATTCATTCCATTCATTTTCCAGTTCACATAACTGGTGAATTTGTCTCTTGACCAGTCCCTGGAAAATGCCCATGATCCGTGAGCCTCAACAGCTTTACCCCGGAAAGAAGAGTCCTGAAACTGGGGCATTTTCCTAATCTCCAGTGGCCAGCCTGCCATATGTCAGCTCAGGCAGTCAGCACCCAGAATGGTACAAAAGCTCAGCATGACCTGATGAGGTCTGAGAGTGGAAGAGGTCCATGTGGGCACCTGTCCTGCTAGCTCCCTTCGGAGTCCCCAAGTTCATTGAGCAGTTCTCACAAGTGGGGGGATAGAATCGGTAATGAGCTTCCTAAATCAAGTGGGTGCAGAGACGATGGGGACATGAGTGCAGAAAGGTACACATGAAATCCAATCTGGTCATGCGGGAGGACCAGCGAGACCTCCTCACACCATGACAAGGGCAAGGGCACATAGAACAGGACACATGAGAGTGAACAGGCCCAGTTCCCCACCACAAGCCTGGGACATGGGACATGTCAGATACTAGGACCAAACATGCAACCTGCTATTTCTTTTTTTTTGCTAATCATCACCCAAGGATATTTTGCCCATTGATTTTTTTAGAGAATGTAAGGGAGGGAGACAAAGAAAGAAAAACATTGACGTGAAAGAGACACATCGATTGGCCACCTTCCACAGGCGCCCAGGTCTGCCAGGGACCAAGCCTACAACTGAGGTACCGAGTTGTGTGCCCTGGACCGGAAGTGAACTATTGACTCTTCAGTCTGTGGGCTGACACACTAACCACTGAAGCAAACTGGCCAGGGTGCAATCTGGTATTTCTGATAAGTTTTAGGAGTTGGGAGAGAACCTACTTTTTATTCCTTATCTTTTTGTTGTTGTTATTAATCCTTACCTGAGGATAATTTTTCCATTGATTATTGCAAAGAGTGGAAGGGAAGGGGAGAGACAGAGAGAGAGAAACATTGATGCAAGAGAGACACATCGATTGGCTGGCTTCCTCCATGCACCCCGACGGGCTGGGGATTGAGCCTGCAACCAAGGTACTGAGGTACATGCTCTGGAGTAGAAGTGAACTAGCCCTTCATTCTGCCGGCAACACTCTAACTACTGTGCCAAACTGGCTAGGGCTATTCCTTGTCTTTTATTTTATTTTTTATTTTCTAATCCTCACTCAGGGATATATTTCCCATTGATTTCTAGAGTATTCCTTGTCTTTAATTGAGCCTCAGGGACAAAGGGAAACAGATGTCTCAGCTCAGCCGTCAGCCACCTGGGCAATTCCTCGCTTGCTTCCTTCCTTCCTCATCAACCAAGGGCTTCTGGTCGGTCTGCCTGTCCTTGCTTGTGAAAACACACCCAACAGAAAGGAAACCTGTCTGTCAGCGTGCCCTACCCACTCACCCAGCCTGGGCCCTGCGGCCAAGGCAGTTGTCACTTTCACAAGAGAAGCCTGCCTGGGAAAATCACACTTATTTTTTTAATCCTCACCTGAGGACATTTTTTCCATTGATTTTTAGAGAGAGTGGAAGAAAGGGAAGAAGAGGGACAGAGAGAAAGAGAGAGAAAAACATTAGTGTGTGAGAGACATATGGATGGGTTGCCTCTCACATGCATCCTCACCAGGGCCTGGGATGGACCTGTAACCCAGGTATGTGCTCTTGACCAGGAATTGAACCTACAACACTTTGGTTTGCTTTATCACTGACCTACACCAGCCAGGGCAAAAATCACACTTTTAAAATGGTCAATGATCACTTCTCAGCCTTTTGGCTAAGATAAAGTGTTTACATCTGTTCTTATCAGTTTAAAAAAACGGTCAATAAAACCAGTATTGGTCAGTCTGAAACCTCATTCCAAAAGTACAGACAACCCAGAACACCAAATACTGAAAACCAAACTCCTGACACAAAGACAGCAACCAAATGCAGAAAAATGAACTTCCGATGAACAGTGTGAATGGGCTACACTAAAGAAAATTTAATACATTAAGATTCTTGAAAAGATCAATGTATTAATAAAATGTGGGGACTTTGGGGGGGGAACTAAAAAATAAAAAGGGGAAATAAAAAGATAACTGCAGCCTGGCTGGCGTGATTCAGTGGTTGAGTGTCAACCTATGAACCAGCAGGTCATGGTCAGGGCACATGCCTGGGTTGTGGGCTTGATCCCCAGTGTGGGGTGTGCAAGAGGCAGCTGATCAATGATTCTCTCTCATCATTGATGTTTCTATTTCTCTCTATATTAAAAAAGAAAGAAAGATAACTGCTAAAATTAAACCTCACTAGGAGGCCTGAATACCAGATTAAGAGGTGATGAGTGGTCCCTGGCCAGTGTGGCTCAGTTGATTGGAGCATTGTCCTGCATTCTCAAAGGTCATGGGTTCCATAAATTATCATTCTTCAATCTCTTGTGGAATTATTAAAAATAACAACAACAACAAAAAATACACACACCAAAAGACAAAATAAGAAACAAAAATGTGAATATCAGTTGGGGAAAAAAAGGGAACTCCATTTTCAGCAAAACTAGGAAGAGTGCAGGAAGAACCCAAATGTCTATGAACTGAAGACATTACAGTTACATCCTAAATCACAAATTTGGAGGGAGGTGTGCCGACAGCAACAGAACCAGAGCGCACAGTGCCAGGGCACAATTTCCGCAGGAGCCACAAAGAGCCATGGCCAACGGCATAACCTGCAAAGTTAAACCTAAATTTCATCTGCAAAACTGAGGGAAGAAGCTCAGGTAGCAGAGTCCCAGCTTGGATCAGCCTGGCTTGGTATAGTAGCACAGGGGGCAGGACCACAGGAAGACACAGCAGGCAGGTATACCTGTGTGGGACAGTGAGAAACTGCAGGGCAGAAACCCCACTGAGGGACCTTCCATTGGCTGAGAAGAAATAAAAGCCAAACTAACTCACACATAAGCCTGGAGTCATTAGCTACATTTCAAGTTTCAACTGGTCTATAATCAGCCACCCACACAAAACCTCCTTTAGAATAGCCAAACCATGAACAACTTAATTCAAAAATGGGTAATCAAATAGAACCAACACTGCAAATATTCAAAGACATTCAAGATAAAAAGAGGAAACAAAACAAACAAATGTCAGATGCACACTCAGTAGAAATATGTTGCCTCTTTAGCAGATGAAACTGTGACCAAAATTTCATCATGAAATTAAAAAAGTTAATAAGGCACCTGCCTCTGAAATACAAGAGCACAAAGCAGAGATATAAGAACTCTAGAAAAAGAAGAGAAGGCAGCACCCATTAGAAGAAGGATCACTGTGTGAGAGCTCCTGTGCCGTTTTCTAGCCATGTGTGTGGCCTTGGGTAATACCTGAAACTGGGTTTCTTGTCTTTATATTATTGAGTTGTCTGTTATTTTAAAAAACATTCTAGATATAAATTCCTTATCAGATATATAACTTGCTCTCATTCTCTTCACTTTCTCAATAGTATTCTTTCTAGCACAAATGTTTTTTTTATTTTAATGCAGTCCAATTGATTTATTTTTTCTTTTGTCATGTGTGATTTTTGCTTCATATCTAAGAAAGCACTCTTTAACCTGAGGTCATGAAAATTTATTCCTAGGTTGTCTTCTAAGGGTTTTCTAGTTTTAACTCTGACATATAGGTTGTTGATCCATTTTGAGTTAGTTTATGTGTACAGTGTGAGGTAGGGGTCCTACTTTATACTTTGTGTATGAAGATCCAATTGTGTTAGAACCATATCCCCACTGAATCGGCTTGGCACTTTTTTCATTGTATTTTTATGAACTGACCATAAATGTAATGATTTCTGGACTCTCAACTCTATTCCATTGATCTGTGTGGCCGTCCTGACGTCAGTACCACACTGCCTTGATTACTGTAGCATTGGAGCAAGTTTTGATATGAGCAAGTGTGAGTCCTTCAACTTCTTTTTCAAGATTGCTTTAGGTTATTTATTCTAGGTCCCTTGCATTTCCACATAAATTTTAAAATCTGCTTGATTTCTGCAAAAAAAAAAAAAAAAAAAGCTTGGATTTTGACAGGGATCACCTTTAGTTGGGAAGTACCACCATCTTAATAATAGTAAGACTTCTGATCCATAATCATGGGATGTCTTTGTACTTATTTAGATCTTGTTTAATTTCTTTCAACAGTTTTATAGTTTTCAGTGCACAGTGTATTTTAAATTTTTATTTATGTATGTATTAGAGGCCCAGTGCACGAAATATGTGCATGGGTAGGGTCCCTAGGCCTGGCCAGTGATCAGGGCCCATTGGGGCCTTCTGGCTGCTGGCCAGGGCCTTCCTTTGTTCCACACCACGCCCTGGTGGTCAGTGCAAGCCATAGTGAGCGATCGAACTCCCTGTATCAGGTTGAACTCCCAAGGGGACACTTTGCATATTAGCCTTTTATATATATATATATATAAGATAGCTAGGTTTCACTGGATCTTATGCCACTCTGTGTGGAATTTAGCCACACTGCCCCTGGTGGTCGTAGAAGCTGGGCTGTCCTCAAGAGGGAGCAGGTAGAGGAATGAAATGCAAACCAAACACCTGGGCTTTCACAGCTAAGATCTATGCTCCATTTTACTACCTTTCTTAGAAACACTGGGAACACTTGCTAAGTATTTTTTTAAAAATATATTTTATTGATTTTTTACAGAGAGGAAGGGAGGAGAGGGATAGAGAGTTAGAAACATCGATGAGAGAGAAACATCGATTCAGCTGCCTCCTGCACACCCCCTACTTGGGATGTGCCCGCAACCAAGGTACATGCCTTTGACCAGAATCGAACCTGGAACCCTTCAGTCCACAGGCCGATGCTCTATCCACTAAGCCAAACCGGTCAGGGCCTTGCTAAGTATTTTTGATAAACACTACCCTAAAATGAAAGTGAGTGTATATGTTCTCTGAGCCAAAACTTTTCCTTCAATCTTTAGGTATTTATTGAAGGGGGGGGGGGGGACCTCAATTCCTTCTGATACTTGGTTCTGACATTTAAATATTTTCTTTATCCCTGGATGGTGTGGCTCAGGTTGGAGCCTCACCCTATAAACTGAAAGATCTCGGGTTCGATTCTCAATAGGGGCACATACCTAGGTTTCAGGCTCCATCCCCAGTGCGGAGAGTGCAGGAGGCGGCTGATTGATGTTTCTCTCTCTCCCTTCCTCTGTCTCTCAAATAAATAAAAATGTATTTTAAAAAAGATGGACAATGCAAAGGGAGGATAATTTGATCCTATAAATAAACATATCAGTGGATTGTATTTTACTTAGAATTTTTTTAATTATTATTATTTTTTTTTTAGGGAAAATTGATCTTTATTAGTATGAAAGAGCAGCCTTGAAATTACATTTTGACGACTATGGACATTTAGACACTTGCCATCTCTAATTACAGGCAGTGTGAATAAGTGGAGACAGCCAAGAATTGGAGGGAGGAGAAAAGTACAGCCCAATTTTTCAAGCTGTTTCTGTGTGACTCAGGTGTTAACCATGTGCCCATGCCTCAGTTTCCTTTTTCATACAACAGGAAAACCTACTGTTTATTTTTATTTTTTTCTTTATTGATTAAGGTATTACATATGTGTCCTTATCCCTCCACTGACCCCGACCTCCCCTCATCCCTCCGCTCGTGCCCTCACTCCCCTAGTGTCTGTGTCCATTGGTTACGCTTATAGGCATGCATACAAGTCCTTTGGTTGATCTCTCCCTCTCCGCGCATCCCCCCCACTCCCCCGCTCCCCTGCCTTCCCTCAAAATTTTATTGTGTTTGGAAATTTGCAATTATTTTTATAATTATACTGGGAAGGAGGGAAGATCTCTCTGGATTATTTCTTTTGTAATTTTTCCCCTATAAACAGTTTAATTAAAAACCTCTAGTTGACTAATAGGCTATTTGAAACTCTCTTTTTTATGATTTATAACTACAGATTTCCCCTTAAAAAATTAGTAGTTGACACCAGAACCGGTTTGGCTCAGTGGATAGAGCGTCGGCCTGCGGACTCAAGGGTCCCGGGTTCGATTCCAGTCAAGGGCATGTATCTTGGATGCGGGCACATCCCCAGTGGGGGGCGTGCAGAAGGCAGCTGATCGATGTTTCTCTCTCATTGATGTTTCTGGCTCTCTATCCTTCTCCCTTCCTCTCTGTAAAAAAGCAATAAAATATATTTTAAAAAAAAATTAGTAGTTGACTACCAGGGAATATACAATTTTGAGAGGGGGAGGGGGAGAAGGGGAGAGAGAAAAAAAGAGAGAGAGAAAGAAACATCAATTTGTTGATCCACTTATGCATTCATTGGTTGATTCTTGTATGTGCCCTGACCAGAGATCGAACCCAAAATCTTGGCATATTGGGATGACGCTCTAACCAACTGAGTCCGACCAGGGCTGTATTAATTTTATAATTTGAAAAGTACATTACAAATACCTTTTAGGGTGGAAAATACAAAAAGGCCCCACAAGACAGTTATTTTATAAATCTAGTAGATTTGAATAATTAAAAGTAACAGCATTAATTTCTAAACTGCAGAAAATTTACAGCAACAAAATTTTTTTTTTAGAACTTTACAGCAACAATATTCCAGAACAAGTCTGCCCTCCTGTAGTACTCTTAGTTCTCTCCAAATTGGGTTCCACAGAGTAAGAAACAACTGAAGACCCATTGTCAAAGCCTATGTTCTTAGCAAGAGTTTATCAGACTCTCTCAAGATGTCTGTTTGTATTCTTTTTTTTAAAAAAATTCTTATTATTATTTTTTAATCTTCACCTGCAGATATTTTTTCCATTGATTTTTTTAGAGAAGGGGAGAGGGGGAGAGAGAGAAACATTGAAGTGAGAAGACACACTGATCGGTTGCCTCCTGCACTCACCCTGACTGGGGCAGGGAATCAAGCCTGCAACCAAGGTAGGTATCTTTGCCTGGGAATTGAACTCAAGACCTTTGATACATGGGCCAATGCTCTAACTACCGAGCTCCACCAGCCAGGGTTGTTAGTGTTCTTTTTTTTTTTTAACTTTTAATATTTATTTATTAAATTGATTGGGGTGACATTGGTCAACATGAACATATAGGTTTCAGATGTGGGTTTCTATGGTGTTTGTATTCTTTATGTTAATATAATAACAAGTTACATGATGTTAGTACTTATTTATAATTCAGCATTTAATTTCATAATGAAATTTGCCTTAACCACATTTAGGGTATGTTTCTATTATTTTATATGGTTTTAAAAGATGCAAGATTTGAGATAAGTTAAAGCCAGAAGCAAACAGTTATAGAGCTAACTATCCTTGATTTAACATAAACTTGATTTAAAAGAGCTCACTTAGTATTTTTAACATGAATGTTCCAACATATTTTCCAGAAGGATAGCAATGTCTAAAGCCTTAAAGTCATTCTGAGTTGTCTTAACAGAAAATTATTTTAATAGGGAAAAAATGGCTTTTCTTCTGCTACAAAACTCTGACTTTACCAGTTTCAAATATCAACACATGCAAAAAGGCACATGGGCACATATTAGGAAGGACCAAACAAAAATGTTATAATTATGATGAAACATTATGAATATCTGAAAACAGAACACTAAGAAAAATGTATTTTTCATAGTCAGAAACATTAGAAAGATATTTTAGATTTATCAATGAAATATGCTGGGAGACTAAACTGAAGCTTTTGAGGAGGCTGTCAGTTCCAGACAGGGGTACAGGCTGGGCTTAGAGCACTTCTCTGATTTCCACTGTCGGCAGAGAAAGCCCTGGAGAAGGAAGGGCTGGGATCCTCTGCCACTGTGGTGAATGTGATCTACAAAATTAGACACAAAAATGCACAACATGTGTGCACAGACCATTCCAGTAACAACAGTTTGGAAGCACCTACAGATGTTTTTCATGTTTCTCTTTAACAACTAGTCAAAATCTCTAAAAATAAAAGCCTGCAATGACTGTGGCCCAGGAGTCAGCGGCTGCGGAGTTTCACTGCCTCCTTGGCTAGCAATGCAGCATCTGACACTGGGTGCAACACCAACTTGTGTGAATGTGAGGACAGCATCACAGAGGGACAACACTGGCACCTGTGGGAGGTCACAGCAGTGGCCACCCTGCCCTTGTGCATGAGAGCCCAGACCTCTGAGGAGACGGCAAGGCCCCTCCACGTGTCCACACCGCCCTGACCTTGCTCCCATTGGTGACTCAGGCCCAGCCTGCATCATCTTGGCATTTCTAAGCCCATGTCTCCTCTACCGGAGAACCCTGCAACGGCAGCTTCCGAACACTTCCAGGACCACACTGATTCTCACCACCCCCTGTCACTCCTGTCCACACCACATTCTGGGCCAGGCCCTGGACAGGCTTGGTTCAGAGTCATCGTGTCCTTGGTGCTTTTCTGTCCATGAACACTTTTCCTGAGAAGAGGCCCACCCCTCCCACCTTCCTACCCAAGTCCCCTCCCTGTGTGATTTCTCTTCTGAGCAACAAGGGCTCTGTTGTACCTTGTTTACCCTTGGGCTCCCACTGCAGAATAAGAAGGCTGGGCTCAGTGTCCATTCCCGTTGGCCTCTGTACCCCCAGTTTCTTTCTTTCTTTTTTAAAAAAATATATTTTATTGATTTTTTACAGAGAGGAAGGGAGAGGGATAGAGAGAAACATCGATTCAGCTGCCTCCTGCACACCCCCTACTGGGGATGTGCCCGCAACCAAGGTACATGCCCTTGACCGGAATCGAACCTGGGACCCTTCAGTCCGCAGGCTGAGGCTCTATCCACTGAGCCTAACCGGTTAGGGCGGTACCCCCAGTTTCTAAATCAGCCTGGTGCCATCCCCTGTCAGGAGACCCAACTGGCAAGTTTCATTTCCATACCCCTCTGCTGAGATCCTGAAATGACTTCTCTACTACATAGCTATGGTGGTGGGACTGTTTGGCATGGAGATTAGTAGGATCTTGTTGCTTGCAGAACTTCGTTGTCACTGTGTCACCTAACATAGACTGTGTACACCAACCTTATGGGTGTGCGTGAGTGCATGTTTGTATGTTTGTGTGTGTGTGTGTGTGTGTGTGTGTGTGTGTGGTGGGGAGGGGGAGTTGGCACTGGGAGCCTTGGTACCACAACGAAGTAACTAAGAATAACAACATCCACATCTCTGCCTTGTGCCACATTTCTGGGCATCAGGGGCAAAGGAACAGATAAACTGCCCAAGACAAAATGACAGGTTTCAAAGGCCAGGGCAGAGTCACATAATAGCTGTGTGCACTAGAAACACAGAACTCCTGTGGAAAGCCTATATTATCCTGGAGTTTCAGATGCTGAATTACTAACTTCTTCTCCTGAGATCAGACCAAAATAAGTTCTGAGGCAGTTTATTGCCATATTTAGGATGTTCATGTAGGAGCAATGACAAACATCTGGCTATGATGCTTGCTGGAATTTCGACTATTTTTTCCTGGCCAGAAAGAAAACATTAGTTTTTTACTGAAATAGCAACGTAGTCTTCTAGCATGGAACTCCACAACTGAGAATCTGTCCTCCTATGTGCCACATGCTCAAGCAAAAGCTTTTGCAATTCTTAGAGAAAAGGAAGGAAAGCCCACTCTAAAAATGTTGAGTATTTTAAGCAAAGGCACGGGTGCTCACACCATGGGTGGGGTCTCACACACCCAAACTAGGTCCCAGACTGTTCTTTTAACCACCAAATAGCACTTTTCCACAGTACTAACTTCCAGATAAGATAATAGAAACGCTACAACTTGCATCAATTCCTAACCCTAATAATTACAAATTGTCTAGACACCTTGCTCTCCAAGTCGAGGAGGAGACACCCCTCCTCTGCGCCAGGGTTGACTTCAGACACCTCACCCCTGACAGGCTGGAGCAGAGTGTTTCTGCTCCACAACTGCATATGAGCCAGGGCAGGTGGCACATGGCTTCCACGTGGCTTCTTTTATTGCTCAGAAAAAAAACTTTCTAGAGCTGAGGCCAGATCCCCCCCGAGATTTTATACCACCAAATAGCACTTTTCCACAGTACTAACTTCCAGATAAGATAATAGAAACGCTACATCAACTGGTATAAATACAGATGTAACTGGGCTCAATCACCAGTGGGGGACTTGCAGGTGGCAGCTGACCCATGATTCTCTCTCATCATGGATGTTTCTATCTTTCTCTCCCTCTTCCTCCCTCAATAAAAAATATACTTTAAAAAATAAAAAAAATAAAGGTCCCAGTTCTGTAAATTTACATGATGACTATATATATATTTGAATATATATATATATATATATATATATATATATATATATGTATATATATATTCAAAACCACAGAATTCATTTATCAACTGAAAACAAATCAAGATTTTACTAGATCAAAAAGCTGGCCACTGCCTGGCCAGTGCTGCTCAGTGGTTGAACGGAGATCCATGAACCAGTAGGTAATGGTTTGATTCCCAGTCAAGGCACATGCCCAGGTTGCAGACTCGATCCCCAGTAGGGGGTGTGCAGGAGGCAGCCATGCTCCTGCCGGTCCATCCTTGCTGTTACAAGGGACCTGGCATAAATGGCATACTGTTCTTAATATGTTTGCTCACCTTCTTGGCACTATGTGTTTTAACCAAGGTCACCTCTCTGAGAAAGGTTGTTTCCCCAGGTAGGGATTTTCCCCTGAAGTTAGGGAGGGAATAAAACCCCTTAACTAAGTGCCAGGCGGGTAATTAATCACTTTAACTATGAACAATCATGCTTAAGCTACATAATCTTTACTCCCTGGAATGGAGATAAGAAAAGCCCTAACCTTTGGAATAGAGATTGATAGGATTGGAATCAACTGGTATAAATACAGATGTAACAAGACAACAGGACACAGAACCTACACAGAACCTAGAGACAGAACATGGCAAAAGATCCTGGACAGAAACTGGCCACAGAACTGGAGACAGAACCTAGCGAGAGAACCTGGCTGAAGAACCTAGAGACAGAACCTGCCTACAGAACCTGGATAGAACATGGCAAGAGAACCTGACTAGAACCTGGTGACTGAACCTGGCTGGAGAACCTGGACAGAACCTGGCAGGAGAACCTAGTGAGGGAACATGGCTACAGAACCTGGCTGGAGAACCTAGCGAGAGAACATGGACACACAACCTGGCTGGCGATCCTAACCAGAACTTCGCTGGAGATCCAGACCAGAACTTGGCTGGAGATCCTGGCTAGAGATCCTGGCTAGGCTGCTGATCAACTGAACGCTGTCTCCGTGTCATTCCTTCTTCGCCGACTCCGTCTACACCTTTGGGGACCCCTGGACCTGCTGGGGTTGGACCCCAGCAGTTTCTATTTCTCTTTCTCTCCCTTCCTCTCTCTAAAATGAATAAAAACATATAAAATATATTTTTTAAAAAGCTGGCCAGTGACTAACCTTTGGTAGCTTAAAATCCCACCAATAAGTGTCAAACATCACACAATGAAGCCCACATCATGGGCTCCACTCTGGATTCACAGATTTCTCTCCCTTTCTCTGTACTATAGCACATAACCTTCCACAGAGAGAAGTATTTTAATCTAATTAGTGATCAAGAGGAAGAGCCACAAAGCACATCTCACATCATTACCTCACAAACCCTAGTGAGCACATCCCTATTGTACCAGTGATTTCAATGGACAGGATTATCAGACACTGGTAGTTGTTATCTACAAATGAGATAAGTATTGATTTAAATACAGCATCAATTAAAGGTCCCAGTTCTGCCCTAGCTGGTTTGGCTCAGCGGATAGAGCATCGGCCTTCGAATTGAAAGGTCCCAGGTTCGATTCCGGTCAAGGGCACATGCCCGGGTTGTGGGCTCAATCACCAGTTGGGGACTTGCAGGTGGCAGCTGACCCATGATTCTCTCTCATCATGGATGTTTCTATCTTTCTCTCCCTCTTCCTCCCTCAATAAAAAATATACTTTAAAAAACAAAAAAAATAAAGGTCCCAGTTCTGTAAATTTACATGATGACTCTAAATGAAACTTTGAGCCTCTGCTTTCTGCCAGCTTCACTTCTCTAGGTTCACTATGGTCAGCCGCGAGCTGTGCTTTCTCCACGGTCCTCACAACCCGGGGAGGTAGTTCGTTCCTATACGGAAATTGGCTCAGCAAAGGTTAACATCACGATTACTCACAATCTATCCAAGGAACCACCCCTGAGAGTAACTTCTTAATGGTACAATTCTCATACTTTTGGTTCAAAACCTTCCTTCTTTACCCATTAAAAATAACTTTTAGCCCTGGACAGTATGACTCAGTTGGACGTTGTCCCATGCACCAAAAGTTGTTGGTTGGATTCTCGGTTAAGGCACATGTCCGGGTTGCAGGCTCAATCCCCGGTAGGGGGCATACTGAAAGCAGTCCATCAATGTTTCTCTCTCCCTCTCCATTCCTCTATCTCTAAAAATCAATTAAAAATCTAAAAAAAAGGAGATTAAAAATGGCGGCAGAGTAGAGGATGCTGCACGGACATGCTCCCAGGAACAAGCTGGAATTACAACTGAAATACAGAAAGGCTTCCTGAATAATCAATGGAAAACTCACAGGAGAGAACCCTGATACCCAAGGACCGAAGATGGAGACTGCATAGAGACTAGGAGGGGTGGAGGCGTAAGAGGGCTGGCTGGGCACCCACAGACAGCAACTGAAGTCCTGGAGAGATATCTCAGCTGTGTGTGGGGGGGTGGTGGGGGGATGTGCTACTGAGAACTCTGGGCTCTAATGCTGAAGCTGGGCTCCCCAGCAGAGAGCACCAAACTGAGGAGGGTACCCACATAACATCTAGCTATGAAAAGCAGTGGGGTGCTGTCTGCCAGGGAGTGGCAGCTGCAAGTTCTGGCACCCTCTTAAAGGACCAACACACAAAAATTCCCTGTGGAGCCACCCACCTTGTGCTCTGGCAGAGGGAGGGTGAAGTGGACTGGACTTGTGAGAGCAGAACCCAGGACTGGGAACTCGGGGGACAGAGCTTAGAAAGCAGACACCCCAAGTTTCCTGGGCTGAGTCATTTCCTCACACAGCAGAGGACATCTTTCCCACATAGACATCTGCCTTGCCTGGGGGGGAAAGAGTCACCACACCCTATTGAAAACACCTTACCCTGAGGCCACTGAAGAGATTAAAAATAACCATTAGCCTCCAGGAAGAACTAACTGCCCCACTCTTGAAAAAAAACTCTCACCACACCTGAGAACGGTTGCCTGGGGGCAATTCAAGTTGGAATCCTATTAGTCTGTAGACAGAGGCAGTCTCTGGAGGCTTTGAGTCTTTGCCTGATCCAATTAGAAACAGCCTTTAACACTATCCTGCACTAGAGATTGAGAGGTATAGAGGATCTACCTTGAAAAATAATATTTTCCTTGAAATATTAAGGTTTATTGCATGTAATATTATTATATTTAAAATCGTTTTTCTTGAAAAAAAAAAAAAAAACGGAGAAAAAACAACAGAGCCAGAGGGGGTAAAATATACTAGAATATAATAGAAGTAATCCTGTTATTTGCAGATTTTTAATATTTCCTACAACTTTGTAATATCATACTATGTTAGTACAGTTTTGGTAATCCTATATAATAAAAGGGTAATATGCAAATTGACCCTAACAGCAGAATGACCAGAATGACCGCTCGACCAGTCACAATGAGGTTTACTGACCACCTCTTGGTCCCTTTCCCCAGCCGGCAGGCTCCCATCACCTGATGTCGAATGGGGAACTGGGGGTGGGTGGTGGGGGATGCAGGTGGCGCCAGGCCAAGGCCCCCACCCCGCCGGTTGCTCCATATACAGAGGGCAACCCGTGGTAGGGGTGGGGCTGGCGAGAGGGTGGGAACAGCTGACCTCTTGGTTTTTCCCCCTGGCCGGCAGGCTCCAATCACCCGATAGCGAATGGGGAACCAGGGGTGGTTGATGGTGGGGTGTGGGGCCAGCTGCCAGCAGCCAGGGAAGATGACCCTGATTGCAGGCCAGGCCTAGAGACTGTATCTGTGCACGAATTTCTCACACCCGGCCTCTAGTATTATTATACTTAAAATCCTTTTACTCTTGAAATATTGTTTATTGTATGTAATATTATTATATGTAAGATCATTTTTCTTGAATAATTGATGTTTATTGCTTGTAACATTATCATATTTAAAATCGTTAAAAAAAAAAAAAAAAAAAAAAGGCTTCCTGCCTGGCCAGCATGGCTCAGTGGTTGAGCATCAACCTATGAACTAGGGGGTCACGGTTGGATTCCTGGTCACATGCCTGGATTGCGAGCTCAATCCCCAGTAGGGGGTGTGCAGGAGGCAGCTGATCAATGATTCTCTCTTATCACTGATGTTTCTATCTCTCTCTCCCTCTCCCTTCCTCTCTGAAATCAATAAAAATATATTTTAAAAAATCTTAAAATAAAACTTTTAAAATCCCACCTCAAGCCACACTGAGATACCACTTCATATCTACTAGGAGGGCTAGAATCTAAGTCAGAAAGGTGCTGATGTGAAGGTGAGAACGTGGAGAAAGTGGAGCCCTCATAACACTGCTGGGGGATGTAAATGGTGCAGCCACTTAGGAAAAGGCTGTCAGTTCCTCAAACAACTAAGCAGAGTCATCGCATGACCCAGCAATTCCAGTCCCAAGTATACAGCTAAACAAAAACATGTACACGAATGTTTAGAGCATCATTCACAACTGCCAAAAGAAGGAATGTCCATCAGCTGATGACGGATAGATAGTGTGGTCCATTGCACAATGGAATATTTTTTGGACATGAAAAGGAACGAGGTCCTGACATATGTACTTGGACAACCTTCTGAAACATGGTGCTCTGTGAGGAGGCCAGTCAAAAGACCATTTGTGGATAATCCCACTGATACGAAATGTCTAGAACAGTGACATTCACACACAGAAAATAGATTTTTTTTTTTTGCTTAGAGATGAGGGAGAGGGGATGGAGGACAGGGAGGTGACAGCTGGTGATGTGGGGTTTCTTTCTTTCTTAAATGCAAATATATTTTAAAATACTAGAGGCCCCTCCTCGCAGGAAGTGGGCCTAAGCTGGCACTCAGACATCCTTAGTGCTGCGGCAGAGGTTGGAGAGGCTCCCGCTACCACTACTGCGCTCGCCAGCCGTGAGCTCGGCTTCTAGTTGAGCTGCGCTCCCCCTGTGGGAGTGCACTGACCACCAGGGGACAGCTCCTGCGTTGAGCGTCTGCCCCCTGGTGGTCAGTGTGCGTCATAGCAACCAGTCATTCTGTGTTCGGTCGATTTGCCTTTTAGTATATAGGATACTTTTATTGATTTCAAAGAGGAAGGAAGAGGGAGAGAGAGATAGAAACATCAATGATGGGAGAGAATCATTGATCGGCTGTCTCTTGCAGGACCCCCACTGGGGACTGACTGAGTTAGAAACCCAGGGATGTGCCTTGACTCAGAATCAAACTGTGACCTCCTGGTTCATAGGTTGACACTCAACCACTGAGCTACACCACTGGGCTGTGGGGTTTCTTCCTAACGTGATGAAAGTGCCCTAAAATTGACTGCGGTAGCGGTTGCACATATCTGTGAGTATACGAAAAGAATACTGAATTGTATACTTTAAACGAGTGAATTGTATGGTAGGTGAATTATATCTCAATAAACCTATGAAACATTTTCAGTTTTATTGACTCTAGCTTCTGGCTTCAAGCCATCTTCATCCCCAGCAGCAAGAATTAAACAAGCACGTGTTCTCTGGATCTAGACAGAAAGTGGGGCAAGCGTACAAGTGCTCCCCTGATGATGGGATGAGGCAATTACGTGGCTGTATGAACATCACTTCTGAGAAAGCAGAACGACTACTGTTTCTCCTCTAGGTGACAGCAGTGTGGCTCTACACCAATCTGCCACTACTGTGGCAATCAGCACAGATAGCAAACAAAGTTCATTTGCACACGTGGGGAGACAGAAAGTATAATTAAAACTGGGTCTTGCAAGCCCATCTTTCTGAAGCAAGTATGATGAAGCAACAGGGCTGCCTCACTTGTTGAGGACAAACATGAAACAATTAGCCATAGGCTCTGAGTAGAAAGACAGACATGACCACAGGGAGGCCTTCAGGCCAAGTTACTCTATATTTTCAAAATATAGGCATTTCAAAAATAACTAAATGTCAAATTCTTCCCTAAGTTAAAAAGGTCCCTTAAGTATAAATCTCTGACATCAAGTAGAATATTCTACTCAGCCTCACTCAAGGCCAGTGTTTTGTCAATACCTGTGCATGTTAGCTAGGGCTCTGCAAAGTGTCACCAGCATGTCTGCCCTGCCAGTTCACAGGCTCTGCAAATTCATAGACTTTGCTGCTTAAGACTTAAGTGAAATATAAACCAAGCAAGTAGGCACAAGATGGGCGCAGATGGCCAAAACCCCAGAATAAACAAAAAAGGAAATACCTGGATCTGAGGTCAAAAAGATTGCTGCAGAGAGAAGAACTCAAGCACTTAAATAAAGCATGTTAATCCAATCTAACTTCTGATTTTGTTCATCCAACGCATATTTACAGAGCAAGGCCCTGTCCAAACGCCGACGATACAGCAATAGATAGAACAAAGCCTTGCCTTCCAGGAGGAGAGACAGCAGCCAATTCTGGGACAGGGAGTGTCCTCACTGTGGCCAACAGACCCACCCAGCCAGGGACCTCACTGCTCTGTATGCCCACACCCTGCACTATAAGCTTGCATCATCCCGCCGATCCAACAGCAAATGTGACTCTCTGTTCAAATATAAAAAATATAAAGGAGTATCTGGGTCATCTTATACATAAGGAGTATCTGGGCCCCTTTTTCTCTCTTTCTCAAAAAAATTCAATTAAAAAAAAAAAAAAAAAGCCCTGGCTGGGTGACTCAGTTGGTTGGAGCATTGTTCCGTACACCAAAAGGTGGTGGGTTTGAATCCCAGTCAGGGCACATACCTAGTTTGGGGGTTAAATCCCCAGTCAGGGTGTGTATGGGAGGCAACCAATTGATGTCCGTCTTTCTTTCTTTCTCTAAAAAAAAATCAAATATAAAGGAGGGGGCAGTGGGGACACAGGTGATCAGTGAAGAGTGACAGTGGAACAGGGACGAAAGGCCCAAAGAGGTGATCAGACTTGATCTCTGGATCTTAGGAGCTGCAACACACAAGAGACATGGAGGCAGAAAGTAGCAGGTAGTAGCAGGGCGTACCTGCCTTCTCAGACTAGCCCCTTCCGGAGGAATTTAGGGGAAGCACTTATAAGACAGGGCAACGAAGTGTGTCTATCATCTAGCAAACCAGCCCACCAGGCACTGAGCTTCACAAACAGTCTTCTTTCCAGGACTGTGATCCTAATCCCCTGGCAACAGCTGCTCTGGTAGCTGCAAAAGGCCACAGCTTCCTTGGCACGCCCCACCCATCACGGTGGCTCTGCCTCTCCACCCTGTGAATCCTGGTTGGCCTGGGAGCTTGCTTTGATCAGTAAAACCTGGCAGAAGCTACAATGGATCAGTAAAACCTGGCAGAAGCTACAATGCATGAATTCCAAACCTAGACCTCAAGGGACTTTACAGTTTCCACTCATCCCTAGGCAAGCAAGGCCATGTTATCGCTGGAGGGAATGAGTATGCACGGAGGGAGATTCTAGTTGAGGCTGTGGAAATGTAAGGCCATCATAGACCACCCAGCCCCTAACAGCCAGCCAGACCAGAAGAACCTCCAAGCCAACACTCAGACACACAGGCAATAGTAAATGTTTGTTTTAAGCTACTAAGTTTTGTTATTTACCAAAGCTAACTGGTACATATTTGAATTTTAACTCCTCCTAAAAAGTATGCATCAGTAGATAACCACAATTTAAAAAGTACCCTATCTACCTCAGGATATGCAACAGCAATCTGAGTCTTTAATTTCTGGTAACTCTCCAGGTCTATAAAAATACCAAACATGATAGTTGTATTTGATTAATATAAACAACAATCTCAATTTATTTATTTATTTATTTTAAATAATATTTTATTGATTTTTTTACAGAGAGGGAGAGGGATAGAGAGTTAGAAACAATGATCAGCTGCCTCCTGTACACTCCCCACTGGGTATGTGCCCGCAACCAAGGTACATGCCCTTGACCGGAATTGAACCTGGGACCCCTGAGTCCGGAGGCCGATGCTCTATCCACTGAGCCAAACCAGCCAGGGCAACAATCTCAATTTATTAAAACTTTTACATGCTCTAAATATTTTGAAACCTTTACAACATACCATCTCTAACTTCCTTATGTATAAAATGACCCAGATACTTAGTAAAAGTAAATTTCTCAGAGAAGGACTACATCCTATTTATGACTCAACAATAAGTGTGTGTTTTTTTCTTTTCTGGGGCCTAGTTTTAGTTGATAAAGACCATAAAGCAGAACAACAAAAAGGATGCTCTAAAGTAAACTTAGTACAATTCTTTTCTTTTCTTTCTTCCTTCTTTCCATCTTTTAAAAATTTGGACCCTGTTATAAGCCCAGACCACAGCGAATGTGTTTAGCTACTTGGTGGAAATTCTTCCAAACATTTGCCTGGAAGAGTTTTGGGAGCCCTCTTAATTCCCAGATCTTTAACTTATTTCCTACAGGTGATTTACGGAAGGGTGTCTTGGTGAGCCAGGAAATGCGGTCATGGAACCAGTAGCCACCCATTAGCTGCTCAGAGTCAAAGGTTGCCTGTGCCAGACTACCTTCCCTACAGAGGCTGCCTCTTGCAACATAGTGACTTGGGAAGCTGAACAGACAGGTCCTGCCAGTTTCAGTTACCACTGCCCCGATGAAGTGATATTTGATGTCCTCCTCAAATAAGACCTTAAAAGTAATAGTCAGGGTCCCGAGTTCAGACACTATGAATCTGGGCCAGGGGTGGGCAAACTTTTTGACTCGAGGGCCACAATGGGTTCTTAAACTGGACCGGAGGGCCGGAACAAAAGCATGGATGGAGTGTTTGTGTGAACTAATACATGTTAACACTGCTGCTGGTGAAGGAGCGGAGGGGAGAGCAAGAGAACCCTCCGCTCTTTCGGCTCCGCGGGCCGGATAGAACAGCCGAACGGGCCGAATCCGGCCCGAGGGCAGTAGTTTGCCCACAGCTGATCTAGGCACTCAAGGTAGAGAATGGTGTGCCCTAGGCTCTAAGCAAGAGGCCAGCCTCCCTTCCTGCAGCTCTGCTGGCCCCTTTCTAGCCTCACTGTGCTCATCTCCTCCCTACCCTCTCCTTTTTCATGCAATGCACTCTGCAATTAGGCACTGCCAGAGCCTAAAGGAGGTTTCCTTCAGGCCCCTTCACAGCCTGGCCCACAGCTCAATAACTGTTTTATTTTCTGTGTAGCATCTTGATTTCTTGACAGAAAAACCCAAGCATAAATTAACCTGCTAAAGTTTAAGTTCATTCTCTTGTCCTTACTTGTGACATTAGATCAGGAAAAGCTTCTAAAAATACTTCTGTGCCCAGTGGGTGTGGCTCAGTGGTTAAGCCTCAACCCATGAACCAGGAGGTTACAGTTCGATTCCCAGTCATGGCACATGCCCAGGTTGTGGGATCAGTCCCCAGGAGGGGTTGTGCAGGAGGCAGCTGATCAGTGATTCTCTCTCATCATTGATGTTTCCATCTCTCTCTCCCTTTCCCTTCCTCTCTGAAATCAATAAAAAAATATATTCAAAAAACAAACAAACAGATACTACTGTAAGTCAATATGAAATATTTAAAAAAGATAATATATTTATGCATTACATTTGAAAATAAATAACTTAAAAATATTCATTCTAATGTCATTTAGAAAAATCAGAATAATATTTTCTAATGTATTACATGGGTCTAAAATTTTCCTTTAAAAATATATATATGTATATACATAGATACATACATATACATAATTGTTTTTGCCAACATTATCAGTTCAATCTAATATTAGGAAATTTAAAAAATATAAATGTTATTATGGCTGACCTAGAAAAACCAGTTCTATGCTAAGACTGTGCAACACTTCCCATCCAGGCTCTCTGTATGATGAGTGTTCAGTCCTCCCCAGCCACCCTGAGCTTGGGGACTGTATCACCCCCACATTTCAGACGAGGAAGTTGACACGTAATGAGGCAAATGAACACCCCCACCACCACCCCCACCACCACCACCCCCGGGCAGCCAGTGGCTGAGCCAGGAGAACCTGGTTCCAGTCTGGGCTCTATAGCACCAGGCAGTTTCTCAAAAGAGAAAAGTGCAGAGACAACATGATCGGAATTTTAAAGGACAGAGAGGAGGATCCCATTCTCCAAACTGAAAGGAGAAATGCAATGTCACCATCTGCAAGGATTTTATTGGGTGTACCAAAGCCACCTTCAGTCAACTTCATAAAAAAGCAATGTCTAACCAGCAAAATGTAATTTGGGGCATAATATTCAATTTTCATGCCCTAGCTGGTTTGGCTCAGTGGATAGAGCATCAGCTTGTGGACTGAAGGGTCCTGGTTTGATTCCGGTCAAGGGCACATACGGCAGTTGCAGGCTCCTACCCTGTCCGGGCCCTGGTCAGGGCGCATGCAGAAGGCAACCAACCGATGTGTTTCTTTCACACTGATGTTTTTCTCTGTCTTTCCCTCTCTCTTCCACTCTCTCTAAAAAAATCAATGAAAAAATATCCTTGGGTAAGGATTAAAAAAAAAAGAAGAAAATATAAGAAACTATGCCTCCAAAAATCACTTCTTACCTCAATGTCAAACATTTCCACAGAGTTGTCCAGCAGCTTTACTCTGAGAGGAAAGCGCTTCTCCTGCATTCTAGCTGCCATCCGCGTCATCCCTGCTGAGGGAGCCTGCCCAGGCTCCAGGGTGCTCACTCCTGCCGGGGGCTGGGCGCCAAGGCGTGCCCCTGGGGTTTGCAGGGCTCGGTATGTTCCTTCTATCTCCCCCATTCTTCATCAGCTATGAGTGAGGAATACGCTACAAAAAAAATAAAACCCAAAGAATCACCACCAGCTATTTAGACATTAAAACAATGTAAAAAAATGACCAGGTACACAGGAATTCTCTGCATGATTTTACAACTCCAATGAGTCTTAAATTACATAAAATTACAGAGGTGTCCTAGGTGGGTGGCTCAGTTGATTGAAGTGGTGTCCTATATACAGCAAAAGGTTGCAGATTCGATTCTCAGTTAGGGCACATACCTAGGTTGTGAGTTAGATCCCCGGTTGGGCGTGTATGGGAGACAAACGATCCATGTTTCTCTCTCCCTTCCACTCTCTAAAGAAAAATCAGCCGAAACCGGTTTGGCTCAGTGGATAGAGCGTCGGCCTGCGGACTGAAAGGTCCCAGGTTCGATTCCGGTCAAGGGCATGTACCTGGGTTGCGGGCACATCCCCAGTGGGAGATGTGCAGGAGGCAGCTGATTGATGTTTCTCTCTCATCGATGTTTCTAACTTTCTATCTCTCTCCCTTCCGCTCTGTGAAAAATCAATAAAATATATTAAAAAAAGAAGAAAAAAAAGAAAAATCAATAAAAACATATCCTTGAGTGGATTAAAAAATAAACAAAACTTCTTCTATCTTCTACTCATACTTGGTTGGTGGAACAGAAAATATAACAAGCACCTCCAATAACAATATTTCCCAGGGGATTCTGCAGGCTGGGTGGCATCTGAGCACACCGACCACACAGAAGCTCCTATGAGAGCTGCCTCACCATCACTTGGTGGGCAGAGGGCAAGAGGCTGGCAGGGCTAGTCCTTCTCAGGCTCTGCCAACCAGCCACACACCCACTGTGCTGTCCGGGCCTTCGGCACAAGTAACGGGTCCCACGTGGCACAGCACCAATGCACTCAGCAGATTCCTCATTTCTGCTGATGGGTGGGGAAAATTCCAAGGACAGTAGCTCAAGATAACCACCCCTGACTCTGCCAGCTTTGCATTCCTTGGTTTTTCTACGTCGTGTCTCACAAGGCTGGAGTGGGTGCCACCGATGGCGAGGGAAATAGTTTCAGGCACGGTATAGAGGAGAGCCTAGGTGAGTGTCACGAGGCTCACACCTGAGGTTGGAAGGCATCCTCCCATCCCGTCCTCACAATGACCACCTACCACCCACCTAACTGGCAACAACACTGAGGGTCCAACAGAGCTAAGTAGCTGGGGCAGCACTGGGTGCCCTTTTCAATCCTCCTTGTGCCCTGGGGAAGGTCTCGCTTTTTAAGCTACTGAGTTGATACGGGCAAATCACTTCAGAGTTTTTTAACAAAGAAAGAACAGGCTAAGTATCAGCCAGAATCTAATAAGACTAGCTTGCTTTGAATTGTATTCATTAATATAGTTACCTTCTATTTATGGCAAATTTCCTTCTTAAATATATGTATTTATGTTTGAAAGTCAACTTAAAGAAACATATTTAACAGTAAAACACAATATGACGAAAACGAATGCCAGATGTATAATCAAGAAAGAATGCAGCTGCTGCCAAGTGTTTTGTTTCACAAAATCACCTTCAAAAAGTCTTATACGAGTTTGCAGTAAATGTTTTAGAGGATTAATCTCACTACATTCCTGGTCTAGTTCCTTGCTTGCAAATTGCATGGCTGGCTGAGTCCTTCGGCCCTTTTCTCTTTGTCATGCTTATTTTGTTATCAAGACAAACTCATTAACTTTTTACTCGAATTAAGTCCTAAAAGCTTCTCAATGACCAGGTGCCAGGCATCCCACTCTGTCCAATTAAACTCTACTTGGGCGAGAACTTCCATGCACATCCACTTGATCAGACAGAAAGCGCAAAGCAAGGAAGTGAAACCCCCAGGAAAGTGGAAGGTGAACAGCACGGCACAGGATGAGGCTGTGTGTCATTCTGCCAAGCACACCTCCTGTCTCAGTTCCCACACGTTTGGGCTGGGTTAGCAGTTACCTATTATCTTCAGAATTCTCTCTCCAGGTTGTATGCCCCTGAGAGCAGGAACTAAATGCTACTGTAAATGTCTGCTATGTGTTTACTTAAAGTCACTGGCATCAAAGAACCCGAACTGCCTCATTATGCAGTGCATTGTGTAGAGTTCAGAAACAAAGACAGGGCTCCCTCACAAGCAGAAGGACACTTGAGGAAATCACTGTTTTCATGCCATTAAGAGTAAACCTGAGATATACAGGTTCTGAGAATCATAAATACGAGCTTTTTCATTTCAATTTCACAAACTTGACAGTTAGTACAAAAGTGAGGGAAGGTGTCTCCTGTGTGAAACATTAAGTTCTTGGTCAGCTCACATTTAGCGAACCCGGAACCATCAAGAGTAGGTTCTTTTGAAACAAGTTGGGGGGGGGTGTTTTATTTTAGGCACCAAAGCTACCTTTCCACTTTTAAGCCAAGCTACAATTCTGAAAACATATGTAAACCAGAATATATTTTTAGAAGTCACTATCCTTATTTATTCCATTGTACAATTCTCATTTACATTTGTTCTTAATAATTTTATATGGAAAAAACTTCTTCAGGCTCTTTCTCTTCTGTCATTATAAGAAAGTCATGTCTACACACATACTTCTAAAAAAAGGCAAGAAAGACCAACCCATAGTGTCCAGAGGGCACATTCAGGTGAGAAAATGCCGAGGAAAATATGCAAGGAGGTTATTGCTAGAAAAGTCAGGGCAGTGGTCCCTCCTTCGTGGTGGGAGGGGTCTGTCACTGGAGGGTAAGGGGACTCAGTTCTATTATTTGACCAGGGCAGCGTTCACTTTATAATTCATTGAGCTATAGATTTGACTCATGTGGTTTTTCTATGTTTGTGTTTATTTTATAATAAAAACATATTTAAAACAGCATACTTTTAATTTAACACTGCTTCATCTGTCAGAAGAACGAAAGACATATTACACATAAAAGACTTTTCTTAGTTCAAGGAATACTAAAACATGGCTCCCTAGAGGAAACTCCTTCCTCACAGCAAACTTAGATCCACTCTACTGTAAACATTGGCACAGCTGATGCTGAAACTCAGGGTCATCTGAGGAAGACAGATACACTTGAGTCAATGCCCCAGGAGGGACCCTGCTGTGACGTTCCAAAGAAAAATCTATCTGCTATGACATAATAGTAATGTGGCATAAACTACCCGTTTAATGAGCATTCAGCTTTAAGTTTAAGAAAGCCTTGAAAGTAAGAAACTCCAGTGCTGTGAATGTCAGCTAACCTTGTTCTCAAAGGCTATCCATCTATTTCAGAACAAGCAGCATAACTGGATACTTCCTGTAGAAAGTGAGGCTGATCATCCAAGTCACTTTCTACAGCCCGATGACTTCCTTCAGCCTGACTCTGGGAAAGATGTCTGCATTGAGCCGTTTTTACAAATTATGACCTACAGAAGTTACTTTGTTCTGTTCTGTGTGCTTATAAACCAACATTACAAAGGCAAGAATATGCAAGCCAGACTAGAAATAAACACAGCAAGGTCACTACCAGTCCCTGACACACCCAGTGTTCTGCAGCCCCTGCTCACGTCTCTGCTGCTGCCAGAGAACCTTTCCAGAAATCCCGAGAGAAGTGACCTCCGAGGGACCGCAGCCCATTTTCCCATCTTCCTTGCACCAGACTGAAATGCTTTGTGGTCTTCATTTCTAAAAATACTGCTGGTAGCTGTATAGTTTCCACTACTGACATTTAGTGCTACCTACGACAAACTCAGCTCCTATGCGTACATACTCATTTAATAAAAAACTTAAAAAACCACCTTGAGACATATTCCACCTTAAAGTTGGAAGAATTTGGTTCAAAAGTCTGCCAAGGCTTTGACTAACGATGTGTCAATGCAGGTTTGTAACAAATGTTGCCTGGGGAGGGAGGGTGTTGATATCCAGGGAGGCTGTGCCAGAGTTGGGGCAGGGGTCATATGGGAATTCTCTATAACTTCACTCAGTTTAGCTGTGAACTAAAAACTGCTCTAAAAAAAAAAAGAAAGAAAAAAAGAAAAAAGTCTAGTAAAAACAAAAGTCTGCCACAGAACACATAACTCAGAAGTGACAGAGTCAGGACTCAAGCCCAGCCTGGATTTGGCCACCATGTTCCTGGTCTCTGCTGGAAAACCAGCTCACAGCTCCCCAGACACAGCAGCCCGTAATCACACAAAGGGAGCTTGCTCAAATTTCTCTGTGCAAAAAAAATCTACCTTCCATGAAATATTTTTGGTTGTTTCTTTTTGGAGGACCAAAAAACACACAACAGGTTCTTGAATAATGTCATTCTGTTTAATGTCATTTCCTTACAACACCGATGAGGAAAAAAGTCCATTCCTGGTGGGACCACTGTCTGTGTGGAGTGTGCACAGTCTCCCATGTCCATATGGGTTTCCTCCAGGGACTCCGGGCTCCTCCCAAATCCCAAGGATGTCACGTGAGGGGAATGCCCTATGTACAGGTACAGTGTCCCTATCTTTGTGTGCATGGGTGGCCCTAAGATGGAAGGGCACCGGTGGGGGTGGGGCGCCCCCACCTTGCGCCCTGAGCTGCTGGAAGAGGCTCCAGCCATCCATGACCCTGAACTGAAACCAGCAGGTTAGAAAATTGTTACTTGTTTTTACTATTAATGTTTCTCAAATGTATGTGTAGCTGACGTTTATTTCAATGTTTAATATTAGAAGTGTTTGGGGTCTTTATTTAGAAGTTTGGTGATGTTTTTGTGACCAGAAATATGTGGTAGGAACTTAGCTCTGATTCACATCATTAGCTGCTGGTAAAACTGGCTTACTTTAGGTTGTTTCTCTTAATGTTACAGTTTCCAAGAACCTGTCGACGACTAAGTGAGGACTTGCTGTACTTCTACAGTGACCAACGAAGGACGCAGAAGATGGCACTCATTCCCCTGCACGTTCTAATATCCTAAACCCCACTGCAGTGTTGGGAATGAACTTTTGGTGCTGGTGGCATTTAAATGGAATTGTCACCTGGTTCTCAACCTTGGATTGCATTACCTCTTTAACACAATACAGCAAGAGATGGACCCTTTTTATTCCCTTTCTAGTAAGCATGGCTGATAGGTTTTAGAATAAACAACTGAGTAATTCAATCAATGTAAGGACCTGGAGGAAAACCGTCAGAACCTGCATTGCCAGGCAAGGCTTCATAGAGCTGACAAGGAATAAATGGCTGGCCAGTGGAGGGCGGGTGGGCATCCCACCCAGGGAACAGGGCCAGCTTCACAACACCCCCTCCCCAGGATACAGCCCATCTGTTGAAAGCCATAGAAAACACGTCTGGTGCTGAAAAGCTGGGGAGAAGGGCACTTCGGAACTCACCTGTACACTTGCTCCAATAGGTGCTTCAGGATTGATGTCACATATGTGAAGCCTAAGGACTGACAAGAACCTGCATCCTGGGCAATGCTGTCCCTCAAGTACCATGAAGGGCAGTCATAGTCGCCAACCTCAAAAACCTCTGGTGTTGAAGGGCAGCTCACGAAAACAGAAAGGTGTCCCCAGGCTGTGATAAAAGAGGCCAAATAATCATGTGGACACTCAGGCACTCATGGGAAATGAGGAAGGAAGGACACAGCAGTAGCCTGGGGGCAGGGGGTGGAAGTCTGGAGGCAGTGCACCTGGGATCTAAGTCTAACTCAGCCATGGATGAGTGGTTATTTCACCACACCCAGCCCCACTCTTATGACTTTAGATAACCAATATTTTCAAACCTTACAATTCTTTTACTCCCTAGGTTTTTAAAAGAACTGCCTGAGCACTAAATAGATGTCAGTAATTTTGACCTTCTACCATCAGGTATCCTGACTTTACATGAAACAAAATTCTATTAGCTGAAAAATAAAGTTTAAAAATTGTTTTTATTTATTGATTTTAGAGAGAGAGGAGGGGGGAGGACAGAGAATACATTGATTTGTTGTTCCACTTATTTATGCATTCATTGCTTGACCCTGGACCGTACTCGCAACCTTGGAGTATAGGTATGGCGCTCTAACCAACCAAGTACCTAGCCAGGGTGTGAACAATAAAGTTTTAAGAGCTGAAATGAATTTGGATAGCTGACTGATTTTCAACATTTTTTTTTTATATGAAGTTGCCCAATTCACCATCAAAATCTTCACAAAGTCAGAAAGAGGTCTATACCAGTACACTGCTTTGATGTGAAAGCAGGTGTTTGGCGCACTAACTTCTGTTAGAGGAGTAGGAATATAAACACAAGCATTTGCTTATATTAAAAAGACTGAAGGATAAAGCAGAAACTAATGAGACAGGTAGGCATCGGACTGGGGAGAGGGGAGCGTTGGGAAGACATCCTGGAAGCCACTTCTAATATACTATGTTTAGTCATGTTGACTTGGGAACCTTGTAAATGTTCTTATATGATTAGAAAGCAAAATTAAATCAGTTTTTTAGAAAAGCAAGCGCTAAAATTTCAAACAAAATGAGACAGATGATCCTCATTGTACACTAAAACAGTGACTAAACTACAAAGAGAATTAGTTCAAGTAACTTTAAAACTTAGTAACTTCGTTATATATCACTAATAAAATGTATCCTAATCATTAAAAGACTACAAGTGAAACCAGAATGTGGCATATTCCATAAAAAAGTGACCTCATTTCTTCAATAAATGGCAAAGAAAGTGGGGAGGGAGGAAAGAAACTATTAAAAGACTAGAGGCCCAGTGCATGAAATTTGTACACTGGTAGGGTCCCTAGCAGCTGCTGGCCAGGTACTCCCTTCCCTTCCCTCAGCCGCCTGCTGCTGTCTGCTGCTGCTGCTGCTGGCCAGGGCCTCCCTCCCTTCCCCAGGCCAGCCTGCCCCCTAGTCGAACTCCTGGAAGAACTCTGGTTGAGGGAACAATTTGCATACTACACTTTTATTATATAGGATGTTACCTGTCAGATGTGGACCTTATTTGAATCCTGAATCAAGTATTTATGGAACAATCAGGGAAATGTGAATAGTAACTAGATATTATATGTTATAAAGTACTGTTAATTTTCTTAATGGTATTGTGTATATGTAAAGGATAAAATGGAATAATGTCTAGGATTTACTTTAATATAGTAAGATGGAGGGGACTGTAGACGAAACAAACAAAAAACCCCCAATCTACTTGCCCATATGTTGACTATGGAAGCTGGGTTTGATATATTACCCCTACTTTTGTGAATGTTTGGAATCTTCCATAAGTTAAAAACAAACAGGTCTAGCAACAAGTTTCAATGTATATAAGGATCTAAGGATCCCCTGGAATAGTGCACAGCTGATAGGGAGTGTGTGAGGTTCCTACACAATGAAATGCTGGCTCAGGCCCTCCCAGGCCAAGGTAACATAAGGCAAATTCTTCAAGATTAAAAAAAAAAAATTGACTTAAAAAACTACACCATGCATTATAAATTCACTGTTTCCTTTGTCACCTCCATTTTATTTCAGTTATTGTATTTTTCAGTTCTAAAATTCCAACTTGTTTTTCTTTATATCTATATATATTTTTTTTTTTTGGCTAAAACTTTCTATCTTTCCACTTGTTTCAAAAGTACCCTTACTTCTTGGAACATTTCAATAATAGTTGCTTTAAAGTGTGTTTTAGTTTTTTTATTGAAACCATAACAGCTTACCACAAACTTAGCTTCTTAAAATAACAGCCTTTTATTATCTCAGTTTCTGTGGGTTGGCAGTCTGGATTGTATGGACCAGCAGAGTTCTCTGCCTAGGGTCCCGTAAGGTCTAAGTCAGGGTGTCAACTGGCTTAGGGTTTTATGTGGCTGCTCTGGGAAGAAGGTACTTCTGGGCTCGTTCAGTTCTGCTTGGATACAGGACTGAGGTCCCCAGCCCATGCTTCTGGAGCTGCCTCACCCCATGGCTCCCTCCATCTTCAGAGGCAGCATGCTGAATCCTTCTCAGGCTTCCACGTCCCTTCTGCTGCAGCTGGGGAATGAACTCTGGTTTTAAAGACTTATGGAAATAGATGAGGCCCTGCTGGATGATCCAGGACACCTCTCCTTTAAGATTAGCTGATTGGGACCCTAAATTACATCTGTAAAGAGCTTTTGCAGCATAACATAACATGTCCCCAGAAGTGATACTAGTGGATAAAGGTCATGAAGGCCCAATTTTTGCCTACTCCAAGTCTTCATCAGGTGATTCCAACACCTGCAGCATTTCAGCTTTTGTCTGACTTTTCTCTTGTGAGGTGGCATTTTCCTGGTTCTGCATATACTGGGTAATTTTGAATTGTATCCTGGACATTTAAAAAAATGTGTTATGAGACCTTGGGTTTTGTTTCAATCCCATGCAGAATGCTGGTACTTTTGCTTTGGCAGGCACTGGCCTGGCTGGGTGCAGGCTGCAAGTCCCGACCAGCCATCTCCAGGCTGTGGATGGCTTCAGCTCATCTGTAGAGGCTCTGTCCTCCCGTGTACCGCAACCCAATGGCCAGCATTGTTTCCATTATTTGAGTTGCCAAAGTCTCTGGCAAGTTGCTCAGGGTCAGAATCATGCCCGCACAGCTCAGTGTTGAGCCCCAAAGTTCATAAACCACTTGGGTCACTTTTCTGAGCTCCTCCCTCTTCACAATCTCCCTTGTGTACTTTCCAGTTGCCTGGGGCTCTCCTCAGTCCTCCAGCCAGAAACCTGGGGCTTTAGTCATTTCCTGTGACCAACCCATGTCTGGGACCAAGCTGCAGGAGGAGAGGGAGACAAAGCAACAGGGTTCCCCTACTCCCTTAGAGATTCAAGTGTCTGTAGGCTCCTGCTGCCACAGGTCTGAGTGGAAGACAAGGAAGGAGAGGACAAGTGTGGCTTTCCTCACCCTCTCTCTTCTCCTGCAGCTCTCCTTGCTCCCACCTGTGCCCATCTCTGGGTTTCAGATGTCTGAAGACCAGGCTGGGGATGCTGGGAGAAAAACAGGAGCCTCCCTGTTGGTGCAGTGTACTTTAAATTCTGTCCTTTGTACCCAATCCGCCTGTCACCATTTACTTGTCAGAGTTCCCAAATAGCTCCATGCAGCTGTCCAGGCTTATAGTCAGTGGGAGAGTCAGCGTGGAATGTACACATTTTGCCTTCTTGGAACCAGTCCTTGACATGCATACACACTAAACCAGGTCTACAGTGGTTATCTCTGGGCGAGGCAAGAGAGTTGATTTCTATTTCCTTTCTTCCAATAATCTGTACTTTTCAAATTGCCATTACTATTGAAATCAGATGGCTTTTCTGCAGACTACTGTTTAATTACAACCTGCTTTAGAAGTCTTCATTGACAGGGTTACTTATAGTATGTTCACCTGCCAAGAGAAAGCAGGAAGGACTATTCCATCTTTCCTCTAGTTGTGCTCACTCTTCTAAAATAGTTCATTTAACCCTGGTTGTTGTGGCTCGGTCTGAGCCTTGTCCCCTACACTGAAAGGGGCAGGTTCAATTCTCGGTTAGGACACATACCCAGGTTGTGGGTTTGACCCCAGTCGGGGTGCATATGGAAGGCAACCGGTCGATGTTCCTCTCTCACACTGATTCTTCTTATTCTTTCACTCCCCTCCTCTCTCTAAAATCCATTAATTTAAATAAATCAGTTCACTTAAATAAAAATTAATATTTTCAAACACCCGGAATAGCTATCTTGTTCAGATACAGTCATGGGCTGTTAATGACTGGGATACAGTCTAAGACATGCATCATTAGGTAATTTGGTTGTGCAAAAATCATAGAAGCACTTACACAAACCTATATGGGACCACCTATTGTTCCCAGTCTACTAGCCTGGACAGCACGTTACTGGGCAAAACACCATGGGATTAAATCAAGCACAAGAGAAAATGATGTTATCAAGAGACAGTAAACACAGATGTATGAGGCTGCGGCCGGTCTAACACAGCTGCTGTTTTATAGAAAACATTTTTTTATAAGTAGGAAGAGTACACTCTAAAACAGGGATGGGGAATGTCCAGCCCGTGAGCCATATAAAGTCGGCAAAATCATTTGGTCTGGCCCTGCCAAAGTATTAGGGGTGAGTTAATTATTTGTTTGACCAGATATAGTAGGCTAATTTATTTTTATTGATTTCAGAGAAGAAAGGAGAGGGAGGGAGAGACATCAATGATGACAGAGAATCATTGATCGGCTGCCTTCTTCATGCCCCCTACTGGGGATTGCGCCTGCAACAGGGATATGCGCCCTAACTGGGAATTGACCTCCTGGTTCACAGGTCAACACTCAACCACTGAGCCACTGGGCGGGGCAGCAGGCTAATTTTTAAGCTGATAATTTCGTATGGCCTGCGAGTGATGTTATAAATATACAAATGGCCTTTGAGAAAAACATTTCCCCACCCCTGCTCTAAAATAATGGTAAAAAGAATACAGTAAATACATAAACCTGTAACATGACCATTTATTACCATTTTCAAGTATTATGTACTGTACATAATTGCATGTGCTGTACTTTTATAAGTATCAGCAGGGTTTTTTACACTAGCATCACCACAAACACGTAATGTGTTGCTCTATGTTGTGATGGCTATGACATCACTGGGATTTTTGGGGAACTGTTGTATATGAAGTCCCTTATTGGACAAAAGGTTGTTATGTGGCCATGGCTGTAGAGACTTGTTCCCCCAACATTCACCTGGTTAAATACCACCAATACCACTGGGGTTTGCATCGTGAAGGAGACAAGCATTAATGAAGCCGAGCCATTTAAACAGTCTGTGAAATTGCCTCGTATGCTTCCTCCTTCCCAAACACATTCTCATTGGCGGCTGGAGGATGCTCAGAACTCCCTCGCCCCCAAGAGCTCTACTGTGTCATCATCTGGCATCAAGCAAAGGACCAGAAACTACCCCTGCAAAAGCAGCTATTCTGCCTCGGATTTTTGGCCCCTCACTTGCACTGGCCCCTCCCAAGGTCCTATGCAAACTGTGCCTATCATTAGAGCCTTTTGTAAAATTTGCAAAAAATATTCTAATTGCAATGGACTAAGACTGCTGCCTCTTTGCACTCTCTCCCTTTCCCTTTATATCAGGTTGCTTAGAAGGGGCATCTTAGATCCAGCTAAGGGCGCAATGAGTTGGAAACATTTATTTTAGGTTTAATAGGTTCATTTATATGTTGTTCGCTGTTACTTCTGTGTATACTTAAGTTATGACCAGCCATCTCAGTGCAGGTGTGGCTTCCAGGAATACTGTTATAGCATTGTGCCTGCTCACCAGGGGCTAAGACAAAGGGCCAGGTGGGGGCTGCAGCACGGGACTAGCACGGGAAGTGTGTGGGCAGAAACAAGGCTTGAAAACCTGTGGCGCTCCTGTCAGAAAAATTGATAATGTAGTAATATAATTATAAATGTACCATAGATTTTTCTACTTTTTTGAATGGAATTGTGCAAAACAGAATTTAAAAGAACTCATACTTTGCCGAAATCGGTTTGGCTCAGTGGATAGAGCGTCGGCCTGCGGACTGAAAGGTCCCAGGTTTGATTCCGGTCAAGGGCATGTACCAGGGTTGCGGGCACATCCCCAGTAGGAGATGTGCAGGAGGCAGCTGATCGATGTTTCTAACTCTCTATCTCTCTCCCTTCCTCTCTGTAAAAAATCAATATATATATATATATATATATATATATATATAAAAGAACTCATACTTTCCCAAGACACACAGCTGTAGCTGTACTAGAAACAGCAAATATGTCTATATGTGAAATCATGTTTTCTGTATCTATCAATAATAAAGTTTTTTTATCAACTATGCTAGAGGAATCACTAAATTCTTTCCATTCTCTGTCATATGAAGAGGCAATTAAAAGTACACAGTCAAAGAAAAAGTACTACAGCATGTATCAGGTAATTAACAAATGTGCTATTTTCTGGGATTTAGTGATTTGTGTTCCTGGTCAGATTCTTCAAATCTGTAACTTACTTGTTTTTTTAAAATTCTTAATAATTATTCACTTTCAAAATTAATTATTTGTAACATTGTATTCTTGTCTTAAAGAGGCCCTCCTTCGCCCAACTGTGTAAGTTTCAGGCCCCATAAAATTTGGCATCTGCCCTTGCCCCAAATGAAATCTAATTTTATTGAGCACCCAAGTAAGTACTTAAGGACACGGGACTTTACAAGAGAGAGAAAATCCCTTCCATTATAGTGGAAGACTATAAACAGGAGAGTGTGCTAAATGGTGGTAAGTCCATGGAGAATGTCAAGTAAGGACAGCAGATGGGATGTGACAGGTGGAGAGGAAGGGGGAAGGCCTCAATAAGAAGACAGCACCTGCATCAGGCTTAAAGAAGATCCTGGTGCATATTCCAAGAGCCACCGCATCCCGAGTGACCGCCATTGCTAGGAGCCCATGCCACACCCTCCTCCATGTCATTGCATTTGATACTCAGGATCCCATTTACAGACCAAGGTGCAGAAGGGTTAGTGACTTGCTTGTGGTCACTCAGCTCTGCAAGTGACCCAACCCCAATTCCATGGTGTATTGTCTCCTCTCTGCTTTGAAGGACCCAGGTGACTAGCACAGGGACACAAAGATCTAGAAGGGGAGACAACCATGTAAGTGGCCAAGAGCACCTCCCCACTGTAGTACCAGAGAGCAGAAAGTACGAGGTAACATCAAGGAAGAGAGTGCTGCTAGCCTGACCCAGAGAGGCTTCCCACGCCTGAAGTTGGAGTTGGGTCTTGCAGGTGACAGGAGACCAGCTGGACAAAGAGCAGTGTGCACAGGCATGGGACTGCTGGGTAAGAATGGAAGGCTGTGTGTGGCTGGGGCCCCAAGGATGCCCATGGCCGGCTGGGCAGTGAGGGTGTCATGGCCCAACCTAAGAGGTCTGGATGCAATTTCACACCTATTTGAGGTCTATAGCTGGGAAACAATGAGGAGAATAAGCTGGGAGAGATGGGCTGAAGAGTCATCACTGCATCCTACAACATTATAGTAACATTTTGCATTTGAATTTTAAAATGGCTATAAACCAAATACCAGTTTAGGGGTAAAACAATCCTATGACTCTAAATAAAACTACTTATATCATTCTAATTTCACTTCTGATCCTTGTCCACGTCCTCACATACTTTTACAACATATAATTGCTGTGTACACAGTTTTGCCTTTTGGGTTAAGCCATGTTTTTGAACACATTTCAATTTTTTTGTGAGGGAAGGACAAGAATGGGGTTGCCAGAACATGCTTATTGGCTGTGGAGTGCTATTGCATGCATATTGGAATTTGTTTTAAAAACTGGAATTCCAAAATCACAGTCTTTATCACATACTGCCAGTTGCTCTCCAAAAAGATTAGATTTACAGAATCACCACCAATGTAACTGCTCCCCAGAAACTCACCAAACACTGGGATTTTTTCATATTAAGTTTTATGGAACCCTCACCTTTTTTAGTCTGCTGCCACGGTAAAACCTGGAGTGACTGCGGTTTTCCTGCATACCTAACACTATGGTGTGTGCAGGAAGCTCGTGACCCATTGGTAAGCTGATAAGAAAGCGGGTGAAGGAAAAATGCAAACAAACCTGAAAGGGGAAGCAGCATGTGCTGTACTTTTATACATATCAGCAGGGTTTTTTACACTAGCATCACCACAAACACGTAATGTGTTGCACTATGATGTTGTGACGGCTACGACATCACTAGGATTTTTGAGGAACTGTTGTATATGAAGTATAGAGGTGTTGAGTATAGAGGTGTTGATGTGACTATGGTAGGAGTGTTTAAGAAGAAGGACAGAATTCCTTGTGGCTATATGGGTTTAAAGAACTTGCATAGAATTATTCCTGCATCAGTCTTTGCTTTGTCAATCCAGTGTATATCCTTCCCTCCATGCAGAATAACTGCTTAAATCCTGTCCACTTCTCACTGTCTACTCAGACTAATCTTTCACCTGAGAGCAGAATGGCTAGCATTTATTAAGCACTGACTGCGTACCAGGCATCTTGCTAGCAGCTATCCTATTAGTCCTCACAACAACCATCTGAGGTAAATTTTAACCCCATTTTATCAACAAGGAACCTTGTTGAGGCAGCAATGAATTAATACCATATAAACTTCTTTGGGAAAGGAATTAGTAAAGAAAGAACTTGGAAGTCCATGATGAAAAGATGTTCATGTGTGTAAATGAGCCCAAACTGGTGCAGTTCAGCAACCTGGGCCATGAATGTGCAGTAAATGGGGCGGGGCCCATACCAATTACTCCAGTGCCTCTCCTTTAAAACGGTGCCATGCAAACTGGCCACATCTCTGCAGATTTGAAAGAACCAAACAGAACCACCAGCATGACACAATTCACAACTCAACACAGAATTATGTCTTCCGGTGTTCAGGAACTCAGAAAAACTTTTCAAAAAATACCAGATACAGGAAATTAAAATTATATTTGGTCTACAGGTAAAGGTCACTCCATGGTGCTACCTCAAATGTCTTCTCCCATCTCGCTGGCATCGAGAAAATCTGTGTCCTCTGTTGCAACGCAGTCTACACTCTAACCTGGGGCCACCTGATGGTTATCAAACATTTCCATAGTGGTCCAGCCAAAGCTACCTCATGGAAACAAACAAAATGAAGGTAGAAAGAAAAACCACCCTCTAAAGATTTAGCCCTGGGTCTTAAGTCTTCCCATTTTTTCTTTACATTACGTAATGACGTTATTCCTATCAACATGCCTGTTTTGTTTTTTCACAGCCATTTCTGACTAGGACCAGGGTCAGTGAAAAAGATGCTTGTGTGATGGACTGGACCATATCCTGGTCCTACCCTTCATGATTTTCCTTTAGAAAGCGCCCCACTGCCTTAGGAAGACAGTATTTCCAGACCTTAGTGGAGTAAAAACTTTAATACCTAACGCCGAATTCCTACCTTTAGGATACAATAAGAGGAAAGGCCAAGAAGGGCCTGGTCCACGCCAACCAGGGGGAGCTGCCACCTGTGGCTCTGCGCAGGCCTCCACCGTGCACATCTGGGCCTCCGCGCGGGGCACTCTCCGTCCCACCCGCTCCCGGGGCCTCCACGCGGGGCACTACCGTCACACCACGGGGCACTCTCCGCCCCGCCCACCCACGGGCTCCACGCGGGGCCCTTCCGGGGCACCACAGGCCTCAGGCGGTGGGCTCCCCACACATGGCCCTCTTCTCACGGGGCCCGCCATCCTAGAAGGCCTCGCGAGCGCGGGAGTGGACTCCTCCGGTGGACCGCTGTCTGAGGCGCCCGAAACGCCGCGGTACATACGCACGCCCTGCCCAGACACTCGGCCTTCGGCTTCCGCCGCCCGCCCCCGCGTCCTTGCGGCCCCGAGTCCTCACCCGCCAGAGAGCCCGTGCAGTCTCCAGCAGCGGCCTCCGGTCCTCCGCCAGCTCCGCCCGCTCCCGACTGCCCGCGGGCCGCGCCGCGCCCCCGCCCCAGCCCGGAGCCCCACCCCCTCCCCCGCGGACACGCCTCCGATTGGCTTGTCTAGGCGCGGCATTGAATTCTGATTGGTGAACGGACCTGGAGTGGGCGGGGAGGCGGAGGGGCTCTTGTGGATTCTAATGCAAATCATCAGAAACTCGGCTCTCTAAGCTGGACTCTGTCCTGGGCGTGGCTTCGACTAGGGAGCGGGGCCTCGGGCTCGCTGGGCAGGTCCCGTACTCTGTCCTGGGCGGGGCCTGGACTTGGGCCTGGGCGGGGCTTCACCTCTGAGGGACCGGCGCGGTTAGCCCCTCCCTGAGGCTCCCTCCGCTACCGGCGGAGCCGTCCTTCTTAAATTCCACCCATTGCTCTCCTGGGGCTACCGAGACCATATAGACTAAGGGAACCGAGTGCAACAGGAGGATGTGATGCGGCGAAGATGCATTCCTCTTGGAGGAGAACCGCGGCCTTTCAGCCTTTGAGGACCACTCCTGCTTCCCGACCCCGACCCAAGCATGGAAATGTGACATCACCGCCCCCTCCCGGCTCGCAGGAGCACAAACTCCTTCTCCTCCAGAGGCTCGGTGAATGAACTTCAGGGCCACGCCCAAAGTGCCCTCCGAGATGGGTGTGGTGCTGGCACCGCGGCTTTATCCGCTAAGGCTGTAGAGGGGATTACTCCAAAACCGACTGGGGTCATCCTCCAGGCGACTTCTACAGTGCTCCCGACTCCTGAGCCATGCCCGATACCTCGTTTCCGAAAGCCGAGATGGGAGTAAGTGTCGCTCCCGGTAGGGGAGGCTCAGGTTCCAGGCACGGCAGAGACCCTCCCTCCTCCTGACCCCGCAAGCCCTCCACCGCTCCCTCTGGGACTTCCCTCCTAATGGCCCCCAGTGACACCACCGCCAGCCCCCACGTCAGTACCCCCAGCGGCTGCACTCACTGCCCCTAGGGTGACGCAAAGCCCCCACTAACCCCACCCGCACAACAGGTGCATAGCGCCATGGGGGACTGCAAACTGGAGAGTCTGGTTAGAGGGCGGGTGACCCTGTGGAGGCTGCAGCTTGCATGCTGGCTACCATAGGGGACAGAGAAGGAACTAGAGACAGCGGGAGCCTCACTACCCAGTGGGATAGCGAGTGCTGTCCAGACCTCCAGATCAGCCTTACAGTCCAGGTAAAGTGTAAAGGAACTTTCCTACTGATCTTAGTAATATTCAGAATAGATATGGTTTCTATTTGTCATTCATTGTACTTCCAGGTATTTAGTAGCTGCTGCCACAGTGAATGAGATTTTTATCACTAAAAATTTTTGTAAAATACTGACTTTAGAGAAACATCGATTTGCTTGCCTACTATTGATACATTGATTGGTTGATTTTTGTATGTACCCTGACCGAGGATTGAGCCTGCAACCTTGGTGCATCAGGAGGATGCTCTAACAAACTGAAATAGCTACCTGGCCAGAGTCCTAAGTAAAATTTATTAGTGAGTAGACATCATTGAACTCTTACTAGTGCTGTTTTATCAGACATTCTTTCACTTTATGTAGGAGATCAGATCATCTGTAAATAATTCCTTTTCCAGCCAAAACTGGTTTGGCTCAGTGGATAGAGCGTCGGCCTGGGGACTGGAAGGTCCCAGGTTCGATTCCGGTCAAGGGCATGTACCTGGGTTGCGGACACATCCCCAAGAGATGTGCAGGAGGTAGCTGATCGATGTTTCTCTCTCGATGTTTCTCTCTATCTCTCTCCCTTCCTCTCTGTAAAAAATCAATAAAATATGTTTTTAAAAAAATAATTCCTTTTCCAGTCTTTATGGCTTTTCTTTGGGATTGGATTGCCAATACAAAATTGCTGACTGCTTATGCTATCAATGCAAGTAATTTACCTGACTTTACCAGCCGTGGGCAAACTACGGCCCGCGGGCTGGATCTGGTCCGTTTGAAATGAATAAAACTGAAAAAGAAAAAAAAAAAAAAAAAAAAGACTGTACCCTTTTATGTAATGACTAGAGGCCCGGTGCACAAAAATTTGTGCACTCGGGGCGGGGGGGGGGGGTCCCTCAGCCCGGCCTGTGCCCTCTCACAGTCTGGGACCCCTCGGGAGATAATGACCTGCTGGCTTAGGTCTGCTCCCAGGTGGCAGAGGGCAGGCCCAATCCCTAGGTGCAGCCCCTGGTTGGGCTCAGAGCAGGGCCAATTGGGGAGTTGGGGCACCTTCCCCTGTCATGCACAGAGCAGGGCGGATTGGGAGGTTGCGATGCCACCCTCAGTCACGCTCAGGGTAGAGCTGATTGGGGGGTTGGGGCACCTCCCCCTGTCACACTCAAGGCAGAGTCGATGGGGAGGTTGTGGCACCCGCTGTCACACAGAGCAGGGTCCATGGGGTGAGGGGGTTGGGGCGCCACACCCTGTCACACACAGAGCTGCAGGGTGATCAGGGGGTTGGGGTGCCTCCACCTGTCACGAACAGAGCAGGGCCGATAGGGAGGTTGTGGCCCCACCCCGTCACACACAGAGCTGCAGGGCGATCAGGGGGTTTGGGCGCTGCCCCCTGTCACACTGATCCTGGTGCCAGGAGGCCTCTCAGCTCCGCTGATCCCAGTGCTGGGAGGCATATTACCCTTTTACTATATAGAATAGAGGCCTCGTGCGTGGGTGGGGGCTGGCTGGTTTGCCCTGAAGGGTGTCCTGGATCAGGGTGGGGGTCCCCACTGGGGTGCCTGGCCAGCCTGGGTGAGGGGCTGAGGGCTGTTTTCAGGCTGGCGGGTGACTGAAGCTCCCAACTGCTTCTTTTTTTCTTTTTTTATGCTGGGCCAGCTTTAGCTCTGAGGCTTCAGCTCTTACGCCTCTGCTCCTGAAAGCAGGTATCTGGTTTGTTTCGGTTCTATAATCGAAACTCTGTATCAACTCCAGCTCTGAGATCCCAGCCGGCTGAAAGCTGGTTTCTGGGGTTTTGTTTAGCGTCTATATTTGTTACAATGTTTGAAACTGCAGGCTCAGAGGCCGGCAAGGCAGGCCAGGAAAGTTGCAGTCCTCCATCACTGAAGCAAGCAAGCCTCATGTTCGCTTTCAGCTGCCTGGCTGCTGGCCACCATCTTGGCTGGCAGTTAATTTGCATATCTCGCTCATTAGCCAATGGGAAGGGTAGCGGTTGTACGCCAATTACCATGTTTCTCTTTTATTAGATAGGAAGGATGTTTACTTTGAATTTATATTAGTTCACACAAACACTCCATCCATGCTTTTGTTCCGGCCCTCCGGTCCAGTTTAAGAACCCATTGTGGCCCTCGAGTCAAAAAGTTTGCCCACCCCTGCTTTAGACACACATTTTAAGGGCTTTGAACCTTTCCCAGAAGACCTTACACCTTTCCGTGGGAAAGAAACAATAATGAGGAGTACTACTTTGACCTCTAAACAATAGTGCTTTATTGATGAAAGGTTACTTTCAATGGATACAAAATGGCTGTGTAAAATTTTTTCAAAATAATTCTATAGGTAAAGAGTATGGCTTAGTAAAAGAACAGTTATCTAGTAGCAAAACTATTTCAGTTTGAGCAACAGGAAAAAAAAGATTTAGAAGTATAAAGGTGTAGGTCCACCCATCTCGCATAACCATTACTAGGTGCAGTCAGCCCCAAATAGTTTTACTCAAAAACACACAAGCTTACACAGATCACTTGCAAATGTCCCCCTGCCTCCCTTTAAACAGCTTTTATTAGCAGTTAATAAGTACCAAAATAACCCAAGTAATTGGCCTTGATGGTACTCTTAAGTTATGGAACACCTCTTCTTGTTGAAAACTTCGCAAAATATGCCAAAACCTAAAGGTTTTGACCATTCACAATAGTTAACAGTGAGGGGCCAAGTTAGCAAAAATACCGTATTATTTTCTGTAGTACACTTTTGTAACTAACATATTTTGACCTGTTATTTTTTGACCAAAACCAAAAAACCCTCCTCATTCTCAGATTAAGCATTTTCTCTTATTTTAACCCCTCCTGTTATAGCAAAATGAAAATAGTGAACCAGCACCTGCTCCCTCCAGATCTCCTTTAATCTGTCACTTTCTTTTTCAACTTCAGTAGAAATGTTGAATAAAAGCAGGCCTTGGAGCATCAGCACCCTGGGAATGCAGAGTGTGAGTGCCACAGTGGAGGATGAAGACATTCCAGGAGGGAACGGAAGGGCCAAGGCCACAGAGCACAGAGAACCCACCAGGAGTCGCTTTGACTGGCAGTACCTGCAAATGGCCCATGGTGTAGTTTTGAAGTGTTTTTCATTCTTACATGATACATGGAGCAATTTGTATTACAAGTAATGAAGGAAATGACAATGGCTAAAAATAGGCAACACAGACACACACACACACACACAATGGCTAAAAATAGTCCACACACACACACACACACACACACACACACACAAATAACTACGCGATTTGCCTCTCTTCAGAAAACCATTCAAAAAAGAATTAAAGGAAAGCCAAATCTGGGTTTGGCACCCACCAAAGGACCCCATTTCCACTCCTGAGGCAGATCTTCTACACCTTTAGTTACAGAAATATATTAAAGTGCAGTATAAAAATACAAAAGGTCAGTTTCTGAACAGATCAACTGCTAATTTTCTTTAAAAAGTTGACTTAGTGGAGTAAAAATAGTTTATTGACTTTCACTGTGTTGATAAGAATCTTAGTTGCAATATGAAAACTGGAGCTCATGGATACTCTGACTTTTTCCATAGCAGAGTATAACGAGTATTAGTGGAAAACACTATAAAAAGTGGCCGTAACAAGTTCTCCCTGCCCAGTGGTTTAAAAAATGATCTAGTATAAGAATGTAGAAATTTCTAAAATTTACCCCTAAAAGCCTGTTTTTAAAAGAAAGCTACTTAAGTATAAGCATATATCTCATTACATAATTATTTTTCATTTGGTAAACAGATGAATGTGCAGGTGAATTAACGGTATTGTATTGTAGCAGCAAAACTGGTCTTGGGTGTTGTGATCAAACAGAAAGGAAGGCAGGGAAGAATCTCCACATGGTGCTACGGTTAAGTAAATGGCCGGGTACCTTCTATATCATTAGATGCATCTCTTTATCACTCAGAATATTTGGGGTAAATAACAAATCAAGAGTGCTCCTCCATGACTAGTTGGTTAGGCCAGTCAAATGATTTTAACATACATGCCGACTGGTCCCTGGAAATGAAATCTAACATTAGTGGTTAGTTAAGGTGGAAGAAAATGAAAATGCAAAGTTCACTCACAAAATATAAAGTCTACCCTCTAGTAATGAATATAAATGTTAAAAGTACTTCATACAAAAGAACACATCAACAGTTTTTTAAAAAATTAAATTCTCGGGCCACAGGCACTGTAAAGTGTGAATGCTCACTTCTCCAACAATTTCTTGAAAACACAGAGCTGTATTTCTCATTTGGAATACTTTCTTTATCTTGCAAAACGTTTTCTGAAAAAAAGAAAACAACATGTTTAAATGGGAGGGATGCAATGCCTGCTGCTTTGACCATTAATAGCATGCTTTTTCTGTTAACAACAGAGTTAGCAAAATCAAAATATAACTTAGGAGGCTCCAGGAAATTAGGACTGCAAAACTGAAAAGTATACAAAAATATAAATCCATTTTATGTACCTAAAGTTGAATTTCCCTAATTCCATAATTAAAGTTTTAAAAAGAGCAGCAGTAAGGTCAGAGGAATCCAGCAAACATCTATTGCCCCCTCCCACCTCAATAGAGCCTCCAGAGTCCTTGCTTCTTTCCACTTTACCCTCACGTAGCCAGTGGGTGCCAACTTGCACATGCAGAATCAGCCTCTGATGTCACTAGTTATATGACTGCAGGCAAATAATCTTAAATGCTTGCATAGCAGCAATGTCTTTATTGGCAAAGTGTGAACTCAGCATATACCCTGGGACTGTGCTAAGGTTTCAACCAACTCTGACCCAGGTAGAGTTACATGGTTGGTCTCAGGACAGTAACTACTTATATTGGACAACTGTACTTGTGTTTTTTGGTGAATCTATTTCATAACTAAAACCTTTCCCAATAAAACACACGAGGGCAGGAGCTTTGTTTGGTGACCAATGCCTCTGGTTATGCTCTAGGTTCTTCCTTTATCACCAGTCTGTCTGTCATGGAGGACTCCTTGCCTTTTATCTCATCCATTATGCCAGGTGTCAGCTAAGCTCAAGACATTCCTGTCATTACACCCTGAGGGGGTTTTCATCAACACCCTCATGCTTCTACAGTGAGGTCCCTAATGTGCAGTGCAGATGATGTCCTTGCCGTCCAGCTTCTCCTCAGACCTGAGCCAGCTCACACTCTTATCCAGTGCCGGTCATCTTTCTTCTGAGGACAGGAATTGCCTTTACCTAACTCCATGTGACTGCTTCCTTCTTTCTGTTGAGGTGATGCAACAGCCACTAAACAGCTCTGAATGCCCACATATCCAGAGCACACAAGTCTGGGTCCCCAGACTGTGGAGTTCCTTCAAGCAGGGAGGCCAGACACCTACTGAATCACTATTACCATGGGTTGGAGCAGAGCTGTGGTGAGGAAGAAGGAGGTCAGCAATCTCTATCAGGGTAACCCTGCCCACCAGGAATAATTCACCTGTTTTACCAGCTTTGTTTTTGGTCTACATAAGCTATTTAACACTTAAAATTCTCTTTGAAGAGATATTTCCAGCTTTAATTAACTACTAACCCTAACTAATAAAAGTTACTTTAATATAATTTTTCTTGTATTGTTAATCATATTTATAAGCTTGGAAAATATGAAAAATCTGTCCTAGACATGAGTGGAAGAGAAGCTTCCTTTTTTAGGAGCAACCTTCTCCCTTTATTTATTTATTTATTTTTTGATTTTTTTTTTTTTAAATATATTTTATTGAGTTTTTACAGAGAGGAAAGGAGAGAGATAGAGAGTCAGAAACATCGATGAGAAACATCGATCAGCTGCCTCCTGCACACTCCCCACTGGGGATGTGCCCGCAACTAAGGCACATGCCCCTGACCGGAATCGAACCCGGGACCCCTCAGTCCGCAGGCCAACACTCCATCCACTGAGCCAAACCGGCCTTGGCCTTCTCCCTTTAAATACAGAGCTTCCGAAGGTCAACTGTTAGTAAAACCTGAGGAGGCAGCGGCACCTGCCCTTATGTTCGGGCTGAGTCAGTAACAAAGCTGCTCCTGGGCTCACTACCTCACACGTGGTGCCCGTGAACTGCGCCGTCACCGTCTCCGCCCTGCATCTGCAGCTGCATCTGTGCCTGCATCCTGGCGATCATCTCCTGCATGCGGCGGAGCTGTGGGCACAAGACAGGGACACATCACTGTGTGCAGGGTCTGCTAGCCCTTATTCTTTATGGGTGTCCTGGGAGGCCTAATATTAACTTCTACGCTTACCCAAAACAAGACAAAGAATTAACAAAGAACTTTTACAAACCAGTAGAATGAGCAACAACTCAATAGAGAACTGAGCAAATGCTAAGAACATGCAATTCAAGTATAAAAAAGAAATGAGTAAACAAAATAAAGACAATGAGAGATTTTTTAAACCTAAAAGGTAGGAAAGAGACTGGGGCTACCCAGTGGAGAATGTGAGCCCAGGCCACAGGACAGCCCTGTCACTCCCCTGGAGAATGTGCATCCTCCGCTATCCCTATCCATTCTACCAGTGTGGTTTCTACATGTTTAAAGGACCTCAAGGTTTGCAAGGATTATAAATTATTTACCTAAGTTTTCTTCAGGTAACTTTTTAGTTATGTTATTTAAAAAATATTTTAATTGATTTTTAGAGAGGAAGGAAGAGGGAGAGAAAGAAACATTAATGTGAGTGAAACATCGATTGGCTGCCTCATGCACACCTTATGCTCACTGGGGAATGGAGCCACAACCTGGGCATGTGCCCTGAACAGGCAACCTTCCCATGAGCAGGATGCCACCCAACCAATTGAGCCACACCGGCCAGGGCTTGGTTATGTTTTTAACATTTAAATATTTGCTCTATATTGAATTTATTTGGCCAAAGAATTGAGTCTTATTTTTGTTTCCAAAAGGCTGCCCTGTTCTGGGATTACTTACTGAGTATGTCTAGATCCCACAATTCAACAAACCTCAAAGCCAACTTTGTCAGAGCACATTTCCATCCTTCTGACCTAGTTCCTGACATGTACTGAATCAACCTCCCACACCTGGACCAACTTCTCAGGGTGACCACTTGTTCTCTGACTTCTCTGTAACCACCAAAGCCAACCTCTTCTCATTAGTCTATTTCCTACAGCGTCCTGTGTTTCCCCTGCTTAGTCTTCAAAAGAAATACAATTATGTTATCAACCTCTTTCCTCAAAGTAAAAACTTGATAAGCACACACAAGTCTGCTGGGATTGCATTAAATTTAGAGAAAACTGTGATCTTTGTATTAAGCATCCTAAAAAGTTGTGTCTCTATTAAAATTTTGAAAATTGTCAGTAGTTTTCTAGTTTCTTTCCCCACATAAGTCCTATATATTTCTCCGTAAATTTGTTAATGATTATGAATAGCAGTTTCTCATTATATCTTCTAATCGGTTATTACCTATGTATAGGAAAGCTGATTTATGAACATATTACAAAATCAGTCATGTTACTAAATTCTCATTGGTTCCAAGTTTTTTCACTAAAGTGTGATTGGAAATTAAATGAGAGAATACATGTAAAACAATAGGCATATTATTATATACTAGAGGCCTGGTGCACAAAATTTTGTGCACTTGGGGGGGGGGGAGGGGGCCCCTCAGCCCCCTCTCGCAGTCTGGGACCCCACAGGGGATGACCACCTGCTGGCTTAGGCCCGCTCCCCGGGGGGGATTGGGCCTAAGATGGCAATCAGACATCCATCTGGCGGCCCAGCAGCTCTTGGGGGATGTCCACTTGCCAGCGGGGGGCAGGCCTAAACTGCAGTCGGACATCCTTAGTGCTGCTGAGGAGGCAGGAGAGGCTCCCACCACCCTGCTGTACTGGCAGCCATCAGCCTGGCTTGTGGCTGAGCAGAGCTCCTCCCATGTGAGAGCACCCTGACCACCAGAGGGCAGCTCCTGCATTGAGCGTCTGCCCCCTGGTGGTCAGTGTGTGTCATAGTAACCAGTCATTCCCAGTCCTTCTGCTGTTAGGGTCAGTTTGCATATTACCCTTTTACTATATAGGATAGAGGCCTGGTGCACGAATGGGGGCCAGCTGGTTTGCCCTGAAGGGTGTTCCGGATCAGGGTGGGGATCCCGCTTGGGTGCCTGGACAGCCTGGGTGACAGGCTGATGGCTGTTTGCAGCTGGTCACACCCCCTTCAGGGTGGGGGTCCCCACTGGGGTGCCTGGCCAGTCTGGGTGAGGGGCTGAGGGCCGCTTTCAGGCTGGCAGGTGACTGAAGCTCCCAACCTCTCCTTTTTTTTTTTATTCTGGGATTTATTTACCTTCTATGGCTGTCACTGGAACTGAGAGCCGGCTTTAGCTCTGAGGCCCGGCTTCAGCTCTGAGACTTCAGCTGCTGAAAGCAGGTATCTGGGTTTGTTTGGCTTCTATAATTGAGACACTCTTGCAGCTCCAGCTCTGAGGCCTGGCTGGCTGAAAGCAGGTTTCTGGGGTTTGTTTAGCTTCTATAATTGCAACGTTGTTTCTTAAAGTGCAGCTCAGAGCCCAGCAGCGGCAGGCGGGGAACCTTGGCTTCCTCCATCACTGGAGCACCCAAGCCTCCCATTCGCTTCAGCTGCCTGGCTGCCAGCTGCCATCTTGGTTGGCAGTTAATTTGCATATCACCTTGATTAGCCAATGGGAAGCATGTCGGAGGTATGGTTAATTACCATGTTTGTCTATTATTAGATAGGATAGATGGGTATATGAAGTACATTAGCTACATGAAATATATTCCTTCTTAAAAATAAGGGAAGCTATAATAAGCTAATTATAAATAGTATTCTTGATATAAACTAAACAGCTTCAGATTTAAAAGTAATACTTTTCTACTTACCTCAGCTTCCTTTTCCAGCAAGATCTGATCTTTATTCATGTCCTCATTTTCCACCTTTCTAAGAGTTGAAAAAAATTACAATTATAATACGGCAACAAATATAAGTTGGTTATTTCTGATGACAGATAACCAAAGTAACATTTCACTTTACATTCCTCAGACATGTATCTACTTAAAATTACATATATTTATCATTTGTCTAATTAATGGCATGAATAAATGAGGATGAAAAAAGAACAACATGAAATGGAAAATACAAGAGATACTCTAAGCTGGGATGATGACACTTCCATCGTTATCTACTAAAAATACAGCAGCTACTTTCTGAAGAATACTTTTTTGAGTTATTCTTTATAAACACAGACTATGTCCATCACACTGAAAATAAGGAACAGGCTCTGAGGTCTAAGCAGAGGGGGCCAGTACAGAGACCCCAGCTCATGAAGACACAGCTTCTAATATGCTGAGGCTGGCCTACCCCTGGTCGGCAAACTGAGGCTCGCGAGCCACATGCGGCTCTTTGGCCCCTTGAGTGTGGCTCTTTCTAAGCCTTAGGAGTACCCTAATTAAGTTAATAACAATGTACCTACCTATATAGTTTAAGTTTAAAAAATTTGGCTCTCAAAAAAAATTTCAATCGTTGTACTGTTGATATTTGGCTCTGTTGACTAATGAGTTTGCCGACCACTGGCCTAGTCCATTGCCTGGTTGTCTGCTCCTCAATGGGACCACCTTGTTGCTTCTACCTTTCTTAATGTCTAGTCCCCACATTAATAAAACAATAAAGTAGACTTTAATGTACACTTTGTATATATGCATATATCTATCAAATTTTAAAAATGTGAATATTTTAGTGAACTACAATACAGAAAATTATTTTACTGAATGCTGTACATTACTTATTTATTAAGCTCTATGCACAGATGTGATTTTATCAGACATGAATCAGGTCTCAATTAAAAACCATTGAGGATAGTAAACAGCTGAGTGAGGGTGGCCATGTGCACTGAGGAGTAGACCTGCTGCTCCCACCTTAACCCTTGGGGTGCTGTACTTTCTTAATGTGAGTCTGTCCTCATTTATAGACAGACTGACACTTTTGAGAAAGTACCCCATCACATGTATATGGCCTTTCCATTTAAAGCTGTTCTGTCCGTGCAGATGATTAAAGCTGCCTTTAACAGGCAAAAAAGGGCACAATTTGATTAAATTAGCAACAAGTAGCTTATAATAGCTCGAGTAGAAAATCAAATCATATTGCTCTTAGGTCAAGGAAGAAGAGCTGGACACATATAGGACAGTGTGACTTGGGGTGACAAATATGGACAGAGAGGGATAGTCTCACCTGCCGCCCCTTTTGAGCCTTTCAGAACGGAAGTTCTCATAGTGAAGGTCCTGGGTCACCTCCTGGAGGTCCTGCATGTGAGTGCTGAAAGAGGTAAGAATGCACCAAGCTGGGCTCCATGCATGTGCCATTTGCATGAAGAAAACAACCAATCACGGACACAAAAGAACCCCTGGAACTAAAACTCCACTTATTGCCTGGCAAATTGTACACAAAGTTGATGGAATTTGGGGATAAGGCTGTGGAAACATCTACAGAGGTGTATCCTTCCTTGCTACCACAGTAAATGAACAACACACCCACCCCACAGGGCCAGGTTAAGAGCCCCTCCATGGGGCCTCTACCACAGGTACGGCCAAATTCTGCACGAGACTATCATCCCTGGACAGGGCCAGATGCATAGACATTAGGAGATTTTTTTAGGTAAACAGTGTCTGAAACAGAACACACTTTCTGAATGTACTTATAGAAAACATGCAATTCAAATATTCATGACTTTGTATGCTTACAATGTATGTCAGAGAGAGTTAACTAGCTTAAGCTATGGGGAAGAACACAAAATGAAGTATTAACACAAATGTATGTCAGAGAGAGTTAACTAGCTTAAGCTATGGGGAAGAACACAAAATGAAGTATTAACATTCTGGATAAAATAGAAACAGCACTTCAAATCTTCTAATCACTGTATAGAACATTCCTGGGTTTCTGGCTGAGTTTTTTCCAATATGTAAGAACTCAAAGAGTAGAGAGATTATATTCCTGTTACTCCGGATCCAGGGAATAGACTGAGTAATGGCAAAGGGGTGGCCCATTTTCCCTCTTTCTGAGAAACATAACTGACACCAAAGTTCCCTCTTCAGCCCTCCACACCTTCCACCTCTGACAGGATCATGACAGCTGAAGGGGCCAGGTGCACTTTAAATGACTGAAGGGGCCAGGTGCACTTTAAATGACTGAAGTACGTTTAATAGAGCTTGAATAGTAAATTTAATGGTATATTTTTTAGTGATTTTAATTCACTAAAACTGCTAACCCAAGTGAGACATATGTGGCATATAGAGCAGTTTTCAGTTATTTAAAGTTTATCTAGATTAGCCATTGTTTGAACTCTTTTGATTAAAGAGGTTTGGCAATACTCTTTCTTTCAACCTCTTCATTCCAGAGCAACAGCATTACATGTATGTTGCTAAATGTGGAATCTATTTTTAGAGGAAACAGTCTGTTTTTGTAGTCAGGGCTGTCCTAGTTGCTAGGACTCAATAGAGCAGTGGTTCTCAACCTTGGCTGCACATTAGAATCACCTGGGAATCTTTTTAAAATCCTGATTTCTGGGCCTCATCCTCCAGAAATTCTGTTTCATTGTTGCTAATGTTGTGGCCTCACCCCATAACAAAATTTCTGGAGGATGAGGCCCAGAAATCAGGATTTTAAAAAGATTCCCAGGTGATTCTAATGTGCAGCCAAGGTTGAGAACCACTGCAATAAGAGGAATAGAATGGGGGCGACCCTGAGAGAGCCTGAGGCTGACCAGCAGTGGCAGCATACCCCAGCTGGCCCCTAAGGCAGATCCAAACACATCCTCCCTGGAGCAGAAGGTGACTCTTGCTGGGAATGGCCACCGCAACATTAAGTCTAGTCTACTTTTTGCCTCAAAAGAGACCCTGGCATTCAATGAGAAAGGAGTACTGAGCTAAAGGTCACAGGTGGAAGGGCTAGTTCAGATCATTCCAGAGAGCCTACAGGTGCGGGCCTTCTGTACTATGCTGCGGCAGGCCCACTGCAGGCACAATGGAAGTCCCATGCACATCCCACACTCTCTGTGCTGGGCTCTGCCAACTGTAGTGCATGACTGTCTTACATGAGCATTGTCCTCAGCTTCAGAAAGTCATTGTGTTCTGGGTTCTCCACTTCCACGACACCCCACGGATAGAGGCGGCCTCGGACCTTCTTGCCTTTGGCTTCTATCAGCTGATTGGATCCAACCACAGAGAACGGGATACTGGCCTAGAAAGAGACACACAGGGTTGACAGGCTCCACACAGGGACTGCTACATTCACCGCAAACACAGGAGCATCAACACAGAGGGGACACTTGGCTGCTACCACAGGATTACTTGGAAAGCTTATGGTGCACACTTTACTTGGAAGTGGCAGGCATCTTCCACACAGGACAAACTGCACGAACAAATTAAACCTGCAATTAAGATTTCTAAGCCTTACAGTGACAGTTAGGTCACAATTCCCAGACAACTTCTCTAAGTCAAGGCTCCAGGATCTGGTTCTTCACCAACTCCTCCCATTTTGAATGCGGACAGCAGGAAACAGGAGTTAGTCACTCTGTGCACCTGGAATTCTTACCTTGAGAAGTCTGGTCTGCTCTTTAAAATCTTCATCTTCATCTGATTCTGCATCAGGTAAGTGATAGATTTTGATGTTATGTTCTTCAATTTCATCCAGAATCTGAAAGAATGACAAAATCAGAAGCAATTTTAACAAACTGCACAAATTTTAGTCAAGCCTAACTCATCGGATTGGGAAATACATCAGAATTACCCAAACTTCAATAAAAAATAAAATGGATTATGACAATTATTTTCAAAGCTTTCATGAACTGCTAAAATGGTATTTAAGTATCTGGAGGGACCTCTGTCCATAGTAACACAATATACCACCACTGTCCATGTACACCCTCCTCCAACCCCCACTGTGGCCAGAATGACAAGTGCCTAAGGAGAGGCACAGACAAATGCTGCCAGTAGAAAAGAGCCACAGGTGTTGTCTAAAGGGTTCCTGAAGAACACAAAGGAGTCTCATAAGGAGGGGGAGAGGCACCTGGGGAAAATCTGTCAAAATCATGAGGGGAGAACAGAGGAAGTCCGTTTTGGTAATCACAAGAAATCTAGGATGGCAGAATACAGGACAATGAGTTGAGTAAGTCAGAAGAACCCCTGGGGTTACCAAGGGGGCGAATCCCCAGAATGCCAGGCCAGGGTCTAAGATCTGGGATCCAGACTTTTACTCAATAGGCAAAAAGTGGCCTCCAGTGAAACCTCACACTCTACTGTCAACCAGGGAGCAGACCACTAAGAGGGAAGGGAAAAAAGGCTGGAGTTGGGGTAAGCAATCATTCATCTGTCTATATGCTGGGCACTCCATAAGGTATGAGGAAGGCTGGAGCTCTGCTTATTCTCACACCAAGACTTGGGCATTGTGGATGGAAAAAGGGGTCCTATGGAAAGTAAGCTCACAGGGTGACCTAGTCATAAATTCCTAACTGGGTAAGTCATGGTGGATAGTCATACCCCAGGCATACAACTTCCTTAGTGAAAGGTTTATCTTCAATTTAAGCTAGCTCTGTCCATTGTTCCTAGGTGAACACACCTTTGAAATGCCCCCCTGCAGACCCGTATATGTCCTGTAATCTGATCACTGCCTTGCTCTTGCCCACCCTCATGTAAATCTTGTGTTCCCTCCTTAATTCCAAATACTTAAGAGAAGCTGCAAAAATAAACTCATAAAAATTCTCTACAGTTTGGGTGTTTCTTATGCCTGACAGCCCTAGGGAAGAGAGAACATAATCCAAGCCAGCAGGGAACACCCACTTCAAACCCTGCTCCCAGATTTGTTCTTCCTTTTTTTTTTGGTTAATCCTCACCCGAGGATATTTTTTCCATTGATTTATAGAGTGTGTGGAAGGGAGGGAGGGAGGGGGAGAGAGAGAAAAACATCGATGTGAGAGACAAATCTATTGGTTGCCTACTATAGGCACCCAGACAGGTGGGATTTGTTCTTAATGTAGACCTTCCATTGAACATATTGTTTGCAGCTGGACAGGTGAGCCCCAAGTTAAAGGGATTAGGAGAGGGTAGATGGACATCAAGGCATAAAACAAAGGAGGGTGGGAGAGGTTTGAGAGGTTCCTTTAGATCAGGGAGTAAAAAGGCCCAAGATAAAAGAGATTAGTGCACCAAGTATTTCAATTCATTTCAGAGTTTGAAGTCAAGCCCTAAGTGTTTTGAGTATAAGATGAGATGGGTATAAAGCATGCTACCCTGGGTACCTCTTTCCCCTACCATTTGAAATGGAATGTAACACCCTAAAGAAGGTGAAGTTTCCTTAAGTGAAAGTGCTAAAATACGGACTATAACATATAAAAATGCCTAAGCTTTCAGGGGTTCCTTCAAGGGCCTGAATATTTCCTAAAATATTGGCAGCCTCCTGAGACAGTAAAGGGTACAGTTGAGAAATATGAGTATATACAATTTAGAAACTCTGCTATGGAAAAGACAGCCAGAAAAATGTGAACACACAAAACTCAGACTTCGACATAATAGTCTAAAAACAAGAATATCTGTAACTCAATGAAAAGAGAGGCAAGTCTCTAAAACCGAAGAGAATGCCAAGGGCATCGAGCAGAAGGAAACACATGACAAAAACTGGTGATACATCAGGAATGTCGGGGAGAGAAGAGCGTGCTTGAATGCTGCTTTGGGAATAAGCTTATTTTGAGGAAAATTTAGCCATCTTTCAAGTATTTAAACATGCATTAATTTCCTTTTCAAGAATTTGTCTGACTTTACAACTGTGAGATGACAGATGTGGAAAACTGTTCAACACATAAACATTTCTGAGTGTCTAACACGTGCCAAGTCCTGTTCCAAACTTTTGGAATACACAAGCAAGCAAAGATCCCAATGTCAGGGACTGGGGGGTGGGTGGGAAGACCCAGAAACACACTGAAGAACACTATGCATGCCATAGATAAGGGTGAGAGGCATGCTTTCTGCGTAAGACTTAGAAAGTCAAGTGGCAGGGTCACAGGTATGACATAATCCTATTCTGTAAAAACAAAAACATAAAGAGACCATGTTCTAGAACAGTGGTTCTCAACCTTCTGGCCCTTTAAATACAGTTCCTCATGTTGTGACCCAACCATAAAATTATTTTCGTTGCTACTTCGTAACTGTAATGTTGCTAATGTTATGAATCGTAATGTAAATATCTGATATGCAGGATGGTCTTAGGTGACCCCTGTGAAAAGGTCGTTCGACCGCCAAAGGGGTCGCGACTCACAGGTTGAGAACCGCTGTTCTACAAGGACAGATACCTGTTAATAGTGGTTATTTTTGAGGATAATTAAAGGAATTCTTATTTGTAGAATATAGCATACGAGCTTGGAATTCTCAGTAAGCATACAAACAGGTATGTAATTTAAACAGATAACTGAATCTCTATGGGAGAACAGAGACCACAGACAGCTTAGGAGGTGGAGGACCGCTGTGCAACCTCCACAGCTAAATGCAGGCCTCTCAGCCTTCTGACACCAGACTATCATCATTAGTACACGTTCCCAGAAAAATGTGGGGGTTATAGTGTTTAGATGGAACAGAGAACCTCAGGGAGATCCTCCCACCCAGTGCACATTGTTACCGACCATGAAACGTGACTGCACATTAGCCATCTTCTAGGCACTGAGGGGAAGTTCACCTAAGGTGACTTATAAGAAACAATAGTAATTCGATACTTTTGTGAAGGAAAAATACTAAAACATCAGAAGTATTGGGTGCTGGTTAAAACTACCCCACATCTCCATCGCACTTTGCTGCCTGCCCCACAGTCACTCACCCTTTTCTTCAAACGTTCCCGTTCCTTCAGAGTGAGGGTATCAGCTTTCGCAATGACAGGCACAATATTGACCTTGTTGTGTATCGCCTTCATAAACGCGACATCTAAGGGCTTAAGCCCGTGTCCAAAGGGCGAGATGAAATAGAAGCAGCAGTGTACCCTGTTGTCCACAATGTGCCGTCGGTTGAGGCCGCTCTCATCATGTAGGTACCGCTCGAACTGCTCGTCAATGTAGGAGATGATGGTCTTGAAGCTGAGACACACACACACACACATTGAGGATCAAGGGTACAAAAGGCAGGCAGGCAGACCCTAACTTCAGAAACAAAGCAAGTTTTCTTGTCCCCTGTGCCCCACTCCCAAATATAATTTTGTAACTCATCTGTAAGATGGAAATGGAAACTGACTCCATTTGGCAAGATGGATATATCTGGAAACTGTGCCAAGAGCTAAGGGCCGGGGGTCAAAAGTCAGAATGGAAGAGGTCATAAGAGCCTGGGCTGCCAATGCTTTTAAGGGGCGTGGTAGCAGCAGCAGAACATGGCAAGAGCAGGCAGTGAAGATGTGGAGATGGTAAGCAGCACAGCCACAATGCCAAGGCCGACCTGCAGGAGGGGCAGTTCCCAATGATGGGGAGAGGCCTCCCTGTCCTCCCTTTTCTACCTAGTGTTGGGCATTGATGCTTTATGCTCCTGGGAAGGACCAGGGGCCTCCGTACATGAAAAGGGATCCTCAGCAGGATCCTGGGAAGACTGCTATCATTTTCTACTTGTGCATTTCCAAATTGGTGCAAATGCCAGTGAGCCGCCATTTTCAGGCACTGGGTCTTGAGTGACTGAGAGAGTTCCAGAGGAACACTGGACCCCAATATTGTGTCCACTGGTTACAGTTCCGATCAGGACAGAGGGTTGACTCTACAATCTCAGATCTCACTAGAATGTTCTTAAGAGGGAAAAAACCCTTATTCTCTGTGAAATTCCTTATTTAAAATATCCTAATTAATGTGCCTTAAATTGTCTTATTAATTCCCTGGCCAGTGTTCACAGTGGTTAGAGTGTCAGGCACGCATCAAAGCGTCAAGGGTTCGATTCCCAGTCAAGGGCATGTACCTGGGTTGCAGCTTTGATGGAGGCCCCAGTGAATATGTCTCTTTCACACACTGATTTCCCTCTCACCCTCCCTCCCAATGGAAAAAATATCCTCAGGTGAGGATTAACCAAAAAATAAAAATAAAAATTGTCCCATTATTTTACTATATCCAGTTACTCCATATCCAATAATTACTCAGCACTATACATTTAAATATAGCAAAACAAACAAAAGTGGAGAAGTAACCACTGACACCACAAAAATACAAAGGATTATAAGAAAATACTATGAATAAGCTGGACAAAGTGGATGAAATGGACAAATTCCTAGAAAAAATACAATCTCCTAAAACTGATTCAGGAGGAATCAGAAAGCCTGTATAGGCCAATAACAACAAAAAACTCCCAGCAAACAAAAGCCCAGGTCCCAATGGCTTCACAGGGGAGTTTACCAAACATTCAAAGAAGAACTAACACCTATACTCCTCAAACTATTTCAGAAAATCCAAGAGGAAGGAACATTTCCAAATTCTTTTTATGAGTCCAGCATTATCCTAATTCCAAAACCAGATAAAGATACTATAAAGAAAGAGAATTACAGGCCAATATCCCTGGTGAACATAGATGCTAAAATCCTCAACAAAATATTAGCAAATTGCATCCAGCAATATATTAAAAAGATCATACACCACGACCAAGTGGGATTTATTCCAGGGATTCAAGGCTGGTACAATATTTGCAAATTAATAAACGAGATACATCACATAAACAAATTGAAAGACAAAAATCACATGATCATATCAATAGGTGCAGAAAAAGCATTTGAAAAAATCCAACACCCATTTTTGATAAAAACTCTCAGCAAAGTGGGAATAGAGGGAGCATATCTCAATATGATAAAGGCCATATATGACAAACCTACAGCCAACATTATACTCAATGGACAAAAACTAAAAGCATTTCCCCTAAGAACAGGAACAAGACAGGGATGTCCACTTTCACCACTCTTATTCAACATAGTACTGGAAGTCCTAGCCACAGTGATCAGACAAGAAGAAATAAAAGGCATCCAAATTGGAAAAAAGGAAGTAAAACTCTCATTATTCACAGATGGCATGATATTAGTCATAGAAAACCCTAAATACTCCACCAAAAAACTACTAGATTTAATAAATGAATTTGGCAATGTAGCAGGATACAAAATCAACATCCAAAAATCGATGGGTTTTTTTATACACCAATAATGAATTCTCAGAAAGAGAAACTAAACAAACAATCCCATTTACCATTGCAACAAAAAAATTAAAATACTTAGGAATAAACTTAACCAAGGAGACAAAGGACCTATACTCAGAAAACTTCAGGACAATGAAAGAGATAGAAGATGATATAGACAAGTGGAAGAATACACCATGTTAATGGATTGGTAGAATCAACATCATTAAAATGGCAATACTACACAAAGTAATCTATAGATTCAATGCAATCCCTATTAAAATACCAACGAAATATTTCACAGAGCAAGAACAAATATTCCAAAAATTTATATGGAATGAAAAAGACCCTGCATAGCTGCAGCAATTTTGAGAAAGAAAAACAAAGTTGGAAAAATCACAATACCAGTTTTCAAATTTATACTACAAAGCCACCGTAATCAAAACAGCCTGGTACTGGTACATGAACAGGCATATAGATCAATGGAACAGAACAGAGAACCCAGTAATCGACCCAAGCCATTACACTCAATTAATATTTGACAAAGGAGGCAAGAGCATACAATGGAGTCATGAGAGTCTCTTCAATAAATGTTGTTGGGAAAATTGGACAGATACATGCAAAAAAATGAAACTAGACCGTCAACTTAACAACATACACAAAAATAAACTTAAAAGGGATAAAAGAGTTAAATGTAAGTTGTGAAGCCATAAAAATCCTAGAAGATACCATAGGCAGCAAAATCTCAAGACATCTCTCATAGCAAGATGTTTACAGATACATCTCCTTAAGGCAAAGGAAACTAAGAGAAAATATACAAATGGGACTACATCAACATAAAAAACTTCTGCACAGCAAAAGAAACCACCAATCGAAAAGATTACCCACTGCATGGGAGAACATATTTGGCAATGATACATCTGATAAAGGGTTAATATCCAAAATATATAAGGAACTCACACAACTTAACAAAAGGAAGAGAAACGACCCAATTAAAAAATGGGCAAAGGACCTAAATAGACACTTCTCCAAAGAGGACATACAGATGGCCAAGAGACTTATGAAAAAAATGCCCAAAATCACTATCATCTGAGAGATGCAAATCAAAATGACAGTGAGGTACCGTCTCACACCTGTCAGAATGGCTACCATCAACAAATCAACAAATGACAAGGGCTGGCAAGGATGTGAAGAAAAGGTACACAGCTGGTGGGAATGCAGACTGGTGCAACCATTATGGAAAACAGTATGGAGTTTCCTCAAAAAATTAAATATGGATCTGCCATTTGACCCAGTGATCCCACTTCTAGGAGTATATCCTAAGAAACCCGAAACACCAATCAGAAAGAATGTATATACCCCTGTGTTCATAGCAGCACAATTTACAATAACTAAGTGGATGAGTGGATAAAAAAGCTGTGGTACATTTATACCATGTAATACTATGTAGCAGTAAAAACGAAGACTCTCTTATCCTTTGAGAAAGCATGGAGGGACCTGGAGAACATCATGCTAAGTGAAATAATTCAGTCAGAGAAAGACAAGTATCACATGATCACACTCATATGTGGAATCTAACAAAATAAACTGATGAACGGAGTGGATCCAGAGACATGGAAGCATGGAACAGTGTGTGGAATCTCAGAGGAAGGTCGGGGAGGGTGGGTGGGTGGGAGGTAATCAACCAAAGACCTTGTATGCATATATGCATAACCCATGAACATAGACAATAGAGTCCTGAAGGCTTGAGGCAGAGTGAGGGTTGGGGAGGGTTGGGAAGCCAGTCCCCTCCCTGCTTCCTGTTTTAGAGGGGGTCAACGGAGGAAAAAAGGGACACATGTAATACTTTCAACAATAAAGAATTAATAAAAAAATATATACATCCTTAGATACTTGCTACATATAGCCACACCTTAAGCAATAAAGCTATGCAATCATGAAAAAAATAAATAAAATAAAATATAGCAAAACAGGTGTTAATACATGCACAGCCCTCAACACTTCTGGGTGCCCATCCCTGTGGGGTGCGTACCAATCCCTGCAGTTGATGGCATCACCATAGCCGGGTGTGTCCACCACTGTCAGGCGCAGCTTGACCCCTCGCTCTTCAATCTCAACAGTAGAAGCCTCAATTTGGACTGTTCTTTCAATTTTCTCTAGAAAAGAAACAAACTTAGTAAGAGAATGTGCCTTAACATTGAGCCTGTTTGCAAAGAGATGAAATCATCTAGTATTAAATGACCTGAAAGCCACAACCTCTCTGAGGAAGGTTTTCAGAAGGTAATATGAGGATTGTGTAAAAATGATTCCAGTGTAAGCAAGGGAAGTGTTGAAGCTAAGATTAAAGGGCTGCCCAGGAAGGTAAAAATGCCAATATTGAAAATTTTAATTTCTTTTCCTGGGACAAAGAATACATTTATGAATTCCTTTAAAATTGAATTCAATGACAGGGCTATATCTCTCCATTGTGGTAGCTCAGGTCCTAGGATCTATCTGTGCTTAATCCATTCACTTAATCAGCATTCACAGACACCAGTGTCCTGCACTGGGAACACTCAGAACCCCTGACCCCCACAGTAGCCTACTGGCTACACAGCTTTTTTCCACGAGATAACACTGTCACTTGATCCTCCCATCACACAGAGAACATAGGCAAGAACAATTTATGACACTGTATAGACTTTATAGACAACAAACTTGGAGAGGATGGATCCACGGATACGTTGTCAGTCTACAACCTGAATCCAAGGACACAGGTGCAGCACACTCTTCCTTACCAAAATGACATTTTCCTTGTGTTTACAGCCAAACAAAAGCAAAAACTCAAGGCCGAGGCATCAAATATTAATTGTGCACTCTTAAACAACTTCTATGGTAAATTACACTTAGGAGTGTATGAATTTTTGTACCTGCAGCTCCAGGTATGATTCTTTCTGGGTAAAGATCCGTCAAGAACAGGCTGTTTATAAGAGTCGATTTTCCTAGCCCCGATTCACCTTTAAACAAAAAGGAAGACATCATCATGGTATTATCTGGATGACCATCTGCTGAGAGTTTATGCTAGGCCTGGCACTGGGCTAAATGCCCCACAAACATCATTTTCTGGACTCCGTACGACAACTATGAATTTGGTACAACTCTCCCAATTTACTGATGGGGAGATGGATGCTCACAGGTCAGACAACCACCCAGAGCAGGGCCTCAATTTGAATCCAGTGTGTGGGGCTCCAGAATTCATACACTGTAAGATCAGAAATGTGATCTCACCTCTTAACAAATATATGGAATGAACTCTGGAGGGGGTCTTTATATTTTAATAGAATGCAAAGTAGGTTTTCAATCATGAGTTTGCCAATCATTTAATGTGTCATATTTTCAGAAAACTGAACATATCTCCCCATCAATGTCAACAGCACTCACCTCCTAAGCTGTGGGAACGGGACAGAAACGGAGATCCTTATATACTTTGACTTGCTGCAATCCACCCCCCCCCCCCACTGCCCCGCCCAAGGAGGGAGCCAGTCCCCCTCCCTGCTTCCTGTTTTAAACACCTCCATGTCCCAAACTGGCAATTGCCTATGTCAAGGTAACTCCCCCCCACCCCCACACTGTTGAGTGTAACATGACCAAGATGGGCGATATGTATTCATTCTAGCATTTAAGGAGTTAAGAATCCCTCTTCAACTACATATTGAATGTTTAAAATTTAACTTCAAGGATTTGCAAAATACCGAACAGTAAATCTTATATTTGAAGGAAGCATGAACAGACTCCATCACTTCATGGTTAAGTTATCAGCTACAGCTTAATTTTGTACAGAGAAGTGCTTCTGAACTCGGTGCCTGACTGTCTCTCAGGCATCTGGGTTTGAATCTCCCCCTGCTAAGTCCCATAGGACATGTGAAAGGAGCACATGTTTTAAAAATCATTGTTGTTGACAAAATCAAGAACACAAGGGTGAATGTGAAATGTGCAAACATAGAAATTAGGACTGAACTTCAATTAGACTTTAATTTTCACAGATGAAAAGGAACATCAAAAGAACAAAACTAGAATTACATGTTGAACATGTCCCAATATAGGAGCATAAAAAATGTGACTAAACACATACTATCTCATCAAGTTATCCTTTTAATAAACTTTCCAGCAATCCCCTATATCTTTACCATGCTCAAAGGGGGCCTGATCAATATGTACTAAATCCTTTCCGAGTCCCTAGCAGAGGTCTGGGTGCTAGGACACAACAGAAAACAGGGAAGACAAGTCCCTGCTTCATGGAGCTTTGCAATCCAGTGGGGCAGATGACAAAGTTACCCTCTATCACCTGATGACTCGACAGCTGAAAGGGGCTATCATGCAGAAGACATATGAGCACAAGTGTCCAAGTAGAAGCAGCCTCTTTTAAAAAGCAGTACTAAAATCCTGGTGGCTGATTCTAAATCTTAATTTTAAGGGTACAAGTGATTATTTCATTTAGGATAGCTTTAGGGTAACATCTACAAATAATCTGCTAACTCAGAACATGATGCTGTCCTTGAGCTAAATTCTGAGTGCCCAGCTCTGCTCTGCTCCACTGCCACTGATCTCTTTCCTGTAGTGGGTAGTTTCTCCCTTTAAATGGGGGAAACACACAAGAGATCTCCACCAGTGTAAAGGCATCACCGTCCAAAAACTTTGCATAAAACATACTGGGTCCACAATCTTAATTAAATTAACCTGTAAAAGTAGTGACAACAAAGACTGGCTGGGATGGTGGTATTCAGTTTACAAAATGGCTCGTTAGCACCTTTTAAAAGAAAATATGCAGCACCAGGCACAAGGTGGCGCCACAAGATGAGAGAAAAGTGGCACGTGCTTTTACAATTCCACTGAGATCCCATCAGGCAAACTGTCAGAGGCTTCAGATTTTAATCTGAGGTTGTTGTTTTTTTAATCCTCACCCAAGGATGTTTTTATTAATTTTAGAGAGAGGAAAGGGGGGATAAAGAAACTGATCAGTTGTCTCCCGTACATGCCCTGACCAAGGACTGAACCTGCAACCTTCTGGTGTTTAGGACAACGCTCCAACCAACTGTGAGCCACCCTGCCAGGGCTGAGGTTTTATTTTTTAAACCCCAGCTAAAAAAAAAAAAAATAACACCCATACATACATAGGGTTAATATCCAAACTATATAAGGAACTCATACAACTTAACAAAAGATAAACAATCCAATCAAAAAATGGGCAAAGGACCTAAATAGACACCTTTCAAAAGAGGACATTCAGAAAGCCAAGAGACATATGAAAACTTGCTCAAAGTCACTAATCATCCGAGAGATGCAAATCAAAACAACAATGAGGTACCATCTCATACCTGTCAGAATGGCTATCATCAACAAATCAACAAATGACAAGTGCTGGAGAGGATGTGGAGAAAAAGGAACACTCGTGCACTGCTGGTGGGAATGTAGACTGGTGCAGCCACTATGGAAGACAGTATGGAGTTTCCTCAAAAAACTAAAAATGGAACTGCCATTTGACCCTGTGATCCCACTTCTAGGAATATATCCCAAGAAACCAGAAACACCAATCAGAAAGGATATATGCACCCCTATGTTCATAGCAGCACAATTCACCATAGCTAAGATCTGGAAACAGCCTAAGTGCCCATCAGTAGATGAATGGATTAGAAAACTGTGGTACATCTACACAATGGAATACTATGATGCTGCAAAAAAGAAGGAACTCTTACCATTTGCAACGGCATGGATGGAACTGGAGAGCATTATGCTAAGTGAAATAAGCCAGTCAATGAAGGAAAAATATCACATGATCTCACTCGCTCATGGATAATAAAGACCATTATAAACTTATGAACGAAAATAGATACAGAGGCAGAGCTGCCTCGAACAGACTGTCAAACTACAGCGGGAAAGCTGGGGAGGGTTGAGGGGCGGGAGGTGGGGGGAGGGAGGGGTAAGAGATCAACCAAAGGACTTGTATGCATGCATATAAGCATAACCAATGGACATAAAACACTGGGGGGTAGGGGAGGCCGGGGGATTGTTAAGGGCAGGAAAAAAAGGAGACATATGTAATACTCTTTGTAATACTTTAAGCAATAAAACAATTAAAAAATAAAATAAAGCCAAAACCGGTTTGGCTCAGTGGATAGAGTGTCAGCCTGTGGACTGAAAGGTCCCAGGTTTGAATCCGGTCAAGGGCATGTACCTGGGTTGCGGGCACATCCCCAGTAGGGGGTGTGCAGGAGGCAGCTGATTGATGTTTCTCTCTCATCGATGTTTCTAACTCTCTGTCTCTCTCCCTTCCTCTCTGTAAAAAATCAATAAAATATATTTAAAAAAATAAATAAATAAAATGAACAAAAAAAACTTAGGCCAAGCCAGGAATGGTAGGAAATAATATTTCTAACCTGGGGAAGTTTCTATTCACATTTACTTTTGATTTTAATCAACAAGAAGACACTACTTCCTCAGTGTGTAACAAGGGCCTTTCCCGAAGGCCTCTGAAGGGCAGCATTCTGAGTGGCTAGGTTTTCTGCCCCTTCAAACAACTCCTGTCATATGCAGAACTCCTGAACCTATAATTAGGTTAGCATATTTTTGCTTAAGCCAGGTTTCATTTTCTGTGTTTACTCTAACACTCTTGTGAATTTGGTCACACTAAGCACCCTGTTGACTTTCTATAAAGTAACATATTTGGCAATAGCCTTTATAATTTTAATCTTGCTTTTCTTATAAATTAAGCCACCATCCCACAAAATTGTGGAAGCTAACAACTTGATATAAGTTATCACCAACAGTCACCACCTAAGGAGACTCTTCAGCAGCATGGTCATCATGTTCCCTCATGGATGATCTTGTCTATAAACAACTTATTTCAAATTCCTTGCAGATTGCTGCCCAAACATGTGTCTTTCATTCCCATATGCTCTATCATTTTGTGAAGTTTCTCATTTCTTTAGAAATCTGCCATAATTTTTAAAAACTACACCTTTCCTCTCCTATAGTCTCTGACTTACAAGTTGGGTGTATTGGGATTTTCCTGATACACCATTTTCTTGGGCTGCTAATAGTTAACATTTAAAAGTTTGGCCCTGGCTGGTTTGGCTCAGTGAATAGAGCATTGACCTGCAGGCTGAAAGGTCCCAGATTCGATTCCAGTCAAGGACATGTATCTTGGTTGCAGGCACATCCCTAGTGGGAGGTGTGCAGGAGGCAGCTAATCGATGTTTCTCTCTCATTGATGTTTCTAACTCTCTCTCTCCCTTCCTCTCTGTAAAAAATCAATAATATATATATATTTTTAAAAAGTTTGTGGTTAACCTTCTAGATGTTTTTCACTACCCATCTCACCCTTAATGGCCCAAATTCATTGATTATGTATCATTTACATATACCTCAATTAAACATACAATGGGCACTCACTCAAACTTCACTCAAGATAGAGTACCTTTCTACCACTCAGGAGTCACTCTCCCTACCCCACCCTCACCCCCTGCCCCCAATGCATACATCAATCTGCTTTCTGTTACTACACATTGGTTTCAATTATTCTAGGACCTCACATACTTAGGCTCATTCACACCTGCTTCTATCTGGCTGCTTTTGCTCAGCATAATTAGCTTTGGAGATTATTCTGTGCTGTTGACCTATCAGCAGTCTGAATCTGTTTCCTGAGCAATGTTCCACCCTCTGGGTCCACAATTTGTAGACCTACCCTCCTGCTGCTGTCCTTCCTTTTTCTTTGCCATGTGCACTGACATATCATTATTAGCATGGTTGTGTTCAAGTGTCATTTTGCCACATTTTTTTCTATTTGTATCACCTATTTTTTGTTGTTGTTAATCCTCACCTGAAGATATTTTTCCATTGACTGTTTTTAGAGAGTGGAAGGGGGGAGGGGAGGGGAGGAGAGAGAGAGAGAGAGAGAGAGAGAGAGAGAGAGAGAGAGAGAGAGAGATCTATGTGAGAGAGATACATCAATTAGTTGCCTCCCACACTTGCTCCAACCAGGGCCAGGGGTAGAACCTGCAACCCAGGTTACTACCCTTGATCGAGAATGGAACCTGCAATTCTTTAGTGTGCAGGCTGATGCTCTAACCACTGTTCACGGGCCAGAGCTGTCTCACCTATTACTTTCTCTTCTGCTTTCTTTTGGATTGAGCACTTTTTAATACTGTATTTTATTGAAGCTATTAGCTTTTAGCCAAATCTTTTTTTTGGCCACTCTGCAGTTTGCAAAATGTACTTTAACTTTGGTCTTCCTTTAAGATGTATGCTGTCACTTCACATATATCATGAGAAGTTTACCCCAGCACCTTTCTAGTCACCCTCCTGTCTTTGCAGTATCCATACCTTTATTATTTCCATGTGGTATACAATATTTTTGTTTTAAAGTCAGTTATCTTTAAAACAAGAGATCTTTTATACTTACAACACATTCACCATTTCCAGTGCTCCCCCTTGTCAACCTGCGGAACCTCATTTAGTTTCCTATGGTGCAGGTCTGATAGTCATCAAGTCTCTCAGCTTATTTATCTGAAAATGTCTCTTTTATCATTTTTTGCTTTCATTTTAAAGGTTATTTTAGGTGAAAACTTATAGGCTGGCGGTTCTGTTCCTTTAGTATTTTAAGCTGTCATGCCACATGGTTTACGTTATTCCTAAGAAGTCGGTTATATAACTTACCTTTGATCCTCTGTATGCAACATTTTCCTTTTCCCCCCCTGGCTACTTTTAAGATGACTTCCCGCCCTGGCCAGATTTGCTCAGTGGTTAGAGTGTCAGCCTGCGGACTGAGTGTTGTGGGTTCGATTCCTAGTCAAGGGCACACACAACCTCAGCTGCAGGTTCTCCAGCCCGGGGAGGGGCATGTGTGGGAGGCAGCCAATCCATGTGTCTCTCTCAAGGTGATCTTTCTTTCTTTCTCCCTCTCTCTCTCTCTCTCCCCCCCACCCCCCTCCCTTCCTTCCATCTCTCTCTAGAAATCAATGGAAAAATATCCTTGGATGAAGATAAAAAAGAAAAAAGATGTTTTCCTTTTTTTGAGGGGTCTTCACCTGTCTGCTGTTCTTGGCATTTATTCTGCACAGTGTTGACTTTAGTATGGATGCTCTTGACTGCCTTATGCAAAATTTTTTAAATATATTTTTATTGATTTCAGGGAGTGAGGGGAAGAGAGAGAAATAGAAACATCAATGATGAGAGGAAATCATCAATCGGCTGCCTCCTGCACGCCCCACTGAGGATAGAGCCCATAATCCAGGCATGTGCCCTGACCGGGAATTGAAACGTGACTCCTGGTTCATAGGTCAATGCTCAACCACTGAGCCATGCCACCTGGACTCGACTGCCTTTTTTTTTTTTTTTAATTCTGTAGTCTATGATTTACTGTTGGCCCATCAGAAATTTTTCATCTCAGATATTGCAGGTTTTTTTACTCTAAGTTCCATTTGGTTAGTTTTTGTTTTCTTCTATTTACCTCATTACATTCATGTTTTCCTTTGAGTACTGGAGTATATTTAAAATGCTTTAGTTCTGCCCTGGCTAGTTTGGCTCAGTGGATAAGAGTGTTGGCCTGTGGACTGGATCTCCGATGTGGGGGTGTGCAGGAGGCAGCCGATCAATGATTCTCTCTCATCATTGATGTTTCTGTCTCTCTTCCTCTCTGAAATCAATAAAAATATATTGAAAAATAAAAATAATACTTAAGTTCTTGTCTGCCCACTCTAGCATCACTGTCATTTCCCAACCTATATCTCTTGCCTGATTTCTCTCATTATATGCCACATTTTCTTGCTTCTTTGCATATCCAATAATTTTCTAGTGGATCCTAGATATTGTGAATTTTACACTGAAATGACTGCATTTTGATGTCCTTCTCTAATGAGTGAGTCTTCTCCCAGAAAGTAGTTTAATTGGTTCTTTAAGTCTTGTTTAAAAGTTTTATTAGGGAGTGTTTAAAACAGCTTTTCTGTCTGGTTTAACACAACTCCCATGTACTTTCTGGAATTTCTATGAATGCTCTAAATGTTCAGTGATATCCCCTCTGCTTGGCTGAAATTCTAATGTCTCCCAACCCCATTTCAGCTTTCCAACTCCATGTGGTCTCCAGTTCAGCTCGCTCCCTTTGTGGCTACATTTTGCCCAGCCTTGTGGAATTTCAGTGTCAGCCAGTGTCCAAGGGAACCCCATGAAGATTTCTGGAGGCCTGGCTGTTTTTGGAACTCTGCTATGATAACTCAGGATCCAGGTACTCAGGTTCACTTAATAGTGATCAGTCCTTCAGCTCTGAGACTCTTGTGCTCTGACCAACTTAGCTCTCCCCAGGTACATGCCAGAAAGCTGGAATGACTTTACACTTTATGTAATTTGTTTCCCTTCTCTCAGAGACTGAAGTCCTACACTGCCTATTGCAGAATGTCTTAGAGAAGCTGTATTCTGACCAGCCTTTAGTTATTCATCCCCTGACTAGTCTGGTAGCAGTTATTTCAGGGAGCAGCAAACGATGAACCTCAGTGCAAATCTAGCCCGCTACTTGTAAGTGAAGATTCACTGGAACACAGCAGAATTGAATGGCTCCACGAAAAACTGTATGGTTCACAAAGCCTTAAATATTCACTATCTGGCCCTGTGAATTATTTTATCATGGCAAGAAGCAAAAGTTATTGCCTGTTTTAGAATGCTTTAAAATGTAGCAACTGCGTGACAGATTACACTGAATCTCTCTTCCACCAGGAGCTTGAATCTGCATTATCTTTATCATGTAATTGTGATCCTAAAACATGTCGTCCTTCCCTTCTCTGGACCAAGGGTCCCACAATTTCTCTCATTTCATTTATGAACTATTCACCCAAAGAAACAATAATTTGTACTATTCATTATCAAACTACCTCCTCATTTTGAGAGAATTTTACAGTTATCAAGATTGAAATGTGATATGGTAAACAGAATTAATAGTTAATCAGTAGATAGTTAAGCCTGTAATGGTCATGCTGAAACATAATATATACCCATGAAAAAATATATGTGATAACAGGAAATAATTCCAGTAACCATTCAATTTCAAAGGACTTTAATAATTTAAAAAATGTGTATAGGAAGAACTGTTACTTGTTTAAAATACATCCACCACAAAAATGTAAGAAGCTGTCTTTTTGAGTATTAAAGAAACATACTTTTCATTAAATATGTGTATTTGTTATCTATTAATATGTAAAACTCATAGGCCTAAACCAGCCGTGGGCAAACTACGGCCTGCGGGCCGGATCCGGACCTTTTGAAATGAATAAAACTAAAAAAAAAAAAAAAAAAAAAAAAAAAGACCGTACCCTTTTATGTGATGATGTTTACTTTGAATTTATATTAGTTCACACAAACACTCCATCCATGCTTTTGTTCCGGCCCTCCGGTCCAGTTTAAGAACCCAGTTTAAGAACCCATTGTGGCCCTCGAGTCAAAAAGTTTGCCCATCCCTGGCCTAAACCAATAATTAACATTTATTATTATTTCATGGAGTTTTTGGTTAGGAATTCTATGGAGGGAGGCAGGGGGTGTCTCTCATGCAGTAACAGTGAATGTCAGCCAGGATGGCTGTAACCACAGGTTTAATTGGAGCTAGAGGATATTTCTAAGATAGGTCACTACATGGCTACTGGCAGGCCTCAGTTCCTTGCCTTGTGGGACTTCGCTACAAGGTTGCTCAAGTGTCTTCCCAACATGGTGGCTGGCTGCCCTCAGGATGAGCTAAGAGAAGGTACAAGCACAATGTCTTTTGTGACCCAGGCTCGAAGTAACAGACTTACCTTTCTGCAATGTCCTACTGGCTACACAGGTAAGCCCTATTCAGTATGGGAAGGGACTAGAGAGCTGCACGAATACCAGGAGGCAAGGATCACTGGGCAACATTTTGGAGGATGGCTGCCACAATGAGTAAAAATTATCACTACATATAAAGAAATGACAGAAAAATTGTAATTTTACTATAAAGCAAAATTTTCTAAAAAATTCTCGCCCCTCCCTCCCCCTCTGCCAAATTCCCAAGTTATTTGATTCTGCCAACAAAGGAATTTCCCCTTTATAAGTCATGCTATTATTACACTCCACAGGTTGGGAAGGCAGATAGCCACATCTTTAATAAGCTTGAAAATAAAAGCTAATTTCTTACCGACCACCATTAGTGTGAACTCAAAACCTTTTTTCACTGATTTTCGGTGAACTTGGTTAGGAAGATTTGCAAATCCAACATAGCCAGGAGTTTCTGGATTTATAAACTGAGTTGGTTGTTGCTAAAATAAAATTTTACAGAAAAAAGAAAAGGGAGAGAAAATATCTTATCAATTGCTGATAAGACATAATAAAACTGTGACAAACCTAAGTATCATTAGTTCTCATGAATTAAATATATACAGTACATAAATAACACTTCTAAAAAGTTACTTCTATCAGAAAATTAATGCTATTCACCTAAGAACATTTATTTAAAAGAAAAACCAATCCAGTATTATTCCATACCTATACATTAACCTAAAATTACATTTCTGTTAAACAATTAAGCAACACATCAAAGAAAAATGTATCAAGTGTGATGCATTTGTGAAAAGTATCCAGGAAAAAGTCTTCTCCCTTGCTCTATATTCCTAGCTCTTTGGAACAAGTTTCACCAAGGGTGAGTGAGGCAGGCAACTTGGGGGTAGGATTTTGAGTATCTACCTTTAAAGGCCCAGAGAGAGAAGACTGAGAATGAGAGACATAGCTGACAATGTTAAGTGTCAATATTCCCTGACAGATGGACACCTGATGAGAAATGACAGATGGGCATGGGACAAAGTAAGTAAAGCTGTAGAACTGGGCAGTGGCACACTATAAATGGAAGGAGATCAAGATAAATCAATTAATTTACTTTCTAAATGTATATTCACATGTGTACACGAGTAATAAGAATATTCATAAGAAACTATCAGTGGTTATTTCTGGGTAAGAGAATTAATGGTTAACTTATATATTCTTACTGGTGTTCCACACTAATCTATCTATATATCTAAAACCCTAACATGCAAATAGACTGAACTGTGGAACAACCGAAAACTGGTTGCTATGTCGTGCACTAACCACCAGGAACATGGCAGGTGTCAGTCATGGCGGGATGGTGGAGCAGGTGAGCAGAGTGTCAGACCAAGGTGGGGTGCCAGTCACTGTCATCAGGGCGAGCTTCTGGTGGTTACTGAAAATTCTTTGCTCCCATGTATGTGCCACAGTCCCGCCCGGTGCTTGCACCCGCTGCCAGTGACAGTCCTGCTTGCACCTGCTGCCGGCACTGGGGCTGCCATTCACACCCACTGCCGGCGCCAGCCCCACTTGCACCCGCTGCCAGTGCCTGGCGCAGGTCTGATCGCTCAGCACTGTCAGCGGGTACGAGTGGCGGCTGCTGGTCCGTTTTGCCTTTGAGGGCTTCTCCCTCTGCCCTCCCCCACCCCCCCCTCCTGAGGGGTGATGGGGCAGCAGCCGCTACTTGCACCCGCTGCTGGTGCCGGCCCCAATCACTCTGCGCTGTCATTGGGAGCAGGGCTGCCAGCAGACAGGGAACCAGGGGCCGCGGTGGGAGAGGCCAGGCAGGGGTGCAGAGGATGGGCCCCTGTGCCCACCACAACCTCACGGCCCACAGTTCCTTTCAAGGTGCACAAATTTGTGCACTGGGCCCCTAGTATATATAAAAGACCAATATGCAAAGTGTCCCCTCGGGAGTTCGACCGGGAGAATGGGAGTTCAATCACTCGCTATGACGTGTGCTGATCACCAGGGGGCGGCCCGGAACATGGTGGGGGACCAGCAGCAGCAGGGCGCTGAGGGAGCAAGGGAAGGAGGAGGTGGGGAACCAGATGGGTCCTGATCACCGGCCAGGCCTAGGGACCCTACTTATGCATGTGTTTTGTGCACCTGGCGTCTAGTACTTGTATAAAAAAACAAAACTAGCATGATGCTTATGCATCAGATACTAATTCCCACAGATTCAAAAACGAAAGGCAAAAAGAAAGAATATAATCTTGTAATTTTAACCACAAATTCTGCTTTCCTCCACGTCTTTTAAAACTAATTTATTTCAGGGCTCTGGGCTAATCTGCAAAAGATAATATAAACCAATTTATCAAGCTGAAGAGCCCCATCAATTTCATCATGATAAATTATTAGAATTTTAAATTATTATGTGATTAGTCTGCTGGGAATGACCTATGGAGGCTAAATGGGTTGTTCTTGATGTATTTAGAAACAAGAGATTGGAAATATGAGAGAAAAAAAAGCTCAAAGCTTTTAGGACAATTAAATTAGAACATTGTCTTAATGAGTCAAATAGACCAGCTATATTAAAAATAATGAATCAGCTATACCATAGTTAGATCAGCTATATTAAACATAATGCCTGGCTGGTATAGCTTAGTGGTTGAGTATAAACACATGAACAAGGAGGTGCCAAGCTTGAGGGCTCAATCCACAGTAGGGAGTGTGCAGGAGGCAGCTGATTAATATTTCTCTCTCATCACTGATGTTTCTCTCTCTCTCTCTCCTCCCATTCTCTCTGAAATCAATAAAAACATACTTAAATAAAAATAATAACGAATCATAAATTTTGACTGTAAACAGTTTGAGAACATAAAGCCATTTCTGCTCACACTGTAGAAACAGGAAGTATAAGTTCTTACCTTAGACATCTTCAGTGAAGTTCCGTCAATCTGTAAAAATACACAGGCATATATCCATAATGCATACACGTATTTAACTTAGCATGAATTGACGTGAAAAACACACATAAGGCATCAATAGCTTGTTCACTCAGCTTCTCAATTACATCAAATACTTCCCCAGAAATGATAAAATTGTATCATTATAAAGACAAGTTAGATATGAATTAGTTCACAAAAGCAACCAGATATTTCTATGTATACATATATACATCATTCCATATTTTCAAGAATATTCAGACTTTCTTTAATAATGAGTATATGTTAGGTACTACAATCTCAGGTCACACCAGGAGAAGACAAGTTTCCATGACCTCTGGAACTGGTCTTCTCTCTTTGAACCTTTTCAACTGCAGGGAGCCGGTCCATCCTTGCTGTTACAAGGGACCTGGCATATATGGGATACTGTTCTTAATATGTTTGCTCACCTTCTTGGCACTATGTGTTTTAACCAAGGTCACCTCTCTGAGAAAGGTTGTTTCCCCAGGTAGGGATTTTCCCCTGAAGTTAAGGAGGGAATAAAACCCCTTAACTAAGTGCCAGGCGGGTAATTAATCACTTTAACTACGAACAATCATGCTTAAGCTACATAATCTTTACTCCCTGGAATGGAGATAAGAAACGCCCTAACCTTTGGAATAGAGATTGATAGGATTGGAATCAACTGGTATAAATACAGATGTAACAAGACAACAGGACACAGAACCTAGAGACAGAAGAACTTGGCTGGAGAGAACATGGCAAAAGATCCTGGACAGAAACTGGCCACAGAACCTAGAGACAGAACCTAGCGAGAGAACCTGGCTGAAGAACCTAGAGACAGAACCTGCCTACAGAACCTGGATAGAACATGGCAAGAGAACCTGACTAGAACCTGGTGACTGAACCTGGCTGGAGAACCTAGCGAGAGAACATGGACACAGAACCTGGCTGGAGATCCTAACCAGAACTTCGCTGGAGATCCTGACCAGAACTTGGCTAGAGATCCTGGCTAGGCTGCTGATCAACTGAATGCTGTCTCTGTGTCATTCCTTCTTCGCCGACTCTGTCCACACCTTTGGGGACCCCTGGACCTGCTGGGGTTGGATCCTGGCATTCAACAAGAAAGGGGTGCCTGGCTCAGCTGATTGAGCGCTGGCCTGTGCACCGAAAGGTTGCCGGTTCAATTCCTGGTCAGGGCACATGCACGGGCGGCAACAGATTGATATTTCTCTCTCTCTCTTTTCCTCTCTCTAACCATGTCTTCAGGTGAGGATTAAAAAGAAGGGGTGCTTGGAGAGTACTGTGCTACCTGGCTGTCAGAGATTCCTAGAGCGCCTGAGAATTAGATTTTGGCACTGGGGCATACAGAGCAATATGAACTACATTTATAAGCAAAGGAAAAAGGACTGAAGGCAATTGAGTGTTTGAGAAATGTGACAGTTTTAGAGTTATCTGGAATTTTCATGCAAATTTTAGAAGCCCTGAAACTTTGGGAAATGTGTGGGATCTGTTGGCTAACCTTTGGTAACAAAGTCAAGAGATCTGAATGCAGTCAAATTTTATTCTCTCTGAAGCTTAGAAACTTTATTAGAAAGCTTCTTTTAATTTTCTGCCCCCCACTTCCCCCAAATCTTTTCATGAATACTTCAGACTCTTAAGTTTCTCTACCAAATGGAAATGTTTCCAACCACCTCTGAAGAAACGAGGGCCCTGCACTCCAGTGTATGGCTTGGTTAACCAAGGTAAAGATAGGATTTCTAAGGAATTTGTTTCAAAGAACCAGCTTCTGGATTTTATTTAACCTTCTATTGCGATACTTTGTTCATCATTTCTTTCTTCTTTTTTTTTTTTTTTTAGAGAGAAGGAAGAGGGACAGAGAGAAACATCTATGTGAGAGTGAAACATGTATCAGCAGCCTCCTGCACACTCCTTACTGAGGATGGAGCTTGCAACCCAGGCCATGTGCCCTCACTGGGAATCAAACTGGAAATCTTTTGGTGCACAGAATGGCACCCTACTAACTGACCTACACTGGCCAGAACCATTTTATTTAAATTTATTGATTTTAGAGAGGGAGAAAAAGAGTCATTGATTTATTGTTCCACCTATACGTTCATTGGTTGTTTCTTGTATGTGCTCTGAAATCTTGCCTTAATGGACAATGCTCTAACCAATGCTCAAACCACCTCCCCAGTTTTAACAGAGCATAATTTATAAACTGCTACTATAAAAATCTCTTTTCAAAGTTGCTTAAATTTTCTTCACAGCAGTTACATATTTTTTAAAATTTTAATTGTTTTAAAAATATATTCTTTTTAATTTGTAGAGAGAGGAAGGGAGAGGGAAAGAAACATTGATGAGAAACATCATCAATCGGCTGCCTCCCCCTACTGGGGATCGAGCCCAAAACCCTGGCATGTGACCTAACCGGGAATTGACCCATTGACTTCTTGGTTCATGGGGCCAGGCTCAACTGCTGACACATCAGCTGAGGACAAACTGCTTTTCTTTATGCACCTGGTTTTCAGTGAGAAAGTTTTGATCTAGCAACACAAAATGCCAAGTACTGTGATTAATTTAATCTTTGGTGCAGACCAACTAGATCCCCCAAACCTCAGAAATGTGGTCAAATGAAAATTTTATTCTTTCAGGTTGTGTTCATTCTAGCGTTCTAGATGCTAGATCTTGTTTAAAATTTTTTTCTCCTTGACCCATGGCTTTCTTCTTCCACAAAGCAATACTTCCCAAGCAATACTCACATTTTCCAAAACAAAAGATGAAGAACGATGGATAAAACTGGATTCTTGGCAATATAAACATATTCTGCTGGTGGCATTTATATTAATGGACTACCCATAACTACCATTTATCGGCATGTTACTCTTGTATTTTATATACATTACCCCACGTCCACAAAATGACCCTGCAGTGTAGGACCTAGAAGGTTCATAATCCCTTATCTAGAGCCCTTGGAATGTTCTGGCATTCAGATTATTTGGATCTGAAGAAGGTACATGTACAGTATATCCCATAACACCCTCAATGGTATCTCGGGCAGCACCCCACATCCAAATGTATTTTATGTAGTGACATGTATGACAATTAGCAAAAAATGGGATAAATATGGACTATACATATGGATTCAACCCAGTTCTGCTGCCAAATGAGTTTTGGTGTCCTCTCTCTGGAAAAAGAACAAAAACTGTTCTTTTTTTAGCAGTTTGTCTTTAGTGTTGGATATAAAAAGGTACCTGAATCACATTTATGAATGATCGAGGTTCCACTCTCCCCTGCTCATTTCCCTAGGTCACCCTGCTAATCTGACCTAATGGAAAAGCCCTTGTTCTTACTCTGGGTGAGAGATCAAGATGGACAGTGGAAAGAAATATCAGGATATCCTTTCCAGCAGAGATCATTGCCAAGATTCGACAGAGCAGCACACAGTGAGTTAGGAAGTTGGGTGGTGCAAAGAAAGCCCCTGCCGGAACTACCAAAAATGGAAATCGTGAACCTCCAACTACAAACACCAGGAAGCAACTTTCGTGACCCCTTACACCAGTATGTCTCTCTCCTCATGACAGTAAGTCTGTTTTGGAACATACTTATTTTGAGGTATTATAACAGTGAGTCGTTCAACAAATATTTGGGAACTTACTAGGTGAGGGTCACTGTGCTAGGCAAAGGGTAAAGGTGACTCAGTTCACACATCCCCTGCCCCTCACAGGACAACTACCATACAGTAAGTAGGACAAAGGCTAACACCAGGCCAACATCTATGCCGGCCGTAGGAAATCGAATCTGGACCAAGTCCTGAGTAGCAGAGCTGGGACTAGGCAAGCAAAGGGCAGAAAAGGTGGGGAGGTAGCTGGGTTCTAGACAAAAGAAAGGGTTTGGGCCCAAGCCAAAAGAAAGACCACAGCAGTTTGAGCAGTTCAGTGTGGTTGGTCACGTGTCTATGGGGGCGGGCAGACAAGGTAAGGATCGTCCTGGTAAAAAAAAATTAGGCGGAAAAGTAAATGGTGGCCAGGTCTTGTGGGTCCTGTGGACCACGTGAGAGTTGAGGCTTTACAGAAAGCAAGGGCAGCCGCAGATGGGCCTCCTCCCCTCAGGCCTTCAGGGGAATGGTGGGGCCTCTTCCCTGCAGCCAGACAGCCAAGGAGGCAAGGACTTCTGGAGGCTTCCCTTCTGCCAGGGGCTAGCGGGAGGAAATCACCCATGTCAAAGGGACAAAAGGATGGCCGCACGACAAAAGCACTCTCCCTCCGGACCACGACCGCCAACTGCGCGTCCCGCACCCCTGGCCAACTACTGAAACAGTTGCACGGAATTATCACACAGCGAGCAAGGGGTCACTTGGGTTCTCCCGGGACACACCCTGTCGTTTCCGCCGGAGCCAGGACTCTCGGGGGGCGGGGTCCGGGGAGGGCCCGGAAGGCTGGGGAGACGGGAGAGGAGGGCCCGGGAAAGGACGGGGGAGGATACAGAACCTGGGAGGGCGGGGAGGACCAAGGACCGCAGGCTGACAGCCCCTCCCCCACACTGCGCAGTCACCACCGCCGCTGCGTCCCCCGGGACGGCTAACCGCCATCCAGAGCGGGTCCCCTACCCCTTCTCAGCCAGCCCCACAGCTCGCATCCCGGCAGCAGCGGCGGGGACCCACGGCGAGACACTCACCGCGGAGGAACCGAAGAAGAGCCAACCGACCGCGCCGCGTATCCACCCAGCGCCCGCCGTCTGCTCGCACCCCGCCTCGCGGGCAGGCGGATTGCGTCATCACGTCGCCCCGCCCCTTTGCCAACGCATTCCTCTTCTCTGCGCGACCTGTCCTGCCTCCCCTCCCCCATGCGCCGGTTTCTGAGTGCGCAGGCGCAGGCTCGTCCGCGTTTTCCGCCTCTGCGCAGGCGCCGTGCCCCTCCCACGGCGGTTGGCCATATAGACGCTGGGGGTGGGGGGGAGGTCAAGCGTAGCCTCTTCTCCTTTACCAAGATGGCGGCTTGTCCCTGTTTCGCCACAGTTCCCAGCTTGTGAGCCTGATCTCCTTACGCTGGTAAGACTGGAACAGGTAATGTGATTCTTCGCCTGTGGGTAACTAGAGTGGGAGTAAGGAAGTCTCTTTAGAAGGAACTAAGTGACTGCTGAGAACAGAGGCGTTCGGGGAAGGGCAGGTGGAGGTAAGAGTGCGGAGCGACCGCAGGGGCGGGCGCCTTCGCCTCTGGCCCTCTCCTCCCGGAAGATGGCGGCAGCACCGAGCTGGGAGCACTGGAGCTGGGCCGGAGTGGGGGCGGCAAGCGGACGAGCGGGCCACTCCAGCCCTAGGCCACCGTCGTCTCGATGGTCGGGGGCCTCCTCACGATTGGCTGCCGCACGTCACGTGGGCCGGCGGGTCTATGCACAGACCCTAGAGTCGGCACGGGTCCCGGGGGACGTGGCCTTCGAGCGCCTGGGGCTGGGGCCTGTGCCCTAGGAGGAGGGCGGGGCCGCGGGCTCCTCTCCCCCTTTCTCCTTGGGGTCCGGGTCGCGAAGTGAGACCTGGGGGACACTTCCAAACCCACTGGGATCGCGTGGCTCGGGGACTCGGGGGCGGGAGGGCAACATGCCTGGCCGGGGCGGGACGGGAGCAGCGCTGCCCCCTGCCCTAGCCGGGGTGTCTTCCCTCCCTCCATCCCTCCCTCCCAGTGGCCTGTAGGCCCAGCAGCCGTCCCACACTCTTGAAGGCTGTGCGCGGATGCTCTCCCACAGGAAGCCTTTGTAGATTGCTCCCGACTGAAAATAAACACATTCTTGAGTCTCTGACGTGCGACAGCTTCGTGTTGGGGACCTGAAGCTGTATCTGACACTAGCGGATACCGAGGGCATATTTTGGAAAGTTTGTATGTACTCAGGGACAGCTGCCAAATATCCTCTCCCACCCGACTTAGAAAATGGGAGGGTCAGACTTTGCATGGAGTTTGGATACCACGTAAAACGAAAGGAAATACATATTATGTGCTATTTATTAAGCAACGCTTCTGGTCAGATGAAGCATCTTCAGGAACGGATGACTGGCCCTTCAGTTTTGGGTTTTGTTATGGGTCCTTCGCTTCATGGCTCACTTCAGCCCTCAGGCAATGACTTTACCAGTGTTTGGTATCTGCTTAAGGATTCTCACTTTATTGGCAAGTAGGGTGTTATAGTCAGGATTTTGTCTGAGGCAGTTGATGGATGTTCACGTATGGAAGCAAACCAGGAATGATGGAACATGGGAGGAAACCTAGTGCTCCAGTTTATATGTGACCATTTTGAACTGGTTAAATACCTGCAAGCTAAACTCATTAAGTACGTTTAATTTTAGGATGCTTGGAAGCAGTGTTTAAAGTAGTTGGGAAGGTGTTTCAAAGCCTTGAGGAATAACATTTGAAAGCCAGTTAATTTATAATGAGGATTGGATTTCCCTCTAATTGCCATTAGTTCAATTATGTGCCATGCATCTTCTGTAATCAGGTTAACATCACCTGGGTACGTGTGCAGTGAGCATAAGGAGAGCACTTCTGGGATCATTGAGGCCATATTCCGAAGCACCTCCAGGCCCTATCCAGTGGGCTAAGCTGACATCTCAGCTGCTTGATGGGAGAATTTCTTCTTGAATCATTAATTACTAGAGGCCCAGTGCAAATCTGTGCACTGGTGGGGTCCCTCGGCCTGGCCTGCGACCTCTCACAATCTGGGACTCCTTGGGGGATGTTGGACTGCTGGTTTCCGCGGATCCCAGCAGGCCAGGCAGAGGGACCCCACCTCCCAGGCCTCTAGTACACATATAAGAACTTTGGTTAATCTCTTCATGCCCTCCCTCCTTCCCTCTGATGGTCAGTGCGCTTCATAGCTACCAGTTAGGCATATAATATATATATATATATATATGTTTTTCTTTTGGTTTTGCTGTTTGGGGCTTCTTATTCTCTGACTTCAGCCTCATAACTTCAACAGTTCAAGAAACATTTATTGGGAATTGCCGTGTGCCAGATACTGTTAAGGAGTCTGAGGATGCAAAAGTAAAGAGGGTATTGACTTTTTTTCACTAAAGCAATTTATGGTCTAGTATAGGGGATTTTCTGGTAAAAGAATAATTAGATTACAGTGCTGTAAGTACAGTAATGGAAATAGGCCCAATATTTGGGTAGAGGAAGGAGAAGGCAGTAATAAGTTGGAAAGTCTTCAGAAAGAATGTAGTTATTAAACGGGTTTAGAGAATGAATAAGAGGTTTTCTATGTGAAGTTGGCAGGATGGGGTGTTCTAGGCAGGAAGATTAGCTAATGCAAAGGGGACGTGTGACAGCTATAGCTTGGCATATATGGGCAAGAGCTTGAGAATTTGGTATGCTGCCAACCTCTGAAAGGGTGAAGGGCTTCATGCCCTTTAGTTAGTCCTATCTAAAACACTGTTTGGGACAGGGTTTCAGGTGATCACACTGTCTGCCAGGATGACTTGTGACCTTCAGTCACAAATTGATCAGGTAGATTCTTCATTAATGCTTCCCAACTGAAACATTCATTTACCAAAAGGGCTTGAGCAGAGAACACACTTTTTGAACTACCGATGGTATTTATACTGGTATCACTCCTTCAGTACACATTCCTCCCACAGGGCTGGTGATCATACATAGAAAGGCATTTTCCTTTTCTATTAAGAAATAACCAAGCTCCTGGAAGAATCAGCACACAGCTGAATTCTCAATTGCTCTTTTATGGCTGCAAAAAGTCTCAAGATTCACGTTATGAAAGTTTTTGACCCAGTAGAAAAGCAACCAGAGAACATGCCTTTTCCCTTAGAGGCACCACACATTCAACATTGAAAACCAAGAAGAGAAGGTCATGTGTATGACACTTTAAAAATTGATTATACGCTCTAGCCGGTTTGGCTCAGTGGATAGAGCATTGGCTGCGGACTGAAAGGTCCCAGGTTTGATTCCGGTCAAGGCATGTACCTTGGTTGTGGGCACATCCTCAGTAGGAGGTGTGCAAGAAGCAGCTGATTGATGTTTCTCTCTCATTGATGTTTCTAACACTCTATCCCTCTCCCTCTCTGTAAAAAAAAATAAAATATTTAAAAAAATTGATTATACACGTTATTTTGGGCTAAGCAAGATTTTCTTTCTCAAATCAGAGACATTTTTAAAGTGACATCCCTAGTAGGCTGTTATTTTCCGAGCACGCTGAAATTCCTCGAATACCGTTAAATACAAGCCAAACATGTTGTTCCAGGCATGTCTGGGCATTGTGTGGAGTTAGTCATCTTTTTTTTTTTTAAATATATTTTATTGATTTTTTACAGAGAGGAAGGGAGAGAGATAGTTAGAAACATCGATCAGTTGCCTCCTGCACATCTCCCACTGGGGATATGCCCGCAACCAAGGTACATGCCCCTGACCGAATCGAACCCGGGACCCTTCAGTCCACAGGCCGACGCTCTATCCATTGAGCCAAACCGGCTTCAGCTGGAGTTAATCATCTTGATGCTTGCTGTTAATTTGGTAAAATACATTGACTGCATACTCACCCTTAATACTTGTTATTTGGATTCATATGAATTTTAAAATAAAAAATTAATTTTATTTCAAACCAATGATGTATCTTCATGTTTTTAAGAGGTCAAACAAATCTAGAAAGGCTTGTAAGGAAAAATTATGACTAGCCTTCCCCAGGTCATGTTTCTTCTGCTGAGCACCCAGGCTTGCTCTTGGGTGATTCCTTTGGTCTTTATAGTGTACTAGAGGCCCGGTGCACAAAATTTGTGCGGGGGGGGGGGGGGCGGTCCCTCAGCCTGGCCTGCCCCTTCTCACAGTCTGGGATCCCTCAGGGGATGTCCTACTGATGGCTGCAGTCTGGCCTCCCTCTGCAGGAGGCGACCCGCCGATCACGGGAACCACCGCCCCCATCATCCCCTTGCTGCTGCTGCCTCTGGCCTCCCTTTGCAGGAGGCGACCCTGCAATCAGAGGAAGGCGACACCCCCATCACGCCTCTGCTGCTGCCACTGCCAGCCATGAGGCTGCCTGAGCCTCGCCCAGCCCTCATTGCCTGAGCTTTGGGCCCTCAAAGTGGCAGCGGCCAATGGCAGCTTGCTGGAGCACCGGGCCAGCCCTGGGCAAGCGGCAGTGGCCACCTGGCCACCAGGAGTGCTCACAGCTGCTGCTGCCATGTGGGGAGTACAGGCCGCCCTCCGACGGGCCCTACCCCCGTCCCCGCTTGCCCAGGGCCAGCCCGGCGCAAGCGGCAGTGGCCATTGAGTCCCCAATGCTGCAAGTCCCCACCCACCCGCTGCTGATGGTTGTTACTGTGATGGTGTCCCAACCAATTTGCATATTACTAGATAGATGTGCTGACTTGCTTATTTATGACTCTTCCTCCATTTCATACATTCTCTTCACTTAACTCAGAAATAGGTGTGAAGTTTCTGGTTTTCTTTTACCCTTTGCTGTTGCTGTGCAGACAAATACATGGCTATACGAGCAGGCTCATCTTTAACTTGGACAGTTCAGAATTTAGTGTTTATATTATGACTGCATAGTCTCACAGCTAGACCAGATAGTGTGATGGGTCACTTTATCTTTCCTAAATAAAGTTTTGTTTTCTATGAAGTTTTTATGAGTCTTGTTTGTTGGCTTAATTTTCTATGTATTTGTCACTAAAACTCAATGCCAAACCCACCTTTTTATCTTATAAAATTGTGTTTTTTATTAACCTCATAGTGTATAAATCTGTCCTAGGCCTCCATCCCCATCTTCCAGTGTTATTGCTGAAGCCTTTATGTGTGACTGTTGTTGCGTTTGTTTTTTTTCAGCTTAAAGGATTTTCTCACTATGAAATTCAAAACACGAAGTGTGTTGATGTCCCTTGGAACGCTTTGGACCCCTTTATTTGGAAACTCCTGTCCTTCAATGCTGGGCAGTTTTCCTGATTTATTACTTTAATTTCTTCCCATTCACTTTCTCTTTCTATGTTTTTTCCTTTTAATTGATTGATTTTTTTTTTTTTTTTTTTCCCAGAGAGAGGAAGGGAGACAGAGAGAGAAAAACATTGATCGGCTGCCTCCTGCACTCCCTCTACTGGGGATTGAGCCCACAATTTGGGCATGTGCCCTGACCAGATATATAACCTGTGGTCTCTTGGTGCATGGGTCTTAGAGCAACCAACTGAACTACACTGACCAGGGCCACTTTCTCTTTCTAGAATGAAACTCTTAGAGCTTCTGAATGGACACTGATTTTCTTAGGTGTTCTATTTTCTTTTTGGAAGACATTCTCAACTTTATCTTCTAGTCCTTCTATTGAGTTTTTCTCATTCTATTTCAAAGAGCTTTCTCTTATTCTCTCTATTCCTAATTTATAACCTCCTGTTTTTGTTTCATGGATGTGGTATCTCCTCTTATCTGAAGACATTAATGAGTTTTAAAGTTGAAGTCATTGTTTCCTTCAGGCTGCTTTTTGTTTGGGGATTTTGCCTTTGATCAGAGCCTTTATGGGCTATCTGGGATGTTCCCCTGCCTGCACATTTTTCAGAGAGCTCCTGAGCCTGTGCCTAGAACAGCGGTTCTCAACCTGTGGGTTGCGACCCCTTTGGAGGTCGAACGACCCTTTCAGAGGGTTCGCCTAAGACCATCGGAAAACACATATATAATTACATATTGTTTTTGTGATTAATCACTATGCTTTAATTATGTTCAGTTTGTAACAATGAAATTGGGGGTCACCACAACATGAGGAACTGTATTAAAGGGTCGCGGCATTAGGAAGGTTGAGAACCACTGGCCTAGAAGCACCTGGCAGGGCCATTAAAACATCCTGTCAGCTTCTTTGGGTCTCTTCGGATTATCCAGAAAAAACTTTCCAGCCTCTTGCTTGGCTGCCTGTGTTCAGGGGGCCAAGAGAGGAGAAGGCTACAAACTCAGCAGTAACTTTGGAAGTACTTACTCCCTCTGTCTTCAGAAAGGCTTCCCACCCTCCATTGTAACAGGTGTCCCCAGGTGAAAGATTCTATTTCCCTTTCCTGAGAAAAACCTCCATAGCCTTTGACCAGGGCATGAAAGGCAAAACATATCTCTTTTGATAATATTTTCTTATCACTTTTGCCTGGGTGCCCTTTAGCAATGTTCTTTTGAGCTTACAACTTGAGTTTCACTGAAATTTATAGTTCTTTCTTTGCTTTTCTCCTTAGTTGCATAGCCATGGATTTTGCTTCATCTAATGTGTGCTGAAATACCCTGGCTGAAAAGTGGACAGAGGTTGTGAATAGGTTCGTCTTCTCGGTTAAGAAAATCAGATGGCCAGTAAGCAAAGCAAGATTTTACTTTCACTGACAATCAAAGAATTGACATTAAAATCATATTTCCCTACAGATTGGAAAAATAAGCATGACTGTGTTAGTTATCAAGGGTGAGGGGCCAGGTTAATGCAGATTTGAGTGTGAATAGTGTAGCTTATAGGGGGTTCATCTGCTTTGGCAGTGCCTATCCATGTACCCCTCGTGATCATGTAACTATTTCTAAAACTTTGTCCTGTGGAGATACAGGCTCAGGTGGGCAGATGGTATTCTCTTCAGCATTTGTAATCACTAAAAAGGGGGGGAAAGCAACATCAGCAGGGGATTTGTGTTCATCCTATTTCATGCAGTTGCTAATAGGTCAATTTGTGTATAAAACCTGGAAAGACAGCATGATGCATTTAAAAAAATGTTTTTATTGACCTTAGAGAGAGAGGAAGGGAGATAGAGAGAAACATAGATCAGTTGCCTCCCTTTTGCACCCTGAATGGGGATTGAACCTGAAACCTGGGCATGTGCCCTGACTGGGAATCTAAACTGGCAACCTTCTGGTACACAGGACAACTCTCAACCATCCGAGCCACACCGGCCAGGGCATGATGCGTTTTTTTAATGGAACTAAGTGCAGCAAGTGGTGAAACACTGCATTAATGTGATCCTGTTTTGATTTAAACCATGTATTAATATATCCAATAAAAATCTTAGATAAAGCCATAATTTTGGAGATAGTTTTTGGGGAAGAATCATGAAGGATTGCCATTTTGTTTGTTGGTTTTTTGTTTCGTTATTTCTCACCTGAGGATATTTTTCCATTGATTTTTAGAGAGAGTGGAAGAGAGGGGGAGAGACAGAAAGAGAGAAACATAAATGTGAGAGAGACACATCTATTTTTTGCCTCCTGCATGCACCCTGACAGGGGCCAGGGATCGAGCCCACAACCAGGGTACCTGCCCTTGACCAGAATCGAACCTGTGCCCAACACCCCACCACTGGTACAGCAGGCCCTGTCTGGATGAGGAGAGGCAGGAAGTTGGTGGTGCAGAAAAACCTGGTTAGCAAGTGCCATTGAGCAGTCAGTATAAATTCTTTTCAAATAAGTGTTTTCTGAAAACCCTCTTAGGTTTGCCTTTTATTTGTATGAACTGATATTCTCAGATGTTCCTGGAGGTGGGCCTTGTAAGTGTATATACAGCAGTGCTTGTGTGTTAGGTGTAGATTGCTGGCCATTAGTGCTTTTACCAGAGGGTTGAATATTTCCTGGACTGTGAGTCAGGAGACCTTATTTCAGTTTGGACCTACTTACTCTTCATCAGCTCTGGGACTTTGGGTGTTTCCTAATCTGTAGGACTTTAGCTCCTTCCTTTTAAAATTAAGGAGCTGAGCTCTGAGCTCTAGCCAGTTTGGCTCAGTGGATACAGCGTCAGCCCACAGACTGAAGGGTCGCGGGTTCAATTCAGGTCAGGGGCACGTACCTTGGTTGCGGGCTCAATCCCCAGCCCTAGTCAGTGCAGTAGGTGCTGGAGGCAACCAATTGATGTGTCTATCTCGCATCAATGCTTCTCTCTTTCTGTCTCTCCCCCTCCCTTCTACCCTCTGGAAATCAATGGAAGAATATCCTCCAATGAGGATTAACAAAATAATAAAGAGAAGAAGCTGAATCTCTGTGGTCTCACCCCCTACCTTTGATAGCTCTGAACTCTTGGTCAACTCAGTTTATCAGTAACTTAGTTTGAAAGAATGATACTTGGAGCAGATAGTCACTCATACAGCATCTCACTTTGATCTGTTTCAAGGGTGCGCAAGTGATGCAAAAAGCTTTGCCTATTAAAGCTTTTATTCTTTGCTTCCCTCTCACATACCAAGCATCATGCCCTTTGTTTCCAGCAATGGTTTAGTCAGATGATTTTGTCCCCAGAGAACATATGGCAATGTCTGGGGACCTTTTGGTTGTCATGACTCAGGTGTGCTACTGGCATTCACTGGGTAGAGGACAGAGGTGTGTGATATCCTATGGGGCCCAGGACAGCCCCACAGCGAAGAATTGTCTCATGCAAAAGGTCAGGGGCACTGAGGTTGAGCAGCCCTGCTTTCCAGGGTCAGTCCTTGAAAGGGCTCTAGGTGGTAGATCCATTTTTTCAGGCTGGCAGGTGAAGCTGCTTGCCTGAGTGGCTGAGTTGGGGCTGTATCACATGCACTGTTGGAGTCCTCAACGTCACAGATATTCACAAGGGTAATGGTAATAGAAAATCCTTACTGAAATTTTGTCTTGTGTCCTTTATAATTTTGAATATCTCTCATTTATTCAGTCATCAAGCAGGTATTTTTCATCAAGTACATATTCATTAGTGGGTCCAGGTAAGGAAGTGAACAAATCAAAGTCCAGAACTAATGTATTCAGGGACAATTTCCACGGTAACCTGTAGGTGACTGCTTTCAGTCTATGTGCGGCCACCTTCAGGGGTTGGCTTTCTACTCTAGGCTCTTGCTGGACTAGTGTGTCCATCATCCTGTAGCAGCAGCCCAAACAGGGCAGAGGGTTGGATGTTTACAGGAATCCTCCACTGGACTTGGGAGTCAGGAGACTTTATTTCAGTTTGGACCTAGTTGTATCATCTCTGGCTGCCTGAGCCAGGTCTCTTGTTCTTACCTGCCCCCACCCCCAGTTGGGTCACAGGCTAAGTCATCTATGTATCTTTACTTGTTTTGGGACCCCATGGCGTAGCAGGTGACCTGGTCATGGCAGGTACCCTGTGCTTGTTTTGAGGGGGTGAACCGATAGGACTGTGTTGATTGCTAAAAAGGGAATATTCTGAATACTTGTTATGTTCTGACCTAAGGTGGATTATAATGGGCTGCTGCCTCCTAGGCTCTGAGGGAGATGCTGGATGTAGAAACAAGCCTGTCCAAAGGACAGGCCCCAAAGTGTTGCTCTTGTGTGTTTTAGCTGCCATTGGGTTTGTGGCTTCAGCAGCTACCTTTGCAGAGCAGCCTTCTCTGGAGGTTTGGATGTGGTTGGACTGACAGACTGCTGAGAAGCAGAGTGTGCTGACCATGTGCCTACGGGAGAGCTGCTGCTGCTGAGTCCACTCAGAGCTCAGTGTATCTATAGACATACTTTATTATCAGCATGATCCCTTTGTCTAACCAGCTAGCATCTCTTTTGGGGTGTGTGAGCTGGGGACCAAATTTCTGAAGCGGCCGAAACTGGTTTGGCTCAGTGGATAGAGCGTCGGCCTGCGGACTGAAAGGTCCCGGGTTTGATTCCATTCAAGGGCATGTACCTGGGTTGCGGGCACATCCCCAGTAGGAGGTGTGCAGGAGACGGCTGATCAATGTTTCTCTCTCATCAATGTTTCTAACTCTCTATCTCTCTCCCTTCCTCTCTGTAAAAACTCAAAATATATTTTTTTAAAAAAAGAATTATTAAAAAAAAAAAATTCTGAAGCGGAACAGTAGTTCTTCTTCTTGCTCTGCTAAGTGAGGAAGCATCCTGCCTAGTGTCCCCACTGCTCAGGTCTCTCATTGACCGGCTGCTCATGAGCAGGATACACTCTTTTTGGCCATGGGGTCAGCGACCGCACTTAAAGCTTCTAGACACAGCACAGCTGGACCAGTGGGTTTTTTCCTGGTGGGAGAATAACTTCAGCCTCAGTTGGGTGCCTTTAGTATATGTCGTTACTCTCCGGCAGAAACTGATGTGCCCTTCTGGGAAGTTTGGTGCTGTGAACTTGGTGTTGGTGCCTCTCGTGAGGAGCCTTGAGTTAGGCCCCTGAATCACCTGGCCTGGGTGGCTGCAGTTACGTGAATGGGGGCTGGGAGGCAGGGCAATGGAAATGGAAATTTCTTTGATTCTGCTCAGGTCAGGCACAGGAGGGCCTGGTGGCTGAGCTCTCTCCTACTCCCTGGCTCTAAGTCATCCTGCAGAGCTCTGGGTGTATGGTTCCCCAGAGAGTAAAAGCAGTCTTCTTGCAGGTGCCTTGATAGCAACTACCTGTATGGCAACCGCTCCTCACCTGTCAGGAGAGTTACATCTGGAGGCTCTGGAGAGAGCTGTTCTCCTCAAGAGGTTGCCACAACAGATAGCCTTAGGGAGTATGGCCAAGCTAGAAAAACTGCCCTTATCCCAAAAGGACCAGACCCCTTGGAACAAATAGGTCAGGGGGAAAGAGGAAACCAAAAAAGTATAGAGTTAAAAGAAATAATTTTTGAAAGAGGGCATGTATTTGGCATTTTTTGACTTTGGGGTTGCAGTGAGTGACATCATTCTGCCCTCAGGGCTTCCTCTCAATATAAAATGTATGGTGTCTGATTCCATGTTATATAGGGCTGAAAACTTTTTGCCCTCTCTAAAACTCTTTTTTTCTTTAGAAATTAAAAATGAAAGAGGAAAGGATGGCCTTACACAGTCTTTTTTTGTCTTTCTGCTATACCGTCCTGATAGTAGTTGGAAGCATGTTCCTGGATGGTGTTCCTCATTTGGTGTTCTTTATGCTGGAGATGGTGCCTTGGCTCCTGGACCTACTAGGCGATGACTAGAGGGAACTCCCACCATTGTTGCCTGCGGGGGAGGCGGGGAGGACAAAATCAAATATGTTGTATTATCCTGACAGGTTTTACTTTGTAATTAATGTGTGTTGCTCTTCATTTCACTCTTACATATTAGGTTTCTAATTTTATTAATACTTAGCTCATTTGTAAATATCTTCCAAATGGAATTATTGGATTGTATTTACTGTTTAGACTTTGATAAGAAGAAGATGAGTTAGGTGGTCCTGTAGCACTGGTTTAAATCAGTGTGTGTGAGATTAATTGGAAGAATACAATATCTTTTGAGACAAAGCTTCTATTTTGCTACATTTGCCTGTGCTTGGAGTTGACTGCAGGCCCCTGAGACCAGAGTTCTGTTGCCTTTGTGCCTGCTCGGTGATGAGTTCTGCTGCCTGGCTTGCCTGTACACAGGAGCTCCTTGGCTCCCAGGCGTGGCCCTGTGGTCTCTGGAACGTCCAGACAAGAGCCGGCTGTAGTCAGGGCAACCCTTCCAACTTTGTGCTCTGGGGATCCCTCCTTAGTTTATACAGGTGTTGGAGATAACTCCCACATCCACTTGAGATTGGTAAGTGCAGCTCTTGTCTGCAAGATTAGGCAAACAGAAAAAGATGGTGTTACTGGGGGAGAGTCAGCTTTTCTTTGAGCTATGAAAGAGCCTTTGCCTTAGGAGCAGTGTGGCATGTCAACCTCTCCTTCTTGTCCTTTATTGGTTGGGGCTTCTGGATGGATGCTTAGCCACCAAAGATTCTGTGAGTTGGAGAGTGTGTGCGTGAAATCCAGCCCTTGATTTCTTCCAAGAGAGGCCCTTTTGGTTTCAGGCTGTGCTGGCAGTTTCAGGACTAAATCTTCAAGTAGGAAATGGTTTGCAAAGGACTCAGTGCCAATCTATGGGTCTTCAGGTCCCTCAGATCTCACTGTACTTGACTTGTAGGGTAAGTAGGTTTTTGCTATCAGCTGGGGTATGACTTTACTGAAGGCTACTTTCCTCTTAGCTGATTCAGAACTTACTTGGGAGGCATTAGGGAGCTTCTTACAAGAATATTTTAATTCCAAAATGTACTTTCGCTCATCTTCTCACGCCAATCCTGCAGTGGTAGGTATGTGTGGGGAGGGCTCCTTCCTTTAAGCCATTGCTTGTTGACAACATGGTCACCCTGCTCACCCAGCCCACATGCCACTCCTCTGTCCATGGGCAGTGCTCCTTTGGTGTGACATGGGTGGCTCCATGTGCTAGTGTCTCTGAATTTGCCTTTTGCTAGAGATGTTGTGTAGTTTGCATTTGGCTGGCTCAGACAAGTGGCTTGTGCTCTCTCCTCTGAACGTGGTGTCTGAATTGTTCATAGGACACTGAGAGTAGAGGTCCTGGGGACGAGCTGGAGGGGGTCCTAATGTGCACCTTGAAGTTATTTGGAAGGTGCTGCTATGCATGTCTAGGCTGTGGGTTGACAGCCACGGAACACTTCTTATGGCTCAAAAATCTGCTTTCATGAACTTTGAACAAATGATGTGTAACAGACTTTAGTATCATAACAGTACCCTCAAATGGAGGTAAAACTTTGTTGTGCTATATAAAATGGGGGTGAACAGTGCATTGGTCTTAATAGTTGCTCTCATGATGAAACATATCTAATTAAAATTGGATTTTGACTTAGAGCTTGAATGGTTAATGTCACTTGCCACCCCCCCTCCAAATGAAGGCGTTTATTTTTTCTAATTAAAAAAGTAGTACTATCTGCCATTAAATTTTTAAAAAGTGTCTTGTACTTATAGAGGAGTTGTGAGTGTGGCACAAAACACTTTTTCTGAACCCCTGAGTAAGCTGGGGACATGAACCCTCATCATCCCTTGGTTATATTGAAGTGTTTCCCACAAACAAAAACACTGTCTTTCTTCACCACATACCACCATCCAGCTCAGGGAGTTAACATGGATGCCTTGCTGCATTCAGACCCATTTACATCCCACCAGAAGGACCCAGCTCAGAATTGTGCTAACATTTTCTTGTCAGGTATCGTTAGTCCCCTTCGCACTGGGGCATTTACTCCATCTTCTCTTGGCGTTCCTGACCTCGATACCTGTATGGTTATAGGCTTTTATGTTGCAGACTGTCCCTCAGTGTGGATTTGGTGTTTTCCTTTCCTTTTTTAAAAAATCAAATTAATTAGGGCGACATTGGTTAATAAGATTATGTAGGTTTTAAATGTACAATTCTATGACACATCATCTGTATGTTGCATCGTGCACCCAGGAGTTTCTTTTGATTGAATTCAGGTTTTGCCTCTGGCTGGACTAGCACAGGAGGGAAGCTGACTTCTTCGCTTTGTATTTTGTTTGATGGCACACAATTTCAGTTTGTCCTACTACCAGTAATGTTTGCTTTGATCCCTTGATTAAGGTGGTTTCTGCCAGGATTCTCCACTGTGAGGTCTTTGTAATTAATAAGTATAGAGTGGGAAGGTACTTTTAAAACTAAATATCTGTTTCTATCAAACTTTCAGTTTATTTATTTATATCAGTACAGGCTAACAATTTTCCTTTTTATTGAGTTAGTTATTATTCTTTATTATCATTATTTATTTTTATTCTCATATTGTCCAGTTTTGGCCACTGGGAGCCCCTTAAGGCCAGCTTGTGTCTTTCTGATATGTTCCCATATCCATTTAGCTCTTGACGCTTTCTGGCACCACATGATACTCTGGGCTCTTCATAGACTTACCTGTCCAGACCTGGAATCAGCCTTCTCTTCAAGGAAACCCAGTTTCTTTCTACAAGAGTTGATATTCAGCAGAGTCTGGGCACCAGGTAGGTGGTGGCTGTGGTGTCAGTGCATGCAGACCTTCAGTGGTCAGAGCTGCAGAGTGCGTGTTGTATACTTACATGTACACAAATTCTTGTGTTGTTATAATATTCATGTCTATTTTAACATCTATATATATAAAAGCTAAACGACCGGAACGACAGAATGACCGGTCACTATGACGCACACTGCAGTGGCCAGTTGGCCCCGCAACCTCCCGTGACCCCTCCCCCCAGCTGTGCATGAATTGTGCACCGGGCCTCTAATATATATGTATATAGTAAAACAATATATATTTCTATAGCTGTGATTTCAATTAATACCACAGGGTCTGTCCCAGTTTCTCCCTTTCTAAATCAGTAACTCCTTTTTCCAACAGTGACAGTCCTAGATGCTGGTGTTCCTACTATATTTATTTGACTAGTCATTCTATGTGTTAGTCTCATGCTGCTGTTCCCTTTCTTGCACAGATGCCCTCTGCCCTCTTCATCTCTGTTAGCCTTGATACCCCAGCTGTGTGGACAGCCTCTTATGTGGAAGCCCATGTCCCAGTTGTCAAAAACCAAGTCCTGTGCACTGTCTTTCCCTCTCCAGGCTATTACCTGAGCCAGCACTTTATTGCTGGTAACTGTACACTTGTCATGTGGTTTTGATGTGCCACTGTGTAGTAACCATTTCCTCACTGATGCACACTTGTGTTCTTCCCAGTTCTTTGCCTGTGGATAGTGCTGCTGTGTGCCTTCCTGTATGTATTATACCGTACCTCTGCCATGTTCTGCAGGTACTTCAGGAGAGCAGCTTCTTCGCACTGTGATGGCTGAACTGGATTATACATGTATACATCTATCGTTATGTGTCTTTAAATGCCTTATAATTTTACACTTCCTCAGTGGTCAAGGAGCATATTTTTCTTAACCATTTCACAAACTGCATCACTTTTGTTCATATTTATTGATCTCAGAGTAAGGGCTAAATGAGAAGGAATGTGTATTTGTGTGTTTATGTGCAGTGTGTGTTGATATGTCTTAGCCTATTCAGATGTTTTTCAAGTAGAGAAAAACAGAATTTGTATTCTAACTTCTCTACTAGATAGTCTCTGCTACATAAAATTCTTTTTTTTTTTTAAATATATTTTATTGATTTTTTACAGAGAGGAAGGGAGAGAGATAGAGAGCCAGAAACATCGATGAGAGAGAAACATCGATCAGCTGCCTCCTGCACATCTCCCACTGGGGATATGCGCGCAACCCAGGTACATGCCCTTGACCGGAATCGAACCTGGGACCCTTCAGTCCCCAGGCCGATGCTCCATCCACCGAGCCAAACCGGTTTCGGCTGCTACATAAAATTCTTAAGCATTTGGGGTCAAATGAGTTAACCCTTTGCGGTCGTATTAAATTTGGACATGGGTGTTGTACTGGTCGGAATTAATTTCCATTGAAAGAGCAGTGATACATAACATGCAAGATTATGAAGGATAAACAAGATTTATTAATTCTTTTTTGGAACTACGTCACTACTAGTAGAATCACTACAAACATTATCACTTTCTACGTCAGAGTCAGCATTCAAGGTGCCAAAATAAAACTCTTCATCGTTACTTTCAGATTCGTAGTACACTTCTTTCGGTAACTTTCTTTTTGCCATTTTGGAGTATTTTTTTTTTTTAATTAAATCTTTATTGTTCAGATTATTACATTTGTTCCTCTTTTTTTTTCCCCCATAACTCCCCTCCTCCCAGTTCCCGCCCCACCCTCCGCCCTCACTCCCCACCCACTGTCCTCATCCATAGGTGCACAATTTTTGTCCAGTCTCTTCCCGAATCTCCCACACCCCTTTCCCCCCCAGGAATAGTCAGTCCATTCCCTTTCTATGTCCCTGATTCTATTATAATCAACAGTTCATTCTGTTCATCAGATTATTTATTCACTTGATTCTTAGATTCACTTGTTGATAGATGCATATTTGTTGTTCATAATTTGTATCTTTACCTTTTTCTTCCTCTTCCTCTTCTTAAAGGATACCTTTCAGCATTTCATATAATCCTGGTTTGGTGGTGATGAACTCCTTTAGCTTTTCCTTATCTGTGAAGCTCTTTATCTGACCTTCAATTCTGAATGATAGCTTTGCTGGATAAAGTAATCTTGGTTGTAGGTTCTTGGTATTCATCACTTTGAATATTTCTTGCCACTCCCTTCTGGCCTGCAAAGTTTCTGTTGAGAAATCAGCTGACAGTCGTATGGGTATTCCCTTGTAGGTAACTGAGTTTCTTTCTCTTGCTGCTTTTAAGATTCTCTCTTTATCTTTTGCTCTTGGCATTTTAATGATGATGTGTCTTGGTGTGGTCCTCTTTGGATTCCTTTTGTTTGGGGTTCTCCGTGCTTCTTGGACCTGTAAGTCCATTTCTTTCACCAGGTGGGGGAAGTTTTCTGTCATTATTTCTTCAAATAGGTTTTCAATATCTTGCTCTCTCTCATCTTCTGGCACCCCTATAATTCTGATGTTGGTACGCTTGAAGCTGTCCCAGAGGCTCCTTACACTATCCTCGCATTTTTGGATTCTTTTTTCATTTTGCTTTTCCGGTTGGGTGTTTTTTGCTTCCTCGCATTTCAAATCATTGACTTGATTCTTGCGCTCCTCTGGTCTGCTGTCGGGAGTCTGTATAATATTCGTTATTTCAGTCCGTGTATGCTTAATTTCTAGTTGGTTCCCCAATATAGCATCAAGGGTCTCATTAGTTTTCTTGTAGATCTCATTAAGTTTATCGGCGGCTTCTAAACAGTTCTTGAGAGACCTTAAAAGTGTGGTTCTGAACTCTATATCTTCCATTGACAATTTTGTCCTGTTTCTTTGTCTCCGCATTTTGTTATGCTTCCTTGGTGCACCCCCTAGTGGTCTTTGTTCGCAGTCTTATAGTTAAATCTTGATTGTTGTAGCTAATTCCAGGGAGGGTTTGACCTCCAGGCCAAGTGGCTATGAGAATCAGCTGTGTCAGCAGTGAGAGAACTTCTGTCCTCTAGGGAGGTGCTAATCTAGCCTTTGCCTGAGGCTATCCGGCAAATGCCTCAGTGCAGGGCTTGGGCGGGGCAGGTCGAACAGGATCAACAGGGTGGGCCGGAGAGAGCAGTTATGGCGGCTCTCAGTCCTGTCCCCAGGGGCTCTGCCTCTCTGAGTCCCAGCACCCGCTGCAAAGCTCGGAGAGAAAGCTGCACTCGCTCTGACCGAAGCCAGACAGTCCCATTTCTCCCGTTTGAGTCTGGGTCCCTAAAGACTCACCCGGATCTGGAGCTCAGAGTCTGCGACTCCCTCCCGATTGAAAACTCCAACCGCGCCCTCCGCCGCCAGCCCGCTCTGCGCACTCCGCACCTCAGAATTTGACTTCAGCACTGTGCCTCCTCTGAGTGTCCGTATGCGTTTCTCTTTCCTCCTAGTTGTAGGACTTCCACTCAGCCGGCGTTCCTGTGGTTCTGGGTGCTGTCCCTTCCGTTTTTTGGTTTCACTTTTGAAGTAGTTGTTCAAAGCAGCAAACTCCGGCGTTAACCTATGCCGCCATCTTGGTTCCTCCCGCAAAAATTCTTAAATCGATCCCATTTTGGAGTATTATTTTGAAATATCTTAACAAGCGAGAATGCCTAATTACAGTTAAATGTAATTTGTAAAGCTTTATTTGAAATTCTGCGAAGTATCTCCGAAGCTTGTCAATTTCTTCATTCTCAAAAGGTGACTGACTCCCCACGGTGTTTTGCATGGCGAGTGTGGAACAACCGCGCTTGTTTATATTGAGTTTCGATATCTCCGATTTGTCGGGGCAATGTTTTGGTTCGTGACAAGGTCGCTTAGACACTTAAGAGCTTTCAGAGAAATTATGAACTGATACATGAATGAATAGAGTTAAGATTCGTACGGTTCCTTGCTGTGGTGGCTGAGAGCAGATATACGACCGGAATGGTAAAAAAGCTTTGGTGGCTAAGAATAGACAAACGACCGCAAAGGGTTAATACTTTCCTTGATGATGTCTGCAGTCCGAGTCATCATTAGGTGCTTGCACCCCCTGGTTGCAGTTTTTCCTCCTCAGTCTTCTAACTCCTCAAGGCGAAACTGTTCACCTCCACATCTCCAATTTAGCTGAAATTTATGTTGGACTATGGTGTGAGGTAAGGATCACCCTTTATATTTTTAAAAAATGGATACCAAATTGGCCTAAATCTCTTTATTGCCTAGTCCATCCTTCCTGCTGACTTGAAATGGCACTTGTATCAAAAGATAAACTCACAGGTGCACATGAGTTCTGTTTAAATAACAGAAATCAATTCTCTCACGTTTCTGGGGGCTACAAATCTAAAATCTGGCAAGGTCACACTCCCTCTGGGGGCACTGGGACAAACCCTGTGATATTGATTGAAATCACAGCTATAGGAATATATATTGTTTTACTATATAGATATAGATATAGATATAGATATATACATACACACACACACACACACACACACACACACACACACACACTAGAGACCTGGTGCATGAATTCTTTGCCTCTTCCAGCTTCTGGTGGCCACCCTCATTCCTTGGCTTGTGGCTGCATCACTCCAATCTTTGCCTCAGTCTTCTTAACAGCTTTTTCTTCTGCATTATGTTTCTTGACTCTCTTATTTTTTAATATAATTTTTTTGTATTGATTCAAAAGAGAGGGAGAGAGAAAGAGAGAGAGAGAGAGAAACATCAATCAGTTGCCTCCCATACAAGCCGAGAGAGAGAGAGAGAGAGAGAGAGAGAGAGAGAGAGAGACAGACACACACATCAATCAGTTGCCTCCCATACAAGCCCCAACTGGGGGATTGAACCCGACTGGGTATGTGCCTTGGCCGGGAATCAAACCCACCCCCTTTTGGTTTATGGAATGACACTTCAACCAACGGAGCCACCCAGCCAGGGCTCTTTGGCTCTCCTTTATAAGGACATTTATGGGGCCTTATAGGACCCATTCAGACAATTCAAGGCAATCTCCTCGAGATCTTTAATCACATCTAGAAGGACTTTTTTTCCCCCCCAAGTAAGGTAACATTTACATTCCAAGTAATCAGGACTTGATATCTTTGGGTGGCCATTATTCAGCCTACCACAGAGATTTGACATTTCCTTGGGGGTGTAGCTGAACTTGGAGAGAACAGACATCTTTGTGAGAAGTCTCCTGGGCTGCGATTTGGCATCTCCATGATTTGGACCTTGTGTATGTGTGTGTCTGTGTGTATGTTTTGCCTAGTCCATCCTTCCTGCTGACTAGTTTTTCATTATAGTAGAGGTGTCTTCTCTTTGCTTAATTATGTATTTTAGGTAGCATGATTGACAGTCTGACAACAGTAGACATCTTTGCCATTTTGTTACTAGTGTCAGTAGGATAATTTTAGCTTTAAATATATTTTACTTTGGGGCAATATTTTAAATTTTATTTTTGGTTAATCCTCACTCTAGGATATTTTTCCCATTGGTTTTTAGAGAGTGGAAAGAGGGAGGGGAGAGGAAGAGCAGGGAGAGAGAGAATATCAATGTGAGAGGGACACATTGATTGGTGGCCTCCTGGGTGTGCCCTGACTGGGGCCAGGATTGAACCTGCAACCCAGGTAGATGCCCTTGACTTGCAATCAAACCCAAGACCCTTTCGTGTGCAGGACTGATACTAACCACTGAGAACACTAGCCAGACCGGGGCAATATTATTTTTATAGCTATTTCTGTCTATTCCTGATATTAAATTCCATAGGAAGCAAGGAATAGATGCTGAATTGCATCAGTCTTTTGGCCATTTTTTAAATGGCCATTTATCAGTCATGCATATTTGTTCAATTATCCTCCTTTGAGCTATAAATGTGAGATGTATACACTTCCTAATACTGAATCTTGCCCTGGCCAGGTAGCTTGGTTGATTAGAGTGTTGTTCCGATATGCCAAGGTTGTGACGTCAGTCCCCAGGCAGGACACATACAGGAATCAACCAGTGAATGCATAACTAAGTGGAACAATAAATCAATGTTTCTCCCCCCCTTCCTCCCTCCCTCCTTCCCTCCCTCCCTCCCCCTTCCTCTCTCTGTCAAATCAGTAAATTAAAAAAATAATAATAATAAATCCTTACTGAATCCCTAAAACAGATCCTACTTAGTTCTGAGGGCTTATTTTCTAAATTTAGTATGGATTTATTTGGCTGGTGTTCTGTTTAAAATTTTACATGTTTGTAAACTACATGGTAGTTAGTTGGTAATCTCTTCTCTCTGCAGATGTACTCATTGTTTTGGGGAGGGAAACAGTGCCATGATCTTCCTCTGGGAGCCACTCTTTTCCACCACCATGTGCAAGCCATATGTTTTTGATGAAATGGTCCAGCTGCATGGGTAGACCTGTTTGGCTGTGTCTGTCATATCCCATCCCCTTGTCCCCTTGACTACAGTTATTGGTCCCTTAATGGCCTCAGAACCCAATTAATGCCAGTGAGATGTAAAAATAATTTATGGGGCCCCCTTGGGGCAAAGAAACTCTGACTTCCTTGGGATCTACCCAGAGGTATAATTACTGCCATTTGTAGCACAGTTCTTATTTCAGAACAGGGTGAGAATAATCGTTGTGAGCTTGGATTCGGTGTGTTCTTTCCTTTTCTTTGTCAGACTGAAAAGAGCTAATTGCTTTTTAAAAAATCGATTTTAGAGAGGGGGGGGGGGCGGGGGGTGGATATCGATCAGTTGCCTCCTGAATCTACCCTGACTGGGGATTGAACCTGTAACCTGGGTATGTGCTCTGACTGAGAACCAAACCCGCCATCTAGGTGCCCAGGAGGATACTCGAACCGAGCCTCACGGGCCAGAGCAGAACTAACTGCTTTTTAATTGAGTTTTTCCAGAGAAACTGACTCTGGTTTTGCTTGATTAACTCAGCTGTTTTTTGTTTGTTTCAGTTTTGTATTTCACCAATTCTTTTATTTATTCCTTCTATTTTTTCCCCTCTATCTTGACTTAAATGCTTAGTGCATTTATCTTAATTCTTTCTTATAATGAAATTTACAAGTTTGATTCATCCTCTGAGTGTGGTTTTGGCAGCGTTCTGTAGATGTTGAGAAGTAGTACTCTTTGATTTTAAGGACACCTATGATTACATTTAGGTCCCACCGATAACTTAATTTGTCGGTAACATTCATGGGCTTCAGGACGAAGGACCTGGTTGTCTGTGGGGACCATGAGTTAGCCCACAATTGGCAATTGCAAAATAGAGATTTTTCTAATTCTATTTATACATTTATTAATTGGCATTCTTACATAGGCACACTTTGTTTTATTGTGCTTCTCTTTATTGCATGTCATAGATGTTGGGTGTTTTTTTGTTTTTTTTACAAATTGAAGGCAAGATTCCACCAGCAAAAAGATTACATCTCGCTTTATTGCAGTACCTGCTTTGTTGCGGTGGTCAGGACCCGAACCTGCAGTATCTCTGAGGTCAAACTGTGTAAAGAAGACTTCCCTTATCATCAATTCTGGTTACACTGAAATACAGTTCATACTGGAGAGGAAGGAGAAATGAAGATTTCGTTCCTTAACGTTAGAATGTATTGGGACTAGCAACTTCCAAAGTGACAATGCCTTTTTGTGGCTTTCCTCCCTGGTACTATAAACTTGTGTATATGTACTAGTATAGAATTGTGTTTCAACCCATTGAGGTCATATTTTGACACTCCTATTATTCCCCAAGTTGGCTTCTCTTCTTTGGATGTGGCCCCATTAGTCTGTGACTGCTTCTTTGCTTTCTGCCTCAGCAAGATGTCCCGTCTTGTCCATATTCTGCCCCGGACCTAGCTGTTCTCTAAGGTGCCCTGGTTTCGTTTAGTGGGGAGTGGTGTTTGAATGCCATAGTCTATGTCTGGATGTACCCACTATTGCTGTGTTGTTTCTCATAGCATACAGGCCTGGGAAACAATTTTGAGTGTAGATAGTTCCCATTCAGTAAAAACTTATATGGTTGTTACTTAAATGTATATCTTTTAATTATGCTGAAAAACCTTGGTTTTTAAGGATATTAACTTGATTACCTAGTCACCTTATGACATAATATTTTTAGAATAAAATACTCATATTATTAGGATATGTCTCACTTGGAATATACTGTCAAATTATTGTGTTTTACAGTTACATTTTCTCTGAAGGCTATATCACCAATGTGATATACAAAATGTAAGATACATTTTCTTTTTTTTTTATTTTCTAATTTATCATTTTATTTTATTTTATTTTTTTAAATATCTTTTTTTTTAATTAAATCTTTATTTATTTATTTTTTAATTAGTTAAGGTATTACAAATGTGTCCTCATCCCCCCCATTAACCCCCAACCTCCCCCCCACACACAAACTCATGCTCCCATCCCCCCGTTGTCCATGTCCATTGGTTTGGCTTATATACATGTATACAAGTCCTTCGGTTGATCTCTTCCCCTTACCCCCGCCCTCCCCTACCTTCCTTCTGGGGATTGATAGCCTGATTGCTGTTTCTCAGTCTTTGGGTCTGTCCCTTTTCATCAGTCTATGTTGTTCTCTATAATCCACAAATGAGTGAGATCATGTGGTATTTATCTTTCTCTGACTGGCTTATTTCACTTAGCATAATGCTCTCCAGTTCCATCCATGCTATTGCAAAAGGCAAGAGTTCCTTTTTTTTTACCGCAGCATAGTATTCCATTGTGTATATGTACCACAGTTTTCTAATCCACTCATCTGCTGATGGGCACTTAGGCTGTTTCCAAATCTTAGCTGTGGTGAATTGTGCTGCTATGAACATAGGGGTGCATATATCCTTTCTGATTGGCGTTTCTGGTTTCTTGGGATATATTCCTAGTAGTGGGATCACTGGGTCAAATGGGAGTTCCATTTTTAGTCTTCTGAGGTAGCTCCATACTGTTCTCCACAGTGGCTGCACCAGTCTGCATTCCCACCAGCAGTGCAGAAGGGTTCCTTTTTCTCCACATCCTCTCCAACACTTGTTGTTTGTTGATTTGTTGATGATAGCCATTCTGACAGGTGTGAGATGATAACGCATTGTCGTTTTGATTTGCATCTCTCGTATAATTAGTGACTTTGAGCAGGTTTTCATATGTCTTTCGGCCTTCTGTATGTCCTCTTTCGAAAAGTGTCTATCTAGGTCCATTGCCCATTTTTTTTATTGGATTGTTTATCTTCCTTTTGTTAAGCTTCATGAGATCCCTGTAAATGTTGGAAATTAAACCCTTATCGGTGGTATCATTGGCAAATATGTTCTCCCATGTAGTGGGTCTTCTTGTTGTTTTGTTGATGGTTTCCTTTGCTGTGCAAAAGCTTTTTATTTTGATGTAGTCCCATTTGTTTATTTTCTCTTTAGTTTCCATTGCCCTAGGAGCATTATCAGAGAAGAAATTTCTTCGGCATATGTTTGCGATTTCGCTGCCTGTGGATTCCTCTAGTATTTTTATGGTTTCCCGTCTTACGTTTAAGTCTTTTATCCATTTTGAGTTTATTTTTGTGTATGGTGTGAGTTGGTGATCTAGTTTCATCCTTTTGCATGTATCTGTCCAATTTTCCCAACACCATTTATTGAAAAGACTGTCTTGACTCCATTGTATGCTCTTGCCTCCTTTGTCGAATATTAATTGGGCATAGTGGTTTGGGTTGATTTCTGGGGTCTCTATTCTATTCCATTGATCTATATGTCTGTTCTTGTGCCAGTACCAAGCTGTTTTAAGAATAGTGGCTTTGTAATACAGTTTGATATCTGGTATTGAGATCCCACCTACTTTGTTCTTTCTCAGGATTGCTGCAGCTATTCGGGGTCTTTTTTTATTCCAGATGAATTTTTGGAACGTTCGTTCTAGGTCTGTGAAATATGCTGTTGGTAATTTAATGGGGATTGCATTGAATCTATAAATTGCTTTGGGTAGTATGGACATTTTGATGATGTTGATTCTACCAATCCATGAACACGGTATATTCTTCCATCTGTTTATGTCTTCCTCTATCTCTTTTTTCAGTGTCCTGTAGTTTTCAGCATATAAGTCTTTTACCTCCTTAGTTAAGTTTATTCCTAGGTATTTTAATTTTTTTGGTGCAATGGTAAATGGGATTGCTTCTGTAGTTTCACTTTCTGTAAGTTCACTATTGGTGTAAAGAAATGCCATGGATTTCTTAGCATTAATTTTGTATCCTGCTACATTGCCGAATTCATTTATTAAGTCTAATAATTTTTTGATGGAGTCTTTAGGGTTCTGTATGTACAGTATCATGTCATCTGCAAATAAGGACAGTTTTACTTCTTCTTTTCCAATCTGGATGCCTTTTATTTCTTCTTCGTGTCTGATCGCAATGGCTAGTACTTCCAGTACTATGTTGAACAGGAGTGGTGAGAGGGGGCATCCCTGTCTTGTTCCTGTTTTTAGGGGGAATGGTTTTAGTTTTTGCCCATTGATTATGATGTTGGCTGTGGGTTTGTCATATATGGCTTTTATTATGTTGAGGTATGATCCCTCAATTCCTATCTTGCTGAGAGTTTTTATCAAGAAAGGGTGTTGGATTTTGTCAAATGCTTTTTCCGCATCAATTGATATGACTATGTGGTTTTTCTCTCTCAATTTGTTTATGTGATGTATCACATTTATTGATTTGCGGATATTGTACCATCCTTGCATCCCTGGGATAAATCCTACTTGGTCATGGTGTATGATCTTTTTGATGTACTGCTGGATCCGATTTGCTAGGATTTTGTTGAGGATTTTGGCATCTATGTTCATGAGGGATATTGGCCTATAATTCTCTTTCATTGTATTGTCTTTATCTGGTTTTGGGATTTGGGTGATGTTGGCTTCATAGAATGAGCTGGGAAGTGCTCCTTCCTCTTGGATCTTTTGACATAGTTTGAGGAGGATAGGTTTTAGGTCTTCCTTGAATGTTTGGTAAAACTCCCCTGTGAAGCCATCTGGCCCCGGGCTTTTGTTTGCTGGAAGCTTTTTGATTACTGCTTCGATTTCCTCCATAGTTATTGGCCTATTGAGATTTTTAGATTCTTCCTGGTTAAGTTTTGGAAGGTTGTATTTATCTAGGAATATGTCCATTTCCTCCAGGTTGTCTAGTGTGTTGGAGTAGAGTTGTTCATAGTATTTTCTAACAATCCTTTGTATTTCTATGGGTTCTGTTGTTATTTCTCCTCTTTCATTTCTGATTTTGTTTATTTGGGTCCTCTCTCTTTGTTTCTTGGTGAGCCTGGCTAGAGGTGTATCAATCTTGTTTATCCTTTCAAAGAACCAGCTCTTGGTTTTGTTGATAGTAAACTCTTTATTGAAGTGCATTGAACGTACAGAGAACTGTGCAGAACTAATAGTATGTGGCTCAGTGACTGTCCACTGACTGAACTCACCGTGTGATCAGCCTCAAGATAGGGAGTGGGGCATTTTTAGTTTTGGAGTTTGTTTTCTAATTTATGTGATTCTCAAAGCAAAGCTGTAAAAATCATGGTATATTCAGAAACATTTGTCTTCTATCCCTGTCCCCCTCCTTTTTTTCCTTCTCCCGTTGTTTCCTTTGCAACTATAAACTGACATACAAATGTGTGTTTCTGATTCACTTTGCATGTCCTTCCCCCTTTGTCATTAACCATGTGCCGTAGGGACCACGTATGGTCCTGTGTGCAGCTTTCCTACCCTCTTATGCTGCATGTTGTTTCATTGTGTGGACATAGCATGATACTCATTCAGTTACCTCCATGTGGAAGTTGTTATTTCCAGACTTTGCTAGTGTTTTATTCTCACTGTTTCCGTGGTTGCCTTCTACAGTCCCTTCACAGAGCAGCCAGAGTTCGTCCCAAGTGGCGCTTCATGTTGCCTTGGAGCTGGCCTCAGCGGCTTTCATTAGTTCTTGGTGCTGTCCCTCTCCTGTCCTTGGCCCCCTGTGGAGCCACAGACAGATCATCTTTCTCTTAGGTCCCTCTTTATTTGGTGCTGGTTTTCTAATAGTGGGGTTAACAGTTCTTGCCCTGCTGGCTCTCGACAAGTGGAGCATCTTCGTCCCTGCTCCTAGATGCTCGTATAGCACGGCGGCCTGCTTGAGGCCAGGTTCTCCATTGCCTGCCTCAGGTGGGGTAGAAAACTGCACTGTGCACACTGTGCTTGTGGTAGGGCGCCCTAATGTGGAGATAGTTCTTGGGCGTACAGCTGTATCATTAAGAATTTTCAGAAGTCTTTAAATCCAAACGTGAGATGCGTTCCATAGAGTAGCCTCAGAAAGATGGTACTGGAAGATAGAGTGGAGTCCCACATCCTCATCTGACAAACAAGGAGGAAACAGGCCAAGTGAAAAGGTGTGATGTGGCCAGTGTCAACAAGCAGAGTAACCACAGTGATTTACCCTCTAAGGAGGAGAGAATCCAAAGACTGAATTTTTCTGATATTTATTTCTTCTTTTGTAGAAAAGCATTACATTTGTAGGACTGGTTCTGATTCCTATGTATTTCCACCCATGGCTTTAGCTAGCTTTGTATCCATAGCAAAGTTTTTATAAACATGAGCTAAGCTCATTCCGGCTCATGGAACTTTTCTATGTAAATTGTAGGAAGAAAAATATCTTCAAGTAGAAATTGTTGCCCTAGGTCAAACTTGGAATTATTTTTACTTCTTATGGATTAATGGGATTTATAGTTGGAAGATTAAAAGTATATTTTCATTGTAGGGCTGGGGGTGAGGCTGCCAGAGCCCTTTTCTCTAGCCTTCCCATCCCTGGCTGGCCTTATTGTCCTTCTTTTCCCAGAAGCACCATACATTGCAGCAGGTACTGGCTGTGGCGAGGAACCTGTGTGTGTCACCATGGAGGTCAGACATGGAGTGACCCCAGGGTCACTTGGATGCATCTCCACCTTGGAGCACTGGTTGGCTTCTTTAATGAAACAGTTAAACAGTTTTAGAGATGGAGACCCTAGAAGTTCTCTAAGCCAGACCATCACCCAGGAGGGAGCACAGCACCAGTGGGAAGGACTTTGCCCAGTGCTTGCAGGATGCAAGTCCATTGAAGTGTGCTCACTGTCAGATATGTTCTTGTGTTGAGGTGAACTGTGTCTGCAGCCTGCACTCCACCTCATTCTTAGTGTGCATGAAGCGGTCCACAGGCTTGGCCCTTCTCTGCTGCTGTGTTGGTGTTTGCAGATGGCAAGTCTCATCTCTGCAATCAGCAGCTCCTTACAAGCAAATTAATAGCTGAGAAGTCTTACTTCAGACATCATAAAATTCTATGACTGCCATTCATTGATTTGTAGTAGCTCATGCTACTTAGTACCTGTTTCCCTCTTCAGAGGGGAGCATCATATACCACAGAGATTTCCCCTGCTGCAGTTAGTTAACTGGCTTGAACACTCACCATAAGTCCATTCATAATTTCTATACCTGTTAAAACACACTTTTTTTTTTTTTTTTTTGCTAAGGGGTAGATTAAATAAATACTGTTTTTCCATGTGCTCATCTCCCAGCTTCACAGTCTATAACTTAACAGTACAGTTGCTGCTTTTTCAGGTCAGTAAGTGATGCCCCCTTCCTTTACCCAGTTGCTAATGCATGTGATTGTCAGTACCTGGCTCTGCCCTTCTGCTCTCAGTGGCTTGAGCAGCCTTCTAGAGACGCTGATGCATATAAACACGGCTCTCTGACACAGCCGGCTGCATATGAAAGAATACAGACTTGACACAGCACCGTATATGTGGTTCAGGGGAAGATGTTCATTTGGCCACTGGTCATTTCATATGGGGCTGAGAGTTTGTCTGAGGGTTTGCTGACCGGATGCTGTAGTCTTTTCTTACATAAACTCTACTTGTCCTCTAGGACATTCAGAATCAGTTTCTTTTTTAAGTGGATCAAGAATTTAAGACACAAAGTAGTGGGAATGTGGGATTTCTTGAGATTTTACAGCTTTTTTTGTACCTAACTGCATAATTTTTTAAAAGCAACTTTCCCTTGTGAGAAATTCCAGTGTGCTAAATTTAGTATTCACAGAATTATTTCTTTTGCTCTTATTTTCTTCTTTTATTATTATTTTTAAATTATGTAATTACATTACCAAGCAGTGCTGGCAAGAGCAGGTTCGGAAGCAAGCAATGACTGTCTTGGGGGAGCTGGAATTCAGGGTGGCATCTGTTCTTGCCTGTGTTGGAGAGTGAAGACTTGCTCCTAGGCAGGTCATCAGGAGGATGGTTAACGGGGCATGTGTTTGCTCAGTGCATTTCTCTTTGGACATATACCTGTATATGTGGGAAAAATCCTTAGAAGTAGGACTTGCTGGGTCAAAGAACATTTCTGGGTTGTTTTTTTTAATATGTTGTTTTGTTGATTTTAGAGAAACATCGATTGGTTCCCTCCTGTATGCCCCTGACCTGACCCAGGCCTGAACCCAGAATCTGGGTTTGTGCCCTGACTGGGAATCGAACCAGTGACCTTTCGGTGTACCGGATGACGCTCAACCAACTGAGCCACACTGGCCAGGGCAAAGAACATTTGTATTTTAAATTAAAACCTGTAATCAAAGTTGCTTTCCAAAGAGATCACATCAGTAATTATTCCTCCAGCCACACCAGCTTTCCCACACCTTTTCTGACAGCCATCAAACTTCGTTTTTGCCAAACTAAGAGGTGAAATGTAGAGTCTCATGCTACTGTTAATTTCGGTTTTCTTTTGTGAAAGATGTTTGTATCTTTTGCCCCCCACTTTTAAAATGAGAGTTAGAGTCCTTGGAAGAAATTCTGTAAATAAACTTGGTTGCTTCTTTCCTGGAAGTCTTTGATACTGTATCCTGCTCCGCACACCCCTGCATGCTTGTGGTAAAGGAAATATTTTTATGACTGAGACAAGTACTCATTTTGTGTTTTCTCCCTAGTCTAAATGTATTCATTATAAGCAAGAGATTTCTAATAGATTGATTTATACTTTCCTCTAAGACTGATATATTGAATTAGTAAGAAAAGCTTTTTTGTCAGATTACATTTTTGCTTTGGTTTGGGAAACCAAACCGTATAGCATTGCTGTTCAAATAACAGCTGCATATAGTGGTATAATTTAAAATTTACTAATGTCTGACTTAAAAATATAAAAAGAGCCCAGCCAGTGTTGCTGAGTGGTTGAGCATTGACTTATGAACCAGTCAGGGCATATGCCCAGGTTGTGGGCTCAATCCCCAAGGTGGGTGTGCAGGAGACAGCCGGTCGATGATTCTCTCTCTTGATGTTTCTGTCTCTCCCTCTCCTTTCCTCTCTGAAATCAATAAAAAAATAAAATATAAATATATATAAACAGGCAAAGTTAAGTTTGATAATATATTTTGTTTAACCCAATCTAATATTTCAACATGTAATCAATATAAAATTATTGATAAGATGTTTTACATTGAGTTTTTTTTGTCTAAGTCTTCAAAATCCAGTGTGTATTTTAGACTAACAACATATATCAATGTGAGCTAGCCACATCGCAAGAATCAACAGACACATATGTCACTAGTATACATTGGCCAGCATGGCTCTGAAGAGTAGTGTTTCATTCATTTCTATGGGAATTCATTAACTTAATATTTTGAACCTAACATTTGTCCATTCCGTTTTTTAAAAACATAAGTTGTATTAATCTGACACATGTTCTTGAATTAGGCTTTAAATATTATTGTTTACTCATCTTTATAAAGACATGCTGATTATTTCAATATTCTATAAATTAATGTATAGAATATTGAAATACAGTACTTCATTAAATGTATTCATTTAGTCAGATTAAATGCTGATGTCCCCAGTGAGATACCTACTTTAGAGCAGATGCTCTTTCTTTTTAACAATTTGAAAAGGCTCCAAAAGTTCACAAATGGGAAACATGGGTTGAAAGCTTAAATATCTAGCCAAGGTAACCCAGACAGTATCCGAGCAAGATTGTGAACTTTTGTGTCCTGACAACAAGCTTGGTGTTCTCTATACAGTCTCTTCTCATGGGGGACGCCTGTATTTTCAAATTACAGAAAAATATGTGAACCTAATAAGAGGAACAGTGTTATTGAGGAAACTTCTAAGTTATCATTCCTGTAAAGAAGTGATATTGACAGAATTAGTGGAAGAGCAACAAAGCCATGTGAGGGAAACCATGGGCCACAGCAGTCGTATCTCATCTGAACTTGTACTGTTTTATTTTAGAGAACAAGCTGCTGAGTTGAATGTACGTATGGTAATAAATGTACATTCTGTCAAATAAATGTACAATGAGTCAAAGAAGGAGCCTGGGTTTGATATGTTCAGTGTTAAGACAAATCAACTTGGGTTGATACTACAGTTTATAATTTTAGCTAAGTATAAGCTTAATCATAAAAGGAGTTTATTGGCATATTTCAGTTATTGAGGGGGCTGAAAACATTGTTCTTTCCCTTGACCCGCCCTCTGCATTCAGGATGGGAGCTCCACTTGAACACCCTCCCTTAGCACCATTCCTATGGACACAGGGCTGCCAGCAAGTATCAGACCTTGGAGACAGCCTCTGGTCTGTCTACTTTTCTAACATGCGATTAGGTAAAGCTGTTAGGACAAGTAGCATAAATTATGCACCTCAGTTTTTCTACATATGATAATCCATTGGCAGGTTGTTAAAGTTGTGGCTAATGGTGCTGTGATTACCATTCTTGTGTATGTCTCCTTTTATTGTATTTTTCCATGTATAAGACTCTATTTTTTTCTAAAATCGAGGGGCGGCTTATACATGGAAGTCAGCCGAGGAGGGAGCCGTGTGGGTGCGTAGCTGGCCCATACCTTGTCAAACAGGCTTCCTCCAATCACTGAGCCTTATTATTACTGATGTCAGCTGATGCCGTAATTGGAGGTGGAAGTGGAGTGTGCGCAGAAACTACAGGGACCTGAGCGTTCTGAGCCCATAAAGCTGTCAAAAAAAAGATAAAATACTGGTAAGCAATTGTCTTACTCTGCAAAATTCAAACTGAATGTAATCACCTATGCAAAAGAGCATGGAAATAGAGCTGCAGAGAGACAATTTGGACCTCCTCCCACTGAGTGTATGATCAGACAGTGGAGAAAACAGGAAGAACAACTCCTTAAGATGCCAAAAAAGAAGGCCTTAAAGAGGAAAACCAGCAAAATGTTTAAAATATTGATTTCCTTAATTTTGGATTGGAAAAGTCTTATACATGGGTGTGTCTTATACACGGAAAAAATATGGTACTCATATGGGAGAGCTTCTTCCTAAGGTCTGTGTCTAGAAGTGGGCTTGTTATCTCATGGTATTTGCATATTAAACCTTAATGGGCCTTGTGAGTGGTGTGAAGGACAAAGGTTTTTTTCCTGATTTGAATAATCACTTTTCCGAGAGAGAGAGAGAGAGAGAGAGAGAGAGAGAGAGAGAGAGAGAGAGAGACATTGATTGTATAGTCTATCCACAAGGCCACCTCTGATGAAAATGATATCTCTCTATTATGATGTCCATGCCAGGGGCCTTCTCAGCCTGTGTGCCTGTCCCTGCACCAGCACACTGCCTGAATTACTATAGTTGAAAATCTTGATGTTGAGGAGTGCAAGTCCTCCTTCCCATCTTGTTTTCCTCAAGCATTGTATTGGCTGTTCAATGGTCCTTGATTTTTTGTATAAAATTTGTTGTATAAAGTTGTATATGTAAATATTCTAAAAACTTTGTGTCTATATATATTCTTTTACAATGCACTATTTTTAAAATGTATATAGAAATAAGTTTTTAAAAATAAAAATTGTATAAAATCTGATTGTAAAATTCCATACACACATGAACGGGCACAACCCTTTTGGAATTTAAGCTGCATTTGCTTTGCAATTCTAATCTAATTGGGGAGGATTGCAATCTTTATGATTGTCTTCTATGTAGGTAAACATGGCACTTCTCCAGTTTTTAGGTCTTTTATGCATTTTATAAAGTTTTTTAATAATGTTCTTCAATACAGGCTATTTTTTTAGTTTATTTCTAATAGTTTGTTGCTGGTGTTTGGAACATAATTAATTTTGTGTACTGATGTTGTTGGACTCTAGTTCTGGTGGTGTGTTGACAGATTCCCTGGATCTTGTGCAGTTGCTCAGATAGTTGTGTTGTCTAAATAATGGCAGTTTTGCTCTTTCCAAGCCTCATACCTTTCTTTTTCTTGCCTTGCTGCTCTGGTTAGAATCTCTAGTGTAGGTTTGTATAGACACAATACTTGGTCTCTTATTGCAGCCTGTCTTCTTCATGACCCTGATGTGAATTCTGCTGAGGAAAGTGGCCCTGTATTCCTGGTTTTATCAGGAATGAGTAAATCATATCAAATTTTTTTATTTGAATGTTTTGAGATTATCAAATCTTCTTGCTCCAGTGCTAATAGTATGTTGAATTACTTTATTTTTCTAACTAGAGGCCCAGTGCATGAATTCATGCACCAGTGGGGTCCCTCGGCCTGGCCTGCAGGATCGGGTCAAAACCAGCTCTCAACATCCCCTTAGGTGTCCCAGATTGCGAGAGGGTGCAGGCCAGGCCAAGGGACCCCACGGTGCACAATCAGGGCTGGGGAGGGACACGGGAGGTTGGCCAGCCAGTGAGGGATCACAGGAGGGCTCCAGGGTATGTCTGGCCTGTCTTGCTCAGTCCCAATTGGCCAGACCCCAGCAGCAAGCTAACCTATTGGTCTGAGTGTCTGCCCCCTGGTGGTCAGTGTACATCATAACAACTGGTAGACTGATCAACTGTCTGCCTCCTAGTGGTCAGTGCACATCATAGAGAGCAGTTGAGCGACTTTAGCATATCATTAGCATATTATGCTTTGATTGGTTGAACAGCTGACTGGCTGACCGGACACTTCGCATATTAGGCTTTTATTATATAGGATAGTGTACCCCTTTGCATTATTATAATGAACTTGACTTTATCATGATAATTTTTTACATTTCTGAATCATTTGGCTAGATTATGTTACGCTTTTGCTTTTAAGCTCCTAGGTGAAATTCACATATTCTTTTCTCCTGTTATCTTGGTCTGGGAGGTATTAGAGTTTCCTGAGTTTGTAGGTAAGGTAGGAAGGTAATTTCTGTTTCTTCAAAGATTGGAGAGGCTTGTTTATTTAATATTTACATTTCTAGCCCTGACCTGTTTGGCTCAGTGGATAAAGCGTCGGCCTGTGGATTGAAGGGTCCCAGGTTTGATTCTGGTCAAGGGCATGTACCTTGGTTGTGGGCACATCCCCAGTAGGGGGTGTGTAGGAGGCAGCTGATCAATGTTTCTCTCTCATTGATGTTTCTAACTCTCTCCCTTCCTCTTCGTAAAAAATCAATAAAATATATTTTTTAAAAAATTACATTTCTAAACAGACTCAATTTAGGGAACGTATTTTTCTTTTCTTTTTCTTCTTTCCCTATTTTTATTGATTTCAGAGAGGAATGGAGAGGAAGAGAGAGATAGAAACACCAGTGATGAGAGGGGATCGTTGATTGGCTGTTTCCTGCACATTGAATGGAGCCTGCAACCCAGGCATGTACCCTTGACCGGAATCAAACCTGGGACCCTTGGGTCCGTAGGCAATACTCTATCCACTGAGCCAAACCAGCTAGGGCGGGAACTTATTTTTCTAGAAATTGCCTATTTCATCTGTTTCCAAGTTTTTTTTTTTGTTTTGTTTTGTTTTTGTCTTTTTTTTTCCAAGTTTTTTATAATACATATTTTTCTCAGTAGAATTCTTACAAGATTTCTCAAAATCTCTATTGTAGCTGTAGTTTTAACCTCCTCTAAATTCTTAATATTGCCTACTTACACATGTTCTCTTTTTTTTCATTCATCATTTTTACCAGAGATCTAGCTAGGTTTTCTTTTTATGACTCAGATGTAAGGTTGTGTTTATTCTCTCTAGTATGTATTTTTTTTTTATTAATTTCATATCTTTATTTCTATTTTCTTTGGGTTTATTCTGTGGTTTTTCTACTTTTAGGAGAAAATGATCAGCCAATTAATTTGTGCTTTTCCCTTTTCACTAATATGGTAGCTTAAGGCTATAAACTTGTCTCTATGTAACTAACAATCTGGCCTTATTCCAAAAGTTTGGATATAAACTGCTTTATTCTAAATATTTTCTGGATTCTAAATATTTTCAGATTTTTTCTTTGGCCCATGAGCTAAATAGGAGCAAGTTTTAAAATTTACAGGCTTCTTAAAATTTTTACTTGACTTGTAATTAATTGTATTGTGGTCAGAGAATGTTGTGATACTAAATTTTTTTGCCATTTGTTTTTTTTTTCCCCCCTCAGCTTGTGGCCAATTTTTATAAAAGTTCCATGTATGCTTGAAAAGAATATGTCACTTCTAATCATTAGGCAAAGAATTACATAAATCCAATAGAGTAAGTTTAGTAATTACATTGTTTTAATTTTCTGTATCATTTTAATCTTTGTAATCTGTTACCAAGAGTTGAGTCAGTCTTCCCCTGTAACTTGGATATATCAATTTCTAGTAAACTTCAGTTTTTACTTTCTATGTTTTTAAAGCTATACTATCAGATACACACATAATCAGAGTTGATTGAATCTTTTACTCTTGGCCTTCTTTGTTCTTAATAATGCTTTCTACCCTAGTCTGTTTCATGTGAAAGTAATACAGCTAGCCCAACTTTCTTTGGTTAGTATCTGCTTGGAGTCCATCTTCCATCCCTTTACTTTCAGACTCTGTGTCTTAATGTTTTAGGATTCTTAAATAGCTTATAGCTGGATTTTGTAACAGGCCAGGTTTAGTGTGTTAACATTAGATTATTGCCATATTGGATTCATCTCTGCCATCATTTTTGTTTTGAATTGGCTTTTAAATTGCTTCTCTCTTCTTATTTTGTTTTCTTTTTTCCCTCTCTTTAGTAATTAGCATTACAGAACATCATAACTGCTAAGTTATAACATTTATTGTATGAATACCTCTGAACTTAATAGCTAATCTAAGATAGGACATTGCCAACAACTTCCATTTGCATGGGTATGGTTTTTAGTTTGAAAGTTAAAAACTATTTTTACTAGATTATCTTTAAATTAAAAATATATATATATTTGTATTTATTTCAGAGAGAAGGAAGATCGAGAGAGAGATAGAAGCACCAATGATGAGAGAATCATTGACCAGCCACCTACTGCACACCACATACTGGGGGGATCATGCCCACCTCATGGGCGCATATGCCCTGACAGGGAATCGAACTGTGACCTCCTGGTTCATAGGTCGATGCTCAACTACTGAGCCATGCTGGCCAGACTATCTTTAAATTTTTATCATTCATTTAACAAGAGCTAAAATTAATATTTTTAACTTCTCAAATAATATAATGATCTTAAAATATTATAACTTCAATTTTCCCCTCCTACCTTATATTTTATTGTTGCCTAGAATCTTAATTCTATCTTATATTTTAACTATTTATTGTTGTTGTTGTTGTTGTTATTAGTATACTAGAGGCTTGGTGCATGACATTCGTGCATTGAGGGGTGTGGGGGTCCCTCAGCCCGACCTGCACCCTCTCTAATCTGGGAGCCTTCAGGGGAGCCCTCTCCAATTCGGGAGTTTCTGTCTGTCTTTGCAATCATATGAGCGAATTGTCTGAGACCCCAACTCAGTTTGGTTTGTTGCTCACAGAATAATAGAGGCTTTTTTTTTTCTTTGCTTCATGGGTGGAGATTTCCTGGAAGTTTTAGGATATCTTCCCTTTAATTTTTCCTAGACACTCTGATTTTACTTATGTCTCTAATCTTTGCTTTCCCTCCATCCCCCACCGCAACAGTAACTTGCTCCAGGCTCACTTTGCTCTAGTGCAGTGGTTCTCAACCTTCTGGCCCTTTAAATACAGTTCCTCATATTGTGACCCAACCATAAAAGTATTTTTGTTGCTACTTCATAACTGTAATCTTGCTACTGTTATGAATCATAATATAAGTATCTGATATGCAGGATGGTCTTAGGCGACTCCTGTGAAAGGGTCATTCGACCGCCAAAGGGGTCGCGACCCACAGGTTGAGAACAGCTGCCTAGTGTCTAGGAGATCTGTCTGCCACCAGAACTACGATTCCCAGCATTCCTGGTGCTCCCTGCGCTCTGGGCTTCCGGTCCTGGGGCTGCCACCAAAACTACTATTCCCAGAATTCCTGGTGTTCCCGCAATCTTGGTTTTCCCTTTCTGCTCCATCTCCGTCCCATGGCCTCCCACTCTGCCAAGTCCTCCAAGCTGCCAGCTCTCCCTCTCTGCTCTCTGTCTGGTGGCTTGGGGAGCCAATTTCCCCAAGATGCTCCACTCTCTGCTGGCTCTCCCACTCTGCGGCTGTGTATGCAAATTAACCTGCCATCTTTGCTGGGTTAATTTGCATACTCACGCCTGATTGGCTGGTGAGTGTAGCGGAGGGATGGTCAATTTACATGTTTCTCTTTTATTATATAGGATGGTCACTACTTGTTTCATTTTACCTAGGTTACTGGTTTCTTTATCAATATTATTCTTGCAAGTCTCTGACTTTCACTTTATTCTTGCTGAAATATATCCTTTTATTTATTTTATTTTGTTAATCCTCACCCAAAGATATTTTTCAATTGATTTTTAGAGACAGTGGAAGGGAGGGGGAGAGACAGAGAGAGAAACATCGATCTGAGAAAGACACATCGATTGGTTGCCTCTGGCATCAGGGCCAGGGATCAAGCCTGAACCGAGATATGCCTTGATCAGGAATCGAACCCAGTACTTTTCAGTCCGCAGGCCAGTACTCTATCCACTGAGCTGAACCAGCTAGAGCATGAAATATATCCTTTAACAGTTAACTCAGCAGCTAGCTATTGACAGTAATAGGTCTACTCTTTTGGCATTCTGAGGTTTCACTCTAGTGTGCTTTGGTGTGGGTTCATTTAAATTATGCTGCTAGCCACCTGTTCTGTCTCTTTTGGGGAAAGAAGGGAATGTTGTGTCTTTACATTTTAGGATTTTCTTTAGTCTTCTTTTCTCTGTTCTTTGTATTTCTTTTTGGAATTACTATTAGACTTATGTGGAATGTCCTTTTGTCTATGCTTCTTAACCTCTTCATTTGTCCCACCTTCAGATTTATTAATGTTGCCTTTATGTCTTATGTCTCCAATCACTAACATTTTTCTATAGTCTCAATCAGATAGTTCTGTCCTTTGAAGTTTTCGAGTCTAATCCTATTTCAGTCTTATTTTTTGAATTTTGGGCTTTTAGCCTCTCTGCAGTGTAGGTATCCTTTGCAGCCTGGTGTGAGGTTTATTCCCTCCTGAGCAGGATTTCTTTCTGTTTTATTTTCTACGTTTAACCTAGGTGTTCTTGGACAGATATGATTGTAGGAGTTTGAGCCCTGAATTTTATTGACTAGTCCATGGTTGCTAGTGCTCAGAGGTGCTCCCATCTCCCAGTGCGCAGGCTGGTCAGAAAGCATCCTGTAATATCTCTGTGCTTATAGGGTTTTTTTTGTTTGTTTTTTAAAGGAGTTTTTGTTTTGTTTTGTTTTGTTTTTTGTGTTTTTTTTTTGTATTGATTTCAGAGAGGAAGGGAGAGGAGGGAGAGAGAGAGAGAGAGAGAGATAGAAACATCAATGATGATTGAGACCGCAACCTAGGCATGTGCCCTTGACCGGAATTGAACCCAGGACCCTTCAGTCTGTAGGCCGACACTCTATCCACTGAGCAAAACGAGCTAGGGCTGTGCTTGTAGGTTTTTCTTCTTTTTTAGCACCTGTCTTCTGTTGAGGGTTGGTCTTTTTGTAGATCATGGCTTTAAGTGGGGGTAGGGATGGTGGCCTAGTCTAACCTTTTACCTTGAGCAGGCTCAAAGCTTCTTCCCTATTCCCTTGAGGGCTGAAACCTAAAGTCACATAGACCAATGTTCGTCTTTTGAGCAAATGATTTGCACATTATCTGGTGTGAGTGTTGCGGGATCCAGACATCTTAGAATTTGCCTCTACAAACTGTTCACTGCACTAAACCTTGCTGGGAAGAAAAGCTGGTCATAATTGTCAGCACCAAGGCACCTGGGATGGTTTGTGGCACCAATTTAACATTAGATTTTATTTTTTGTTAATAATAAGTTTCTTAATCAACTCTTTTAAGGCCTCCTGTGCACTAGGTATTGTGAGAGTTTCTGCCTGTGGCAACTTCCTAGCTTCATTGGAATTTCTTTGATAGCAAACCTAATGACTGTTCCCGAATCCCTCTCTTCTTCCTCCTTCCTCATCCCTCAGTCCAGTGCTGGATCTTCAAAATAAACAGTAACAAAACACACCTGTCTGAGTTGCTGGTTTGGTAATCCCTGTGGAAAGACTACCTACAAACGGCAGTAATAATACAGGAAGGGGTGCTTAAGAGTTCCTTGGAGCTTAAAGAGGAAGTGCCCCTGTCCAGGTACCTTCCTAGTGACTTCGGGCACCTCTTTGATGATGTCCTTGGCTTGGAGTGGCGGGTTTTTCTCTGTCTTCCATCTCTCCCACGGTGATGTCATGAGGGGCCATGGTATTTTTGCTCACTGTGCTGGGCTTCTTCCCTGGTCTTCAGCTTGCACATACAGTTGCCTACTTGACATTCCTACTTGGTCATCTAGTGGGACATCTCACATGTTAAATCATGAAGTCCTGATTTTTTACATCACACTCCCCCTTTTCCCTGAGGGCAGCTATAGAACCCCTATGCCATTCTTGACTTTTAATCATGCCCACATCCAGGTAAGACAACTTGGTGTTGCCTTCCAAATCTGGCCATTTAGTTAGCTACCATTGCCAGCCATAATGGAAAGCCAGTCATCTTTAGACTGAACAACTGCAGTAGCCTCCTGCCCACCTCCTTCTCTATGTACTTTGACAGTGTGCCACTAAAAAGTACATTTGGTCAGTGCCTCTGCTGTTTGCTGGAAGCTCCCCACCAGCCTCCTATTATCCTGAGCAACCTCCCTATGGTGACTATAGGCTGTGCTGACCAAGTCCTGAACTGACTGTTCCCACCTGACCTCTCTGTTCCCAAAGGCCCATGTGCCCCTGTGTCTCACCCCATGTGGGATGGTTCTGTGCTCAAGTATACATGGTGCACTCCGTAATTCATGCAGGAATACCCTCTCTCCCCCTTGAGTGAGGGAATGAAAATTTGTGCTCCAAACTTTGGAGGCATGGCTTGTGTTCCCAGGGGAGTGTTGTTAGGCTAAAGCAGCTTGTCATCAGCTACTGAAAGTTGGAACTGGTTGGGGTAGTATTTAATTTGCTATGTGTTGTCTCTCAAAGCTGCTCGTTTCTTTTGGGTGGGGGACAGAGCGGCAGCTCTTTTTTGCCCCTTCTCTGGTTGGCCCTGCAGGTCTCTGCGGTCTGGAGTTGGGCAGGACTCAGGCGCCCTGACCTGTGCGCCGAGCGGGGGCGGGGCCCCGCGCGAGGGGGGGCGGGGCGCCACGATCTGACGTGTCTCTGCGGGATTGGAGCCGCCGCCCTATATAGCAGCCGGGGCCCGTGCGCCGGCCTCGGAGCGGCGCGGAGCACTGGCATTCTTGGAGCGGGCGGGCGGCGAGCGCACCGCACAGCGAGTGAGTGAGCGAGCGGGAGAGTGGCAGAGTAGGCGCGGGGCGCGGGCCCAGAGCAGCTGGCGCCCCAGGCTGTGTGGGGAAGTTGGGTACCGGGGGCGGGGCCGGGTGTCCGGGCTGGCTGCCGACGTGGAGCGCCGGGGCTGGCAAGCGGGGGAGGGGCCGGGGTCGCCTTCCGTCTCCCCCACCCCGGCCCCTCAGTCAGTACCCTTCTTCACGCCCCAGCCACGGGCGCCCCCTCCTCTCTGGCCGGCTGGCCAAGCGGGAGGGGGGGGGGGTGGCCGGCTACGTGTCACCATTGCGCATGGGCCGCGGCGTTGGCTAGGGAAGAGTAAGAAACTTTCCCGAGTCCAGCGTCCGCCGGCCTCGCCCGTGCCGAGGTGAGAGCGCCCCTCCCAGCCCTCTACCCCTAAACAGGGTCGTATTCCCTCTGCACTACCCACCCCCACAACCCGGGTGCAGGGTGAGGTGCGGCCGACCTGGGCCCAGGTCGGTGACGTGGGCGTCTGGGCCGTGCCCCTTATCCCCCCTCCCACCCCCCACAAGAGGAGCGCTCCTCCCCCAAGAGGGGGGCTGGTTCACAGATGTCTGTCCCGCAAGGGTAGCCGGTGCCTGGGACAGCGGGAGGGGCCTGGTAGTCCAGTTGCACCTTCACCTGCCGCCAGCCCACCCGCCTACGGGGTCAGGGCTGGGCCTGCGCCCTCCTCGGGCTGGAGTGCAACTTGGATGTGCCCCAGGGTCCCGAACGAAAAATACCTTACGGAAAAATACCGAATTTGGATGGAAGGCGAGGAGGCCGAGCGAGCTCCTGCCCCTTTAAGCCTGTCCCCGCCCGCGGGCTCGCGTGGCCTGTGGGAGGGCCGTGCTGAGGTGGCATCTGCGAAAGTTCCTCCTGCGGGATGGTGCAGACTTCCAGAACTTGGCGGAACACACGCATGCCCGCCTCTGCTCCCTGCTCCTCCGGTTGATCTGAAACAGGCTTGCTGATTTTTTTCGGCCTGTGGGGATATTATGTTTATCAAGTTTGGTTTATGGATCCTGAGAAGTACTTTAAAAAAACTTCCCTTGCAAGTTTGCTGTGGGATGAAAGTAAATTTTAATTTTGGAAGAAGAGGGGAGAAGCCCTGGGTTTCATCTGTAGGTTTTGATACTCTCCATACTCAGTCCTATCTCTATGTAAAGTGCGAGATTATCATTAGTTGGAGGTAACATTCTTTCTGGACTGTTACTGTGAGTTTTCTTTGCAAAGATTTATCCTTTTGAATATGTAATTGGCAAAACATCACAAGGAATCAACTTATGCTTTGTTTTTAAAAGCAAAAAAGTACAATTCTTAAAGATTTTCCTGTTGTGTGTGCTTTTTAAAAACAAGTTTCAGGTGTAATCTATACATTTCTCCCACGTGGGGGGAGGGGGGGGGGAGTCAAGAGCGCTTGATGTTCCCTGAGAGGAAGAGAAGAGTCTGGGCTTCACCCACCCTTCTTTTCTAGTTCTGTTTGCTGCATACTTATCATTTGAGATGTGGCTTTTTTTTTTTTTTTTGATCTGGACATTTACCCTGAGGAACACTCGAAGTCCAGGTTGAGAATAGTTTGAGATTTGTATGGGTGGACCTGAATGCTTAGTGCAGGGAAAGTAGTTGAGAGCCACCACAGTGATGAAGGGATTGGGGCCGTCTTGGGAACCACTGAAGTAGGGGCACAGCCTCACACATCTAGAGTGTAGTAGGGAAGAGTGGGCTTGTTCTCTGGCCAGAACGGGGAGAGAGGTTGTAGGTTTAGCACAACATAAGGCGGACTGTTCTGACAGCTACACAGTGGAACAGAAGTAGAGTGTGGCTCCCTTGAAAGGCCATGTGGTTCCTGTCTCTGGTGGTGTTCAAAGACTGCAATAGAGTAATGTCTAAGGTCCCTTTCAATCCTGATTTGAGCACAATTATTAGATTAACTGAGAAATTGTGATAGTAGATGTCTGGTCTCTGTTCTTTGGGCCTGTCTAAGGTCTCCTGGGAACTTAAGATAGCAAGTGAAGGAGCTAGAGTGGAGACCACCTGCAGCCGTGTTCACACTTGTGAGGTGGAAAAGACATCTGTGAGCAGGAGTAAGTCTGTCGGGGGTTGTCTGTGAAGGCGCAGCTGGAGCCAGTGGGTAAGGTTGGTACTAGCCTTTTGTAAGGCTTTACCTCAGAGCCTCAGGTGGGGCTGAGATCTAATTTACATGGGGGTCATTAGATACATACTTAAAGTGGAATCTTTAAAGGTGGGAGTTTTGAGAAATTTAGAAGAAAAATGATAGCCTTATTTGATGATATCAGAACCTTAGGTGTTAAATCTATTGCTTAATTTAAATCCATTCACATAATCTGTTTAGCTGTGACATTTCAGATTCAAACTGCCATTTGAAATTTGAAGATGGGAGACCTAGTGTGTCCTGTCAGACCAGTCTGGAGTTTTCTGGAGGTCCACTCTGTTCTCAGCTGCCTGAGGGCCTGTGCACATGTGGGGGCGTTAGAGACTGCAGCACATTAGGATCTGTTGCAGCAGTGCTTCTTTCTTGAGTCCAATAGAAGGGCTAGCTGGAGTTGATTTTTGAAAGGTGTGTAAGTAATATCAGAAGAGATCCTCAGGAATTTGTCCCATTTTCTGTGTGATACCAAGTGCATAGTGGGGATTGGCTGGTCACAGATCTGTGGCTGGAGTGGACATGGATAGTGACTGAGCTCCATGGGCCTGTTGTGTGCCTGTCACTGGGACATGAAGACTTGCCTTGTCCAGGAAAGATGGAAGACTAGTCCATGGGAGCACAGAGGAGAGGGAGTGGCTATTGTTATGGTTATGTGTGTGAACCTGACTTGTTCAGAGATGAATGTTGCCCACCCAATGTGGCTCAGTGGTTGAGCATCAAACCCAGGAACCAAGAGGTCACTCACTGTTCAGTTTCCGGTCGGGCACATGCCCGGGTTGCAGGCTCGATCCCCAGTAGGGAGCGTACAAGAGGCAGCCAGTCAAAGATGTTTCTCATCGATGTTTCTCTCTCTATCTCTCTCCCTTCCTCTCTCTCTAAAAATCAATAAAAACGTATTTTTTTTAAAAAGAAGTGGATGTGTGTATATCTTAAGAATTTATGTTGGTGCCTGGGACAACCCCGGGTGGGATGTTGTTCAGGTAGAAGGTCACCTGGCAAGAGTGTGTGCAGCTGCAGTGGGAATTCTGAGAAAGGAGGGTCAGTTGGACACCAGGGTCCTGGCTTCATTGTCAGTGTTTGGACCTGGAACACCTCCATCTTACTTCTGGACTGGCTACATGTACACTGGGAATCCCACAGAGTGCTTGCCCTTCCTAACTGTCAGACCTGGGTGGATGTGCTGCTCTGATACTATGACTTAATGGAAAGGCTTTCTTTATTCCTCACCGTAATCTTTAAAACTTGCAGATTAGAATTAGTTGGAGACAAATTCCTAAGTAAATAGTCTTAGTCAGTTTGTCTCCACTTTCTTCCTTGGTCTCAGGATGCATCTGTGTGTAGGGTGGGACTGGGGCCCCACAGAGGCTCTGGCCTATGGGTCATAGAACTTTCCCCATGTGGTTGCCCAAGCCTTGCATTCAGGGATTTCTAAAATCTTGAAGTGCCACTGGTCTGTATCCCATTTGGGACGATGAGACCCTTTTAAATCTAGTCTGCTGCATCTCAGATTGCCATGAGCTGTCTTCCTAGCTCCTGAGCGGTGCGTATTAATGGGGGCATTATTCTTCAATTAGGTTACTGTTGTTGATTCTCCCACTAATGACCCGTGACTGAGCTTTGTTATTTAGTCTAGCTAGCTTATCGTACCTTGTCCAGCATATGGTATTTTGCCTAAAGTGGCAGTAACTGACCTGGCAGCCTCACTATCCCAAAGTCCCCCAAGGCAGGGTGACCCATACCCTCTTAATTCATAGAGTAGTTCTTGACTCTCCCCAGATGGCCTTGCAAAGTTCCTTCCAACCCTGCTGTTTCCTGGCCTGGTTTCTAAAACCTCATGGATTAGAAGGGAGCAAAGGACTTTTAAAGACAGTAACTCTCAGTTACCCTTAAAAGCTCAGGGGGCCCCAAGGTCCACATTCTATGTCATAGCATAATATCAGAACCTTTTTTTCATCTGGCTCAGTATTCAGATTAGGAGGAGTATAGGGAAAAGGTACGTAACCATGCAGGAGAACAAACCATCAATTTTGTGAGGATTTTACTTCAAAATGGTTACACTTAAAAAAAGTTTTGGCTCTATGGGATCACTCCCTCAAGGTCCCTGGAAAACTTGTCCTCTAATACAGCGGTCGCCAACTGGTGGTCCGTGAGGTCCAAAAGGTTGGCGATCACTGCTCTAAAAGATGGTTCAGGTTTTACTGCAATATGTTTTGTTTGGAGCTAATGGTCTAAGAGCAGAGCTTCCTTTTTTCCCCCCAAGAAAAATGCCTAAATATTGGGAAAGTTTAAATACTATTTTGACTTTTTTTGGTTGGGAGGTAAAAGGGTCTGGTTTGAACAGTGCAGATAAGTAACTTTTCTCTGGTTTTCTCCTGTTCCCTCTTCCTTCCTGTTCCATACCAGCAAAAGCTGGCAGGCTGACAGAGGTGGCCTCAGGACGGACTTTCTGGCTACTGACCGTTTTGCTGGTAAGTTTGTCCTGTCTGAATGCTTCCTGTCCTTGGGCTGTGTGTGTACTTCCTTCCAGTACATTTCATCCTTAAGTTTCTAGTGGTTCTTGAGAGAGAATCAGGTCCTGCCTGAGCAGTGTGTGCACGTGTGCCCTTCAGATGTATCGTCTGGCATCCATCCATTTTAATCTTTTTTCTTAAATGTGAATTATGTTTGCTCAGGATTATCTGAGTTTGCATATTGCTTCTCTTTAATGCTGAGCTTAATTTTCTTGAACTTGGGGAGAGGTCTAAATTATTAAAGTTATGTAAAAACTCACTCTTCTAATTAAATTACTTGGCCTTCTTATACTTTTTTTTGCCAAGGTGGTATAAGACACTTGGTACATAATTGTGTGAAGAGGGGGGTTCTTCCTCATTATATTAGCATGGGGCTCACCTAGAGTTGGGGGAAGAAGCTAACACCCCTGGCCTCGGTGTCTTATAAGCCCTGTTTTCCAAATAGAGGAGCCCTGGCTTTGAGAGCTAGAGTCCCATGGAATCCCACTGAGTACTGTGGCTTGGGAGTGGGTTCCAGTTCCTGCCCTAATTGAGGTGCCCTTGTACCAGGTTCTACCTGCTGCAAGTCCCCTCCCACACCTGGGCGATAGGATGTTGGAGAATAACCAATCGGCATATGTTAAAGGCACTTAGCCCATCTGGGCAGTCCTTGCTGCCTTTTGCTACTACATTGTTGCCACAGGGTGTTGTAAGGCTGCTCTTCCCGCCCCCCAGCCAGCCCCCTTAGCATTGCAGTGCTGTTCAGGTGACTGAGCCCTGGATGAGAGCCTTGCCTCTGCTGCTTGATTGGCTTTTTGGTAGCAACTGTCATGTGGTACATTGTATTATAAGCATCAGGAGGTAACTTGGTGAACAGAGAGACAGAATAACTGAGACTGCTGTCCGGAGAACCTTCCAGATGTTGATCTGTGTTGCTGGGTCACAGCGTGGTGGGTTCTAGTTGGCCCTAGTAGTTGCAGTGCAGACTGTATCTGTGAGCCCTGGCATTCTGGTGTTGATCCCTCTCAGCCAGAGCCTCCATCTGTTCAACTACAGGGCAACTTTTGAAGGGACAGTTGTCCAAGGACCCTCCTTTATTTGCATTTTTCTTTTCTTCACTTGGTGAGAGTTTGTAAGACATTAGAGGTTGTAAGTGAGGAAAGTAAGGTATAGTTTGTTAGTAAAAGAGAATTAATTCTTGGTTGAAAGCTTTACAGTCTCGTGGATATGGAGAGCTGTCTGTGCCTGACTTTCTTCTCTCTCCTCATTCCCCACTCCAGTGCCTCACCAGGATTGTGTGTGGGCACCCCATCAACCATGAGCTCGGTTGCAGTTTTGACCCAAGAGAGCTTTGCTGAACACCGAAGTGGGCTGGTTCCGCAACAGATCAAAGGTGACAGCTTTGTACACACTCTTAACTTTTCAGACAGCGTTCCCTCCAAGCCCTTTTGAAATCTGTAGAAGTGCATTTGACACTAGTTGTGGGGTAGGGTCAGGGCCCACCTGTCTTGTGCACTTGGTTTTGCACTACCCTTCTGTGCAGGAAGGAACTAGCCAGGAGTAATAGGTGAATCTGGACTCAATGAGATTTAAAATGTGGACAACTTTCTGGAAAGCCGATGAATTTGACCATTGTTAATTAATATGATTCTTTTTTCAAAATTGCTGTTCCCAGTTGTGTTGAACTAAATCGGGGCTGTGGAGCACCCCAGAGCACTGTCCGGAGCCCACCAGCGGGGTGAAGGCTGGGCCCTCCCTGGCTTCTCAGTTCCTTAAAGCAGCTGGCCATGACCAAGAACACTCATCTGGAGGAATATGTCTAAAACATTGTCATTTCAATATCTCTTAATGTAGAAAGAAAAAAATGATACTTGACGTTATTTTCTTCAGAATCTGGTCTCCATTTACAACATCAGGACAGCTTGATTTGCACACCAAATGTTTATCTAAAACCCTTCATCTGTATTTGATTTTTTTTTTTTTAATATATTTTATTGATTTTTTTACAGAGAGGAAGGGAGAGAGATAGTTAGAAACATTGCCGAAACCGGTTTGGCTCAGTGGAGAGTTAGAAACATCGATGAGAGAGAAACATCGATCAGCTGCCTCCTGCACATCTCCCACTGGGGATGTGCCCGCAACCCAGGTACATGCCCTTGACCGGAATCGAACCCGGGACCCTTGAGTCCGCAGGCCGACGCTCTATCCACTGAGCCAAACCGGTTTCGGCATCTGTATTTGATTTTATAAAATTTTCATTTGAAAGAGTAGGCTATTCTATTCCAAGTTGTTCCAAACATTCTTAAGTTTTCTATAAATGAATCGGATATTGGTTCTTAAGTTAAAGTAATTAAAATTAAAAATTCATTTTGTCAGTCACTTGTGCCACCTTTCAAGTGATCCTCTCTGGGTTGTGGAGACCTGGACACTTCCTCGCTTTGATTCTGAGTGCCTGTAGTGCTGGGTCTTTCTAAATGACCCAGCAGCCCTATGGAGTACACATCATATCCCTTTCTAGATGAGTGACAGATGCAAGGTAGTGACAGAACCCAAGCACTGTGTCTTTATTGGTGTTTGGGTATAGCTTAGCCACATGGACAGAAGTGGTGAACCCACAGTTGGATATAGGCCTGTGTGAACCCAAAGGTTATCTCACTGCTCTGTGCACACACCCATCCACAGCGAGTTTTATCAGGCCCTCCTATTGCCAGACGCTGTGCTTGGCCTTGCATATAGGCTGATTCCAAATAATCACACTCCCGCTTTCATGGAGCTGTGGCTATTGGGACAGGAGTGTGAATGGTGAGGATGGAGGATGGAAGTGGGTAATGATGAGGGACCCTGATTTCCAGGGCTTGCTGCTCTCTGAGAAGGGTGAGGAGTCCCTGCCAGAGTTCTTGTCAACGTTGTACATGACAGGCCATGCCTGGCAGCAGCGTTACTTTATTCTGCAAATTTGAGGGCCAGCTCTGTGCCAGGCATTGCCCTAATTATGATTTAAAAGAAAAAAAATACAGGATTAGAAGACTGTGAGGGCAAGGCCTGCCTTCAAGGGGCTCACCTCATCACGGGAAGGGTGGGGTGCCCGGTGTCTGAGCTGATCCTTCACAGGGAAGCTGCCAGGGCAGGGGTCTTGCCATCAGGTTCACATCAACTTGGCCTCTACAGTTCACATGTTGGACCTGGGGGTGCTGGGCCTGGCAACCTCTTGGGGCCCTTTCCCATCACTGAATGAGACAGGTCACTGTCACTTGAGCAATTAGTGTTCTCTTTTTGACATTAAAACCTCCCAAGTGTTTTTTCTTCTGATACTGAAAACAATGTGCTTCCTCTTACTCTGTGTTGGCTGGTCCAGTTGCCACTTTAAATTCAGAAGAAGAGAGTGACCCTCCAACCTACAAGGATGCCTTCCCCCCACTCCCTGAGAAAGCAGCTTGCTTGGAAAGCGCCCAGGAACCTGCAGGCGCCTGGGGTAACAAGATCCGGCCCATCAAGGCTTCTGTCATCACTCAGGTAGGAATGCCACTCTTTCTTTACCTGCCCTTCCCAGGAGGAAGAAGGAGTATCTGATTAGAGTGCTTGGGGAGGTGCAGAGGGAATAGGCCTTCAGGTTTAGCCCATCCCCACCCCAGGGCTGCTCCATGGAGTACACTGCCCTCATGCTAACCTATGTCCCCAGCACCCAGAAGGAATGGGTCTCCTTCTGTTCTTCAGCCTACTGCAATTCCGTCTCTTCTCCCAACTCCTGAAACTGCCCCTGCCTTTCACCCTTCCCCATCAGTACCTCCAATAAGACCTGTCTATCTTATCTACTTTGTATCCTGTTGTCTTGAAGCAGTCATCTCTCCTACCTTCTGTCTGTGAACTCGTGGGGTCACAGTGGGTAATTGCCACCTGTCCACCTCTGTGCTGAGAGGGCACCTCTCCAAATCCAGACTCATAACCAGCTGCATCTGATCATCTTCTTTCAATAGGTGTCTCCCAATCTTTTTCTTTTCTTTTCTTTTCTTTTTTTTTGTAGTTAGTCATTATTCTTTTTTATTTTAATCCTCACCCAAGGATATTTTTCCTTTTTTTTTTTTTAAGAGAGAGTGGAGGAGAGAGGGAAAGACAGAGAGAAATACCTATGTGAGAGACATCAATTGGTTGCCTCCTGCATGAGCCCCAACCAGGGCCCAGGCTGGGAAGGAACCTGTAACCGAGATACATGCCCTTTGACCAAAATCGAACCCGGGACCCTTCGGTCCGCAGGCCGACGCTCTATGCACTGAGCCAAACCAGCTAGGGCTCTCCCAATCTTTTTAACGCACAGCTTAGTGTGTCATGTTCAGTCCCATCTCCACAGAGCAGCTGGGGGACCCGAGTTGGCAGTCAGATGTCTCCTTCTGCTGACACCATCTCAATGCAAGGTGGCTTGAGGGGTCTGGCCCCTTCCTTTTTGCTGCTCAGATTGCTCTCACACCTGACTTTGTTAAGCCTTTGCCCTCTCTCTTCCACTCGTCCTTACCTCCCAGCAGAGCCGGCTGTGTCTTGACTCTTCAGGAAGGTCCTTCCTGGACATCCTCTGAACCTCCCTTACCTCTGCCCTACCCAGCCTCTCAACTCCGTCTGTTTACTTCACTGCACTCACTGTGTTGGGGGTGGTTGCTTCTTCACTAGAAGGTCGGCCTCATTACCTTCGGCACCTGCTTATCTCTTCACTGCTCTCTGGGCCTTCCCTCAGTGGGTAGAGGAGTGGCACTTAGTGGACAGACTACAATATTCCGTGCCTAGACATTTAAATATCCTTGCTTCTCTTCTTGCTGTCTCAACTTCCCCATTGGTCCTTTTCTGAGCAGGTGTTCCATGTACCCCTGGAGGAGAGAAAATACAAGGACATGAACCAGTTTGGAGAAGGTGAACAAGCAAAAATCTGCCTTGAGATCATGCAGAGGACAGGAGCTCACCTGGAACTGTCTCTCGCCAAAGACCAGGGCCTCTCCATTATGGTCTCTGGGAAGCTGGACGCTGTCATGAAAGCCCGGAAGGATATTGTTGCTAGGCTGCAGACCCAGGTGAGTGTCCCCTGGCCTGGTCCTCCCGAGTGGGCACACTCGAACTTCTTCAGGCTCTCCCACCACTAGAGCAGGTTGATAGTTCAGAGGTGGGACAGCAACATTTGGAGCCTCCTGGCATTTTTAGTGAAACGCCACTAATTCAGTAATAGAACTGGGGTAAATGAACTGAAAGTTCAAGGGTTTCCCAGAGTTTGAGACATTTACAAGAAGCTGATGGCGTAGCAGGGGCATAGTGTAGATGGGCAGTTCCAAGTGCAAAAAAGGCACAGGATCAGCAAGTAACATTGTAAGTACACATTTTCAGGCCCAGACTTGAGAGGTTACAAGTTCGAAGTTTGTTTTAAACCAGTTTCATAGTTCTGAACAGTCTAATACCAGAATGAGGACTTATTTGGAAACCATTGTAATAAGTAACCTGCAGTGCATTTCTCCCCAAGGGGCGTCGCTCAGAGACCAAGACTCTGCGTGGAGAATTGTCAGTCTCATGACAGGTAGAGCCTTTGTAGGTTTATTTAGAACTCTCAGAGGCCTTCCCACCTGCTGCTGAGCCATGAGCTCACAGGGGAGACCATTCTAGAACACGTGGTGAGAAGATGGGAGTCTGATGCAGGAGGGGCGATGGGACAGAGGCCAGGGGCTTAGCTTGTTAGCAGAAGGATGAGCACTGACTTGGCCACATGGAGCCTGGGACAGTCCCTAACCCCACTAGATTCAGGGAGTTAAATCATTAAGTGCAGGAAGTAGGAAATGTTGTGTGTAAATTGCTTCCCGTTGTGGCTGGTGAGTAGTATCCTCTGACTTTTGCTGTTACTTGCTAATTGGTGAATATTTGAATATTTTCAATTGAATACTGGGTGGGAGAGGGGACACTGAAAAGCATTTGTCCCTGGCCCATTTCATTACCTCCTGCCCTCCCCCCAATTAAGTAATACAGTGTGGTGCCCCTCAATCTTTTGTGTGTTTTTTATATAACCACTTTGCTTTTAACTCACTTATTAATAGTAATTTCTTAACATATCCATATTCCACTGAGTCTGCATATATGGACTTCCCTCATCATTGTGTTCAAGTAACTGTCCACTCACAGCCTGCTGTGTGCTTGTCAGGCCTTGAGTCCTTTCATTCTTCAGCAGTGCGTCTCCCTCCTTTTCTTAATGCCCTTGGGTTTTGGGGGTGAGGGGGCGGGGGAACAAGTGGGTGCCTGGTTTGCTCCGCTATCCATCATTATTTTCTGTACACTCGTGGTTAGGTCTTGGGGCTTGGTTATTTTCACATTCAACTTGTTTTTTTGGCAAGAAAACTTGTGGGTGGTGCTGTGTACTTGGTGTTGAGTCCAAGATTGATCCGTAGACTGAGGTGTCTTCAGCCAAATTCATCCATTATAAAGCTCCTGATCCATCTGTGTTGTCCTTGCCTCACGCATTGCTGGTGGCTGCCTGGCTCCATCAGGGAGATGGCTTTCTCATCCCATCCCCATCCACCTCCACCCCACATCTGCAGGTACTCTGTGAAGAGCTTCTCTGCTGTTGGAGTGGGAAAGGCAGGTCCTTTTCCTTCCCCCTAATTTTTAGACTGAATTGGCCCTCTCACATCTTCACTGGTGATCATTAATTCTTTTTAAGTGTCATTAGAATTTTTTTTATTGATTTTAGAGAGGGAGGAAGGGAAAGAGAAAGAAACATCAATGTGAAAGGGAAACATCGATACGCTCCCACCTGCATACCCCCTACTGGGGTTTGAGCCCACAACCCAGGCATGTGCCCTGACCTAGAATCAAACCTGCAACTTTTTTGGTGCACAGGAGGACACACTCAACCAAGTCATACAGACCAGGGCAGGACTTTTGATGTGTTTATTGTTCTTTAGGCTGAAGTTGCCTCATCTTCGGCCAGTGGTTGGACTCCTCCCTGTTGGCTTCTTGCAGTTTTCTGCCAGGACCGCCCACCTTCGTTCACTTCCTGATTTCTAACAAAGACGTGTGGACTGACCTTAACCATGTCTTTCCACAGACCCAAAGTCGGCTGTTTGTCCAAGAATTCTTGACGTTTGTAGTGGGAAGTTTCTTGAGTTACTGAGCCTTCTAATTAAGGTGAAGGGTTGTGGATTTTGTAATCACTTGGAGTCATTTTTCTCTCTGTTTATGTTAGGCTATCATCCTGATTAAGTAGTTGGGTTCATTTTCTGTTATTTATTTTCCATGTTTAAAAGTTACTTAGCCCTGGCCGGTGTGGCTCAGTTGGTTGAGCAGCATCCCATGCACTGAAAGGTCACCAGGTCAGGGCACATACCCAGGTTGTGGGTTCAATGACCAGTCAGGTTGTGTGTGGGAGGCAGCTGATCCATGTCTCTCTCTCTCTCTTTCTCCTCCTCCCTCTCCCTCCCTCTCTCTAAAATTTTAAAAAAATTTCTAAGTTACATTTTTTAAAAAGTAACTTAAACATTTGATGATTGCACAGTCAAAGCTGTGTGATCAGGTAGGTACATGCAGAGCCAGACTCTTCGTCCTTCTCCCACCCTACCTGCTTGGTGGCTTTTATTTTTATTTTTTATTTTTTTATTTCAGAGAAGGGAGAGAGAGGTAGAAACATCAATGATGAGGGACAATCTTTAATCAGCTGCCTCCTGCACGCCCTCTACTGGGAATCAAGCCCACAACCCAGGTATGTGCCCAGACCGGGAATTGAACCAGTGACCTCCTGGTTCACAGGTCAGTGCTCAACCATTGAGCCACACCCGCCAGGCCTGGGTGACATTCTTAGTCTTTGGTGTATCCTTCCTATTTGGGTTGGAGAATAGGAGCAAAAGGTAGCTGGCCATAGACTCTGTCCTACATCCTGTTTTTCCTGCATATTTTTTGGAGGTGTCTGCATATTAGCACATAGCGATCTTCCTCGCTTCTTCATACAACCAAGGGATGTGGTGCCCAGGGAATTATTCGGGCATTCCCATTGATGGGCATTTGAGTAGCTTCCCAATTTCTGTTGTTATGAATCATGTCACAGGAAAACCTTGTGCACATGCCATTTCCTATTTTACCTAGTATATCTCAGGGTTGGTTTCCAAGAAGGTGATGGGTCAGCAGTAGCAGCAGGTGTGATTTTGCCATAACAGCTAGGTCCCCTTCCTCCAGGCTGTACCCTTGCACTCCATTCCTTCCCCATGGCCAAGCCAGGCCCAGCCAGTATTTGAATATTTCAGGCTGAAAGGCAGTGGAGTGAACTTTTTTGTTGTTTGCAGTCTTCACCCAAGGATATTTTCCATTGATTTTTAGAGAGAGAGAAAGGGATGGGTAGAGACAAAGAGAAACATTGATGTGAGAGACATATCAATTGGTTGCCTCCTGCATATGTCCCCACCAGGGCCAAGGATCGAGCCTTTAACTGAAGTACGTACCTTTGACCAAAATCAAACCAGGACCCTTCAGTCCTCCGGCCGCTGCTCTATCCACTGAGCCAAACTGGTTAGGACTGAGTAAACTTATTTGCATTGTTTTGGTGAACAAGATTAAGCATCTTTCCACATCCAAAGGCCTTTTGCTTTTCTCTGTGCACTGTCTGTTCTTTTGCCCTTTTCTATCAAGTTAAAGTTGTGCATCTTGCTCAGTGTATTAGGGCTCCTAAAAACCCTTCTCAGTCATATGTTACAAATAATATTTCCCAGTTTGCCATTTGTGTTTGATCTTGTGTTCTGCTTTGTGAAAGTTTATTAATGTGTAGTGAAATTCATTGAACAGTTTGTTATTTTGAGTCACTGTTAGGAAAGTTTTTTTCACATAGGTATTGTAAGAATGTTTATTGTATTCCTCTGGTGCATTTAAGGATGTTCTTATATTCCAGTTCCTGTTCTGTGTGGAATTTATTGTGAATGGTGTGGGCTACACATCCAGTTTCACTCTTTCCCATATGGCTTTCCCATCATCAATATTTTTTTTAAATCAGTACCGTGGTGCTGGCAGTGCATGGCCTAAAGGAATTTCCCCCCACTGATTTTGAGTGGCTGTTTATATCAAGTTCTAAATGTTCATATTAACTTGGATATGTTCCTGGGTTTTCACTTCTGACCTTTTGCTAGTGTTCTCCTGATTTAGTATTGATGGTTTTATACTTTCATGTGTATACAGTACAGTGTTTCCCATCTCTCCCGTACTGTTCTTTTTTGGGTTTTCCTGTCTGTTGTATTCTTTTTTGTTTACATGCAAACTTTATAATCAGCCTTTTGCTCACGGTTGCATTAGACCTCCTAAGGGATGTTTTCTGATTGCTAATGCCTAACATTCCACCTCTTTTACTGGCTTATAGTCCAACTACTTTATTGTCTTTTTCCTTTCTTTTGCCTATTGGAAAGGGTGGTCTTTTTCATACGTTTTCTAACCCGGTTGTTTTTAGTTAAGATAAAGCTGTTGGCTTCTGGCCCTGGTCGGTGTGGCTCCGTTGGTTGGAGTGTCCTCCTGTACATCAAAAGGTAGCAGGTTCAGTTCCTGGTCAGGGCACATATGTGGGTTGGGGGTTTGATCCTCAGTCGGGGTCCATGTGGGAGGCAATTGATCGATATCTCCCTCTCTCCCTTCCTCTTTCACCCTTCCTCTCTCTAAATTCAATTAAAAAATAAAAATCAGTTGTTATAAAAAACAAAGGCTGTTGACTGTATTCTAATTTTGCCTTCCTGTTATAGACAGTAAGAAAAATGTAATAAAGCAGCAGTTTCCCAGGGTTCGAGGCTTTGTGGGCAGGTGCTCTTCCTGTGCAGTCTTGTGCCCCTCTTGTGTGGGGACCTGCTCCAGTGGGTGCGGGCAGTGCATGGCCTAAACAAGCACTTTCCCATTAAGTAGAGCTTTGGGGCTGAGGTAAATGTATTTTGTCATGTTAAAAAATATAGTAGAAATCCACATATAAGTTGATCTGTGCAGTTTACACCTGTGTTCAAGGGGGTCAACTGAATATCCATTGATTTCTATTTTCTTGTAAATTTTTATCATGGATTTAAATTTTGTGGACATGATCACTTGATTATTTCTCTTCATAGATCTAACAATATGCTGAATTATATAAATGGATTTCCTAACATTGAATCATTTTTGGACTAAACCTCATTTGATCACAATGTAGAAGCCAGTGGTCTTAATTTCTATGCTAGTTGTGAAGTGAGGACCTTTTCTATTGCCTCTGTGATACAATTTAACGGTTTCTGTTGTAAATGTTGAATATTCTGTGTGAAACTGTACGCCTTGGGGGAGAAGAGAAGCTGGCTAATCTGTGACTTTGCTGGGACAGTGGTGGGAACCTTAATGGTTTGCTTCTTTTTAAGTTGCTGGCTGTTCTCTGTACAGAGTTAGAAAGACTAGAAACAGCCATCTTCCTCCCAGGTTTCTCCATGACCTCAGGAAGTTGGTTGATTTCTGACAGACAGTTTGACTTACGAGATGAAGGGTTTAGATTGTTTCCATTTTCTTTACTCAGATGAGTTGTCTGTTTTATTTGCTTGTAAAAGAGACAGGTAGAAAAGTTTATTAATAGACATAGGGTTTATGTCTGAAAAAGGTAGCCCAGTACTCCAGAAACAGAAATGAATCTGGTCTGTCAGTACGTCTCTGCCTCCTACGATGTCCCAGTATGGTGTTAGGAGTCACCAACATGGAAAGCAAGACAGATGAACTTGAATATCCCTGTCTTAGTGGTGGCTTATAGCTGGGCCGAGAAGATGTTGAATAAAGAATTATCTCTAAATGTGATAGCTGAAAGTGTGGCCCGGGTCATACCACACTTGAACTTACCCTAGTCAGGAGGTCTGGGAAAGCATTCCCAAGAAGGTGATGTTTAACCTGAGACTATTCTAAAGGATAATGGGGGTTGGCTAGGCAAAATCAGATGAGACTTGCATTCTAACTGGAGAGAATATTATGGAAGAACGTGCTTTTTCATAACCTACAAGTACTTTTATTTTCTTTGTTTCTCTACCTATTGTAGGCCTCAGCAACTGTTGCCATTCCCAAAGAACATCATCGCTTTGTTATTGGTAAAAATGGAGAGAAACTACAAGACTTGGAGCTAAAAACGGCAACCAAAATTCAAATCCCACGCCCAGATGATGCAAGTAACCAGATCAGAATCACTGGCACCAAAGAGGGCATCGAGAAAGCTCGCCACGAAGTCCTGCTCATCTCTGCCGAGCAGGTAAGGCCAACTGTGGACCTAGTATTCATAGGGCAGCCTTGACCCCAACAGGCCCTGTCTGTCCAGGTTGTGCCCAGACCTGTGCTCAGCTGTGTCCTTTCATTTCCAGGATAAACGTGCTGTAGAGAGGCTAGAAGTGGAGAAGGCATTCCATCCCTTCATCGCTGGGCCTTATAATCGACTCGTCAGTGAGATCATGCAAGAAACAGGGACGCGCATCAACATCCCCCCACCCAGTGTCAACCGGACAGAAATCGTCTTCACTGGGGAGAAGGAGCAGCTGGCTCAGGCTGTGGCTCGGATCAAGAAGATTTATGAAGAAAAGGTAGTGGTGGGAGAAGGGAAATCCCCATGGGCAGGGATGGAGAGTGAACTGAGTTCGTGCTGAAGGCTTTCCCTTCTATCTGCCAACCTCACTCCGCCTCCCGCCTCTCTCACTCTCCCACCCTGGGCTAGATGCACTGCTCACAAGTGGCCACGTCTTTGAGTAAGCTGTTAGCTCCATTTGGTGACTTTGAGGTCTGAAACTTGTTCCTTAATTTAAGGAGAGGATTTGGTATTACTGCTCTTCCAAACTGATCACTGCTTTTCCAAGTTGTAGTAATCAGTTTGGGCTTGACAAATTATCAGGTGATTCTTCTAAGGAGAAAACCCAACCCATGATGAGTGGGGTTTCTGAGATTGGCTGGTCATTGTTTCCCCTTCCAGGGCTCAGCAGCTGTAGTCTAGGCCCCATGTCCTGATCCCTGCCCTTTTGGTGACAATATTCTGTCTTCGCCTGCTTCTCCTGTGCCCTTCCCTCTGACATCTTTATGGTACTCTTACTTAGAAAAAGAAGACCACAACCATCGCAGTGGAAGTGAAGAAATCCCAGCACAAGTATGTCATTGGGCCCAAGGGCAATTCCTTGCAGGAGATTCTCGAAAGAACTGGAGTTTCTGTGGAGATCCCACCGTCCGACAGCATCTCTGAGACTGTGATACTTCGAGGGGAGCCTGAAAAGCTAGGGCAGGCACTGACTGAGGTCTATGCCAAGGTAACTGCCTCCCAGGGAATCCAGGGCCCGGGCTGTGTTCGTCAGGGTGCTCGTCTATCGCTAAGTCCAGCTGAGCAACCTGGTGCGTGCTTACGTAGCCTGGACGTTGGTTTGTTTGCTTGTTTTCCTAGGCCAACAGTTTTACAGTCTCCTCGGTCTCTGCTCCTTCTTGGCTTCACCGTTTCATCATTGGCAAGAAGGGGCAGAACTTGGCCAAGATCACTCAGCAGATGCCAAAGGTGAGGGAACATGTTGACCTGCTGCACTGGGTTGGCCTTGCATTCTGTTGTCCTGTTGCTGACTAACTTTTGGTTTGGTGTTGCTGTTTATCCCCTGGGGTGCCTTTGAAGACGGTGGCACATTTTTTTTTTAATTAGAATAAGTTTTTTTAAATACCTCTTTTTTAAGATGTCTTTTGGTCTTTTTAACCAGAGAGAATGCTAGGTTTGATGAATATCTTAAGAAATACCTCACTTATAGTTACTATGGCATAATAACTTCCTAATAGTTATGTCTGCAAATTCTGAAGAGCAAAATTTGTCTACAAACTGTATGAAGTGTAGAGCTCGTAGCGTTGTCCTCTGTATCTCTGTACCTCTGTCCTGGAGGCCTCAGTTTTCCCCAGGAAACACCAAAGGACACACCATTGTGTTGGATTCCTGTTATGTGTGGGTGTCGTGTCCTATTTACCCTGTAGCCACTTTATTTCTAAGATCAAAGTCCTGGTCACACTTAATGTGATAACTTTGTGAGGCTAGTCCCCTATGAAGTCACCTCCTCATCTGGTGTGTTATAAGCAGGTGGTCTGGTGACCACCCTCGCAGCTATACTGGAGTTAAAATTCCGTCCCTGTTAGCTGTCTCATTCTTTATGCAATCAGATGGGAGTAGGGGTTCTACAGTGCGAGTGATACAGGAAGGTGTGCTAAGGTATTTCATGCTTTAAGGTATTGGTGACAAGCACAGTGTGTAGGATTTCACAGTTCCTGTTTTGGTAAAGGAAAGATGATTAGACTAGATTAAATAACAAAATAATGGTTGTCCTCAGGCCCCCTTTGCACTTTTTCATGGTGTTGGTGGATTTGCATTCTCGTGAAGCAGTTTGGAATCAGTCGCTGCCACTGTGCCATCTCGTGTTCACTGTCCCTTATTTTGGTGCGGTAGGTTCACATCGAGTTTACAGAAGGCGAGGACAAGATCACCCTGGAAGGCCCCACGGAGGATGTAAATGTGGCCCAGGAACAGATCGAAGCTATGGTGAAAGACTTGGTAAGATGCCCCTGTGAGTGTTCCAAGTGCTTTGAACTGGGGATGGGCTGTCATTGTGTCGTGTGGCAGTCAGGCTTCATGGGTGGGCATAGAGACAAGAGGCTGGCCCAGTCGGAGAGTGGTGCATTCTGAGAGTTAGAAGCTGGCCAGAGCCATGGAGAGAGAAGACATTATTTTGAGGAAGGGTCTTTCAAGGGGGCCAGAGGGATGAGGTTGCAATAGTCTTGATGGCTGAGTGGTCAGAAAAGGCGGCAGCTGCTGGCTCTCTCCTGTGGTTCTGGCTGCCCAGCTGGCATGTCTCATGGATGCGCTCTGTGTCCTTGCAGATTCACCGCATGGACTATGTGGAGATCAGCATTGACCACAAGTTTCACAGACACCTCATCGGGAAGAGCGGAGCCAACAGTGAGTGAAGTGGACACCATGGGGGCAGGCTGGGAGAAAAGCCACCAGCTATTTGACTGGGTGCCCTCACCCAGTTGTTTGGCCTAGAGATGAATGTGATCAACTGGGTCAGTTCCCTGAGTCACCCACAAGGGCCATGGCAAAGGGACTCCCCAGGGTGTCATCCTGCATGTTTCAGCCAGAGCTGCTGGGTGAAGTCCACCAGTGTTGTCCTCCTCACCTCTAACCCCTGACCTGGAGCTCACCAAGGAGTCAGACGTTTCTAGACTCATGCCCAAGTCAGACAACTCAGGGAGGGATTCTGTTGGACAAACAGTAATATGTGAGCCCAGGTTCCATGTTGGATTACTTGTGTCAGGTAGGTAGCACAAGGTGGGGCAGCATTGGAAATGTGTTAGATGAGTTCTGCTTGAATCCCAGGATGTGTTTTAAAATCTCCTCCTTTGCTCAGTTTTACTGCATGGCCATCATGCACATCACAGTGCTTACTAGTTCTGGAGACAGTCCTGTGTTTCACCTTCAGTGGGAGGTGAGGGCTAACACTTAATCTGGTCGTGGGTCCTTCCGTAAGTTGCAAGAACTTCACCTCACTAAGCATGATGTCTCTGTGAGTGCGCCCTCTTTGGATGTTGCCCTGTGCGGTCCCTTTTTTTTTTCAGAGTACATGTAAACTTGTCACCTGCTTTATTTGGTGCCAGTTTTGTGTTATGGGAGCATTTTAAACAATAGCACCCACTCAGAGCAGCTCCGGTCATTGCTCACCTGCACACACCATAAACTTGCTTTTGTTCTCTTTGTTTATTTTGGTTAGTGTTTCCTTAAGAATGTAAGGAAATGCAATGCTAATATTAATCTCTGGTTTCTGCTCCCTAGGATGTGTGAAATCACTCAGTGTGATTCAGAGAATTGTGTCTGTTCTGTTTCTTCTGGTTCATTTCCTAACCCGTGTTTTCTTTCATAATCTAAAACCTGCCACCAGCTTCTGTGTGCTTGTCTGTTGTCCTGCATGGTTCCACCTTGGAACAGTGCCACTTCCGGCCCATGTCCTAGCACATGGGCTCATGGCTATCTCTGTGCTTGGAACCCTCCCTGTGACCCTTTAAGGAGTTTGGCTTCCCTTACACAGTGGACCAAATGCTGACCCTGTTTCTGGTGATAAGGCTTCTCCAGGGGGTGGGGCCAGATCTCTAACAGTGGGCACAAGGTGCTGGAGGAGGGTTTTCAACTCCACCTGTTCTGCAAAGACAGTGAAGAGCTCAGTTTGCACCTGAGCTGACAATGGAGTGTTAGGCAACAGCATGGCCGCCAAGGGGTTCTGAGGTAGTTGATGGGGGTGCTCTTATTTTCAGTTAATGTAAGGGCTTCTGGTTTTTAATTTTTATTTATTTTTTAAATTTTATTTATTTATTTTCAGAAAGGGAGAGGGGGAAAGAGATAGACACATCAACGATGAGAGAGAATCATCAATCGGCTGCCTCCTCACAACCCCCAGCCCAAAACCAGGGCATGTGGCATGACCAGGAATTGAACTGTGACCTCTTGGTTCATGGGTCAACATTCAACCACTGAGCCATACTGGCCGGGCTCCTACGACATTTGTCACAAAAACATCACCAAATTTTAAATGAAAATCCAAAACTCTTAAAATATCAAACATGAAATGTGAGCTACACATACATTTGAGAAAAATTAATGAAACAAAATAATTCTTTCTTCACCACTCATTCCAATTTAGGGTCATGTGTGGCTGGAGCCTCTCCTGGCAGCTCAGGGTACAAGGTGGGACCCACCCTGTACAGGTGCCCTTCCAACTCCAGGGATTCTGAGGGACTTTTCTGGATTTTCAAAGGCAGACAGATGACTCTTGTGTGTGTCTAAGATTGAGAGTCACTGGTATGACGTTATCTGCACACTCACAAAGATGGGGACAGTGCAGACAGGGCAGTTCTCTCACGTGCACATCCTTGTGATGTGGAAGGAACCTGGAGTCCTCAGAGGAAACTCCACACAGTCCACTGGGAGTCAACTTTTTTCTCATCAACATAACGAAAGCATATTGAACAAAATGACATTTTGTGAGGACCTGCTGTATTCTAAGCCTTGGACACACTCCAGATCAGCTGGGTCTCAGGCTCTGAGCAGTTGTTCAGCATGGACAGGTTGATGCTCCATGTGGTCAGTCCTGTGGAGATTGTGCCCAGCTCCTGCTAGAATAGGGGCAGTCTTGCTCTGGGGGGCCTCATCATCCTTTCTGCTTTGGGGTGACTGGTTAGGTTATTTGGGGCTTTAACCATGTTAATCATTGGTGGACTGTAGTACAGTCTGAGTCCAAAATGTTTCCTTTTGTTCTTAAGTCAACAGAATCAAAGATCAGTACAAGGTGTCTGTACGCATCCCTCCCGACAGCGAGAAGAGCAACCTGATCCGCATCGAGGGGGACCCGCAGGGTGTGCAGCAGGCCAAGCGGGAGCTGCTGGAGCTTGCCTCCCGCATGGTGAGCCCTGTGGCGGGTCCTGTGGGAGCATTGTTGGCATGTCCCAGAGAATGGAATTGCTAAGTGTCCCGTTGGACTACTGCTATGCCAGGGGGGCTCTGGAGATCTGCAGTGGAGAACTCAGCCTTGGTCAAACCCTGGCTTCCATGACACGTCAGTACCAACTCCAGGGATTGTGAGAGACTTTTCTGGATTTTCAAAGGCGGACAGATGACTCGTGTGTGTCTAAGATTGAGAGTCACTGGTATGACGTTATCTGCAAACAGAAAGAGGACACAGTGAGCCTTGTTCGCTACGTCCAGATTAAAGTACTATGCTGTCCTCAGCCTGCTACCAGCACCCGACTGAGTCAAATACACATAACCACACAATAGTGAGTCTCAACCTGGGCTGCACGTGACTCACTGGGGTGCCTTTGACTCCAGATGAGTCCAATATTGTATGAGTGCTCAGAGCTTAGCATGAACATGTACAGACTCTCAGGAAAGCCCAAGGCAATGTAGGACCTCTACCTCGTCAGGGTAGGAGCAAGTCCCAGGGTCAGCTTCCTTTACCCTGGCATTCTTATAGATCAAGCTTGTCAAACTCAAAGGCTAACATGGGCCAAATATCAAGGTTTAAGTTTATGTGGGCTGCAAAAAAAAAAAAAAGCTTAAATTTTCATAGAAACATAGGTTTATTTCGATAGAGACATGCTGAATACAAAGGGCTGAAATAAATGAGTAATCGTTAACGTAAAATAATAGAACGTTTTAATAAAAATTAATAGTTTTCCTTGGACATTAACTCACCAGACACTGAATAACTGCACAAATTAATAAGCATAACGCAAATAAACCTATTTTTCTTGTTCTCCGAAAGCAAAATATTTCCTGTAGCACACACCAAACAAGTCAGTACAAGACTAATGACATGGCAGTTGGCTGCTAAAATATTTGTTGCTGGTATTAGTGGAAAGAAATGGTGCACCTGCCCAGCGTAAGAGGAATGAATGCAACACAATTAGAGTAATCAATAATTAGCAAACATAGTTCGTTAATAATAACTAGAAACCTGGTGCACGGATTTGTGCACTGGTGGGGTCCCTCAGCCTGGCCTGCGGTGATCCAGCCGAAACCTGCTCCATGACATCCCCCAAGAGGTCCTGGATTGTGAGAGTGCGTAGGACCCCACCAGTGCACGATCTGGGCCAGGGAGTGACTGCAGGAGGGCTCCAGGGCATGTCCAGCCACGTCTCACCCAGTCCCTATCAGCCGGACCCCAGCAGCAAGCTAACCTACCCGTCAGAGCGTCTGCCCCCTGGTGGTCAGTGCACATCATAGTGATTGGTCAACAGTTGCTTAGGCTTTTACATATATATATCTATATAATGTATAACAGGATATTGTAAAAATTAAGTTATGAAATTTTTTTTTTAAAATATATTTTATTGATATTTTACAGAGAGGAAGGGAGAGAGATAGAGAGTCAGAAACATCGATGAGAGAGAAACATCGATCAGCTGCCTCCTGCACATCTCCCACTGGAGATGTGCCCGCAACCCAGGTACATGCCCTTGACCGGAATCGAACCTGGGACCCTTCAGTCCGCAAGCCGACGCTCTATCCACTGAGCCAAACCGGTTTCGGCATGAAATTTTTATTAAAACGTTTCTTACATACCATATTGGCTGGGTCACAAAAATATTGGTTGTGGGCTGCATGTGGCCCGAGGGCCGCAAGTTTGACATGCTTGTAGATGTTTTCACTACCCATGCGAAGGGCCCCAAATTGAAGGCCAGCTTTATGTAGTAACTTCGTGGCCTCAGCTATAGTCCAGGGCATGGCATGGCCTTCTGTCACTCTTTGGCTGTCCCTGAACTTACTCCTCAGCCTGGGAGTGTCCTAGGTTCTCCCCTACATCAGCCAGCTCTTATCCTGACCATCCATGGTCCCTTGCTCTGGCGTCTAGTTACTAGAGTGCTGAACACTCGTTTCTCTGTCACCCCAATGCTCCAGAATCTCCCAGATAGGTAGTGTTTTTCCCCGCTTTCCACCCCTGCTTATATATCTTCTGACGTAACAGGCCCTCAGGAGCAGCGGTCGTCAACTGGTTGGCAACTGCTGCTCTGGAGGATAGTGTGGACCATATAGGTTCAGTGCCCCATGTTGAGTGATTCTTAATGCACATGGGCAGTCATCCCAGCCTCCTGGTGGTGAGGAGGGATCGTTCCCTGCTGTGCAGTGTCAGGCCTCAGTTCTTGTTAAAACACAGCACTGAGTGAATGGCTCTGGTAAATATGGCTCCTGCGGTAGCACTTTTGGTTGGAGGGGTCTGCACTCAGTTCTTTCATTACACTTTGTTCAGGGGAACAGTGTGCACCCAGGGCAGCACACAGTGTGGCAGGTAGAGAGGGCAGGTAGCTAGTGGGTGCTGTCTACTGGCCAGTGTGGCTGGCACTACCTCCCTGCTGTGAGGAAGGTTGTTCACCTTGCTTGTAATAAGTGCATTTATTTCTTGTCCATGTTTTTTCAGGAAAACGAGCGTACCAAGGATCTAATCATTGAGCAGAGATTTCATCGCACAATCATTGGGCAGAAGGGTGAACGGATTCGTGAAATTCGGGACAAATTCCCAGAGGTAGTTACCCAGCAGCCTTATTTTGATAACCCTCCGGCAGCGGTCTGATTGGCACTTGGGAGTATTCAGTTTTTTAGCGTTCTCACCAATAATCGAACTTGGTCTCCTGGTGATTTATTCTAGGTTATCATCAACTTTCCAGACCCAGCACAAAAAAGTGATATTGTCCAACTTAGAGGGCCCAAGAATGAAGTGGAAAAGTGTACAAAATACATGCAGAAGATGGTTGCTGATTTGGTAGGAGATGCTTTCCATCCTTTATTGTGTGATGGTGGGGGCGGGGGAGGGTAGGGGATGTGTGCCATCAGCACACTTGGGCATTAGGTGAGTCTGCCGTCTCAGGTACTTGGGACAAAGTCATGATGCTACCTTTCAACACCTGAAATTACACTGGCAGAAATTGTCACAGCTTGAGTGTTTCATGGAATTAAAGTGGGGAGCTCCTCTATGTCCCATACCAAGTGACCTTGTTTCCTTCATGGGTCTTCAGACACCTAGGAAACTGTCCCATCCAGTGAGGAGAGAGACTTGTACAAGTAGTGTCATTTATGGATTGTTCTTTCCTCAGACCTAGAAAGGGAGGAGACGGTTGATGGAGAGGCTGCAGGCGTCCCTGTGCTCTCTACAGTCACTTGCGGGCATGCACTTAGCTTGTGACCCCCTGGGAGAGGAGCTGCCTGGGCTCCTTAGCACTGGGCTTGTCCTGCTGCCCAGTAGAGCTGGGTGTTCTGAGCTTAATCCTCTTTTTGTCCATCCCCAGCCTGCTCTCCTCCTGTAGTGGCACCCACTCCCTTTTACCCTAGAGCAGTGATGGCGAACCTTTTGAGCTCGGCGTGTCAGCATTTTGAAAAACCCTAACTTAACTCTGGTGCCGTGTCACATATAGAAATTTTTTGACATTTGCAACCATAGTAAAACAAAGACTTATATTTTTGATATTTATTTTATATATTTAAATGCCATTTAATAAAGAAAAATCAACCAAAAAAATGAGTTCGCGTGTCATCTCTGACACGCGTGTCATAGGTTCGCCATCACTGACCTAGAGGCCCAATTGAGGGCACCTGGGTAGACTTGATTGCTTCTGGATTGTGGAACACACATCTGACAGGTTGTAGGGTCTGTGGCAGTCCACTTTTTATAAAAGGGGGCCCTGCACCTGTCAACTGTGACAGGCCAGGTGAGTTAGTTGTTGAGTAGTTATCTCGCCCATCCTCGTGACGACTTCTGAAGGTCAGAAAGTAAGAGAGACGCAGGACAAAGTCTTCCCTAGCATTCTGTCGTTTAGGGACGCTCTAGCTTGACAGTTAATTTGGCAATCTCTTGTTTTTAAGGTGGAAAATAGTTATTCGATCTCTGTTCCGATCTTCAAGCAGTTTCACAAGAACATCATTGGGAAAGGAGGCGCAAACATTAAAAAGGTGACTGGCCGGCTTGTCCCCGGAATCGTGGCTCTTCTCACCTTGCCTCCATGGTCCTGTGCCATTCTAGCTTTAAATTTGAAGGAGGGGGCCTTACTTCCTAGCTCTGGGCTCTGGGTGTCTCAATGGTAGTTGCTTCTCACTGCGTCTTTTTCGTAGATTCGTGAAGAAAGCAATACCAAGATCGACCTTCCAGCAGAAAATAGCAACTCGGAGACCATCATCATCACAGGCAAGCGGGCCAACTGTGAGGCTGCCCGGAGCCGCATCCTGTCCATCCAGAAAGACCTGGTAATGTGGAGCTGGCTGTAGGACAGGCTCTGGCCTGGGGACAGGAAGGGACAGGAGGGCCAGAGCCCCTCATAGAGGAGCTTTGGTCTGGGTGGTGATCTCTGGCAGTGCTTACAGATAGTCCTAAGCAGCAGTAGCATTTGACTTGGGTGCTGGGAAATTTTCATGTCCTCAAGGTGTTGTATTCTTCCCAGTTTTTGAAAAATGAACATGTAAGAAACTGAACACATTTAAAGTGTGCAGTTGGATGCATTTGCCATATGTATATGTCCATGAAATCCCCTCCACAGTCAGGATAATGCACTTACCCATCACCCCCAAAATAAGCCTTGTGCCCCTCCCCTTTTTAAAATATATTTTTATTAATTTCAGTGAGGGAGGGAGAGGGGGAGAGAGATACAAATATCAGTGATGAGAGAGAATCACTGATTGGTCGCTTCCTGCACGCCCCCCACTTGGGTTGGAGCCCGTAACCCAGGCATGTGACCTTGACCAGAATTGAACCTGGGACCCTTCATTTTGCAGGTCAGTGCTCTATCCATTGAGCCAAACCAGTTAGCACCTCTGTTCAGCATCACTTTCCCAGCTTCCCCACTGTCTGTCGAACCCCCAGTCCACTTTGTTAAAGTAGATGAGCTTGAATTTTCATGTAATTGTCTAAAAGTCATAGTATCTATTCTTGAGTCTAGTTGCTTTCACTTTGCATAATTATTTTGAGATTCATCCATGTTATGTATATCAGTACTTCATTTTTTAAAAATATATATTTTTTTATTGATTTCAGAGAGGAAGGGAGGGAGATAGATAGAAATATCAATAATGAGAGAGAATCATTGATTGGCTGCCTCTTGCATGCCCCCTACTGGCGGGGGAGGTCAAGCCCACAGCCCAGGCATGTGCCCTTGGCCAGAATTGAACCTGGGACCCTTTAGTCCGCAGGCTGACACTATCCACTGAGCCAAACCAGCTAGAGCAGTACTTCATTTCTTAATTGAGATATAAAGACATACAACATTATCCTTGGCTTCACTCATCTGCACAGACTAGTCCTTCCTATGGCTATTTTTTTTTATTGTATCACCAGCTTTGTAGTTTTCTTCATGTTTCTTTGCTTGGAGTTCATTGAACTCCTTGGATATTTGAGGTTAGAGTTTTCATCAAATTTGGAAAAATTAAGGTCATTATTTAATAGTTTTTTCTGTCCTCCCCTTCAGGGAGTCTACTTACTGCGTGTTAGGCAGCATGACATCCTACCATTCACTGGCTCTCTGTTTATTTGGGTCGGGGGGGGGGGGGGGGTGTTGCTAAGTTTTTCTTCATGAGTTTCTTTCAATTCATTAGTTTTCTGCAGTGTCTATTCTGCCTGTGACCCCATCTAGTATATTTTTCATTTCAGATACTGTTTTCACCTGTAGAAGTTCAATTTGAATTTTTTTGGTTTTATACCTGACACGTTTAGTCATTTCCTTTGGCTTCTTGACTCTATGCTCTATAGTGAAAATACCTGTTTTAGTGTCATTCCTGTGTTGTTTTCTATTGTTTTATCCTGGTTGTGGGATTTTCCCCTGTGTCTTTGCATATCCAGTATTTTTCTTATTATGCCAGACATTAGGAAGTTTACTTTGGTGGATGCTGGATACTTTTGTGGTTTCTGTAAATACCTTTATGCTTTGTTAAGTTACTTTGAAACAGTTTGCTCCTTTTTGGACTTGTTAGGTGGGGTCAGGGTGGTGGTGTAGGCCCAGTTGTTCCCTCTTGAGGTGAGACCCTTCTAGTACTGTGCCCAGGGTCCTATACTTGTGGACACTGACTAAGCTGCCATCCCCGTGTTCTCTCGTTCTTCTGCTGGTTCTTCCCCTGGCCCAGGCAGTCTCCCTACATGTGTCAATATGGTAGTCTCTCTCCACATTCTCTCTTCTTGGGCTCTGACCCACCAGCTCCTAGCACCTTGATCTTCCTGGGCTGTCAGCTTTGTGTCCTCAGTGCAGGGGCTCAACCAGGGCACAGTCATAGGGATCACCTCATTTGCTTTTGTCTCCAGGGTCTTGAACACCATTGTTTCATGTGGCAGATAAATGCAGTCTTTGTTGTTTCGTCTTGGTGGGAGGCAGAGTCCTTGCTTATATATAGAGTTTAATGGGAAAGGTTGATCCATAAGCATCTCAAACTTGTCTTTACTGCTCGAACCAGAGAGGGCCTGAAGGAGCAGCGCTGTTCATGATCTGACATCGCAGCTTCTCTTCTGCACTGTGTGACATACACACGCACACATACACGCTTTGGGCTCCTTCTGCACCAGGTCTATTGAATACTCACCACATCGATTATGGCTGACTCTTGCTCTTGCCCTTCTTGCCACACAAAAATATGGTTCTCTTGTGCCGTGTGTGATTTCAGGCCAACATAGCCGAGGTGGAGGTCTCCATCCCTGCCAAGCTGCACAACTCCCTCATTGGCACGAAGGGTCGCCTGATCCGCTCCATCATGGAGGAGTGCGGCGGGGTCCACATTCACTTCCCTGTGGAAGGCTCGGGAAGCGACACAGTTGTCATCAGGGGCCCTTCCTCGGATGTGGAGAAGGCCAAGAAACAGCTTCTGCACCTGGCAGAGGAGAAGGTGAGTGCCACCCCGGGAGGAGTCACTGTGTGCTACTTGCTGGAAGTGTCCTCTCTTCAGGATAGAAACTCTAAAAACCCTGTCTTTGTGGCAGGTCAGAAAACTTCATGTACCTTTATGTCTCTTTGATCTTGCCATTACTGAAGGGTCTTTCAAGGTCAGATGCCCACGTCTGTAAAGTAGGAAATCTATTGTTTACCTTAAAAAGGATTTTTATACAGTTAAATCCACCCTTGTTAATGTAGTGTTCACAAGCAGTGTTTGTGTGACCACCTCTGTAATAACATGTTTTGCTCATCGGGCCCCCAAATTCTTCATTGAATCGCCTTTGCCCCTTCGTCAAACCTGTCTGCCAGTCTGTGTGTGGACATGCTGCTCCATTCCAGGGACACCACAGGTTGGAGTGGCTGCCTTGACGGGACACCTGGTGGATCCAGCAGCATTTTTGCATTTCAGATTGCTGTGGCTGTTACAGACCCTTTCCCTTTCCAAAAGCATTTGGAAAATTTCCAGGGGGGAAATTCCTGCTTGGATTTTTATTGGGATTATGTCAAAGCTAAAGATCAAATTCAGGAGAATTCTCAGCATTTCTGAATCTTCCAGTCTAGCACGTCAATTTTTTAAGGTTTTGACTTTTCATTGGCATTTTGTAGTTCTTCGCATGCAGGTCTTATTCATGTTTTGTTCAGTTTTACATCTGTTTTGTTTTTTAATGCTATCATAAATGGTACTTTTGTAATTCATAATGTAGGGCATAGAAATACATACTTGATTTTGTGTATTGGCCTTGTTTTGTGTGTCTGGTGTAAAGCTCACTTATTAGTTCCAGTAGCTTTTTGTGTGGATTCTTAGGAGGTTTTTTTTGTTTGTTTTTTTACTAGAGGCCTGGTGCATGGATTCGTGCATCAGTGGGGTCCCTCGGCCTGGCCAGCGGAAATCTGGCTGAAACCAGCTCTCCGACATCCCTCGAGGGGTCCCAGATTGCAAGAGTGCACAGGCCAGGCCAAGGGACCCCACCAGTGCATGATCCAGGCCGGGAAGGGCTCCAGTGTGTGTCCGGCCCATCTGACCCAGTCCTGATCGGGTCGGAGCGTCTTCCCCCTGGTGGTCAGTGTGTGTCATAGTGACTGGTCAAACGGTCGGACGCTTGGCATATTAGGCTTTTATATATTTAGATATTTGTTAATCCTTACCCAAGGATATTTTTCCATTGATTTTTAGAGCGAGTGGAAGGGAGAGGGAGAGACAGAGAAACATCAGTGTAAGAGACACATTGATTGGTTGCCTCCTGCACACACCCTGACCAGGGTCAGGGAACCTTCAACCAAGGTATGTGCCTGTGACCAGAATCAAACCTGGGACCCTTCAGTCTGCGGGCTGATGCTCTGTCCACTGAGCCAAACTGGCTAGGGTGATTCTTGTGAGTTTTATGTAAAACACATAATCTGTGAGTGGACAGTGCACTTCTGTTATGTACACCTATGTGTCTCATCTTGCTGCGTTGCTAGGGGCCTCCAATGTGTTGCATAACAGGAGTTGATTTTTTTTTTTAAATGTTTAACCAACCTTGTATTCTTGGGGAAGCCCCACTTGGTTTTTTGTGACATCCTTCATTGTATTGCTGGATTGGGCTTGCCTAAACTTTTAGCTTTCCATTGCTGCTGTTTGCAAGTAATTGTCTAAAGTTAGAGGCTCTCTGTGGTGTTCTGTGGAGTCAGCACTTGGAAGGTGACAAAATATCGGTGTGCTGCTAGCATCCGGCAATCCTGCTTTGCTCTTCCTTGTGTTTCTTCTTCCTGCTTGTGGGCCTGAGTCACCTTAGAGAAGCGTGTCCCTCCAGGTGAATCAATCTGCCAGAGTAGCTGGCGTTGCAGCAAGGTTCCTGTGGTGGGGTCTTTCCTGGGCCCAAATTTAAAAAAAAAAAAAAAAAAAAAAATGTTTTTATTGACTTTAAAGAGGAAGGGTGGGGGAGAGAGAAAGAGAAACATTGATATGAGAGAGAAAAATCAATCGTTTGCCTCCTGCACAGGCCCCGACTGGGGATCAAACCCACCACCTTTTGGTGTATGGGACAACACTTCAACTGAGTCACACTGGCCAGGGCTGGGTCTAGTTTCTTGGTGTCAGATGGTGTCCTGGTTGGCTAGGGTCTCTGAGCTTTAGGTTTGGGCATTGCTGGCTGTGTGCAGGCTCACCCAGGCCGCTGACGAAGGAATACCTGGACGGAGAGGACTCTGCCTTTGTTGGGAGGAGGGGGGCTGATAGTTCTGTGCAGGTGTACCCCACACCATGTGGGTCCTGGCAGAGTTTGGTAATAGCTGATAAGTGACAGGCATGGGACTCTGGGTCTGATACTCTGTCTTGGTATCTTCCACTGAGGCTAAGCAAAGTACAAGGGCAGTTGGTCTGCGTGGCCATGCATTTCTTTGGGTGAGGTTTGATTAGCCTCATTAAGAGGACATTGGGACAGCGTGAGGTAAGCTCCACCCCACACTCTTGTCCTATCAGGCTTCTTCTTCACCTGCTCCAGGGGCCGGGCAGGTGGCATTAGGCCAATGTATATGGGGTTGATTTCTGCAGCAAACCAAGAGTTTCACTGTTGACATCCGAGCCAAGCCGGAGTACCACAAGTTCCTCATTGGCAAAGGGGGTGGCAAGATCCGCAAGGTACGTGACACCACCGGAGCCCGCATCATATTCCCAACGGCAGAGGACAAGGACCAGGACCTGATCACCATCATTGGAAAAGAGGATGCTGTCAAGGAGGCCCAAAAGGAGCTGGAGGCCTTGATTCAGAACCTGGTAAGGCCCCGTCTCCCTGGGGCCACCTGAGCATTGGGAATGGGGCCTTCACCGTTGGTCCTTTACTTTCTCTTGTCTCCATGCTACAGGATAATGTGGTAGAAGACTACATGCTGGTGGACCCCAAGCACCACCGTCATTTTGTTATTCGAAGGGGCCAAGTCTTGCGGGAAATCGCCGAGGAGTACGGTGGGGTGATGGTTAGCTTCCCGCGGTCTGGCACACAGAGTGACAAAGTGACTCTCAAGGGTGCCAAGGAATGTGTGGAGGCAGCCAGGAAGCGCATCCAGGAGATCATCGAAGACCTGGTGAGCACCTAGAAGTTTGTAGGGTGCTAGGCCTGGCAGCCACTCAAAGCTGGGGAGTGGGCTTGCCCCCAACATATCCCTCGGGTTGCAGGCTCCCTCCCTCCTCGCCCTTCCTTCAGTGGGTGAAGGCTGCCTGTGAGAAGCAACTTAGCTGTCCATTTTGTGAAAGTGCCATGTGTACAGGAACCAGCTGCCTTCCCTCCTCTGCTCCAAAGGGAGGAAAGGAGGTTGACAGTGCCAGGGAGTCCACGGAGAGGTCACATGGACATACTGGGCTTTCTAAACCAGCCTGTAGAGAACTGGGCCCTCTCTCCTGGCACCTCCCTGCCATGGCCTTAGAACTGGAGTCACAGCCACAGCATCTTCAGGTCCCTATCACCTGGAACTAACATAGCAGGGGCTCCCTGTATGGAGAGAAATCAGATGCTGCTGTATTCAAATGTTGGTTGGGAGCAAGCAACAGAGTAGTTTTGTGTGGATGAACCATTGATGCTTTCCTCTTTTGGGGAAATGTTTCAGAAGGCCTCCTGTGGCCCCTCCCACATCCCTTCTCCCTTCAACCCATTGTAAGATGAGCCCTGGGTTCATCTTGGAAAAGGGGTGTGTCTGCACTCCCGGAAGTGGCTGCAGAGGAAGGTGGTGTAAACAGGAATCAATCATAAGTAGTTAACCTTAACCTTTGCCTTTGTTTTTCTTCTTGCTGTGCCCTCCTCCCCCCAGGAAGCCCAGGTGACCATAGAGTGTGCCATACCCCAGAAATTCCATCGCTCTGTCATGGGCCCCAAAGGTTCCAGAATCCAGCAGATCACTCGGGACTATAATGTTCAAATTAAATTCCCAGACAAAGAGGAGAACCCAGGTGGGTCCCCACGGGGAGTTCTATGCTAGGTGGGAGGTAGGAGTATGAATGGTCCTGGTCTGGGGAGAGGTGGGGACATGTTTCCTGGTGAAGCTTCATCCATCTTGGTGCTGGACATGTCAGGGGACCCGGGGCTTTCAGAGGCTCAGGCTCCCTGGTCCCCAGGTGGTGGCCTCGTCAGTTGCTTTAAGGTAACAAGGTGCCCTTCAGATGTCCTAGAGGCTTGCAGCTGATGACAAGGCCAGAGGAGAGAAAGGACCTGCATGCAGCCTCTTATGGAGGGGAAGCCCGTGTTCAGTTCCCCTGCTCCTCACAGGCCCTCTGAGAGCTGTGGTGAGGCTGCACCTGTTCTGCACAGCAGCAGCCTCCCTCCCTGGATTCCTTGTGGGTCCTGTGCCTCGTGAGGCCAGACAGCTACAGAAGGGATAGCAGCCTCTGACCCATCCAAGGATGTCACTGGGTGACTGGCTGCCCTCTGGGATGGTCCTTCAGCTCCCAATATCTTGCTTGTCATCTGGTTCTGCTTCTTGTCCCCAGGATGGGATTGGCTAGGAGGTGACCTATAAGCAGGATCTGGCTTTTATCTCAGACCTAACTTTGTAAGTTCTTTGCGCTCCTCGTATTGTCACAAAAAAGCGTTCTCTCTCTGACTAGTCTCCCTGGACCCACGGGGGGCAAGCTGGGATGAGCTGGGGGCCTGCAGCCTACTGAGTGCACTGGCATATTCTGACTTTGCCTGGTGCTGCAGCTTGTCTTGGCCACCGAAGCTCCTCTCTTCTCTCGGAATATAGGCTAATTTGAGTTGAAAACTAGTTAGATCATACATGCCACATTTATGTTTCACACTAGAATATCTTTTAAATTTTGATATAATTTCACACTTCAGAAAAATTGCACAGAACAGAACAAAAATCTACTCTTTGTACTCACTATTCAAACCTTCCCTGTCTTTCTCACCCACCCATCCCTTTACACGCACACACTGTGTGTTCAGGCCTGCCCCTTTTCCATAATGGCTATTTCCTAAGAGTAAGAATGTTCTTACATCAGTTGCGATAACCCTAGTATGTTCATCAGAATCTGTAGATCTGATTATGTGAGTTATGAATTCATTGTTGACATTCAGATTTTCTGTTTTGAAACGTCCCCCAATTTTAATCCAGGATCATGATGGCTCTAGGCCAGTGATGGCCAACCTTTTGAGCTCGGCGTGTCAGCATTTTGAAAAACCCTAACTTAACTCTGGTGCCGTGTCACATATAGAAATTTTTTGGTATTTGCAGCCATAGTAAAACAAAGACTTATAATTTTGGTATTTATTTTATATATTTAAATGCCATTTAACAAAAATCAACCAAAAAAATGAGTTCGCGTGTCACCTCTGACATGCGTGTCATAGGTTCGCCATCACTGCTCTAGGCAGTCATGCCTGCTTGCTTATTTATATCGTACAGACTACTGGATTCTGTTTCACACCAGGAATATTCTTTTGGTGTTAATTTGGGTACATACATGGTCCCCAGTGTGGTCCACGGGAGCCTCACCAGCTGCTTGTGTGTCCTGTTTCAGGTCGCTTTATTCTTGTGGCTTGCTTTCTTCGTAGCAGAAGAAGCTGGTGCAGCGTCACCTTGTCCCTCCTAAATCTCTCAAGCCCCTCCCACTGACTCCTCCCAGAACCAGGTCTCCTGGGCCATGGGAACATCTGTCATCCCCTCTCAAACACGGTGGGCACCTCTCACCTCTCCTGCCACCAGTTCCTGTGTCTCGAGTACTCATGTCCATGTTGAAAGTGAGGCAGTATGACTGAGGCCTGTGTGACCTGCCCCTCTGCTCTCTCCCCAGTTCATAGTGCAGAGCCAGCTGTCCAGGAGAATGGTGACGATGCTGGGGAGGGCAGAGAGGCTGACCCTGGCTCTCCAAGGAGGTGTGATATCATCATCATCTCTGGCCGCAAGGAAAAGTGTGAAGCTGCCAAGGAAGCCCTTGAGGTGCGTGTGGCTCCTCCCCCTCCTTGGGGGTGAGTGGTGACCTGAGGGATGCTTCCCTAGTGGCAGATTCATGGTCTAGTCACTTTATAGTCCTAAGTCCGAGCACTGTGGCTTGTACTGCAGGCTGTGGCATTTCCTTCCTCAGACCTGGCAGCAAGCCTGGGGGCTGCAGAGAGCATAGTTGGAGGGTCTCAGTGTCCCTCTCTGTGAAGTAGGGATGTTTGGACTTGTGAGGATGAGTCAAGTATTTTTTTGTTGTTGTTTAAATGAATTGTACTGTTACAGATGGTTGTCTTTCTATTTTTATTGATTTCAAAGAGGAAGGGAGAGAGAGAAACAGATAGAAACATCAGTGATGAGAGAGAATCATCGATTGGCTGCCTCCTGCATGCCTCCCACTGGGGAATTGAGCCCGCAACCCGGGCATGTTCCCTTGACTGGAATCGAACCTGGGACCTTTCGGTCTGCAGGCCTACGCTCTATGCAGTGAGCCACACCAGCTAGGGCGAGGATGAATCAGTTTTGCAGTGAGTACTTACTGAGTGCCACCTACATGTTGGGTGCTGTTCTAAATGCTGCACACACAGTGTACAAAGCCTCTGCATTGAGCCGAGAGACAGGTGAGAAACAGCTCTCCCATGTCTAGGGGTTGGTGCCATTGGAGGCGGTTGGGACTAGGGTGGTCATAGTCCATTCTTTACCTCTGTAAGGCTGGGGGTCGGGGCAGCCTCTGTGTCTAAGGGCTCTCCCCTGCCCCTATAGGTCTCAAGTCCTGTTTTTCCTGGATTTTTGTTCTATTGTTTTGCTTCAATAAGGGGCCTTCTATATTTAAGAGCAGAGGCTTGGGGCCAGGGTCTGAAAGCTGCTCTGCCAGAATTAATACTGGACCCTCTCCCATGTTTTCTCTGGGGTTAGCAGTGGCCTACTCAGTCCAGGGGGAACAGTATGGAAAGTTCTGACATGCACTGTACTTCTCTCCATGAAGTCCTGTTGCTGAGCCCACAGAGTCACTGCTCACTACTCTGGGCCTAACAACCCTCTTCCCTGTAGGCTCTGGTTCCTGTCACCATTGAAGTGGAAGTGCCCTTTGACCTTCACCGGTACATCATCGGACAGAAGGGAAGCGGGATCCGCAAGATGATGGATGAGTTTGAGGTAAGCAGTTTGCAGGTCCTATCCCTGGATACCAGGTTTAGGGAGTGAGCTGTCACACACCCAACCCAGGGAAGGTGCCCTCCTCCTGCTCTTGGTTATCATGCTTCACACTACCCAACCTCCTTGTCCCCAGTTTGTGGGTGTATCTCCTGGCCAAATGTGACAGACAGGTTGATAATGGCTTCCAAGCTCACCATCAGAGGAGCCAGATAGACACATCCCCGTCCTGAGGAACCCCCACGTACATCAGGTCTGTTCCTGTGTTCACCAGGTGAATATACACGTCCCGGCACCTGAGCTGCAGTCTGATGTCATCGCCATCACAGGCCTTGCTGCAAATCTGGACCGGGCCAAGGCTGGGCTCCTGGAGCGTGTGCGGGAGCTGCAGGCAGAGCAGGAGGACCGGGTGAGCAGCAGGTGGGGCCGTGGATGTTTCTTTTCTCAGTGTAGTCACACTTGAGGATCACCAGGGGCTTCTAAGAGACCCAGCACCCCGGCTACACTTCAACCAGTTAAATCAGGAGGCTGGAGGCAGACCCAGTCAACATCCAGAGGTCTTGTTAAGTGGGGAGTCTTTATCAGAACAGTGTTGCTTGCTTATTAGCAAGTTCTTTACAAGTACATCGGGAGACGTGATGGTGCCTTCAACTTTATAGGGAAGTTGAGGTTGAGAGGCCCTCTGAGAGCTTTTGAGAGCTGTTGCTGGAGAGACTCCAGGATATGCTGACGCCCAGAGTGGGTGCGGTGTCCCTGCTGTTGATGAGGGGTGACAGCCCGCCCACCCATGGTGGAGCTGGGGGTCACATGAGTGACGCACAGTGGGCGGGTCCTGGGCACTGTTAGTAGTGTTGCAGGTTAAGCAGGGTACCAACTCTTCACTGAGGGGCATGACTGAGCTCAGACATCCTGCAGTGTCAGTGTGGGCACAGCACTGACTTTGCAGGGTGTCTGTCCTCTGACCAGTTTTCTGGCCACACACATTGGGGCTATGTCCCCTTACCACTTTGGTTCCCTCCTTTCTTTTTAGCCTTTTTAATGCTTGTTCCTCAGATCCCTGCTCCACATCTTAGAAACACACAGCTCCACCTGTTATCATCCAGGCCTCTCCGGTCCTTTTCTGAAGGCCCAGTGGACCTGGTTGTGCAGGTCAAGGCTCTGGTTTTCATTACTAGCTGATGATGGGATGCGGCACAGACTCATGGAAAAGCCGTGGCTTGTTCTTGTTGCTGTGGTAATAGAGAACACTTTCCAGGTATAGGATGGAGTAGAGGCATGTGGATACATGTGATAGTGAAGTGAAACTCAAGGCTCAAGTGTTCCACCCTTTGCCTCATTCTCACTTATTTTATCCACAGGCTTTAAGGAGTTTTAAGCTAAGCGTCACTGTCGACCCTAAATACCATCCCAAAATCATTGGGAGAAAGGGGGCAGTGATTACCCAAATCCGCTTGGAGCATGACGTGAACATCCAATTTCCTGATAAGGATGATGGGAACCAGGTAAGAGACCTCTCGGGTCAGATAGCACGTTGGAGTACTTTTGGGGCAGATGGACTCATTGACGTTTGTCCTGACTGGGAACAGTGACCAGGCAAACAGGAGGAGCTCAGCTGGGAGGTGAGAGAGCAGGATCCAGAGTGGCAGGTCTTTGAGGACTGAATTTAGCTCCGGATTTGGGCCCCATCTTGACATGTGCCAGTTGGGTGAGGTTTCCCTGTCATGGATGTGTTGCCATGTGGACTTGGGCATTTTTCCTGTGCCTGTCTGGGGGCTCTGGCAGGGTCCCCGCACAATTGTCCTCACAGGTAGAGCCCTGCAGAACTGCACGCCCTCTACCCTCTGCACTGCATTGGGCCCATCCCATCCTACACCCCTGCCTGTCTTATCTCTTGGCCCTTCCTGGCCCTCGGGGAGGTGGGGAGCCCAGTCTCTCCTTGGGTCTCCTGCAGTATTTGCTGCACAGCAGAGCACCCAGAAATGGTTCCCTGGAACCTTCTGGCCAGAAAATCCCAACAAGCCTCTGCAGACTGGCCTGGTCCCACCATACTATGCCTTTCCAACCTGTGTCTGAGCATCACTGCGGGCCTCCTGCCTGCTTCTCTCCCCAGCCTTCCCTTCCAGGGTCTTTGTCATTCAGAAAGTGAGTCAGGTCTGTAGGTGCTGACCTCGCATCCCTTTTCCTCTGTGCTCCCTGAACTGATCCTGCCCCAGGTACAGCCTTTCACTGCCTTTTCTTCTGTTGATCTCTGTTTCTAAGGATTATGTTTACATTGCTGTTCTTTTTTTATTTTTCTATTTGATGTTTTAATTATCTTGATCTTGAGAATTTAGCTCTCTCCAACCCCTCACCTTTATTTCCCACAAATTTCCCATATAATTATTGGTTTTGTAAAGTCATTATTTAGTGTTTAGACTATTAGCATCCCATGAACCAAGTAGGGTCAGTCAGCTACATCTTTCATACAAAGCTTTTTCCTGTGAGAATTATGCCAACTGTGTTCTGCCCTGCGTGGTGCCTCACTGGGGAGTGGGGGTTTCTGGGCATTGCTGGGTGGGGACTGGGTAGGGTTGTCTCCTGTCCTACATCTGCTTCACCTAGACTCCTGGGGTTTCTCTGTCTCTCTCCCAGATGGGTCTTTTAAGTTCTTGTTCCTCTATTCCATTTCCAAGTTCCTGTTCCTCTGTTTTATTTTGTTTTGATCCTCATTGGAGGATATTTTTCCAATTGATTTTAGTGAGAGTGGAGGGGAGGGAGAGGGGAGAGAGAGAAACATTGATGTTAGCCACATCAATTGGTTGCCTCCCACACACACCCCAGTCGGGACAGAGAACTTGCAATCCAGGTATGTGCCCTTGACCGGAATTGAACCCGTGACCCTTAAGTTCTCAGGCCAACACTCTAATCATTGAGCCATGCTGGCCAGGGCTCCAGATGTTTATTCTGTTCTCTTACACTATGTTCTGTTCTTTTCTTTTTTTTGGGGGGGGGGGGGGGTGTATAATACTCTTTTCTGTCCTTAACACATTGCGCACCAGTAGTTTTATTGCTAGCTTTACCCAGTGGCCAGATAAGTTTCTATTGAACGAGTACAAAATAGGTTTTACAAAGAATCATACTTAGCTTGTAAGAACATGTAATAAATAACTTAAAAATGCAATGCGTATTTAATTTTAAGGCGTGCCTTTAACATTTATGTAAAACACTGTAATATGCAAACACGAGAATGCTCGTGATCCACCCGCAGTGTGTTAAGAATGTGGTCTGAGGCTATTATTTTGTTTTCCCATTTCTTTCTCTGTGCCTTGAATTACCCGTTTGCTCTGCTCACTCTTTACCAATCTGGTGTGCTCATCCAGACATTTGTATGATCAGCGGTATGGAGTACTGGCTACACCGACTGGCACCTTCTTCCAGGTCAGGTCGGTCGTCTTCACTGAGACCCCTCCAGATGAAGGGCCCAGGGGGACCTCCCCAGACCCCTCACCTGCTAGTGTCCTGCCGTGTCTTTGTGGGCAGGTGCTCTTTCTTTTCCTGTGTGTTACTGGGAGGGGCAGGAGCTAAATAAATGGATATTGTTTCTTTTCACCTTCTTTCTCTTCTGAGTGGATCGGTCTTTCCCCTTGAACTGAAGCCTACCTCCTTCAATCCAGCTAACGCTCTCCAGTCCCTGTGTGCCCTCCCAGCCAGGAATCCTGGGACATGTCCTCTTCTGATGGGATTCTCCTTTCTCAGCCGCAGGACCAAATCACCATCACAGGGTACGAAAAGAACACAGAAGCTGCCCGGGATGCCATACTGAAAATTGTGGGTGAACTTGAACAGATGGTTTCTGAGGACGTCCCATTAGACCACCGTGTCCACGCCCGCATCATTGGTGCCCGTGGCAAAGCCATTCGCAAAATCATGGATGAATTCAAGGTGTGTCTTCAGCCCCACCGTGAAGGGTGTATGTTAGTCCTGGAAGCCCCATGGGTGAGATCGGCATACTCCCTGCTGTCAGAGCTTTCTTCCATGGGCTGGTGAGGGACACCAGGGCCTCAGTTATCCTGCCGAGACTGCTGAGCACACTCACGGGCCAGCAGAGGTCTGAAAGGGCGGACATCCAAGGCTCAGGCGCTCATCGCTAAGGCGGTGAGGTCAAGTGGGGTTACAGCTGTATAGTTGATGCCGTTGGTCAGTGCCCTGTGCTAGCTCCAAAGGTTTGGCTGCCTGCCACCCCAGCCATAGGTATACACATCTTGGAGTTGGGGCCTCTACACCAGCTGCTTCTGCAGTGCACTGGCCTCACATGTCGTGAAGGTGAGGGACCATGAACCAGGTTCTTAGGTTTCATGAACCCAAAGGGAAAACACTAGAAATGGACTGTTCCAGCCATACCTAATGGCCACTGTTTAGTCCAGAATCCTCTAACGGGCACTTGGAGCCACCTCAGCTGCTATGTGTGCTCCTTCCAGGTGGACATTCGCTTCCCGCAGAGCGGGGCCCCGGACCCCAACTGCGTCACCGTGACGGGGCTCCCAGAGAACGTGGAGGAGGCCATCGACCACATCCTCAACTTGGAGGAAGAATATGTGAGTTCTGGGGTCGCATGAGGCCACATGCAGGTGTTTTCAGATGCCTGCCAGGTGCAGGCGAGCCCCAGCGCCTCAGAGCAGGGTGAGCACAGTGGTGGATGCTCACGGGGAATCACTACTGCCAGCTGATCCCACCTGTGCCCACAGCTGGCCGACGTGGTGGACAGCGAGGTCCTGCAGGTGTACATGAAGCCCCCAGCCCACGAGGAGTCCAAGGCACCTTCCAAGGGCTTTGTGGTTCGGGACGCTCCCTGGACCGCCAACAGCAGTGAGAAGGTCAGACAGTGCTCATCCTGGGTGCCCTCCCTGTGCCCGGGAAGTGGGGATGCCTGCCACACTTACCTGCCAGTGGGTGGGCCCAGGTTCAGAGGGTGGGTCCATTTTGGAGCTGCCTGAGTGAAACTTGCTTAGTAAAGCTGTGCCCTCTCTGTCCCCACAGGCTCCAGATATGAGCAGCTCTGAAGAATTTCCCAGCTTTGGGGCTCAGGTGGCCCCCAAGACCCTCCCTTGGGGCCCCAAACGATAATGATCAGAAAACAAACCTCTCCAGCCTGCTGACCCAAACCCCACCACGCAATGGTTTGTTTCAATCTGACTCAGCAGCTGGACCCTCCATAAATTCTTGACGCTCCCCCCTCCCCGAGGTCTCACAGTGAAGCCGGGCGCCTGGCGCTGTGTGCAGCTGGTCGTCAGGCCTGGCCAGCGCCCGGCACGTGCTCAGGATCTGCCCTTGACACCGGCTGTGGGCCGGCTTTCCACGGTTCAAACACTAATAGAGGCAATTGGACATTTCACGACAAGCTTCCCGGTCCACCGGCATGTCAATAAGGCCCTGGCCCCACTAAGAGTGCTGCACAGCTGGGGCTGAGCCCACTTCCTGTGTCGTGACCTCAGGAAATAAATTTCCTTGACTTTAGAAAAGCCAAACGTTTGCCCTCTTCCTTTCCCAGCTCTCTCTCTCCCTCTGCCTGTAGTCCAGCCCTCTGTAGACTGCAGTCCGCCTCCTTCCCACTGCCAAAGCCCGCACATCCCAGTCCACAGGGTGGGAGGAAGGCCCATTGTGCACACTGGAGCACCTGGGCCCAGAGAAGGGACCAGGTTCCAAGTGTGTGCCCCTGCACCACAGGCACCGGAGGCCCCGCATCTGGTGGGCAAGACCTGTAAGTGAGGCTGCATCTACCACCTGGGTTTGGTGTGAGCTTAGACCCACAGGGATGGGGAGAGAGGTGGCCCACAGAGGAGACTCACTTCCCCTCCCGGCTGACCTGTCACATCGACTTCAGCTTTCCTGCCCCTCCCCAAATGCCGAGTCCAGTCTCCTTTCTACCTCAGAGCCAGTGTGGTGGTGATCTCATGGTGAGGGTGGTGCCGCCCCAGGTGCTCAGCCTCCTGATTGCAACGGCTCTGGTCACGAGTGCCTGAGTCCACTGACTGTCACAGCTCTGGGTCGCACCCTCACTTGCAAGTGGCCAGTGGGAAAGTCCAGAGTGGAGAGTGCGTACACCATCCTACAGGCTGCCCTCAGACACATGGATGCCGTGTGCTGACCCTGGGAGCTGGCCTTCAGAGGCAGCTTCCTGGTCCTGGGGTAGAGAGAGGCTGTCACTCAACCTGGGCTGGAGGACCAGGTCCTGCTAAGGGAGTCTGCTTTTCTCAGGGTGGTGGGGCAGGGTGCCCTGCCCCAGCCAGCATGGTGATGTGCTCTGGAGAGGAAAGGTGGCCAAGGCAGTGTTGTGAGAGCCACAGGCCCTTGGTTTCCAGGTTGTCTGGTCTCCCATCCCCACCTCTACCCATGTAGAGGTGACTGAGCCCCTCTCAAGTTTTCCATCCAAATAATGGAGTTCCTAGAGAAGCCAACTAGTACCCCTTGCCCAGCCCTTCCCTGGGGAAGGTCACTTCTTCCCTGACCACCCCCTCCATGAAGTTTTCTATTCGGTTATTGCTCAGCTTGGCAGTCTTTAGACTGAAATTTCTGAATAGACCAGAATTGCTGAACACAAGTCTGGTATCAATCGTCTCTGAGTTCCCATTAGCTCAAGCAGCCTCAAATGTGCCCATATGTAGAAGTGATGAATTGGGGTAGGAAAACATTTGCTCCAGCTGAGTAGGTTGGGTGACCCCAAATTAGGTGGAGTCAATTGAAAAAGGAAGTGAGAAGGGAAGTTGCTGTTTTGCCTTTCTCCAGGACCATCCCCTACCTCCCTGGTCCCTGGAGTTCCTTTTATCTGCATGAGTTTTGGAGCCTTTCCTATTGGCCAGTGTACTGCCCTCCCCTCCGACCCCTCCCTGCCCTCTGGCATCTGCCCGAACCTCATGTTTCTGTGATATTTAACCCCTTCCCCGCAAAGGTGGATTTTTAATTGCCCCAACAGGTGTTTGCACATCTGCACTTATTCCTAAATGTAGGTGCAGCCCCCTCTCCTACACTGTGCGGGTTCTCACTGTGTGGCTGTTAGTCAGGCTCATGAGGTGACTGTGCCTGGGGCTCTCCTGCTGCCTCTGGTGCTGCTGCAGGAGCCCTGGGCAGGGGTGGGGCATGAGTGTCCATTTCCTCTTGTTGACTGTCTTCCATATTATATGTGTCCACAGTTAAAATCCATCCCTTGGCCTTAACTTTGGAGTTTGGAGATTATATGCAAACATGTGTAAAGGCTCATGAATATGGATGACACTGGAATTTTATAAATTCTAAAATAAAACCCAAAACCAGATGCAGTGTGCCGAGGCTCGTTTTATCACACCACATGTGTTCTCAGTCCATGGCACTCGAGTGGTCACAGACATTCATAAACGGTTCTCATCTTTGGTGCGATTCTCCCAGCTGGCATCTATAGTTCTCAGCACCACATTAACTGACTGCCCTGCAGGGGCCATGGTGGGAGGCTAGCAGTGGTCACAGCTGTTTGGCTGCCTGTCCCTGGGCTCCTGACCTTGCTTCACCTGCTGTGAAGCAGTAACTTGCTACTTCACTCAGCTCAGGATTCTGCCTGAATGATCTCTATCAGCAAACTGAGGTGTCCCCAGGACTGGCTCCCAGCCTCCAGGCAGATACAGAGGAACCACCTGTCATATGAGGGAGGACTGAGGCGTCAAGGGTCAGAGCTACAGGGAGTGCACATGGCAGCAGGATGGGCCCGTGATGCACCATCCCTGAAGGTCGGGGCCAGACTCTGGGTTCCACTGCATTAGAGTCCAAGGTGGTGGCCACTCTGGGTGGGAAGGGGTTAGGTGGGAGGGTCCATGCCAGGCACTAGGCCGATGATAGGCTGTCTAGATTGACATGCTGACTACAATGTGTGTGTTCGCTTCAAGAAAACCTGAGTTAAGGCTCAAGTATTTTCTTATGTTCAATAGATTTACTCTAAAATAACAGAGTTTGAGAAAGCAATAACGCAACCACTGGAAGGACGTACTTGTGGATGTTGTGAGGACACTGCATAATGGAACCATTTGGCCTCACCACTGGGCGGCTCTGCTGCTCCAAGGACGGTCCCTTTTCTCAAAGTGGATGAATGAGTGATGCCCAAAAGCAGTGCCAATGGCACCTTTGCTCACCTCATTCGGAAACGCTGCCTGCAGTGCACACAGTGCTGCCTGAGACCAGAGTGGTGGGTTTTTAATGGCACCACATTGGCAAGAATGCTGTGCAGAGAGGTATCGATGGGCCCTTCTGGAGGAAGTTTGACAGCGCGTCTAGGAGTGTGCCCCGAGGAAGCCAGTGGTGCGCATAGTACTTTGGGAGGTTTATTCCAGCATGAATTACAAGGTACAGGTGGAGAAAACCCACACACCCAGCAGGGAGTGCACAGCCAAGGGCAGGCACCCCGTGGTGGAGTCACGCATGGGCACAGCGGTTAACTGAGTTAACGGAAGGAGGATGTGGAAGGGGGTTCACAAGCTGGTCAGTGGACAAGGTCCAACTGGATGTACTAAGGTGCTCCCAACTTTGGAGATGATCACGTGTAAACATACAGGAAACTCTAGTGTTTCACAGGTCAGGGAATAAAATTGAGTCTTCTTCCAAACCTTCCTCAGCCTCAGGCTGTAATCTGGGAGGGAGCTGGGCAGTACAGCTTTTTAGCCTGAGAGGCCACTCATAGTGGCTGGGAGTGAAAGGGGGCACCAGGTTCAAGAAATGGTGACAGAATCAGGAGCCCTTGGCTAGGAATGGGGAGCGGAAAAAGTGGCTGAGGGGTTGAGCTGACTCCAGGTTGTGACCTGGAACATAGAGTGCTGGGGGGCAGGCAGGACTCTGTGTAACCAGGTGGGCCTAGAGAGGGGTCATTCCATCATTCCAAGGACAGCAGGATCAAAACACCAGAGAGGACACAGGACCCAGAGTCCACTGGCTGGATTGGCAGATGAGTCATGTGAGGGCTGATGGGCAAGTAGGAAGTGAGCAGGGAGAGGCAGGGGGGCCGTGGGTGCAGGGACCCAGGATGGCACGAAGTGGAGGGTTGAGGCCTGGAAGGGCCACAGCTCTGAGTAAAGATGTAGGGGAGTAGGCAGTGTGCCCAGAGGCGGGTGGGGGTGACAGGAACAAGTCTCAGGGTGGAGCCATTCTGCCCCTGGGGGAGTGTGAGGAGAGGATACTGGCTCATGGGGCTGGGAGGGAGATGGTGGAGGCATGCCCCAGCCCACCAGGTTCCCCTGCTATAGTCGCCTGGCTTTGGGTACTCCAAAGGGGTGGCCAGTGGGGGCTGCAACCAGGACCTGGGAGGCAGGGGGCAGGAGCAGGGGCCCAAGGCAGCTGAGGAGGGGAAGGAGAGGAGGAGACCTCTCATCTCCAGGGCGTGAGGGCTCTGCACTCCAGGTGGGTCTGACTCCAGGCCCCTCAGCCCCCAACATGATCCCTGCGACCTTAGAGGGAAGGGGTTGGCGAGGCCCGGCTGGCTTCTGGTCGTCTAGGCTGTGGGCCCAGACTCTCCTCTGAGGCTGAGGGCTGATCGTCCTTGGCTCCATTCGTCCCCAAGAGAGCCTGTGTCCAGGAGGGTGGCCGAGGAGAGTGTGATTAAATGCACTCTGGCCTGCTTGGCAGCAAGTACCTGGTTGGGGCCACTCCACAGTGGGCGCACGAGGGCTGTGGGTGGGGGCTCACCTCGTTCTCAGCCAGCGCCTGCTTGGCCAGGTAGTATTCCCGCTTCACCTTGATCTGCACAGACTCAGGGATGTCAGGTACCAGGAGGTCGAGGATCCGGCCGATGGAGAACACCACATGCTGGGAGAGGGGACAGGACCAGCCATGGGAGAGGGCACCCTACCCAATGGTAAAACAAGTGCCCAGAGTGGCCTTCATGGGCCCAGGTGTGGACACCTGCTTCCCAGGTGTGGGTGAACTGAAAAGCAGCAGTGTCATGGCCCCAGAGACCACCCCCTGCTTCCGTGGCCCCATGTAGCTTCCCTGGGACACTACACGGTGCCCAGAGCATCCTGATGTCCGCACATCCCTGTGACAGGCTAAGCAGGGATTGCTCCCTTCTCCAGATGGAGAACTGATGCAGAGAGGAACTGTGATTCGACCACAGTGACAGAGCGGTAAGACCAGGGCTCTATTCCTTTGGACACACCAACCCCCCAAACCACATGGTGAGATTAGGCAAAGCATGAGGGTGGGGGAATCATGCTAAGGCCAAGAAGAAGCCAACAGAGGGTCTGGTGGTGCCCCAGCTACCTCAAACACAATGACAAAGGCCAGGCGGATAGCCAGAAGGTTCCAGTAGGTCCCAGAATAATGCCCATCATCTTCCCTGAATGCCCGATACCTGCAGGAAATATGGGACTCGGTGTGGGGATCGCGGCAGATGACTTCTTGGCATCTCCACCTTTGGCCTCCCTGATGCTAAAATTCTGGGCCTCTGAGAGGATGAACTAGGTTATCCCATTCCCCCACTAGGCTAATCTGGGCCCACTACTGTAGCCACATAAGTTAATACCCCAAATAGATGTGATTAACAAATGACAAACTGTTTCTGTGTGTTTTTAATAGTAAAATTAAAACTGTAGAACAATAAGATAGACTGATGGGTGCTCAATAGGTTGTGGTAAAGCACATGAAGATCCTTGTCACACACAAGGAAATGAGACAAAAATAAATTCCTTCAGGATTTGTTAGAAAAGTGTATAGTTAAGATTGTATGCTAAAAATATAAGGGTAGTCCCTAAAATAATAAAAATATACAGCATCAGTTCCAAATGAGTGTAAAGAGAAAAAATACAGAACACTAATTCATCAGGAAGTAGAAGAGGAATAAAAAGGAAAAAGAATAATGGAGAAAGACCAGCTGGTGTTGCTCAGTGGTTGAGCACTGACCCATACACCAAGAGATTGCTGGTTTGATTCCTGCTCAGGGCATATGCCCAGGTTGCAGGCTCAGTCCCCAGCAGGGAACATGCAGGAGACAGCTTATCGATGATGTTTCTCATCTCTCATTGAGGTTTCTATCTCTGTTTCCCTCTCCTTTCCTCTCTCTCTAAAATCAATGAAAACATATTTTAAATAAAACAATAAAGAAAAAAAGAATAAATGGAGAAAGTATCCACTCAAAAGAGATGACAAATATGAACTTGTACGCAACTAAGAACCTCAAAATACATAAGGCAAAACCTGACAGAACTACCTGAAAAGACTGAAAAGCTTTAATTCACCTCTATTAGAATCTGATAGAATAAGCAGGGAAAAGGGGGAGATGAAAATCCGAACAATAAAATTAAGAAGTCTGGCCTACTAGTATATAAAGAAACTTGCTCCAAAATTAACAGTGAAAAAAATATGTTTTCAAGTTCACCTGAAATATATGCAAAACCCATTGTGACCAGATCATGAAGAAGCCTCAACAATGTGAGAGATTTACATATCAACTCTTCAGGTTCTCTGCCCTCCAAGTAAATCAGAATCAATTACATATATATATATATATATATATATATATATATATATATATATAATTATTACATATATATATATTATAAATTTCAGAGAGGAAGGGAGAGGGAGAGAGAAACATCAATGATGAGAGAGAATCATTGATTGGCTGCCTACTGTATGCCCCACACCGGGAATCAAGCATGTGCCCTGACCAGGATTCGAACCATGACCTCTTGGTCAATGTTCAACCACTGAGCCACACTGGTCGGGCAATGACCTTTGTTTTTGAGTAGCAAACAGATTTTGTATGGGTGGATCTAAAGGGTATTATGCTAAGTGAAATAAGTCAGGCAGAGAAAGACAAATACCATATGATTTTACTTATTTATGGAATCTAAAGAACAAAACAGCAAAATGGAAACAGACTCTGATTCAGAGAACAAACTGTTGGTTGCCAAAGGAGAGGAGGGTGGGAGGATGGGTAAAACAGATGAAGGGGATTAAGAGGTACAAACTTTCAGCTCTAAAATAAATAAGTCACAGGAATTTATTGTACATGCACTGTAGGGAATATAGTCAATAATATTGTAATAACAATATTATTGTTACACTTGATAGCTAGATTTATCATGGTGTATAAAAATACTGACCTGAAACTAACATAATATTGTATGTCAAGTATAATTCAATTTTAAAAAAAGGCTGGCCCTGGCCAGTTTGGCTCAATGGATAGAGTGTCTGCCTGCGGACTGAAGGGTCCAAGGTTCGGTTTCAGTCAGGGGCACGTGCTTGGGTTGTGGGTTCAATCCCCAGTAGGGGGCGTGCAGGAAGCAGCCAATTGAATCTCTCTCATCACTGATGTTTCACTCTCTCTCTCCCTCTCCCTTCCTCTCTGAAATAATTTTTTTACAAAAAGGCTGTTTGAGAACTTACTCTCCCAAATAACTCATGGATAAATAAGAAAATCACAATGGAAGTTATGAAATATTTAGAACTGAAGGAGAACAGATATGTTATCAGCCCTAATGGAAAGTGACTTGTAAGGGATATATATATTCAAGTACATTTATAGACATTAATTTGTTTATTAAAACCCAAGAAATACTAAAAATGAATGAGCTAAGGTTTCAACTCCAGAAAATTGACTTTTAAGAGAAAGGAAAAGACACAAACTATATCTGGAAAGAAAATGCAGCCATAACTACAAAAACAGAAGAAAACCTAAGAGAATATTATGAGTAAATTTGTGTTACTTTTTAAAAAAAATTTTTAAATTCTCATCCAAGGATAATTTTTCCATTGATTTCTGGCAAGAGTGAAAGGGGGGAGTGGGGGGAGGTGGGAAGAGAGAGAGAGAAACATCAATGGGAGAGTGACACATCGTTTGGTTGCTCCCCCCCCCCCCCCGCCCCCACACACACACACATGTGGGCAAGCACACTGGGGAACCTGCAACCTTGCCCTTGACCGGGAGTTGAACCCTTGACCCTTAGGTCGGCAGGCCAATGCTCTACTGAGCCAATGTGGCCAGGACTGTGTCACTTTTAAAGTTTAGCTGAGTTTTCTGTAAAGACGAAACGAAACTACCAAAATTGACTGAAAATGACCTAGAAAAAAGGGAACTATAGCCCTAGATGGTTTGGCTCAGTGGTAGAGCAGTGGCCTGCGGACTGAAGGGTCCTGGGATCTATTCTGGTCAAGGGCACATGCCCAGGTTGGGGGCTCAACCCCCAGTGGGCAAGGAGGGGGGGTGCAGGAGGCAGCTGATCAATGATTCCCTCTCATTATTCTCATCATTGATGTTTCTGTCTCTCTCCCTCTTCCTTCCTCTCTGAAATCAATATCTACACTAATAAAAGAGAAACGTGGTAATTGGCGTACGACCGCTACCCTTTTCATTGGCTAATTAGCGAGATATGCAAATTAACTGTCAGCCAAGATGGCGGCTGGCAGCCAGGCAGCTTGAAACTAACATGAGGCTTGCTTGCCTCAGTGACGGAGGATCATTTGTTAGAGGCCTCTGAGCGGGCAGTTTAAGAAACATTGTAACAAATACCACTGGGCTTCAGCCAGCAGAATCCCAACATTGTAAGCAAAGGCCAGAAACCTACTTTCAGCCAGAGGCCTAAGAGCTGGAGCCAAGCCTCAAGGTAAAGCTGGCCCAGAATAAAAATTAAAAAAAAGAAAAAAAGGAGCGGTTGGGAGCTTCAGTCACCCCTAGCCTGAAAACAGCCCTCAGCCCCTCACCCAGACTGGCCAGGCACCCCAGTGGGGACCTCCACCCTGATCCAGGACACCCTTCAGGGCAAACCAGCCGGCACCCAACCGTGCACCAGGCCTCTACCCTATATAGTAAAAGGGTAATATGCCTCCCAGCACCGGGATCAGCGTGACAGGGGGCAGCGCCCAAACCCCCTGATCGCCCTGCGGCTCTGTGTGTGACAGGGGGCAGGGCCACAACCCCCTGAGCAGCCCTGCTCTGTGCCTGATAGGGGGGAGCTCCCCAACCCGCCCCCCCACGGGCCCTGCTCTGTGTGTGCGGGGTAGAGCCATAACCTCCCCATCGGCCCTGCCCTGAGTGTGAGAGTGACGGCGCCCCAACCCCCTGATCGGCCCTGCTCTGTGGGTGACAGGGTGGCGCCGCAACCTCCCCATCGACCCTGCCTTGAGTGTGACAGGGGGCGGTGCCCCAACCCCCCAATTGGCCCTACCCTGAGCGTGACTGAGGGTGGCATCACAACCTCCCAATCAGCCCTGCTCTGAGCCCGACCAGGGGCTGCACCTAGGGATTGGGCCTGCCCTCTGCCACCCGGGAGCAGGCCTAAGCCAGCAGGTCGTTATCTCCCGAGGGGTCCCAGACTGCGAGAGGGCACAGGCCGGGCTGAGGGGACCCCCCCCCCCCGGAGTGCACAAATTTTTGTGCACCGGGCCTCTAATATATATATATATATTTTTTAAGGGAACTATAAGTTGACCCTTGAACAACACGAGCTTCAACTGTGGGGGTCATATGCTCAGATTTTCCAAAAATTCAACCCGGGGTTGTTGGAGTGTCAGCTGTAACCGATCCCCCCCCCCACCACCCCCCAAACCCCCTACCCGGGGGATGAGGAGGATGGGCAATCACAGTCCCCTCCCCGTGTCCCCGGAGTCCTACAGCCCGTGGCTTGTTTAAGGCAGGAAGCGCAGGGCTCGGGGGGGGGGGGGGGGGGGGGGGGGGCCACGCCTCTCTGTTCGCCCCGTTCTCAGGACCGGTCTCCTATCCCGGGGAACTCCCCTTCCAGCCAGTCCACAGCCCTGACCTGCCCGCCCCTCACCTGGCGGCCTCACCTGCACGTGCGGTTGTGCGCGGCGGTGAAGGCCGGCGGGGCGCGCGCCAGTGTGAAGTTGACGAAGCCGCGCAGGTCACCGGTGCGGGTCCAACGGTAATAGGTGCGCGGCAGGAAATCGGAGGAGAAGGCCAGCAGCAAGGCCTGGGCGCCGGGCCGTCAGCTTGGGCCAATCCCACCCGCCCCGGGCGAGCCCCGCCCCGGGGAGCCCCGCCCCTCACAACCTCCCTGACCTCCCCCGACCCAGCGCTCACGTTGCTGATGACCGCCAGGTGCGTGATGCCAGCCAGGATGGAGAACCAGATGCCCACATCCTGCGCGCGCTCGGCCACTGGGCGCCGGCGCTCGCACACGAACTTGCGCGCGTCCAGGCGGATCTCCACCCAGTTGTTGAGCAGCGCGAAGAGCGGCGCCAGCGGACAGGCAGCCACGAAGATGGTGACGAAGCCGAACTGCAGCACTGTGGGCGTAGGTGTCACCGCAGGCCCTGTCCCCGCCCGCCAGCTTCTGCTCTGATTCATTTCCTAGGCTTAGCACCAGGGCCCCTGCTCCCAGGAAGCCTCCCTGACTGCCCCTAACTGCTCCACAGAGCTGCACGAGGGGCATGGGCCTCCCGGGGCTCCCTGAGGTCTGGGATTCTCTCTCCTCCCCTGTGGGCTTCTGGCAGGAAAGGGAGTAGATTTTAGGCCGGCCTTCTCCATTTACCCCTCTCGGAGCAGCTGGCTCCTCTGTAAAATACTAAGAAGAGCCTTGGTCCCATTGCCTGCTGTCCAGTGGCGTAGGGCCACACAAGGTCAACCCCACTCACACATTATCATGAAAATGCACGTGAACTGTCTGCTCCCTCTTGTCCAGGGACCGATGCAACTACTATCGCCCCATTTGCTGTGGCTGCCAGGGAGCTCAGTGATGTGTTTGACTCAGATGCAACACTTTCCATTGAAGTGTGCCATGATCTCAGAGTAAGACTTGGGCTGCTGGGACAAACATCCTGTCCTCCAAAAGAGCACCATCCCATGCAGGAAGTGAGTACAGGCACGGGCCACCACCTGGAGAGGGCACAGTTGAGGGTCTGGCAAAGAGTGTGGGCATCAAGAAATTTTCTGGAATCAACTCCCATATGGGACTCCATTGGTCAGGGGACCTGAGGCCAGTCGCCTCCCAGGTGCAGCCTTACTCTCAGGGGCAGTTGTCCTACCCCTAGTGCCTGGTCTCCTGAGCACCCAGATTCCTTCCTAGCTCCTACAGGAGGATCTAGCAGATGCCTACTGGGGTGGGGGATTAAGGCCACTCCAGGAGAGCTCCATCAACTGCCCCAGTCCTCTTCGCAACCTCTGTGCCCAGGGCGCTGTCCCTTCTCATCTCCAGCCTGCCTTTCTGGGGCACTCCCCACTGCGATCCCAAGTCCTTTCGGGATCCTTTGTAGGCTTGGCTCCACTAGGGACCCTCTGTCCCCACCCACATCATGTTTCAAGGGAGACAGAGGAATGTTGAGGCTGGAGGCCCCCAGGGGCACCTACCCATTTCGAGGTACTCATCAAATAGGCCCTCACAGGGCAGGAGCTCATAGTCTGCCTCCCAGGGCGTCTGGCTGGCAGCAGCTGAAGCCCCCACCTTCCTCTTCTTGGAGCGAAGCCGGAACTTCTGCCACCAGCCTGTGAGCTTCCTGGAGGTGGAAACACCCAGGAAAATAGCTTTTGCTCCTCCAGCTGGTTGCTCTGCAGTTTGAAGGCAGCAGGGAGAGGGTCTGGACCCTGGGACCGGCACAGCAGGCTGGCCAGGCCTTGTAGAACCCTCAAGCGCATCTGCCTCCTCTGGGGGTAGCCCCTCCCCCAGCTCCCCTGCAGTGCCCATTGTTCATGAAAGCTTTGGGGGGGATGGGTTCCTCCTGGGACATGCAAAGAGGTGCCAAGAGGTATGTCCAGGTGGAAGTGAGCAGATGAGGACGTCGCTGTGTCAATGGGGGCATGTGTGCTTGTTACTTTGTCATATGTAGGGGAATGGGTGTATGTGGCGTTGTCAGCACGCATCCAGCCCCTCCAGGCACCAACTACACCCCAAACACATGATCTCCTGGAATTCAGCTGCACAGCACTGACTGCACCCAAAGAGAGGCATGGGCTGGCTAAGGTCCCACAGCTACAGTTCGAGGTGCCCAGGGGAGTCCATGCTGTCTGTGGGAGATCGGGTGTGCGGGAGAGATGGCAAGATGTCCAGGTTGGGCCCAGCCTTGGGCAGTCATTGCAAGGGCTCTTGCCTGGGAGGGATTCCAGTTGCTTGGATGGGAAGCACAGTGGTGCCAGTGGGGGTAGCATTGGGGAGAAAGGACCTCAGTGGCAGGGAACCTGAGGCTGGGGGCCTCGCCTGGACCCCCCTCTGGTGCTGCCTTGGCTGGGGGTGCTGCAGAAAGGATGGGCCTCCTCCCTCAACAAAGCTGGCCAGGACAAAAGAACTCAATATGCTGACACAGCAACCACAGGTTGCGGGTGTCACAGAGCCCATGGGGTAGATGGCAGGGCAGACCCTCCCCTCCCCTGCAGGTGAGACAGCCAGGTCCAGGAGGGGCCCACCTGGCTTCCCTCCACCTCTTTTCCAGGTTGGGACTGGGCTGGTGCTACTGCCCCAGACAGTCCCAGTCCCAGGGTCCCTGGATGCTGCCCAGGACAAGTGGGGGACTCACGGGACGAGAATCTCCTGCACATTATTGATGATTTGCTTGCCCACCATGATGACCAGGAGCTCCTGAGCCAGCTCGATGAGACAGCCTCCTGCCGCACACTGCACAGCCAAGCTCCAGGTTAGTGCAGGGGCGGGGGTCTCCTCCCCACCCAACCTCCTCTAACCCTGAAAGGTGGCCTTTGCCATGTCCCTCTCCCCTTCAGATATGCCATGGATTGCACAGACTCCCCCCCCAGACCTCACCGAAGCCCCCCCACTGTCTCCCCAAGGTCCACCTGGTGGACGGTGCGTGGGAATGACCAGGGCCACTGCTGCAAGGCACCCAGATTTTCTTTGGAGACCCACATGGTATGAGGCTGATGCTGGCCCTGTGGCTCCAGGGAGGACCCACTATGTAGGTCCCTCAGCAATTCCAGCCAGTGAGAGGTGCACGGGGGCTTTGAGGGGGGGCTCCTGAGACAGCATACCTTGCACAGGGGTCGCAAGCAAGAGGGCGTCGGCCTGTACTGTTGGGATGTTGGCCCTCCCAGGGGTTGGGAGAACCTGACCGAGCACAAGGCCAGTGCTGGGGAAGTAGGGCAGCATTGTTCAGACGCCTGCACCCAGCCCCACCTGAGCCCACAGGGCCTGACCGGCTTCATTATAGGAGCTGACGGGAAGGAACTCTGTTTTCATTAAGCCAGTGTGCGTTGGGAACTTTTCCCACTGGTGACCAAAAGCCCCCTGAGTTGGGGTCCCAGCTGCCCAGTCCCTGAAAAGCCCCTCCCTCTCATGTGAAGCTAGACTGTTCCTCGGGGTTGGCCACTTTGCAGGCAGTGGGGTTGGGTCACAGAACAGACCCATGGGAACGAGGGAGCCCTTCTGGCCAGAGAGGAGAGGGTCTTCCAGGTGAGGCACTCGGTGGAGCAGTTGGAGCCCCGCCGCCCTGGCCCAGCCTGTGCACTGTTCCAGCTCCTCCCAGGCTGTGCCCTCAGCCAGTGAGGAGCCAGATGCCTGGGGATCTCAAGGGGCTTTCGTCAGTGTCTATGAGGGTGGGGGAGGGCAAGCCCCGGTGCCCACAGTGGGCCCCGAGCCCTGGGAGAGTCACCAGCCTCTATGTTCCCAGCGGAGCTCTGGGCAGTGGAAGTGTCACCCTTTCCCCACTCTGACTTGATTCACAAGTCAGGTCAGCGTGGGGAAAGGGTGACACATGAGGACACGATTGTGTTGTGTGGGTGCTGCTCCAGGTGGGGGTCTGAGAATGCTATGAAGAGCCTGCTGTGGGGGTCCTGGGGCAGTTGCAACTGTGAGGGGGGAGGGCAGAAAGAATCCCTGCAGATTAACATTCTGATAGAGGTTAGGGGGCAGGACCTGTGGGTGTCTGTCCCTACACACTTACCTCCTCATTGCGAACCCCAAACAAGGTGTGGTAGCTGCCCGGGTACCCCACAAACCTAGAGGAAATGGAGGTCCTGAGGTTGCAAGTGAGGAGGTGCCATCAGCTGCCCCTCCCTCTCCCCCCACTATCTCCCTTGCTGCACACACCGGACCTGCAGGAACCTCAAGGTGGACCTGGAGCCCAGCTTTGCTCTGAGGCCCTGAGCCAGGACAGCTGTTGTCCCCACCCTGGACTGTCATCCCCACCCTCCCTGAGCCTCTGGGGCCACATGGTTTGGCGCAAGAGCAGGGCTCGGGGTGAGGTGCGGCCAGGGGAAGCCGTGCTGACCTGCCCTTGAAGAAGCCGATGTAGATGGGCGAGGAATAGAAGTTGACGAACTGGAAGATGAACACCTTGAGGGTGAAGGCGTCCTCAAACCTGGTCTGCGTCCGGTGCATTTCTGGGCAGAGAGGCTCACTCAGTCCCCCACAGCCCAGCCCTGTAACCACCTCACCCGTCCAGGGAGTGAGGAAAGCCGTGTTGCCCAGATATTGGACAGACACTCGTTCAGGAAGGGGGCAAAGGGCAGCTTTCCTCAAGTTCTAATTTCAAAATCATCTAAAAACGTTATGTTGGTGCAGGAAGAGCTGGCAGGTGATAAGCCACAGCAATGCTGAGGGTGAAATGGCAGGGCACAGAGAGTAGCCAGAGGCCGAGTGGAGTGACAGTCTGAGGCTGGGGTGACCGTGCCTGGAAAGCCGGTGCTGAGACAGAGGTCGGGGCATAAAAGGTGAATTGGAGGGGACACCTGAGGCCGGAAACGGGATGCACATGGCCCTGCTGTTGCAGGAACACGGTGGGGGCTCCCTGGGACATCTGCCCACCCGAAGGCTCCCCCCAGGTGGACACTGAGCTCTCTGTCCCACTCCTAGACCAGGGCTGCTAATAGACAATGTGTGGAATGAATGAATTGGTTCATTGGCGTTTGCCTTTAGGAAATGGGAGAGTAGAGAAAGTGGGGGGAGAGGCAGGCAGTGGGGGCGGGCAGAGGAGAAGGAAGGAGTTCACTCTGCAGCCACCTCTAGTTATCTCTCCTACACTGAGAGAGCAGGGGCACACAGGGGGGCCTGAGCTGGGCAGACCGTCCCAGGGGAGCTCAGCTTCGAACGGTCCTGTGCACGGGGTGGGGGTGGGGTAAGGGCACCCCAGCAGCAGGGCAAGGCCTGGGTGCCCCAGAGGACCCTCCTGTCTCCACCCTCAGGTACTGCTCACAGTTGGGGGCGGGTCTCACATCCCATCTGTGCCTCATTCAGACTGGAGGACCCTGCGATCTGCAAGGAAGTGTGTTCTGTCTCGGGCAGCAGGGCTGGGATGGTCCTGAGTCAGCACTCAGCCTGGCCACTCACCCCATCTTGTCAGGATGTGGGCCAGGGCCACGTAGATCTTGGAGAGGACAAGGATGATGACCAGGTTCACCACGGAGCCTGTGAGGCTGGCAATGCGAGAAGCCTGGTGACAGGTGGTGGATCAGAGCTGGCGCTGGGGGTGGTCCCGAGCCATCCCGCCCCCCCACTCCCCCCCCCCCCCGCAGGAGCAGGCAGTGGAGGCTCACCCAGGCTGCCAGGAGGGTGTTGTTCGACCTGGACACCAGGATGGCCATGATGGCGCGGTACAGGATGATGGACACGAGGCACATGACCACCACTGCCACCTATGGGTGACCAAGTGCGTGAGCCCCCACACCTAGGCCTGGTACTCCAGCGCCCTCAGGCCACAGCCCCCACTTATAGGCCTGGCTGTGCTCCGTGCTTCTTCCAGTGGGTTGTTGGAGGGACAGGGAGGCAGGATGGGGGGCTGGGAGGGAGGGGGCTGGAAGGCCATTTAGAATTACAGGTGGGCGATATCCGGATGTCAAGGGAGCCACTGTGCGTTGTTCTTGGTCCCAAGTGCTGAGAATCAACCATCTGGCCCCCCACCCTGCTCTCCCACCGGCCAAAACTTGGGAATTCCTGCCATCTTGGAAGGGGAGGGGAAGGGAGGGTCATGCTAGGGAGCCCCTTTGGCTGGAGGAACCCACTGCTGGGATTCCCCCCGCCCCCCCCATGCTTGAAAGATGCCCCAAGCCCACATCCGTGGGGAAACATTCTGGGAGTCCCTGCCCACACACACTCACGTCTTACAACCCAGACCCCCTGCCCTGGCCCCTGAGCTGGGCCCCTTCTCTGGAGCCCAGGCACACGAGGGCCTTTCTGCAGCAGCGAGTGTCTTCCGGGTCCCAGGAGTACGGGGGACAACAGCTGCCCCCAGCAGCTCAGGAGAAGGGGCGTGAAGGGAGGGAGGATGGCAGGACCCTCACCATCATCAGCACCAGCACGGAGCCGGCCAGCACACGGCGCATACGGCTCCTCTTGGGGAAGTAGGGCTCCTCCTCGCCGGTGATGGGGTTCAGGGCTGTCGTGGGGGCCGAGGCGGCAAACTGGGGCCGCGGCCTCTCCTGGAAGGAAGCCAATGCTTAGTGGCGGCCTCATGGGCAGCGGCCACGGTCTGGGGACCGACCCACCTCGATGTCCTCGTAGTCGAAGCAGCCCCAGCGGTAGGCCAGCATGGCGCTCTTCCGTTTCCAGTACTCCAGGAGCAGCACCGCCCACAGGGCCATGAACACGCTGAAGAAGACGGTGCCGCCGTGGTCGAAGAGCCGGCCGGCCTGCGGGCGGGGCACGTGGTTCACACTCGCTTCGACTGCTGGCCCCTCTGGGCCTCAGTTTCTCCCTTGAGCAGCGTATCGTATTGTGCAAGCAGGCGACTCGTTCCCCGGCATGGGGCAGCAGATAGCGGGATGTTACCCCAGGGTGGCCACACCCGAGTCTCCCCCATAACGACTTAGGTGATGTAGGTGAGATTTTTGAGCTGTTGATATTTGGGAGATTTTTGGACTTGAGTTTAAAACTTTGGGGATGTTGGGCTGGAGTGACTGTATTTTGCACGAACTTGATGTTTTGGGGGCCAGAGGGTGGACTGTAGTGGATTGGTTTGTGGCCCCCACCTGGAAGGTAAGCTTATTTGGAACAAGGGCCTTTGTGTGTGTAATTAAGGTGGGGGTCTCTACATGAAAGTACCCTCGTTTAGGGGCCCCTGAGCCCAGTGATAAATCCTTGTGACAGGAGAAGGGGGATAGGCACAGGTGCCCAGAGGGAAAGGCCACGTGAACACAGAGGCAGAAGTTGGGGTGGTGCAGCCACCAGAAGTAAGAGCAAGGCAGGGAACAGGCCAGGGGAAGCCAGCCTTGCTAACACCCGGAGTTTGGACTTCTGGCCTCTGAGCTTTGGGAAAGTAATTCCTGTTGTTTCAAGAACAGGAACGCGTTAGAGCAGCCCCAGGAAACGGTACAGACGGATTCCAGGAGTGTGTCAAAGGTGTGTCTGGTCTGGGCCCCAACAATGCACCAAGAGCTCCAAGCCCGGTGTGTGGGGGCTGCAGGTGAGGCCACAAGGAAAAGCTAACACACCAGTGTGCTGGGCTGCTGTGGGGGCCCACCGGGCCCAAGGCCTCCGAGGGGCTACCTGTCCCCACCTCTTAAGCTGGGGGCTCAGCTATGCCTGCCTTGGGGGGTCCTCTGGTTCCTCTTGGTCAGCTACAGACAATAACAGCAATAAGAGTAAGGGCCCACCGCTGGGCACCAACTGGTGCAGGCACTCCGCCAAGGGGCGCACCAGTCCCAACCCCATGCCAGGTGCAGACATCACCACAGAGCTGGGGTCACAGCGGGGGCAGGACCAGGACCCAGGGAGCTGCCTTCCTCCCTTCGCCCACCCTTCCTCGTACCTGGACCAGGGCGCAGGCGCTGGAGAGCAGCCAGAAGGGGCAGTTGAGGCAGAGTGGGCACATCTGGAAGCTATCGGCGCTGCTGCACAGCTCCTGCCTTCAGAGTGGAAGGGGGTGCTGGAGCACGGGGACCCCTTCCCACCTGGTCTGCCCCTTGTCCTCTCCCTCCCACCACTGCCCTTGCCAGGCCCAGCATTTCTTTAAAATATATGCAATGATAATTTTTGAGATAACTCTTTGAAATTTCAGCTCCATAATAAAGTAAAATTCAAGCCCTGTCTTTTGTTTATTAAAAGAAAAGCTTACACTATTCCAAGAAACAGGGGTACCAATACAATTAGTCTGGGAGCACACCTGTCCACCTGTGTCATTCTGGAAACACACCTGTCCACCTGTGTCATCCTGGAAACACACCTGTCCACCTGTGTCATTCTAGGGCATGGGTGGGCAAACTTTTTGACTCGAGGGCCACAATGGGTTCTTAAACTGGACCGGAGGGCCGGAACAAAAGCATGGATGGAGTGTTTGTGTGAGCTAATATAAATTCAAAGTAAACATCATTACATAAAAGGATACGGTCTTTTTTTTTTTTTTAGTTTTATTCATTTCAAACGGGCCGGATCCGGCCCGCGGGCCGTAGTTTGCCCACGGCTGTTCTAGGGGCACACCTGTCTACCTGTGTCATCCTGGAAGCATACCTGTCTACCTGTGTCAGTCTGGAGCACACATATCAGTGTGGGAACACACCTGTTCACCTGTGTCATTCTGGAAACACACCTGTCTACCTGTGTCATCCTGGAAGCATACCTGTCTACCTGTCATTCTAGGGGCACACCTGTCTACCTGTGTCAGTCTGGAGCACACGTATCAGTGTGGGAGCACACCTGTTCACCTGTGTCAGTCTGAGGTCACACCTGTCCGATGGTCAGTCCTGGAGCACCCCTATCTACCTGTCATCCCTCCAGCCAGATCCATGGGCCCTCTGACATCCAGGAAGGCGGGAGGTGCTCATGTTCACCTCCATCCCCAGCTCTGCACAGGGTCTGGCAGGTGGGGGTTCCCCTTCCACCCTCCCCGGAGACACAGGGTGAGGCCTGGGAGCTGAGGGGAGAGGGCACTTACGTGGGTGTGTCTGAGAACACCATGAAACAGCCCACCAGGAATACCAGCGTGCCCACCACGGCTGCTGGCAGGAGCCAGCCTGTGTAGAACCCTGCAGAGGGGAGCCAGGTAGGGGCCCCAGGAGCCAGCTGTCAGCAACCATGATGGGTCTGTGCACCCAGCGCTGGGCTGAGTGCCGGGTGGGGGTCTGCACAGACACAGTTGTCCCCCAGAGACCCACCTCCAACCAGCAGGGTTTGGGGCTATCTGGAAGGCACTCATGAAGGGGACAGTCCTCAGAGGTTCCCCCTGGCAGCCCCTTTGTCCTAGCCTCTGTCCTGAGCTCTGCAGCCCCCACCACATGACCAAGGCCTCATGGGCCGGGTCTGGTGGCTGGAGTGGGGAGGCCCACCTGCAGGAGGGGGTTCCCAGCCCCTCACTGGGGTGTTAAGACACCCTGGGCCAGTGGCTGTGTTGGCCAAGGAGGGATCAGCATGCTGGCAGCCCAGCCCCTGTGCTCGCTCCCCTCTTGGAGACTATTACCCTGAAGACTAAAGTCGGGGACCCAGGAGGCCCCAAGGGGCAGTGGGTGGGACTTACCCAGCCAGGCGAAGTAGAGGGCCACCTTCTCCCCGAAGTACCTGCGCACGTGGTCCAGAGGCTGGTACTTGTGCCACTTGCGCCAGCGGGCCCAGTACTGGAACAGGACCTGCCGCTGGTTGAGGCCAGGGGCCCACGGGCCCTCAGGGGGTGTTGTGAAGGGGCCCTGGGGACGAGAAGCCAGTGGGCGGGACTCAGGCTGGTCTGGGCATCCTACCGGGCCTTATTCTAAGTGTAGGCCTTCAGCGCTGGGCAAGGCCACGTGCCTGGTGTCCTGGACGCAGGGTTGCTGCTCGAGGATGACAGAGTTATGTTTGGGTCCCGGGGGCATCTAGGAAGGCCTCTCCGGGAAAGGCATCTGAGCTGGGCACCTCGGCATCCCAGGAGTTCGGGGGTCTGCGTCCAGGAGGAGCTGCGGCTGTGGTCCAGGATGGATTGGCATCTCTGGGTGGGCTTCTGCAGCCTGGGGCTCTGCTACCCCCCGAGCACCAGGCAAGTGAGGCCGGCTGTGCCAGGCGCTGTGCGTCCTGTGCTCTGGCCAGAGGCGGGAAGAGGGACGCCCCACAGCCAAAGTGGAGCTGGCCATTCCACTGCATGTCCTCAGGTGGCCCCTCGGTACCTCACACAGCAGCTGCAGGCCTGCCCCTGCCCTCCACCCTGCTGCCCCTTCCTGCAGCTCTGAATTCGGTGGGCAGCTGCGGGTGTGAGGGGCATAAACAGCCTCCAGACCTCGGTGGACATTTTGTCGGGACGATGGTGAGCGCCCCTCCCCTGTTCAGTTTACCCAGATTTGGGGAGCACAGGGGACCTCACTGTCTCCCCTACGAAGATGCAGCTGTTGGGCCTCTCATGTGCTGAGAGGGCAGTGCCTGGCTGCCCAGGACCTTGAACAGCAGCATGGCCTGGTTACATTACAGGCTTCCTGTCTGGCTACAGCTGACCCAACAGGTGACAGCAAGACCCCCTCATCTAGGAACTCAGCCCATGCCTGGGTCTGAGACCCCCACCACAGCCTCTCCAGCCCCCAGGTCTCACCTCATGCAGGGGGAAGGCCGCCTTGAAGACGCCCTGGGACAGCAGCTGGTCGATCCCAAACAGACCTTTCTTCTCATGGCCGTACAGGGTCTTGGCCAGGATCTCAAATAGCTGGGGATGGTGGGGTGGGGAAGGGCACTGGTCACCTGTCATGTGATGGCAGGGTAGGGACATCCTGGCCCTCCCATCTTGGGGCTGAGCCCATGGACAGCCTCCCACAGCCTCTGGTAACAAATGAAGAGAACACTTTGTGCACCCCGATCTTCCTCCTGTCCCCGGCTCATACACCCCACACCCCTGAGGTGGGACGGTAACTCTCCACTGTACAATCACAAGACCTGGGCCAGATTGTGGGCGCACGGGAGTTGGGCTTGGATTTGACTCCAGGTCCTGGCTGTGCACAGCCAGCCCTGGACCTTGCTCTGGGCAGGGTCAGCCTCCAGTTGGACGGCTGTGTCAGGCGTGGGCTCTGCCCCTTTGGTGGCCAGCAGAAGGTGGCCTAGGCAGGCCTGTCCAAAGCCTCTTCCTGTCACAGACGCCGGAGTGGCTGGCTCAGCCCACCCTTCTCAGGCATGATACTCTGACCCTCGGCTCTCTTCCTCACTGACCAGCAGGACCCACATCCACCAGGGTCAGTAGCCGTGGCTGTCTGTCCCACAAGTTCATAACCAGATATCCATCCTGAGCCCTGGGGGCTCCCATGGGGGCACTGAGCAGGGCCCCAACGGAGTTCAATGAGGGGGCACCCCTAAGTCTCCAGCCCCCAGCCCCCAGCCCTGGCCTCAGTGCTCCAATCACAGGAGAGCTTTCCCGTGTCCCGACCTCAGGCTCCTTTGAGCCGGGTCAGGGTGTGGGGACTGCAGTGGGGTCCCCCACTCACGATCTGGTGCCTGTTGGTGCAGGTGAAGAAGGTGTCCTGGTCATCACTCCTGAGGAACCTGTGGGCAGGTGAAAAGTGCAGAAGAGTCCACAAAGGCAGGGACACACACACACACACACACACACACACTGACCACACTCATGCTTTCTCCTCACACACTGGGGAACAGCCACCATCCCCTTTCCACCCCCACCCCACGCTCCACCCCCAACGCAGGATCAAGTCCCATTTTTGTCTTTTCCTTCCTGGAGGCAGGAGGTCACAGAACATTGCCCAGAAGTCATAGACATCCTCCATCCGGGACAGTGGCTGGCAGAGGGCAGGGCAGTGTGAAAGCCCCAGGGTCACCAGGGAGCCCGTGGCTTCCATGTGCATTGGAGCACCAAACATAGGTGTGCCATGTGACACACGCACACAGGAGAGGTGCCACCAGCAGCCAGTGAGGACTGACCACGACCATCTTCTGCCTTGTTTGTGAGAGGAGGGCCTCCAGCCACCTGGGCCTGAGAGACCCCGCCGCCCACCATGGACATGTCATTGAGTCGGAAATGGGCCGTGTGGCCAGCAACTGAGGTTTGGGGAATGTTTGTCTGCAGCACAACCTGCCTGTCCTGACTGAAGTGGACGTGCACAGAAACTTGCCCACCTGCCACTCACGCTCCCTGGTTAAAAAGCTCCAGAAAGGAGAAGGTTCTGGAGGTTTAGATCTGTCACTCGTTGACCTCTCATGCACGCATCCCTGGCTGTGTCCCCCAGCCCTGGGCACCGTGTGAAGCTGTCCTGCGGGCACAGCAGGGCCACTGTCTCTCACCTCGACAGCTTGCTCACTTTGAACTGGCAGGAGTAACACTCGGGGGGCACATCGGGCACGTCCTCCAGCAGGACATTGGGGATGCCCAGCCACTGCAGCAGGCTGGCCGACCAGTTGCAGGCCTGGTTGGGCAGCTCCTGGAAAGGATCATCACTTGTTCCTCCCACCCCTGAGCACGATGCCACGTGGCGGGGTGGGGTGTGTAGATTTGCAAACTGAGCAACAGTGAAAGGGCTCAGCCAGGGAACGGGCAAGCCCCTTCCTGTCTCGGTCCTGGGTGCTAGGGGGCTCAGCTGGTCCAGCTGAGGCCCAGGTTTCATGGTAGGGAGGTTCAGATGGTCACATGTCCCTTTGTCTACCAAATGCCATAATGATCAAAGGGAGCCAGAGTAGGTGGCAGAGCAGCCCCCAGGCACATCATCCGGAGGTCACCTGCTGCCTCTTCACACTGTGTCCTCAGGCTACCCCTCCCCCTCCTGCAGTGGTCTTCAATGGGCAGCCTGGTGGGGGTCAGGAGCTGGAGGGCCCAGGTGGTTAGACTAAGCCATGGTTGCTGCACACACTGCCCATACCTCCCCACCTCCCCAGAGCAGCCATGGTTGTGGGGTATGACCACCCCACCTGTCTGCCTAATAAGGCTTCCTGGAGAACAGTGATGGCCGCTAGGAGGGACCTTTGAGGACAAAATGGGGAGCCTCAGGTTGTCAGCAATGGACACTGCACCCAGCACATGGGGTGCAGTCATGAGTAACCCTGGACTGGGGGGACCTCCAGGCCTTCTCTGCATGTCATGCACTCCCGGGTACCTGCAGGGGCAGCTTCAGGCGCAGGTCTTCCGCGTAGTAGCAGAGCACGGCCCAGGGGGCGCTGAGGAGGATGTAGTGCACAGCGCTGTCCTCATCCTGTACATGATGCTGTGGGGACCAGGGCTCTGTCAGAGCCTGAGGGTGCCCTGTGTACGTGTGCACATGTTTGCAGTGTGCATGTATGTACATGTGTACACACATGGGTGCATGTTTGTATGGGTGCACATGTGGGTGAATATTTGTACACAGTGTGTGTGCGTGCACGTGCATGTGTGCATACATGTGTGGGTGTCGGTGTGTGTGTGCACACAAAGGTGTGTGCCCTTGTGTGTGTGTGTGTGTGTGTGTGTGTCCATTCACACTTTTAGGAAAAGGCAGATGTTTCTGTAGCCATGTTAACAACCAACCAGCCATGGTTTTAAAACTATTTGATAAGTGACAGCGCCTCTGAAAGCCAAGCACAGGGTGCCTGCCCCTGTCTGGAAATCAGGCAATCAGCGACAGACAGAGGACACCAAGCTACTAGGGCCGATGCCAGCCATACCCCCAGTGATGAGCAAACCCACCCCAAGACCTGAGCTCAGAGTACTGCCCACGCAGCCCTGCTCCCCTGACTCAAGTAGGCAATGACTCTAACACAGCGGAGTCACCTGCAGGTGCTCTATGCAGTGACCTGGCAGCCGCTGCACCAGTGATGCAGGCGGGTCTCACATGCATGACGTTAGGAAGAGTCACACGGAACACAACTCCATCTTATCAAGTTCAAACAGAAACAAAGCTGCATTGTTTAGCAACGTAAAATGTGCTCACACGGTAAAGAAACACAAGAACAAGATTAACATGAAGCTCAGGATTGAATACTCTGGGGCTGGGGAAGACACACTGAACAGCAGAGCCTGCTCTTGGGGTCAGAAAGCAGGTCAGACAATGCGGGAGACGTGCAGAGGGACCCGGGATGGGGGCAGTGATGAGATGGAACCAGAGTTCTGCATCCCAGTCCCCACTGCTCCGAGCCCCACTCACTGCCTGCCTGCCCCCCCTGCACACCAGCACCACACAGCTCCTTCCTGCTTCTCATACTCCCTGCAACTGAAGTGGGACCAACTATTGTAACTGACATCGTACCCGTGAAAGGACTGATGCGTACCTTTAAGCACACAAGAGTTATAATTACATAAGAATTGTATTTACAAATGTCACATCTAGACAGAAGCCCTAATGTTGGAGGTGAGGCAATTGGATGGAGGAGATAGCTCCTGAGTTTTCTGGTGAACCTGAAGGGCTCTGGCTTCTGTGAGTGAGCTTGTGTGCTACGATGGGTTGATATTTAACCTGAGGGGAGGGCCATCTAGTACAACTCTGGGCTTGATTTGTTGTCATTCCCCCAAGCCTAGTGGATGCAGAGCCGAGGGCCCTGCCCGCAACCAACCCCTGTACCTGGTCCACATGCAGGCCAGCCACACGAAGGTTATCCAGGAAGGTCTCCCGCCAGGCCCTGTGTGTGTCTCTCTTGTCCTGGGTGGCACTGTCCTGATGCTGACCCAGCCTCAGGTCTTCTTCCCAAACAAGGACAAAGTCTGCTGGGAAGCAACAGGGACAGAAGCAGGGAGGACAGGCTCAGGGATGCCAGTCTCCCAGCTGGGACACCAGGTACTGGGTGGGAAGGAAGTAGGAGTCAAGCACTTGGACACTGGCCTACCCCTCTATACAAGAGGATGTGGTCATGGTTAAAGGGCCCAACACATATGATCTGAGAACCAGAGAGAGAGAGTAGGAAGAAGCACTTTTTAAAGAAAAATGGTCAAGAATTTTTAAATCTGCCGTAACCGGTTTGGGTCAGTGGATAGAGCATCGGCCTGCAGACTGAAAAGTCCCGGTTCGATTCCGGTCAAGGGCATGTACCTTGGTTGTGGGCACATCCCTGGTGGGAGGTGTGCAGGAGGCAGCTGATCGATGTTTCTAGCTCTCTATCTCTCTCCCTTCCTCTCTGTAAAAAATCAATAAAATATATTTTTTTTAAAAAAGAATTTTTAAATCTGATGAAAAAAAATTGTGGAGAGCGGCTCCCAGGTGGTTAAGTGATATAGGCTGTGGAAGTGCAGCGAGTAAACAAAGCTTGATCAGGTGCATGTAACTGAGTAGATTCGAAACCCACGAGAACGTTGTAAACATCTTGACCATGCCCTTACTTTGCCTCGTGGAATCTGGCTATAAAATAAAGACTCGGTTTGCAGGCCGTGACGCTGTCTCTCCATCAGAGAGGGCAGCGTCCCACCCAGCCCCAGCTTTCTTCTTTTGTCTGTCTTTTCTAATCCTTCACCACCGCCCCCCCCCCGCCCCCCAGGTTCACCCATGGCCGTGCTGGCACGGCACAAAAATCAATACAAAGAATAAAACATCTCAGTGATCCCCAAGCAGGATAAAGAAACTCCAGCTAGAAAAACCATGGACAGCGTGTCTTTGCTGTGCACTACAGAGAAAGAGGGAAAAAAACAAACCATTATATTTCAGGGAACAATAAGAGTATGGACACCCAATTTCTCAACAGAAACCATGGAAGCCAAAGGACGATAGAATAGCATGTTTAAAGTGCTGGGGAAAATACGGAACACTGGAATTCTTATTCTGTAGAAATGTTCTTCAGAGATGAGGCTAAATGAAAACATCCTCAATCAAAATCTGGGAAATGAAGTTCAGCGCACCTGCTCTACAGGAAACACGGGAGGAAGTCCTTGAGGCCAAAGACGATACTCTCAGATGGAAATGCAGATGAGCAAGAAGAATGAATACACTGCAAAGGGTAAGCAGTTAAATGTGAAAGTAAAATGACCTATTTACAGAGGACATGATCTTGTATATAGATATTCCAAAGGAATTCACTACAGAAACTATTAGAACTAATAACAGGTTTGAGAAGGTGTTAGATACAAAATCAACATATAAATTTCAACTGTAGCCCTGGCCAGTGTGGCTCAGTTGTTTGGAGTGTTGTCCATGCACTGAAGCATCATGATGCTGGTCAGCACACATACCCAGGTTGTGGGTTCAATCCCCAGTCAGGGTGCATATGGGAGACAACTGATCAATGTTTTTCTCTCACATCTATGCTCTTTTTTCTCTTTCTCCCTCTCCCTTCCTCTCTAAAATAAATTTTTAAAAAATCAATTATATTTCCATATATTAGTAATAAACAAGCCAAAAATGAAATGAAGAAAAACAATTCCATTTACAACAACAATTCCATATACAACAGCACCAAAAAAGGAACAAATTTAAAAAATGTGCAAGAATTATACATTGAAAACTACCTAATGTTGAAATACATTGAAGACAAGTTAAATAAATGTGAAGCATCCCTTGTGCGTGAGTTGCATGTGAAGAAGACAACCTTGCCAGGATAGCAAACTGATTTACAGGCTTAATTCCTATCAAACCCACAACTGGATTTCTCCCCCCCCCCCCCAAAATTTACAAGTTTGAACTTCCTGTGGAAACACATGAGATCCAGAATATTGAAAAAGAACAGAGTTGGCCTCACCGGTATTGCTCAGTGGTTGAGCATTGACCCATGAGCCAAGAGGTCACAGTTTGACTCCCAGTCAGACAGAGCACATGCCCGGGTTGTGGGCTCCATCCCGTGTAGAGCATGCAGGAGGCAGCCAATCAATGATTCTCTCTCATCATTGATGTTTCTATCTCTTCCTCTCCTTTCCTCTCTGAAATCAGTAAAAATATATTTAGAAAAGAATGAAATGATAATAAGACTCAGGAGAAAATATAGAGATAAATCCTCATGACCTGGATTCTTAGATACGACATCAAAAGCACAGCAATAAAAGAGAATATTAATAAGATGGACTTTGTCAAAATGAACAACCTATATGCTTCAAAGGACAGTGGCAGGAAAGTAAAAAGGCAACGCACAGAATGGAAGAAAAACATACTTGTAAATAGTGTTCTGTTAAGGGTCTTGTATCCAGAATACATAAAGAACTTTTACAACTTTATAAGAAGGCAAGGAACCCAATTTTAAAATGGGCAAAGATTTTGAATAGACATTTCTCTAAAGAAGACATACAAATGGCCAATAAGCCTATGAAGAGATGCTCAATATCATGAGTCATTAGGAAATTACAAACATGAGCCACATAGAGATGCCACTTCACACCCACTGGAATGACTGTCATCAAGACAGACAGTAAGTGCTGGACAGGACGTGGAGAAACTGGAAGCCTTGCACATTGCCGATGGTTTGTAAAACGGGCTGTCACTTTGTAAAACAGTTCGGCAGCTCTTCAAAATGTTAAACATTGAGTCACCATACGACCTGGCAATTCCACTCAAAGATGAACACTTATGACTACGCAAAATCGTGTTCGGGAATGTCCACCAAGAAGTTATCACAATAGCTCCCACTCCCCTCAAATGGAGACAACCTAAATGTTCATCATTAATTCTTTTGGGTCTCTCCAGAAGTGGGGTTGCTGGGCCACATGGTAACTCTATGTTTAAATTTTTAAAAATGTATTTTATTGATTTTTTACAGAGAGGAAGGGAGAAGGATAGGGAGTCAGAAACATCGATGACAGAGAAACATTGATCAGCTGCCTCCTGCACACCCCCCACTGGGGATGTGCCTGCAACCAAGGTACATGCCCTTGACCAGAATCGAACCTGGGACCCCTCAGTCCGCAGGCCGACGCTCCATCCACTGAGCCAAACCAGTCAGGGCATAATTTTTTGAGAAACCTCCATACTGTTCCCCACAGGGGCTGCACCATTTCACATTCCCACTAGCAGTTGCCAGGGTTCTAATTTATCTGCATCCTTACCAACACTTGGTATTTCCTGTTTTTGTCGTTGTTGTAAGTGGGTGGGGGCTGAGGGCACATTAACAAGGATCTTTGCTGCATGGAGGGCAGGGGCAGGTGGGTGTGCCCAGTGGGGTGCAGTCCTCTCAGAGATGATGGTGGCTTGGGGCAGACAGGAGCAGTGAGGGTGGGGTGAGGAGAAGGTGGAAAAGCTATGAGGTACAACAGATAAGAATCTGAGGTGAGCCCTGGCTGGTGTTTTTTGGGCATTGTCCTGTGCACCAAAATGTTGCTGGTTCGATTTCTGGTCAGGCACATGCCCCGGTTGTGGGCTTGATCCCCATTGGGGATGTGCAGGAGGCAGCTGATCAATATTCCACTCTCACATCGATGTTTCTCTATCTCTCTCTCTTCCTCTCCTTTCCCCTCTCTCTAAAAATCAATTAAAAATAAAAAGAATCTGAGGTGACTCCAAGCTGTCCTGAGTCCAGAGCAGGAGGGAGATGGGCCTCCACTCTGCCCTCTAGAGCTCTCTCAGCTCCAAACCCTCAGTAGGAACCCCCTTTCCTGCTGTGCCCTAGACCAGTGATGGCGAACCTTTTGAGCTCGGCGTGTCAGCATTTTGAAAAACCCTAACTTAACTCTGGTGCTGTGTCACATATAGAAAGTTTTTGATATTTGCAACCATAGTAAAACAAAGACTTATATTTTTGATATATTATTATATTATTATTATATATTATTTTATATATTATTATTTTATATTATTTTATATATTTAAATTCCATTTAACAAAGAAAAATCAACCAAAAAAATGAGTTCGCGTGTCACCTCTGACACGCGTGTCAGGTTCGCCATCACTGCCCTAGACTGTGTTCTGCTCACCATGGGGCCCACACCCCATTTCCCAGCACAGCAATTGGCACCAGAGCTGGGGTGGGGAGGGGCAGCCTGGTCACAAAGGATGGTGACCCAGACCTGCTGTCCTTCTCCTACCACCTGGGGGTGCCCATCTGTGTTCCCACCCCCAGGACCAACACAGGAACAGCTGGCAGATACTGGGAAGGGCTCACCGATCTGGGGCTTGGCAGGGTTCCCCACCCTGCAAGTGGCCGCCTGGTGTCCATCGGGCTGGAAGGAAAGCACCTCACAGTGAGAACACACCCCCACCCTGCCCTAGACAACCCAGGAACACGGAAGGCCGAATGGAGGGAGACACTATTGGGTATGGGCAGGGGGCCCATAGGCACATTCAGGATGAGGCAGCCCACACCCTTCCTGCCCTCCACTGGCTTCTGTGCAGTAGGCATGGGCTGTGGTCAAGGGTCAGGTTGCAGGCAGCATGCCAGTACCCAGGGTGCCCACCCTGCTGGCTCCAGGGGCTAGAGGGGAGTTGGGCTGCCCTGTAAGTGGCCTGTGGATGGCCATAGATGGTCATGTGCCCAGAGGGTGGAATCCTGTTCTGGTGAATGAGGCCTTGTGTCCCCCATCCCCAGACACTGTATTGTGGGGCAGCAGGAAGGGGCCCGTGTCTGCTCTCAGCTGTGAGGGTGGGATGGGCAGCACCTGGAGGCAGACACGAAGCCCAGGAGGACCAGGAATCCTCCCAACAGCCTCACTCAGGGTGTCCGTAACCCCCCTGCCCCCAGGGCCAGGAATGGGAGCCCAGTGTCCCCCTCTCTCTCCTCCATGCTGATGGGATCTGACCCTGCCCCCTCCTCCGCCTGAGTGGCCTCATCTAGCCATCCCAGGGGTCAGCGAGGCAGGCAGCACCTAACTGTGACACCTCCCTCTTCCCAGGCAGCTTGGGGACACTGGAGGTCCATGCAACAAGTGAGGGCTTGGCGTCTCCAGGAAGCATCCACCACAGGGGCTTGGGGCCAGCGCAAGCCATTGTCCACAGAGTCCCTGTGTCCATTCTGGGCTGGGGGCCCAGAGACCCTCCAGTATCCACCTTAGACCATGGCCTGAAGCCCAGGGCGGGGAGCCAAAGGGCTGTGCTGGGCCTCCTGTACCCGAGGTCCCTGGTGATGGAGAGTTACCTGTGAGGTGTTGGCTGTGCTTCCGTAAGAGTCCCCCTTCTCCATCCCCGGGGCCATGTTGATCAGGACAGCACTGTCCTCCTCTGGGGCCCGCCTCCGCAGCATCCCACTCCTGCACCCGCCAGGACCAGGGTGGGTGCCAGAGTAAAGAGGGGCACATAAGACATGGCTGCACCACCGCACAGCCCTCAGACCCCTGACAGGTGAGAACAGGCCCAGGGGCTGCAGGCAGGGCCAGCCGTCTGACCTGGGACCACGTGAAGACCCCAGAACTTGGCAAGGGAAATGCCTACTTGTCTGTCTGTCTGTCTGATGAGTACCCACCTCCCCCTCAGCCCTGCATGTGGGCTTGGAGCATGGGTACCCCTCTTCCTTCTGTTCGCCTGTGGGGGACAGACGATACCCTTTAACAGAGACAGGACCCTGGCTCCTCCTCGGGGTCCTGGGCCTGGTCATGCTGAGTCTGCATTCTCCCCCTCCCCCTTTCTGGGTCCCTTTGTGGGGAGGACAGTCACCACGGTTCCAGTGGACGGGTTGGCAAAGTGGGGCAAAGAGTGAGAGCAGCCCTGTGGCCTGGAAGGGGATTGGAGTGGAGCCGGGGCTGGCGGTTCACACCAGCAAAACTGGTGTGGCCCTGAGTGGCATCACCAGGGTCACTGAGCTGGGAGGCTATGTGGGTGGTGGCGACACGGGAGGCCAGAGGGGACAGGGAGCAGTTCATCCAGTCCAGATAGACTGAGGCTGGAGGGGCAGACGTGGTGCCCACACCTCCTGACCCTGCCAGGTTCCAGATGCCCCAGAGCCAGTGTGGGTGTGGGGCGTTCCTACTGCTGTGAGCAGGCGGGAGGGGGTCTCCTCAGTGCTCTGTTCAGAAGAGACAGAACAGAGGATGCCCCAAGCAAAAGGCCAGGAGTAACCTGTTCTGTGGTGGGTTCATTGGACAGGTGGGAAAACTGGGCTCCCTAGGTTTGGGGTGCCCTGCACAAAGCCACTCTGAGCACCTGGTCCTTCTCATGACCCCTAGCCCTGTGCCAGGTCTTGGGGTGCCAGCCTCCCCGGAGAATCCACCCCTTGGAGCCCTGGTGGGTTGGGGTGCTCACCAGCCTCCCTAGAGTCCATCTGCCTACCTTCCTCCCTGTGCCCATGCGATGTAGAACAGTCCCCACCTGGCGCAGTGGCTTCTTCCAGAAGAGGCCTCGGAGGTCATGGACCACTTCCAGCAAGAGCCCGGTCCGGGCAGTGCGTCTGGGCTGGTCCCCGGGGAGGACTAGGTGGGACCTTGTCCTGGTAGGCCTGCGCAGGCGGTGACGGCCACTCTGGTGTCCTCACTGAACTCAGCAAACGGGCAGGCAGGAGAGGTGCCTGGCACGGGGCTGGGCAAGGTCTCCCAGCTCCCGGACCCAGGACCTGCCTCTGTTTGCAAAGGGGGTGTGCTCTCAGATCTGCAAACAGGCAACGCATTTTCCTAGAGCCTGCACACCCGCATGCAAATGCTGCCGTCTGCTTTCTGCCCTATTTGCTTAGGGAGCTCAGTGTCCACCAGCTGCTGGTGTGGAGGGCAAAGGAGGGGTGGAATTCAGCTGGATGGCCACAGGTGGGCTCTTGTCATCCTCACCTGGTGCTGTGCCCATAGGGACATCTGGGGACCCAGGCTGCAGAACCAGCTCTGCTACTTCCTGGGTGTCAGGGCCCACCTGTAAGAGGGGATCCCAGCCCTCCTTCCCGTGGCCCTGCGCCTGTCTCCTGGGAGCCCATTCCCTCGTCCTCACAGCCTTCCCCACCAGATGACTGAGCTGGAGGCTGTGTGGATGGAGGAGAACTGGAGGCCAAAGGGCTGTTGTGCTGTGTGCGCTCCTCTGCCTGTTGAAACCCCTGAATCAGACCCTCGCCTAGGCTGGAGTCCTGCTGGATTCCTTCACCCCTTCCATAGAGCCCTTGAGGGGAGAGTCAGATCCCTGTGGCCGGGCTCTGTCCCTTGTGCCCAGCAGAGCCTGGATGGCAACTGGGATGCCCTGGTCCTGAGAGCAGTGGCACAGGGGGTCTGTCAAGGGTCAAGCTTTCCGCACACAGACCCTGAGGTGGAATCCTGTGCAAGGGTTGGATTGAGGAGGGACTCAGGGCCCAAGTGTGGGAGGCAGGCTGTGAGGAAGGAGGTGGCCTCAGGCTGACCCCACCGAGCTTCTGCAGGGGAGGCGTGGACCACCCCATGAAGAGGACAGCTCTAGGGGGCTCTCTGCTCTTGGTGGTAAAATGGCTCTGGTGGCCGCATGGCTGTTGGTCCAACAAGAGCAGCAGGGGGCAGGAAGTGGAGCCTGGAGGGACATATGCATGGGGGACACCTAGATGAGGACTCATCTGGGTATAGTTTTCAATTTTTACTCTCTACAATATTTTATGGCTTGAAACTCTTTTCAAGTTGTGTTACTTTTGCAGTTAGAGAGAGAGAGAGAGAGAGAGAGAGAGAGAGAGAGAGAGAGAGAGAGAGAGAGAGAGAAAGAGAGAGAGAGAGAGCTACAACCAGCAGAGGTGTCTCCTTGGGTCCCAAGCTCTAGGAAGAGCCCTGCCCAGGACTTGCTACATCAGCTTTATTTGACTATAACTTTTTTTTTTTTTTAAATATATTTTATTGATTTTTTACAGAGAGGAAGGGAGAGAGATAGAGAGTTAGAAACATCGATGAGAGAGAAACATCGATCAGCTGCCTCCTGCACATCTCCCACTGGGGATGTGCCCGCAGCCCAGGTACATGCCCTTGACCGGAATCGAACCTGGGACCTTTCAGTCCGCAGGCCGATGCTCTATCCACTGAGCCAAACCGGCTTCGGCGACTATAACTTTTTATATCCATTTATGTAACATTTAGAAATACATTTAATGGAAGTTAAAATGAAAAGCTTCCAATTACTGCAGCTTAAGAAAAAATACCTTCCCTTTGGTGTGAAGGCGCTTTTGCCCTCTGCCCAGCCTTTTCCGGGCTGCTCTGTCAGTGTCTCCTCACCCTCTTCCTTCCCTCCTCCCTGCGCCCCGTCAGCCTCCTCCAGGGCTGTTCTGATCAGTTTGGCCCTTCCTCAGGGTCATCCGCTACAGCTAGATTCAGTGACTCAGTGAGCACGCCCAACATGCTCTTGCCTTCTTCCCTCGCACACATCACCTTGTACCTACATGATTAATTATGGTTGCCTGATCTGCTCCCCTCCCCTGGACCTGACAGTGGGAGTGGCACAGAGTGGGGGGCTTTCCCTCTTTGTACCATCAATAGTGCCCCCCACTGGCTCTTTCCAACCCCACCCCATCTCTAAAACTAGCCTCCTGCACTTTGTCTTTGGTTGTTTCAAAACTCAGAGAGGGTTGGTCCCTGCTGCCCAGTGCTCATGCGCACTCTCAGCCTGGATCCCCCGCCCACCCCATCCCGTCCATAAGCGTCCCTTCTGGAGCTGTCCTGTACCTCTCTAATGGAGATGCACTTCACGTGGCTGTGGCCTTGGTCCCCAGCATGGGCACCAAGGGTATTTCCATTTGAGCTCAGGCGACCCAGGTGCATGCGGGGTCCTCTGGTCTAGCTAGCACTTCTTTTGCTCGTGGCCCTCTGGCTTCTCTTGCCCTCACCTATTTCTATACAGATTCCTATCTCTTCTCTGATTTGGGGAAACTTCTTTACATGTAATATTAGGCTCTTGCCAGATTTAAACGCTGCAATACCGCAATACCTATCTGTTATCTGTGGCCCCTTTGAGGTGCTCTCTGTTCTACAGGAATTTTCATTTTTTTTTTTAATATATTTTATTGATTTTTCACAGAGAGGAAGGGAGAGAGATAGAGAGTTAGAAACATCGATGGGAGAGAAACATTGATCAGCCACCTCCTGCACATCTCCTACTGGGGATGTGCCCACAACCCAGGTACATGCCCCTGACCGGAATCGAACCTGGGACCTTTCAGTCTGCAGGCCGACGCTCTATCCACTGAGCCAAACCGGTTTCGGCAGGAATTTTCATTTTTATGTTAAACCCCCATCAGCCCAGCTGGCGTAGCTCAGTGGTTGAGCATTGACCTATGAACCAGGAGGTTCCTGGTCAGGACACATGCCCAGGTTGTGGGCTTGGTCCCCAGTGGCGGGTATGCAGGAGGCAGCCAATCAGATTCTCTCATCATTGGTTATTTCTCTCTCCCTTCCTATCTGAAATTATATATATATAAAAACAACAACAAAAACACACCCTTGTCCGATGGCTGCACTTTGGGTTTTAAGTTCTTCACTCTGCGCTCACAAATAGGTTTTCCCACATTTTCCTACTAACTTCCTATTTTATTTTCACACCGAGGTTTTTCAGTCCTCTAAGTTGGCCCAGTGTGCACCCTGCCTGGCCCGAGCCAATCCCCAAGCCCAAGCCTGTATCTGCCCGCTGACTGCTGTTACTGCAGGTCTGCAGTCAGTAGGATCCAGCAGGAAATCACCTCTACTGACATCTCCTCAGAGCTGACTGGACTTTTCCAAAGTTTCAATGTGGACCTTTTTTCTTCTGTATAAATTTTAAAGTTTAATGAATTTCTTTAAAAATCAGGTGGGATTTTATTAGGATTGTGCTGGATTTATAGCACGTTTCCCTTCAACCTTTTTGTATAACTTTCAAATGTGAAAGAACAGACGCTGGACTTCAATTTGTGACCCAGTCTGAGTCTACCCTCCACCCCAGGGCTTCCTTGTCGTTTTTGTCCCCAAGAGGATACGAGGCTGGACAGACTGACAGCCTCACCTCTGCCCCCCACCCCCCTTGAATCTCCTCCCTGTCCTCTTTGCTGGAAGATTTGGATTTTTCCTAGTTGTGAGTTGGCTGTTTCATAATTGATTTCTGTTCTATTAGAGGTTACTTTAAACTTCTCTTTTCCTATAAACTTTATTGCTCCCTTTTCTACCCCAAGGTGAACATTCCTCCTTTTTCAGTTCCTCACTTGGAGTATGTCCTTTTTGGGGTGGAATAACTTTTTTCAACACAGGCACCCCAATCCTGAACCCTTGTGTCTAAACACATCTCTTTTGGCTGCGGGCAGAGTGCGGGGTCACCATGCCAAGGGGCCCCGTCCTACCCACCCCTTTCCTTTCGAGGAGCTTGCTCTTCAATAGGCGCTCACGGTCAGGTTGCATGGTTTATTTTGGCCAAGATTAAAATCAGGACTTGGACATGGCCTTCACCTTAGGGCAACCACTGCCGTGCTTATGGCTTCCCTGGCCATGGATCTCTGCTGCCCCGAAGGCACCAATACGCTCCCGGCTCCCAGGGCCGCCTGCGCACAGCGGTGTCACAGCACCTAGGGCAGTGCTGGCCAGGAGGGCTGCCCTGGAGAGCTGTGGCTACTGAGCACTTGGGATGTGCCGAGCACAACCAAGAAACTGAATTTTTAATTCCACTTTATTTAAACGAAGTTAACTGTGAACCGAATCAGCCATGAGTAGCAGCACGTGGCTCCCATACTGGACAGGGCATCTCTGAAGTGGGGAGCGGAGGGACCTGTGGTGACTGTGTGTGGGTCCTCATTCTGCAGAGGAGAAATCTGAGACCCCAAGGATGAATCAGACCCCTGGGGCTGTTGAGGTAAATTTTATAAAACACGAATCAACACGATGATGGGGTCAGAGTGGGAGACAATGTTGCAGGTGGTCAGAGGCGAGCTCTTTGCAGAAAGTCTTTGAGGAGCCTCAGGTGGGTTTACCATCTGTCAGTGGCAACATGACCTCAGAGGGCCGCAGGGGCAGGGGGAACAGGAGGATCGGGGCCTGCACACGACATTGCTCTTTAAGAGAGCTGAGGGTCACAGCACAGAGGGCTGAGCCATCCTTTACGCAGTTTTGTTTTAAAATATCATTTTAAAACACTGGCATCACTGGTCTAAAAGACTAGAAGCTCTGGGCTGATAGGCTTCAGGCCACTGGGACGACCCCTGAATGCCCACCCAGCAGCACACGGATGCTTGAGTGACCTCCCTCAGAGAGGACACAGAGCAATGGGACACCGTGTGGTGCATGGAACAGCAATGCCTCCCAGAGTGTGACTGGCAGTACACACGGCAGTGATCACTCAGTGCCTTTTTATTGCCATTGGGTTGTGACCGTTGATAGTGATGATTTCAGGAGCAACGGGTGGATTAAAAAACCGTGGCCAGGAAGTTCTTTTGGAGAGAAAGAGCAAGTGAGGGCGAGGAGGGTCAGAACCTGACGAAGGTGGCGTCGATCTGCCGCACGCTAGGCAGTGCCAACATCACCTTCCGTCGGTACTGTGGGTCCTTCTGCAGGGGGTTCCCCTCCAAGTATACTGTCTCCAGGTTCTTGGCTCCCTTCAGCTCGTCCAGGTCGCTCCAGCTCTCGAGGAGATTGTCATTCATCTGGGAGGACACACACAGACACGCACACACAGACTTAATGAGACAGAAAATGTATATGTATTTACAAGTAACTGTTACTTCCTCCTCTGTGACTTGCCTGTTTGCTTCTGCCCACTGTTCAAATGGCAGCTCTGTACGGCTGTGTTTAATGTCAGGACATCACCTCATCGGACAGAGTCGTATAAGCACATTCTCACTGTCATGCAGGCGCCCTCCACCTGACTGCTCAGCTGTGAAATGGGCAACGCTGCCTGCCTCTCAGGCTGCCGTGATCGTCAGTCGGACGGGAAAGCCGTCTGGACACCACAGCAGCTCTGTCTGTGCTTACTGTCTGTCTGGTGGTCTGAGGAACAGCATTCCTGTGTTCCGGGGCCAGGTGCTAGCCAACCTCCAGCAGTTGTGAGCCTGCCTGCCTCCCAGTCTCAGCAGCCCAGGTCCCATGTGCTGTCCCTTGGCAAGGCATGCAGCAGAACCCCATCTTCAGAAACTCTACTTAAGTGTCAGCTATGCCCCAAACCTGCCAGCACCCACCCCTTTTGTGGTGCAGGTCTTGTCTCTGGTTGTTTGGTTTCTCTGTGTGGTTCCCTGGTCCCTCCAGAGCCAAATCCCCTCAGTGCAATGCACCCAGCCCTCCAGCAGCCACACCTTCCCTCAGGGTGCAGCATAGGGGCCTTGGGGCTCATGTTCCCTGTGCACTCAGCCCAGCACACCTACCACCATGGTCTGGTTGGGCATCCCTGACACACTCTGGTGCTACTCCAGGCCCAATGCTATAATAAGGGGTGAGACACTTTTCACCGTGGGCCACCTGTGGTCTAGGGACATTTGGATATCCTTTTAAGGAGAGAAAAGGAAAGCCACCAGATACCAGCAGGGTCCGCAGCATAGTCAGAGGAGGAAGAATCATGCTTTAGACTCCACACGCATCTTGGATTAGAGTGACTGCACCGAGGACAACACTCACTTCACAGAATCACAGAGAGTATATGGGCAGTGACCCCATAGGGCATGAGCTTGGGGACCAGTGGTACACATGCCTGGAACACGCATAGGATCCTGACACTGAGGACAACTTCACCATCATTTGCAACCTGTTTAGAGTGGTGTCCAGATGCCTGACATACGTTTACTCTTCCAACTGACGGCGACAGACTCCCTAAGCCACACCTGCAGCCATGAGACAGCTCGAGGCAGATTCCAGGGTGACCAGAGAGGACACACACCCATTTCCTCTGTGCTACAGGGCCCTCTGGTCACATGGCAATCCTCAGGTCCCCCTTCCATGTGCAACGCAATCACCCAGTCCGCTGGTCGGGTATAGATGGGGCCAGAGAGCCGCATCTTTAACAAGTTCCTGGTGATGCTGATGCCACAGGCCAATACAATGATGCCACCAGCCTTCAACCTCTCTGTGCACGCCCATCTCAGCTCGCACCTCATCACCCGTGAGCCCCATCATCCTGAATGCTAGGCCCAGGGCTGCAGGCCCCACACTCACTGACCACTTCACTCACCCACCCTAGAGGGTACTCAACTTACCCAGAATTCCAGCAGCTCTGTTAGATGGCTGATATTTTCAATCTTTTTAATTCTGTTTGCCGCAATGTCCAGCATCGTGAGTTTGTTCTAAATAAGGAAGTAAAGTTTGTCTTGGGTATACCTCAGTTCATGGTGATTGCATGGCCATGAACATAGCTCAGAGCTGTGGGCCAGCTGCCCTCACAGAACAGAGGCATGCTGACAGGATGATGACCCCTGCCCATTGCTTGCAGGTCCTCCCCACCCCTGCCCACTACACAGCATCCACACAACCCCATCACCCAGCTCTCAGTATCACTGGGATATCAAACTGGTCCTGTTAGACCTGAGCCCGGAGCTCCCAGATGCCCATCCACAAGGACCCAGTGAGACGACAGTCCTGGGAAGGGCAGGGTAGCCCCTGTCGAAAAGCAAAGGGAGGCCTGGCCCCTGGGGCTGTATGGGGCATGAGATTTAGTGCTTATCTCAAGGACCCCTCTGACACTAATACTTAGAATAGCATTTTTTCATTCAGGAAGGAGGAGCCTGGGCTAGTCCGAGGTAAGAAACTGCCCAGGCGCAGGTGGAGGTGGCGGAGGGGAAAGTCAAGCCCATTGTCCTGCAGTAGGCTGTCCTGTCCAGGGAAAGGCCACCAGGAGCAGGGCAGGGGAAGCCTGGGCACTAAGGGAGGGGCTGGCTGGCCTGGATTGCAGCCGATGGAAGAGAGGCGATGGGAGGAGTCTGGAGCCCAGCCCCGCAGAGGACAGTGCCCAGAGCTCTGAAAGTGTGTGTTCCTCTGCCTCATCCCTCCATTTCTGACCGGGTGCCTTCTCCCATTCTCTTCGGTACCTTGGGACACTGACACCAAGCCCTCCCAAGTTTAAGGGCAAGTTCAAGAATGTCCCAGTAAAATAAAATGACCCCCTGCCTGTCCCTAAAGCACACAGACAGCAGCTCTGCTGATTCAGAAGCACTCTGGCCTTGGTGTCTGACTCCTTATGGGCCCAGCCCCACCTTCCCACACCCCATGTCCCACCTGGGGTGGAGCAGTGACAGCAGGAGCTGGGGTGCTCATGCTGGACTCGTCATGTGTCCTTAGCCTGGCGAGTGCCTGTAGCACCCAGGGGGCTTCAGAGCAGGGACTGGAGGGGGCCTGTGGGCAGCCCTTGAGTGCACGGTAGGCACACGGCAGGGACAGGCCGGGTCCATGTTCCTGAGGGTGGGTCTCTCCAGCCATGCCCATGTTTTGCAATTCTCAGTGCAGGTGCAGAAACCAGCAGAGCTAAAGTAGCCTGACACATGGCAGATCTAATCTCTGCGCAGTCTGAGCTCATAGGCTCAGCAGCAGAGCGGGGTCCTGTCTACCAGAACCGGCCCTGAAACTCTGAGGACAGGGAATCAGTTAGGCACTCAACACCTCATGTTTTTCTGGGGAGCTGGACAATGTTTTGAGAGCAAACCAGTAAGACTCTCTCCCCATCCTGCAAAACAAAAGGAAAGTGGGAAGAGCAGGCACCAGAGGCTCCGACTTCCAGCAGAGGGACAGGTGTGAGAGCTAAGGCCAGACCAGCAGGAAGACGCAGCGCATGGAGGGAATAGCAGAGCAGAGGAGCACCAAGGTGCTGGGAGCAGGATTGTTTGTGGTGCTGAGACAGGGGATTTGCCCTTTCATTTACTGCCTTACCTCCCACCACAAAAATAAATGCCAGGTAAGTGGGGAGATAAAACTTAGAAGTATAGACGAATATTTGACCTCTAGCTGATTACCAATCCTGAGGAAAAAAACTCTTGATCAGGACCAATGTACAATCAGGTAACTACCTTTAGAGCCACAACTGCTTTGTTTCTGTTCTGTTTCAGAGGCCTAGGGAGTCCTAACCTCTTGACTCACCCATAGGCGGGGGCTCCTCAGCCTGGGCCTCCATGACCACAGCCTGCCCAGCTCCGGTCCCATGGCCTCCATCCACAGTCTCACCTCTCAGAACTATGCTTCAATGTACAGAGGAAGGTAACTAAACTTCCACAAGCAAATTCTAACTCTCCCCAAATTTTATGTGGATGTTGGTGACATGAAATTCACCTCATGGTTTCCCCCCCCAACATTACTCATGGTAACCAGGTCCAGGGGCTGAGGCAACGGTCAAAGGAGCCTTTCCTGACTAAAATGGTGTTTGCCGTAGCAAGTGAACAGTCAGGTGACACTGCTGATAATGAAGAAAACGAAAGCAACCCCGTAAAACTGAATGAGCAAAGTACATTATTTGCTTGAACGCTGCTCTGAGAAAAGCAGTTAGTCTGCAGGCAGCCTAGGCGGGCCAGGTTTCTGCAGGAGCTCCAGGGGAATCTGCCCCCCACACTTATTCACCTGCCTTTACGCAGCTCCTGTGCTGGGCTGAGCAGGAGCAGGCCAGGGGTGGGGTTGTGGGAGAGTGTGGACAGGCCTGTCCTTACCAGGGATGGTGAGGAGGAGAAGGAATGTGCAGGAATGACTGGGAGAGGCACCCATCCTGGGCAGCTGAGATGAGCTGTCCCTATAGGCTAGGAAGTGCAGTGGTCAGGAGAGGGCAGGAGAAGAACAGCTGCTGATTCCTGCTGGCCTCCGCAGTACGGGGGAGGGGAGTACACGAGCAGGTAGGGTTTGGATTTTACCCCCTAGCAAATGCCTACAGTGCTGCTGGAGGCTGTGCAGTGAATACGGTCTCTGTGAGGCCCTCACTGCCTGTGCTGATCAGACACTGGCCGTGGTGGGAACACTGGTTTAGGGCTCACTCAGGGGACTTTCCTGCATTTCCTGGTGAGAGGGGTCACTCTGTCTGCAGGACTGGAAGCTTCTCTATGAGAAACCTCCAGAGGCAGCATCTACTGAAGACCAGCCCCGGAGGCCGAAGTGTGCTGTTGGCCAGCTGCCTGCCACTCAAGCCCCATGCCCACCCACCCAGATGGACAAGAGGACGTCTTACGTTGTTCTCCAGGCCTTCTATCACTTCGATGCCGTTGTGGCTGAGGTACAGCTCCCTCAGGTTTACCAGGCTCTGCAGACCCTCCATCTTGGTCAGCCTGTTGCTCTGGAAGGGAGAGCCGACAGCCATCAGAATCATGTGTAGGGTGTGAGGTAAGACAGCTTTTAGGAAAGGAGGTTTCTCTTGTTGGAGAATTTGGACAATTGGGCATTCCACTTAAAACAGGCCAGCATCGGGTTATGAAGAGAGAAAGATCAGCATCTCCAGTCTGTTGTTCTGGGCTACAATTCATGCGTGAAGGTTGAAGGTTTTTATGCAAAGAATTTGTTTTTAGATGTACTCAGGGAGGGTCTAAAAATCAGATTAGTAGTTCAAATGTTAAGATCACTGAATATTTTAAATTCATTCTTTCTCTCTCTCTCTCTCTCTCTCTCTCTCTCTCTTTCTCTTTACTTTCAGGATATGTTGTAACTCAAATTAAACTATGAGGCTCTCCCATACCCAGTCCCTGTCACCAGAACACCCACCACATCCCACCTCCCTGGTCTGATTCCACTCATTGGCTTTTAACAGAAAAGGTCACGTGAGCCTAGCAATATTCAGGTGCTGACTCCCAAACGCAGAGTAGGACCCTTGCCCACCATTGAGCCAAATATGCTAGGAACATTTGGAACAAACTTATCCTTCTGAAGGCGCCCCTTTGCCTAAAAACCACCAGGGACTTTTACCAAGAAAAGGAACGTGACCCATAAAAGATGAAGTGTTAGTCTAACACGCATATGTTCACAGGAGCATGTGCACATATGAGATCTAATGCTTCAACTGCTCGTGATGCAGTGCTGATCATGGACATAGTGGGAGAGAAAACTGTGCCAAGTAGCAGCTCTGGCTGGCTGGGAGGCCATGCAGGCCCTGCTGGTTCAGGACAGGGGGTAGAGGTGGGGCAAGCTGGTTTGATACCTGTATACTGAGGACTGTCAGGTTGGAGAGTGCATCCAGGTTTTGAAGTTTAGTGATCTTGTTTTTCCCCAAAAACAAACTGTCCAAATTGGTTAACGTGTCGATATTTTCAATGGCCTGTAAAACGGACAGAGCAACAGTTTTCCCAGGGGAGGGGACAGCGCTCTCTGGACTTGGTCTTGGGGTGTCAGGCAAGTCTCAATCTGGAAACTTTCTAGTAAAATCTTACTTCAAAGTACAGAATGAAAAAACTGAGGAAAGGCGGAGGGTCTGAGGCCTGTCTCTCAGGCTCACTCCTCACCTCCATGCACCAGATTTCGCAACTCCTCCCAGTTCTGAGCTGACATTGTTCTGTTAGTCTATGTGGGGTTTGTTACAATGCATCCCACCAGCCTCAGTCTCCCCAGAAGTGAGCCCCCACGCAGGATCCGGCTGTGCCCCTCTTCCTCGTTCCCACCCTCTTTTCTCGTCCGCCCTGCCAGGTGCTGAGCTCTGCGCATCTGCACACAGCAGGGTTTAATGAAGGTGCAGTGACCAGATCTGTCTCCCTCCTCTGCTCAGTCAGGGCAGGCTAGCACGGTGGTGACCGCAGCAAGTGCACGAGGTGCAGCTCGTCTGCCCATTGCAGCAGGACTTGGCTGGGGGGTCTATGAGGATGGAGATTCAGGAGAGGGCACCCTTAACAGCTACTGCCTGCGGTAATTTGTGACAAGCCACCTCTCCTGGAACGTGCCACAGAGACACTTAATAAAATACTGATGTGACTGCTCTCTAGTTTTAAACGTATGGCTCTGCTGCCACATTACCACCAACAGTGTCTGTCCTCACTACAGCCACCTCTTTGGTTTGTGTCCTGCCCAACTCTCAAGGGCCAAGCCGGACCGACAACTGTCAGCTGTAAGCTTCCAAAAGCCATACGGAGGGCTACTTTCACCAGGGATGGAGGGGAAGAAATGCTCAAAGATACCTGAGCTCAGCTGCTCAGCAAGGCCAGTGGGAAGCACAGGCTTCCTGTGGCCCTGGTGAAGGTCAGGTTGCTGTCAGCCCCTCTGCTCGGGATATGCTCATGTCAGGCAGGATTGCCAGAAACACAACCGAAGTGTTTGAGGCCGATCAGTTCACCTCAGGCAGAATGTACTGGTAACTGGGATGGTTTGCTAAGAGTTTAGCTCAGACGGGGATGGACAGCAAGTGAAACCTACATGCAGCAGGCTAGGCCACTCCATTTGGGCACATATTCTTTTTGTTTTGTTTTGTTTTACACCAAGCAACCTATGTAACAAACATGGTTGCTTTTTTTTCTGGGCACATACTCTTATTAATACTGACCCTAGTATTTTTTCTTAAAAATTAACTTTCGTTTCTGGGGGGGGGGAATCACACCCTATGGAAAATATACATCCTGTACCCCCAGGCCATGCCCACACCTACCCGGATGCGGTTGGATCCCAGCTCCAGCATCTCCAGTTGACGTAAGTTGCTCAAGTTCTCAATTTTATTGATTTTATTGTTGACCAAGAAGAGCTTTTTCAGTTTTGTCAACTTGTCAACCCCTTCAATGTTTCTCAGTAGATTAAAAGAAATATCTAGAATCCTGGAATGAGCAAAACAATTATTTTTGAAGAGTACAGGCCACACAGAACTCAGAATATAACTGTCTCAAGGGCGGCATCCCACCTGGGGAACAGCCTCCAGAGCCCCCAGTGCCCGCTCATAGGACTGCACCGAGGGCAGACACCATATCATCCCCTACTGACAGGACCAACCAGCAGCCTCTACCCAAAGGCTGATTTGCAGGCTGGGACTGGGCAAGCTGATGCCACTGATGGAGCCAGGACCCAATGGCAGAGGTGGCCTCTCCAGGGCAGACTGGTTCTGGAGACACTGGTCAGCCCCTGGCCATCCCTGGGACTTGGGACTCACTCCAGCTCTGTTAGTGTGTCCAGATTCTCTATCTTCTTGATCTGGTTGTCATACAGGTCCAGTTCTCGGAGGCTGTGCAGCTCCTCCAGGTTCTCAATGCACTTAATTAGATTTTGACGGAGGCAGAGAGTCTGGAGGGTTGGAAAAAGGATACTTGACAACTAGCAGGGAGGTCATGGGAAAGCCTTAGGGGGAAGGATGTGTTTTCTAGAAAGGGGCTGGCATGAGGAAGATGGAAGACACCCACAGGAAGGCTGCAGACAGGCCCTGCACCATGCAGACCTACTCAGTAAGGGAAGCTTTGGTCAGTTTGGGGTGTATATTGTTTCCTGGCAGAGTGAACCCTTGGACTCAGGTGAGTTCAGGACTGTACAGTCTGATGTGGGCTCAGCTGCAGGCAAGCCCTGAACTGAGGCTCTGCAAGCAGCAGTGGGTCTGAGCCGCCTGCACTACTCCTCAAAACTGCCATGTTCAAGTCAAATATGCTCAATGTGGTTCCTGATGTAGGCGGCACGTCCTGCTGGACTGTGCCTGCCCCAGAGCTGAGTCTCAGTTATGGATTTACCTATATTCTGTGGGTGGGGCAAGCTCTGGACTATTACAAAATCACCTCACATGAAAGGACAGACCCCCTCTCACCTTTACTTTCTTCAGAATCTCAAATCCTTCAATTTTTCCAATGCGGTAGTGATTCAGGTCAATGTCCTGAAACAGAGAAGACATTGAACTTAGCTGCAGGAAAAGTGCCCAGAGCCCCACTTCCTAGGAGCCTTACTTCCTAGAACAGGAGTTAAAAAGGGGCCTGATAGGGGGGTGGACACGAGGGTAGGGAGAACAGGTGAGCCAGTGCCACACAGGAGTCTGCAGCAGATAGGTGACAGGGACATAGAGGTGAACTTCAAGATGCTCATGGGTTTAGCTACGATTTATCATAGTTTTATGTAAAACTAACCCTCCAAATGAGCGGATATAACATCTTCCTCTCACCCCCTAGCGCAAAACCAGGTGCAAGAAGGTACACCCAGCCAGGGCACTGCCAGAGGCTCCATGGTTGGTTATTATACAACAGGTGCTTCTGCAGGCCTTGGATTATGACTGCTTTTCAGATGTGGATGTTAGCACCCCATATTTATAATGTAATCACTGGATCTATTGATTGACGATTCAAAGGAGTTTCATTTGCCACAACGTGGCAAACAGAAATGGAATTCAAATCAGTGCTATTAAAAACAATAAGAACCCAAGGAATCTGACCCACCCAAGGGAGGCTTAGACGACCTCCTCTAGGGGATCACTTACTAATCTGACACCTTCATAAAAGATAACCTGACGGTCAGAGTGGTCCGTCACCACGCCCCCTGAGGCTGGGTCGAGCAGGCGGCATTACCTCTGCATCTCTGTCCAGGGTAATGGTTTCCATATCCACAGGCAGCTCTTGTCCTGAAAAAGTGAGAGAGAGGAAAAAAGAGCCCACTCAGAGTCCACGTGGCAGGAGGCAGCAGCCAGCCTCGGTGAAGAGCTGGCACGCAGGCCTCCTGGGGCAGAGTGGACTCCAATGCAGAGGTGACACCAACAGGTGATCTGGAGGATCTGGATGGCACAAAGGTCTAAGTAACACCCTACTCCAGCCATGGTCACCTTTCCAGCATTCTGAGTTTCCTGAATTCAGCTATCAGCAAAGGTTTCCACACTTCCATCTGTACTGCAGAGCATTCAGAGAAAGGAAATGTGGTCTGAGGCTGGCCACCAACCTCCCACTTCTGGTGACAACCAGAGCTGTGTAACTGGCAGCAGGACCCCCCCCCTCCCCCCCCCCCCGTCTATGGCAATATATCAGGCCATTGGACTATAGACCATGTTGGGTATATCAGATGTTCTAGGATGTGCCTTTTATTGCTTTGGAAAGTGGCCCAGCATCTACAAACACTTCTCTCTGCAAAGAGCACAAGAGAATGAAGCATGGCTCAGCAGACAGATCAGCCCTGTTGAATAATTTAAATACACTTGACTGGGAGGCTGGAAGCTGAACCAGCAGAGGACCTCCACCCTGTAGGCTGGGCCTCCTGGGACATCCGATGGCTGAGGAAGGCTGCAAGAACCACTCTTGCTGCAGAGTTCACAGTCTCAAATTTAGCAGACCCCACCTCCCCATCTTAATTTCATCTGATCCTATCTAGGCATTATGTTTAAAAGGGTTAAATTCTTAAAAAGAGTAACAGTAATTTCTTGATTTCACCAACTATCTTATGATTTCTTCTCCCACTGAGTGAGTTCTGCTTGAATTAGGATATGAAGGTCATATATTGAGGCTGAATGGCTTTTCTCTGAAGTCCCTAAAGTCCCTTTTTGCTCCCCCAATGCTTTGCTGAAGCAGCCAGGCTGCCTGTCTTACGGAGCTTCTCTGGGTTGGATTGGAGCGTGTGGCTGCCATCTCATCTATTTCCTGTAAACTGGTTGTTACACTCTTGCCTGGCTCCCATTGCTGCCCCTTCCATTCAACAAAACTGTGTTTGGTTCTGCAGTGCAGCTCGCTTGCAGCTCCCAATCTCCTGAGGTCAGCCTGGCCCCTGCACAGGAGGCCTCAGAGGGGCGCACTTGACACAGGACCAGCTTAATCAGGAAGTACTGGCCCCACACTGGCTGAAATCACTTCCTAGTCTTTTCACTATACCTTTTCCATAATGATCAATAGTGGCTAGATTTAAAAAAATGTCTTCTACAGTGTATCCAAAACTTTATGAGATATCACCAACCTAAGAATTAAATAAAAGAAGCTGAGCAAAACCAAGAGATATAACCAAGCTATCTGTCCACCCCCCCACGCCCCCCCAGCCCCCAAGACAGCCTAAATTCACCATTAGGACCCAGGATGCTGCAGTGAGAGAGGCTATGCAATGAAGGCCAGAAACTCAGGTCACTCAATGTCCAAACCAGGATGCTTTAGGATAAAAGGGGCACCACAGACAATTATGCTGGGCCACCAGATGGATATTGGGGCTGTCCTGGGCTCCTCAAGGACATGTGGTTACATGGCTTAAAGGGGTTCTGTCTGTAATCCATCCAGCACAGGATGGGCCCCCAAAAGGTCAGCTTATCCTTTAAAACAAAGTTACTAGACTAGAACATCTTTCTGTATATATTCTGCACTGACCATATTTTGTGATTTCTTAGGGAAAATAAGTAAAAGGGAACAGTTGACACGTTTGAATTTGTTTTATTTGAACTTCAGATTTAAATATAGGTAAGAGCAAGTCCTACTTTCTCTAAGGACTTACAAAAATGTGTATTCCCAGAGAACTTCTAACCAGTTAGTAGTTTGGAGGAAAGAATGCTGGGTTTAGGTAACCCGGCTCAAATCCAGCTGTTCCACTTTGGAGCCATGCGCCCTTAGGCTCACCGTAGTGAGCCTGGGAGAGGATGCCCATGACAGAGCTCCATCAACTCTCCAGTCCAGCACAAGCAGCAGGTGTTCATACGTGACGACAGGTGATGCTCCCACCTGCTTGGCTTTCTAGACCTCAGACAGACATCAATGAAAGCTTTCACCATCACTCCCATGTACTTATCCCACCCACATCATCTCCAGAATATCGACTGCAGTTCTGAAATGTGACTGGTGCTTTTGTGGTAATCTTCTTTGCCTTAAAATTAGGTTGCCATAGTTACCAGTCATCTTCACCGGCACAGAGAGCACAATGTTATTTTAAAAATTTGTTTGGTTTTTATAAATTTGTTGTTTTTATTACTAGAAAGGTAAAATGTACGATTACTACCTTGAACATCCACAACTGTATATAAACCTAGAAAATGAAGAAGGTACAAGACCTTCACCAACCTGCTGTTCAGTGACACCTTCAACAACAGCTTGAGGCATTTTCTCTGGAGCAGGTAAAACCACATATTAATAGTTTCTAAATAAAAACAAGATCTTAACATGCATACTTTTTGGAAATTTGTTTTCACCTAATAATATATCTTGGACAGCTTTTTTTCTGTTTATATGGTTTCTACTCTCATTCTTTTCAATGAAAGTTGATTTTCTAAGCAACAAACAAATGGGCTAAGACAGCCGTGGGCAAACTACGGCCTGTGGGCCGGTTTGAAATGAATAAAACTATTGAAAAAAAAAGACCATACCCTTTTATGTAATGATGTTTACTTTGAATTTATATTAGTTCACACAAACACTCCATCCATGCTTTTGTTCCGGCCCTCCGGTCCAGTTTAAGAAACCATTGTGGCCCTCGAGTCAAAAAGTTTGCCCACCCCTGGGCTAAGATCATGGCTGGGGAGTGTGAAAAGCTACCATCGTGGGCTAAGGACTTACTTCTCTTGTCTCCAAATTCATTTTGCTGTTCTTGTTATTCACTAAAACAACAGGAGGCCACTGGTACGTTTTCCACGTAAAAGGATTTCCCTAACACCTGGGCAGTGAAGAAGTCCATCCTCAGGCCTATAAAAATGGTGAAGAAGTACTCAAGAAATGACTTCTTTAAGACATTAGAAGTGCTATTCTGGCTCTAACTGGTTTGGCTCAGTGGACAGAGCAGCAGCCTGCGGACTGAAGGGTCCCAGGGTTTGATTCCAGTCAGGGGCACATGCCTGGGTTGCAGGCTTGATCCCCAGTAGGGGATGTGCAGGAGGCAGCCAATCAATGATTCTCCCTCATCATTGATGATTCTATCTCTCTTTCCCTCTCCCTTCCTCTCTGAAATCAATAAAGATATATATTTAAAAAAATAAAGTGCTATTCTGAAAGCAGTTTGTATTACTATGGTAGGACATCAAAGCATAGTAGTCAGCCATAATGTTTACTGTAAATCTCATCCTGAACATATGGTTAATAAAACAATTTTCTGATTCTGTCCCAAATGACGCACTAGGACCAATATCATTATTATTATTTGCCTTCAGTGGAATTAGAAAAGTTGCACTGTGCCTGCAAGTGCCAGCAGTCAGCTGGTTAGGGGAGTGCGCCTCAGACGGGCCCTGCTCCCACCAGCAGACCAACACAGTACAGTGGTCCTCCCCAGAATGACACACGCTGCCACCTTGGGAAGGGGGAGATAGACTGTGTGCAACACTGCCTGCACCCCTTTAGTGACCAAGGTTCTTAACTGGGCAGGGTACCTGCTGGTTCTTCTTCCCCCCGTTCCTCTCCATCCTTCAGGCTGTGCTCGCTGAGGTCTGCCACTATACGGCTGCTCTGCTTCTTCCCTTCTTCATCGCCCGATTCTTCAAACTCGACCCGCCTGTCAACTGAACACACACAGATCAATGAGAATTCCCATCCACATCATGTTCTCTTTGAAGTACATATAACAGACAGACATCCAGTTGCAAGTAAAAAACGCCATTTAAAAACATTTGTTGAATTCAGTTCAATGAACATTTGAGTGTCTTCCATGTCCCAGGTACCATCTGTACAGTGTCAGGGAGACCTGGGGTTGGGAAAGGGGCAGGGAGGCCACATGGACATGAAGGTGAGTATCATACTATTCCTCAAGGAGCTCATGAAGAGTCGCCAGGTGTTCTGAATGCCCTGGGATGTTGCGATTAAAAGTACTAGTGCTAAAATGCAGTGAAGCCTGGATATCCGTGTAGAGGGGACCATTGTGACCCTTCCACCACATACCTTCATCCATGCTCCACTATCCATTTGGTCAAGAAAACCAGCCCAGTTCACAGGCCCACGTTCTGAAAGAAATCAAGACTAACTCAAATCAGACTGTGGGCAGGGGCCTCTAATGAAAAAGGAGAAGACAGCCAATAGTGCTAACTGCCCCCCGTAAACGTCACAGATGCTAACCCTCAGGACATAGTGAGGCCAGCCAGCTCAAAGCTTTGAAGAGCTGGCAAGTAAATATTTTTTCAATTAATAATAAGGCAATGATGAAATGTGGCAGATTGGTAAAAATTCATTGGCAAAATTGTAAAATAATGTTCCTTTCTCCTAACTTTCTTCATGACCTCTTTGGAAGTTTGTCTAGAAGCCCCAATGCACTTAGAACTTACTTGGAATTATCAACCACACTGAAAGATTGTGTGTTCCTGAGTCCAGCTTATCTACAGAGGGAAGGAAGTGCTTTTCCATTTTTGTATCTCCACTGGGCCTAGTAAGGAAGCGTCTAGGAAAGGACTGCTGGACAAAACATATCCCTATGAAATCCACCTCCAAAACCTCCACATCTGTTCCTCTTCCCTGCCCTTGGCAACTGCTTTGGCTCAGCTACTCATTACTTGTGGCCTGGGCTCATGCTGGGCCTCCTAACTGGTCTTTCTGTGATTTATCTGACCCTGTCTAATCTATTCTCCATTGTCAGAGAATCTGATCTGAGTCTAAAATCCAAGTCTGATCTTTGACTCCAAAAACTCCTAGAATGCCAATGGCTCTTCCCGAGTCTACATCTTGACCCTAGAAGCACAGCTTAGTAAGTTATTTCCTTTTCCAAGCCGCAGCCTTCAAATCTGCAGAAGGGAGCTAGTATAGTAACTATATCTTAGAGTTGATCAGAATTAAATTAGAGAAGGCACAGAAGCAGTTAGCTTTTAATAAATAAAAGCAGTAAACATTTAATAAATTAATTACAGGTATTCCCTGCTTCCCAAAAGTTCACTTTATGCCACGTCATCTTTAAGAAAGAACTATATTAGTTTTTTCACTAATGAGATAACTGTAAAGAGAATTTTCTCTTTCATGAAAAATGTGAAAAGCAAAAATAGCATCGTTTTGTTTTGCAATGAGCTTTAATAGAGGCAGTTTGAACTCCAACCAGCCAGCGTGGCACCATCAAGCTCCTTCCCCAGGGACTATACCCGACATCTCAGCATCAAGATGCCATAGCTTTGAACTGTATCTGTGAGTGTCTAGGCTTCATCTTGATTCTGTGCATCCATTAGCAAGATGTGCCCTAAGATAACTGCTTCTTCACTTTATTCCATTTTGGCTTTGAAAGGTTTCATAGGAACATTTCACTTTCAGATACTGAGGAAACCTGCATTGCCAGGCACAAGCACTCTGTGGCCTCGGCTAAAGGAGAGCAAGTTCTACTGGGCCAAGATCTGGTGCGGCTCAGCCCTGGGTGGGAGGGGCTTAGCTAATGAGGGGCAGCCAATGTGAAACCTGGGACTCTATTCTGAGGACTGCAGCGGTATGGGACAGGATCAGCATCTGAGGTGACTTTCGGGGACTGGGGCAATGGGCTGGCTCAAGGTATTGGCAGCACAGCATGAATAGAAGAGGTTCGAAAATTTGGAGATTTTTATTTTTTTGTTAATCCTCACCTGAGGATATTTCTTTTCCCATTGATTTTTAGAGAGTGGAAGGAAGGGGTAAAGACAGAGAGAGAGAGAGAAAAAAAAAATCAATGTGAGAGACACATCCATGGGTTGCCTCCTGCAGGTGTCCCCACCAGGGCCAGGGATCGAACCTGCAACGGAGGCACGTGCCCTTGACCAGAATTGAACCTGAGACCCTTCAGTCCGAGAGTGGATGCTCTAACCACTGAGAAACCGGCTAGGGTGAATTTGGAAATTTTAGAGCCTGAACTCTCCCCACCTCATCCATGACTTTCTCTTGCTATCCTCAATGGCACTCTCTACCCTCAACCGAAATGAATGTCACCCTTGGTCAAACTCTCCTCCAAACAGGCCACATTCTTTCACACCCTTTGCCTTTGACTATGTGGTTTCCTTGGCCAGAAATGACCTTCGATCTTTCCTCCAACCTGGCTGAGCCGTTAACGTTCAACTTGGAGCTGGCTTTGATTGGGCAGCCATCAACCCCGAACATGCCAGCTCTTCCTTCACCGCCCCTGCCCCCGCCCCCTTCTTCCCTAGCATTTACATACGGGACAGATAGGAGGAAACCTGCACTGCCAGGCACAAGCACTGTATCCTCCATGAAACCAGCACATAAGCACTCAAGAACAACTGACTCTCCAGTTAGCATATAACTACATGCATAGATATGCACATCATATTTTTAACTAAGTGGAAGAGTTGAATTTAGTCTTTGCTTAACTGTGATAACTTTGTAAACAGGTACCGGTGTTCTGTAACAATCTCTCGGCTGCTTGTCACACTTCCCCACAACCCATTCGCTTTGGAGAGGACCCTGCTCCGCCGCCGCCACGAACACGAATGAACCAACTCGGGGCAGGTCCCACGGCGCCCTGCCCGTTTCCCGATTAGTTGCAAGGGGACCGACCCCGTGGGTCAGGCCAGAGGTTCAGTGCGAGGCTCCAATCAGCTGGTGGGCGCTCGGGCTGCGAAACCACCGCGCCGTCAGCTCGCACTCATAGGCCCGGCTCGCGCCGCCGTTGTCCCCTATGCCCGGGGTCCAGCACCTCCGGGGCTGCCGCGCCTTCTCGGCCACCCCCGCCCCTCCGAGCGGGCCAGCAGTTGTCAGGGGTCGCGCAGCAGGGCTGGGCCGCGGCCGGAGGCGGGACGCCCTGTGTCTCTCGGGGAAGACCAGTGCGGGTCGCCACCCCCCACCCTCTGGGCCCTTCGGTCGCCGCACCGCCGGGCTGCTCACCCTCCATCATCTCCTGCGACAGTTGCTGGCCCCCGCCGTGCTCCGCCGCCATGTTGGCTGCTCTTCCCCTTTCCGGAATTTGTCGCCTCAGGCCCCTCAGCCAATCAGGACTCCAAGCTCGGAGTTTTCCCAGCCAATGGAATCCCAGCGCAGGGAGGGCTGAACCTCAACGCGCCTGCGCGGCCCCAGTACCTCATGGGAGTTGTAGTTCATCCCTGAGGACGGCCGCCTGACCTCCCCCGGACAAGTAATTTAAGAACGCCCGTAGGTGTCTAGGCGAGGAGCGGGGAAGAGGGCAGGGACTGGCGAAGTGCACGCACAGAACCGTAGCTGCAGGCGAGCGGAGAGAAAAATCTGAGCTGGCGCGTAGCGGGTCTCTGCGTGGGGCTGCAAAGTGCGGACTTTCAAGCCTCATCAACCGCGCCTGCACAATGGGCTGAATTTGTCCCGGCGTCGCCGCGCAGACTTAGCCTGTGTAAAGGGGCCTCCTCCAGTTAACGCTCAGCTCAGGGCGGGCTCAGCGCGGGGCACCCGCGCTCGTGCCGGGGGCGACTGCGCCGCATGTTCTGAGAGCCCGTCGAGACCCGGGACGCCGACCCAACACAGGCAGGCGCTGCAGTCTCTCGGTCCTCGGCCCCGCAGGCGCGCTTGGCCCGTGAAGGAGTCGTCCCCGCAGCCCCCGCCTCCAGGACGAGGCAGCCGAGAGGCGTGCTCCGCGCTGCTCATCCTTCTTAATTCCGAGAAAGAAGGAACCGGCGACTGCGGGACCGGGTTGGAGGAGGCGCTGGCGCCTCTCAGGCGCCGTAGGAGCCTGGTGCGTCCTTAGCTACCGTTAGCGCGGGCTTCCCCACTCAGGCTCGGTAGCTCCCGTCCACAGGAGTCAGTGGTTGGCTTATGGGACCTGTCAATCGGCGTGAGTTGCTCTACGATTGGCCGGCAGGACTGGAGGGGAAGAACGGTTTCCTCGTGGCGGGGTACTCGGTCGGGTGTCGTTCGTCGGATCCAGGTGAGATACCTGCGCCCTGGAGAGGTGGCCTGGGCTCCGTGGGGCCCCGGCTCGGCCCTGGGATGAGCCAACCTGAGTGCTATGTCCCCGCCGCTGCCGGCTCCCCTCCGTGCGGCTCCGGCCCAGGGGGTGGCCCGCCGTCCTGCGGCCGTTTGTCCGGGCCCGGGCCTCCCTGGTCCTCCGTGTCTCCGCCTCTGCCCAGCCCTTCCCGCGCTCAGTCCTCCCCTGGAGTTAACTGTGCGCTTTATCCAAGATCATTGCCTGCCTCCGGGAAGGTGAGCTCTAGAACGGAGGCCGTGTCTGGCTCAGCTGCGGACAGTGCCAGGCACGTAGGAGCTTTTCAGTAATAGTGGGATGAATGCGTGAGCTGTGGGTACAGACCACGGCTTCCCGACATCTTCACTTGGATGTCCCAAGCACGCCCGGCTTTCTCCTTCATTTTACCTTCACCAGTGTTTCTTTTCCAGAGAATGGCAGTGGCCTGCGTTGAAAACTCGTGATGTGGTCTTGATGCCTTTCATTCCCTCACTTCATCACCCAGAAAATCGATGGTAGTTTTATGTCGAGTTTTTTCTTAAGGGTTCCCCTCGCCATCTTTCTGCCATTGCTTTCATTTCAGACTTCATAATTTCTTGCCTGGATTACTGTAACCTTTCTCTCCCCATCTCCCCCAACCCTTGCCCTTGGAGTGATCTTCATGAAATCTGGTCTTGTTGCTCCCGAGCATAGAGGCCATTAAAGTGAATCTTAGGGATGAAATCCAGACTGCTTGGGCAGGCCTAAGGGGCCCTGGGAGTTATGCCCTGCTACTCCTTCCCAAGGGCTGTGGACATCTTTGACCTGTGGTGGTTCTGCCTGGAAGGCTTATACCCTCTGCAGTGCCTCCTGGAGGAACCCCTTGCTTACACCCTCTGTTACAGCAGCCTTTGTCCTGGGTATTGTTTAGGATGCTTGATGCAAGAAAAAGACACAGTCTTTAAGACACAGTCTCAAAATGGCTCTGATGGCCGATAAAGTCATTGGCCCCCAAACCTGCAGTCCAGAGGAAGGTAGATTTTAGGATGGGTTCATTGGTGGTGCACAGAGACGTTCTTGCCATCTTCTGCTCTGCTGTCTACATGTGGGCTTCATCCTGAGGCTGGTTCTGCTCTTGGTTGTACAGCAGTGGTGGGGGCAGTTGGAGGTATTTGCTTCATAGCTTGTGTTCTAGTGGCACAAAGATGGTTGCTTCCAGAAGTTCACCCATAAGAGGAAGGAGTGCTTTCCAAAAGATCCCTGCAGTGCTCTCCTTGTTTCTGTTTGGTCTGAGCAGGGTCACTCACACCTTCTGGAATCAAAACTGGCAACAGGAATAGGATTATTCTAAGGCTGTGGTCGGCAAACCGCAGCTGACGAGCCACATGCGGCTCTTTGGCCCCTTGAGTGTGGCTCTTCCACAAAATACCACGTGCGGGCACGCACATACAGTGCGATTGAAACTTCGTGGCCCATGCGCAGAAGTCGGTATCTTGTGGAAGAGCCGGTATTTTGTGGAAGAGCCACCCTCAAGGGGCCAAAGAGCCGCATGTGGCTCGCGAGCCGCGGTTTGCCGACCACTGTTCTAAGGCATCATGAAGTCCTCTCTGTGTTCAGCTTCCCATGATAATCCCCCTTCACTCTGGTTCCCACTCCACGACCCCAATACCAAACTGCCATTGCTTAAAAATAAAACTATTCTAAATACCTAGGCCTGGACTTGCACACAGTTCTGGTTGCTGTTTGACTCAAAATTAACCCTGAGAAAAGGAAGTGATCTACAGTGGTGTGAAGTCAAGCTCTGTGCTCAGAGGCCAGAGGCCCTAGTCCCTGGGGTTGGGATATGCCGTGCAGTGCCAGGCTGGCCTACGAAGGACCACAGGCAGTGCAGGAAGCACAAAGGGAAAAGGATTTGTCTTTCCCACATCTGCTGGTTTATCAGTTTAAGACTAATTATTTCTTTTCATGAAAGACAAAATTTCTTGCCCTTATGGAGGCTTCACATTTCCTTCCCCTCAATCTCCCTTGTTACTTTTACAAAGTAAAGTTTTGTAACATTTACAATCTAAGTCTGAAGCTGTAATCAAGTCTTCTGTGTTTTGTCTGTAGATTGGTTGAAGAAGTAGAAAACTAGGATCATGTCATAATTACTTATAGAAATTATTAGAGACATTAAATATTGCTATTTGAACAAAAGCAATACATTCTGAGGGTTTCTTATTTAATTTCTTTCTAGCTTCCTACTCATTCAGCTGTTGCTTTTCAGGATCCCATGCTGGATGTATATGTGTATATAAAACGTCTCTGAATTTTTAGTACGTACAGTTGCCTCATACAAAAGGATAAATGCAGTATCAGTTGTGAATCATAACAGTAAAGTGAACCATTTAAACCCGCCACCCAAATTTGAAACCCTATGCCATTGTGTCCTTCCTCACCCTGCCAGCTTGTTGCTGGACCCACAGAGGAAACCTCTGCCTGAAGTTTGGATGATGCAGGCTTGGGGTGGGCGTGTCGCCTGGGCCCTATGACTCCTCACTTCTCAAGCCCCTGGTCCAGGCCTCTGCGGTTTTTCTGTGGTTACATAAGATGTAACCATCCGAGGAAACCCAGTGAAGGCCATGTAGAATTTTTCTGTATTTTTTTTCTTATATCTACATGAAAATCCACAAATAACTAAAAATAAAAAGTTCAAAACATAAATCTCGGCTGTGGTGCATCTCTAGACTCAGCCTTGGCCTTACATTGCTATGTTTGTAGAAGCTCCATGGGTGATTCCGGGTGTAATTGGTTGGACCCATCTGATTCATGGCATTGATAACATTCCTCTTGATCTGAGAGCAGTTTCAGTTCTGTGACCTGCAGCCCAGTCTTCCCCTCGGCCCTCTCCCACTCTGGTCCATTTTCCTCTTTTTCTTCTTTCCCATCTCTTCCTGTGTATGCCACTGAAGAGCTCCTTTTAGCAGGACTTTGGTTCAACTATCCTCATGTAGATTCTGACCCAGAGGGCAGTTGGGTGTGTGAGCCTTTTGGGGCTGAGCTTAACGCAGCCTTGGGAAGAATTACTTGGTTAAACTGTCTTCACCTTCTTGCATTGCAGATGTTGATTAGGGTCTCCTTGTTTTCTAGTTGACGGCTGTTCCACAGCCTACCATCTCTCAATGGAGGACAGAGGCTCACCCGCCTTGGAAAAGGACTGGAGGTGTCTGTGTGGGAACCCATCCTCGTTGGCACCCTCTGAGGGTCCTGCTGTGCAGACCTCCCCCCAGCTCAGCAAGTCTGTGTCTTCGGCCCACAGACACCTGAACAGAAGGAATGGGCTCTCGAAACTCTGCCAGAGCAGGATGGCACTCTCCGGTGACTACCTCCTTGTGGTCATGTGGGCATCTCGTCTCTGTTCTTGCAGAGACAGGTGTAGGTTTAGGTGCTCTGTGCACTGGCCAACTATGCCACACGTCTTTCCTGGTGTGTCTGTTCATGAGATTCTTAGGAAACTCTCCTTTTCAGGCAGCGGTTGAAATTCTCTACATTTCAGGATTAAATTAAAGCAAAATATCATCTCTTATTTCAGAGTGTGGGGAACACTGTCCTGGGCTGGGCTGCATTGCAGGTGAGACACAGATATGCTAGTTTAGCTCAGCCAGTACCTACTGACTGCACTGCAGGCTCAGGCTCTCCTCGACCCAGGCAGAGCAGACCAGGTGGGGACAGCCAGCTTCACAGCTGTGGTGGGTGGGGGTGCCAAAGCCCAGGCACAGCAAGGAAGAAAGGGTTGCTCTGCCTTTGAGGGGCTTGTCTTCTGTAGGGGATGGGGGCAGGGGTGCTGCTTCAGGAGATAGCAGGGTCCACCCTAGAACCTGGGTGAGCCTGGAACACAGGGATGTTAGGACAGTGGAGAGATGGCAGGGAGCCAGAGATGGGCTGCAAGGGAGAGAGGATGGGTCCGGTTTTGAGGAAAGAACAGTTTGACAGAGGGGGGCTGGGGGTCATGAAGCAACCATCCCTCAGGACTGGGCGTCAGCCAAGTGCGCTGGCCCAGGGATGGGTCATTCGGGAGCAGAGGCAGAGCTGGCGCCACAGTGTCTGTTCCAAGGTGCGAGGTAGTGGAGCTGACCTTGGGCTCCTGATCTGATGAGGCCACTGAGAAGATGGAGGCTCCTCAGTGAAGGACCCAGAGGGGATAGGAGGGTGACTCTTTTTTAAAAAATATATATTTTATTGATTTTTTACAGAGAGAAAGGGAGAGGGGGATAAAGAGTTAGAAACATTGATAAGAGAGAAACATCAATTTAGCTGCCTCCTGCACACTCCCTACTGGGGATGTGCCCGCAACCAAGGTACATGCCCTTGACTGGAATCGAACCTGGGACCCTTCAGTCCACAGGCCGATGCTCTATCCACTGAGCGAAACCAGTTAGGGCGGAGGGTGACTCTTGTTTGGTTTTCGATCCTCTAGAGCCGTGGTCAGCAAACTGTGGCTCGCGAGCCACATGCGGCTCTTTGGCCCCTTGAGTGTGGCTCTTCCTAAGCCTTAGGAGTACCCTAATTAAGTTAATAACAATGTACCTACCTATATAGTTTAAGTTTAAAAAATTTGGCTCTCAAGAGAAATTTCAATCGTCGTACTGTTGATATTTGGCTCTGTTGACTAATGAGTTTGCCGACCACTGCCCTAGAACAGTGGTTCTCAACCTTGGCTGCACAATAGAATCACCTGGGAATCTTTTTAAAATCCTGATTTCTGGGCCTCATCCTCCAGAAATTCTGTTTCTTTGTTATAGGGTGGGGCCACAACATTAGTAACAAAGAAACAGAATTTCCGGAGGATGAGGCCCAGAAATCAGGATTTTATTTTATTTTTTTTAAAATATATTTTATTGATTTTTTACAGAGAGGAAGGGAGAGGGATAGAGAGTTAGAAATATCGATGAGAGAGAAACATTGATCAGCTGCCTCCTGCACACTCCCCACTGGGGATGTGCCTGCAACTAAGGTACATGCCCTTGACCGGAGTCGAACCTGGGACCCTTGAGCCCGCAGTCCGATGCTCTATCCACTGAGCCAAACCGGTTAGGGCAGAAATCAGGATTTTAAAAAGATTCCCAGGTGATTCTAATGTGCAGCCAAGGTTGAGAACCACTGCCCTAGAGGGAGGGACTGACAATACTGAGATGGGGCAGCTGCCGGAGCCAGGAGGGGAGCAGAGGTTCTGAGGCTGAGCCATGGCAGTGGTGAGAGGCTGGGAAGGGGAGGGGCAGGGTGCTGTACTGAGGGCAGGCACTGTAGGATGTGGGAGCAGCTGGGGGGAGCCACTGGAGGTATTGCCAAGAGCAGACTTTTTGGAGGTGAGGAGTGACCAGTTCAGCAGAATGGAGGGCGGGGAGTGGAGACAGCAGATAGTACTTGGATTAGTGAACTTCTGGGAACAAGTGATAGGGCAGCAATGGGTTCTGTAATGATGTACATGGGAGAGTGCCCCTTGGCTGGCTGGTGGGTAGGGACCTCAGAGTGTTATTTGCACAGAAATGTTGAGCTCTGAGGGACACAGCTCTGCTGACTATGGAGCCCTTGGACTCGGGACTGTTAGCATGTAAATCAACTCTATAGGTTAGTCATTTTGCAGGGGTTGGGGGTGAGGGCTGTGGGTTTTGTGTGTTTCAGAAGCAAGCTCCTGGCAGCCAGGGACTCTAAAGCTTCCTTTTCTTTTCTTTCCAGAAGACAGATGGTCCTCCTATTGTCTCTCGTCATTGGCTGCCCAAAACATCTGCACAGGGAAAGTGCAGTGCCCAGCCATGGCCGAGCAGGCGGACCCAGCCGGGTTCCTGGGCAGCATGTCCTGCTGCTCATTGCTGCGCGGCTTGTCCTCCGGGTGCTCCACGCCCCTGCTCCCGGCTCCTGCGGGCAACCCCAACAAGGCCATCTTCACGGTGGATGCCAAGACTTCAGAGGTATTTGCTGTGCTTTGTGATGCAGCCATGGATTTGGGGTCTGTGCCTTCAACCTGTAATCTCAATTAGAAGTATTTGTGCGTTTAAGGGCAACTAGAAAAATGTTTGGTTTTACTTCTATAGTAACAACAGAGAGATGAATTCGGAGACCTAAATGTGACTCCATCAAGCACATTGACTCGGAGAGGATGAGACCTGTTATTTACTTGTGCTTGCTGAAGCGTTGGCTGAACTGAAATAACACTGTTCAATATTTGAGCTAAATATGTTGGCATGAATGCACATTTTTATACACAAAGAACTGAAACTGTTGGAAGTGTGGCGCATGTCCCATCACTGCCTCCTGGTCTTGATGATATGCCCATCTTGTCAGGGGACAGTCTCCTTTCCACTTGGTCAGACACAGATATCCTGAGAGCGTCTCTGTGTGAGCCTGCCCACAGTAGATGGTGGGGAGAGGATGGGTCTCCCTCCCCTGAGGGTGCCCAAGCCACCTTCTTCTCACTGCTCCGGGAGTTAGAGATGCTGCTGGTGATGCTGGTGTCTTCTCTCTGCCACACTCAGATCCTGGTTGCCAACGACAATGCTTGCCGGCTCCTGGGGTATAGCAGCCACGATCTCATCGGCCTGAAGCTCACTCAGTTCTTTCTGAAGCCAGACTGCGATGTGGTGGAAGCGCTCAGCGAGGAGCATGTGGAGGCCGACGGCCATGCTGCCGTGGTGTTTGGCACAGTGGTGAGTCCGGGCTGTGGACTGCTGCCAGCTGGAATGTGCAGCTTGGGGAGCAGCAGGGGCGGCGAGGACACCACAGGAACAGAAACCACTGCTGCTGGCCTGGTGCTGCTCATTTGGGAGCAAGCCTGACAGCATCTGCAAACCTGTAGGCACCACCTCAGGTTCCCGAGAGAGAAACATGTTTTTACTTTTTGGTGGTGTTGGGGGGTCTGGCTTGTGGGATGTGTCCAGCCTGGATTTTGATGGGTTGAACTGCATGTTAGATGCTGAGCCCTGGGTCTCAGGCACTGGAAGATTAGACAGCATCTAATACCCTGGAAAAATTACCTGTCCTAGGGACTGTGTCTGTTTCTTTAAGAAATTACAGATGCCGCTGATGATAAAATCTACTCTTTTGGTAGAACTTTCACTCAGATTGTAAAGTTCAGTGTCAGAAACCTTGTTTGTACTTTATTTACACAAAGTACAGGCAGGTGAGCAGAGCTTGAAAATACCACGTGCCTGGAATGGGGTGGGCCTGGCCGATGTGGGAGGGGTAGGCTGCAGGTGCAGCTTGTCCCTGTCCACAGGTGGACGTTGTGAGCCGAAGCAGTGAGCGGATCCCAGTGTCCGTGTGGATGAAGAGGATGAAGCAGGAGCCCCGCCTGTGTTGTGTGGTCGTGCTGGAGCCAGTGGAGAGGGTCTCAGCCTGGGTCTCTTTCCAAAGTGATGTAAGTTTCGCGAGTTTGACCTCACATCTTCTCCCCAGCGCATCACACACACTGTTCCTACCATGTGCGTCTAAGCAGCAACAATGAGGGTTCTGGAGGTTGCCCCCATCTGCTGAGTCCTTTAGTAATTATATTCTTGGGCAAGGAACCTCATCTCCCCATGCCTCAGTTTTCTCATCTGCCAAATCAGGATATAATTGTAACCACTCATGGGATTGTTTTAACACTTCAATAAAATAGTATATGTAAAGCCCTCAGGATGATGGCTGCACACAGACAGCATGCAGATGTGAGCTGTGGACGTGGTCATTGTACTAGCTGATGAGCTTCTGCAGTGTACTGGGCTCTGCAGATGCCTCCAGATTGAACAGTTTAGGTCCATGTGGCAGGAGGAGCCAGCTGACCTGTTGTTAGAAGTCCATTTGTTATGTACCTTTTGCAGGAGGAGTAGCTTGAAGGTTCAGTGAAGTTTGAAGCTGAAGTACAAGAAGCTGTTATTATAGTCAGTCAGTGTAGCTCAGTGGTTGAGTGTCAACCTATGAACCAGGAAATCATGGTTTGATTCCTGGTCAGGGCATGTGTCCAGGTTGCAGGCTTGGTCCCCAGTAGGGGGCATGCTGGAGACAGCTGATCAATGATTCTCTCTCATCACTGATGTTTCTATCTTTCTCTCTCCCTTCCTCTCTGAAATCAATAAAAATATATTTTAAAAAAAGAAGCTGTTATTTAACACTGGCTTTTCCTCCAAGGGAACGATCACATCGTGTGACAGTGTCTTTGCCCATCTGCATGGCTACGAGTGTGGGAACGAGGTGGCTGGGCAACGCATCACAGACCTGATCCCTTCCGTGCAACTCCCTGCACCTGGCCAGCCTCTCCCACAGGTGGGGTCCTGACCGCCTGCCCTGCCTTCCCTGGGAGACTGAGGGAGGGAGGAGGGTATAGGGAGCTGGATGTTGAGGTGCCCCCATGCCAAGCATGTGATAGATGATCTAAAGCAGCAGAGACTTAGAGCTCAGTGATGAGATGCCATCTGTTCAGTGGTGCATCTTTCTTTCAGAATCTCAAGATTCAGAGGTCTGTCGGAAGAGCCAAGGATGGTACCACCTTCCCTCTGAGCTTAAAGCTGAAACCTAAGCCCAATAGCAAGGAGGCAGAAGCCGGCCAGGCGGCCCCTGAGCAAGGTTACTCGGCGTCCATCTGGGTGTTCTCCACCATCAGTGGCCTTATCACCCTCCTGTCGGACGGGACCATCTATGGCATCAATCACAGCTTTGCACTGATGCTGTTCGGTTATGGGAGGACCGAGCTCCTGGGCAAGGTGGGCTCTCCCTGCATGGCTGGCCACTCCCTGTGAGGAAGCTGGTCTGGGTCTCACAGTGAAGGTGTGCATTGGTCCCTGGCCCTGTGCATCCACGTCTTCCAGTCCGGCTGCTGGCTTCACTGGGGGCATGCGGGCTGAGAGGGATTTCTTGCTCATGGTACCACTTCCCTGCTTGATTTTTTTAGACCCCACTGAGCATTCTGACCCTCTGGACCATCTCCAGAGCCACCCCAGCAGAGGGAAGGAGCTCTTGCCTCAAAGCTTCATCCCTATCGAGTCTGGTCTAAGAGACTGGACCAGGGTGTGTGTCACAGCTGTGGGCATTTGCTCTGAACCCTCAGGTCGGGGCTTGTCTGCTTCTCCCCTGACAGCCCTGGGGATTATTGGGGAAGCCTGCTGTTCAAAGGAAGGTATTTCTGTGACCTTCTTCCTTGGTTGAGCTTTCTCTCAGGTCCTTGCACATGGGAGGTAGAAGTCTCCACACACCAGGGCCAGGCTCCAGGGGTGCTGACTACCCCTTTTTTCTTACCAAGACTGCTGAGTGGTCCTGTGCCAGTTATTGCAAAAAACCTCAAACTTAGTGCCCAAGTGACAATCATGTGTTCTGGTCATAAATCGGTCCTTTGAGCTGAATTGTAAGTGGAACAGCCATTCTATTCCATGTGGTGTTGGCTAGGGGTGATGTCCTCCCCGGGCTCATGGTTCAGTTGAAGTTAATGGAGACTTAGTTGGCATGATTTTTGGACAAGGGATTTCGCGGGAGTGTTGAGGACAGCAGGTCCCTTCAGGGAGGGTGTGTGTGGGTAAGAGCATGTTCTGGATTCACGTGACGAAGGGCAGCCCGGGAGTCGCGGCCACATGCAGACCAGAGAAAGTGTCTGTCCTTGCAGTTCTGGGCCCAGGACTCTCACACTGGGGCCATGGTTGGTGCAGCACAGGCCCCTGCTAGATTCTGGGGATCAATATCCTACTGCCCGAGGCCCTTTGTCTTTTTATGCCAGGACATTGGAGTAGGAAGCTTGTAAACATGGGCTCCCAGGCCTGAGGAGAACATGGGGCAAATTCAGAAAATGTGTAGAAATCTGAATAATTAGCTTCAGAGTGTGTTAGTTTTCTCTTTTCACAAGAAAAAGGCAAAAAGTCATGAATTCCATGTTGAGGATTAGAGGATTTCAGGCCTTTCAGGGAAATCTGACTCGGTCTCCCTCACCTGGAGGAATGATACCCCAGAGACTGGGCACCTTGTTTCCGTCCCCCCCTCCCTCCAGAAGGGATGGTGGGTGGTGCAGCAGGCCTGGATTCTCTCCTGTTCTGAGCACTGCTGTTTGTTTTCTAGAACATCACTTTCCTGATCCCTGGTTTCTACCGTTGCATGGACTTTGTAAATGAGGGCTCCTTACCACTGCCAGACCTGGTCAGCCGCCTGGGCATGGGAAACCGGAGTGAGCCTGGGGAAACGACCGTGGACCCCCTGCAGGGCTGGAGCACGGCTGAGGGTGAGCCTGGGGCCTCCTCGAAGGAGCCTGCCTGAACCTCCACTGGGGACAGGAGGGAGCTGGGGCTTGGGTGTGTCAGGTGGGAGTGGGAGAGATCGGGAATTGTGTGTGTGGATTCTGTGTTCCTCTGTTTCTGATGGGCCTTCAGTGTTTCCTGGGGATAGGACATGTGTATCCCACTAATGTGTTAGCAGAGAAAGGACCAGAACTTCCCCACATGCCTGTCATAAGTTCCCACAGGCCTGTATATAGGATGCCATAGCTAATTGTCTTTTGTAAATAAGTCTGTGTAGCTTTATGTAGTTTGAGGTCTGATGTAGCATGTCAAGTTAACCTGATGTAAAACAATCACTGTAGGATTTCTTTATCTTGTTAATTACTGCATTTTTTAAAAAAAATCCTCACCCAAGGAGTGAGGATATTTTTTTGAGGATATATTCATTGATTTTATAGAGAGTGGAAGGGAGGAGGGAAGGGGAAAGGGAGAAAGAGAGGAGAGAGAGGTAGGAAAAAAGATTGATGTGACAAAGACACATTGGTTGGTTGCCTTCTATACACACCCTGACTGGAGGGCGGGGATTGGATCTGCAACCCAGGTACGAGCCCTTGACCAGGAATCAAGCCCTCTAACCATTGAGAACATTGGCCAGGGCAATCACTGTGCTTTTAATTTTTTTTTCAATTCTCACCTGAGGACGTGCTTGTTGATTTTAGAGAGAGGGGATGGGAGAGAGAGAGGAATGATTGATGTGAGAAAGAAACATTGATTTGGCTTCCCATAGGTGCCCTGACTGGGGATCAAACCCACAATCTAGGTATATGCCCAGACCAAGAATTCAACCCACAAACTTTCAGTATACGGGACGATGCTCTAACCAACCGAGCCACACTGACCAACGCCCCTGTACTTTTATTTTTAACATTTAAAAAAATATATATTTTTATTGATTTCAGAGAGTAAAGGAGAAGGTAGAGAGGGATAGAAACATCAGTGATGAGAGAGAATCATTGATCAGCTGCCTCCTGCATACCCCACACTGGGCATTGAGTCCACAACCCAGGCATGTTCCCTGACTGGGAATAGAACTGTGACCTGGTTCATAGGCCAATGCTCAACCACTGAGTCAGGCTGGCTGGGCTAATTTAACATTTAAGATTATTCCCACACCTGCCCCGAGTCACACTCTATGACTTTGTTAGTGTCCAGTGAGGACTAAGAGCTCACGGCTCCTGCCCTGAGTGATTCCTACCATGGAGCTCAGGGCTGTGGCAGCAGCTTTAGCTCTAGTTGAATGGGGAAGGAGTGGGGCACTCTGCAGCCTCCTGGGTGCTCACCTTCCCTTGACAAGGAGCAAGGAGTTGCACCCCACACACTCCCTGGCAGCCTTCTCACTGCCCTCAGTGGGCGGGCGGGCTGGGTGCAGTTCTGGAAGGCTAGCAGGAGTCAGGTCACAGGGCTGTGTGGTCATCTTAGGGATGGTGTCTTTTATCCCGAGTCAGAGTGGAGCCCTTGAAGGGCTGTGGGCTGATGAGGGACCTGATCCAACTGCGGTGTTAGTGGGATCATGCTGGCCAAGTGCAGGGTCCAGAGCAATACAGCAGGGTGGGCAGAGGGTGCTGGCCTGGACTGGGTGTCTGTGAGGTGGCTAGAGGTGACGGGATCTGGGACAGGCTTTGAACGTGGGGCAGATAGAGTTTAGTAGATCAGGTTATCTCCTGTTCCCTCATGCCCTTGAGTCACTGAGAAATGAGGAGCTTTGTCTCAGCAGGGTTGCTTGCAAATGGAAAACATTTTTTTCTGCTGTTGTTGCTAGATCCAGGGGTTAATGTCATGCTCGCTGTTGACCACATGCTGCCCCCAGACAGGACCCCAAAGCCAGCGGGAAGCCAAGAAGTTGTCACAGGGACCCAGACCCAAGTGGACACTGGAGTCCAGCTCCCTTCTCCCCTCTCATCTCTGCCCACTCTGGGGTAAGTCCTCTGGAAGGTGCAGGTTACTTGGTGCTCCCTAGCAGCCTCTGTGTGATTACCCGCATTTTACCTGGAAGGAAACATTTAGGTAGGTTTCAGGTAACTGATATGAGCACAGTTTTCTCATTTTAAGAATTATATGAATCTGTTCTCTTTGTGTGTGTTAAGTAACAAAGTATTTTATTTAAAGAAAGTACGTATTAGGGAATTTGGTAAAATGAGAAACGTAGAAATAAAAAAATGCCCCTTTCAGTTACCACATCCTATTGTGCATAGCATTTTGGTGTGTTTCAACCAGTTTTATCCTTAAAAATCTGATGCGTAGCACACAGTAATGCGCCACACAAGGGTGTGCGTGTGCCTGGCCTTTCTGCTCTGCCCAGGACTCAGTGCCCTCCGTGCCCTAGGGCCTGGATGCAGGTCATAGGGCTGCTTTTGAACTTGACCTATGCAATCCCTATGTCTGATTTCTCTTGCTCATTGTTGTGTCTGGGAGATTTATCCACATTATTGTGTTTTCCAGTCTTCTTAAAATTATTTCAAAAATATGTAATATGTGAATGAATGTGCGCTTTTCGAAAGTACAGAAGAATAATGGTAAAAAGCAAATGTTCGGTGACTATCTCCCAATCTTTCCGAGAGGGAACCACTGTCAGCAGTTGTATTCTTCTAGACCAGTGGTCGGCAAACTCATTAGTCAACAGAGCCAAATATCAACAGTACAACGATTAAAATTTCTTTTGAGAGCCACATTTTTTAAACTTAAACTATATAGGTAGGTACATTGTTATTAACTTAATTAGGGCACTCCTAAGGCTTAGGAAGAGCCACACTCAAGGGGCCAAAGAGCCCCATGTGGCTCGCGAGCCGCAGTTTGCCAACCACTGTTCTAGACCATTTCCCTGTGCACTTAAATATAATATACTAAAGGCCCAGCGCATGAAATCGTGCATGGGTAGGGTCCCTAGGCCTAGCCTGTGATCAGGGCTCTCTTCTACCCGCTAACCAGTCCCCAGTGCCGCCCCGCTGCCACCCACTACGGTTCCTTCCCCGTGGTTTTCCGTTTGCCAGATTGGAGCCTGCGGGCCAGGGGGAGGGACCAAGAGGTCTGCCTTCCGCCTGCTTGTCAGTCCCCAGTCCTGCCCTGCCGCCAACCACCCTGGTTCCCTGTTGGCCATCCAGCAGTCGGAGCCTGATGGCTGGGGGGAGGGACCGAGAGGTGGTCAATGCACCTCATAGTGACTGGTCGATCGGTCGTTCTGGTCGCTGGCCTTTTATTATATAGGATTATACATGTGTGCTCATATAAAGCTGCCCTGTTCCTTTAATAGATCACTCTGTGCATGTTGTGCTCCCTGTGCGCATGCACACATGCACACACACACTAATGTACACAAATAGGGTCACACTGTACATGTTGTCTTCCGTGTATACGTGCACACATGCACATACTTGTGTGTGTCTTGAAGATTTTTCTCTGTGGTGCTACCTCAGAACCAGCTTTCTATGTACCACCAGAGTTCAGGTCGATGTTTTCTTGTTGATAAAGTGTTCCAGCTGTTTCCTGTCCTTTGCTTAGGCTCCCTGGCTTCTTCTACCTTAACTGTGGTGTCCACTCTTGGTGGGTTTTTTTTTTTTTTTTTTTGACATTTTATTTTATTTTTTTTACAATTTTTTTTTTTTTTAAATTAAATCTTTATTGTTCAGATTATTACAGTTGTTCCTCTTTTTCCCCCCATAGCTCCCCTCCACCTGGTTCCCACCCCACCCTCTGCCCTTACCCCCCCACTGTCCTCACCCATAGGTGCACAATTTTTGTCCAGTCTCTTCTCGCACCCCCCACACTCCTTTCCCTCCGAGAATAGTCAGTCCACTCCTTTTCTATGCCGCTGATTCTATTATATTCACCAGTTTATTCTGTTCATCAGATTATTTATTCACTTGATTTTTAGACTCACTTGTTGATAGATGTATATTTGTTGTTCATAATTTGTATCTTTACCTTTTTCTTCTTCCTCTTCTTAAAGGAAACCTTTCAGCATTTCATATAATACTGGTTTGGTGGTGATGACTCCTTTAGCTTTTTCTTATCTGTGAAGCTCTTTATCTGACCTTCAATTCTGAATGATAGCTTTGCTGGGTAAAGTAATCTTGGATCTTGGTTGTAGGTTCTTGCTATTCATCACTTTGAATACTTCTTGCCACTCCCTTCTGGCCTTCATAGTTTCTGTTGAGAAATCAGCTGACAGTCGTATGGGTACTCCCTTGTAGGTAACTGACTTTTTTCTCTTGCTGCTTTTTTTTTTTTTTAAATATATTTTATTGATTTTTTTACAGAGAGGAAGGGAGAGGGATAGAGAGTTAGAAACATCGATGAGAGAGAAACATAGATCAGCTGCCTCCTGCACATCTCCTACTGGAGATGTGCCCGCAACCCATTGACTGGAATCGAACCCGGGACCTTTCAGTCCGCAGGCCAACGCTCTATCCACTGAGCCAAACCGGTTTCGGCTCTTGCTGCTTTTAAGATTCTCTCTTTGTCTTTTGCCCTTGGCATTTTAATTATGATGTGTCTTGGTGTGGTCCTCTTTGGATTCCTTTTGTTTGGGGTTCTCTGTGCTTCCTAGACTTGTAAGTCTATTTCTTTCACCAGGTAGGGGAAGTTTTCTGTCATTATTTCTTCAAATAGGTTTTCAATATCTTGCTCTCTCTCTTCTTCTGGCACCCCCATAATTTGGATGTTGGTACGTTTGAAGTTGTCCCAGAGGCTCCTTACACTATCTTCATATTTTTGGATTCTTTTTTCTTTTTGTTTTTCTGGTTGGGTGTTTTCTGCTTCTTTGTATTTCAAGTCTTTGATTTGATTCTTTTCTTTTTTTTTTTTAAATATATTTTATTGATTTTTTACAGAGAGGAAGGGAGAGAGATAGAGAGTCAGAAACATCGATGAGAGAGAAACATCGATCAGCTGCCTCCTGCACATCTCCTACTGGGGATATGCCCGCAATCCAGGCACATGCCCTTGACCGGAATTGAACCTGGGACCTTTCAGTCCGCAGGCCGACGCTCTATCCACTGAGCCAAACCGGTTTTGGCTGATTTGATTCTTGCGATCTTCTAGTCTGCTGTTGGAACTCTGTATAATATTATTTTTTTCAGTCAGTGTATGCTTAATTTCTAGTTGGTCCTTTTTCATAACCTCGAGGGTCTCACTAGATTTCTTGAGGGTCTCACTAAATTTATTGGTGGTTTCTAGAAAATTCTTGAAAAACCTTAGAAGGGTGGTATTGAACTCTATATCCAGTAGTTTGCTTTCCTCCATTTCTGTCATTTGTGACCTGTTTCTTTGTCTCCGCATTTTTTATGCTTCCCTGTGTTGATAGAGTGGCTTTCTGTGCTAGGTGTCCTATAGGGCCCAGTGGCTCAGCCTCCCCAATTACCTGAGGTGGACACTCTTGGTGCACCCCTTTGTGGGCTTTGTGCACAGTCTTGTTGTAGTTAACACATTGTTTGCGGGTAGTTTTTATCACGCGCTAACAGGTGGCGCGGGCCATTTTTGCTAATTTTTTGCGCAAATGGCAACGTTCAGTAAAATTACAATAACTTTAGTTTACGTATTTATACGTTACCCGCATTCTACCGCTAGTCTATAAAAAACGTATCCCGCGTCTACCAGTCAACGTAAAATGTATAAATACGTTTCCCACATACAATGTGTTAAGCCTTGATTGTTGTAGGTATCACTGGGAGGAATTGACCTCCAGGCCAATTAGCTGTGAGAATCAGCTGTGTCTGCAGTGGGAGAACTTCTGTGCTGGGGACACCCTTCTGGGGCAAGACTTGCTTCAGTGGGGCTTTGGTGCTCACTGAGTCTGCCCCCTGAGTGTGTCCCTTATGGATCTGAGGTGTTGTAATCTGGATGGTCCCACTCTGACCACTGGGTACACTGGCTCTTGGATCTCTAAGGAGGTGCTAATTTAGCCTCTGCCTGAGGCTACCCAGCAGGAGCTATGGAGAGATCTGCAGATTCCTCTCCTTTGTTTGGGGTTTGGAGGTGCCCAGATGAGGCCCAGCTGTGAAGCAATGCAAGCTTCTGTGGGGCCTTGGGCCTTCTTTTGGAAGTTCTGGGTCTCTCTGACCAGCTTCAGTTTGTTAGGTAATTTTCAGATTGCAAAGGGCCAGGCCTTTCATATGCAAAAGCCTCTGGGAACAGCTTGGGTGAGGCGGGGTCTCTGGGGATCAACAGGGCGGAGCAAGTGGCTATGGCTGCTCCTCAGTCCTACCCTAAGACCCCCGCTTCTCAGTGTCCCGGTAATCGCTGTAAGTACCTCTGAGAGAAAGCTGCCGTTGAGTTCCGACCGATGCCAGACAGTCCAGTTTCTCCTGTATGAGTCTGGTTCCCCAGAGGCTCGCCTGGAACTGGAGTTCAGAGCAGTCAGGAGCTTGAGACTCCCTCCCGATTGAAAAAAGACAACCGTGTCCTCAGTTTCTAGCCCTTTCCACGTGCTCCGAGTCCTCAGCTGCCAGCCCTTTCCATGTGCACCGCGTCCTCAGCTGCCAGCTCTTTCCACGTGCGCCGCATCCTCAGTTGCCAGCCCTTTCCGCATGCGCCTCCGTACCTCTGCACTTTACTTCTGCACCTCCTCTGAGTTTCAGTGTGCTTTTCTCTTTCCTTCTAGTTGTAGAATTTCCACTCAGCCAGCCTTCCTGTGGTTCTGGATGATGTCCGTTTTGTCTCTTAGTTGTATTTTTGAAGTGGTTGTGTGAGGCAGCCATTTCCGGTGTTTACCTATGCCGCCATCTTGGTTTCTCTCCACTCTTGGTGTTTTGAGCAGTTAACCACTCTCCTGTTTCATCCACAGACAAGGAGGGAGGCTCTGCCCCAGCAGGCTGTGTGCTACAGGACAGGGTCTGAAAGCGCTTGCTGCGGGCATCTCAGATGGTGGCATGTTTCGCTCTGCCCTGAGCTTCTCAGGGCCCTGGACAGCTTGTTTTCTGGGATGTGATTATGCAATGATTCCACTAGATGAGCCCATCCTATGTTTCAGTCAGTTGGTGAGGAAGCAGAGTGGACCCTTAGAGTGTAGACCAGATGTTGAGACCCTGAATGAGGCACTCAGAAGCTGGGGGAGGGAGGGTTGTCCTAGGTTCCCACGGCACCCATCACTGGAGGCCGTGCCATCCCCCTGTTCCTCATGGCTTGCAGACTTGGCAGTGGGGAAGCAGGCAGGGTAGGGAGGAGGATAGGGGCCTCCCCATACTTCCTCACTTCTCCATGACCAGAATTTAGTGACAAGGTGACACCTGGCTACTGGGGAGGTGCAGAGACAGTGCAGAGCTTGACCCTGGGACCACATCGGAGAGGTTTCCCATCCTGCTTAATAAGGAGAGTGAGACCCTCCTGCCTCAGCTGCTTTCCTGCAGATGGCCTGCAGCTCCTGAGATTGGCATAGGGCTGGTCTCTTGGCATCAATGGATGGATGGAGGTGTAGGTGTAGGTGTAGCTGTAGCAAGAGGGACAGATACTTATTGCTTGGCTTCTGCAGACCCTTTTCCCATCTCTCAGGTCCCTGTAGCAACTCCCACTGTCCCTCCAAACTTCTTGCTGTTCCCTCGTCCTGGAGTGGAACCCATCCTGGAGTGGAACCCATCCTGGAGTGGAACCCATCCTGGAGTGGAACCCATCCTGGAGTGGGGTCCTTTGTCTCCTGTGCCTCTCTGTGAACCTCTGGTACATCTACCACATCGCTGGCATGTCTGCCTAAGGAGGCCGGGCATGGCCACCTCCAGTGGTTTTGGTGCCAGTGTCTGCCTGGGGCTGACATCGGCCAGACCACCTGGAAGGGTCTTGACCCAGATCTCCCCACAGTTGCTCTAGCTCAGTGCTCGGCAAACTGTGGCTCGCAAGCCACATGCAGCTCTTTGGCTCCTTGAGTGTGGCCATGAAGTTTCAATTGCACTGTACGTGCGTGACCGCATGTGGTATTTTGTGGAAGAGCCACACTCAAGGGGCCGCAGTTTGCTGACCACTACTCTAGCTGCATGGTGGTAGCCTCTTCCTCAGTGGCCACCCCATGCTGAACATGCTTGTGGGGTGGCCACTCAAATCCCTTCTCCCTTTGCACCTGCCTTCTGTGAGGCTGCTATATACTGCTGACAAGCCTTCAGCACATAGTCCTGGTGCTCTGTGGCTTTGATTAATTAATCATTGCTAAACGTGCATTTATCTGGAAAATATGTGTGTGAGTGCTTTACTTTTTAACTTGGTTACAAAATTTAATCTTTTTTTTCTGTTGTAAGTTTATGTTGTTAAATGCTTTGTACTTTTCTCTAATAGAGGGGAAGTTCACATGATCTGTTTTTGACTCTTTTGTGGCTCCTAAGTGACTGTGTTATCTGTATTGTAACCCCCAGGGGGGACAGCATCCCAGGAGGAAGCCCACCAGCCCAGGAACAGTCATTGCCTGAGGACCAGTGGAACATTCCAGAAAGAAGCCCACCAGCCCAAGTATCATCATCGCCTGAGGACCAGCAGGACATCCCAGAAGGAACCCCACCAGCCCAGGTATGGTCATCGCCTGAGGACCAACAGGACATCCCAGAAGGAAGCCCACCAGCCCATCGCCAGTTGTCATCACCTGAGGACCAGCAGGACACTGTCTTGGAGAAGCAGGAACCTACAGGAACAGAGAGCCTCAGACAGGAGCTTTTGAGGGGAAGCAGGTCTGCCTCAGTGGACATAAGACCCTTTGCTTCCTGTGAAGATTCTGAAGCTCTGACCCCAGCTGAGGACAGGAGCTTGGGTGAAGTGTGTGGCCTGTCCCAGGAAGCACAGCTGGAGTGCATGGGTTTGAGCATTGCCAACCATCAGGCAGATGCTGCGGGACAGCTAGCAGAGGTGGGCCTCCCAGTGCTGCACCCTGGGTATGGGGCTGAGTGGAGCACACCCCAGGGGAGCCCAGCTACAGCCGCCAGTCCCTCAGGGCCCTCGGGGACAGCACAACTCTCACTTTCCGTACCTTTGGAGGAGCAGTGGCTAGGAGCGCAGGATGACAGGGAGGAGCTGCAGACTTGCTTACTGAAGGAGCAGCTGTCCAAGTCGAGCTTTGGGAGACCTCAGGATATTTCCTCCATTGAGCTGGTCCCGGCGGAGCATACTGCCTTCTCCGCCCCTCTGTCGCTGTGTGACCTGGGAGGCAGAGACCTCTACAGCGGCCACTCCGGCAGCTCCTCAGCTTGCTATGCCCTAGCCACAGACCTCCCCGGTGTCTTGGACACAGTGGAGGCCCCAGAGGCTGATGGAAATTCCTTTTTATGGAACCTCAGGGAAGTGTTTTACAGCCGGTGGACAGACCGAACTTCTTCCAACTGTTCCTGTGCCTCATCTGAGCTCGTGGGGACAGCCTCCCCTTCACTGACTGGCTCCGATGTGGATGTGAGCACTTTGCATGGGCACAGGGCAGAGGTTCTGGATGACAGGGAACTGTTGTTGCTGACTGGCACCTATTTCAATCTTGGTGAAGGCCGGCAGTTCTTTGAGACCCATCTGGGCCTCAATCAGACAGAACCATCTGACACCTCAGAATGTGAAGACGTGAGTGGCCGAGAGAGCACTGGCTGTGTCCTTCCCAGTTTGGAGTCCAGCCCCATGGACATGTGTCCGTTAGAGGAGCCCAGGTCAAGCATCCAGGTCACCTCCACGCCTGTGAGAGGGGATAGCTCAGCGACATCCGGGACCACTAGCCTGCAGCAGGAAATCCAGGAGGGCACCTACTTGGGGAGCTGCTGCCACAGAGACGGCTCGCTGCTGAGTATGTCCCGGGGGGTTGTCCCCTAGAGTGCAGCTGGGTGCAGGGCATCCTCGTCCCAGGGTCTGATGGCTCTCCACCCTAGTAGTTCTGGCAGAAGTGATGTATTCAAGGACAGGAAGTTACAACTTACTTCTTGCACATCAGGATTATAGTATGCGTTCCCAGGACAGGGAGCCCAGGTCCCACTGGGGCTGCAGAGCAGGACGGGGTGATGTCCAGGGCCAGGCTGCTGTATCTCTGACTGGCTTCACTCTGGGAAGGTATAGGGATTAGGCCCATTCACTTGCCTATTTGAGGGTGATTGCTTTCCTTTCCTTTCCTTTTTTTTTTTTATTAATACCCAAGGTTATTTTATTTCATTTTTATTTATTTTATGTATTTATTTTAGAGAGAGGAACGGAGAGGGGGAGAGAAAGAGAAACATCAATGTGAGAGAGAAACATCACATTGCCTCCTGTGCTCACCCCGACTGGGAATCAAACCCACAACCTTTTGGTGTACGGGAAGATGTGCCAACCAAGCCACCGGCCAGGGCTTACTTTCTTTTTAATTTTCCTAATTACTTAATAGGTCATATTATTTTAGCCAGTTTTTTATGGTTTTGTGTTGTTGATTCCTAAGGCTTTTTCCCTAAACTTTAAAAACTTATTTAAGTAATACATACGTTATTTTAAAAAATATTTGAAAATATAAACAAAAAGAAAATAAAATCATCTGTAAACACCCCTCCCCCCATAAAAACCTCTTTTTTGGGTATAGGACCTGGAGGCCGTGTAAAAGTGCAGGTGTGCACAAGCGCAGAGCACGTGTAGTTCAGTGTAACTCAGGGACCCACAGCCGGCACGTGTGTGTGCCTCCGCTGGGTCATTTACATGCCTCCACCGAGGCAGAGCCTCCCTGTTGAGGGCAGGTTTTCCAGGCTTTCCTGAGTTGGCAGGTGATTGCTGGTATCCCTGAAGTGCTTCCCTGGCTCTGGCTGCTGCGGATGTGCCAAGCTGCAGGCTCCACACCAAGTGGAGGTGATGCTGCCGCTGTGCTCAGCCTGGTGCTCTGTGCCCCCCTGCCCTCCTGCCCTGGGTGTTCTGTATGGTTCTGTGCTGCCCAGGGTGTGTGCTTGTTTCATCATGATGCTGTCTTGGTGAAGTCAGCAGAGGGCTGTGCGTTTTCGCCTTCCCCTCAGGTGTTCAGTTTGAGGTGAAGCGGGTGGAGCTCCAAGGCCCTGCTCCCCTGTTCTGCTGCTGGCTGGTGAAAAACCTCCTGCACGGCCAACAGGCCTCGGCCACTCATACCCAACTGCTGCTGGCCAGCCTGCCCAGCTCCACGCACTCCGCGTGTGAGCATCCTGGACCCAGCCCAGGGGAGGTGGGTATGTGCAGCTTGCTCTGCCTTGTAGTTGCCTGTCTGCATGGAAGTGTCTTCCTATCAGCATCCCTCTCTGTTTCTTCTGGGAAGGATGGGAGGAGGCTTTTTAACTCTGTCTTCTAATGTGCAGGATGGGGTGTGAACATGCTTCAATGTGGGTGCTAATTTGGCTCTCAGGCTGGGTTCCCAGAGGCACGGGAGGAATGGGCTGCACAGGGTTTGGGTGCTGCTGTCCATATAGCTGCAGGGAATGGGGGGTAATGCACCCATCTGCTGCCGCCTCCTTTCTGATGGTTGCATGTGGCCCCTCATACCTTCCTTCACCCACACAGATACTTAGAAGCAGACCGTGGTTTGAGGAGCCCCCCAAGGCAGGGGAGTTGGAGGGGCTGGCAGCCTGTGAGGGTGCATACTCTCACAAGTACAGTACGCTGAGCCCACTGGGCAGTGGGGCCTTTGGCTTCGTGTGGACTGCTCTGGACAGGGATCAGAATAAGGAGGTACTTGGGCCCTTGGGGGTAGGTGGGGCTGGACCACCTCGGGTGGTCCCATACCTCCAGTCCTCGTGTCTGCCTGCCGGGACTCAGTGGGTAGTAGTCCTCTGTGTGCAGCACGCGGCCAGCCCTGCTTGGGGTCTGGATGCTGGGAGGAGGTCTCTTCAAAGCAAACACACTCAGCCCTGGCCGTCCCTCTGGCTGCTTCAGACACCATGAATGGCATCCATGCTCCTTCGTGCATTAGGGCTACATCTCCTTGACTTCCAGGTTCAGACCTGCAGGGCTTCTTCCCTGGCTGGTGATCCTGGCCATTCCACATATTCTGCTGCTGGATGAGCCTCAGAGCCAGTCCTGTGGAGAGGTGACTGGTAGTTGCCAGTGCGCGTGTGATTTGGGGATGTGACATTGCTGCCTGTCCCTGTGAACATTGTCTGGTGTCCCATGCCCAGTCTGCCAAGTCCTGGGAGTGCCATGCTTGCTGGAATTGATCAGAGCTGCATGCCTGGGCTGATGCCTGGTCAGAAGTCTGCAACTGTCTTCCTGCTTTTGACAATTGTTCAGTGGGTCCCTAGATGAACGATCATTCCTCTGCGGTCATGACAATTGTCTCTCCTTTTCTGTTTGTGTCTCCTCAACTTTTCTTTTCTTCCCCTCCTGTAACTGGGGCAGGACCTGCAAAGCCGGTGAAGTGACAGGTATGCCACTGGTCTCCTGCTGTTCCCCTGCCCTTCGCAGACACCCCTTTTATTTCTTGATGGATATCTTTTGTTTGAGGAGATTTTATTTTCAGTTCATTAAATTGTTTTTTGAGAGTGAGTGTTGAGTTTTATGAATTGTCTTTTCAGCATCTGTTGAGATGACCATGTCTGTGTTTACTTTACTATTACACTTTCAGGGGACTATCATTCATTGTACTCACACCACTTTTCATATATTGATCTTGTGTTCATCAACCTTGCTGAGCACATCTAGTCTCAGAATCGATGTTGATAATGGTTTTTGACTATTTTCTAGTTCTCAGACATCTAGTTCCATTTTCTTGCCCAGTTCATCCAGTTCTCAGTTGAGAAATCAGGGTGAGACGGGGTGTTCTGGGGAGTGTCTGCTCCGAAGTCTCCGAGGCCTCCCTTTCCGGTGAGGTTGTGGCTCCTCAGCCCCTGGGCTCTGCACTGTCCCATCCACCCACTATATATGTCCTCATGCCGCAAGAAGGTTATCATGTTCTTCTTTCATGTCCCTGGGGGCCAGGGGATTAAAGTGGGGACCCTGCCTGCTGCTGTTGAGGAAGTGTGAGTACCAGGTCCCATGGGGCAGCTTCTCCCTTCTGCTTTCCTCATAGGTGGTGGTGAAGTTTATTAAGAAGGAGAAGGTTCTGGAGGATTGTTGGATCGAGGATCCCACACTTGGAAAAGTTACGTTGGAGATATCGATCCTGTCCAGGGTGGAGCACGCCAACATCATCAAGGTGGATAGTGGTTCTCTTTGAGAGATGCCCTGATAGGACTCACAGGAGCATCCTAAACATGCCTGAGGCATCTGGGCAGTGCCGGACCCACGTTGTCTCTTCCTAGATCCTGGACATATTCGAGAACCAGAGCTTCTTTCAGCTGGTGATGGAGAAGCACGGCTCTGGCCTGGACCTCTTTGCGTTCATCGACCACCACCCCAGCCTGGATGAGCCATTGGCCAGTTACATCTTCCGACAGGTGACTCTGCCGGAGCTGTGTAGGGAGGGTGGGCGGGGTGCTCTGTCCTAGAGGCTGCACTCAGTCCTCTCTGAGTTACGTCTAGCCTTCAGTTTTTTTTTTTTGTTTGTTTGTTTTTTTTTTAAATATATTTTATTGATTTTTTACAGAGAGGAAGGGAGAGAGATAGAGAGTTAGAAACATCGATGAGAGAGAAACATCGATCAGCTGCCTCCTGCACATCTCCCACTGGGGATGTGCCCGCAACCCAGGTACATGCCCTTGACCGGAATCGAACCCGGGACCCCTCAGTCCGCAGGCTGACGCTCTATCCACTGAGCCAAACCGGTTTCGGCATAGCCTTCAGTTTTTGAGAAGAGAATTTTGTGGTTGAAGTAGAGAAAATGAGGTTGGGAAGGAAGGATGAGGCCAGATACCTGGAATGATTGGGGAATGATTGAAGTAGGGTTAATGATTGAAGTTTATTTACATACATAGATTATCCACATATCCAACTTCAAAGTGAGCCAACAGAGCTGTCAGCCTGAGCTCTTCGACCTGCAGGTTTTGAAAGGCGCGCCGCCCGCCTCTCCGGGCGGTGCGGGAGGAGGAGTCTGGCCGCTGGGCTCTGGGATCCCTCCGCGGCCGCCGGCCTCCCCGGAGCAGGTCCGAGTGTCCGGACCGGCTGTGTGGTGGCCGGCGGCGGGCCGAGGGGTGGGGCCGGGCAGCGACCGACCGCGGGGGAGGTCATGGGAGCGGAAGGCCTCACCGCCTGGCTCTTCCCTCCCTTCTCCCGTGGTCGGCTCCCCGCTTGCCCGCGCTGGGGCCGGGGGTCCATGCGGCCCTTGGGGCCCGGTCGGGGGGACCGGGGCCTGCGTGGGCCGGCCGCTGGGCCCCATGGGGGGGGGGGGCATTGGCTCCCCAGCCCATGGCGGGAGCCCGGTGTGGGCTGCCGCCCGCCCCCCCCCCCCCCGACCCGGCCCAGTGCAGCAGCAGTGGCAGCGGAGTGGGGCGCGTGCCCTAGCTCGGGGAGGCCGCCATGCTGCAGTGCACCGGCCCCATGGCCGGGCCTGCTCCGAGCGGATGCCGCTCCTCCAGAGCTGGGCCACTCCACCGGCCGCACCCCGTTTGCTGGGCCTGTGCCGCCCAGACGCGCTGGAGTCCCAGTCTGCCCGCAGGCCAGCTGCAGGTGCTGTGCGGGGGGGGGGGGGGGGGGGGGGGGGGCCATCCTGCCTTGTGGTGAGTTCGAGCGGCAGCAGCAGGAGCCAGGCAAGGACTGCGCCCTCCATCTTGCCTTGGGTTCTCCATCTTGGGACAGAGCCATGTGCGCCCTCCATCTTGCCTTGGGTCCTCCATTTTGGGACGGTGCCATGTGCTTCCTCACGGGAAGAAGCCGCTACTAGCCACACCCAGGATTTCTGTGGACTAACCAATAATAATCAAGGGAAGTGCACACCATCACTATGACCAACTCGCGCCTGGCCAATCAGCGGGGCCCACAGTCCCCTCTCCTGCCCTCACTCCACCCCCCTTTAAAACCCCCTGTCCCATCAGGCGTCGCTCTCTCTCTCGGCCACTGGAGCTTACCGTTGCATCGGTGAGTGTGGCAGGGGAGCCAAACCTAGGTTTGAAATAAATGACTCTTTGCTTTTGCATCGGACTGACTGGCTCCCTGGGGGTCTTGGGAACTTTGAAATCTGGGCACAACAGTTTGATCTGGGTTTTTGCCTACAACCAGGAAACCACTGCTAACTTGTACAGCAGCAGTCATTCTAGTGCCTCCACCATGAGGCTGTTTGGGTTAAATGAGAGAGCACCTATCTCTAAGGCATACATGCAGCACGGCGGCCTGGAGGGGCGTGTGGACAGGCGTGCAGCAGGGAGTCCTGAGGGCGGTGTGCTGCAGGATGTCCTGGACAGGGCGGGGATGTGAATAAGGCAGATTTGCTCTTAGTCACTTGGAGGTGACTCAATCTCTAAAGGCAACTTCCCTGAATTGACATTGCTTAAAGCTATAAACTCCCAGAGGTTACTGGATTTCTGAAATTAAGTTTCTGAGGCACCTACTTGTAGTTTCAGGCACTGTGGTTCTGTGCAAGGAATGTTACTGCTCTCCCTCTTCCTTGTTGGAAGATCATATACTCGTCTGCTTTACTTCATGGCAAAGATTTGTTTCTGGCCGAAACCGGTTTGGCTCAGTGGATAGAGTGTCGGCCTGCGGACTGAAAGGTCCCAGGTTCGATTCCGGTCAAGGGCATGTACCTGGGTTGCGGGCATATCCCCAGTAGGAGATGTGCAGGAGGCAGCTGATCTATGTTTCTCTCTCATCGACGTTTCTAACTCTCTATCTCTCTCCCTTCCTCTCTGTAAAAAATCCATAAAATATATATATATATAAAAAAGATTTGTTTCTGAATTCTTCATGGTAAAAAGAGTGTCTGTCTGAGGTAACAGTAGTTAAAAGCTGCCGCCTGACTTAATTCTGGGGCTACTGATATAGGTGATTATAGTGTTCGATATTGTACAATTTTTAAAAAATAAATATTTTATTGATTTTTTTATAGAGAGGAGGGGAGAGGGATAGAGAGTTAGAAACATCAGTGAGAGAGAAACATCGATCAGCTGCCTCCTGCACGCCCCCCACCGGAGATGTGCCCGCAACCAAGGTACATGCCCTTGACCGGAATCGAACCCGGGACCCTTGAGTCCACAGGTTGACGCTCTATCTGCTGAGCCAAACCGGTTAGGGCGATATTGTACAATTTTTGCAGGAAGTATCTGTAGCCCATTAGTAAATCAATATACATAATATTATAGTAAACAGAGTCATTTTATAGAACTATTATTATTATATGTAAATATGTATACATAATGCCTGTTATCAGTGTGCTGCCTGCTTGGCTGGGGAGTGGAGGGGTGGCGAGTGGGGCCTGTGACCAGCTCTCCTGGCATCTAGGGCATTGGGGACTAGCAGCAGGTCTGTTTTTTGTCCAGGGTCAGGTTCTCTTACCCCTTTGTAGTTATAAGCTTGATGAAACTTTCCTTGTTCAGATGAAATGTGGTCTGTTTCCTGAATGGGCCCTGATATGTGTGTATGAACATAAGTGTGTGTGCTCATGTATATGTATGCATGTGTGTGTACATGCATGTTATAAAAACATGTTTCAATATATAAATATGCAGGTGTTTGCATACATGTGTATATAAATACATTTATTGATTGTCAGTTAACCTGTCATTAGCCATTGCTTCTGGTTCATACTCATTTGTAAATATACATCCATGAAATCACTATGCTGATGGTACAACTGGTGTCCAATTTATGAATGCAGCCTGAAAGTACCAATCTACTTCAGCTTAACGGAACAGCTACCTTTGTTGGTGTCTGTCACCAAATAGGCAGTGTGGGCCATCCCAGGCCCAGGGGACAGCAGTGTATTATAGTAACTTTGCCCTTTCGGAGTGCAGGCTAACACCTTGGGCTCATGGAAATGGAGCCGATTCCAATGGAATTACTCTGAGTCCACGTGGCTGAGAGTCCTGCATGCGTTGCAGCCAGTGTGGCTGTTGCTGCTTTTTGAGAAGCTGCAGAGCCCTGAAATAATAGTTTGGGGATGTGGCTTTGTGCTTAGGTCTGCTCCTAAACTGCTGCGTGAACTCTGCTGAACCCAACGGCCGGACTTGGGCTTTCTCTGGGGCCACTTCCCATTAGTGTCCACCCCACACTCATTAAAATGCCGCCACATGTCTCTGTAGCTTCTGCTTGTGGTCTGTGTCTTTCCTCTCGAGAAGGTCATGGCGTGGGTCAGTGCGTGAGAGGATGTCTGCTGGGAAGTTTTTGTCAATAGCACAGAGATAGAGAGGACGTAAGAATCATGCATTTGTGTGGGAGGAAAGTGGGCAGCGGAAGGTATAGTATCAGTGATGTAGGTGAGGAACCCTGTGGTCTGCGGCTCGGCCTGCTACCTGTGGCCCTGATGCTGTCGTGTTCTTAAAAACGTGAGAAGAGGGTAGATCTTATGTTGTGTCCATGTCACAAATAATAGCAGTGGTACAGTTTTTAAAGTCATATGCTCTCGTTTGTGTTTGTTGGGGAGACGTGTGCCAGCCGTGGTGAGCACACTGCCTGGAAGCGCTCTGCCTCCGTGTTGGCCAGGTTGTGTCTGTAGCATCCAGTGGTCTTTCCTGTCACTGTTTCATCACGAGTTAGAGAACGTCTATTTTATTTTTCTTTGTTGTTGTTTTCTGTTTTGCTTGTCAGTCCTTATTTTAAATGCATGTTTTGAGTGAACTACTTTGTACAAAGTCCTATGGCCTCTTGGTTTCAGCTGGTGTCGGCAGTGGGGTATCTCCGCTCGAAGAGCATCCTTCACCGGGACATCAAGGATGAGAACATCGTCATTGCCGAGGACTTCACCATTAAGCTCATAGACTTCGGCTCCGCTGCCTACTTGGAAAGGGGCAAACTGTTCTACACCTTCTGTGGGACAATCGAGTACTGTGCGCCTGAAGTTCTCATGGGGAATCCGTACGTATTGTACCACTTGGCCTCGTCATCTGTGAATTTTAGGTAGGGAAAATGTGTGATGAGAGATAAAGGATGATATTTGGAAAGTCGGCAAACAGGCAAAGGAAGGAAGATTGGTCAGGGAAGCTGGGCAATGAATACAGGATTCTCTATATTAATTTCTCAACTTTTGTTTATGTGTGCAATTTTATACAATTAAAAGTTAAAAAGATAAAGGAATCCCAAAAGATGGGACTCTCCAAATAAGCAAAGAGGAGTCTTGTTTAGTTGGGCTCATTTTGATGACAGGAATAATAATCTGTTCCCATAAAATATGTTGGGCTGGCCATTGATACAGCAGGGAATCAGTAACAGAGGCAGAGCTGAGGCAGCACCGTGCCAAGACGGCACCTTGGCTGGAGGTGCTGTTGTGTCTCGCTGGGAGAAGCAGGTCCTGGGGGTGCGGGCTGCACTGGTGTCTGTTCGGGAAGCCTAGGGGCTTTGGGGCAGCCTGGGCAGGGCCTGCTCTTGGGGACTCAGGAGAGCAGAGAACACTGATTATTGCTCAGGTGTTGCTGGGGGTGGAGTGCAAACAGTTCTCAGTATTGTCTGCTTCACACACATGAATTTCCATGTCATCCACATATAATGAAGTGACTTATTTTGGTCACATATAATGACTTATTTTGGTCAGATCCAGATAGCAGGCACTTTCCTGCAGCACCTACACGTATGTCAGGTCTAGGAAGACTGTGTCTGGAGGTGCCTGTGACTAGGGCAGATGTCAGTGTTGTGTGGGCTTCCCTGCAGTGCTGTGCTATACCCTCAGAGCCCACCTCTGGTTCTGTTCTGATGTGACAGGTGTGTGGGGACATTCAGCCAGACCTGGTCAGAGCCAGATTAGAGCCCAGGTGGCCTGAGTCTGGAGCATTGGCTTATGGGCACTGCTGTCTCTTTGCCATGCCTCAGGCCCCCAGAAATCTCCCGGCATTGGTGTGAGATGTGACTGGCACTCTGTCACAGTGTCTGCTCAGGTCACGTTTCATTTCAGAGTCAGGCAGAGAGGACTGCAGGATGCTCACGTGGAGTCTGCTGCCCTCCTGATCCACACGCCAGGCTGGCCCTGTGAGCAGAACGACCAGGCTTTTTGTCCACAGCAGAAGGGGGGGTGGGGTGGCTAAATAAACCATCTCCCTGTCACCTCTGTGCACATCTAGAGCCACAGACAATGACATACTTACGGGGGATCATCCACGAAGAGCCTTTAAGATATAATTTGGTTATCCTGGCACCCCAGAGTGCCAGTGGCTGTTGTCCTGTGGTGCCCATCATGACATCAGTGTTGGAGGGGCCTTTGTGTCCACAGGACCGTGAATGTGCTGGTGGGTGGCTTGTCTGCCTCACTCTCATCCCATGCCTTCCTCCCACTTTCTCCCGCTGGCCCCACCCAGTATCATTTCTGCTCCTTCCTCCCCAGCTGGGCCGCAGGTGTCCTCAGAGCTCCGTCCTCCATCCTGGGTGCTTCTCCCATCTCATGGGCCAAAAGACTTCTGAGCTCCGATTCTAGATCCTATCCTCAGGAGCTTTTCTTCCTCCCTCATCATTTTCATGTCTGTCCACTCAAGGGCTCAGCAAACTATGGTCCTGGGCCATATCTGGCCCACTAGTTGTTTTTATAAAGCTTCATTGGCACACAGCCACATGGATTGGCTTATTTATGTCTGTAGCTGCTGCTGTGCTGCCATGGCAGAAAGAAGGGGTAGTGACAGAAGCTGTGTGGCCTGCAGCCCAAATCTACTCTCTGCCATCTCTGAAGGGCACACTGCCCTGTTCGGGAACTGCCTGTGGTTCCCCATGGCCCTGCTGCCTTGCATGCTGCTGTGCCTTCTGTCCATCTCCACTGGGACATCCCCCACACCCCCAGGGGATGCTGTCTCTGATCCCTTGTGCCGTGTACATTGTCCCACCCACTGGTGGGCATACTGTCTCCTGAATTAGTCTCTCAGCTGCCCAAGCACCATGGCTTTGTGTCACCTCCCTCTCCTGGCACGGAGCGGTACCTGACCAGAGCAGATGTGCCGGATATTGAGGATGTGGTCAGGAGCATGTCGAACCTCACTGGGCACCATCTTAGGTGACTGGGGACTTGGGGCTCACACTCCTTGACTGAGCTGCTGTGTGCCATGAGTGCTGTCTTCTGTCAGTTACAAGGGTCCGGAGCTAGAGATGTGGTCCCTGGGAGTTACGCTGTACACGCTCATCTTTGAGGAGAACCCCTTCTGCGAGCTGGAGGAGACCCTGGAAGCTGCAATAAACCCCCCGTACTTGGTGTCGGAAGGTGAGCAGGGCTGCAGCCGGCATCCCTCCCTCCCTTCTGTCTCCTAGAGCCTTTGTCAGAGCTGCCTTATTTCCATTTCTCTCATACTTTGTTTTTTAATCATTATATATTTTTATTGATTTTAGAGAGGAAGGGAGAGAGACAGATAGAAACATCAATAATGAGAGAGAATTATCAATCAGCTGCCTCCCACATGCCCTCTACTGGGGATTGAGCCTGCAACCCGGGCATGTGTCCTGACTGGGAATCAAACCGTGACCTCCTGGTTCATGGTTCGATGCTCAACCACTGAGCCACACCGGCTGGGCCATTCCTCTCATACTTTGATTTGAACAGAAGGATGGTTGGGATCTGACTTTAAAATATCACGATAATTCTATTAGTATGAGCTTCCCCTTTGGATTACAGGGGATTTAGACATTATTCTGAGAGTTAGGCATTAATGCTTGTGGGTTTGGCCATTAGTGGGAAGGGGGGAAAATGGAGGGACTCAAGCCCCAGGAGCTCCCACGGAAGGAAGCCTGGGGGTGTCTGTCACACCTCAAGCGCCCCATGAGCTGGCAGTGTGAGCTTGATTTGCTTCTGAAGTGAGGACCAGCATGGGAGGCAGATATGAACTTGGTGGCTGGAAAGGACTTACTGAGTCTGCAGCTGGCCCAGAGGATTCTGAAGTCCCTTCCAGTCTTGATAGTTTGTGATTCCATAGTTGTCACTTATTGTTACGAGTATCGAGGTGACTAGTATCTTCATGCATGAAGTCTGTGCCTTGATTCTTTGCTTGGGTTAGAAGCCTGTGTCTCAGGTGGCTATGACACTCACACAGACAGGGGGCTCAAAAAGCAACCATTTGCTTCTCAGTCTTGAGGCTGGGAGTCCAAGGTCCAGGCACTGGCCTTTTCAGCTGCTGGTGAGAGCCTCTTCCTGTGTTACAGACAGCAGCCTGTTCTGTGTCCTCACGTGGTGGAGAGAGGGACACAGTGAGCTTTCTGGCCTCTCTTACAAGGGCATCAATACCATCATGGGGCCTCACCTAATCACCCTGGTCACCTCCCAAAGGCCCCACCTCCTCTTACCACCACCATGGGGGCAGGGCTTCAGCATGCGCATTTGAGGTGTCACAATCAGCCCCCAGTGACCCAGGAGAGGACTGTAGGGTGCTGTTGATCTCTGGATCCTAGGACTCCTGCAGCCCTTTCCTGTCACACCCTGTGTCATTCTGGGCTCTGCACAAGCACAGCCCCTGAGAACAGACCATGGTTAGGGATTTCTGCACAGTGAGTGATGGAGGCAGGATCTCAAGCTCCCAGCTCTCATTTCAGAGGTGATAGATGGCTCTTGTAGCCTTTCTCAAAGCACAGCTGAAGGCCCCATGTGCTGAAAACCTGGAGTTGCTAGTTAAAAATGAGGGTTCCAGGGCCACATGTCCAGTTGGAGGTGCTCCTGGGGGCAGGTAGGACTGTGGTTTTGATGCCCTTCACTTGAGCCCATCCTGGACCACTGATGGTCTTCTGGCCCTATGCTTAGGGTGGGTTTTTATGTCCCCAGATCTCATGAACCTCATGTCTGGGCTGCTGCAGCCTGTCCCCGAGCAGCGTACCACCTTGGAGAAGCTGGTGACAGACCCTTGGGTTACCCAGCCCGTGAACCTTGCAGACTACACCTGGGAGGAAGTGTGTGGAATAAACAAGCCAGGTATGAGGTGTGACCTATGAACCAGAGAGGGTGAGGAGGTTCCCCAGGCTGCCTTCTGGGTCTCAGGAGGCAGGGTAGCTCCCACTCCATGCTGTCCTGTCCTGGATTTACACCTGTGGAGCAAATGGGGCTTGATTCTGTGGTCCCTGAATGCCACCAGGGTTCAGAGCTTGGCTGTGGTCCTTGGAGGGAAGGGGAGTGCCCATGGACCCTGTGTTGACATGGCACCTACAGAGGAGTTTAGCTGGGGCTTTAAGAGGTGCAGTAGGTAATGGTCTGAGTGGGCTGAAGGGAATGATAAGATCACAGATAGGGAGTGCAGGCCTCTGGAGCAGTGGTTCTCAACCTTCTGGCCCTTTAAATACAGTTCCTCATGTTGTGACCCAACCATAAAAATATTTTCGTTGCTACTTCATAACTGTAATGTTGCTACTGTTATGAATCGTAATGTAAATAGCTGATATGCAGGACGGTCTTAGGCGATCCCTGTGAAAGGGTCGTTTGACCGCCAAAGGGGTCACAACCCACAGGCTGAGAACCGCTGCCCTGGAGGCTCCTGGCAGCACAGCCAGCAGGAGCAGCTGTATGGTCACTGCTCAGAGCAGGTGGCCCAGCTGGTGTTGATGGCTCTGGTGTAGAAGCCCCACAGCACCTCAGCAGTCCGGGAACTCTAGGGCTTCGCCAGTTGGGTTCTGAAGAGTCCTTCTCGTCTTTCAGTCCTGTCCAGAGAGAAGCAAAGTGTTTGAGAATCATGTGTTGTTAGCATGTGATACAATGTCTTCTTTCTTCAGAAAGTAGAATCGTGTCCACTGTGAGTCTGGAGGTGGAGAGCAGGAGCCCCAACGAAGTGGCTCAGCATCCGGAGCTGGCGGCGCCCCCTAGTGGTCCTCATCCATTCAGGAAAAGTAATTCTCAAGATTGAGTCCAATTCACCTAAAAACTCATGTGCATTTGATAAATGCTAGAACAAAAGCCAGTGGTGCTATATTATTTTAGGTTTATAAAATAGACATGTAGTTCATTTTTTTCATGGCCTTGGAAAAACATTGTAGAGTTCAGTACTATGAAAGGACTTTGAATCTGTGAACTTCTGAAAAGCATAAAAGCATTTTCAAATTCTCTCTTATTTCTGTATATATTCATATGTTTTGTTTCCTCTGACTCAGTCTATGCTTATCTGATAGGTAGAATTTGTAGAACTGATGACCAGGGCATTTCATTAATTTATTTCTTTGAACATTTTCCAAATTAAAGCAATTTTGTTAGTAAAAATTACACTGACTTGGACTTTATGAATTCTTGTACAATGCAAGTGTGGGGAGCACTGGCAAGAGGTTCACCTTCAGACAGTTTGGGGGATCCCTTCCTGGGTGGGAGCTCTTCAGCTTGCTTAGTCTAAGGCAGGGGTCCTCAAACTTTTTAAACAGGGGGCCAGTTCACTGTCCCTCAGACCGTTGGAGGACCGGACTATAGTTTAAAAAAAAACTATGAGCAAATTCCTATGCACAATGCACATATCTTATTTTGAAGTAAAAAAACAAAACGGGAACAAATACAGTATTTGTATTTGCATGTGGCCCGCGGGCCGTAGTTTGAGGACCCCTGGTCTAAGGAGACTGAGAGTGTGTTCTCAGACACTTCCCTTGTGCCCATGCACAGCTTGTTAGAGTTGGCCCACTGTCTGTCCAGGCTCTGAGGTACAGTGGGCTTTGCAGCAGGACTCTGCTGTTCACCCACAACACTGCTCTGCCCCGTACCCACAGACCTCCTGCAGCCAGAAGTCCAGGTCCCCCCTCTTCAGTGATATGTGGGCATCCAGCCCTAACTGTCACTGTTCTACCGTTGCTCAGGTCCCAGTGTCTCTCAAACAATCAGCTAGCTCAAACACTTGAAATCTAGCCTCTATTTTGTATCTGTTGGGAGGGGAGGGATTGGTCAGGGGTAAGAGAAAAATCTTTCTTTTCCTCCCCACCACACTGAGATAGCAGGAAAAAAACAAAACCCAAGACTCTCCGCCCCTTTCCCCCACGTCATTACTTTCTGCAGGTTCCAAAGCTCCTCCTGCCCAGAGCCCTCAGGAAGACTTCGGGGGCCAGGCTGCCTGCAGTGTTCCTGTGCTCAGTTTCTAGTGCTCATTTAGGAAGCACTCACTGTGTTAATATTTTAGGACACTCATGACAATTCACTTTATTTTCAACTACTAGGATATGGGATTTCACTATCTCCTTCCTTTTATGTATTTATTTTTAAAATATATTTTTATTGATTTTAGAGAGGGAGGAGAGAGATAAAAACAATGAGAATCATTGATCTGCTGACTCCTGTACGCCCCCTACTGGGATTGAACCCACAACCCGGGCATATGCCCTGACCTGGAATCAACTGGTTCCTGGGTCAACGCTCAACTGGGCTATCTTCTTCCTTTTAGAAAGTGCTGCCCTAGTCTTCCTGCCATCACAAAACACTGATGGGCTCCCCTCCTCCACCAGGGACGGGAAAGGCAGGGTTTTTTTTATTTTTATTTTTATTTTTTTAAATATATTTTTTATTGATTTTTTTACAGAGAGGAAGGGAGAGAGATAGAGAGCTAGAAACATCGATGAGAGAGAAACATCGATCAGCTGCCTCCTGCACATCTCCTACTGGGGATATGCCCGCAACCCAGGTACATGGAAAGGCAGGGTTTTTAGAAGTCTATTCTTTTTAAGTGTGTAGGAAAAAGCTAGTGATGTTTATACTCTTCGGAATGAGTTTCTTTATGTTCTAAGAACTGTTTTCAAGAGTGGAAAAAACCCCCAAAATTTATCCTTGGAGTGTTTATGATGCTTCTAACAAAAAATATTATAGAATGTTTTCTTCAGACAGGTGTGCACTGGGCTTATAATGCAAAGTCCTTCCTCTTCAAGAACTCTTCCTTCTTTTTAAGAACAAATAATTAAAACTCATCTGACTTGAGGGCAGTAGAAGGTTTGATACTTTAAGAGTGTTCTTTGCAGAAAGAATCCTGGTAGAAAAGTTCTGAGTCTGAGGCTGACATTTTCCTATCCATGTCCCAACTATGAATCCAGAAAGCAAAATGTTCAGAACAAAATGAAGATGCTGTGGACCTTGAGAGCAGTTCCTGCACCTCAGCTGTCCCTTTATTTCCAGAGCTGGAGAACTGCTTAGGTCCCTTGATTATTTCTAGAGTGGGGGTTGCACACAGGATTTTCTTAGGCTTTGGTCATAAAAGTATTACCATAATTTATTTTGAGGTGCTGATAGATGAGTGTTTTAAGAAGAAAGATGAACCTTCCTTTTCTTTGATAAAATTGTTGTCCAAAAAGATATGTCTTAACACTCAGCCCAGTGCCTGGCACAGAGCAGGTACTTTGTAAATTGTATCCATGCGAGAATCAAATACCTTTTCTCAGTTCAGAAACAAGTAGATAAAACATGAAGAAATGCTTGTAAACTAATATTTGGGTCTTACGAGTGTGGGATTTAGGCAGCTGGGAGAGTACACTGTTTCGTTCTCTTTCACAGCTACCCTATTTTGAAAGATGCATAGGCTCTATACCGGAATTACTACAGGTCTAGATAAGAAATTTAGAATGAATACAGTGACAAGGAGAAAATTCCAAGACGTCCTGTGTTAACGTAAAAAACCATTGACACCTGTAAAGAATTTTTGTGAGTTTGAGCCAAACTGTCGACATATGCCGGGAAGCAGAACCTCAACGAATTGAGATAATGCTCCGGAGAATGGCAGGTTACATCTGTATTTATACATTGCAATTAAAGGAAAGGGACGTAGGTGGGTTACATGAAATCCATTGGTGATAGACTAGAGAGGTGGGAGAAAGCAAAGTGGGGGGTGGGTGGGGGGGTGAGGGGAGGGTCTGGGATTAGATAAAAAGTAAAATGATAGACACATACTTAGGTGAGTGCAGGAACATTAACATAATAATGAAGGGATTTGTGGTATCTGCACTGGCGCCAGGCACATTAGGTTGTGCCCCAAGGGCTCCAGAAAAAGGGAAGTTACAAGTTACCAGACATTTCAAGGGTATGTTATTATCGATGCAAAGACACACAGGCTCAGTTAAGGTAAAGGTTGACCTTGTCAGTGAAGATACCAGCTTAGGACATAACTACCCACCATAACTGCTTTTAAAGTTTAATTTCAGACCATACTTTGTGGTTACTTTAGGTCTCTGAGTTTGCAAGACCACCATGCAGGCAGTCTTCCCTAAGCTTGTCAGGTTAGCATGTGGCCCTTTCCTCCACACCTGAATTAATTACAGCGGCCAGAGGGTGGAAGGAAGAGACAAGAAGTTAATCAGTTAACAGGAGGGCAAAACCAACAAAAGATGGTTCACATTCCTGAGTGTGTGTTGGAACTTTGAACTTCCAGGTGCCCATTTCCATGATTATCCAGAGAACAGCCAGGCACCACTGCCCCCCAGGTGTGTGACTTTTCCATACTCTTGCCTGTCCTGGAACCAGCCCGCCTCACCTCCCCTGCCTTTATCTATGCCGATGTCAGTTTTTTTAATCAACTTGCATCTTTATTCTCCTACGTGGTGTACAAAGAGTCCCTCAGACCCAGTACTGTGGGCACGTGCTCTTGTTACAGAATTTACCAGGCGACTGAAAAATACACAGGAGATATAGGAAAAACCCATTTATTTTCAGATGTACTAGTACCATGACTCAGGGGAGCCTATTTCCAAATCCTGAGTAAGCCAATATGGAGGAAGCTTTCTCTTTATACCCTTTGGTTTCTTTGTCCCCCAAATATGGATCATATTTCTGGAACTTTCCTGGGCTTTGCAAAAACCCCATGTGTTGGGATGGGGGCCGTGAGACCACACCTAAAGGCCTGGCCTGGCGCCAGCACTGATAACCCCCTATTGTTCATGGTTTATGGCTTCTGTAAAATGGGAGTATTTAGTATTTAGGTAAACAGGTCTTGCAAGGCCAGATAATTAAGGAAAAGGCAGTGACTAGCCAGGGGTGGGCAAACCTTTTGACTCGAGGGCCACAATGGGTTCTTAAACTGGACTCAGAAGAAGGAGCTGCGGCGGTGTTTCCCGACGTTGCCATGTTAACACTGCTGCTGGTGAAGGAGCGGAGGGGAGAGCAAGAGAACCCTCCGCTCTTTTGGCTCCACCGGCGGGATAGAACAGCCGAGTGGGCCGGATCCTGCACAGGAATGTACATTAGGGATAGAGTCAGGCTGCTAGCCCCCCCCCCCCCCCCCCCCCCCCCCCCCCCCCCCGCGCAAATGTCTTATTTTCCTCTTCACTCTCACCTGGCTCTGCTGTGGTGGTTCAGGCTGATGCCCCAGGACCCTGCCTGCTGGGCAAGTTTTTTGTTTAACAAGTTCGTCTGAAACATTACTGGCTTTCATCCTAAGGGAAAACCAGACCCTAGTGGCGAGGGTTGTGTTTCTAGCAGTGGTTCTCAAACTTTCTGGCCCTTTAAACACAGTTCCTCATGTTGTGACCCAACCATAAAAGTATTTTCGTTGCTACTTCACAGCTGTAATGTTGCTACTGTTATGAATCGTAATGTAAATATCTGGTATGCAGGATGGTCTTAGGCGACCCCTGTGAAAGGGTCGTTCGACCGCCAAAAGGGTCGCGACCCACAGGTTGAGAACTGCTGAAGGGGAACTGTGCTGCAGTTCCTGCCGTCCTATTCCTTGACAACTGGACTTCTGTAGTTTCTCCGGAGACTAGACATCTCTGGGCTATACCTACCATCTTTAATATGTGTGTGTGTCCTCAGCATTCATGCTGAACGCAGATTTTCACATAATTAAAATCTTAAAACATCATTGCCTGGCTGCATGCTTGTTCGGTCACCGTGTCCCCCCACGTGCGACGGCTGGGGAGGCTCTTGCTCATGAGACAGCAGCACAGCACGTGGCCCGTCTGCACCTCCGGGGAGATTCTGAACTGCGGCGCGGGCACTCGGCGCATTCTGACCGGAGCCACGGCGCTTCCGCCGCCCCACTCTCCCGCTTGTAATGGGGAGGGCGGAAGCACAGGACCGGGGAGGGCGGAAGTGGCGGAACGAAGAGGCTCTACTTCCGGCGCAGGAGTCGCAGCGTCGCGATCGCACGATGGCGGCGCTTGGGCGGCAGGTGAGGCCGCGCAGGGCAGGGCTCTTCGCGGGCCGCGGGCGGGGCCGGCTGTTTCACGACAGCCCGTGGCATCTTGCAGCCGGAGCCTTCAGGGAGGCCGGTGCCCGCTGACCGGGGGCCGCCCCTGCCCCGAGGAGGCAGCCGCTGGACCGGTGGCCGGGAGGGAGGGGAAGCCGAGAGCGGCGACTTACTGCCGGGTCCTCGGCGGGAAGGCGGGGCTGCCCGGTGACGTGCTTGGTTTGCTCTGCGCGAGCAGGAACCGCGGAAGGTTTTTGAAGCAAAGGAGCTATTCTGTTTGCGAGATCCAGATTTCAGAAGTGGGTACCAGCCCGGCCCCCCAGCGTTGGCACGAAAATTGTTTTAAACTAAAGACATTTGAGATTCAGCAGATGCAGGAAGAAGCGTCGTAGGATTTTCTCTCACCACAAAGCAGAAACTTCTGGGAGTGAGGCAGCCATGAATCCTCTCTCCTAGGGAGTTAGTGGCCATGAAGGAAAAAAAAAAGTGGACACTTGCATCGGTGTAGACAAACACTATGGCAGACTTTCCTATCTCCCGTTGTTCCCCTGGAAACCCATTTGTGCTTCTTAAGTTATTAGCCCCTACCTTTAGCCACCTAGGGAGCTAGCTGCCTCTTTGGTTAGGTTCCATATACATACTAAGAAACTTTGAGGCTTTTCTTCTGTTAATCTGACTAAATGTGTAGGCCCCCAGGCACTGAACCTTAGCAGGTAAGAGGAAAAGCCCTCCTCTAAACTTTACCAGGTGGCCTTTAACTAGTTCTCCCTGTCCCCCCTGCCCCTGTCCCCCTTTTCAACTGAGGGTGCCTCTCAGTTGTGGCAGCAGAAGCTAATAGGGACTGTTTGACTCTGTTCTCCATGTGTGAACCTCTTCTAGGTTTTTAAAATTCAGATATGGTTTTGCAGATTTCTTACAAAATCTGTTATGTTTGTGTAGGACTCTGCTCACCAACCCTGTGGGTTCCCATTACATGGATGACTCCCTTTTGTATTACATTTTACAGGTCTTGGATTGGCATCGCCTGATCCCCCTCTCCTGGGCCAGCATCTTGAGGCAGACGCCTCATTTTGGAGAACAGAAAAGGGCAACGGCTTCCTTGCTGCGTAAACTGACCACAGCCTCCAGTGGAGGGGCCCTTAAGGGGTTACCCCATGTCCAACCCAGAAAGTATGTGCAGGAACTAGAGTGTGGGACAAGCCTTACTCAGTGCCTCCTTGAGAAGCAGAGGGCTCCTGTGGATGGAGGGTCCTCGGAGCGAGAGGAGCTCATCAGTTCCCTCCTGGACATGGGTTTCACTGATGTCCATGTCCAAGAATTGCTCAGTATACAACCAAGTCCCCACCCTCAACAGTTGCTGGCTATCGTCTCAAAGTTAATACTCTTGGGTGTGAATCCAGAGCCTGTGTGTGTGGCCTTGAAGAAAAGTCCCCAATTATTGAAACTGCCTATAATGCATATGGAGAAGCGCTCCAGTTACCTTCGAAAGCTTGGGATTGGAGAAGGTACATAGTGGGGTAACAACACTATGTTGTTCTAGGTGAGGAGGGCAGAAGGAGACCTAGAATATGAAGTACGCACCTGTCCGCTGGGAAGGTACATAGTGCTGAGTCATTCTGAGCTGGAATACAAATAGCCTAGGTGAGATGGGTTTAGGGAGGTTTCTGGGAGAAAGTTCTTGAAAGGAATGTGTGATTTGGTTTGGAGGTGAGGCAGCAGGCATTGCAGGAAGGAAGGGGGGATTGAATGACAGGCAGGGACTCTTGTCTGGATTGCTCACCTTGGGGACTCAGCATCTAGAACAGTGGTGGGCACATGATGCATGCTCAGCTGGTAGATGTTAATCTGTGATGTTGTGTACGTGGGCATTTGTAACCTTTGATGTTTAAATAACTGGATGTGGACTTAATGCTTTGTATCTGAATGATATAAAGCCAGAGACTTACAGAGTCCCTTGTAAAGACTGGATCCCAGCTGGGTGTCTTGACATACTGTGGAACATGAGATCTTACCAGATTCCTGGGAAGCTGGTGGAGTGGCTGTCTCCTCCAGACACTGTCCTCACCCCCATCAGGTTTTAGGCCTCCAGGATCCTAGGAGTTCATTGGATCTCTTTATGGGCCTCTGGAGAAGGGGGGATAGGGCCCATGAGGGTCTCCAATTTGACCACAGGAGTTCCACTATTTTATTTTATATATTTTTTATTAATTTAATTTTTTATTTTACTTTATTTTATTTTATAGTGTAATCTGATAGGCCAAACTTAATGCCTTATGCGCTGTTACATAAATTGGCAAGCTCAGCACAGCTTTAAGCTGCAAAGATAAAGTCTAAATTTCTGAAAGTCATTCCTGACCATTTTATCAAGGCAGTGACTAACTCAACTGTTAGGAAGATTTTAATTAACAGTTTGAGTAAGTGATTTTAAGTTTCTAGGTACTAATTTTCCCCCAACTGTCCATAGGAAACTATATGCCCTAATTCTAGGGCAGTCTCGATTTATACATTTATCCTAATACAGTTAATAGCGCCTCTTTCACTTAAAGTGCCCAGTTTGGGTAAAACATATGGTCTTCTCACTAACTTGGAATCAGTAGTTGTGGTTGTGCATTGTTGTTACCCCACTAAATATTGTCATGGATCATCTTCCCATGACTTTTACTATGGAAGGAACCTCAGCCCAAAGCCCCCACTTGGGGGACACTACTATCCCATCTTACTGTCTGACTTTTCCAGTCAGTCCTTGGGAAATTCTTTTATATATATGTATGTGTGTGTATATATATATATATATATATATATATATATATATATTTTATTGATTTTTTACAGAGAGGAAGGGAGAGAGATAGAGTGTTAGAAACATCGATGAGAGAGAAACATCGATCAGCTGCCTCCTGCACATCTCCTACTGGGGATATGCCCGCAACCCAGGTACATGCCCTTGACCGGAATCGAACCTGGGACCTTTCAGTCTGCAGGCTGACGCTCTATCCACTGAGCCAAACCGGTTTCGGCGGGAAATTCTTTTCTAGGTGAGGAGGGCAGAAGGAGACCTAGACTATGAAGTACGCACCTGTCCGCTGGGAAGCCAGAAGGAGGCAGGAATGCCAGGGAGGGAGGGAGGGTTGTCCAGTCTGAGGAATGAGCGCATCAGCGGAGTGATGGGCTGTTCTGGTTTCCGACTTCCATGGTGCTGCTGGAAGACCTCGGAGGCTGGCACCCATTTGGGAGGTGTCCGTGTTCATCTTGAAATGCTGGCTTGACTTGGGCACAGCTAGCCCCCTTTTCTGGAATATCCTTTGTGTTCTACAGGGAAACTAAAGAGGGTGCTTCACTGTTGCCCCGAAATTTTCACCATGCATCAGCGGGACATTGACCGCATCGTCAAGGTGCTCAGGGAGAAGTGCCTTTTTACGGTTCAGCAAGTGACTGAGATTTTGCACAGATGTCCCTATGTTCTCCGGGAGGACCCGGGTGAGCTGGAATACAAATTCCAGGTGAGAGTGGCAGAGTGACTGGAGGACCCACAGCAGATTCTGGAATGTAGCAGGGTCAGCTCTGTGGGTAAGAAGCATGGGCTACCCCCTGGCCAAAGAACCTGGTTTTGGTTCTTTCACGTCCGTACAGGTGAGATGGATTCTGCAGCTTTTCTGTATTAACGGTGAGTAACCCTGCCCCATTCTCAGAGTCTGAGTGGGGCCTCTGTTTGAAATAACTAATTTAGAAATATGTAAACCTTCCTATCTTTAGAGCCTGTTTTGCATGTTGATATCAGAAATGATTATGACACCTGTCCTAATTTTTTTGGTAAACAGTTATGATGACTTAGGTCAAATCTCTAGATGTTTCCTGATTCATTGTTTTCTTCCCCCATCTAAAGAGAAATAGAACTCCCGCTCTTTATTTCCTGCAACAAGAATTTGAAAATGCTTTGAAACTTGTCAGCCATCATGCAGATGTGGGTGTCAGAGGGTGCCCTGTCTTGTTGGTTAGGTGCGCTTCCTGAATGCTTTTGCACAGTTGAATTTGCTGTGACTATGGAAGAACAGGTCTGAGGACACTTCCTGAATCCTAACCTGCCTGTGTCTCCAGTATGCCTACTTTAGGATGGGGGTGAATCACTCGGATATGGTGAGGACCGACTTCCTGCAGTACTCCATCACCAAGATCAGGCAGAGACACACGTTCCTGGAGCGCCTAGGACGGTACCAGACCCCGGATAAGAAGGGGCAGACGCAGATCCCCAACCCTCTTGTCAAGGACATTCTCAGAGTTTCAGAAGCTGAGTTTCTGTCCAAGACGGCTTATTCTACTGCTGAGGAGTTTGAAGTTTTTAAGAAGCTCCTGGCTCGGGAGGAGGAAGAGGAATCTGAGAGCCACATGTCTGGTGACAAAAGCACTAGTGAGGAAGAGGAGGAGGAGGAGGAGGACGAGGACAAGGACGAGGACGAGGACGAGGACTAGGAGGAGGAGGAGCTGTGATAGAAGGCCCAGAGACATTAAAGGACATTTTAGTTCTCTCAGAGCTTTTGGAGCTTCACTTGGACCTTCTCAGGCTATTTTTCATTCTAAAACTAGTGTTTTGATGAAAAATTATTATAGATCATCTGAGAAGTAGGTCAGACTGAGTTGGAGGTTGGTTAGTTTGATTTGTTGTCAGGTCTCTGGGGAGAGCCCTGCTCCATCGAAAATAAAGACTGTCAGCAGTTGGAATTGGGAACTCAGTGCATCGAAATTTGGTTTTATTTTCTCTGTCATAGCTGTGGGTGATGTTCCATGACAGTGTGGGGGACAAGGATCCTTCTTCTGGTTCTAGTCATTTTACATTTCCTTCTAGTGGTAAGGATACAATTATGAGAATGCAGGGAGGCTTTAATACATCATAGCACTTTATTTTATGAAAACAAGTAGCAGGTTTTCCACAAAAATTCTCATGTTTTTAATCTAAAAATATTACTTCATAGTTGCCTTCAGTGTACAGCAGAGTAGGGGGAAGTGGGTCAGTTTGGCTTCATTTTGCACAGGTTCTTCCTGCCAGCACAGTGCTGGGCACTTCTCTCTCTTGTGAGGAGCAGGCCCTGGCTCTGACCTCAGGGAATTTGGCTTTCATGCCTGCTTATGGCCAGCGGGTCATGTCAGGGCCTGATGTCTCTAGCAGGCAGCAGTGCTGACCTGGGGCATGCCAGAACAGAAGGAGCCATGGGGCAGATACAGTCAGGCATCCCCCATCCTTTTAGGGGGCTTTGGAGGCCAGAGGAGAAGAGCACATGAACACAGCCAGGGGCCAAGGGTCTGGTGGTTGTGCAATCCAGGAGCTCTCCGTGACACCCAGGGGGAGGAAGTCCCCTAGGGAACCCAGTAGGTCTAATCAGTGACTTGAGCGTTGGGTCAGAGGCCCAGACCTGAGGGCATGAGCTCTATGATGGGGGGTGGGGGGAGAAGGGTGGGTACATCCTAGGATGTTCTGGGCACCCCTTCTTTGGGCTAATGCTGCAGAGAAGAATTTTGGTGATGTGACCAGAGTGTAGGCTGGCAGCACTTAGAACCTTTAGGCTCCCAGCTCTTTCCTGCAGACCATGTGAGAATCCTGTCAGGCCCTGTTCTCATCCTGACCAGGGAACATCTGGGGACATTTTTGGTTGTTAGGACCAGGAGAAGGAGCAGTTGGGACCCAGTGGGTTGAGGCCAGGGCTGCTGTCAAATGCCCTGCTGTGCACAGGACAGTGCGCACAGAATGACCAGCCCTAATGTCTCTGGCTGAGGTGAAGAAACAGCTCTCAGGCTTGGGCCCGCAAAATATGACCGTATCGGCTCCTGAGAACCTCTGGTTTTAAATGGGCTTACATTTGTTGTATTTATTTTATTTAAAAGGAAAGTAAATTGTTTTTAAAGAGAGTTCCTTTCCCTGTGCACTGGATTGCAGTTGGCTGACTTGAGCTTTATTTTACAAGGGAATTCAGTGCTGAATCAAAACAATCGTGCTTTTGCTTTCTCTTGGCTCCGGGACTGCAGAGAGAGGCACTGTGCAAAACAAGTAGCTCAGGGAACCTCTGGACATGTGAGCCAGACATCTGTGGCCCTGGCTGGCCAGCGGGAGGCGGTCCAGCTAAAGGAAGGTGCTGGAGCTCGGTGACACGAAGTGGCCCTTGCCTGCTGAACTCGCTGGTGGCGAGTCGCTCCGTTTCCTCTGTGACAGCCATGTGCAGTGGGGAAAGGGGACATTCTGTCTTTACTGCCTTTTTTGGCCAGAGACAAAATTTTTGAAAAAGAAAATACTTCACCACATGCCAGTGTTTTCACTTACTCTCCATTTTGTGGTGTCCAAGTGACCAGCATGTTCCCTGGAGCCTTCAGTGTGGTTTTTGTGCCCAGTTAGGAGACACAGTGGAACCCCAAGTCCCAAATCTACGCCTAATTGGATGGTCAGGTCACCCAGCCTGGTCAGCAGGTGGCTAACTCTGCAACTCAAGGTTGCTCCCCTGGGATTTTGACACAGAAGTAAATGTTGATGCCCTGACAGTTTTCTGATCCAGTATTACTAATTTCTTTGGGTGGACATTGAGTATTTTCAAGGAAGGAGAGTTTTACGAAGGAGCCATGTGGAAGCTCGTTTGGAGTGTTTCAAGGATGATTTGTAATTTCCTTTAGTGTCAGAAGTCTTTGTACTAGATATTTAATTTGTACAACATCAAAATGGGCTAATTGTGAGACCACACGGCACTAAGCCCAGGATTCAGTAGACTTGTGAAAACAAAGCTTCTGAGCTAAAATCGAGCACGTCTGCCTCATGGCTGAGGGGCTTGAGGTCATTAACATGGTCACAGAAAGTTTCATCTGCTTTTCCAGTGATGCCACTTGGTCTTGTCATTTGCTGGTGATGCTGTAGCTTATGTGGACACACAGTGACAGGTCGCAGTGCCGCAGCAGGAGTCAGCGGCATGTGTTCATGGTCATGGTTTTCTCCTTTCACCCAGGGTTGGAGCCCCTTGATGGAGCTTGTGCCTTCAGATGGCCCTGAGACTGGGAGCGCAGTAGAGATTTCTGGAAATGACTAATCTCCTTTCTGAAAATGACAAGTATACTACACAGACACATGTACACACAACTTTAATAAAAAAACCCCACTCTAAAATATACTCTAACTCTTTAAAAAATGTTTTGTAAAGATGAGAGGAAGGAGCTCTTCCTATGGCTGCAAAACTGACTTGGGAGTGCCAGTGAAGACGCACCAGGGCTCTGGTTCCAGTTGGGTCGGCTGTTAAAGTGCCCAGCAGGTGGAGGTGGGCTGGCTTCTGTAGTGGCCTCACTTGCAGGGAGGAAAGCTGTTCAGAAGGCTCTGGAATGCGGTGTGGCGATGATGCGCAATGCTGGGAGCTGTTTAGTGTGGAGATGGTGCTTGCTGCCTGGTAGTCTGAAACTGTGTTGCCTGAGTTGTGGATTAAAAGGATCTTAAACATCGTTTGGCCTCACCCGCCCCAGATGCCTGTCTTCATTACTCAGACCTGTAAGGAGGAGCCCTGGCTACCGCCAAGTGCCTTCCCAAACAGGGTTTGTGTAGCAATTCCATGACACTCGGGTGGGTCTTTGGTGCCATGCTGTGACTTGTCGTCTGGGATGGCTTTCTCCGCATCAGGCCGAAGCCTGAGTGGAGTTAGCCACATATGGTCAAGGGGAAGTGGCCCCCAATTTTGTAAATCAAGTTTTATTGGAACAGCCTCACCAGACTAGGCACATGTCAATGGCTGTTTTTTTGCACAAGCGCAGGGCTAAGTTGTTGCCACAGAGACCATCCGGTCGACAAAGTCAAAGATATTTCCTGCCTGACCCTTTCTGGGAAAAGTGGTAGACTAAAAGTGTCTAAACTCCAGCTTAGTATGATATGAACATTTTCTCTTTCAGAATCTGCTGGTTGGTGGATGGATCACTAGCCTTCACCTCCCTTCGTAAATGACCTGCTGGGGAGGTGAGCCTGCTTCCCTGTGCCCCTCATCAGTCTGCCCTCCTTGCCTCCCAGCCCCATCCTCTGCTCTGCAGGTTGTCGATGGCAGCTCCTCCTCATTTTGGCTCTTGGGTTTCAAAGGGAGAATTCTTTCTCTGATTTAGAATCTGGAACTAGTTTCTGGATGTTGCTGAGGCTTCATCCAGTGCTCTCCGCACGTGGTGGCTGCTTGTCAGCGATGCAGGCCACCCTGGAGAAACTTCCAGCCCTGTGCTGGAGACAGTGTGGGACTAGGAGGTGTCTGTCCTAGAGGACCTCCCTGGCTGGACCCGTCTGGCCATCTGTCTTCTAGAAGCCGGAGGAGCAAAGCCACAGAGGGGACAGACTCCAGCCAGGACCCTGTCACTCAGGGTGTTCTTGTCAATTCAATTGAGACCTTATCTTCCAGGGCTTTAGAAACTTGTGAGGTTGGTGGACTATAGCAAGAATGTCCAGAATCCTTTGAAGAAAACAAAAAGGGGGGGACATGAGAATGGTACCCTTATCTCTGAGACGGTGACTTCTCATCTCGCTTAGTGCCTTCGGTCGCTGCCCAGGCCCCATGTTGCCACATCAGAACTGTGAGGTCCTTGCCCTCTAATGTGGCCGTACACAGGGTGGGGCAGGTTTGTTGAGGACTGGCCATGTCCCCTGGGGTAGGGACCTTTCGGCAGCATCACAGGCTGCTCCGCCTTTCGGTGATGCCCTTGATCTTTCCTTGCAGGCATGCTGCCCCATTACTCTGGGTTGAAATGAGTTCTTATGTGGTGGCCTTGGGTGTGTGACTGTGTCTGTATTTCTGTGTCCTGTTGGCTGGTGTTTTCTCCATTGTTTCAAGAATTAGTATTGTAAAAGCCAGTATTTGATAATTAGTGGAGTGTTTCTGATTTGTTTTTAGAGAAATGGATTTGTTGAGCAACTTTTTAAAAAATATATTATTCTTTCAGGCGATTTATTGCAATATAAATATTTGAAACCCAAATCATATTTGTGGGTTCTTGATCCCAGTACTGAATTGCTTGCAGGGCTTGGAGTATGTGTTTTGGATACGCATGTCTTTGGAGCCTGCCGTGGGGGGTGATGCCTTTGAGTGACTTCACATATGATGGGACGGCAGCTGGAGGCCATGGTTCTCTCATGGCACTTCCCAACTGCAGATCCCTGCCTGGGTAGTGTGAGCTCACAACTGCAAGGCTCTTTTGCTTCTGGTTGTTGGTAAAGGTCTCTGAATAACATTCCTCAGCCATATTGTGACCATGGCTTGTGTGAAGCTGCGTGTACCCGGAGCACCTCCCTCTCCTACCACATAGGCAATGGGCTATTTGGCTCATTGATGAGTGAGAGCAGTGAGTTGTCCCAGGCAGTGGGAAGCTTGGTATCTTTCAAATGACTGTGAAGACTTGGGCCGCTTACATGTGGGGAGGTGGCGCCCCAGTAGGGTTTGGGAAATGTTAGGTGAAATCAAAGTCAGGAAGCTTCTTTCATCTCAAGGTTTCTGAATGCTCCTAATCACTCTCTCAGTGACAGAGTCTTTAGGACCTCCCAGAAGTTGTGACGAAGGCCCCACACCCTGTTTTTTCTTTCAATAGATGGCCATTTACAGGGTCTGGAAAGCACTCCCTTAAATCCCCAGCCCCTAGCATTCCTGTGTCCCCCACCCTGTTTCTTGGTTCCCTTTGAGACAAAGCAGTTTGTCTTCCCAGCAGAGAGCCTCATTTCTACCTGAAGACGTATCTGTCACAGGTTTGTCTACTGGGAGGCCTTATGGACTCTTTTTCTCACCCAGCTCCCTCGGAATTCTGAAGCCTGGTCTAGGCTTCCTAACAAGAGCCTCCCTGTAGCTCTCCTAGCTGCTGCGAATGTAAGTACGTACCTAGTACCTACGCTGTCTTCAGTGTTGCACTGTTACTTTGTTTCCTGAAAGAAATAGAGAAGATGGTTTATGAAAAGAAATTGTGGATCTGTGACCTTGTGGTACCCTCCACTCAGCCGCCTGCTGCCACCCCTTTTCTTTAGCTCACACACCAGTGTGCCCGATGCCAAGGATAGCATTTCAGTCTATATGCCCCTTCCCACTCAACTGAATGGCTGGGTGATTCATGCAGCATAAAGGGGGTGGGTAAGGGGGGCAGTGGGGAGCCTGACCTACCGACGGGGAGACAAGGACACACTCACACCAGCAGCAGCTTTTGTGAATTGTCACCCTGTTTTTCCTGAACACAGTGATGCAGACCCAGTGTGTGTGGTTATTGGGGTCTGTGAAGACTGTGCCTAGGCTCTTTTGAAAGCATGCGATGTACTCAGTACTTTATGTAATAACTAGAGGCCCAGTGCATGAAATTCGTGCAGGGTGGGGGGGGGGAGTGTCCCTCAGCCCAGCCTGCACCCTCTTCAATCTGGGACATCCCTCTCACAATCTGGGACTGCTGGCTCCCAAACGCTCGCCTGCCTGCCTGCCTGATTGCCCCTAACTACTTCTGCCTGCCATCCTGATCACCTCCTAACCATTCCCCTGCTGGCCCGATCGCCCCCAACTGCCCTCCCCTGCCGGCCTGGTACCCCCCAACAGCCCTCCCTCCCCTGCAGGCCCAGTTGCCCCCAACTGCCCTCCCCTGCTGGCCTAGTCGCGCCTAATTGGCCTCCCATGCTGGCCTGGTCTCCCCTAACTGCCCTCCCTTGCAGGCCATCTTGTGACCACATGGGGGCGGCCATCTTGTGTGAGGATGTGATGCTCAATTTGCATATTACCTCTTTATTATATAGGATTATTGTGACTACCTTGAGCCCTTTAGGGAAGGAACCTGGGTGTGAGAGGGTAAAAAGTAAACAGAGACTTGCTGTATTTGCAGTTATGTACTTGGGCCTGTCCTAATGCTTCCCAATTTGAGCACCAGATACTGAGTGCACATGCATGACCAGAGTGACCCCTCACAGCCCCAGCACCCACCCTGTGACCCACCCTAGCACTATCCTGTGACCTCCCCACAGCACCCACCCTCTGACCACCCCAGCACCCACCATGCCTAGCTCCTCCTGTCTGGGGTGCTCACATGCACCTCTGGGCAGATATACAGCCTGGCTCAGCCCCAGGCCTGTTGTATCCACAGTGCTCAGTCCCCTTGCCTGTGGCCCTGTGAGCCACAGCAGGACAAGCAGGGCCTCCTCCTGAGACGCACCTGCTTGGGGTTTTCTTGATGCTTGTGCTCTCACAGCTCTCTTTGAAGCAGATATCCTGGTGTACCTTGTAGACCCGTTTATACCTGTCACAAGAAAGCTCCATCAAGGCAGGAACTGAAGCAGAATGGTGCCCAGCTGGTTCACCTAGGCTACATGGAGACCAGATAACCGTGCAGGTGTTTGAGGGAAAGGCCATTATTTTCTTAATAAAACTTTACCTTATCGGGGCATATTGAAATATCCCACATAAAAGTCATGTAATTTTTAAAATTAACTTTACCAAGGCATAGTTTACATAAAATAAGACACACCCACTTTAAGTACATTTTGAGGAGTGTTGACAGTTATATGATATTAAGAGAGAAAATGTGAAATTTAAAGGACATATCTTGCTTGAGGCAGGCCACTTGGCCCAGTGGCCTTGAGATGCTATGACCCACTTCTCCATTGATGGGCAGTTCACTGTGAGAAACCTTGGAGATGCAGGCATTGGATGTGAACAGCGTGGAACAGGAGAGCTGACTTCATGCTCCACCTAGCATGTCTCTGGAACTTAAGCCTCAGTTTTGTGTAAAATGGGAATAATTCATATTACCTCTCTCACAGGTTTATAGATGACAATGAATGGAAAGGACTTTGGTTCTTTTTAAAACTCTCAAACATCATACCTGTGGAAGAGAGATCCATGGAGTTGGATGGGCACTGCTCCAGCTCATGTGCTCAGTCTAGGACAGTGGTCAGCAAACTGCGGCCCCTTGAGTGTGGCTCTTCCACAAAATTCCACATGCGGGCGTGCACGTACAGTGCGATTGAAACTTCGTGGCCACACTCAAGGGGCCAAAGAGCCGCATGTGGCTCGCGAGCCGCAGTTTGCCAACCACTGGTCTAGGAGAGCCATTGGGAGTTAAGGCCTTTGGTAAGACTTGCGGCCATCAGGGAGTAACAGGATCAGGAACTACCTCCCAATGCAAACAACCAGAGAACTGGACAGAATATAAAAAGTAACTTTTTTCCAGATATTAGAAAACAGAGCAAGACTGTGATCCCTGAGAGAAGGCAAATGAATGAGATGAGTCCTGTGGTCACCCTGGAACTCATTCTGGAAACACGTTTTGGACTTTGTGTCAGGTCAGGGGATCCAAGCAGTGGTTTCAAGTTGAGGAAACAGATGGAGTTGGGAAGGCAGAGGCAGTGGGACCGTGTGGGGTGGAGCACTGGAGAGGAGGGAGCCATGCAGTGGAAGAGAGCCAGAGTGGAGAGATCTTGCTCAATAAGAGGCCATTCTATAAAAATAAAAACCTCAGTAAGGCCATGCCTTAGAAGTGGGGCAGAATTAATCCCAGAACAAAGCTGATGCTAGAGCCACCCTTAGCAAGCCTCAAAAGAATCAAAGTCAAAATAACTGCCTTTCAGAAAAAAACAAACCCAACATTCTTGAAAAGAGTACAAAAAATTAAAAATCCAGCATGCAGTAACAAAGTTTACAACATCCAGCATCCGACAAAAATTATAAGACATTCAAAGAATTAGATAAAGAATCGAGAAACTCATAAATAGGAAAAAACTGATTAGAAAAACATCTAGAAATGAGAGCAATGACAGAAACAGCAGAAAGGGCCTTAAACATCTATGATAAATTTTGTTCCACATGTTCAGTGGTCTAAAGGAAAAATATAAACATAATGAGAGACATGGAAGATCTAAGAAAGAATTCAGTGGGACTTATGAAGAAAATGGAAATTTTGCCAACTGGATTAGTGGTCGGTAAGACACTGCAGGAGGAAAGGTCAGTGAACTTGAAGGCATAGCACTAGGATCTATCCAAAATGAATAGAGAAAAAGACCGGGGGGAAAAAAATGAAAGGAGCCTCAGTGACCTACGGGACAACATCAGTCTAATACATGCATAAGTGGAATTCCAGAAGGAGAGGAGAGAAGTGGAGGAACAGAAAATATTTTAAAGAAATAATGGCCAAAAGTTTTTCAAATCTAATGAAAGCTAAAATCCCAGAGATACAAGAAGCTTAATAAACTCCAAAGAGTAAACACACACACACACACCCACACACACACACACACCCACACGAAAGCACGTCATAGGTAAGTTTCCTGAAACCAGTAATAAAGAGAAAACAGAAGCAGCGACAGGGAGTTTGGGGACATATTTCATAGTCTTCTTATCTGAAACCAGGCAAGACAGAAGACAAAGGAAGGACCTACCTCTTTAGAGTGTGGAAAGAAAAAGTCAACCAAGAATTTTGTATTTAGCAACTTTATCCTTAAAAATGGAGGTGAAGTAAAAACCTTTTTAGGAGCAGAGAGAATTCATTGCTAGCAGACCTACACTGTAGGGTTGAGTGCCAGAGATGGTGGACATGCAGGTAAATACAAAAGATTTTGCTCTCAACATTTTAAAATATATTGTTGAGAGGAAGACAACGTTTTGCAGCTTGGAGCATGGTGGAAGTAAAAGACTGACATCGGTAGTCAAAACTCAGGGAAAGTAGAGGCAAGTCTTCCCTTAGATAAAGGGATACTGTGATGAGCATATTGTTAATCCCTAAATCCCCTAAAAAAATTAAACCAAAGAAGTATAACCAATGAGCCAACAGGCGAGGTAAAACAGGATCTTAAGAAATAATCCAGAAGTAGGCAGGAAAAGAGAAAAAGGTAACAAGATTAGATGGAACAGAAAACAAGTAGCAATGTGGTAGATTTAAACCAATCACATAAATCATTGTGTTAGAATGTGGCCTGGTCTCTGCAGTGAAAACCAAGGCTGTGAGCCTGGGCTTAAAGCAGACCCGCCCCTGAGGAAGGGGTGGTGGGGAGATTCTGGGAGGATCGGAGCTCTCCTAGTGAGGCCCCCGGGAGCTGGTGGCTGCTATGGCTTCGGATGGCCATTCCCCAGAATCCCAAGTCGAGGGCCTTTCAACGCAGATCCCAAGTCCCAGTGCAGCTCAGAACTTCCTGTGTCTAACACACCTATGCTCTCTGTGGATGGCTGTCTCCTTCTGGATGGAAGGAGCCGCGGGTAGGGCGGGGGCGTGTCCTGTTCACTGCATGTGCCAAGGGTTAGAGCTGTGCCTGGTTCCCAGATGTGCTTATGTGTATTGGCTGACTAACCAGATTGTGAGTGGGACCCAGAGTCACAGAGTGTGAGCAAGAAAGGTCCTAAGAGGCGAGCAAGGCCACATCACCACTTAGTGGCAGAGCCGACTCCAGCTCTCACAGGCTGCTGTTTAGTTTTCCGGGGGCTCCATGGCAGAGAGGACCCTGCTGTCCAGGGAAGGGGGCTAATGCCGCCCGAAGGGTCCAGAGCCAGGTTGTCAGGGTTCCAGAACTCCTGTGCCTCTGCTCCCTGCTGCATGGACTCAGACAAGTTGTTCAGCCTTTCTGCCTCAGTTTCCTAATTTGTCACATGGCAGGAACGGGTGGTCAAAACAAACCTCTATGGGGTGAGCTGGACTTTGTGGAAACACTTCGGAGGTCAGGGACAGAGGGAAGAAACTTACACGTGGTGGCAGACACCTCCTTCCCAGACTGGCAGGGACTTTGTCTCCGAGAACAGGCGCGTGCAGGGCTGGGGCTGCTTTTTACAGGCTGCAGAGTACAAAAGAGGCCGAGGCTCACTGCGGCTTGGGCCCTGGCTGCCCTCTCCAGCACCCTTGGGAGACCCACACCCAGGCTGGGGTCCTTGGAGCCTGCAGGCTAGTTCCCCTCAGGGCTTACTCCAAAAGTCTTCTGAGGGAGGCCTGTGGCCCTTTTCCCTCCCACCACCTTTGGCCCCTGAGCCAAAAATAGCCCCCTCACCCACCTCTCACTGTGGGGGTGGCTGTCGCTCTGTGTTCCTTACTTTCTGGCTGTTCCCAGATCCCCCACTTATCCAGGCAGCACCTTTTGGCCTGGCACTCCGGGGCTGTGAGCAGCCCAGTGATTCATTGCCTACTACCTCCGTGCCTGGACACCTGGAAGTCTGGGCACTTCATGGCGAACCCACCCTGGCCCAGCAGTCTCAGCCCAGCCTGCTGTAACAGGCATCTCAAGGCCAGGCCTGAACGGGCCCTGACTTACCAAGCTCGCAGCGCCTGCCTTTGAACCCTGGGCTGCAGTCACAGCTGTGGGTGTCCACGCCTGGCACGCAGGTGCCTCCGTTCTGACAGGGGTTTTCTGTACAGTTCCCAGGGGTGTCTGCAAACAGGTCATAAGTGGTTAGTCTCTAGGACCCCAGAGGAAGGCCTGCTGGCATTGCCACATTGTGGTCCCGTTTCAGGTGGTCAGAGAGATGCTTGGCTCTGACCCCATTACTTTGAGGGCCAGGGTCCAAACAGTGCTTCTGCTGGGACCCTCAGTGCTGAGCCCTCCATGGCGGAGGAGCCTCGAGTCACTGCTTAGATTATGGTCGGGCACTGGTGGTCTCAGGAGAGACTCCTGGTTCTGCCCTAGCCTGTGCTTCCACCCCCTTCTCTCCGGATGGAGGACTGTGCTGGGGACAGTCTAGGCCCTGTGTGGCCCAGTGTCAGCAGGGGCCCTGCTGGCCCTGTTCGCGGAGCCTGGGTCTGCCAGGTGGTGCTCCAGTTGGGCCATGCTCAGTGCTGCCCCTCTGTGGATTCCTGCCTTTTTCTCAAGATGTTCCTCTGCAGGGAGGCGATGGGAGGGCTGCCGTATGTGGTGAGGGGCAGGGACAGGAGGGACAGGGGTACGTCCAGACAGATCTGGATAGTTGGTCTGTAAAAGGACGTGGTGCCAAGTGCCTCCTTTCCGGGGTGGGGCATCTGGCTGCCCCTGGGGTAGGCTCAGTGCCTCACGTTCCCACTCTGGGTGCTCAGCCCTGGAAGTCCATTCCTGCTGACTTACTTCCCACGTCCTTGTCGCCGTCACGTTTGGGGTGCTGCAGGGCCAGGCTGACCTGCTCAGTGGTGTCCTCGAGCTGCACCAGAGCTGTGGGTTCTAGGAGAAACCAGGATGAGCAGTGCTGACCACATGGCCTGCTGCCTCTCACCCAGGACTGTCCCTGGGCCTTCTCCTGAACTGCTTCTCTCCCTCAGGGTGTAGGGCCATCCTGTGTGGCAGGAGTAGGATGCTCGCTTGCATGCTGGCTCCCCAACTTGGGCACAGAACCCATGGTCTCTGGCACTGTCTCCAGGAAGACCCACTTTTCTCCAAGTGGGGCCAGCCCTCACCTACTGCCAACCCTCCACAGGGACCTGGCTTCCACTGCTGCCCCAGCGAAAGCTGCTTTGTGAAGGTAACCAGTGGCCTGAGGCAGGGCCGAACCTCCTGCTGACCTCCTGGCCTCAGCTTCTAAGTCTCCTTCAAACTCCATCTCCTCTCCGCCACCCCTGATTCTCGGGGGTGATGACACCTCCTCCCCCTCATATCTGCGCTCAGGCAGATCGCACACTTGGCCACCCCTAACTGCAGGTCAGCTTCTCTGCAGGTCCCTGCCTGTGCCCTCCCCACTCCTGGTCACCGAGGGCTATGGATGCTCTGCCCTCCCTCATCACTCCCTGGTGCACCTGTCCCCTGCCTAGGAACGCTGTCATTGGCGGAAACTTCTCATTGAACTGGTGATTAGGCTCCCTGCCAGAGAACTCTGTGAAGGTGGGATTCTGGCTTAGAAGTGAGGGTGAGGGTGAGGCCTGGGGATCCCCACCCATAGTCTGAGGTCGTCTGTGGCAGCCTGTGGGCCTGCCATGTCAGGATTTTGGGGAAGGCCTGCTTTGCCAGGAGGGAAGGGTCAGGGCTTCTCAGTCCATTGCTCATGCCCTATACTGCTGGGCCAGGCAGAGGTCCCGCTAGTCTGGGCCAAGCAGGACATAAACCCAAAGGCTCTGCTTTTAACATGGGATATGACCTCAGTGTGATGAGGATGTGAGCTCCTGGGGCCACACTGTGAGTGCCAGTCACCTGGCTCCTTGTTTGCAGACAGATTCCTCCTGCACAGCTCCGAGCAGGACCCTGCATGTCTAGTAGCCCCCAGGCTGGTGTTGCTGGTCCAGGGACCTCTGTGAGTAGCAACACCTCAGATGGAGCCACACTCTCCTGTCTACTGCTTACCAATAATGCTTGGAGTCCTGGCTTCACAAGCAAAGCTTCCATGTCTTGGACCTGGTTCTAATATGTTAACTTTTCATCCTCTCTCATGTGCCCTGCCAACAACCTGCACCCTCAACCCGTATTAGGAAGGTTCCTCTGACTCTGGATGGCGTGAGCAATTCATGCTGACCCCAGAGGCCAGGGCCGTGGGCACTGTCCAGAGGTGATGTAGGCATTGGGAGTCATCTTTGAGTTCATGTTTAGGGGCCTCATCCCTCCTGTGCTGGGGGTGGTGAGTGACAGGTCACTAAGGTTGGCATTGGTACTCACGTGATCTCATGGTGACTGATTTGCCAGGTGAGCCACTGAACTTGGCACTCACTCGTCCTCTGCCGTCTACGAGCTCCGAGAACCTGCCGGGAGAGTCACTAGTGTCGCCACGTGGAGCTCCATGCCTAGGGCCATGCCAGGTTACCCAGAGGGGGCTGATGGCAGAGGCGTGTACCTGGGCGCCTGCGTTGGCATTTCGAGGGCCCCATGGTCACTGAGTAGACGCAGCTCTGGCAGGCGCGCTGGGACTGGTCTGTTTCTGAGCACCCGTGGGTGGAGTCCTTCTCGGTGCCAGCGTCTGTCGGAGCTGTCCCTTGGGGCTGCAGGCAGTGAATGACGGGGTGGGGGCACATAAGGCAGGTCTGGGGCTTCCCTTTGTCTCCTTCTCGCCCCACTGCTCAGAGAGAACTAAAGGGACCTGACTGTCCCTGCGGTCCAATGTGCCTTTATGGCTTTGTGAGAAGCCTAGACCCCACACCCCACCTGAGGAGGAGCCACAGCATTCCTACTGGGAAGCAGACACTGCCTGGCAGTGTTGAGGGGGGCTGGTCCTAGCCCCCCACCCTGGGCCCAGGTTCCCCACCTGTAGGGCAGGGCCAGGCACCCGACCTGGCGGGACTTCCCTTGGCCGAGGCCGCCACCCCACACTTGCCCTGAGAATGACAGTATGGTTTCTCGGTGGGTCCTTGTCATCTAGCTACGTGCTTCAGCCCCTGTACACCCCTCCTCCCTGGACCAGCTCATGGAGGTGGCCCCAACATGCCCTGGAGCTGAGCTGCACTGGGTCTGACTCCAAGCAGCCTGCCATGCTCAGACACACCATCTTCCACAGCACCTCCCGTGAGCTTTAAAGTATGAGCAGGGCCATGCAGGACCTTGGGGGGACCCGAAGGGCCTCCATGCACTTGAGGGCAGGTCCACATCCTTAGTGTGGCCCATTGGAGTCGCCGTGCTCCTGAGCTGTTTCCCTTCTGTCCATCCATCCTGGCTTTCCTTCCTGCCTCTCCCCGCAGCCCTTCCTATGGCTGTCATGGCCTCTCTTTCCCCTGCTCCTGTCCAGTGGCTCCTCTTGGGTCAGCCTGGCCCCCTCCCTGGGCCCTACCACACTGCTCTCCTCACTGGGGTCCACAGAGTTGGACGGCACAAGGTGAGGAGCAAAATGCTGCTTTTCCAAGTTGCATTCTGCTGACCCAGCATCAACTGTTCATGAACCCTTCCTTCCCCACCGCTTTTCACACAAATTCACCTGTGTGGACACAGTCCTATTTCTAGGCTGTCTGATGTCCTTTCGACAGTGTGGCCATGCGGGGTGAGGGTCGTGGGGTGCACGTGGCCCACCCGGCCCTGTGCCCGCTGCCCTGCACTCACAGGTGATGATGTAGAGGTGAGCAGGCTCGCTGTGCAGCTGGTCACCCTCTGTGCTCTGCACGGCTGTCACTGAGAGCTGGTACCGCCGCCCGGGCACCAGGTCCCGTATCGTGTAGGACACCAGCCTCCCATTGGGGACGTAGCGGCTCTTGGTGCTCTGGCTGGTGGTCACGTTGATGACGTACGCCTCCAGTGAGGTGCCTGGAGTGGGGGCATCCCAGACCACATGGGCAGAGGTGGCCGTGACTCGGGTGGCAGTCAGGTTTGCTGGCGGCAGAGGCCCTGGAAGAGGCACAGAGCAGGGGAGGGAGAGGGAGGGGGCTGATGGGTTCTTGTGTCCAGGACATAGTTTAAAGATCTGACACGGCCTGCGGAAGCCACATTTGAAGCCAGATTTAGTTACTGTGGTCCTGAAGGATGGGGGTGGGGGCCTGCAGCACTCTCCTCCTGTCCAGAGACCCACCCCCACAATGTGGCCCGCCAGCACCCAGCAAGGCCCTGAGCCTGCTCAGTGTCCCCTCCTGTGTGGCACTTCTGACCCCCCTGAGCCTGGCCACACCCCTTCTCCTGGGATGTAGAAAAGGGGAGTGGGTCCCAGCATTCAGGGTCAGAGCAAGGACTTAAGCCTGTGCTGACTCCTTGCCCCCCTGGTCAGGCCCTGCTCACACCTTCCCTCTCACCAAGCCACCTGTTCCCCCACCCTCACCCTCCACCTTGTTTACCATTTACAGCATGGTGCTCAGGGTCCACTCCCCCTGAGATACCCTAGAGCTCAGCGAGTGGGCTCCCACACCCGGTGTTCCTCTGGAGCCGCTGGGTGTGAGGGTCAACCCAGCAGGAGGGGATGATACTGCTGGGCACACTGCTGTGTCCGGTACACTCAGCTCAGGGCTGGGGTCCTAGTGCCTCAGCCATTATGGAGAGCACTGGTGGGCTGGAGGGAGCCGAGAGCTCCCGCAGGCTCTGCTCGCCACGAGTGGCCACACTGTACTCACGGGTCCACACGTGCAATGGAGCCGACGCCACGCTCTCCGTAGGGCGCTCCTGTGCCCCGAGCCCACTGAGGGCGGTCACCCGGACGGTGTATCTCCTTCCAGGAAGCAGGGCACTGAGGGGAGAGAGGACAGGATGGTCTCGGGCTATATGTCCAGCTCTGTGGCCAGGCTGTGGATGGTCTCGAGTTGGTGGCTCAGGCGGCCTCCACGAGGGCAGATTTGTGGCCTGAGACCTGGGTGCTCCTTGGTGGGAAGCTGCTCCCTGTCTGTCTGTCCAGTGCAGTAAGTCCGAGAAGGCATAGGCCTGTCTGGAGTGCTTGGCATGGCTTAGAGGCTGATGTTCAGACAGGAAAGGGGCCCTTGGCTGGAATTCCCAGGTGGGTCCCCAGCCCTTCATGAATACGAGGGCTTCGCTGAGCCTAATGTTTGTGGTTCACACAGAGCCATCACCTCCTGGGAGCCTGGACTCTTCCCCAGGCAGGGGGCGCCGTGACCAGCCCCAATAACCCTGGGCTCTGTGTCTCTGACTGGCTTCCCTGTTTGTCCTCACATGTGTCATCACAACTGGTGGTGGGGAATGAAGCGTGTCCAGTGTGGCTTCATGGGGAGGGGGCTCTGGGAGCTCATGCCTGGCCCCCAACCTTTCCCCGTAGGCCTCTTCCCTTCTGTGTGCTCATGATGTTTCTCTGTCACGGATTCAGCTGTACATGCAGCCTTGGTTGAATCCTGAGAGTCATCTCGGCAAGCCTGGGAGTGGTCTTGGGGACCCGACAGCCACCAAGTGCCCCTGGGGCCACAGGTGTTGTTTCTGTCATATATTCTTTGGAAATGGGCAGGATGTCAATCAAGAAAAGTGACAGCAACACTTAAAGCAGAGTCTTGTCTCCAGCACAGATGACCATCTGATGGGAGACCAACATGGCTGGAAAAATCTTGATGAGGCTGCAGATGAATCTTAAACAGTGCGGATGGGTTAGAGCAGGGGTGGGCAAACTTTTTGACTCGAGGGCCACAATGGGTTCTTAAACTGGGCCGGAGGGCCGGAACAAAAGCATGGATGGAGTGTTTGTGTGAACTAATATAAATTCAAAGTAAACATCATTACATAAAAGGGTACGGTCTTTTTTTTTTTAGTTTTATTCATTTCAAACGGGCCGTTGCCCACGGCTGGGTTAGAGGGTGCCCAGGGACAGAGTCCCTACCCCCTTATGCCCTTGACCCCTGGCTGCTCTGGGCTGCACACTGCTGTGCTTTTCCCATAAGCAGCCTGGCCATCTGTTGGCAAGCACAGAAACTGGATGGGAGTTTCCTCCGCTGGAGCTGTGTCTACTCTGCAGGCCCCAGAATCCAGGGCCAAGGCCACCCCTCCCCAGGATTACCAGCCAGTCCCCCTTCCTCACTCTCTCATTGTTTAGCACTGTCTGCCTGCCCAGCCTGACCCCGGGTGGCCTGATGTCTGATACCCTGTATGGGTCGTTAAGGTGGTGATTTCGATCAGCTATTTTGAATGAGTTGTGTTTGTCATTAATTTGTAATAATTGGGCATAAGAAGTTTATATGCCTAGGTTAAGGTTTGAACGTATCAATGCCTGTTTTTTCCCCTCTCAGAGGGGCCTATGTGACTCAGGCTGGAGGAGCTCTGCGGAACCGTGACAGGCTGGTCTCCAGGTAGTGAGTCTGTCTCACTCCCTTGCAGGAGATACAGCTTCCAGGTTTTTAGGGTATCTCTGTTCTTTTGGGACTTAACCCCTTGTCTGGCATCCCTGTGAGGAAGTACTGAAGGAGTGAGCCCAGGCTGAGAGTAGCTGGGCCCTGTGTGGACCACCAGGTGCCAGGTGGACACAGGAGGCACACACCTACCCCTCAGGTGGGCAGGGGCAGTGGCAACCATAGGGAGCTGGAAGGAGGAAAGGAGGCCGGCCTGAGCTCTTACCTGAATGTGAACATGTCCACACTTTTGTCCACATTGGTGGACTGGTCCTCGTGGGCCTCAGGGTGGCGGATGGACACACGGACACTGCTGACAGTGGCGTGACGTATCCTATGCAGAGCCCACCGCACGGAGATGGCGTTGGCCGTCACATTGGTGACCTCAAGGCCCTCGACAGGGCGGGGTCCTGGGAGACAAAGGGTGCTCAGCCTTGCCAGCACCTCCTTACCCCTGGGAAGGTGGGGTCTTGAAACAACAGAAGAGGCTCAAGAAGGTGCTGGGGGAGGGGAGTGGTCACACAAAAGCACTAAGTGCATCCCTCAGCCACAGTGGGGACTCTGTCAGGTGGACCTGCCCCAGGCTCCTGCCCTGGCAGGGCTGTGAAGGGCCAGCCAGCTCCACCAGAGGCCAGCGGGTGGGCACAGGGCCCCTCCTGATACCCCTGTGTCTTTTCTCTGGCTGATGTTTTGGTCGCACTGATGTAATCATCAGGGTGGTGCTGGGGCCTGTCGGTGATAGAAGCTAAGAGAGTCCTCTGACCCAGAGAAGGGGCCCGGTGCAGACCAAACCTGGACCAGCGGAGCGGAGGCGGGTGCTGCAGCACCAGTCTAGTGGGCAGTGGTCCTCCCACCCACCCTGGTGTCCTGGTGGAGACCCCATTCTGATGAGAAGGGGAGGCCATCTTCCTCCCAGATGCCTTTTCTGGGCAGACCCCTTCTCGAGGAGCTTTGAAAGTGCTTATTCCTAAAGCCAAGCTCAGGATGATCCCTATTCTCCCTCGGACCCCCAGGACTCCACCGCTGCCACACGCTCAGGGCCCTGCTGTCCTTACCCGCAACACGCCTATCTTGACTCGGTATCTGTCCCTCACTTGGCCCTCAGTGTCCACAGATCAGTGCCCTGTGAGGGATGCACACTGCCCCAGGACGCCTTTCTGCTCCCTTCCCTGGGACCTTGCCTTCCAGCACCTGATGTGGTAGGAGCTCAGCGCTGCCCAGGGCTGCACCCCCCAGTCCACCTTCTTCCCCCAGCACCCCTTCCCCTGACCGCACCCCCCCTCCCCGACCCAGTGCTCTCCACCATTCCTAGTGGCTCCCACCCACCCGTCCCACTGCCCTTCCCCCAAGACAGCCCCTCCTCCCACACTCCTCCACCAGCCTGGCTCCCTAACCCTGCCAGTCTGTCAGCCTGTTTCTGCCCAGCCTGTGTCTGGGGTGGGCCATGCTGGGTGGACTCACGCGTGCGGGTGAGCAGCACCAGGGGCCTGCTGATGTCGTTCCTATTGTTGGCGTGGCGCTTGACCGAGAAGATGGAGATGTTGTAGGCCCTGCCAGCCCCCAGGGCTCGGAGCTGGTGGGAGGAGCGGCTCTGGTCCACAAAGTCGGTGCGGCGGAAGGAGCCGTCAGCAGAGGCGTAGGTGACCGCATACCCATCCAGCATCTGCCTGGCAGCCTGGCCTTCGGGTGGGCGCCAGGAGATGGTGACCCCACTCTCCTCCACTTGGTCCACCTTGAGGGCCGTTGGTGGGAAGAGCTCTTCAGGGTTTCGGTCAAGAACAAGGGAAGGGGGGTGGTCAGCTGTCGGCCATCAAAGCCCCCGGACCCCAAGCAGGTACCCAGCCTGGTGGCTCTGGGGCCTGGCTACCCTGGGGTAGATGTGGGCACTGCTGGCAGGGAAGCCACTCCTGGCACCTGCAGGAGATGCTTTCATTTTGGTTTCTGGCTGTTGCTCCTGGAATAGGCTCTTGCATACACATGACCGCACTGAAGCCTCCTGGAGGGGCTCATGTGCACACGTGACTATTCATGCCACCTCGACTTATGTGCCCCTCCCTCCTTTCCTGTAGATCAGCGGTTCTCAACCTGTGGGTCGCGATTCCTTTGGGGGTCGAACGACCCTTTCACAGGGGTCGCCTAAGACCATCGGAAAACACATATATAATTACATACTGTTTTTGTGATTAATCACTATGCTTTAATTATGTTCAATTTGTAACAATGAAAATACAGCCTGCATATCAGATACTTACATTACGATTCATAACAGTAGCAAAATTACAGTTATGAAGTAGCAACGAAAATAATTTTATGGTTGGGGGTCACCACAACAAGAGGAACTGTATTAAAGGGTCGCGGCATTAGGAAGGTTGAGAACCACTGCTGTAGATCCTGGGAAGCAGCTGTCAGACGCTCTGCCCTGGGGTGGAAGGGGAGCCTCGACCCTTTGGCCTGTCATTTGGGGTGTCTACTGCTCTCTGAGTGAGGAATAGAGGCCCTACCACCTCATTCTGGTGCCCTTATGCCTCACCTTTGGCGCAGTCCTTGCCCGTGTAGCCCACTTTGCAGGTACAGCTGTGGGACCCATTGCTGGCCAGGCAGTAGCCACGACCCCCACAGGGGCTGGAGAAACAGGGATCACTCACTGGAGGAGGGGGAAAAGCAGCATTGAGCTCTGGGGTGTCACCTGGCCCCCCACTGGCCTGGGCCTTGCTCTTGGGGGACTTGGTTGTTCCTGTGTGGGTGTGTTTTTGATGGAGGTGAGGGTACTATCAGGCAGCTTTTGGGGGGGGGGGGGAGTAGGAGAAGGGACACTCCAGGATGTGGGGTCAGGGCTCATCAGAAGCTGGGCAGGTGTGGCCTTCTGACTCTGAGCCAGGCCATCTCCCCCCACCCCAAGCCAGGTGCCCTGGCAGGCAGTGACTTGGGGTGAGGTGAGCACAGCGCTAGCCCTTCCACGCATCCCTCTGCACTGCGCTGTGGCTGGAGTCCCCATCCAGGGCAGGGCCCGCAGGTTCCCAGCATGGCCACAGGAAATACTTGCAAACCAGTAGCAAGTCCCTGATCACTGTCTCAGCTGCTGATCTCAGGGCCCCCGCCTGCCCCAGGCCTGTTCACCAACAGTCCCTACCCTGCTTGTCCCTAGGCAGGCTCCTGTGTCTGCAGTCCCATCACAGGCCTTGTCCCTGGAAGCCCCGTCCACCCTGCACAGCTAAGTGCTGCCAGCCAGGCCCAGTCGGGGCTGGGGACATGCCCATAAGCAGGTCATCCTCCCCCACGGACACATCTGTTCTAGGAGGGTGGTGTGACACCAAGTGGAGGGAATACAGATGAAACAACCCCATAGGGCAGGGAGTGCTGGGGGCATGATCCGTCAGAAGTCAGGGAATGCCTCATCTGGGAGAGACATGTCCCAGGGGGAGACTATTCCAGGTGTAGGAGTCGGGGGGGGGGGGGGGGGGGGGGGGCGGTGCCCAGACCCTGAGCTGGAAAGCCTGGCCATCCAGGGACAGCAGGGGAGGCGGGGGAACTTGCAAGGAGCCCGAGGAGGAGTGCCCGGGCCATGCCCACACCTGTCTCACAGTGGTAGCCGAAGAAACCCTCTGGGCAGACGCACAGGTAGGCCCCGCCACCGTTCTTGCACTGGCCTCCGTGCTGGCAGGGGCTGGAGTCGCAGGCATCCACCTCTGGAGAACACCCAAAGAGTGGGCCCGAGCGGCAAAGGGGTGTCTGGGGGAGGGAGGAGAGGACAGCGGGAAGAAGGGAAAGGGCGGCGTGGACGAGCCGGGGGTGGAAGTCTCTCTCATCCTTGGTGGGTGCCCAGCTCTCCCTTCACCCCTAGAATCCTGCCTGCCAGGGGATCTGTCCAGCAGGGCCGGGGTGGCTGCCCCCTCCACTCTGCTCTCTGTGGCCCAGGGTCTGGGCTTTCAGAAAGCAGTTTTGCCTGGGTGTCTGGGGCATCTCAAGTGTGGGTGAGGGCCTGGGCACACAGGGGATCCACCCAAGCATAGCCCCTACCTGTCTCGCAGTGGACTCCAGTGAAGCCTGCGGGGCACTGGCACACAAAGGCTCCTGGGAGGTCCCTACAGGAGCCTCCGTTTCTGCAGGGCTGCGCCTGGCACTCATCTGTCTCTGCAAAGACAGGACACGGGGCTGCATGAGCCTACCTACCCCACATGGGCCTAATGGGCCTATAGGGCCCCACATGGTCTTATATGGGCTTACATGGGCCTACATGGACTTACATGACCTCCAGGGTTCTGTGTTCAGCCTGAGGTTTCTATCTCACTCCTGCCCTCTCCACTGCCTGTCCCACAAAGCCCCCACCCCAAGCTACTCCCAAGTTTACTGTCCAGGCTGGACATCCTGGGCCTGGCCCTCCCTGGGTGGTGTCACTGTCTCAAGGCTTAGAGCCCAACAGAGGTGTAAGGAGTGCAGGGCTCATCCAGCAGTGCACCTGGCAGGCCCCCACTCCCTCTGCCAGCTTGGAGCACTGGCCAGGTATCAGGGCTGTGACCTGCCCTCTCTGAACCCCATCTTGTCTGCCCCTGAAGCCAGAGTCTGCAGGAGCAGGAGAAGACAGTCAGTCAGTGTTTCTTAGCCAAGCTTCCAATCTCCCCAGGTAGGTGGAGGCAGAGCTGGCAGGGGCCTGAGTGTGTAGCCAGCCAGACACCAGCAAGGGTGAAGAGGGTCAGGGCAGGTCATGGACATGGCCAGGCTGCTGCAGCTGCTGCCCTGTGGTGAGGGCCAGGCTGTCTTACCCAGCTCACAGTGGGCTCCTTCATGCCCCGGGCTGCAGACGCACAGGTACCCGGCGACTCGATCCTGGCAGGAGCCCCCATGCAGGCACGGCTGGGATCTGCACTCGTCAATTTCTGGGAGAGAGGAGTGCCCAGGTGCACGGGTGCCAGGAGAGATCCGAGAATAAAACAATGTTGCCGTCATTAGAGGCATTGGCTTGAAGCCAAATTAAGATGGACATAAATGAGTTTTGTTCTGAGGAGACACCGTGGGACTCAGTTTCCCAGCTCAGGCGGATGGGCCCAATCTTGCCAATTCACTTAATAACAATCATGTACGAAAACAATAAAATGGGGTTGCGTCCTTTGTTTTAAAATGTTCACCCTGTGTGTTTCTTAAACTGGGAGTTGTGCTACTGAATTCAAAATGTTCCATTTAGAAAAGTTTAATTTGAATGCTTAGCAACATGTGAGTAAATAGATGGTAATGATATAATGACTCCTGGAGCTGCACTCAACCTGGGCACTAGAATGCTGACGGGCTCAGCAGGGCATATGCACATCCCCACCCGGTGTGACATGAGTTTCTGTGGCTATCATTTCTGTGCCTGTTTGAATTTAAATTTTTATGGGTTGCCTAATCAATACTATAGATGGCTTTGCTTTTGCTATTTATGAACTTTATCTATAGGATATTGTGGTATATGTACTCTTCTCTGTCCACGCTACATTAATAAGACATCTCCATGTTGCTGCGGGTCTCTGTGGGACCCCCTTTCCCTGCTGTATAATATTCCACAGTGTGATTATACTGTACTTTACCCATCTTTGTTTGGTGCACACTTGGGTTGGTCCTAGACTTCTTACTATTGCAAAACAAGTGTTTCTGTGTCTGCTTCCCCATCTCCTGCTTGTGGATGTGCACCGAGAAGTGGAGTTGCCGGGACACAGCTTATATGAACGGTCAGCTCGATGGGCAGATTACCAAGTGGTTTTCAAAGTGCTTAAACAATTCACATTTCCTCCAGCAGTTTTCTCACAAATCCTGTGGATCCACATCCTCACCAACACATAGGCCTCTTCAACTTCGGAAGTTTGGCCAACTGCACGCATCTTGGTGTGCTTTTGACTGGCATATGGGTGATTGCTGCATTCTTTACGTTCACTGGTTCTGTGTACCTCCTCCTCCATGAAATGCCTGCTCATGAGTTTTGCTGATTTTCCTGTCAGGTTGATTATTCTTTTCTTACTGATTCATAGAGTTCTTCATATGTTCTTGAAACCAGTTTGAACCTTACATTTCACTTTCTTCCCTAAGTTCCTAATTTTTATAGAGTCAATTTGTCCACTTTTCCCCTTTTATAGTTAGTGCTTTTTTTTTTTTTCCTGGCTTATGGCATCTTTTCTTACCCCAAGGCCAAAAAAAAAAAAACCAAAAAAAATTTACCTATATTTCTCAAAGTGCATGAAAATTTTATTTCAGCTGTGGTGAAGATTTTCTCATCCTTTTAAAAGAAGTGTATAGTCCTAGCCAGTTTGGTTTAGTGGATAGAGCGTAGGCCTGTAGACTGAAAGGTCCTGGGTTCTATTCGATCAAGGGTACAAGCCCAGGTTGCGGGCTCAATACCCAGTAGGGGGGTGTGCAGGAGGCATCCAAGCAATGATTCTCTCTCATCATTGATGTCTGTCTCTCTCTCTCTCTCTCTCTCTCTCTCTTTCTCTTTCTCTTTCTCTCTCTTTCTCTTCCTCTCTGAAATCAATAAAAATACATTAAAAAAGAAAGTTTATAATTTTGGCCTTTATATGGATGTTATAATGAATTTCACATATAAAAATTTATCATGATTTTGATACATCATTTTTGTTTCACTTCATTTCCCAAGTGTTCACTGCTAGAATATGAAAATATAACTGGTTTGGTATGTTGACTCTGAATCCTGTGACCTCATTGAATTCACTTCTTAGTTCTATAGCTTCTTTTGTAGAATTGCCTTAGCACTTTCTGTGCTCACTATTGTGTCATCTTCACGGCTTCCTTTCCAGTGGACACACCCTTTATTTCCTCTTGTCCATGGCCCTGTCTGGGGTCTCCAGGACCACACTGGGAAGAGTTGGTGAGATGGACACATTTGCTCAATACTGATTATGGCAGGAAGCCAGTCATCATTAAGTATACTATTGGCTGTTGAGTTTTTCATGGGTTCCTTTATCAGGTTGAAGAAATTCTCTTCTACTCTTAGTTTATTTAATTTTTAATAATAGTTGAATTTTGTCAAATGATTTTTCTGCCTCTATTGAGGTGATCATATGGTTTCCTCCTTTATCTTCTAATATGGTGTATTACATTGATTGCTTTCCAGATGTTAAACCAGCCTGTGCTCTTGAGATAAATCCCACTTGGTCATGATGTGTTTTGCTTTTTATGTAGTACTGGGTTTAATTTAGTAACATATTGTTAAGATTTTTGTATGTATATCATGAGACTGTTATCTGTAATTCACTTTTTGTAATGTCTCTGTCTTGTTTTGGTATCACAGAAATACTGGTCTCATAAAATAAGTAGAGAAATACTCCTTCCCCCTGTGTTTTCTAAAAGAGCTTGTATAGGGTATAATTCCTTTCTTAGATGCTTGATAGAATTCGCTAGTGTTATGAAAATCTGGTCCTGATATTTTCTTTGTAGGAGGGTTTTTCATTCCAAATAAAATTTAATAGATATAGGGATATTCATATTTTCTAATTTTCCTTCTGCCAGTTCTGGTAATTTGTGTCTTTCAAGGTATTCATCTGTTTCATGTAGGTCAGTGATGGCGAACCTCTGACACGCGAACTTATTTTTTTGGTAGATTTTTCTTTGTTAAATGGTATTTAAATATATAAAATAAATATCAAAAATATAAGTCTTTGTTTTACTATGGTTGCAAATATCAAAAAATTTCTATATGTGACACGGCACCAGAGTTAAGTTAGGGTTTTTCAAAATGCTGACATGCCGAGCTCAAAAGGTTCCCCATCACTGATCTAGGTTGTCAGATATATTGGCCTAAAGTGCAATACCCCCTGTTGTCCTTTAAACATTGGTAGGGTCATTAGTGATGCCTCTTCTTTCATTCTAATATTGCCAGTTTTTCTTTTTTTCTTGATCAGTCTAGCTCGAGGTTATCTATTTCATTGACTTTTTCAAGGAACCAGATTTTGGTTTCATTGATTTTCTCTGTATATATGTTTTTTATAATTAAATTCTCTAAATGTTTATTTATTTATTTTTATTTATATACTAGAGGCCCGATGCACGAAATTCGAGCAAGGGGCTTGGCTCTCTCAGCCGTAGCGGCTGCCTCAGCCCTCGCAGCCCCACCCCAGAGGGCCCACAGATCACTATGGCACTGGGGAGGCTCACTCCAGACGCCCTGCAGCTGGAAGACCGGATGGAATTAGGGGCGCTCAGGCTGTATGTAGCCTTAGTCACTCGAGTGCCATGCCACCGAGACCAGCCGTGTGCCATTGAAGCGCCACATGGCATGCATGACCTCCTCGGGGGGCGCAGTCCATCTCTGCAAGGACACAGCAGCCCCTTCTGCACAGCAGGGCACCTGCCCAGCCCCATTACTCTGCCCACCAGGCCACAGAGCTCGGAACCCCTGCTCCCCACACAGCCTGTCCCATGGTGAAGGTGCCTTGACCTCCAGGAGGGCTGCCCAGAGGTTTCCTTTCCTTCTTCCCCTCTGTCCCCTCCACCCCCTGCACACTGTCCTCTGCTCTTCCAGGATTAGGAAGAACTCCTTGCCCCCACCCCAGTCCCCTGGCCCTCTCACCCGCCTGGCACCGGCGTCCTGTGTACCCGCCTCGGCAGCGGCAGAAGAAATCTGTGCCCAGGTCCTCGCAGGTACCCCCATTCACACAGGGGCTCCGGAAGCAGGGGGAAGGGGCTGCAAGGTCACAGGGGCCACTATCACCCATCACTTCCTCCCCACTGGCCTCTGGGCTGCACAGAGATGTCCCCTCTGTGCCGCTCTGCCTACCCCTCCACCCCTGCCACCCCGCCTGGGCCAGCCATGAGGGGCGTGTTTTTGTCTCTAGTGGCCTGCATCCACCTTACCTATCTCACAGTGCCGCCCGGAGAAGCCTGGGGGACAGTCACACTTGTATTTGCCAATGTAGTGGAAGCAGGTGCCTCCATTGTGACAGGGCCCAGAGGCACATGAGTCTGGCTTCCCTGGGAGCAGAGGGCACAGTTGGGGTCAGGTGTCATATACCCACCACCTCTGCCCCTTCCCTGGTCCCCAGATCCCAAAGCAGACATGGTGGTGGGTTGGGGGTCCTGGTTTCCACCCCCGATTCCTAGCCGATCCCAGCTGGCAGGCCGCACCGATCTCACAGTGCCTCCCGGTGAAGCGGAAAGGGCAGTTGCACTGGTATTCGCCGCCTGCTTCCTTGCAGGTGCCCCCGTTCCGGCAGGGCCCCGAGCTGCACAGGCGCGGCCGGGCTGTGGAAGGACAGAGAGAGAGGGAGACGGGTAAACAAGGGCTCACGGTACCCCCACCCATGTCTTCTCAGTCCTCAGGCACTTGTGGGCCCTGCAGGCTCTGGCCTGCTTCTCAGCCCCACGGGCCTGGCAGCAGCAGCAGGGGCCAAGCCAGTCTGTAGGTTCCCTCTCCACCTCGGGGCCTCTGCCCACCCCGCCTCTCTCCTCTGCCCCGAGCCCTTCAAACTGCATGGAGGGGACCATCCAGGGTGGGCGCTGGTCAGTACTTAGGGAAGAATAGTTACACTCTCAAGTGGCTGTGTTGTTGACATTCTCCAAGTTGGATTAGATGTAACAAAATCCTAATGAATGTTTTTCAAATCAGTGATTCTAAAAGCTATTTGAAAAAATGCTGAGCAGGACACAAAGCCTATTCTGAGGAAAGCAGTGATGACCAGGGGGCCACAGACCAGATCAAGGAACCTCTGAACCATTGGAAGGGGAGTGCATTATTCCCGGGATGACAATTTAAAAACACAATGATAATAAAATTTGGACTGTGTGACATATACAAAAATAAACTCTATGACACCAATAGCCTGAAGCAGAGTGCACCAGCTCTCCCTGCAAAGGGCCCGCTATTAATATTTGTGGCTTTCGGCCAGGTGGTCACAGGGCGACCAATGCACTGACAAATACCCTCGGGCAGGGGGAGGAGCCAGGCCACTGGCGCTGTCCGGGGTGCTGACACCCACCTTTCTCGCAGTGCCTGCCATGGAACCCACGTGGGCACTCGCACGTGTAGGAGTCATCCTGGGCCTCGCAGGAGCCTCCGTTGAAGCAGGGGTCTGAGTCGCAGGGTGAGGGCAGTGCTGTGGGGTCAGAGGGCAGCCCTGTTGCATTCTGGGCAAGAGGCTGGCAGGGCCACCCTGACACCCTGGCTAGGACCTCGGCCCCTAAAATACACTCTGCTGGGTCTTGATTCCTCACTCAGGCTCTAAGGCCCCTCCCTGGAATTTCTCTTATCCTTGATTTTCCCAGAATTCAGCCTCCCTCTTCTAAGAGCTGGGATTGAGCTCACCCACACCATCATCACACATGGTGGTGGTGGTGGGGTTTAATCACATGCTGCATTCGGCACCCGTTGACATGCTAGCAGCTAAGCTAGAGGCTTAGGAAGACACTGCATGGCACCTGCATGCGGTCAGGTGCCCTTTGGCTATCAGCCTGCTGCAGGGAAGATGGGAGGAGACCTGGCCTGTGTTAGAGGACTGCCTGCCGACTGGGTGGGGGTGCACCCACAGGTCCTCTGGTGCGCCGCAGGGAAGCTACCACTTTCCTCCCAAACACCTCCCACCCCCAGTTTGTGGGAACCATCCCAGCCCTCAGGCATGTGCACGCCCTCCACCCCTCTCACAGTGGCTGATGTTGTGGTCAGTGTGGCAGACGCACAGGTAGCTCCCGCTGTACTCCATGCAGTAGCCGCCATCGGGGCACTGGGTGTTCATGTTGCAGGGCGTGGCTGTGACTTCTGCGCGGGAGGAAGGAGCCCTGTCTCAGGTCTTCCTAGGGACCTGGTGTTCTTAACAAGGGTGGGGGTGTGCAAGACCCAGTGACCCCAACAGGAGATCAGGTTCAGGCACTTTTATTGCCAGCAGGAGCACCCTCCTGGGGTGGGGGTGGGGCCACAGAAACACTGGTGGAGGGTCTGACCTTGTGGATCCTGGTCCAGGCTGAAGCCACCTTCAAACCCTGGTTTGGAGGATAGTCAGGGGCAGGCAAGGTGTCCCCAGCTCAACTCTGGGCACCTACCAAATTCACAGAGGAGCCCAAAGAAGCCCAGGGGGCACTGGCAGAGGGTGGTATTGCCCGCGAGACATCTGCCACCATTTCGGCACTCACAGTCATCAGGGGTTCCTGCCACGGAGAGAGGAAGGAGCCTCTAATGTGGGGGTGCTAGAGGGTGGAGCCCTTTCCTGACCCTGCCCTGCTCCTGGCGACCTTCCCATAAGAGCTGCTGTGTATACCCCCACATGCTCACACATTCTCTATCCTGCTGTTTGCATGCACACCCCACGGGAGGCCCCAGCCCGGCCACACGCACTGTCCCTGCAGTCGAGGCCCATGAAGCCTTCGGGGCACTCGCACACGTAGCCCTCATCTCCGTCGACACAGGTGCCCCCGTTCTGGCAAGGGGCCGAGAGGCAGGGGTCAGGCACTGGCTGGCTTCCTGTAAGAAAGACAGTGGTCACCAGAGCAGCAGCACACATTGGTGTTTCCACCTCTGTTCCCAGTGCCAAGTGCAGTTTAAGCCGGAGGCCTATTTCCTGGGAGCTAATTTCCCGCTGCCCCTCCCCTGAGAGCCCCTCTTTGGAGCAGAATGAGAAGCAAGGATAAGAAGGGCCCATGGTGGGCACCGAAGGTCCCAGCAAGGCCGGAGGCCTCCAGATGGTTCTGCTCGAGCATCTCTTAGTAAAATACGGGGATTTTCCTGGTACCTTTCTGTTGTTGATTCTACTTTAATTTTGCTGTGGTCAGAGAACACAATCCTTTTGAATTTATTGAGCCTTATTTTATGGTGGCAGGACGGCCTGGCATGGCGAGTGCTCCCTGAGCACTGAAAAGAATGTGCGTCTGGATGCCCATCAGGCCAGGCGGCCAATGGTGCTGGGCAGGTCCATCCTTGCTGGCTTCGTTCCCGTGTCCTGAGCTGCTGGCGTGTCCTGACCTCTCCACCGACAATGATCTGTGTCTCCTAGTGGTTCTGTTAGCTTTTGCTTCATGTATCTTGATTCATGTTAATAGTATATTTAAGATTGTTGATCCTCTTGGCAAATTTCTCTCTTTGTCATTATGAAAGGTCTCTCTTTGTCCCTGGCAGTATTTCTTGTTCTACAGAGAAGCCGGGCCAGATTCCCGGGATGAGTAATGGCCAACTCTTTCCTCTTCGTTTCTTCCATGTTCAGTTTCTTCACATAGTTTCAGAATTTATCTGTTAAATTAATACATAGTAAAGTTGACTTTTGTTGGCAGTGTACTTCCATGAATTGTAACACGTGTAGATCTGTGTGACCCCGCCACACGTCCTATCACCCCCACGATGTCCCTGTTCTCTCTCTTCGGGGTCACAGATGCCCTCGGTCCACTTCACATGCAACGGACAGACCTGGCAATGTTTTATTCCCTTTACTCAGAGGTGGGTAAACTGTGGCCCACAGACCAAATCTTGCCTGCTGCCAATTTAAACACAAAGTTTCTTTGGACACTGCCTTGCCCGGTCATTTACGTGTCATCTGTGGCTGGCTGCTTTTCATTACTCTGGCAGTGTTGAAGAGCTATGACCACCTGGCCGGAAAGCCAAAAATATTAATAGCGGGCCCTTTGCAGGGAAAGCTGGTGCACTCTGCTTCAGGCTATTGGTGTCATATAGTTTATTTTTGTATATGTTACACAGTCCAAATTTTATTGTTATAATTGTGTTTTTAAATTGTCATTAAGGTGATCAAAAGATAAAAAGAAAAGTTATATCTGCTCACATATTTACTATTTCTAGAACTCTTCATTCCTTGGTGTAGGTCCAGATTTTCATCTGGTACCATTTTCTTCTATCTAAAGAGTTTCCTTTAGCATTTCTTGCAACGCAGATATGCTGGTGATGAATTCTCTCAGAGTTTTCTTTTTTTTAATTTTAAAAATATTTTTATGGATTTTAAAGAGGAAGGGAGAGGGAGAGAGAAACATCAATGTTGAGAGAGAGGACCATTGGTCGGCTGCCTCCTGCATGCCCCCTACTGGGAATCGAGCCTGCAACCTTGGCATGTGCCCTTGACTGGAATCAAACCCGGGACCCTTCAGTCTGCAGGCCGACGCTCTATCCACTGAGCCAAACCAGCTAGGGCTCAGAGTTTTCTCTGTTGGAAAATCTTTATTTCACCTGCATCTTTGAAAGTAGGTTGACAGTGTTTTCCTTTCTGCCCCACAGTCTGGCCTGCACGTCCCCGTTCCTCTGTTTGGATTCTGTTTTTTCCTCTGGCTGCTTTTAAGATTTTCTCTTTGTCACCGGTTTTCAGCAAGCTGACTGTGGTGTGGCTTCATGTGATTTCCTTAATGCTTTTCTTGGACATGTGGGTCTTAGTTTTCATCAAATGTAGCGAATGTTTCTTCATATATTTTCTGTGCCCCCAGCACTCCCTCCTCCTGGAACTCCAAACGCACCACTAATCACTGAGAGCTGGTCCTAGCCTTACTCTGCCTGTGCTGCGTGTGGAGCTGTTCCGTTTCTCTCTTCAAGTTCTCATATGTTTCCTTCTCCACTGTCTACCTACTGTGAATATGGTCCAGTGCAGTTTTAAAATTCAGATACTATATTTTTCTTTTCTTTTTTTTAAAAAAACGTTATTGCTGGGAGTATTACAGATGTCCCCTTTTTTTCTGCCCATTACCCCCTTCCACCCGGTTCCCGCCCCACCCCAGGCCTTCACCACCCTATTGTCTGTGTCCATAGGTAATGCATATGCATATGAGTTCTTTGGTTCATGTCTTTCTACCCTCCTCTCCCTCTTCCTTCTGAGGTTCGTCAGTCTGTTCCATGTTTCCATGCCTCAGGTTCTATTTTATTCATCAGTTTATTTTGTTCATTAGATTCCTTGTTCATTTATTTGATTTTTAGATTCAGTTGTTTATAGATATGTATTCATTATCATTTTATTGTTTATATTTTGATCCTCCTTCCCCTCCTCCTCCTCCTCCTCCTCCTCCTCCTCCTCCTCCTCCTTCTCCTCCTTCTCCTTTCTGTATACCCTTCAACATTTCTTGTAATACTGGTTTGCTGGTGAGGAATTCCTTTAGCTTTTTCTTGTCTCAGACGTTCTTTATCTGACCTTCAATTCTGAATGATAGCTTTGCTGGGTAGAAAAATCTTGGTTGTAGGTCCTTGCTATTCATCACTTGAATATTTCTTGCCACTCCCTTCTGGCCTGAAATGTTTTTGTTGAGAAATCAGTTGACAATCATATGGTGCTCCCTTGTAGGTAACTAACTGCTTTTCTCTTGCTGCTTTTTTTCTCTTTGTCTTTTGCTCTTGGCATTTTAATTATGATGTGTCCTGGTGTGGGCCTCCTTGGGTTCCACTTGTTTGGGACTCTCTGCACTTCCTGGATTTGTAAGTCTATTTCTTTCACCAGGTAGGGGAAGTTTTCTGTCATTATTTCTTCAAAAAGGTTTTCAATATCTTGCTCTCTCTCTTCTCCTTCTGGCACCCCCATAATGCAAATGTTAGTACGCTTGAAATTGTCCCGGAGGCTCCTTACACTATCTTCATATTTTTGGATTCTTTTTTCTCTTCTGATTAGGTGTTCTTTGCTTCCTCATATCCCAAATTATTGATTTGATTCTCAGAATCCTCTGCTCTACTGTTGAATCCCTGTAAATTATTTTTTATTTCAGTTAGTGTATGTTTAACTTCTGACTGGTCCTTTTTCATGTCTTTGACATTCTCACTAAGATCCTTGGAAGTCTCTTGAAAATTCTTGAGTAACCTTATAACCATGGTTTTTAACTATGTATCCAGTAGTTTGTCTGGCTTTCTAGTTCTTGACAGTAAGGGGGAAATTCTCAGCACAGCTAATCTTGCTTGGCAAGGAGCAGGAGGCCAGACTCTCTCTCTCACTCTCTTTAAATAATCTCCAAATTTTGGCCAACTTCTTGCTGGATCTGATTAGAATGTCAAGGTTTGTACCTTGTAATGTGGCTAATGAGCTGATATCAGGAATAGAATGTCAGTTCTGTTGTTTCTTCCTGCTTGCTTTCCTTTGCTTTATTGTTTTGTATAAAATGTGGTTTCTTATTTCGCGTAGCATAATATTCTCCAAGTCCCGCCTTGCTGTCTCAAAGGGTCAGAGAAAGACAAGTATCACATCATCTCACTCATATGTGGAATGAACAAAATAAACTAATGAACAAAATAGATCCAGAGACACAGAGCATGGAATAGACTATTGAATCTCAGGGAAGGGGTGTGTGTGTGAGTGAGTGGGTGGGATGAGATCAACCAAGGAACTTGTATGCATATATGCATAACCCATGGACACAGACAATAGTGTGGTGAAGGCCTAGGGTGGGAGGTGAGGGCAGGCTAGAAGGGGTCAATGGGGAAAAAACGGAATATATGTAATACTTTCAACAATAAAAATTATTTTAAAATGCGGTTTCTTTGCAAAATCTTTTGAAATCACTTATGTTTTCTGACTTGCATTTAGTTAAACACGCTGATATTTAGATTAAAATCTGGACAAGGAGAACCGTGACATACACAGTGATTTAAAGCAACCAAACCGGTAAGAGTGCCTCCCTTCCCCCCCCCTCCCCCCCGCACTGCACAGCCTCACCCTCTTCTGAGGACACAGTGACCCATGGCAGGCACAGCATCCATCTGCATCTTACTTGTGCCCAAATATAATTTCCTCCTTAAGTTTTTAGACTCAAAGTAAATCGGACTAGATTGTCCTGAGTGTCTCCTGGGGAGAAGCTGTTCCTGCTGTGTGCACAGCTGTCCTGGCACAGGGGCCGAGGCCGCTGGAGGATAGGGCGATGCCTTGAATGAAAGCCCTGTATTTAATCTGTGGGTTGTCACATTTAGTTGGTCTTTTAATTGATCTGAGTCATAACCAGCATTTAAAACAACATGAAATAGAGTGGAAACTAGCAGATCTCATCCCCAGTAATAAAGGTCAGTGTTCTTTCAGACTCCCACAGTGGTTCCCTCGCCTGGTGAGGGGTCTGGGGCACAAGGCAGTATGTTAAAAAGTCAGTGCTCTCCCCGAGAGTGGTCACCATCCCTGCATATAATCAGGAGACCAGGCCAAGAGGAGAACTGATTTGCTCGGTCTCACATAGCACGTGGGTGGACCAGCCAAGACCAGTTTCCCCACAGAGGCTCAGGGGACCGGCCAGAGTAGAAGACAGGGGTGGGGCTAAGCCAGACAGTGATGGAAAGAGGCCAGTGACCCCGAAAGCACTATCACCTTTGAGGGGTTACATGGCCATTACCTGCCTCGCAGCGTGGTCCCTCGAAGGGCCCTGTGCACAGACAGGTGAAGTTCCCCACAAGGTCGACACATGAGGCTCCGTTCAGGCAGGGGCTGGAGCCGCATTCGTCCACGTCTGTGGGCAGTGGAGGTAGGAGCTGGGCTTCCAGCCAGCCTTTGACCACAGCTCCACATTTGGCCAGGAGTAGCCCCGCCCTTCCCGGCCCCGCCCCACCCCTGTCTGTCCCATGCCCTCTCCGCGCCCCCCTCCCCACCTTTCCGGAGTGCAGGCCACTCACCTGTCTCACAGGCGTTGCCCGTGTAGCCCACTGGGCACTCGCACACCGCGGAGCCGCTGACCACCTGGCACCGGCCGCCATTCACACACTCTTTGGTGTTACATGGAGATGGTGCTACAAGTGCAGAGGGTAGAAGTCCTGGAGTCCTGGCTGCAGTGCCCCTGGGGCCTGTCAGGTGGTGGGGGGTCCTGACCAGGGCATTCCTCATCTACCGGCTGCTGAAAGCTCATCTGCTGAAAGCTGCTGTATAGAGTTTTGTTCAGCAGAGGGTGTGCGTGCTGGATGGGGGCTTCGCTGAGCTGACTCAGAGCCGGACTCTGGGGCACTGGCTGAGAGATTCTTTCCAGCCAGGTGGGTGGATACTGCCTGTGATGGAGACTTAAAGGGTGTGCAGTTCCCAGGGGTGCAGAAGGGGCCTCAATGGTCCTGGGGGGTTGACATGTTGCTGCAGGGACATCGTGTAAGGCACTCAGTCCCCACCTCTGTCCACCCTCCCACCCACCCTTCACTGGGGATTCAGTCTTCCTGACTCCCTGGTGGTCACTGACAGCAGATCCAGTGATTGGGAGACACTGCTTTGCCCCTGCTACATTGCCTGTCTCCAGGCAACTCGTTACAAGGACCAGATACATCCTGGATGAATGAGCAGCCCTCTCTGGAGTGGTGGGGTGCGGGGGGGCGGGGAGGAAAGGGAGGGAGGAAAGCAAGGGGAAGGCCCCACCCCCCTAGATGTGGAGGTGCTTTGGTGGCTAAAGTCCTGGGCAGCGTAGATGGGAGCACAGCTCTGAGCGAGCCTGTGACCACTCAAAGCCAGGGGTGTCTCAAGAAGGACCCCAACCCATACCCGGGCTGTGGGAGCTCTGGGGGTTGGAGAGAAACAGCTTCCATTCCTGCCAGAGCAGCTGGGGTTCAGGGTTCCAGGCTACAGGCAGGAAGAAGGTAGCGGGTGTTGGTCCTCCTCCCCACACCCCCACATTCTCTTCAAACCGGTTCTGGGGTGAGAGGGCTCGATGGCTCCTACCACACCAGGCCCAGCCACCAGTATGGCTCTGACACGGGCCCAGTTGGGAACTGGGCACTGGCCGGTTCCAAGGCCTCCTCCCTGGTCTAAACACCAGGGCTCAGGAGGCCCCAGTGCTGTGGTCAGTGCTCCTGCCCTGGACCCTCAGGCCTCTCTGGTGACCCTTGCCTGGGGCCAAGCCCTCTGTGGCGTGGCTGACCTGACGGTTCCCCCAGGCCGCCCACCACTCCTTGGGCAGGACCACCCAGCCACCCTGCAGCCAGCAGAACTCAGGGGCCCAGGTGGTTTCCTCTTACCTGTCTCACAGGTGGGTCCTCCGAAGCCAGCTGGGCACTGGCAGCTGAAGCTGTTGACGCTGTGGGTGCAGGTCCCACCATTCTGACATGGGTGGGAAGCACACTCATCCACATCTGAAAAACAGGTGGGCTGGGGCCTCAGTGGAGGAACCAGGTTGGGAGGATCTGCCACGCCTGGGAGGAGTGGGGAGGGGACAGCAAACCTGGCCTTCCTGGGCCTCACCCTGGGGCAGTGGCTCAGAGGGGCAGCTGTCACACCTGTCAGGAAGCCACTGTGTTTGGCGCCCCCAGTGGTGCCCCCACCACAGGGACAGAGACCCTTGACCTTGGGCACTTAGGGCCACTGGCTGCACTTCCAGGGTTCCTTCAGAGCCCGTGCAGCCCAGTGGGTGGGGCCACGAGTGAACTCACCCAGTTGGCACCTCCTCCCTGTGAATCCAGAGAGGCAGGAGCAGGTGTAGGAGGGGTTGCCTGTGACACAGTCGTCAATGCACTTCCCACCGTTGAGGCATGGGCGCAAAGCCAGGCACACGGAGGCTGCAGACACAGGAGGAGCAGAGCAGTCATCCCTCCATCCTCCCAGACCTAAAGGTTCCATCTCCAAGGAATGACTGTGTCGCCCTCTGGCGGCAAAGCGTCCAGGGTTTTTCTTCCCAGGTCTGCGCAAGGGTGCCCAGTGCCCCTGACGTCTGTCCTCTGCCTGTGTCTCCCCTGGATGTTGTTTCCTAAGCTGTGACCCTGGCTGCCGGTGAAGGGCAGGCTTTCGCACCCCTGACACCCACAGCACCTTCATATTCCATTAATCTATCAGCTTCCAAATTTGTCCAAGGTACTAAGAAGACAGGGACCTGAGGACTCCCAGCAACATGGGGAGACACGAGTGCTCCTCGTGGACAAGGGGATCCCTATGTGGAAACCACAGGTGGTGTGGGGAGCCCCTCAGACGCTCTGGCAGGTGCAGTCTGGCCCCGGCGCTGCCTCAGACAGTTACATAATTCGGGCATGCCCCGTGCCCTCCGTTCCCCGTGTGCAACACCAGGTCTGTGCTCAGAGATGTTGAAACTGGTGCTTCCTGGCCAGGGTGGGGGTGCCTCCTGGAGTTGCTCAGGGCCACACAACACTGCCCTGCCCAGTCTTCTAGGAAAGGCAGCATGTAGAGCCCTCTGGAGAATCAAGGCTGCTGACATTTGTGGTTAATCAGCACAGATTGGCAGGTTATGGCTGCGTCCTGCTGTAACTCGAGTTACTGAGGGCCCCAGAGAGCTGGCATGGTGTCAGGGGTGGGAGGGGGCACTCCGGGAAGTACCCTGGGCCCAGAACGCCATCAAGGCTGTGGGACTGCACCTTTCCATCACTTAGCTACATGTCACTCAGTCTGCGCTTTGGCTGCACGGTGGCATGTGGCAGCTGACTGCACGAGCCCTGTCTCTGGACCAGCCTTGCTCAGGAGCTAGAGTTCCCGGTGTAGACGCACTGCCTCTCAGGTGTGAACCGACCCTTCCTGGTAAAGCTGAAGTGTGTAATCCCAGCACTAACCCACACTGGCTCCGTCTCCTGGGCTTGCAGTGGGGTGGGGACAGCAGGGGGCTGGTCCTCCCCGCAGCACTGCTCCCAGGGCCTCTGCAGTAGTTTGGAGGGCCCAGTGTGCCTGCTCCATCTGCTCCCAGAGGCCTGGGACAGAGAGCGAGGCACCTCTACCTGGAAAAGGGATCCACAAAGGACTGTGGGCCCTTTTCTGAGGACCCCACTCCTCAGGGTCACAGCCTGCAGCCTCTGCAGAGGAGCATGGACCTGCCCACACCTGCACCCATACGTGTTCATCCACCTGTCCCCACTTGTACTGACACCCACTCACACCAGTCCACACCTGCACCCATACCCTACTCTTCAACCACAACCCAAGCCCCTGAGGCACCACTGACCAGAGCCCCCCTGGGGCTGCAGGAGAGCCTGGCTCTTAGGTGCCCTGCTTGCTACTCTGGGGGAGGGAGAGAAATCGTTGGCACCTGGTGCCATGAGCCCCTCACCCCCTAAGCTCAGTCTCCCAACTGGGGGCTATCGGGTGCTCCAGTGAGTGAGCAGACTCAGTTCCCAGGTCTCTCTCAGGGGGATACCATCCTCAGTTGTCTGTGAGTCTTTCTGCCCCAAGCATTGTCATGGGTGGGGGCTCGGTGTCTGCCCCTCATGCACTCATACCCTACCTGGCCCTGGCCCTGGGGTGCATGCCTGCCTCCCTGGGTGGGCTCTCACCCATTTTATGTTAGGGGGAGCAGCCCTTTCCAGTGCCTGGGTCTCCATGGGTTAGAGGTGAGTTGGGGGTGGTGGGAAGTCCCAGGACAGGCCTCAGAATGGCCAGGGCTTGGCAGGGCTTATGCTCAGCCCCTCTAGGCGGAGTGGCTGAGTCAATCACTGACACCCTCCCTCTATGTATAAGTCCTACAGTTTCATGAGGGTCTGTGACTCGCCCAGTGCCACACCCCCTTCTGCAGCCAATCCAACTGTCCCCACCGGTCACGTGCTCTCCCCTGGGGTGGACCCTTCCTCCTCCTCTGCAGTGTGTTCTGAGCCGGAAGAACACCCCCCCCCCCGGGGTGTCAGGGACCCTTGGGTGTCTCCCTCCCGGCGGGTAGATGGATGTCCAGGTTGTCAAAAAAGCTGCAAGTCCCAGCAGAAAAGGTGAAATGGGGTGAACAGAACACCTGTTTCCCAGGTGGTCAGGGGACACAGGTGGCCGCGGACGCCCATCTCGACCCAGGAAGGAGGCTGGGCTCCTCCCCTTTGTACCGCAAACCTTGGGCTCCAGCGGGTCCCCCGGCCCCGCAGCTGAGGCGCGAAGGCCCCCCCCAGGAAGAGACTGAGGCTCTGGGGCCAGCGGGGCGGGACAGTAGCCGCGATGGGCGGAGCCACGCGCAGCCCAGGGTCTGGGGCAGAGCTGGCGCCAAAGTCCCCGCCCCGCCCCGCCCCCTCCGGCCCCTCCCCCGCCCCTCCCTAGGCCACGCCCCTCCCCGGCGCCCGAGCTGCTCGCTCGGTGCTCTTACTTGCATGGGCGCAGCCCCCCACGCGCACCTGGGCATCATCGATTCTGAAAGCCCAGCGCCCGGGCACGCCCACGTTGGTGCTGGTCTCCACCTCCGCCATATCCGCAGTGCGCGAGCCTGGGATGCTGAAGTAGCGCCTCCCATCTCCCGCGTTGAAGCCAGCCTGGGTGGGTGCGAGAGAGTGGGGGCAGGTGCGGGCTGGGTCCGCAGGTCTCCCTAAAGCTCCCACCTCTCCCAGATGGGGCCCTGCCCCATCCACCATTCCTGCACACACTGTCAAGGTCAAAGAGCTTGTGTGGGAGACAGCCGGAGAGCTCTAAGGTGTAGGGGTATCCAACCCTTCCCCCCACCACGCTGTCCTTGCCAATGTCAGCAGCCTCCCAGCCAGGCCCTGAGCCAAAGACTTGGTTCGGCCTGGCACCCCCACGCCCCCCCCCCCCATGACTCACTGCTGGTTTCTGGGTCTCCCCTAGGGGCCAGCGGCAAGTGCAGCCTCAGGGGAAGTAGATGGGGGTGCACAGCCAGAAGGGGACCAGCAGGCCCTGGGCAGTGGCCCTTGACCATGCCCTCCACACCTGGGACTTCCTGCTGGCCGGGGTCCTTGGGGCCACAGCCCTGCCAGACCTGGGGGCAGTCAGTGCAGAGATCCCAGGACCTTCTTTCCCTGCTGCAGTGGCCAGGCAGTGTGGTCAGGACAAAGGCCTTTGGCCAAGGATGTTTCTGTGGTTCTGGGCGGTGAGAGGGCTTGGATCACCCTGCACCAGCCTCTGCACAGTAGTGCATGTGGAGGTGGGGGTGGGGGTGGGGGTGGGGTTGGGGGCAGGGAGAGGTCTGCCTGTTTCATTAGCTCATGACAGTGCTGGCAATGGGGAGCAGGGACCCCTACCTGGGCCGCGATGCCCCCCAGGCCAGTGGCGTCACCCCCGCTGCTGGCGTGTGTGCCTGTGGTCCACGTGATGGACTCATAGTTGAAGATGGTGAAAGAGAACTTGCCGTCCGTAATGAGCACAGTCTGGAACGTGTTGACCTGCCAAGGAGGGAGGCCTGAACAGGGTCCTGCCCGCCTCGTCTCCGTTCCCAGGCCCTGCCCCTCCACTACTCCTGCACACACTGTCATTGTCTCCCCAACTAGACGTTGTCAGCCATAGGGCAGAACCCTGATGGCCTCGTCCTCCATCCTCCACTGTGTCTCCAGTGCCTGAGGCCCTGGCACAGGCCAACCTGCCCCCCTCCCCAAGAATCTGCACGGGGGCTGTGGGGGCCCACCGACGCCAGGAGCAGAACCTGTCCCCTGTGGGGGCCGGGGGCACAGAGAGTTCCTGCTCACTTGGTCAAATCCACAAAACTGCCTTGAGGGAATAGGACAAAAACATAAAAAGAAAAGGGAAAGATGAACAGAGGAATCAAGGAAAAATGTTTTTAATAATCAGGTTTTATGATTTTCATGGAATTCTATTTCAAAATGTTAGTGGGTAGGGTACATGTGAGGTGCTATTTCAGATCAGGCAAAGGATCATGGGATGAATAGGAAACTCCAAAAAACAATGAAATTAGAATTTTACATCACTCATGAAAATAAAGCCTAAATCAAGTAAGGCTGTAAATGACACTGTCGCAGCACTGGAAGAAATAGTGGGCGCCATGGAGAGCCTTTCAGGGAGGCTTAAGCATGACTTATGTTAATGCAAAAACAAACAAAAAAAGAGATTTATACATTTGGCTACAAAAATTTCTGAATATCACAAAGTGCCATAAACACAAACTGAGTGGCAAACAGCAAAGTGAAAAATGTTTTTATAATATATGCAGCAGGCAAGACTATTCATATTCTTAATACAAGAACGTCTGTCTACAGATCAATGAGAAAAAGATCAAAAAGATAACACAGGCTATGCGCAGATACATGACAGGTAGAATACAACTAGCAGGTAACACAGGAGCAAATCCAGCATCGCTAGGAATCAAAGATGTGGAAGTTTGAAAAGGCGAAGAAGGAAAGCGGGAGGACTCGTGGCTGGAGTGCAGGGAACCGGGAACGTCGATGTGGCATGTGAGAATGCATGGGCACATTTTTGAGGGGAACATGAAATTCTGCAGGCAGTAATCTCCCTTTTAGAGGCTCATGCCAGCATAAACCTCAGTGGACTTGAGGCTGCGCATGCCCACCTCAGGGTACCCTGCACTCGAGGCCTTGGGTCAGCGACTCGGCCAGTGTGTGGACGTGGCAGTGACTAGAGACCATACGGTGTATAGGCACACTTTGTTTCATTGCATTTCATTGATGGCGCTTTTAGAAATTGTGTTTTTAGAAATTGAAGACGTGCGATGACCCTGCATTGAGCACGTCTATTGGTGCTGTTTTCCAATAGCATTTGCTTACTTTGTGTCTCTGTGTCACGTTTTGGTAATTGTCACAATATTTCAGACTTTTCATCATTATGATATCTGTTATGGTGATCTGTGATCAGTGATCGATGTTACTATTGTAATTGTTTTGGTGCACCATGAACCACCCCATTAAGACAGTGAACTTAATTGATAAATGTGTGTGTTGTGACTGCTTTGCTCGTCGTTCCCCTGTCTATGTCCCTCTCTTCAGGCCTCCCTGTTCTCTGAAACACAATAGTGAAATTGGGCCAATAAATAATCCCACAATGGCCTCTAGGTGTTCAAGTGAAAGGACTAGTCACATGTCTCTCACTTTAAATCAAAAGCTAGAAATGATTAAGCTTAATGAGGAAGGCATGTCAAAAGCTGAGACTGGCTTAAAACCAGACCTTTTGCACCAAACAGCTAAGTTGTGATGCAAAGGAAACATTCTTGAAGGAACTTAAAAGGGCTATTCCAGCGAATACACAGTGATAAGCTAAACAGCCTTACTGTTTATGTGCAAAAGGTTTTAGCGGTCTGGATAGAAGATCAAACCAGCCACAACATTCCCTTAAGCCAGCGGTTCTCAACCTGTGGGTTGTGACCCCTTTGGGGGTCGAACGACCCTTTCACAGGGGTCGCCTAAGACCATCGGAAAACACATATATAATTACATATTTTTTTGTGATTAATCACTATGCTTTAATTATGTTCAATTTGTAACAATGAAATTGGGGGTCACCACAACATGAGGAACTGTATTAAAGGGTCGTGGCATTAGGAAGGTTGAGAACCACTGCCTTAAGCCAAAGCCTATCCCAGATCAATGCCCTAACTCTTTTTAATTCTATGAAGACTTGGGGGAATTGAGGGGACTGCAGAAGGAAAGTCTGAAGCTGTCTGAAGTTGATTCATGAAGTTAAAGGGAAGAAGCCATCTCTATAACATCAAAGTACAAGGTGAAGCAGCAAGAGCTGATGTAGAAGATGTGGCAAGTTATTCAGAAGATCTAGCTGAGATAATTAACGAAGGTGGCTACACTGAACAACGGATTTGTAATACATAGAGACAGGCTCATATTGGAAGATACCACCTAGGACTTTCATAGCTGGAGAGAAGTCAATGCCTGGCTGTAACGCTTCAAGGACAGGCTGACTCTCTTGTTAGGGGCTAATGCAGCTGGTCACCCAAGAGCTCTGATAGAGATGGACAATGAGATTAATGTTATTTTCATGCCTGCTAACACAACACCCATTCTATAGCCCATGGATCAAGAAGTCATTTCGACTTTCAAGTCTTATTATTTTGTAAGGCTATAGCTCACATAAATATGATTCTTCTGATAGACCTGTGCAAGGTAAATTGGAAACTTTCTGGAAAGGATTCACCATTCTAGAAGCTATTAAGGACATTCGTGGAAATAGATCAACATAGCAACTTAACAGAAGTTTGGAAGAAGGTGGTTCCAGGCCTCAGGGGGGTTCAAGACATCAGTGAGGAGTAACTGCAGATGTGGTGGAAATAGCAAAATATCTAGAATTAACAGTAGAGTCTGAAGGTGTGACTGAATTACTGCAACCTCATGACCAAATTTGAAAGGATGAAGAGTTGATTTTTACAGATGAGCAAAGACAGTAGTTTTTTGAGCTGGAATCCACTCCTGGTGAAGATGTTGTGAAGACTGTTGAGGTGACAACAAGGGATTTAAAATATCACATAAACTTAGTTGATAGGGGTTGAGAGGACTAACTCCAGTTTTGAAAGAAGTCTGTGGGTAAAATTCTGATAGCACTACAGAAAAATAGTCTATGAAAGGAAGAGTCAATCAGTGCAGCAAACGTCATCGTCATATGTTAAGAAACTGCCCTGGCCACCCAACCATCTGCAACCACGACCCCGACTAGTCAGCAGCCATAACATCGAGGCAGGACCCTCCACCAGCACCAAGATTACCCCTCACTGCGGGCTCAGATGATGGTTAGCCTTTTTTAGCGATATAGTATTTTTAATTAAGGTATGTACCTTTTTAAAGTGTCCAATAATGCTATTGTACACTTAATGGACTATAGTATAGTGTCAACATAACTTTTATATGCAATGGGACACAAAATAAGTCATGTGACTCATTCTATTGTGATATCTGCTTTATGGCGCTGTTCTGTGTGTCTTCTTAGGTTAACGTTAACAATGGGAAGGTGTGGACCTACGTGCTAGAGTTCTGAGGACAGGGAGGAGGTGATGGCCATGAAGGCGGAGTGGCAGCATGGTCAGTCCGGGCAGCGTGTGTGCAGGTGAGGCCTGGATTTGAGGAGCGTTAGCAGCTGCACTGTCACCGCCTGTGGATCACCTGCTTCCAGAGCTGCCGCTGCAGAGAGGGCTCCCAAGTCTCCCTGTCACAGGCCACCTCCCAGCCCAAACTCAGGATCTCGACTCCCTGTCTTCTGAGGATGTGACGTGGATATTCCTTTTCTAACCCACATCTCCGGGTTTGGAAATGGGAACGTTAAGGTTCTCTGTCAACTCCGGAGGCGTTCTGGGTGCCTCTTCCTCCGCAGAGGTGAAAGAGTAATTTTTAAAATGAGGTAAGAGAACATATAAAATGAGGACAATGCCCACAATACTGTTGAGTGAAAAACAAAACAACAACCACTCACAAAACAGCATGTTCTTGGCGGCTCTATTTATTTTTTAGACTGTGGGTCAGTGGACACTAGGAAATGTTGACGGGGAGTTGTCTTCTGGTAGAGGAATTATAGTTGGGTTTTCTTTACCTTTTGTTACAAAGTTGTTCTGTTACAAATTGGTGGAAAGAAAACAAACAAACAAAACTTACAAAATACCAGTGAGCTCTGTATGCACAGAAGTCCGCCAGTGCACGGCTTTGCAGTAATGTTCACAGAAAGGCCCACACAGTGAGTGTCTCCCTCTCGTAGGCACCTGCTAACTTCCTTCTTCCTCTCTCTTGTTCATTTTGGCTGCTGGGGAGCTCAGAGTCTGTGGGCATCTAGTCACTTGGCACATCCCTCCCTTGACCCACTTGCCCACCTTCCCAGTTCCCCAGAGCCACCTCTAAGGACCCTGGGCTCCATCTCTAGATGCCTGCTGGGCATGGCCATCTTGGCACATCCGGGACCAAGTCCCTCACCTGCACCCCCAGAGCCTGAGTGCAGCCCCCCCTGTCCACTCACCCTCCCCCGTGTGTGTGACAGGAACCAGGCTCTGCTGTGAGTGCTGCTGCTCCCCTTGCTGCCCAGTGTCCTGTCACATCCCCCCCGTGGCTGCTCTGAGCCATCCTGGTCCTCTACCCTCAACCCCTCACGTGGCTCAGACCCACCCTCCGGCTGGCACAGCCATGCTGGCCACTTCAGGGCAACTGGCACCTTTATCACATGGTCATTTGTGACACCCCAGAGAGGCGTGTCCTGTCTGCTCTGTCCAGGGCCTGCCCCCCGAGAGGTGCCCCTACAGAAATGTGGGTTAAATGCGTGAACAAACAGCTCAGAGAACCCCTCTGCTCCCAGTGCCTCCTCGTGCATGGTGTGACCCCCAGGAGGGACAGCACTGTCCTTATTGCGGGGGGTGGGGGGACCCACTCAGGGGGACCCGCACCAGCACTATCTTGCTGGGCAGAGTGCTCAGTTACTCCTGAGCTCACACTTCGTTGTTTGGCACAGTCAAGGATGAAGTATAAGACGCGATAACTTCCTGACTGACCCTTTGAGGACAGAAGCATTCCCAACGGAAAACCCGGTAACACATCATCCTTCTCGTCTCCCCGGCGTGTGAGCTACTCTCCCGGGCCTTGTCAGGAGCGGACCTTCGTGAGTGACTCCCGTGCCTGAACCCAGCTTTTCCTCTCAGGCATGGGCCGGCAACTAAAGCTGACCCCCTCAGCAAGGTGGGTGCCCTGGAGGGAGGCCTGGGCCCAGCTGTACCTCCTCCCTTCCCCAGGACAGAAACTCACGGGGGAGGAGGAGCTGCCGCCAAAGAAGGTCACGCGGTACCAGGTGGCGATGAAAACCCAGGTGGCAGAGAAGTCTGGGAGCTCGGGGAAGTAGCGTCTGACATCCTCCGTGGCTCTGTGCAGCATGGTGGGGTCGGCGGCCTCCCGGTAGTACACATCCCCTGCACGCCGGTTGTCCACATCCGCCCAGAAGGCCGCCACCACACAGCGGTCCTTGGCGATGGGGAAGGCCACCGGGGTGAACTGAGAAACCTCCTTCAGGAAGGAGATGATCCCATTGTTGTTCACCTGTCAGGGCAGAAAGCCAGAGAGGGACTGATGGGGGCTGTGGGTGGGCACAGCCTCCCAGCCTCCCCCACCAGGCACCCTGCGAGGGTGAGCTGGGCTTGGGAAGAGCATCCCGGGATGGCCTGGCAGTTCCTGGTCCCAGACAGGGGACCCCTCAGCCTGATCCATTGCCTCCTGGACCGGTTGTGTCCCAGATGCCCTGCAGGGTACCCAGCCCTGGGCTGCCACTCTGGGGTCAGGGAGCCCCAGTGTGGGCCCTGGTCTTTGACATGTGGGGCATTCAGGTCTGCTCAGCAGCCTGAGCTTCTGGATCCCATTCCAGCCAGGGGCCTTCGGAGGGTAGGACGGGGTCCCAGCCTCTGGTCTGGAAGGATCAGGTGAGGGCAGGAGTGCCCATAGAGCAGAGGCGGGGAGCACAGGGGCTAGCATTGCCAGGGGAGGCTGCAAGGGCCTCAATGACCAGGTGGCTTCTGTGCTCAGGACTCTGGGAAGTGGGAGCCCTAGAAGCTCCTGAGCAGAGGAAGGGGAGCAGCATCTTTGCAGCTGGACAGCCCTGACCCTGCCACTCGCTGGGTATGCAACCACAAGGTGCAGCCTGCGCTCTCTGCGCTCTGGATGTTTACCTCTGAGGCGGGGCTAACGCTGCTGCTGTCCTCGCAGGGTGCTGGGCAGGGTCGAATGAGTTAGCGATCACAGAGCTGGGCTCGAGGCTGTCCTGACTCACCCCTGGGAAGATTGTGGTCAGAACTGTGCTTTTAGAAAACACCTTTAGGACTCCCCCTTAGGTGAGGGAGGCTCTGTTACCAAGACCACCAAAAAAGGCCGATAAACATACTTCTCAAAGGCACCAATGAGCCAACAAGCAAGTGAGGTTCTTGATTCCACGTGGAGGACAAGGAGCCTGGAGGGGCCCTGGCACTCAGAGCCCTTTCCCTGAGAGACTGTGTCCGCAGACATAGAAGCCACAGCTACAAAGCCGACCTGCGATTTGAGTGGCCTCATGGAGGGAGAGGGATAGATGTCAGAGCTCAGAGCTGGCTCGAGGCAGGGACCTAGGGAACCTCACACTAAGCTGGGACCCCCCCAGCTGCCCATACAGTTCAGGTGAACCTGAAGGAAGAGTCTTGTGCAGACTTATCACCTCCCGTCAGGCCTGTGACTTGGATTAAGGTGTTTCCTGCCAGGCGGAAGCAGAGAAACACCCTTTCTGGAGGAAGATGGTCTCACCTGAGGCTCAAGTCACTCCCATGAATGATGCTTCAAATGCAAACCCCAGGACACAGTTGGAGATAACGGGCGCGCAAGGAAGCAGGACGCCACCAACAGGAGTAAGTGGAAACATGAGAAACACCAGATACTAGAGTTATCTGACAATAAAATAACTAAATTTACTATGTTCAGCCAGGCAGAGAGGCCCATGGGCCAGAACAGAGAGTCCAGAAATAACCCCTTGCTCGTGTGGTCAAATGGCTTTCAACAAACGGTGCTGGGAAAACAGGAGGTTCACAGGCAAAACAAGGAAGTGGGACCCTTACCTAACACCACAGCCAAAAATTAGTTCCAATGGATCAAAGACCTAAAGGTAAGGGCTCAAAATTAAACACTCAGAAGAAAACTCAGGATAAAGGCTTCACAACGTTGGACTTGGCAGTGATTTCCTGCAGGTGACACCAAGGCACAGGTAACAAACAAAACAAAACAAACTGCAGTCCATCAAAATGAAAAACCTTTTGTGCATCAAAAGGCATGATTAGCGACCCACTAGATGGGAGAAAACATCTGCAAATCACATATCTAATAAGGGATATATAGAAAACTCATGCAACAATAAAGCCCAAAGCAACCTGATTAAAAAATGGGCAAAGGACCTGAAATAGACATTTCTCCAAAGAAGATCCATGAATGGCCAATCAGCACATGCTGGGTCATCAGGAAAACGCAAGTCAAAGCCACAGAGCAGTACCACCTCACACCCATCAGGGTGGCTTTTATCAAACAAACAGGAAATACCAAGTGTGAGGGGCTCACAGAGAAGGGAACACGGCACAGCCGTGCCGTTGGGGTAAGAGGTCACCACAGAGCCCCAGCCCAGGCCCTTTTGCAGAAACTCCGAGATTCCCAGAGGAGCAGGTGGGTCACAGCTGAAGCTGAAGCAGGACCCAGCCACACCCTGTTTAAAATTGGAACGCTGATGGGGCTGGTGAGCGCTTGTCGAAGCTGAGTGTGACCCGTGGGGGCCTTGTGACTCGCTGGCCTCTCATTTGGGGTGAGTTGACTGGAACTTGACACTAACAAGGGAAGGGCCCAGGGTGGGAGGCCTAATGGAAATGGCTCAGTGGCAAGAGTCACCTCGGTTTTTGTGAAACAGTGGAGCTACCCCTGGGAAGCCTTTTCTCCCACTCCAGCGGCCAGTGAAGCCGCTGTTTTCCTGGGCCCTCAGGTCACAGCGGGGCCCCTTGGTGGCGGCAGCCTCCCAGTGCAGCCCCAACCCGGGGCGCTCTCAGGAAGGCCAGTCAGTGCTGTGGGCAGAATTGGAAGCGGTCACCCTGGCCATGTAGGGGGCTCTTTCGGACCAGACAAGCCGGATTTTTACTGACCTTGGGTTGTTGCAAATGGCCTCAGTCTCTATTGTGCATTCCTCTCCCTTCTTATTGATTTTGTTTTTACAGCCCTTTAAAAATATAAACAACATTCCTAGCTCACAGGCCATACCGTGGCTGTCCTATGAGGACCCCTGGTTTTGCAAATCCAGGCTTACTGGCACAGCCACGCCCACTTGCTACCTGTGGGGCTCAGAGCAGAGTAGCCAGTCAGAGCCCGTATGGCTACAGGCCGAAGATGTCCACTGCCTGGCCCTCTGCTGCAGAAGCCTGGCGGACCTGTCTGCTGGTGGGCCTACCACGGGAAGAGCACAGCCTGCCTCACCAAAGACGCCCACTTGGAGGCCACTGATGAAGGAACAGACTGCAGCTGCTGGTGAAACAGTCTGGGTCCCTCTGATGGGGCTGATGCGGACTGAGCAGCTGGAGGTGCATCCTAGGTTGCCCCGGCCTCTGGGACGCTTCATGCCAGAAATGGCAGCTGGGCAGGAGGGAAGGACTGTGTGCTATTGAGGCAAAGCCACCAACACACACTGGGCTTGTCTCCCACAGACACTGGCCTGCTATTCCCAGGGCGGGTCCTGGGACTGGGCTGCTGCCACCGGCGCCACGGGCCACCTGCTGGGGTGGGACCTGCCGCACTGCCCCTCCTGCCTCCCCCTCTCCTGGCCCCGCTCCCACAGACGACCAGGTTTCCTTCCTGCCTTTGAAGTGCAAGTCCAACTCTCAGGTGTGTGTACTGTGTGCAGGGGCCGCTCCAGCCTGCCCACTAGCACTTGGCCTCATTCCTCTCCTGTGTGCCTCCCCACGGGGTGTGGGCCCAGAGCCCGGGGGTCCAGGAAGGAGGCAGAACAAGCCGGCCCTGTTCCCCTGCCAGAGCAGGGCAGGGCCAGGACCACAGCGGAGCAGGCAGCGGGGCCAGGCACTGGGCAAGCAGGCTGCTGGCAGGCCTGTCACCTGGACAGGATCCTCTTTGGATGTCCTCTTTCCAGATGGGAACTCTGAGCATCCTGTGTGGGTGGGGAGTGGGCAAGGGCTGGGTGAGGTGGGCCCAGGGAAGCGAGCTGCCTGGCAAACGCTACTTCCTGCAAAATATCAATTTTATTATTATTATTTTTCTACTTTCAATAGTACTTAGTAAAACACACAGCACAGAGATGGAAACAAGGAGAAAGGGTGAGGCCAGACCCCCTGCCGGACGCATCCTGTGAACGGGTGCATACCCTAGATGAGAGGTGTGTTTAATCCCACCCTTCACCTACACAGGGGGCCCACCAGCATGCTCTTCTCAGAGACTCGGCTGTGGCCTGGCTGTTGCTGGGATCCAGGGCCCGGGTGCTGCCCCACACCAGGGGCCATGTGGGCCTGAAGTCAGCCTAGCCCAGCCTAGTGGGATGCTTGAGAGATGCAAGGAGACCCAGGAGCAGAAAGGAAAAATGTGTGGTGCTGTGTATAGGGCCTTCTGCTCTGCCCCCACTGCAGCCTCCGCAGACCTCCCTGCGGGCCCCCAGGCCCAGGCCCTGGGGTTAGTGCTGGTATTGCTGTCCTTTCCAACAGGGGCCACCTCTCTGGTGTCCAAGCACCTGCTGCTGAGAAAAACAAGGTGCCACTGGGTGTCACAGCCCAGGATGGGACAGCACAGGAGCTGAGTGCAGGGTGAGCAGCTGGCAACTGCCCCCTCTTTGACCAGGCGGGTGTAGGAGGCCTGTGGTCAAGGAAGGGTGTTCCTGTCCCCTCTGAAGAGACTGAGAATCTTGGGAAGGGAGTAGCTTGTCATCTGGGAGAAGCCCTGAGGCCACATGCTACAGGAAGCCCAATGACTGTGAACTCCAGGTGGCCCTTGGGGCATGAAAGAGGCCTATGCTTCACCTGGGGGGTGGGGACATACGTGGTCAGGAGGGGACTGGCCTGTGGGGACTCAGGCCTTTCCTGCAGGACACGGCTGGCCCTGGCTGGCTCAGGAAGAAGCACAGAGAGACTGTGCTGGTGGCATTTCCGACTTGGATAGAAGCAGGAAAGAGCGGAAGTATCCTGGAGAGTCTCTTGGAGAGACTTCCAGCCAAAAGCGTGTGAGTGGGACTGGCTGGTCCCCTGTGTGGGAGAGCATGAGGGCTCTCTGGTGCCACCTCGCTGGGCGGAGGGGCTGCTCTGAGAGGGCACCCTGGAGGGGAGCCAGGGACCCCGCGTGTGCGGCCACAGACCCCAGCTCTGCAAACATCAGAGCCAAGAGGGCGGGCCTTAGTTCCTGCTTTGACTTCTCTGCCAAAAATAAAACAATAAAGCCCCTGAGGCCTTTTATAAGCTTGTTTTGAAAAATGTAGGCATGTCTTTTATTTCCTGGCAGCTCTCTGGGTAATCAGGGTTCCTCCCACAAGCACAGTTGGGGCCGGAGTTCTGCTTGAAGGGCAGTGAGTGGGCAGGGCTCCTGGGGCCCAGGGGCAAGGTCAGTCTGAGCCCTGGAGCCCAGAGCCTGGTGTACACCCAGCCTGGGGAGAAGGAAGGCGGGCTCGTGGCTGGCACCCACGTCCTGGGGGAACAGCACTTGGGGTTGTGGGAAGATTGGGAGGGGAGGGCACTACCACCAGGGGCATCCAGGGCCAACTTCCTGCGGGAGGGGGATCTGAGGGGAGCCAGTGCCCAGTTGGCTGCGGGGTTGGGGTGGGGGTGAGCGTGGGGGGTGAAGGAGGAATTCCCAAGGGTGGGAAAGAGAAGCTGGTGTTGGGGGACCAGCCCTTCCTTCCCTTCCAGGCCAAGCCCTGCTGGGCTGTGGGCCCTGGGCTACACTTCCTGCTGTCTGCTGTCCAGGGCCTCCCTGCGGCCACACCCTGGTCTGCAGGGCCTCATGGCACTGCCTTCTCTGAGTCCAGCCCTTTGAACCCTTCCAACACCTGTCCCTTCCATATCTTCTTGCTATCCCCCCTCTCTTCCCTTTCCCATGTACACCTAGCCAGCTCGTGCCTCCCCCTCCCTGCCAAAGTCACCTTTTTGCCTCACCTCTGGTACACCTCAGCCAGGTGCCCCTCTAGGGCCAGAGCCCAACTCCACAGAGGCCCCTGGACATGCTCGCCTGTGGGCAGCAGTCCCTCATCACCTGGGCCCCCATACCCTCCTTCTACACCCATCACCAGCCTGAGCCCAGACACAAACTCCCACTGTGGGCCTGATACGCCCCTGCTTCCCACACACACCTAGGCCTCTCACTTCTTGGGACAGTGGCTGCTCCCCTGGGACTCAGCCTCATCCCAGGCCCCATCCCCAGCAAGCATCCAAGGTGGCCTATGCCTGCTGCCCCCTCAGGCTAGTGCAGGTGGTAGAATGTGTTCAAGTGCCAAGGGTGGTGTCTGGCCCTGGACAAGCCTTGAACCGACTGGAGGTCAGTGGGCCCTGGCTGCCTGCTGTGTGCAGGGTTTGGGGTTGGGGCCTATGCCTGGACACTGTCCTGTTCTCCCTCCTCCCACCCTGGCCTCCCTGCAGAGCTCAGTGTGGGAAGCAGTGCTTCAGATGGTGGTTAACAAATCACTTGCCCCACTGAGGTGGGACCCCTGTGGGGAGGCGGGGGGGCGGGTGAAACCAGTGGGGCGGCCCCACCAGCCGCCTGCTCACAGACCCATGGGAGAAACATCCCCGGGGGCCAACTCTTCCAGCTTCTTCTGTTCTTGGGCCTGCTCGCTGCCCCCACCCCTATCATCAGTCTGACTACAAGGATGGCCTGGAAGCCAGGGGCCACAAGGTGCACCTGTGGCCGGGGCCCTTAGGGGGCAGCTTGTCCCAGCCAGCCCTGCACTAGTACATGGGAGGCAGTGGAGACTTGAGCTTGCAGGGTTAGGGGTGCCCGGGGCACCATGAGCAGGATGGCAGGCCGGTGGGTGCCCTCAGGAGGAGCAGCGCTTCTCAGGTGGGGCCCTGGACAGGCACCAGGAACCTGATTAAAGGCTGATTCTGGGGCCCTTGCATCCTGGGGAGGGTCCAGGGCTCTGCATTTCTCTCCTGCTCCCAGGTGACCCGGCAGAGTCCCACACTAGGATCTGCTCTGGTCAGGTGCCTAGTCCTGGACCATGCGGAGCTGAGTGAGTGGTGGCCTCCTGGTTGACCCAGGCCAGATGAGGTGACTCCTTCACCCAGGAGAGAAGGGTGCAGACGAGGATGCCCTCTGGTTGACAGGCAGCAGGGAGATGCTGTGAGAAGCACATTCCCTCTGACCCACTAGGAAAGGAAAGCAGAGAGCGGGAGACTCGCATAAGGACACACAGGGGGTCATGCCGGCGACATTAGTTCATGGGAGATCCTGAAACCACCCACAGTCAACAACTCATTGGTTAAAACGACATGGTGCGGCGACTGGGTGAAATATCATACTGTCACCAAAAAGCATGCTCTTCCACACTCAAGGCATGGGGAAATGCTCACATATGTGCAACATAAACTTGTATGAAAGGGTGAGTTTGTTTTGTAGAACCCTAATGGCGCTTGAAACAAACCAGGGAGTTTGGATGCAGGATCACGGTTCTGTCATCCCAAGGCAGAAGATGACTCGCACTGACTGAGGCCGCCAGGAGCCAGCACTCTCCTGGAAGCGGGGACAGCACAGGGAACAAAGCAGGAAACAGTGACTTCAACTCTCAGAGTGACACGCTGCTGCCACCACATCTTGCCCCCTAGGCTCAGCCTGGCCTCAGGCAGGACTTCAGGATGCTACATGGATGAACGCATTAGTGAAGAAGTCCATGGGGAGTGAACACACCAGGTTTCCATGCGAGTTGTCTGGGAAGACAGTCTGGCAAGCTGGTCACTTCTAGCTAAGAAGTTCTGGCTTCACAGAGTCCCCAAGAGATAAGGAGTGGGGACACCCGAGTCATTCCCAGCTGCCAGGCTTGCTGCCCAGTGAGGTGCACAGGGTCAGACCGTCCAGCCTAAAGCCAGGGGCAGGTAAGGGCAGGAAATAGAGGCAGGGGAGAAGCCCATTTGGCTTTCTTGGCTGCCCTGTAAACAGGCTCGAGGGGCAGGGCCAGCAGCTGGAGGCCAGTGAGTGGGGACGGTGGCCTGGCCCAGGGACTTGACTGCAGGTGCTGGGAAGTGGACGTGTTTCCAAGGCAGAGCTGACAGGCCCAGCTGCTGACAACGTGGGGACAAGGAAGGGAGGGAGGTCCTGAGGAGGCTCCGGGGGCTCCTGCACGCTCTGGGCAGTGGGCCGGAGGAAGCAGGGCTTCGGGCTGGGCCCTGCTAGTTTGGGCTGGAGTGGTTAGGAGGCACTTGGACATGAGAATCAGGGGCCCTGGATCTGCCTTCTTCGCCTGAGTCTCCTCATCTGTACAGAGGATGACCATCCTGCCTGTCCTCTCACAGGCTGCCAGGGAGGAGGTCTGGGCAGGGGGGGCCAATGCCAGCTCGACCCCGACTCCAGCTCTATTCCACCCCCGCATCTCCTTTCTTTTGCTGCCCCTCCCCAGGCACAGCAGGAAGGGAGCACCCATGAGGGCGCCTACAGCAGGAAGAGGGGCAGCTCCTGGGCCACTCTGGAGCCGGCTGGGCTCTCACAGGTTTGCTCAGTGGGTTCAGAAGAAGCAGGACTCTACCACCAGGCCTTCCTGCATCTCACCAGGCTGTCCTTGTGGGTCAGGGCAGGTTTTGTAGATGGCTTGGAACTGGCGGCCAGAACAGCTGTGACAGTGGTGGTTGGACATGTGTCACGGGCATACTCAGATGGGGCACTCTACTGCAGAGAGAGGAAACTGAGGCTTTGGGAGGAAATGGCTAGCCATGGCGGCCCTGATCTGGGGAAGGCGGGATGGGGATGTTCAGGGTGGGCACGCAACCTCCCTCGGTCAAATTCGTGGTTAATGCTGTGCCTTCCCTCTGGGCTCCACAGGCACACTGTCCACCTCAGCTCCCACTCAGCTCTGCGTGCTGGGACTGGCTCCAAGGTGTTCCAAAAGACAAGGAGGGTCAGAGCAGCATGGGTGAGAGGCCAGCAGGGGTTGGAGGAGGCCCTGGGGTGACAGGTGGAAGGGACCCTAAGGGCACACCTTGTCTACCACTCCAACAGCTCAGTCTTGGAGACACGACTGTCAGACCCTGCACCCCCTTCCTGGCCTCTGCAACCTTGTAACATACTTGTGGGCCCTTCACAGGGTGGGGCACCTTCACAGGTGTTGCTTACCTGGCAAACCCTTCACCCAATGAGGGAACAGAAGCTGAGTGGTGACGTGCTACCTGAAGCCACTAGTTCAGCCGGGGGCAAACTACGGCCCGCGGGCCGGATCCGGCCCGTTTGAAATGAATAAAACTAAAAAAAAAAAAAGACCGTACCCTTTTATGTAATGATGTTTACTTTGAATTTATATTAGTTCACACAAACACTCCATCCATGCTTTTGTTCCGGCCCTCCGGTTCAGTTTAAGAACCCTTTGTGGCCCTCGAGTCAAAAAGTTTGCCCACCCCTGCACTAGTTGCAGTTCCTGGTGACAAATAAACCGGGATCTTCCTTTACATCTCCATAACCCCACCCGGGGGCAGGGCTGCACCTGGGACTTCTGCAGAATCACTGCCTCTCACTTCCCATGCCACCCTGAGTGGATGCTTCACCTTGACCAGGCCCGTAGGCCATGACACAGCTGCCATCTATACTCACAAACCATGTCCCTCAGCAGGCTGCTGCAGCTCCAACCTGCTAGCAGCACTGGCTGGTGTAGGACCTTAGCAATAGAATGACTCTCCGTGATTTTCAGAGCCTCACGACTTAGCACATGCAGCTGCTATGACATGAGAAGAAGCCTAATGCTGGGTGCCTTCTGGAAAGGGTGCCCCCAAGTATCGCAGGACTGAATCCTTACTAGGGTGTAGTCTGTGTCCTGATTCCATGGAGACTCAGAAAGCATTGGTCTCCAAGCAGCGTCACTGCTAACTTCACACCTTGTGACAAGTGGGCCCTGTCAGAGGGCTGTGGCACCCATCCCTCCATCCCTCCAGCCACTCAACAAGCCTGCTCTTCGCCAAACAATAGGCTGGGGACTAAGGGGGCAGAGGCTGGGGAGGGGGAACTGGCCTATAGAGGGTTCTCACTCGGCTGGTGGGCTCAGGGCTGGCCCAGGTGTGCTCTGCTGGACAAGGGTTGGATCTAGGGACATGCAGGAAAGTGTCTTCTGGACCTGAGTGGGTGTGAGGGCCACCTGGTCGGACCCACTTGCTTCAGAACAAATACCATCCCTTCCCTCCTTTGGCTGTGATTCTAAGGCCTCCCTGCCCGCCAGTTCATTCCATTCCCTCCCTGACATAGAGCCCGTCGTTATTTCAGGCAAGGTGCTCTGGGCATTGCCCCTCAAGAACTCCATTCTTTCCTACAGAGTGAAGAGAAGGTGAAGGGGCTCACTATGTCCACATGGGCAAGTGTTTTTCAAATAACATCTCTGTTTCAGGACGAAGCTCTTATGAAGATCTATGTTTTGCTAGCAGCCAGAATGTTGGTTTCTGATGAAACCATTTGTTTTGCTAGCGGATCTGTCCACTTCAGCGCCCTCTCCCCCGTTGTTTTGGCAAGGGTCGATGTTTTTAGAGGGGCTGGTCAGAGGGTGGACTGTTTTCATAATATTTTCACCTGTGACTGTGGCTGGGAAAGTTGAGCCTGGCCAATTCCTAAGGGCCATGTTGATGCAGTGTTGTGTAAGATGGTGCCAACAAGAGTTTTCCCAGTTCTAAGATGTGTGGGGATCCTTGGCTCCCGGAGACCCTGAGCACAGTTCTGTCCTGCTCACTCCACTTTCTGAAGTCAGTCCTGGCTCCAGGTCCAAATCCTGGTCCAGAGGGACTTCCAGCAGGTGCTTCTACAGAGCAATGGCTGCCTCCTGCCACCACAGTCACATCAGCAAATGCTGCGCCCAATGGGAGGAGGCCTTTCTGCACTGGCTTGGGAAAGGCAGCTGCCCAGCTGTGGGGTGGCCAAGTGGTGGAGGGAGCCGATGATGTTGGCGAGGGAGTGGCAGAGGCCACATGAACAGTGGCGAGTAAGAAGGACAGCAGTGCCAAAGCTGTGGATGGTGATGGAGGCGGTGTTGGAGATGGTGGGGATGAGGGAGCAGGTGACAATGCTGATGGGGGAGATGGCAGTGCCGGGGTGGTGCTGGTACTGGGCTGATGGGGGAATGGGAGGTGGTGGTGGTGATGGTGGTGGGAATGACAGAGGTTGTGTTCCGGGCATTGGTGTTGGAGGTGACAGTGCATCGGGCTGCCCAGCCCCTTTCTAGCCCAGATTCAGGGCGGTGCACTGTGGCCCACCCACAGAAAGTGCACGATGCAGGGAGGAGAGGCACAGCATTTCTTTCCCCGCAGGGGCCAGGGTCCCGCCCTGGGAGCGGTGGAGACAGAATTGGCCCATGCCTGCTGTCTCTGAGAGTCAGGAGCGGGCCAGCACTCCCCCCACCAAGCTGGGACCAGGCACCGGCAGACCCTCAGTGCACGCTGCCCACGCTCTGGGCCGGTCAGGCGGGGGCAGGGGCGGGGCAGGCGCCCGTCGCCAAGGTGGTGGGGCTGCAGCTCGCACCCCCGCCGGCCCGCTTCTCCTGCGGGCCGCTGTCCGGCCTTGGCCGCCGAGGGAGGAAGCGCTGTCCTCATTCCACCTCTGGCCACCGTGGTGCCAAGCTGCTGGCGGCGGCGGCGGGAGTCGGGGCGGCGGGCAGCGGCCGGGGCACAGCTCCCTCCCCGGCGCCCCGCGGGCTCGGGGTACTCACGTAGAGTCCGGAGTGCTCGGCGCCGAAGAACGGGAAGGGCACGGAGAGCGGCCGCAGCCCCGAGCCGCCGTCGTCCTGCTTGGGGGTGACAGCGTCGCCGTGCTCCGCGCCGAACGGGTAGAAGTCGGCCAGGGCCACCGCGCCGCGCACCCCGCGCGCCCCGAGCCCCCAGGCCACGGCCAAGAGCAGCGCCCAGGCGGCACCGCACGGCATCGCCAGCGGTCGGCGGCGGGGACCGAGCGGGACAAAGCAGCGCAGAGCTGGGACGGATGCGGACAGAGCGGGGACAGAGCGGAGCGGAGCGGGGGCACAGCGGGGACAGAACGGGGACAGAGAGGGACAGAGCGGGGCTTCGCGGTCCCCGCCGCCGGGAGCGAGGCCGCTGTCGGGAGTGGCCCGCAGGGCCGAGCGGGCGTTCGGGCAGCGCGGCCGCGCCGTCGACAGCTCTGCGCCCGACACCCGCGAGCTCTGCCGGGCCGCTGTCCGGTGGCCGCTCCGCGAAGGAAGGCGCCGGGCGGGACCGCGTTCGGGGCCGGCCCCGCCCCTGGGGCGGCGATTTAAATATCGAGCCGGGCCGCACACCGGCCTGGGCGGGGCCATGCAAATAGGGCGACTCTTAAAGCGCCAGGACGGCGGAAAGCGCGGGCGCGCGCGCCGTGCCCCTGACCCAGGGCTTGGGGCACCTAGTGGCCCTGCCCCGCTTGGAGGCCCAGCCCACGGCCCCCACGTTCCCGTACCCCCCCTGGCCGGGTGTTGGGGAAGTGAGGGCTTCGCGGGCGCACGCCCTGCGACGGGGACCATCCTCCTCCGTGAGGCCGCAGTGTGCACGGAGCAGTTTTGGGACAGACCTTACCTTGGGGGGCAGGCGTTCCGCGTGCTCTTTCAGGTTGCTGCCCGGCCAGGGAACCCGGCCACCCCGCTGCCAGAGTGTCATGGGGGGAGGGGGGGGCACGCTGGCTGAGCGGTGCCTGGACGAACCCTTCTAGGACAGACAGAGGCCAGCCCTACATTGCCCCCCACCCCTCCCTAGCCTTGAGCCTGGGGGCACTGGATTCCTGTGCAGGGCGAGGCTTCCTATCTGGTTTAATGTGGGAATGACCCCTGGCCTGGGGAACCTCAGGGCATTAAAGTGTTTCTGCCCCAGAGGTTTCCTGCCGGGTGCAGGCAGCAAGAGAATTTTGGCGACTCCTATGGGTGGCCAGTGGGGGCCTCTGGCAAGTGGTTTGATGTCCCTGGGCCCCTGGGTGGGAGTAAGACCTCAGGAGCCCACATTCAGATTCTCTGTCCCCAGCTGTGGTCACCCCAGCCCTCCTTCTGCCTCCGGGACTGCTGACCTGGGACATCACTGTGCATTTGTCCCTCAGGGGGCATCTGTTCACCTCTGGGTCCCAAGGCCCAGGGCAAGACTTGACTCTTGGGGCCTCAGTTCCTCCCCCATCCTCTCTGCTCTCAGAGTCTTGATGTTGGTGACTCCAGCCAAGCCCGGGGCCCCTGAAGACAGGTGAACCCCCAAAGATAAGCAGAGTGAACAGTCACCAGGTCCTGAGAGGTTTCACACTTGTCATTGTTTTTCTGTATTTTCCAAAACGTCTTCAATGAGCATGTTGTTTTGCAGTCAAAACAAGGAACATTTGATTTGATTTTTAGGAACTAGTGGGAGGGCCCCTCTGTGTGTGGATAATTCTGAGGCCTCCGGTTTACACAGATCCCGTTAGGATGCAATCAGGGCCACTCAAGAATTTCAGGAGGCCAGCCCTACACTGGCAGCACCCAGAGAGTGAGGGCCCGTAAATGCCCTAGTCCCACAAGGTGCAGCTGTGGAAGGACTGGAGACCCTAGGACACCAGGACAGGGGCTCCCAACCCCACCGCCCCAGGGAATCTCCTGGGCAGCTTTGTGAGATGCTCAGGCCCGGGCCCACCCAGAGAGCCTGCTTACTCCATGGCCTTCACCCTGGACTGGTCTGCAGCCTGGCCTGGGGGTTAACACAGGGCCTCACCCCCACTGGGCATTACATTAAAACAACAACAACAAAAACAACAACATCACAAAACACAACTCCACTGGCAAAAGGAGAAAAAAAATGTTTGTTTTTTTTCAGGTGCTAAAAATATTATCAGGAAATAGTTTTCAGCAATGTGTCGTTGTAGGTTCTCCTCTGGACTCAAGGGCGCCTTTGTCTCTGCCACAGAAAGTCCACATTTATCAAAACCAAAATGGTTTTATCAAGCAGGCTCATGTTCTGCGGCAGGAAACCTGAGCCTCCCCATAGGCCTGTGACATTTTAATTTAGGGCCTGAGTGTGTGTGCAGTTTAGATGGGGGAGCCTGGAGCCGGCCTCTGGATGCCCCAGGACTTGGGACTCCTTGCAGGGTAAGGTGGTGAGTGTCCACACCTGGCCCAGGGGGCTGTTCCCTGCAGGGCTGGGGGAGGGGGCTTTGGGGGAGGCTGCTAGTGGCAGGGGCTGGCAGGCTTGTTCCCCCCCACCCCCTACTTTCTCTTCTTCCCTCCAAGAGGCAGCTGGCAGGGCATAGATCTCCCCAGAGCAGTTGGTTCTACCATGCAGGTGAAACCAGAGACTCTGTCCCAGGTAACCCGCCACCTGCTCTGGGAATGAGGTTGGGAGATCACCGCGCCCAGAGGGGCAGGTAGGATCTGGCTCCTGTCACTACACTGTAAGGCTAGATGGGTGCCGCTGGTGTACCAAGACAGAGCGGGGAGGGCCTGGCTCAGGGTGCCCCGCTGTTCACCTAGCCAGTGTGTTGAGCCCACTAACCCCGGCCCACTGGCTCTCTATGTGCAGTGAGGGACAGAGCCTCCACGGAGCCCCCCACACCTGAACATCATGATGAGGCTTCTGCTAGTGATCGTAAGGAAATGCTCAGAATGGGTGCACATTCACTGCTGGGATGTTTGTTGCTGCTTTAGCTCAGGGTGGGGGGGGGGGGGGGAGAGAGAGAGAGAGAGAGAGAGAGAGAGAGAGAGAGAGAGAGAGAGAGAGAGAGACTAGAAACATTGAGCTAAGTTCTGCAGGGAGAGGCCATAAATGGGTTACAGGTGGGCTCAGGTATGGCTCTTCTTGCCCTGGGGTGGTGACAGGCCCCTCCCTGCCTCCTGCATATCCCCTGGTTCAAGGGCAAAGATTCCCATTTCTGAGTGTTCCATGATGGCAGGGAAACCACAGTGGAGACCCAGGCATGTGGGAGGCAGGGTATGTCCCTGGTTGGCAGCCAATAAAATTATGCGCTGTGGCCTTTCTAATGATGCAGGAAAACACAAGTAAAGTTTTTTGTGTGTTTTGTTAATCCTCACCTGAGGATATTTTTTCCATTGATTTTTTGAGAGAGTGGAAGAGAGGGGTGTGGGAGAGAGAGAGTGAGAGAGAGATCGATCCCCACACATGTCCTGACTGGGGCCAGGGATTGAACCTGCAACTCAGCAACGTGCTCTTGACCAGGAATCAAACCCAAGGCCCTTTGGTGCTTGGGCCGACGCTCTAACCACTGAGAACACTGGCCAGGGCTCAAGTAAACATTTTAAAAAGAGTATTAAAAGTAGCAGATACAGTCTAACCCACAGGCTCCGAGCATGCATGTGCTGGGAGAGGGAGCGCTCTGGCCTCACTTTAGCATCCACAGGTGAGAATATTAATGTCAAGAGGCCCAGATACCAATTGCCCTGGCCCAGCTGCACTCCTGGGTCCCTCGGCTCATTTCCTCCCCAGCTGTGGCCGAGATGGGGCCTTTGCCTCCCTCAAAAGCTGGTGTGTTGGAGGTGGAGTCTGTCTCCTCGGGTGCTTGGTCATCCTCCCCTGCCTCTGTCTTACAGTGTCACTTCCTTCTTTCTGGCCCCAGTGCTTCAGGATGGCCCTGTTCCCATGGCTCTCCTGCTCTCTCAGGAGATGAGTCCTCCTCCCCCTGTGGGCTTCAGGTGTGTCCTTTGACTCCTGAGAAGGTTGGTGCCCCAGACCAGGTGGTCCCCGAGGCCTAGAGAGCCTGTCTGGGATTGCACAGCTGGAGAGGAGCAGAGCTGGGACTGCCCTGCAAGGCTGGCAACTCCTATAGGGATGCTGGAACCTGCCGAGCCTCTTACAGGCCACAGAACTCCATGTGGGATAGCAGGGGAGAAGCACCCAAGGGCCTTGGCCCGAGTTCCAGGGAGCAGGGATGGGTGGGAGACGGGTCGCTTTTCTGCCCTATCCCTTCGACTGTGGGGAGGGCAGCAGTTCTGCCTTGACCTTGTATACCAGGATGGGCCTCTACCCCGCCCTCCTCCCTGCACCTCACCTACAGGGTGCTGTGTGAGGACAGAGTCCAGTGCCCAACACTGGGCCTCACTTTGCTCAGTCTACCTGGCCCAGCTCTGTCCTCCAGTCAACAGGACCCTGTGCCCAAAGCTTTGCTGGGCAGATGAGGGTGGGCGAGGCCAGCATGGCCCGCCTCCTTGGGGGATGGCAGGGATGCCCGTCTCTAGCTGTGCAATCCCAGACAGGTCTCCAAAGGACCACCAGGTGAAAACAAGCCTGGATCCATCTTGAATGAGACAGACGGCCGTCTCTCTGGGCCACAGCTTACAGTGGCCGAGATGGGGTGGCTTCCGGGAGCTTTGGACCCCTCCTGCCCCCATGCTTGTCCTCCAGAGTATGACAGGGGTTCCCTGGGAGGAGCTGAACTCACAAGAACCTTGGGTACCGTGAGTCCTGGGCTGGCTGGTGTCATAGAACAAAAGAGGCCATTTGGAGAGGAAAATAAATCGCTGACCTGGTATAAATGGGGGAAATGAATAAAAATGCCTATAGGTGAAGATGGCTGCCTTGTTTCCATAGCAACGGGGCTGGATTCTAAGGGTCCCTGGCCCAGGTTCACAGATTGGGAAAGTGAGAGGTTCTGCAACTCTGACTTTTAAGTTCCTGCTCCCGTGCCTCTCAGGCCAGTGAGTCACAGGGACCGACTGAGTCATTTCCAGCCACCTGCCATCGTGAGAGACCTGCAGTTCCTGGATACAGAAGGTTCCACAGCCTCTGGGCGTGGGAGGCGGGCACTGGGCCTTGAAGGACACTCTGTTTTTGGCTCCATTTGGTGGAAATGTTTTCCACGTGTTTCCCCGTGTTTACAGAGCTGAGGGCAGGGGATGTAGCCTGTGGCCAAGGAAACTGGCTTGGCGGGGTCTGTCCCGATGGCATGTCCAGGTGGAGACAGTGGCTGGAGGAGGAGGTGTGCAGCAGAAGCCCACGTCACAGGGTGGGGTGCTCAGTGGTCGGGGAGCCAGAGGATGCCTGCTGACATGGGACTCCTGGAGGTGAGTGTAGGCTCCGGCTTCCTGCTCCCTGAGCCCCTCTGCAGGCACCGGGCCCACACTGAGCCGCATGAGCATTGGTTTTCCACTTCATGGTTCTGCGTCTGGCTGGTCAGGACTGTGGCAGGGTTGGCAGCAGGGCTCACTTCTTGGCAGGGAAGGCCTGACTGAGGTGGGCATGTTGCTGCCGTTGTACTTCCTAGTCCAGCTGCTCCTTCCTGGCCACCTGGGAACGGGGCAGAAACGGTCTTAGGCCTCCCCAGAGCTCTGTAACAGGAAGCACTGGGAGGCCACAGTCCATGGTTCCCCCAAGAGGTGACATGCATGGGACTGAAACATCAGCAAACACACAGGGACACGCAGGCTCACCTCATCCGGTACATCCACCCATCCTAGGGACCCACAGTGGACAGACCCCCTTCCATTCAGGCCATGAATGTACTCAGAGTGATAAGGAAATAAGTTCTCCTGAGCTCATAAATTCAGCAGACGTGGCTTGGTGGGTCAGGGACACTAACTTGGGGGTAACACTGGGCAGTCACTTTACCTTTCTGGGTCTCAGTTTCCTTATTCGTAGAATGTAGCTGTCTCTGACAGCTTGGAGCCTGTGGGCCAGCCCTGGCAGGCATGTCTTTGCCGGTGTGTATACATGTGTGTGTACCTGTGTGTGTGTGGGGGGGGCAGCACAGCTACATTTCCAAGGCTCTGTCACACTGTCATCACCTTGTCCCCACATGACACTCTCTCTTCCTGCCTGAAGGACAACTGCCACCTGCCAGGCACAGTCTGGACACTTCGCAGGCCTCGACCTCTGACTGAGGGACTGTCCTCACCACCCCTCCTTACGGGCAGGCAGTAGAGGCAGAGCAGGTGGCAACTGCCCCAGAAACCTGCTCCGCCTCTCAGTGAGCTGGAGCTCCTGGGTGTCAGTGTGGAGAACCCCTGCTGGAGGGGTGTGTTGCAGGACACCGGGCTTTCCCCTCCCCTCCCCTCCCCTCTTCTGCCCTCCACCCGGACCCACCTGCTCCTCCAGCACTTGGGACCCCAGGGCCTGCTTGGCCTCCACAGCCAGGTCTTGCTGGTGCTGGGCAGCCAGCTCCTGGGGCTGCTGGGCTTGGGCCTGTTCCAGCTCCGCTCTCTGGACCTGGGTGAGAACTTAGACACCTCATTGCTGCCCGCTTGCCCTTGAGGCCACTATTCCTTTGTCCAGTCCTCTGTTACCCACTGCCCTCTGGTGGGGGGTGGGCCCCAGTCTAGATCGGCAAGCAGATTTGGGCCTCATCTGAGCTAGAGCCCAGTCCACAGGCCGGCAGGGTGGACCTTACATCTGCTTTAATGGCATCCTGGTTTCTGCTTGTCTGGACTGGGGTTCTGCAGGCGTCATAGGCTGAATGTTGCTGCCTCCCACCTGCTTGTAAATTCCTCGTCTGGGGTGGAGAGTCTGCCCAGTGGTGGAAAGGGAGATCCCCCCCAACACATGCAGGGGAGCTGTGCTCCCCCACACCTCCCTTTTTGGTTTAGGTGCTGGCTCACGAGACACCCGACCGTCCCACCACTCCCAGGTGTGACCCAGCAGACACCCCTGTGCGTGCACACCTGTATGTGTGTCCTGAGTCAGGCAGGGTGGCCCACCCTTCCGGGACCCACACCACCTGGATACCCCCTGTGCTGAGCCCACTCCCAAGGCTGGGGTATGCAGAGCTGCGCCGGCCCTGCTCACCAGTAGGTGCTGGTCCTGCCTCAGGGCCCTGTCCACTTGGAGGTGCAGGCTGCTCAGGGGCTGGTCCAGTGGCTCCTCGGCCCCCCCTGTATCCCCTTCCCTGTTCAGCGTGTCCCTCTCTCTCTGCAAGAGCAGAGCCTGTAGTGGCTGCTGGGGGAGTGTGGCCTGCTCTTCGGGGAGCATGTGGGTACCTCTGGGAAGGGCTCTGGGTCCCATGAGCACTGGCTTGGTGGGGCAGGGCGCTGCCCTGGGCCAGGACCCCGAGCCCCACCCAGGGCCATTGGCATTTGAACGAGGGTGAAACAGAGAAACAGTGTTGGTGGGAAGGTCGGTGGAGCTCCATTTGCCCCTGAGGATGATCCCTTTGGAGGAAGGACCTGACCCCGGACGTGCCTCTTGGGTGCTGCTGGGATGGTCTCTGGCCTGCAGTCCTAGCAGCAGCTGGGCAGCATCAGAGCCCAGGCCCTCTCTCCAAACCAGACCTGTCCACTGCCCACTGTGCCCAGTCCTGCTGCAGCCCCTGTCGGTCCTCCCTTCAGGGTCTGGGCTCTCAGGGGCCTGCTACAGAGGAGCAGCCTCAGGGTGAGACTATGGGGTCAGTGTTCAAAAGCAAGGATTCCTTCTTCTTCAGGACTGAGAAAAACAGCCCCTCCACTGAAAAGGAAGTCCTGTTTCTTTAAAATCCCAGTGACAGTCCTGGCAGTGCATGTGAAACAGAGAAACATGAGGTCCAAAATAAACAAACGGCCACGGCCGGGCTTCCCCTCCTGAGACACCAATAAAGGGTTTATGGGTTTGCGGCCCCTCGCAGCTGACCTCCTGGAACTCATTAGCTGTTCCTCCCCTCCCCCACGGGGCGGTGCCATAGCCGGGCTAATGCTCAGCCCCCCAGGAGCCCCTGGAGTGGCCGTGAGTCCTCCGCTTCCCCAGCTCAGCAGCTCAGCGCTGGCCCACCCTTCAGGAGAAGTGACAGGATCCTGGTGACTGTACCCAGCTGCCGACCCTCCTTCCTGGGCGGGCAGGTGGCCCGGTGTGGACAAGCTGGCCAGTGGTTGTCAGTGCCTGTGCTGGCCTGCTGGTCTCTGTGCCCCCATCCAGACCCCAATCCTATCCCCAGGGTCCCTTCCCCCCACTGACTTGGCCACTTCCCTCGGGAAAACCCTCCTGTCCCTGAGTCCACCTCAGCTGAACAGGACCTGCCTGGGACATGGGACAGATACTTTCCTGGGGGCTCCAGGCCCAGCAGTCCCCTCCCCGCCAAGGCCCCACTGCTCCCTCAGGAGGCGTGTGGTCAGTGTCCACATAGCTGTCACATACACCCTATGACCCGTGGGGACCATGGCTGTTCCTGGTTCTGCCTCTGCTCCTGACACAACTAACTCTTTCCCTCCTGCTTGAGGTGGTGGCAGCCTTCACCTTGTCTCTGGCCCTGACCTTTCCTTTTCTGGTGTTCGCATGCCCCCCTGGCATCTTTCTCCTTCAGAGTCTGAGAGCCCGGAGCACCTGTCTCCTTGCTACTCCTTCCACCAGTGATGCTAAGCCTGGCCTCTGTGGTCCCCCAGGTCCTTATGCCTTTGGGCCACATTGCCCAGACCAGACAAGCCTGCCCCAGCAGGAAGCCAGTCTTTATAGGTCTTGGTGAGCAGGTGACACAGTGACAAGCCCAGGGGTTCACTGGACCCGAGGAGGCCCTTGCAAAGTCTGTGGGGGAGCCAGTTAACATGGCCTCCACCAGCCCTTCTGAGCAGCCCAGCCTGGGACAGCCATGAGTGACAGACACCTGGTTCCCTTTGCATAGGTGAGCCCAGGCTGAATGCCCTTCCTGGAGTCCTGCCTGGGGCCGGTGCTGCAAGGGGAAGGATGACAGGGTGTGGATGTCTGTGCCCAGGTGGCAGCTGTGTGTTCCTGAGCCCCTCCTCTGTCTGTGTCCGCATACCACTCTAGATCCCTGTGCTGGGGGACAGGCAAGACCCTCTGCCTAGACGTGGCCCAGGGGTGCTCACAGAGACTCTCAGCCATGACCTGTCAGGCCCCCAGGGCAGTAGGACACATCCCAAGCCTCACCTGACCCCAGTGAGGGACCCTGGTGAGGGATCCCCTGACCCTCTCCTAGGGACCACTGTCAGAGCCCATACCAGCGGCTGGCATTCAGGCCGCACCACGAGCTCCCCTTGTAGGTGGGAGCCCTTGAGGTGTTGGGAGGCCCTGTGTCCCTCTTCATGCACTGTGCCCCCAATCCCTGCTTCCTGAGCTGCTGCCTCTGAAGTTCCTGGGTAGACAGAGGCTACGTGGACCAGGCTCTCGGGTGGTCCTGGACCAGGGAATCCCTGCGTGTGCTCTCCCTCCTCCGATTTCTGCTCTGTCAGCCGGGCACTGAATGGTGTCTGAACACCTGGACCTCTGTTCATGCCCAGGGGCTGATTCTGTTCATGCCCTTCTGGGGGCCTCACCTGCCGCAGGGGCCCCTGTGCACTCTCGGCCTCCTGGCACCTGTGTTCCAGGCTGGCAACCTGCTCCTCCAGCCGCCGACTCCTCTGGGCCAGGCCCTGGCTGTGCCTCCTGCTCTCATGCAGGGCCCGGTGCAGTGTGTCCAGTTGCTCCTGGGGAGGGAGGCACAGGGTGTCTGCCCAGACCTGCTGCAGGTCGCTGGGATGTGAGGAGGTGAGAGGAGGCCAAGTACACTGCACAACTGGGCCGTCTGAGATGTAGCCGTGGGAACTGGAAAGGAGGCCTTGTGGGCCCAGTGTGGGCAGAGGCTCCACTGGCAGGTTCTGTGCTGTGGCCAGAGTGGCCTCAAGACTCAACCAGTGTCCCTCACCTGCTTCCAGACTTGGAATGAAGACCAGAGTCACCCCAAGTCACGGAGCCTATTGGACTCAGCCCACCCCTCTACCACCTGCTCCCCTGCCCCAGGGCCCTGCCCTCACTGCCCAGAGTCCTGCTCAGCCCTGCAGCCCAACCAGCCTCACTGAGTCCCCCACCGACACCACCCCCACCAGGTCTCTCTCCTGTGACAGCAGCCTTGCCCCCTCACCCCTCTGCTCTGAGCCCTCACAAGGAGAACATGGCCCCTGGGCCCTGAGCCGGCCTGCAGTGGGGCCTGGAGATTTCTGATGAGTTCTATGCAGACTCCATTGTTGGAAACTTGAGGTTGGCTTGTGACCAGCATGGCTTCATGTGGTTGGGACAGTCTCTAGTTTTTGAATTTTCCCCTGTGTTCTGTGTGAGAAGTGGCCAGTATCTCTGGTCCTCTGACTCCGTGGTGGACAGGAGGTGGCTTGGATGTGAGTGGGGGAGTAAACGGACATGACATGGGACTTTGAGCCTGGAGGGGCCGTGCGGGGGAATGAGGACTCCCAGGCATGGGCTGCTGGGTGGTCCAGGACCCACTCACCCAGACGGAAGGCAGGCGGGGAACATATCTGGGGGTGAAGGTTCAGAGTTCAGTCTTGAGGGGTGCCCAGGAGTCACTAAACTCAGGGGCAGTGTTTCAGAACCAGGTGGCTCTGGAGGCCAGAGGAGGGGAGGGTGTCCCGGTAAGAGGGGAGAAGGGGAGCGAAGGGGTCCTGACAAGCAGATGTCCGGACAGAGAGAAAAAGAGATGGTCGAGCAGGGAAGCCCAGAACGTCAGCAGAAATTGGGAGGGAGGTGCCCCAAGGGGTAAAGGAGACACCCAAAAAGGACCCTTTGGGTGGGACCAAGTGTTGCTAGTGACCTTTTCTAGTGTGTGTGTATGTGTGTGTGTGTGTGGTGACAGGCTGAGGGTGTCGGGGAGAGAGGGGCAGGCCTTCTGGAAGCCTGGCTGGGGGAGGGGAGAAAGGGCCAACTGAGGGGGTGAAGTGTGAGGGCAAGAGGAAGCCTGGGCACCGAGCCAGGGAGAGGAGCCTGAAGGTGCAGGCACCCCAGTGGCCCAGGCAAGCTCTAGTTCTCAGGTCCCAGGGTCCCAGTCTCAGCAAACACCCATCCTCCACAGCGACCACAGCAGCCAGGCCCCGGGGCTGTCAGAGGGGCCATGGTCCATCCTTTCACTCTATTCTCACTAAATGCTGGAGCAGACGCTGGCCGCTCACACAGGGGGGCTGCTCGGAGGAGCCGGGAAGTGACTGGAGACGGCAGGGTGACCCTGTACACACTTTTTTGGGGGCTGACACTAGTACTTTGAAAAAGAAAAGGGAGGAGGGCAATGCTTGTCCCTAAAATTGTGACGTTTCACCCTCCCTTGCAATTTTGAAAATTATAATTTTCTGTTTGGACACATTTTCCAGTAGAAAAGCAGAGGTTTCCTTCAAACACAGCTTAAATATCTCATGGTATTTAAAGAGGCCCAGACCGCTTATGTGAAACTGGGCTTCTCTTATAAGGACTCAGTGCCCATGGAATTAAATTCATTGTAATAGCGAATGGAGCCCAACCTGTAGCTCTGACCTGGGAGCCAGGCAGGGAAGAGCCGGGCGTGGGGCAGGGACACGGGGCTCCCCTCGTGCCCTTGGACCAGGCCCCCAGCCTCAGTTTCCCCATCTGTGCATGGGGTGATGCAATCTCACTGGGTTCTTGTTGAGGCCAGGAGAAGGAAGGGAGGGGGCTGTAAGGTGCCACATCCTCTGAGGGCTGTTGTGAAATGAGGGTCTTGTAGAAGGAAGGGTGGAAAATGTCTTGTGCACATACAGGGTGGGGGTCTCATTGCACAGCCTGCTTATGCACAGTGAAGAGCAGAGCATGCCACGACCAGCCAATCCGTCCTCTGGGCCTTGGAGTTCAGGTCCTCAGCCTGACACCTTTCCAGCCCCTGGGTCACAACGGACCCATTCATTGGTTGGCTGGTTCCGCCCTCTGGCCAGTCCCAGGACACAATGGGCCCCCGAATTGCTCAGATATAAGAGACTTGGCGCCAAGTAGTGACAGCTGAACACCTCTGGACTCTACCACCCTGCTGGCCTCTTTGTCCAGCCTGTGCTACCCCTCCTGCTGCCTTAAATCAGTTATAAACATCTTTTCTTCCCCGTAAACTTTGCAATCAGCTTGTTCAGTTTCCTCCAAACATACCACAAACAAATAGACAAAACCAAACCAAGAAAGCAAAGAGCAACCAGCAAACAGCCGACAACCAGGAGCATAAACCCAGATCCCCCCAGAAGCTGACCAAAGGCCCACACTGCCCACGCCACACCCTCTCGCCAGTGAGACCAGATGTGGCGACAAAAGGAGGCACAAACATGGAATTAGTCTTTTGAATTAAAGAAGGAATAAAAACTGAAACTCCTGGAAAATGGGTAAAAAGGAAAATAATTCATATGGAAAAGCCACGGCTCACACAGCAAACCTCAATTAGGGAAAACACGGTTCACAGTGAATTCTCTTACTAGTGACAGACAAAGTCCAAACATAAACACACACTTATTCAATGTCAGAAATCAGGAAAATGACAACCAAAAGAGGATGTTAACAGAGATAAAAGCCGAAATGAGTAAAGTGGACAGAAATAAGAGAAGAGATAAAAGTTGATTCTTTGAAAAGATCAATAAAAGAGATGAACTGTTGACAAGTTGGATGAGGGGAAATAAATAGAATCTCCGACACCCAGCACAGGCACAGATCTAACTGCAGGTATAGCCACACATGTCACTATGACGACAGTAAACACACGTGCACTCAACAATGTAAGGTGGGTGACTGCCACGTGACAAGAAGAGGCGGAGAACTGAAAATGACAGAGATGGAGAGGAAGTTAAAGCCTATGTAAGATGACAGGAGGGCGCAGTTTGCACGCAAATTCAGACTAACCTTTCAAAAAGCTTACCTCTTAGGCTATTTAGATTATTCCAGGTGAGAGAAAAAGATGGAAAGCTCACCAATTCACTAAATCAAGATAAAACATCTCAACACAAAAAAAAGCTGATAAAGACAATACCCTAAGGAGACACAAACACAGACATTCTTGACAAAAGTTAGGAACCAGCTAAAAACATGTGCCCAGGGGTGCCAGGGGCTCCCCAGCTTCGCTTCTAGAACCTGGACTGAGCTCAGGCTGGGCCTGGGGAGTGTTCTCTGGAGAGGTGGGATGTGCGGCAGGGCTCACACAGGGGCACGTGAGAGCCAGTGGGGTCGGACGTGACAAGTCCGGGTGCCAGGAGGACACTGTGAGCCTTGGAGCGGGAGGCTGGGACCTGGCTCTGATGCAGGGTCATGTGGGTGGGTGATGCGAGCTGTGCATCGCTGATCTAGTGAATCCCCAGGGTAGCCCTGGAAACGGGAGGGGTTTGCACTCAAACAAGAATCTTACTGTTTGCACAGCACGGCCTACCATTTAATTAGAAAAATATGTTTTTAATTAACTTTCTCTTGACAAACACATTGGCTTATGTGAAATGGAGAAAAACCCAGGCCGGGAACGTGAACGTTGTCGTGTAGCTTGCAGACCTTGCTCTGGCTCACACCCTCAGTGGCAAACACTGATGCCTGGGTTGGCTGTTTGTCAAAAGGGCCTGGGGCTGCCAGTGATTTAGGTGAGTCTCAATCCCCATCCTATGCCCACTGCAATGGTCAAGAGGTCACAAAATGTGGGAGAACTTCCCTCAGAGCTGGAGACCAGAACTTTGAGGGCTCCTGCAAGATGGAGGATAGACAGAACCAACCAGCCTGAAAATAGGAGAAATGGTAATTGCCAGAATTCTAGAAAAATTTCACATAATACTGAGATTTTAGGACACACACTCCAATAAAAAAAAAATGAGGAAATTATTGATCAAGCAGAAAAATTAACATGGATACAGAATATCTGAAGAACCTCAGAAGACTCCCCAGTTCCTGGGAACCCCGGCTCAGAGCCAGGACTGGAGGGGGCGTCTGACATGGAGGGGAGGCCTCCGGGAATGAGGGTCATGGTGTGTGAAGAACAAGAGGCCTCCAGTCACTATGGCTGTGGCCCCAGAGCAGGGCCCTCGCCCACCCCATTCCTGGAACAGAAAAGCTCTAGTGAGGGCTCGGGACTGCTTTTGCCACCGGCTCCCCATGCCCCATGGCCCCCTCGGCTCCCCTTGGGACCTTTCTCTCTGCCTTTCCTTTGGGCCTGAAGTATCTGGAAGGGTCACACCAAGTCCCCAGGAGATTCCTCTCCACTTCCAACTTTGAGCAAGACCAGACCCCCTTCTTTAAAGACGTGCAGAGGAAAAAAATGATGACGTGCGTAGCAATCAACTGGTTCAAGAGACAAAGCCAATCTGAGGAATCAGATCTGAGGGTCTCAAACTATAGAGAACAAAGTGATTGCAAGAAAAGGGAATCCGTGTTAGAAAAGGTTCAATGATATTCTCAAGGTGAGGCCATGGGGGAGCCGGAGAGTGAACAATTGAGATAGAAACACAAAGGCCGCCTACCTGGCTTGGCTCAGTGTATAAAGGTCAGCCTGTGGCCCAAAGAGTCCCGGGTTTGATGCAAGGGCATGTACCTCGGTTGCAGGCTCCTTCTCAGCCCTGCCCTGGTCGGGGCTCACGCAGGAGGCAACCAATCGATGTGTTTCTCTCACATCGATGTTTCTCTCTGTCTTTCCCTCTCCCATTCTTCCTAAAAATCAGTGGGAAAATATCCTCGGGTGAGGATTAACAAACAACAACAACAACACACACACACAAAGGCCAACACAGGACAGGTCAGCTAAACAGGCAGAAGACCCTGAACTGCTGTGACCTGGAAAGGTGAAGTTCAAGGTCAGGAAGGAAGACAGGCCCAGAGAGCAGTGTTGGGCTGCTGTGAATTTTGGGACAAACTAACAGGGAAGCATGGGGAAGGAGAGATGCTTTTCCAGTGGAAAGAGCCTGTATAAACGGAGGTAGATTGGATTCTGCCTTGTTGGGTTCACCAAGCACAGGCACAAACAATGGAGGAGTCAATGTTTTTGAATTTCAAAGCTAAATGGGCGTTCTGGCTCCCCACTCTGGACACAACACTTCAAATAACCTACAACATTCTCACATTTCTGGAATCCAACCGAGACGGAGGTCAGAGGGCAAGCAACCAGCCTGAGATCGGAGGGAAAAAGCCTCTCTCGGAGAGATGGGGAGAGGGCTGGCTCACCTGAGATAGCTGTGTGCACAAGAGTTCAGCCTACACGTCCAACAAATTCCTAAAATCCGGGGCCGGCAGTTACAGATGGCCTGTGACCTTTGGCCCTGATGTCATCCTCTAATGATTACGTAGCAAAGGGATTTGCAGAGGTAATGAGGGCTAGTAATTAACCAATAGGAGACCACCCAGGCGGGTCTAGTGTCACAGGAGGTCTGATCTTCGGGGATCCGATGAGGGACCATGAGAAGGCCCATGCCAGGACCTGGGAGAAGCCTGTAGAAGTTGCTCCATCCTCAGCCGAGGGCTGGGATACGGGACTTGGTCCCAGAGCCACAGGGAACTGGACCTTGCCACACCCTGAATGAGCTGCCAGGGGATTCTTCCAGCTTCGGGACCAGCCCACCCCAGAGGCTGAGACGTGGGAGAGAACAAGTCACCCACGAGGGATTTTTGGCCTGCAGGACTGGGAGCCCACAAATGGGGTTCCATCGGCCCCTGTGATTGAGAAGGAAGGCACCAGGTGTGGCTGCTGTTGGATAATCCTCTGGGTCTGTCTGCAGACACTGGGGGCTTGAACTCAGGGGCAGGCTTTGCACGAACCCAGCCAGCACTTAGCAGAAAGATAAGGGCAGGTCCCGGGACAGAACTCCTGGGGGAGGCCGGGCATAAGAAGGGGTTCCAACTGCCACCAGCATTCCCTGAGCACAGTGCAACATTGCTACATGCTCATCTCGGTAACACCCGTGTACCCCCAAGACCAGGGAAAGGGACGAGGCCAGCATGTGGGCACTGAGGGAAGGGGAGAGCAAACAACCTACAGTCAAGGGCAGAGAAAAGCAGAGTGAGCACACCACTGTGAGGCTTGTAAGTGGGATAAAGTCTCCTGAAACGGCAAAAGGGCAGAGACTCAGGTGGAGTTGAAACAGATTCCTGGCTGAGGGACGGTGGGGCAGGAAGGGCAGGAGTGCCTCTGGGACGGGTGGGCTGTGCCCCATCAGGTGGAGTGGAATTTAGGACAGAACGGTTACGGGCAGAGGCCTCCAGATCTGGAAAAGCTGGAGCAGCGAGAAAGGTGGAATTCTGAAGAGCATGCCGTAAAAATCCACAAATCAAAGACTCTTGGAATAAAGGAGACGTTGCCAAAAGAAAAAAAATCACAGTGGGAAAATTTAACGTATCACTCTCAGCCTGGATAAATTCGGGAGACAGATCCAGTGAGGAGTGTTGTATTTGTAACGGTTGATTTAATAGGTATAGTTCAACTTATTTTCAAACTAGAGGCCTGATGCACGAAATTCGTGCAAGAGTAGGCCTTCCTTCCCCAGGCTGTTGACACCAGCTTCCCTCTGGCACCCAGGACCCGGGCTTCCCTCTGGCTGCCAGCAGGCACCCGGGACCCGGGCTTCCCTTGAAGCCCTGGCTTCCTCCAGAAGATCGTCCAGAAGGACAATTAGCATATTACACTTTTATTATTATAGATGTGCATGGGACACATACATGTGAACATATGTGTAAAACGGAACATAGTCCCACCCTACCTCTCCTGGTTTTTCAGACTCTCACACCTCACAAGTCCTGCTACCACTCAGCTAGGCACCTGGGCCCTGGGATGACCCGCCCCCCATCACCACAGCAGCTTCAGCTGGAGGGGTCTTGAAACAGAAACTACATTTTGTCTTACAAATCTTTTCTGGGCTGAGCTCCTCCGTGCTTTCTCTGGCCCCTCCCCTGCAGGACCATCCCTGTCCTCCCTCACCCATCCATCCAGGGCGCTTGGAGAGGGGTGATGTGCAGCTAGTGGCACTTGTGGGGCTGAGAGCCTGTGTCCTGCCCCATGAATCCCTTCTGCTCTGCTGCCCGCAGCCACCTCAACTTCTCAGGGTGAGGCCCGAGACCCTGGTCCCCCAGGGTCTCCCAAGGGCCAGTGCTCCACTCCAAGCACACTGTCCCCCATGCCCCTGAAGTCCTCAAGGAGCCTCAGCTTTCCGGGGCCGAGCAGTGAGGGGGAAGCCGGCCCCCATCACCCAGGCCGGCCCTCTCTGGGCCCAGATTCCTCACCTGGAAACTGCAGACCACCAGCCACCTTCACAGCACAGAGCCCACATGGGGTCATTTACTGAGTCCATCCTGTGCAGCCTGCTTTGTGTGTGAGTGACATGGGGTAAAAACCGCCCCACAGGCCCTGGATGAGCTGCTTGGTTGGTTGGAGGGTCAACCCATATACCAAAAGGTTTTGGGTTTGATTCTGGGTCAGGGCACATACCTAGGCTGGGGGTTCAATCCATGGTCGGGGTGTGCACAGGAGGCAACAGATTGATGTTTCTCTCTCACATCCATATCCCTCCTTCTCTCTCTCTCTCTCTCTCTCTCTCTCTCTCTCTCTCTCTCTCTCAAAATCAATAAAACATCCTTGGATGAAGATAAAAAAAAAAGTCCCGTAACAGCATAGACCTGACCCCATAGAGAGAGAGCACCGAGGCGGGGCCCGCTATGCCTGCTGGTGTGGTCACAGAAAGAGGCCGGGTCTGCCCTGGTCTGCCTCTGGCTGGCTCTGCCACCTAGGCCAACTCACTCTCTGCCCAGGACTCAGTTTCCCCAATCTGTAAAATAAGGGTTAGGACCACCTCAAATACAGCTCTTCAGGGACAGCCCTGATAAGCTCTGTGGGAACCCAGTGCCCCTGAGGCCACCTGCCCACAGGGACCTGAAACCTCCCCTCCCCAGCAGCCCTTTCAGCCTCCCCCTTCCCCTCCCGGCCCTGGGGTGTGGGGTCCCCACCTGGAGCCGCCTCTTCTCCTGTCCTGCTGTCCGCACACTCGCCAGGTACTCCCCCTCCAGCCTCTGAAGCACCTCCTTCTGCAGGGCCCTGGTGGCCTGGGCACTGCCCACTTCCCTCTCTGCCTGGCGCCAGCCTGTGGGGCAAGCAGGGTGGCTTGCCTGGTTCCCAAGGTCTAGGGACTCCCATACGGGGGATCGCCCCTCCCATCTCAGAGGCTGGGAAACTGAGGCCCGGGAGTTTTAGTGACTGGCATCTAGACGGTGGGGGCTGAGAGGCTCCCCTCTGACAACCTTGCTCCTCCCTCAAAGCTCAAGGCCTGGACCCCAGGCCCCTCCCCAGCCCACCCTTCTCTCAGGCCTTTCCTTCCAGACATTCAGGCCCTGGGCCTGGCTCCCTGGGTGACCCACTAATGGGGTGAGGGACAGAAATGCAGTGGGGTGACCAGCAGGGCAGGGGCCTCTCTGAGGGCAGAGACCCAATGGGGGGATGGGCCTTGTGACTGGGAGGAAGGCTCCAACTTTGGGCACAGCCAGTGCAGAAGCCCAGGTGGGAAGAGAATGCCATGGAGGGAGGAGGCCTCTCAGAGTCTCAGGAAGTCTGTCCCCCAGAGCAGGGGGGTGCTGGTTTGGTGTTACCCCATGGCCCAAGCCTGAGCTGTTCCCAGGACTGCACACTGGAGGCCAGGAGTGGGTGTTCTGGGGGACCCCCAGGAGCAGGTGGGGAAGGGAGGTCACCTTCCTCCGCCTGGGCCAGCGCTGTCTTCAGCAGCCGCACGTGGCTTTGGGCTCGGGCACGCTCCCTCTCCACCTCTCTCAGCCAGCTGCTCAGGTGGCGAACCTGGGCGCGCCAGTTGTCCTGGGAGAAGGTCAAAGGTCAGCAGGCAGGGCTGCGGGGAGTGGGGAGCTAGAGGTTTTGGGGGTCTGGTGGGCATTATAGAGGCACTCAGGACAGGCCCTGGGGAGGACTTGGAGGCGCTGTGCCTGCATGTCTAGGTTTGGGGTATGCACGTAGAGTGGGGGAATAGGTCATGCCATGACTATCAGTCTTTCCCATAGCTCCTCCCACCTGGTAGGTTAGGAGGGGCATCCCCGGGGTGGCAAGATGGGGAGCCCATGTGAGTAGCTGCTGGGAGCTTGGTCCCGTGTGAGAGGTCACGGGGGACACTCTGCAGGTGATGTGGCCAGCCCCTGGGATGGTTCTTCAGGAGACAGGCATGGGGATGGTGACGCCCTTGCCCTGGACCCAGGTGGACAGCACACAGAGAGTGGCCCCTCCTGTCTCTCGGAGCCTTCAGGGCAGGTCCTCTCTGCCCCTTTTTACCCGCTCCTGCTGGGCATCCCGCAGCTTCTGCATGAAGTCCCTCAGGGCGTCCTGCACAGAGGCCACGTCCATGTCTGGGCCCTGCTGTCCTGGTGCGGGTGAAGGCCATCGAAGTGGTGAGCGGGACCTGGCAGGGGGGCTGGCACTGTGCCGCCCAGAGCGACCCTGAGAACCGTCCAAACCTGTAGGACAGTGAGGTCTGAGGGGACGGGCTCAGTGGCACATGGATGCCCTGTCTCCCTTTCTCTCTGTTGTCCCCACCCACAGGGAGCCGGGGATGGGGCACAGGGTCCAGGCCCTTATGGTGCAGAGTGTGAGGCCCAGGGAGGGGTGGGGGTGGCCCAGGTAGGTGGTGGAGCTGGGAGAGGAGCCCCCTGCAGCCACCAAAGACACTGACCTTTGGTGGGGGAGCCGGGCCGTTTAGGGGAGGCAGAGGGGCTCTGTGCTCGGAGCCCCAGCTCGCAGCAGAGTATGGACCAAAGCCGGCCCAGCTGGCCCTCTGCATCCCGCCTGGCACCCTCTGCCCGGGCCAGCTCCTGCTCCAGGCTATGGGCGCGGTGGCAGGCCCTGTCCAGGCGAGCCTGGAGGCTGTCAGTCACACTGCTGGCCTGCTGCAGCTTCATGGTGGCTCCGTGCAGCTCAGCCCGGAGGCTCTGTTCAGCCCTGCGGCTCTCACAGAGCCGCTCCTTCACTTCCGCCAGCTTCTGCTGCAGCCTCAGGACCTGTGGCAGGGCCGTGGGGGCTCAGATGGAGGTTGGATACTAAGGGACCTCTGAAGACTGGGTCTTTCGCCCCAGCCCCTCTTTGGCATATCACAGCTGGAGGGACCAAGGACCTGCCTCACAGCCCATGTTTGGCAGGGGAGACACCTGAGCCCGGGTCGGGAAGGGCACCCCAGGACCACGGAGTACATTTGGGCAGGCAGCAGAGAGCCCCCTGCAGCCTCATGAAAACCTGGGCCAGACAGGGCCGTGGCCCAGGCTGCACCTCCTGCGGCCAGCCCTTGCTTGTCTGCCTGCTCAGGGCCTGTGGTAGCAAAGGCTGTGTCAGCATCACCTGAGACCAGGGCTGGGGAACCTCAGGGTGCCAGACGCCCCACCACAGACTTCCAAATGGATAAGACCAGGGAAAAATAGAATGTCGTCCACCCCACACACAGTGCACAGAGGCTGAGGGGGCAGGGAGGCGCTGGGTGGCTTCCCTGGGCTCCTCTGGCTGGGCCTCCCTTGCTCCCTCTCTCTTCACTTCAGCCCCTGGCAGCCCCTCTCCACACTGTCCTTGCTGGGCCACCTTCCCCTTCCTTCTTTGGGCAGCCCAGCCCCGGTGAGAGGGGCTCTCCCTGACCCTGCTGTCCTTCTGCTGCTGTCCATCGCCCTGCTCCCAATTAGGCCACTTGTTTGCTGCTGCAGATCCTGGTCATGGCCTGTGTCCCCAGTTCTCCATTCTCACAAGGTGAGTGAATAGGGCAATAAACAGGGACACCCCCCCTGACCCCCCTGCTCGGAATGTGCACAGGTTGTGGGGAGGCAGCCAGGCCCCAGCTCCAGGCTATGTAGCCCCTGCCAGACTGTAACCCCCCGGGTAGGAGGCCTGGCGCCAGTGCAGGTGGGCCTCATCTCATCTCCCTCCCTGGGTGGCCGCAGTATAACGACCCCATTCACAGATGGAGGTGAGGGGCTGTGAGGTGACACAGGGGTCACATGGGCCATGGGAAGTAAACCATGTTTCTGGGTATGGTGGGTACGTGAGAATAGCCACTCTGCACATGACTTTGGGTCTGAACCCGGGAGCCCCACACAGGCCGAGGCCCAGGGAGACCTTCTCAGGCTGTGTGTGGGGGGTCCGAGGCCACCTGGCCGTGGCAGCACAGCCCGGCAGCAAACAGAACCTGAGGGGCGGTGCCTGGGACTGAACAGAGGGTCTTTCAAGCTGGTGTGGGGCTGTGTGAGCTGGTGGGGGGAGCTCACGGCAGAGTGAATGTGGTAGGGTGTGGGGACATGTGTGCAGGCGTTTGGGGAGAGCTCATGGGAGAGTGTGTGCCTGTGTGTGCAGGTGTTGGGGCGTGGGACACGTGTGCAGGCCTGGGTGGAGGTGTGAGCTCAGAGACCTGAAGCTCTTGAGAGCTGGTCTTTTCTGGGTCCCCCTGCCTGTCTGCAGGCTCAGAACTCTCTTTGCCTGGGGGAGACTCTGTCCTTGACTAAAATGTGATGAAACGAGGGTGAGAGCAAGGCCTGGGCGACCCCGGCCCTCTGCCTCCCCTTCTGGGCCCCTCAGCCCTCTACCTCCTTCTGGGCGTCTTCCCGGGCAGCGTCCACCTCAGCCGCCTGCCTCTGCAGCTCCAGGACCTCTCGCCAGCTCTGCCGCCGCTGCGAGTCCTGTGCACACTGGGCCTGCAGCTGGCACACCTCTTGGCTTTTCCTCTGGTTCTCAGTCTCCAGCGTCTTCACCTGGGGGATGGGGACGGAACTGATGGGGGCCCACGTCCCCTCATAGGAGCTCAGGCAGCCTCCTGCACCCCTGCCTCTGCTCACATGTCCTGGGAAAAAGCCTCCCTCCCGGGCATCTCCCCACATCCGGGACGCTCAGGCCAAGTCCAGCTCTGGACAGGGGTCTGTGCAGTACCCTCAGACCTTCACCCTCAGCCACTCCACAGACACCTGGCACCTCCACCCTGGGGCCAGGACCCGGTGGAGCGCAGAGCTCAGAGCTCAACATCAGCCTTGGTGGCCCAGCTTACCACCAGCATCAGCCACTGGACATGTGAGAGGAGGTGCCTCCAGGAGACCCAGTCCCTGCTGTGGAGGCTTCCCCGAGGGTGCCTGTGCTGTGGGGCAGAGCCAAGCTCCCGTCTGCCCTCAGGCTGGATTTCTGACCCTCAGGGCTCATGAGCCTCAGAAGGTTGTTTTAGGCCATTAGGTTTGAGGTTTGTCACCTGAGCCCCATAGGGCAGACCCACCCAGGAACCCTGTGAGTCTGAGCAGGGCCCTTCTGCTGGTGGCTCCAAGGGCACAAGGCACCTGGGTGCCCTGGTGGGAGGGCCCCAAGGTGGGGGAAGAGGGAGGGCGGCGTGTGTGAGGCTCCAGAGAGCTTGGTCACCTGACTGCGGAGCTCCTGGAGCTCCCGGCGGGTGTCTAACTGGGCCTGCTCTGCCTCCTGCAGGCTGGCCCTCAGCTTGCCAGCCTCCTTCTGGGCTGCGGCTCGGGCCTCCTCCAGGACCAGCACCTTTTGCTCCTTTTCTTCCTTGGACCGCTGAAAACTGAGCAGAGCGTCATTGGCTGGGGCTGGGGGAGCCACCTGGGGGCTCTGGCGTCTCCCATGGTTACCGTTCAGGCTGCCCTGCAGGCTGTTCACCTCACTCTATTGAGATATGCCTAAGGCGTCCCAAAGCCCAGCCTCCTTGGGGCTGCCTGTCACCTTTGGGCAGTGGGTTTGAGTGCCCAGCTGTCCTGGCCCCTCTCTATGTCTCCAGCTCCTCTCACCACTACTCCCCTCCCTCCAGCCCCGGCCATTTCCCACTGGCCACTGGGGCCCGTCTTTCCTGCCGGAGGGGAACTCCCTGAGGGCAGGGACGGGTCTGTGTGTCCAGGACTCCCCCTCATGGCCAACAGTCATCATTCTGGATGGGTAGTCGGCATCCTGGATCTGCCGGGTATATCCCCCACCATCATCTGGCCCAGCTTAGTAGGAAACCCCTTTCCTACCACGGCCAGGGGTGGGGGTGGGGGGGTAGAGAGCTTTGGGGCGAGGGGGACTCCCACAGCCAGTCCATGGTGGAGCCGTACCTGGCCTTTTCCTGCTCTGCCTTGCGCACTGCGGCCCGCAGCTCGGCGTTGGAGCGCTGCAGCACGTCCTTCTCGAGGGCCTCGTCCCCCAGTGCACGGTGGGCATCCTCGACCTCCCTGCGCAGCCCCTCGAGGCTGTCCTCACTGCTCTGCAGCTCCCTGCGAAGCACAGCCAGCCCCTCCTGGGCCTCCCCCAGCTGTGCCCACAGCTGCTCGGCCTGGAGAAGGAGCGTGCAGTTCTAGGGGCCATGGGCCAGCCCGGGTGGGGGGTCAGGAGCTATGGGTCCAGCAGGCAGAGCTGCTGCTCTAGGGACAGCCACAGGCAGCACACAGCCTGGGGCTCTGGTCTGCAGTGCTCGTGTCCTGCTGGCCTCCTCTCCCAAGTGCTTGCAGAAGCAGACAGCCTGGTTCTGCCAACCCGTGGTTGCAGGGTGACTCCCCAGGGCCAGTCCCAGAGCCCAGGCAGGTGACACCCTGACTTCTCCTCGTTCTGGTCCTGTCCTGTGCTCCCTCCCTGGACCCCAGGGTTGATGGATACTCCGTGCATGGGACACGGCTCTGCCCACCCATCAGCACTGTCCCCATGGCGTGGCACCCAGGGTCACTGTCTGCCCCGGCATGGGCAGCAGTGTCAATGCCGAGGCTCCTGACCCCTGCGGCTCCGGGCCCCTGTTGGAACCGGAGGCAGTGGGAGGCGGGTCTCTGGTATCCTTGGAATCCTCCGTTGGCACCAGGGCCACTGGGCCAGGCTGTCCAGCTGCTCGGGCAGGGAGTTCTCGCTGTGCTCTGCATGGAGTGCTCCAGTGTGAGCCTCCTAAACTCGAGGTGGGCCGTCGAGGCCCATGGTAGGAGATTCCCACGTCCAGTCCGCACCTCAGGGAGCTGACCCAGGGAGGGGCAGAGGCTGCAGGTGGGACACCCACCACCTGGAACCAGGACCTGTGTTCTCTCCTGCACCAGGCCCTACACCGGGGGCTTCTAGGCAGAGCCTGCTGACACCAAAGTGTGGGTGGGGGTCGGGGCCCTACTCACCTTGGGGCACAAAGGCCCTGGGCTCAGCCCTGCTAGGAGGGTCTGGGGGAGAGTGAGGCCTGGGGAAGGGGCAGCCCAGCCTTCAATGCCCGGGCTGTGGGGTGTGGGGTTCTGCCAGGGCACCTGGTCTTTTGCCTCCTGAGCTGGCTGTGGCCCTAACCAGGACACTCTGCAGAAAGCTCTGTTCCAATTCGCATGTCCCCCAGGAGGAGACAGAGGAAGCTGGCGGGGACATGCCAGGGAGGGGAAGCCGCAGGAACTCTGGGCCATGTCAAGAAGCCCGTTTGCCAAGAGCAAACTCCACTTTGCTGGCTGCTTCTATGGGACACTGTCCAGGCCCCGGCCGGCCTGGCTCCTGCACCGGCCTGCTGTTATTGTTGTTCTGTTTTTGGGAAGGGCCTGAGCCCCCCCTCCGCTCCCCTCCCACCCCCCACATGTGGGAGCCACAAGTTGTGTAGAGCATTTTCCGCTGAGCTCAGCAGAAATCCGCCCAGAAGGTCAAGGACCAGCAAAAGGGCCTATCCATCACAAAAGAAGCTGTTTTCATTTCCCAGGACAAGGAGATGAAAACAAGCAAAACAAATGCAGGGCCCCTCCCCCGCACCTCCACCCACCTCCCTCTGTCTCCCGAGAACAACCATCCCTTTTACAGGAATTTTACAGCCAAATCGCTTAATGTGATTATAATAATTATTTCTTTACTAAAAATTGTATAAACAGCCTCTTTTGAAATCTCCTGCAGGGAGGTGGTCGAGAGCTCTGCAAAGAGGAGGGAGGGGAGTTGAGGGCCCTGGCCTGCATGTGGCATGTTCATTTGTGCACACATGGCAACACACATGTGTGATTGGTGTGCACATGTGTGTGCATGCAGCATGGTGACTGTGTGGTTGTGCAACTGCAAACATGTATCTATGTGTGAGCACACATGGCATTATGTATGAGCATGCAAGTATGTATGGAAGTGCATGTGCTCCTGTTGGATATACTAGTGTGTGTGTACTTCATGGTGTTCACATGTGTTTACATGTGCATTGTGCCCACACATGAGTGCATGTGTGTGCATGCATGTATGCAATGCCACTTTTTGTGTACACGTGTGTGCATGCAGGTATGGGGTGTGCATGCGTGTGAGCCATGCAGTGGGTTCATGTGTGTGCATGTACACACACATGTGTGGACTCGGTCAGGGCTGCCAGAGGCCTGGATGTGCCTTCAGTTTAAGGACTGTGAAAATGTTATGGTTTCCATGGCGACCCTGGCCAGCCTGGCGCCTGTGAGGGCGCTTCCATGCTCCTCTTTCCCCTTCACCCTCCAGGCTCCCTGTCCGTCCCCCCACTCCCTTTCTGGAGGCCCCTCTCCAAGAACCTGAACTTGTACATCTCCCAGCTCCTCCCACTGCTGCCCCCAGTTTTAAAACCTCATTTTGTTTCCCCGTGTGGTCGCTGACCGGCCTGACTTTGAAATCTGTTGAAAGGAGACCTTTCTCTTTGGGGGCCAAAGTAAACAGCCTGTCATGTTAAATCACGCTCTCTTCCTCCGTCCACCCAGCCTTCCCTGGTGCTGGGGGAGGGCGAGCCCCTCCTCCCCCCGCCGAGCCTCCAGGCTAGTGCATGAGCACGGTCAGCGCCGCCTACCAGCCTTGGCACACTGCCCAGGGAGCACGAGCGCTAGAGCCGCTCGTCCCTGCCTGCCGGCCCTACCTGGGCGCCAGCTTACCCTCCCCCAGCCCCAATCCCGTGTCCTCCTGCCCTCCCCTCTCCCAGGCGCCCGAGTGCTGTCAAACCTACCTCAGGAACACCTCCCCAAGCTGCCTGCCTGCCGAGCTCCACCCGGCCTCGCTGGGGCCTTTCCTGCTCACTTTGCCCAAGACTGTCCCCACCCAGGACACCATCACAGGGCTCTGGGGCCATGTCAGGCCCAGGCAGGGCCACCCTGCACCTCTGCTGCCTCTCTGCTCCAGGAGACCCCAGGGTGGCCTCACCCCACCCAGGCTCAGCTCCGTGGGGTCCATGCCTCACGCTGCTCACCGGGGATCTTCCCACAGCGTGTTGGATGGATGGGCCTCTAGGCTAATGGCCCAATCCCCTCTCCCCACCCCTCAGATCACACCTGCCTTCTCTCCCCTCTCCTTGTACTCCCCTCTCTCACCCCTCCTGGCACCTCCCTCTCTCCCCTTGGGGCACCCCCTCACCTCTCTGCCCGCATTGCTCCGCTCTGCCGCCATCTTCCGGAGACTGTGGCTCAAAGCCGAGGTCTCTCTCTGATGGGCCGAGATGGCCTCCTCAAACTGGGCCTGCAGGGCCTTCAGCTCCGCCTCTGTGGCTCTGACTGTGGCCTGGGGGGAGCAGTAAGCCACTGAGGCATCAAGGGGCCGCCCATGGCGGGTGGGGGCCACACGGGCAGCCACACAAAGTCCTGGGACCAGATGGGCAGCTCGCTTCGGCAGCACAAGGCAGGTGGGGACCAGAGCAGGGACTGGGGCTCCACGGGATGGTTCTTGTCCTGGCTACAGCCAGTGCCACCAATGCCAGGTCCAGAGTGGACACAGTGGTGAAGGGTGGGGGCAGAGGCCCCAAGGGGCATCCCTAAGGGAAGGGGCTGACCCATTCCTTGTCCCCTGGGCCTTTCCTCTGGGATCCCCAGGCTGCCAGGGCAGGGCTCTCCAGTGCCGACCTCTTTCCTGCCTAAATCATTGCTATTAGGCCCACTTTGCTGAATAGTGAGTAGCCAGGAATGGCCACTTGGCAAACGAAAAGAGACCCTGCCCTCAGGTGACACTGGACTTGGGCTCCTGCAGCCAGGCGGGGGCTGGCATTTGCACCAGGAGCTGAGCCTCTGCCCTCTTGGGTTTGTGGGGCACAGGAGGAGCACCCCTCAGCCTGTGGCCCTTGGCCTGGGGTGTCCCAGGGAAGGTGCCTCCAGGGTCCCACCATCAGTGTAGGGCAAGAAGGCTGGACCCCCCAGCAGACACGGCAGTGGCTGGAGGAGAGGAGAGCGGCCCTATCCCTGAGTGCAGGTGACCACAGGAACCCCTCCATCAGCCGGAACTTTCAAACAGGCAGGTGGGATTAAGTGACACTCCCAGTCCTCCCAGGGCCGTTCCTGCAGGGACCACAGGCCATGCTCAGGCGGCCAGACATCCGTTCAGAACTCAGCCCGGCCAAATGTGCTTTTCTTAGGCCACAGCACCCAAGATGCTCCTCCCTGGCTCCTCCCTGGGCACTGGGAGGAGGCACCTCCTTGTCCAAGAGCAAGGATGTCACCTGCTCACCTGTGCCCCAGGCCCACCCAGCCCAGCCTCTGTACTGGGACCCAGGGTAGTTTGAGGGTTTCCTTAGCAGGCTTCCTTCTCCCAGGAGGCACAGGAGCCCCTTCGGCTGCCCTGAACCCGTCTCTGGGACACACACTCCATGCCCCACTCCCCCGCTCAGGGCACTGGTGGGCTGGGCTCTATCAGCTCCTGCCTCCTGCTCTTTTTTTGTTATTGTTGTTAATCCTCACCTGAGGATATCTTTTCCCATTGCTAAAAAGAGGGAACAGAAGGGAGGGGGGAGAAGGGGAGAGAGAGAGAGAGAGACTTTCCAATTGGTTATCTCTTGCACGCATCCCTACTGGGGACTGTGAGCTGGGGAACAACCCTGCAACCCAGGTACGTGCCCTTGACCGGGAATTGAACCAGCAACCCCCGATCTGTGGACCGACACTCTACCACTGAGCCAAACCGGCCAGGGCTCGTGCCTTCTGCTCTTGGTGAGGGAGCCTCCTCTGTCTCCATGAGCCCCTCCACCCTCGTTGGGCTTGTTCTTACATCGCCTGCAACTGGTGTTCCTTGGCTGGCCTTTCTCTCTCCCTCCTCTCTCAGTGGGTTTTCATTTTCATTTTCCAAGCTAAGGTGGCAAAAGAACCCTTAATGAGCTCCCTGAAGAACCCGCTGGCTGGCAGGCCATCCAAGGGGACACTCAGCCAGAGTGAGGGAGGCCCCCCTGAGAGCTGGGGGAGTTCCCAGGGTCTGGGCGGGGCGGCTTTCTTAGTTTCCTGCTGCCTGAGAGGGTTTGAAGGAGCATCTGCGGGGGGGGGGGGGGGGGGGGGGCATGGGCAGGAAGGAGGACACAATTCCAGGGCCCCCCACTCCCCTCTTGGCTGTGCACATGGAAGGGCCATCTGCTAGGGGGTGGGACAGAGCCTGACAGGGATCCAGGGAGCAAGGATCTTGGGCAAGGCTCCCCTGAGTGCTGGTGCCTCAGTGCTGGGAGTTCCTCCCCAGCTCTGCTCAGAGTGACTGGGATCTGGGTGCCCGGCAGGCAGGAGGGGACAGAGACACCCTGGCAACCAACTTCTAAGTGCAGCCCCTTGTCCACCGCACAGCCCCCTGCCCCCTGTCCATAGGTCACAGTGAACTTCATGGCTTCCCAGCCAGGCCTTCCCACCCCTGCAGCTCAGGAAGGAAGCTCCGGGCTTGGCAGAGCAGTCCACACTCGTCCACACACTCATTCACGGACTCCTGAATCATTCACTCAAGGCCAGGGAGCATATGACTGTGCCCTTGGGACGAGGACATGCCAGGGACCAGGGTGAACAGGGATCACCGAGGTTAAAAGTGAAAGAGCAGCACTGGACAGGAAAGGTGACCGGGGCTGGAGGGACAAAGGCAGAGCAGAGGGGACAGAGCTGGCCCCGTGAGGCTGTGTGGGTGTGGCTAGAGGTGGGGCTGTGTCCCCCTCTGTCCTGGAGGGTACCTGCAGCCTGTGTCTGCTCAGGGCCAGCCCCCAGGACAGCTGTCTGACCCCAACTGCAGGCAGTGCAGTCCTCCTGTGAGTGGGCTGTTGCCTCCGCATTGCCCACTTCACAAATGGCTGAGGCCACCCTGCCAGCAATGGCAGTGGGTGCCCAGTCCCATTCATGGGGTGAGGACACAGGGCCCCATAATTGCTGCCCCTCCCCTCTCCAGAGTCCTAATTGCTGCTGCCTGGCCTGCCCTAGACATGGGTCCTGAAGAGGAGTCAGGGGCCCAGGCAACCTCAGCTGCAGCCTGCAGCAGTCTCCATGCATTTGTGGGCCTCTGTTCCCTGGTCGAGGGCAGGTAGCTGCCTCCTGGGGTCTCTCCCGGCCCATGGTGGCTGCCTCACTTCAGGCTCTATGGGATTTTCCGTGCGTGTCCTTCCTCTGGTTTGGTTTCTTCTTTGAAAGGGGTCCCTCCAGCGAGTCAGATTTCCTGCAGTTATGTTCAAGTGCCCAGACAGGCAAGGCTGGGGGCCAGTGGATTGGGGGCATAGTCCTGGGTTCTGCCCACTCTGATGCTGGCTCATGTGGAGTCCCTGGTGCCTTCTGTGGGGGCAGGGACTACCTTCCTCAGCCTTTCCTTCCCATCAAGACAATGTTCCCTCCCAGCAAGAAGCCTAGAGATACCCAAGAGAAACTGAGGCTCAGAGGGGGGCTGAGGGGGAGTGTATACCTGGGACGAGGTGGGAAGGGGTGCATCTGGGGCTCTGCCAGCGCCTCCCGGGCACTGCAGGGGCCAGGCCAGTGCCTGGGTTCTGGCTGATGGGGGCACACAGGGCTCACCTCTGCTTGCTCCTGCTGGCCGTGGGCCTCCTGCTGCACCTGCTTCAGCTCCCGAGTGGCCCGGGAGAGCTCCTGCTGCAGCAGGCTCCTTTCTGCTTCTTTCAGAGACAGGGCCTGGTGTGACAGCGGGTTACTGGGTGCTGAAGCCCTTGGTGGGACACAGCATGTTCCTGGTTCCACATCCCTGCTCTGGAGGGGGCAGTACCCCAGAGACAGCGACGTCTGGGGGGTGGGGGGTGGGAGCCTGTTGTCCTATATGACATGGTCCATCCTTCGTGCCTGCACTCAGGCAGTCCCTCCCACCCCACCAGGTGCACCACCTCCCCTCCCTCCCCCCCCCCCCCCGCCCGCCGTGCACCTGTCTAATACCTGCTCCTTCCCAGCACAGCTCAGGGGCTTCACAGAACCCTTCTCCCTGGAGTCCCCCAACCCCTCCAGACACCACTTCCTACAGAGCACAGAGTGGGGACCACTAATGATTCTGAACCTCTGAAAATGCTGTGTCACTAAGGGTGAGGGGTGCAGGTGAGCGCCCCCCACAGGGCTGCAGAAGGTAGAAGGAATTTGTCAATGACCATCAAAGTCACAGGTGCATGGGTCTCTGGAGGCCCAGGCCCACTGGGGCAGGTGGCCTGGAGACCTGCCTGTACATGTGTGGGATGACCTGCTCAGGGTCACTGATTATTGTTCATTATATCATTCATAACAGCAACAAACTGGAAATAAACCAGATGTCTGCCGATGGGGGGGCCAACAAAACAGTCGTGATACAAGCATCTGAGGACCTCACGAGGCTATGAGGAGGATAAGCAAATCCTGAGCATACGATGTGGAAAGACTCCTAACATAGATTGACCTGAAAATGCGTGTACTTGTCGTGTTACAGAGGCGGGATAGCCATGTGTATTTCTATTTGCTCTTCTGTGCACAGCGATCTCTGGGAGGCTCTTTCATAATAAGATTTGGTCTGTTTTTTGTCCTGGGAGGAGCCTCTAAACCCTTGGAATTCACCAAGAGAGGAGCGTCTTTGTTATTCCTGGGCCCTAGGACCGCACCTGATTTACTCTAAGGGGTGACTCATGGCTGCCTGACATAGTTTGGGGAGGGGGTGGCCATGCCCCACCAGTCATGGATTAGAACACTGGGACTGTGAGCCACTGAGATCTCCCAGCCTCGGGGAAGGTGTGGGGACTGAGTTTCATCATGTGGCCAGTGATTCTGTCAATCACACCTATAGGAGGACCCCAGTGAAAACCCTAGACCACCCTGATATGCCAGAGGGTGATGCGCCTGATTCCAGGGGAGAGACCTCATCCCACATGTCTGTTCATTGGAGTGGTCCTGATTTATGTCCTTTAAATAACTCTGTAATCATAAGTGTAGCACTTTCTTGAGTTCTCTAGATGATTCTGGAGAATCATTGAACTCAGGGCTTCTGCACAGTCCTTTGCGCCATCCCCAGACATTCCCCAAATTCCCTTCCCTCCCTACCCAACCACCTCCTGCTCCTCCTTTACAGTCTCACTCTCCCTCCCCCAATGCCACCACAGCTACAAAGCCTTTTCTTCCTCCTCCTCAGGAAGCGGAGGGTGGAACAGCTATGAGCACAGACCCCAGTGTGCTGTGCAAGCTGGGGCAAGGTGGTCACCATGTGTGAACCTTACTTTTCTCACCAATAAAATGGGGCTAATAAGAGCATGTACCTAAGCATGTTGAGAGAAGCAAGTTAAAAATGCATGGAGTCTGACAATAAACCTTGGTGACTCCTGCTACTGGAACCCATCCCCTGTGGTTTGTAATTTGTGCCAACACCTGAGAGTTCTATCACTTTATGTGACAACACATGTGAATACGTTTACTTGTCCTCCCATTCACTGGACAGTGAATACTTCACGGTGTCACAGTAAAATGAAGAGCCTGGACTCAGAAGGTAACTTTTACATGTCCAGTGTCTGAATCTCAATAGCCGGGGGATGGAAGGATAGTCAGAAGAGTAGTTGGATACATGGATGGATGAATGGCTGGCTAATCAGATAGATGGATGTATAGTCGGATGAATGGTGGATATGAATGGACAGCTGAGTGTGTGGACAGAGAGAAGGCTGTTTAAATGAAGAAATAGATGGATGGTCAAGTGAGTGGTTGGATAGGTGGATGGTCAGATGAGTGGATGGATGGATAGTCATGTTGATGGAAGATTGGGTACATGAATAGCTGGATGGATGTTCAAGCAAATTGGTGAATTGATGAACAGTGATGTGTGTGAATAGACAATTGAGTATGTGGAGAGATCGCCATGTACGTGGGTGGACAGCTGGGTGTGTGGATAGAAGAATGGAGTCAGGTGAATGAATGGTTAATGGACAAGAAGTTGAGGGACAGTTGAGTTGCATGGATGTATGGACAGATAGATACATGAGCAGATGGATGAATGGATGGATAGACAGATGAAAGGATGGATAGATGGATAAAGGGATGGGTGGATGGATGGATGGATGGATGGATGGATGGACAGATGGGTGGATGGGTGGATAGATGGGTAGATGGATGGTGGATGGATGGATGGGTGGATAGGTGGGTGGGTGAATGTCTGTCCTCCAGGACTGCTGTGGAAGACCAGCACTACAGTAGCAGTGACCTGGAAAGGCTTCCCCTACACAGCCCTCTTGCTGGGCCAGAGGAGGCGTGGTGAGGTGGAAGTGAGCATATCCACTGCCTCACAGTCCCCCCATTACCTGTTGCATCTCATGTTCTAGTTGGAGGAGGCTCTCATCCCGTTCATGCTTCAGGCTCTGAATTTCCTCCTTCAGAGCCTCCCTCTTGGCTGCACTTTTTGCCACCAGCTCCTTCTCCTGTTCCAACCTGCATGCTGCCATCTTCTTCTCCTCCGTCAGAGACAGACTGAGGGTCTCCTGGGCCAAGACGAAGGGACAGGCTGTGAGGACCATACAGGTTAGGACATGTGAGACCAGCAGTGCCTGTGGTCTGAGTGAGACCTGGTTCATGGGACTCCAGGGCAAGACAGGTCCCCAGGGATTGTCGAGCTGGCTGCAAGCCCCTTGTCTCACACACAGTGTCACTGAAGCAAGAGCTGCAAAGGGGCTCTCTGGGCCTCCACCTCCACCTCCTCTATCTGGCATGAACTAACAGTTCAAAGGCCTTTCCTGAGCCTCCACGGCACACCACGCACCAGTGACATGCATGAGGTGTGCAGGCATGTCAAACAAGGCCTGCAGGAGTCTTGGCCAGTGGGATGGCTCGGATGGGTGATGAAACGCCCTCCAGCTTCGGCCCTCAACCTGCAGCCAGGTCAGTCAATGCCCACAGCTGGCCCCTCCTTCGAAGGAGAGGACCTAGCCACACTGGCTCAGCCCCATGACCTAGCTGCCCACCTTATCTATGAAGGGTCCTCTCTGGCCCCCACCTGAGTGTGGCCTGGCACCTCTGCCTCCTGCCTGGTCTCCTAGGACCCCTCCCCTGAGGGTCTTCCATGACCTGGGACATGTAAATTCCCAGGAGTGGCAGCAACTGGTGGCCTAGGGAAGCAGACCTTCTCCCTCTGGAGCCGTGCGATGTCTTCACAGTGGGCCAGTGCCTGGCTCTCCAGGGCCAGCTGTGCTTCCCGCTCCTGCTGCGCCATCTGCCGCCGTAGCTGCCCAATGTCCCACTCCAGCTTCGTCTCCTGGACCTCCCAGGCGCCTTTCAGTTGCTCCAATTCCACTGCAAAGTGACATATGTATCCAGGATTGGCCACAGGGCCCCATGCCATGGAACACCCTGTGGCCTGTGCAAGCCCCCTGTGGAGTGACAGCCACCTGCTCTGAGGATGCTGCCCAAGCAGGCAGGGACAAAGTCCCACCACAGCATGTATTCTGGCTATGGCCAGGCCTAGGGGCTGGGTGAGCTACACATGGTGAGGTGGGCTGAGCAGGGGTGGGAGCTCAGGGAATGGGGCAGGGGCTGCCACACTGACCCAGGTCTAGACCCTGGGAAGCAGACTGGGCAGGCCACCCCTCACAGATGAACCCATTCAGCTCCAGGAGCTCCAGGCCCGAGTTGGTGCCCTTCCTGGGGGACTAGGCAGTGGGAGCAACACTTTGGGACTGAGCTCTATGGAAGGGGCCCTTCTGGGCCATGTGGGGAGAAGAGAGACAGGCGGGGCTGCTGGAGCACCTTGCAGGGCCTGCCGGGCCTGCCGGGCGCTCTGGGCCTCTCCCTCCAGATGTTCTTGCTGTGCCTGCAGCTGCTCTGCCAGCTGTTGAGCCTCAAAGAGGCTGCTCTCCAGCACATCCCGCTCGGCCCTGTGGAGAACCATCAAACAGCGGGCCAGTCACCAAGCGATCCCATTTGCTGCTGGCAGGACAGAGCTTGCCAAAGCCAGGCTGGTAAGTCAGAGAATAAACAGAGGACATTTCTTTCATCTTAAATCTGTAAAAACAAATTGATTCCACACAAAAAACGTTTCAGGTGGATTAAAAGCTAAATGAAAAAAACCCCCACAAAAATATAAAAACAAACAAACAAACAGAAACAACAACAATAATAACTAAAGCATTTAGAACTGTAAAGGTAGTAGAAAAAATACAGAAGGGTATTTTATAATCTTCTTAAGAAAGACACAAACAACAGAAGATAAAAATAAAGAAGCTGATAGGTCTGAATATACTTAAAGATAGGGAGGGAGAGCTTTCATGCAGAAAAGATTCCACAAACCAACTTAAAAGACAAGGAACAGACTTGAAGAAAAAAAAATCTGCACTAAATATACACAGGGTCCATATCCATCATATACAAAAAGCTCCTACTAATCAATGACAGAAAATCAGCTGACTCCACAGAAAAATGAGAAAAATGACTGTTATTCACAAAAAAATCCACAGATGGTTAATAAACATATGAAACTTGCTAACCTTATTCGGTACTCAAGGAAATTAAAACCACAACCAGGCACTCGATTACCAAAAGACTGAAGCAATGATAATACCCAGTGCTGGTTAGGGTGCCTGACCTCTAGCAGCAACCCCACCTTCGGGTGTTAGCACCTTAGAAACACACTGGACCAACAACGCTGCACAGGGTGCTCACTGTGGCTGGAGAGCTGCACTAGTCTTCAGAGCTGGCGGATGGCAGAGTGTTGTGGAAATGATGGCACATTGTCAGTCGTAAGGAGGATGAGGAAACTCTTTCACCTAAAGAGTTGCTCTGAGAAGCAGAACCTCACACGTGTGGCTCCATTATAGGAGAAGCTGCCTCGCGCCTCTGCACCCATGCGAACGCTCAGAAGGACCTGGGACGAGCACAGCCCTGACAGCAGCCCCCATTTCTGGGGAGGTGGCTTGAACACAGCCAACCCATTAGCATCAACCAGCCAGTGAGCATGTTTTAAGTGTTGCTCTGCTCTGCTGTGCTGGGTGACGTACACATGGGCACCCACAGACACTGAACACAAATCCCACATGAGCACACAAATTGCCAATGCGCAGCCCCACGATAGCCCATGAGCCAGGGCGGGCCGTGGGCCTTGGGCAGCCTCTCTAGGTTCCCCCTGCACACCGCTACCACCACTATTGGGGGTTGGGCACTTTCACACCTTCCAGGGGCCCGATACCTGCACAGCTCAGAAATTTTGCTTCTCTGAGACCCTGGTTCCCCCTCCAGTCCCTACCTGGTCAGCACCCACATGTTCCCCACTCTCTCTACCTAGACTGCTTTCCCTACCCAGAACATTCCTCCTCCCAGAGGCCCTCCAGGTCTCCTCTGCTGCTCAGAATCTGCACCTGGAGGCAGGAATCTAAGGGCATGTCTAGTCTTTCCCTCCACAGGAGCCCACAGGCAGCTCAGCCTCCTGAGGCCAGCCAGGGTGAGCGTGGGGTATGCAGGCAGGGAACCTAGTCCATCTCCCAGACTGAACAGCATGCTGGCACCCTGTGAACTGAGGGCGTGTCCCCAGGGCCTGGGGTCCTCCCACATCAAGCTGACCATGGAGGTTTCACCAGGAGACCTGGAGCAGGACCGCTCACACTGAGCGGTCATCAATACGGTCTGGGAACTCATGAAAACTGAGGCGGCCAGAGATTCCCACCCCAGCGAAATAAACACACACCGCTTGTGCCAGGCAGACATGGTTTCGGGACAAGTCCCGAGCAGCCCTGTCATCAGCAGCTCAGATGGGTCATCCTGAAATGCTGTTTGGTGGGTATGTGACTGTGCAGGGGTCCTGGGCCCAGGAGTCAGGCTTGAGTTGGTGCAGGATCCCAGGTTCCCGAAACCACTGACCAGGGCCCATGATCCAGGGCCCATGATCCAGCAGCACATGCTGGTGGGAGGAAAAGGGCCTCCAACCACACTGCCCTCTGAGCACTGCGGGCCTAGGAGGCGGTGGGCAGGGTCCTGTGACCCTCTGCTTCTGACAACCCACCCCAGCCTTAGTCAAGTTTCATCAATTTCCACCAAGCTTTCATTTATCAATTTCCAAAAGCTTTCATTTTGAGGAGAGGATTGTCTGAGAAGATGTACAAGGACCCCCAGATTCTGGCATTCCAGGAGGAAATCTTTTCTAGAAAAGTACTCGGATATTCCTGAGAAGGGCCCAAAAGGTCCAGAGGCTATGGGACCAGGTCAGCTCACGAGGCACAGCCTGCAGGGCACCCCTGGTGTTGCCTAAAGTGCCCATTCCATGTCTTCTGGAAGTGGCCCCATGGTCACTGAGCTCACTGTGGCCCCACTCTCTGCTTGGTGGTTCCCTGGGGCTGACACCCCCTCCCCCCCACTCCAGGGATGAGCATATGACCCGGCCAGCCAATCTGAGCCCTGTGACTCACTGAATTGGTTCAGGGACATGAAGTAGCTCAGGATGGTTAATGGCAGCAACTCTTGGGCCTTGTGGGGAGAAGGGCACTCTGTGTCTGCTAGAGAAGGAAGCCTGGAGGAGCCACTGACCATCTTGCCACCTCTCACCCTGAGCCCTTGAACCAGACCTCCTCAGGATTGAGCAGCACTGAGGGGGGAGAGGCAGGGTCCTACGGGCACTGTGGGAGTACCTGGATCCAGCCTTGCCTGAAGCCATGTATACCTTAAACGTCTCAGATCCACGAGTAAGACATTCCATGTTGTCATTCTGCAACTTGCCACCTGGCCGGTGCAGCCACCTCTCACAGAAAGGCCACCCCAGGACTCTCACTGGGTCCACCTCACTCACAGTCTCTCTCCCATGTAAACATACCCTCCCTGGCCTACCATTGCTAGGTGAATGCCTGCCCCCTGCCACACTGCAGCCTCCCTGAGGCAAGGCCAGGCACACACACCCTGTCCATAGCCCCTGGGTACCTGAGATCAGCTGCCTCCTCAGCCGTGAGCCGGCCCTGCCTCTCCAGGGCCTCCTGCTTGGCCAGCAGCTGAGCTCGCTCCTCCAACAAAGCCTCCTTCTCCTGAAGGGCTGTCCGGAGAGTGTCCATCTGCGCCTCCTGGTCCCTCAGGCTCTGGGCCAGCTGATCCTCCAGGGCCTGTTTCTTGCATGTGACCTAGAGGAGGGGGAAGGGGAGAGTCCAGCAGAGAAAGAGCGAGTGGGAGGGTGAGCGGGGCCTCTTCAGGGAAAAGCAGGACTTCAGAAGAAGTGGTGTCATGCAGAATGGAATGAAGAAAAGGTAGAGGAGAGTGAATATGAGACACATGGGACCTCAGAGTGCTCACGGGCTAACGCAGCAGAGGCTCCACTCCTGTGACCATGATGGAGGAGTTACTGAACTGAGCATGCCCAGCTTCCAGTCTACATGGTAATCTTGGTTAGACCACAAGTGTCCAGGGGGCAGGAAAAATTGCACAGAAATGGCAGTAGAAGGTGACAGAGGACCAGGTTGCTACAGACTAACACTTCCACCAACAACATCACAAAAATCTAGATAAAATACATCATGGAATCTGAGTAAGGCCTGGGGAGCTGCCAGGCCAGCTGGGATGGAAGGATCTGAGATCTTGGAGAGAAGGGATTGAGCCCACCATTAGCTATCTTGTCCCTCTTCAGAGAATGTGCTGATTTAAAAGTTTAGGCTGAGAAATTGGGAAGTCAAGGACAGCTTCTGGCAATATTATGATCTTAGGGGGCCAAAAACTTAAATTCAGAGCCTTTGAAGCAGAAGGATCCTGATAAACACCCCAGGTTTCTAGTTGTATGCACAGAAGGGCTTCACCCTAGTAATAGAGGTGGATCAGAACAGACCATCCCTCAATCATGGATTATGGTGATTATCTACCCTCACTACCTACTAGAATCAAAAGTAAATCCTCTCTGGAAGAATAGCATCATCAAATTATTTCTATAGTTTTAAAATATGGTAATTGACACTTGATCAACATTACCAGGAATATCAGAAGATAAGATCACATGGCAAAAACCATGTGTAAGAACATCAAATAAACACAGATACCTCCCTGTCTCTTTAAACTTTAAAATAGCTGTGATTAAATGTTCAAGAATGTGAATGGCAAGATGTAGAATTTTACCATAGAACTAGAAACAAAATATAAGCAACATAATTTTAAAATACAATAAGCAAAATTAATAAATATAAGGTTTCAATGACAGATTAGACAGAGGTCTAATAATCTGGAAGAGAGACAAAAGAATGTATTCAGACTGAATTATGAAAAGAAAAAATGATGGAAAATACAGAAAAAAGTGTAACAGACACGCAGGGCAAGGCCTAACATATGTATAATTGAAGTTGCAGAGGGAGAGGAGAGAGAATATTTGAACAGATACCAGACAGAAATTTGGCAAATCTAATAAAATGCATCAAGCCACAGATTTAAAATGAGCCATAACACCCTAAAAAGATAAAGACAATGAAAATGTCACATAGATATATCTTAGTTCTAAGTTTCCAAATACCAAAATAAAGGAAAATATCTTTAAAATCAGAGGGGCAAACCCCCCTCCCCTGAGACATTACATTTAAACGAGCAACAATAAGTCTGACATTTGACTTCCAAATAGCAACAATGACAGTCAGAGAATGGTGGAATCTATATATATAAAACCTGAATATGCAAATAGACCGAACAGTGGAACAACTGAACAACCAGTCGCTATGACGAGCACTGACCACCAGGGGGTGCGTGTGGAACATGGTGGGCGTTGGCCATGGCGGGATGGTGGAGCAGGTGAGTGGGACCCCGGTCACTGATTTGGGGCAAGCCTATAGTGGTTACTGAAAATTCTTTGCTCCCGCACACATGATCCCGCCAGGTGCTCACACCTGCTGCTGGTGCCCAGCGTCGGTCCCAATCACTCACTCAATTGCTCAGCATCGTCAGCGGGTAGGAGTTGTGGTTGCCAGCCCCAATCATCCCTGAGGGCTTCTCCACCTCCCCCTGCTCCTGAGGGGTGATCGGGCTGCCACTCGCACCCGCTGACCGCACCCACTGACAGCACCGGCCCTGCGCTCTCACCCGCTGTTGCGAGGGGGCCAGCACCATCAGAGTGTGGGAGTGGTGGCAGCAGAAGCAGGGCTGCCGGCAGACAGAGGACTGGAGGCCATGGTGGGAGGGGCTGGGTGGGGGTGTGGAGGATGGGCCAAGACCCACCCCTGTGCCCACTGCAGCCTTATGTCCCACAGTTCCTTTCAAGTTCCCCTGGGCCCCTAGTGAAACTATAAAAATGCTGAAAGAAAATAATGGCTATCCTAATATTCTATACCCAGCAAAAATATTCTTCAAACATAAAGACCAGAAATTTCTGCTTCTGACAATGGTGAAGTAGATTGTTGGAGGCCAACCCTCCCACCTAGAATGGCTAGAAAAGCTGCACCCTATATCTCCAACATATCTGTGTGATGGCCAGAAAGATACCAAGGCAGCCACGGCCCAAAGGGGCCTGATTACTGAGAGACATGTATTCAAATTAGCCTGACATTCTACCCAGATTTCTCTTGGAAGTATCTGCTAGCACATAGGTGGTACAGTGCCCACGGCCTCAGGAGCCAAGGACAAACACAACATGGGCAGGAGAGACAGCCACAGACTGAAGAGGAACTCTGAGTAGCCCTATACCTGTTAAAGAAACTGAATTTATTATCAAAACGTTTCTCACAAAGGAAACTGCAGATTCAAATAACTTCACTAGTGAAGCCTACCAACATTTAGAAAAAAATAACACCAATTTTTAAAACACTTCCCAAGAAACAGAGGAGGAGGAAATATTTTCCAACTTACTTTATGAGGCCCTGATTCCAAATCTGACAAAAACATTATGAGAGGAGAAAATTACAGACCAACATTCCTCATGAATAAACATGCAAAAGTCTTTCACAAGATATTATGAAATTTAATTGAAAGATATATAAAATATCTGTTAACTTATGACCAAGTAGGGTTTATCTCAGGTAGACAAGGTTGGTTTAACATTAAAAAATTAACCAATATAATTCATCACATTAACAGAGTGAGAATAATGACATGATCATCTTACTAGATACAGAAAAAATGTTAACAGAATGCAAAGGCTCCGGATTTAAGCAAAAGGGAACATTGTCAATCTGATAAGAGACATTTATAAAATGCCTACAGATAATATCATTCTTGAGGGTGAAATATTGAATTTTTTCCTAGTATTGTCATTGGTGGAAGGAAGGCCACTCACCACTTCTTACTGACTTTGTTCTGTTGGCCTTTAGTCAGTGCACAGAGAGAAGAAGAAATACAAGCACTGAAGCCATAAAAAAAGTGAAGTCTGTTATTCCCAGATAACATGAAAATGTGCTCAACATCTCCTGTTATCAAGAGATGTAAACTAAACCACAATGATCTATAACTCCACACACATGGGAGAGCTAAAAAGTAAAAATGGGTGATACCAAGTGCTGACAAGGCCAAGGAGCAAAGGGAAGTCTCCCCGCTGTTGGCGGTAGAGTAAAACGACAGGCCCACTTTGGAAAACTGCTTGGCAGTTTCTTATAAAGTTCAGCACACACCTATCCAATGACTCCACAACTTCACTCCTATATATTTACTCAAGAGAAATGAGAATATATACACAAGTGTTCATACAAGTCTTGTCCATTATCGCCCCAAACCCAAATGCCCCGCCACAGGTGAATAGGTATGGAAATGTCGTTTATTTGTACAGTGGAATATTACTACGTAGTGAAAAGGAACACGCCCTTGATTCACCTGACATTATGGATGGCTCTCAAAGCCCTGTTGACATAGAGAAGCTGGGCACAAAAGCATTTGTACTGTGACTCCATTTACAAAAAGCTCTAAAACAGGCGACGCCAGTCTTGGTGGTACGTGGCAGAGCAGAGGCTGCCAGGGGTGGGGTGCCTGGAGGAGCATGAGGAAATGGGCTGGGCTGGTGGAGCAGATCTACGTCTTGGTCTCAGTGGTGGCTACACAGGTGCATGGAGCTGTCAAACCTCACTGAACTGTACACTGGCATATTGGATGTAACCGTGTAATTAAATACAGAGGAAACCAATGACTGAAAAAGGGACACGACAGAGTCTCAGAAGCCAAAAGAGGCTGCGCTGAGTCCCAAAGGTAGGTGACAGGGGCCATGGAGTCTGAATGCCACTGGGGGCCCAGAAAATAGCAAAGTTGCTTCAGTGTAACTACCCCCTGAGTGTGGCCTCCTCCTTAACACAAGATTTATGTCAATAGAAGACCTGGGAATCAGTGACCGAGTGAATAAGTGAGTCCAGCCGCGGACGAAAGGCAACAACATACAGGAAAAAGCAGTGAAGCCTTTGAGCCCTGAGTGTGCGGAATCACTGGGCCTCTGACCCCTAATGAGGGGCGGAACTCAGCCCCCGGGATTGGTGGCAGGTATGATGTAAAGGTTCTTCTTTGTATACCCACCCCCTGTCCTCTCCCTGCCTTTGAATGCAGCCAAGTCAGTCAGCACTGCAGTCAGAATGCGCCGGTGCTGACAGCCTGAGCCAGTGCGATGTGGTGAGGTGACCTGTGACCCGTCCACACCACAGAAAGGGTGGCCCTGCAGGGTGGGGCCAGAGCCAGGAGCCCCTGCAGACCTCTCACCTGGCCCACCTGCTCCTGCAATTGGGCTCTCTCACGCTGGAGCCGGTCTGCCTGCCCCTCCAGCTGCTCCAGCTGCTGCTCTGCCAATGCCAACCGCTCCCTGGCGTCTGCCCGCTCCTGCCTCAGCACTTGCTCCTGCTCCCTCAGCCGGTCCCCCTCCTGTTGCAGCTGCCGGGGAGGGGGGAGGGAGGGGTGTTGGGGGAGTCAGCATCCAGGCCATGCCCCACACACCTGTGCCTCCATGGGCTGACCATCTCTCCCTGGACTGCCTTGGTGTGCGTGGCCTTCCCTCCACAGGCCCACTGTCCAGGCCCACTGTCCCTATGTGGGCCTCTTCTCTACACACCTGTGCTCAGTCCAGGAATGGAAGAGGTGGGGGGAGATGGGTGCAGGGAGGATTTTAGGCTCAGAGATCAGAGCTGGGACCGAGTCTCATGGCCACCCCGGGGAATGTGAGGCTCAGGGGAAGGGCTGCTCACATGGCCCTCGTCTCACCTGCAGGACCTGGTGGGTCAGGCTGCCTTTGTCCTTCGCCAGGCCCTCCATCAGGGTGGCCATCTTGGCCAGGGAGTCCCTTTGCTGCACCCCCTCTGACTTCAGCCGGCTCACAAGCAATTCCAGGTCAGCATTGCTGGACTCAGCCTAGGGTTGTGGGGGGGGGGGGGGTAGGGAGGGCAGTGGTCACCCTGAGGGGGGATGCCAAGGAGGGACTTTCAGATTCACAGGAGGAACTTTCTCCCCGGCAGAGCTGTTGGTGCCAGGGAAGGAGGGAGCCCCTCATCATGGAGGTGTGCACGCTGGAGGTCTGGGTAGGATGGGTGTGGGGAGGGAATCCCACAGTGAGGAGGCCTCCAGGGTAAACGGCAGCCCCTGAGCACTGGAGCTGCGGCCAGGGGAAGTGAAGGGTGGCCTGGAGGGAGAGACAGAGGCATACCCGAGCCAGGGTGCCATGCAGGGCCTCCCTCTCACTCTCCAGAACGTCCCTCTGTAGCCGGGCTGCATTCAGTGCCTCCCGGGCCGACACCAGCTCCTTCTTGAGCCCTGAGACCTTCTCCTCCAGCTGCTCCAGGCGTCCTTGGCTAAGGTCCCCAAATCAGAGGTAGAGGGTGTGAGGCTGGCTCAAGGCAAGACAGGCCACCTCACAGGACCTAGCAGGCAGGGTGGCCGCCTGCAACTTCCTCCAAGCCCAGGGACCCCCAGAGGAGCCCAGGTCACTCTGGAGGCCTGAACTTGGTGAGTCCACAGGGTGGCATCCGAACCAGGACCCTGTTTCCCGGCTGGGGGTGGGGTTCTGTCCATGCCTCAGTGGACTCACCTGGGTGTACACATGCTGGGGGCACCCCCTCTCCTGGGCCCGAGGTGGTGGATTTGCTGGGGCAGGCACTGGGTGGATGTTGGGCGGGTGTTGGGGCGATGGCTCAACCTACAGGAAGCCTGGAGAGCCTGTCACCCCCACTGTCTCGGTGGGTGCCCCCACTCCCGGAAACAAGGTTGCTAAGGAAGCGGTCCCCTTAGTGGATGAGGACGCTGAGGCCCACCTGGTCTGCAGCTCCCTGCGGCTCCGCTCGCCCTGCTGCTCCAGCACCTCCTTCTGCTGTGTCCAGAGCAGGAGGCTTCTCTGCAGCTCAGCGTTCTCGGCCTCCCGCTTCTGCTTGTCCATGTCCCAAACATCCATCTTGCCCCTTAGCTCCTCCACCTCCAACTCCAGGGCCTTCTTCTCTCTGGGAGCAGGGGAGGCCAAGGTTGGGGCAGCTTTGGAGGAGGGGAGCCTGGAGACCCACACAGGGTACATTCCAGCCTCAGCCCACTGCCAGGAGGATGTGCAGGGCAGGGTGGGCGCCAGGCATGAGGGCTCCTGGGGGCAGGAGCTCAGGGAAGTGTGGGGAGGGACAAGGAAGATCCAATAACCTCCAGCCCCAGGACAGCCTGCAAGGTGGGGTGGCCAGCAGCTTGTCCCCTCCTGGTGGCCCTTGGGAGTCCTTAAAACGCAAAGGCTCCTGGTGCAGCCCTGTGCTCAGCCCTCTGCCACCCGCAGGCCCGGCTCCACCGGTCCTTGCAGAACTCGCTGGAGGGAAGAGACATCTCTCCACCTGCACCTTCCCAGCTCCACATCTGCTTGTACTGCTCACCTGTCCTGACGGCCCCGGGCCCTCCAGATCCAGCTCCCTGTGTGAGGCTGTGCTCAACGCTGACCCACTCAGAGTCCTTGCCGCATGTCACCTTTCCGCCAGGGACCTGAACCTCAGCTGCACCCCCAGGCCCTGGCCCCTGAGGCCTCCATTTCCCAAATGCCCTTTAAATCTGGCCATGTTCTCTCCATGCTGAGGGGCCCACCTGTCCTCAGGAATCATGGCCGACTCCCTCCTATGTGGAAGGTTTGTGGGGGAAGCGTCCCCAAGCTGGGACGGCCCGCTCTGTCCAACCTGGACCCAGACAGCTCATCGCCCTGCCCAGCCCTCAGGTCAGCCACCTTCCCAGGAGCTCGCTGGCTGCCCTGCAGTGCTGTGCCTTCTGGCTCTGTGCCTCCAGCCTGTCCAGGAGGTCCCCGTGCTCCTGCTCTCGCTCCTGCAGGAGCCTCCGGGAGGCTCGCAGCTCCCGCTGCCTCTCTGACAGCTGCTCCCGGAGCCTGGCCGCCACCACCTGGGAGGACTTCAGCTGTAGACGCAGCTCCTGCTCGGGGTGGGGTGGGGGGGAGGTAGCATGAGCTCCCTCCGGCCTGGGCAGGCCTTTGACCACAGACCCCCCCAGAAAGGATGCACCTAGGGCAGAGCCCCCTCCCTGGGGCTGTGGGTCTCAGGGGCAGGTCCTATAGGAACACCTGCCAGCCCCATGGGTTTCACATCCCCGTGGGGCCCAGGGTACAGCTCTGGTGGCTGCCCACCTGTTCCTGCTGCCTCCTCCTCTCAATAGCTGCCTGCACAGCCCGCAGCGCAGGGTCTGGGCTGGCCCGGGAGTGGGCCCGTGGTGGAGATGCACCCCAGTGAAGGGACGAGGTGCGTGGAGGGCTCCTCAGTGGACTCTGTGCCTTCTCCCTGTCAGTGCTGCTGCTCTGTGCCAGCTCTGGGCACCTCGAGTCTGCCTGGGCCACCTTCACAGTGTGGGGAGAGCGCTCAGGGTCATGTCCAGTGGGGACCTCCCAGATTATCCCACACATCAGCTGGACCCCCTGAGACCCAAGATGGCCTGCACCTCTGTGATGATGTTCAAAACACGCCGTAGGGACTTCACTTCCTCCTTCAGGTTGTCTGCCGCCAGCTGGCCTCCACTGCGCCAGGACTCCTGTGCCCAGGCAGACCCCTTAGCAGGGCGGCAGACGCTCTGGCCCCAGAGCCCCCACACCCCACCACGTCCCCACCCCCACGCACTAGTCTCTGGACATCCATTCTGAGGGAAGAAATGGTTCTTTCCTTCTCCGAGTTTTGCTCTGTGAGCCTCTCCACCAGCAATTTCTGCTCGGAGAGTCTGCAGAAAAGTTGGGGGCGGGGGGCAGGGTGGTCAGCACAGAGCCCAGAGCCCAGGTCACCGGTGGGCCCTGAAGACTGCCTGGCTGAATCAGACTCCTCCTGTGGTGTGGCCAGGCCTCAGGCATTGGCCACATCTGTCTGAGTGGACCTCAGTCCTGGTCTGGTCAGACACCTCTCTCCTACTTTAGAACCTTCAATGGCTCCCACTGTCTTGAGAGTAAAGCACAAACCCCAAAGTCAGGATCCAAGGGCCCAGGCTGACCCTGACTCAGACCCTGTCCTGCCCTTGGGGCCAGCAGATGCAGTGCTCATCTGGGGCCTTTGCCCGCCACTGCTCTGCCTGGACTACCTCTGCCACCACAAGTCTAACAGTGAGTGAAGATGTTATTGTCCCTTCCCAGGACCCACCTTCTTCTCCTGACTCTCCATGGCACCTGGATCTCCTTTCCCATGACCCCAGAGTACTCTTCTCTGAGTACGGGGCCCTGAGTGCTGCCCTGCAGGATGTACGGGACTCCCCGCACCCCATGAACTCCTGCTCCCTTGAGGGCAGGGCAGGCCCCATCCTGTCAGCTGGCAGGGTGTCTGTGGCCATGTGAGCCCCAGGCACCCAGATTCTGTGGAATTGTGCCCTGTGGCCTTCCGTGGGGAGCTATTTCCCTGTTTTCTGCTGAAGGAAACATACTTCAAGCCCCCGATGCGGGTTCTGTGTGCAGAACATCCCATGCTTCCTCTGAGGCTCATGGACCCCAGATGGGCCCGGCCCACTGCCTGCTCTGCTTCTCAAACAGTTGACCCCAAAGCAAGTGCCTGCTCCTGAAGGATGTGCCTTTAGCCCCAAGGACAGTCCATGTGTATCCAATGCAGTGTCCACGGAGACCCTCCAAGTTGGGCAGCTCTAACTGGCCTGCAGGGCTGGAAGGAGTTTGGGCTTGCCTACCCGCGGGAATGTCATGTGGCAGCTGGAATAACAACTGCCTATCACTTGGATCCCTGGCTGCAGGGCAGATAGGAAGGGGGCGCAGGGTGCCCCCACCCTGACCTCCACTGTGCGATAGCCCTCTCAGGCACCCACCTGGCCTGCAGTGCCACCTTCTCCGTGTCCCAGCGGCCCTGCAGCTGCAGCATCTCCCGCACCTTGTCCCGCAGCTGCTGCTCCAGCCAAGAACCCTGCAAGGCCTGCCTCTCCAGGGCACCTGCCGAGCTGCTGGCCGACAGCTGCAGGTTGGAGTTGAGGTTCAGGCAGGCCGTGTGCAGGCGCCGGGCTGTCCTGGCTGCCTCTGCTTGCATGTCAGTGAGACTCCTAGGGACAAGGCAGCACCCCCAGCTGAACCTCAGGGCCAGCTGTGGGCTCAGGGCCCTGAAGGTGTCCCACTGGCTAGGAGGGGCAGGGTATGGTCACATGGGTCCTGCTTTCTGCCCTCAGCAGACCCCCTTACCCTCCCCCGCCCCCATTCTCAGGAGAGGCCCATACTGTGTGTTACCAACGGTCCCCATGTCACAGCCAGAGAGGTCCCCCTGTCACAGCAAGGGCTCAGCAAGGCCACAGAGGACATGGACTCTCTGAGCCCTGTTTCCTTGTGTGCAGACGAGGGGTGACAGGTCCCTCAATAATCCAGGGCAGACCCAAGAGGTGCCTGGCAGGGACTAGAGGAACTGGAAATTGTACCGTGTAGCTCCTCCCCTTCCGTCACCTCTGCCCTGCACCCCCTCCCTCCCTCTGTGCTTTAGTGCTTCTCAACCCTACCACCCTCCACCCCACAGGGACCCTGAGGCCCAGCAGGGCTGGGGCAGTAGCTTGTGAGCCAGGACAGCTCCTCCATGGGAGCAGCTTGGAGGGCCCAATACCTGGGCCACCATCAGATGCCCCTTCTCCTACACCCCGATGGGGCAGCTGGCTCACCTCTCAGAGGCAGATCGAAGCTCAGCCACCTGTGTTCGGAGCGCTGTCACCTGTCTCCACAGGAGGAGGAAGTCCTGGGGCTGTACCCCAAGGTGTGAACGCCGGGTCTGAAAGGAAGGGGCCCGTGCCCACCTCAGGTGCAGGCCCAGGCATGGGAAGTGAGAAGCCCTGCGACCCGTTCCTCTAGCTGTCACACTGGCCAGACCCCACACCCCCAAACCGTTCTGCAGCCCAATGGGCTCATCTTTCACAATAATGCAATCTGCCATCCCCAGAGGACCTGTGAAGGTGACAGCACCCAGCTTCTGCCCAGGTCAGGACCCACTCAGCCTGGCCCTCTGGAGTGGGAGGCACTTCTGCAGCCCTCAGCTCGTGTGCAGCGCTCCCCCCTCCCCACAGGGTACAGACTCTGCCTCCTTCTCCAGAGTGGAGGGTGGCTTTTACTCTGGGAGGGCTCCTAAGATGTCCAGGTGTGTGGCCTGGCCCTTTTCCTTCAGAAAAAGCCTTTGCTGATCCCCTGCCCTGACCCCACGTCCCAGGTCCCCTCATTGGCCCAAACACTTTGCTGGGTGTCTTGTGTAGGGGGTGCCCCTCAGTGCCTGGCACAGGGTCCTCGGTGTATGTGTGGAATAAGCTGCTTGCCCGGTAAGTGCAGGAGCGGCTGCCCGGACCAGCCTTCGCAGTAACTACACCTACATCCTTCAGATTCCACACTTCACAAGTCCTGAACTGGAGGCTGGGCTGGCCCACGTGGTGAGGAACACGCAGGCCAGAAACAAAGTCAGAGGTACATAGGTAGCTTTTGCCAAATGGAGCAATTTCAACACATTTCCTTGACCTCAGGGGCTCAGGAAAGAGAGAGTAAAGCCCAGAGGCCACCCACCGGGGGAATCTAGTCACACAGAGAAGTGATACCCCGCAGTGGCACTCTGTGTAAGGTGTGCTAGAGGTGAGTAAACGTGAGGGTGAACTAGTACACACACATACATGCACACATGCGTGTGCGCACACACGCACACACACACACAAATGCTTGTATCCCCCAATTCATATGTTGAACTCCCAACCCCACTGTGTTGATGTCAGAGGGGGAACTTTGGGAGGTGATAAGCCATGAGAGGGGCTCTCATAATGGGGTTAGTGTCCTTATAACGGGGCCCAGAGAGCTTCCCGCCCCTCTGCCACGTGAAGTTATCCTGAGAAGGTTTGCGACCCAGGAAGGGGCCCTCACCAGTAACTGAATCTGCCAGCACCTTGATCTCAAACTTCCTGCCTCCAGAACTGTGAGAAATTAATGCGTTTATAAGCCCCCCGTCTGTGGGGTTTGTTATGGCAGCCTGGGTGCACTAAGACAGGAGGGAAAACTGCCTTCCCTGTGGGCCAGACAGCATTTGTCCAGTTTTCAGCCTGCGTTCGCATAACTGGGTGCTTCCAGAAAACTCAAGCTGAAAATTAACTTCAGCGTGGTCCCAAAGACCGTCAGAAGCCGTAAGCACCTGTCAGAAGCACATAAAAATGCTCTCTAGAAGATACCACATTCATCCCAGGTGTCAAAGAATTTTCACAAAGTTCAGAGGGAAATAAGCAGCTCCCACTTTAACAAAAACAAAACAAATTGAAGACATCACCAAAGACACAAGGCACAAAGCACATGGAGTGGTGGCAGGAACAGTGGAGGCAGACCTTAAACCTCAGATACGAGACTTCACACACAGGCCACAAGACAACTGCCGCTGCTATGCACCAGCATATACATGGCAGGCTGGAAAACAGAAGGAAAGAGTAAGATATTTGGGAAAGAACTCACCGGAACTCTTAAGGATGAAAAATACATTATTTGGAATGGAAGCCTAGTAGGCAGGTTTAACAGATTGGCAACTGAAGAGAAAACTGATGACCAGGAAGGTGTATTTGACGAAATTAACTAGAATATAGATCAGGGAATAGAGAGAAAGATGATGTGGGCAGTTCAGAAGCACGGGAGGGAGCATGAGAATGGCTTACACACTCAGGCCGGAGAGGAGGCAGTGTGCAGAGTAATGGACACTTTCCCAAAATAACGAAAACACAGCATCCTGATGAAGCCTCAGCAGGACAGACAAACAGCAACCTCCACACAGACACATTGCAGTGAAATTGCAGGACAGCAGAGCCAAAGCCGAGATCCTACAGCAGCCAGAGGGAGGAGGCAGACGGCCTTCCCCAGGAGGGGCTGGAAGCCAGAGACAGAAAGGGTGTCTTGGGGCTGCTGAGAGAACACATCTGCCAACCAGCGAGCTCAGTTCTTAAGGGCAAGGGGAGGAAAGACCCTGATAAACCAGAGCCACACCAGCTCAGACCTGTCCCCCAGCTCTCTGCGAAGACGTGGATGGCAGGGCATGGGGCGTGATCCGTCTTAAATGTTACCCCTCTCAGGCTGAAAGTCCTGCTGTCGGTGACCACCTGTGAGGAGGAACAGCTTCTCCCTGCCAAGGCTTCACCTGCAGGACTTCGCCCTGACTCCCTCCCCCCCTCTAGCCCCCAGGGCTTAGGATGTCAGACAACTGTGACCAGGCAAGGCTTCTGCCCTGCTGGCCAGGGGTGGGGAGCCACGGTCTGCGTCCTGCCCAGGAGGCAGGCCTCTGGAACAGATGGGTATGCTAGAGCCAGGATTCCAGCCCCTACTTTCCAGGTCTGGCCTCGGTCCTGCCCTGCTTCTCTCAAGCAGAAAGTCTCCCTACCTTGGGCCCCCCCAACTCTGCGGACTTCTGTGGCCAAGCAGCGTGGGGGGGGGGTGGCATGGCAGGAGGCCAGTGCCTTGCCCTCAGAGGGAAGCATGGCTGAAACCAGCTTCCCCTGTCCTGGTCCCTGCGGCCCATGCCCCCAGCAGCCACGGGCACTGGAGCAAGTATCCCTGCCAATGGGTGGAGGCCGAGGGAGCACCTGTCTCTCGGTCCAGCGCTGAGCCTCCCTCAGCTCCAGCTCGCCCCTCAGGTGGAGCACGCTGCCCGTCGTCCTGGCCAGCTCCTCAGCCAGCGCGTCGTTGGCCTTCTTCATGTGCTCCAGCTGTTCTCTCAGAAGGGTGTTCACCTGGGAGAGGCCGGTGCTCCTGGACGGGCGGGAACCACAGTGGTGGTGTGGGCAGGTGGCTCTGCTTAGAGGGGCTCGGAGACCCAGCCCTGAACCTCCTGGGCCCAGCCGATACCAGCTCAGGGTGCAGCTCCCTGCATGCCCCTAAGCAGCACTGACCATATGCTGTGGGTCCCCAATGGCCCCCAAACTGGGCCAACATCTGGATGCCCCCCTGCCCCCCTCTTTCTCCCTTCTGAGCTTTCCTGGCTCTGCCCCCACAACTATGGTGGGCTCCTCAATCCTAGGTTCAGAGGTGAACCCTGAGACAAGAAAGAGGGGCAGGGCTGGGAGCCCTGGCCAGGGTACCAGGGCTAGGGGGTGGTGCCGTCCCTGCAGTGGGGCAGGTGAGAACAGGGAGGGGCAGCCCCCACCGTGACCTGGGAGCCTTCTCCACCCAAGACAGGCCTGTGTGTGGAGGGATGCCAAACCCACCCTCCAGAGCCAGCATCTCCCTGCCAGGTGGCAAGGCCATGGCAGGACATTCTCTGCTCCTGGGGTGTGAGTCTCCACTCGGATTATGCCCCCCTCAAAACTAGTTTGCAAAGGGCTTCCCGGCACTCTCCTCCCTTTCCAGTCCCCTAAGATGGGCGAGTGCAGGAAGTGGAAGAACTCCACAGGCCTGAACCTCCCCAGGGCTGCAGGTGGAGACACTGAGGGCTCAGCTCCTCTGGGCTCCTCTGGGCAGAGAGCTGGAGGGGTGCCCTGCCCTTCTGGGACTGTGTCCTGAGGCTTGGGGTCCAGGGGTGCAGGGGCTACCTCTGCAAGGCTAGGGTATCACACATGCTCACCACAGTGAACAAATGAGCCCCTGACCATGAAATCAGAGTGACCAAGGCCAAAGGAGCCTGGGAGTCAGGGCCAGAGCATGAAGAGTGGGTTCAAGGACAGCACCATGGGCACCCCAGGACAGGCTGAGCCACCCGAGGGCCACAGTCGACTGCAATGCTGGCCAGGGCACCAGCCACAGCAAGCATCAGGGGTCTGGGGGGCACTCTCGAGAAGTAGGGTCAGGGAGACCCTCACAGCCTGTTGGACCTGCACCCCACGCCTGAGGCCATCAACTCCCCATTCTGCTCTACGCCCTCCTTCCCCTGCCTGCTCCCCCCCCCCACCCCCCCCCCCCCCCCCCCCCCCCCCCCCCCGCCCAAGCCCTAAAGCCTGCAGCTGACTCTTACAGGCGAATTCGACTTAGAGCCACTTTGGGAGCAGGTTGGCCCTCAGCTTTAAGGCACAGTGGGGTCCACTGCCTCTTGAGGTGATGGCCGAGCTCCCTGCAGCCCTGACTGCTGTGCCTGCCTGGCCTCACCTCTGCTCTGCAGCCTCCAATCGGCCCAGTGCCTCTTCCAGGTCCACGCTGTGCTCCAGCTCTGACCTCCGCAGCTGGGCCTCAGTGGTCTGCAGCCGGGCCTGCAGCTAGAGGGGAGCATTAGCCCACCTGGAGAGCAGCTTTGGCACAAAGCCCTCCCAAGGGGCTGGGGTCAGATGGGGTCAGGTGGGGTCTGGGTCTGGAGAAGCTCAGGCCCCTCCACTGGATGGGTCAGATGGATGGGCATCCACACCCTGGCCGTGTCGAGGGGGTACGGCCAGCTTAGGAGGTGGCCTCCAGGGTCTGCATTGGCCACACAGGGGGCAGGACAGCCAGTTGCAGAGCAGGCCTGGGGTCACCCTCTATGACAATGTATGAGCTTAGGGTCCCACCTTCTGGCTGCCCTTCCTGCCTATGCTCACACCTCTGCTTCTCCCAGCACCACAGCCAGCAGGTGAGTGGGGACCACACCCACCATGTGTGGGTCAGGCCTGCCCCAGAGCCTGAGCAGATGGGGACCCTGGGGTTCTGAGGGGGAAAGCAGATGCAGGTCCCTACAAGATGTGACTCAGAGCACACTCTGGGGGTATTGGGGGAGGGAACTCAGGCCCTGCAGGCAAGGTGGTGGGGGCCTGAGAGATATGAAGGTCAGGAGAGCGGAGGCCACACCTGTGGCATGACCTGAGGACCTGGGACCAGGTGTGTGGGGAGGTGAGTGTCTCCTCCTCAGCCACCAGCTGGGTGAGAGAGGAGGGGCCACAGGTCCCAAATGGATCTAGGGGCAGGAGAAAAGGTTGCCACTGGGGTTGGGGACATCAGGAAATAGTCACACCGGCCACCCTGACCCCCACCCACCCAGGTAACTTGCAGGAGGCTCAGCCTCTTTGGTGCTGAACAGGGGAGCCTGGGCGTGGGCTGAGCTGCTGAGTCTGTGAGTTCAGATCTGACTCATGAGGTTTGCTAATCTGTCCACAGGATTTCTGCGGCCTCTATTCCCACTGGCCAGTTCCCAACATCTCCCCACCCTGTGCTAGGAACATCCCCCACCCCCACGGCCAGTGGGCCACAGACAGCCCCGGGAGGGCAGGCGAGCTCACAGAGTATTCTCCATGCTCCCACCCCGGACCCCATGAGAAGGACCCTCGCCTCACAGCCCTGCCCCGGGCCCCACTCTGGTGCAGGCAACCATGAGAATAGGAGTCCACAGTGTGGGAGACCCTGGGGCCCTCGGGCACTTAGCACAGAGCACTGGTCACTGGTGGTGGTCTCAGCCCCAATAACGGCAGCAGGGCCCTGGACACTCTGGCTGCTGTGAGCCTCTGTTTGCTCATCTGGAAAGTGGGATCATCTATCCAGAGACACATGGAGCAAGCTGTCTCTTAAGATAGCAAAGGCAGGTGCGGGGCCAACCCAGCAAGGCCTCTGAGCCCCCCACACTGTGGGCTGGGCCCCCCCTTGCCTAGTCATGCCTCAGAAGCCATCATGTCTGGGGGTGGCAGAAATGGGAGAGGCTCTGAGTAAGTATCTTCACTTCTCTGCCTTAGTTTCCCCACATATACAATGGGAGCCTGCCTTCCCCCCACTCCCCTTCCCACCCCCTGGACTTTGTAATCAAATCGGCCTCTGGCTGCAGCTTGCCGGACACCCTGGAAGGCACAGAGGATGGAGGACCCAGGCCAAGGGTCACAGCTGTTCCTCAGCTGTCAGGAGGGGTGGGGGCTGGGGCTGAGCCAATTCTCCACAAGCTGGGTCTGAGTATTGGGGCCAATTCAGCATGACTCCAATGGGCTTGCTTCCTTCCGCTTGCCGCCCACCCTCCTGGGGCAGGTGGTGACGGAGGGCTGGTGCTGGGCTCACCTGGGCTAGTCGCTGGGCCAACAGCCAGGACTGATCAGGCCGCCCCCATAGGGCTCCTGGGCAGGCAGGCACAATTCAATGCCTTAGCTGGGCTGTGAGCCTGGCGCGGCCTGGCACCATCCTGCCCTCACCTTCCACCTCCAGCCCAGGGTTTGGATTGCGTGGCTGAGGTACATACTAAGACTCGATGCTGGTCCCACTGGTCCAACTGCCAGTCCCAATGGGTGACCGCCTCAACCTGGGCCCGGCTGCCCCAACCCTGGTCTGTCACGCACTTATTATGAACACTTACCCGCTCGCTGACCATGTGGTACCTGCTGGCCAGCTCGTCCCGCTCGGCGCCCACCTGTGCCAGCAGGTCCTCCAGCCGGGACAGCTCCTCCTGCAGGAGCTCACTCTCCTCCTGCACCTGGGCTGAGGCTCCCGGTGGCTCCCGCACCCCTGCAGGTGGCACCGGGGTCAGCCATAGCACCCTGCCCCTATGGTGGCACTGAAGGCTGTTCTGACCCAGGGGACCGGATGTGGGGGAGGTAGACTTCACCCTCTGGGCCTCTCCTGCTCTCTGGTCAGTGGGCCTTCTCCTGCCTCCCTGCCTTTACAACATCCTCACCTCAAACACAAACCGATGCCAAGGGTGAGCCCCAAACCAATTACAACGAGTGGGGGTGCCCCAGCCCTGGGAAACAGTGGGAACTGCTGATTCAGTGAAATCAGATCCCATCCCTGAATAATGAGTTGCTTTTCCAACCACACGCAGGGTTTCTCTTTCCTTAATACACCCTAGTGAGCTCTCAGTTCCTTTAGAGGGCAGCACGGACCCTCAGTTCAGAAGGGGTCCTGGGACCCAGGGGGGGTGCCAGACTGGTTTGGAGTTATGAGCACCTCTGAGGCCCAATGGCTGGGTGGCCTCGGTGCAGAAACCCAGCCTCAGGGCCAGCTCCTCAGCTGAAAAGCATGACAATGAGCTGGTGCCTCGAGGGGGCCTGCAGGGTTGGGTGAGGCAGCTCGTGGGGTGGGGGTAGGATGGGGGAGGGGGGCTGATCAGCATCTGTTTCCTGAGTGTCAACCCTAAGGGTTTTCCCTCATCTAATGAAAAACAAATGTGGATGAAACCAAGACTGGCGCTCACAAACGTTTCACAAACACAAATGCAGTGCTGGCTTGGGCAGGTCCCTGTGGCCTAGTAGTGAGGACAAAGTGGGTATGACACATGACCCCCCGGGCCTCCCTATGGGAGGATGTGGTTCTGTGGCCCTTCACACAGGACGATGACAGGCCAGCAGGGGCCCAGTAGGGGACAATGTGGCCTTGACTCCCTGAAGCTGGACTGCGGCTGATGGCTGGGCAGCTCCCCTGGTGTCCCTTCACCCCCATCACCTCTTCCGACACCTCTATTCACCTTGGGGTGGCTCCTCGCCCAGGCTGCTGGCCACGATCTCACGGATTCGGGCAGGCAGGGGGGTGGGCGAGGCCTGCCAGCCTTCCCCACGCACGGTCAGCGCCCTGTCTTCTTTGCTGGCTGTGGGGCTCAGGACAGTGTCCTCCAGCCTCTGAAAAACACCCACCCAGAGACACCTGGGGCTGGCAGGTCCTTGAACAGCTGCCAGGCACCCCTATATGAGCCCAGTGGAGTTCATGAGGGTGAGGGGTGACCATAGAGCTCTCCCACAGCAGAAAATGCCCTGGAGAGGACTGGGTGAGGCTGAGGTCACCCAAGACATGTGCTTTGGTTTCTCCACCGTACAGTGGCGTGGCGCCCTGCCTGTCCTGGCACCACTCGGTGAACCAATTAGCAAGTACAGAGAAGGGCCTGTCCAAGAACAGCTAGCCTAGGTCCTCACCACGCCCGCCCTTTGGCACTACTCCCCTTCTGAGGGGCTGGGCTGAGCCTCATATGTGCACCTCTCTAGGGGTGCTGGGAGGAAGGGGCAGTGTGAGGAGAGCAAGGTGGCCCTCCTCCCTAGCCTCCAGAGCAGCTGGCCTGCCTTGGAAGAGTCCAAAGAGACCTGGAAGTGGGCAGCAAATTCAGGTCCGGGGCTTCTGGGACTCTGAGCTGACAGTGCCTTGGCCTGGGGAATCTTTGCTCCACCAAGTCAACAGCAGGGGGAGGGCCTGGTCTTGGGGTGCCCAGACTAGACAGGGGTCTTTCTGTCTGGGTCTCATTGTGGCGCTGACTGTGGGGAGGACGGTCAGGGGCCTTTGAACTCAGGGGGTGAGTGTATAGCCATTTGAAACCAGAGGAAGCCTGTGGATGTGACAGGTGCCAGATAAGATCACCCAGGAGTAAGGCAGGTCTTGGCCACCCGCCCTGCTATAGTCAGGATGTCTGCTTTAAGGCAGGGAATTAAATATGAAAGGGTGACCCGACGATTCTCAAGGGGTTGAGGTGGATGTCCACTCGCAGTGACTCTCCAGGGTGACAAAACAGGGCCCTGCTGTCACCCCACCCCCCGCCCCCAAGTCCCAGACTTACCAAACTGGCCATCTTGGGCCCAGATACCCCCTCCACTGGAAGTCCTCTCCCTCTGGCCTCTCAGTGCTTCCCCCACCAGGTGACTCCCCAAATCTCCTTTCCAGCCCAGGGTCCTGGTGAGTGACCACTGGCCTCCTCTCTGCCTGTCCTTCCTCCTCTGACTTCTTTCCAGTTCTCCCTGAAGATCCTCTCCAGTCTAGATCCCTCTGCCCAGCTCTGACCTCATGCCCAGCTGGCTGGTGGGAGCAGAGGGCCTCCTGGGTGCCCTCCCGCTCCCCAACCTTGTGGCCCCGATTCACTTTCCCTCGGGCCTCTCCTGAGACCCCAGCCTGGAGTCTTCGGTGCACATCCACCTCAAATGCTCCTGGTCCTGACTCTCCATCCCTACCAAACTGCCAGTCCCCCCAAAACCTGGCTCCTGCGTGACATCTAGTGAGGCCGGTTCTGATCCCCAACAGCAGCCCACGGATGGGCAGCCGCTGAACAAACGCCTGGGACTGAATTCCACCGCTGCGCGCGGAGTGAGAGCCCCTGTCCCGGTTCCCCGGAACCAACCCAGCCCTGCTTCAGGCTGGAGCCTTACTCTTCACCCTGGGTTTGAATTTTAGTCCCCTGGGAGGTCTTGGGGAGGAGCCTTCGCTCAACATCCCCCCACATGACCCCCTCAAGCCCTACTCTGGGCGGGTGTGAGCAGCCGGTGGGGGTGGGGGTGGGGGTGGGGAGGAAGGGGAGGCCAGGCCTCCTCTGGGCCAAGCGAGGACCGGGCGCCAAGACCACCAGCCGCCTCTCCGGTGAGCCTGGGAGGAGAGGCGCGGGGGGCGGGCAGGGGGGCTCAGCCACGGCCGCCTGAACCCTTCATTAGCGCGCAGGGAAACTGAGGCCGGCGCGGTGGCGACATCCGCCACCCCCCGCCGCCGGCAAAGGCATGGACGGTGCGTCCAGGAAGCGCCCCTCCTGGGCCAGGCAGGCCTCTGCCCTGGCCCGCCGCCCGCCGCCCGCGCTCCCCCGGGCATCCGCGGCGCCACCCGCTAACGGGAAGGCAGCAGCGCGGCCCGAACTTGACTCATTCCGAGCATTTACAGAGGGTCACTTATTAGCCCAGGCGTCCCGGGAGGCGCTGCGCCTAATGGGTTCCAGCTGTGGCCGGGTGCCTGCGACGGGCCGCGGCCCAGCTGGAGCCGAGGGGGCGCTCGGCCCGCCCGCGGGGTGTGAGGCTGCCCCGCCCCCGCGGAAGCGCGGAGGGGGGAGGGGGAGAGGGGAGGGGGAGGGGGAGGGGGGAAGGGCCGCAGGGGATGGGGCGCGGGGAGGGGCTCCGTCCAGGGCCGGCGGAGCCTGCGCAGACCCGGGGCTCGGACCCCACCGCTCGCGGCCTCTCCCGCCGGCGGGGGTCTGCCTCTGGGGGGCTCACCGTCCGCACCAGCGGGCTGGGGCCCTGGGGCCGGGCCTGGAGGGGGGCGTCCACTCTGACGGGCAGCGCCCTGCCAGCTCCCACGGACCCCGAGGCGGCCGAGGGACACCAGGGCTGGACACCCGTTTCTCCAAAGACCCTGGACCGGACTCTCGGTTGAGCTCGGCCCTGTTCCTTCCTCCGGCCTCCCCAGCGCCGCCGTCCTCCGCTAACCTGCCCTAAAGACCCAGCGAGGTCACAGCTGGGCGGGCCCCCCCGTGGCCTCAGGTGGCCTCTGAGTGGCCCCTGCCTCCGTGGAGGAGAGAGCCTCCACCGGGGAGCACGGGCTCCCCTGTCAGCCCCACCCCATCAGGGCAGGACGCATTTCAGAGAATTGGGCTGGGGACCCTGCTCCGGCCCGGTGGTGTCACCTGCACCAGCCTCCTAGCGCCCTCAACAGAGAGAGGGAGAGAGAGAGAGAGAGTCCCAGAAGAACCCTCTCCCTCACAGCTCTATAGGGTGGCGGGTGCAGTCTCAGGGACTCCCCCCCCCCCCCCCCATTTTCACAGATGAAGAGGAGAGGCGGCTGGGAGGAGGCGAGTGGACTTGTAGGTCAGAAATGGAAATCGCATGGAGGGATCTTGCCATTTCCCCTTGCTGGTGACCAGCACAGAACCCCCTGAGTGGGTCCTTCTGGACCTCCCGGCTGCTAGGGGCACAGGGAGAGACTGCTGATGTCCGGGTCCCCAGGGGAGTGGAGGATGGATTAGGAAAAAGAGGATGAAACTCCCCCACACCCAGACTCAAATTAGGGAGACCCCTGGGCTGTCCAGGTGAGCCCAGTGGCAGGCAGGCAGGGCGGGGCAACAGAATGGCCCCAACTCAACCAGGACCTAGTCCTAGGCAGAGTCACAGTGTGGGGAGAAGGCTGGCCTGGGCCTGGGAGGGGTGGACATGGTGGGTCCAACAGTGCCACCTCGTGGGTGCCAGGGGTGCTGCAAGAGACTGAGCCGGCTCAGCTCTGGGAGGGTGGAGGCCTGGGCTCTGTCCCATGAACGAGTGAGTGCCCTGTGACTGCATCAGTGAAGTGAGGCAGGGCACACCACTCGAGGTTTCTCAGCAAACATTTTCATATCCCTTATCTTGACCCCACAGGGCAGCTTCTCACTTCCACTTTATGGGTGAGGAAGTTGGGGACTTGCCCAGTCATCCTCTCATGTGTGGCAATGTTAGGATCCCGCCTGTGGGCCCCCAAATGCCCTTGGCGGCCGTTACTGAGCCAGCACCTGCCCAGTGGCCAGAGATCAGGATCCAGCAAGCACACTGACCTCAGGTGTTCTCCCCCATGTGGCACCCTCTTGAGCCCATGCAGAGGAAAAGGCGGCCAGGGGCCCGCACAAGCACACTGCCTGCCTTCCTCCACCACCTCTGCCCACTCAGAGCCTCCCGAGCCTTTCCACAGTGGCACACCCACAGACCTCCCTGCACTCCCAGGTGGCTCTGGCCCTCGCCAGGGGTGGGCACAGCTTGAGGAACACATCTGAGGACAGGGCCCCCAGCCAAGTCCAGCCACCGGACGTCTGCTTGCCATCCTTCCGCAGCTTGGCTGCTGCAGAGAGGGCCCTGGGCTGGGGTGGCTGCCCGCCAGGCTCCATTTCCTTAAGAGAAAGAGCTTCTCTGTGTCTGAGGCAGCACCTGGCCCCGCCATGTGTATCTCAGCCCGTCTCAGTTTAGGCCTCTCACGGAGCCCTGGAGCCCTGGGGTAGGGTCATGCCTCTCATGAGTGGCAGTTTGGTCCTCAACTAATAGTACAGGGGAGATCTGGGCCAGGCATTGGCTCAGGCATTGGGGGTGAGGGGGACAGCTCATTCATCTCTGAGCCCCTACCCCAGCCCTCAGCATGATTGATGCTTGGCACACAGCGAGCTCAGAGGGGTCACTACATGAATGACTGAAACCCCAACCTAAGGTATAAATATCACCAACTGCAAAATGACTCATATCAAGGAACACTGGGGAGGGCAATAACCTTGTGGATCATGTTTGCTCCTGTGTCCCCAGTACCCACACAGGCTTCCTGGAGGAGGTGGCAGGCGAATTGGACTTTGAAGGATAAGTAAGAGTTCCACATCCAGAGGGGGCACAGGTCAGATGTCCAGGTGGAGGTAACAGTAGGAGCAAAGCAGTGGGATGGGCCTCCAAAGTCTGCCCATGCACCCACGTGCTGATGTTCACTAGGGGGCCTCAGTCCATTGCGTATGCACATGGAAGGAACCGCATGGTGATCCCCACCCCAAGCTGCACACAAAGGTCAGTTGCACATAGGTGTCAGATTTCCCGGTGAAGGTTAAACAACACAGCTTTTAAAAGGAAACAAGAACGTCTTTGTGGCCTGGGAGTGGGCTAAGTGTGTTTCTTAAACAGCACACAGAGACACTAACATAAAGGGGGAAATTGATGAATTGTGCTGTATTAAAATGATGAGCTTCTGTCCATCAAAATATGCCATTACAGGAGGAAAAGGCCACCCACCTACAGAAGACATTTGCAATGCATGCCTTCAATAAAGGACTTGTTTCCAAATCAATAATAAAAAGAGAAGCCACCACAGTAGAAAAATGGGCAAGATTTTAGAGCAGACACTTCACCAAAGAAGGTACCCAAGGGGTCAATAAGCATGGGGACATATATTCAGCTACACTAGTCATCAGGCAAATGATAGATAGCAAAGCCACAATGTAACATTCAGGAACATTCACTCTAATGGCTATGTAGGAAAATGGTAGGAAGTGCCAAGTGTTGGCTGGGGTATGCAGCAACCAGCCCCTGGCATCCTGTGGCTTGGATGGCACAACCTCTTTGGAAATCCATTCGGCAGCATCCACCAAAACTGCACATACAAAACCTAGGATGATTGTTTGCCCTCCTGGGTAGATCCCCAAAAGAGATGCATACACAAGGCCCCCAATGACACGTTCCAGAATGTTTATGGCCGTGCTGTGCCTGGCAGGACAAATTGGCAGCCACTCCAATGGCTGTTAGCAATAAGCTGGATGAAAAGTATGGAGAACCAGATGGCCGTGAGCACAGTGAGCCACGGCCACGCGTGTTCTGGGGGTTCACAGATGTGCTGCCACACATACAAGCACACTTTCGTTGTGATAAAGTTCCTAAATAGGACACATGAATCTAAGTCAGGGGCTTCTGGCATTCTGATGATGCTCTAGTGCAGCGGTTCTCAACCTGTGGGTCGCCACCCCTTCGGGGGTCGAACGACCCTTTCACAGGGGTCGCCTAAACCATCGGAAAACACATATATAATTGCATATTGTTTTTGTGATTAATCACTATGCTTTATTTATGTTCAATTTGTAACAATGAAATTGGGGGTCACCACAACATGAGGAACTGTATTAAAGGGTCGCAGCATTAGGAAGGTTGAGAACCACTGCTCTAGTGGATGCACAAGGGGGCCAGAAGTGGAAGGGGGTGCAGAGGACGAGGCAGCACCTCTGGCTGGAGGGGTGGGGCGTCAGTAGGCTTCTCTGACGTGGGGAGCATGTTCAGGCCTGGTCGCACATGAGGCCCCCCATCCTCAAGTCACACTGTGCCCAGGCTCCCAGTTTCCCCATCTGCTGCCCTGCCGCCCCGTCTGGACAGGCCCATCTGGGTCTCCGTGGCGCCTGCCTGCTTGCTCACCCCAGTATCGTGCACTGAGATCTCAATCACTGCCAGGCAAATAACAGATGTTGGCCAGGCGGGTGGAGCAGACCTTGTGGGGTTTCTTGTGGCTTCAGATGACAGTTTCCCAGGGCAGCCATGTTTGCCAAGCACTGATGCCCACTGCCCATATCGACGCCATCCTATATTTCTCTCACAAACCAGCCTGTCACCGTGGCAACTTGCTTCCACCCTTGAGCCTCTATTTTCCCCGAATCGAGGGGGGATGATGGAACGCTCAGGGGCAGATGGGGCCACTGGGACACGCTGAAAGTCTTGGACACTCTGTGTGCAAGCCCCTCCCCTCCCTCACCCACCTTTGGTCAGACCCCCTGAGACCCTCCTAAGAGCTGGACAGAGTGTCACCCACCCAGGCCACCTCATTTGTCTCATTTTATCACCTGACTCAAATACCCTCATCACATTCTGTCCTGTGTGGGCACCTGTGTGTGTGAGTGTGTGCATGCACATGCGTGTGGTGACTCCACCGTGTTGCCTAATCTCCTGGCACCAACTGTGGGCAGTTGCTTTTCCCCAGGGACCTGCATTGTTGATGTAGGACCACGTCACCTCCAGAGTGTCGTTCCGAAGTTCCAAGAACTGAGTTAATGGACAACTCTGAGTCGCTGCTGCATGGGCCTTCGCTGGGATGCCCTGGGGTCAGTCAGGGCAGGGACTGCCTGACTGTGATAGCCCGGGGTGAGGGACACCTAAGGGGGTGAGATGGCAGGGATGCCATCAGGTTGGGTCAGGGGTGACGGGGAGAGGGGCATGGGGATAACAACCAGTCATTGTTGTTGTTATGTCAGTGGGGCTAAGAAAGTCAGAACTAGAACTTCTGGAACTCACAGGACAGACATTGGGGACGGTCCCACCCACCCACCCATGGGCAGAGGTGACAAGCAGCTCTGGCAAGGGACTGCCGGCTCCCACACTTCGCCACAAAGGAAGCAGTGAATTAGACCCAGAAGTCAGCCTGGATCTAGTCCCCCCTCCTCACCATGTGCAAGCTGCAAGCCTGAGGCTCAGCGGAAAGGGGCTCACCAGGGGTCTGGGGCCCCAGCCCCCTTTCCCAGTCCGTCTGCGCTGTGTGTGTGTGTCTGCGCATGCGGTTGTGTGCTCTTGCTGACCACGTGAGCTTGTGCAAAGTGCCCCTTGAGCCTAGGAGGCGTGGCCTCTGCAGGGTCCCTTCCCTCTCAAGGTGCCCTTGGAGCCTGCTCCTGGGAGCGTGCTGGAGGGCAGCCACCCCACTGACCTGGATCACGGTGTCCAGCCCCAGCTGGGGCCGCTCGGCTGCATCCCCGTTGCCTGGCTCGCTGGAGGCAGAACTCATTGCAGCTGGAGCACAGGATCCAGGAGAAAGCCGGGCTCCAGTCTGGGCGTCTCCTCCTAGGATCCTGGCCAGGACCTCCTTCAGCTCTTGGCCCCACACCTGTGCAGCACCTGCTCCCCTGTCCTGGGTTCCCAGCTGCCCCCTCTGGGTTGGGACCTTGTGGGCAACTGAAGCTTAGGTGTTGCTGTGGCAACTGGGACGCTGAAGGCTGGGTTTCCCTGGAAACAGGAGTGCAGGCCTTGTTGCGATGGGGACTAAGGAACGCTGTTGTCTGGAAGCTGTTTCCCCCGGAGACCTGGAGACGCCCTGGGAGAAGCTGTCCACCTGAGCAACCACAATCAGGGAGGGGCCGACCTCTCCCCCTGACCCCCTCGCCTGCGGGGAAAGGCCCAGCCTTCCGTTGGCCAGTTGCCCTGGGAGGAATCGTGTGCTTGGTGGCCACAAGCTGTGGAGGTGGCATGCTGACCGCCGCTTCCTCCTGATGGAGAATCAAACCGTGACTCCCCCTGATGTTTGGAGAAGAACCTAGAGTTCAACAGTGCACTGGCATGTAGCAGCTGAGCAAACTGAGGCCTGGGGAGGGGAAGCCACCTGCTCGAGGACCAAAGGAGACCTTGTCTTCCTGGCCTTGTGCTTGGTCACGCCTTCTGGAATCTGATTTCCCTCTGGACCCTTCAGGGTCCCTGCTCCATGAGCAATGCGCCGCATCCTTGCCAGAGGAAGGTCATTTCTGCTCACTCACTGCACCTGCCCAGAGCCACATGAAGGGAAGGCTGCAGGGGCACTCCAGCCAGTGGCACCCAATCCCCATGGGAGAGGTGAAGGAAGAGAGGCAGGGCCATTCGTCAGGGCAGAGAGAGAAGTCTGTCCCTCCCTGCCTGGCCTTTTGGGGCCTCCGGACTGAGTGTGGCAACAGACGTTCAGCCAGGCCAGTGTCCCACCCCACCTGTCTCCCCTCGGGGCCTTATTCCAAGCTGGACCTACCCCAGCTGGGCTGATGCCGACGGGAGTCCCTGTTGGGGAGGGGTGGCGCTGGAGTAGGCCCTAAAGCCAGAAGTGACTATCCCTCTGATGAGAGGAGGCCATTTGGGGGCCCTGGGGATGGGTGTGTCCCTCTGAGGCCACCAGGATGGACACCGCGGGTGAGCATACCTGTGCCCAGTGCTGCAGGAGGTGGGGCAGCCTGAGGGGCCGGGGCACTTCCTCAGAACCGAAGCTCACTGAAGGCTCCTGTGCTCTGTCCTGCTCCTGATGTCCTCAGGGGCTCCGGCCACCCTCCCCTTCCTGAGAAGACAGTTACAAGGGTGCCCCATGCAAAGACAGGCCAGCTCTCAGGGCCAGACACAGCCCCACTGGGCATCGGGGCTGGCGTGGGTTTATGGGGCAGTTCCTAGGGCACCAGGGCCTAGGCTGTCCCTCTGACCCCGGCCCCTCTGGTCTAGTAGTGAGTTCTGGCTCCTGAAGTCACAAAGCAGAGGTCCAGATTCAGAGCCCAGGGGACCGACGCCATGGCTTGGGCATCCTCTTGGCACCCAAGGCTTCCTGCAGCATCCCTGAGTCCTGGAGCCCCTGTGGGCCTGGAGGATGAGCCCAGAGGAGCTTGGGAGGGGCAGGCCAGCATTTCCTGCTGCTCAGAGGCTGGACCTCCTCTGACAGGAGGATGTGGCCCTGTCCTCTGGTGAGAGTTCCTGCCTTGGGCAGGGGGGAGGGGGTACCAGTGTAATTTGGGTGCTTAGGCCATGCGGGGTGAGATACTGCAGAGGTCGGTGTGTCCATCTGTGAAGGTCACTTAGATGAGTCTAAATAAGGCTCCAGTCACTGGAAACCGTGACAGTTGGTGCCTTGAGGTGGGTGGGGCCATCCTACCATGCCCCTCCCCCCACCCTGATCTCAGCTTGCCCACTCCCCCTTGACCCCACCCTGCATGCTCTCCTCGGGGAGCCTTCTCCGCCCCCTCAAGGCCCACACAGGGTCTGTGCATACCCTGGAGCCTCACTGCCTGGTGTCCATGCTTGCAGCTTCTGGGCCTGGGCCCTCCATGGACTAGGAGGAGAACTGAGGGCAGAGTCAGCGCTGAGCCTGGGCACAGCCCCAGGGAAATTTCTGGAATGAGTAGATGTGATAGGAGTCTTCACCATGCAGGTCGCTCCTCTGTGGGATGGACGGGCAGGCAGGGAGGCACGGCTGGTCCTGACCCACATCCTGACTGAGCTGGACTCAGCCAGCCGGGGCCCTGAACTGCCTGCTCCCTGGGGTTCAAGAAAGTGCTCAGAGGGCAGGCAGCCTCGCTCACCACGTGTCCAGAATGTGCTTGCCTCCCCTTGTCTGTGCAGAAGGCCCTCACAGATGGGCCAGGGCTGGGTTTTGTCCTCCAAGCGGGAAACTCACTGGATTTCACTCGGCCCCACCGTGTCACTCACAGACTGCATTTCCAGCTCCCCTGGGACAATCCAAGTCCTGGCTGGGTCTGGCCCATGTGTGGGCCCGGGGGACACAGGGGTGGGGCAGGACTAGGGAAGGGGAGGCAGAACTCAGCTAGCCTCACCTTTTTCTGTCTCCTGCTGGCCCCAGGGACACCAGAATTTGCCACCCCTGGCCCAGATCCTCTCTAAGAGGAGAGGGGACCTCAAAATTCACATGAAAGCTTTTGTACTTCCCGGTGCATGGCCAGTCACTCCTGCCCTTGATCAGCCTCTCGTCCTCACCCTGACAGACAGGCTTGCTGTGGGTGGGACACTCAGTTCTGACGCGTCCTCCAAAGACGGGTCATATGGAGGACAATCGGGGAAGAGGGTGAGAGGCCACAGAGGAATGTGGTGCCCCCTGTCCCAGCCCTCTGGGCCTCCAGGCTGCCAGTCCCGCGCCAATCAGCTCTGGCATCTGCCTGTCTTCCCACCCCTGTCTGTACTCTTGGCGACTCTGCCCTGGGGACCGGTACTCTCCTGCACTCCCTACAGACATCTCTCCCAAAGGAGAGGAGTGGTTCCTGCCTGTGGCTGTGGCTCAGCTGAGAGACGGTTCGCAGTCTCTAAGGGCGCGTCCCCTGCAGGTGCCAGACAGGAAGCAGGCTGTGCATTCCTCCGTTGAACCAAAATACAGCCCTGCTCGGGACAGTGGCTGGGGCACTGGCTCCGGCACCGCCCAGAACTGCTGACTGGGGCCAAGGCTGACTGTCCTCCTGCCCCATGGGTAGGTGCCCAGGCCCCTGGTGTCTGTGTTCCCCTGGCCATCTGTCCATGTCTGAGGCCTGGTTTTGGGGACAGCAGTGGAGACCCTGTAAAGGGGTGGTGGGATCAGGGAAGACACTGAAAGGCTCACAGTGGGGACACTACCAGGTCAGCCTCTCAGGGTCACCCCAGTGGACCCCTGGGCATATGTGCTGCAGGAGAGAACTCTCACTCCCTTCCCTCTCCATCCAGCTCTTGGGGCCTCTCTTTGCCTCTGGCCCCCTGCCCAGAGGACCACAGGGGGCTATCAGCCCTGGTTGGTGGGAGGAATCCAGACTGTGGTCAATCCTGAGAGGTTCCTTGGGACAGAACCCCCCTGCATTCATCTATTCAAAGGGTTGCCTGAGGAGGATGCTAAGCATGCTGTGGGGGCCCATCCTGGGGCAGGGGTACGGGGGTGACTCATGGACCCTGCCCTCTGTCCCTTGCTTTCATGGGGTGGCTAAAATGAAATCCCAGACACTGCATTGCAATGAAGAAAGGAGCTTGGGGCAGGGGGGGAGGGGGGAGGAGGAGCTCTGCTGGGGTGACTGGAACTTGGAGCTGTTAGGGCCTTAAAGCCCTGCCGAGCACCTAAACGGAAGAGCTAAGGCTGTATGACTCTTAGAAGAAAACACGGGGGGAAATCTTCACGGCCTTGGAGTTGGCAACAATTGCTTAGATATGACACCAAAAGCACAGGAAATAAAAGAAAAGAAAGACAAATTGGAAAAATTAAAAACTTTGTGCTTCAAAGGATGTTATTGAGAGTGAAAAGGCAGCCCAGAGAATGGGAAAAAATACTTGCAAATCATGAATCTGATATTAGATTTAATGACCAGAATACACAGAGAACTCTTATAACTCAACAACAAACCCCCCAAACACCTTAATTTAAAAGTGGGTAAAGGACTTGAATAGACATCCCCAAAGAAGATACATGACTGGCCAACCAGCCCATGAAAAGATGCTCAACAGTGCCTGTGATGGGAAACGCCAATCAAACCACACCACAGTGATGCCTCTTCATCCATCAGGATGGCTGCTGTCAAAACCCCAGGAAATAACAGTGTCAGGAGGGTGTGGGGAAACTGGAGCCCTGAGCACTGTTGGTGGGAACGTAAAATGGTGCAGCTCCTGTGGAAAACAGTAGGAAGTTTCCTCAAAAATTAAATGTAGAATTCCCATATGATCCAGCAATTCCACTTCTGGGTATACACCCAAAAGAATTGCAAGCAGGGTTTCGAAGAGATATTTGCAAACCCATGTTCACAGCAGCATCACTCACTACAGCTAAAACATGGGAGCAACCCCCGTGTCCATGGACAGATGAAAGAACAAAGAAAATGTGGTGCATCCACACAGGGAACATTAGCCTTAGAAAGGAAGGGAATCGTGACACCGGCTACCACATGCATGTAAGTGGAATCATACCATCTCCATCTTCTTCTGGTTGGCTGATTTCACTCAGCACATATCCTCAAGGAGCTCCTACTCCTCACATACGTGAGGCCCTTGCAGGATCCGAGTCACAGAGACAGAAGGTGTGATGGTGGGTGCCGGGGCCGGGGCAGGAGCTGGGGAGTTTGTGTTTAATTGAGACAGGGTTTCATTTTGGGAAGAAGAGCTCTGGAGATGGATGCTGATGTTGGTAGCACAGTGTTAATGTCCTGATGTCACTGAATTGCACAGTTAAATGATAAGATGATAAATTTTCTTACGTTTATTTGTCACAATAAAAAAACCCGAATATTCCAACCCTGCCTGCAGCACCAGGGGCTGGATCTTCTCCCACACATGGCAGCCACAGCGGAGGTCTAGTGGGTTCCCGAGTCCAGGCTGTGCGATAGATTCCACCCTCTGGGGGAGGGTTGGGGGGAGCTCCGGTCTGGCCCTGTGCTGACTGAATGGCCCCTGGCTGCTCTGTGTGGCCCCACTCAGGGCCACGCCCACTTGAGCCCCTTCTCCACACCACCCTTTCCCAGCCCCGTGCGGAGCTCCCTGGAGCTTTCCTGTCCCCATAGGCCCCTGCCCACCTCTGTCCTGGCTGCAGCTGCCGCTGGCCTCCTTCCTGCTTTGCAGATCTCCACGGCTCAGCTGTCTGCTCCTCACTTCCTTCTGCCAGGGTCCGAGGGCAGGCACCTCCCCGAGGACAATGCTGGTCGGCCACATACCTGCTTCTCCTTCGGTGGCCCTGAGCATCTACAAACAGCTGGACAGCCCCCACCAGACAGGCTTACCCCTCACAACCCCAGCCCATGTTCTGTAGGGAAGGGTCTTCCTGCTTCGCCAGCCTCTCCATGAACCTTGGGGTGAGTTGTCCCGGCACCTCCTTCCACACCTAGTCCTGCCTGTTTCCTGCCTTGAAGGAGCGGCAGGGGTGGAGGAGATGGGCACACCCAGGAGCTGGGTCTCTGTGGGAGGAGGATGCAGGCCAGCGCTGGCTGTGTCACATCGGGGCTTGGGACTCCTCCCGAGGGGCCTGGCTTACCCTCTCAGCAAGCCCCTCACCACGTAGGGATTTTCACTCCTCACCGGGTGCTGAGACGCGGGGGTTTGGGTGGAAGGCCCCTCCCGCCCTCTTGTCAGCACCTCTGGGAATTCCTGAAATACAGGATCTGTGCTCTCGCCTTGAATTACATGGAGGTGGAAGCTGGACAAACATGCAATCGAAGTTGTTGTGTGAGCTTCGAGCAATCCCCTTCCTGAGCCACCAAGGCCCTGATGGAACGATGGAACGCTTCCGATATGCCCACACCGGGTCCTGCTCCCCTCACTCACCACACCACCCTACTGGGCTCTCAGGGTGGTGGGCTGGGCTGTGGCCTGCAGGTCTCTGGCCAAACGCTTCCCAGGTGAGCAGGCATCTGCATCTCCTGTGCCAGCAGCCCGGTCCTCCCCGCTCTGCCCTGCCTGGTCCAGGTGCAGCTTATGACCATCTTCCTGGCCTTCACCTGTCCACAGCTTCAAGGCCTTGTCCAAGTGCCTGTGGCCACCTTCATGTGGGCTCCAGGACACACTGAAGACCATTCCCCACCCAGGGAGACAGTGGCTGACAGTGTGACCCTCTGATTTTGTCCCCCTCCCAACTGCCAGTGCTCACAGGGCCACTCCCCTCTCCTCCTCCCCTAGCCTAGCGGGGAGGACCCCTGCTCCACTGTCTCCTGATGGGCAGCTGGTGGGGTGTGGAGCTGGAGCTTGTCCTGACTCAGAGCCCTGGGCGCTTTGGGTAGACAGGGGTCCATTTGTCTCCTGGGCAAGTTCAGAGACAGTTGTAAGATTCCTGGGAAAGTGGAGGAACATGAGAATCCCGAGAATCCCACTCGCAGACAAGGGAAGCCACTACAGGAACAGGACCCAAGCCTGAGAGTCAGGATGAGGGCTGCAGGACCAGCTCCCCTGCAGCCTCGTCCCTCCCTCTAGGCCAGAGTCCCTGGAGACAGGGGGGCCATGCAAAGCAGTGTGTGCAGGGAAAAGATCGGGATGCAGGTGTTATGTGAGGTCCTGGGGGAGGGGCAGAATGCTCTGGGCAACCCCCAAGGACAGTGCTGGGCCAGGTTTGAGGAGGGAAATGTCTTGTTTGATTGTGTCGTGGGCTCCAGTCAGGTGGGGAGCTCCCCGTCCTAGGAGGCATGGAAGCAGAGACCCATTCACTGGGGCTGCAGCTCCACAGAAGGGCTTCCAAGCACCAGGAAGTGAGTGCCTTGGATCCGGTTCTGCCCACAGCTCTGACTCAGGCACACCATCTGACTCAGGCACGCAGCTCCCGGGTGGGCTGCAGGGGTGGGAGGGCATGTTTGCGATAGCTGTCAGCCTTCTCCATGGAGCCGTCTCCACGTTTGCTGTTTACAGAAGCTCCAGGGGGCGCGGGTGTGTGTGTGTGTGTGTGGGGGGGGGGGGGGTACCTGAAGCACAGGGCCAGCCTGGAGGGGCCAAGGGTCATAGGGGCGGCTCCCACCTGCTGGTTGGGACTTGCTCAGCCCTGAGCAGAGAGGCAGTTGGGCTGGGCAGGGTGCCCAGCACAGGTGCTGGAGGGGCTGGCAGGCGGGGCTTTTCAGCCCCAAGAGGTGGAGCCAAGGAGACTTCCCCTAGAACCAGACTCACTCCAGCTCCAGGCCCAGGTGGGTACTCTTCTCAAGCTGAAGGCCAGGTGGGGTGGGGGACAGGAAACTTGAGGGCCCAAGGCTGGTGGTGGGCATCAGGGGGCACTGGACACAGGCCTTGCAGGAGCAAGGGGCAGGATTCACACCTGGACTTTGGTGGGCCCCAAGTTGGAAGTTCCCAGCTTCAAGGGGGGCACAGGTACCTGAGGGAATGCTCAGGTTACTATGGAAATGCAGTCCCCAGCTCTGGCCTGAGGCTGTTACTTTTAGGATGCCTCAGAGAGAGACAGCTGGGAGGTGGTGGCCCCAGAGACGGCCTCCACACTCAGGGGGCCCTGCCTCACCTTTCACATCTCAGCAAAAGGGGATATCTTGTGTCCAAATACCAATCTAGTGGGGTGGTGGTGGTGGGGTGATGTCACAGAGACCCTGAGGCTGCTGCCACTGGGATAAGGATGGGAGGGGGGGACAAAAACAGGCCCCCGCCTCCAGGGACAGCACAGTAGCAGGGTGGGGGTAGGGGGGAGCCAGGCCCAGGAGGGTGGGAGTCTCAGCTTGAATGTGCCGTGGGCCTAGAGACTGAGGCAGTGTGAGAGAGGGAGGTGCCCAGCGAGGCCGCTCCCCCTGTAAACAGGCCCCCTCTCTGCCTGCCCCTGTGGCATTCCTAATTGTTGATGATTGACTCACCCTCACTTCAAAGGCTTGGGCCAAGTTCAGCTATTTAACCTGCTGCACCCCACATCACTCTGGAATTCTGCTCTGCGGGGAGCTGGTGCCCCACCTGCGGACCTGCTCCTCACCTGGGCAGGTGCCTCCTCCTGGCTTCGGCACAGCCCCTCCAGGGCTATGTCCTCTACCCTGGCCCCAGCCATGGCCGTGCAGGTGCCCCTGTGGCACCACTACCTGCAGGCCATCCGCTCGCGGGAGGCCTCCCGAGCGCAGGACTACCAGCGTGCAGAGAACGTGCTGCTCACCGTGCTGGAGCGCGTGCATGCCCAGGACCCCCGCTTCCTTGTGGATTACTCCCGAGACCTGGAGGCCTTGCAGTTTGCCCTGCGCTCCTCGGACAGCCCAGTGGACATGGAGGTGCCTCTGAGGGTGGACGCGGAAGCCCTCCTGAGTGAGGAGCCAGGGGCCAGCGAGATGGGTGATGGCCCCGTGACCTGCCGCCTGGGTGTCCCTAGAGAAGGGGCCGGCTTGGAGCAGTGGGTGACTGACGACGTCTTCACCGCCTCCTTGAACAGCAGCGCCAAGTGCTGCGGCCACATTGTGCCCAGCAAGGTCCTGCACGTCCTCAAGGACCTTCTGGTGGCTGCCATCGTGCACTGCAAGCACCATGGCCTCATCACGCCAGGTAGTGGGCAAGCTCTCTGTGCACGAATGAGTGCATACGTATGATGGTGGTGTGTGCACGCACACCTGTGTGAGTGCTCAGTGTGTGTGTCAGGGGCACACGAGTTGGGGACATTGCTCTGAGTTCTAAGAAGACATGTTTCATGTTATTTGAGTTTTACATGGTGATTTTGATAGTGACAGTAACATTTTAAGGGATGCTACTTTGTAAGCGGCTGGAAACTATGACCAGTGTGCTGTTTTCCAGCTGATTTGCTTCAGGAGGGTCCCTGATGCAGTTCTGTTGTCAGTCCCAGCTGGACCTGACAGTCCTCCCAGCTGTCCTCACATCCAGCCTCTGGTCACATTGTCCTGGGACAGGACACTGTGTGTGTGTGTGACTGTGGTATTGTGAAGGCATGTACATGTGTGAGTGTGCACACATGTGAGTGTGGGTGTGTGCATACATGCACATGTGTGCACAGGACTGGTTCAAGTTATGGCCCGGTTGCTAATTGATGTCTTGAGCCCCAAGTGGGATCGGTGGCAGGTACCTTCAGATGAGCCAGGGGTCTGGCCTCAGTCTCTCCTCTGGTGCCTTGTTGATGTGGTCTGGATGGTGGCCCACTCAAGGTGGGCAGGGCCAGGAGTGGCAGGCTCCCTGCTCCCCAGGACTATGAGGGGCTAAGCACAGGTGCGGGTTGTACAGGGCCCAGGACAGTGGGGCCTGGGGTGAGGAAGTCCATCTTCCTGGGGGTCAGGAAAAAGACATCAAGTTGTCCTGACAGGCAATTAGGGACTGAAATAGAAAGTCCTGCCTCCTTGGGAGGGACAGATACGCGTGGGGGTGGCTGCACCTGGTATTAGTTTGGACCTCACATCTGCCATTAGGTCAGTGAGTGGGGATGGTCAGACCCCTGACGGACGGTGACCTGCCCCAGGCTGCCCAGGTGTGGAGCCCAGGTGTGGAGCCCAGGTGTGGAACACAGGTGTGGAGCCCAGGCTCCGGCCCACCTGGTGACATGGTGACCTTAGCCACCTGGGCAGCCCACAGGACCAACCTTCTTCCTGTGGGTTCTAGGGAAGCCGGGCATCCTCCATGCTGATGTAAAGATTCAGAAGGAGGCCAGGCTTCTGGATAGACTTGTAACACAGGAGGGGTAGCTTCCCATCCCAGTCCCTCCCCAGACCTGGCTGGTGACTTGGGCAGTTGGCCCTAATCCCAGGGCTGATGACGGACACTGCCCTCACAGAGTGGCCGGGCCTGTCATTAGCTGCTCCTAAAGCCCGGCCTGCAGACATCTTAGCTGACCATCTCTGAACCTTCCAATTATCGAAGGCAGCACTGGCAAGGCCTTTCTGTCTTCTTCTGAGACCTAGCCTGGCTGTTCCTACCTGGTCCTGTCACCTTCAGGCCCTCCGTCCTGCCTAGGGGACAGACCCACCAATTGGTTGAGCACAAGGTTCTGCCCAGCCCGGGGTCCTTCAGGCACATTCTAGGCTGCCAGGCCCCTCCTCACCTTCCCCAGGTCCCCTCATCCTGGCTGAGAAGGCAGCCACACCCAGGGGCTGGCCACCTGCATGCAGGAAAATTCCAAGCATTGTTTCCTGACACCTCCCTTAAAAGGAAGTGTGCAGCTGCAGGTGACAAGGTTCAGGCTGTCCACCCCACCCCCAACCCCACCCTGGGAGCTCCTGGGAACTGTGACACCAGGCCAGACTGGTAGGGAGTGGCTGGGATGGGTGGCAGGTGTGGCTGGCTACCTTCCAAGCCACCATTTCATGGACAAAATGTGTGACCATTGGTAGCTAAGGAAATGAAGTCACCTGTGGCTTTGCATGACAGGTGCCTCAAATGGTAAAAGGGTGGGACTGGGGATCACGGAACCCTTCTCTCCCTTTAACTGATGGGAAAACTGAGGCCCATTCATGGGATGGAGTAGCCCAGGTGGCAGGGACAGGACCAGCCCTGGGCTGGGTCCCAGGAGGTGGCCTAAGAGCTGCCCTGCAGGAGATTAGGAGGGGTATACAGATGGGGTCCTGGTTCCTTTCTGGAGGACCCCCCAGGGCCCTGGACTCTCCAGGGCAGACTGTGTGCTGTAGGACAGGGGGAAGGACAACTGAGGGAGAAGGCTAGTGTGCCGGTATCCCCCACCTCTCGAGCCCCAGTCCCATGACCCCATGGAACGCCCCTTCTGGGTGGTCTGGGGCCTCTGTGAAGGGGAGTAGGCTCTGGGCTGGGCCCCATGAGGCCTGAGTGGGAAGGGGATCAGGAAACATTTTTGCTAGAATGTTCTGTCTCCCCTACCCCCCAGATGCCAGTGGAATTTAGGGCAGCCAGGCTTGTCCACTGTGAGCCTTCAGGGAGGGCCTCCTGGGTGCTGGGCACCAAGCCTGCTCCTCCTAACCCCAGGCCTTCAGGGGCATTGTTCATTCCCTTCTGAGCAGACTTGTCCTTCACTTCCCAGCCCTTCCCATGAGGGGTGTCTGAGCTGGCAGACAAGCCACTCAGAGAGAAGTGTTAGAGCCCTCCTGACCTTCCTCCTTGAGAGAGGGGCAGGTCTCAGAACCATCTGGGGCATTGTGGGGGGTGGAGGGTTGGGCTGGTGGGCCCTTGGACCCAGCCAATGGGGCAGTGGCCAGGACCACTGGCCGAGGGCCCTGCCCTGGGGCAGACCTGCTCCTCTTGGGTTGTGGCCTCTCCTGGCCCAGCCTGGGCAGCTGCTGCTGCCCCTCCTCCAGCAGAGAGGGCTGCAGGGGACATGGCCATGGGGTGGAACAGAGCCCGGGTCAGGAGGGCCTGGGGAGATGCCCATAGGGAAGCCTCACTGCATCCTCACTGCACAAGTCAGCCGCTGGGTTGTGGGAACAGATACCACAGCCAGGTGCTTAAACAACTTAAATTTAGGCTGGAAGTCCAAGGCCACGGGGTGGGCAGAGTTGGTTTCTCCTGAGGCCTCTGGCCAGTCCTCACATGGCTTCTTCTCTGGGTGGGATTCCCTGGCATCTCTTCCATAAGGACCAGACGTATCAGATTAGCACCCACCCTGATGGCCTCATTTCGCTTCCCCTTTTCTAAGACCCCCATCTCCACATACAATCACAGTCTGAGCTGCTGGGGGTTAGGGCTTCCACACCTGAGTCTGAGGGGACACAATTCTGCCCATAACAGTCGTGCAGGCACCTGCTGGGCCAGCCCCACGCCTGGCTGAGGTTCCGTGTTGATACAGGTGTTGGGGGATGGAGGGGCCTGCGGGTGTGGGCCTGGACAGGGCCAACAGGGATGCAGGTGAGGGCCGAGGAGTGTCTTGGGAAGGCAGGGTTAGGCACGGATGAGGGGCCAGCAGGGCGGTCATTGCAGGTTCTCTGAAGGCGGACAGCCTGAGGGAGGAGGCGCTTCACCTGTCGCTGCTGGTGTCCAGTGGCTGGAGGACAATCCGCTTCAATGTGGTGCCCGTGGTGCGGTGGAAGCACAGGGTGCCTGTCCTGGAGGGGGCCCAGCGGGCGCCCGGGTTCCCTGAAGGCAGCTTGAAAAGGATCATCAGCCAAGAGGTGGCCCTAGTGCCCGCCAGCGCCCAGCTCTGGAGGTAGGAGGCACCTCCTGGGTCAGTGGGGTCCTGGGGAGTGGGCAGGGAGGGTCACACCCCGCTGCTCCGTGGGCATCTCTACCACACAGAGGTTATAGGAGTGTCAGGGGAATTCAGGGCACCCCTCCGAGCTTTGGGGAGTGGGCTGTGTGGTGGAACCCTTCATGACCAGCCCCGTGCACGAAAGCAGCAAAGAGGTCAGGTGGCTTGTCCAGGGTCCCGGCAGGTTCCAGGAGCAGCTGGGCGAGTGGTCAGGATCTAATGAGACAAAGTAGCACTGGGGCTTCACTCCATCTGGGCTGCTCTTCCCGATTAGTGTCCCCGCTCCCAGGAGTCCCCCACCCAAGGTAGTTAGTTGTGATGTCCTCTCCCTGGCCCGGCTGAGGAGCCCAGCGATCTCGGGGAGGGTGGCATCTGCTGGGAAGGGAGCCCGAGAAGGTTCTGTGGGAGGGCGGGAGGGAGTGGGGGGCACAGGGCAGAGGCTGAGCTCCCTGCAGACCCCACACCAGGGCCCGGCGAACCCCATTGGGATCTACGCTGCTTAACTGCAGCGGGCACACAGGTCACCATGACTTGGCCAGCTCTCATGTCCGGGGTGAAGTATGCACGTGGGTGATGTTTGTAAAACTGGTTATGCCTTTTTGTGGTTTTCTGCTGCTCAGAAAGGCTCAGTAGAGCACCTGGGAGCCACCCACCCACCTGGCCCATCTTTGCACAGAGCAGGGGCTGTGTTCAAGCTAGTGATGACGCCGGCTGCCGAGAAAGGGGAACAAGGGCTGGGCTGAGCAGTCATTTTTTGCAAGTAAATGGCCTTTCCTGTGCTCTGCCCACCACAGACTCAGGGGGCAGTTGCCATCCAGTGTTGAGACTGCACACAGAGTGGGGACCCTGAGGGCACCATGCCCAGGTCGCACCCTCAATCACCCAGCAAGCACACAGCTAGTGCCTCTGGTGTGCCCTGTGGCACTGCTGGGAGCAAGATTCTGAGCCCCTTTGTGGCCTGAAGCTGCCCGGTAGAGGCTGGCTGCCAGAGTGGGGCATGGAATGAAGACATCATACCTGCCAGGCTGTGGTGGCTCCTCCCACACCCCTGCCAGGAACCAGAAACCTCAGCTGCTCCACCCTGGGCTGCTGAGAGTGGCACCTTCCAGTCCCCATAAAAAGGCTTGACTAGCCCAGAGGCTCCCCATGTCCCTCCGTGCTCTGTGTCTATGTGTCAACCAGACATTTCACACTAGACAGCCCTCTGCATGCCATTCCTGAAACATGCATGAAGCCCGGCTACATGCATCCTGCTAGCCGCTGCCAAGGCCTGGGCTGTCCCCTGGGGCTCAGGAGCTGCCCATCCTGGGGAGGCTTTCCTTTCTGGGAATACGCTGTGGATGCAGGGTGCCATGACACCTGGCTGAGGCCGAGATGCCGACCATGAGTGGTGTGTCTGTCTGGGCTCCCAGGGTCTCCATGGACTACCTGCTCACCAGGCTGCTTAGTGCCCTGGGCTCCCTGCCGGGCCACCGCCTGGACAGCCTCTCCGTCCTGGACCGGGTCAACCATGAGAGCTGGTGCGACAGCGGCCAGAGCCCCGGCCTCACCTTTGATCACCTGAAGGTACATGTGGGGCTTAGGAGCCCTGTTCCCACTCTGCTGGGCCTTTGTCTATCACCAGGGGCCCGGGGCAGGGGACCCCAGGTTGGGCCCTTGGGCCGGCTCTGACCGGTGCACAGCCTGGAGCAAGCTCTGAGTCAGAGGCTTCTGAGGCCTTGCCGGGTTCCCGGAGGCCCAGGCTCACAGTGACATCTGGCTGCTGAGTGCGGTGGCACCTCAGACCCGCCTTTGCCATCCCAGGGCTGGTGACCCCGGGGGTTCTCCTGGCCCTTTGGGTTGGATGGCACACAGCCAGACTGCCCACCAGCTCGTGTCAGCCCTGGGAGACCCCTGTCCTCCGCCCTGGAGTCTGTGAATGTTACCGGCCAGGATTCCCTCTCTGAGTGGAGCCAGCCCAGCCCTGGCACCCCTCCTCTGCTGCCCAGTGGCTCCGTGACAGCACTGGGACAGTGTCCTCCTAGGGCTGGGCACTGCCAGGCGCTGGAAAAGTAGGGGCAGGAGCTCACAGGGTGGTGCAGGGGAAGTGGGTGGGCCATGGAGTCTTGGGGTCTCTGCCCAGAATGGGTAGTGGGAGGCCTCAGAATGCTCCTCCATGACACGGGTCGAGGGTTAAGAGACGTGGTCCAACCTGGTGCAGAAGAAACTCTACCAGGAGTCCCCGTGCGACCTCAAGCCACTCACCGTCCCTCTCAGAACTCCATCCCACCCCCTGAGGGGGTGCCAACTTCTGAGGGGGTCCTTTGGAGTCTGACACAGGGTGGCTCCTGCAGTGAAGTAAGGGTAGTGGGACGGCAAAGGGAGAGGGGACTCAGGACCAGGGGTGGGAGGGCAGCCAGATAAGTCTAATTGTGGCTTTCAGACATATTCTGGGCTCAGGAGTCCTGGGCACACAGACTAGGGCAGGGACTGTCATGGAATGGGGCCCTTAGGGTGGAGCTATAGGGCATGAGTAGGAGTTCAGTGGGAGTGGGGCGTGAGGAAAGGGCCAGAGGGTGGGTAGGAGCCTCAAATCCCCTCAGAAGGATCTTGGTGGCTGGTGTTGGGGTGCCAGGGAGGCATGGAGAGGAGGCTGGGTGGGGACCTGCTCAGCTGCAGTGCCCTCCTGCCCCCGGGAGTCAAGGGAGGCACCATGGTGGGCACAGCAGGTGGGAAGGGTCTAGGACTCACGCTGGGGCACCCAGGGGAGGTATAAAGAGTGGGGGGAAAGTGCCTGTGGGCAGGGTCTTCTGGGGGTGAGGAGAGGGGGGAGGGCTGGAGGGTCCGTCCACATCCCGTCCCCAGGGCCTGACCCACTGTCTTCCCAAAGGCTGTGCTGCTCTGGGCCTCGGTGCTCTTCCCGGCGCCCGAGGACTGGGCGGAGCTGCAGGGCGCTGTGTACCGCCTGCTCGTGGTGCTGCTGTGCTGCTTGGCCACCAGGAACCTGCCCCACTTCCTCCACCCCGAGCACAACCTGCTGCAGGACACCAGCCTGGACCTCAATGCCCTCTACCAGCGCGTGGAGCACTTCGCCAGCCAGCCTGAGGCGTCCCTGCGCATCCACGTCACCCACCTGGGCCGCAGCCCCCCGCCGCGCATCGGCCACGGGGTCAAGGCGCTCCTGCAGCTGCCCGCCAGCGACCCCACCTACTGGGCCACCGCCTACTTTGATGTCCTGCTGGACAAGGTGGGCACAGACAGTTGAGGGGGCCTTGGGCAGACCTCTGCCAGGGTCAGGAGCTTGAGCAAGGAGGTTGGGTCAGGTCAGGCCTCTAGACAGCTTCGGTCAGGAAAGGATGTGACATTGGGATCAGATAGGCCATGACTGCCCCCTGCCCACCAGTGGCCCCACAGGCCCAGGACCGCTATCTCGGAAGTAGGGAAGCATGCCCAAGCCTGGCCCTTGTTCTCCCCAGAACCACCCAAACCCACAGTGAGAGCACTCAGAGCCCCAGCAGCTACCCTGGGCTCCATTCCTCCTGAAGGGGTGTGGCCTCTGTGGGCCTCATCGGCAGGTTCCCTGGACCCAGCAGCCCCATGCCATGTCCCTTGGCATTTAGGGGGTGCCTGTCTGCTCCACCAGCTGCCCCTCTCAAGCCCCAAGGTTCTACCAGCTCTGCTGACCCTCCCTTCCCCCGTCCCTGGGAGTCCCCTCCTACTCCTCCCCCAAGGGCTATCCCCACCTTCATGCCAAAGAGCCAACATGTCCCCTTCCAGGGTACACTCAGGGACATGGAGTGATGGTAGCGGGAAGGGTAAACCATATTCAGGCCTCAGCAAGCACCTGCCCAGGCCTCCTTGGTGTCAGGCCATCCAGGGACACCTGGGTGTGAGGAAGGCCCTAGGCAGGTCCAGCTTCAGGGAGGACTGTCCAGGTGAGACCCAGAGGCAGGAAGCCCAGTGGTCAGGGACAGGTGCTGTCCCATGCTGTGCCTGGGGCCCAGTGATGGACTCCCAGATGTCTCTGTGACCCCTCTGTCCTTGCCCTGCCCGCAGTTCCAGGTCTTCCACATCCAGGATAAGGACCGGATCTCGGCCATGCAGAGCATATTCCGGAAGACCAAGACCCTGGGCGGTGAGGACAGCTGAGTGGGTGCCTGGGCTCTGCCGCTGCTGCACTGCCCCATGGAGGCTCCTGGGACACGGGCAGAGGCCTTCACCTTGAGGCGGGTGGTGGGTCTTGGAGGGACTTTGTCCGGGGGGGGTGGCCTCATAGGAGTCTAAGAGTGCAGGACAGTGGGCCCCTGGGAGCAGCTGCCTTGTCTCCAGGGGCGAGGGGCGTGTGCTTCTTGTGTCCATCCACCTGCGTGGTGCCATCAAGACTCAGAAAACTCAGTGTCTGGACCTGAGGACTCATCCCGTCTGTGTCAAATGCCACTCCATGAGGTGAAATACTACGTGTCTGATCTGGAATAAATTAATGCACTCCCAGGGAATAGCAAGAGTTCTTGTACCTGCCCACCTACCACAAGCACAAGGATGGGGCCTGCAGCCTCACTGGATTCTGGAGATGCGGTTACCTCCTTGGGGAGGTCCATTTGTTGGCTGGCTCGGAGATGGTGAGTTCTGAGTGGGTCAAAGCACAGATTGGCTGTCCAGCAGGTTCATGGGCTGGGGTCCCTGGAAAACCCTAGCATGGAAGCTGAGGTTCTGCAGCAGAGAACGATAGTTCACTGTTCAAAGCACAGTGTCTGGTACATGGGGCCCCACGGAGGATGGGCCCGACCACAGAACCCAGGCCACTGCGTGCCCCCACGAGCTCCGTGTTATAGGTCCTTGCAATGAAGCAGGAAAACGTAAGTAAAAGGCATAGATATTGGAAAAGAAGTATAAAACTGTCATTATTCATAGGCAACATGATTATGTACATAGAAAACCTTAAGGAATTCACAAAGAAACTACCAGACTTGTTAATTTAACAAGTCAAGAGATACAAGGTGAATAGAGGAAAATGAACTGTATTTCTATATATTACAAGTAAACCACTGGAAATAAAAATTTAAAAATACCATTAACAACAGCGTGAAAATATCACACATGCAGAAATATATCTAACAAAGGCTATGTGAGACTTCCACACTCAAAGCTAGAAACAGTGCAACATACGATCTCAAGCAATCCAAATTAATGTTTAGGTCTTTAGAATTTTTAAACTAAAAATTTATAATATGTTGATGCTTTCCATTGTACGTAACTTGATACATAGATTTAGTGCCAGTCCATCAAAACTCCGACACACTCTAGATAAGACAATTCTAGAATTTACGTAGAAATTCAAAGGCTCTCGGACAGGAGAAACAATTTTGAAATATCAAAACTGGAGGATTTGAACCGCCTGACTTTAGACATACTAGGAAGCTGCAGTGATTAAGACAGTGTGGCGCTAACGTGAGGATAACTAAATGCAACAACACAAAATGGAGAGACCAGAGCAGACCCATGCATGTGGTCAGCTGACAGAGTGGCCCAGCCCATCAATTAGCTGGGGAAGGAAAGTCTGGTCAGGGTGGGTGAAACTGTACCTCCACTCCATCTCAAAATTAATATGACGTGGATCATAAACCTACACATCAAAGCTGGCACCAGTGCTTCCAGGAGAAACATGGTAAGATATCTTTAGGATCACAAAGGAGGCAAATGTTTCCTGGACAGCATCCAAGCAGCACAGACCATAAAGGAAAACACTCGGACTTCCTCAACATTTAAAATATCTGCTCTTTGAAAGACACGATATGAGTGCAGGTAAGCCACAGATTAGGAGAAAATGCTCATAGCAGCGTGTCTGACAGTATCCAGAACTTATCGAATAACTATCACAAGTTGACAATAAGAAGATAACATCAAATAATGTGAGCAAAACCCTTGGGCTGACACGCCTCAAAAGGAAATACATGAATGGCCAATAAACACATGAAAAGATGCTCAACACCATCAATCATCAGGGAAATGCATAATAACATCAAAGCAGATTCAATTTCACACGCACTGAGGGGAAAGAACGCCAAGTGATGGTGAGAGTGTGGAGCAACAGGAGCTCCCCTCCACTCTGGTGAGACTGTAAAAGGTTGCAACCACCTCTGAGGACATGGTAGCAGCGCCTTACACAGTTAAACCTGTCCTTACCGTGTGACCCATGATTCCACTCTAGGTATTTACCCAAGAGAAATGAATAGGTGTCCACATAAAGCCTGTCTAAGAATGGTCATTACCTCTGTATTCATAGTAGCCCCCAGTTGGAAATCACCCAGGGGTCCGTCAGCAGCAGGTGATGCACCAATTTTGATAAATCCATGCAATGCGATGGTAACCCAGCAACAAAGACTCGCCGCATTCCAACAGCAACAAAGTGCGAAGGGAAAGAAGCAGACCGGCTAGAGAATATACTGTGTGGTTCCATTTATATGAACTCCAGTCACAAAACTGATTGGCGGTGATGGAAATCAGTGGGAGGTGGGGCACGGACTGGATGGAGAGCTCAGGGGACCTGCCACTGGATGGTGCTTGTCTGCTTCTGGGGAAGACCCACCAACACAGGGCTGCTCTCAGGACAGAGGCCAACGTCGTGAAGGTGTGCAGGGCCCTGCGTGTTCGGGCCCCCAAGCTTTCTGGCCTCTTCTGGAAAAGCACCCATCCCTACCTTTGCTTTCTGGACTTCAGGCCCTCTGGCCCTCACAGGTCCTGTGCTGACCTGACCATAGCTGTCATGTGAGTGTCCCACTAGTGCCCGTCTCTCCTGGTGGCCCAAAGTACTGGGGGTGGATGGCCTCTGATCTGCTCAGGGCCCTACCCCAGTGCCCTGGGTGAGTGACAGGGGCAGAGCCAGTGAGGACCAGTGAGGACCTGGTAATGTGGGCATGGCTCTGACTGCCCAGAGCATACCCTGGTCCAGAGTAGGTCAGAGGTGGGCCTAGTCTGAAAATTCAAATTAGGGAGAGGCTGAGGGGGTTCGGCCCAAGTGAGGGCAGAGTGAATGGACAGAAGGTCCAAGAGCCAAACCAAGGAGTGGGGAGGCTGGGGCTCCAGGTCACCCTCAGCTGCAGGTTGGAGGGTCTGCGGCGGGTCCGGGCAGAGGCCCCCCAGACTCGGTGCCTGCGCTGGCCTGCGGGCCAGGTACCCAGGCTCAGGTCCCAGCTGTGTGCTCTAGGCTTTCTGCCTTCACCCTCAACTCAGGTCACGGGTCCCCCTGCAGCTGTGAGCTCCCCTGGAGGCAGTGTGTGACCATGTGTTTTGCAGGTGTGAGACCTGGGGCCCCTGCACACCCCATCTTCTAGCCCCAGGGAAGCCCTAAGCGAGGATCTGCCGTGAGCTCCCCGCAACAAAGGTGCAGTCAGGGGGCAGCAGTGCCTTCCTGCCAGACTCTTCCGCAGCCCAGCCCGCACAGTGAGGATGGATGGCCACCTGTTCTTTATTGAGTATTCTCAGAAGGCCAGTGACCTGGGGACGGCAGCTCAGTTGAGAGGAGCTGAGAAGCTGAGGATCCTGAGCCCAAAGGGCCATTTCCAGGGAGTTCTACGAGGAAGGAGAAGGGCCACTTGGGGCTGGGGCCTATCCTGCCCCCGGGCCCAAGGGCAGGGCCTGGTGCCCAAATCATAGCTTGTTCCGGGGGCAGCGCTGCAGGGCCTCCTGTAGGGCCTCAATCACTCGGTCCACGTTCTCCCGGGTGGCGTTGCAGCCCAGGAGGCCGATCCGCAGCACCTGGGGGGCAAGGGCGGCGAGACGTCGTCCTCCACCCAGGACCCCACCTGGCCCTGGCTGAGGTTTGGACAGAGCCAGGTGGGCTCCCAACGAGGGGACTCCCACCCAGGGTACACAGGGAAGCCAGAGCTTCCTCCAGTCACACAGGGAGCTCCCAGACCCAGGCAGAGCCCACAGAGCTCGAGAAGGGTATCCAGGGTGGCGGTCAGAAAAGGCCACTCAGAATCACCCTTTCAGTGGGCACAGCTGGACCTGGGCACAGGGCCTCCTGCCTGCTCTGCCCCACAGAGGGGAGGAAGGACATTCTGGGTGGAATTGGAGGTGCTGCACCTCACCAGCTGGGGAAGAAGGGCCCAGATCCCCCCTGTACACACCCCTGGGGTTTGGAGAAAGATGTTCCCTTCCGGACACCCCTGCTGTCCTGGGTCCTTGGTTGACTGCCGACCTCAGCCTGGACCCAGGCACAGTCATGCTCCATGTGGGGGTGAACCTAGTTTCTGTGGTAGGTATGGCCACCCCCTCACCTTCCCCAAGGAGGGCCCCAGGCCGCCCGTGATTTCGATGGAGAAGTGGTCCATGAGGTACTTGACGATGTCTCTCCAGTCGTAGCCAGCGGGCACGGCAATCGTGGTGACGGTGGGCAGCCGGAGCGTCTGCAGGACAGGCCTGGCTCAGCACCATCCTGACCGCTCCGGGCCAGCCCACCCGCCCTGCCTTGGGCTTCAGAGGGACAGGTGGGGCTGGGGAAAAACTGGGGGGTCACAGGCTGCTGCTCAACCCCCAAGTGCCTCCATATGGCTGTTCCCTCAAGCAGGTCACACACATCCTGTGTCAGGGGGGCTTCAGTTGCCTCCTGACACTTGGGGTGCCTGGCTCATTCAGCCGACCTTCCCCCCAGTCAAAGCCCATGACTGGTTGGGCTCTGGAGGCCGATGGGAATCTTCCAGGTCAGGGATCCCCCATAACTAGTCCAGGTGGAGGGGCTATGGGGGAGATTGAGGCATCGAACTAAAGATTCAGAGGCCGGGGAGCCATGACCTTGATAGTGATGGCCCCCAGGATTGTCCCCAACCCCAGGACCACAGGAACCTGCGTCCATATAGAGGGAACTGGGCAGGAGCTGTCCCCTTCCGCAGACCCCCATGGGGCAGAGCCTCCCTCCCCTACCCCCAATCTCCTGGCCCCTGCCCTCCTTACAGGATCCTTCACAAAGAGCTGCAGGCCCAGCCCTTGAAGGCGCCCGTGCAGGTAAGCGGTGACATCCCGGTGCCGTCGCCAGCTGTTCTCCAGGCCCTGCTCGGGGAGAGGGCACCAGTAGGCAGGTGGGTGGGGAGGAGAAAGCAGACTCCCACCCACAGGGGCAGCTTCAGACTGGGGGGCTCCAAGCCTGCCCGGGACTTTGAACCCCTTGAGAGTCTCCTTGAGCTCCCAGGTTTGGGGCTATGGCTCTGCGCCAGGGGCTACCTCTGGTGAGGGGGATGGGGCCCAGCCAGCACTGGAGCCCTGGGGAGGTGAGTCGAGAGCACCTTGTGCAGGTGGGGGGCTGGCCAGGGGAGGGCAGGGGGTTTCTCAGTCACACACTGCCCCCTGTCTTCTCAGCACACTGACCACAACCTGAGTTCCATGTGGCTCCACCCTCTCCCTGCCCTACACCCTCACACCCAGCCCACCTTCAGAGCCACCCCCTGTGACAAAGGGCCCAGTCTGGGGCCAGTGACCTCCGCCTCCTCGATGCCAGCTCAGCTCTGGGGCGGTGGCTTTATGAGTGGACACAGGAGGGCAAGTGCGACCAGCGCAGCACTGAGCCTCGAGGAGAGGCCGCCCACAGCCCGCTCTCTTCCTGGCCTCTGGGCTGGGGGCCAGCGTGGCCCAGGGGGAGGTCAGGGCGGTGAAGGTGGGCTGAGCTGCAGCTGTGTGTCCGTCTGTGCCCTGCAGAGCCAGCCCAGCCTGTGTGAACAGTCGTCCCAGCACTGTCCCTGTCTGGCTCCTGACCCCAGCCTGGGGGCTGGATGTGGCTGCAGGAAAGTGCCCGGCTGCTGAACTTGGGTAATTTTACACTCACAAACCTGGCTCCTGCCCTCACTCCGGGCCGCCCCACCCCTCCCCTCTGCACACCTTGCCTCTCCTCAGACCCCTCCTGCTGGCTGGGCCCTCACGGAGGTGTCACTCAGCACCTACCCGCCCTGGGTCCTGTCCCCGGCCACCCTCGGCCCCCAGCTGGTTCTCTCCTGCCTCACCTCTTCTGCGATGAGGGCCAGGCTCTCTCTCAGGCTGAACAAGCTGATGACGGGGGTCGTGTGATGGTACCTGGAAGATGGGATGGGTGGGCTTGGTCCAGCGTCACTGGGCTGGGGCTGGGCAGCCACAGTTGGGTCAGGGTCTGTGTCAACTGGGCCAGCTCCCTTCCCGTGTGGGAATCAGGGACTCAGAGCTGGTAGGGCAGCTGGATCTGCAGGAGCAGAGCTCAGAGGGGCACTGGCCACACCTCAGTGGGATGATGACAGGCACAGAGGCCCCATGCTGGCTCCCACCTCCCAGCTGGCCTCCCTGGGCCCCAGTGGCCCCAAAGAACCCACACTGCACCCACTGGGCCTGCTGGGTAGGGCACAATTCCCAGGGTCCCTGTCTCCATGTGTGATAAGGAGCCTTGGGTTATGGCCAAAGCCACTGCACAGAGAGCCCTGGGTTCACCTCCTTCTTTTGAGACATGGGTAAACTGAGGCCCAGAAATGGGGAGATGTGGCCAGGTCCAAAGTACCTGCTGCCACACTTTTAGGGGCACAGGGATCTGGGAAAGGGGGGGGCATTCGGCTGGCCCTGAGCCCCCAGGCCAGGGAGAAATGGGGGAGTGTAGGTGGGGGCATTGATGGGGAGCTTGAAACAAAGTAAGACTGATGAAGGGCTGAGGATAGTGAGAGGTCACCCCCAACACTCCTCAGGCACACCCAGCCCACCCCACCCCTGCCTCACATCCTGGGCTTGTCGTCACAGCCCCAGAAGTTGGCCAGCCACTTCATATCCAGGTAGAAGGAGTAGGGCTTCGTCTTCCGGCTGTAGATCTTATTTCTGGGGAGGAAGAACCAGCCTGAGTGCCCACCTGTCCGGCTGACACTATGGGACCATCTCCCAGGCCCTCCTGTTCCTCAGAGGTGGGTCCCGGGACAGGCCCATTGCTGGCCCTTGGGCTTGGCCTGTGCCTCTGCCACGTGGGTGTGACCCTGCCGCCTGGGGACTGCCGCATTGGTGAGTCCAAACACATCAAAATGACAAACAGGAAACTGAGGCCAGGGCCCCACCTCTCCTGGGGCGTAGTCTGTGAAGCTGGGTATAATTGAGGGCCTATAGGCAACCTCATCCCCAGGCTGGGCACCTCCAGATTGGCCTCACAAACTGGGCCTCTCCCCGAGCTCTGGACTCAGACCCCGCTGTCTCCTCGACCCTCCCACAGTCATCTCAGTCTTCCTGTCCACACAGAATTCCTGATCTCACCCCAAATAGCCTCTGTTCTGGTAAATGGCACCAACATTAACCTGGTGACAATCTGCTGGGGCCGGTCTCCTATCCCCTCCCCCAGACCACCCTGGCCTGGCATAGGGCTGGAAACCTGTCTAGGGTAGGTGACCAGCATTCTAGGGGTATCTGGGAGCACAACTCAAGGCACCCTTCCCTCCCTCCTGGGGGCCAGCTGGACTCACTGCACATCCAGCCCTGGATTGGGGGCCCCGGGGCCACTCACTTGGCCTTGTCACTGAAGGAGATGAGGGCGGTGCCCGGAGGGGCATTCAGGACCTTCTGGGAACCCGAGTACAAGATGTCGATGCCTGTGGGGAGGAGGGACACGTGTTCCCGGGGCCATGCCATACCCAGGGTGGGGTCATACCAGCTCGGGTGTCCCTGAAGCCCAGGACCTGGCAAGTCTGACAGTTTGGGGTAACCTGGGGACCCATGATGCAACTGGCGTCTGGAGTGAGAGGGACACCCTGGCAGGACCAGTCCTACCCTGTGGAGTCTGACGCTGTCCCCACTGAGGTGCAGTGAGCTTGGGACACCCAGTGAGTGTCCACTTGGTATGGAGAGAGCCAGGCCCTGGTGTCAGAGTGCGTGAGTGCGCTGGTTCAGTGCAAAGGAGGCAAAGAGGTTTTCTTTTCACACCTTGGAGTACTGGCCCCCTAATCTGTCACAAAAGGCCTACAATGCCATCACCTGAGGAGGCCTTATAGTTCTGAGCGGCAGCAAAGAATATCAGGGCTCCAGGATAAAGGGCCGAGCACATCTGAGCTGTGCCCACCTTATGATGGCCTGACGGTGGGGCCAAAGGAATGGCTTCAAATGTGCACCCACAGGCCCGAACGAGAATGTCCTCACAGCTTATTCCTAAGAGCCTGAAACTGGAGAGAAGCCCAAGTCTACCAATCGGATAGTGTGCATGTGATCAATGAAAACTGAAGAACCGCCCTCCATGCCCAGAGGCATCGCAGTCCCCTACCTCCTCCCACCCCTCCTGCAGGGGTTCTGGGCGTCTCCCCCATATCAACTCCAGAGAAGCTCCCGCCTGCCCCCACATCCGTGCCTGGTAGCCCCCCAGAAACAATAGGTGTTGATTAGTTCATGGAGCCTAGCTGGCTGGGGTGTCGGGGGCACACCCTTACCTTGCTGATCCATGTGGATGGGGGCCCCGCCCAGGGATGCCACAGTATCCACCAGGAGCAGGCACTGGTACCTGGGGGAGGGGCAGCAGAGTGAAGCAGGAGGGACTTCAGCTCCTTGCCCTGCCCGCCAGCCCCCGGGACCCCATACAGGGGTGCGTGAGGCCAGCCCAGGCCGCCTGTGGTCCTGGGGTGGCTGGGGCCTCTGAGGGCTCAGCGCCAAGCATGTGTGTGGGGTCCAGGAACCGCACAGCATGAGCCTGGGCCTCCCGCTGCCAGCAGCCTGCTGACTGTACGGTCAGAGCCCAGGGAGGATAGAGTCCAGAAACAGCCCCAGCCAAGCGTTGCCTCTTCCCCACCTCCACGTTTTCTTATAAAAAAGGCCAAGGCGTGGAAACAGCCAAGTGTCCTGCGGTAGAGGACTGGATGGAGAAGACGTGGTACATGTACACAGTGGGATACTGCTCAGCCATAAGAAGGGATGAAATACTGCCATTTGCAACACCATGGATGGACCTTGAGAATGTCATACTAAGTGAAATAAGTCAGTCAGAAAAAGCTAAAAACCATACAATTTCACTCATATGTGGGATATACAACTGAAACTTGTGGACACAAACAGCAGTGTGGTGGTGCCAGAGGGAAGGGGCTGGGGGTGAAGGGTCCTAATATATGGTGAGGGGAGAAGATTTAACTTTGGGTGGATGAGCACACAGTGCAATATACAGATCTTGCAACATAGAAACCCACACCTGAAACCTGTATGATCATATTAACCAATGTCACCTCAATAAATTTAACTTAAAAAAAAGGCAAAATGAGTGTCCCATGCTGGGTGCAGAGGGACAGGTGTGCCCCTCAGGAATCATGGCCCAGGTCACATTCATGAGCTTGATTCACTGGACAGCACTCCGGGGGCAGGCTGTCGGGGCTGGAGCTGTGCCCGGCGGCCCCTCCGCCCCCGTAGATCCTGTCTGGGTGTGAGCCTCCTCCTTCCAGCTTGTGGTCAACTCTGCAGAGCAGGACCGCTGGTCACAGGAAGGCCCTGTGCGCCCCTGCAGGGATCGGGGAGGCCAGAGGAGGGGAGTAGAGAGCAGAGCTGCCTTGGGGCACTGGGATCTCAGGTGAGGTGGGTCAGCATAAGCACTTCCCAGTGGGGACTGAAGGACAGTGGGCATTATGGGGGCACTGGCCATGGGGAACCTAATCCTGCTCTCAGCCAGAAGGAGCCCACCCAGACTCAGCAAAGAACAAGGAGGACCCGAGAGGTGCCTGCATCCCACACCATGTGACATAGGCTGGGTGGGGCCATGAAGGATGGGTTTCAGTTTCACCTGCTACCACCCGGCTGGAGGGACCACCCACACGCCCCCCTCCCCCCGCCCCCCCGCCTGGTCTGAGCTGGGCTTGGCTCTGCCCACAGCACTGTGACCTTGAGACAGGCTCACCTGTGGGGAAGGATCACCTATGGGGACAGGCTCATCTGTGGAGACAGGCTCACCTGTGGGGAAGGATCACCTATGGGGACAGGCTCATCTGTGGGGACAGGCTCACCTGTGGGGACAAGCTCACCTGTGGGGACAGGCTCATCTGAGGGACAGGCTCACCTGTGGGGAAGGATCACCTGTGGGGACAGGCTCACCTGTGGGGAAGGATCACCTGTGGGGACAGGCTCATCTGTGGGGACAGGCTCACCTGTGGGGACAGGCTCACCTGTGGGGACAGGCTCACCTGTGGGGAAGGATCACCTGTGGGGACAGGCTCACCTGTAGGGACAGGCTCACCTGTAGGGACAGGCTCATCTGTGGGGAAGGATCACCTGTGGGGACAGGCTCACCTGTGGGGAAGGATCACCTGTGGGGACAGGCTCAGCTGTGGGGACAGGCTCACCTGTGGGGAAGGATCACCTGTGGGGACAGGCTCATCTGAAGGACAGGCTCACCTGTGGCAGAGCTCCCCGTAGCCATCCAGGGGCTGCAGCACGCCGCTGGAGGACTCCCCCTGGGTCAGGAACAGCAGCACCGGCTTGTGCTGGGCCAGGCCCTGAGGGGGTCAGAGGTGACAGCTTTGGGCAGAGCCAGTGCCAGCTAGTGCCCCCGGCAGGACTTTTCCTGGAGAAGGTGGGGCAGGATGCATCCCAAGCGCTCCCTTCCTCCCCTGGTTGGCACACCCTCCTCATCTGCACGTGTGCTGATGTGGGGCCGGCATCTTGACTCTGGGAGGAGGTTTGTTCCAGGAAGAGAGGGACTTCCCTCCCAGAGACCCAGGGAGAGTGGCCTCAGCCTCTGACCCGTCTGTTGGGACCTTCGTGAGGTCAGCTGAGTCCCCAGCTCAGGGCCTGGGGTGTCAGGGCCTATTCTGCTCCCCAGCTCTTGCCTCCATCCCCTCTGGTCCTGCCCACAGGGCTGGGCTCCTGACTCAGTTTCCCTGCCAGGCAGAATCCTACCTATCAGGCTTCCCACCTGCTCCTAGGTATCACCTGTGGGTCACCTGGTGCTGGGCAGCCATCTACCCCAGCCTCCCAGCCCCAAGCCCCCCCAGCTGACCAGCCCCCTCCCTTCCCCAGGGTCGTACCTCCTCCACCTCCTGCTTTGTGTAGTGGCCTCCAGGGTCCTTGATCATCTGGTGCGTGCGGGCTCCTGGGGGCAGGAGCACAGTGAGCAGAGAGCCACCCCTGCCCCAGCACACAGAGCAGGAGCCAGTGTTGGGGACGGCTTTGTGCTGAGCAGGCCACATGAGGAGAGGGACCTGCCACCCCAGCCCCAGCCACTGCACGGCAGAGGAAAGTGGGGCTTGCTCAGTGAGGCTGCTCTTCGTCAGCTGAGGTTTTGGGGTGCGCAGGGCAATAATGTGCCTGGCTCAGCTGTGCTGTCCCTTCCTCAGGCGGCCTTCCCCCAGTCCAGCCAGGCTGGGCATCCCCAGCACTCCTCACTGGGGAAATCAACAAGCATTTGTGCAAGGCCAGTGGACGGTGCCTTCCCAGCAGAGGAAGGAATGAAGGAAGGAAGGAATGGAGGAGGGAAGGGGGCTCCTGGAACATAGGCCCTAGTCCTGCTCCCTCTCTCCCAGCCTTGCATCCCCGTGCACAGCGAGCCCCAGAGCTGAACATAGGAGATGAGGAGGCCCCAGGACCATGCACGGCTCAGGGGAGAGCCCAAGCCTGGGGGCGGGCAGTCAGAGCCACTGGATTGTGGGTGCTGAGGTCCTGGCCTCTGCCCAACCGGTGTGTGCTCTCAAGGGGACCAGGTGGGGGGTTGGGAACCGTGAGCTGTCAGAAGTTGTCTATTAACCGGCGGCGTGCGGCCATGTGTGGAGCTGACCATGCAGGCGGATTTCCAAAGGCACCGTCAATCGTTAACCCAGGGCTCACTCCTGCCCCTGAGCTTTGTCTCCAAGATATTTTCCTCTGGGAGTGAAATGCTGTCCATTCCTCCATATTTTGTGGCTTCACAGAAAGAGTTTGTTTCTGAGACTTTTGGGGGGGGGGGGGACTTCAGCCTCTAAAACCCTGTCCGAAGGCCGAGCAGAGGTGACCCTGGGGACCCCGGCGAGCTGTGGGCGCTGAGACCAGAGGATTCCCTGCAGTGCCACCCAGGTGCTCCACAAACAGCTGTCCCCAACTCTGGGAGACCAGGGAGGTGGGACCCTCAAGCATCCTGACACCTGGACTGGCCAGAAAGTGACCACAGAGGGGGGTGGGCAGGGGCCAAGGTTGGTACCTGGGGTGAGGGGGCTGCTAGGCATCCTGCCAGAGGCAGGAGGATGGGGAAGGGTGGAGTGGGGGCCACACCCCTCCCTCTGCCCCATCCCTTACCTATGCGCTCCCCGATCTCGGCTGCCCGCTGTCCCCAGATGCCGTTGACCCCAACCAGGAAGGAGTCCCCAGGCTCCAGGAGGTTGAACAGGGCAGCCTCCAGGGCAGAGTGCCCCGAGCCGCTGATGGCCAGCGTGAGGCGGTTCCTGGTCTGGAACACGTACTGGATGCCTTGCTTGATCTCATCCATTATCTGAGGGTGGTAGGGGTGCAGGTCAGACGCAGCTCCCGGCCCTCCTGCAGTGAGGAGGCAGCTCAGGGACTGACCCACCCCCACAGCCAACCTGGTACATCTCCTTGTGCATGTGGCCGATCATCTGCAGTCCCCCAGCCGCCAGGACGCGTGGAGCCAGGTTGGAGGGGCCGGGCCCCAGCAGGAGCCGGCTGGGCACCGACAGGGGCTTGAGCAGAGCCTCTGGGGGGGTCACCAGCAGCTGGTGCGAGGCCATGGTGCGCACCCAGCCTGCCACCCGGGGCCCCAGGGCCACACTGGCGGAGGTCAGAGTGCGGAGCATTTCCCGGCTGGCCCAGGCGGTGTCAGAGGTGAGGTCTGTGAATGGGCTCCCCCTCCAGCTCCGCCCGCTGCCCGCTGCCCGCTGCCCACTGACCGCTGACCGCTTGTGGTGGTTACCTGACCCTTTGTCAATGCTTAGCTTTCTGTCAGGGCCTGACAGCTGGGGTGTTGAACCCCTGGCAGGGAGGAGGCGCCTTCAGAGACCAGTCAATGGAAAACAGCCTGGGCGTCCTCCGCCCCCAGCACCCTCTCTCAGGCTCCTCCCAGCCATCTGGGGTGGTCCCCAGCCCAGTGCTCATGTGGGGCTCAGGGGATCCCAAAGTTTTTATTAAAGGACCGGAGAGCAAATATTTCAGGTTTGGCAGGCCTTATAGTCGGTGCTGCAAATACTCGACCAGGCTGTTGGATTGCAGAGCAGCCACTGAGCTGTGGCCATGTGCAATAAACTTTTATTTACAAGCAAGCCATGGGCCAGATTTGGCTCAGACACATGGGTACACACACATGTACACACACGCACGCACATACACGCGTACACTGAGGACATGGTCATTCCTGAGCCTTTTGGAAATAAGTATTTCTTCTGCTTCTCCATGTCCACAGCTCTGAGGGTTGGCATTTACACATGTAACCAAGGGCACACGCAGCGGGTGGGGTGAGCCTCCTCTCCTTTGCTGAGTCAACAGGCAGGTAGAATAAATGTAAGTCCAGGGCCCCTGCAGGAGAAGGAGCCAGACCCACCAAGGGGGCACCCAGCAGAGCTGCTTGTGGCCCCAGAAGCCAGCGGGGGCCTGGTGTTGCCTGTGACCTGGTGAAGGAGGCGCTGGGCCTGTGATCTCTGAGCAACTGGCAGGCTTCTTGCAGTTCTGTGCTCAGGGCTCTGACCTCCTGGGCCATAGTAACCAGGAGACCTCAGGGCTTCTGCAGGTGACTGAGGAGGCTGCACACCTCCTGGGACCCAGTGGGAGACTTACTTCCAAGCTCAGCAGAGCCTCTCCATTCAGCACTCATTGCTGGGACTGGGTTTGTGTGACATCCTGGGGGCATGGGGACCCCACCAGTTTTAGCCTGGCTGGTCAGTCATAGCCTGAGAACCTTACAGCCCTGCGGGTGGGCAGGAGGTAATCTGTCAATAAAAACATAGAGGGAATAGGCAGAGGGCCTCCAAGGTGTGGTCTGTGCTGGCCCAGGGCAGGCATGTGTGATGCTGGCCTTCACTTCCACAGGGTGGCCTGGTGTGAGCTCCCCTTCCCTCTCTGTTCCTCCCTCCCCCCTTCCTTACAGAGTTCCCTCTGGGCCAGAACCCAGTCAGGCTGCTCCAGCTGATGCACTTCCAGCCAGAAGAGAAGCATACACTGGGAGCAAGGCGCCACCCTCCCCAAGGGCCAACCTCCCTCAGCTCAGCTCTGGCCTCCTTGTCTGCAGCCCACAGGACTAGGCCCCTTCCCTCTGGTCTCAGGCTCCCTCCCACCTGGGTTGCTGTATCACCTCCCCCTGGACCAGCTAGTCTAGTCATGACACCTCTATCTCCTGCCCTCCCCCAGGCACATTGCCTCTTCACTCCAGTCTAGCAGAAGCATCTGTGCCTTTGCATGTGCTGTTCCCTCAGCCTGGAATGCTTGTCCCTGTCTTTGCTCAACCCCTCTTCTGCTTTGGCCAAGCTTCCCGTCTGCTCAGAGCTCCTCAGCTGCCCCTGAGTAAGAACTAAAAGGGAGTCACTGTGCTAAGTCAAGCTGCTAAGTTATTGAAATCAAGTGGGCTGGGCCTGAGGAGTCTTATTCCTGTTCTGACTCTGGGAACTCCCACTTCTGCACTTTCCTGTCCTGTACCTGTACCTGGATGGACATCCACTTGTCCTGTGGCAAGGCCTGGACATACACCACGCCTTCGGTTAACCACCCGAATGACTTTTGAATGATGATGTTCCAGTGCCCAGCCCCCCAGACATGTGACAATTACCATCTTGGACCAATCAGGGCTAAGAATGCAGGACCGATTCTTCTTGAGTCTGCAGGCTGACACTCTATCCACTGAGCCAAACCGGTTAGGGCAGGACCGATTCTTCTGAAGGATATGCTTTTCAGTGTCAAACTCTCAGACTTCGCTTTCTCCTCAAAACACTCTGGGTGTTGCCTCCTAGTGTTTCCAGTTTGCAAACCTTACGACCCTTGACTAAATCTTGGTCACTTACTTCTAGCCAAAGCCTCCTGACCTCCTGGAGTAAGTTCACCGTCCTTCTGCCACATGTCACACTAGTCACACTGCCTGTTCCCTTGGGCAGGACTCTACATGAGAGGCCGGGAAGCCTGGGCCCTGGAGAAACCAGGGAGGTGTGTATGTTCTGTTCGAAAACAGGCGTTCTTTGCTAATGTAACCTGGAGGGGAGCTGTTGCAATCAAGAGAGGTGTTTCCTCAGGCCAAGAGCTGATTGGAAGCTGTGGAGCCATTGAGGACAGTGAACAGCAGGGCCGGTACCAGACCTCCACCTCCTGAGTCCTGGAGATAAGGGCCAGGTGAACTGGGAAGTTCCAGCCTCAATACCAAGGCCAGAGGCAGCACCTACCCTGGGAGCAGCGACTCTACCCAGCTCTGTGAGGATCAGCCAGCCCACCCACCCTGCCTTGCCAGGGCCCTGGGCCAGCAGCCCCGGGAGGGAGGTCTGGGAGTGGCATGAAGTCTAGACCAGGACCTGGTGCCCACTCTGCCTCACCTTCCCCACGGCAGGCCTCCCAGGCCCTGCTCCCCGGGGACCCAGAGGTGTCTTAGCTCTCCAGGCCGTGGCCGAACCACAGGCTGCTGCCTGCCACACTGTGCTATGAAGGAGTTTGTTTCTTTTCTTTTTTTAAAAAAAAAATTTAACTTCTGGTTTTCCCTAACTAATGTGAAAAGTGCAAGCAGTTGCTTTAGTCTATGGGTCTGCAACCTGCCGCACCCCAAGTGGTGTTAGGACGGCAGATGTGTGCCACCTGTCCCGGGGCACTCTAGGCGGACTGTGACCTCCTCTGCTGGTAACACTGCTTTCTGGCCCCTCCGCCAGCTGCCTGATGCTGCTGGGTGTCTCCACGGAGTTGTGTTTCAAATCTACAGCGAAAGCCAGCCTGTTGTGACATCTAGGCTGGAGGAGGCCCTCAGAGGCCCTCACAGACAGACAGCCCCTGTGTCCCAGATGGGGAGGGGTTGGCCTGGGGCCTGCAGCCTCAGCCTGAGTCCTACGAGTCTTTCCAGAAGCCTGGGGGTAGTCTTGGGGACCCGGGTGATTATGCACGAATGACTTGTTAAAACTCGGGAAGCCGAGGGCCTCCCATTAGCACTCCCCCCTCCATGATGAGGCCACGTTTCTGGCCCCGTGCGACCAGCTGCAGCCTCGTTTCTCCCCCATCCCAGCAGAGGCTTTCTTCCAGCTTCATTGATTCACACTTTTCTTTGCTCACCATCATTTGTGAGAAGAGATGATTTTGAGTAAGGTGGTGAGAAGACTCACAGCTCACTGCTCCGCATGCGGCCCGGGAGAGGCAGCAGCCCAAGGTGGACAGGCAGTGCCAGAGCACCCGGGGTGGGAGCAGGCAGGTGGGAAGGCTTTCTGAGCCAGGACCTGACATGGAGGAAGGGTAACTGGGTGCGGCTGGGGGTGCAGAGTGGGCCAGGCCCCAGGAGCCAGGCACAGCTGGGAGCGTGGAAAGTTTGTTGGAGGCCCTCGGAACCACAGACTTCACTACCGACAGCAGGAGCAATCACGGCCAGGAAAGCCAAGAGTTGGCAAGGAAAGGGAGGTGCCTCCTCCTGGGTGACCCCCAGTGCCTAGAGTGCATCAGAATCCCCAGATTCCGACTCACAGGATGAAACCGGGTCCGAGAAGTTGCATTTCTTGCAGGCAGGGAGCCCCAGGAGGCCAAGTTCCCAAGCACAGGGAGGCTCTAAGGGGAGTGGGCCTCGGGTCCCAGGTCACCGGACTGCAATAGCCTGTGCTTGGGCCCCACTCTTGACAGAGAAGGTGAGGGGACTACGTGCTGGCGCCATGGGGCACAGCAACACTGAGCTTCCCGTCTCCCCTTAAATGCAGCTTTCTGCTGCTTCTGGAAGGCAAAGGGGACAGGCTGGTTGTCCCCATGGGGTGGGGGTGGCAGGCTACATGATCCCACCCAGAATCAGGGTTGGAGTGCAAACTCTGCCGATGATCCAGGTGGGTGCAGGACGCCCAGAAGGTGGCTGGGTACCCACCGACCAGCACCACAGGCTTGGAGCTGGCTGTGCTCTGGTGTGAGCAACACGACAGTGACCTCTTGTGGCCAAGTCTGTGAGACATGCAGAGGCAGTGACAGATGATAATCACAATTTTAAAATGTCTGCAATGTGAGTAAGGGCACATTCTCCAGACACACACTGTGGAGCACGAGGAGCCTTCAGCTCCGTCTCTGCCAGCCTTATCGCACCGACATCTGTCAGCAGCTGCCTGGCCCTCACTTTCACTTGTCTAATTTTGCCAGAGTTTTTAATCCTCACCGAGGATATTTTTTCCATTGATTTCTAGAGAGAGAGAGAGTGGTAGGGAGGGAGAAGGGGAGAGGGAGGGGGAGAGAGAGGAACTTAGGTTTGTGCCTTGACCAAGAATCAATGATGCTCCAACCAACAAAGCCACCCAGCCAGGGCGAGGTCTCTTTTCATGGGTGATAGGACTTTAGTGGACACACACCCCAGGAAGCTTTTTTTTTTTTTTTAATTGCTTAAAGTATTACAAAGGGTATTACATATGTGTCCTTTTTTCCCCCCCGTCCTTGACAATCCCCTGGCCTCCCCTACCCCCCAGTGTCTTATGTCCATTGGTTATGCTTATATGCATGCATACAAGTCCTTCAGTTGATCTCTTACCCCCCTTCCTCCTGCCCCCCAACCCTCCCCAGGAAGCTTTTTGAAAACACATTCTGGCTCAGGCAGCTGGGTTGGGCCCACGACACTGCATTTATACAAACCCCCACGGCATGGAGAGCCCTGGGTCTGCAGGCCTTTTCGCTGCCCAAGGCCCCTGCCACCTGGCCAGCCTCCTCTCCCCGAATCTCTCCCACTCTCCCCCACCCGAGGAGCCTCTGGGCAGAGGGGACAGAACAAAGGGAGCAGGGCAGGAGGGTCCCTTCCCCGGGTGGGAAAGGTGAAGGTGCTCCGAGAAGGGTCACCCTAGGTCAGGAGACTCCCCTCCCAGGGCAGACCTCCCCCGGGTTTCTCTGCCAAGTCCCAAGCTCAGACCTTCACCCAGCTGTGCTGGAAGCCCGGGCAGCCCTCCCAGCCCTCCTTGTTCCCTTGCCTCTGCCCTGCCCTGCCCTGGCAGGGGCCCCAGGAGTCTCTGCACATCCCTCTGTGCTGCCCCTGCCCCCCTCCCCCCCAGACCTGGTGTGGCTGGAGGGGTGTCTGAGGTCGAGGGTCTCCTGCTGACCTGTCCCCTCCACCTGCCCTCTGGGAGGCCATCACTGTCGGGGCTGCTGAACTCCCCAGACTCCAGATATGGCCCAGGAGGCTGCAGAGGAGGCTGGGGAGATGTCGGGACCCAGGGGGAAGCTTCTCAATGCCCAGCCAGGATCACAGGTCCCAGGGGGCCCCCTCCTCTGCCAGATCCATCTGGGAAGGGCTGAAACCAAAAGCACAGGGGGGGTGGGAGGGGTTTTCTGCACGTCCCTCTCCGGTCCTGTCTTCGACACTTCACAGAACTAAACTCAGCCAGTCCTCGAACCCTCTCAGGAAAGCAGTCCTTTTAGTCCCCTTTTCACAGACAAGGAAACTGAGGCACAGAGCAGGGCGTGACCTGCCCTAGGCACCCCATTTACCATGGGGAAGAACACGGGGAAGGAGAGGCTGGCCAAGCTGGCCTGGAGTGGAAGGGGGCCTGGAGTGACCCCCTGGGCCCATCTTCACCTGGACACTGGCTGCTGTGTCACATGCTGATGGGTGTCAGTGGTGTGTTGGGGTCCCCTGGCCTCAGCCCCAGGTGCGGTGTTCCTGGGAGGTGGGCAGGCTTGTAGCTCCACTCCTGCTGGCCAGGGCCCTGATCCTCCAGAGGAGGGAGCCTGGGCCAGGCAGGGGCCTGGTGTTTGGGCTTACTCAGAAAACTTACCCCCCCAGGGGCACCCCCCTAACCTTTCCTATCATTTCTAGACTAGTTCTGGAGTGTGGCTGAGACCAAGTGATCCCCGGGGTCTCATCCATGCTGACAAGGCTGGGGGAGCTCACTCTTCCCCATCAGGGCCGCTCAGACCGAGCCTTGGTCCCCAGATTCCAGGGTGAGCCCCTGCCTCTGCTCAGCCTTTCCCTGGGAGCCCCTCCCCATGCCCCCCCATTATTTCACCCATCTTCATGGCCAGATCATGAGAGGCCTGAAGTCACCCCAGGAAGCGATGCTCGTGGTGGTCAGCCTGCAGGACCCCGAGCCCCACACTCGTTCCTGGTGAAGCCTCAGCAAACAGCAGCAGCATCCGGGCTTGGGCTAGCCTCCTGGCTCCTCACACGCCCTCTGGGAAAACAAACGAGGAAGACATTGATCCTCAAACTCCTTCCTCCAAGGTCAGCCTCTTTCTGCCAAGATCTAAGAAAAGATTTAATTTCAGCCACCTTCGCTGCCAATTCTGTTTTGCACTGTCATCTTCTGACCTCCGCGTCGGAATGAATCCCTGAGCTGCGTTTTCTGGGAGCAAAGCAGAACCGAAGACCCTCGAGGGCGCTCCTGCCCACAGAGATCAGCCTGGCCACAGCCAGGGATTCACGCTCAGTTCTGTCTGTACAAAGAGGCCCAAACAATTGATTCCTTAGGAAAATAACAAGCACATCATTGCGCAGAGAGAAACACAAATTTGGGGGGAAAACAGACAGGTAGAAACTGACACCAACGCACATGGAGGTGAATGACCTGAGTCCAAATATTCTGCGTCCAGGCACTTAGCCTGCGGGTCTCACCGAAGGGCCTCACGTGGGAGGGGGTCCTGGCCACCATGTGCAGTAGGTGCCAGACAGATGCACGACAGTGCAGAATGTGGTTCGGATTAATTGTGGGATGTCCATGCAGTGGACGGCCACAGCCGCTGAGTCTGATAAATGAGGAGGGAGCCTGCCCACACTTTCGTGGAATAGAAACCGACGCCTTTGCAAACTCAGTTGCTCCAGGTGGGGGTCCTCGGTCCCACTGCCCATGGCATCCACGTCACACCGTCCAGGCCAGGAGTCTGCACAGCCTGACTCAGTGTGCCCCTGTGAGGCTCAGGCAGAAAACAATGTGATGATGAAAGCAGAGACTTAGGGCTGCTGCTCTGCTGGCTTTGCAGATGGTGGACTGTAGCTCCCGAAGCTGGGAGAGGAGGGGCAGGGTCTCCCCCTGGGCGCTCTGGAAGGACCCTGCCACTCTGACACCTGGATTTTGGTCCAGTGAAACTGCTGGACTGTGCCCTCCAAAACCGCCAGAGAATAAATGTCTGTGTTTTAAGCCACCATGTTTATGATACGTTTTACAGCACCCACAGGAAACTGCATGGTTCAAGAGAAGTTCTCCCAAAGGATGGATGCAAACGCATACACATCACATGCACACATGCACACATGCACACATGTGCAGACACACACAGATGCACACACCGAGCCGTTCATCAACCTCGCCCTTTACCTGCCACCCCCACCCTCGCTTTTGTTACTGAGCCATTGGGGTTTTCTCTCTCCTTGTGTCTTAGTCTGTTTGGGCTGCTATAGCAGAATACCACCAATGAGGTGTCTTATAAACTCCAGAAATTTCTCTGTCTCAAGTCTGAAAGTCCAAGATGAAGGTGCCTGCAGATTCTGTCTAGTGAGGACCTGCTTTCTGGGCCATAGGGGACACCTCCTTCCCATGTCCTCTGTGGTGGAAGGTGTGACGGAGCTCTGTGGAGTCCCTAACCCCATTCACCAGGGCTTCACCCTCATGACCTATCATCGTCTCCAGAGGCCCCACCTCCTCACACATCACACAGGGGGTTAGGACTTCAACATAAGAATTTGGGGGGGGGGGGGAATACAACCATTCAGCTTTAACACCTTGTGAAAAAAAACCTCAATAATATATTTTTAGAAAACTATCAATTTTATTTAGATTTTCACTTTTTCTATATTTACACTAAAATATTTGTTTCTATAGTTATATCATCTTCTTATTATCAAAGAACCAATCCCTTTTTATTCCCTGAAGTTAATTTTTAAAAAAAATATTTTTATTGATTTCAGAGAGGAAGAGAGAGGGAGATAGAAGCATCAATGATGAGAGAGAGTCATTTGATTATCTGCTTCCTACATACCCCCCACTGGGGATCAGGCCACAACTTGGGCATGTGCCCTGACCAGGAATTGAACTGTGATCTCCTGGTTCATAAGTCGACACTCAACCACTGAGACACATTGGCAGTGCTCCCTAAGTCTAATTTTGTTTTTTATTTCCTAACTTCAGGTTTTGCCTGAATTTCTTTCCTTTACTTTCTGCTGAATTTTGTTGTTGCTGTTACTCACTATCTGAATTCTGAGGTTGGATGTATACGCCAATCATTTTCAGTCTTTTGTGGATTCTTCTATCAATGCATTTAAGACTTGATCTTCCCTCTCTTGGCACAATGGCCACATCCCAGTGGTTTTTGTAGATCATTCTCACTCTCACTCATAAATAGAGTGCAGTTTTGGTCTCATTCCCTCATTTAACTCAGTGAGTTGTTTAATTTCCTCGGTGTTACATTTCCCCTGGACTATGCTTTTCTGCTCGCTTCCTCTTTATTACCTGGGCTCTGAGAAGATGACACACCGTTTCTTCCTTAGATAATGTATTGAGATTCCGGGGGGCTCCAGGCCTGATTAAAATTATGTCGACACTCTGGGCTTTTGAGAAGGGCCCACATGTTCTCAGTGAGGGTTTGGGCAGGGAGCTGGTTGTTATTCTCTAGTGGGGCAGCCACAGGGACTTCGCTGGCTGACTGGCAGTTTTCTCATGGTGGGCGGGGCTCCAGACCCCCAGAGGGAGGGTGAGCCCAGGTGTTAGCGGCACTGGGTGTCTGTCCTGGAGAGCACAGGAGGGAGCCTGGGGCAGAGACGACCGAGGCTGACTGCGGGAGTTGGGGAGTCAGGATAAGGGGGGTCCTGTCCTGCACACTCCTGGGTCGCTGCCATGTACCACCTCCCCCGCTTGGCTGTAAGTTCTTGTGGAAGTGTCTGTCCTCAGTAAGACTGAAAACTTGCCCTGGGCAGGACTGTGTCCACGCAGTCCATCACCTTGAGCCACTTAGCAGTGTGTTGGATGCCCCCAGGTGTCCCACTCCAGGGCACCTTCTCTAGACCCTGCCCCTCCCCTGCCTTACGTGCAGGCTCACAATAGAGCCATGTCCAAGGACCCAGCTCACATAGGTACTGGGTGTCCTGATTTATTAGCCACACCTAACAAACAACACAGTGGCCCACAGAGAGGGACAGCTCTTCCCATCCCCTACAACCCGACACAGCTCAGAGCTTGTAGGGTCTCTGAGGATGCCCAGAGGAAGGGAAACCACGGAGGGGCCAGGAGGGGAGGAAGCAGAGGGGCGTGTGTTGGGGACATCACTGTCTTTTAAAGAGTCAGCATTTCCTTCTGGTCTGGGTCACTAAGGGGCTGCTGGAAGCAGCTGCTCTGTGGACACGGGTCCCCACAATGGGCTCTGGCCCCAGGCCAGCCACCCGGCTGCCAGCTGCTGCTGGCCAGACACTGAGTCAGCAGCCAGCCACCTAGCGCACCATCGCCTGAGCCCAATGCAGTGCAGGTCCCTGTGGGCCCCCGCACCAGAAGCCCAAAGTCCATTCACTCTGGGCCTTGCCAGTCTCCACTCCTCGCTGGGCGGGGGGTCTCCCAGCTCTGTTCTGTCCCACCCATCGCTTTAGGTTTCCGAGTCTGGGACCCAGCGATGCCTTGCTCCCGCAGGCTATGTCACTCCATGAAACTGCCTCCTGTGTTACTCTCAGTGAGGTGAGATGAGGAACTGTGGAGGGGCAGGACCCCCAGCCCTGCCCCCTCCTACAGGGGATGAGCCGCCGATTGAAGCCTGGGTGGGCCAGCCACCTGGAGCCTGCTTCCCACCATCCCCAATGTCTGCCTAGCCCCCAGCCTGGCCCCCTGCCCTGCTGCTCTTGGCCCTGAGAAGCTACTGGAGTCGTGGAATGTTCAGCCAGGGGTCTGGCTTAGACTGACCTCAGGCACCCTCTGAACGTCAGGGTCCTTTTCAACTCTCTCAGCTTTGGTTTCTTCATTCGTAAAATGGGGTGATCATTGTGCCTCCCTATGCAAGAGGGTGTGAGTGAACCAAGCTCAGTTGTTCAAAAGTAAGCACTTTGCAAATTCCGCATCATGCTGCAGATGCTGGGGAGGCCCCGGTGCTGCTGCCAACCAGGAGCAGGTGCGGGTGTTCCAATGTGGCCTGTCCAGCTGAAGCCTCCAGTCAGCTCAGCTCTGACCAGGTCTGCCCAGACTCAGGCTGCCCTCTGGTCAGCGGGTGGAGAGTCCCAGCCCTCCAACTTGAGTCTCTGGCCAGCTCCTGGATCTGAACCCCACCCACATGCTGGGCCAGTGACGGGGGCTCCGCTGGGCCACCTTCCCTGCACTCAGACCCGTGTGTGGTGTCTGGTGTCCACCTCATCTTACCAGCCCCATGTTATGCAGGAAGCCCATCCACACCATTGCAGAAGTTCCTAATGCTCTGCACACATGTTGGCCTACCAGTTGGGAGTTTGTGCCACACCCTCCCTCCTGTCCAGGACTGCGGCCAGACAGCCTGGTTTTCAGACAATTCACACACTGCCTGTTGGCTCACTTGTTCTACCTTTCTCAAACCCCAAGGAGGGCATCGTCCCCACTTTAAACATGACTGAGCCTCTCACAGGATGGAACAAATGAGAACTTAGAGGATGGGAACATTCCAAACAGAGGTGAAAGCAGGAAGGCTGCATGGAGGAGGCATCCCAATAGGGCTTGGGGGGATGGGAATTCTGTTTTAGGGAAAGGCCACAAAGCTGAAGAGAAAGTGTGACTACAGCAAGGCCTGCAGTGGGGCAGCTGGGAGGACACGCCTGGAGAACCCACAGGGACCAAGTGGCCAAAAGGATCCAGAGTCCAGATCAGGGAAACTGTCCTGCACAGGCCACTCTTGGGGCCTGGACCTGCTTAGCCGGCTGAGCAAAGTTGGGGAGAATAGGATCCTGGCTGGGCCAGCAGGATCCTGCCTGGACACCAACACATTGGCTTGGAGCAAGTCCTTTTCTTCATTTTCCCCATCTTGGCCTCAATTTCCCCATATGTAAAATGCAGCTTCGGATCCCTAAGGCCTTCCAGCAATGGCTATGGAACCCCACACCATGCTGCTGGAGCTTGGACCCACTTCAAGCTCAGGACTCTGGACTCCAAAGGCAGCTCTCCCAGTCGGAAACCAGGCTGGACACGCCCCACCGTTGCTATGGCAGCGACGTTGCCAGGCAACAAGGGGCTGGAACTTGACTACTACAGGTTGCTATGGCAACCAGGCATGGCCTCCAGGGGCCTGGTCTCTGGTGGGGCCGGCCCAGTATTCAGCAGGTGGTCCAGACAGGAAGATCCCAGCCTCAGCGGTGGGCACCAGCAGAGGAGCCCGGGCCTGGTGGTTCCTGGTGGGGGTGAGGCTGCAGACTGCTGGCCGGGACTGAGGCTGGGCAGCCTCTTTCACACCCCAAGGCCATCCACCTGGACTCCCACAGGTCTCCCACCCAGCTCCGCAGACCTGCATATTTCTCGTAACGCTGGGCATTTTACCTTTCTCACTGCTATTGTGATTGGACTCCTCCATTACAGGCTCTAACTGGTTATTGTTTGCTTTTATGGAAACTGTTGCCTTCTTGGTGATAATTTTTCCTGCCTGCCCTAACACCGTTTCCCATAGCTTTTCAGTGATCCCTTAAGTTTTCTGGGTCGACCATCACTTCATCTATCAGTAATGATAATTTTGTTTCTTTCTTGCCAATATTTTTACTTTCTAATTTTTCTTATTTGTAATGGCAAATGCTAATCCTACTAAGCAAAACGGAGGTGGCATGTACGTCCTTAATCATAATGGGACCCTTCTGTCGTGTCCCCATTACAGCTACCATTGTATAGGTTTGCTGTGTGCCCAACCCTGGTCTCAGCACTCCACCTGCGAATCCTCAGCACTGCTCTATGGGGTGGGCACTGTCCTTGTTCTGCCTTCAGAAGAGGTGACAGGCAGAGCAGTAATGAACTTACCCAGAGTCACTCAGCTGAGACTGAAGCTGGGCTCTGGTCTTGGCTGCCCCTTGACTGGACGCTTCTGCTAAGACCCTGCAGGAGCCATCGGCCAAACGCCTTTGCAGCATCTGTTGAAATCATACCATTTCTTTTTATCCTGTGACTTACTATACACAGTCTCCAATATTGAACCACCCTTGCGTCTCTGAGAAGAACTTAGCCATGATGTGGAGTCATTTTAATGTATTTAAATTGCAAGCTGTGGGTGGCTTCTCCTTTACTGCGCTCCCCACCCCCACCCCACCCCACCACCCACACCCACACACAAGCCCAGTCTCAGTGTGGCCTCCTCTCCACACTGGAAGGAGGTGAAAGAGTGGTTGGTGGTGATGTGGACATTTCTGAAACATGGGTTTGATCATTTTCTGAAGACCTGTTTGCAGGTAGAAAGAAGGGCAGCAGCTCCAGCCAGAAGTGAGGAGACTCCTTGACTCAGTTCTGAACTCATCAAATTTACCAGTTTTCTTTCCAGAAGCTGTTTGGGGGTCCAGAGAGAAGTGAGCTCTTGACTTGCCCGTTATAAGCTCACAGGATACATTTGAAATGTGACCCGAGTGGACATTTTCAAACCAGAGGAGTCGGGATGTGCGGAGTGGAGCACACAGCTGAAAGGCGATGCTGACTCGAATCTTAGAAGACAGAACCAGAACATGGTGGTAAAGAGGCAACAGGCCCCAAATGGAGTCACTTGTGCTGCATCCATATCACCAAACCGACTGAACACCTAACCCATCTGCAGTTCCAGCCTCTCCCAGTAATTTAACAGTCAGCCTGGGATTTCCTGGCCAGCACCAGTGAGGTCATCCCCAAAACCCCTCCTGTCGCCCAAAGGACGGTGGCAGAAAACTGAGACTATCCACTCTTCGACAGAAATTTCCCCGCCCCCTTTCTGTCCATGAAAACCTCTCTTTTCTGCAGCTCGGAGGAGGTCTCTCTACTTGCCAAATGGAACACTGCCCGATTCGTGAATTGTTGAATAAAGTCAGATTGATCTTGAACTTTACTGTTGAATTTTTGTTGTTGACAGTGGGTTGGAAGAACATAGGGGGTGCTGTTGCAGGGCTACAGCGTGAAGACTGTCAGTCCAGATATTTTGATTGGGGGTTGGGGGGTGGGCACTGACTCCTATCAACACCAGGCAATGGTGGGATGGGGTTAGAAAGAATAAAGAGAAGAGCGAGAGCCACAGAGGACAGAAGGGCCAGCGTGCAGAAGCTAGGAGTCCCAAAAGGAGGAAGATATTGCAACAGGGAAGAGCAAATATTTGAAAAACAATAGAGGAGATAAATTTTCCAGAATTGAAGAAAAATAAACAAACTCAGACTGAAAGGACTCACAGACTGAAATTGGAGAGATACAGAGAAATCCACACTGTTAGAAAGTTCTAGAAACATCCTGGGAGAAAGAACATGGCACAAGAACCGATGGATGCTGGACTTCTCAACAGAAAACAAGGAGACCACAAAGTAATATTTTTTAAAGTATTGAAGGAAACAAACTTTGCACCTAGAATTTTACATCCAGCCAAATTGAAAGTATAATTAAAGTATCCTCAGCAATACCAGGCTTTAGAATGTTTCTCAACCCCAAGACTCTCATTAATAATACTTTGTATTTCATAAGTAGCACAAATGCAGGAGAAGCTCCAAGAGGTATGGAACATCAGGGTTACCAAGCATCTGGGGATGTGAATTAATTGTCTTAAACAAAAGCAAAGCAAAGAAAAATATCATATCCACAACAACTCAGAGCTACAATTCTGGACAATATCAGCAGCTAAAATACTTGACTATTAAGGGAAGACATAACTAGAGGGGTGCACAGGGCTAACAAAGAAAAAGGGTCTAAATAAAGGGCAGTGGCCACACAATAGAAATAATAAAAGTAAGTCAGTAGAAGAAAACTCACCCTACTCAGTGAGAAAGAAATAGGAAAAGTTTTACAGCGAGTGTAAATTTTTAATAAGATGGCAAAACTGATTCTTGATATAACAGTAATTACTAAAAATGTAAGTAAATTAAATTCCAATTAAGAGGTATAAGTAGATTAGATTTAAAAATTTCAACAATGGATTGCCTAAAAGATACAAAGTTTAGAACAAAAATGTTGGCAAAAGACATACCAGACAAGTAATGAAGCAGAGGATACTGGGTTGACACCTTAATCTATGACATTCAAATTTGAGACAAAAAAGTAAAAATAGAAAAAAACAACAACAAAGAAGGCCACCACAAGCGTGCCAATGAGAGGGGCCGCACTCCTCAGAGCCAATCTGACACGTGAGGCGGCGCCTCGGTGAGCAGCACATCTCATCCGCCAGAGCTGCAGGGAGAAGGAGATATTTCAACACTTTTTGTAAAATATATATTGTTATTGATTTCAGAGGGGAAGGGAGAGGGAGAGAGAGAAACATCCATGATGAGAGAGAATCATTGATTGGCTGCCTCCTGCACGCCCCCTACTGGGGACGAGTCTGCAACCCAGGCGTGTGCCCTTGGCCAGAATCTAACCCCCCACCCTTCAGTCCACAGGCCTACGCTCTAGCCACTGAGCCAAACCGGCTAGGGCTATTTCAACACTTTTAACTGGAGATTTTAATTAAAAAAAAAAAAATCTATTTAATAACACAAGCAGACAAAAATGAGCAGAATCTGTAAATCCTGAACTATTAACCAGTTAACTGCCATGCATCCAAAACGGAAACCATCCCCATACGCCACGATATTTTGAATTTAATTTAAAAAATCAATTTGCAATGAATATTATAAAAATAAATCTATTACTCACAATTCAGGTGTTCTTGAATATTTTCAGTTGAAAATTCTCACGAAAAATGGTTTTAAAGCATCTATATTCACTTACAAAGGGTTAAATATGCATAGGCCTCTATAGCCATCAAACAGAGATGTAGAATATTTACAGAAACAGACGATGTGTTAGGCCCCAGAGAAGCCTCGATAAATTCCCGAGGTGAAATTCCATGCAGACAGAGCTGCTGAGCTCGGTTTGTTTGTCTAAGGCCCCTTTGCCCGAGGAACGCCCTAAATGGGCCTGGTCAGTGGGTACCCCGTCCTCCAGCTGGCTCCAGCCCAAGGGAGCACTACCCAACCCTGCAAGGAGGGAGAGTGAGGTCCAGGGATTTGTTGCCCACACCCTCCAGGCTGGCTGCATCCTCAGCCGAGGCCTCTGCTCCTACCAGGGGCCACGCCCTCTTCTTCCTCTCAGCCCTCACAGCCTGGGGTTTCCCTACCTCCTACCCACCCCTTTGAAAATGGTCACCCTTATCAAACACTTCTCAAATTACCCAGCTTGAACATGCCATCTGCTTTCTGCTAGGATCCTGATTAAACACAGGCCTTGCTCTTAAACAATAATGCAATTAAATTAGAAATTGGTAACAAAAGATTATAATAAAAGAAATTCTATTGTAAAGTAAATAACATTGTTAAATAACCCACGGGTTTAAAAGGAGATTATCAGGGACATTAAGAAATATTTAGATCTGAATGATCATGAAAGCATTGTATGTACAACTTTGTGAGAGTCAACTAAGGTAGTGATGCAGAAGGAATTTTGTAGCTTTAAATAGGTCAGAAAACCAGAAGGTTTAAAAATGAATGAGCTAAGCATTTAGCTCACGTGCGAGCAATAGACCAAATCCAAAGAACCTAGACAGTAGAAAATTATAGATAAGTATAGAACTAAATGAGATAAAGGGAAAGATGAGAACATTAACAAACCTGAAATTTGGTCCTTTGAGAATGTTTTAAAATGTTAAAAAAGAAAAATGCAAATAGGTAAAATCCAGAATGCAAAATAAGTACAGACACAATATGCTAGTACAGAAACAATAAGTAAGAATAAACATCTAGTGGGGTGGGTAAGAGATCAACCGAAGGACTTGCATGCATGCACATAAGCATAACCAATGGACACAAGACACTGAGGGGTAGGGGAGGCCAGGGGAAGGTCAAGGGGGGAAAAAAAGGAGACACATATAATACTCTTTGTAATACTTTAAGCAATACTCTTTGTAATACTTTAAAAAAGAATAAATATCTAGTAATTTTAAAACCTCAGTGAAACAGATTAATTCTTAGAAACATGTAAAATGACAATTTTGGCTCAGAGGACTTGACCAGTTCAATAAGTATGATAGAAATGGAAATAATAAAGACACCCTCCACACACACACACACATCCCACCCCCAGGGGCACAGATAGTCTTTTTCTCTCAAAAGTTTGGAGGAAAAATAATTTCTCTTTTAGGTGGTTCCAGGAAGTAGAAAAAAGGAGGAGCTGTCTAGGGTCTTTGGAGGGGAGGGCGGAGGGACGGTCTCCTTTGCAGACGTGGGTATGTCTGTGCCCTTGTTCCTTTGTAGGCACGTGCCACACAGATGGTGCAAACCGAGGCGAAGCACTTCTTCCGCAGCTGGGCTGCGTGAGGATTAGATGGTTAACAGAGCAAGGCCTCAGGGCAGCGCAGGGCACCTGCGGGTCCAGGGCGGCTTAGCCCCGGGATGCCGAGGATGCTGGGCTGGAAAGGGATTGGCCGGGTTTCCAAGTGGCATGACGTCACCGCACCCCACTGCAGTTCCGGTGGGTGAGTTGGCCCCGGGCTTTGTCAAAGTTGCCCAGCGCCTGGCGGCCGGTAGCGGTTAGTGGCGCACACGGGGCTGCCAGTCAGTCCCTGGTGGCCCAGCGAGCGGCTGGGGATTGATGAAGTCGGGGGTTTGCGTGTAGACCCGGAGCAGCGTGGGGTTTGGTGGTCCCGGGCAGTGAGGCTGGAGAGACAGGGTGTGAGGGCAGCGGGGGGCGGGTGATCAGGAGAAGTGGGGCGGGCGGGGGCGGGGGTCCCCCCAGGCCTGTGGGGGCGGAGAAGGCGGCGGGTCCGCGGGCGGGCGGGTTGCATCATCCTGCCAGGAGGGCTGCCCGCGATGCTGATGCTCTGGCCCAACTCACCTGTTACACCTGAGTCAGGGTCTCCATCCCGCCCCTGCTGCCGCTCCCTGGGGTAAGGAGCCCACCCGAACTTGGTCCCTCCGCAACGACGCTGTTGTTTGTACTGTTGGCTGCCAGGGTGGGGGCAGGTAGAGAGGGATTTCATGTTTTCATGTGATAAAGGTCATAGGAGGGCCCGGTGCGGAGTCCGCGGGCAAGTCGGGGTGGGTAGGGGGCCTCGGGGTTGGGCGCCGCCAGGTCCTGCATGGGCGCGCGGGGGCTGCGCCAGGAGAGGGGGCACCGCGTCGAAGCTGGGTGTCGGTCCCCCACCTCTCCACCCAGCGCGCTTCGGTGTCAGCGGTGACGTCACAGCCGGGACCCAGCCCCCTTTGGCTCCATCTAACCCCATCCCCGCGGCGGCCGCGACGCCCGTCCTCTCCCCGCGCGACAAACCAGCTGGCGGCTGGGCTCGGGCGCCGCGCGCAGCCAACCAGCGCGGCGGGAGGGGCGCGGGGCTGGGCGGGGCGGGCGGGGGGCGCGCAGCCCGTCACGCGGTGCAGCCGTCACAGCGTCCAGTGCAGCCCCGGAGCAGCAGCAGCTCGGCGCTCAGGGACCCGCGCCCCTGCCCGTGCCCATGCCGGGCCGCCTCCAGTGAAGCCAGAGAGGTAAGCCCGCCGCCTGCCGGGTTCCTTCGCCGCGCCAGGCATCCGCACCTGCACCCCGCATCCTGCACCAGCACCGACTGCCTCCGGCGCCAGCGTCCTGCTCGCGGCCCGAACCGCTGGCGCCGTGCGGCCCCTTCCCTCCCCCGATCCCTCCCCCGTCCCCGCGGAGAACAATGGGGCAAATGCAGGGGTGTCCGCCCTTCATTGGAAGCCTAGCTGGGCCCTCGGGAACGGCCCCTTCGCTGCGGCCCCTGCTGCGGCAGGACTCTCGGCTGGGATGGGCGAGGGTCGCCTGAGGAAGGGTGAGCGCCGCCGGCGGCATCTCGAGACACCCGCCCTCCCTGCCCGACTCGACCCCTCTCTGGAGAGAAGCCGTAGAGCTGGGATGCGGCGCGGGCTGAGCCTGGACCAGCGGGGGCGGGGAGGGATGGAGAGGAGAGAAGACTTGGATGGGGGCAGGGGGGAGGGGCGCGGCTGCAGCGGCCCGACTCTGGGGGAGGGTGCCCAGGGCGGGGGTAGCTGCCCTGGTCCCCAGGGTAGGGGAGGGCAGAGACTGAGCCAAGAGCCTAACAGGCGGGCGGGCGAGGCCCGCGGGGGCTGCTGCAGGAAGGCCCGGCCATAGGCCTGGTGCGCACCTCCGGAGCTGCCCATCATCCTACCCCAGCCGTGTCCCCTTCCCAAGAGACCCCAGAAAGACCAATGGCTTGGGAGGGGCCGCCAGCAGACAAGGCCTGCGTCTACGCAGCCGGCTCCCAGTAACAGGTGTGGCCGACAGCGGGCGGGGAGGGGGTTTCGGGGCCGCCACATCTCCGCTGCAACGCTCCCCAGGGGCCCGGGCTCTGATGTCAGGGAGGAACGCGGTGGGGTAGATCCTCGCACTCCCCCTCTAAGCTGCCCCTCACTCTAACTCTCCCCCAATCCGAGGCGGAGCCCTCGCGCTCCGGTAGGGGCGGGATCAGCATCCCGGCGGGGCGGGGGTCCGCAGTGGGCGGGGCGCTCGGTGGGCGGGAGGGCCGCGGGCGCAGGGCCGTGAGGGGGAAGGGAGGGAGGGAGGGAATGCCAAGTCATGGGGCCTGCAGGGCGCGGGCGCGACGTCACCCCCGCGCGGACCCGATGCGCGCCCACGTGCCCTGGAAGAGGGACATTTCCCTAGAGACAGCGGACCCCTCCCCAAGCGGATGCCCCGCCCCCAGGGGGCGCTGGCATTGTGGGATGAAAGGCCTGTTGGGGCTGGCTGGCGGCTTCGGAGAGGCGGGGGTGCACTGGTCCCATCCTAGCCCTGGGGACTCAGGCACCCGTTCCTGAGTCACAGCAAGTCACATCGGCCCTGCTCTCTCTACCCTGCTCTCAGCTGGCGAAGGGGCTCTGCCAGCCCACCTTGCCCATCCGCCTCTCCGCCTCTCCATCTGAGAAGGTAGCTTCGAGTTTGAAGGGAAACTGTGGGGTCCAGTGTGGGGGTTGGGGCTGTACCTGCGGCGGCCATTTTGCAGGTGTGGCTGTGGGATGAGGGTAGTCAGGTCTGGAGCAGGGGGAACGCCTGCAGTGGGGTGCAGTGCTTGCAGTGCAGGGTGGGCATCTGAAGATGGGCAGAATGTCCTCCGTGGGGTGTGGTCCACAGGGCAGTGAGGCTGGGATCGGGTGTGGAGTCAGGGCCCCCTAACCCCAAGGCTGTCAGTGAGGGCCCCTGTAAGGACAGGCCTGCCTGCTGCATGCCCCCCTGCCTTGCCCCCCTCCCCCCAGTGCCCCACAGTTGTCCCTTAGGGCCTCCTGCTTCACCAGCCACAGCCAGGTGGACACAGGTTCTGCTCCAAACCCAGAGCTGGTGAAGCTGGGGTCCATACCCTGACCCACTGGGTGAGGGGTTCCGGACAGCCAGCCTTGCCCCTTCCCGTCCTCCCTGGTGTCACCGCTGCTGCCCCAGGGCTGACCGTGTCCTCTGGAAGCAGAGCAGGGAAATCTTCCCATGGGTGGAGGTGGAGGTGGAGGTGGGAGCCTGGGGGGATGGGGAGAGCCTTCCTTGGCCACTCAGCTTGCTTGGGCCAGCCAAGGAAGCGAGCTGGGTGTGGCAGGGCAGGGAATCTTTTGAAGGGGTCCTGGTACCACAGGATGGGGACATGGGGGGCTGTGGAGAGGCTAGCAGCACTAGAACCATGCCCTGGCCTTTAGGTTTGACTGACCAGGGCACATGTCCTGATGACCCTGCACTTCTAAGAGCCAGGAGGGCCTGTGGTGGAGAGTGGCTGGTCAAGGGTCACTTGTAGCTAATGACCCTCAGGATGACCCCCAGGTTGTCCTCCTGCCCAGCCCATTTAGTGTTCTTAGGCCCAGGACAGGGCTCACCACCCAGGGATCCCAGTGTGTCATTTCCACGGTCCCTCTCATGCCCAGGAGCATCTCAGAGCTCTTTTGGGGCTGGACTATACCCTGCTCCAAACCTGTCGGCTTTGGGGTGTCCAAGGGCACAGCCATGCTGGTGGGCCAGTGATGTCCTCAGTCTGTTTCTTCCCTTAGCTGACTGCCTCTGCCCACCTGGTTTCCCCCCTCCCCCCACAGGCATGCCCAGGGCTGGGGTAGAGGGCCTGGCGAGGCCTGTGCCCCACTGCCCCACCTGAACTAGTAGGTTTGCTGTTCGATTGCTGCCATGACCAGGTCGTGTTTAACTCCTGATCCTGGCTGCAGGCTGGGCTGAGAGGTAGTGGATGACCCCAGGCAACCCCATAGCCCCCAGCCCAGTGCCATCAGGACCAATGAAGTAGTCATTGTATTGGGGTCTTTGGAAGGGTGGAGGGCACAGTCAAGGTCAGCTGTCAGCTGAGGCTGAGCCTCCTGACCCCTCCCTGTTCCTCTCAGCCCCTCCTGGGTGCCTCAGTGCCCCCACCCACAACACCACCTCACACCTGCTTTCTCCCAAATTACCCTGGCTTAGCCTTCGAAACTGAAGCTGAACTCCTTGTGGCCTGAGTACCATCCTGATCCAGATACTCTGCCTGGGTGGCTGGGCTCCCCCCTCTCTAAAGGCTTCTCACCCTGGATTTAATCCTCTAATCCCCAGCTCCCTGGGGTGGGAAAGCACCACCTCTATCCCCTGTCCCCCTGCTCAGATTTTAGCCCCTAGAGGCGCGTCTAAGGAGAGCAAGTCTGGACCCCACCTGTCCAGGTTCCCTGTTCTTACTCTTTACCCTTCCCTCCATGGCCCTTGGGCTGGAGCAGCCACCCCGTACACACACACATACATGCACACTCACCTCACTACACACGACACCCACAGAGGTTCACACACTCATTCCCACACACAGAGTTTGCAGCCAGCTATGTCCATGTGAGGTTCTTAGAGCCCCTCAAAGGCTGCCACCACCTTGAAGCCCTCTGTGAGCACCTCAGGGTGTCAGCCTATCCCCTCTGTAGGAAAGGCATGGACATTTATTGAGTGCAGATTCTAGTGTACACGTCATGTGAGCCCCTTGTTGATGCCCCTGAGACTCCGCGAGGCAGGTGGTGTCCCAGACTTGGAGATTGAGGATCCTGAGATGGGTGTGCATTGCCAGGGGGACCTGGGACTCTCCCCAGCTCCCTGTGACTTCCAGAGCTTTCTGTCCCCCTCTCCCTCCCCCTCCCACCCGCCCTAGCGCACTCTCCCTCCTCCTGGCCCAGCACAGTCTCCGGAACAGCAGGCACTCAGTAAGTGATGTTTGATTGAGCCGGTAGCTTTTTAACCCAAGTGGCCCATTTCCTGAGGGCCCAGGGCGAGCAGCTGCCACTCTGTTAGGGGTGGGGTCCTCTTTGTGTCCCCACTCAGGGCCTGCTGGTTCCTGAGGCAGCTGCCTCCCTTCCTCTGGGTCTCCTGAAATGCAGCTCTTGTCTTCCAGTGGAATGGCCCCAACTGTTCTTGCAGGCCCCACTCCATGCAGACCCCCTTTTCCTTGATCCAGCCTCTGGCTTTCCTCAGAGGGAGGCAGTGATGCCCAGGAGTGGCCTAGAGGGGTGTCAGGAGTCCTGGATCCCACTCCTGGCACTCAGTTTCTTTCTCCATCTGTCATCATCTCAGGGTGGCAAGGGGCAGGGCTGGACCATTAATGCCCAAGGCCACGGGGCAGTGGGCCCAGGCTTCTGTAGAGCTATCATGGGGCTGAGGCAAGGGGTCACTCAGCTGCCTACTGTCATTCTTCACCTGCTTCTGGGGCCAGGGCCACACCATGGCTGTGGTCCCTGGTGCCTGGGAGGCGGCAGCTGCAGAGTGCAGCAGGCCAGGCCCAGACCAGAGGAGAAATCTTAGCGCCGTATCTATCCCCTTTGCTCCGGCTTCACAGTCAGGCAGGACATTCTTGGTGGTGTTTTTTCCTAGATGTGAGCTGTCTTTTTCTTATATTGTATGCATTTCTTCTGTCCTCACCTTTCCCCAGCTCTCAGTCACACTTTCTGGTGCCCACACCCCTGGAAGCCCTCTTTATCCCTGAGTTGGAGTCTGTGTCTCAGCCCCCAGTGCTGCTTCTTTCTTGGTTTCCTGTCCTGTTTTGCTGGAGCACATCCTTGTGTGACTTCCTGGAATGGGTGATGAGTCCTTGGCTGAGTAAGAGTGTCTTTGCTCTGCCCTAATCTGGGTGGATGGTTTGTTGGATGGCACTTGTTTCTGGTAAATCATTTCCCTGAGAACGCTGGCCGCATCCCTTGCTTCTGAGAAGTCTTTCAGTAATTCCTATTTCCTCTCTGGAATCTCTCAGGATCCCTTCTCCCTGAGGGGCTGTCTCCTGGGTGGGTCCACGTGTGCTGGTGCTCGTCCAGCCCTTTCCACTGAGGACTGGCTCTCTTCTTCCATCTGCCACCTGCTCCTCCCTGCCCATTTTCTCTGTTGTCTTCCCTGAAAGCCTGCGTTGGTCTTCTGTGTTCTTGCCTTTCCCCTCACATATTCTGTCTTGAACCTTCCCATTTCATAGCACCCTCTTCTTGTTTTGAAAGTGTAGTGTCTCCTTGAAACATTCTGAGTACATTCAGAGGTTTGGGGTTCGTTCTTTGTTTTTGCTTTTGTCCCACGGTTTCTCTTTCCCTTGGGCTTGTTTTCTGCTGGTGATTCAGTCCTTCACTTTGCAGCTCTGTGCCCTTCTTGCACACGTGAAAGCCTTGTAGGTCCATTCCGGTGAGGGAGGTGCGTCAGGCTGGTGTCCCGTGATCTGAGTTGGGTTCTGATGGGAGCTCAGTGGGGTGTGCATTGGCAGGCCTTGCTTTAGGTGGAGCGGTGGGAGCTGGCTGCCCAGCTGTCCCCCCATACCAGCATGTGGGGTGCCAGCATGCACACTGAAGACTTCCCTCTTTCCAGATGTGTTCTCCCATTTCTGTAGAGAAGAACCTTCAGCTGTTTGCCTGGACATTGGCAGCCTCTGCCCCTGTGAGGCGGGGCAGGGGGATGGGTGTGGCTGTTCTGGGACACACTGCACCCAAGGTGTCCTTTTCAGCCTGCACCTCCTTGCCCAGCCTTGAGTCTGTGACCACCTAGTCATCGCTCCTCGCACGTGACCCCCTCCTCATCAGCAGCCAGCAGCTTCCCCCAAAGGGTCCCCAAAAGAGCTTTCTCATCTCTTCTCAAAGTTCTCACCCCTCCTGGCAATGTTGCGGGGAGCTTGCTCTTCCTCCTGCCCTCCAGCATGTGGTGTGTCTGATGCAGTCACCCCAGTCCCCCACCTTCACACCTCTCTGCAGCCCCATCCTGGCTCTGCCGCAGGCAACAAGGGTGGGCTCTGGACTCCTGCCACATCAGTCTGAGTTCTTGCTCCCCTTCATGACAAGACATCTCAAATAAGTTAAGTTTTTTTAAAAAAAATACAGGATATGTTAACAAACGTTTAGCCATGTGCCCACCATCAACCTAGAAATAAAGCATTTCCTCTGCACCTACAGTGCTCACACCCACAGGCATCTCTGACGCTCCCAGGGAGCAGGATCTGGCATTACCCCACCTTTCAGACCAGGGAAGGTTCTGTCCATTACTGACTTAAGGGAGGGCCACGTGGATGTCCTGGCAGCATCCAGGTCTGAGACGCCAGCCTAGAGGTTCATCAGTGCCTTGACTTTGGTAGCCAGTGCTCTCAGAATTCCATTTCCTGCCCCTGGGCTCTCTGTCGGTAGAATTATTTGTGAATCTGACACCTTGTGGGCTGTAGCTCACTGGGTGGCTTGTCTGCATCTGTCTGAACCATGATTTCAAGATTCTAAGGATCCACAAATGACTCCATGTCCTTCACTTTCACACCTGGACAGCCACTGTGTGACCAGACCACGGGGGGATGTCCAGTCTCTGGTGGCGGTGGTGGGGGGGTTAAAATATGAATTTGTGGGGACACAGACATTCAGTTCATAACACCAGTTGTCTCAGCATCACTGGATTAATCGTTCTTCCTCGTCCTGCTGCCCTGTAAAGTCACATTTGTCAGGTTGCAGAAGGGCTGTGTCTATGTGGGCATTTCTGATGTCCCTTCTGTGACTGTGGTGATTTCCCGCCTTGTTCCAACCACCTGTCTTAATTACTATAGCTTTATATTAAGACGATATCAGTAGGGCATGTTGCCTTCTATCCTCTTGTATTTCTTTAAATTTGTTATTGGTGTTCTTAGCATCTTACTCTTCCATAGACATTTTTAGAGGCAAATTGTCAAGTTTCATAAATAACGTGATGGAAATTTCATTTGAAATTAGGTTGAAATTTTGGATTCATTTGGGTGAAAAATAAGATATTGAAATATTTTTTCCTCCACGAACAGGTTATAATTCTTTATTTAGATTTTATATAATGTTTTTTGTAAAGTTTAAAGTTTTCATAAAAGTTATATGCATCTTTTGTGACATTTATTCCCATAAAGGTACTTTATACGTTTGGTTATTTTTTAAATGGTACTTAATTTTTTTTTAACTCTTTGTCTCTAGTGTATACCAACATGGTTGATTTCTAGCAACTTTGTTGAACCTTCCCACTAATGAAAATATTTGCCTGTGGATGCTCTTGATTTCTGGGCAGATAAGTAAATAGTCTGCAAATAATAACAATTTGGCTTCTTCCTTTCCAACCCATATTTTGTCGTTGTTATTTCTTTTTCTTGCCTTATCACTCTGGCTAGTACCACTGCTACAATGTTAAATAGAATTGGTGACAGCAGACATTTTAAACTTGAATTTAAAGGAAATGTTCCTAATATTTCACCGTTAAGTGTGATGTTTGGGTAGGTTTTTTAGTAAATGCCTCTTATAAGATTAAAGAAGTTTTATTCTCATTTTGCTCAGAGTTTTATCATAAATGAGTTGGGAAAATTGAGTGCTTCTTCAGTACCTATTGGGAACCTCATTTGAATTTTTCCCCTTAATGTGATATGTGGTGAATTACATTAAATAGCTATACTAACACTCAGCCATATGTTATGTTACCATAGTGATACTCTTGGAATAAGCCTGCTGCAAGGGCGTGGTTACAACGTTCTTGGGTTTCGAATCTACTCAATTACATACACCTGATCACGCTTTGTTTACTTGCTGCATCTCCCGCAGCCCATATCACTCAGCCAGGTGGGACCACTGGTTCGGACCATAAGGTCAAGCTTACAACTATAGCCTTTGGCTATAACTGTGCTGGGACTTGCCATGGCTTTGCCATGAGAAGATCGTGCCCTCTTATTAGTCCCAGGCTTGAACCTGTCCAAACGCTGTAGCCGCTCTCCACACTGCCCGAACTCTGACCTCCATCTCCCCAACTCTTAAAGCCACTGCGAGGTTTGAGGGGTTGTAGGGCTCACTTCGTATGGTTCCCTTCTCTCAGTGATCACAGTCCTAATCTGCCTGTTGTACAGTGTCTGGAAACTGTTGTTTTCATATGTTTGTCCAGTTTGCTAAGTGTTTGCAGTGGCTGCCAGAGGTGTGGCCAGCCGTATTCTCATTATCACCTACCGCTAAGCTAACTTATAGCTCCAGAATGATTTCTCCTGTTGTGTATTAGATGTGTATTTTAAATTTCTAAACATTCGGGTTTTTACTGATTTTTTTATTGATTTTGAATTGAATTGTGTTCAAGTACATGATACATTTGATCCAGTCATTGAAACTTAATAGGAGGTGCTTTATGGCTTACTACATGGTAAAATATTGTAAATGGTCCATTTTACAATATTTTTCTAATTTTTGAGAACAAGAGAGCACATACTGGTTCATGATTATTATGTTGTTCAAATCTTCCACACCCTTAGCTGTATGGCTGATCTGTCAGTTACTGAGAGTGTGTTTAAGTTCCTGCTGTGTTAAATTAGTGAATTCTTTCATGTGGCATGAGCCTTAACCTTAGTTTTATGTTCTCATCATTTTGTCTCTCTGGGACCAGAATTCTAGGTAATTTTTTCTGACATATATTCCAGTTCATTAATTCTCTGTTCAGTTCCATTTAATTTACTGATTAACATGTCTGCTAAGTTTTAAAATTAAATGATTACATTTTTATTTCTAAAGGTTATGCATGGTTACCCCCTCCCCCCATATTTAACCCCATTATTTCCCATTCCTGCTCATTTCTGTGAACATTTCAAGCACACTCATTTTATCACCAATTCCAGTATCTGGAGTCCTTGAGGATCTCATTCTGACTTTCTTTTCCTTCTTTCCCCCTTGGCTCTTGCTGGTGGTGCACTGCTCCTTTGGTGTTTGGTAACATTTGATTGTGAGCTCGCATTTGACTGATCATCTGTGGGAGTATTGGGGACCTGAGGGGGAGGAAGCTACTTCCAGTATTTGCAAGGAGGATTTGTATTTGCTTTGCAAGGTGCTTTGGGTGCAAACACCTGAGACCATTGTCAAAAATGAAACCCGAACTCGCACAACAACAGGTTCGTGGCCTCAAATTCTCAAAGAACACTGGCTTTTCCTCCACCTGGAGCTGAGTCACTGAGGTGAATTCTCCTGTGTCCCTTTGATGGAAGGTGGCGTTCCCCCAACCTCTCATTGTAGCTTTGGAGGATGCAACTTTCTGTGGTGATTTGGTTCCAAACCCAGCTTGCATGTGTTTCGCCCATTCCCCACCCAGCAGGTGAAACTCAATCGTCTGCATTTCTGGTGTCAGCAAATACCTGCACTTCCTTCCAGATGGGCTTGCAGCTTTAATTTCGGCTCCTCCTTCCTTTTTTTCCTTTTCCTCAGAAGTTTCCTTATTTTATTCTCATGTACATTATCCACCCCGAGTTTCCAGGTGATTTGTAATGGGGTAGGGTGTCTCGTCCATCGTTTGCCAGAAGTGGAAGTCTCTCATTCATCTGTTTCCCCTCAGTTGAGAGATATTAATTATAATGAGCAAACTGATTTTTGTATTCACATTTACCAGTGCGTGTCCACCAAAACAAGGTCTTTTAATTCATTTATTCACCTGAACCATTTGGTAATTACTTTAAAAATAATTCTTCTTAGGTTAAACATGAAGGTGCAAGTCAAGAGGACTTGTCCAAAGTTAGATTCCTGAGGCTTCTCCCCCACTGCTCCTTCTCCACCTCTTTTCCTCTTTCTCATCCTCCTTTCTGTCAATCTCATCCATTCCTGTGACTTAAAGAGTCAGTGCTGCCGTAACCGGTTTGGCTCAGTGGATAGAGTGTCAGCCTGCGGACTGAAGGGTCCCGGGGCACGTACCTTGGTTGCGGGCACATCCCCAGTGGGGCGTGTGCAGGAGGCAGCTGATCGATGTTTCTCTCTCATTGGTGTTTCTAACTCTCTATCCCTCTCCCTTCCTCTCTGTAAAAAAATCAATAAAATATATTTTTTAAAAAAAGAGTCAGTGCTCACAGGGACTGATCCATTTTTCCACCCCCCTTCAAATGCACACACCCAATGCCCTCCTGAACATCTCCAGCTCCCCAGTGCTGCTGACACCCGGGTAAGGGGTGAACCAGATGGCAGCACTGGCCTGGCAGTTTGGGCTGCTGGGTCACACCCAGCTGGTCCTTCTCAAGGTGAACATTCCAGTCCTGAGGCTCCCTGAGGGAAGCTGGGGTCTGGATGGACCTGTGAATAATGTGATGGAGACCTCCCGTCCCCTCACCATGTTCTTAAAGTGTCTATTTCTGGCTTTAGCTGCATTTCACCATGTCGACATGTTGGATCTTCATTATTCAGTTCAACATTTTCTAATATCCTGTGAGGCTTTTTTTCTTTGACCCAAGAGTTATTTAGAATTGTATTGCTTAATGGTCAAACAATTGAGGGATTTTGTTTATTTGTTTTGTATTGATGTATAGCTTAATTCTACTATGGTCAGAGAACATATGTCTTAAGATTTTAATTTTAAATGGAAATTTGTTAGAGTTTGCTTTATGACCAGCCTATGGCTAATTTTAGTAAATGTTCTATGTACACTTTAAAGGAATGTGTATGATATGTATTTTTCCTTCTCAGTACCTGATAGAACAAGCAAACCAAAATTTTTTATTTTTGTATTTTTTAATCTCTCTGTGTCTTTTTTTTTTTTTAAAGGTATCTCATGTCAACAGAATATAATTTTAAAAAAATCTGTCCTGACAATTGTATTGTTTTACTTGGAGTATTTAGTCCATACTAATTGAGTTGGGCCTTTAGCTACACTCTTAAATATCAGTTTTCATTTGAGCTAACTTTCCTTTGCTCTGCTTTTCCTCCTTAATTGCCTTCTATTGGGTTAATAAAAATATTTGAAATTTATTTGTCTTGCTAATAACTTATTAGTTATACATTATTTTTTGTTGTAGTTTTTTAAAATAATTAATCTAGCAATTGAAACAGGTATCCTTGACAATCTAATAGAAAGTATTACTTTTCTACTTTCTAGATAATGTTGAGACCTTAGAACCTCGTCTTTGGCTTCCTTCATTTCTGTTGAGAAATCGATTGTCAATCTGACTCTGTTTCTTTTTCCATAAAAGGCCCATGAAATCATTTGGTCTGGCCCTGCCAAGGCATTAGAGGTGAGTTAATTAAATGTTTGACCAAGTATAGCAGGCTAATTTTTAAGCTGATAATTTTGTATGGCCTGTAAATAACAAGTATCCAAACGGCCCTTGGCAGAAAAAAAGGTTCCCCACCCCTGCTTTAAAGGTTGTATGTCTTTTTTTCTCTGTCTGCTTTTAAGATATTTCTCTTCATCTTTGGTATCAGCAATCTTATTGTGATCTGGCTTGGTGTAGTTTTCTTTGTATTTGTCTTCCTTTGTGTTTGCACAGCTTCTTGAAAATGGATTGAGAGGCTTCAGCAGTTTTAGATAATAAATGGCCATTATCTTTTTAAGTATTGCTTCCCCCCATTCCATCCCTTCTCTTCTTATGATCCAATTACATGCATATTGGACCATTTCACGGTGTCCCAGATTTCTCTGACTCTCATTTCTGTGTTTTTCATTCTTTTTTCTGTGTTCTTTAACTTTCTAATGACCTGACATCCAGTTCATAAACACAGTCTTTCTCTGGGTCTAATCTCTTGAGTTCTTTTTTGTAAAAAACAATATATATCTATATATCTATATAAATATAGATATATAGATATATAGATATGTTTAAAGGTTTTTTAAAAATTGAGAGGGGGGAGAGAGAGAGAGAGAGAAAGGGAGATGGAGAGAGAAAAACATCGATATGGGAGTGGAACATCCATAGGCGGCCTCCTGTATGCCCCCTACCAGGAATAGAGCCTGCAACCCGGGCATGTGCTCTGACCGGGAATTGAACCAGCAACCTTTCAGTGTACGGGACAACACCCATCCAACCGGACATTACATCTCTTTAGTTCTTAATTTTAGTTATTGTGTTTTCAGTTTTAGAATTTCCATTTGATTCATATATCTATATCTATATATCTATATCTATATCTATCTATCTATATATATATAGTTTCAAATCCTCTTGCTAATAAATTCTCTATTTTCCCATGTATTTTCTTCATCATTTTTTCTCTCTCATTTTGAACATGTAAATCATGGTTATTTTAAAGTCCTCGGAAAACTCCTGGGTCTGGATCATGTGTAGGTATATTTCTTTTTTCTCTTTGTGTTTTTCTTTCCTCCCCTCACCCCCAATTTGTTTTGAATCATGTAGTCCTGTCACTTTTCATGCCTTGTAACTTTTGCTGTAAGGTCAGACATTACCCATTAAAACACTGCAGGGGTTCCAGGTGGTGCATCTTTTCTCTTCCAGGAAAACAGAGTGGAGGGTCGTTTCTAAATCAGTCAGAGACGGCTGAGTCGGGGCGCCTCTGCAGTTTGGATACGGCTTACCTTACCTATGGTTCTGCCCTGTGCCTCCCGGGGCTTTCAGATCTGGCCTGGTGTGATCACCAGGGCCCCTCCTCCGCTGGATCCTGATCTCTGATCTCTTCTCCTTAGCACCTGAGACCATGGGAGACAACTCTTTGATTTTCAGAGTTTTCTGCTTGAGTATTTAAATTTCTACTCCTCATACCTTCTGAGCTTGGCATGTGTCTTAAGGGGAGAACTGGACATTTGTTTGGCGTCATTCTCTACTTCTTTCTCCTGGGATCTTGGCCTCTCAAGTTTGTTTCTCTTGACCAAAGGTCCTGCAGGTTCCTCCATCCCTCAGCAACGGCTCTCTGCCTGGGAAGACTGCAGATTCCCAGCCTCTCGCCTGGTGACCAGAATGCAAATATGCTCCCAGGGAAAGTGCTGCGGAATGTCAAGTCATCTCCTGCCCTGGCAGTCCCCCATCTCCGGAATCTTGGCCTGCTAGTCTGCGTGGCTTCAGTAGCTCATTGATTCCTCAAAACAGATTTAACATTTTTATTCAGCTTCTCTAGTTGCTCTTGATGATGGGGTCCCCCCAGAGGGCTTGGCCAGAGGTCCCCACCCTGTCCTCACAGAGAGGAGGCTGGGGCACCGCTGGAAGGGGTCTCTGGGCCAGATTCTCCTGAGGGTGCTGATGATAGGTAGGGAGGCTGAGGCAGAAGATTCCCTTTCAGACTCAGCCTGGGCAGCAGGGAGCTCAGGCAGTGTATTGCCTGGTCTTCAGCAGCGGCAGCTTTGGTGAAAAGATTTCCGTACCTTTGTGATTTCCATGAATCGCTTTCCCCACCAGGTGGGGTTTGAAGCTCTGCACTGGTCCCAGCATCATGGGACATCCTCCATGCCTGTGACTGCGCTGTTGCCCACAGTGACAGTCCCCGTTCCCTGTCCTCGAGCCGGGTGGCACTGTGCCTCCCGTCCCTGCACCTCCCCAGAGCCCCCCAGGTGCTTCCCCTCTCTACTCCTGCCCTGATCTGGGCACATGGGGACTTGACCACCGTCTACTGTACTAGATGAAGCTCACTGTTCCCTCGCTGGCATTCAAGGCCTACTGGAGCCAAGGGCCCAGTGACGGCTGGTGCAGGACAAGGGCTGCCACCAACAGGAGCGCCTGCCCACCTCAGCCTGCCCCTCTGCCCAGGGTTCTCTCTGGGTGCCTCAGTCGGGCACTGTCCTACCTGTTGGCCAGGCAGTGGGGTGCCCAAGGGCCATGCCCCTGCAGGGGGAAGGATGGGGTGTCATGCGGGACCCCCTCACCAAGCCCAGACCTTGCTGCTCCCTGAGTCCCATCTCCATAGCCTGGGACACTCCCACAGGGAAGACCTGGTCCCGCCTCCCCTCCTGTCTGGTCTGAGTCTTGCTGCAGGCACTGCTTTGTCCACTCACCTCTGGCCTGTGGGCTTTTAGCGCCCAGGTACAGTCCTCTCGAACTGCATAGACCTGGCGCAGAGCCCACCACAGGCCTGTGTCCTTAAGGGGAGTTGCTTCCTCAGTGTGAGTGAAGTTGACCTTCAAGTGGACATAAAGGTCACCTTCACACTCACGGGGATTGTCACAGAGCAGGCCCTGTGGAGTCTTGGCTGCACTGCAGCAGCTCACTCCCCAGCATCCTTCACTGATTCATGGGTGTGGTAACTTTTCTTGCTGAGGATATTAATTATAAGGTATTTAAAAATATTTTCTTCTCTTCCCTGTATTGTCTCTTTCTGCTGTGTGCCTTTTTTTGTTTGTTCTAGTCTCTGCATTTCTTGCTAGAGGGTGTGGTCCCTGTCAGTTTCCCCGGCTAAGCACCCTGCACTCTCCCATGCAGCCAGCACGCTGGGCACACAGCAGCAGCAGGAATAGCTGGGGTCCCAGTGCTGGACATTTTGAGTGCAGTTCACACTTCTTTTTAGTATGTGCTTCACACTCACCCTCATCCGGTGCTCAGACCCCTTCTTCAGGCTGGACAGAGCCTCTGGCGTCTGCCGGGTGGGGGAAGTGCTGGTGGGGGGCAGGGTTTTCGATATTCACAGGATGGGGATCTGGGGGTCTTCATTAGTCTGCTAGGGCTGCTGTAACAAAGTACCACCGATGATGTATCTTAGACAACAAAAATTCGTTGTCTCACAGTCTGGAGGCTGGAAGTCCAAGATCAAGGTATCGGCAGGACTGGTTCCTCCTGAGGCTGGAAGGGAAATGAGCCCTAGGGCTTCCCAGCTCCTGTGGCTACTGTCAATCTTTGGTGGTTCTGGGCTTGTGGATGCATTACCATCTCTGCCTCCTTCTTCACCGGACATCCTCCCTGCAAGTGTCTGTGTCCAAATGTTCCTTATTATGAGGACACCAGTCATATTGTGTTAGGGGCCCACCCGACTCCAGTGTGACCTCATTTTAACCAGTTACGTCGGCAAGGACCCTAATTCCAAATAAGGTCACGTTCCGAGGTCCTGGGGGTTAGCGCTTCCACATGTGCGTTTGGAGGGCATAGTTAAATCCACAACAGGGTCTAATGCTCCCTCCGGTGACTTTCCACAAATGTGTGTTTTTGGTGTCGCCCAGACACTGGCCTTCAGGAGAACCTGAGTCTTTCTGGGTCCCACAGCAAACTGGCTGTTTCTTGTTAGGCTTCACGCCTCCCATTGACTTCCTTTTCTAAACTTCGTGGCGTTTCTCCCCTGCAGCTGCCCCTCCAATCCTGTCCTGTGGGCTGGAACCTGGTGCAGGTGTCACTTAGGGTTTGGTGGGAAGTGGGTTCAATTGCCAACCAGAAACACCTCTTCTGCCTTTTTAGATATTGTTTCCAGTTCACGTCTCCCTTTTTCCCAAGGTGTCTCCTGTTCTCGCTGGGGCTCTCGCCACTGCCAGGAGTGACCCACGAAGGTTGCAGAGATGGCCGGGGCCTCAGTGAAGGTGGCGGTGCGCGTCCGCCCCTTCAATTCCCGGGAAATGAGCCGTGACTCCAAGTGCATCATCCAGATGACCGGAAGCACCACCAGTGAGTATGGGCTGCGATGGATTGTCGGCTGCTGCTGGTGCTAGGCCATGGGTCCTGTCTCCTGGCCAGAGGTAGCGGCTGATCTGGCCCGGCTCGCTCTTGCTTCTCATCCACACGGTGTGTAGGTCTCCTGGGGCTGCAGTAATAGATGACCACAAACTGTGTGGCTGAAAACAGCAGAAATGCATTCTCTCACAGTTCTAAAGGCCGGAGTCCGAAATCAAGGTGTTGATGGGGCTGGTGTGTCCATGTCATCATGTGGCCTCCTTATGGGGACAGCGATCAAAGGATTTCACACCCACCCTACTCCACTGTGACCTCATCTTGACAACTAATCACACCTGCAAAGACCCTGTTTCCAAATAAGGCCACATTCTGAGAGGTTCAGGGGGGACATGAATTTTAGGGGACACTGTTCCACCCATGGTTACTGATTCCTTGTCTTGCTCCAATGGCCCCAGGTTCATAAATTGTTTTCCTTTTTCTATTCTTTTGCTGTGTTTATAATTGTAAATCATCTCAGAACCTTCCGAGAAGTGGGAGGCCTGGAGTCAACATTGTGCGTAGGAAGTGGGAGGAGAGAGGCAAATTCAAGAAAGTCAGAAAGGCAGACACACCCTGAGGGGTCCTTAGCACACAGGGTCCGGCTGCGGAGCGGAAGAGAGGATGCCTCCCAGACCCCCTTGGCTCCATTGTCACACCCATTTGTAGTGAGTTGCTGCTTGGGTGCAGATGTGGGCAGAGCTCACCGTCTGAGCGGAAGCCCTCTTTGCCCATGCGGACACTGGTAGTTGCCTCTGTCAACCTGTGCAGCCTCAATGCCTAACTCATCTGAGAAGTCAGCCCCCATTTGCCATCACTGTTCTAGAATGTTCTGGGCTCCAAATAGAGCTGCACTGGACACGGAAGAGCCCAGAAGGAAGCATGGCTGTGGCCGAGCAGGTGGCCACACTCTGCAGGCCTTTTCATTAGACGAGGGGTTGGAGACACATGATGTGGGAGGCTGGCAGGACCCTGGGCAGCAGCTCAGCCACGGGCACGGGGACAGCAGCTAAGCCAAGGGCCCAGGGCCTGCTGTCATTGGCTGGCCCCAGGCCGACATGCCCTTGGCACACCCTGATTGAACCATCCGGGGACAGCTCAGAGGACTTGAGCTACTTTCACCCTGGAGGCCAACCCGTTAGAGTCAAGATGGGCTCTTCACTGGCAGAGGTCACAGTGGTGACCCACATCTGCTGTCCCTGTAGTCCCACAGGAATGAGGACTGTCTGTTACAGCACAGGTGGGGAAACTCATCAGCCAACATTTGCTGAGCCTGAGCTCGTGCCAGGCTGCACTCTAGGCCCTGGGTACTTGCTGCCCCCAGGCTGATGCTTGGTGGAGTGATGGATGATGCATGCATGTGCACAATGAGACAGAACTAGACCGGCCTGTGCCACAGGCCCCGCCCCACAGGGTCAAGTAGGGTGCAGTGACAGGGCAGGGGGACTTGCTGAGGTGTGTGGGGCATGTGAGGCAAATTAGATCAACAGAAAGGAGGCTTCCTCATCAGAGGATGGGAGGGTCTCCTGTGCTGACAGGCAAGTGCCTGGGTTTGAGGTAATGCTTCGCTGGAACCCCACTGAGGTTTTGGTCTCTGCTTCAGCTAGGCTTCCTCCTAAATCCTGTGAGTCTGGGGCAGTGACCTGGTAAAATAGCACGCATCTCTCTTTCTTTAGCTCACACACACACACACACACACACACACACACACACACATACACACATGCGCACACATACACACACGCACACACACGCCTATGTTTACCAGTTTCTGTCCTGTGAACACTCTCCCCACAGCCAGTTTCAGGCCACCTAGGGTTTAACAACAGGCGCACAGATTCTGAGCGCCGGACACCGCTGTGCTGGAGGTACCGGCATCTCTGCCTGGGGTGCAGCTGAAGACTGCAGGGCATGCAGGCAGACAGTGGCTGCCATTGACTCCTTTCCTCCTGGTCTCGCCTCCCAACTCAAGCTGGCCTCCCCACAGCTTGTGTCTTTGACCCTGGGGCACTGCCCCCTCTGTGGCTCCTGCAGAGCCTGGGCAGGGCTGGGGGGCGTGGGACATTTCAGGAAGCTGTCCCTGAGCCGCCTGCCCAGCGTGCCTGGAGAGCTGTTCTCCTTCCTCTCCTCAAACGTCCACAAGGAGAACCGGGGACCCTGCAAGGGAAGGCCGTTCTTCAGCAAAGCTGTTCCTCTCTGCGTGCAGCAGGCTGAGGGGGGTGCCTGTCCGGCCGGCCTTGGCAGGTCACCCTGGTGAGGGCTCAGGGGTGACAGTAGAGAGCCAGGTCTGGGTGGACCCTGGGTCCAGTCTGGCTGTGTGCCCTGTGACCCGGGGAGGGCACGACCCCTCTGACTTCAGAATCTGTAACGACAGAGGGCATTTCTCAGACACCACAGGACCTCCAGGGGGGTCAGCCACACCAGGGGACCCGTCGGCAGGGGCTGGGGGCAGGTCCCGAGGGCCAGAGCAGCTCTGCCCAGTGGTCTCCACGGCAGGTTCTCCTTAGCACGTACCCCTCCCTCTGACCTGCCTGTCAGCTGTCCCAGCCCACCCACAGTTCCTTGAGCACACCTGTGTCCTGGCCCTGTGTGGGCTCCCACCTCAGGGAGCTCATGGTCCATGTGAGTGTATACAAACATGCTAGCACCAGGACACCATCAGAGCAAGGTCAGCACCTGGGGTTGGGCCAGTGTGATGTGGGTGAAGAGAGCAGGATGGATGGGAGTGTGGGGATGGGGCCAGGCTGCTCAGAGAGCCGGTGTGGGGGTCAGCCAGGGATGGGAGAGCAGGACGGGGCTCGGGCCTGTCCTGGGAACCTGGCCTACAGGCAGGAAGGGGCGGAGATGAGGTCATGGAGGTGAGGCATTGTCGGGTGAGCCAGGGACCTGGCCACTTGCTGCCAGGGGACCCAGTGGAGGCCCAGCCTAGGCTGCCCATGTCAAGAGGGCTGGTGATTGTTGTTTCTACGGCGCCCGCATTATCTGCACTGGGGTTGTGATGGCCGAGCCCCTAAGTCTCAGGAGGTGAAGCCAGGGCAGCTTGCTCTCCGCTGGGCCTGGCTCCTGGAGGCAGCATGGATGTGACCCCCTCTTGGCTGCGAGGACAGGGATGTGATGGTCAGTCGCCTTCTCCTTCTTGTAGCTTCCCAAGGACACCAGGTCATCTCCCAGAAGTGCTCAAGCCTGGGGTCTGGAGCCCAAAGCCAGGTCAGCCCTGGGGATGGGGCCTCATTTGATGCCCATGCTGTGAGCAGGACATTCAGCCAGGGCAAATAGCCGAGGGGCCTGCCCAGGAACCGGGCCTGGGGCAGCTGCAGGAGCCTGGCAAGCCTGAGCGGAGGTGTTGGCTTTCCAGGGCTTCCCTACAAAGTACCACACGGAGGCTTGGACATCAGGTCTGGAGGCTGGAAGTGCGAGCTTAGGTGTGGGCAGGTGGTTCCCTCAGAGGCTGTGAGGGAGAATCTGCTCCCTGCCTCTCCGGCTCCTGGCGGCCACTGCAGTCCTTGCAGTCCCTGGCGTGCAGCCGCATCGCTGCATCCCTCTTCCATTTTTGCATGGCCTGCTCCCTGTGTGCATGTCTGTGTCCAATGTCCCCTTTTATAAGGAAACAGTCATGTTGGATTAGGGCCATCTGACTCCAGTATGACCTCATCTTAACCAGTTACATCTGTAAGGACCCCACCTCCAAATAAGGTCATTCTGAGGCCCAGGGGTCAGGACGTGCACATATGAATTCGAGGGGTCTGCTTCTCGATGCTGGTGACAGGTCACCTGGTAGGGCCAGGGGTGTGGGGTCCTGAAGGCTGTGCCGTGCCCAGGAAAGTGAGGGCCCCAGCCAGTTGTCCCTGGGGAGAATCAGTGATGGTGAGCAATCGTGGCCTCCATCCCCAAACATGGGGGTGGGGGAGTGGCCTCCTAGGGGTGCCTGAAGCCTTGATGACTGGGACTGGTCCGAGTTCCTGGTGGATCCCCTGGAGGGATCTGCCTCCAGCTGGGTGGGACGTTGGGGGTCTAACGGTCCTCTATCAACATGGACATTTCGGGTTCAGACAGTGGGCAGCAGGCAGGGTGGCCTGACAGGGTTGGGGCCGAGGTCCCTCCTGCCACTGAGGACCCACTGCCTGCTAGGTTCGGAGTCTGGGAAACGCTGGGGACTGAGGCCCAGTCCTGGGGTGAAGCAGCCTTGGACTGGGGGGAGGGGTCTCCTGGCACACTTGGCAGGCGCCAGGGTGGGTGATCGCTTCACCTTGAGTTTGTGGCTTCCTTCCTAGTTTGTGAACTGATGTTCCGTGACTCGCGAGCAAGGCCTCAGCCAGGCCGGGGTGCAGCTCGGTGAGGGAGAAGGGAGAGACCTGTGAGGGGACAGTCCTTAGAGCTATGAGCTCACACCTGGAAAGAACCTGAGAGGGCACAGATGGGAAGAGAATAAGTTGTGTCCCTGCGGGGGCGGGTACGCAGCCAGCACTCCCGGACACACAGTGGAGATGCAGCAAAGCGCTAACCACCACACCCATCTCCCTCCCCACAGCCATCGTTAACCCCAAACAGCCCAAGGAGACGCCCAAAAGCTTCAGCTTCGACTACTCCTACTGGTCGCACACCTCGGTAAGCCCGAGCTGGGGGTCCACGGGAGGTGGGCCACAGCTGTGTGGACACCGCTCAGCCCCTCCTGCTGTGTGGCCCACACCCAGTCCCTAGGCCTCTCTGAGCTGCATGTTCCTCTCTAAATGAGGCGATGACCACATTTCTTCCTGCCCTGGAGGTTCCCGGGATATGATGTGGGCCCTCGGGGAACATAGTGGGCTGAGCCCACAGTGCCCCCGACTCCTGCAGCTGCAGCCCCTCTTATCCTGCAGCCCGAGGACATCAACTATGCGTCGCAGAAGCAGGTGTACCAGGACATCGGCGAGGAGATGCTGCAGCACGCCTTCGAGGGCTACAACGTCTGCATCTTCGCCTACGGCCAGACGGGGGCCGGCAAGTCCTACACCATGATGGGCAAGCAGGAAAAAGACCAACAGGGCATCATCCCGCAGGCATGTGGGGCAGGGAGGGCACAGGTGATGGGTGGCAGGACCCAGTGATGACAGGGACCACAGAGCAGCAGGGGCAGCTGGGAGACCCGCTGGTGGAAGTGACCCTCCCCTGGGGGCTGTGAGGACTGGTGGTCTGGGGAGGGAAAGGTGCCCAGGTTAACTGAAGGCTGAGATGCAGATGCCTCAGATACTGCTGGGACCCACCCCGGCCCAGCCCCTGGGTGGGCTTCTGGATCTGAGCTGCTCAGTGCTTGACCTGGTCAGGGCAGCAGAGAACACGGGGTGGTCTGTAACATGGCAGACCCCCACCCCATGCAGGCAAGGATGGCCGGAGGAGCAGGACAGTGTGAGCAGATGATACGTGAGAAAAGGCCAGATATCAATGAGGGGACCACTGAGTTAAGCAGAAGACAGCAGCTCATTCGCCTGCAGGCCTTCTCAGTGCCTTCAAGATGAACTGTGAGGGTGTGAGAGGGGCCAGGAGAACAACGGCTAGCCTGGGCGCAGGCAACCCATGGCACCCTGAGGGAGGGCCTTCATCATCTGACTGTGCCTTGGGTCTCTACAGCTTTGTGAGGACCTGTTCTCCCGCATCAACGACACGACCAATGACAACATGTCCTACTCCGTGGAGGTAGGGGTCCCCGCCCAGCATCTGGTCCTCCAGACATGACTGGGGTTCTAGGCACGGATAGCAATGCTTTTCTGGTGTATAGTGAGTCCCCATCCCTTAGCTTGTCACTCGCTTGCACATGTGGCAACCATGCCACCACACCCACTCAGGCCACAGATGTGCAGGGCGCAGGGGAGCGAGGGGCAGTCCTCTGCTCAGCTGGTGTGCAATGAGCCGCTGACACCCCCAATGCACACACTCACGCAGGACCTTGGATTCCTTTGCACACCTCCCCCTACCCAGTGGGTGGTACCCACACTCCCTACCCCAAGAGTCTCTAATGGTGGCCCCTGCACTCCCTCCTCAAGGTTCTTGGGTAGTGACCCCCCACATCTCCTAATACCCCCTCCTCAGGAGTCCCTGACGACAGCTCCACCTCCCATCTCGAGTGTTTCTGATAACTGTCCCCACACCTATCTTTGGGGTTTCTGATGGTGGCCCCCACACAAGTGTCTCTGCCCTGCAGGTCAGCTACATGGAGATCTACTGTGAGCGTGTCCGCGACCTCCTGAACCCAAAGAACAAGGGCAACCTGCGTGTGAGGGAGCACCCGCTGCTGGGGCCGTACGTGGAGGACCTCTCCAAGCTGGCCGTCACCTCCTACAATGACATCCAGGACCTCATGGACTCAGGGAACAAGGCCAGGTGTTGTGGGGTGACTCACCCACCCTCTCTGCCCTCTAACCCCCACTCTGCCCACAGCGTCCAGTCTCTGTGAGGAAGGTTGGTCCCTGGGGCACCTGTTGTCTTCCCTGAGGAGGTGTGGGCCTTGGGGGCCTCCAGCTCCCTGCACAGGGGGACACTGTATCCTATAGGTGGGCTGCTCCTCCTGGGGGTGGGCTGTGCACCCTGCGGGGGGAAGTGCCGGTGCCATCTGTGGCCGCTGCCCCAGGTGGTCATCCCTACAGGCAGCTGGCCTGCTGGGCCCAGTGACCAGGAGACTGAGGTCTGGCCCACCTGCTCTGAGGGTAAATGGGGCCTGTGGATAGGGCTCTGGGCAGGAGCTCATGGGGAAGTGTCAGCTGTAGGCACTGCCGGCCAAAAGCAGCCCATCTTCCTGGGCTTCACTGCCTGGTTGTCATGACAACAGTCCCCCTCTTTATCACCCAGGGACTCCTGGAGGGTTAGGGTTCCCTTTGTGGGTCACTGCCAACCCTCATTTGTGGTCCTGTGGGGGCGCTGTTCTGATGAGGCCCCTCGTGCTGTGGGCTGTCAGACAGGGAGCCTATCGGGGGACACTTCCCTGAGGTCTCTGCCTGTCGGTGGCTTTGGGGCTTCCCACATCACAGCCGTGAGGGCTCCTGCCCAGCTTATAGAGTGAGCAATACCTGGCTCTGCTGAGCACCCGGGAGTAGAGGTATACCCCCAGTCACAGCACCCCAAGTACCAGGCTGGAGCTGGGGGGTGAGGGTCCCATGATGGACATTGTAGACAAGGGTGTGTGGGCCCTGTTGCTCTGACAGGAGGCATGGTCACCAGCGGGGCAGCTCTGAGAACCCAGGGGAGCTGACACGCCATGACCTGGCCCAGGGGACTGGCACCACTGGTGACCTGAATGCCCAACCACAGGAGGGTGGGTAACCACACGTGGCTTCTGTCCCCTCAGGACTGTCGCCGCCACGAACATGAATGAGACCAGCAGCCGCTCCCACGCCGTCTTCAACATCATCTTCACTCAGAAGCGCCACGATGCGGAGACCGACATCACCACGGAGAAAGTGAGCGTGGCCTTGGTGCTGGTGACATCAGGCAGGCGGATGGGTCCGGCCGGTCAGGCAGGATGAGGAGGCCAAGCCACACACTGGCCTGGGAGGCATGGGCAGCGACCTCACACCGGGTACCAGGCACTTCTACCCCTTGGTGAGAGGTTGGCCAGACCTGGGAGGCCGCCTCATCTGGGCGTTTGGTGCCACCTGGGTGTGGAAAGGAGTTGGGGTGGAGGGGCCATGGACTCTCCTACCAGATGGTTTTGGTGGAGACTGGGGGCTGAGATGTCCCCAGAGCTGCACCCCAGCACAGCCCCACAGGCCCAGGATGCCTGGGCAACCCGCGGAGGCAGCAATGGAGGCCAGGAGGTCTCAGCTTGAGTGAGTGCCTGTCACAGAAGTGACCGTGGGCACTGGCATCTTCGAGCACAAAGGAGAGGCTGTGCTGAGCGGGCACCACCCTGCCCCACTGCCCACAGCCCCAGATGCCTTTCCCACGTGCCGTGGCATGCTCTGTGGACCCGGGCAGGGGGGGTCCTCTTCTGAGGCCTCTATCCCGACACGCATCTGTGGGCTCCGGAAAGGGGCAGCAGGGCCGGTGCCAAGCCTGTTCACGTCCACCAGTAGCTGTGCCCTACAGCGCCGGGTTCCCTCTGACTGTGCCTCTCCCTAACCCCCATATCCAGGCCTTCTCCCAGGGCACCTCAGCCACCTCCTGGAGGGCCGGCTCTCTCAGGCAGCACCCCAGGATCCACAGAGGGCCAGGGAAAATAGTGCCACTTAGACCTGGTGGTGCTGGGGTCACCTCGGCCAGGCACTACCCTCCTGGAGGCTCATGACAGTCCAATGGGGCCTGGAGGGCAGGGACGGGTCAGCGTGATTGCAGGGTACCGAGAGGGTCCCCTGATGTCTGGGCCTGTTGACATCTGGATGACTTGCCCTCAGTAGCCATGTTCAAGAGGGCCTTGGCCTCCTCTGAATGCAGGTGGCCACCTGCCCTAGGCCAGGGAAGTGTACTGGGGCCCCCTGCCCCGGGCACGAGGAATTCAAGCAGTGGCTGGGGCACTGGAACCAGGTTTAAACCCCAGCACAGGCAAAGTTCCTGTCTGTGGAAATGGGTGCTAGTGAGGGACCCACCTCATGGGTGCTGTGGGGAGTCCACGCACAAACACATGAAGAGCATCGAGTGTGCAGAAAACAGTGTGGCCGCAACCCTGGTGCTCGGGTGGGGGGCCTGCAGCCTGTGAGGTGAGGTGGCCTCAAACCTCAGGTAGTGTCAGAAGAGCTGCGAACAGAGGTGCAGAGGGAACGCAGGGCCACAGACTTTTAGACCCCCAGGGTGGGGCTTGGTCGTGGCTCCGCGGGTGGGCCCTTTAGGCGGTGCCCAGAGAAGAAGGGTGCCCCATGGCAGCCTCATGGCATCTTCTGCAGTTGACACATTTGCCTTTTCAGGTGAGCAAAATCAGCCTCGTGGACTTGGCTGGGAGCGAGCGGGCTGACTCCACAGGAGCGAAGGGCACGCGGCTCAAGGTAGGGGCCCAGCCGCTGTGCCCACGGAGAGCAGCGCGTCACCTGCTGCCCTACTCAAAGGCGGGGTCAAGTCTCCAATCCTGACTTGGTCCAGGTTGGGCCAGGCAGGAGGGCTCAGCCCTCCTTGGGGTTGGAGGGAGGTATTGGGGCCACCCCCAAGGGTGAGCCTGGGTGGGTGGGGGGGGGCACAGGTGAAGAGATGGGAGAAGGCCAGCAGGCAGACAACCTGGCAGGAAAGCTGGGCCCTCTGTGGGCCCCACAGCACCTCGCCACTGGGGTCTGCGCTTTCCCACCGGAAGAACACAGGCTGCGAGGCAGCTGTGAGAGGGGCAGTGAGCTGGCCGGCCATGGTCCTGAGGGGATACCTCTGGTCAAGCAGCCTTGAGTGTCAGGAAAGAGAGTTTTTGTTTCCCTGAGCCCCCCTTTGGTCCCCACTGTTACCTGATGGATGGGATGGGGCTCTGGAAATGTTTCCAGGTGGGGCACGTGTCGGGTGTTACTAGGATTTCTAGGAAGCCCAGGAGAACTCTGGGCAAAATGCACTACCTGCCCGGCCAGGTTGGCCTCGGATCGGCCTCCTGTCGGAGGCTCCCATACCCCCTAAAAGCCTAAAGGGTCAACAGTCCTGGCTGGGTGGTCTCAGCCCACCCCACATGGGTCAGGCCCCAGGCTCCCGAGGATTCCTAATGTCCCGACCATCTTCTCCACCACAGGAGGGAGCCAATATCAACAAGTCCTTGACTACACTGGGGAAGGTCATCTCTGCTCTGGCTGAAATGGTGAGCGGGCTCGGGCTTCTAGGACGAGGCTGATGGGGCAGACCATGGAGGGGCCGCCCTGTCCTGCTTTCCTCGGGGGATGCTGGGATCCTGTCGGGGTTCTAGGGAAGCCCAGAGATGTGGGTGGGGTGTCACTAGGCTACAGATGGAGTCACTTCCTGAAGCCTCAGTGTCCCCACCTGTAAAATTGGGGTGAGCTGTATTCCTCCCAGGGCCCTTCGTAGGGTCACCATGAGCTTTGGTGAGCTTGTTGGCTGGCATCCTTCTCGGAGGGCAGGGCTGTGTCAGCTCCGACCTCAGTTAGCCCCACCCGGGCCATCCTCCAGGAGGGAGCCCATGGCCCTTGGAGGTGAGGGACTGGGTCTGATGGGCCCCACAGGGCAGGCAGTATTGCCCACTCACCAAGACACCCAGGCCTTCAGCCAGGGATGGGCAAATCTCCGGAGACCCTGCCCCCCTCTGAAGTTGTTGATGGAGGGAAGGGCTGATGGGGGGCAGCAGCCCGAGAGGCTGCACTATCGTTTGGTCTGACTCCCAGGCCCAGCTCAGGGTGGCCAGCGATGGCCGGGCGGCGAGTGATGGACTCCTGGCATGTGCTCAGGTCTTCCCTGCTCCTTTGCCCTCTGGAGCCAGCCCGTCCCCCTCTCCTCACACACCCTGGGGCCCCAGTCTCGCTCCAGGTCCTCAGACTCTTTCTGTCTTTTCCTTTTCAGGACTCTGGGCCCAATAAGGTGAGCTGCTTGCTTCAGTTCCGGTGGGGAGGCGTCTTCAGTCCTTGATGCGGAGGGGCTAGAAGCAAACAGTGCCCTTAGCTCAGGCTACCCTCGCGAAGGCTGCGGCAGTAGAATTCACCCCTTCATTTGTGTACTTAACCAGCAAACACACTGCGCCCAACTCTGAGCTAGGCAATGAGCTAGGAGAGCAACATAGGCCTTCTGGGGCCTGGGCAGTGCAGGAGGCAGATAATAGAAACAGATAAGGAAGAATATAGAGGTGTGCAAAAGTAGGATTATAGTTGTGAGTGTGAAACAGTTACTAAAGCTATCGTAATAGTCATAGCCTGCATGTCTCTTTCCATACGAACAACTGTGTTGACCTTCTAGGAATAAGACGGTGCAGGCTGGGAAGGCCGAGGAGAGGGAGGGCGGTGGGTGGTTCTGGGAGTTGCTGAGCATGGCAGAGCAAGGGCTGCTGGTGGGTGGACGGGCACTGGTGAGGGAGCAGCAAAAGGCAAAGGTGAGGTAACTGAGTGATTGTAGGGCATGAACTGTGGCGACAAGGACAAATGTGGCAGAGACTCAGCCTCAGGAATTAAGTAAAGAAGAGTAGGAATGGAGCTTTTCACCCACCAGGTTTCCAAAGGAGAAAAGGAAGCCCAAAGTACTGATGGCTTGGAGCTCAAACTGGCTCACAGAGCCGGCCCAGCGTTCCTAAAACCCCCTTGACGGTGTGTCTCGAGAGCTTCCACCCTTTGTCCCCTGAGAGTTGTGGAGCTCCTCTTGGGGATCATCCTAAAAAGCCATGACGAATGTGTTGGCCCCAGAGAAATGGCCTGGCTCCTTGCAGGGGCACCTGTGAGTGTCCATGGGAGGGGCTCTGGGGGCAGGGGCCGTGCCCGTTGGCCACTATGGGGGCTCCACAAATATTTTTTGAAAATTCTCTCCCAAGGATATTTTCCCATTGATTTTTAGAGAGTGGAAGGAAGGGAGGAGGGGTGGGGAATAGAGACAGAGAGAGAGAGAAACATCGATGTGAGGGAGACACATCAATCGGTTGCCTCCTGCACATGCCCTGACCGGGGCCAGGGAGTGAGCCTGCAACCCAGTGCTCTTGACCAGAATTTGAACCCAAGACCCTTTGGTCCAAGGGCCGAGAAACCCAGCTAGGGCCACAAATACTTCTTAAGCAGCTGTGCATGTAAAAGAGCCGACACTGGAAAGTAACTAGATATTAATGATTAGTGGAGTCACTACGTCAGTCACGGCGGGTCCACCGAGGTGATTCTCGCAGCCATTATATGGGCTGGCGTCCACATTTTGAGTGGATTTGCCTTACTAGAGGAATAAAGAGCCACTGGGGTAGACGGTGTGGAGGGTGCTTCTTAACGGGAGGGAGGGGCACAGGTATGAAAGCAGGGCCTGCAACCTGGCTTCTGAAGGGAGGTGGGAAGTTCGATGGACATGAGGGTGAGTGCTGTGTGGAAGGGAGCGGTAAGCTGTGGGGCTGGCGGAGGCCGGATGCCACACTTCGCAGTGGGGCCTTGTATTTCAGTCAGCAGAGCCACTGCTGGTGTTTGAGGAGGGGCTCAGATGGGCCCGTCTGACAGGGAGGAGGGCGATACACCAGCCGGGACATCAGCACGCCTGGGCTCGGGTCCCGCTGTGCGACCCAGACACAGTGGGGATGACAAGCGAGGGACCTGAGGGAGGTGCAGCAAGTCGCTGATTCCAGCCCTGGGGGAGGCGCCTGGCGGGGCACCCTGGGCCCAGGTGTGGAGAAGCCTTAGAGCTGGCCCAGCCCTGCCCCCCACGGCAGCCTTGGCTTTGGGGACCACCTGTGCTTGCCCCTCGTCCTCCATGAGTTCAGGGTTGACCTTGAATGTTCCTCCCGCACAGAACAAGAAAAAGAAGAAGACAGATTTCATTCCCTACCGAGATTCTGTGCTGACCTGGCTCCTCAGGGAGAACCTGGGTGAGGACTGGTGGGTTCGCCCAACCCTGGGGTTCTAACTCCCAGCCTGGGCCACTGCCCCGTCTTCCTGCCTGGAGGGGTGCCCAGCCACCAGGAGGCCTAGTTCCTTTCTGGGCCACGACTGAGGTGAACCTCGGGGGTCCTTTCAGAGGGCCTGGGACAGTGGCCAGAGAAAGGTTATTGACCACAAGTGTGGGGAACCAGGATGGTCCACAGGCCACAGAACCCACCCACCCATGTCAGGGTTCCTGGTTCGGGCCTGTGACACCCAGACCAAGTACCCACTCCTCTCTGGGCCTTGGTTTCCCCTTCTATGACAGGGACCCGGGACTCTGCTTGCTGGGTTTTGGGGAGCTGCCATAAATCACCCCTTCTCCTCTCTGCCTGAGTTTGTAACCAGTAGCAGTAGATGGGGAGATGGAGACTGAAATGCCTCTCACCCAAATATAAACTCGGGGGTCCTCCCCAGCGGGGGAAGTGGATGCCTAGGGAGATAGACTGAGGCTTGGGCTGGCCTGATGAACATGGACAGCGGGTCCCCGGCCTTTCTCGGCTGCATCCTAGAGCCCCTCTGTGCCACCCAGTTGGCCCATGATTCTCTTTACCTCTCTGAGCCTCAGCCCCCCCCCCCCCCCCAGCTGTAAATGTAGGAGGGGACCGAGAGGGAGAACAAGGCCGTGGGCTGACCTGCATGGCCTGGTCTTCTTCCCACAGGTGGGAACTCGAGGACGGCGATGGTGGCGGCCCTGAGCCCTGCAGACATCAACTACGACGAGACCCTGAGCACGCTGAGGTGTGTTCTTGAGGGAGGCGGGCCCTGCGCCCCAACCAGGCTCGGGTGGGAGTGATCCCTCCCTGCCCAAGTCAGGAACACCTGTGAGAGGGGTGCCTCTTGGGGAGGTCATTTCACCTGGGACTCCTTGAGACTCCAATTGCTGTCAGGGGTGCCTGGGTCTCCATGGGACCTGCTGCATTCCCATAACCCTTTGGGATACACTTTGGGGCTACGAGTGGCCAAGGGCCCTCGTGCAAATGACTGGGAGAGCTGTGCTTGTGGGCTGAGCAGCTTGCAGCCCCAGTCAGTCATGAGAGCCACCGTGGATCTTTAATTAGCAGAGGGGTGAAGGTGTCTTAAAGGTCCCCCTGGCTGCAGGCGGGTACCCTTCGTGGGGGGCCCCGGCTCCTGCCCTGCAGGAGGCTGCCTAGCAGCCAGGTCAGCATCTCGGGTCCTTTTGACTGAGCACCACTGGTAGTAAAGAGAAAAAGGACACGGGACACGCTCCCCTCTGTACCTACGTCTGCATTTGCTGTGCAAGGCTCAGGCTCAGACAGCCAAACACGTGGATGTTCTCACATCCCCCACGGGCTCCCTCCACCCTGGAACCGAGGTCCAGGAGCCCAGGCCTCTCCGTAGGGAGAAGATGCCACCCCATCCCTTCTCCTGGGGCCTAGGTTTCCCTAAGTGGATGAGCTAGGGCAGGGTGACCCCACCTGTAGGTCTCTGGGAAATGGCCCCATTGACTCTCAGTGGGGTGACTCTTTGCTCTGCCCAAGCCCCAGGCCCTTGCTCTGCCTCCCCCCAAACCCTTGGGCCTGCCAGCATGGGCACAGCCCACAGCTCCCTCTGCTGCCCAGGTACGCGGACCGGGCTAAGCAGATCCGCTGTAACGCTGTCATCAACGAGGACCCCAACAACAAACTGATCCGTGAGCTGAAGGATGAGGTGACCCGGCTGCGGGACCTGCTGTATGCCCAGGGTCTTGGGGACATCACCGACAGTGAGTATCTGTGTCCGCCTGTCCTGGGCAGGGGGACCAGGCTGTGGGTCCCCAGGGACCTCCTGGGCCAGCCTGGCCTCCCTCCTGGGATTCCCTCCTGGACTGGGGTGGGTCAGGCTGCCACCGAGGTCCCTCTGACCCAGTCCCAGCCCCTGCCTTGTTCCTGGCAGAGCTGCCCTGGATGGGAGGCCTGGGTACTGGCCTTGGCCTGGGGGGACCGCATGGTTTGGGTTTGGTGCTGGCCCAAGCAGGCCAGAGATGGTCTCCCCAGAAGCCATGTTGGCATGCCACGGGTGCGGGGGTCCCTGTGTCCCCGCTGAAGACCAGCGCTGCCTGCCTGATGCCCGGCCTGGGACTGGTAGCCCCGGACTCTTGAGACAAACCTCTTCTTCTGTTTCTCTGTCTCTCCTCCCTCCCCCACGCCTCCGCCCCCCCTTAGCCAACACTGTGCCCGGAGGACCCAAATGTGTGTATCCCCTTGCTGCTCTCTGTGCATCCCTGCTTCTGCCACCTGCCCTCAGGGTGTGGGGCAGCCCAGCGGGAGGGGCGAGGCCCAGGGACAGCGGGGAGGGGCAAGCTCACCCCCTCTTTAGGGGCTGGGACAAAAGTGTCACTAAAAGTGTCTGGGCTCAGGCTCCTGGCCCCCATGTGCCCCAGAGGCCTGGGGCGTCCCGAGTGTCAGTGCTGGAGGCCCGGTCCGTCCCTGGCTCCTGGCCCCGACCTCTCTCGGGCCCTTCATGCCCCAAGGCCCTTTCCCTCTGGAAATGCCAAGAGTCTGATTGCTGCCAGAGCCTCCCCGCCCGTGACCCCTGCTGGCCTTGGGCCTGGCTCCCTGAGCAAGGGCATAGTTCAGTGCCTCCCGACCCCAAGGGTGGAGGGGCTCTCGGCTTCCCTGGTACCCTGTGCTGTCCTGTTTGCTGCTGCTTTGCTCCACGTCTGCTTCTGCCAGGAGGGGCCTAAGGGGTGTCACAGCCCCAACTCTGGGGCCTTCGGGGCCCTGGTGTGGCTGGGGCTCCTTGGGTGCCCAGTGCTGGGATACTCCATGCTCAGAGTAGCCTCTCGGGGGTGCAGGAGTAGGGGCTTCCTGAAGGGTCCCTCCAGGGGTGGACAGCAGAGCTTGACCCGAAGCTCAGAGATGCATTGTGGGCCAGGTGAGGGGTGTGCCCACAGCAGAAAGGATGAGCATGAGTGTCAGGGCCCAGTGACGGTGAAGGGAAGTGGACAGGGCGGGAGGAACCATGGAGCTCATGCAGCTCAGGTTCAGAGGCTGCAAGGCAGCCTGGGTGGCGCGGGTTTGGCATGCAGGTGCCAGGAACGCAGAGAGGCCTTGGCCCAGGGCAGGGGAGTGGAGCGAGGGGCTCTGGGGGTCCTGATGGTGCTGTGCTGCTGCAAGAGGGGGTGGGCGGGGGGGGCAGGGCCCATCGTGTGGGGTGACAGGTGGCCTTGCATGTGTTGCCCGGCGCCTGGCAGCTGCGCCTCACTAATAGTTTCTGTTTTCTGCCTTCTCTTCGCCCACCTCCCAACTCGTGTCTCTTTTCTCTCCCTCCCGTCTGTCTGCCCCCCTCTCCCTCCCTTCCTCCCGTAGACCTGTCTGACTTTGACAACAATGACCGTAACTGTGGCTGGGCGGAGTTGAGTCAAGCCCCTGACAATCTCTCCACAGTGACCAACGCCCTGGTGGGCATGAGCCCCTCATCCTCGCTCTCGGCCCTGTCCAGCCGCGCGGCCTCTGTGTCCAGTCTGCACGAGCGCCTCTTGTTTGCCCCGGGCAGTGAGGAGGCCATCGAAAGGCTGAAGGTGCGGGCAGGGCCAGAGTGGGCACCAGGCCCTGGGAAACTGAGCTTGGAGCCGTGGGCATGGCCTCGCCTCCCGGGGAGGCCCCCTCCTCTGGGCCCAGGGCTGAGCCCTCTTGTTAAAGGCAGGAGGTGAGGCCGTGCCACGGGCGCCCCCTCCATCTGTCACTGCTCTCCACCCAGCACCACGCGGCCCTACTTGCTGACAGGGTGGTGGGTGTCCTGGGGGCTCTGCCTCCCCTCTTGGCTATTCTGTGGTTGTGAGCCTCTGCCCTCTGGTCCCCTTGTGCCCACAGTCACTCCCTCACCCGCTGCAACGAGCCAGGCTGGTTTTAGGTTTTCTGTCCTGTTTTCCTGGGTGCAGGGTGAGCCCAGACCTTGGAGACGGAAGGGTTTAGGGTTCAAAAGCACAGAGGTCAGACTCCAGGCTAGGGTGGGCAGCAGCGGGCGGGGGGCCTGGGCATAGGCCCACATGGGTGTTGGGGCCCCCCCATGGGTGTGGGGCCCACCAGCATGTGGGGCTGGAAGCAAACAGGAAGTGTTGATAGCATCTGTGCATCAGAACCAGCCCACGCCTCTCCCTCCGGGGTCACTGTTTTTACTCCGTTCCCTGGGCGTGTCCAGAGGCAAGCACACAGTTTTGAGCTCACACTACCCCTCAGCCCTGGATCCTTCAGAAATCAAGCTCCAGCGTGGACTGGGCACGGGGGTCTTGGTGCTCTGCAGCCCTGCTCGTCTCCCCTCTGCCTGGCCCCTGACCTCGCTCTGCTCCGTGTCGCCCCCCAGGAGACAGAGAAGATCATAGCCGAACTCAACGAGACCTGGGAGGAAAAGCTTCGGCGGACGGAAGCCATCCGGATGGAGAGGTGGGTGGTGGGGACACAGGGCCAGCACAGCTCTGCGTTCCAGCGTGGGCTCCGGCAGACCCATCCGCTCTCACCTGGTGACCCCCACGTCCTGTCCCTGTGGTCCCACGGACCTGATCAGGTGATCTGTACCTCCAAGCAGACACCTTAACTCACTGGCCAGATGGGTCACTGCCTGGGCTCTGCCTTAGACTATGTGGCCGGAGCACCACTGGCTCCCGGTCACCTGCGGGGAGGCAGGTCCTGTGGCCTCTTGAGGTTTGAGCTAACCCCCATTCTTCCCTCCAGGGAAGCCCTGCTGGCCGAGATGGGCGTGGCCATGAGGGAGGATGGCGGCACTCTGGGTGTGTTCTCTCCCAAAAAGGTAGGAGCAGGTCCCCGTTTTGTGGGGCCCGGCTTGAACAGGCCTGGGCCCCCTGCAGCCTTCGAGGGGTCTCAGTCTTCTAGAAGGAGTGGGAGTACAGCAGGGGGTCCAGGCACTGAGGGCCCACACCCACCACAGACGGGCCCTCCCTGTGTGAGACCCAGCCCCCCTCCTCAGGGCGGGGCATCCCTATAGCCTTGGGAAGTGGGCTGGGGTGCTCGTCAAGGTCAGGGTGACACTGGGAACCAGACTCAGGCTGGACCCTACCTGGAGCCTGTGCTGCCCACAGACAGGGAGGGGCCGGACATGGGGCTGGGAGTCAGTTCCCTCTCAGAGCTCAGCAGAGTGCATGCTCACCAGACCTTGTCTTAGGCAGGGTCTCAGGGTCTGCCAGCTGGGAGCCCTCCAACGGAGTCCCCGCTCCGATGCTCAGATGGAGCATTTGGGGAAAAGTCTCTGATGATTCTAGGACCCAGACACCACCACCCACCCCAAAGATTGCCAGATCCTTCAAGCCTTTAGGAGCAGATCTCCAAGCCAGGGGGCCTCCCTGGAGGCAGTGACATAGTTTCTCTCCAGGCCCTGCCCCTGCCACCTTGTTGGTGAGGAGGCACCGGGCCTCCTCCCACAGTGCAGCCCCCAGTGGTCGGCTTTTCACCCCAGCTTTGTTTGGGGCAAATGGATTCTGTGTTTGCCAGTCCTTGAAGCCCCCGTTGAGCCATTGGGGGCTCCAAGGGAAGAGGAGCCGAGGGCACTGGTATGGTGGGCTCCCTGGAATGGGACCAGGCTTCTTGGGCTTCTGCCCCCACACAGTCCAGGCTGGGGGACAGTGCATGCTGACAGGCAGGAGGAAGGGGTGTTGGGGGGACCTGGGACAGAGTGGGGAGCAGGCAGGGCCTTGATGGGGTCTTATTTCACATCCCTTCTGGAGAGGCCTTGGTTTTCTGGAGTGTGTTGTTCCTGGGCTGTTTCAGGCCCTGCTCCTTCCTGGAGGGGTGGGGCGCCCGCAGGCTGGCTTGTGGAGCTGTGGGTGCAGGGGCCTCAGGGTGCTGGGTGCCCTGCAGTTCTTTTGCTTCATTAGTCGCCTTGGGTATGGAGGACGACCCTGGGGACCACTGCAGACACCTCCTCCTGAGAACCGCAGTGTTCCTGGGACTCTGGGTCCCCTCACTTAGCCCAGCCGGCAAGCACAGCCCTTCCACACACGCCTGCTCCGGGCTGGGGTGGCTGGGGATGGTTTGTCCTAGAGTCTGATGACCAGGTCTTCACAGCCCTGCACAGGCGCGTGAGTGGGGTACTGAGGGACTTACAGCTCTGGGTGGGGACAGTACGCCCCAAGGTGTCAGGTGGGAAACTGAGGAAGCCGGCTCAGCCTCTGCCTGTTGCAGGACTCTTGCCCAGGACACAGTGTGGTGGTTCCTGAGCTGAGGGACAGGGGGAGAGCATCAGAGGAATGGAGGTGGGGCGTCGGGCCCCAGGGGGCAGAGCCTGCAGCAGCTGCCCTGGGGACAGAGTGGAGCAGGGAGTCCAGGGCAGTACTTAGACAGGGGCCACTGGGGGGAGATGGTCACCTTGGCTTTGGACTGTGTTTTGCTCGACCAGGGACAGGAGAGGCATGGTGGGGGGTTGTCGACTTGGATGGAGACTTTCACAACCTCTCTGCTCCCACTGCCAGGGTCTGAGGCCTTCTCGGCCAGAGTTGTACTCCTTGGTTCGAGTACCCACTGGAGCCCTCGCTCCTGGGTGCCCACCACAACTCCAAGCGCCCCTGGGCCCTTGAGTGCTGAGAGCTGGGTTCCCAGTCCCTCCCGAAGCCCAGCTCCCCCTGAGTGCCAAGGCTGAGCCCCTACCCAGCCTGCTGCCTGGCTGTCCCCTCCAAGTCTGTGGAGTCCCCGTCAAAGGCTCTTCCTCTGGGAAACTTTTCCTTCATGTGTCCGGGCCTTCCTGCCAAGCTGGAAGGATCCTGTGTCCCGCACGAGGCCAGGCCCAGCATTGGTGGTGGTCTGGTGCCCAGGGAGAGAGGTCAGGTAGGCAGCCAGTGCTGGGCTCCTGCTCCCTGCAAGACAGGTGACCCTCCTCTCTCCCTAGACGCCGCATCTTGTCAACCTGAACGAGGACCCGCTGATGTCTGAGTGCCTCCTCTACTATATCAAGGATGGGCTCACCAGGTGGGGCAGGCTCACAGGTGGGATGGCTCACAGGTGGGGTGGGCTCACAGGTGGGGTGGGCTCACAGGTGGGGTGGCTCATAGGTGGGGTGGGCTCACAGGTGGGGTGGCTCATTGGTGGGGTGGGCTCACCAGGTGGAGCAGGCTCATGGGTGGGGCAGCAGTGGGGGTGAGGGCCCATCCATGTTTCCTGGAAGTGATGCTCTGGCTACTCTGGGCCGAGGGCTCTCCCAGGATTGGCTGTGTTTGGGGGTATTCCATGTGCCCCCACTCATGTCCATCTTGGGTGTTTCCCATTAAAGCCCAGGTAGGTGTCCCTGGAGGCTGCAGGGGAAGTGGGGAGGGAGCCAGCAGGTGGCATCCTGGGTGCCCTGGTTATTGATGACTGTGCTCCCCCTGTTCCCCACAGAGTGGGCCGTGAGGACGGGGAGAGGCGGCAGGACATCGTCCTGAGCGGGCACTTCATCAAGGAGGAGCACTGTGTCTTCCGGAGCGACTCCAGAGGCGGCAGTGAAGGTATTGCTACTCTTCACCCCACCCCAGTGCTGCTGAGCCTCCGGTCAGCCCAGGCCAGCTCATTACCTCCAAGATCCCCGGTCAGTCCTGGGAAGCCCCTCCATCAGACAGGGGCTTGGGCGACTAGGCTGGGGCTGTGGGCAGCCTCTCCTGTGTCGGTGTGTTTTGGGGCGATCCTGGGTAGTAGGACAGTGAGCCGTGAGGAGCCAGCCAGGTGGAAAGTGGAGAATTATTTCTGGACTACACTTTCCCGCTGTCTGTGGAGCAGCCACCGGCCCATTTCCCTGCCTGTCTGCCGTCCGTCTACATGGCCTGTCTTGGGTGTGATGTCTAGGGGAGCACCTGCTGGTCAGAGTGTTATTACAGCTGAGGTCAGGTGTCCAGCCAACCTCTGGGCTGCACACGGTGGCCGACACCTGCTGTATAACTGGACACTTCAGGGTGGTGGCCTTAAACAATATTGGGGACATTGGCTCTCCCAGAATTCTTTGTCCCCAAAGCCTGCCCTCCCCTGAGTGGGCGGGCCCAGAGCCAGAGAGGCTCCGGGACTCCTGGGGACATGCTGCCCGCCTGGAGAGCCTGACAGGGTTGGTAGTCAGCCCAGAACAGCCTCCTGGCTCTTTGACAGGGTGCCACTCTCCTCACCTATTAATCAGGTGTGACCCCTCGGCTTCTCTGAGGCCCAAAAAGGTGCCACTAACAGTTAAGGCTTTGCTGCTAGCAAGGAGGAGAGTGGTGGTGGGGCTGCACATGGGTGTCAGGTGAGCAGAGCCCTACAGGTAGCTGGAGGGTGTGGCACCCACGATGACAGCTCCTGACAGTCCTTCTGTCTGTCCCCCTGTCTGTCCTGTAGCCGTGGTGACCCTGGAGCCCTGTGAGGGGGCAGACACCTACGTCAATGGCAAGAAAGTCACGGAGCCCAGCATCCTTCGGTCAGGTACAGCCGGGCAGAAGGCCCGTGCCACCCTCCGCCGGTGGGGCCCGTCTGCTCCCAGGGCTGTGGGCATTCGGGAAGGCAGAGCATTGGCTCGAGGCACCAGGCTGGGAGGAGAGCCTGGCATGGGGTGGCACCATGGCAAGGATGGGACATGGGGAAAGCCCGGGACTACACTTTGCAAACATCCCTGGCTACAGAGGGGAGGGGCTGAGAGGGTAGATTTGGGGCAAGTGAGGAGGTCCATTGAAGTCTGGGCCAGGGGCGAGCGGAGGAGTTCCACAGAGCTGAGGACCCGGGTGTGGTTCCTGGGGTGGGAGATGCTGGGAGCCCAATTGGAGGAAGGGACCGCTCCCCCTTTTCCCTCTCCTCCCCACCACCCGAGGCCACTCGAGGGGGCAGGTGCCCCTAGTTCAACCTGGCTCTGTCCCTCAGGAAACCGCATCATCATGGGGAAGAGCCACGTGTTCCGGTTCAACCACCCTGAGCAGGCGCGGCAGGAGCGCGAGCGCACGCCCTGCGCGGAGACGCCCTCAGAGCCTGTGGACTGGGCCTTCGCCCAGCGCGAGCTGCTGGAGAAGCAGGGCATCGACATGAAGCAGGAGATGGAGCAGAGGTGAGGCTGGCTGGGAGCCTCCCCTCAGGGCCCATGCTGCTCCCACAGCACCACATCCCCCTCCACCCAGTCACCCACCCCCGCCGAGTCACCCACCCCCACAGTCACCCACCCCTGTCGAGTCACCCACCCCTTCTCTCGCAGGCTCCAGGAGCTTGAGGACCAGTACCGCCGGGAGCGGGAGGAGGCCACCTACCTGCTGGAGCAGCAAAGGCTGGTGAGAGCGGCACTCCCTGGTCCCCAGGCCCCACACGATGCCTGGGTGGGGTGAGCCGGGTCCCTACTCTCCACTACCCCAAGCCATCGCTGTGTTGGTCCATGTCTGGGCCCACTGGGCAGGCCTGGGGCCCACAGCTCGAGGGGCCCACAGCTCGAGGGGCCCAGGGGAGTCATAGACCCTGCTTCTGTGCTAGGACTATGAGAGCAAGCTGGAGGCCCTGCAGAAGCAGATGGAGTCCAGGTACTTCCCAGAGGTGAACGAGGAGGAGGAAGAGCCAGAGGACGAAGGTGAGGGCTCCCCAACCTGCTGGTGGGCAAGGTCTGGGTCTCCAAGAACATGCAGCCCCCAGGGTACTTCCTGGGGTCAGTTGGTCTGCATCTTTGCCCTGGGGTCCTGCCTATTCCTTGGGAATAAGCCTTGTCCCTGGGAGGCAGGATTCAGGGAGATTGTGCTGCAGCAGGAAAGCACCCCACAAGCTGCACACACGTGTGCAAACACATGAAGTTCTGAAGGCAGCAGCCTGGACCATGGGGAGGACAGTGAGGGTGTCCTGTGTCCACTCGCCCTGTGCTACCACCTGGGAGGCTGGAGCTCCCCCCGGACAAGGTCACTGCTCCTCACCTTGGGTCATTTGCTTAGGTGGCCCATTGGCTGCCCTCATGCTGCTGTGGGGCCCAAGGGTAGCCATGGAGTTCACGTCCTGCTTGATCTCTGGTCTGCGGGTTAGCACCTTTGTGCGGATGTGACCTTGGTCTCCCCTTGTCTGGACTCATCTACCCAATGAGGGCCCTTTGAGCTCCAAAAGGCAAGGCTCTAGGTGGGAGGAGTCGCTGGGAGTAGGGGTTGAGTCTGGGAGCATGGACTGGCCCTTCCTGGGCCCTTCTTGGTGGAAAGAGGGCATGAGTTGTAGAGGGTGTGCAGGGCAGTCCCCGTCCCACTGCTTCCCCACATGGCGGTGTGCCTGCCATTTTCCTGCTGGCCCCTCAGTCCTCACCAAGCTTCAGTCCGACTCAGGATGGCTCAGGACGATGCTCATGCACTGCCCTCCTTGGGGCCCGAAGAGCCTCCTTTCATATTACACGGCTCATATCACCTCTTCCTGCCAGTTTCCTTCTTTCCGAGCACCCAGAACAATTAGGCTGAGATGGGGACCCAGACACAGAGCCCCTGGCCCCGACCCAGAGCAGGATGTTGTGGCGTGGCCTCGATGACCCTGTGGCCCCTCCCCACAGTCCCGTGGACGGAGAGGGAGTGCGAGCTGGCGCTGTGGGCCTTCCGGAAGTGGAGGTGGTACCAGTTCACTTCGCTGCGGGACCAGCTCTGGGGCAACGCTATCTTCCTCAAGGAGGCCAACGCCATCAGCGTGGAGCTCAAGAAGAAGGTGGGCCCACCGGTGGTCTTGGAGGAGGGTATCACCTCTCCTGCTTATGGCTGGACTTGACACTGGGCTCCTCTGCTCTGGGCATGGAGGAGTGGTGCTGCCCGGCCCGGGCCCCTGGGTGGGGGGGGTGGGGGGTGGGAGGGAGGCAGGGAACTGACCGAGGTGATGTGGCTCCCGGCTCAGTAGGCAGGCAGGTGGGCAGGTGTAGCCCTCTCCGGTGGTGGGTGGGGAGATTCCCACATGCAGCATGATTACGGGAATTGGGAAGGAAGCCTTTCCCGGGCCCTGGCTCCTGCCCACTAGGGGGCTGACGGGTGGTCATCTTGTGCCTGTCACAGGTCCAGTTCCAGTTTGTCCTCCTCACGGACACACTCTACTCCCCACTGCCTCCTGACCTGCTGCCCCCAGAGGCTGCCAAAGACCGAGAGACGCGACCCTTCCCCCGCACCATCGTGGCTGTGGAGGTGCAAGACCAGAAGAACGGGGCCACCCACTATTGGACGCTGGAGAAGCTCAGGTGTGGCAGGTGGCGGTGGAAGTGGACGTTGGGGATGGGAGCCACCAAAAGAGGGGCGGGCACCAGTTGTATGGGACACCTGTCCGTGCAGCTTTTTCTCCTGTCTTAATCTCTTTGAAAATCAGAAGCAAACAGTGACAGACCCAGCCTCACACAGGGCCCGGTTCTCCCTCCACCAATGCCGTGGAACGTGTAGTACGTCTTTGTGGAGGAGGCGATGGGAGCTGCAGGGAGGTGGCACAGGATGGGCACGCAGGGCCTGAGAGGCCGGGAGGGGGCTTCTGGGGCTGCTACAGTCCACCTCCTTGGTCCCCACACATTCACTGTATGTGACATGTGCCCTGCCCTTAATTTATAAAGGTGACTGAGACACAACAGGCCAGTGCCACTGAAGAAAAGTTTAATGTCACTCACAGTCCCTAGAAATGAGAGGAACGCCAGAGGGGAGCACAGGACGGCAGAAGGGAGACAGGATCGAGGGAGAGGCCTCGGCCACGGCCCTATGGGGTTTTCATGGGCAAAGCAGTGCGGGGTGGACAGCGAGGACAGGGCTGCCCCTAGTTGCCTGGTATCTGGCCTTGGGCTGATGGAGCGCAGGGGCACTCCCTGGGTGTATGTCAGCTAAGGGGGTGGCTGTGTGTGTGTAAAACTCACCCCCAAAGAGTTTACTATCTGAGAATTGGCTGGCCTGGGAGGGGCATCCTCCCCAGCCAGCAAGGGCCCTAAAGATCATAAAACATCATCCTATATAATAAAAGCCTAATATGCAAATCGACCAAACAGTGGAGTGACCAGTTGCTATGATGCGCACTGACCACCAGGGGTCAGATGCTCAACGCAGGAGCTGCCCCCAGCCCACAGGCCCCCGGCCAGCCAAGGTGGGTGCCAGCGGGGGACCCCCAATCACCCTGCTAGTCACCCCACAGTTAGGCCCTGATCACCAGCCAGGCTGGGGGACCCTACCTGTGCATGAATTTTTTGCACCAGGCCTTTAATAAAATATAATTAATATAGCACACACTGCACATTCATAGACTCTCACACACCTTTCTTGTATGGCTCATTCACACACACACACACACACACACACACACACACAGTGATCCCCGCCCTTGCCCAGGCACACACACTCGCACTCACAGCCCTCCTCACCTCCCAGGGCTGCAGGCTGATGTTTGGATAAATGTTCACCCTTCATTCATTCATGTTACACCTGAGTGCTGGCGGGAAGATTGCATTTTCTTTCTTCCTCAACTTGTGGGTTTCCTGGGGGTAGTAATTGTTTAAATATCATTTTCTGTATCCTATCACCAATTTGCCCTTTATTCCTGGAGCATCTTGAGGTCCCCATGGCAGTTCCCCTTGGGATTCTCTCCCCACTTTTCTGCCCCTGCTAAGGGTTACCTCCCTGTCGCTGGTTTCCAGCTATCCTGCCTGCTTGCCCCACCTTGCTGCTACCTGGCCAGAGTTGGGAGGAGTTAGTGGTGACCTCGTCTGTTACCTGGAAGTCCTTTGCTCAGTGACCGATTTTGAGGACCTAGAGGGCTGTCAGGAAAGCAGCTTGAGCCTCAGACAACCTTGAGCAGGATGCTGTAGCCAGAGCTGAGTCCCAGAGGAGGCGAGCATGGACTGGCCCTTCCTGGGCCCTTCTTGGTGGAAAGAGGGTGTGAGGTGGGAGAGGGTGTGCAAGGCAGTGCCCGTCCCCACTGCTCCCACACTGACCTCTGCACCCTTGCAGGCAGCGCCTAGACCTGATGCGGGAGATGTATGACCGGGCAGCCGAGGTGCCCTCCAGCGTCATTGAGGACTGTGACAACGTGGTGACTGGCGGAGACCCCTTCTACGACCGGTTCCCCTGGTTCCGGCTGGTGGGCAGGTGGGCACCTCCCTCCCTGGGCTGAGACAGAGCGAGAGAGAGAGTGAGAGAAAGAGAAAGAAAGAGAGTGAGAGAGATTGAAATAGAGAGTGAAAGAGAGAGAGAGATTGAGAAAAAGAGAGATTGAGATTGAAAGAGAAGAGAGGGCGGGGGGGCGGGAGCCTCCCAAGGCAGGACCCTGACTGGCCCTGCTCCCATCCTGACTTCTCCGCCCTGGTCCTTCCTGGTCTGACCCTTGTTATTTAGGGACCATGGAGGGCTCTCAGCATTGTCCCCACACCCACTGTGAGGCGTGGCCACCAAGTCACCCAGGTCTGCGTGTGTGAGTGTGTGAGGCTGAGTCTGACTCCCCAGGTCACCTGGTGGCTGTGGTGGGAGTGGGGACACAGGGCCGTGCCACCCAGAGCCTCAGTCCCAGGCCTCCTGGCCCTGGTCTCCTGGTCTGTGCCCAGCCCCTCGCCCTGCGGGACGGACGTGGTATTCAGAGGCCTCCAGATGGCCAAGCACATGAGGTCTTCATGCGACCTCAGCCATACCACGGCAGGATCACTCCGCCGGTGCTTCCAGGGCCTTCCGGAACCGTCCACTGACCACACATGCAGTTTCCTTCTGAGCCTGGGACGGGGTGCCCTTTCGGTCCTCGTCTTTGAAGGCAGTTCTTGGTGGTCTGTGTGTTTGGTTTGGGTGTAACTGGAAGCCCCTGCCCCTGTGTGCCCTGCGCTAGGCTGGTGTTAACTTCTCTCTGTCTTGTCCTACTAACCTCAGTTCAGTCATCTCTGGCTGCAGCAGCTACCCTCTTCTCAACACGTGCATGAGCGCGCGCATGGCTGCTCTCACCCCCTCCCCCACCTCCTCGAGCCCCGACTCCGACACCACCGAGCCTGCGGAGGAGCAGAGCCTGGGGGAGGAGGAGGAGGAGGAGGAGGAGGAGGAGGAGGAGGAGGACCTGGAGGACGACGTCTTTCTGGAGCACGCGCTGTGCCACGGCCGGGACCCGTTTTACGACCGGCCCCCCCTGTTCAGTTTAGTAGGAAGGTTGGTGAGGTCAAGGACAGCATGCTGGGAAGGAACCAGCTCTTTTGCACAGGAGCACTGCTGTGGGCACAATTTGACCGCCCTCAGGGCGTGACCACGGGCCAAGGGGCTGGCCTCACAGGAGGGGGCCTGAGGAGCTCCAGGGCGCCTGCATTCCTGAAGCATGGCCGCCAGCTCTTTGCAGGGGAACACACTTCAGAGAGGGCCTAGAACCCGGGAGGTGGCCGCTGGACCCTGGAAAAAATCCTTGAGCAGGACTGCCACTGGGGACATTTGGAAAGCAGGGGCATGCCGCCCTCAAGGCCCGTGGTCCCTGAAGAGATGGGGCCTCTAGGGAAAGGAGCAGAGCATGGGGAGCTGTCCCACAGGCAGGGAGGAGGGCTGCGCTCGGGCAGTGGGAGGACCTCCCTCAGAAGCAGGGGCCCTGCAGACCCTGCCTCCCTCTGAGCCTGTCTCTGTCTAAAGGTGAGGACTGTTTGTCCTCTGACCTCCCAGGCCATCATGGCCAGAGACACACGGCCCTGCGCCTGCACAGGAAGTGCCCTTTGCAGAGAGGAGTCCAATGCTGTGTCCTGGGTGGATAAGAGAGGCCGAGGTCAGGCAGATACAGCTGTCAGCCACGCTTGTTTATCATCATGGATTGGAAGCCTGACTGGTGAAAGAAAGACCTAGACGCCTCCTGTGGGAGAAGGAGAAGCAGCTCCTGAAGCAGCTGAATTTGCATGTTTACAGTAGAAAAGGTGTGAGATGGTTTTTGCAGCAGCCGCTTCTGGAGCTTGAGCTCGTCCAATGGAGGTTTCGGAAGCCTTGGCCTTGAGCGCCAGTACTGACAGCTGTGGGCTGCAGCGGCCTCAGAGAGTGGGGTTCACACGGATCCTCTTGGAACGAAGCAGGTTACCATGGGCACACATCCTGGATTTATTCTAATTAGGGTCCCTTGAGTGACATGCTGGCCTACTGGATAAAAGCAAGTGGCTCTCTCCCTCTGAGGTGCCTGGGCTTCGGTCTGCAGAGCCCGAGAGGGAGTGGAGCCTCAGAAAGCCCAGCCACTATGGCGAGGCCCTCTGGCCTGCTGGGCCCAGGAGGCACTCAGGTGACAGGTAGGCATGGGACAGGACATGGGAGCGAGGACTCGGGGAGAAACGGGGGTGGGTTCTTGCAGTCTCAGCCAGAAAGAGCTGGGTCCTTCCGGCACTTCCCCGTGTGGGTCTGAGATGTCAGGAAACAACCAAACCAAAGCAAAGCCACCCCTGAGAGGCCGGCCCTGCCTGTGGGCGGTCCAAGGAGGGCTTCTTTTGGAACCATCCTGATCTTTTTGTTTGGCAAGAATTGGCTTTTCCCCGCTCAGCAGCTATGTGGGCCGGGCCCTGGGAAGGACCCGGCTGTGGTTTCCTCTGATCCTCTGGTAGCTGCCGGCTCTCTCCAAAGCTTAAGCAGAATTGGGGCACTCACTCTCATCTCCCTTCAGAAAGGCTTTCCTGGCCCAGCATGCATCTTTGCACCTCACCAATCTTGTGGTCAGCGCTGCCTCCTCCCTCCCGCCACACAGCTCTAGCTCTGCGTCTCTGCCACCTCCTCTCTCTCGGCGGGTTTCAGCCTGCTTCAAGGTGTGCTCACCTCCGTGGACAAGGCCCCCAGCTGGGCCTCCCTCGTCCTGACCCAGCCTCCTTACCCACGCCCAGGGTCCACCCCCCAGGGGGCATCTCCCGTTGGCAGTCTGGGGTGCTGGGTGAATAGGGGGATGACTGACCAAGCAGAGGGAGTGTTTCCCCTATAATCCTTTCTGCCCAGACCACTACTCTCAGGAATTGGGGAGGAGGGGTCCTAGGAAAAGAGGGACTGGGTGAGGGTACAGAGGTGATTGCCCAAGGGAAGTGTCCGGGACTCTGGGTGGGAAAACGCTGAGCTGCTCCATGCACTCTGCCACCTGGGCTGGCAAGGCCAAACCATCAGCCAGGTGTACTCTGCGTACCGGGCTGCTCAACCCAGATCTTTGCCAGTGAGACTGAGAGCCACTCCCTGTGTCCGGGCAGGGCATCCCCACGGTGGCCCATGCTAATGCCAGGTTGTTTCTGCCCCATGGCCCCACCCCCTCATGTCTAGTGCTGTTGTGAGGTGGCTCTGTACGGGGTGTGGGGTCTTTGAGCCCTAGCTTGCAGTCCCTTGAGGCTGGTGCCATGGCTCCTGGGCCCCAGAGGTTCCTTCTGCCTGAATGTGTCCATCATCATGGCCAGGTGGACCCGGATTAGGAGGAAGGAGCCAGGGAGGCTTCCTTCACCTTCTCTGATCCGGAGCCAGAGCAGCAGCCAGATCTGTGGTCCCAGCTGTATTTTGTGCACCCCTCAGAAAGAAAGAAAGATGAGGCCAGCTGCTGAGGCGTGCCACTGCTCAGTCCAACCCGTTTCAGTGCTGAAGTATGAAGAGTGGGCATCTTAGAACCCAGGAGGTGCAGGAGCACCTACCCCCCAGGTGTGGGAAAAGCAGATGTCCCAGTGCCGGCCCCTGCTGAGCTCAGGCCCCCAAGGGGCTGATCAGAGTATCGGGGACACAAGGGCCCACTGGACCTGGGCCGGCAGGGGGCTTTGAGGTGGTCCTCATCCCAGCTCTCCCTGCTGGCTGGGAGGCCCTGGCAGCCCTTAACCTCTCTTTTCTGCAGGCTGTACTAATTAAGGACCCTCGTGCCCTTACTTAACCCATAGAGGAGGTATGCTCCCTTCAGTACCCCCTGATTTCAAGCAAAGGCCCTTGGCCAGTCAGATGCCGGGGTGGGAAGGCCACCACGGTCCCCACTTCGAGGCAGCTGCCGGGAGCAGCCCATCAGCCTGCCCCCTTCAGTCCCTGCCTGCTAGGTGCCCTGTGTGACTATGGCAAGGGGCTACCAGTATTTGGGCCTCAGTTTCATCTGTAACCAGGGCCAGGGATGGACTTCGGGCCCATGTGGCTGGAATAGGGGCTGGGCATCAGGGCTGCAGGTGAAGCAAGGAGATTGTGTGTCATCGAGGTGGGGTCTAATCTGCATCCCACGACTCCTGGGATGCTGTGGAGGCCATGGGGGAAGCAGGAGGGTGGCCGGTGGTAATGGACCCGCCAAAGGACTTCGGAGAGACTTCTGAGGTAGAACTGATGGGTTTGAAAGAAGGGATAAGATGGTTTCAGGTTTTTGACCTCCTGGAGGAGGACCAGCAAGGCCGTGGAGGTCGAGATTAGGAGCCCTGCCCGAGGGGGCTGCAGGGCTGGAGTCAGGGTTACCAGGCATGTGCTGCGGTCACAGCAGGTCCAGAGAGGGATGTCCTGGACCTCAGAGCGTGGGGCAAGGCCAGTGGCTGTGGGGGTGTCTGACCTCCAAGCAAGCCGAGTGAAAGGGTGACGGGTGACACCGCTCTTCTCCCCTCCCAGCTTCTCCCCACTCTGCCCTGTACTGCTCTCGGCCATGCACCTGGGTGCCAGCGCCCACCTGGCTAGCAGACCCTGATCTTCCTTCACCCATCTCCCCCCGCCGCCGCACCCTGCTGCTGCTCTAGCCTTTGTCTGTCCATCTTCCACGCTGGGACCCTGGGCCTCCCTCACCCCACCTTGTGCACCTCCTCCCCAACACCTCCCTCCCTCCTATGTCCAAATCCTGCACCTCCACCCCCAGCCCCCAGGAGCTCAGGGTAATGATGTTTGCATCTCTGGGCTGGAGCAAGAGCTACCTGTGGATCCTGCTGGAGGGTAGGGCAGGCGGAGGCAGGTTCTGCTGGAGTGTACAGAGGGGGGCTGCCCCCAGGGGCTCATGTGGGTGGGTGCCCCTGAACAGTGGGGGAGATTTGTTCCACATCAGCCTGCCCAGCCCCCAGGGTCCTGTCTGTCTTCCTGGCTGCCCGTGTGACCCTTGCACATGGACAGACTCAGGGACTGTGGTAGCTGCTGGGTGATGCAGGCTCTGTCTGGTCTGTACTGGCACCAGCTGAGCACTGCCAGGGCAAGGGAGAACTCTGGGCGTTCTGTGGGTAGCTGGCAGGGCCCTGGCACACAGCTCTGTGGGGTCTGCGGGTGTCCGTTCAGCCAACCCTCTCTGGGCTAGGGCTGGTGCCCTGTCTTGGCTGACACCACGGAGCCCCCACCACTTTGTCCCTAGAAGCTCAGAGGAATTGTGAGCCCTATTCCGGCACCTGGGCCCACAAGCGTCGGACCACTGGGAAGTGGGTGGGTGTTGGGGACTGTCAGGGCACCAGTGCCAGCGTCGTAGCTCAGTGTGGCCAGGTCCCAGCTCCTCCTCCTTGAAGCAGGCTGAACCCCTCCTCAGCTGCTTTCTCGTCCGTTAGCAGGTATGGCCCCAGCTGTGCCCTGTGCCAGCCCACTGGCCACTGCCTCTGCCCCAGCGCACGACCTCCGCCTCCTCCTGTGTCCTCAGCACCTCAGCCTCTGTCTGCCCCCTGCCCGCCCGCCGCCCGCCGCCCTGCGCTCCGCCCGCTTTGCAGTGTTGTGTCGTGAGCTTGGCCGCACTGTCGCCGCCGCCACTGGCAGCGCACACCAAGCTGGTCCTGACAGAAGCCTCTCTTCCCCCAGGGCCTTCGTGTACCTGAGCAACCTGCTGTACCCCGTGCCCCTGGTGCACCGAGTGGCCATCGTCAGCGAGAAGGGCGAGGTGAAGGGCTTTCTCCGTGTGGCCGTGCAGGCCATCTCAGGTGTGTGAGGACTGCGGGCCTGGCTCTCTCCTTCACGGGTAGAGGCCTCAGGCGGGGAGGCCTCTGCGGGCATCACAGAGGTTGGTGTGCAGCCAGCCTCACCAGGCCCCCCGCCTGCACTGTCTCCTCCCCACCCCCAGCTGGCAGTTAGCTGCTGATCTTCAAGTGGGGCCCCAGGAGAAGCCCCCATGCTCAGCTCCTGGCTCTGGCCTCCCAGACTCTCCCAGAGTGACTGGGGCCCTTTGGGGTGTGCAGGCTGAGCCCAGGGCTGTCTGAGCTCCCCCTGGCTCAGCGGACCTCCCTCCCCCCAGGCAGCACCAGGTGGACACAGAAGCTCTCCTAGCTCACCACTTGCCATCTCTCAGCCCCAGGACTGGCTGCCCAAACCCCGCCCACAGTGGCCCTCAGAGCCTCCCTTGGTCCAATGCACCCCTTTTTGGACCCCACAACCCCTCCCAGTGTGTCTCTGTGCTGTGAGCCTCTGGGGACCCTGCCAAGAAGGAAGCCTGGGTGGGAGCGGGGGCGGCACTGTAGAGGGACAGAGGACAGGGATGCTGGGAGCAGTTGGTGGCTCTTCCTCATCCTTCCTGACTAGTTCTGTCCCAGTTCGGTGGGGTCCCCCTGAGCAGGTTGCTTTATAGGGTGACACTGCCTCTATTTGGACCACATCTGACATTCTCTGTCGAGTGGATATGGTGGAGGAAAAGGAGCTTAAAAAAACACACCAAAAAACCAGCCTCATGGTCACAGAAGTCACTCCTGCCCCCTCCCCCGAGTGGCAGAGCTTAGCTCCCTGATCTCTCGCACTGAGCCCTGAGCCTGCTGTGCACAGCCTGGGCTGGCCCCGGGCGATGGTGGGACAGGACTATAGGACAGCCGGGCTGGAGGGCTCAGGGTGTTTGTACCCTCGCAGGCCCCTGAACAGAGGGGCAGACTCCTCAGTTTGCAAGGCCTCCTGGGGTGACATCTAACCAGAGTGGCTGCAGTTGGGGTTCAGGGGCCTGTAGGCAATAGGAAAAGGGTTTGGATTTTGTCCCAAGCACAGGGGAGACCACTGACTACTCTGAAGGAAGGGTATGGGATGCTGAGTGCCCAGGCAGGTGATCGTAGTGGCTTTGCAAGGATGGTGGCAGGGGGACAGGTGGGGTTCCACGGTGAAACCAGGAGACCTGGTAGGTGGGCTCTGCCCTGTGGGGTGGAGGGAGGGGCCAGGAGGACTCTGGTTCTGCTATAGCATCTGAGTCTGGGGGAGGCCAGCGGGGGATCAGGACTCAGGGAGAGGGGCGGGGTCGTAAGCTTGGTTTTTACAATGTGGGGTTGTGGCCCCTATCAAGGCAGGCTGTGTTGAGGCTGTGGCCACTTCTGGGCCCCCGGGCAGCACAGGCTGGTGGTTGCCATGCCCAGGGTGGTGCCTTGGGCATCCTGCAGTCGCAGTCGGCAGTGTTGGGGATGGGGTGGTTTCTGTGCCTTCCCCCTACCTGACCGCTCAGCCTGGCTCTGCCACACCACCTGGGGGCAAGCAGAGCCCTGACCATCTGCTTGGTTCCTCTTCTAGCCGATGAAGAGGCTCCTGATTATGGCTCGGGCGTCCGCCAGTCAGGAACAGCCAAAATCTCCTTTGATGACCAGCATTTCGAAAAGGTACCTGGCAAGCAGCTCCTCTCCCTCAGGCTCTTTCCTGTCCCACCTCCACCGGACGCCTGCAACCCTGTCCTGAACCTCAGTGCCCACCGCCTCGAGCTCAGGGCAGTGTGCCTGCCCCTCTGCCCCCCAGTCCCTCTCTGAGGGGCTCACCAATGTTGGCGATGCACAGGAGGGTCAAATGGCAAACAGATGGAGAGCACAGGGCAGAGGAGGCTGAGCGGGCACCTGGCACAGGGAACCTGGCCGGGACCCTGACAGCCAAGCAGAAAGGTTACCTGCATCCTGCCCATGGGGGGAGGAGCTATGGGAGGGTCCTGGATGGGGCAGAACTAAGGACCTTTCCCACTCATGGAATCAGCATAGGCCATGACAGCCTGGGAAACTGAGGCCTACGGAGATAGGTACCCACCCACCCTCGGGCAGGTCTGGAACAAAGATCCATGAAGTTGTCACCTGACTCTGGATAGCACAGGCCCCTCTCCTGGCCTCCTGACTGGCTGGGGGACTCCACCCAGCCCCCTCTCTCTGACTCTGGTTCCCCACCCCCCATAGTTCCAGTCTGAGTCCTGCCCTGTGGTGGGGATGTCTCGGTCCGGGACCTCCCAAGAAGAGCTGCGCATTGTGGAAGGCCAGGGCCAGGGAGCAGACGCAGGGCCCTCCGCCGACGAGGTCAACAACAACACCTGCTCAGGTAGGTCACTGTGGCTGCCCGGGGCTTGGGGCTCTTGGACATGGCCCTGCCCCACTGTAGTCTGGAGGTCCCTCCACTTCCAGGCCGGCCTAGGGTGATTAGGACCAGGCCCCCTCCCCGTGCCCAGTCCCTGCGGGAGGCTGTGCAGGCCCTAAGCCTGACCTCAACTCCAGCGCCCCCGTCACATGGGGGTCCCGTCACATGGCTGTGCCCTTGGCTCCCAGCAGCGGTGCCTCCGGAAAGCCTCCTCCTAGACAGCCCTGAGAAGGCCACCCTGGACGGGCCCCTGGATGCCGCCCTGGACCACCTGCGCCTGGGCAGCACCTTCACCTTCCGCGTGACCGTCCTGCAGGCGTCCAGCATCTCTGCGGAGTACGCTGACATCTTCTGCCAGTTCAAGTGAGCTCAGCCCCACTGGACAGGCCCGCGGGCGGGTGGGCAGGCTCTAAGCAATGCATGGATGGTGTCCCAGAGACCCCAGCCAAGTGTCTCCTCCCGCTTTGCAGCTTCATCCATCGCCATGATGAGGCCTTCTCCACGGAGCCCCTGAAGAACACGGGGAGGGGCCCCCCACTTGGCTTCTACCACGTCCAGAATGTAGGTCCTCAGAGCCCTTCTCCCTGCCACTGGGTGGCCCTCCCAGGGTCTGGCTGTGGGTGGCCCCCCTGAAACAGCTTCACCCAGTCTCACCATGGTTCCTCCTCCCTCTTCTGGTCACCAGCATGTGCTGGACGCGGCCAGGCAGGAGGACACAGGGCCTCTGGCACCAGGCAGGCGTGTGGGCTGTTGCTGGGCACTGGGCCTTCGGTGGGTTTAAGACTGGGGGTGGGGGCAGTAAGAGTCCAGAGAGCTCCCTGAAGGGAACAAGTTTCTGGGGTGGCCAGGGTCTGTGCTGAGGCTGGGGCGCCTAGCCGGGCAGCCTGTGTGGTATGGGAAGGGGTGGAGGCAGGGCTCTGGGAGGTCAGGAGAGCTCCAGGCAGGGGAGCATCCAAGCCAGGCTGTCAGGAGAGCAGGGGGCTTTCGGAGTTGGGGAGCAGGGGTAACCAGGCAGTGTGTGGGGGGTGCTCCATGTGGCCATAATGAAAGCTGCCAGGTGATAAGGACTGCAGGGCCAGGCTGGGGAGTTTGACTCTGAGCTACGTAGTCTGTTGGCATGAGGCCTGCGCAGTCATAGAGGCCGTGGTCAGGTGGCCCTGCAGACTGGCCGTCCTGGCCCTCAGGTGACAGGCAGTGGACCACAGTTTCCCAGCTGGGAAACAAGGCAGGTCTGAAGTGTGCACACGGGCTGGCTCGTTTACTGGGCTGCCCTATACATTATCGCCTCCCAGGTCTGGAGGAGAGGTGCCTGAGGTCAAGGTATGAGCAGGGTTGTTCTGGGCCCGAGGGGAGCACCTGTCCCAGTCTGTCCTGGAGCATGTACATGGCCGTCTTCTCCCTGAGGCCTCATAGGGTCTTCCCTCTGTACCTGCCTCTGTTCTGATTTCCCCCTTTGTAAGCACATGGTCATATTGGGTTAGGGCAGCCGTGGGCAAACTACGGCCCGCGGGCCGGATCCAGCCCGTTTGAAATGAATAAAACTAAAAAAAAAAAGACCGTACCCTTTTATGTAATGATGTTTACTTTGAATTTATATTAGTTCACACAAACACTCCATCCATGCTTTTGTTCCGGCCCTCCGGTCCAGTTTAAGAACCCATTGTGGCCCTCGAGTCAAAAAGTTTGCCCACCCCTGGGTTAGGGCCACACTAATGCCCTCATCTAACTTGCTGGCCTCAATAAAGACCCTGCCTCTAAATACAAGTGCTGGGGGTTAGGGCTGCAACTTATGAACTGGGGGTGGGGAATCCAGGGAGACACAGTTCAACCCGTAACTCTTGGTGAGTGGGCCAGGGCCCCAGAAGGGTCAGACCAGACCCCAGAGGCACCCTGGCCTTGGTCACCATTTCGAGCTCTGTGGTCTGAAAGGGTAGCCGAGCCCTCTGGCCCAGCCCCATCTATACTGGGAAGAGAGACCAAAGCCACCCATCTGGTGGTCTGTCCATTGGGTGGTGACAGAGGAGAGGCAGGGCTGGAAGGACCTTGGCTAGGAATGTTGTCCCTGTCATGAGCGGAACTCAGGCCCATGGGGCCTTCCATCTGGGCCTGGAGTGCTCAGTTCTCCATGGAGGCCCTGTGCTCCCCTCTGATCACCTGCCCACCTTGCCACCAGATTGCTGTGGAGGTGACCAAGTCCTTCATCGAATACATCAAGAGCCAGCCCATCGTGTTCGAGGTCTTCGGCCACTACCAGCAGCACCCATTCCCGCCCCTCTGCAAGGATGTGCTCAGGTCCTGGCCCAGTTCTCATGGTCCCGTGGGGCCTCCAGCGGGTCTGGGGGCCGTGGGAGGGAGGAAGGCAGGCGGGGCTCCCTGCTCCAGCTCAGGCCCCTGCAGACGCCAGCCCGCTGGGTTGCCTCACGTGGATGCTTCTTTCTCCACAGCCCCCTGAGACCCTCACGCCGCCATTTCCCACGGGTCATGCCGCTGTCCAAGCCAGGTAGGCCGAGCTGTTGGGAGTCTGCCCCTGTGGGTGCCAGTGTGGTTGGGACCTTGCAGCTGAGCACAGTCCTCATGCTGGGTCATCACTCCCAGGCTTGGGGTCCCCAGGCACCTACTAGGCTTCACAGGGTCCCCATGCAGTGAGGGGCTCCATTCTGGGCACAGGGTGGCGGCAGAGAAAACACCTCGGGTGTCTTCGGCCCCTCATCAGGCACGGAGCAGCTGGGTGGCAGTCAGGTGGTGCCTGCCCTGTGCCTCACGGGTTCCTGGAGCAGACGACAGAGGCGTGGGAGCCCAGAGAGGAAGGCATTGAGGGGCTGAGACCACCTGAGCCTGTTTGTCAGGAATTGGTCACGAGTAGAGGGCCAATGGGACCTGAGGGGCAGGCCTTGTCTGTGCTGGGTAGAGGTGCTGGGACAGGTGCTGCAGGCTGTGGCCAAAGCGTGGTCTAGCAGGGATCCCAGGTGGGTTGTGGGCCTCTGAGCAAGTGTGGCTCCTGTTGTCTGCTGGTTCTGTGGCATCTCAAGCCACCACCCTCTCTTCGAGGGCTGGGGTGTGTAGACACGTGCTCCTCCCCTGGGCATGGAGGAGCACATGGTCACATCTGATCTTGAGCTGGTAAGTGGCTGCTGGGGCCTGAGTGGGCACATCCTGGGACATGGGGTGGGGAGCTGCTGGTGGCTTTCCTCGGAGTGAGATGAGCTCGCTGCCTTGACGCGTCCTCCACCTCGGCACCCTCCTTGAGTGAGCCCTCAGTGCGTGGTGGGTCCGGTCTCTCATCAGCACATGCTTCTCTCCTGTCACCCCCAGTGCCCGCCACCAAGCTCAGCACGCTGACACGGTCCTGCCCTGGGCCACGCCACTGCAAATACGACCTGCTGGTTCACTTTGAGATCTGTGAGCTGGAGGCCGATGGCGAGTGCGTCCTCACGCTCAGTGTGCCCGCGCTGGGGGGCTGGGGTTCCTGAGGGCCATGGTGGGGGAGGAGGTGGCACACGATGGGTTCCTTGCCCCGCTGACTCTGGTCTCCATGGACAGCCTCCCATCTCATCTGTTCTCCCTCCTTCCACTCCTGGGGCCGCGACTGTGCTTGGGCCTGCGGAGAGGGCAGACGCCTGCCTCACACATCTTTCTTTCTCCAGTTACATTCCTGCAGTGGTGGACCACCGTGGTGGCATGCCGTGCATGGGGACCTTCCTGCTCCACCAGGTGCCAGGCCCTCCCTGCCCCAGCCCACCTCATGCCCCCTCCCCGGCCCCACATGGCCCCCAGGCTCCCTGACCGTGCCCTCTCTCCTGGTGCCTGACAGGGCATCCAGAGACGGATAACCGTGACACTGCTGCACGAGACGGGCAGCCATATCCGCTGGAAGGAAGTGCGAGAGCTTGTCGTGGGTAAGTGAGGCGGGTAGAGTCTGCCTTGGGGGCTGGGGCTGGGTTTGTGGTCAGGCAATGGACCTGCCTACCCAGATGCCTGAATTCTAACCACAGCTCTGCCCCTGTTGCTGTGTGACAATGGCCAAGTCACTTAACCTCTCTGTGCCTCAGTCCCTCGCCTGAAAAAGAGAGACTAGTCCAGTGATGGCAAACCTTTTGAGCTTGGCGTGTCAGCATTTTGAAAAACTCTAACTTAACTCTGGTGCCATGTCACATATAGAAATTTTTTGATATTTGCAACCATAGTACAACAAAGACTTATATTTTTGAGATTTATTTTATATATTTAAATGCCATTTAACAAAGAAAAATCAACCAAAAAAATGAGTTCGCGTGTTATCTCTGACACGCGTGTCATAGGTTTGCCATCACTGGACTAGGCCATGGTGATAATTCCAAATATCTATTTAATCACTATGTTAGCTTGCACCACATACTGGGTGGCTTAAAACAACAGAAATTTCTCCTCTTCACAGTTCTAGAGGCATAAACCCTAGACAGGGGGGTTGGCAGGTGGCCATACTCCCTCCCCTCCTGGCCTCTTGTAGGATCTGTAGACGCCTTGTTCCAATCCTTCGTCTTCTCGTGGACTCTTCTTACAGGGACAGTCAGATTACATTCGGGCCCAGTGTTACCACATCTCAATTAATTACAGCTGCCAAGCAGGGTCTTTTGCTTCCAGGAAGGCCAGGTTCTGCAGTGCCAGGGTTAGGACTGCAGCATATATTCTGGGGGGACACAATGCAATTCATCCGGGACCTTAGCCGGGTTTCTTCCGTGACATCATGCTGTGAACTCTTTGTCTGCTAGCGATGTTTCCTCTGCCAACCTGTGAAGAATGTGTCTTCCCAGTTTTCATTCAAGGACACAAACTGTCCGTTCCCGTGTGTCAGCGTGAGGCCCCAGCCCTCGCCTGCCCAGAGCTGATGGCTCCTCTCAAAAGCCCGCCCAGGCGTGTCTGTGGCCGTGTCCCTGGGGCTCAGGGGGCTCTGAGGGCAAGGCAGCTGGGATGTGTCCATCCTCAAAGAAGCGGAAGGGTCAGTTTCACCGCCACTGCTGGAGCAAGAAGTGATCAATGAGGCCCTCAGGCACAGAGCAAGGAGGCCCTCAGGCTCCAGGAAGGTTCTAGGTCAAGCATGTCAAACTCAAAGGCTAACACGGGCAGCTTCCACAGACAGAGCCGCCCCTCAAGTGTGTGCAGGCGGTAGCTTGGGGGCTCTTTTGGAAAAGCCCCTTGCAGGAGCATTCGATGGCACGGGTTGTGTTTCTTCTCTCTCTCTCTTTTTTAAGTATAATGAGAAGAGGGAACATTTTGTCCTCATCTTGCTAAGATTTCCTTTCCAACAGGTAGGAAGCCTGAGCATTTTGGCTTGAGCGATTGGACTCTGTTAGGAGAGAGCAGGGGGAGGAAGAAGCGCAGAACTTAGACTGCGGGAGGAAAGATGGTAGAACCGTGCACTGACCTATAGCAGCGGGCCGACTGCAGACCCTGCATGGGTTTCCCTGTCCACCATGGGGTTACCCTTCGACAGATGCCCTGTTGGCCACACCGGGAGCCAGTTCCCTGTAGGCCTCAGTGCAGAAGCCCCAGCCCAGGCAGAGGTGTGAGCAGTTACCTAGTGCCCCCACCTGCCCGCCTGGAAGTGACGGACCTGCCACCTTTTCCGTAGGTCGCATCCGAAACACCCCAGAAACAGACGAGTCCCTGATTGACCCCAACATCTTATCTCTCAACATTCTCTCATCTGGGTACATCCACCCGGCCCAGGATGACCGGTGAGTCCCCTTGGGCGGCAGGCTCTGCTCCTGAGTCCCTGGAGATGAGTCCGTCTGGCTCAGGCCCCAGGGGTTGGGGTGTCAGCCTGCGGTACCCTTGGCTGGCCTGGACGTGTTCGGTCCACCCACATGAGCTGGGGTGTCTGGCCCCAAAGCTTTTAGGCCTCCTGCCTGAGGGAATAGGAGCAGGGAGGGAGGCTTGTGGCCTCAAAGTCCCGTGGTGCATGTGTGAGCGTCTTTGTTCATCCGATCGCCTGGCAGGGACTGTGGGGCGGTTGTGGGAATGAGCTGGGTCCTGTCTGGGGAGTTGGGTGAGTGGGGGGGTGGGTGGGAACCATGGGTGGTGGGAGGACAAGCATCCCATATTTCCCCGACCTTGCTGCTGAGGCAGCTGTGTGACCTCTGGCAGGGGAACACCGACCAGGGGTCCTGGAGGCGGTTCAGGGGCGCACTGGGTTGGCGGCCCAGCATCCTGGGTGAAGGTGTGCCCACCGGTCACTCCTTGTCACTGGGCCATTCCTGTCAAGGCTCCCAGGTGATGGTCAAGATCTCACAGCTTAGGCTGTCCCGGCACTTGGCACAGTGGACTGGGTGTGGGACACCTTGGGGACAAACCAGCCGGGGTGGGAGGGATGTGACGGGAGACGCTGGAGCCAGCTGGGGCTGCGGGTTCACGACTGACATTGCGGAGAGCGTCCTGGAGTCACTGGCGGGCACGGCTGGGTCTGAGGGGCTGCTGTCCAGGGCGGTGGGGAGGTGAGCAGGTGCTCCAGTCCCACACCAGCTGCTCCCAAGCCCTCCTCCTGCCTGACTCTCTGAGCTCAACCTGTGGGTGTCTCCATGGGCCCTTGAGGCTGTGAAGGTTGCATGTGCTCGCAGAGGGAGGTGGTGCCACATTGTGGAAGCGCCCATGTCTATACAGACAGAGGGTCCTGGGGAGTTGCGTGCCACTCTGACTCTCGGGCTCAGACACCCTGAGAGGGGGGGCTGTGAGGGACCATCCCTCAGATGAGCAACTTGGGGATTGGGGAACAGGGACCCCAGCAGGGGCAGATGAGGCTCTAGTTCCAGCCCTGCCCTGGAACCTTTTAGAAGAAACTCACCTTGCACTCATATCCAGAGGAGGGAGGGCCTGGGGGCTGTTCTCATGTGAAGGTGACACCATGACAGGCAGGCTAGGGCTGCACCTGGGACGGTGAGGCGGACAGGGGGTGGGGTGGGCCTGTCACTGTGCAAATGCACCCCGGGACCTGGTGGTGAAGGCTGGGCGCCCACCCACACGGGGGCCGCCTGCACGAATGTGGGCTGCTGTGTCTGGGCCATGGGAACCGGGACCCCCACGGGAGGGCATGTGCCCCTGGAAGAGGTCTGTGTGTCATGCTGAGTGATGCCTTGGACCTCAGCCTTCCCCCGACCTCGAGCAATTCCTAGATGCTTGGGGCAGGAAGGGAGTGGGGGGCAAAGGAAAGGGGTGGAGGGGGTGCCTCTCAGGCCTCCCAGCCTGCACTGAAGGCTGTGTTGATGGGTCTTCTTGCTGCTGGGGGCACCTCGGGGAGCCTCAGCCCTGGGCTAAGTCCCAGGGTAGCCTAGGAGGCTGCTGGACCTCAAGCCAGCAGGGCTTTGGCTAAAAGGTCCTTCCTGTCCCTGGAGGCCCCAGTCCCATTGCTGATGGGCTCTGGTCCTGCACCTGGAAGCTGTGGGAGTGAGGCAGCCCCAGGGCAGCTCTGGGATCCATCAGCCCTGTGCCTGAGGTCAGGGCCCTGGTCCCAGGACAGGAAGGCGGTGTAGACCATCGCTGCTCTGGCCCCATGCTTGGCTTTGGCCTGCCTGGCCCCCCTCCCGCACTGTCCTGGAAAAGCCTTGGGGACCTTCCTCAGCGGTGGCCCCAGGCAGGCACCATGCTCAGGCTTGGCCGGCCAGGCCAGCGGGCCCCTCCCTAGGGCCTTCTCCCGGGACCCTGGCTGACATCCTCGGAGCCCTGGTGGATCCGGCTGCTCTCCCCCCTCAGATGCTGAGGCTCGGCAACCCCAACCCAGCTCAGGCTTCGGGTCTCGGGCTGCCCACGAGCTTTGCCACAGCCCCAGCCTCGCTGCTTGAGGCCCCACGCTTTGCAGCCGCCCTGGCTCAGAGTGGGCCTGCCGGCTTGGTGGCTTCTCTCTGTGCAGCTCCCCCTCCCTGCCGCTGCCCGCTGCCCCTGCCCGCTGCCCCACCCCCCACGGCCCCAACACCTCACTAACCTGTGACTGTTTGTGTTTTGCAGGCAGTTTCTTGATTCGGACATGCCTAGGTATCATTTGTGCCCTCGGTTTTCTTTCAGCATCTCCCTGCTCCCCCTCCACCCCCCAGCCCTGAGTTTTAATTTCCACTTCCTGGATTCCTTCTACACTTGCTCACCTCTCCCTCCTGTTTCTTCATCTTTTATTTCCTTAGAATACCTTTTTGATTTTTTAAACTTGCTTCTTCACCCCCCTGGCTGAGTCCCTTCTGCCCCTCTCTCGGTTTTGGCTGCTTTGGTAGTTGGCTGCCCTCCCGTAGACACTGGCTGGCTCCCGCTCCTCCCACCCCAAGCCTTGCCTACCCTGTGCCCACCCGACCTCACCCTGCCGGAGGGCAGCGGGCGCTCTGCATGCAGGCTGGCTGGCCAGGCTCCCCAAAAGGTGACAGAGAAAAGAGGGAGGGAGTGAAGCCACCCCACCAGATCTCCACCTCTGCCCCTTCCACCCCTGATTGTGAGCCCCTCACCTGGCTGTGGCCACCACACACCCTTTAGGAAGTAAGTGGACAGTACAGCTGTGAAGGGCCCAGTAAGTCTCTGGACTCGCTTGGGTGGTCTCAGGTTCCTGGGCTGGGGATCTCCCATCCCTGCTGAACCCAGTCGAGGCCCCTGAGGCTGGATAGCCTCAGGCTGTTCTGAGCAAAGGGTCAAAGCTGTCACGTTCTGGGTCCCGGTGGGTTTGGCCAGAGTTCCATGAGGTGGTCCTGGGGGTCCCCTGTGGGTAGCCGGAAGGCTTCCAGCTTGAATGTTTGGGCCTGTAAGCTACATGGGGGTTGAGGGTGGCACGGCCGGACCACCTGAGTCTGTGTCCCTGTTGGGTCCTGGCTGTGATGGTCTGGACAGATGGGCACTGTGAGTGGTTCCTGCGGGTGTGTCCCTGAGGCGTGCACACACACCTGTTCAATGACAGAGGCTGCGATAGGCCCTTCCCTGGGAACACCAGCTGGGTGAGGCAGCGACCTGTAGTGGTGGTGGCTGCACCAAGGAGGGGGCACAGACCTTCTGGGCCTGAAGCAGGGGCCTGCCTGTCCCAGGCAGCCGGGAGGGTTTGCTGGAGGAGGCGGCCTGCTAGCTGGTCCTGGAGGTGGGCCAGGCCGGCCGAGACGGCTGCATCCTGTCCTCAGAAGGCGCTGGTGGGAGCCCGTCAGCCCCGGCTCATCCCTGGAAGGGACCCAACGTAGGGGCTGGTTTCTTGATGAGTGGAAACTTCCTGCCCATCAGTATGATTGCACAGGGGTGTGGATATTTCGTTTAAGTTTGCATTTCCACAACCAGCTCAGTGCTAAGGCTGGTCCTAGACACCACCCCTCTCAAACATGGTGGCTCCAGGAAGGTTCTAGGTCAAGCATGTCAAACTCAAAGGCTAACACGGGCCAAATAAACAAGGTTAAGTTTATGTGGGCTGCAAAAAACCAAATGCTTCAGTTTTCATAGAAACTTAGGTTTATTTTGATAGAGACATGCTGAATACAAAGGGCTGAATTAAATGAGTCATCGTTAACATAATAGAACATTTTAATAAAAATTAATATTTTTCTTGAACATTAACTTACCAGACACTGAATAACTACACAAATTAATAAGTGTAACGCTAATAAAACTATTTTTCTCGTTCTCTGAAAGTGAAATATTTCCTGTTGTGCATACCAAACAAGTCAGTACAAGACTAATGATGTGGCAATCGGCTGCTAAAATATTCACTGCTAGTATTAGTGAGAGAAATGGTGTGCCTGCACGTAAGGGAAATGAATGCAACACGATTATTGTAATCAGTCATTAGTGAATGTTATAGTTCATTATTAATAATTATGTATAACAGGATATTGTAAAAATTAAGTGACGAAATTTTTATTAAAACGTTTCTTACATACGTTATATTGTCTGGATCACAAAAATATTCATTGTGGGCTGCATCGGCCCGTGGGCCGCGAGTTTGACATGCCTGCTCTAGGTAAAGTATAAACAGTGCCTTGTGCCTCATGAGTGGGGAGAGGGTCCCCATGGGTCTGAGGTGGGGCCTGGGAGTCTGCATTTCTAACACATTCCCACAGCGTGCTGGTGCCGCAGGCCCGGGATCCCACGTCTGGGCCTCACGGTTCTCCTGACAGCAATGTCTGGGGGATTAGCTGAATGGGTCGTGGGGCAGAGTGAGGGGTGCTGTGTGGAATGGGGCTCCCTCCTGGGTGACCTGGTGTCCAGAGAGGTCCTGAGAGGACCCTGTGCTGCTCGTGAGTGAGGGCCCTGGCATGGCCTCCTCAGCCTCCCAGCTGCATTCTCGTGGCCTCTCTGGGTCTGTGTTCCTGCCGTGTGACTGAAGGGCAGCTGTCCTTGGTTGCCATGCTGTGCCCTGCAATCCTGGGGCATCCCTTGTGGCTGTCACTCTGCCACCTGCCCCACCCTGCACACACCTGCGCCGTTGCTGACTCTCACTTGGGGTCTGGGGGAGACCCCCTCTGCAGAGGCCTCAGGAACTGGGGCTCAGGACGGGTGTCCAGAACCCTCCCTGCCTGGGCTCCAGGGTCTGCTATCCATGGTACATGGAGACGCTGAAGGGGGGTCTGCAGGAGATGGCATGGGGGCTGGGGCAGCATCATGGTTGTGCCAGACTGGACCCTGGTCCGGTTGGCCTTCTTGGCACCTGGGTGATGGGGCAGTAGAAGGCCCAGGAGGGCCTCTCCCACCACCCGCCCTGCCTATGAGACCCAGCAGTCAGGTTCTGGAGACATTCTAGGTCACCAGTGTCCGATCAGGACAAAGCCACGATCTAGCCTGATGAAGGGCCTCTCACCAGGAGCGTCTCCGAGGGGCCTCGTGTCCAGTGGGCTTGCTTCCCACAGCCCCAGGCTGGGTTCCGGGGGGCGGGGGGGGGCTCTAGTAATAATCTCAGTGATGCGAACGTGCGCCACCCAGGCCTCAGGCAGTGCGCTTGCTCGAGTAACAGCTCATGTCACCCACCAGGCAGCTCTGAGGCAGGGAGACGGGTCTGCCGATAGGCCAAGGCCAGGCGGCTATGCCATGGCATTGGAGCTGGACAGTCTGGGGACTGCAGGCGTGGCCCTACAGAGCCTGGGTGTTTGGGGCCCCCCAGGATGGACGGCGTCCCTAGGTCTTGGCCGCAGCTCCAGGGACGCCCACCTGGTCCTGCAGGGGACAGACCCAGGCTCTCCCTGCAGACACTGCGGGTGATGCTTGGAGTGGTGTGTGGCCCGTGCCCGTTAGCTTGTGCCGGGCGGGCGACAGCGCTTGTTCTGACATATGAATCTCTTCTGTGTGTGTACGTGTGTCCTGCCTGCCTCGCCTTTAGCGTTTCATTCGGAAGTGACACTAGGTACAGTCACTCTCTTCCGCACTCGCTTGGTGCTTCCCCCGCTGCTTTTCAATTTCCTTTCTCCTCTGATGTCTCCCCGCGCTCTCTGCCCCTCTGTCGCCCGCTGTCCTCACATCCCTTCCCCTGGATCTTTGTCCTCAGTGACCTATGTGACACGGCCCGGCCCCCTCCCACTGCTTAGCCCCGCGCCCCTGGGCGGTGCCACAGAGAGAAGGGCAGCGGAGGCGCTGCCCATGCCCCTCGCGGCCTGGCTCCCCAGGCACCCTCCACACTCCTGGGCCTGTGCCACTGCCCGGCTGTTGTGTTGACGTGTTCCTCAGCTGTGTCTCTGTGAAGATGCTTGGATGGAAACCGGGTGAGGCAGGGGGCTGTGCAGCACTGCCAGGGCCCACGGGCGGCCACAGTGGGCACTGAGGCACATTCCCCACCTCCAATATGCGGGCACGACTATAGGAGCTCTGCCGTCCATGGCTTGAGCTGCCCCCACCCGGGAAGGGGTTTGCCGGCCCCTGGCTCATGCTCTGCTCATTATCTTTCCGGGTTGGAGATGGAGGCAGAGAGGCCTCAGCCTGCTCTGCCTGAGTGGAGAGTCTGGCCGCAGTGGGCAGTGGCGCTGTCTGCACCTGGCCGCCCGGTTTCCACTCCCAGCATCCTCCCCGAGGGCCCTTCCTCTCCCAGGGGCGAGTCGGTCATGGAGGAGGTGGGCCCTGGAGGGTTTTGCAAACTGGGACAGGTTCCTTAGGGTCCAAGGAGAGACCATGGCACCTCCTTACTCAGACCCAGGCTCCCGCCCTGTCCCCACCCTTGTAGTCGTTCCCCTCTTTCCTTGTCCCCACCCTCCCTGCTCTCAGCTTGAGAGCTGTGGGCTACCACATGCCACCCTTCGTCCACAGTGGAGGTGACAGCTGGGCACACCCTGCTGGTGGCATCTGGAGCCCCCTCCCCCTCAGTCCTGAGTAAGGAGGGGACTGTCTTTCCTGGACACTGCCCCCAGTCCTCCGGACCTGTGACCCCAGTGACACTCCCTGCGGGTCGCCACATGTCTCTGTCTGTCTGTCTGTCTGCATGTCCCCACCCCAGCCCGGTGTGGCCTGCATATCGTTCTTACCTTCTCTCTGCTCCCCGCCAGGACCTTTTACCAGTTCGAGGCTGCGTGGGACAGCTCCATGCACAACTCCCTCCTGCTGAACCGCGTCACCCCATACAGAGAGAAGATCTACATGACCGTCTCTGCTTACATTGAGGCAAGGCTCCTGTGCCCAGGCACACCACCGAAATCACCTGTCCCCTGAGCCAGCGGTGCCTGCCCAGGGCAAGGAGGGCGAGCGCGCACTGGACAAGCCCACACGACCCTGCTGTCTCCCCAAGTCCTCGCGACACCCATGCACCTCGAGCCGCAGTGCTGTCAGCCCACCCGCGTCTCTACTGTGTGGGCTCTCGGTGTGGCCAGGTGGCATCTATGCTCCAGGCAGCTCATAAACAGAAGCCTCCTCCCCATCCCCAGGGCCTGACACACAGGAGCAGGCTGGGAGCCTGGGCGAATCTAGTGGGCATGGTAGCCAGGAATCTGGAAGTTTGGGGTCAGCATCAAGGGTGAGGGCATTGCCCCCCTCAGAGCCTACTCCTCCATCTGTAATGGCTCTGCCCAGACAAGTGCCCAGTGCCCATCGGCCTTGTCAGAGCTATAGTTGAGCTTCAGGAACACAAAGAGCAGCTGCATATGACACCACACCCGCCACCGTGATGTGGTCTGTGGCGGGTAAGACACACCGCGTGGGTACATTCTCACAGACGAGTTGTGCAGCGTGTCTTGGATCGATGGTGACCCTCGGGGCCTCTGTATGGAAACTGGCCCTCGGCAGCGCTGGGAGGCAGGGCCCGCTGCCTCTGCCGGGAGGCGCTCCAGCGAGGAGCAGGGACTCTCCCCCCTGCTGTGGGGCCACGCGGGGCCCAGTGAGGCCTGGGCTGTGGTCAGTGCCGTGGCTCTTGCCCCCAGGAGGTTAGAGGGCGTGTCCCTCTGCCTGAGCCCCTGCTTCCCTGTCCCCACAGATGGAGAATTGTGCACAGCCGGCCGTCATCACCAAGGACTTCTGCATGGTCTTCTACTCCCGAGACGCCAAGCTGCCCGCCTCGCGCTCCATCCGAAACCTGTTCGGCAGCGGGAGCCTGCGGTCCTCGGAGAGGTGAGCTGCTGGAGTGGGCCGGGCACCCTGGCCACCCAAAGACCGGACTGCTTGGGATGCTCGGGCACAGGCTGACGAGAGCCCAGCTTGTCCGCTTCTGGCTGGCCCCCTCCTCTCGGCCTTTCTCCTCACCCCGATGTTGGGGTTGTTGGAAGCCAGGGGGCACGTGTGGATCACCAATGGCATGTTAGGGTGCCACACTGCACCCCACCACCAGGTGACCTTCTTTCCCGGGGGCCACAGGGTCTGGGCCATCAGGGCCCCTCGCCTGCACATGGGGGAGGCTGGATAAATGCGGGGGTGGGGGGCGTGGGCAGGCTGGGAGGGGACTCGAATGGAGGCTGGCAGCACCTGAGAGTCAGACTCTAGAACCAGATGTGCCTCTCCCACTCCCACCGCTCCTTGCACTCTGGGGGGACAGTGTCAAGGCAGTGAGGTTCCCCACATGCTCTGTCCCGTAGACCCCCCATGTCCAGGCCTTTCTGGGCACAGTGGGAGGAGGGAGTGTGGGGGTCAGGACTCAGTGGCCTTGGGCTGGCCACGACCAGCCATCTGAGAGGTCCACAAGAGGGGTTGGTGGGTGCCCCTGGCAGAATCGGCAGTCCTAGGGAAAAGGGGGTCTGAGATGGGGACTGTCCGAGTAAGGCTGTAGTGTGGGGGCCTGGCACCCAGCTCCCCCTTGGAGGCCACCTGCATGGGCAGGGCAGGTGCCCAATGTGCCTTTGATGGTGGTGAGAGTTGGTCCCGGGCATCCCCGTGCTTAGTGACAGCATGTCCCCCTCTGCTCCCAACAGCAACCGTGTGACTGGTGTCTATGACCTCAGCCTGTGCCACGTGGCCGATGCGGGCAGCCCAGGTAGGTGTCTGTCCTGCTCTCTGTGGCAGGCCAGGCGGCGTGGCACTTAGTTGCGAGTCACTTGGGGTCCTCTGGGTCACTCCAGGTGACGTCAGCGAAGCTGCCAATTAGGGGGTTCCTTCCCTGTGAGAAGCACAGGCCTCTCCAAGGTTGTCCTGAGGGGCTGGAGGACAGGGAGGGGCGAGGCAGCAATGGGAAGGCCGGCAGAAGAGAGGGCATCTCGCGCTCTAACCCCCGTAGGACGGATGCTGTATGACTTTCCTTGGGCGAGCCCAGGGTGGCTCTGAGGGTGGACCAAGGGTTAGGGGAGGGGGAGCTGCCCCAGGGCCCTGTCCCTGCACCCCCGGTAGGGACATGGTCAGACAGGTGACCCTTTTCAGGGATGCAGCGGCGGCGCCGTCGGGTGCTGGACACGTCTGTGGCCTACGTGCGGGGTGAGGAGAACCTGGCGGGCTGGAGGCCCCGCAGTGACAGCCTTATCCTGGACCACCAGTGGGAGCTGGAGAAGCTGAGCCTGCTGCAGGAGGTGCGTCTATGCCAGACCCCGGGGGTCCCAGGCCACCCCAGGACAGAGCGAGGGCACTCACACTGCTCTCACGGACCTAATTGCGGAGGGCTGTCCGCTTGCAGACAGAGACCAGGAATCGGGGTGGGCAAGGCCCTCTGTTGCTAAGTCAGGGGCCCAGTGACCAGCAGCTGTGGACAGCAGGCAGCAGAGGCCCGCACCCACCCCCTGGGCCCTGCCGGATGCTCGTGTCGGAATTCGAGTGTCCATCCGCTTGGGGCTGGCACAGGCTGGGCGGGAGGCCAGGATGGAGGAGGGCAGCGTGTTGGCTGCAGGGCACGGGAGGAGCTGATTCCCCGTCAGCAGCGTGGCCTCAGGTCGCTTTGCTTTCCCAGGATCTGACCTGGGCCCTGGTGCTCAGCGGGCTGCCCGCCCTGCCCTCGTCCTCGAGTGCAGCAGGTGAGGCCACGCGTGCTCTCGTGTGCAGGTCGAGAAGACCCGGCACTACCTGCTGCTGCGGGAGAAGCTGGAGACCACCCAGCGGCCCGTCCCCGAGACGCTGTCCCCGGCCTCCAGCGAGGACTCGGAGTCCCACAGCTTGTCCAGCGCCTCCTCTCCACTCTCCGCTGACGGCCGAGCGTCGCCCCCGGAAACTCCCAACGAGAGGCAGCGGGAGCTGGCCGTCAAGGTAGGCAGCTGTGCAGTTGGCCTGTGGGCAGCACGGCCATGACCCAGCCCCTGCAGAGCTCCAGTGATGCGGCCTTGTCGGTGCTGGGTCCTGTCAGGGCCTGGAGCTGGGAGGATGAGGGGTCTATAGAGTCCCCTTGCCCACAGCCCCCACCGCACCCACTCTGGAATTTGGCAGCCCTTTACAGCCTCCTCCCTGAGCAGTGGCATGTCCTCTCTTTCTCTTAAATACCGAAATCGATGGGGAGCTGACCGCCCGAATCCCAGCCCATTTTGCGGCTGGGGCCACCGAGCTGGACTTCGCCCAGTCCCAGTCCTGCCTGGGGAGGCTTCCCCAGCTTGCCCCGTCTTCTTAGAGGCCCGCAGGTGCTCCCACCTTGACTTGCAGTGCCGGGCACCTGGGCCAGTCTCTGTGTTGCTGGGGGCGGAGCCCTCGGCCGATCCTGGTCCCAGGAGACTCCTGACTGGGTGTTTGCTGTCCCTGCAGTGTTTACGCCTCCTCATGCACACGTTCAACAGAGAGTACACACACAGCCACGTCTGCATCAGCGCTAGCGAGAGCAAGGTGGGCACCGAGTCAGGCCCCGAGCCCCCACCTGGCTCATGGCTTCCACGCCAGTGTCCCATGGCACTCCAGCCGTCCTGGGTCCTCACTCCCTGCCCCGCAGCCTGCCGTGCTGGCCTCTCCCTCTGCCTGGGGGGGCCAATCCCAATGGTCCTCAGGGTGCACGTCCTAACGTCTGGCTCAGCCGCACCTTCCCCAGCCCACCCAGTGTGGTCCTCGATGCTCTTTGAAGCCCTACAGCCATGAGTCCCTGGTGGGGCTGGGAGGGGGTGGGAGGTACCTGCAGTGAGGGTGGGGGTGCCCTAAATGGGAGTTCAAATGCCAGCAAAGGTGCAGGAATCAGCCACTGCATTGGTGTCCCCACCACGAGACTGTTCCCTCCCTGTGTCCCCTGAAAAAGCCTCTCTCTCCTCCACAGCTCTCTGAGATGTCCATCACACTGCTCCAGGACACGTCCCTGTCCCCTCTGGGGGTGGCCACGCTCACTCCCTCCTCTACCTGCCCCTCTCTGGTCGAAGGGCGGTATGGAGCAGCCGACCTGAGGTGAGTGAGCCTTCAGGCTCCTGCGTAGCTTCCCCCTCTGCAAGACTAGCGACAACGATAGCCGTGACTCAGGCACAGAGTGCAGAGAAGGGGGCGCGGGTGGCCAAGTCACTCGGGGTAGCCAGACATCCAGGGCAGCCCTCGTGGCGTGGGGTCTGCAGGCACTGCCCCCGGAGTCTGCCCTGTGCCCACCCCGCAGCGTCCTGTGCCCACCCCGCAGCGTCCTGTGAGCGTGATGTCCTAACCTTCTTTCTGAGGCCATGTTCTGCTGACGCATACATTTAAAACCAGCCCTGAATAAAAGCAGGAACGGGTCAAAATAGCACAAAACAAGAGACCCTTTTCATGGGGCGGCGCTCATAAAATGCTCAGTGAGAAAAACCTGAGCCCTCTCCTGCAGACAGGGACACGCGGCGCTGGAGCTGAGCTGGGAAGAGACCCTCCCCACACACTGCTGACGCCGCTTATGTCTGATCATCCAATTTCAAATCCCTTGGCGGTTCCTAAATTTCTTCTTAAAAACAAAAAAAATGGTGTTGAATCCTCTGGCTGTCGTCCTGGGACAGGCCTCCTGGGCCACCAGGTGCAGTCCTAGGGCCTGGCGTGGGCCATGGGCCAGACGGTCCCTAAGAGACTTGTGTCTCTTTCAACTCGATTTGGGGGATGACGAGTGGCTACAGCCACCTTTATGGGGTGAAGGGGGAGGGGCAGAGAGCACCACGGGAGAGAGGTGTGGAGCCCCTCACAGCTGACCCCTCCCCGCGGTGTCCAGCACGATCCTGGAATCAGGTGGGTGGGCCAGACTGTGGGTGTGGCCGTCAGACAGCAGAGGTGCCACAGCGGCTCTGAGAGCATGAGGCCCCATCAGGAGCCTGGGGAGGGTGGTTCTGGGCCCAGTGAAGGGCAGCAGCGTCCCTCCTCTCCCCCAGGAGCCTGCAGCCCAGCTCCCGGCCGGCCAGCCCGGAGCCCGAGAATGTGCCAGAGGCTGATTCCAAGAAGATCCTCTCCCCTGCTCGGGCCACAGAATTGGACAAGGAGCCTCAGCGCCCGCTGGTTCCCGACATCCAGGAGGTCCGGGTCAGGTGCGCAGGTCACCGGCCAGCCTTGCCCCCTGACCTAGGGCTGGGGAGCAGGGCCCTGGTGGTGATGTGTCTGCGAATGACCAGTGTGGCCACCATGCACATGTCCTGAGCTCACCACTGTTGGTGGGTGCGGTCATGGGTTACGGCGTGACAGGCCAGGGCAGCTGCAGCCTTCCTACGCTTTTCCATCTTCCAGCTGGGGACCGAGGCTCAGAGACGGGTGGGTGGTTCTGGTCTCTGGCCTGCCAGGTTGGGGTCTTGCCAGGTCCCCAGGTGCCTCTGTCCTGGCTGCTCCTCTCGGAGGCCCGCTGGCGGCACGGCTGGGGACCTGGCTCATGGTGGACAGTGAACCTCCGAGCTGGGGCCTCCCACTGGCTGCCAGGAGGGTGTGGACGAGCAGACGTTCCTGTTCCCACAGCCCCATCGTCTCCAAGAAGGGCTACCTGCACTTCCTGGAGCCGCACACGGCCGGCTGGGCCAAGCGCTACGTGGTGGTGCGGCGGCCCTACGCCTACATGTACAACAACGACAAGGACACTGTAGAGAGGTTTGTGCTCAACCTCTCCACCGCCCAGGTGGAGTACAGCGAGGACCAGCAGGCCATGCTCAAGGTGCGGACACGGAAATGGGATGGGCAGGCCCTGGGCTGGCAGGACACTGAGTCCCAGGCAGGGAAGGAGAGGGCAGGAGCCGGGCAGCCTTTCCTGTCCCAGGACTCTACCACCCATGGGGCTCATTGTCCGGGTGGCAACCAGTGGTGATGATGGGACAAGCATTAACCTTCTCCCATCCCAGGGCCAACAACCCCGTCCCCTCCTGAGGATGCCCATGGTGGGGTGGGCCGAGCCACACAGGCCAGCAGTGCTGTGGGCCCAGGAGTCCAGCCCCCTACCCCCTAGCCTTGCCCTGCTCCTCTGAGCAAGCGCAGCTATGGATGTGGGTGCTGGGAGCCCCGACTCCTTCCCTCGGCCACTACAGTGGCACTAGGTGATTTTTGATTCCCTGGGGTGGGGGTGGGAACTCAAACCACGATGCCAAGGGCTCAAGCTTGAGAATAAGGGACGCCAGGATTTCTGGGCCCAGTGGACGTATCTGGACCACAGCTGTGCCAGGGTCCCGGGGGGGGGGGGGGGCGGGGGAAGGAGCCTTGGCCCGTGAGGTGGGGACACAGAGCAGTGGCAAGGGGCCCTGGGGCATGAGAATAGAGGGGTGTCCTGCAGAACCTTCCGGGCCAGGCCGTGCGCACTGCTGAGTTCACATAGCCCTGTCAGCGCCCCCATCCTGTGGGTCTCCCCTCTTGCTCCCTCCTCCCTGGCTGAGTGCTGACCCCAGGGAGGGGCGGTGCCTCTCACAGTGCGGTGCTTTGCAGACGCCCCACACGTTCGCCGTGTGCACGGAGCACCGCGGCATCCTGCTGCAGGCCAGTAGCGACAAGGACATGCACGACTGGCTGTACGCGTTCAACCCTCTCCTGGCCGGGACCATACGGTAGGGCCACCTCAGGCTGGATGGGTGTTTCCACCTCTGCTGGGACGAGGGAGGGTGCAGGCCTGGGGGCATCTGCAGGGGCGTCGGTGTTCATGTTTGTCCTTGCTGCTCAAGGAGCGGATAAACTCCCCAAATTTTCAAGCTTCACCTGCCACCAAGGCGTACTTTTCTGTAGGGAAGAAACCTCTGTGTAGGGAATAGCCAGGCCCCCCTCCCTCCGTGACTTCACAGGGGTCACGGTGACATGTCTCTCGGCTGCCAAGGGAACCAGCGGGGTCTGGGGTCAATGAGCTGCAGGCTCCGTCCTCCCTGAGCTCTGCTTCTCTTCCAACCCTCCTGCAGGTCCAAGCTTTCCAGAAGGAGGTCTGCCCAGATGCGGGTCTGAGTGGAAGACACCCCCCTCCAGACAGCCAGCAGGCCCGGCCTGCCCCCTCTCACCATCCGTCTGTCTTTGCCACCCAGTCCTTCCCACCAGACAAGCCAACAAGTCCCCTCCTCCCAGGGACGCTGTGCTGGGCCAGCGAGCCTGACTCTGGCCGGGGACCTGCACCACATGACTGTCATGCTCCCAGTGGAGGCCGTGTTGTCATCATTCCTTCTCTGAGACTGTGCCCCGGGGGGGGAGGGTGGGAAGAGCTGGGAGACGCTGGAGAGACCAGAGGGCACCAGTCAGGGGCATCAGTGACGTTCTCATATTTTTTTAAGCATAGACAGACTTATAATTAATATACAGTAGTTAGCGACGTGGAAGCAGTCCACTCAGAAGTTAACTATAAGACTGTATTCTATTTATAAGTATTTATTTCTAACGACCTTTAGGATTCAGATGGACCTGTTCCCGCTTGTTCCCACACCAATCTCCCAAGCCTCTTAGGGACAGATAGGGTGGGCAGCTGCCTCGGAAGACCACAGTGAGGTTGGTGCCACTGGGCCACCTGCCTGAGGCCTCTCCCCAGCTGCCCATGGGGCAGACCCTCGTCCTGGGGTGTGTGCCTGAGTCAGGGAGACCTGATGCCTGAAGTCCCAGCAGCACAGAAGGTGGCGTGTGTCCCTTCTAGCAGGAGATGCAGCCACATCCAACCTGCACAGCAGCCGCCTGAGCTGTGACTCCCAGCAGTGCCAATGCAGCTCCTGGGAGGGTGTGGGAGGTGAGGCAGTGGTAGGGCTGCAGGGGCTATGCTGGCAGGGCCGGGGAGGAGGGACAGGAGCCCACGCTCGTGCTGTGTGTCCAGGCAGGTAGGGCGAGGCTGGCTGGGGTTAGAGGTGGTCCAGGGTGATGGTCCAGGCAGCGAGGGGCTTGAGGTACAGCCTCTCCAGTTGCTGTGAGAAATGGAGTGAGCTCAAGGTTGCTCCTGGGAAGAAAGTCTGAGATTTCCCCTCTTTGCTCCGCGAGAAGAGAGTTCTGTGAGTGCCATGGGCTCCTCCTCCCCCTTCTGCATCAGATGTGCCGCCATTCTCTTGTTCTGGCCTCTCTGCAGACCCTGTGCCCAAGGGTTGGCCAGGGCAGGACAGGAGTCAGCCCAGGCCAAGAGTCTGGCCGAGGGTTCTGTCTAGGCCCTAAACCCAGCAGAGAAACCACAGGGGGTCTCCTGGGACCTGTTCCCACACCCGAGGCACATTGGGCCTCTTTTTAAGCTCAAGAAAAAAAAACACTGCAAAACTCTCCCCAGCAGAGCGGCTTCACTTGGGCCCAGTTCATGCCCAGCCTTGCTGGTCCACAGCTTTCTCTGGCAACTCCCTCCATCCTTGCCAGCCCCTGCTGGGCACCGCTCACTGACACCAGCTTCCACTTGGCTTGGAGGACTCCAGCTCACCCTGGAGACAGTGGTTCTGAGACCCACACTGTCCTGCGTGGTGCTGACATGACACATGGACATTCTCGCGGTTCCGGCCACTGAGGCCAGAGGTGCCCCAGCTCCTTCCTCTGGGGATGTGAGGTGTGGGCTTCGTCCGAGGGACGAGGTTCCAGTGAGGTTTTCCTTTGGGGAAGTTGTTCAGGCCCCTCAAGCTTGGCCGCAGATGAGGGATGCAGGAGGGCGGACCCTGTGGCAGCTGTGTGTGCCCGCCAGCCTACACCAGCCCAGCAGGAGGCTGACAGCCCTGTGCCTGGACAGTGCTCCTGAGGGGAAGCCGCCAGCGAGCGTCAGGGCCCAGGACCGCGTCTGGGCACACATTGTCCAGAAGCAGGGACAGTGCTCACCTCCACAGGTGTTCCCGGAGGTGATGGGCTGAGACACACAGGAGAGGAGCTAGTCTGGGACAAACACTGGCTTCTATGACAGCCCGTGGCGGGGAGAAGCAAGGAGGGGCAAGTGCTGAGAGAGCCAGGGCCCAGCCACGGCCCACTCAGGTCAGCCAGCCTGAGGGCGTGGCCCCAAGAGGGTCTGAGGGCTTTGCACAAGGGCACAGGTGTCTGAGGCCAGCCAACCTGCAGAGCACCTGTGTCCTCGGCAGGGCCGAGGGAAGGGGCCCCCGAGAGGGTTTTCGGAATCTCCCCAAATTCAGGAGCCTCCCCTGCCATGGAGGCTTCCAGGGACCGTTTCATCCTGGCCTGGGCCGTCTCGGCAGTGATGAGGAGCCAGGCGTGGACCTGGCGTCCCTTCCGGGCCTGCTGTAGCGGGAGGTCCTAGGTCCGAGTCCAGACACCCAGAGTGGCTGGAGAGGAAACCCACGCTGAGTCAGGAGGCCTGGTCTCTGTGCCCGCCCTGCCCAAACCTCCATGTGTCATGTTAGCTGAGACAAGTCCTTTATCAAACCGGGACTTCGTTTCCACATCTGTGACAAGCGAGGCTCATCTGGGGGCCCCCAAGGGTTTGCACCCTTTGGGGTGCAGAGAGCTAAGTCAGGCCTGGTGTGGCTTCTGTTCCCGCTGAGTAGGGAGGAGAGAGAGATCCAGAAAGCCAACTCTGGTGGTTTTGGTTTGAATGCTTGATGCTGCTCAGGCTGCGGCCTCGTTTTGTTTGAAAGACACCATTCTTGTCCGGATCCGCTCTCTGTCCCCCCAGTGGAGTATGAGTTCCTTCCAGAGGCTCTAGGGAGAGGTCCCAGGGGGGATGCTGGGCTCGGCCGGCCGGCCGTGGGTTCCAATAACCTGGCTGGTGTCCAGGGTGTGTGAGATGCTCAGTAGTTGCAAGGACTCCCTGTTCTGAATAACCACTCGTGAGGTGGCAATGTTTCATTTCGGCCACACACGCATGCACATGCACACACACACCCAGGCGGCTGTGTGAGGCGGACCCACCTCAGGCGGGTGTGGCGAAGTGCTCGGGGAGGTGTGAGCAGGTTGCCACGCTGGTCCTCCAGACAACAGGCTGTGGCTTCTTCCTGGGCCTGTGCTTCCTGTAGCTGCCTGTCCCCGGGGCTCCCTGTGGCTTGTACATACGTGGTTGTGTGGCACACCCACCCCTGCACCATAACCCATCCTGCCGTAATGACTCCAGTTCCCCAACGTCCTGACCCCGAGTGTTAGCTCTAGGCTCCCGTACTGTGTGTGCACCTACGCTCTGTCCAGTTATGAAATAAACGTGGTTCCTCACGCAGCTCCAAGCGCGGGCCTCTGCTGTGTTATTTGCACATCGGGTCACCGGTGGGAGATCTTAGACTTTTCACAAAGGTTGAGAAGTTAGGTCAAAATAGACCTTAGACATAAATGTAAAACACAAAACAGGAACACTTCTAGACGGACTTATTGAAATGCATCACTAAGAAAATGGCCAGGAACTGGGAGAAGATATTTGTTAAACAAGGTTAGGACAAAGGATTTGTATGCAGAATATATAAGAATACATGAAGCATCATTATAACTCACCTAGAGGCCCAGTGCACGGATTCGTGCACCAGTGGGGTTTCTCAGCATGGCCTGCAGGGATCGGGATGAAACTGACTCTCCAACATCCCCCGAGGGGTCCCGGATTGCAAGAGGGCACAGGCCAAGCAGAGAGGCCCCACCCGTGCACAATCGGGGTCAGGGAGGGATCACGGGAGGGCTTCAGGGTGTGTCTGGCCCGTCTTGCCCAGACCCGATTGGCCAGACCTACCAGTCAAGCTAACCTACCAGTCAGCATCTACCCTCTGGTGGTCAGTGTGCATCATAGCTACTGGTTGAATGGTCGAACAGTAGCTTAAGCTTTTATATGTATATGTATATATATACACACACACACATACAAACACACACACTAATAATAGCCTAGGTCCGTGGTCGGCAAACTGCGGCTCACGAGCCACATGTGGCGGCTCTTTGGCCCCTTGAGTGTGGCTCTTCCTAAGCCTTAGGAGTACCCTAATTAAATTAATAACAATGTACCTACCTATATAGTTTAAGTTTAAAAAATTTGGCTCTCAAAAGAAGTTTCAATCATTGTACTGTTGATATTTGGCTCTGTTGACTAATGAGTTTGCCGACCACTGGCCTAGGTGGTTGTCACACCGCGATGCCCTCACGCCGTTACAAGGAGGCTGCATCTGCCGCAGTCGCGTGCGGGTGGGTGGGACTGCGTGCATGATGAGGCGCACGCAGGTGGGCGAGGACTTGATGCTGTGTGTGTGTCGCGGAGGCAGGGCCTGGCAGCTGCTCCATACAACAAGGCCTGGGGGTCCCGCGGCTCCGCACCATGGAGGCGAGACCCCCGGCTCCAGCCTACCTCTTTGGGGCAATCCATTGAGGAGCCCCGGGGTTCCGGGTCTCGCGTGATTTCGCACGTTGGGTCACTAGTAGATAATAAAAAGGTTTACACTTAATAAAAAATGAGCAAAACGTATTTGAATGACCAATCAGCTCACAGCAATGTGCTTAGCATCCTCTGTCATCAGGAAAATACGGTCGAAACCATAAGTAAAGGGACGTGAACTCTGGGTAGGGTAGACAGTGTGTGTGAACCTTTACACCAACCTTCTTCACAGCCCACACGTCTCACACGCTGCTCTTGTGTCACATACCACGGCTGCCAAGGCAGCGCTGTGGCAGCTTTGTTCGCACCGGGCAAAAAACAAAAGAAAAAAATACCTAAATGTTCAATCGGAGAAATGGACACACCAGCGTGGTCCTTCCTTACGTGGAATTCTATTCAGCAATAAGAAGGGCAGTGCCCCTCACGGACAGACCCGGGCTCCGGTGACGGTTCCTTGTCCACGAGAAACTCGGGCCTGCGGGAACAGGAGCCAGGAGAGTGGGTGGGCGGCACGAGGAAGGAAGGCGAGGCCCGGGGACGGTGGAAATGCCCCCTTCCTGGGTGACGGCGTGGTTACCGGGTTCATGTGTTTGTCAGAGGGTGGAGGTTTCCGCTGAAGGTTGATGAGCTTCCTTTTAAGTTTTATCTAAAAATCAAAAAGTACCTAAAAATAAAAAAATGGGTCGACATTGATTGCCCACGTGAGTCCCTGAGCCCCCGTGTGGAGGTCGGTGTGCTCACAGTGGACTGTCGGACGGTGCCTTCTGTGTGCTGCGTGGACACGTGGAGGCGGAGGGCCAGATCCCACCTGGTGGGAGCAGGAGTTACAGGGACAGACAGAAGGCCAGTGGGTGCTGACGATGGAGGCCCCAGCATGGACACACCCTCCACATGGTCCCCGAGGGAACCCTGGCTTGCCTGTGTCCAGTCTCTAGGTCTCTGTGGCTTCAGAATGTCCCCCCGCTCTTCTGAGGGGGCTGGGCCTCGAACAAGGAAAGGACAGGGGCAGCTCGCACCCCCCAGGCTAGAGTCTGCCCGGGTCTGTCTGCCATCCGGGGTGTGGTCTGGTGGGCAAGGGGGATGGTGGGTGGGTTTCCTACAGGGCTGCCCAAGGTGGAACTCTTGTTGGGGTTAACCTCACCCTCTCCGTAAAAGTCCTGGCCCTCAAAATTGGGGACAACCAGGAAAAGAGCCAGCTCCTTGTCCTCCATGCTGTGGGTTCTCCTTCCCGGGTCTCAGGCTCCCTTCTGTGCAAGCAGAGTCTGGCAGGCACAGGCATTGGATTAGAAAAATAAAAACGAGGAATGGAAGGGAGGGGAAGTGAGCAGGACAGGGAAGCCTCTGTTCCCCAGGAAACAGGTTCCGGTGGGATGAACACAAGGGGGCGCTGCGTGCACCCTGCCCGTGGAAGGCGCTGCCACAGCTCTGGGGAACCAGTTCCAGAACCGGGGCAGCATGCGGGCCCCAGGGCCTGCTGGGGTTCGGCCAGGTGACGTCATGCTCAGCTGGACTCCCAGAAAGGAAATCCAAACCAATCTTGATGGCAGTGACTCCCAGGTCCCTCTGGACTGGAGAGACGTGGCCCAGCAATGTGTCCTCAGGAAGGGGTCCGTTTGGCACATGGTAGGGGTGGGGAGGTGTTCCCAGGCAACCCCTACGTGCCAAGGGCCCGGGGTCTGAACGAAGGCCCTGAACTCCCCAGCCGGCCATTCTGCTTTCTTAGAAAAGCACTTTATGTGTCTACGCTGCCCTGCAGAACACACCGCGTATAGTGAGGTGGGCCTTTCTGCTGGTTCAGCTTCTTTGAGCGCCCAGAGCAGCTCTCGTGGAGCCCCCAGGGCTTCCTGTGGGGGACACCTGGCCCCACAGATGCCTGCCTCCATGCAGGGAACTGGTGGCATGTGACCCAGAGTGCAGGCAGAGCCAGGGACCCGCCCACGTGGGGGCTCAGCCCAGGCACAGGGAGCTGCCAGCATGGAGCTGGGAGCCTGGGTGTGGCATGGCGCTCGATGGAGGCTTTGAAGAGCTGTGGCCAGGCTGCAGCCCTGGGCTGGCCGAGTGGGGTGCGTGTCCCGGTGTGTCTCACGCCCTGGGGAAGACGCCTGGCTGAGGGCCGGTCTGCTGTGGGCGTTCCTGGCTCTGCTCCTGGGTCTGCAGCAGGTGGGATGGAGGTGAGGGTGCAGGTGTGGCGTTCCCAGGAGTGCCAGCCCAGATGGACGCTTCCACGGCTCCCCCGCCCTTGGGTCCTGGGGTGGGTCAGCCCCGATACGTCAGCTCAGGTTCCCTGCTCAGTCTGGCTCCATAGAGCCCCTGGAGCCGATGGCTGGTCTGAACGTGTCTCTCTCGTTCTTCTTGGCCACCATTGCCCTGTGCCAGGCGGCCAGGAGGGTGTCCAAGGCCCTGCTTCCCAAAGGTGCCTACGTCAGCTTTGCCCTGGAGGCGGCGGGCGCGGCCCAGCTGGGGGCCTGCTGCCTGGAGATGCGGATGCTGGCAGAGCTGGGCCCCTGGGCGGGCGGCTTCGGGCCCGACCTGCTGCTGACCCTGCTGTTCCTGCTCTTCCTGGCACACGGGGCCACCTTCGAAGGGGCCTCGGCCAACCCCACCGTGTCCCTGCAGGAGCTCCTCCTGGCCGAGGCCTCTCTGCCCGGCACGCTGCTCAAGCTGGCAGCCCAGGAGCTGGGCATGCGGGCGGCCTGCGCCCTGACCCGGCTCTACTGGGCCTGGGAGCTCAGTGACCTGCATGTCCTGCAGAACCTCATGGCCGAACACTGCAGCTCGGCCCTGCGCACGACCGTCCCCCACGGCGCGCTGGTGGAGGGCGCCTGCGCCTTCGTCTTCCATCTGACCCTCCTCCGCCTCAGGAATAGCCTTCCCGTCTACAGAGTGCCAGCCGTGGCCCTGCTGGTCACCGTCATCGCCTACACAGGTGAGACCTGGGCGTCTTCCCCTGCGTCTCCTCAGAACCTCTGGCAGGGCCGCCAGCAGCTGTGGGCAGGAAAGGGGCTGCCAGCTGAGGGCTCTGCGAGCCACAGATACTGGGGAGCCCATTCCCTGGGAAGCAGGTGGTGGTATGACCAGTGGGGCTGGACACAGCGTGGCAGGTGGGACCCCAGGCCCCTGTCGGGGCCTTCCTCCTGGCCAGGCCTCTCCACACTCTGAGCTCCTTCCAGAAGCTGAACCAACAGAAAGGCCCCCCTCACTGTATGCGGTGAGTGTTCTGCATGGCAGCGTAGACACGAAAATGCTTTTCTAAGAAAGCAAAGTGGCCGGCTGGGGAGTTCAGGGGCTGCGTTCAGGGGCAGATGGGCAGCCGGCGGTTTCTCCAGTAGGCAAGCCCTGCATCTTCTGTCCCTTGGGACTCTGTCCTGCGTCTTCTGTCACCCCTTTCCAGGGGGCCGGGTCCTGTTGTTTCTTCCTCACCCAGGTCTCCACCTCCCCTCTCGGCACCAAGAGCTACTGGGGTGGCAGCAGACACTCCGCCTCCCTTTGGGGTCACTCCTCCCACCCAGGCATACCTCCTGACCAAATTCTCATGGGTCCTTCAGCCCCTGTGGGAGCCGCCCTGAGCCTCCCCCTGCCCCGCTCTGCATTTGGCCCTTAGATGGAGGTCCCCTATCCTGAGGTCCCCCACTTGGGCCTGCCCCCAGTGAGACAGGGGCCTTTCCCCTCTTCGTGGAAAAGCAGAGAGCCACTGACCACAGACCTTACTTTCCAGCTGTCCTGAGTTGGGGACAGCACTGGGCCAGGACACGGAGGAGCCAGGCTGGGGCCCTGCAGTCTGTGGGATTTGCCCCGAGGAGGGTCCTCTGGGCTGCACACTCCCTCTGCCCCTGGGCACCGGGGCCGGGGCCGGGGTAGGACAGGAGCGCCTCTCAGGAAGTGGCTGCAGTGCCCCTGTGCTGGGCGTGGACTCGTCAAACTCTCTAGGAAGGGCACCTGTGACCGTGGCAGCTGTTGGCTCCAGGCGGGGGAAGACGCAGCAGAAGACGCAGCAGGAAGGGGCTGAGGCCGAGCTCCCCAAGGTCTCCATTCATGGGGTCCCCAGGGAGGACAGACCCAGCCCTGAGGGCCCACTTTCTGTGTCACTGACTGTGGTACCTGGGCCACCAATGGCCAGAAAGCTGCCACTGGGGCCCATGCACAGGTGGAGAGATCGAGGCAGGGCTGAGCAGAGAGGTTGTCAGGGGCAGAGCTCTGCGGCCAGATGGCCCGGACACTCACCTGAGGTGACACCCAGAAGCTCCGGCGTCTACACAGGACCCACCCAGGGTGCCTCCCACAGAGTCAGCACCACTGCCCACACCCGGCCTCCACCTGCCGGCTTCAGGCTCCCTGTCCACAGGGCCCAGGCCTGCCCCGGGAGGCCCCTGCTCACGGGGGGTCTGCCTGGCCTGGGGTTCAGAGACGCTGGCCTGGCTCTGGCTGCTCGTCCAAATCTCCCCACAGTCCTGGTGTTGCTTTGCTCCACGATGTCTTTATCTCTTTGTCTGTCTCTTGGTCTCTGTCTGTCTGTCTGTCTGTCTTTATCTGCCTCCCTATCTTTCTGTCTCTGTCCCCGTATTGCTCCATCTCTGCCTCTGTCTGTCTCTCTCACTTTCTCTCTCTCAGTCTCTCTCTTTCTGTCTCTCTAAGACAATCTCCCTCAAGGTGGGATGTGTTGGAGAAAGGGGCTGGGAGAGATGAGTCCATCCCAGGGGTGAGAGGTCAGGTTGGGCATTGGATGTCCCTGGAGAGACTCCCCCGGCTGCTCCCTGACCATGAAAGCTTTGGCCTTGGTTGAGTGTCCTTCCTGCCCTGACCCCATCAGTGCAGGGGCCTAGGATGGACTGGGCTCCCTGCCTGGGTGCCAAGAGCCCACCTCGGCCAGGGCACAGTAGGATTCAGGGTGGGGATTTCGGAGGGTGGCTCTGGTCCAGGTAGGGCCGCACGAGGCCTGTCCGTGCTTCCTCCACAGCTGGACCCCTCACATCTGCCTTCTTCAACCCCGCCCTGGCCGCCTCTGTTACCTTCCACTGCTCAGGGCACACCTTGCTGGAGTACGCCCAGGTGTACTGGCTGGGCCCTCTGACAGGTAAGGGCCGGTGGGGGGCACTGGGGTCCCCAGGAGCTCCCAGGGGCAGAGGCAAGGCTAGCCCTGGGCGTGGCTCATGGTTGGGGAACAGGCCACACAAAGCATCCTGGTAGGCAAGCCTGCAGGGCCCAGCTCTCTGGTGCAGAGCCCATTCAGGGGCTGCTTCCTTTGGGGAGGGGAGGGAGCCGGGTCAGGTTCCCAGGCTGCTGTCACCCCCTCCCCCCAGCCCAGGTCTGCAGGCACCCCGCCCCATCCTAGGGAAAGTCTGGCGTGTGAGTGCCCAGGTGTCTTGGGCTGCAAGAAGCCCGAGGGCCCTATGTCTGACACTCCGTCTCCTGCAGGGATGGTGCTGGCGGTCCTGCTGTACCATGGCCACCTCCCCCGCCTTTTCCAGAGGAACCTGCTGTACAGTCAGAAGAACAAGTATCGAACCCCCAAAGGGAAGCCGGCCTCAGGGCCTGAGGGCACCCAAACACCCAAAGAGGGGTGCAGAGGCCAGGAGCCTGGGCAGAGGCGGGTGGGGCAGCAGCCGCTGGGCTCCCTGTGAGCCCCATGTGGAGGCCAGGTCCCTGGCTGAGGAGCACAAAACCCACCCCCTCTTCCTCCCCAGACACCATTCATCAATAAACTGTCCCCAGCCCTGCCTGTCTCCCTGGCCTGGCAGAGGACTCTGAGGAGGTGGAGCTGGCCTGAGTCCACCCCCCCCCCCCCCATCGTTCCACAAGGTCTGTCCCGCCTCTTCTTGACAGTGTCAGAATCAAAGGTAAGACCGAGGAGGAAACCCACTTCTAGGACTATATCCCAAGAAACCAGAAACACCAATCAGAAAGGATATACGCACCCCTATGTTCATAGCAGCACAATTCACCATAGCTAAGATCTGGAAATAGCGTAAGTGCCCATCAGTAGATGAATGGATTAGAAAACTGTGGTACATCTACACGATGGAATACTATGCTGCTGTAAAAAAATAAGGAATTCTTACCATTTTCAACGGCATGGATGGAAGTGGAGAGCATTATGCTAAGTGAAATAAGCCCGTCAATGAAGGAAAAATACCACATGATCTCACTCATTCATGGATAATAAAGACCATTATAAACTTACGAACAAAAATAGATACAGAGGCAGAGCAGCCTCGAACAGACTGTTAAACTACAGCAGAAAGGCGGGAGGGTTGGGGGGCAGAAGGGGGAGTAAGAGATCAACCGAAGGACTTGTATGCATGCATATAAGCATAACCAATGGGCATAAGACACTGGGGGGTAGGGGAGGCCAGGGGATTGTCAAGGGCGGGAAAAAAAGGAGACATATGTAATACTCTTTGTAATACTTTAAGCAATAAAACAATAAAAAAACAAACAAAAAAAAGACCAAGGAGGAAAGGCCACAGTCCAGGTAGGCAACCTGGGCCTGGGGAAACCCAAAGGCAGAGTCTCCCATTGAGGGCTCCCGGCTGCCCTGGACACGCCCCAGCACCCGCGGCCCAGGGGGTTCTGAGTGGCTAGGACACCCTGAAATCTGCTGGGACATTATGAATGGTGGCCCCCAACCCCTTCATCCACCAGCACCCTGAACATCAGGCAGCAGGTCCTCAAAGTCAGGTGAACCCTTACCAATCACAGGGCCTTCAGGGCAGATCCCCCACCCCTCAGCCACTTCCTCCCCAGAGTGGATCTGGAATCTTTCACCCCAAGAGAACAAAGGCCCCTCAGCTGGGGGTCCTGGAGCCCCATCCAGCCCCTCCCTATCGTCCAGCTGAGGACAGGAGGGAGAACCAAGGACAGGTCCTGGTCAGCTTTTCCCTGGGACGCCACCAAGAGAAGGTCCAGGAGAGAACCCCCACCCCACTTCCCGGGGCTCCCCGACCCAGCCTGGCAGTGCAGCTGCTCTGTCTGAACCCCAGCCTCCTCCGCTCGTTGGAGTGGCCCCCTGATAGTAAGGGAGCCGGGCACCTTGCATAGGGCCTGAGAGCCAGGCCCTATGTGTCTTCCAGAGGGCTGGGCAGGGCTTCCAGGAAGAGGCCCCTGAGCGAGGGCACAGGGTGGTGAGGGCCACCAGCTCCCCTCAAAGAAGGGCCTGTGTGGGACCGGCAGGTGGTGCTTGGGGAGGGGCGGTCACTGTAGCAGCAGCATGCAGAGCAAAGGTGGCAGCCCCTGCAAGAAAGAGGGCTCCTCACGGGGCAGCACCAGGGTCGGAGGTGGGAGGCGGCTGGCATGTCTGTCCCCAAAGCCCCTTTGGTCTCTGCACAACTATTTCCAGGACAGAAACTGCTGATGCTCAGGCAGTAAACATTATCAGTAAATTAGTACAAGAAAAACAGGCACATAGACATTGCAATAAAGCCTATCCATCTGGAAATTCTTAGAATGATTTGAGGAGCTAGAATCTCTATTTTAGATGCAATCAGCAATGTAAAGGAATATCCATTAAGATTGGAAACACAAATTAAATTTAAGGAACTGCATTTGATGGAAAAGAATACAATGTTCATATAAAGTTTTGATGAACCAATTACTAACATAGAAATTAAAAGTTATTTTTTCTTAATACATTTTTATTGATTTCAGAGAGGAAGGGAGAGGAAGAGAGAGAGAGAAACATCAGTGATGACAGGGAATCGTTAATTGGCTGCCTCCTGCACTAGGGACCGAGCCCAAAACCCAGGCACGTGACCTTGACCGGAATCAAACCAGGGACCCTTCAGTTCACAGGTTGATGCTCTATCCACTGAGCCAAACAGGCTAGGGCAAAAGTTATTTTTTCCATATATTTCAAGATACAATGATAACATTACAAACAAGTGTTTTCAATTATATGTAAACTAGAGGCCCAGTGCACGGCCCAGACCAGCCCAAAGCTAAAAGCGCGGATGGCCACCAGGCTGTGGCTGGTTGGTGGCCACATCACTGCCTCTCTGCGCTTGAGGCAGGGGTGAAGCCAGGTGGGGGCGAAGTGCATGTCCAGCGTCCAGTTGAGCATCCCAGGCCCAGTTCCAACCAGCACGTTGTCTAGCACCCAGCGCCCAGCACCGCTGCCACAGGACCTACTCACTCAGGGGCCTGGAGATCAGCACCCGGCTGCCGTCCACAAACCAGGCAGCACTTGGTCAATGCAGAGCTGCTCGCAGGGCCCTGTCCCCTGGAGTGGAATCCCATAGCTCCTCAGCGGTTCCAAAGTCGGTGTGGGGTACAGAGGCGCCCTGCTCAGGGACGTGAGCACCTGCTTGCATTCCCCTGCTGCCGGGCACCTGTATAAACATATACACGTCCCATCTTCTCTGGCATCACTGGAGACGTTGGAGACTTCAGGTTTAAGGATTACTTTGTGTCCTTTGAAAGTGGTCTCCATCAACAGCCAGCTAGTGGCTCAAATGGAAAATTTCAGGTGCGATTCCCAGTGGTCACCACTGGGTGGCGCTCACAGACTTTTGCCCCGAGGCCATCTACTCCACACAAGGCCAAGTACTGTACAGAGTCTCACATGGCATTCATCAGAGTGCTAACCCTTTTTGTTCAGAGGATGCTCTAGACTTCCAAATTCACAACCTCTGTGGGCTCAGGCCATCCCATGGGGCCCCACGCAGCACAGCCACTCGGCGCTGAGGAAGGGTGCGTTTACAGGCCTCTGTTCTATGAGTCAGGAGGGGGAAACAGTTCCCACACAAGGTCCCCATATCCAATCAGGTACCAAGGATGAAAACCCTTCACTTCACATGAACTCCGTTCCACAGCCCAGTTCCCGTCCAACGTTTGCCCTGGCATTCCCACATCCTCCCCATCGGACGGTGGCTTCTAGAGGGACCGCATCACAAGGCCTCAGAGTCGCAGTTGCACGGGCTGCCATGTCAGGGAGTCCCAGCACCGGTCGCCCTGCTGTCTGGTGAGGCTGCCACTGCCAGACGCTTCTCTCTACTGACATTTTCTCTTTGAGTTTTTTCCTAAGTGGTCGTTCAGTGGCTCACACGGAGACTACTTAGATAATGATTCTCAGGCAACGTCTGCAACTGCAGGTGACTTGGACCCGACTCTGTGGGGTCCTTCCGCGTCATTCTGTTCGTAGGGGAGCAAGCACAATATTTTGTTGCTGATCTGTGTAATAAAATAATCCAGAAGCACAGCGAGAGTGTCGTTCTGTTTTCTAAAATATTTTTTTCCTTGATTTTATTTTATTATGTAAGTGATCACATAGCATTTCAAATGAAGGCCTGACAGAATTACAGTTTGGGGTATGTTTTATAAATGTACCTTCTATCAGTGTGACTCTCATTCGTAAGTAGTTTCCATCTTACTTGGTTTATAGACCCTGCACATGGGATGTTTTTATCACTACTACTTAGTAAGTCCCTTCTATTGACCCAGACACTGAGGCATCTGGTTCTCATATGAAGCCCCTGTGGCTTGTCCCTCCTGTGGTCCCGCTGTGTGGCTGAGTGATGACTGATCAAGCACACGGATGTCAGACACTGTTATGATTCCACGGCTGTGGTTCCCAATGGAACTCGCATAGAAGGGGGCCCCCGGTGCAGCCCCTTCCCCTGCCCTGGAGGGGAAAGAGGGTATTTGGGTGTGGTTGGCTCTCCAGGCCCCAGAACTTCGGGGTGGACCAAGGTTGGATTAACTCTGCTCATAAGACTAACCTGATCAACTAAATTTTAGTTTAAACAAAGTTGGGGAAAAATTGAATCATTGAATGTGTTGATGGCTCTGGGGGACCTGCCCTGTGGACGCTGCCACCACCAGCACCCGCACCCCATCCTTTAGCCCTGAGTCCAGCTCTGGACAAGGACTGTCACTGGACAGGGGCTGGCCCGGAGCAGATGTGCCTCAGGCCAGCCTGTAATGTGTGGGTTCTTGACTTCGTGCCGGAAAGATCTCACAATACCAGTTCAGATTGGTTGAGAGCATGTTAATTAATGCTGGGACAAGGAAACGAAGGAAGGAATTAGGGAAGAAGCAACAGCAGGAAGAGCCTCGGTGGTGCTCCGAGTCGGTTCTCTGGAATGTTGTAGGAAAGCAGTGCGGCAGGCGAGGTGCTTCAGCTCACTGGGAAGTAGAGAAAAGGGAGCCTTGGGGACAGGACCAGGGGTGAGCCTGGGTCGAGCTGCCACTGCCCACTGCTCCCCTGGTTGCAAGTCGTGTGGGGACCCTTAGAAATAAAAAGTTTTTGCCCAGGAAGGGGCATGGGCGTGCCCTAGAGTGAGCCCGCATTGAATCTCTGTCCTGAGGACTTTCTATCCTGTTTTTATTCTACAATTGAGACTCTTAGGAGAGGGTTTCACCAGGATATTCATCAGCGTTCCAGGTGAATTTTTAATATGCTGATGCATCAAAATGCGTGCATAGGGGAGCTTTGGATTATTCTTTGGTCTATTTTACTTTTATAAGGTCTGTCTGGTTTTAAGGGTTTTTTTGTTATTTATTCCCCAACTCCATCTGTCTTGGGATATAGCTGGCACAGATGGCATTAATTGGGTCTTTGTTCCCTATTTTCCAAGGCCAGGGTGATTGAAGCTATATATTCCCTGGTTGGGGAGGAGGATATGAATCGTTTGCTCTTGGTTGGGGAAGATAAGGTCTTGCAATTCATTAGCTGGACGCAAGCTGCCCAAACTGTTTGGCCTTGTTTAATTTTCTTGTCTCAGTTTTCCCATTCCACTTCCCCAGGAATTGTCCTAGCTTCTTTCTATCCTGCCAAAGGACTGTCCTCTCTCAAACTGGTTTCCCCAAGGCACCCCTCTTCTCCAGCCCCTCTTCGACCCCAAGTGACACCTCTGAGAACAGGGTTTCCCAGAGCACACTTCAGAGGGGTCTGAGCTCAGCTGTGACCCTGCACGGGCAGGCCCTATCTCCTGAACCCTCTCCTGGGACACACCCTAACCTCAACTCGGAAAAGTGCCCTGAACAAGCTCTCAGGTCAAACTCCTTAGCCAGGCCCACCAGCAAATGATGAGGGTGACAAAGATTGTCCAGGACCCCTGACTACCCTCCCCTGCTCAAAGGTCTGGTCTTGCATTTGGAAGGAACCTTAGAAGTCAAACAGTCACCCCTCCCCTGCCACCTCTGACCTCAGCCCCTGCCTGGCCACTCGCAAGGACAGTTGGAACTGAGGACTGTGGGCAGTTTAGAACTTGGCAGGGCCGGGCCTGAGACCTGGCAGCTGGAAGCCCTGCCTGCACGGCTTGACCCTGGGCCCCCGTGGCCCCCCTTGGCTCAGCCCACTGCCACTGGCTGCCATGGGACGTGAACCCAGTCGTGGGCATCCAGCTGTCCTTCAATTCTCAGCGCTCCCAGAGTGTGTCACCAGGCAGGGGGGCAAAGTCCACACCACTTGAGGACAATAGGCTTCACCCCAGCAACCCTGAATGATCCTGTGAATGAGGCTGGCACGGTCTGTCCACTGTAACCTGGGGTACTGGGCACCTGCCATGGCAGAGGAGGATCTTCTGTATGGAGGGCACAGCACAGCGTCCAGAACCCGACACTGCCAGTAACTGTCCATGCGGGTCACTGAGGTGGTCAGCTACAGCCACAGCCGGCCGGCTGGGACGCTGACTTGGGATTGTTATGCCCAGAGCTCAGGGTCCCCAATAATCCACCACCAGGGAGCCTCCTCCGATGCAAAAGCAACGAGTCTTTATTGATCAATTCTAGAATTGGCTCCCAGCCTCTATCCGGCACAGCGGTGAGGCGAGAGAGCGTGTCCCAGGAGAACAAAGATTATATAGGGCTAGCTATTTGGGGTGGGCTTTAGGGGTGGCGTGAGTTACAGAGATTGGTCAGGGTTTTACAGCATAAGGGTCAGGAAGTGACCATCACATTCTGAAGGTTGGAGCTGTCCTCCACTATAGCCTTATTAGGACCTTAGCTACATTTCTGGAGCTTTATTGGTCCACTCAGGTGGGTGGTTGGGAGAGTTAGGACAATACCAGCATTCTTGTGGTTACTCTCGGGGGGGGGGGGGGGCGGCTTGGGCTGAGGGCCCAGCCTTGCAAGACAAGATAGAGGAGAGGGAGAAGAGTGTGTCCCTGCTTCGTCCTTGAAGAGGGAGGAGGGTGTATTTCTGCTTAGTTCTTTCAAGTTCCGTTCTGTCCCTTCAGGATCCGGCTCTGAGTGTCCCACCTGTGACAGGGTGTGAGTGCGGCCCCGTGAGTGGCAGTTCTGCCTGTGGCTTCACAACCAGAAGCTGAGAGTGTGCCACACTGCAACCTCCACCCCCCGAGATACCAGAGACTTGCTCCCGGGCCAAGACGCACCAGCCAGGCCAGGGAGCACAGAGGCTCCTCCTGCCCATGACGCGTGGCGTTTGCAGTTCAGGCTCTGTCTTTTTTCACCTGGAATTCTGAACTTACCTGCTGGTGTCTGCCCAGCAGGCTGCACTCGTGCAGGTGGTCCGTCCTGGAAGAACTACAATCGGCTGTGTGATTGGGCACGCTGATGAAGCCCCCTGTCACCTCCCCGGGAGCAGCCAGATGCCAGATGAACATGGTGTGGACAGGGTCAGTGGTCTGAGGAACAAAAAGCACTCAGAGAGGGTCATGAAAATGTGGGAAACACAGAGGACACTCCCAATCCCGCTGAGGGTGCAGGGACAGGCCTCAGGGACCAAGAGTGGGCAGCGGGGGAGCACCCCTCACCCCCCACCCCCACCATTTTCATCCCTGCATCTCCCTTTGCACCTGCTTCCTCCACTTCTCACATTCAATACCTGCACCAAACAAGGGCAGCCCTGTCACCCCGGATGAACGCAGGGTGTCCCCCTGCGGTCCCCGGGAATCTTGTGATGTCTGCCTGCCCCATCTCAGCGGTGCAGCCATGTGGCCAGACTAACCTCCTCCAAGACACACAGGAGACCTTGAGGCCTCTGCTGGAAGCCTCGTGATGCGTCCCTATCCCAGGTTCTCCAATCTGAACCCCCGCCTGCCTCGTCGTCCCAGCAAGGACATGGGGAATGGCAAAGGCTTATTGATCAGCTCCTCCCCACATGGAGTAACTAATATTTTGGGGTCCACAACCCACAAAGCACTGAGGCCACAGGCTTAGTTCACCCCACCAACCCCTTCCCGCTCCAGGTGGGGCTCCCCTCAGATGGCAGGCCCAAGAGCCCGTCTTTCTCGTTACTAACCCTGCTGTGATTGTCCCTGGGACCTACTGACAAACACGTAATCGCTGTTCCTTTAAACACTTCAGAAGGTAGATTTCCTTCCCCGGGTTCCCTCCTATTTTCATCCAACCTTCCGTCTCAGAAACTTGGACTTGACTCTAGTAAGGGAACCAAATCACTCCACCGAGATGCTTCTAGCTCAGGCCACATCCTGGCTCACAGGAGAGCAAATTTGTGGTGGGCTCTGCGCCACGTCAGTCGGCTTGCTCAGAGACAGGAGGGGCTCAAACCTCCACCAGGAGACCCACTGCCCTCAGGCCCCAGGAGCAGCCCCGGGACAGAAATGGGGCTTGAACGTCACGTCTGTGCCCCGCGGTGCAGTCTCCGTGCTGGAGTCACCCTAAGTCCCCTGGCTGAGTGTCCTGGGCTAATGGGAACTCAGGCTCCTCTCAGCGCCTGAGGCAGGCCCTGCACTGCATTAAAGCCAGGGTCACAGGGCGAAACACATGGAGACAGACTAGACGTCAGGTGGGGGGCGCTCAGCAGAGGGCAGGGAGGTGGAATTGTCTCGAGCACCTGAAATGTATGTTATTCACCGATGTTGCCTCAATACGTTTCCGTTTTAAAAAAGAGTTTGTGATGCACTGACATCGATGCTGCAGTCAGGAGACCAGCCCAGGAGACGACACAGATTAGCCGCGGTGACCCAGCACAGCGCCCGCCGGGTCTGGAGGTGCAGGCGAGGGTCAGCCTGCCGCCGTCTCTTGTAAATGGTTTGTCGGAGCACAGCCTCACCGCTGCTTTACACAGCTGGCTGTCCCCAGGCCACGGTGCCGAGCTGACCAGGGAGGACGAGACCCGAAACATGGACTCTGGCTTCCTACAGAAAAGCCTGCTACACAGGACCGAGGGCGTTTTGTTTGTGAGAACAACTGTGCCGCGGGTGACTGAGGGCAGCTCTCACGTCACAGATGTGTGTCCCCACCGGCTCCCGGGTGCCTGCAGCCTGGAGGAGTACTCTGGCGCCACTTCCCTGCTGCCGGGGTCCCCAGAAAGTCGGCCTTGGAGAAGTCTCTGTGTCTGTGATGCAAGTAAGAAACTGTGACCGACCCAGCGTCCTCCGCCAGCCCACGTGGATGAATGACCAAGTCTTGTCCAGCGAAAGGCAAGCTTTCACCCCACCCACCTTCCCCACCATCCAACAGAGTCTGATCGGAGCAAACGCCCTCAGTCATCTCCCACAGGCCCAGAGCCCACAGTGAGGCTGCTGTTTGCTCACCGTTTTCCTAAGATGTGGCCCCACCCGACCCCGCTAGTAACTCACCCGGCGCCGGCGGCCGGCACCTTCCCGAGGATCTTTGGCCGCAGCCTCGACACAGTGACTGTTTCGTCAGAGCCATCGCCACTGGATGTCACAGATGGCGGCTATTTATCACATCCTTCCTCATTTCCAGGCCCCAAAGCCAACACCCGAGACAGGCTGCTGCCGGGGCTCTCCCAGCCGGGCAAAACCTCCTGAGTCTGAGCCAGAGCCGCCACAGCATTTGACAGGGAAATTAGTGACCATGTGGGGCAACCGTTGGCCTCTTGAACTGACCTCCATGTCACAGACGGGGACCAAGGCCTCCGCCTCACAGACAGGGGGACTCCAGGGGCCTCCAGGCAAGTCCCGGGGCTGTTTCTCAGGGTCACTCCGATCGAAAGCAGCAGGCAGAGTGGGTCCTTCTGTTACCAGCGAGATGATGAGACCTCGGTTCTTGTCTTGAAGGAAGATTTCGGTCAAGAGACACCGTGCAGCAAAGCAAGCGTTTACTGGCAGCAGCGAAAGCACACTCGGATGGGGTGTTTATGAAACCTGGGGCAGTGCAACAGGGACGAGCTGAGCATGGAAAAAGCCACAGGAGCCGAGGCTGGGCTGCTTTGCCTCCCTAGGAGGTCAGAGAAAAGGGGGCCTTGGAGACAGGTTTGGGGGTAAGACTGGGATGAGCTGCCGATGCCCATTGCTCCCCTGGTCTCCTGGGGTCCCTTAGAGCAGCGATCACCAACCTTTCGGACCTCACGGACCACCAGTGGCAACCGCTGCCTTAGAGAGAAGAAGGGGGAAGGGAGAGGCACGGGCGTGCTCCCCTTGGCACAGAGGGTATTTATCTCTCTTGCAGGTGGGAATCTTAGGGGAGGTCTCAGGTGAGGGTCTCAATAGAATATTCATCAGCTTCCCAGGTGTGTCCTTACAGGGTCATGGTCTCCACTGACCCGTCAGCACCCGGGCAGGGGGTTATCAGTCAATGCAGTTGGTCCTGAGGCAGCCAAGGAGTAGCTTGTCTGGTTTTGCTGCCTTTCTGGGCCTGGAGCTGAAATACAGCTGAGGCCTAGATGTTATCTCTAGGGAGGAAAGGGTTAGGGAGTCTAACCCGCATGACAGCGATATGAAAGGTCAGGGGGTCTAAACCGCATGACAGCGATATGAAAGGTCAGGGGGTCTAACCCGCATGACAGCGATATGAAAGGTCAGGGGGTCTAAACCGCATTACAGCGATATGAAAGGTCAGGGGGTCTAAACCGCATGACAGCAACATGCTGGGGGAGGGCAGAACCTGGGGACAAGGTTCGTGTTTTCCCAGTTTTGTCCCTTGCTGGGCACCAGGGGCTTTCTGCCCTGGTGCCCTGGCTCTGCTCATGTCTGTCCGACTGCCCCAAAATGCTGTGACTGAAAGGGGTTGCTTGGTGGGAAGGCCCACCTCGGCGCTTCATCATCCCTGGCCCAGGAGTCACCCCCAGGAGTCCTGGCTGGGACCTGCAAAGGGTGCCATGGTCTGGCTACAGGAGTCAGGCCAGGGGGAGGGCAGCTTCTTGTCCTCCGGGACCCTGTGATCTCCAGACTCCAAATCATGGACATTGGCTCTAGTTACCTGGACAGGCATGAGGTGTAGTCATGTCTGGAGCTGCACCTACATGAGGCTGACCCTGGATCTGAGGGTCCCTGGGACGCAGAGGGCTGAGAGAAGACAGCTGGTGAGGGAGGCGTTGAACATGCACTCAGGGAGCCGGCTCGAGGACGCCCCTGGACCCCTGGAGGGCTATTCTGTGAGCAGATTCAGTGTCTGCCGGCCCAGCACCCGGGCTCCGCGCAGAGGCCAGCAATGCCACGGCAGGCTCAGGTAGGGGGTGGGCAGCTGTGGAGTACAAGTTCTCATGAATGGGTTCAGTGCCCTTGCACAGGGACCCCACGGAACTCCCTCATCCCTTCTGCGGCATGAGGTCACAGTGAGCGGGCAGCTGTGAACGAGGAAGCAGCTCCCACCAGAACCCGGACATACCGGCATCCTTCCCATGCCGGCTCCCCGGTGCCCGACTGTAAAAAATAAACGCCTGTTGCTTCTAAGCCCTGCAGCCTGTCATGTTTTATCAGTGGGAATGGCCTAAGACCATCCCAGACCCTGTTCTGCCGGCTGTTGGAATTGGAGGGCCACCCTTCCCGGGAGGGAGGCTGGGGTGCCAGGGGCCTACACCCCTGGGTCTCCACACCCTGCATTGCCTGTTCACACTTTGGCCATGTTTCCGTTCAGCGTATTACTTTTATGAAGTTGGTTTGGGCCACAGTGAAGATTCATTTTCCCTTTGTTAATTATGTAAAACTTTAATCGCAGCTGGACACAGCTGCGTGGGCACTCCCTGCTTTTTTGTGACCCAGAATCCTCTTTGGCAAGAGAAAAGGTTGGATCAGTGGACCTCGGCCCCACAGAGCATACACCACTGGAGCGGGACATGTCACGTTTCTACCCCCGCCCCCACCCAGACCCACTCTGCCAAGGAAAGGAGAGAAGACGGTGGAGGGCCCGGAGCTGAGGGGGGTGTGAAGCAGGCTCCCCGCACCCCTCCACCCCAGTCAACCTGGCCCAGCTCCTCCACCCAGCATTCCACCCCCTTCTCTGCCAGGTGCTGGACGCAGGCCTGGGAGCAAGATGAGCAGCACCCGGGACAGCAGCCCAGGCTTTTGCTCCAGGGCTTGAGGCACAGAGACTGTGAAATCAGTTCCCTGTTAAGGATGGTGGCCCCTCCTCAGCATGGGTCTGGTCTGGCTGCCCTCAGTCAGCAGTCTGTTGTGCCCCAGAATTCCCCCAGGCTGGGAGGGCCTGGGCCTCTGGCACCCGATTCCCCAAAAGGATCAGTCCTGGAAGGTGACTCCAGGGGCTGCTCCTACCAGGGTGCTGAGGCTGAGGACACAGTAGCTGAGCCCTGCTCCTCCCACAAGTTTGCCAACAGCCGGAGCCCAAGGCCCCTGGCTCTCCCTGGGCCTTTGTGAGGGGGGTCTCCATGGAGCAGCCAGGAGTATCTTCCCAGAGTCAGGCCTGGGCTCTGGCTGCGGAGGGCCACTGGGCCACACTCAGCGGCCTCGTGGGGGACGACCGCCTCCCAGAGCCAGGACCGTTTTCACCACTACCCTGAGCGCAGCTGGACAGCTGAGAGGGGGGGCTGGTCGCTTGCTGCTCAGGGCTCTCCTCCAAGGACCCTCCTCTTCCTGGAGTCACAGGAGGGCCCTCTTTCAGGACCCGGTGGGAGGAACTTCACACACTACAGCTTCTGAAGTTTCAGGCATCAGGCCTGAGCCCGCTGAGGGAGGGACTGAGAGGCACGGAGCAGAGGGGACACTGTGGGTGGAGCTGAGGAGGTGGGGTGAGGAGGAAAAGGGGCCTGAGCGGCACCCCCAAAGGGGAGGAAGGCGATCTCTTTGACGCTCTTCAAGAATCCAAGTTAAACCTTTTTTAAAAAGAATTTCTTTAAACTCATTTGACAGCTGTGTCTCTTTAAATGGGACCCCGAGTGGAGACATGGCTGCCCTGCGGCCCTGGGACCTAGTCGGGTTATGTTGCAATGGTTGGAGGCTTTGGGAGACCCTGAGCTTCAGTAGACTTTGTATCTTATCATGATCTGGAGGTGACAGAAGAAATAATGTCTTGGTTCTCTGTAACACCCTCTCCAGTCGTCCAGTGCTCAGAGAATGGAGGGTGGAGGTCAGAGTTCAACCTGGCGAAAACGGGGTCACTGCGCCACGGAGCCTGAGGGCTGGACAAGGGAGAGAGCACCCGAGAAGCTGGGCTTTGAAGGAAAAGATCCGTGTGGTGGCAGTCCTTTAATTTTTTGGTTAAATTCTATTTGCAGAGGGAAAGCCCTGAGTTCGGGGCCCCTCATTCTGAGCCAGCACCCAAGTCAGGCTGCGCTCAGGGAGGCTGTTTCTTGCAGACACTGTGGCAGCAAGAAGAGGGTGGCTCCGTGGGGGCCCGGGACGCTTCCCACCTCCTGCTTCAGGTCTGTGCGGGGCTCACTCCTGTGCCCCTCTCCTCCGCTGCCTCCCCCTGGGCGCCCAGGTCGGGATGGTCACAGGCAGGAGCACCCGGCATCCTTCCCCAGAAAGGCCAGGGCCTGGCGAGGACGGCCCCCACCTCCTCCTGGAACTCTGCGGCCACGAAATAGTAGCAGACAGCGTCCAGGCAGCAGTTGGCGTTGGCAATGCGGGAGGCCACCTGCACAAAGGTGGCCACCCTCTGGATGGTGGGGCAGGCTGCATTCATCCACTGGGCCACGAGCTTGGCCAGCAAGGCCACGTGCAGTGGGAGGAAGCAGAGCACAAAAGTGGCCAAGTTGGCCATCACCACGCAGAGGGCCTTGAGGATGGGGGTGGTGGCCTGGGGCTGTGCCCGAGTCCACTCACGGTGGAGGCGCCGGAGCACCTGGCTGGAGCAGAAGCTCAGGATGAGCAGCGGGAGGAAGAAGAGGAGTAGGGAGAAGATGAGAGCCTTGGGGCCCCGTGTGTGACCCCGCCCAAAGCAGAAGCTCTCCCCTGGACGCAGCCAGGCGACTGGCAGGGCCACAGCCCCGATGACCAGCAGCCAGAGGGCTGCGCAGGTGAGGGCAGCCTGGAGGGGGCCACGCCAAGCCCGGGCCCGCAGGGGAAAGTGCAGGGCGGCATAGCGGTCAGTGGCGATGGCTGTGAGGAGCCACATGCTCATGTAGGTGTTGACATAATAGAAGCTCTGCAGGACCCTGCACAGGGGGCCCTCCTGGGCCCCCACCCCCTGGCCCAGCGTGTGCAGGACTCCCGGCAGGCTCAGCAGCAGCAGGCAGTCAGCCACCACCAGGTTGACCATGTAGATTCGGGTCTCCGTCCACCTGCGCATGCGACAGCAGAACACCCAGAGCGCCAGGCTATTGAGCAGCAGGCCCAGCACCAGGATGAGGCAGATGGAGGCTATGGTCGCCGCCTGCGACAGGGTGCCCCTGTCTGTGCTGCAGCTGTTAGAGTTGTTCCCAGGGCCATCGGCCACAGGAACCATGGCTGGCGCCCGAGAAGGTGGGAGGATGGTGGGAGCTTCAGCAGGCTGTTTCTCCTGGGGACAGGGAGGGAAATGCTGCAGCCTCCCTCCCTTCTTCCTCCCTTCCTCCACCCCCTCCAACTTCCTCTCCTTCTCCCCCCACTTCCTGTGCCAGTCCCAGGGCTCCCACACGACCTGGATCAGGGTGCCCCTCTCCTAATCCCAGGGGCTCCACCTAAGCCCCTGAAGACTATGGACCAACCAGCTGCCCCGCCCTGCCCAGTGGCATCCTGCCAGGCAGGGGGCTCTGTATGGGCTCCTCTCTGGGCCTCCTGACCGAAGGCTTTAGCTCAGTTTAGGACCTTTGCTGACCTAGGCCCCTGCACAGTAAGCCTGTCCCCCCAGGGCCATCTGGGCCTGTCCAAGTGCCATCCACCCACAGCCCCAGCAGTGGGGCCCCCAGACTCCTCTGGGAGGCAGAGCTGGCCCACGGTCCTTCCTCAAGAGCTCAGGGCCCTGCCCCACACCTTGGAATTCTCAGGGTTCAGGACCTGCTGCCACACTCAGGCATGGCCCCAGCCTGGGACTAACCAGGAGGCATGAGGGCCAGCTGACACCTGCTCCTGGAAGCCCTCTGTGGTGGCCAGTGAGGTGAGGGCAGAATGGGCCTTTCAGAGGGAGGGACTGCCGTGGCCGGTGTGCTCAGTGGTTAGAGTGTTGGCCCGTGCACCAAAGGGTCATCGGTTCGATTCCCAGTCAAGGGCATGTATCTGGTTGCAGGTTTGATCCCCAGCCCCTGCCAGGGCACGTGTGGGAGGCAACTAATTTTTCTCTCACAAGATGTTTCTCTCTCTCCTTCCCCCTCCATTCCTCCCTTCTACTCTCTCTGAAAAGCAATGGAAAAATATCCTCGGGTGAGGAATAAATAAATAAATAAATAAATAAATAAATAAATAAATTTCAGAGTGAGAGGCCTGACTTGGGGTGTACTCACCAACCTGGAAAGCCAGGGCCTTGAGGATTTGGGCTGCGGCCACTCTGCACACAGCCAGGCTGCTCGGGCTGGATCCGGCCCCAAGGCTGTGTGGTCGCCACCTTCATGCTCTCCTCCAGTGGGCGGGGCATGTCTCTGAGGTATCTGGCAGGTAGGCGGTACCTCCCAGAGCCTCCCTCCTGGCCTACATGTCCCCCAATACCCCTGCCTGCGGTGCATGACACCTTGCACAACCTTCCTTCCTGTCCTCAGCTCTGCAGCAGGGCCTCCAGCCTCACATGCAGGCCTGCTTTGGCTGGGCCATGCTCCTCCTTCCCCCCCGAGTAGCCCTGTGATTGACACGGGCTGGGGAGCCCCATACAGGAAGGCCGTGTGGTTTGGGGCTAGCAGAAAGCCAGCCTCATGCAGGAGAACCCAGAGACCCTAGGCCAGCATTCCCCGTCCAGGGCCTCGAGTCTCAGAGGCCTATGTAGAGGGGACAGGCCCACAGCTGCAACATGGGGCACCTGTACTGTCAAGATGGGAAGGTGTAGTGGAAGCTGTGGGGTGCTGCCTGGGGACCCTCTTCAGGACAGAAGTGCACACTGCCTGCTGGGCTACGGCCCAAGGCCCCTCTGGAACTGCCTTTAGCAAATGACTCTCAGAGGTCATGTATCCATCGGCCTCAGAGTGGTCAGCTCAGGTCACCCAGCTCAGAAACACCCCGCCTCACTCGCCCCTTCCAGGTGCGGCTGGGAAGAGAACTCTCAGGAAACCCCTGTGTGCCCCCCAGTGCAGGGGTGTATCCTAATGCAGGGGTGGCCTCACCCTTGCTGCACCCCATGCTGCAGCCCTCTGGGGACCCAGGCCTGAGTGAGGGGTAGGGCTGGGGCTGGGGCTGGCTGAGGGTGACAGTGAGAACCTGGCCAGGCTGCCTGTAGGAGGAAAGGGGCCATGACTCCTGGGCCCTCCACTTGAGGACCACCTGGAGGAGAGCAGGGGGGAGAGGGAGCCTCCTCCATGAATTTCTGAGAGGTGATGGCTGCCAGCTGGCGATACCCAGCAGGTGCCCGGGGGGATGCTTCGAGGAACAGCTGTCTCCCCAGACCTGGAGCCGGGTGGAGTGTCAGGCACTTCGGGTGGCACTGTGAGTGGCAGAGCCCTGAGACCCCGCAGTGGTGAGAGGGGAAGGGCCCGCAAGAAGAAGAGGAACACAGTTGTTTAATAATTTTCACCCGACTAACCATAGGTAGGAGGTTTTCTTACCAACCCTGGGAAATTGGAGGATGTGCTGTAAGAAGAAAAGCAGACCTGGTAAAATATAAGAGACACCTTGGGACCCCGATGGGTCCATTGCTCAGAAAAGAAAATGAATTTTGGGAATAGACAGAGGACAGGACGGACTTTGATTCGGTTGCTGTGACTGGACCCTGACCCCCTCTGGGAGTTTGCCTCAGGAATGCTAACCATTCTCTGGTCCCAGGGTCCCAGGAATGGGCTGAGCTGGGTTTTAACACCATTGACAATTAACTACCTTATTATCGGACTTTAACATCCTGGAAGGAGACACAGCCCACAGACCCCACAGCCATTCCACCACCCTCCTTCCCCTTGCATGCAGCCTCTCTTCCTCATCCCTATGTGCCCAGCCGGCTAGTAGGAGGTGCTAGAGCAGATTTCCATGGATGGCCTGCCGCTCTCCCATACTGCTGGCAGCATTGGAACAAACACTCACATATGATTTAACCCTGTCTCTGCTTAATTGGCTCAAGTAGTGACAGGCAGCCTGGACCCGTTTGTGTCCGGTTTCAGTGGCGCCTTCCATAAGAGGTGTGTACCAGAGGGCATCTCTTCACGGCCAGTGCTTTCCCAGTGGCAGGGGCTGAAGGGCACCCAGGCTCCCAGGGGACAGGGTGCCGTCTAGACTCTGCACGACATGGGGAGGCTGGCACATCTCTCCATGTGTGGGTTTCCGTGTCGTCTGACTTTCTGTGTCGTTATCAGATGGTCACTTTGGGGATGTGGGCAGCAGTTTCCTGAAGTTGGCTGGACTCCGCATTCCACCGCCCCCTCCCTGGGAGCAGGGGCAGCTGCAAAGCGGGTCCCTGTGACATAGGCAGTTAGACGGGAGCAGAGTAGGAATGAGAGGCCAGGTCCAGGTCACCACGCAGAAAGCCCTGGGTGTCGAGCAACGGGCAAAACTGGGAAAACAAGTGTTTTAGGCTGGAGCCTGGTCCCCAGGGTGACCTTTCCTCCCCTTCCATAGCACTAGTCACATGGTTTATACCCCCTCAGAAAAGGAACAGGGGGCTGGAGAATAGCCTTCTGACTCCCATACGAGCCCCCTAACAACCACTCCCTTAAGCACTAAGTCCCCCCCCCGCCCCCGTTCTTCCCCCCCTCCCTCCCAGGACATTGAGGTTCTGACCCGAATCAAATAATCTTAATAAGAAAGCCTGGGGTTTGTTCACCACAGAGACAAGAGTTTTGATCAAACTAGAGATAACAGCCAGGCCCCAGAAAAGCAGCAAAACTAGATGAGGCCTCAGGACCAGCTGCAATGGCTAATGACTGGCTACCGAGCACCAACCAAAATCAGTAGAGACCAGGGCCTTGAAAGGACACACCAGGAAAGCTGATGAATATTCTATTGAGGTCCTCCCCTGACACCTCCAGATACAAACCCTGAGGTGAAGGACCCAGCACACTCTAGGGCAGCCTGCGCCTTCTTCCCCAGAGCAGGTGCTCTCTCTGCCCACCTTTCCTCCACCTTCTTTCCCTCAAGGCACGCACTTTGCCTTTCTTTCTCCTAAGTTCCAAGGGCCCCCCTTCTGCCTCTGTAATGCAGCTTCCTGAGTCCACACAGCCCACCTGGCTCACTTCCTCTACCTTTGTGACTTCTAAGTAAACTTTCTCTTATAATCAGTTTTTGACTCTGACTTCTCTCCTAGCCAAACTCCAGGACCAAGGTCTAATTTCACCATTAATACTGCAGTGGCCACCCCCTCACTGTGGCTGCGTGGGCTGGCCTGAGGCTGGCACAGCTCTGTCTGCGTCCCTCCCTGAGCCTGCATCACCTCACTCTCCAGCACTCTGTGAAGCCACGGCCTGCGTGGCCTCGGGTTCAAAGACTTGGAGAAAGAGCTGACGTGCAAATTAACCACACAAGACAAGAAATATAAATTTGGAAATTATGGGGGAAGCCAGTTGTGATCTTGGTACAAGGGACCAAGTTCCACTGAGTCTCCATTCCCATCTGCTTTTATTTACTAGAATACACAATTGCCTTTTAGGAATGCAAACAGACATATCAAAGGTGATGTTTGGTAAACAATAAGATTATCAGGTTGGGGGAGTTTGCTTTAGACCATTGAGTCAGCAGTAGGTAATAAAATGCAGATATTCATCCCAGTGAATATCAAAAAGCCCATTCAGCCTTCTGACTGGACTTCTCCCATTTATATTAATTACTGTTTATCTTGGTTCCCAGCAGCACTCCCTCTGAGTGGGACATCCTTCTGGGTCACTGGTCTCATGTGCTTAGGAAGAACCCTCTGAGAGCCCGTGGACAGTGGGGATCCCAGGCAGCTGGGTCGCACTGACAGGACACTGCAGCCCCTCCTCCAAAGACTGCCTTCTCCCCACACCACCTGAGCCTCGGCTTAGCCCCCAGCAGGGACAGGAAGAGCCTTCTTGAAGCCAACTGCCCCAGAGGAAAGACTCAGACACTGGGCACCAGTCAGACAGGTGACAGACTGTTAGAAACAGTGGCATTGGGATACCCAGCAGCACCTCGGTCTCTGTATGAAAATTGTCGACCACTCAGATTCTGCATCAAACCCAGCTCTCCAATCAGAAGCAACTTGATTCTGGGCAGTTCTCTGGGTCTTTCCCATGCCTGCATTTATACTCTGCAGCCACCTAGACCTGTCCACACCTTGGGGACCTCAGATGGCCCCCACTTCCTGGTAGACACCTCACTCTCAGCTGACCACCCACACTTCCTTTAGCTGTTCCCAACTTGCCGGGGTCCAACCCCAGCAGGTCCAGGGGTTCCCAAAGGCGTAGACGGAGTCAGCGAAGAAGGAAGGACACGGAGACAGTGTTCAGTTGATCAGCAGCCTAGCCAGGATCTCCAGCCAGGATCTCCAGCCAAGTTCTGGTCTGGATCTCCAGCGAAGTTCTGCTTAGCATCTCTAGCCAGGTTCTGTGTCCATGTTCTCTTGCTAGGTTCTCCAGGTTCTCCAGCCAGGTTCTGTAGCCATGTTCCCTCGCTAGGTTCTCCAGCCAGGTTCAGTCACCAGGTTCTAATCAGGTTCTCTTGCCAATTTCTGTAGTCAGGTTCAATGCAGGATCTTTTGCCATGTTCTCTCCAGCGAAGTTCTTCTGTCTTCTGGTTCCTGTGTAGGTTCTGTCTCTCTCGGTTCTGTTTTCTTACATCTGTATTTATACCAGTTGATTCCAATCCTATCAATCTCTATTTCAAAGGTTAGGGCGTTTCTTATCTCCATTCCAGAGAGTAAAGATTATGTAGCTTAAGCATGATTGTTCGTAGTTAAAGTGATTAATTACCCACCTGGCACTTAGTTAAGAGGTTTTATTCCCTCCCTAACTTCAGGGGAAAATCCCTACCTGGGGAAACAACCTTTCTCAGAGACCTTGGTTAAAACACATAGTGCCAAGAAGGTGAGCAAACATATTAAGAACAGTATGCCATATATGCCAGGTCCCTTGAAACAGCAAGCATGGACCGGCTCCCGGCACCAACTGGTCTGGGTTGCTAAGCCCTCACCAGCCTAATCCCTCCAGACCCTCTCCAGAGTGACTGTGGCCTCATGCTGAACAGTGTCCCAAGCCAGATAAAATACCCCAGGTGTAATCCAAGGAGAGGAAGCATGAGCTTATGTCCTCCCACATTCTGGGCCCTATGCTCGTGCTGATGCAGCCTCACAATGAATCCGTTTTTCTTTCAGATGCCTATTCATTGCTAATTAGTGGTGAGGCTGATCCTGACCATGTACTGGGCTGTCCTTAAGCTCTGGAGGGAGGGGGGCTCGTGAGAGGCTCCCCACTTGGCCTGGCCCAGCCCAGAGGCCTGACTCTGGTGTTGGGCACCCAGAGTCTGTGGTTCATGATCAGGGTTCATAAGTCAGTTCCTGGGATGCTCACCATCTGTGCTTTTGCCTCTGTTGCTTTTCTTGTCATTCCTTCAGGGATCCTGTGAAAGCCCAGCTGCCTCCATGTGCTGGGGCCTCATCAGGCAGGAGAAAGATTGGAGAGCTGGGTTTGATGCAGCTATAGGCTGGGAAGGAGCAGCACCCCTAAAGGCCAGCAGGGTGGGGCCCTGTGCATCCATAGGAGGTGGACAGGTCCTTTGAGAGCTGAGTGCTTCCTCCACGTCAGGAGACCCTGCAGAGGCTCCAGAAAGGGCGCTTTCCCCCTCCTGCTGCTTTAATTTCCTCCACCCAGTGAGGACAGAGCAGGCTCAGCCCAACCTGTGCAGGTATCACAGCCACTGCCCCTCTGAACGCAGAGGAGCCTCCGAATCCTTAACACAGGTTCCAGGAGGCTACAGCCACCTGGGCAGAGTTAAATTTTCAATCTAGTGCTCTTTTCTGATCCACACTGGCCGTCAGGCCGTCCCTCTCCTTAGTCTTACAACGCTGGGGCAGGGAGGGGGAAAGTACTGGAACCAAGTACTAGGCCCAATTCTTGCTGGGGTCCAACCCCAGCAGGTCCAGGGGTCCCCAAAGGTGTGGACAGAGTCTGCGAAAAAGGAATGACACAGAGACAGCGTTCAGTTGATCAGCAGCCTAGCCAGGATCTCTAGCCAAGTTCTGGTCAGGATCTCCAACGAAGTTCTGTCTAGGTTCTCCAGCCAAGTTCTGTCCAGGTTCTCCAGCTAGGTTCTGTCCAGGTTCTCCAGCTAGGTTCTGTCCAGGTTCTCTAGCCAGGTTCTCCAGCCAGGTTCTATCCAGGTTCTCCTGCCATGTTCTGTCTCTAGGTTCTTCAGCCAGGTTCTGTAGCCATGTTCTCTCACTAGGTCCTCCAGCCAGGTTCTGTAGCCATGTTCTCTCACTAGGTTCTCCAGCCAGGTTCTGTCGCCAGGTTCTGTAGCCAGGTTCTTCGGCCAGGTTCTCTCGCTAGGTTCTGTCTCTAGGTTCTGAGTGCTGTTGTCTTGTTACCTCTGTATTTATACCAGTTGATTCCAATCCTATCAATCTCTATTCCAAAGGTTAGGGCGTTTCTTATCTCCATTCCAGGGAGTAAAGATTATGTAGCTTAAGCATGATTGTTCGTAGTTAAAGTTATTAACTACCTGCCTGGCACTTAGTTAAGGGGTTTTATTCCCTCCCTAACTTCAGGGGAAAATCCCTACCTGGGGAAACAACCTTTCTTGGAGAGGTGACCTTGGTTAAAACACATAGCGCCAAGAAGGTGAGTAAACATATTAAGAACAGTATGCCATATACGCCAGGTCCCTGAAACATATGCTGTGCAGATGTTTCTTCCCTGCAGCGACTGTGCCAAGCAGCAAGGATGGACCAGCTCCCAGCAAATTCTGCCTGTTCTCCTGATTCCCAGGATCAGGACAGGACTAGACGTCTACATGACAGCAGAGCCTGTCAGCACACTAGGCAGTTCCTTGTGAAGCATCCATCTTATATAAAAACTGGTGTTTGAACTTTTAACCCTGCTATTTCTGGCTTCTGTAAATGCTTGCTGGCTTAAATAATAAGGAAAATAAGACTACTCCCATTTCAGAAAGGCCATTAAACCTTCTCCAGACGAAGTTATCAGTGCTGGCACCTGGCCAAGCCTTTGGTTGAGGTCTCAAAGCCCCAGCACATAGGGCCCTTTAAGAACTTGCAAAGGAGACTGGAAAAAAACCTATATTTGGGAGACAAAAAAGGTAAAATGGTATAAAAACAGGAAACTTCCTGTGTGATTTTGCCCAGAATTTGAGAGACATTTTCCTCTGGGCCCGCGTGTAATAATAATAGTAATAAATGTAACTCCATCTCTCTAAGCATTGCTTGGTTCTTCTCCGGTTTTCTGTAACATTATTGGTTCCCTGAGATTCCGGGAAAACCAACCCATCCTTGACCTTTTGGCCTCCGGTGTGGACTAGGTTGAGGACCAGGGGAGCCAGATAGGCCTCCGGGAGGCGCTGCTCTGCTGATTTAGCAGAATTGAATCGGGGGACTTCGGGCACTCTTGGACCTCAGCCCAGGACCCAGCCGGCATCTGGAGAGAGTGGACGGACACATCTGGACCTGTCGACAGAATCGGTAAGGTAGGGGCCCCAGTCAGTCAGGCCCACTCCAAGTGAGTAGAAGGGGGAGCTTGATCACTTCCCTGGAAATCAAGGACTTCCTCAGGCAAATTAATCAGGAATCAGGTGGACTGTTTAAACTCTGGGTAAATATCTGGTAGAAGTCAAAACTTGGGCTGTCTGGTATATAAATGTGGGACTCGGAGGTGAGTAGATTCAGATTCGATTAAGGAATTATGGGTACACTCTGCTGTTTGTTTGTGTGGGACTAGCCAATTTGCTACTGAGAAGGGGACTGGACGCAGTCTTAACTCCTCCGGTAGGTTCTCACCAAGATGTTGATCGAGAATTCTGTTCTGGGGCATGGGTGCCGGGAGTGTCCCCACGCCCATCTGGGGAGTTGGGCATTGTTTCATTTATCTGCTCAGCTCCAGTCTGGGCTAGTCTACTGAGAGAGTGTGAGTACGGATGTTTGTCTGTCTTGGCATAATTATCTGCTCATTAACTGGTCTGTGTGAAGCGAAAGCTACTTTCATTTATTCTGCATTTCAGTTGATTCATCTGGCTAAACGTTTGGGCTGAACCCGTGATGGCCTGCAAAAGTCCCTAGAGATGTTTGCTCTCTATCACAGAGGGAATCAGGCCACTTAGCTAATAAAAATTTCTATCTATCGGTTGCTCTTCCCTGAGTTGTAAAATTGCTGTATTAAATTGAAATTTTGAAGTTCTGGGGTAGAATTAAAGGCTAACACAAAGACTGGCTAGGTTCCAAGATTGCTTGGTTCTGAGATTGCTTGTAAGAAAAGCAAGAGAGAAGTCTTTTCAAGTTAAATATTTTCTTAGCAAATTAACAAAGCAGTAAATTTCAAAGAACTAAGAACTTGATATTTATGGTTTTTCTTATCTCTTTTGGTGGATGGAGACTTCCAGGGGCAGGGCTTACAGCTCCGCATGGCGGAGAGATTTGTGGGCCCTGTCCCAGCCTGTGACATCATAGTCCTGCATGAGCCACCTGAGGCAGAACTAAGGCTGAAGTTATTATTAACTGTCTATGGACCCCGTTAACCCTGGTTGTGTCTTGTGTGGGCTGTTGTCTTCAAGGTTGTGTGTTTTGTATGACTTCCCATTTTCAGTTATTTATTAGGATCCTCATAGAGGACATAACCTGGTCTTTCCCTTCCTCCCTCATCCTGATTCTGACAGCATCTGTAACTGGATTAAAGATCTTTTATTTCAGGAGGCCCTCCAAGCTTTCAGTCTGCAAGAAATCTCCCTATACACCCTTATCCTCATCCGCTATCTTTCCAGGCTAACTAAGAGTCATTTTTCTCCACAGGTTGGACCCCAGCCTCTGGGAGGGAGCACTACTACTACAGTGGTAGTCTGTGGTTTTCTCCAAAACTCCCACTGTTTAAAGGGGACAAACAACTGGATGGGGTCAGGGGGATTGGTCGGAAAGATCAATAGTAGTAAAGGAGGAGGATTTAAGATCCTCTAAGGCAGCGGTTCTCAACCTGTGGGTCGAGACCCCTTTGGGGATCAAACGACTCTTTCACAGGGGTCGCCTAAGACCATCGGAAAACACATATATGATTACATATTGTTTTTGTGATTAATCACTATGCTTTAATTATGTTCAATTTGTAACAATGAAATTGGGGGCTACCACAACATGAGAACTGTATTAAAGGGTCGCGGCATTAGGAAGGTTGAGAACCACTGCTCTAAGGGTTTAGACTGGCTGCACATTAGAATCAACTGGGAATCTTTTTAAAATCCTGATTTCTGGGCCTCATCCTCCAGAAATTCTGTTTCTTTGTTATGGGGTGGGGCCACAACATTAGTAACAAAGACAGAATTTCCAGAGGATGGGGCCCAGAAATCAGGATTTTAAAAAGATTCCCAGGTGATTCTAATGTGCAGTCAAGGTTGAGAACCACTGGCTTAGAGTAGAGAGGAAAAATCTATGAGGGAAAGCACCTGTTACAGAAAGAAAAAAAGTATCCTTAAATGTAAAAGCCTAAATATACAGGATCTCAGACCATTTGCCTTGTTTCAGGACAGAGTAAATGGTTAATGCAGAGAGGGGGGAGGGGTGCCAGCAGTTAATTCTGAAGCAGGGAGAGATAGGTTTTTGTTGATTTTACTGGCTGCAGACCGCTCTGCAGGCATAGGGGTCTGGTCTGTAACCTACCACCAGGTGTCTTATCAGAACTAAACTAAATTCAAGGTCGTAAGTTTTCTGCCAGCACAATTAATCTTTCTCTGCCCTGGTTTATTCTTTTTAACCCTTCCAATACTAAATTAAACTGATATAATATACTTGAAATTACATAAGAAAAATATAGCAGTTTGTACTAGACAAGTTTCAATTTACCTGTTCTTAGTTTTATCACAGAAGGTCTAGGTATGTTTTCTTGAAAGTAAAAGTACATTTAAAATATGTTCATAAATATTAATCTAAAAATGCTGACTATTCACTTTTGGTAATCAATAAAGGATTGAGGTTTCTAAGAATAAAGAATTCTAATACATTAAAAAACAAAACAAAAAAAACTAAACTCCCAGGAGCCAAGTGAAGGAGAAACGAAACTGAAGTCCGCAGCCGCCCTGGTGATTTAGAACTCGTCGCTAGGCAGACTCAGCCCCTGAGAGCCAGGTGAAAGAAGGCGGGGGTTGGGGGGGGGGCAGGGGGCTGGATGTCCAAGCTGCCTGCAGTGGCCCTGGATGAAGCCGCCACAGTGAGAAAAGTGGGGGACAGCAGAAATTTACCTGACACTAGAGCTGCCCCACTGCCGCCCAGTGAGTAATGAGTGTTTTACAACAAGCAATACAAGACTTAGGCCTTTGGCTTGCTGGCTACAGCAGTTAAAACAGAAACCAGTGACTGCTACTAGCCTTCCTGCAGCCCCAGGAATAGAGCATCGAGCCCGGGATCTGTGAAAGCAGCAGATAGAGCTAATGAAAGCTCCCTGTTTGCAAATGCACTAAAAGGGTTCAGTACCTGTTGCTGCTGGAAGAGGAGGGGCTGATATCCCCTTCCAGTGCACTCCCTTAGGAGAGGCCTGGTCGCTGCTCTGCCACAAAGGGGACTGGTGGGAAGACAAGTATAGCAGGGCCCTGTAACTGATAAACAGGATTAACAAAAAGGGCAAAAGAAAGGCACTCTCCCTGGACCCAGGAGCCATCAGGACTTTGAAATTCTCCAAGAGAGGAGGAGTCTGACTGAGAGACTGGCTGATACCCCATTGGGTTAGAAGAACCGGAGGCTGCATATTGAACTTATAAACTGCAGTTTGCTAGGCAGAGGTCCAAGCCCAGTTGTATAGGTGTTAAGCTGCCTGTGTACAGCAAAACAACTTTCTCCCGTGCCAGAATACATTTTAGGGAAATTGGACAGACTGTGTTTGTGGCTAGAAAGGAGAACTGGGCACCATGCACAGCCCTGACAGTGGTCTGCAGAAAACTATAATAGACTTAGATGATGCCTGCATCTTCATAGACATGGTTCCAGAGAGACAAGGACAATTTTGCTTTGTGTGGGAAGGTTAAGAATAGACTTTAGTCACCTTCCTAAGATGTTTGTATAGCCCTACCATGTGTCATGTTTAGTAGCAGAAGAGTTAGCTGTCAGAAGTGGCCACAGTGCCAATGTTATACTTCATTATATAAATATAGTAATATTTAATTCTCGAACAGATTTAAATGCAGTTGTCAAAAGGGCAGGTGCCCAACTGGGCAAAGAAGAATACCCATCAGGTTTTGGTCTCTATTGAGAGACAATTGGCAGCCTGTATACTGTCTTGCAGGCCTGTGTGACCATGCCCATGTCAGGGGTGGCACAAAACTCAACTTTAGCAAACTGGGGAAGGCCTGTTTAGAACAGAGGGAAGTAGTGAAGTGGTGAATACTAGCCCTCTGTTACAGGAATTACAGACCCCGTGAGATCCTGTGACATGTGAGACCCTGTAAAGAAATAAAGCTCTCTTAGTCCATTCTGAGAGAACAAGTCAAGTAAGGGAGCCCTACTACAGGGACAGCTGTGACTATATATTTGAATATAGACACATTTTGAATTTCTTCTTGCCATTTGAAGACAGTTATATTACTCTGAAGAGTCCATAAAAAGGACTGACAAGGAAAATCAGAAGATCTTAAAGCAGGTCAGTATATTTTTCTCCTTATATAATTCCTCTGAAATTTAGCAATGCTTAATAAATCATGGCGATACATTTCTTTGCATAAATTCATTAAGACTCGTTCCTAATAGTGGTTTTATTAACCGAAAACTTTGACTGGAGTATCATGTTTTAAAGAGCCCTGTCTGGACTCTGAAGACTTGAAGCCAATAAGAGTGCCACGGAAAAAGCCTGCTTGGGAGCCCTGAAAATGACCTGCACTGAAGCATCAGGCTCATGCCCTACTGTGCCAAGCCAGCTCAGCCAAGGGTTCAAAAGCCTGAGGGTGGCAGATGGATGAAGAAATGACAGACAAAGAGAATAAGCTGGGTCTAGGTGGATCTTCCTGTGCCCTCTAAGCTGGGACTTGTTTATGGCTTTGCCAATAGGTCAGTCCAAGACTTAACCCTATAGCTGTGCCCTACATCTCTCTCTTTTTTTTATTTTTAAGCTACTATACTGAAAGTAAAACTTAAGCATCAAGAACAAAACTCTGGCTATTAAAACAATAACAAAACAATGCCAATGCAAAACCCAAACTACAAACATGTTAACATTTTAAAACTTAAACATAAAGCTCTGGCTATTAACAAAACAATGCCAATGTGTTAACATTTTTAAAACTAGTAAGAATAATAAAACAATGTCAATGCAAAACAACAATAAGTGAGTTTCTGCTAAATGAAAGTTTCTTTTGCTGATTTACTCAGAGTCCTTGGACTTGGCTGCACAAGACTTTGCAGAAGGCTGGCAGCTAACCAATGCTAGCATAGCCAGAAACATGATTGAGGGAGTAGCTTCCACATCTTGTTTTTCTACCATCTGCTGGGCCTCAGTTGTTAACTTCTTCAGCTGACCCCATGTTGGCACCTCGGTCCCTTGTGTAGGCTTTGTCATCTTCCTTTTTCGTATTGCTGTAATTGGGCAACTCTCAGTCTTTTGAATGAAGGGACAAGGAGCTCCTCTGGGTCCATTGTGGTGACGCACGTAAAGCTCTGGCACCCAAATTGGCTGCGCTGTTCTTTCTGGAAAGATACAAACACAACCTCTTCCCCACATCATTACTAGATCTGGTAAAACTCTTGTCAGGAGGCCCAATGCCTTTCGGCCACTGTACAGCTCTCTGCATTGTAATTCAAAAATTTTTACACATAACATTCTTCTCCCCCTTTTTTGTTTTTATAGTTGCATATTAAGGGTAGGATGGCACTTTCTGCTATTGCCTGAGTCCTGATCTATCACCCCAGGGAGAACTTGCCAATCTTGCGCTTCCCAGGGTGGCATGATAAAGGTTTACTGAGCTGGCTGGGAAGGATGCAGTGGGGTTAAGGATAAGGCTCCTTAGGCCTACTTTCTCCCATGCCTCTACATTTACCTTTCCTTCCTCAGAAAACCATGTGCAGGTTTTACTTACAAAATCCAACAAATCAAAAAGCTGTTCATACCTCACAGAACAGCCCCGTGCTTAGAGCATAGCATTAAGCATTGGATACGTATAAATTCTTTTCCTGCAATCTTGAATTTCCCATGTTTTACACCTAGTTATATTACTAAACTTCGCTCCTTACCTTCCTTCTTGTTTTCTGCACGTGTTTCACTAGAGTGTCCTTTCACCTGGCAACTATAGTTCCCCCGAAATCAGGCCCAGCGTTGGGTGCCACATGTGCTGAGCCAGCTCAGCCAAGGGTTCGAAAGCCTGAGTGAGGGTGGTGAAAGGATGAAGAAATAACAGACAAAGAGAATAAGCTGGGTCTAGGTGGATCTTCCTGTGCCTGGCTGAGGCCACAGAGACAGATCCAGAGGCAAGCTAAGCCTTTATTTTATAGCCAGAGGTACACAAGGTAGTGGTCACCATAGTTACAAAGTTCTTGTGAGTTTCACTTGTTTGGGCAGCACTTGCTGCTCCTCCCACAGCCCATTAGCTACCTAGGAAAGATCTAGGGAGCGTCATAAGGTCAAGCCTAATTATGCTAAGAGGACTGTGCCCTCTAAGCTGGTACTTGTTTGTGGCTTTGCCAATAGGTCAGTCCGAGGCTTAACCCTATAGCTGCGCCCTACACCCTAACATCACTGGCAGTTGGTCAGAGTAGAAGGGAAGCAATAAGGGCGCCTCTGCATCCCTGCAGAACTCCCACGCACTCTGGGCCGCAATGAGTGGGAGGGCCTTAAAGCCTATGGCCCTGGGTAGAGCCACTGCAGGTAAGGGATTCACCTAACTCAGCAGATACTGCAGGCAGGCCTGATGGCAGCTGGATGGCTTGGCTTCATTAAGATTCAATCATGAAATTCCGGCAAAGGTAGTCAGTTACCATTCTTGTTGTGTTCATGCAAACAATCAGGCCAAATTGAATACAATAAAAAAAATTGGTCTTAATTTGGCTCTTTTGATAAACATAGAGGTAATTTTGAGGAGAAAAATTCTATTTCAGTAGATATTATTAAAACTGAAATGTTTTCTTTCCCTTCCACCGGACCATTTGTTACAGTTTGTCTCTTGCCAGGTCACAAGCCCACCTCCTTCTGTGCCCAGGCCTCATCATCCCTCTGACAGACAGCAAGGATCTCTTGGCTCTGAGAGAAAACTCCGTCCCTCCTCAGCACGAAGCAGCTACAGAAGAAATTCAACGTCCATTTTCCCTAAAAGAATTCAGAGCCAGGATCCTTGAAGTAATATATTAGGCAGTTAGACAGACATGAGCAGAGCAAGGACGATGGGCCAACTAGCGCTACCAGATTAACTAAGTATTTCTACCTCTGGGTATGTAAGACAAGGGGCATAGCCAAAGAGGTACTCACCCAGTCTCAGCCCCTAGAAAAGGTTGGTAGACTATTTGTCCAAAAGACTTGACCCCTTTGCATTTGGGTGACCTACTTGCCTCTGGGCGGTAGCAGCCACAGCTATGCTTATCAAAAAAGCAAATAAGTTAACCCTCGGGCAGGAACTAATCCTAACTGCCCCACAGGAGGTTGAGGCTTTACTCCGGAACACATTGGAGTGCTAAATGTCAAATGCTCGAGTCACCCAGTTTCAGGCTCTTCTACTCGACCAGCCCCACATCTGGTTCCACAAGACTCCTGCTATCAACCCTGCCAGCATCCTCCCAGGCGATGACTCTGAAGAACCGCTGTATGACTGTTCAGAGGTCGCTGACTTAGTACAGCCCGCCTGGGCCTCACTGACACCTCACTGGCATCACTGGACAAGGTACTGTTCATGGATGGGAGTAGTTTTGTCCAGGAAGGAATCAGGTATGTGGGGGCTTAGACCGAACCATCTGATCTCAGGCACTCACTCGCGGGACCTCGGCACAGAAGGCCAAGTTAATTGCCCTTATTCAGGCTCTCCGATGGGCAAAAGAAAAATCAGTAACAATTTATACAGGTAGCAGGTACTCATTTGCAATGGCTCACGTACATAGTGCTATTTACAAGGTCAGGGGACTCCACAGAAGCAAGAGGGAACCAGGCAACAGACTACGCAGCCTGGGAGGCTGCCCTAAAACCAGTGGGGCCTCTACAGATTCTAGTGATTTTTCCAAACCCTGACCTACCCACCTCACCAGCTTACATGGAAACCCAATCTAGAAAAGCTGAAATCCATAACCAATCTTTACCCAAGTTCTTACAGTCCACCCCGAAAGCAGTCCAGGAGCACGTCCGAGACACGCTGCCTGAACCAACTTCTGATCTGGTCCGTCCCTTCCAACCTGGTGACTCTCTTTAGATAAAGAAATTTGCCACCCAAGGACTGACTCCTACCTGGAAAGGACCACCCCCATGGCAGTCAAGGTCGATGGGATCCTGATGTGGCTTCATCACACCCGGCTTAAGACAGCCAGGCAAAATAGAGAGTCCAGGACTCTTTGGACCCTCTAGAGCAGCAGTTCTCAACCTGTGGGTTGTGACCCCTTTGGGTGTTGAATGACCCTTTTACGGGGTCGCCTAAATACATCCTGCATATCAGATATTTACATTACGATTCATAACAGTAGCAAAATTACAGTTATGAAGTAGCAACAAAAATAATTTTATGGTTGGGGGTCACCGCAACATGAGGAACTGTATTAAAGGGTCGCGGCATTAGGAAGGTTGAGACCACTGCTCTAGAGATTATTTCTGGCCCTCATTCTGGTCCCTTATCTTATAAACAGGCCCACTGACTTTATTCAGCAGAGAATTAATTTTATTAAGCTTATAATCCTCAAGGGTCAATATAACTCCCTCCCCAACAATGATACAAAAGAGTCAATGATTTGACTCATGTACATAAAACCGGTGGGGAATGAAGCATCCATCTTATGTAAAAACTGGTGTTTGAACTTTTAACCCTGCTATTTCTGGCTTCTGTAAATGCTTGCTGGCTTAAATAATAAGGAAAATAAGACTACTCCCATTTCAGAGAGGCCATTAAACCTTCTCCAAAGTTATCAGTGCTGGCACCTGGCCAAGCCTTTGGTTGAGGTCTCAAAGCCCCAGCACATAGGGCCCTTTAAGAACTTGCAAAGGGGACCGGAAAAACCCCATATTTGGGAGACAAAAAAAGGTAAAATGGTAAAAATACAGGAAACTTCCTGTGTGATTTTGCCCAGAATTTGAGAGACATTTTCCTCTGGGCCCGCGCATAATAATAATAATAAATGTAACTCCATCTCTCTAAGCGTTGCTTGGTTCTTTTCCGGTTTTCTGTAACACTTGGAAAACAAAACCCTCAAGGTCTGGGCTGATAGAAGTCAGAGACTGGAAACTGTCCCCAGAAGGACAGGGCTGTGATGACAGCAGGCAGGGTTGGGGGTGGGGAGGGGCACCTGGAGGACCAGAGTGGGGTGCAGACACATGGGGAGACTGGCTTGGATGAGGGGTGTGGAGAGTTTGGGGAGCACTGGATGGGGTGAGCGTGGACCCCATCCCTGAACCAGGGGCCTGCGGGACTGCAGTAGCCTCACACCTATGAGGTCAGCCCTGCCAGGACATGGCTACCATTCTCACTCCCATCACAGAGCTGGAGAACAGGGCAGGGAGGTTGTTTGGTGCCCAAGGACATGCAGGTGGGACGGGATGAGTTGGACTTGGAGCCCAGGCCCCCCTCGGACCAGCACCCACAGCAGCCTCTGGAAAGATCTGATCGCTCTGACTTGAGTCTGGAGGCCAGGGAGATGCAGCCAAAGCCCAAACCGGCCTGGCTGGGCACCCAGGCCTCGGCTCCAACAGGCAGGGCTCCAGGCTTTCCTGAATGAAGCACAGGAGTGTGTCTCCTCAACAGACTCCGGCCGCCTCCCATGGTCCCACTCTCCCCGCCCACCACATCTGTGCAGCCCCTATGAGGGCCCAGGGATCCTGGCCGGCACAGCGGGAGGACACCAGGCTGCTCACTCCACCAGACTTCAGATGGGTGGGCAGCAGGTTGGGGGGCCCGAGAGAGTGACCAAGGGAGATGCCCCAGCGCTCCACCTCCCACCGTGCAAACGCGGGCAGCACATAAGCCCTGTCAGGATCAGCCCCAGTGGACAGCTTTATTCCGATTTCAGGGAGGCAGCAGGACCCAGCAGGTATACACCCCACCCCAATGCCCAGGTATACCAGGCTCTGGACACAGCAGGTGGGCAGCCTCATCCCAGGGTTGCTGGGGTCCAGCCCCAGTAGGTCCAGGGGTCCCCAAAGGTGTGGACGGAGTCGGCGAAGAAGGAATGACACAGAAACAGCGTTCAGTTGATCAGCAGCCTAGCCAGGATCTCTAGCCAAGTTCTGGTCAGGATCTCCAGCGAAGTTCTGGTTAGGATCTCCAGCCAGGTTCTGTGTCCATGTTCTCTTGCTAGGTTCTCCAGCCAGGTTCTCCAGGTTCTCCAGCCAGGTTCTGTAGCCATGTTCCCTCACTAGGTTCTCCAGCCAGGTTCTGTCCAGGTTCTCCAGCCAGGTTCAGTCACCAGGTTCTAGCCAGGTTCTCTTGCCATGTTCTATCCAGGTTCTGTAGCCAGGTTCTGTCCAGGTTCTCCTACCAGGTTCTCTCGCTAGGTTCTGTCTCTAGGTTCTGTGGCCAGTTTCTGTTCAGGATCTTTTGCCATGTTCTCTCCAGCGAAGTTCTTCTGTCTCTAGGTTCTGTGTAGGTTCTGTGTCTAGGTTTTGTGTGTAGGTTCTGTCTTCTAAGTTCTGTGTCTAGGTTCTGTGTCCTGTTGTCTTGTTACATCTGTATTTATACCAGTTGATTTCAATCCTATCAATCTCTATTCCAAAGGTTAGGGTGTTTCTTATCTTCATTCCAGGGAGTAAAGATTATGTAGCTTAAGCATGATTGTCCGTAGTTAAAGTGATTAATTACCCGCCTGGCAGTTAAGGGGTTTTATTCCCTCCCTAACTTCAGGGGAAAATCCCTACCTGGGGAAACAACCTTTCTCAGAGAGGTGACCTTGGTTAAAACACATAGTGCCAAGAAGGTGAGCAAACATATTAAGAACAGTATGTTGGGTTGGTGGTATAGTGGTTAGCATAGCTGCCTTCCAAGAACAGTATGCCATATATGCCAGGTCCCTTGAAACAGCAAGGATGGACCGGCTCCCGGCACAGGGTCCCCGGGTGGCCTTGCTCAGGCCTCAGTTCTTTTGTCCTTGCCCCTGTCTGTCTTCCGTCTCAGGGGTGGGGTTTTTACCTTCCAGGCTCCATGCCTGGGTCATCCCTGCCCAGCAGGCCTCTTGGAGAGTGTCCACACCCATCGTGAGTTCAGGGCCCATCCTGTGGCTCTTCACTACTAGTCACAGTCCCTCTCCCCTCCCCAGTAGGCAGCACCTCCCGGAGAGCCCTGGATCTGGTCCCCACACGCCTGTGTCATCTCCTAGGCCACAGTCACACACAGAGAGTCCTGGCTCTTGTGAGCCTTGGCAGTGGGAGTCCCGGCTAATGCAGACGCCTCCTGGAACTCCTTGGCCATGTAGTAGTAGCAGATGGCATCCAGGCAGCAATTGGAATCCGAGACCATGCCAGTAATGTAGAGGATGTCCTGAATGACACAGGTGTTCAGGCCTGTGGCCAATCGCCACGTCAGCACCACGTGCAAGGGCAGGAAGCAGACCACGAACACCACCAGGTTTGCCCAGACCATGCAGGCAGCCTTCCGGGTTGCCTGGCCCATGTCGGCAGCTGGCCTCTGGCCCAGGGCAGTCACCACCTGCAGAGAGCAGAAGACCAGCACGGCCAGCGGCAGGTAGAAGCCCAACAGGGAGAAGACCACGGTTTGGGGCTTTTGCCGGGACGGGTTCCCAAAGCAGAAGCCACCCTCTTGGTCCTTCAGGACCCAGCGAAGCAGCAGGGAGCCGACCACCAGCACCCAGAGCACTGCACACACGGCCCCGGCCTGCTTCGGGGAGCGGAGCCCGCGGCCACACAGCGGGTGCCGCACAGCCACGTAGCGGTCCACAGCGATGGCCATGATCAGGCTGATGCTCATGTACCTGTTGGCCAGGTAGATGCCCTGGGAGAGCTGGCAGAGTACCGTGTCACCACTGTTGTCCTTATTCATGGACAAGAGCATGAAGGGCAGAGTGCAGAGCAGGCAGAGGTCGGCCACGGCCAGGTTGACCATGTAGATGTGGGTTTCTGTCCACTTGCGCAGGCGGCAGCAGAACACCCAGAGCGCCAGGCCGTTGAGCAGCAGGCCCAGCACCAGCAGCAGGCCCAGGTAGGCGTGGAAGATGTGTGTGACCAGCGGGGAGCTGGTGATGGGGCAGGTGCTGTTGTTCATGGTCCTGGGGCTGCAGGAAGGGAGCAGGGGTGAGGAGGGCTGGCAGCATACGGAACTCAGGGAATGGCAAGGCCCCGCCCATCTCTGGCTGGGGATGAGCCCCTACCCCATATCCAAAACTCACTTTTCCCAAAGAAGTCATAGAAACCATAGGAGCTCTGAGGCCCCCGCAAGCCAGACCCCTGACCGCTGGAAGGTGGGAAAATCAAGGCCTTTGGAGCTGGGTGGGCCCAACATGGCCCAGTGAGCCAGCCCAGGCCTGTGACCAGCGGGGAGACCCTCGAACTCTCGAGAGCCCTCCTCTCCCGGGCCCTGCCTGCTGCTGGGCAGAGAGGAAGGCAGAGGAGCTCGCTGCCCACCTCCAGTCCAGCCGATTCAGCTCTCAGGACAGGGCGCCGGAAAGGGCGACTCTAAGGAGGGCCCAGGACGCTGCTGCATGGGCTTCTGCTTCTCCTCTCGCTTCCCGGACCTACCTTTGACCCACACCTGCTCCTCAACAGAGTGGTCAGCATGTACCCCACCTGGCCACTCGTGGCAGCCGAGGTCCAGACAGCAGGGGCTGTGGCTCAGGACAGCTCCCCAGAAAACTCCAGAAGTCTGGTCTTCCTCCTCCTTCCTGCCTGCCCTCCCTATTCCCTGAGGCCCCCTCCCAGTCCCCATCCGGGATAGGGAGCCCCTTGAGCTCCCTGTGGTCAGAACCCTGAGGGAGCTCTGCCCTCCAGGCCCAGAGCGGCCACACAGTGGCACTGGGCGACCTCCACCCCGTCATCTTCATCATCAGAAGCTCCCACACAGACTCCCCTCCCTGTCTATGCTGGCCTTTCATGCCCCCGAATACACCCCATCACTCAGGGCAGGAGGGTCAGGACCAGCGCACCAGGGCCTGAGGACGTGGTCAGGGTCCAACCTCCAGGTGATGGCACCTGATGCTGAGATGGATTCTGCATTCACCCTGCGCTGGGTCAACCTTGGAGCCTCCCAGGGGGCTGCGGCTGCTGGTGTCCCATGTGGTGGGGTAATGGAGCATGTGATGAGGACCAGGGAGCCATGCCTCCTCCCACCCCCAGGAACATGGGCCCTCCAGGTGGGGAATGGAAGTGGGTCAGTCTGCGGGTTGGGGGGTGGTGGGTGGCGGGAGGCGGGGGAGAGGGCCTGGGCCAGGCTGGGTGGGTTCTTTTCTCTTCCCTCCCCCCAGGAAATAACCAGCATTTGCAGAGTCATTAGGCTCATTAGCGCTGGCTGGGCCCTCTGGGAGCCTCCAGACACAGGCCATTAGAGAGGCAGGAGCAGAAATATTCCGCTGAGTATCCCATCCCATCTCTTTTGCATTTTAAAACGGCACATTTGCCAGCAATTAAAATTTCATGCACGCTTTTCCGCTTTTCCGTATGTAACATCCCTGCACGCCCCATGATCTCACTCCTCGTTTTTTGAAGGATTCTGTTGGTTCTTTCTGAGACACCTCATTTTGTCCGTATCCTGAGGTTCCTCGGACCATGAGCCAAGCCAGGCTGTGGACACCCCCAGAACCCACTAGAACCAGCTGCTGGGATCCTTCCTTCCTGCCCACCCCGCCCTCCTAGCTATGCCCCACCCAGAAACCCTGGTGAGCTGCCAGGCCAGCTTTGTGAGGTGCCCCAGCCCAGAACCCTCAGATCCTGTCTGGGACTACTACTCCAGGCCTCTCATCTCTGTCCTCTGGGGTCATCCCAGGAGAGCTTGGGAAGTCAAGGCCTGGGTCCCACCCAAATGGCCTTGTGTATCCCTGCCCACGCCCAGCCCCAGCATGGGGACGTATGTCCAGGACGGGGACCCCAGCTGGCCTCCTGCCCAGACATGCAGGACCGTCCCCCTTATCAGACACTGTGGTCGCCCTGCAGAAGCGCGTGCTCTGAGCACTCAGCCAACTGGGGCCCTGTCATATCCGGCCGGGGGAGTCTGCCATGGGAAAGGGGAGCAGGCTCAGCTTCCTCTTGAGTCTGCTTCCTGCACAGGAAGCAGAAAGCCACCTTGTGATTTGCACCAAGATGCCTATGCAGTCACTGTCAGAGAGACCTATGCACACACTGGGGTTGTCCCCTCCCCGCCCCCCATCTCTAGCCCCTATGTCTGCCAGCCCCAGACACCCCACAGTCGGATCTGGGGCAGACAGTGGTGCCTGGGCACTGTACGGGCCTCCGGAACTGGGACCCCACCTAAGAAACACCCCAGGATCCAGGACTGGCATGTGTGAGTGGAACAAAAGTTGCACAAAACAAGGTGAGGATGTAAATATAGACAAATGGAACACGACTCAGCCATAAAAAGGATGAAATATTACCATTTGTGACAAGATGGATGGATCTTGAGTGCATCATGCTAAGTGAAATAAGCCAGACAGCAAAGGACAAAAACCATGATTTCCTTCATATGTGGGATATAAAACAAAAAGCAACAAACGAACAAAACAAACTCATAGACACAGACACCAGAATGGCGGTCACCAGATGGGGTGGGAGGGGGGAGAAGAGGAAAAGGGTCAGATATATGGTGACAGAAGGAGACTGGACTCTGGTGGGGAGCACACACGTGTACAAAAGTCGAATTATAATCGTTTCACAAAACAGAGCTCACCAAACTGGCAACACAGAACTGAAATAATTTCTATCTAGTTTTTTAGTGCTGGTCACACCCACAAGGTAGATTTCAGTCTCAAATTAGGTGGGAGTCTAGGCCCTGGAGACACCTCGATCTCCTCTGAACTGCAGCCCACCCTCATGGAGAAGGGTCCCCTTTCCAGACCTGCCCCTCAGAGCTCCTCCATTAGGACACTCCCCTGAGATTCCAAGCCCCATCACAGCCCTGGCCCCTCTCTGAGACTCCACAGGCCCCAAGGTTGGCACTGACCTGCAGTCAACCTCAGTTTCCCGGGCAGAGCCGTCTCCCCCACCCTTCAGGCTGCCTGACTATAGCCCTCCTTAAGGCAGCAGGCAGTTGGTGGGCTGATGACAGCAGAGTGGGGGTGACGGGCTCCCCTCTGCCTCTGCCCCAGCCCAGAGCTGCCTGGGGAATTTCCAAGAAGGGAAGTGGGAGTGGGCACTATGTCGACACCTCCAGACAGCACACGCACTTGCAGCACCAGAGGGATCCCCAGCAGAGGCATCTGTCCTGCTCACTGCATGGCACCCTCACACGCACAGCCTTGCTGACGGTGACCACCAAAAGGCATGGACACACAGCGGCTCAGGGCCGACTGCCTGCCGGCCGCCTGCTGGCTGCTTTAGCTGGCCTGCTCCTCCCCGTCTCCTCCTCAGAAGCCCCTTCCCAGGCCGCCCAGCTCGGGTCTCTGCACTCTGAGCCCAGTGTGGAGAGCGGCCCTTCCTTTGGACCCCCACTCAGCCCCCTGCACCCTGAGGGCAGGGAATTTGTCTCCTCAGCTTCCCCCACCAATTGCCACCTGCATTTCTCTATACAGACTGCTGGGAGCCCTTCCACCCGACCCCTGCCTATTCACAGAGGTGGAGCGGAGGCCCGAGTGGGGAGTGTGGCCTGGCCTCCTGACCCGGGGACCAGTGCTCCTGCCCAGAGGCCCCTGAGGAAGGCCCTGTTCCACCCCTCTCCTCTGCAGTCCCCAGACCCAGGTCTGACTGGGGAGGGGGGGTTGGTCTCTCCATGGGCTCCTCCTGCCCCCCTCCCCCTACCTGGCCCCCTCCCAACCCAGTTCTGACACCCTCTCCATCTGTTTTTCTTTTTTTCATACAACTTGTCTTTTGTATAGTTGACCCTTGAACAACTTGGGGGTTAGAGGCAACAGCCCCCACACAGTTGAAAATCCACATATAACTGACTCCCCCCAAAACTTAACTACTAGTAGCCTCCTGTGGACCAGAAGCACTACTGATAACATAAAGTCAGTTAACATATTCTGTATGTTATATGCATTATATACTGAATTCTTACCATAAAGTAAGCTAGAGAAAAGGAAATCCTAAGAGAAAATACAATATTTATTGAAAGAAATCTGCATGTGAGTGGGCCCACCCAGTTCAAGGGTCAGCTGTACTAGTACTTAGTCTTTGCTTGTGACCAGGACCCCGCCTGCCCTCAGACATGTCACCACTGGGCACAGAGCAGCGCCTCAATAAAGCGTATTAGCCAGGCAGCGGCCCTGACAGCGGGAAGAGTCTGTCCAGGGACCGTGCCAAGGACCGAGCAGGGTTCGTGGCTCCCAGCAGGTGCCCCATAAACATGAGCTGCCACAGGCTCAGAAACATCTGCCTGGTGGGAGGGAGTACCTGCCCCCTGGCCCTTCCCCAGGAGCTGGCTCCCTCCCTGTGGAAGGCGGGCTGTCCCAGTCTGAGAGGCCTGGCCATGCTGAGCAGGCTTCAGGTGCAGACCAGGCCCACCCCCTTACTCCTGGACAGTCTCACAACCACAGCAATGGTCCTCTGCCGAGGAGGACAGGCGAGGGCAGCCTCGATGCTGCTGCCGGCATCCGCCAGGGGTTGGAGGCCTCCTCCCATGCCTGCCACCCCTGCTGCAGTCCCAGAGCCCTGTCCTGCTTCCATCCTGACTGGCCTGGGAGAGTCCATGTGACAGGCTTATGCCAGGTGGGAGGGGGTGGCAGGGGGTTGGCACAGATCTCAGGGAGGCTCCTCCTGCCCCCTTCTCTGAATCCTTGGGGTCAGAGAGGAAAGGGCTGTTGAGCTGTGAGAGACCGTCATGAGCTATGTATGCATCACTGCCCTGGGTCCACGTGAACCCTGGAGGGAAGGGCCCTGGGGAGGCTGGGCCTCTCGGAAGGAGCCTGCTGGACATGATCATGGGCCAGCCCAGCACACCCTGCAGACACCTGGTGCTGCCAGCCCCACCCTTGCAGCAGCCACCTCCCTCCCTTGAAAACCTGCCACCCATCCACATGGCTCCTCCTGCCTGTCCCCCTACACAGAAGTCATATTCAGCCTCTGAGACTCACGCAGCTCATTCATTCATGCCCTCAGCGAATATGTCTGAGCGTGGACAGGTATCACTGAGGCTAAGAGTGGGCATAGGAGGGGCAGGGGTTGAGGGAGGCCCCCAGTGGCACACCCTCAGGGCCTGGCTGTGCCTGAGGTTCCCCTGGTCATGAAGGGGCATGAAAAGGTCATGTGGGGAGCGTGAGAGCAGATGGGCCTGAGAGGTGCATTTGGGGCTGCCTATCCTGGTCCAGACCCCCATCCTCACCCCACAGAGTCACAGACACACACAGGCCCAGTGAGGGGAGCTCCTATGACACCACCCTTGCCCGCTCCTCCTCAGGCCCCTCCCGCAACAGCTGCCCGAAGCACCTGTCACCCCAGACTACATGCCTCAAGGCATCTGGACACCTGCAGATGACAGAAGTGCCCCTGTCAGCTGGCTGCAGCACCCCACCCACCCGGCCCACAGCTGGACAGGCCGCTGTGCAGTGAGACTACAGCCGGTGCTGGCAGAAGGCAGAGAAGGCTCTGCTGGGTGCTGACCCCGAGCCCTCGCCACCCCAGTTTGGCTCACTCACCCTGACAGCTGCTGTTCCCCTCCTCCTGGCTGGCTCCCCAGGACTGCCTGCTCCTGTTCTGCTCTGCGGCTGCATGAGCCCCCTGGGGCCCCTCCCGGCAGTGGCCAAGGGGGGCCTCGGAGGCTGCTCATTTCCCTGTCACATGGGCAAACGCCAGAGTCCTGACTCCTCCCAGCCTCTTGCCCTCTCCCTGCCCCTGTGGTGCTTCTCTACCCTCCCAGGCCTCCTTCCCCGGTCTCCACCCGAGGCTTCTCTGACTGGGAGGCTGGCCGCTGGCCCCACTCCAGGCCCCACTCCTGGATAGGCTGCCTTCCCGCAGGGCCTCGGACATCAAGCTGCCCGGCCTGGATCCTGGCCCCTGTCTGCGAGGCACCCCCCCCCCACTTCCAGGAGGTCATGCCCCTGTTCAAGAACCTGCTGGGCTTCCCACTGGGGGACAGGAGTTGCCAGCCTGCTCCTGGTGAGGCCCTCAGGCTGCAGGGGTGATGGTGGAGAGCATGGGGTGTGATTGAATCTCACCCCTGCTTGACAGTCAGCTGTGAACCTCCAGCAGCTGGACCCAGAGCTGAAGGGCGTGTCTCCCTTTTCGAGGACATGTCTCTCTGAGAGGGGTTCCCTGCCCCCTCCTCCCCCCCCCCCTCAAGGGCAGCAACCTCCAGCTTTAGCTGGTTTGAGCCAGTGTGGGGCAGACCCCAAGAAAAGGTAGTTTACCCAGCTGACGCTGAGCAAGTGGTCGCCCACTTCTCTTGAGAAACACTTGCTGCGTTCTCATGCCCCCCTCCCTCCCCAAGACCGCTGGCCTCTGACACTCACTTCCCCCTGGACATTGGGCGAGATGCCAGCTAATGGAAACATGAACACACTTCACAGAAAAGGCGATGTAAAGGGTTCGTTAAAGATATGAAAAGACCCCAACAGACTCACAAAGAGAAATATAGATTAGAAGTGCCTACAGTGGCATTTCCGTCTCGCATGGGCAAACGCCAGAGTCCACAACACTCTTGGGGGGGGCGGGTGGTGGGGGGCAGCCTCAGACCTCTCCTGTTGATACTGAGCATGGCACACACCCCATGGAAGGGGGTTCGTCATATCCACCAAAATTAGAGATGCGTGGCCTTTGACCCAGTAACGTGCTCCTAGGAACCATTCTACAGGCAGGCGGAGGGAAAAGCTGCTTCTGGGGCTACCCCCCACCCCCCCCCCGCCCCGTGCATGGCAGGGTCGCAGCAGCCCAGGAGCCATGCCGGCATCTGTTCCGTCCAAGCCATGGAGCAGCTGGCCGCTGGAGGGAGGAGCCATCTCTCTGGCCACCGCCACCAGGTTATCTCCAAGAGGTGCCGCGAAGTAAACAAGGGTGTGAATGCTCATTTCCTTATTGAGGGCCAGCTGGTTATAGTTTTACAAATGGAAGGATAAGCCATCAAGTTTGTTTTCAATTAAATTGTGACCTGTGGGGAACAGGTGGCAATGGAGTGAGGGAGAGAGGAGTAGAGACTAGACTTCTGTGAATACACCTGGGTGTGTGGATTTGACTTTAGAACCATGTAAACAGTCATGTAATCACTAAAGTCAATTAAAGTACATTTATAAAGGAATTCTTAAATTTGAAAACAAGATGAAACTATGAACTTGGATTAGCAGTTGGTGGCATAGCCCACCGAAGTCTCCCATGTGACTTTAAAGTCTAGTATTCTATGTCTCTGCAGTCTGAGGACAAAAAGAATGACAAAGTGTTTCATCTTCCAAATCATTTTAAAACACACTTTTGTATGGACATCTATATAACCCAAGGATTTTAACAGTGCATAAAACATCTTCAGCTTCTCGGCAGTCATGCTGTTGATGGTAGTGTCGGTGTTGTGTGGGGATTATTGTGCGTCTTAAGGGATAAAACAAATGAATAGTTATATTGGGTTTGGGATCAAGAAGATGCAAATAAGTCATCAGTAAGGTTAAGAAAGCCACATAGATCAGAGGTGACGGAAAGGCTGCACCTACGTGCACTATCTCATCTTACAAAGAAGCTTCCTGCTTCTGACCACCTACAAGGCTGGGCCGGGGGGTGGTGGGAGGTGGGGGGAGAAGGGAGGGAGGCTGGACTACGTTAGGAGTCAGGTTAGAGTCAGGCCAGACCAAGTCTTGATGTTTTACTTAATGTTTGTTCACTTTGAAAATCTGAAGAGGCCAAGATTATTTATCCAGAGTCCTGTGTGGGCATATGCACGCGCACACACATTCACACACACACACACACACACACACACACACACACACACACCATCCAGGGCCCCACTTTCACATCTGCTCACCCTCACCCGGGACACACACCCCTGCTTGCACCTCCTCAGGACACAGGCCCACCCTCTAGCAGCCTCATCCAGCCGTCCCCAGCCGTCCACGTGCTCATCTCCAGCATAGATCTGCCAGCACTGCCTCTGCCAGGCCCTGAGCTGAGCGCCAGCCTCTCCTGAGGTCAGTGACACCTGCACAGCTCCCCAGGAATGTAAGGGTTGTTTTCACATTAGAACGTCAATCAATAGAACTCATTACATTAATAAAGAAGAACATTTATACAATCCTTTCAATCAATAACAAAAAAATCATTTGACAAAATTCAACACTTATTTATGATAGAAACGCAGCAAACTAGGAATGGAAGGAAACTCCCTCAACCTGACAAAGGGCATCACGGATCACCCAGAGGAAACACTGTACTCACTGGGGGGACCGGAAGCTCCCACTGTGCTCAGTAGCAAGGACAGTGCCTGCCACCTCCATTCCGATGGTTCTGGACTCTAATCAGGGGAAATGAGACAAAAAAACCAACAACAACCATGCTTCCAGGCAGGACAGGGAGAAGTAAACCTTTCTATCTTCATAAATGACACATTGTGTATATAGAAAACCCAAAGGGATTTACTCCAAAACTATGAACCAATAAGTGAATTAGCAATGTTATAGGCTACGAGATTAATAGACACAAAAAAATGTACTTCTGGCAACAAACAACTGAAAAAGGAAACTAAAAATACAATAGCATTTATAAGCATGAAAAAAAAACAAAGTACTTAAGAATAAAGTAAAACATGTATGCTCAGAGCTACAAAATACTGCTGAGAGAGACTCAAGAAGGTCTCCATAGATCAGTGGTTCTCAACCTTGGCTGCACATTAGAATCACCTGGGAATCTTTTTAAAATCCTGATGTCTGGGCCTCATTCTCCGGAAATTCTGTTTCTTTGTTATGGGATGGGGCCACAACATTAGTAACAAAGAAACAGAATTTCTGGAGGACAAGGCCCAGAAATCAGGATTTTAAAAAGATTCCCAGGTGATTCTAATGTGCAGCCAAGGTTGAGAACCACTGCCATAGATGAAGGCAGATGGAAAGGTATACCATCCTCATGGATTCTCATATTGATCTATACCAGTGGTCGGCAAACTGTGGCTCGCGAGTCACATGCGGCTCTTTGGCCCCTTGAGTGTGGCTCTTCCACAAAATACCAACTTCTGCGCATGGGCCACGAAGTTTCAATTGCACTGTATGTGCATGCCCACACGTGGCATTTTGTGGAAGAGCCACACTCAAGGGGCCAAAGAGCCGCATGTGGCTCGGGAGCTGCAGTTTGCCGACCACTGATCTATACAATCAAACCCTGAAGCCTCAAGTGTCATGTCTGCTGGTTCTGCTTCTTGGGCATATCTAGACACTGACCTCTTCTCTCAGCCTTCACCACCTCCCGCCCAGCTAGGACACAACCACGTGTTCCTTGGATGTCTCAAGTTGGTCCCCAACCTCCAGTCTATCCCCAAGACCTCAGCCAGTGGGAGATGTCAAATAAACTCACACCGGGCCCTGCTTAAAACTGCAATGGCTGCCCCTGCCCAAGAGAAAAGACCCAAGCTCTTTAAAGGGCCTCAAGGCCCTTCCTTTACCTACCCCTCCAGACGTAGCGCTCGCCATGTTCTCTGAACCTGCCCCTCTCCCACTTGCGCTGCAGGCACAGAGAGCTCCTTTTCATTCCCTGAGGATGCCCAGCTCCTGCCAGCTTCTGCCCTGCTCCTGGCTGACCCTAATCAAGGACCATCCCCACACATCATCTGCCACCTCCTTGTCAGGACTATCCAGAGGCCTCAGACCTGCAGAACTGAATACTAGAGGGAGCTGGTGGGCACAGCCTGTCCCCAAACTCATCCTCAACACTGGAGAAGACCCTCCCTGTAAGGAGCACAGCCATGTCCAAAGACCCCAAAGTGTTCCCAGGAGCAACATGACTCTTCTCTTCACCTCAAAATGCAGCAAAACCAGTTTAAAATCTGTTAAATGTTGGGGGCGAAATCGAGGAAAATCAAATGAAGCATCCATGGGACACGGAGCAGGAAATTATTGTGAACGAAGAGACAGAGAGAAGACAGCCTGGAACATCTGAGAACTTGGCTGCAGTCTGGCTGTCCCTGAGCCTTTTCCATCCTGCCTCCTGTCCAGGAAGTCCGGCAGGCCAGGCCCCTTCCCTGTCTACCTGCTCGCAGGGCCCCGGGATCTCAGTACTCACCACAGAAGCTCTACCACCCCCCACGCTGATCCAGGCCTGGGGGAGGGAGGGTGGGCGAAGACATTAGAGAGAAGACCCAGGACCAGGACTGGGTAGGACAGGGTTCCCCCGGAGAAGGCACCATGCCTCTGCAGCAGGAAGTGAAAATGAGAAGAAACTGCAAACAAAGCGGGCAAAGTCTGCTGAGAAGGGCGGGAAAGCTGTTCTTACCTGCACACACCCACACCTGCCGCCAGGACTGCCGACTGCGACTGCGGCCACTGTGCGTAGGAGGGAGGCAGTCTTCACCCCCTACTGGCAGGTCCACAGACCAGCTTGGGATGGACCCCAGATGGGCTGGCTCTGGTTGGACATAGCCCTGAGCTCAGCGCTGGCACTCAGCTTGGCTGGGCAGGCTTCTCTGGGTTCCATGGAGCCCCAGCTCAGCCCGGGCTGCCCTACACTGGGCTCTGGACCAGTCACAGACGTGAGAATACAAAGACTGAGGCCCAGGTGTCTCAGGCATGGGAGATAGGCCATGGGGCGGAGGGGGACCTGCTCAGGCCCTGGAAGAATGTGGAACAGCCCATGTTCCTCCACTCCTCTGGACAGGCTGGTCCACCCCGCCTACCAGGCTACCAAGGACTCCAGGGCAAACCAGAGGGCCAGAGCCGGGATGGGGGTGTGGGGGGAACACTGTGAATGGGGACAGAGCCCAGGCAGGTTTTCAATAAGGACATTAGAGTCCAGGGACTGAAGACCAGAGACTGGCTGCACTGAGTGGACCCAGGCCCTGTGGCTGCAGAGGCTGCCCAGGGAAGGTCTCCTTCAGCTCTGCCTGTGTCTGTAAGGTCCATGTAAGGCCAGCTCAGGCCCAGGCAGGAGGGGCTGGCTGGGAGGGGCATGGAGACCATGCCCGACTGCCCCAACCACACAGGTCCTGGAAGTCCGGAGGGCCACTGCCTCACCAGCCCACAGTGGGGCCCCAACAGGGCCCTCTGCCAAAAAAGTCCTTCCCCACCACCCAATGAGAGACCAAGGCTTATCTCCAGATCCCGCCACAGCCAGGGTGCCTCAGAGGGGAAAGGGTGAGTCACCCAAGGGTTTTGGGGAGGAGCCAGCTCCAGCTGCCACCCTCACCCCTCCGCCCCGGAAAGGCTAGCCCCTGCCTTTGAGAGTTCTGGGCCCCTTGCCAAGATGTGATGGGGGCAGTTAGCTGCATCTCACATTGTCTACCATAGCCTCCTCCTTTGGAAGGGTGGTACGCACCCCGCCCCCCACCTCCCCTGCCCCCCCCGCCCCCGCCACACACATACATAGGGCCACCCTGCGGGGAATCTTAATGGGTAACATAATGCTTGGCTTTCTCACTTTTCATGTAATCAAACTGTTCCAGCAAAACGAGTAGAAAACAGAAGATGGATGGATGACAAAGCCCAGAGGTGCAGGCTCCTCAGCTGGAGTAGCCCCCAGGGCCAGCGATCTGCCTGGAGCAGGGGTACACAGCTGACTTGACCAATCAGTGGTGACATTGGGCTCTTGGGGTCACTTCCTAGTCTCTAGGCACATAATTGGGGCTGACACATGGCATATGACCAGCACCCTTGGTGGTCAGGCATGTCAGTCAGGAAGGCCAAGGGGACAAGGAAACCTTTTCACCCTACAGACACCAATCAAAGCCGGTGTTATCGGTGGGGTGCTCTCTGTGTCCCCACCTATCGCCTGTGGAAGTAGGTTTCTTGTGATGTCACAAGAAAAGGACTTTTCTGAGATTCACATGAAAGAGTAAGTGGTGTTTGTGTGGAATTAAACCCCTGAGTTTCCAAGTTCCCCTTTTCCTCTGTCCCACCAAGGAAAAAGTCCTATTTTGTCTTCAGCAAAACTAGGATTAAAGCCAGCGTCGTTTCCACTCCGTATGTGCAGTCCAGGGCAGCACCTGGCTAGCTTAGCTTGTGTTCCCAGCTGCAGCCCATTGTGTGTAGGGTCCACACGGCCAGGGGCCATGGAGTTTCTAGGGCCACATGGCTATGGAGAGAACACAGGAGCAAAGGAAGCAGGACAAAGCCAGAGGAACAAGAGTGAATTCCTTTGTCTCCGGATTATATATTCCCAAATTTGCTCAGGCTTGCTGTGGCTCCACCCCTCTGGCCAATTATCTTTGTTCTAAGGTTAGACTGACAGGCAAGTATTTTCCCTACATTACCCACTTCACTGCCCATACCCCCATCTTTCTCTTTGTCCAGTCCTTTCTGCCAGTGACCTGCAGCGACTGGACTGGTGGTTCCCTGGTGGTGTGAAATTGCAGGTTCCTGGGGAAGCTGCCCAGATGGCTATGCTTATGTCTGACCTCCCCTTTGCTCCTTTCCTATTAATATTAATAACTAATTACAATGGTAACACTGGCACCACAGGGGTTGAACATGAAGACCTCCCTGAAGATGTGGGAGTGGTGGCTCCATTGTGTCTCTATTAGAGTTCGTGTAGCCCCAATGGACTGGGGGTTCCACTGCAGGGCAGCCCCAGTCCAGATCACCAGGCCTCAGGTACAGGGTGCGGCTATGAAGGGCAGTTGGGAAAGCTCAGAAGCAGGTCACTTGGTCACTTGTGCGGACTGGACAATAGGCAGTGCCAGTTTTTCCCAGGACAGACACTCAGCTGGCTGGACGCCCTGGTTGATGTTGACAGGACGTGGACTGAGTCGGAGGGGCAAGATGGGGTTTGCTGTGTCGGATATGGGGAGGGGTCCCAGGCACATCCCCTTCCAAGTGTCAGCACTGACTGCATGTGGCAACGCCGCGCAGCGGAACACCAGGCCTCAAGTTCTCCGGTGCCTGCCTTTCCACACCTGGGAACACCATTTGGTTGCTGATGGCAAGGCTGCCAGATGGGGAGATGGCAGGAAGCATCCTTCCTGCACCTGCCCTGCGCACCAGATCCTCCTCGACCCTCCAAACCTTGTCTCCTCACCACCCTCCTCCTCCCTGAACCTCCCCACCCCGGAGGCTGCGATCCTCCCAGGGTCTCCCTGCCTGAAATAAGACATCTATGAACTGCTCAGTATTCCTCTTTATTTATAAAGTTACATCCAGAAGTGCTGCAAACAGCTGTGTGCTGACACACTCGTCTGTCAGCTGAGGCCTCTCTGGAGCCCCGAGGGACTCCACGGAGCTGTTGTCATGGCTTGGGGACCAGGACACTCGCGTTGGGCCTTTCTTGCTCTCCCTGCAGCACCTGCCTGACCCTGGGGCTGCCTCTCTCCAGGATGAGGAACCTTCACCTAGTGCCACAGGCACATGCGGCTGCTCAGTGCAGGACTGGCAGCTACAGCACCGAGGCTGGTGGCACCGTGCAAGGATGCTGTGTGAGGACATCATGGGCCAAGGGAGGCCTCTGAGGACTCCAGTGGGGTTATCCAGTTAGGTCTTCATCACTGCCATGAAGGAGGCCTGTGAAAGGAGAGATGGTGAGGCGTGGCAGTGGCTGCCCTGGACAGCGGGGAAGACACAGTGCACCTCATGCCTCAGGACACAGCCCAGTCCGCAGTGTGGCCCACTGGGAGAGGCTGGGGAATGAAGGCCCCAGGGCACCAGGCAGCCCCTCCCAGGCCCCATGTACCTCTTGGAGGAGCTGCCCCAGCATTTCCTGGCTGTGAATGGAGCGCCTGTGGGAAAGAACACCTGGGTCAGCCCAGGGCCCCTCCCCAGCACTCAGGCCCATCTACATGCCCAGAGGCTGACAGGCAAGGAGTCCCCAGGGACTGTGAGGCAGGCGGGAGAACACGGGGAAGGTGGGCACTAAGGTCCTCAGGACGACAGCCCCCCACAGCCCCACCTGTCTATTCTGGTTGCGATGGTCACTGTGAAGGCCCCCTCTGTGTCTGGCAGGTAGGTGGAGGGCACAATCCTGTAGGTCCCTGCAGACAGGTGGCAGACGCGGCTCACTTCCTGGGTGTAGCAATGTGGCACACAGCTCAGCAGAGGCTTCTGGAGCAGCAGGGAGGGCGTGCCCTGGCCCCCATTGTCCGCCGGAACCTGGGGAGGCACAGACTGACTAGGAAGCCTGTCCATGGGTCAGGTAGAGAGGTCCACTGTCCCCAGTCTCAGTTGGGCTGCTCTTTCCCAGACCCAAAGCAGCCTCGTCTGGGGACATGCTGAGGGTGTGCTGGGCTGGAGCAGCCCCGGCTGCAGTCTGCTTGGACCTCCTGGGGCTTCATGCCTGGTCCCCCCTTCCAAGGAGGAGCAACAGCTCCCCAAAGCTGGGCTCACTGCTCACTGAGGCCCTGCCACCCTTGCCAGGAAACCCCATCAGGTGTCAGGTGCCCATGCCTGGGAACCACCCAAATTGCCCCTGCTTAGGCCCAGAGGCACCTACTGGCCACTGGTACTTTTCCCCAAGCTCCTGGTGTCTCTGCTCTTGGGAATGGGGGTTTCTCAGCAGCTCTGCCCATTCTCTAGGGTATAGAACCTTCTCAATCAGAAATTCCTACCCTCCCCCCAGATCACCTGTGCTCCAGGCTTTGTGTGCCCCTTCTCCCCTCAGATCCTGGAACACCGGCCACTTCACCCTGCCCGTCTAGAATTGGGCCCCTGGGAGCACAACAGTGTATGGGATGGGGAGCCTCACTGGCCATGCGGTCTGACTTCTCCCCTTCCTCTAACTACAGGTCTGCTAAGCATTTTGCCTACATGGTGGGAGAGAGAGCCGACCGCCAAGGAAGGCACCCTGGGTGGCTATGACTCACTGGCAGCACCTCCTTCTGGACTCCTCTGGGCTCACAGCCATTCTAGGTAGAAAGTGGGGACAACATACTTCCAGCTTGAGTCCCTGGAAGACCCCTCTTTCCTTGGACCTGTCTGGGATTCAGGAGCCACCTCACACAGCTGAGCCCACTGTAGCCCTGACTGAGCTGCCTAGCCCTGAGAACCTTGGGGACCTTGCGAGCTCCTCACCACCACCCGGCTTTGTGTTTTCCTTCTGGTCTGAAATTCCTGGCAGCGCCATTTGGGCAGCAGAGTGGCTGTCAGTTCCTCAATGGTCTCAGCCAGTGTGGCCTTCCCCATACCCCTTACTGCGCTTCCCCACAAACCTTTGCCATCACCCATCTCTCCCTGGATCTCGGGGGCACACATGCACCCAGGAACAGCCTCACGCTGCGGGCCATGGGCAGAGGGCAGGGTTACACAGCTCTGGGGTGCTGCTGGTGTTTGATCACTCCCGAGTGATGCCATTGGGCCTCCTGAGTGGGAGGCACCATCCTGGGGAGAACTGACCCCATGACACAGTTGTTCTGAGCCAGAGCAAAGGGACAAGGGGATGCCTGAGCTACTGGTGACCCCCAGTGAATTACAAACTTCATGAAACCTAGAAATGAGTCATGCACATGACCGGCCAGCCTGGGCAACATGCCCAAATGACCAAGTCCAGGGCTCCACATCATGCCCCACCCCATCCTGGCTCACAGTTGCCCCCGACCCCCAAGAGCTCGCAGAGCTTGCCTGGAAAACATGGAAGCCGATGGGGTGGCAGTCGCTGTCTAGGCAGTGCTGGTGCAGAGTGATCCGGACGCAGCGGGGGCCTGCACCCTCAGGTATCGTGAGGGGGAAGCAGGGGTTGCTGGAGTAGGAGGCAAAATTCCGGCTGCCCCCGGCCGTCTGGCCAATCTTCCAGGAGCCCTGCAGCTGCACAGTCTCCCACTCCCCCGCCAACAGGGTCTCCCCAGGGCCAGGGCTCTGGACCACTGTCTTGATGGCACTGCCCGGGAAAGACAAGCACAGGACAGGGGCTAAAGGCACCGTCTGGCCTGCCTTGATCAAGGCAGGAGCACACAGGCCCCCAAAGAAATGGCCAGGCCCCTCACCTGAGGGAGACTCTCCCGCTGGAGAAGACCCGGAGCAAGAACTGTCCTGGCACATTCTTTAAGAAGGTGCTGGGGACGGCCAGGTAGTAGCCGGGGGTGAGCTCACAGCGGAGATGGACCTCACGGTCGTAAGCATGGCACACAGTGCCAGCCACAGGGGGTGTGGACAGGATCCTGGGCAGGCTGACCCGCCGCTTCTCCACCTGTGGAGAGGAGGCCTGTGTGGGAACTCACAGAGACCCGCCCCACCCACTCCTGGCATCAGGGCCTCTCCCCAAAAAGTTAAAACATGAAAGCACTCCACCTCCCAGGGGCCGGCTGAAAATGCCCATGACCCTGGGCTTCCACTCAGCCTGTCCCGAGAGCCTGCAGGACCTCCTGCTCCAGGACACACAGATGCAAAAGGGCTGTGCCCACGGCTACTGCAACCTGGGGCTGCTGGATAAAAGGCTTTCCAGCAACTCAGCGGGAGGAAAGGAACACAATGTAAGCCACACCCACAAAGGGACAGGGAACACTGCCTTGTGCTATGAGACCTTGGCAGGACATACAGACTAAAAACTAGGCCCTGGCAGCAAACAGGCAAGTTCCTGCACCAGCCATGCTCCTGTCCCCAGGACAGGCATCTCCATTGGGGTCCAGAGGGCTCCTTGCACAATCCCACAGGATCAGCCGTCACCATCCTCACTGATAGAGAGGAGACTGAGGGCGCAGGGAGGGTGGAGTGACCTCTCCAGGTCCCACAAGAAGTGGCCAAGCTGGGCTCGGACCTCCACAAACACCAGCCCCCAGAGCCCCGCCGACTCGGGGCTTTGGTTCTGGTTTCCTTTGGCCCACAGACACACCCAGTCCTCCCAGTGCCAGGTCTGTGGGAGCCCCCACAGGCACATGATCCCCAGGACAGCCAGGGCAGGGGGGAGGCCTGTGGGGCTCTTGTCAGTCACGTGTATCCCAGCATGGCAGCTCCTAGGATTCAGACATCCACGTGCCTCCCATCCTGGACCCTGTACTTCAGTGAGTGGGAAGCTGGCCCAACGGAGTTACCTTCCAGAGATGCAGACCCACGGCAGGGTAGTCCTTGCCTAGGATGCTCGCCGGGCTCCACACCGCGCGGCTGTCCCCCACTGGTGCCTGGGCCCGGCCAGCCCAGTCCACCGTGCGCATCCTGGGCCTCTGCAGGACAGCAATGTACACCTCACTCGGTTCTGAGACCCGCAGCCAGAACTTGGGGTTGCTGGGAAAGCCGCTGTTGTTCCGGCAGCCTCCTGCGGACTGCCCCAGGACCCAGGCCCCCGGCAGCTCCTGAGTGTGGCTGAGCACCTTCTCTAGGGCAAGAGCACACCACAGGTCAGGCTCCCCACCCTCACAGACACCTGCCTCCCCCACCGGGAGCCACCGCAGGGGGACAAGGGCGCCTGCTCAGGTTTGACTTCAGAAGGTAGAGTCCATTTGGGTGGCCGCATTGCACCCCCTAAAGGCTGCCCCAGGAATGGCACTGGTTACCTGAGTAGAGGCTCTGCAGGTGGCCAGCCTCCGTGACCGGGTAGCCAATGGTGACCTCGTCAAATTCACGGAGAAACTCCTCCTCATCCACCCAGAACTCCCCTTCCTGGAGCTGGGACAGCAGCTCCGCCGAGTCCACTGGGTCCACCTGGGTCCACCCTTCACCCCTGGCAGGAAACTCAAGTCATCAGAGATCTCTCATCTGAGAGTGACAGCACTAACCGTGCAGTGGGGCAAGAGGAGCCAGAGGGGACAGAGGGTGTCCTGAGAGCCCTGTCCCTGCCAGCACCTTGGGGCCAAACTCCATGGCCACCTTCCCACGCTTCCATTTGCCCTGGGCTGAACCTTCCTCAGGACCATCACCTCTGCTCCTACCACATGACCTGGCTGAGCGAATGGGTCAGTGAGCAGTGACAGAAGGACATCTGCCCATTGCTTCAGGCGTGGTTGCTCAGACCAAGTGTGACATCTGCTCACCACCCCGGCCACCTAAGGGGACTGTCGCAGCGCCCTCGTCCATCAGTTATGGGTCTTAAAGCCAAGCTGAGGACATAGCATAGGCATCTCATCGGTCCCTGTCCCTTAGCCTGACTGGGCATCTACTGTTCTATGGGCACCCTCAGTACCAAGCACTAAGCCAGCTTCCTAGACCACCTGAGGCCAAGCACAGACCATGTGGCCTTGGGGTTATGGGGGCCTTGCTGGGAGCTAATTGAGCACTATCCTGACCACAGAGCTACCATGGCACCAACCACGGCATGGGGGCCCAGGATGCCCCTCTGAGCCTGCACACCACCCCCCCTTGATGGCCCCCAACTGCACTCACCCCTCTCTCCAGGGCCCCTGCCAACAACGCCGGCCCCAGGGGTTCTGAATGCGAAGCAGCAAGATACTCTGACCAGCCTGACCCCGGAGCTCACGCAGGTCCGAGATGATGAAGGCGTGAAACTCCCCCAGCTCCCTGGCACCTAGGCAAGGAGCAGCTCAGTCAAGGAAAGGAATCCCCAAACTCAGCAGATGCACAGGTCTTGTCTCCTCCCCTGGGGACTGGTCCAGCCCCCCCAGCTGTGGCCCCACAGGCACCCAGATCCCACAGATCACCGGGGGCTCCTTTCCTAACCACTGTGGACAGTTAGCTCAGCAGTGGCCTTACCCAGCACAGAGCCCCCGCGAGGGAACTGGACCAGGCCTGGCAGCTCATTCCCTTCTCTGGGCCTCACTAGCTGGCCACATGGCCATGCAGGACGCCTGGTGCAGGGCCAGGTCTCAAAAGTGCTACTTTTAGCACTGTCATCAACAGTCTGTGACCACCAAGGGAAAAGGGAGATCACTTGGCAATGCCAACTGGGGAGGCAGGGGATGGATGGGCAGTGGGAGGACTGGAGGTCCAAGGAGAAACGACTCCACCTGCCCTGAGACCAGAGACAGAAGACATAGAAGGAGCCAAACAGGATGACACCTACCTGGAGAGGAGGGGTGGTGGTCCAACGCAAAGAGAAGAAACTCCTGGACTGTCCCTAAATGATTTATTCAGAATGGCATTGTAGCTGCCACCCACGTCCCCAGCCCCTTGCCACTTTAGTGGGGTCCAGGTGACCTCCAGCAGCCCATGTCTAGCCCACCCTCAGGGGAGGAGCCTGTCCCAGGCCTGTGCCAACCCTCACACACACACCAGGGTAGCATAATTGTCAACAAGAGCCAATTTATTTCAATGTTCATAGTCTTTGATAAAATATTCATTGTAGCCTGGCCGATGTGGGTCAATGGTTGAGTGTCGAGCTATGAACCAGGAGGTCACAGTTTGATCCCGTCAGGGCACATGCCCAGGTTTCAGGCTCGATCCCCAATAGGGTGTGTGCAGGAGGCAGCTGATCAATGATTCTCTGTCATCTCTCTCTCTCCTCCATCCTCTCTGAAATCAATTAAAATATATATATACATATATATATATATAAAATTCCATTGTGGAAATAATACTAAATAGGATACTTGTATGCATAAAGATGCTGTTATTTATAACAGCATAAGATCAGAAAGACCTTAAACTTCCAACATGAAGGGAACGATGAAAGAAGCTACGGCAGATCCACTAATGCAATAAGTTCACAAAGTTTATGTAACACAGAAAATGATCTAGGATGCAGAATGCAAAAGGTATATTTATGAAAACCGGAGAAAGGATACTAAAAAGTCAAAGGTAGCCACGTTTGAGGGAGTTTTTCCTTTCAACAACCCTTCTTCAATGAACATACATGATCACTACAGTGGAAACCTGAGTGCTGATTTCACAGGTTGCCAGCTGAGCCAGAGATGGTACCATCTCTGCATAGCGGTGATCTCACACAGGCACCTGCCTGTCCTGGAAGTAAGTCCTGGTCAAGGGAAAAGGGACCCCTCCCTCTGGAGAGGGGCAGACAGCCGAACAAGTTCACACAGCCAGACACCAGCTTGGTAAGACAAATGTCCCCACTTTCTACTCAGTCCAGATAGGGCCTCAGGGATTGCCTACAGGATCTGAGGGTGCATGTGTGTAGGCCCTTTGGGTGACCACCGCCTCACCTGCCTTGGGGTTGAACACTGAGCAGCTGATCAGACACCGCTCCTTGAGGCTGAGCAGCTGCCAACAAGTCTTGGGTTCTGAGCCGCCAGACCCATCCTGTTGGCTTCTGCTGCTTGCCAAGTTCTTCAGGTTCCATCTTTCTGCCAGGCCACCGGTTAGGTCCACCAGGGCATCTGCCACCTGCCCTGCCCATAGGTGCTCATAGGACCCATGGACCCTGCAAGACAGACACAGGAATGAGCCTCAGGCAAGGGGAGCAGCACCCTGCCTCTCTTCTATCCCCTTGGTCTATGACACTCCAAATCATCCTGTGATCCCATCCACCCAGCTTCAATCGCTTTTCTTTCCTGCTGCCTTGCCCTCCCCACAGCCAGAAGCAATCACGCCTTCACGGCTGACATTCAGTGTCCCAGCAAAGCCCAGCCACCTCTGCCTACGTGCAAAACCTCTTCTACTGCCAGTGTGGGCACAAGCGTGAGGCACGTGGGCAGAGGCTGTGACATCCACTCCATCTGATGGGATCCAACCCCAATGCCAGCAGCAGGCCTCCCTCCTGTCCTCGGTGCAAAGGCCTGCCTATCAGTTCACTGTCAGCAAGATGGTAAATGCATTCTAGGAGGGAAGGGCCTCGATTCACTCTGCATGAGGGTTTTGGGCTCAGTCAGGACCAGATAAAAAGGCTGATACCTAGCTGGCCTCTTTCTTCGCCAACAACCTGCAGAGAGGCAGCCTGTCCCCAGGGGTGAAAAACAAATAAATGGAAACATCTTTCTTGCTGGGTTTTGAGGAAAGAGAAAGGAAGAAAACACATACCCTCCCTCATGCCCACCTGTGAAATAAGGGCAGGGAAGGGAGGCAAACCACAGGCCAAGCCTCAAGAGTTCCTGTCTCCGGACCAGTCAGCCCCACCCCAGGACCTGCCGCCAAGCGCCTGGAAACGACAGGATTCTGCAGCGAGGGAGAGCAGAAACATGCTTCCGGGGGCAGTCTAAGGTGGCATGGCCCAGCCCGCCAGCCTCTAGCACACGTACTTGGCATAGACCTTCTCCAGTAATGGAAGCCAGAACACATCCTCTCTCTGGCACCGGGAGAAGCAGAGTCTCCCTGCAAGACAAGGCAGACGGTCATCTATGGTCACCTCCACCCAGCGTCCAAACTGCCAAACTCGACAGGTGAAGGAGCCACGGTATGTCTGGTCGAGCCAGGTCGGCTGTCCCGGAAGAAAGACCTACCGTGCACAGGGAAAGGCAAAAGGAGACCGTGAGACAAACATCTCGCAGTGCCCACCCAGCGTGCTAACCAGTGTGACCACATTGCATCGTCCCACAGTACCCTGCGGTCTGCAAAGGATCTGCCCTCATTCCATGCCTTGGAAAACCAACCATTGGACTGAAAATCCAGACTTCTCAATAAAATATTCTAAGACCATAATGAGGGAGCCAGTGTCTCCCAAAGCTTAAAGTCAACCATTATGCCCTAATGTCCCAAATAAGCCCTTGACCTGAATCCAAAACAAATGTGACTTTTAGAAGCATGAGACCCAATTCTCAGCAGAGCTGGCTGCAGATGGCAGGTTGCCATGGGCATAGCAACCCTCCTGCAGACGCCTGAAGCCCAGGACCTCTGCCAGCACCTGGATCCATGTTCACTGCCAGGTTTGTTCTGACCCGAGAGGCAGTGTTGGCTGTGCATCTAGACAACATGTTTGGTCCTGGCTCTGCCACTCACTAGCCGGAAAATAGTGACAATGGTTCTAGTGCCCTCATTGGTGAAAATGGGTCATAGCGGGTGAGGCCTGTGAGAGTGAAAGCCAACGATGTGCCGTGCTTACTTAGCATGGGGCCTGGGACCCAGGAGGCGCTCTGAATGGGGTCACCACTGTCAATGAACATTGCTGCATTCATTGGTGATACTTAGCAAGAAGCCAAACAGAAGGCCATCAACAGTCCAGGGAGGGAGTCTGAGCAGGCCTTCTTTACCTGTGGTGTCTGTCAGAAAGAGTTTCAATCATCTTTTGCTGACTTATATTTAAAACCTATTTAAGAAGTTAACTAGCTAAGGACGCTAATTCCAAACCAGGTCACAGGCTCCCTCAGCCCACCCTTTCCTGTCTAGGCTGGCACGTTTGACTTTTTAGTTCAGATGCATGGCTCTGACTCCGTAAGTGGGCTGGGGGTTTGGCAGAGCGGGGCAGAAAGTGCTGCTGCGGGAGAGGGGACACTGCGTCTGTGCCTGGGAACCCCTGTGGCCTGACAGCTGAGCTCCCTACTGCCCATGCTGAGCAGCTACAGCAGAGCCCCACAGAACAAGGGGTTCAGCTGCCTGGCCTCTTCCTTCCTTCCTGGGCACAGCAGACAGGAAGACAGAGCAGAAGAGAAAGCTGCACTATCACAGACACCTGGTCCAGGAGGTGCCGGCTCTTCTGCAGGGCGGCGCAGGCACACAGGAACCAGCAGTCCCCCAGAAGCCCTTGCTTCACCTGCCCTTCCTGTGGGTTATCTGGAAACAGCCGGGGCGTAGCACAAATTTCCTAAAAAGAAAGAACGTTGTCCACAGTTACATCATGCCTCATGCTAGTCTTTAAAATAGAGAACACGGGATCTAGGTGACGGGCTGGGAGGAGCTTTTCTGCTTATCCATGTTGCCTAACAGGAGAAGGGAAGCGCTGGCTTTTTGCAGAAATTATCTGTCAGCCCCTCCTGGTTTCAGGTCACTCAGTCCAGCTTAGATTATGGGGTCCCTGACTGTCCACTTTCCTTAACTGACAAAACACTCAACTCTGAATAAATGCTACCACCTCCCTTCTGGAAACAGCTAAATGTTCATCTAGAACCTGGCTTCACTTTACTATTTTTTAATTTTACTTATTGATGTTTAGAGAAAGAGGAAGGGGGAAAGGGGAGAGAGAGACATTGATTTGTTATTCCACGTATTTATGTATTCATTGGTTGATTCTTATATGTGCCCTGACTGGGAATCGAACCCCCACCCTTGGTGTTTTGGGGCAATGCTCTAACCAGCGGAGCTACCTGAGCAAATGGTTTCACTTTAAATTCATAATGGTGAATCTTGAATGGGTCCTCCATACTGCTGGAAATCCTACTGTTTCTCTAAAAGCCTCACTTTCCCACAGTCTGGGTGAGCTTATGCTTCCTCTTCTCCCTCCTCTCAAATTGTCCTCACCTCGTGCTTCATTAGAAGCCACCTGGCCTGCCCTCTCTCCTGCCTCAGGCCTGCATTCCTCCTGAGGCCCCTTCCCTCTTCCACGTACTCGGGCAGAATCCCTCCAGCATAAGGCACAGCAGAATCTCCGTCTTCTCTACCACATTGCCCCTCAGCACTATTTCCCCTCTAGGTTTCCCTTCACTGACAAACTTCTGGAAAGAGCTGCCGTCACTACTTCCCCCCTCCCCTGCCCCTTCATACCCCCAAACCTCCTTTACCAGTGTCACCTCTGTGCTGTCAAATGCAACAGGCATCAGTGTCCTGTTGGATTCCACGGCATCAGAACAGTGTGTGTGTGTTTTGTGTGTGTGAGAGAGAGAAGGGGGAGGGGGGGTGGAGTGCTGCCCCTTAACCTCAGCAGTCCTCTGGTGGTTTCCATGACTCCATGTACTCCTGGGTGTCCTTTCACCTCACTGCCTGCTGCTTCTCAAGTATACCTGTCCCAGCACTTGCTGATCCCACTGGGAAATGTCAGAGCTCCTCCAGGCTCAATTCTGAGTCCTCCTCCTCCTCTACCTGACACTGTCTTCCAGGCCCTGGCCCGTAAGCCACCAGTTACAGTCTCAACTCCCAGATCGAGCCTCTACCCGGATGGTCCTGAACTCCCAACTCTCACACCCACCTGCCCACTGACAGCACCAATTAACACGTGAGAGCAAAACCAACCCTAGATTTCCACCCCCCGCTTCCCCTACATCAAATGGGACCACCACCCACCCAGGTGCTCAGGCTCGAAACCTAGAAGTCATTATCTTCACCCTCTACTTCTCATCGGTCACTAAGACCCATCAAAGTGCTAACGGCTGTCACACTAATCTAAGCCCCTCCGTCCTTCTCAGGACCACTGCAATGGCATTCCTGCCCTGAACATCCACTTCCCACAGGCAGTAAGAGTGAGCTTCTTCAAACACACTCCCAGCTAAATCACTCCTCTGAAAAACCCTCTACTGGCCTCCCATTGCAACTAACGTCCGTTTTTACCCAAATTCCACTCGTGTGGCCTATAAAGCTCTTCCTGCCTTGGCTCCTCCCAGGCCAAACAGGCCCTCGCGGTGCTGCCCCAGAAAGGCACCTGGATCACCAGAGCCCAGAAGCTCTGGCAGCCGCCTACACCCTGGGGAGGCAGGCTTGTTCCCAGGGCAGTCTTCTCGGCAGACAAACAATTTCTAAAGATGTCAACATAACCCTAGGCCAGAGCATCCCTTTAAGCGACCACCTTGCAATGTTTACATCGGAAAATGCTGGAGCACTAAGTCCAAAAGAGAAATCTGCAGAGCAGAGTGGCTTTGCTCCAGAGGCTCATCCCGGCCCTTCCACGAGAGCATGAGATCAGCAGACACACAAGCAGACACAAGAAACAGAAGAGCCAAGCAAACTAGAAGCGAAGGCTGGTGAGACGCCCTTTAGAGCGGAAGCAAGGAGGTGGGGCTGGGTTGGTGTCCGGTGACACGCCCCTCCCGCTGTGCCTCAATCCCCTTCGGAACTGCGCTCACAGGTGGGGACCCCGAGCTCGGGGCTTAGCGCATCCTGAATAAGCTTCGGAGGGAGCACCAAGTGGGGTAGGGAGCCTGGGAACCCGCTCCGAGGGCAGCAGGCAGACCCTGCGGGCCACCGCGCGCCCAGACCGGGCTGACCCCGGCCCCCGAGCCGGCCGCTCCGTCGGCCTCCGCGCTCGCACCCCGGCAGGAAACACGGGGCAGAGACCTTAACCGAGACCCCGCCAGCCGCTCACCTGGGGCCGCCTCCACGTGATGTCCTCCCGGAACTGGGCCAGCGGCGTGGAGAAGCTGGAGAAGAGCGAGGAGTCCGACGCAGGGAAGGCGGGGTCCCGGAAGAGCTCCCTGGCCGGTGCACGCATCTTGGGCGCCCCGGGCTCCCATATGCAGCCCGCGCCCCAGCGCCGAGCGGGGCCCAGGGGGAGCGCAGCCCCGCGAGGGACCGAGTCGGCTGCCGGTCCCCGGGCTGGCCGACGCTCCAATGCTCCGCCAGACTCCCCACCGTGTCAGAGCCGCTGCGCGGACGCCGCGGAGCGCCGCCGCTCGGTGGGCCGAGCTCCCGAGGGCGTGGCTTCCGAGCTCGCCTCTCGCGACGCGCGCCGTCGCCCCGGCGGCACTTCTCCTTCCGGGCCGAAGGTGCCCGGAACTGTTCCTGCCGAGGTTCACCCCTGGCGAGGCTGGCGGGCGTCTTGTCCTTGGGCCTGTGCGGGTCGGGCCAGGGCGTCGGAACCGCTTGGACTCGCGGGTTATGCGGGCTGAAGGGAGCGAGAAAGCCGCCTCGGCCGAGGTCGCGCCGTGGACCACCGATCCCAGCATGCAGCGCTGCCTCCCAGAACGCGCCTCCTTCCGGCGTGCGGGGGGCGGGCCCGCCTTTGTGGGCCATGGGACTGTTTTGCCGGTGTTGTTGCGTGCTGGGTTCGTGGGAATAAGACGGCCCGGCGGCCCTGAGCGGTTTGGATAGAGCGTCAGCCTGCGGACTGAAGGGTCCCAGGTTTGATTCCGGCCAAGGGCATGTACCTTGGTTGCCAGCACATCCCCAGTAGGAGGTGTGCAGGAGGCAGCTGATCGATGTTTCTCTCTCATCGATGCTTCTAACTCTCTATCCCCTTCCCTTCCTCTCTGTAAAAAAAAAAAAAAAATTAATAAAATATTAAAATATTTTATTTTATTTTATTAAATATTTTATTTTATTAAAAATCAATAAAATATTTTTTTAAAAAAAGACGGCCTGAGGGAGGGTCTCCCCAGGCCTGGGAGGCTGTCTCAAGGCGGCTTGGGACCAGAAGTTGGGTCCCGAGCATCCGCCTGGTCCCCAGGTGGCCGGCTTCTGGTACTGGTGGGCTGGGCAGGGATCTGCTGGGCGTGCGGTTACAATGGTTACAACGCGCGGCCGCTCAGTGCTGCCGAGAGGTGAAGACTGATTTCTCGACTTGCTCAAGGACTCACTTTCGCTGCAGGAACCAACGTGTCGCAGTCCCCGTTCCCTGGAAGGAAGACGGCCAGCCCCTCCGAGCTGCTTCACTCTGCCTTCACAGAGGGTCGGGCAGGGGTTAAGCGGGCCTTCTAGTGACAGCTCTCTGCCTGTTAGGGCTTCTCCTACTTTGCACCCCAGGCCGCTTTTACCCATCCCCAATATGAAGGGTGGTCAAATCAGAGTCCTAGAGTTAGGTCCCTACTGGTGGATGAAAAACAACCTGATCCAGAAGCCCCTGCCCCTGACCTTTGCTTGCTTGGAGCCCCAGGTTCGGTGACAGCTGCAGCTCCCCCCTCTGAGCGGCTGGGCAGGGCCTGCTCAGGTAGCAGCTGCTAGTGATAGCATGACATTGTGTTACCTTGACCCCCCTAGGCCTCAGCCCCTTGATTTGCGGGCCTAGGGGACTCATCTCTGCTGGGGTTCTACAAAAGGGGTGGCCACATTGCCCAACACCCCTCCGGATGCTAGGGCTTACTTCAACCATTCAAGACCCCCATGGCGCTAGCTCTCACAGAAGATGATTCCCACCCCATGGCGGGCTGGAGGCTGTCCTGTAGCTGAAAGAAATCAGGAAAGGCCAGGGCTCTGCGTCCTCTGGGGGTCCTGAAAGAATAAGAGACATTTTTTTCCCCTGGGGTGCTGGGCAAGTGATTTGCCCCAGGTAACACATAAGTGTGGGGCCAGCTCAGGATCTGGGCTCCTAAGTTGGGGGCTCTGTTGTGCCACTTACCCAGGCTTGCAAGCTGTGTCCTGAACAGGGCCCTTGCTCAGAGAAGGGGCCTGGGGACAGCTGGTGCTCGGTAGGCAGCAGCCCAGGCCTGCAAGGGTCAGGTGAGTGACCAGCACTGAGATGGCATTAGGCCACTTCTCCTGTCAGCCTGCCTGGCACAGCTTGTCCTGGACCACCCTTGCCCCATATGCCCCGTGTTCCTCACCCTTGGGTGGAGAGATGCTCCCTCAGCCAATTAGGAGCCCAGGCCCCTCTGGCTCCTAGGTATCAGGAGGAGTTGGAAACAGCCTGGGATGGTGGGACAAGAATCTTCTGAAGGAAGCTAGTTCTGGAGCCCAGAATCCACACTGGGACAGTAGTTATTTCAAATCTGAGCCTCAGGGCCCTCACTGGGGTGGGACTCTTCCCCACCCCCAAGTGCTATTTGAGGGTTGCAGAGGCCCTGTGGGATTGCAAGGGGATGGTCAGTGAAGGTCACGGTCCTGGGATGTGTGAAGGTCCTGGTTCTGGGCTGTGGGAGTGAGGGCCACAAATCAGGATGTCTCAGCTGGGGTGGGGAGGGGAAGTGGGTCCTGGAAGCTTGGGTCTGTCCCCTTCCCCTGCCTTCAGAAATCTTGCATGTAGGACTGGAACAGGGACCATCTCAGTCTTAAGAGCAACCATGGGCGGTTCTGCAGAATTGAGGGTTCCACCCCTGACTCTGGAGCTGGGGACAGGTCCAAATGCCCCAAGAGCTCAAAGGGTCAAACTCATTTGAAACGATGAGACGGTGAGTTTGTACGATCCTCACACATCCCACAGGTCCCATTCCACAAACGGAGCTTCGAAGGGAGGAGAGGGCAGCCCAGCACATTAGGATGCCAGCCTTCCCAAACCAGGCAGACCTTGTTCACTTTGCTCATTGCTGTGGGAGAAGTGGATTCTTTTGGGGTCATGTTTTAGATTAAGTTTCAGGTTTTTTTTTTTAAAAAAACTCCATTATAAAAATAATATGGAAGCACGTAGTCTGTTGAGATCTCACTTCCAGGTGTAGCCTCTTGGTTCAAATAAATTTTTATAAAAATTTAAAAAATACATGCTCCTTATAGGATTCCCTCCCCCTCCCCCTCCCCCTCCCCCAATACACACTATTGCTCCCAATGGTCACATGTTAAATTCTATTATGAACACAATGCAGGTAATCCCCACAGTTGACTCCTGTTCTTGAAGTGAGCACATGTCAGATGTAGGCTGCTCTGTGCGTCATGGATGCTGCTGTAGTCACTGCGGACTGGAATCTTTTCCCCTCCCCTTACCCATTTATTTTTGAACAAAGAGGCTTGTCTGGGGTGGGTGGTAGTGATCTCTTTAGCATCCTGCCCAATCCCATTAAAGCCCCTCTGAGGTACTGTGCTGGGCCGGGGCTATGGGCAGCCTGGCCATGCCCCACATTTAGCAATCACTTCCCTGCTCTGAGGCTTCAGTTCTCCCTGTGTCTGGCCAGGTGACTATTTAGAGATGTCAACCAATGGTCCTTGGTGCCAATTTCATGTTGACAAGAATCCCTAGTTTGGGGTGCAGTGAAGAAGGGGACGTTGTTCAGTGCAAGATAGCCCAGTGTGCATGGCTATGAAGACAGCATGGTTGTGAGGTAGCCTTGGGGTCAGGACCCTCTCTGGCTGAACAGCTATGCCGTGCTCCTTGTGGGTCTGCTCTGCTCTGGTGAGAAATCTCTAGTGTTTCAGGGGGAAAACTCAATCTTCAGTGGAAATTAAGTTACCTCTGTGGCCCTGGCCCGTGTGGCTAAGTTGGTTGGGTGTCATCCCATGCACTGAAAGGTTGCTGGTTCAATTCCGGGTCAGGGCACATGCCCGGTTGTGGGCTGGGTCTCTGGGTGGGGAGCATACAGGAGGTAGGTGATTGATGCTCTGCTCTCACATCTACGTTTCTGTTTCTCCTTCTCCCTTTCTCTCTTAAAGAAAAAAGTGGCCCTAACCGGTTTGGCTCAGTGGATAGAGCGCTGGCCTGTGGACTGAAGGGTCCCAGGTTCGATTCTGGTCAAGGGCATGCACCTTGGTTGCGGGCACATCCCCAGTAGGGGGTGTGCAGGAGGCAGCCGATTGATGTTTCTAACTCTCTATCCCTCTCCCTTCCTCTCTGTAAAAAATCAATAAAATATATATATTTTTAAAAAGTGCCCTCTCTGAGCCATAGGGGAGCTGGCTTATACCAACACAGGTCCCTGTCCCTGGTCCCTGAGTGTTCCATCCTCAAGCAAATGAGGACTCCAAATTTTTGTGATTCAATTGGCCCAAAGGCACTATTCCAATTGATCAAAATGGAGCTGCTCTGATTGGTCAATAAAGAAGCTGATGCGATATTGCTGTGCAGTTCTGATTGGATTGGGAAAGCCTCAGTCCTCTTGGTCAAAATAGGATTCCAAGGGCTGGCTCAGATGGCAGGCATGGTGCAGGCAGGCAGCTCAGTGCAAATGCAGGTAGTTGAGTGCAGGCTGCTCACTGAAGTGCAGTTTTCATGAGAGGCCTCAGTTTAGAAATGGCCGTTAGGCTCCGTATTTTGTTTGTTTGTTTGTTTTAAATTTGAGCCCAGTCAGCGACCAGGAGCCCTTCTTTCTCAGAGTCCACAGAAAGTAGGAAAAATGCATAGCCTTAAGAGCTAACATCAGATTCTTCTAAATAAAGGCAAGTCTGTGTCAGGAAAATACCTTTTGGGTATGTGAGTTGCCCGGGGCATGGCTGCTGCAGGTGTCTCAGCCTGGATGTGGAGGTGTAAGAGGGAAGGGGAGGCAAGTCAGTGGCTAAGGAAACGAGGCTGGGATCCGGGTGGGTGAGGGCCAACAGAGAAGTCACCTGGGTGTGGAATGAAGGACATGTTGAGTGAGGACACCTTGATCATTTTGAACTTTTCCGTGTGGATTTTTCTGTCTCCCTATGACTCTCAGGTCTTCAGTAAATCCTCTGACAACTTCCTGTATACTTTCCCTTCTCAGAGCCCCCTTGCTAACTCTAGCATTTGTCTTGCTATTCCAGCCCATGCATCCAGTCTTCATTGTGACCATTTACTGGCTTTTCATTTTTAATAATTGTCCCTTAAAACATTTCAAGGTCTCTGGCAGGTTCTTTCACACGCCCTTTGTTTCACCAATGCCTATCCCTGTCCATGGCTTATTTCCAGCCCCGCATGTGGCTGAGATTTTAACGCCTTGGATTGGAAAGTCCTCGTCTGATTCCTCGACTGGCTGACTGCTCAGCTGTTGGTTTGGTGTGTTGAGTGGCTCTCCTTCCAATACTTCACTGCTTCTCCCGTGAGCCGGATCTTTAGGTCGGAAGTTTCCAGTTCTGCCCAAGGCATCTGACCTAGAACAGGGGGACTTACACTAGTAAAAGTTGGGGGTGGTGTTGGGAGAAAAGTACCCCAGGGATGAGGCTGGACTGCACAAGACATGGCCTGTGGGACACAGGAAACCTTATCTGGACCCTCGGACCCCGAGAGGCTGCGGGCAGTGCAGGCTCTACATGCAAATTGCATCTCCCTCACCCTTCCTCAGGCTTCAACTCTCCATCCTGCCTCATGGAAGCCATCTGGCCTAGGTCCCACCTCCCTGGGCCCCAGCAGATCTGATATTCAGACCCTCCCCCAGCTCCATCGACACCACCCTCCTGCTGCCTCAGTACTCAATTCTGTCCCGCAATATATGAGGTGGGAGTGGTTGCATGAGGCCAGTGTGAACAGAAGGGGTGCATGGTCCCCACGTGTCCAATCACCAGTGTGAGCCCCTTGTTTATCTGTGGTTAGGTGCTTGGAATGTTTGAGATGTACCATCATCCCTCAGTCTGGTTCCCTGAGGACCCAGTGCCAGGAAGCCCCCACCCCACTGCTGGCCTGAAGTGAACAAGTAGCACAAGTGAGAAATAAACCCGGGAGGCTGAAATCTTGGTATCTCAGAGTTGTCTGTTGCTGGAGTGTACTTTAGCCTGCGTGGTATGGAAAGCAACCCCTTGGCGAGGGTGCTACTCTAATACTCAGGATGTGTGCTGCCGGCTTGGGGGCTGGCTGGGGCCCATTACTGAAAGCAGGAATGCTGCAGCCGAGGAACTTGTGGGAAAACAGCTGTGATGGCTCATGAGACCGATGACGTCCTGAATAACTTGGTCTGGTGAAGAGGTTGGGAAACATTAGCACGTGTTGGTCACAGGCTGCATTGGGGAAGATACTACTAAGAAAAGATGGTTGGAAAAGTATTCTGGGTTTGTAAGCTGGGAGGAAAGGAACTGAGAAAAGCTAGGGATGCAGGGACCCCCGGGCTAAGAGCACCCTGCTGGCCCCAGAGGGCAGATCAAGGTCCAGGACAACATCAAGGATATGGGTGTGGTTACTTCTGTTATGACAGCTGAGAGCTGCTTCTGAGCTGTCCAAAGTCCATAGAGGCTGTCAGGGTGGGCCCCTCTCAGCAGTGACCATCCAGGAGGGCTGCAGGCCCATAGGACTGGAACCAAGCGCATGTTGAGGCCACCACTTTGTGAGAACTGAACTGCCAAAGAAACTCAGAGCCAGGACTGAAAGTTTGGGACTAGAGACTTGCACACAGCCTTGGCAGGGGAGAGGCTGAGCAGTGCAACCCCCAAGGAGGGCTTCTTGGCCAGAGCCATGTTCAGAGGCCAAGAAGACAGGATGAGGATGGATCCCTGAGGGTGGAGCCAAGGCCCCAGAGCTGCCCATTCCTGGGACAGGGTCCCTTGCAGCACCTGCCTGGCAGGACAGGGGCTGCTAGGCACCTTGTCCTCCTCCCCCAGGATGTTGTTGCAGTGGCCTGGTCTCTGTTCCCTGTAGGGAGGGTGAATGTCCTTGGGTTGAGTGAAGTCCCACCCGGCCCTGGTGCAAGGCTGGTACATGGACCCCCATTCCTGGAGACTACTGGTATGGGCTTGTGTCACGACTGGGTTGGGGGGCACCTCCAGGGGAGGGGGGTCTGAAGCGCAGGGAAAAGTCAATGGGACATCTGGTGACCTGGGGGCTGGATGTGGTGACACCAGGGTTGCTGGCCTGCCATTTCCCGTCCCATGTCCTGGCCCCTTGTGAAAAGGAAGCTCTGGGCCTGAATCTGGCCAGTGGGTTGGGTAACATGTCACTTTGGACCAGAGCATGTAATCCTGACATGAGACCTGTAACCAGATAGCACTGCTGCTCTGTTGGCCTGAGCCCAGCCGCCACCCTATAAACTCAGTGGCTGCATCATGGCCACAGCCCACAGCTCAGCCGTTCTTTTGGTGACGGCCTGAGTGGGAGTCCCCAACCTTAGTGCCTCTTCTGATCCCCCTCTGTACCACAGCCTCTTCAGGACCTACTCTAGTGGCCGTCACAGCCCTGCCCCCACCCTGTCTCGCTCCTCTGAGGAAACACCCCACCACTCACCTCTCCCTTTTACTCCTTTGGGGTGGGGAACCACCGCTGAGAAAGGCCCAAAGGGTGGTGACAAGTGGCCTACCTTTGTTTTGGTGTCTGAGGGTCGAATGGGGCGCCCCGAGGCCTGGTCTAGGAGCAGGGAAGGCTGGCCCTTAGAGCCCAGAGGCTGCAGGGCAGAGTCAGATGGCCGGGAGTGGCTGGAGTGCAGAGGAAGACCCTCAGCCCCATCCAGCATCCTCCTGCCTCTGGCTAGGGGCCTATGTATCTGAGGATGGGCTTCGACCAGCTCCTGACCTCGCCTCAGAGCACTCAGGCAGATGCAAAGGACAAAGGCCGGGGTGAATACGCTGGGAGGTCGTTTTCAGAGTGGAGGTTTAATGGGATATCACGGCGACCCTGTCACAGAGGTCTTCTGGGTGGCCCAGCTCGGAGCGTGGGGTCCCCAGGCCTCTCCCAGCACGGTGGGCCTAAAAAGAGCACCAGCACCACCCGCTACCTTCCCTCCGGGCACAGTTACACTAGCCCAGCAGCCACAAGATAGACATCCTGTCCCACATCCCCTGGGGCCCAGGGCCCCCTGTTCCCTGAGGGGCTAAGGCTTTCCAGGGGCCCTTCCCCAGGGATGTCCATTCTCTCCTCAGTGTCCCCTGCCCCCACACTGAGGGCGTGTCTGCATCCTCGACCCTCTGCCAGGGGCCAACTGAGGCTGCTCACCCCAGGTTCGGGGTGTAGGGCTCTGCAGGAGGCATGCTGTGGGGACAGCGCAGCTCAGGCCTCCCAGCAGACATAAGGCACAGTGTGGTGGTCGCTATGGGACTGTGGGGCCGTCACCCCAGGGGCAGAGCCCGGCAGTCAGTGTTGAGACAGAAGGATGTGGCGTGTGCTGGCTGCTCTGGGGCCTGCAGTGCAAGAGAGCTGGGGGGACCATGTCCACGGGCCTCGGCTGGCCACGAGGAAGTCCCTGGGAGAAGCCACAGGAGGGGCATGTGTGGGCCCAGGCAGAGCTCGTGGCCAGAGCCGATGTGCAGTCATGGCAGGCCTGGGCCACAGAAGGCACAATTGTGGTGTCTGGGAGGTCTGGGCTAGGCAGACACGTTGACGTCCCTGAGAGCAATGGCGCTGCTGGGGGCCTCGTCCCCGAGCAGCAGGGCAGGCGTGTCCACGTCCCCCTCGGCTTCTGCTCCAGCACCACCCTGCTCTGCACTGGGCTCTGCGCTGGGACCCAGGCCCTGGGTCAGGATCTGCTGGATGGTCCTGCGCAGGTTGGGGTGCAGCCGGCCCTGTGTCTGGTAGAAGACTTCCAGCGCAAAGGACTTGAGGGCACCAGTGCAGAGGTCCTCATACAACGGGATGGTGTACATGCGGGACATCTGGGTGGGGGGACATGGGTCACACTGGCTGCTCTCCTGCCCCTCCTGCAGCCCACCTGCCCTGGGCCCAGACTCTCAGTGCCAAAGGGAGGGCCCCTGTTAGCCTCTCACCCCCATTACAAGCCTTCTGCAGAGGGAGCTTGGGCTGGGGGCACTGATGGGACAGGGCAGCAAGGCCCCTGTAGGCCTGGAACCATTAGGCTTCTGAGAAGCTCAGATGCCCCTGGTGCCCAGGCTAGGAGCTCAAATGCCCATAGGCCAGGGCTAAGTGGGCCTAGACCTCCAGACTGCTCCCAGCGTGTCCCCTCCAGACACAGCCTCCCAAGGACTGGGACGGGGGGGGGTCTGGACTCTTCCCATCTGGTACCCACCCCACTGCCAACCCAGATGCCAAGTCTTCCCCACCCCATTCTCTGGGATGTCCAGCCTGAGCAGCCAGACTGGAGGGTCAGGTGAGGCGGTGAGGGTAGGAGAGGCAGGGGCCCATGCAGGTGACCACACCTGGCTCTCGAGGAAGCGCCGGACCCGGTGGAGGTCAGGGTAGTAGTCATTTCGGACTACGATCTGCAGCCAGCGGATGCGGATCTCAGCGTTCATGGAGTCCAGCAGGGAGGAGTAGCACTTGGACAGGCTCATCACCACCTCTGCGGGGCCAAGGGCAGGTCAAGGCTGGCAGGCACACCCACCCCCAGCCACCCTAGCAGCTCCAGGACCCACCCTGGGGCAGCGGGGAACCATCCAGCAGCCTGTCCAGGAAGAGTGCCGTCTGGAAGGTCCTCCACTTGGAGATGTCGATGGCGCTGGCTGAGGCAGCTGCCTGCTCCAGGGGCTCTGCGGTCCACAGTCGGAAGAGGGCCTCCACGGGCCGGGTTAGGCTGGATCCCTGAGACAGGTCTGGCTCGGCCAGCGGCGGCCCCGTGGCATTGAGCCAGCGCTCAAACTCCAGCCCTGCAGGGAGGTGTGATCCTGGGGTCCCCACTGGGCTGGGAGGGGCCATCCAAGGCCTGCCCAGGAGTCCCCAGACCATGGGGGTATCCCTAGGCATGACTGTTCCAGAGCCCAGAAGCCCCCAAGGCAGGGACAGTGTGGGGAGGCTGGAGTCAGCACTAGCACCTGCCACTTCAAGGCACCAGACTGGCTTCTGTCAAGGGGGCACAGGGAGGCCAGAGGCTCCAGTTGATGAGTAAGGGACTCCAGTCCCCCCTGCTTCTCCTAGACACAAGACAATGGGGCACTTAAAACCCAACCTCAGCACTGAGGGGTAGCGGTCTGTGTACCATGCTGATAAAGCGACATTCCTGCTTTAAAGCCCTAGTACTGGCAGCTGTGGGGGCAGGCTCTGCCCCCCCCCCCCCCTCCAAAAGCCCTTGGTACACTTAACAAACCTTCCCAAACAGGTCCACCCCACCCAGAATGCCCAGCCACACCTCACTGCCCTTCAGCAAATCTTGGCCTCTCCTATACCTCAGACCCCTCCTTTCATCTCTAAGCTCTCATACCCCCAGGGATACCCTCATGGGTGTCAAGCAGGCCAGTGGGCTTCAGCGAGCTCTGAGGCAAACCTCCCTCCACCCTGCCAACCCTGCCCAGGCCCTTTGCACACACCGTTTTCATGGCCCCCCTTCTGTGACTGCCTAAACAGGTTGGCTTGGCCCAAGTGCCACCTCTTCCTGGAAGCTCCCTGGGCTCTACCAGGCTGGGAAGCACACCCTGGCCTCCCAGCCTGAGGCTCACACTGTCCAGGGAGGATGTCGGAAGGAAGGATGGATGAACCTGTGGGACTTTCTCCAGGAAGAAGTGGCATCCTGTGCAGGTGCGGTCCCCCACCCCCCTCACACCAGCACTCCCCTCGTGCTGGCCTCACCTGCCCGGGAGTCCACACTCTGCTCCTTCAGCTCTGGGAAGAAGCTCAGAAAGGAGTCCAGAAGGTCCTGGGCCACCACACTGGTGAACTTGTACTTCTCCACGTAGGCCTGTGAGGGTGGGACAGAGCTCAGCAGGCCTGGGGACTGGGCAGGGACAGGGGCAGGAGGGACAGGACCTGTCCAGGACGGGGCTGCTCACTCGAAGGAAGTCGTCAAAGCGCTGGGGGTCCCCACAAAGCTGGGACAGGTAGTAGACGAAGCAGTAGCCCTTCTCGTAGGTGAACAGGTTCATCAGGTGGCTGGGGTTCACCCCTGAAACAACACTGGCGCTAGGTCATGCCCCCCCTCTATGTTCCGGGGAACAGGCAGAGGTGGTCAGGTGAGTGGAGCAAGAAGGGCCAAGGGCCACTGTTCCACATGAGTCCAGAGGCCCTGGTAGGGGGAGGGCCCACCCACCATGGTGACAAGTGCTCAGAGCCCATGAAAGGCGGTGATAGGCTGAGGGAGCCTCGGGAGGCGTTCTTGGGGTTGGGGTCCCCTGGCTTGGCATTTGCAGGGACTCAGCCATGGTGGGGCTAGAGCAAGCATAGGGCGGGAGAGAAGGCTGTGGGGTGACATCTGCAGAGCCTGGAGTAGGGCCTGGAGGGAGTGTGTACCTGGCTCCAGCTTGACTTGCAGCTTGCTGACTGGGCTATCCTCTCCAAGGAGTTTCATCTGCCTATGCAGGGCATCCAGGCGGAAGGCCGTCTCCAGACAGGTGAAAGCAGCACCTGATGGTCACAGAGGCAGGGGAGGCGGGAGGAGAGGGGGCAGGCCTGAGCACAGAGCAGGTGTGAGGCTGTCCCCGCCCTGAGCCTTGTGGAGCTGACCCAAGGCCACCTCCCTGGACACACCGTCGCAGGGGCCTGCACCCTGGAGGCTGGGCTGGGCTGCAGTGCCTGGGACAGCCCTGGTGGTGCCAGCCAGCGCAAGTCCAGAGCAGTGCCCTCACCTCCCGTCCCCTGCCCCTGGGCTGGCTGCAGGCAGTACCATAGGTCTCGGTGGTGATGCGGCGCTGGGCATAGGTGGCCAGGCCTTCGCTCAGCCACATCTCTTCCCACGTGGCATTGGTAACGGCATTGCCAAACCAGCTGTGGGCCACCTCGTGGATGACATCAATGACCAGGAACTCGTCACACTCCAGGATGGAGGAGATGACAAAGGTGAGGCAGGGGTTCTCCATGGCCACGATGGGGAAGGAGGGGGGAAGGAAGACGATGTCGTACCTGCCCCAGGAGGGAGGGTAGGCCGGTGACCGTGAGAGGGTTGGGGATCTGGGTGGTGAGTGTCACTTCCTTTCCAGAAGGTCAGACAAGGCCCCCCCTCCCCAGTTGCTCCTGGGTAGGATGTGGATTTGCCCTCTGACCCCTCTTGTGGCGTGCCAGGGCTCCCAGGTGCTCCAGGACATACCTGCCCCACATATACGGCCCATACAGCCGCTCGGCCGCACTCAGCCACTGCTCCACCACGCCTGACAGCTTGCTGGTGGCCATGGACAGGAGGCACGGTTCGGCCCACACACGGCTCCTATCACAGCAGGGAGAGCATGGGCTGAGGCTCACTCTGCCCTGCTCACCCCACCAGCCCCTCCCTCTGCTTCTGGGCTCAAGTACCACCCATGTCTTGTCCAGCCCGCTCCTGCCCACCCTCACCCCTTGCCTCACTGGATGGCCACCATGCAGGCCCTCTTGTGGTAGGGGCCAAGCCAAACATGGAGGGGCTGCTTGGTTCCTTTTATCTCTAAGTAGAAGGAACCTGTGTGGGCTTAAGAAGGATGCCCGGTGGTCAGGGGCCAGGCTGCCAGGTCTGGGGGTATGTGGGGTGAGTGGAGCCTGGCAGGAATGGCCCAAGGCCATGGCAACAAAGCAGAGCTGGTCTCCACAGTGTGGGACCTCCCCAAGGCCAGGGACTCAGGTAGCAGCAGCAGCTGCTGCAGGAAGCAAGACTCAGAGACTCTACCTGGGCCCAATGTCTGCCGGCTGCAGGTCCCCGGCCACCAGGGCCACGAGGTAGGCGGGGACGGGGTGCTCCATGTGGAAGTGGTAGACGCCCTCCTCCTCCACGTAGGTGCTCTTTGTGGCACTCATCAACACCTGCACCCCCGACGGGGCCTGCACATGGGAGGCCCCACCCATCAGGGCACCTACAACTCAGATCAGGCACCCCAAGTCCCCAGTAGAAAATCCTACAACCCAGGTAGGAAAAACCCATATTCATGTAGGAACCCCACAATCCCTCAACAGGGCACACCGCAACTGAGGTTAGGGAGCCCAGTGTTCTTAATGGGGGACCCCATGCCCTCTGTCAGGGTACCCACAAACTGGGTCAGAGAGCCCCACACCTGTCAGGGAGCCCATCACTCCATAAGAGAACCCCCATGCTAAGCTCCTGGTCTGCAAACCTCTTGCCCCCCTGGGTGGGGGCTGCCACCCTCAGGCCCAGGAGCCCTGGCCCCTACCAGGGGACCTGCAACTCCATTTGAGCCTCCTTCTCAGGGTCCTTTGCTCATTCCAGGGCCAGGGCCCCAATCATCAAATAGCCCTCTCTCTGAAGAGTAACCCTTCCTCCCCACCCCCCTCCCCCCAGTGAGGAGGGTGGGGTCCTTCTAGGAAGGTGATCCCGCTTGGCCTGGGTGGAGTGAGAAGGCCAGGTGGGTAGGTGTTGACCTTGACTACGGCTGAGTAGGTACACTTGACAGCGGGTGTGTCAAAGCAGGGGAAGAAGGAACGGTTGCAGACAGAGTGGCCTTGGGTGAAGACGAAGGGCTTGGCACTGCCGTAGGTCAGCTCGGGGTCCAGCCACCAGATCTGCAGACAGGCGACAGGCAGGGCATCAGCGGACACCCTCCCCACCACAGTGGGCCCAAACCTGCTGTCCTGCTCAGGCTTCTAGGCCCAGAGCCTCTAGAGGAAGGACCCAGGGGGCTGGGAGGCAGTGGGTGGCCTAACCAGGCTCACCCAGGGCCAACAGCCACTCCCAGTCATTACCAGGCAGGGGGGCATGCATCCAGAAGCCAGCCTGTGCCCCTCACCCCAGCCTCCAAAGGGAAACCAAGGCACAGTCAGAACACCCGAGTCCAAATTCTCACAGGCTAGCCGGCAACAAATCTGGTCTCGGCCCAGAAAGGGAGTCAGGACATGGAAACGGGGAACGAGAGCTTCCTGATGATCCCCACACGAGCAAGCACTACAAGCTTGGGGTCGCCCCTGAGAATGGGATCAGCCTCGCCGGGAAGGAACCCCCACAAGGAAGATAAGCTCCAGACCAGGGGACGGTGGGCCGTAAGCTGAGGCCAGGCACTCAAAGAGGACAGGCAGGACAGAAGTGGCCATGGACAGGGCCACGGGGGCCTGTGCCTGGAGCACTATGGACAGATCCCACAGCAGCCTGTGAGAGGCTGTCTCCCCTGCAGACCCCTGCCAAATGCTCACAGACTTCTTCAAATCTCCCTTTAGCTGCTGTGTCTCTGTCCCCTCACCAAAGAGAGCCCGCAGCAGTAACTTGCTGAACCCCCATGGCTGCCCCATTGGTTCAGGAGCCCTGTCTTGAGAGCCTGTTAAAACATGCAGACTCCTGGGCTCCGCCCCAGAAGATTCCCAACTGGGACCCAGGAATTTGCATTAAGGAGATGCCCTCCAGTGGAACATACTGCAGGCAGCCCTCTGTCCACCCTCCATTAGTCCCCCAAACTCCCTTTAACCCTACCACCACCACCTCTCACGGACCCCTTCCCTCACCTCCCCTGTAGCCCTCCTTGGGCTCTACCCAGCTCAGACCCCCTGTCCCCACTGCCCACATCCACCTCTCAGCCCAGTGGGCACTGCTCACTCCTCAGCCTCAGAGACCAATGGGGTCCACAGTCCTCCCTGGAAGTCAGGGGCTGGAGCAGACACCCAGGTAGGCAGGACCCCACCTCAGAGGGGGCCACAAACTCCTAGGGTGCACAGGGCCAAGGAGCTGAGGTGTAGGTGCTGATTGGCTGGAGAAGGAGCAGGTCCAAGGGCTCCAGACACCACAGGGCAGGAAGAGAGTCCTTCTTGCTGGTGGGTGGGGTTCAGGAATGGGGTACAAGGAGCATGGGCCCCAGAGTCTGCACCCCAAACTGCCTCCCAGGGAGCTGCATATTAACTTGGCACAAGGACAGGCTCTGAGCCCTGGGGCATTCACACATGATGGTGGGAATTGAGGACAGACATCAAAACTCTGTCCTCCACAAGTAGACCAGTTCATGGGCCAGGTCCCTGTGCTCCAGCCCACAGCCCCAGAGGTGCACAGACTGGGGGCCAAGCTGCCCCTCCCTATCTGAGCACCCAAGGGCCCCACAGCAAGCCATAGAAAGCCCAGGGACAACAGCCACCCTTGCTGGCCTAACTCCATCCCCACTGGGCTGTTGAAGGCCGATTCCACTACTCAGCTGGCCACGGTCTTGGGTGAACCAGACACACGGGCTCTAAGTTCATATAACAAGGTTAGAGAGGAGCACATCCCTCTAGTTCTCACTGCTGTGCTGGGAGGCATATCTGTCTGAGCCCCAGACCACCCCAGCATGCCACAGGGGCCATCCCAGCATGCCGCAGGGGCCATCCCAGCCACCAGTGGCCAGCACACCTGAGAGAGCTCAGGGAAGGAGGGGAGGTGGCAGGGCCTACTACGTGCTCTGGGAATCATGCAGGAAGCCCAAAGTTATGTGTCTGGTCCAGGACCTTTCTGTCCAGATGTCACCTTGGTGGCTACTGGCCTAATGCCTGAACACCACCTGTCCATCATCCTGTCCCTATGCACGCCATGGGCAGTAACAGACGGAACCTCCTGGGGCCTTCCAAAGCTGTATACATGGTGTGTGTGTGTGTGTGGAGGGGGGTGGTATCACATGTGTGCTGTCCACATGGGAGCCCAGGGCCATCTAGCTTTTCTGGCAGAGCCTCTGGGGCAGTGGGAGCTCTGTGCCCAAGTCCTGCAGAGCTTACATGTGTCTGTTGGGGACATACACAGGGCCACTCCGCTACAGCATCCTGCCAGTCCTCACTCAGGAGGCCCAAAGCATTAGAGCCAACCTGGCCCTCAGCCTCCTGTTCCACCAGTTCTGCCCCTCATGCCACCTCCAGAAAACAGACCTGGTGTCCACAAGTCCTCAGAAGGCCCAAGTCACACGGAGGCCCTTCCACATCTGACACCCCTGGTCTGCCCTTCAGTGCTAGGCTCCAGCAGATTCATGGCTTGGCAAGTGCTGCCCTGTCTCTAGGCAGGGCCTGTCCCTACACAACTGAAAGGAGAGGCCTCCCTTGGTGGCATGCTGTTACTGGGCCAGCACTTGGGCTCTCACTCTGTCCAAGCCTCCTATGGACTCTCCAGGCACCTGTACAGGATTCCAGGACCAGGTTGGGGAGTGCCAGATGAGAGGCCAGTGCCCCTCTGGGGCCAATCTGTCCCTGTCTCCCTGCAGGTGCCCCAGCCTCAAGTTCAGTTCCCTAACCTGGCAGAGTGGGAAGAGGCTGCCTGGAGACGTCCCCATGACCAGCCCACCGCCCTGGAGCCCACCCGGTCGGGACTCACGGCAGGGGCGTCGGTCGAGGTGTAGCGCAGGATGACCTGGAAGGGCTGGTGCGCCTGCAGCTCAGGCGGCAGCGTGACGGTGAGCGAGGAACCATAGTCGGTGAATGGGTCCACCCTGAAGGCCAGCGGGCAACAGGAGGGCTCGGCTCCGGGACCCTCGGGGAAGGCGGGCAGCGGGGGCGGGGGCGTGGACCCGGGTCCGGGGGTGGCGAAAGCAAAGGCGCAGGGCGGCTCGGCGGCGGTGGTGGCGTTGGGGGCACGGCGGAAGGCGGCCGAGTGCAGGCGCAGGGCCGGGTGCGTGTCGAGCACGAGCGCGCGGGGCGCGGGCCGCAGCGCGCACAGCTCGAGCACCAGGCAGCCGGCCAGCTCGCGCGCCTCGGGCCGCAGCTCCAGGCCCAGCTGCAGGTGGCGGAGGCGGAAGAGCTGCGCGCTGGAGGCCGAGGCCACGTCCAGGGCGGGCGGCGGCTCCGGCGGCGGGCGGGCGGGCGCGGCCTCGGCGCCGGGCGCCTTGCGGCAGCAGCACTGCGCCGCCATGCCGCCACCCTAAGTGAAATCCATGGGCGGCTTCGCGCCTGGCCGCGGGGAGCCGGCGAGGGGTGCCGGGCGGCAGCGGCGGCGGCGGCCGGGCGCAGGCACAACAGGAAGTCGCGCTGGGAGCCGCCCGGCCCGGCCCCGCGCCGTGCGCCGCCCCGCTCTGGCTCCGCTTGGCCGCCGCCGGGGGCGCTGTGCGCGGGGGACCGGGTAGCCGGGGACGCTGTGAGCGGGGGACCGGGTGGCCGGGCGCGCTGTGTATAGGGCGGAGAATGGCGAGCGGGAGGCGCTACTCACGGGTGTCCTGGGCGCTGTGCGCTGTGCACAGGTGGCCCGGGCGCGGTGTGTGGGATACCGTGGGCGCTGTGCGCCGAGGGTACTGGGAGCCCGATGCTTTGCGCGGAGCTGAGGAGCTGTGCTGGGGGCGGGATGGGGAGTGGGGCTCTGTGCGCAGATGGCCTGGCACAGTGCACGGGGTTGGGGATGGGGTAGTGAGCCGGAGCTGGCGGCCCAAGGGCGTTGTGCTTGGAGGACCGGAGTGCACAGGGGCCAGGGTGTGACAGGCGGCGAAGTGGCCTCCCTGCCCTGTGGGCTTCCACGTCCAGGAGACCACAGGAGGCGCGCTCCCTCAGGGACTCTGCCGGCCAGGTTCCTGGGGCTGTGGCTGCTGAGACACCTGGAACAGGGCTGCCTCTGTGAAGCCGAGAAATGCAGCGTCTGGAACTCAATGTTATTCATCTATTGGGGGCTGAGGGAGTGATTCTTATATTCCCCCCAACTCACTGGCGAGACCAGTAGCCCTGTTCTGGGACATGTAGGGTGAGGCGAAGCTCAGGGGCCTTAAAACTGTACTGCCAGTTCAGGTGGCCACTAGCTATGAAGGTTCAGCTCCTCAGTTGCCCCAGCTGTTCCAAGGTCTCCCTGTGTTTGGAGTGCAGTGTGTGGCTAGTGGCAATCACACTGGACAGAGGGTATTCCATCATGGAAGAAAGTTCTGTTGGACAGTGCTGCCTAACAGCCTGCAGGGCCCGGTAGGCCAGGTTGTTTAGTGGGTGAGTGCTGGGGCAGTAACCAGACCTGCTCCCACCCTACCTGCCCAGTCCTGGGCACCCTGGGCCCAGAGGGGACAGCTGCAGATTAGGAAGGATGCCCGATGAGAGGGTGTCACATGTACCTTGAAGCCATGGGATGAGAGGGACCACCAAGATGGTGCTGTCAGCATTGCATAAGAACTCTGGGCCTTGGGGGGGGGGGGGGGGATGGGGCTTTTTGGCCTGGAGAACACCCAGAACCCTGCACACCTCGTTCTCCTGCTCAGTTGCCATGTGGCAAGGTGTGAGGCTGGACTGAGACACTGTACTTGACTTCAGTGTCATCTCTGAGTAGTGTTGAATCCTTCTGGACTCAGTGTCCCCACTGGTAACCATGCCATCCTGCCTGCCCTCCTCCCCCAGGGGTGGGAACGGCGGCTGAAAGGGAAGATGTGTGTTCACTGATACAGAGCACATGCATTGAGGCATGTGCCATCTTATCTCGGGGTCCCAGCCTCTCTCTTGGGGCCACCCACCACAAACTCACTAGAAGCCCAGTGTTCCTGCAGTCACCTGGAGAAGGGGTGGGTCCTGAGCCAAAGACTCAATAGGGAGAGGACTGGGGTTGATCAGTCCTTGCTGTCTTCAGTGGTCCAGCACCACCTAGGTGGCAGTGGTCCCACAGTATGAGGGCAGTGTTTTAGGAGGCACTCCAGTTGACCAGCTTCTCTGAGCTCCACACCCAGGCCAGTGAGGCTGGGGCTAGATCATTAGGACTGCACATGGGCACCTGCACTAGCCTGCCCCAATTACCCTCAGGCAGGTATGTAAGTCACCTGAGCCTTTAGGGTAAGTGAACATCAGGAACTTCTTGCCCTCCTGGTTCCCTGGAGTTAGGGGTGGGGGCTGGGTCTTATCCTTCTCTCCTGGAGGGCCCTGGGCATCTCCTAGTGGCCAGTTCTGCACATAGGACAGGTGGAGTGGTGGCAGTCTTGTTGGTCCAGAGGAACTGTTACCTCCTCTGCCCCTGGGGTGGGGTCCCTTTCACCCTGCATTTATATAAGGGGGCCACACAAACCAGTCTTGGAGGAAATAGACCTATTTTTAAATATTAGTGCCTGGCTATCAAGGCACCTTATGAATTGTGAAGCTCACAGAAGTTGTCTCTACCCTGTCCCTGTCCTGCTGATAAAGGTCTGGGTGGCTGCAGTTCCCGCACCCTTCCTGACCTAACCAGGGGAGAGGAACATGGAAGTCTGGAATGCCAGAGGCTGGAGTTTTTCTCACAGGAATTTTCATACTCCAGCCTTTTGGCGATCAAATCACCCCAGCCCTCCCTAATGCATGTGATCCATGCACTCCCATTCAAGTGGCAGGGTCCAGGAGGAGAGTGGGTCCCTGGCCTCCTGCTAGGAGGTAGATGTGGAGGCAAGGGCTTACAGGAGAAGTGGCATTCAGGAGGGGCTGTGTTGTTCCTTGGACAGAGGTGTGGGGATAATTGGGAGCTACATTGGATGATTCTCAGAACAGAGCTGATGGGATAAAAAGTTGATGTGACCCACAGATGTCCTACAACCAGGCTGAACTCTGTCACCATTGTACCCGTCACCCAGAGCCAGGTCATCAGGTTAGGGGGATATACTATCAAAAGTGCCAATGGGCAGGTTCGGCTGCATCACACAGAGTAACAACCTGTCTCAGGTTTTTGCTCCTGACCTTCAAGCTGGACAGTTGCTCAACTCCCAAAGTTGCAGATGGAGCCACTAGAGCACTTGCCAAATGGAGAAGATGGCAGTAGACCCCATGGGGTTGATGAAATGGTGATGAGCTATGAGGAGTTTGGGGGGAGTAAATGAGAGCTGGCAAGTCTTCTATTAAGGTTGTAGGAGTCAGGTTATGACTGGGGCTGTGGCTCTCAGCGATGGGGGCTACTAGAGGGGCTGGGTGTGGTGGTGTATGATTTGAGTCAGGGACCAATGGATGGCATTGTTCCTGTCACAAGTTCAGGAGCAAAAGGGCTGGGGAGAGGGAGGTCCTTTTCACAACTACTCATGCCTCACAAAGTGTCAGCTTCCTGTTCCCTCAACTTTGGTCTCTGCTGGATCAGAGGTCTTCATTTCCAGGCAGGATGCTTACATCAAGGACAGACCCTGTTCCCCTGGATGTTTGCCTCACACCAGAGGCATCAGGCAAATCAGGGTTGCTCTGCTGGGTGGAGTGACTGATCATGACTTTCAGGGGCAGCAGGGTTTTGCTGCTGCTCAGTGGGGATCCGAGGGGCATGATGGAACTCAGGATACTCTCCTGATCCTTCCCAGATTGTGTGGGAAAGGAAACAGAGGCCATAGCACGAAAATGCATGCAGGGCCATGTGGGGCCCCTGCAGGATGAAGCCTTGTCATCCTACCAGGAAAGATCACCACCAGCGAGGAGTTAGCTGAAGGTGGAGGGGATACAAAATGAGTAATGGGAAAGGGAAATTACCCCAACTACAGTTATTTTACTCATTACCTTGTTATGTATATATTTCTACATATTAACCAGGAACTACAGTATCTGAAATTCACATTATAAACCTGAGAAAGAAGACATCTACTAAGAAGGGCTCCTGGTGATTAACTGGGCTCAGATTTTAAGAAAAAGAACCTAGCAGTCATTTCTACACAGAGGCCTTTCATGCAAACTGCACTTCAGGGAGAGGCCTGCACTGAACTTCCTGCCTCCACTGTGTTCCTGCCATCTGAGCCAGCCCTTACAGAGGAACTAGAGGCCCTATGCACGAAATTTGTGCAAGAGTAGGCCTTCGCAGCCCCAGCTGCCTTGGCCCTTGCAGCCCCGGCTTTGTCCAGAAGGTCATCCAGAAGGACATTTGGACTGTCGTTCCCCTATTTGGTCGATTTACATATTATGCTTTTATTATTATAGATTCCTGGAATCCTCTTTCAACCAATAGGATTGAGGCTTTCCCAATTCAATCAGTTGTCCAGCTATATCCCATCAACATCTTCACCAGCCAATCAGAGCAGCTCCATTCTGAGCAATTAGGGAAGTGTTCTTTGGACCAATCAAATTGTGAGAATTTGGGGGTCCTTATTGTATGAGGACAGACTACTCAGGGACCAGGGGCATGGCCTTCTGTCCATATGAGCCAGCTGTCCTTTGGCTCTGAGTACACTTTCCCTTTCCACCTATGATTGAAGACTGTTTTCCTGGCTGAGCTGAAACAATGAAGGTGTCTCGCTGGAGCACAGCAGAGCAGCCCAGCACAGTGCAAAGCAAACCAGCATGGAGCAGAGCAGAGCAGGGCATTGAGGAGAGGAGTGAAGTGGAGCAGAGCGAAGCAGAGCACAGTTGTCTAGCTAGAGAAGGGCCTGGTGCCAGGGCTGCCAACTGCCCTGCTGTTTTAAAACAACTATGCTGTGTTGCAATTGAGCTGTTTTGAATAGTTTCTTTCTGCACCACACCCCATATTGGGGCTTCCTGTTGGCATTGAATTGGCACCAATTATCACTTGACAACATGTATTACCCAATTTTTCCTTTTCTTTCCCCCACTACCTTATTTAGGAAGTATTGCTGGTGATAAATTTCCTAATATCTTTAGGCCACAGGTTGTCCATATGAGGTGCATGCTAACCAGAAGAGGAATGCACAGACTCAGATGTGCATGTGGCCAGTGCATTGTTGGTGTGAAGGTGGCTGCAGGAGGTCAGACTAGGGCTCAATGCTGTTGCTGGAACTGGGAGGTATGGTAAGAGGTGGGTGTGCTAGGTGGTTTGTCACAGCCTTGCACCCTCACCTGCATGTCATGGCAACTATAAGTCTGGAAACCATGGGGCCTCGCTGGCCCAATCCAGTTTTGGGTTCTGAGATAAGAGACAGGACCAGTGTGAGCCTGGGGAAAAGCCTCTACGGTTTAAGCACGTTGCAGACATGAGTTTGCCAGCAGCCCCAGGTGTCCTCCAGAGTTGTCCAAGTCACAGTGGCCAGCAGCCAATATCAGGGTGGCAGGTCTCTGTGACCCCTGAACTTCCCCATCTCCTGACGTTGGCTCCCGGCCATGATTTCCCTATAATGTCTTTCTGCCTAAAGTTCAAGTAGTTTTGATCTTCCTGACGAAGCCCAGTCTAATAAACTGGGATTGTGAATGGATTACACCAAGCATCTCAAACTCAAAGGCTAACATGGGCCACATAAACAAGGTTTAAATTTATGTGGGCCGCAAAAAAACAAAAGCTTCAATTTTCATAGAAACGTAGGTTTATTTCAATAGAGACATGCTGAATACAAAGGGCTGAAATAAATGAGTAATCATTAACATAAATAGAAAATTTTAATAAAAATTAATATTTTTCTTGAACATTAACTTACTAGATACTGAATAACGGCACAAATTAATAAGCATAACGCAAATAAACCTATTTTTCTTATTTTCCGAAAGCAAAATATTCCCTGTTGCGCACACCAAACAAGTCAGTCCAAGACTAATGACGTGGCAATCGGCTGCTGAAACAGTCCCTGCTAGTATTAGTGGAGACAAATGGTGCACCTGAACGTAAGGTGTATAAGGGAAATGAATGCAACACAATTATAGTAATGTCATTAGTGAGTGCTGTAGTTTGTTATTAATAATAGAGGCCCGGTGCACGAAATTCATGCACTGGGGGGGGGGGTCATCTCTCAGCCTGGCCTGCACCCTCTCGCAGTCCAGGAGCCCTCAGGGGATGTCCGACTGATGTCCCAAGGGGACCGGGCCTAAGCGGGCAGTCAGACACCTTAGCACTGCTGTGGAGGTGGGAGAGGCCCCCACCACTGCCGCTGTGCCCAGCTGTGAGCAGGGCTTCTGGCTGAGCAGCGCTCCCCCTGTGGGAGTGCACTGACCACCAGGGAGCAGCTCCTGCGTTGAGCGTCTGCCCCCTGGTGGTCAATGCACACCATAGCGACTGGTCATTCCTTATTAGCCTTTTTATAGGATTGTATAGAACAGGATATTGTAAAAATTAAGTTACAAAATTTTAATTAAAACATTTCTTACATACCCTTACATTGGCTGGGCCGCAAAAATATTAGTTGTGGGCTGTATGCGGTCTGAGGCCCTGAGTTTGACATGCTTGGATTACACCATCCCAGGAAACTCCCAGTCTGGCTTGGGGGTTGGGCTGACCAATCAGGGCTCACTGTGTGGAGGGCTCCGGGGTCAGGCGGGACCTAGACTGCAGGCCCTCCTCGTACTTCTGGAGCTGGGACCAGAAGCCAGGGTTGGGCTCGGCCACGGGGCGGGCGCTCTTCACGGTCTGCAAAGGAGGGGATTAGGTGAAACGCCCCGCAGCACTCGCTATAAAGTCTTCAATTGCCCACCACCAGGGGGGTGCCCCGCCCCCGCCCGGAGCCCCGCCCCTCTGAGAAGGCTCCCACCCCCGGCTCCGCCCTAGCCCACCTGAAGGACCGCCCTACCTGGAAGGCCTGCGCCAGGCTCAGGCCACGGTGCCGCATGAGGTACGCGGTGCAGACGGCGGCCGAGCGGCTGCGGCCATTCTTGCAGTAGACGAGGCAGGCGCCGCCGGCGCGCACTGCGGCCTCCATGGCGGCGCAGGTGGGCTCCAGGTGGGCCAGCAGGTCCTCGGCTGGGTCGTCGAACACGGGCACGCGCAGCTCGGCCACGCCGGGAGCGCGCGGCCCGGGCTGCTGGCGCGAGACGTTAACGCACAGGGTGACGCCCGTGCACGCCAGCAGCTCAGACGCGGCTGCAGTGCGTGCGTTCCCGAGAAAGAGCGAGGGGGCGACGTGCGCCAATGGCGGCTGTGTGGCCGGGCCGCCGCCGAGGCGTTCGGCTCCTCCGGAGTCCATGACGCGCTCAGGCATCTGGCCCGGGGGTCTATTTTGGGAAGTCTGGAGGCTGGCCCGGGTCCTAAAGGTATCCGAGGGCCGCCCGGAGCGGTCAGCATCTCGGCTGCGCACGAGCGGGTCCCGCCCACAAGCCCCTGGCCACCTCCTCATTAGTCAGGCCCTGCGGAACGCCTCCTCTGATTGGCTACGGGTGCTACGTGTGGGAGGAGCTTACCAGCAGACAGGAGAGGCGGGCTTCTAGAATTGGATGAAGGTCGCTGCGACCCGAGAGGTTCAGCTGCACCGGAGTTTGACCAGGCGGGCGGGCCAGGTGGGCTACCGCGGGGCTCGGGGAGGGGGCGTCTCAAGCTGTAGCTATTGTGCAGAGGAGCAGGGGGGCCCTGTCACAGATCCTCATCCGCACCTGACCAGTAGTCTCAATATCGTTGTCTTGGTAAATCGCCTGGTTTCGTGTATTTTTCTTTTTATCATGTATTCTTAATAACTACTTCCTATAACTGTATTGCGGGCTGAGGTGCCCTTTAGTATAGCTTTATGCTTATTCCTCCTGTTATCTGCTTCCTGATAAGTTGCCCTTTGTAATTTCTGCATTTTATTTCCCTTTTATTTATTTTTTTAAGATATATTTTTATTGATTTCAGAGAGGAAGAGAGAGATAGGAACATCAATGATGAGTGAATAATTGATCAGCTGCCTCTGGCATGGCCTCCACTGGGGATGGAGCCCACAACCTGGGCATGTGCCTTTGACCAGAATCAAACCCGGGACCCTTCAGTCTGCAGGCCAACGCTCTATCCACTGAGCCAATCTGGTTAGGGGTATTTCCCATTTATTGTAAAACATAGTTTATATAAAGCTATTTACCATTAACTTTTCATTTTTTTAATAAACGGTATTTTTGTTATTTTTCTAAGTTATTAACTTTTGAGACATCCTTGTTAACTTCAAAAAGTTAGTATCATTTAATATCCACACAGTTGCCTCTTCAGTAAGATTCATTAAGAATACTTCTTCAAGCCCAGCAAGCGTGGCTCGGTGGTTGAGCGTCGACCTATGAACCAGGAAGTCATCACGGTTGAATTTCCAGTCAGAGCATATGCCCAGGTTGCAGGCTTGATCCCCAGGTGTGGGGAGTGTAGGAAGTGGCCCATCACTGATTTTTCTCATCATTGCTGTTTCTCTCTCTCCCTCTCCCTTCTCTGAAATCAATAGAAATATATTAAAAAAAAGAAAAAGAATACCACCTCTTCAATAGATTTTTCTGATGACCGGTTCCTTTCAGGGAATGGTTTCAGTGAAAAATAACTGACTGCAGTCTTTCATATATTTATTTAGTTGCAATTTCAATTTTATTCTAATGATAGTAAAATTTTCTGATTCATCTCCATTGTTTGCCTAAGATTTGCAATCCATTCTACCAGAGATTATTCTCCAGTACCGAAGCCCTCCCACCCCCTACCCCATACCTAGTACTGGATAAATCTGACAGAATGAACCTATGTATAATCTCTGGGTGGTCTTGATTCTCTCGTTCAGCTGCAGCCTCCAAGCACTGGTAACCGTCAGATCTTTGTTATAACCTGGGCCAGCTCCTTTCTGAGCTAAAGACTCAGATACCACTTTGCAGCCAGGTCTTCACTGGCTGCGGGTCCGGACATCTCCCACAAAGCCCTCCCAGAATCCATTTTCTTCTTCTGCCCTAAGAACAGATGGGCTTTCTTGGGTTGGAGAAGCAATGAAATTCCCATTTTTCCCAAGTTCATGGGAGCCAACCAAATAGATTTTCTGTCCCCCAGTTCCAGAAGTGGGTCCTGGTTACCTCTAGCCAATCAGTAAAGCTGTTATCCCATCATTGCTTCATCAAAGGGCTTGGGCTCTCATGGACCGAGGAGGAGAGGAGCATGGAGATCTCCGTTTTATCCTTAACACCACAAGGGGAAGGCAGCCTTTGGTGAATGCCGCGTTGGGAGAAACCAGATCCTTCATGACATTGTTGGGCCACTGAACCAAACCATACCTGAGACCTTCCTCTTGGGGCTGTTCGGTTTCCTGAGCCAGCAAATCACCCGTTATTGTTGGAGGATGAGGTGGGTGTTCTGTTCCAAGGCCTCCTACGTGACACGCCACACTCCTTCATCCCATCGAGCGAATGAGTGGGTAACTAGCCTCTGTCTCCAGTCTATTCTCTTCACCTTGGTGGCTGTGTTTAGTGTGGACCACCCTCTTCTGGACCTGACACCAGCTTCCTGAGGAGAGCCCTCCTTCCTGCTCCCTTCAACAGCAGTTTGGGAAGCCGAGCAGAGGCACAACGAGCTGTCTGTAAATGTGTTTATGTAAAGAGAAATTCAACGAACACTTCAAAAGATCCTACAAACCTGGTAAATCCTATCACCTGTTGAGGGTTGAATGGTGGGTCCTAAACCCCTGGTACCTGTTAATGACCTTATTTGGAAATAGGGTCTTTGCAGATGTAATGATGTCATATCGGATTAAACCAAATGACTAGTGTCCTTAGAGGAGAGGAAGATTTGGAGACACAAACACTGATGAAAGAAAAACTTATGTTGGTTTAAGTCACCCAGTTTGTAGTGCTTTGTTACAGCAGGTTTAAGAAACTAATATACTGCCCAATGCAAAAGACTAGACTAGTGGTTCTCAACCTGTGGGTTGAGACGCCTATGGGGGTCGAACGACCCATTCACAGGGGTCGCCTAAGACCGTTGGAAAACACATATGTAATTACATATTGTTTTTGTTTTTAATCACTATGCTTTAATTATGTTCAATTTCTAACAATGAAAATACATCCTGCATATCAGATATTTACATTACGATTCATAACAGTAGCAAAATTACAGTTATGAAGTAGCAACGAAAATAATTTTATGGTTGGGGGTCACCACAACATGAGGAACTGTATTAAAGGGTCGCGGCATTAGGAAGGTTGAGAACCACCGGACTAGACAGTAGTTAAAAACTACTATTTGTACACACACACACCTATTTGTGAAAAATCTGACAGTTTGGTGAGATTGGCCAAACAATTCTAAATCCTAAAATGTGGCCCAAAAAGAGGTGTTCTGGAGACTTCTAACTTGTCAGTCCCAACAGCTAATCCTTTTCTCCCAGCGAGCCCAGGCCTTTACCTCATCTAGTTTCCCCACCAGACCTTGAGCTCCCGCTCTGTGCCTCCCACAAACATTTACCGAGGAAGGAAGCCCGCTTCAGAGCCAGGCAGAGCTCGATCTGGCGATGGTAGACGTTAATTTATCCCTCAGCTGTGCGGCCGTTTCCTCCGGGCCCTCTTCGCGGGGGCGTTGGGAGCATTTCGCTCCATCTCCAGCATGTAGCTCCATCTCCCCGGTTATGCCCTAGGCCAGAGGCTGACCCAGCTTCCTCTGCTGGACATAGGGGTCAGTGAAGGGTGGAGATGGACTGCGGGCTCCCTGCGGGGGACTCAGAAGGCCAGCAGCACGTGGGGAGGTGCGGGGGCACGAGGGGAGGGTGTGTGCCCACCGGGCGGGGTCAGAGGGCAGGTACACCCGGCCAGGGATTCCTGTGAAGTCACAGAGGGTGACACCTTGGCCCGACCCTGAACGCCTGGGGGCGTGTCCGGGAGAGGCGGGCGCGGGATTGGCCAGGCCAAGAGCTGTAGCGGGCACGTGGGCGGGGAGCGAGGTCGTCTCCAGGGAAACCCGACGCTGTTGGGCTCCAGCACTGTGCCCAGTGGAGACTGGCCAGCGGGTCTGCGCTGCTGGCTGACCTGTTGTGGTCGCTGTGAGCTCTCCGAGCCTGGTGCGACCCCGTGGCAGGGGCGCGGTCGGGATCCCGGCGGGGCAGCAGCGAATTGCGGTGAGCCGTTTGTGTGTGTGTGTGTGTGTGTGTGTGTGTGTGTGTGTTGGGGGGGGGGGGGATTGTCGCTGAGCTCCACTGAGGCGGCGGCGGGGGCTGCACGTGGTCTCACGCTTCTGAGGAGGAACAGAGAGGAAATTTGAGACCCGACTTGCGTGTTAGGCTGTGAGTTCTGGGTCGCAGCTGGCTCCTGAGGACCCCGGGGGAATGGAGGGTACTCAGCTGGCGCCGGACTGACCTTGCCACTTGTGGCCGTAGGAGGGTGGCCCCACCGGCCCTTCCTGTGGTTTTCACCCCACGGAAGGGACAGGAGACCCTCGGAGCTCTGGCGAGGATTTCCTGGAGGTTCTAACAGGATGGGTGGCCTTGGACCAGGTCCGGTTTGGGGAAGGGGCGGTTCCTCTGAGGCCAGTGGGCGGTGGGTGGTCAGTGGGCACTTACCAGGAGCCCTGAGAGCTACTGTGGGTCTCCGGGTTTGCTTCCAGGTTCATAGACGAGAGACATGGAAGGTGGTTATTCCTCAGACCAGCTGGAGAGGAGAGGCAGCGAGCCTACTTCCTATGAGGATTCCCCGGGGACCTTGGAGAGCTCCAGCCTCTTCACCAAAAGGTAGGGAGGTCTGCGGCCAACGCTGAGGACCAGACTTAGCTGAGATCCAGCTTTGGGGCAGGTGTTAAGAAATCGCTAAAAGTTATATTATCCCTCAAAAATCTAGTCTCTGGAGAAATAGCAAAACCCCAATCTTGTATCAACAGCCACTGAGGAAATTTACCATAATGGGCAACTGGGCCCCAGAGCCTGATCTTTGCACCTTCTGTCTAGCGGCTAGACCAGGGGTGGGCAAACTTTTTGACTTGAGGGCCACAATAGGTTCTTAAACTGGACCGGAGGGCCGGAACAAAAGCATGGATGGAGTGTTTGTGTGAACTAATATAAATTCAAAGTAAACATTATTACATAAAAGGGTACGGTCTTTTTTTTTTTTTTTTTAGTTTTATTCATTTCAAATGGGCTGGATCCGGCCCGCGGGCCATAGTTTGCCCACGGCTGGGCTAGACTCTAGCCTGCCCATGCTGGGCTTGTCTGTCACCTCACAGCCTTAGGGCATTTGCTTTACACCATGGGGGTCCCAGTCCCAGGTTGGCATAGTGTCTTCACAGGGTGTTGATGTGAGAGCTGACACTTGGTAGGCCTACTTTGGGCCAGGTGCTTCTCTCAGAGCAAGGAAAAATCCACCCTCTAACCCACTGTGTTTGTCCCTTTTATGGACTGAATTGTGTCCCCCACCCCTGAAATTCCTATGTCAAAGCCCTAACCACAATGTGATAATATTAGGGAAGGGGACTTTTGGGAGATCTGTGTGGTAATTAGGATTAGGTGAGATCCCGAGGGTGGGGCCCCATGATGGCATTACTGTCCTCACAAGAAGAAGAGACTAACAGCTCCCACTCTCCAGCATTGAGGACACAGAGAACCGAGACTTCAGACAACCTGACCTGGAACCTCCAGCTTCCAGAACTGGGAGTAATAAATGCCTGCTGTGTAAGCTGCCCATCTGTGAGTTTGTCTCTGAGCAGACTGACATGAGGAAGTAAGGAACTATCTGGTGACAGAGCCAAGTGGTCAAACTCGTGTCCACCTTGCCAGCTGGTCATTTCCAGTGACCCTGAAGTGGGCCCTACAGCTGATTGGCTGCAGTATGATTTTCTTATTTAACCTCAAAATCATTTTTATTTATTATTTTAGGGAAATTTTTGAAAATTTGTATTTTTCTTATTTTTACTGTCAGTTATCTTTCCTCCTCATTAATTTTTTTTTAAATATATTTTATTGATTTTTCACAGAGAGGAAGGGAGAGAGATAGAGAGAGTTAGAAACATCGATGAGAGAGAAACATCGATCAGCTGCCTCTTGCACATCCCCCACCGGGGATGTACCCGCAACCCAGGTACATGCCCTTGACCGGAATCGAACCTGGGACCTCTCAGTCCGCAGGCTGACGCTCTATCCACTGAGCCAAACCGGTTTCGGCCTCATTAATTTTTTTAATTAACAAGTAGTATCTGTGCCATGTAGAAAATGAGAAAATACTGGTATGCTAATTTGCCAGGGCTCTAACAAAGAACCACAGGCAGGTGGCTTAAACAACAATTTATTGTTCTCAGGTGTGAAGTCCAAGAGGCGTGGGCAGGGTGGTTCTCTTTTAGGGTGTGGGAAGAGTCTGTGGCAGGCCTCTCCCCGAGGCATGCAGATGGCTGTGTTTTCTCTGTCTACACGTCACCTCTCTACAATCCTCTGTGTCCCAACTTCTTTCTTTTATAAGGACAATGGTCACATTGGATTAGGGTCCAAATAAAGTCACATTGTGAGGTTCTGAAGGGGTAAGACTCCAACATATTTTAGGGGATGGGGACACAATTCAACCCATAAACACAAGTAAGCAAAAGAACAACAGCAAAGCATATCTGAGCCCCAGACTTCATCATTGTTGCATGTTGGTGTCTATCCTTCTTGGCTTCTTCCTACAGGCGTATAACAACATGGAATAGAAATCCTTGTGTTTGTAGCAGCTCAGTCCCTCCTTGTTGGGCCGGCTTTAGGCCTCTGTGGCTCATGGCTGGCATTTGAGGGCCATCTGGTGGAGGGGGCTCAGAGTCTGAGTGTTCCTACACTGTGTGCAGCCTGACCACAGCACAGGTTAGACAGACACCCGGATGTAGCATTCCCAAGACAGGCCTTTAGAGGCGGGGGAGGGAGGCAGAGAGGGTGTGTGTGTGCTGGGTGAGGCTGGGTCCACTTTTTAATCAGGATTGTACTTTTAGATAGCAAGAACAGGAAAGAGGCAAGCCCACCCAGGCACACATTCTCTGCCTCTGCTAAGCGTCCACCCACCCCTGCATCTGCCCTTCCTCTGAGGGGTCCATTGCTGCTCCTTGAGTTGCTCTTGGATCATCCCTTGACCTGAAGCTCCCTCTCCTTGCTTAGCCTGTTCCATTGGTCCACCAGTGTCTGCCCAGCTCTGGGTGGATGCTGCACGCCATTACCCTTGTTAGACAGCCTTACAGTACTTTCCACTTCCTTGGCAATCACTGTACCCTCTCTGCCTCAGTTTTCCTTTCTGGAGAATGAGGATACCAACAGCCTTTGCCTTGGGGTTGTTGGGAGGTGCGGTGTGGTAGAGTGCGGTTCTCGGCACACAGTCACTCTGAAGACCTCTGGCCAGTTCGGTTCTTCCCTCTTGCTGCCCTTCATGCCGCCAGGAACATGCCAGAGGCCCCGGAGGAGGAGGAGGAGGAGCCCCAGGCCCCCCTTAGGGAGCAGGACCTGAAGGAGACCTACATCCAGCTGGTCCAAGGTGTGCAGGAGTGGCAGGATGGCTGCGTCTACCGAGGGCATTTCGGGCTGGACATGAAGCTGGGGTATGGAGAATTCTCGTGGCCTACGGGTGAGGTAACTGGCTTCCAATGCTTCCTTCCTTCCTGGCCCAGGGCTCAGCCACCAGGGCCCATCTCTCTTCTTCTGAGAGGGGTGTGATGTGAACTCATGGTCCAGCAACAGAAGGGATGCCAGGCTAACATTTTTCCTATCCAAGAGATGCCTGGGATGTGCCCCAAGCTTGGAGGAGCCTCCAGATCTCCTGTGACCAGGACAGTGGCAGGCAGGCAGGGACCTGAGCCCATGCTGAGTTTCTGCCCTTGAGCGGGGGTCACCAGGACATTCATTTCTTGAGCACTGACTCCTGTTCAAATTTGTTTCTTAGTTCTTTTTTTAAAATATGTATTTTTTTTATTTTGTTTTAATGCTTAAAGTATTACAAAGAGTATTACATATGTCTCCTTTTTTTTTTGTTTCTTAGTTCTTAGCCGATTTCTCTTTTAACTGACATTGTGGTGTGCAGGGGTCAGACTGCCCTCTCACGGTGGTGGGAGGTTTGGGTACATCAACCTGTCCTCCCAATGCCAGGTTCTCCCTGTGGAGGGAGAGCACAGCAGGGGCCTGGCAGGGACCTCCGGATCCACCAAGCAGATGCTTGTACAGCCACGGAGGCTTGTGAGCCAGAGGCCAGGAGGCAGAGGGTGCGCCACTCTCCAGCAGTTTCCTTGAACACGTTAACTGTATTGAAAGAACAGGACCGAGCACGTCCGCTCTGCTGGTCAGATGAGGCCCTAGGTCTGTGCAGGGGCCCGAGAAGGGGTGGATGGAAGCATGGGGACATTGCCCAGTGCTGGGTGTGGTCAGAATCCTCTCATGCTGATAGTTAAATGCCCCACAGTCCTATACAAACAGTGTGCAGCGTAGGTTTTCACTCTTCAGTTGAATGGACTCTCATACTCCCCACATCATCGTACATATGGAATGATAGTGGAAGGCAGGCGGTCCCCAGCTGAGGGCCTCTCTGCTCATCAGTGTCTGGCCCTGCCAGACTCAGGAGGAGTAAGCAGCAGACCCCCAATTAGACCTGGTTGAACCGAAAAGGGCCTGTTGGCTCTTGTAACTGGAAGCCCATCACAGGGGTCCCGTAATCCTCTGTGTGGCTGGGTCCAGGGTTCTAATGACCCACCAGGCCCTTTCTCTCCCCATTTTTATAGGGTGGAGGGGGGCAAGACTTATCTTCCACCATCTGGCAAGCCCACAGGGGTGGCATCATGAACTCCTGGAAGAGAAGAAAAACCCCAGCAGGACCCTGGTCTGGCTTGGGGATGGGTCCTGTGGTCAAACCCAAATCAAGGCTAGGACTGGAGTCCTCTGGCTGGCCAGGCATGGTCACATGTGTGGAGGATGCAGGTAGGGTCAGTCCATTGACAAATGAATGGGGTGACATCTCAGTTGCTAGAGGAAAGAAAAGGGACAGGAAGCAGGCAATAGTGCATCCCCTTCATGCAGAGCACCGACAGTCGACTGAGTGCTGTCCAGTCCGCCTCTGGTGCAGAAGGCAACCGTCTGACACACATGACAGTCGAGTCTGGCAATTGGACCTCACATTCTCTGTTCCTTCCGGGGTCCCATTGGAGGGCTGGCTCTGATAGCCCCGCCCCTAACACAAACAGAGGCCCCCATCCATGGAGGAGTTTTAAATCAAAGCCACATCCATGTTCTTAGTCAGAGCCCACACCCCTCCCCCTAGGGCCACATGGGTGAGCCGGAGGCTGGCAGCCCCCACTCCCTGGGCCAGCCTGCTGTCTGTGAAGCTGAGTGGAGGCCAGACAAGATGAGGGCTGAGCCCAGGCAAGAGCTCCTGAGGGAAGACAGGTTCTGCCTAAACCCAGGGTGGGCACTGACCCCATCATGGCCTCCCCCTTCCTGACTCAGGATGTCTGGGCAGTTCTGACACCTCCCCCACTCCCTCACTTGAGCCAGGCAGGAGGGAGCGTGGCCATTGGGGGGACTAACCGCCTGGCACCCCCTGTGCCTGATTTGGGTGACTAAGCTCTGTCACATTGGTCACCGAACTTGAAGAGGACCCTGTGGCCAGGCACGCCATGAGTTTGTAACCCCATTGGTCCCCATCCATGCTGGCCAGACATGGTGGCTCAGCCGGTAGGGGTCCTGTAGGGGTCTGGGTGGTGAGGGGCAGCTCTCAGACATGCGTGTCACAGAGCTTTTTGTCCACAGTCCTACCATGGGCAGTTTTACCGGGACCACCGCCATGGCTTCGGCACCTACATGTGGCCAGACGGCTCCAGTTTCACTGGCATGTTTTACCTCAGCTACCGAGAAGGCTACGGCACTATGTACATGAAGACAAGGCTCTTCCAGGTGAGGGGATGGGGCTCCGGGTGTGGGTGAGGGGCGGGGCTGCTGCATGTGCAGGTGGGAACAGGGCCACCGTAAATCCATTTCTTTATGCCCTTCGGGTGGCCAATGATGGTAATTTTTTTAGTATCTTCATAAACTCATGGATTTTAACATAGTTGATATATTTCAATCCCTTGCTGTTATTATGCTATTTGATACCCAGATTGTCCCACCTTTGGTCAGGGAGAGCCTCTATGGTTTAGTTCTTGCGATTTTGACACAGTTCCTGCAGGTTTGGGTCATTTTCTCGCTTTCTGCGGTGACAGGTAGTTCCAAGTTCCTTCATGTATCTCCCACCCTGGACCAGAATTGACTGTTTGTCTAGGGAGCGTGGTCCCTTTAGTGGGACACAGTGTTTAGGAACCACAGTCTGGGTGCTCATTACTGCCTTGTTGGGTGGTTGTTATTTTTAGGCCTTTTCAGTAGTAGATCTAGAAGTACATTTCTTTTCTTTTTTTTCTTTTCTTTGTTAATCTTCACCCAAGGCTGTTTTTCCCCCACTGGTTTTTAGAGTGGAAGGGAGGGGGAAAGACAGAGAGAGAGAAACGACTTGAGAGAGACACATTGATTGGCTGCCTTCTACACATGCCCCAACTGGAGCTGGAGATTGAGCCTGCAACCAAGGTATGTGCCCTTGACCAGAATCAAACCTGCAGCCCTTCAGTCCCAAGGCTGGTGCTCTAACCACTTAGCAAACTGGCTAGGGCAAAAATGTATTCCTTGATGAGAAAAGACATCCCCCATTTCTCCTAATATTTCCAGCTGCAATGTAGGAGGGTGGGGCTTTCACTCACAGCTCTGCTGCTGTGTCTGCCTACATTTCTCTTAGTCCTAACAATCTCAGTTTCTAACTATTAACAAAATTTCTCATTTGCTTTATCTCATAAAATATCTGTAATGGTTTCAGGATAACAACATAGCATCACTACCACCATCATGGTTGTGACGAACTCAAGATTCCTTGGCCTTCCTTTTGTCCCCCAGCCTGTCCCACCAGGGTCAAATCCCATGGGAGGATTCCTTTCTGGGGCCAATCCACCACTGGATATAGAGCCACATTCACGTGTGCTATTTTGCTTTCATGGTTTAAGAGTCTATTGTTAAATCTTGCTTTAATTTAGTTTTGTAATTATGTACAAAACTGCTATTTTCCTAGTCAAATCTAGCAAACGGGTCCACCCAGAGGAGTACGCTTTTCTCTAACATCCTGAACTCTAACATTCTGAACCCTCCCTTGTCATTGCTGATGTTTTATCTTTGCACCTACAAAATTTCAGCAAATATGCATACATATTCCTGCCCCCTCTCCTCAGGGCAGCACATAATCCCTCATTTCTTGCAGTCTTGAGGGATGGATGGCAGCATGAACTTGGCCTCCAGACAGTGCTGAGGTCATGGCCTGCTCACGGATCCTGCCATGTTTGCTGGTGACCTTTAGAATGATTTCCTAGAAGATTCTTTGCTCAGAAATAAACACTGCGGCCCTGGCTGGTAGCTCAGTGGTTAGAGTGTCAACCTGAGGGTGTGGGGTTCAACTCCCAGTCAAGGGCACATAACTCGGTTGCAGGTTCGCTCCCTGCCCCGAGTCAGGGCGTGTACAGGACGCAACCAATTGATGTGTCACATCAATGTTTCTCTCTCTTTCCTTCCCTCCCGCCTTCCCTTCTCTGCAAAAGCAATGGAAAAAATATCCTTAGGTGAGGATTAACAAAAAATAAGAATTAAAAAAGAGTAAACAATGTGGACACCGAGAAAGCAGATGGTAAGTAGGGCTAAGTAGGGCTCCTGGTGGCTAACTGGGCTCAAATTTAAAAATACACACAACAAAACAGAGCCAAGCAGTCATTTCTACACAGAAGCTTCTCATGCAAACTGCACTTCAGGGAGAAGCCTCTACACTGAATGCCTGCCTGCACTGTTTCTGCCATCTGAGCCAGCCCTTATAGAGGAGTCCTGGAATCCTATTTCAACCAGTAGGACTGAGGCTTTCCCCATTCAAATGGAGCAGTGCAGCTGTATCCCCATCAACATCTTCACTGACGCATCAGAGCAGCTCCATTCTGTCCCATCAGGAAAGTGCCTTTTGAACCAATCAAAGTGCAAGCAATTGGAGTCCTTATTTGCAAGAGGACAGACCAATCAGGGGCCAAGGGCGGGGACTTCTGTCTGTAAAAGCCAAGTCCCCTCTACCTCTGGGAAGCACTTCCCCTTTCCACCAAAGAATGAGTTTTCCTGGCCTGCTTGGAACAGAGCAGATCACAGCCTGAATAAAGTGTCCTTCTTCTTTGCACCCCAAATTTGGGATTCCTGTTGTCCTTGAATGGGCACCAGTGACCATTGGCTGACAACACATACCAAAAAACAGAAAATTTAAAACCTGCAAGAAGTAGCATCTGTGGACACACCTTCCTTATTTAACCATCGGGTGATTGGCAGAGTCTACATTTGTGATTATAGCTCTGATGACAAGATACTTCCTCATAAAAATTCCTCTGCCCTCCCACAACCTCCAGACATCCATCAGCGCCATCGCAGGAAAGACCAGGTCCCTGGGAACTGAGTCTTTCTCTGCGTGCCCTGCAGGGAACTGTGCGGCCAGGCTCCCTTGTCCTGGGGGCTGTATTGTCACTCATAGTTTCTCATCTGTCCTTCCTGGCTGTTCTGACTCCATACCTGGTGGAAGCATTCAGAAAGGCCCAGGAATTGCTGCATTCTGCCAGATTTATGGGCAGCAAGGATCAGCTCCTCCTCCTCCTCATTCACACCTGCTGGGGCCTGTCTGACCCGGAGCCTGGCGCCTCACCCATACGCTGCTGGAGCACCTGGGCTGGGCCCCCAGTGTTAGAGCTGCAGGGGGTTCCCTGAAATGGGCCCCTCCTGACATCCCACACACACTTCCACCTTGAGACCCCTGGTCATGTCCCCACTTTCCGAGAAAGGACCTGTCCACCCCTGACCACCATATCCTCCACCGAGGTGTCAGTGTTTACACATTTGCTGTAGGTCCCTGTACCTGGGACATGGGAAGCCTCAATGGATATTTGTTGAGGAAGTGAAGACATTTCTTCTTTTGATTTTAAGAAACTGGTGGCAGAATTTACAGCCCTGCTGAGTCCTCCCTCTGCCCTGGCGGGACTTGTTTTTCAGGGGCTGTACAAAGCAGACGAGCGGTTTGGGCCGGGCATCGAGACCTACCCCGACGGCAGCCAGGAAGTGGGGCTGTGGTTCCGGGAGCACCTGATCAAGCTGTGCACGGAAATACCCTGCAGCGTCTCCATCAGCAGCTACCCCGAGTTTGAGGGCTTCCTCACGCACTCCCCCGCCAGAATCAGCCTCTCTGAGGAGGAGACCATGCACTGGGACCTGCAGGAGGAGCAGGACCCGTTTTTCTATGACTACAAGCAGTTCCTGCTGAACGATGACCTGACTCTGTCCCCGGATGTGTACCTCTACTCCACCGACAACACCCACATGCCCATTACCCGCTCTTTCCGAAGAGACTTGGACTCCCGGATCTTCCTGCATGATATTCCTCCATTTGTTGAGGACGGAGAACCATGGTTCATCAAAAATGAGACCCCTTTGATGGTCAAAATCCAAAAACACACTTACAAGTTCAGGTAATCAGGGCTGCCATTCGGCGATGTCTGGGGGTCCGCTCCTGATGGCCCTGGCGCCTCGGGTCTTTGTCAGGTTGACATAAATAGGCTTTTTTTTTTTTTTTTAACGGACTGGCTCAGCCCAATGATGAGTGGGAGGGACGGCCGGTGCCAGGGCTTGTGGGCTGGGACATGCCTGGGAGGGCTGTGGGGGTGGGGGATCTGCTGGCCTACTGCGGGGGAGTCTGCTTAGTGAGAGTGGAGCCAGGGCATGGAAGAGGGTAAACTCCTGATCCCATGGGGCTGAGCCACATTCTGGTGCTGGGACCTTGTGCATGTTTCCTCTGTTTAGGTCAGAGCTAGTGCCCCACATCTGCGCACCTGCACAGGGTCCGGCCTGTGATTAGATGGTCAAGTCTCTGCACAAGGTCCACACAAAGAGAAGGGACTGTTATTACCATGATGTCTTAATATGGATCTGGCCAGAGAGCCAAGGATGGGGGAGCAGGGCAAGAGTGGGCTGGGGGCTGGCCAGGCCTCTGGCTTCTCCCAAGATAGCCAGAAAAAGACAGAGCTGCTCTGCTGGTCTCCAAAGGCTCCCCCACCCCACAGCCCTGCCATAGTTAGCAGCACCAAAGGGAAACTGATTTCTTAAGTAAAAATTTCAATATTCTAATCCCTTTCTTAAATATTGTCTTCAGATATCACTAAACTGTTTTAGAATGCATGTTTGTGAGCACAAGCGGCTACTTATGCATCCATTCATGCACCCATCCATCCATCCATCCATCCATCTAACCATCCAGCCACTCATCCATCCATCCACCCACTCATCCACCCACTCATCCATCCATCCATCCATCCATCCATCCATCCATCCATCCATCCATCCATCCATCCATTCATGTACCCATCCATCCATCCATCCATCCATCCATCCATCCATCCATCCATCTGTCCATCCATCTAACCATCCATCCATTCATCCATCCATCTACTCACTTATCCATCCATCCATCCATCCATCCATCCATCCATCCATCCATCCATATTCATTCATCCATCCATATTCATCCATCCATCCATGCACCCATCCATTCATTTATATCCATCAACCCATCCACCCATCCATTTGCTTCTTCACCTATTGATGTGTCTATTCATCCATCATGCAAATATCAGCTGAGCCCATAGTCAGTCTTTGAAGACTATTGGGTAAAGAAGCTACCATAAAACCACAGGTTCTTGACTGTGAAGGAGGTTATGTGCACACAGGCTTCGGTGTGTGTGGTAAATGGATCATGGGACTTGCATGTTCTCTACTCAAATAGGAACGCAAAAGGGCTGAGGTGGGATATGGTTGCTTGATGCTGAGTGCCAGACCTGTGTGTGTGTGTGTGTGCTCCTTGCAGCCACTGCCACCCAGGGCAGATGCTTAGCCTGAGCATCTTCACCTGCAGGCAGTGTGTCCCACCACTGTGCCACATCCACGCTGACTGTGGCTGAGGGGAGGGGAAGAAGGAGGGCTGGGCAGTTCCGGGCCCTGGAAGGAGGAGAGGCAGTATGGGAAGGAGGGCTCAGAACAGCCCCTTCGGTGGCGGCATTGGGTCCACTGAAACTCCTGTGTTGCCAGGAACAAGAAGGAGCACTCCAGCTGGAACATGGGCGCCATCCTGGAGGGGGATCGGAGTGGCTTTGCATGCCGTGGCCCCAAGGAGCGGCTTGCCAAGGAGATGATCCTGAAGGCCGAGGAAGGGAACTATGACTGGATTTATGGGATCCTGAGAGACAACCTTGCCAGTCCCGACGTGGCCGACGCACGGGGCTACACGGTGCTCGCTGCAGCCGCAGTGAGCATCCCTCCCTGCCATGCTGTGTCTGCTGCAGGGTTGCCCTGCAGGAGCACTGACCCTTGAGGCCCCTGGTGATGGCACCCTCGAGTGGGTGGGGGACATTCCCTCTCCGTTCGGAGAAGCTGCAGTCCTCCCAGACTTGAAGTGGGATGTATGGGGTCAAGTGGAAAGGGTGAGGGCACAGGCCTTGGTCACATGTCTCGGTCACATGTTTGATGCCCCTTGCCCAGCCCAAGCAAGAGCTCAGGTCTCTGTCTTGGAGTTCAGGCCGGCGTGAGGCCTCACTCGGGGAAGCTGTGTCCCATGTGAGCATCAGATGCCCGTCTCGCCCCTGGCTGAGGGAGCCTGCTGTCCTTGTGAGACCAGCCTTCTCCCTCCAGATTCACTGTCACATTAACATTATCAATCTGCTGCTGGACAACGGGGCTGACGTGAACAAGTGCACGGATGAGGGCCTCACGCCTCTCAACATGTGCTTCCTCCTCTACTACCCAGCCACGTCCTTCAGGCCCAACATCGCCGAGAGGACGGTGCCCGAGCCCCAGGTCAGCCATGGGCCCCAGCGGCCTGGCTCAGTGTCCACCGTCCACCTACCCCCTTCCCTCTGCTCCCATTTGCCACCGTCACCTCTCTGTCTTCCCAGCTGCCCACCAGCTTCCCCTCCCCACACGGACCAGGTTCAGATGGGTGAGAAGACCATAATGCCGGCGGCCGGGAAGCAGGGACAGAGCCTGCACACTTGCTAGGGTGTTCAGAGCTTGCTGCCCGGACTCTGAGGGACGTGTCCTTACAGCCACGAACACAGCAGCTGGGGCCCTGAGACCCCTCTCATGGTCCTCCTCTTATAGGTGGTGCTGTCTGAATGCGCTAGTTTGAGCTCCTGCTTCCGGTTTTTTGGGGTGACAGTTTGATCAGTGGTGATGCGTTTATGATGGGGACACCCACACTGCCCAGGTGTGAGTGGGTCGTACCATCTAGGTCTGTGTAGGTGCCTCTGTGGTGGTGGCACAGCGATGAAATCCCCATAGTTAAGTTGTGCGTGCCCATGCCCAGAAATGGGTCACAGGACAGCCCGTGTTTTATTTGTTGTGGAACCTCTGATTCCTTTCTGCTTGTCGGCATTTCTCCCCCATTTCAGCCCAGACTCAAGGACAAGTCGCAGTGGAGGGGCCAGTTCTCTGCAGTGTAGGCAGACCTGGTGTCCACATCTCCTGAGCCAGGGCAGTGGGGCCACCCACACCCACAGAGGGAGGTCCCCACCCCTAGGAGCAGACCCTGGACCCTGATTGTCAGCCATGAGAGGCAGACTGAGCCCAACATCCACGAAGAAAGCCTTGGGAGGGGCTGAGGGCTTCTTCCTGTTGTGGTCCTGGGCCTCGTGTGTGGTGCTGGTGAAGTTAATCTGGAAAATGTCCCTATGGCCCGACGAGTCTGTATTCATCCCTCGTCTCCTCCCAATCTCTTCAAGCTTTTTCTCCGGAAAAGGCATTTACTCAGCCCATCCTGTGCCCTCCACAGACAGAGTTCCTCAGGTGACCAGATGTTCTTTCTAACTCCGCTTCTCAAGTTGAAGTCCTTCATGGGAGCTCAGAGGCCACCAGCCCAACCTGGTGGTGAGAGGCGTGTGTGGGGAGGAGCCCAGAGCCACTGCCTGAGAGGCCCAGTGTGCAGCAGGCAGGGGACAGAGGCCTCCCACCCAGGTGGCCTTAGGCTTCTGTCCGGAGGGCCTGCCTGTGGTCCCTGATGTGTCAGGAGACACACTCAGCCTCTGGGCCTCCTCAGTTCCTCTGTGCTAGCTCTGAAGGGCACCATGGTCAGGCTGTTTGCAGACACTCTGTGACCAGCAGTCAGGACTGATGAGAACGCAGGCCAAAAACCAGAAGCCAAAGCTGTCCTTTCTGCTTTGTTTTTACAGCAGCATTAGTTTATGTCTCATGGGTGTATATCCTCAGTTTTTCTTGGTCAGAAGTTGTTCACTACAATAACGACTGACTTTCAAGGTCAAAAGTGATCTCATGAACAGAGGTGGTGGTGATTCTTGTTCTTGTGCCGAGTCGCCTTCAGTGGCAGCCTCTCAGACAGACAGGGTTGCTTGGTCTCTACAGTCACTCCAGGGGGTATGGACTCAGGGGAGCCTGGAGTCGGCAGAGGAAGGAGCAGTGGGGACGGGCTGAGCATCCTCAGGGACCTGGTACCTAGAGGCGACCTCATACACTCAGAGTAAATTAATTCTTGGTGAAGGAATTGGGCCCATAATGCCTTTTAATTCTATTCTTTAAATTCTTGTAAAAATTACTCCCTTTGTTTTTAAACTTTTATTCTGAAGAATATTAGATAACCACAAAAGAACACAGTGCAATGAACTTCTATGGATCTGTCATCCAGATGAAAGTCCCTGGCATGTGGCTCATCTTCCCTCGTGCGTGCTCCCTGGCCTGACGCCCTAGCTGTGTCACATTAGAGTAGGTTCCCCACAGATGGCTTCAGCCATAAAGACTTCCCTATGTGTCTCCACTAGCTAAAGACACATCTTCTCTCTTTTTAACACAACAACAAACACTGTTATCCCAGCTTTAAAAATCAAGTGAATTTTCCAATGTCCTCTGATACCATCCGTGTTCAGTTTCCCCAGTTCTCTCATGAAGACGCCCGAGAATGGACTTACAGGTTCGCTTGCTGCATGTGGTTGGCGAAGGTTTGTGCCTCCCTCTCTCCCAGCTGGCTGTTTTTCCTCTCTGTGGGGTTAGGCTCCTTTTTGACCCCTGCACTGCCCCCAAGGACAGTGGCTCACAAACGTGAGTGAATGTGGAGCTACCTGGAGCAGGATTGTCCTTGTAGGTGACGCTGTGGGAACGTGGCCATGTCAACCTTTATGCACTGTCGCAGCTGGTTTGCATCACAGGGCTGGAGTCAAGACAGACTCCTAGGCCTCCAAACCTCAAGTATTTACAGAAAAGAATAATCACAGGTGGCTGGGCCCCACCCCCAGCATCTCTGCCTCAGTGGGTGTGGGGTGGGACCCAGGAATGTGCATTGCTGGCAATGCTGATGCTGGTCTGGGGTCTGTCCTTGGAGAAGGCAGCCTCTGAAGCCCAGATGAAGAACAGTGTCACCTCACAGAAACACACTGAGCTACAGTGGGAGCCCCGTGTATGATTTTAAAATTTTCTAGAAGCCACATGGAAATGTTAAAGATGGAATTACTTTTATTAACATCATTTAATCTAATGTATCCATGACCTATCACTTCTATGGGCTCCTGGTGGCTAACTGGGCTCAAACTAAAAAGCAAACAAACAAACAAAATCAGAGCCTAGCAGCCATTTCCACACAGGGTCCTTTCATACAAACTGCACGTCAGATAGAAGCCTTCACTTAACTACCTGCCTCTGCACCGAACTGCCTGCCTGCACCATGTCTCTGCCATCTGAGCCAGCCCTTACAGAGGAGTTCCTGGAATCCTATTTCAACCAACAGGACGGAGGCTATTCCAATCCAATCAGAGCTATATTAATCTCCTGTGTGTCCCCTCCCCTGCCCCTGTCATCTTCACTGACCAATCAGAGCAGTTTATTTCTGACCCATCAAGACAGTGTCTTTTGGACCAATCAGATTGCAAGGATTAGGAGTCCTCATTTGCATGAAGATGGATCAGTCAGGGATCAGAGGTGGGGACTCCTGTCTCTCTATAAGCCAACTCCCCTCTGGTTTGGAGAACACACTTTCCCTTTCCATTAGAGCAGCGGTCGCCAACCAGTGGTCTGCAGACCACCGGTGGTCCATGAGGTCCGAAAGGGTGGCGACCACTGCACTAGAGAATGAAGACTGACTGCATTTCCTTGGGTTAGGCTTCATAGTGGTGGTTTTTTCACAGCCATGCTGTATCACTATTGAGCTGTTTGCTCTGAATAAAGTTTTCTTCACCCCTCCCCAAATTGGGGATTCCTGTTGGAGGTGAATTGGTGCCACTGACCCTTGGTTGACACTTCAGTGCGTAGCCAGTGAGGAGACACTTATGGTATCATTCTGATGTCTTCACACTTAATGTGCCTGGTGTTGGAAGGGTCTTGCTCTGTGTGCTGTGACTATGCGTGGCTAGTGGATGCTGTATGGCTCAGGTATGTGTGAGGGGCCTCCAAGGCGTTTTCTGCCTCTCTGTGGGTTTTAGGGAGGCATGTGGGCACTACTGTCTCAGCACTGTCAGCCCAAGTCCTGTGAAGGCTGCTCTTGGTCATGAGCACAGATCCTTGGGAAAGAAGGTGTTTAATGGAGTTGCCATGTTAATCTTTTTCCTTCTAATGATATGTTTTTTTAGTGCTTTCCAAAGGAAATTCAAAAACTCTCAGTTAGTCACTACCCCTCCTTCGCATTCCGTGACTCAGACTCAACCTACAATGATGACTTGGTACCCGTCTCAGAGAGCCCGAAGTCCAGCATCTGGAGGGACAGCCCCCAGAAGTGGGAGTCCACATTGCCGAGGGGCAGCGTCAGCATCAGCGACCAGGGCCAGGAGGTGGAAGATGTGTTGGAGAGCTTGGACCGGTGCACGCCGTGCAGCAGCACCGAGACCAACTTTGAGTCTAACCACTGCGTGCAGAACTACTCCATCAGGTTGTCATGGAATATGCTGGAGAAGAGCGCCAGGGCTTACAGCATGCTCAAGGTGCCCTCCACTGAGGCCACCTCTGACAAAGGAACCATGAGGCAGATGGCATGGACCATGACCAAGTAGGTGGCTGGTGTGTGAGCAGCAGGGCTGAGGGTCACGGTCAGGGTGAGTCACAGGCTCAGCACCACTTTCCTGCTCCCCTGGGAGAGGATGTTTTCTAGTGCCTGTGTCTTATCTCTAAGGGTCTTGGGGTGGGGGACTTCTCTGGAGGCTTGGCACTGGGGGCCTGGCTATGGCTTCTGAGGGACAGGCAGGAGGGAGTCCAGGAGTGTGTCCTAGACTGGCACATGGGCAGTGGGCACCACACAGGGGTTCACACACTATCACCTCCATACACTCAGCATGGATGTACCCCGCCCCCCTCCTCACAGTTTAGACCAGTGGTTCTCAAATTGTGTCCCATGTCCCCTGGAGTGTCTCAGACCCTTTCAGGGAATCTGCAAGGTTGAAATGATTCTCATAGTAATCCTAAGTCTGTGTGATAGTCGTGTGACTTGTGTGACAGTTGTGTGATGATCACGTGACATGGTCAGGTGCCAATTGTGTATTTCTTCACCTATGCAACACATGCACAATAGAATGCTGGTTTCACTTAGAATTGCACTTGCTGACACTACAGAAATGACTGATTTATTACATCATTTAAAAAATATTTTTATTGATTTCAGAGAGGAAGGGAGAGGAAGAGAAAGATAGAAACATAGTGATGAGAGGGAATCATTGATTGGCTGCCTCCTGCACATTGGACTGAGCCTACAACCCAGCCATTTGCCCTTGACCAGAATCGAATCTTGGACCCTTCAGTCCGCAGGCCGACGCTCTATCCACTGAGCCAAATTGGCTAGGGCTGATTTATTACATCTTGGCTGTGAGCCCATGCCTCTTAACATTCTGTGTGACAAGGTGGGGAGGATGCCTGAAGCACATCTGCCTCAAACCACAGTTGGAAGATTTTGGAGGGAAAGCACTCCAATGACTTGAGTGGCATACAGTCACCAGCCCTCCCCATGGCCACCGTGTTTAGTTGACAGCATGATTGGCTGGCACATGGCGGTCATTCACTCTCTTAACAGTTAGCTTTCGCTCTAAGGACAGTTGACACTGTTGACAGTGATGACATCCCAGCTTTGAAGTGGGAATTAGAATTTTGGAGCATTTGCATGCACCACATATTGTTCATGACACATGTCCACCTGGGGACGATCTCAGTGAGGCAGTCTGTCCACATGACCAAGTCCCGACATCACAGGAGCACTCAGAGGATCCCTCTGGGGGGTTCTGGTGCAGCTAGATACATATTCTCCACAAAAATATTTCATGTTAATATGCAATGGCTTTGTTATTATTACTTTTTAAATGTATTAGTGAGGATTTAAAAAATTCTCAGTTTTAATGTGTAATGCATTAGACATGGATGAATAGAATCCACATAAACAAAATCTCTTTGGAGTCCTCAGAGAATGTTAAGAGTGGAAAGGGGTCCCGAGAGCAGGAAGTTTGAGAACCACTGCTCTAGAGTGACCTGGTCTCTCTACTGTCCTCCTGCCCACCCCACCCTGGTTCTGTGCTGCTCATGCCCTCCGCCATTCTCACCACCGGCTCAGCTCCTCATCACAGCCATTCTCCTCCCTGCCCTTCTCCTTGCCCAGTAGTGCTGCTGTCCAAGCCCACCCAGCTGGGCCCCCCAAGCCCAGGTCTCGGCCCATCTTCCCCCCATAAGAGATGTGTGTGTGTGTCAGTATGTGTATGTGGTGTGATATGTATGTGTGTGTGTATGGTATGTGTCAGTGTGTGTATGTGGTGTGGTATGTATGTATATGTGTATGGTATGTGTCAGTGTGTGTATGTGGTATGGTATGTTTTTGTGTATATGTGTGTGTGTCAGTGTGTGTGTATGGTGTGGTATGTATGTATATGTGTATGGTATGTGTCAGTATGTGATGTGGTATGTATTTGTGCGTGTGCATGTGTGTCAGTGTGTGTATGTGATGTGGCATGTTTGTGTGTGTGTGCATGTGTGTCAGTGTGTGTATGTGGTGCGGTATGTTTTTGTGTATGTGTGTGTGTGTGTCAGTGTGTGTATATGGTGTGGTATGTATGTATATATGTATGGTATGTGTCATTGTGTGTATGTGGTGTGGTATGTTTTTGTGTATGTGTGCGTGTGGTATGTGTCAGTGTGTGTATGTAGTGTGGTGTGTATTTGTGTGTGTGTAGTATGTGTCAGTGTGTATATGTGGTGTGTGTGTATGTGGTGTGGTGTGTGTGTGTATGTAGTGTGTGAGTCGCTGTGTTTGTGGTATGGTATATATTTGTGTGTGTGTGTGTTTATGTGTGTGTGGTGTGCATTTTGTATGTATGGATGTGAGTGTGCACATGTCTGGTGTGCATGGTACAACCTTGAACCCTGGTGTTCCAGGTACTCTCTGTCATCACCTCAGAGACATCACAGGAGGGTGGTCTGGTCCCTATCCCACACTCCAACACATGGGTGGCTTCAGTGAGGCTAAGTGGCCCCGAGGGCCAATGCCAGGCAGGGCCACAGCTGGACTTGCACTTGCCCAGGCTGGCTCGCTTAGGGGGGTTTGGTGAGATGGGTTGCTCTGTTCCGTGTAGGGGCTGGAGGTCTTGGGAGGGCAGGACACTGGGGCTCAGGGCACCATGAGGTCAGTGTCTCTGAGCATCCTCCATTGGAGAGCACCTGTCTCAACTAGGGTGCTGTCCAGACAGCCTCCTGTGCCTCTCCTCCAACCTATGACATGTCATACTGATCCTTCCAGACATAGAAACATGTGGCTGACCATCAACTGCCTGCTGCATCGAGGCGCTGACCCCAACCTGTGCCGCGTGCCTATGCACGTCCTGTTCTTCGCTGTGAAGGCCGGGGACGTGGATGGGGTGAAGCTGCTGCTGGAGAATGGTGCCAGGACCGACATCCAGTTCCCCCCAGAGGTAGGGCCAGAGGTGCGGAGAGCAAGGGGGGGGAGGCTTCAGAGGATGCTCCTAGTGTGAGGTCAAAACGGTAGGTTTTGAACCTCACTGGCACCGTCTGTTTTTCCCCTCTGGTTGTGTGAGCCCCCCGCCTGTATGCAGGCCCTTTGCTGTGTTTAGAGGGTGTCGATGGTATGGCTGGCAGTTTTATTTGGCCTCAGCCGTTACTTTCAGGGGTAGGTGGGTCTCACTATTCAGGCCCCTTGGCCAGGCCGTTTCTTTCCTTTTCTTCTGAGGATAAGATAAAGTAGTGCAGGCAAGTAGAATTTGTGTAAGACCCAGGATAATTTATAATGGCTTTTTAAGTTTACTGATTGGACTCCATCTTTAAAACTGACTAAGGTTGCAGCCTGTAAACTTGGCACAGACACCCTCATCTATCCATCCGTCCATCCATCCCAAATCAAGAATCGGTTATTTACATTCATCTTCAAATGGAAGTTTCACTTTATCGAAATGTTTGAGTTGCCCGTATTACTGGCACCAGAAGAACACCCAGTTCCTTGCTGTGCCCAGTGGACTGTCAGTGGTTTCTGAGCGTCCCTCCAGCCTTTCTCCAGGGGCCCTTTCCCGTTCCCCGGGTCCTATGTGGAGGGTTGGCGAGTCCTCCACCTTGGCCCGAGGTGCACCCTATGTTCCTGGCTGGGATCTCTCTGAGTTGGCTGTGCCTCGTCCAGGACCTGGCCCCCTGACCATCTCCATGTGGTCAGTGCTGACTGGGTATCCTAGAGACAGTCCTCCGTTGATCCTCTCAGCCAATGCCAGGGGGCTGCTGTGGGTGGGCAACAGGCCTCGGGTAGCGATTGGCATTGGGACCTGCATGGCTGTCTGCAGGGGCATCTGAAGAAGCGCTGGCAGGGAAGATGGGCTTTTCTTGGAGGGAGGCAGGGACAGTTGGTCTAAAATGAAGCTGGCACCGGGGCCTGTGCACCTGTCTCTGGCCTGGGCAGACAGATACCTCTTATGAATTGGAACGGACATGTCCATGGTCCGTGTGGGAGGCCTCCTTGTCCTGCATGTCCCGTGAGGCTGGTGAGAGTGCAGTGCTATGAGTGGCACTCTAGGACTGGCCTGGGCTCTCACCCTGGACAGGCCCTGGCGCCCGGGGAGTAGCTCACCTCACCCTAACTCCTCCTGCGTTTCCTCTGCAGCTGGGGGCCCTAACCCCCCTCCACATTGCAGCTGCCCTTCCCGGGGAGGAGGGTGTCAAGATAACAGAGCTGCTGCTCCACGCCATCACGGATGTGGATGCCAGGGCAGCTGACCAAGACGACATGTACAAACTGAGCAAGGTGGGCCATCTGCCATGCGGGAGAGGGGGCACTAGGGAGCCTAGGGTCACTCTGCAGTGTTGCCCATTTAGTTCAGAATTTCACTTGTCCTTGTAGAGGCTGATTGATGCTCTGTGCACCCCAAACCCGCCTGGCTGTGCCACAGCACATGTGTGGCTCACCTGTGTGAGGGGGAGGGGAGGGCTTGGGGCATGCGCACAGGAGAGGGTTTCACGGGGAGCTGCTTCAGATCCACAGTCTGAGGAGGAGGGCAGCCTGCTCCTCTGTGTGAGCACATCTGTATTGTACCTGCTAGGGGCTCTTGGCACAGCTGGTCGGGCAGATGGCAGGTCTCTGAGCACTTGGAGAGAGGCTTGGGCCAGGACCTGACCCCTCTGTCTGCACACAGCCAGAGTTGCTGCCTTCGAGCATGAAGCTCAACAATGAAGTAGGCCCGCCCAGCGTCTACAGTAGCGTGAACATGTCCGTCCCTGAAGAGGGGGGCAGGACACCTCTGCATGTGGCCTGTGAGCGGGAGGACAACTACAGGGTGAGCAGGGCCTTCTGGGGCGGTCGGGAGCTGTATGCCCATGTGTGCGCCCTGGGTGTGCACACATGAGTGCATTTACATAAGTGTGCACATGCATGGTTTTTTTTTTGGTGCGCATACATACCTGCATATATGTTGGCATGACTGTGTGAGTTGTATTTACTGGCCAGCACACACGTGCATGCATGTGCACACGTGTACACATGCATGTGTATGTATGCTTGGGTAGTGCATGTGTATGTGTGTAGCTGGGTGTTTGGGGGCAGGATGGTGAGTCAGCAGCCATGGTGGGGGGCGGGCTGGGCTGAGGGCTCAGACCTTGGGGTGTTGGCCTGCCTGAGTGAGTTTCAGAACAGATGAGTGGGTCTTGTCCACGAGGGCAGTGGTTGGCAAACTCATTAGTCAACAGAGCCAAATATCAACAGTACAACGATTGAAATTTCTTTTGAGAGCCAAATTTTTCAAAATCAAACTATATAGGTAGGCACATTGTTATTAATTTAATTAGGGTACTCCTAAGGCTTAGGAAGAGCCACACTCAAGGGGCCAAAGAGCCGCATGTGGCTCACGAGCCGCAGTTTGCTGACCATGGCTAGGTTAAAGCATGGCAGAGAGTGTCAGCAGGCCCTGCCTGTGACTCGTGCATTGAAGCGCTGTTCCAGGGCATGTTTAAGGGATACTGTCCACACCCGTGTCAGCACGCACATGGATCGTGGTGTGGCATCACGTTCCCTGTGTGGTGCCTGCTCAAACATATTTGAGTATGGCTGGCATGTGCTGGAACTGGCTTGTGTGTCTCAGTCACCCGCGGACTTGGTTTCCCACAGGGACGGGGTCCTGCAGAGCCCAGAGGGCCCTTTGGCCCTGCAGCACTGCCTCCCATGGGCCTTGGGATTAATTCCTCGAACAAGGAGGCCGAATGGCCAGGGTGGGCAAGTGGGTACTGGGAACCAGGTCTGGGCTTTGTGTTATAGTGGCCAAGGCAGGCCAGACCAGTAAGCTACTGAGCACATAGTAAACTGAGCCTCAGTTTACCCTCTTGAAAAATGGCACCAATGGCTGGCCTCACTGGGCTGTGGCACGGGCAGTTTGCTACTGAATAGGGTGATGACCCCGCGTGCCGTCCTGACATGAGAGTACAAGGACCTGCGTGAGGGTGGCGCTTGGGCAACGCCAGCAAGGGACGATGGGAGGCACCTCCAGGCCTCCCTGCTTCAGAGCTTCCCTCTTGTCAAAGCCTCCCTAAGCCTGGGCCACCATCCTGCCAGAACTTGCTGAGGAGTGCCATGAGCCTACATTAGGAATGGGGACAGAGAGGCTCTGAGAGGCAGGCTGGCCAAGGCCCCCAGCCAGTAAGTGTGAGGCCTGGGCTTTGAACACAGTGCTTTCCAACTCGCACACCTGTGCTCTCTGTGCTGACTTCAGATTTGGAAAAACTATGGGGAAGCAAAGTTGGGAGACAGAAGCAGCAGCATCATTAGGTCGAGGACAAGTGGCGATGGCCGTCCAGCCATCAAGTCTGAGTTCCACGGGCTTTCCCAGGAGCTTTTAGGCCTGGCCAGCGAGGCTCGAAAAGGGGAGTAGGCTTGGTGGGGAGCTTGTGAGCAATTCTGGGGAACAAGGGGAAATCAGGGTTCCCCAGAGGGGAAAGGCCGGAAGGGTGCAGCAGCCCTCCATGCTGAAGGTCTGTCTCCTTTCAGCTCAGCTGGGCTTCTCTGTTTCTTTTTTGTTGTTGTTAATCCTCACCCAAGGATATTTTTTCCATTGAATTTTTAGAGTGTGTGGAAGGGAGGGAGGACAGGGATAGAGAGAAACATCGATGTGAGAGAGACACATGGACTGGTTGCCTCCTGCAGCACCCCAACAGGGTCCAGGAATTGAACCTGCAACCCAGATATGTGCCCTTGACTGGGAATCGAACCTGCGACCCTTTGGTTTGAGAGCTGACACTTTAACCACTGAGCTACACCAGCAGGGTCGGTTGGGCTTCTTTCACTTGCTGTGCCCTAGAGGACCCTGAGCCCTGGTGAAGGGCATGTTCCTCCGGCCACACCTGCTCTGCACCTACTGTGATGGTCATAAAATCCTGACTCTCCTCTTCCTTTGAAAACAAGTTTTCAATAAATTCACCCATCATTTGTCCTTCCTGTTTTTCATTGGAAAAAATGAATGTTTAGAAAACATCTTTTTACTTCGAGGATTGACACACCTACCCACCATTCATCTTCCTAGAATTCAGAGCTCTCTGTGCCAGGCAAGGTGCTGGGGAGGAGGAAATTGAAGTTGATTTCAGGATGTTTGAGTTAATGATCCATGCCAGGTGCTCCAGGGACTTGAGACTTGGGCCTCTTAACCTGCCTTTCTCACCCAGTACGCCAGGGATGTCGTCCACCTCCTCCTCTCCAACAGAGCGAACAGCAGCCTGCTGTGGGGCGGCCACTCCCCGCTCTCCCTGTCCATCGCCAGTGGGAACGACCTGGTGAGCACGTTCTGAACCCCTGAGGGACATCTGCAATGTTCTCTCCTCCAGTGTCCCCTCCCCATCAGTGTTTGGGCGTTAGTGGTGTTGGCAGTGGCACAAAGGCAGCGTGGTGTAAGGGGCGTGGGCCACCTCCCGTGGGGATGGAGCTCTTTAGAGAGAGAAGGCAAACGAGAGAAGGAAAGTGAGCAGCGAGGTGAGGTTCAGCTGGGTGGATGCCCCCTCATGGGGCCTAGATCCCAGCTCTGCCTGTCCCAGACATCGACTCCTCGGTGCTCCGGGAAAGGCACATTGGCAAGTGCCCACTTTCTGCCGCCGCCAAGGAATGTGTTTATTCACCATCCACCCAGCCAGCCAGCCACCCATCTACCCTCCTTCCACACATTTATGTACTCATCTATGCACCCGCACACCCAAATGCACATCTATTCATCTACCCACCATCTAGCCACCCATCTACCCACTCACCAACCCATCCTTTTACCCATTCATTCTACATCTATCGTCAATCTCCCTTCCTTCCTTCCTCCCTTCCTTCCTTCCTTCCTTCCTTCCTTCCTTCCTTCCTTCCTTCCTTCCTACCTTCCTTCTATATTGCATGCACCTTTCATCCTTTTATTTGGATGAACCTACTGTGTGCCAGGCAGGCGCCAGTCTAGGCATCAGGTGTTGAGTAAAACAAAGTCTCAGCTCTCAAGGATGTTACATTCTGGTTGGAGAAGACAGACCATAGTCCAGTGTGACACATTTTCAGGTAATGATAAGTGTTATGGAGAAAGTAAAGGTCAAGGACAGATAGAGTGATGGAGGGAGGCTACTTTAGCAGGATGCCCAGGCGGGCTTCTCTGGTGAGGGGACTTTTCAGCAGAGGCCTAAAGAAGCTGAAGGCATTGCTGCCAGTGGCCACAGGTGGGGCTTCTGTGGGGCCTCTGCAGGGGCCTTGCCTCCTCTCCTTCCTTCCTTCAACAAGTCATTTTGGCACTTGCTCCTGCCGGATATTACAGGCAGGTGTAGTAGCAGAGAGAGCTTGCTCCGAGGGACAGAGCTCTGGAGAGAGACAAACACTAGTTCTCTGACATCCAGCGTAGCTGCTCTTACTCCTGGATTCCTGGGCGGCACCTGGGCTGGCAGCTGGGGATACAGAGGGAAACAAGGGACATGTGGCCCACTTTGTGTCTGGTCAAAGACCCAGGTGCCCCGGGGCAGAGGCAGCCTGTTCCCAGGGATGAGGGGCTGACAGGACAGTGTGCAGACAGGGTGCCGGCCAGGCACCTGGGCGGAATGGCAGCCCCCCTAAGGAACCACCATGTGCCCACCCCAGTGGTCCTCGGAGCTGGCAGCAGTGGAACCGGTGGGCGGGAGCCATGGAGAATGCCCGGGGTGGGGGGGCCTCAGTGAGCCCCAGATTGGCCGCCACTATACTCAGTGCTGCAGTGGCCTCGCTCTGGACTTCCTCCAGTGGAGGGAGGGACCTGGTGGCGCTGACAGGCTGTCTGTGTACAGATTGTGAAGGAGCTGCTGACCAACGGCGCTGACCCCAACCTGCCTCTGACCAAGGGCTTGGGCAGTGCGCTGTGTGTGGCCTGCGACATCGCCTACGAGCACCGGAGGAGTGTGAACAACAGGCTGGGCCTGGTGAGGCGGCGGGTGTGGGGGCCGGCTGAGAGGGGCGAGTGGGAAGGGGCGACCCCGGGTCCTGGGCCTGGGGCTGTGGGACCCTTGGTCTGGCCTCATTCCCAGCAGGCGGAGCTTCGTGTGGTATTTCTCTGTGTTCTCCAAGCCTCAGCATTCCAAACACTTGAAAACGGGTGAGAAATTCTTGAGTTTTAAGATGTATAGATCTAAAATATATACAGAGGCAAAGCCACTCAACAGTCCAGACTAAAGTCCCCTGGTTTTTCTCAGGAAAGACACGGGCCATGGTTTTGGTCTGGTTGCAGGATTCTAGATTTTTCTATGTCAAATGGGCATTGACCAGGGGTCCTAATCAAGGGACCTGCTAGGCAGGGATTGGGGAGCTGCATCCCAGGCAGGGATCGGGAGCTGGGCTATCTCCACACTCTGCCCACCAAGAAGCTAACGCTGTGAGGCTCACTCACCAATAGACACAAAACTAGATGCTCTGAGATCAAAACATTGAACACCCACTTATATACTTATATACCCACTCAGATAATATCTCCAATTCTTGTAAATACTTCCAACACTTGTAATGATTAAAACATTTTTATTAACTGTATATCATAAGCCACTTATAAAAATATTAACACTGCAAAGACTGTCTTTACTCCATTGTATGATCTTGCCTCCTTTGTCAAATATTAATTGAGCATAATGGCTTGGGCTGATTTCTGGGTTTTTCTGTTCTGTTCCATTGATCTATATGTCTGTTCTTGTGCAAGTACCAGGCAGTTTGGTTACAATGCCTTTGTAGTATAATTTGATATCCAGTATTGTGATCCCTCCTACTTTGTTCTTTCTCAAAATTGCTTCGGCTATTCGGGGGTTTTTTGGTTCCATATAAATTTTTGGAGTATTTGTTCTAGCTCTGTGAAATATGCCATTGGTATTTTAATAGGGACCTATTGAATCTAAAGATTGCTTTGGGTAGTATGGAAATTTTAATGATATTCATTTGTCCTATCCATGAACACGTTATATTTTTCCATTTGTTTGTATCTCCTTCTATTTCTTTTTTCAATGTCCTGTAGTTTTTGCAAGTAAAGGTCTTTTACCTCCTTGGTTAACTTTATTCCAATGTGTCTTTTTTTTTTTTTTTTTTTTTGCAATGGTAAATTGGATTGTTTTTATAGTTTCTCTTTCTGAGAGTTCATTATGGGCATATAAAAATGCCATCGATTTCTGGTACAATGGAGTAAAGACAGTCTCTTCAATAAATGGTGTTGGGAAAATTGGACAGGTACATGCAACAAAAAATTAAATTAGAGCACCAACTTACACCATATGCAAGAATAAACTCAAAATGGATAAAAGACTTAGATGTAAGTTGTGGAACCATAAAAATCCTAGAAGAAACCACAGGCAACAAAATCTCAGACATCTCTCATAGCAATATGTTTGTCAATACATCTATCTCCTAGGGCCATGGTTGGCAAACTGCGGCTCGCAAGCCACATGCAGCTCTTTGGCCCCTTGAGTGTGGCTCTTCCACAAAATACCACATGTGGGCGTGCATGTACAGTGCGATTGAAACTTCGTGGCCCATGCACAGAAGTCGGTATTTTGTGGAAGAGCCACACTCAAGGGGCCAAAGAGCCACATGTGGCTCACAAGCCGCAGTTTGCCGACCACTGTAGGGCAAAGGAAACTAAGGAGAAAATAAACAAATGGGACTACATCAAAAGAAAAAACTTCTACACAACAAAAGAAACCATCACCAAAACGAAAAGAGAGCCCACTGCCTGAGAGAACATATTTTTCAGTGATACACCTGATAAAGGGTTAATTTCCAAAAATATATAAGGGACTCATATAACTTAACAAAAGGAAGACAGACAATCCAAGTGAAAAAAATGGGCAAAGGACCTAAATAGACACTTCTCCAAAGAGGACCTATAGATGGCCAAGAAACCCATGAATAAATGCTCAGTCACTAACATTAGAGAGATGCAAATTAAAATGACAATGAGATATCACCTCACACCTGCCAGAAGGGCTATCATCAACAAATCAACCAATGACAAGTGCTGGTGAGGATGTGAAGAAAAGGGAACCCTAGTACACTGCTGGTGGGAATGCAGACTGGTGGGAATGCAGACTGGAAACTATGGAGTTTCCTCAAAAAATTAAATATGGAACTGCCATTTGACCCAGTGATCCCACTTCTAGGAATATATTCTAAAAATCCCAAAACAACAATCAGAAAAAAAATATATACACCCCTATGTGCAGAGCAGCACTATAATAGCTAAGATCTGGAAACAGCCCAAGTGCCCATCAGTAGATAAATGAATAAGAAAGCTGTAGTACATTTATACCTTGGAATACTCTGCAGCTGTAAAAAAAAAAAAAGAAGAAGAAAAAAAAAGAAAAGAAGGATCTCTTATCCTTTGAGACAGCATAGAAGGATCTGGAGAGCATTATGCAAAGTGAAATAAGCCAATCAGAGAAAGACAAGTATCACATGATCTCACTCAGATGTGGAATCTAATGAACAAAATAAACTGATGAAAAAAATAGATCCAGAGACATGGAAGAATGGAACAGACTGAGGAATATCAGAGGGAAGGGGCGGGAGGAGATTAACCAAGAAACTTACATGCATATGCATAGCCCATGGACACAGGAAATCATGCAGTAGGCCTTGGGGGGCAGGGGCAGGGTGGAGGGCTTCAATGCGGGGGGAGGGGGGGAAGGGGACATTTGCGATACTTTCAACAATAAAGATAAATGATAAATAAATAAGTATAAAATATTAACACTGCAGAATTAAACTAGTTTTTGTTGTCTCTTTAGTATGCACATGCATTCTTTTTCTTACATCTCCCAAGGTTACAATCAGGGATCTGTTCAATAGACTTGCAGCTGTCGGCCACCCACCTCAATTCCTGTTGGTTTAAGAGTTTTCCAGACATTCCTCCTTACTTTGTAGGTAGATAAGTACATTGCTGGCAAGTCATGACATTTCTCTCTTCTCTTCCAATGTGTGTAACCCGTCTCCTTTCTCTTGCTCGTGGCCTCGGCAGGCTGGGTGTGAGCAGGGGCGCCCCTGCCTGGTTCTGCGGGGCTTCTGTCCGCTCCTGATCACCCTGCTTTGCTCCTTTTCCACGTTAAGGGACGGTCCTCCAACCTGCAGCTGCCAGGACTGTTTCTCAGGATCTTTATGACAGTTTTTTTTTGTTTTGTTTTGTTTTGTTGTTTGTTTTTGCCAAAAAGAGGTTATAGTGAACACATTTTAAAAAAAATTTGGCAAAGACACAAAAACTGTACCATTTTAACAATGTTTAAGTTCAGTGGCATTAAGTACATTCACATTATTGTTCAGCCGTCACTACCATCCCTCCCCATAACTGTTTTCATTTTGCAAAACTGACCCTCTGTCCCCATTAAACACTCACTCCCCCTTTCCCCCACCCCTGTTCCCCGCCTCCTACTCTCTGTCTCTGTGAACCTGACTCCTCCAGGGATGTAAGGGGAATCACACAGTGTTTGTTCTTCTGTGTCTGCCTTATTGCATGCAGCATCATGTCCTCAAGATCCCTCCATGTTGTAGCGGGTCTCAGATATGTTTTTATGTTGAGGCTGAATAATATTCCCTTGTGTGTATGAAGCATATTGTGTATTTATTGGCCCGTTGATGTACACCTAGGTTGCTTCCACGTTTGGCTATTTTAAATAATGACACTGTGAAGATGGGTGTACAAATATCTCTTCTGGATGCTGCTTTCAATTTGTGTATCTACCCAGAAGTGGGGTTGCTGGGTCATGTGGTCATTCTATGTTTAATTTTTTGAGGAACCACATACTTTCCTCGACAGTAGCTGCACCAGTTTACATTCCCGCCCACAGGGCACAGGGCTCCCATTTCTCCACATCCTCGGTAACACTTGTTCTTTTCTGAGTTTACTGTATAGTAACCATCCTGATGGCTGTGAGGCGGTATCTTATTGGTCTTATTTTAATTTTATTCGTGACGTTGAGCATCTTTTCATGGGTTTGTTGACTATTCATATACCTTCTCTGAAGAAATGTCTATTCAAGTTCTTTGCCCATTTTAGAAATTGTTTTTTGTTAAGTTTTAAGAGTTCGCTCTGTATTCTGGACATTAATCACGTCTCAGATATGTGATTTAAAATATTTTCTCATAAGCATGGGCCACCTTTTTGCAATGCAGTAGTGTCTTTTATGCACAGAAGTTTTTAATTTTCATGAGGGCCGGTTTGTCTACCTTTCCTTTTGTTGCCTGTGCCTTTGTTTCATATCCAAGAAATCATTGCCAAGTCCATTTTGGTGAAGCTTTTGTCCTATGTTTTCTTCTAAGAGCTTGATAGATTTAGCTAGCATTTAAAGAAGCAGTTTTCGGTAGAATTCAATGCTTTTTCTCCATCGTTCCTTTATGGGATGTGATTCTGTGCAACATGCTGAGCCCTCTGGAGCCTCAGTGGTGCATCAGGCTTGTATGAAGGTTGTCATGCTTTGCATGAGGGAGGGGAGGGGAATAGAGGAGAGGGGGTGGACAGGAGAGGAGAGGAGCCTGGGGTTGGATCAGGGCAGCTTCTTCCCACAGCTTTGGAAAACTGGCTCCCACTCCGCTCGCCATAGGCCTGCCATGCCATCACCATCGCCATAAGGAATCCGTGTATAAACTGCACTCATGCCCCCGAGACCCGTGAGTTGGGCCTGGTCAGGCCACGCTGGCTGCTGGTGTTTGGTGGCATTTGCCCCCAGATGCCTGGTTCTGTGCCACGAAGCTTCACACACAGTGTCACCAGGGTTTCTAAGTTTGTGAAGAATGAATGTTAAACAGGCTGAGAGAGTGAGGACCCTGGCTGAGGGAGCCACCATGCATCCCCTAACACCGGCCCTGCCTGCAATGGTCAGCAGGTAGACCCTACACAGTCCAGTGAGTGCCCTGCAGGTGATGGGCTATTTTTCATCTGTTTATTCTGGGATGCCCTGAGCCTGCTTGTTTGGTTAAATTTCCTGGCTAAAACTATATAGCCATAAAGCCTCTTATTGAAGGCGCCTGCTCCCTGGTCAGGATAGGGGTGGGAGCCCTGTTGAAATTGGTGATAAATCTTGAGCTAGAGACCTTGTTGCACTGTGTGCGAGAAGTCACACATGCACACCCCCCCACACCTGTGCACACCCACACCCACATACATGTACATGCCCACACACATGTACACACATGCACATACATACACACTCACACACCTACACACGCACACACCTATACATCCACACACACATGCACACACCTACCTCCTCCACACCTACACACAATCCTGGCAGCTGGGGTGTTCACATGCATTTGATGCAGCTCTGTTCTCCACAGATTGACCTGCTCATCAATTATGGGGCCGACATCCTGGCCCCTGTGACACTCACGCAAGGGGACAAGGTGGCCGTGGGCACAGTCGTGGACTACGGGTATTTCAAATTCTTCCAGGTATGGCTTTGAGTTTCCTGTCGGTGATAGGGGCGCAGCTAGGGCCTTTAGCATCTCTTGGGCACAGCTGAGCCAAAGGTCCCTCATGCCTCCTTCCAAAGCGAGTCCCTGGCCTTCTGGAAGAGAAGACCTGGCACCCGGGCATGCACAGGCGTGGCTGCCTGTGCCTAGCTTTTGGAGCGCTCTCCTGGTTTGTCCTCACAATGACCACCGACAGAGGATGTGTGCTCCCCACCCAGTCTCCCTCCCCTGGTGATAAGCCAGAGCTGGGAGTGGGACCCGCCCTCCCCGGGGTGGGAGCTGGTGCCCTGCGGTGACTGGCACTGTACCGCAGGACCGGAAGATTGCCCACTGCCCCTTCCACACTTTGATGCCGGCAGAGCGGGAGACGTTTGTGGCCCGGAAGCGGCTCCTGGAATACATGGGCTTCCAGCTGCGCTCCGCCATCATGGCCAAGGAGAGCCAGTGGGACCCAAAGGTGCTGTGCTTGAGCAAGAAAGGTGGGTGGCTGTGGGTGCCAGCCGAGGCCATGTTTTTCCTGACAATTGTGGGATGGGAGGGGCTGGGCCAGGAAGGGACATGAGAGAGACCTGTCCTGCTGCCGCCAGGGCTTTAATAGGGGTGAGGACAACAGTCTTTTCAACAAACGGTGCTGGGACAACTGGTTATCCAAACACAAGAGAATGACGTTTGACCCTCAGATCACCTATAAAAATGAGTTCAATTTGGCCTTGGCTCAGTGGTTAGAGCATCAGCCCATGCACCCAAGGGTTGTGGATTCAATGCCTGTCAAGGGCATATACCTGGGTTGCAAGTTTGCTCCCTGCCTCATGGTCTGGGCTTGTGCAGGAGGCAACCAATCGATGTGTCTCTCTCATATCGATGTTTCTCTCTTTTCCTTTCCCTCCCTCCATCCCACTCTCTCTGAAAAGCAAATGTGAAAAGACAACCTATGGGAGAACATATTTGTCAATCATACATCTCATAAGGAACTTGTATGTAGAACAAACTGTCACAACTCAATAATACAGTAATTGAATTAAAAACTGGACAAAAAACACGAATAGAAATTTGTCTGATGGTGGAGTGAAGGTACATGACCACCTCTCAACTGGAAAAGGAGGCCAGCCGTTCCATGGAATGTGACAGCTTGTTGTAGGGCTGAATCGCTTTCAGAGATGGGATTGAGCGGAGGCATCTCCTCAGGCTGCACAGCTAGTCTCCACTGCTGGACAGTTGTCACAGTAGAAGTTTTGTAGGATGGTTAAGGTACTAACAGCTGACCAGACAAAGGGACAGAGTTGCTGTTGGAGCCAGGAGCCGTGCTCCTCCTGGTCATGTATGCACAGTTGCTTAGATTTGATGCCAGCACCTAGTTTGACATTTGTCTTGGGCTGTGCTGTTCTGGTCGTCACTGACAAAAATCACTATGGCTGCACTGTGTCAGCCTACAGAGCCAGCTCAGCCTTGACTGGAAGGCCTTGGTATGCTGTTGAGCGCAGTTAGGTCAGAGTTCACAGCACGGAAACTTGAACGGAAAAGAAATCAGGCACAGAGATGGAGTCAGTCTTAGTTATATCGGCATCTACACAGATTTCTCCAAAGAAAGATCTAAATGGCCAACAAGCCCATGAGAAGATGCTCATCACTGGCCATCAGGGATGAACACACTGCACCACACGAGGTGTCACTCCAGTATGATGCTGTGATTAGCATGTAACTAGGCGAGGAGGAGGAGAAGGGGAGCTTCCTGCCCCGCCGGTGGGAATGGGAACGGGAGAGGGGCTGGAGAGTCCTCAGATGCTAACCACAGAGTCACCACGTCACCCAGCAAAGCCACTCCCAGCTGTGTGCCCAGAAGCAATAAACACGTGTCCCCCAGCACCTGTACACGAATGCTGATGGCAGCACGGTTCACAAAAGCCAGGTGGGAACAACCCCCATATCCATCCATGGATGAATGAATAAACAAGTCGTGGCAGATGCCCATACGGAATGTTATTCACCCACAAATAAGAGTGAAGCCCTGACACCGCCATGCGGATGAACCTTGAAAACGTGATGCTCAGTGAGAGAAGCCAGTCACAGGGGACCACATGTTGTATGAAATGTCCGGCACAGACAAAGCCACAGACCAAGTAGATAGGGGTCGCCAGGGGCTGTGGCTGGGGAGTCAGGGGCATGGCGGAGTTCAGGGGCTGGGTCCTTTTGGGAGTGATGACGATGTTCTAGAATGGATTTTGTGGTGATGGCCGCACACCTGCGAATGTGCTAAAAGCCACTGAACTGTGTACCTTATAGGTGACTTGGGTGGCACGTGAGTTACATCTCAACTGATGCTCAAGAATGCCCTCCTCCCATTTTCATGTTTACTCATAAAGAAGCAATCTGTGAAGCTCTGGCACCAGGCCCCTTGTATGTTTTTTTTGTCACCTGTCCCAGAAGCATCCTTGGTGCCACGTGGCCTTCCTAACATTGCCCTGGCAACAGGTGCACTGTCAGAGCCGGCTTCCTGGGCCCATGTCTTCATCCCCACCCGGCCTGAGTGCTGGTGGGCGCAGGAAGGGTGGGGGAGGAAGGAGAGCTCCCACCTTCCTGCTCTTATGGCCAGTAGGTGTTTCCTTGCGGGGTTCCTGTGTCTGAAGGGGTGGTGAGGAAGCAGAGGTTTGGCGGCCTTTCTGGGGGGGGGGGGATGAGGTGCTATTTAAAGAGAGAATGGTGCAGGGATCTGGTGGAAACTGTGGTTATTATGGGGGACTCACTGCCCTCCAGACCCTGGCCTACTGTGCACCCTCCTGCAGTGGCCAGAGAGCAGAGCAGGGTCCCCCACTTCAGAGGGGGCTGTGGACTGGGTGAGGCCAGAGAAACCTGGTGCTGCTCCATGGCCCTTTAATGGCGTGGTGAGGGGGACACTGAGTCTGTCGATGGCACAGAGAAAGGGCTGCAGATGGGTAGGCAAACAAGAGGCCCTGGGCGGCCCAACACCTCCAAGCCAAGTCCCACTCTGCCTCCTGAGACCTGTCATGGGATGTCAAGGCTTGGGGTCCTGCCTCCCGAGGTGCCGGGTGGGCTTCAGGAGGGTGGTTGAGGCGGGCAGCCCGTGCTCCCTCTATCTGTAGATACTACGGCCCATGGGAGGGCCCAGAGAGACTAATGCAGGTCTCTCTGGGTACAGCGCAGATGATCCCCTGCCACAAGCTGAAGCAAAGGGACCCCACCATGCCCAAGGAGCCGCAATTGGAGGAGCTGGAGCAGTAAGTGGCCGTGTGGCCCCGCTCGCCAGGAGCATGGGCCAGGATGGGTGGCAGCAGGGGGCCACAGGGCACGCTTGAGGAGCCGCTCCATGTCTGGGGGGCAGCTGGGTGGGAGATGTGTGCTGCCTTGTGCACCCTGTGCCCCATACCCCTCCTAGCCCCTCCACCATGGGCCCTTCCCCTAGAATAGTCTCTCTATGTCTGTGTGCCTTATTGGTCCCTGTGGGCATCCTGGACTGCATCCGCCCAGTAAACCCTGGTGGGTGGGTGGGCGATGGATGGCAGGCAGGGGTGGTTGCCCACCTGGGCTCATTTTCTTGCTGAAGCAGAGCTCGAGGGTATGCCCTGCTCACCCACAGCTGTTCCTCCCACAAAACACAGAAATCCTCCCCGCCCCACACTGTGGCATGTGAGGGTGCCACAGTCTCCTGCCCAGCCCTGTCTGAGCCCTCAGGTGGCACCTGGGCACGGTGCTTGTTTTCTGTTCTGAACGGCTTGTGCTGGACATCCCTGGACAGGACTTCAGGTCTCTGTCCGCATGCAGAGGATATGGGGAAGGTCCGGAGCTGGGTCGGTGGCATAGGGGGCAGGCACCGGCCGACGGCTGCGTGGCCCCCTGGCAGGATTCCCTTCTTCAAGTTCTGCTACCAGTGCGGCCGCTCCATCGGGGTGCGCCTGCTGCCCTGCATCCGCTGCTACGGGATCCTGACCTGCAGCAAGAGCTGTAAGACCAAAGCCTGGGCCGACTTCCACAGCAGGGACTGCGGCACCCTGGCAGCCATCGGTAAGTCCTGGTGCCGGCCGGGCTGCTTGTGGGCCTGCTGCTTCTAAGGGCACAGGCACCAACCCGTGGGGTGGTCGAGTGAGGGTCCCCATCTTCCCTGAAACTTGTGCGATCCAACCCACTTTCCAGAGTCCCCAGTTGGGCTTGTGTGGGGACAGGGAGGCACTGAGCCAACCTGGCCTTTCCCCACCTACAGTGGACGCCATGCCCCATGTCCCCATGGCTCCTGTCGTGGGCCCGTCTGGCGGCTCCACTAGATACCTGGGCCCCCTGGTGGACACGGGCTTCCCTGGACCACCAGCACTTGGCCTTGGGGCTGCTACAGGAAGGCTCCCCCTAGCCTGCCCCCTCAGGCATCTCTGGGAGTGGAGGCCAGCAGATGTCTGCTCTGGGAACACCCCCTCTCCCCACCCTCCCTCCCCCGGGAGTGACCTGAGGCAACCCCTTGCCAGGTGATGCTCTGAGGGCGGCCTCGTGGGCCAGGCTGGGACTTGGCTGGGTGGGCTCTTCCTCAGGACTTGTCCCCGGTGTGGACGAGGGGCTGACTGGCCCTTGCCCTTGGACTGTGCCCTAGTAACCGATCCTCTCTGAGCTCTGATGTTCCCTGTCATCCCTGTTTCCATCTGCAAAATGGAGCCTTTAGTAACAGGCTCACTCTGGGGTGCATCCCAGACCTTGGTCACAGCTCCTTGGGCTCAGGGACCCCAGGACAGGGGTGGAGGGTTGCAAGGCTCCACCTTTGAAGTGCCATCAGTCGAGTACCCCACACGTGAGCAGGGCGCAAGGCACTGCCTGGCACCGCACCCTAGGGCTCTCGGCACCAGGCTGCCACAGGGGAGCTAGCACACAGAGCTGAGCTCTCTTCCAGGCAGTATGGCCAGGAGGGCAAGGTGCATCAGGGTGTTCTCTCCTGTGCCCACCTGCGCCTCCTTGGGGGTGCCCCTTATGGGCCTCCTCTCTGCCAGTTCCTTGCCCAGGGCCCTACCTGGAGGAAGAGAGCCTCGGGGTGGAAGGATCTCTGTAAAGGAGCACGCTCCATGCCAAAGCTGCGAGTCTCACCTGCCGGCACCCGCACCTGGGGGCCACCTGGGGCTGCACGAGGGGCGGTGGCAATGATTTCCTCCTGACCTCACAATAAAGTGGTCCCACCGGGTGTGTTTTTAACCCTGTTTGTGCTGCTCAGCTGTACACGGGCCAGCCCAGAGCTTCCAAGGGGCATCCAAGCTTCACATCTCCACATGGGCCTGGCCATCTTTGGGCAGATGGGGGTCAGACCTGGAGCAAAGGTTATTGCTGGAAGGTGCTCCTGTGCTTTGGGGACATTTGGCGGCTTCCCAGGAGCCCACATCTCTGCTCTCCATCCCAGGCTCAGAAGGGATGGGGTGAGGGGTGTCACTCCTGTTGTTCCCCAAGGCCCCAGGGTGTTTTCAGTGTGTGGCAGGTGTGTTCGGGTACAGTGGATGTGAAATAACCATGACCCAGATGGAGGAGGCATGAGCTGACCATGAGTCAGGATCACGGCATGAGGAGGATGGGTGGTGGGCTTGCTTTTGTGGAGGATGGAAGGGGGCAGTGGGAATGAGGGCAGAGTGGTGGGGGCAGGTGGGACAGGTTGGGGAAGGGGCAAAGGAGCCTGTGCAGGGCTCCAGCCAGACTGACTCCTTGCTGGTCCAGGCAGTCCCGCCCGCAGCCATGGTTTGGCCTGGTTTTCCTGGTCTCTTGTCAAGATGGGGCTGCCTATCGGGAAGTTTGCTGGGGGCTCTGGGTGATGTTCCTGTAAGGGGCGAGGAAGCCTCTTGGGCAGAGGGGACCAGGATCCTGTGCTGCACCCAGTCGCAACCCCTTAATGTGACCTCGGGTGAGTGGGTTCCTGGCTGGGGGCGCTTTCCTGGTGAGGCGCTGGGGTAGGGTGTGAACCCCAAGAAGGGGCGTGGGTGGCTCCCAATCCATCTGCCAGCAGGGAAAACACTCCGAATGAGCACTTGTGAGCAGAGGTTACTGCGGAAGGTGCTCCTGCGCTCTGGGGACGTTTGGGGCTTCCCAGGAGCCCACATCTCTGCTCCATCCCAGGCTCCATCCCAGGCAAAAGGAAGAAAAGATAAATGACGTTTATCCCAACACCCGGAAATCACCGTAGCTGACACTGCTGTGTGTCCTGCCAACCCCCTGTCTGCAAGCATGCATCAAGATACACGTGCACACTCACATGCACACGCATGTGCACTTGTGAAAGCATGGTCTGTATGTTTTAAAATAAGCCATGAACATCTTTCTTTGCTATTAACTATTTTTCTGCAACGTAACTTTCCCCAGGTGCAGTTTTATTTTTGTGTTGCAGGCAGTAGTTGCTCATTGTTAGAAAAGACAAGATGACAGTGAAAACTACCCTGACCTTCCACTCAATGATAAGCATCCTGAGCATGTTCTTTCCGATTTAATCCACACACACACACACACACACGCGCGCGCGCGTGTGTGCATCCTCAGCACCCCTGTACACACTATGCTTTTTCACCAACCCCCCAACTTTTAATTAAAACAACGGCAATTTTGTGACCTTGACCTGCCTTCCCCACACTGTGTCATCTCACATGTGTCCGCCCAGTGCCTTTTTTATGGTCATTTACATCATTTTGCCCATTTGTCAACTTGTGGCACACGCCTTGGCCTAGGTTCCCCTTTGGTGGAACTCACAGAGGTTAAGTGTTCAGATTTCAGGAGTCCCACCTGGTTCCCGGGCGCTCTGGGAGGGATGGAGCCTGTCGGCCCTGCACTCCTCAGGAATGACGTTCCATGTACTGAGGAATTCGTGGCAGTGTTAATGCCCTCGCCCTCTCCACACCGCGTGGCATTTGTTTCCCGCGTTCCTGTCGGTTGGGGGTGTGGCTCTTCCTGACTTGCAGGGGCTCCCTGGAGCCCAGCACCACCCCCGTGTCCTCGGATCGGGGCACCTTCTCCCTCCCCATTTGACGTGCTGCCTGGGATTTTCTGTTCTGTGGAGGCTGCGCCTGTCCTGAGCTTCAGGGTCTGGTTTGCTGGGGACTGAGGAAGCCACCCCAGGCGAGACCATAGGGGGTGTGCACAGCCTCCAGCATTCTTGTTTTACCTGTAATTTTGCAAGCAGCCTAGAAGTAGTTTTTGTGTGAGATGTGAGCGCCCCCCACAGCCAGCACACTCCCAGTGGCTGGTGGTGATTGTCACTGCGCAGGACTCCAGTGCCTGCTGCAGGCCAGGCTCCGCGGTTAACCCGCTTCCCTGGGACCCGTCTGCACAGGCTCATCCTTGTGAAGTGTGCTTGCTGCCACCCACCCTCACTCAGATGAACACTGTCTTTTAGACCTTGTCACTTTTTTGTTTGGTTGGGGACACATGCTCCGGGCATTGGTGGGTGTTGTGCTGGGGTTTGATGGTTTAACCTCACTTAGGATTGCCATCCACTGCTCGCGCCTTCTCACCTCACACCCAGTCCTTCGGGACATGTGCTCAGCTCTTCGCAACCTGGCCGCTTCCAAAACCTCCGGCCACCGCCAGCCCTAGCCCCTGCTCCAGTGCGTCTGTGTCCAAGTGTAGGACGCCCATCAAAGTCCTTGCTGCTCCCCTCTGGCCTCCCCTACTAGGCACTGATGCCCCTTGTGCCCGGCTGTGCCCCCATCAACCTGGAGCGCTCCCTCCTGCTGCGCCCAGATGGAGGCCGCCACATCCTCCCTCCTCTGGGCATACTTCCCTCTGGCCTGCATGCTCTGGGCACCCAGCATAGGGAAAGGACAGTGTGACAGGTCCCCTGTAGGACCTCATCCTACAAGGGAGACTGCTGTTTGTGGGGGATGAGTGCTGTCGGTCAGCCCCACAGGGCGGGACTGTGCTCAGGGCCGGTGCAGAGAGGGTCCTGGGCACCCATGGATGGGGAGACCCAGCTAGGAGTCCCCAGGTTCACCTCATGTCATGTGTCTCCTACCCACACTGAGTGACATCTGGTGGCCATGATGCATCCTTGTCCTGCGTGCTGGGAGGTCGGCTCCAGGCTCGGTGGACGCGGTGTCCCTGCCAGTGCCTTTCCGGCGTCCGTGGCTCGCTCTTTATCCCTCCACGGCACACTGGCTGGTGCTGTGCGGTGTTAGGTGACCGTGGCAGCTGCAGGCCGCCTTGTGACTTCTCGGGAATGGTCTCAGCCACCCCCTTCTCCAAAGACACAAGGCGCTCTGTCTCCCGGATCGTTCCGGTCAGTCATTCGGGCGTACATCTTTAACTTCCTTTTGGGCTACATTTTGTCCCATTGATCTGTCTGCTATGTCGACAGGGTGGTGCACCCTCACCCATCTGGCCCGCAGCCTCGTGTCCTTGGAAGGCTGGCTGCTTGGGCAGGCCACCCACCCCTGCCATCCTCACCACCTCTCTCCTCCGAGCTTCCTGCTCCTCAGGAAATTAGGTTGCCTCTGTCTTCGGAATGTATGGGAACTGGCCACTTCTCTCCACATCCTTGGCAGTTGCTGTGGCGTCTGGGGAAGGCACCTCGTGACCCTACTCTGTGCCAAGCTCTGTACCACCTGGCCCAGCCCCACGAGGCCCACATGGCAAGCAGTGAGGTGGGCTGGATGGGAGGCAGGGCTACGGAGATGTGGGGTGTTGCAGGGTGACAGATGGCGATTTCAGAGCAAGCATGGAAGCTGGGGCTGCGGGGTCCTGGTTAGACGGACGGAAGGTGGGGTGGGGTGGGGTGGGAGATGGAGGGACCAGTCTGGAGGACACCACTCCCTGACACCCATGCCTGAGGGGTGACCAGGTAAGGTCAGGGGAGGAGAGGGCTAGGAAGGTGGGAGTGGAGGGAGAGGGTCAGCTGGGGAGGAGGCCTGGGGACCAGAGAGGGTGTTGGTGTCAGGCTGGAATGTTGGTGATGTCAACAATGGCCTGGAATCTGCCAGCATCAGAATTCTTCCCAGGAGCCAGCATGCTGTGCTCTCTGGAGAGACGGGCGGTGAGAGTGGCCGGTGGGGTCCCAGGAAGCATGGAGAAACCATAGGGCAGGAGCTGGGGGTTCCTTCCACAGAGCAGGGCCCACCTGCTCACCCTGGGAGCCTAGGGAGCCAGGCACCTGCCCGCCTTCCCTCCGTCCTGCTGCGCTTCCTCTGGCCATGGGTGTAGACTGATGGTGAGCCAGGCGCTGCCCTCCACCCCCATGGCTGAGGTCCTGGCTTAGTTTCATGTGTGGTTTATGTTCTTGTTCATGGTCTTTCTCCGGCTTAAATGCCGAGGCGCTGTGGTGGCCCGTCGTGTCCTGCGGCCCATGGCTCTGTGTCCTGGGGAAGTCGGTCCCCCTCCCCCTGTCATGTGTTCTGTGTCTTCTCCAGGTTTTGAAGCGTGAATCTCCATGTTTCAGTCCTTCTTTCATTCAAAACATGTTGTTTTGATTGTAGCGTGCGGCAGGGACCCGTTTTCTTCTTTTCCATGGCGATCGACAGTGGCTGGGCCGTTTGTGAGGGGCCTCTTCTCCCCACCCCTCTGGCCCTGGAGACACTGCAGTTTCCAGAATGTCAGACAGCATCTGTTGCCTGGGGTGGGTGCAGCTGCCACCCTGTGGGCGAGGCTCCAGGCTCTCCTCTCCATGGGGGCACCCTAGTCCCACCGCCAGGTTCTTACAGCTCCTGCCGGCCCACCTCCAGGGCACCCACCTTCTGCAGGGGGTCTAAGCCTCAGCTGCACTTGATGCCATGTCCAATCTCTTTTTTTGTTTTTGTTTAAAAAATAGAGTTGTTCTCACCTGACAGTTCCCATCTCTCCATTTTACTCCCTGAGACCACACAACACTCAGCTGCCCTCCTCTCAGGCCCCGGGACTGGCTTCTGCTATGTGCTGTGATATCTCAAACTAGACTCCCCTCATGTTTTCTCTGGTTTCTTGTTCTCACCGCCGGTCTGGTTCCTGGTCATTGTGTATTTTAAGACCTTGCTGGCTTGTTTCTCTGCTTCCCAAGGTCGGGTATGGAAATGGGTTTATGCTAGAAACCAGGAAAGTCCTAGTTCATAGTTTCAGGCCACACAAAGGAGGTGGAAATGTTTAGATTCTCCGAGGTTTCACTTTGGTGTGGGTCCTGTCTGGGCAAGGTCTCATGTGTGCAGAGTTGGGGAGGGCTGGAGGGCCAGCTGGTCTCCTGGGGTCCCACCCTCCAGTGTCCGTCGCCTCCCTAGACCCTGTCCCCATCTCTGGCAGCCTTGACATGCAACTTGCCATCTGTCTTTGGTTTCCAACAGGGACAGACCCCGTCCTCGCCCTCCTATTACTCACTAGGGAAGGAGGGTTGGGGGAATCAGCTCTCCATCCTGGACCAGTGCTAGTGCTTTGACTATAAACGTCATTTCTGGACAGAGGTTATCTCCAGGAAGAGAAATGTTGTCACCTTAAGGGGAGCAGAGCATGCGTTCCTGTGTGTTTGCACGTGTGTGTGCACACAGGTGTGTTGAGTGCACACTTGCTGTCTGTGGCTGTCTGCTGTCTGCCCCTCATTGTGGGTCGTCAGGATGTCTGTGGACTTCCAGATTCCTTCGAGGAATAATGGGATGGACGGCGGGCCGGGCTTGGGAGCCCAGGGGTGGTCTGGGCCTGGCCCATGGTGGGCAGGACGAAGACCCCTGACGCAGCCCAGCGGGTGGTCCTGTGCTGAATGCCCATCTCATGTGTGCCCTCCCTTTCGACAGGAAGAAATTACTTGTCAGAGATCAGGAAGAAGTTCAAGAAGTCTGTGAACAAGTACCCAGAGACCTTGGGATTGCTGCTCCAGTTGAATAAAGTGTACACCAGCTACAGTCATGAATGAGCCATGGCTGCCCACCTGCCCCAAGGCTGAGTGGGCCCCAGCGCCCAGGAAGGGGGAGGAGCAGGGCATCAGGCACCCTGGGCTTGTGGAGGCCAGGGGAGCAGGCAGCCACTGCTCTACAGGTACCCCCGGCCCCACTGCACCCAGGCTGTCAGGGGAGCCCCTCTGTGGAGCCTCATTCTTCCCTCCGGGGTGTGCTGTCCACCGTGTTGGGGGGCCCTGCCCCTCACACTCCGGGGGTCTGGGCTGGTGGCACTGAGCCCTCAGCGCTCCAGGCTTCTGGGGAGAGGCTTTGCTGAATGTCTGCCAGGCTGTGGTGTGGGCTGTGATGCCCAAATAAAGGGACTCAGCAGCAGCTCATGTGTCTGTGTTGGCTTCTAGTCTCTAGATGAGGAGCTGGGCTTTGCACACAGTGGCACCTGGGCAGGGGGAACGGGGAGAGGACAGGGCTGGCAGCTTCGCCCCAAGGACTGTGCAGGCCTTGGCTTGCGGAGGCATGGTGGCTGGGGCAGTGGTTTTACTCTGGTGAAAGACGCAGGGCACAGCAGGACTCTAGAGCTGGACGGCACCTTCAGGACATGCCACCAGCCCTGGCCTCAGGACCACACTGGTCCCCCTCCCTCCAGCTTCCTGGGCATCTCCAAGGATCCTTGGCAGGAGCTGGAACTTCTCGGGCACGTGCGAGGGTGTGTGTGTCCAGAGCAGCGGAGGTGTGGACGGCAGAGGGGCCTGGGCCTTTTCCTCTGCAGGGCACCAAGTCCTCCTGGAGGGGGATGAGGACACGCAGACCCTGCACTCTGCAGCCTCCAGGCCACAGTGCTGGGTACAATCGCTTCCCCTCCCAACAGGCCCTGAGGCCCACCATGCTGTGCACAGCCCGTGGGGACACGCTTGCTGCTGGGCTGTGCAGGGAGGGATCACAGCAGCCACACAAGGTCTCCAGCCTTTTATTCATACAAGGACACAGGAACATATGTCACCAGCTGACACCACACGGCAGGACACAGCAGGCCTGGCAACTGCCTGGCCAGTTCTTCCAGAGACCCATGTGAGGTGAGGACAGCACAGGCCCCATTGGGCCATCCCATGCAGCACAAGGGCACCATCCTGGCACACCACAGTCACTGTCCAAATCCTGAGTCCGGCTGGCCCTCGCCCACAGGGAAGGAAGCCCTGGGCCCAGTCCTCACCCCAACACTTCAGGGTTAGCATGGGGTGAACGTGCCTATGGGACTGGGCTACCTGGTGGAGCTCGGCTGGAGGCCTGGACCTAACACACCGAGAACGGTGCCAGGGGCCCTGACCAGCAGCCAGGGGCCTCCCCAAGGCCTCAAGGGAAAGCAAAGCGGTGCTAAGCAGCCTGCTCGGGACGCTGGCACTGGCTAGGGTGGCTGTCCCTGCCCATGCTGGCTCCACCTCCCCCAGACCCTCCAGGCCCACCTTTTCCTTGCCTGAGCCCCTCTCAGGCAGGGTGCCAGCCCTCTCCCCAGAGCCAGCAGCAGCTGCGGCTGAGGAAGGAGGGCCCCCAGGCCTGTATGAACAGGGTGTACACCCAGATCCTGGGCCCTCAGGAGGTCATACTTCAAAAGCTATTTGGGAGGAGCTGAGAAAGCTCCCAGTGAACATGGGTGAGAAACATCTGTACATATCTGCACATCTGGAAAAGCCCTTAACTGTCAAAGCTCCCCCAGGCTCCCTGCAGCTGGCAGGGTCGAAGGAGGGACCTAGGCGTCCCTCTGACCTGCAGTGCCAGGGCTCACTGGCCCTGAGCTGAAGTTTCACCTGCCACTCAGCATCCCTGTGGCCAGGTGATGGCCATGGGTTGCCTCCAGCCCTGGCCTATGTTACCCTGAGCTGGCCCCTGGCCTTGGCCCTGGGTGGGGACAGGAGGGAGGATAGTGGCCAGGTTACTCCTCCCACATCTTAAAGTCCTTATGCAGGCTGTGGACCCAGCCCATGTGTGAAGGGGAGGCTCACCTTTGCGGAGGGCCCCAGCTTGCTCTTCTGGGATGGCCAGGAGCAGCAAGCTCACCCACAGACAACTGAGAGCAGAGCCCAGGATGCATGGCTGTGCCAGCTGCTGCTCATGGCACATCTGAGGCCCCTGAAGCTGGTCTTCGGCAAGGAGGTCTGCAGGGACCAGCAGCACCTCGCCAGACAGGCTCACCTGACTCAGGGTTCTGGGGGGCCTATGGCATCACGGGTGGAGGCCTGGCTGCATATGAGGGGCTCATGCATAATCTCAAAGGCCCTCAAGGTCTCAGGTGGTGGAAGCCCTGACGCCCTCTTGGGGATTCTTGGGGCACTGAGGGGTGGGTCCCACTTTCTGACATCTGGAACCCCTAGTTGTCATGGAAGGAGGCAGAAGAGGAAGGCACAGGCTCAGGGTGCCTCCCCACAGGCCCTGGCACTGGTCGGTGATGGTGCAGGGAGCTGGGGAGAGGCTTGTGGGCAGACTGGGGCCCAGGAGGGAGGGCCCCCAGGTCTGGGTGAGCAGGGGCAAGCTCAGATCCTGGGCCCATGGAAGGTCCCTGAAATACATGGCTTTTGGGGACATTGTTCCCAGCTGACCTGAGGGCCTCACACAAAATTAAGAGCCAGGGTGATGGCAAAGCCAGGCCTGTGGGGTCAGCGCCACTCACCCTGCCCCCAGTGCGTCAAGACAGCAGTCCCCCGCTGTCCCTCTCTGTCCTGCCCTGGGCCTCTACGACGAGGGGAATTAAATATTGTCTGTTCGTGTTTTGGCAAAGTCAGTCCTTGGCCTCAGTCCCAGGGGCTGGGAGCAGTTACCGCCACCGGGGCCTGGCCACTGAGAGAAGCAGGATGAGGAGGAGGACCAGGAGGGCCATGCAGGGCTGGGGGCAGCCTGTGGCTGAGGTCTTCTGGCCCTCCCGCTCCGACAGGCCGGGGAGGGCGTGGGTCAGGGTTGTCCGTGAGCTGGAGCTCTTCTTGTTGACCCTCCGGCCGCAGATGTCTTCGGGGCAGCCGTCCCCACTACCTGAGCTGCTGCTGCCATCGTCACCTGGGGAGGAAAGGAGGTTCGGGCAGGCCAACCTCGCCCTGGGGACCACAGGTGCAGTGTTCCTGCGTGTGGGCCTCCCATGCTAGGCGGCATCCTGCCCAGGGCAGCTTGCACTGCCTTGGTTTGCCAAGGCTGAATGGACATCCTGGCCAGGTCTCAAGTATGCCTGGAGACATGTAAGGGGTTGGGCAGCAGCAGTGCCCTCAGAGCCACTGGAGGCTCAGGGACTGGGAGGGTCCCTCCCCTGCACCCTTCTGCAGTGGGGTGGGGCTTCATGGCACCCCCATGGCCCTCAGCCCCCGGCATAGTCCCCACCCCCAGCCTGGTGCCTGGCCCTCACTGGCGTCCTGGAAGTCTGCGTCCTCGCCATTGTAGGCACTGCGCAGCCGGTTGGTCATGATCTTCAGCTGCATGATCTGCTGACGGATGGTCATGTCGGGCTTGGTGATGTCCACCTCCACCTCGGGGTTGTTGATCTGGTTGGCCAGGCCATCACCCATCACCTCAGGGAGGTACCTGGGGCCAGGAGGGCAGCCCTGGGTGACTGCCCAAGTCCCTGCAAAGCGGCACTACCCAAGCACTCCCCTCCTCCCGCCCAGGTGGTGGCACATCTGAGACCCCCTCCCAGTGGCCTTCAGGCACCAACAGAAGCCCATGAAGGCCCCACAGCAGTGGGGTGTGGGCATACTGCATGGTGTGTGGGGCGAGGAGTTGGCTTAGGAGAAGGATTTGGCCCTCGTCCCAGCTTTCTGTGTCTGCTGTGTGTCCCAGGTGAGGCATAGCCCTGTGCACCACACAGCACCTAGTGCCTCAGGCTAGACAATGGGCCCACTGAGAACTCACGGGAGGGACGACCTGTGGTCAGCCAGGTGGCACCTACCGGCCCTTGGCCATCCCGTTCCAGCAGCGGTCGTCACTGGAGGCACTCATGGCCATCTTCTCACTGCACAGTGTCCCTGGGAGGCTGATCCAGAAGTCCTGGGCATCGCGGAGCCGGGCTTTGGCCTCAGAGACCTGCAGGGCAACAGTCAGGCCACTGGGGGCCCTGGCCCAGCCTGCCCTCCCCTCCCCCATCCCCCAGGGCCTGGCCGGCTGAGGGGCCACTCACCAGCTTCTCCAACACGCCTGTAGGTGGCTTCTCCTGCAGTGCCAGCTTGCCCCGTGGCCGCTTCTCCTCAGACCCGGGGCTGTGAGGGTTCACCTTGGGGTTCCCGCAGCCCTGGATGACCTGGAGGGAGACCACAGGGGTCCTGGAGGGGCACAAGGCCATGTCTGGGACACCCCTCCCATGCTGACCACACCCTCCTGCCCGCACCTTGGCTGTGAGCGTGTCTCTGTTGTCCTGGAGGGCGTTGATGGCCTCCGCCAGCCACAAATGCACGCTGCCGATGACGTTCTCTGCGCCCGCGGGGCCCCAGAACTTGTCGGTGATGAGCACCATGGAGTCTGGCACAGGCGTGGGCACACACAGGCAGTTTGTATGTCTGCATGCTGCCCCACCTTATGTCAATGCATGCAAGCTCATACATGTTGACATGTACATACCGCACTGGCCTACCACACTTCAGTTCAGGTACATGTCAGCTCACACATATTTATATGGATGCATGCTGGCTCCATATGAGCATATATCAGTGCATGTGTGTCGGCATGTGCCCTTGTTCACCCACACCATGCTAGCACATGTGCACGTTAGCAGGTACCTATTGTCCCACTACATGTCAGCACATGTGCATGCCACTGACCCACATATCAGCAACATACATGTTAGCTCATGCATGTGTTAGCCCATTGTGTCAATACATGCTGGCATATGTGCATGTTGGGGCACTTGCCCAGTGGGGAAGGGCAGGAACTATGACTCCACAGGGCTCCCTCCCACGAAACTGCCTGTGTCACACTCCACCCAGGCATTCAGAAGGAATCCTTGTCCCTTGACCCCGAGGACCACCTGCCTCCCAGGGCCCTGGCCCCGTTGGCAGGTGGCGGCAGTGAGGGCTCACCCAGAAGGTTCCTCCACTCGGCGTCCAGGTCGGCCTGGTTGGCCAGGCAGCCCTTGAGTACGTTGCGGCAGTAGTCGGGGCAGGGCCGGGCGCCGGGGACCCCCAGGCAGTGTGCGCAGTACAGTAGCTTCATGATGGCCCGCGAGCACTCAGGGCCCAAGGGCACCTGGAGAGCCAAAGCAGCCTCAGCACCTTGTGGTGGGTGCCCAGCCCCCCAAGAAGTCCCAGGGTGGGGGCTCTGGATGGTAGTCAGGTGGCCTCAGTTCTGCTCCAACCACAGTGGGGCCTGGCCTGGCCCTTCTCGGGGGTCCTATCTCTTCCCAAGAGGGTGCTGGCCATGGGGGCACTCACCTCCCTGGCACACTGTGTCACTAGCCCTCCCAGGGAAGCCCTTCTGGAACACAAGTGCCATGCAGATGAGAGGACCAGAGTCAGGGCTGAGGGGTGGCGTGCTAAGGACCCCAGCTGCAGGGGGAAGTGGCTCACACCCAGGGCTGTGAGACTAATGCTCTCCCACACCTATTATCAGGTGGGTCTGACATGGGCTGCCCAATGGGGCAAGGCACCCGCTGGTCTGCATGGCCTCGGGCCCCAGCCTGCTCTGGCCTCAAGGCACATGTCGCTCTAGTCTCCTGTCCTCCTGACCCCTTCGGCTGGATCAGCATCAACCCTAGACCCTTCTTGCTGTCCTTCCCTGGCACCCAGCCCGGCCAAGGACTAGACAGTGGGTGGGTTGCCCAGAGTGGAGCTCACGTCTTCTGATGTGCTGTCGGAAGGTCCCTGGGCAGCAACCCAGGATCAGGAGGTGGCCCAGAGGCCCAGGGGGATGGGATTTGAAGCAGTGGGGCAGGGCTTGGGTCCCCGAGGGGCTTCTGAGAGCCCTAGGCAGCTGGGCGCACCTGGGCCACCTTCCGGACCACATCGCCAGCCACGCCCAGGCCCTGCACGAAGGAGCGTGTGGCTACGAAGGCGCGGGTGGCCCTCAGGCGCAGCTCTCGAGGGGCATCCCCAAAGGGCCGCAGGGGCTCGGCCTGCTTGCCCAGGCAGTCCAGGTAGTCGTCAGGCAGCAGCAGTTGAGGGTGCAGTTGCCTGAAGAGGCGCTCCAGCAGGCGGGCCCAGAACTCAGCCAGTGCATCCTCCAGGTGCAGGTTGGCCCCTCGGTAGTAGAGGCGCAGCTCCGTGTATAGGTCCCGAAAGGCCTTGGCGTTCTGTGTGTACAGCTCCCCGAAGGCGCTGGGGAAGGTGTCCTGCAGCGCCCGCTCCGAGTCGTTCAGCAGGTGCTGGAAGTGATCTGGGCACGGGGAGGCGGCCGTGAGGTCCCCACACACAGGGTTCCCCCGCCCCTGACACACACACAGGACAGACCCAGGAGTGCTGGGTTTTCCGTTCACGTCCCACCCGCCCCTCCCCAGGTGGCGGGGGAAGGCTTTCTCAGAGGCTCATCATCCGAGGCAAGGATAGTGTGGTCGACCCAACAGGAACAGGTGGGCCGTAACGAGCTGAGGCCAATTAAAGTTGGCCAGGACCAGCAGGCATGTGGAGATGACCTCGGGGTCCCTGGCTCCCTGGAGTCTATGAGGCCAGCTATTGTGGACAGGAGTCCAGGAGCTAAGATCCACAGGTCTTGGACGAAAGCCACTCGGGCCCCTAGATCTTTCTGCTCAGGCTTGCTGCCCCCTCACTCCAGCACTGCCCAGTGCCTTCTCCTTCCACAGAGATCTCAGTCCAGAGGCCACTTCCTGGGGACACCCCCTAGTGCTCCCACTTAGGCATCATCATGTTGTCTTGACATTCATTGGTTAGGGCCCTCGGTTCTCTGCCTGTGAGGGACTCGGAATGAATGAGGAACCTGCCAAGCTCTTTCTGCCACCACCCCAGGCAGGCCCAGCACTCTGCCCCAGCCCCCGCTGCCCAGGCCCAATCTTAACCCTCACACTGAGCTCCCTGCTTCCACGCCACCTGGTGGCAAGCACAAGGCTGGTCTCAGAAGGGCACCACCTATGAAAGGAGCCACCTCAAGGGCAGAGGAACTCCCTTCTGAGGGCCTGATGGAAAGGATGGTTCCACACCCCTGAACATGCATGCGCGCTGGGCTGTGTTCACCATGGTGGGTGCAGAGGCCTCAGACTCTTGGGCTCATAGGTCCCTGCATGCAGGTAGCCTTCTGCTACTGGGACCCCCAAATCCAAGACCCAACCCCAAAGTGCCACCCCATCCCCCCTCTGACTCCCCTTCACCAAGTGAGACCCCCCAGCTCCTCCAGGACACTGGTTCGGTGTCCTGCGGTCCCTAAGCCCTGGGTCCCACTCACCGTCGAAGCTGCGCAGCTGAGCTGCCAGTGTGGCCTGCAGGGTGCGGCTGCTGTCCAGGAGCGCCGTCTCCAGCTCAGCACGGCTGCGGTTGGCCAGGTTCTCCTCCATCTCGCTGGTGCAGCAGGTGTAGCCCTGGGGGCAGATCCGCAGGTGCTCACCTGCGGGGAGGGGGATGGGGGTACTGTGTGAGACACAGGAGGGGTGGGAGGCCAGGGGGCATGGACCCAGGGTGAGGCAGACGTGGGACCAGAACTGGCCTCAGCCTGGTGGGATCTCCTGGGCAGTGGGTGTGGATGGCAGGCCCCAGAGTGGGCACAGCTCAGGTGCTGGTGCCTGGGTGAAGGTAGATGGGGGCAGGGTGGGGCCTGAGTGGCCTGTGCAAACCCCAGACCTTCCTTTGCAGGCCCTCACCTATAGGCCCTCCTGGGAGAACCTGGTGGGTATGGGCACAAAGCAGGTGTGCCGAAGACTGAGCCCAGGGTACGATGTTGGTGTCATCCCCACCCTGCTGCCCCCATGCACTGAGGCGGGGGGCCATCCAGGGCTGGGAGCAGCTCAAGTCACCTCTGTACCCCAGCACAGAGTGGCCTGAGGTCCTGTGTGTGGGGGTGGGGATGGGCTGCCAGACTCAAAGCTCACTAGAGGAGGCTTTCCACCTGCCTCGTGTCCCTCGCCTGCCTGGGCCCAGGCTGAGGATGGGGAGTGAAAAGGGGATCCTGGAGGGGCAGGCAGAGCAGCCTCAGCCTCCTCCCCCAACACCACCTGGGGCTCAAGGTCCCACTGAACAGCAGGCCTGGGTGGACCCGCCCTACTATGGGGGTGCCTGGTGGCAGACAGTTCTGGGCTGCCAGAGGGACTGGCTCCAAAGGGTGCAGACTACCCAGGGCAGGACAGGGCTGGGGAACAAGTCTGCTGGAGGGCCTGATGTGAGTCATCCCCGTCGAGCAGGACTTGTACCCCCTTCAGTGTCTGTCCCCTCTCCTGCACCCTCAGCGACCCATCACCCCTGGTGCTGAAGGTTAGAATCGACTCCCTGGCAGTGCTGTTCACAGCAATGCCTGTCCAGGTTCCCTGGCCGGTCAAGGACAGGCTGAGTCAGCACAGCCTGGCAGGGAGGGCCAATCGAGGGAGAGGGAACACTGTGCCTTTAAAAATGTGCTAGTCCTAGTTTTATAACAACTATGGTTTTGAGGTGGGTGCTGGGATCCCATTTCACAGACCAGGAAACTGAGACTGGCAAATATTAGGTATCAGGACCAGGTGGCTCAGGCTGCAGGTCCTCACACCCACTGAGGCACCCCAAAGCCCCACTAGCCCCACCCCCTACTCATAGCCCCCTTCCCAGCCCATTTACTCCCACAGGACCTGGTGCCAACCTGGGCTGGGCTGGAGTGGAATGCAGGCAGGGTCTGACCTGGGCACAGGCTGGGTGGAGCAGGGGTCAGGGGTCCCCCTGTGCACAGCTCTGGGGTGGGGGCAGGGCTTCCAGGGTCCTGAGGTGGGGGCTCCCAGGTGACCTGAAGTCAGGACCTGGCCCAGGGCATGAGCTGGACAGAAGCCTGGGCAGGGGGAGAGGAAGAACCTGGAAGTGATCCCAGCAGGCCCATCTGAGGGGCTGTGGCCCCACCTTGGGTCAGTGCTGACAGACAGATGCAGCAGCAAGATCACTTGTGTGCCCACACCTTGGAGAACCCCAGGCCTGTGGGGGTGCAAAGTCAGAGGTCTGGAACCCGGCCCCCAGGGTGAATGAGGCTGTTCAGGTCTCCTGGGAGTCAGTTGGGGCAAGACATGAAGCCTGGCTCCCCAGGGCCTGGCAGAGAGGAGGTGCCCCATCCCTGTCCTCCTTCCATGGGGGGACAGGCACCTCCAGGCAGGGAGGGCTGGACATGAGCACATTCCCAGCTACCGCCCTTCCCTCTCAGCTGCTGTTGCTGACTGATGTGTGGACCAAGACCCTGGCCAGCAGGGGCAGGATACAGAGCCCAGGGCCCTCTCCCCAGGAGTCCCAGCCGGCAGAGCAGGGCAGATACCGAGCTGTCTCCCAGAGGGCAGAATGGGGCTGTGTGCACCCAATCAGGAGGAACCTGAACCCCTCACCCCATGCTGACCAGAGGACCCCATTCTGCCAGCCTCCCTAACAATAGGGACCAGGAGAGCACCCTTTGGCACCTGCTGCTCAGAACCATCAGTCTCCTGGTGGTGCTGGGGGTAGAGATGAGATGGGGGCATGCCCTGGGGGAGAGGGAAGAACAGTTGCCAGCCTGGGCTCAGCTGTGATGGGTACTCAGGCCAGGCTGGCTGGGTCCGGGAGCAGTGGGCTCTTTGGATGTAGTTCTTCGGACGGGTGGGCTGCAAAGGCATATGCACTCATAGGCCAGAGGGGCAGCAGCATCCTGGGCTGGCTGACCTCCCTCCAGAATCCTCCTGGTCCCCTGGTGGTCACCCACCCTTTCCTGAAACCCCACATTTATGTAGACAGCAGAGAGAGAGGCTGAGTCCACAAGAAGCGAGTACAAGACACCAGACACGGGAACTCCCTCAGGGAAGGCTCTGAGGGTCACTTGGCACTGTTAGCCCACCCACCGCTCACAGCCGTGAGCTGGCCCCATGGCCTTGCCTGGCCACCTCGCCCAGCCGCCAGTGACCGCGCTGTTCCGGCAGCCCCAGCACAGCCCCCGTCCCTCCCTCCCTCCTCGGACACACACGGGAGTGAAGACACGGAGCCAGAGCTCGGGCACCGGCCTGAGGCCCCCAGGCAGGCTGGGCCGAGGCGGTCCTCCCAGCCCGCTCAGGGCTGGCAGTCAAGGCACAGAGGCTTTGCTCTTCCCCTATGTCCAGCCCTGGCCCCTCTTGGCCTGAGTGTAGGTCATCCGTTGGCCCTGGACTTCAGGTTGGCAGAGGCAGGCTCTGCAGGGCACCCTCCTGCCATGCAAGCCTGCCCCTCCTGGTCAGAGCCAAGTAGTGCTGGGGGGTGGTCTGCCAGAAGGGATGAGCTCCCTGACCTTGGAGGTGTGCAAGGCAGACTGAGGGGTTCTCCACTTGCCATTCCAAACCTTTCTACTCCCAACACCTACGTCTTCTCTCAGCCCGATTCTTGGAGAAGGGTGAGGACCAGGTCAGGGGTCTGGTCCTGCTCCCCCCGCAATCCACTCTGAAGCTTCCAAGTCTACCTCTCTCGGCCACCCTGCTCCCCACAACTCGGCCTTTCCCTCCCCACTGATCCCTCCCGGGGCACTGAGGCTGCTCCCTGAGCTGGCCAGCGAGCCTCCTTCCTTTCTGCCAGCTCCCTTTGCTGGGTTCTTGACAGCTGGCTACATCCTTCCAGAACTCTCCCTTCCCTCAGTCTGTGGAACACTTCCTCCTCCCCCGATCCCAGGTTTTTTGGGGGGAGAGGAGAGGGCTGTTGTTTCAGGCCCCCAACTCCCAGACTGCCCATCCTGCTCCTCAGTTAAAATACCTGCAATGACTTCTCTGGCTGGGGTTCAGACTCCTGGGGCCACCCCCGACTCCGGCTTCTCCTTACCAACCCCCATCAGTCCGTAGGCATCACACCCTCCTGCCACCTGCTGACACAGCTCCCAGCCCTCCTGTCTTAGGGCACTGACAGCCTCTAAAAGGTGTCCCCATCCCCCAGGGGGATGATGGTGCCACACCAAGCCCATCTCTCCAGAAGCTTCCACGGCTCACTCGGGTGTGCAGACTACAGCTCAATCACCTTTAAAGCCACAGCCCAGATGCTCTGCAGCCACTGACCCAGCCACCGCGTCTCTAATTCAGGGCATCTCTGGTGTGGAAAAGCAGGCAGGGCTCCCCCCACCCCCTACTCAGTTCTGGGCCCTACAGCAGGCTTGGATGGCTGAATTCAGCCAGGGGTGCAGAAAGCTTCCCCAAGCAAGGGGCTTCTCTGGACAACTGCCCCATGCCCACTCCTGCTCCTGGACCCCACCCAGCTCCAGGAGCGGCGGATCCTCCTGGCATGTCCACCAGCCTGCTGGGCCAGGGCACTGGACAAAGGATGGAGGCTCCCTGGGCACTGCCCACCGCCCAGCTCCAGACCTTCTTTTCTTCTCTCTGCCACCCTCCCCCACCTCACCTTTGGCCCTGGCCAGTCCCCATGCCCCTCCATGAGGGTAGCCTCAGACCCACCTGGGAGAGGACATTTCTACCCTCCCTCTTACTAACACAGCAACTGTGGCAATAGCCCCTCCCCCTCAGCTCCCAGCACCCTTTCCTGCCCCTCATCCACCACTTCACCCACCACCCCAAACAAAGCCCCTCCACCATTTCAGCCAAATGACAGCGTCACCAAGGAGCCCCTCTGCCACCGATGCGGAGCCTCCATCACACACTGGGACTGTCGGACGCATCTGCGCTGGGTAGGAGGGGTCCGCCCCCCAAGCCCATGAGGGGCTCCTGCTGCCGCAGGGCGGAGGGCGACAAGCGCGAGACTGGCCCTGGCTGCGTTGCAGGTAGCCTAACAAAGGCCGGGCGGCCCTGGGCTGACCCTGGTCGCCAGCGCATGGGGGTTCCAGGCGCCCTGATGCCGGTCACTGGCCGCAGGCCGGGTACGGAGGACCTCACGCCTCGGAGCCGGAGAGGACGCGAGGGGGTCTAGAGATGCGGCTGTGCTCTTGGCGCAGGGAGAAGGGGGTGCTGGTGCAGTGGGCGAGGTGGCGCAAGGTGGAGGGCGTGCGGGGCTGCGGCAGGGAGGGGAGGGGGGACGCCGTAGGGGCTGCGGTAGGCAGGGGGAGGGGAGGAGAGCGAAGCGATTGGCAGGGAAGGGGCTTGCCGCAGTGGGTGCGGCAGGCATGGGGAGGGGGTGGCTGGAAAGGGGGCTCGAAGGGGCTGCAGCACTGGAAGGGAAGAAGGATGGGTTTGACAGAAGAGGAAGGGGGGCTTGATGCAGTAAGGGGGCTGCGGCAGGCTACTGGGGAGCAGGGGAAGGGGGTGAGAGGGGTGGCGGGACACTACGGGGATACTGGCGCAGAGGGCCATGGGGATGGGGTAAAGGTGGGTTACTGATGGAGAGAATGGTTGGTGATGGGGTGCAGGGAGGATGGAGAGATCCAAGGGGTGTGGAGAGGGGCGAGGGGGCTCATGATGGGGACAAGGGTGGAGAAAGGACGGGGACACAGAGGAGGGCCAAGATGAGCGGTGGCAGGGTGAGGGTGTGGTAGCATGGGCTGCGGTGGGGCTGAGGAGGTGGTGATGGGGCCAGAGTGCTGGAGATGAGGATGGCGAGGAGGGAGTGACGGCGGTGGTGGCGCGCCTGGGGATGGGGATGCACTGGAACGCGGAGATGGAAATGGCTATGTGGTGGATGGTAGGCTGGGGCCCCGGCGGGGTCCCCCAGCTTGGATCCCAGCTCCGTGGATGCCACCCAAGCCTTAGTCCTAAAATCCTTCCGGCGGCGGTGGTGGCTGCGGCTCCAACGGCGGCGGCGGTGATGTTCCGGGGGAAACGCGCGCGACTCCGGGTGCGGGTAGATGGGGGTCTAGAGGTCCGGCGGGAAAGGCAGAGGCGCAGGACCCGGCTTGGAGGAGAGAAGCCGGAGCAGGCCAGGGCAGGAGGACGAGGGATCAGGACTATGCGACCACCGCCAGGGCAGCACCGCAGCCGCACTAGCGCGCGCGGCGAGGGCGGCTCCCCGCGGGGACGCGCCTCCTCCCGCAGCCCCGCCCGCTGCGTTCTCGCCACCAGCCTGCCCCGCGCCCCCTCCTGCCGCCTGCTTGGCAGCAGCCCACAACCACTCGCTTCCCTCAGCCCTGAGACTACCAGGTGCCCACTGGGGCAAGCAGCAGAGCCCCTCCTGGGTGCTGCTTCCCATCTGGCTGGAGGACAGGCCCCTCCCCTCTGTCCCCCTCTGAAACAGCTTGCACGGGGTGCCCTGTGCTCAAAGGACCCAGGGTCCATTCAGGGATGCTGATGAGGCTGGGGGGTGGGTGATGTCAAGTTTCTCTCCTGGATGGAGAGTGGTATCTGACCACCTGGGAGTCCCCTCTCCCATTGACAAGGACCAGATCCCCTCTGCTGTCTGGGTACTCAAAGGCCACCGCCAGTCTCTCACTTCCATGACCTAAGCCTCCATCCCGAGGTCCTGGATCTGCTTCCCTCAGGAAATACTAAACCCCACTTGACCACAGTCTCCCCTGGCTCAGCCCCCACCTCCTAGGCCACCCTCCCACACCTGGGCCCCTCCCTGGACCTCATGATGGCTCCCATCAATACCCTCCACTCCCTGTAGCCCCAGCCCTGCCCTTGCCTTCACTGTACCTGACAGCCCCACTGGAGAAAACCTTCTGCTCACCGGCTGAGCCACCCCCCCGCAGTGCAGCGGCCCAGTGTGTGTACCCCCTCAGCCACATGCACATGCGGACACGGAGAGACTTGCTGGACAGGCCGCTCTTGAGCAAAGTGCCCTCGCCAAGGAAGGACACAACACCTAAGGCCCTGGAAGAAGGGTTTTGCCAGGTAGCTCATGTGCTCTGTGCTGCCTGGCTCCTCCTCAGGGGATACCAGGTGAGGTGTGGGCCCCAAGAAATGTGGGCCTGGTCACAGCTCTGGCTGAGAGGTGGGGCCCCCTCCCTTGCCTCTCCACAGCTGCTTCAGGGTTCATGAGCAGTGCTGTGGCCTCGGGATAAGTAAGGGACCAAGGGGACTCTGGGTTTGCAACGGCGGCACCCGTGACCCCAGGTCTTGGAGAGGGTCCTGGGCCTGAGATGCTCCCTAGAAGCCTTGCCCCAGGCCAAGCTCAGCCCTGCCCAAGCTGTGCTTGTGGGGGGCACCTGTCTGGAACAGGTCTACACGCTTACCCCTCACAGCTCTCCCATCTAGCTTCCCCTCCCCCCACTGCTAGGGCCTGGGGGCAGCTGAGGAGGCCCAGGGAGGGACTGGTGCTGCCCCTCTGCCTTGTCCAAAGGGGACATCCTTTTACTAGCAGTGGGGGATGCTGCAGCTCGGATCCCCTCAGCCACGTTCCCCACAAAGACGCAGTGCAGGCCCATCCATCCACCCTGAGAACGCCAAGCAGGCAGAGCTGGTGCCGACTCTCAGCTGGGCCAGAACACAAAGAAGAGCCTCCGGTGCCACCAAGGGAGCCCCTAGGGCAGGCCTCCAGCCAGGCATGCCAGCCCCAGAGCAGTCACCCCCACTTGCTGCTTCGGCTAACACCTCCATCTCACACGCCCTTCCCCCTTGCCCCGTCCTCTTTCAAGGCCCAGTCACTCTCCCCTCCTCCAGGAAGCCTTCCCAGGACCCTCTGGCACAAAGCACCTGCCCTCCCTTGCAGCCCTCCCTGAGTCCTGACAGGAGGCACTGCTCTGCCTGCTGTGGAGACTCCCCTTCCCTCCTCTGGACTCTGCCCAGCACCCAGGCCAGAGCTGATGCAGCATAAATAAACATGTATAAAGAAACTATACAGAATTTTTGCCCAGTGCTGGCATTTAAGGGAAACAACATAACATTTTCATGGCCCCAAAACGCAGTCTTAGACTTCTCCCCAGAAACTGGCACCTCCCTGACCTGTGACCCCTCCCCAGAGGCAGCATGACAACCAGCAGTGAGGTTGTGAAGGAACCTACAGGGTAAGTTCCCACCCCATGAGGCGTCTCTTCCTGTCACAGAGGCCTGGCCGAGGTCCTACCCCTGCAGAGATGGAGGGCTCCCTATGTGCTATGTGAGGGTCTCAGCCATCTCCAGGTTTCCGAATCATTTAATCTTCAGTGATTCCTCTTTCCTCTTCTAACATAACAGAGCCAGCCAAGGCAGCTAAAGTGGCATGGGATGTCACTCAGCTTGGAGTGGACGGGGACAGGGCCCAGCACAGCTGAACAATCCTGGCCTCCCACCTTGTCCTTGGATTCCAGTCCCAGGGGAATTCCTGAGCAGGCAGGCAGACACCTCCGCTAAGCAAGCTGCAGATGCCTCCTGGAGAGGCGGGCTCTTGGCAGAAGGGCTCCTGCCACTGACTCAGCATGGCCACCCAGGCAGCAGGCCCTCTCTAGCACGCACCCAGCTCTCAGGTGTATGGATGCCCAGCGGGGAGCCCAGCCCTGCAGGCAAGACTGGGGGGGGGGGGCACTACAGGTACAGGACAGGACACGGTTAGATGGCAATTTCAGAAAAATGATGCATTATCTTTTAGTGTAAAAGGAATTGGCCCAAAAGAATGGAAAGCAGGGACTTCAACAGAACCTCGTACACCCCTGTTCATAATAGCATTATTCACAAGAACCAAATGTGGAAATGGGCGTCCACTGATGGATGCGTGATAAACAAAATGCAACTTGTCCACACAACAGGAATTATTCAACAAGAACGGAAGCACTGACAAACGCTACGGCCCGATAGACTCCGAAACACCGTGCCCATCAGAAGGAATGACGCACACTGTGAATTCTGCTTGTGTGAGGGTGGGCGCCAGGGGCTGGGGGAAGAGAGGGGAGTGGGTGTTTAATGGGGACAGTGTCCTTTGGGGTAGATGGGAAAGCTCTGGGATGTGGTGGTGATGGCTGCACGATGTGAATATGCTTACTGCCAATCAACTGTGTACCTAGAAATGGTTAAGAGGGTAAATTTTGCCGAAACCGGTTTGGCTCAGTCGATAGAGCGTCGGCCTGCGGACTGAAAGGTCCCAGGTTCGATTCCGGTCAGGGGCATGTACCTGGGTTGCGGGCACATCCCCAGTAGGAGGTGTGCAGGAGGCAGCTGATCGATGTTTCTCTCTCATCGATGTTTCTGACTCTCTGTCTCTCTCTCTTCCTCTCTGTAAAGAATCAATAAAATATATTAAAAAAAAAAAAAAGAGGGTAAATTTTGTTACGTATATTTTACCACCAAAAAAGCAAACAACCTCACTCCAAATATTTGGGGTATACTTATACTAAATATGAGAGCATACTTATGCTAAAATTTTATTTGCTGTGTATTTGAAATTAATTTCAGGACATATACCCCAGAATTATTCAGTCTGTCTGGAAATGCCAATTTAACTGTAATCTGTGGTCTTATCTGCTAAATCTGACAGCCTGAGGTAGAGTATGGGGAGAACCCTGACTGAAGTCACAAAGGCCTCCATCGTCACTTGTGGGCACACACATGAGCACCCATCCCATGGAGTCACCCTGCTTGCCCGGCTCCCTAGAGGTGGGACCTGTTGTGAGTCCTGGGGGCAGGTAGGAATGTGAAGACCGTCTCATTCCCTGACTTCTCTAGCTCATCTCCTTGGGATGGTCAAGCTGGAGCACCATCTACTGGGCTAAGTCTCTAAGGATTCAGAGATCTGCTGCCCTGGGTACCATGTCTTGGCCCCCACCCTGCCCAGCCACTCCCAGCAGGCAGAGTGGCACCGGGACCCCATACAGACAGCCCGGGGGCCGTCAGACCTACAGCAGATAGCTGAAGCGATGGAGCCAGCCCCATACCCAGAGAAGCCAGAGGGACAATGACCAGGCCCATATGACTCCTCTGAATCAGGTTGCCAGACCCCCAGGCTCGACCACATGTGGGGTCCCCCTGACACTGTCTCCTGTCCCCCTCTCACCTCTCCATAGGCCCTGCAACATCTTCTGGGGCCTCTGTCTAAGGCTCCCGTCTAAAACCCAGTGCCATTCTCCAAATCTGCCCGAGAGCCCCTCCTGACTGGTGGCAGGGCTCTGTGCTGGGGGGAGTACTCCCTCACTGTGGGCCACCCCTCCAGGAGGGGCCTTGGCCAATCCTTCCCAAAATTCCTAACTTCCCAGGGCCAGGGCCAGCCAAGCAGGAACAGAGATACCACGGATGGCCACACCCTGGAAGCATTACTGGGTACCCAAGGGCAGTCCTCCCCTCCAGCCTGGACCTCCCTCCAGTCCTCACACCCACAGTATGGCTCCTCAGCTCTGCCAGGTGCAGGCTGGCCCCTCCCCACCAGCAGGCACCCTTCCCCACAGCCGCCTCTGGAAGAGAAAGCGGGCTGTCTCTCCGACAGCTGCTCCCAACTCCACGCCGCTCTGGGTAGCATGCATTCTGAGCTGGCACGGCGAGGAGCAGCCCACTCCAGGAGGCAGGTGCGGCTACCTACCCCAATTCACAGAAAAGGACATCGAGGCAAGAGCAGTTCAGCAATCAGCTCAAGGTCACACAGCCAGTGAGTGTCGTGGGAGCGCCTTAACTCCACAGGCTGGCTGGGTGCAGCAGGGCAGATTGGGGCTTCCTCTGGGGATCCACCTCTTTTCTAAGATGACTGCCAGTGAGAATGACTGGCCCTGGGCCAGGGGCATGGCCTGCCAGGTAGCCCAGCAGGTGGCCTCCCTCAGAGCTCCTCCCTCCCTCCCTTTGGCTCTGATGCTACCTCCTCAGAGCAGCCCTCCAGCCTTCCCTACATTTTAGTTTTGTTAATTCTCACCCAAGGATATTTTTTCCATTTTTTTTTTTTTTTTTTTTTTTTTAGAGAGAGAGTGGAAATGAGGGAGACACACAGAGAGAAATATTGATTGTGAGAGGGACACATAGATTGGTTGCCTCCTGCATGCACTCTGACCGGGCCCGGGGGAGGGTTGGTGGGGGCAGGGGGATTGAGCCTGCAACCAAGGTATGTGCCCTTGACTGGAATTGAACCCGTGACCCTTCAGTCCATGGGCTGATGCTCTAGCCACTGAGCAAACTGGCTAGGGCCTTCCCTACTTTTCTGTGCATGTCAAGTGCTCACCAAGGACAGGGCAAGGCCACAGCTCGCCGCAAGAGCAGCTAAGCCATGCTTGGGGCCCAGCCCCCTTCCCAGGTGGGGACGGGTCTTAGCTCTACAGCCCGGCAGTGAAGGGGACAGAGAGTGTGATTGCAAACCCCCACGCACTTGTCTTAATTCATACATTATTTCTCTTCTAACAAATGTCACTGGTCATTGTAGTCAGCAAAGCCACAGCTTGTGAGATTTCTGATTCTTGCCTGATCCCTGTGCATTGTTTGTGGCTGCATTTCAGCACAAAGAACAGCACCTGGCACACAGTAGGAGCTCTAGGAATACCTACTGAGGGATTCAGAGACAGGACCTTTCCTCATCCCCATCACTCTACCTGCAGGCCAGGCTCCCACTTGGCCCCAAATGCCTGGAGACCCTTTCTACTTCTGTCCTGGTCCCAGGGTCCTTGGGTGCAGACACCGGGGCTCCACCAGCTACTCCTGGGCCCACGCCTGCAGGCCCCTTCTCGGAATACTGTGATGGAAGTGACACATTATGCAGAGGGTCACGAAAGAAGCCAGGAGCAGTGTGGCAGTTATCAGGTACCTTCATAAATGTGACCTGGGCCACAGAGCTTTCCTGTAGCAGGTCTCCCACTGATTAGAATCTCAGAGCTGTGGCAAGTGTAAGTGGTATTTTGAGCCATCTGTTACAAAGCTGAAGGGACAGGGAAGTCTCCGCGGTTCCTATTGGTGACCAAGTCCCAGACACCGAAATGCCACTGTGCCTTGTTAATAGTAACAGGATATGTAGCTTTCAGTTAGATGTTAGAAAAAAAAAATGGAGATATAATATATCCATTTGGGTGTTAGGTCACTCCAAGGGAAGATGTCAAGACACCTGGAATGTCCTGTGTGTAGCCCCCACCAGGCCCAGGAAAGGGACCAGGGATGTGTGGCTGAATTTTTAAGAGTCTTGTCCCTTTAAAATACCTCTGTTGGTCCAGTGTGTCCCACACTCCATGACAACTGGAAACGCCAGTGAGCGCCTGAGCCAACGCTCGCAGCGGGTGGCATCATCTTTCTCCCCAGAGCCTGGCAGTGGTCACAGGAGGGTGGGGTGTGCACTCAGGGCCCGAAAGGCTTGAGGGTGTACTCGGACAGCACATATGGCTCACCATAGGGGCCCTGATGGCTACAGGTGGCCCTAGGCATTGAGGATATGTTTAGACACAGGATGGACCTGGATGGCCACCCACAGGCCCTGACAGAGGTCCTCCATGTTGAGGATGTTGTCTGAGGGTGTGCACAGGCCACACACCTCCACAGATTTAGGCATTGATTGATGATGAGCCCAGAACATGTGGCCCCAAGGTAGACTCGGGGCCACTGTCACCTCCAGGTGGACCTGCCAGGGCCTTGCTGCCCACCTCGGAGGGAGACATGCTGGTCTGCAGCCCAATCCAGGGCCATCCAGCCAAGTGTAGAAGAGGCTTAGGACACAGACAGTGCCTGCTGGGCCCTGCACTGCTGGGTTTGGGAGGGCTTAGCAGCCCAACTGAGTTTCTCACTAGACTCATCTTCCGGGAGGGAGGGACCATGGCTTCTCATCTGTGTGTCCCACAGAGGTGAGCAGAGGGTGAGCACATAGTGGGTGGATGGGTGGGTAAGTAGGTGGATAGATGGATGGATGGGTGGATGAATGGATAGGTGGATGGATAGATGAGCGTCCTATACCTACCAACCTGGCCAGCCCTCCCTCTGCACTCAGGACCACATATCCAACCCCTTCAGGACAGCTCATGTGGATGCCCCCCAGTCTCGAAACAAGGCAGGCGTGCATGGCCTTGCCTCCACCCACTCCTCCCTCTCAGTGCTGGCACCATCACCTGGTGCCCACACCAGACACTTGGGGCAAACCTGGGTCAGGGCAAGAGTGACTCACTCAGCACGGAGGTGGCAGGGCCTGGCTTGGGGCAGTGCGGTAATGAGGGAGAAGCCACTTGCTTGATGGGTAGGCTCTGAGCCCTGGGGACCTCCTTCTGGGACTCAGTTTCTCCATCTGCACACTAAGTAGTTAGACCAGATGGTACTCAGTGTGCCCTACTGACACCCCCAATCCTGCTCACTCTGGGAGTCTGGGAGGAACCTGCAGGCAAGGGGCCATAGGAGGTCAGGGCTTGGCTGAAAGAGGCAGGGTCTGGGACTGAGGCTTTGGCCAGCTCTAGGGTAGCCCTGGCAGGTAGGAAAGAGGAGAGGGGATGAAGGGGCCCAGAGCTGGGGCTCCTGAAGGACCTCCCCTTACCGGTCCCAGACCCTGCTATGGCTGCCCTGTCCACTGGCTGGGCCCTGGGCCTCGCCTGCACCCAGATCCCTGTCTCGAGATATGGCTGGGGAGTCTTCACCTAGCACCAGCCACGCAGCACTGCTTGCTGGTATTCTGTCTGCCTCCTGGCCTCCACCTGGGTCCTCAGGCCAGTCTGCAAACAGCCTGGTTCCCTCCTCTGTTGGTCATGTGTCTTCTGAGACATAGCAGGGGTATCGGGCAGGGCCCCGGGCCTCTTGGGGACTTAGGTCAGAGCAGGTGGTGAGGGAATAAGATTGATGGAGCCCCCCGGGGCTGCCCTGTCACCCAGCCAAGCCTCCAGAACCCAGGGAGCATTTAGCACAAATGAGCAGCGAGCTTCCCCATGCTACTGGGTGCCTCCCTCCTCTCCCTCTCCACATCACGTCCCGCCTCCAGGCCCCTCAACCCCCTGCCTGCCTGAAGTCCACCTGGGGCTCAATACCTGTTCTGCACACCGTGTCCCCTGCTTGGAGGCCCTTCTGCTTGCAGGTGAAGACCCTGAGCCTGTCCAAGGCACAACGGAGCCACCGGCGCCGATCCCAGCCAGGGGCCACCTGATCCCCACAAGGGTCCTAAGGCTGGCCCCGCATTGCCCACCCTGGTTCCCGGACAGGCCACAAGAATGTGGGTTGGGCCAACAGTTACCAGCCTCTGAACACCAGAGTGAGCGCCACCTCACCCCCACACACTTTGACAAGAATGGAAAAGCTGAGACCCACAGGGGCAGGGGGTAGCCAAGGACTAAGTGGCAGCACAAAAGCCTGAAGCTGAGGCCACCCAGGCCAGGGCTGTGCCCAGAAGCCTTCGGGGGGCCAGGGGATGCTCTGACCACCATGCTGTCTGACGCCAGGACTGAGCCCCTGGCAGACTCGGGAGGCATGGCGCTGTCTTCAGGGGCCACCGTCATTAAGTTCTCAGTGGCCACACTCTCCACCCACCACCCACAGGAAGTGTGCTCCCCACCCACAGGAAGTGTGCATTAGGGTCATGGCCCCCAGGACCTCAGAAGGTGACCTCACTTGAATATGGGGTCCTTGCAGATGGAACAAGTTAAGGTCAGGTCATACAGGAATTGAGTGGGCCCCTTCGGTAGGATTGGTGTCCTTATTTTCACAAAGAGAGGTCTGAAGGCAGACACAAGGTGAACACCATGTGAAGGTGAAGCCAAGGAAGGAACGCCAAGACGACGGCAGCCTCCGGAAGCTGGGGAGGCCCGGCACCTTGATCTTGGACTCCCAGGCTATGAGCTGTGAGATAACACACTTGTGTTGTGTAAGCCGCCTGGTCTGTGGTGTCTATTCTGGCAGCCTGAGGAAGCTACCACACTCCCGACCCCTGGCACCGGGCCCAGGCCTGGCACAGGGAGGCACTCAGCATACCTACTCCCCAGACTTGGGGAGCACCCCAGGAGGTAGAGCCCGCAGGGTGCATGTGTTGGGGATGCCTGGGGAAGCTGGGAAACAGGGCCAAGTCCCAAGGGAGGAGGCATGAGGAGGACCCAGTTGGCGGAAGGAGGTGCATGTGCCAGGAAGGTGGGCCAGCCAGGAGCCGGCCGGAGATGATGCTGAGGCCATAGGCAGATGAGGGGAAGGGGTAAGGTTTGCCTGAACTCCCAGAAGCTCCCAGACCCACCTAGGATTCCAGAATTCCTGCCTGGAGAGACTAGGTGTGAGCCCCTCACACCCTGAGTTCCCCTGCGTCCCATTCCCTGACGGGGCTGGAGGCCTGGGCCCTGACTCTGGAGCCTAGCGTCCACTGTGTGGGAAAACAGGCCAGCCTGCATCTCACTCCTGGCTGCCATGTGCTCCCACCTGGGAAGGGGGAGAGGCCTGGAGAAGGGAGGGTGAAAGACTTCAGCATCCCCCCACTGCACCGCCCCCACCCCCAAGAGACGTCAGGCAGCTCAGGGCACCTGCTCAGGCCTGTTCCTAAACACACACAGGCAAGAAAGTCTGCCAGCTGGCATATGGATGAGGAGCCGGGAGCCGGGGTGGGTGGCCCTGGGCTGGCACCCTCACCCTCCTGAGGCTGTGGGCAGTGACCTGACCCCACAGGGCTATGTTGACAGTTAGACACGATTGGGGCTGGTACCTGGTGCTGGGCACAGAGGCATTACTTGGGCAGGGGTTGGGAGCAGGCAGCCGGCCAGATGCCTTCCAGGCTCTGATACGGGTCTCGAGTCTCAGTGTGAAATCCCGCTGAACCAAGTCGGGCCTGGGGGAGGAGGACCTGGCTTCCGGTAGAGATGTCGAACTTGTCACTACCTAGGCAGGTCTAGGACTGGGCAGGGCAGACACTGGTGCCAGGTGGTCTCGGCAAGCCCCTCTCCTGGCCTGTTTCTCTAGCCAGGGCCAGCCAGGCCAACCCTGTGCCCATGTGCGTGGGAGCCCAAGCAAAGGCGTGAGTACACCCACACACCCATTGCGCTCTCCTCCTGGCTCTGAAGCCCAGCCCACGTGTCCCCAGCCCCTCTCCAGGAGGCCTCCTTAGCCTGCGGCCTGCCAACCACAGGCTGGCACTGTTTCTAATTAGTGCAGCCAGTGTACCAACAAAATGACCACCGTCTCCTAGGCTTGCCTGCTCCTGCACAAGAAGTTTGTCCATGATTCCCGGGGGACTTGGCCCAGCCTGGTGCTGGGGACACATGGGGCTTCCCCTAGATGGCCAAGAGCACACAGCCAGGACATCCTTTCTGTAACCGGGTTACCTGACTCAGATCCCTGGTGCTCAGAAGCAGCCCTCCTTAGCAGGACTGGAGCAGCAGGTCCTAGGGCCACCGAAGAGCCAGCCTTCACTGGATGGGCACCCTGGGGCAGTGGGCGGAGGCATAGGATGGCAAGGCCCAGCTATGTGTCAGGCTGGGTGGGGGCAGGTCTGGGACAGGGAGGCCGGGTGGGGCTGGCGCTAGGAGGGGTCGCAGGGGAGAGTTTAGACTATTCTGACACAGTCTAACAACTCGGGGCCAACAAGAGAGTGGTCTGGCTGCAAGCCCCCATTTCAGGCCTCGGGGCTGGGACTGGGCAGCCATTGATGCCACAGGCCTTAGGTCAGCAGACTGGGCTCTGGACCTCAGAGCTCCACGTGGGCTGTGAAGGAAGTAATGTGGTTCCTCTGAGCTTCGGTTTCCTCATCTGTAAAGCAGGTGAGGCACTAAGACCCTCACCTGGTGCACTAACTAGACTCGATTCCTCGAGTCTGGATCACAGTGAGGGCTTGTCTCAAGGGCGACAGACACACTGTCACCGGGGGGTCTGGGTGACCTCTGCAGACTCCAGGGAGGAACAAGGTGGGGGATGTGGCCCGGGGTGCCCACGTAGTGCCCAGGCAGCATGTCCCCCCTCCCACAACCTTCAGGGATCGTTGAGACTATTACCATTGTCACATGTACAGAAATAGGCACAGAGAGCTGAGCGGGTGGGAGGACAGTGTGGCAGGGCCTGCATCTGAATCCAGGCCCAGGGGATGCCCCACCTCTCAGAGGAGCAGGTGCTGTGTCCAGCACAGAGGCTCCAGCAAGGGGCCCAGGCCATTGCATCACGCAGGTGGCCCTGTCAGATCCTGGCTCCCCTGCCCCCCCCCCCCCCCCGTACCCCTTCAAGCCCTGCCCCCATGCTGGGGATGATGAAACCTCAGCTCCTTGAATGGCGGGGAGAGAGAGAGCGAGGCAGAGCCAGAGGCACAGACCACCTTGAGGATCCACGCTAGGCACACAGTGGGCTTCTGCCTTCTGAAGAGGACGGGGGACACAGAACCTCTGGTTTGGGGATAGGCGGTGTCCCAGGTGGCCTGCAAGAGCTCCAGTGATCATGGCTGAGGGACAGACTCAGGGTTGGCTCTAGGAAGTGTGGGGAATGCCCAGGGCTTCCGAGTAGCCCTCCGCAGAACCTGTGCCCACCAGTCAGGTGGTCAGAGTGGACACAGAGAAGCAAAGGTTTCTGCTAAGGGGCCTGTTGATGCTCACCCCTACTGGCAGGCAGTCCCAACCCTGGGGCCAAGGAGCAGTGGCCAGGCCTCATCTGGCACTGAGAGTCCCCTGCCCCTGCTCCGCAGAGCCTGGCCCACAGCAGGACAGGCATGAGTCCCCAGTGAATGTTCAACCAGAACCTTCTTGACCCCAGGAGATGGACCAGGTTCTGTGGCTACAACAGGGGAGTATGCAGACCCGTGCTCCCTAACCCCAGGACCCCAGTGAAGGGGCAGAGAGACACACAACACATTGTGCCAAGCGTCGGGAGGCCAGGCAGGTGCTCAGGAAACATCTGGGGACCAGAGGCAAAACCTGCCAGTGTGCATTCGTGATTCAGCACCGCAGAGGGCTCCAGCCTGGCCCTGCTCACAGCCCTGGCTTCTGTGCAGCACTCCGGCCTGAGGGAGGGCCGCCTGGGCTGTGTGTCCCCCAGGCCTGCCTCCCACCTGTAAAATGGGCTGACAGCCATCTTCACCACCACTGGGACCAGCAGTCCCCAAACCCACACAATCTCCTCTTAGAGCCCACCACCAATTCTGCTCCCTTGGGCAGTGGCTGAGAGGCCACCCCAGACCCAAGGCTGCCCTCCCTCCCCTCCAACCACAGGGGGCACCGAGTCTCCACCCTGCGTGACCTGGGCCAGCTGAGTGGGTTGCCATGCTAGCGAAGTCTGGCTATTGCCCTGCAGGAGAGGGAACCTATGTATATAGCAGAGCTCCCCAAGAACAGCGTGCTGCCAAGGGGCCAGCAGAGGGCACCCGGTCCACGGAGGCCCGGCTGAGTCACAAGGAGCAGGAGGGGACAGGACTGGTGGCTGCTGCCTTGGGAGGTCACTGTTTCTTTCGTCCCACGTGGTGCTGGCTGGCACTCTCCTCGGTGCCTGGACCCTGTTGGGCACTCTGGAGTTGTAGAGCTCCTGGGGTGGGGGCGGGGGGGGGGCGATTTGGGGAGGGGGCTTAGCAAAGCAGCTCTCCTGATGGAGGAGCCAGGGGCACTGGTAGGGAGGTCATGGTCGCTGGCATTCCAGACCCAGAGGAGGGTGGTGCCTGAAACCTTGGCCTGGGCAATGCTTGGACAGCTGCTGGGTCACCGCACTCCCCCGGCTGGATGGACAGGGCCCCGCCTCCACCCATCACACCCACAGCAATGCACTTTGCTTATTCTCATCCTACTCACTGCATCCCCCAGCCCACGGAGGGACGATACCCAGCCCTCCACCCCCACCTCGGCCTCTCCAGTTTCCGAGTTCTCTCCTAGCCCTTGGCAGCCACCCAAACCTTGCCACTCTGTCTCTCGGCCTAACTAGGATGGAGGCCTGTGGATGTGAGCAAGTTTAGGATGGACCCCAAGGACACAATGGCTGAGTGGGAGTGGACATGTGGAGGAGGGCAGTGGAGAAGGCTTCTGTCCAAGATTTGGGGCTGGGTGGGTGCAGAGACCCTAGTGTCTGAGGAGGGGTCCAACAGGAAGGCCAGGGACATCCAGGCAAAAGTTCCCCTGTGTGTGTAGGAGGAGTGGTGGTGTGTGTGGGGGTGTGTGTGTGTGCCCGCGCGGGTGGGGTGGGGGTGTGTGGAGCATGAACCAAACTGTGTAGAGGGTCTGTGCTGGCTCCGGGTACTGGGGAGGGAGGCCCCTTTTGGGGAGGGGGGTCTCTCAAGGCAGCCTTCAGTGTGCCCACCCCTTCAGGGCCTGGCTATCCCCCTACCCCCCAGGTAAGGCAGGGCCACGGACCCACCCCTCATACTGATGCACTCCTCTCTCGTTCAGCATTCCTGTGGACGTGGCCGGTTCATGTCTCCCATCTCACTGTTTGAATATGGCCCTTACCTGCCTCGCCCACCCCAGTCTGTGAGGCACGCGGGGCAGTTTAATTTGAGGATGAAGTCTGGAGTCTGGGAGGTCCTTAGTACACTACTCCATCTCCCACCTTCACATGCATTGCCTCTGCAAAGCTCCTCAGAATCCAGCAGGGAGGGGATGGGCAGGGCTGTCTGGCAGCTGCGGGGCTGAGGCCACCTGGGAGGGTCCATGCTCTTACAAAGAAATGACATGGCCCCTGAGCGAGATCCAAAATGCTGACCACCTGCAGCTGGAATCCTTGGGCAGTGGTTCAGAGTGCTAGGCAGGCGGGCATGCCAGGTGGGCACAAGTTTCCGGGAAAGAATCTCTGGCAGGCAGATTCCTGCTCCCCAAGGCACAGATCCCCCACCCTACCGCCTTCAGGCAGCCTTTGCTGGGGACCCCGCGGGAATCCCCAGCCCACCTCGAGGCGCTCCCAGAGAGGCCCGCACAGTTGAGTGGGAGTTCCTAGCCTCAGGCCACCTTCAACTTCGCCCCTACAGCCCACTCCAGTCCCGCCGCCGGCTGGGCCGAGCCGGTGGCCGAAGACGCCCCGCTGGAGCCCTGGCCGAACAGGGGGGCACCGTGCCGGGGGCGCCCGGCCACAGCCCTGCGAGGACAACTCCACGGGAAGGAGCTGGAGAGCCTGTTTGGTGCTGGTGGCGACAGAGCGGAGCGCTGGAGACGGGACTGAGAGAGGGGGCAGGGGCTCGGAGGCGAGGGCCCAAGGGGATGCGGGTGAGGGAGGCACAGGGGGCTCCTCGGAACTCGGCGGCCGGGCGCAGGCGGCGGGATTCGGGCACCCGGGGCGAGTGGCCGCGCACGGCCAACGTGGGTAAGCAAGGAAACCCGGACGCGCCGGGGTCCAGGGCCCGCAGCCCTCACTCACCCGAGATCTCCGCCTGGGGCACATCGCTCAAGCTGAAGCCCTTGGCGCCGTAGATCTGGCGGACTTCGCTGCAGCTTCGGCTCTTGCTGGCAGGGTCCCCGCGGGCGCAGGAGGCCAGCGCAGCGGCCGCGCACAGCAGCCACCAGCCTCCGGCCCGGAGCTCCATGGCGGGGCCGCGGCGACCCCAGTCGCCTGCCGCGCCTCTCTTGGATCCGGTGGGGCCCGCGCAGCCCCGGCCCGCGAAGGGCAGAGCCAAGGTCCCGGCACGCGGCTCGCGGTCGCAGACGGCGGCGGAGACAACAAAAGCCGGAGGCGGCGCAGGGCGCGCGGGGCTCGAGGACCGGCTGCTGGGTCGGGCCGCCCAGAGCGCAGCGGGCGAGCGCGCAGTCCCGGCTCGGCGCCTCCCCCGGCCCGGCCCGGCCCGGCCCCTCGGCGGCCAGGGAGCGAGGAGGGGAGGGGAATACAAGGGAGGGGCGCTCAGGGTGGGAGGGGGAGCCCGGGGGTGGGGCGGGGCGCGGGGTGCAACCAGGGCCACTCGGCGCTCCTCCCCTCCTTGAGGACTTGGGGGCCCTGTAGCTCCAGTGAATCTGTCCACTGCGTGAGGGAGGCGGGGACAGCGGGGGAGCGCGCGGGCCGTGTCCGTGGTTCCCCCGAGAGCGGGCCCCCCACGCCCAGCGTCCAGCACCCCGGGCAGCAGCACCACCTGTGGGGGCGGGGCGGGGCGGGGCGGGGGCGCTGAGGCAGGGCTTCCCCCGCCGGACGTGACATCACGCCTTCCACGCGCCTATCAGGGGCCTCCCCGCCCCCAGCCGAATTCAGCATCCCTCCAATCCTCCCAGTTCCCGGCTCCTGTCCTGCTGTCCTGCACTCTGGCAGCGCGCCCTCTGTCCGCTCCCGCACGACCGGGTCCTCTCTACCCGCCGCTCACACCTCCGTCCGCAGCCTCCCTCCCCATCTGCACCCCTTTACCACCCTCGCCCCTACACCCTGCTCAGCTCCAGTCACACCTGGTGTTTTTTGGGAGATGGGGGGCGGGGGCTCTGCGCGGGGAAACTAGCCGAAAGATTCCACCCCAACCCTTTCCTTGCTCTCTAGAGAGGCACGAGCCGAGCCACTTACTTGGAGGTTTTCAGCCTGTTTTTGGTCCCCTCCACTTGATTCTTTGGATGCTCGAGAAACAAAAGGGTGCTGTCTATTGACCTGGGCTTCTGGGCGGTGGCTGGTGACCTCTTGGTCCACGGGGCGAAGTTGGGTCAACAACAGGTCAGATTGCTGGGTAATGAGAGCCAGAGTGAAGCGGAGCTCTGAGGGCAGGAAAGCGAGGCCGGAGGCCGGTAGCTGCCCTTAGCTACAGTGGGGATGGGGATGGGGTCTTTCTTCCCAGGCTGCTGCCCACCCCACCCCCAAGGCCTCTCCCTCTCCTCTCGCTTTGTAGGTAAAGGCAATGACACCACCAGCCTTGGCCCAGGCTGTAGATGCAGGTGCCTGATTGGCAGAAATGGGGGGAAAGCAAATAAGTTGGCACCCTTGGCCGATAACCACCGGTAAGGGTGCAGGAGCCTTAGGGGTTGTGGTTTCACCTCGAAGCAGGGACTGACTGGCCCACAGGGTGCTCTCCCCACCCCCCACCATTCCCTTGGGCCTCCCAGAGAAGGCTGCTCCCTTCACCCAGCGACACCGCATGAGAGGGAGGGTGTGGGGAGCCAATCCCAGTGTACAGACCTCCTGCCCCTCCCCTCCTCCCGCCCTGCTGCCTCATCAGAGGGTGACTCACAGACTCCCCAGCAGCGCACCCAAGGGCCTGCTCCTTCTTGCCTGGGCCTGGACATCTCCCCAGTGGCTGTCTGGCTCAGGCCACCCCGGGGGTTAGGGACACCTGGCCCACACTCCCACCCTCTCTGTGCAAGCTCACTTCCAGCCACATGCTTCCAGATCAGGCAGGAGCCACACCAGGGCTTTAACCCTGCCTGAGGCTTGAGAGCCATCCACTTTCTCTGTTGTTATGGGCATCACTGTCGCCTCCTCTTAATCCAGCCAGACTGGGAAGTTCCTAAGGGTGGGGTGAGTGTCCAGTTCATTTCCCAGCCCCCAGACAGCAAAGTGGCCACGCTCACATGGCAGGTTCCCAGGACATGGTGGGCACCGGCATACCTGTTTCGGCACCTCCCAAGTATACAATGGCTCCATCCCCTAGGACAGTGGTCGGCAAACTCATTAGTCAACAGAGCCAAATATCAACAGTACTTCTTCAAAATAGACTCGCCCAGGCCGAAAACAGACTTCTGCGCATGGGCCACGAAGTTTCAATCGCACTGTACGTGCGCGCCAGCACGTGGTATTTTGTGGAAGAGTCACACTCAAGGGGCCAAAGAGCCACATGTGGCTCATGAGCTGCAGTTTGCCAACCACAGCCCTAGGGCATCCTCTCCACTACTGCAAGGTCATTGTATCATTCCTACTTCACAGATCATTTGCAGCCGGGGCCCTTCCCCTAGAGAAGACACTGTCCTCAGCTGGATTCTGAGCTCTCCTTGCAGCAGTCCAGGGGTGCCAGGTAAGTAAGGAGGCAGTGTCCTGTGCCATTGAATAGACTCCATAAACGTATAGGTTTGGTCCTAGCCTTTCTATTGGTTGTTAGTAAATTTACATATGCAAATATCCTCTCTGAGGAAGACTGGGCACTGGCACCTGTAGGTAGTAGGCACCCGGCAGGTGCAGGCAGCCTGCAGCCTCCCGCCCACTCTGGGGCCTGGGGCTCTGGCCTCCATGTTTGGTGGGTTTGTGGGTGCTCAGCTTCCAGTGTGCTTGAGGTTCAGGCTGGGCTGGAGAGAGGTGCCTAGGTGGGAGGAGCCAGGGCACTGGGTGAAGTGTTTTTCCAGTTTGTGCTCAGGACAGAGAGCCAACCTGAGGGGGGAGTGTAGGTAGAAAGCAAATGTGTGGTTTCTCTAGCTGGCTCTGGCTGCTCACCGGTCCTGTTCCTGAGTAAAGGACACTGAGACCTGAGTTCAAATTCAGATCCGCCCACGTACCAGCCTGTGATTTTGAATGTAACACTCAGCTTAGTTTCCATATCCATTCAGGGGAGGAACTGAGAGAGAGGACCCAGCGAGGACCCAGTGTGGAGCCAGCTCTGGGGGTCCTGCCCTCAGGGGCCAGGAAAAGGGGCTGCGACAAGGGGCTAAGCCACAGTGTCAGCCCATGGCCACGAGGGGTGGCAGGCAGCACGGGTCTCCCAGCTCTGGAAGGGTCTGGCACCTGCCGGAGAGCCTTGATGACGAGCAGGGAGGTGAGGTGCAGGGACACCTGACCGCTGGTTGGTCACAGCTCCAGTGGCTCTGCTGAAGCTGTTGGAGGCCACAGAGCCTCCTTCCCTGTCCCCATCTAGGGGAGTGCTTCTGTTTTACAGGCATGGACACCGTGACTGGTGAGGCAGCGGGTCTGTCTCAGGTCACACAGTGCAGAAGAGCTGCCCCAAGTGCCAGCGGTCAGAACCTCGCCGGTCCTCTGCAGGCCTGCCCTACGTACGAGCATGGCCCTGGCCATTTAGCTCAAGTCAGTGATGCCATTGGCCAGGCCAGGGCATTGGGCACCAGCAGCCTGGGTTTCAGGAGTCAGGGCTGCGTGAGTCTTTCCAGCCAAAGTTTCCCCTGTCCTCCCCACCACGATGCGACACACACACTCCATCCATGGTTGGGGGGTCTCCGGGAGCTGGGGATGTGGGTGTGGCTGGCAGAGGCTTCCTGCCTACTGAGATGGCTGCTGTGGCTGCCACCAGGACCACCGCTGCTGTGGGGCCTGGACCTGTCTGGACCATGTGGGCACAGACTGTGATGTGAAGAAGGAACCAGGCAGTGAGTTGTTTACTCGCATCACTGGGGCAGGTGACAGACTGGAGTTGCCCTTCTCCTGACACTTAAGTGAGGGCTGAGAATAAAGGGCCATTTAGAGTCATCTCAGGAGGGGGGGTGTGGGTGCACCCACGTTTCCATCTCCTTGAGCAGTGACCTCAAGTTCTGGAAGGCAACGCCCACCCCCTACTTCCTGCCTCTGACCCGGGTGGGATTAGGGTTGCTGGGCCCTGACTGCTCAGAGGACACAGGGAGTGAGTCAGTCACCGGTCATAGACAGAGGGGCTCGTGACAGGGTTTGTTGTCTGTTGGGCGTCTTTTGTCATCCCCCAAAGTTTCCAAGTACACTGAGCAGGTAAAGCCACTTCCATCCGCGTGTGCCCGCTCAGAACGTCACTGCCAGTGGGTCTCCAGAGTGCCATCCTGTTGGCAGTAGGGTGCACGGGGTCAGAGTGCACTGGGCAGGCTGGGATTCAGGAGCAAGGCACCACTCACCTTCAAGGGTGCTCTCTACCAACCTCCACCTCCCTGCTCCCTGTGGGGGCAACAGGCTTCAAGGCTGGCTCCTTGGCAGCCAGCTCACCTCTGATCAGCCTAGGCAGATCTAGGCAGATCTCTCCTCCAAGCCCAGCAGAGAGGAAGCCCATTTAGAGTGGCTTGGTCACCTACATGGGGTGGTGGGGTGGCCCTTCTGAGAGCCGACGCCTGTTTTTCCTTCTCTATTTGGTCTTCCTGCCCATCCTGGCTCCTTGACTCATCCCAGGAGGAAGGGGGAAACCCAGACACGGGGCGCCCAGGCACGGGTGTCATGCTGGGACAAAGCACTCCATAGGCCCAGCGCACAGAAACACATGTTCTGCCCCCCCCCCCCCCACACACACACATACACACCCTCCCCCGCTGCCCAGGAGCCCAGTTGCCAGGAGCCACTGCTCCTTGGAGTGGTTTTGCCTGTCCCACCCCACACCTCCTCCTTCCTGGACTGTCGCTGGCCTCTCTAATCTGCATGGTCAGGCTGATTGTTCTAAAACCAGTGTCAATCAAAAACCCGGAGTAAAGCAAGAAGCAAGTGCCTGTAGCTGCCCTGTGGCAGGGCCTTGCCCACTCGTCACCTCAGGACTGGCCAGTCCAGAAACCAACCAAACTCTCCACCCGCCCCTAGACATCCCTGGTGACAGGATCTTCCCCTCATCTCAGGGCAGGTCGTAGGTTGCTTCCAGCTCCAGAGGCTATTGCTGAGGGCTGTGTGTCCACGCAGACATGGCTCCTGAGGCCTCGAGGACATCAGCCTTTTGCTCAGCTCACCTGAATTTGCATACCTTGAACATATTTCCCACATGTCCTGGTCTAGTTCAACAACTCTCCCCCAGGATTTTGCCAACCCGCGCCCCCCCCCCACCCCCCCGCCCCAAAGACCCCAGTGTTGTCTCCTGGGCCTTTTGGGGATGAGACACACCTTTCAGGGCTGTATTCAGAATGACGCTTGCTCAGGTGGGAAGTACAGACCTCTTTGTCTTATAACAGCAGCAGGTCACTGCCCAGTCTGCTTGCTAACCCCTCTCAGTGCCTCGGAAGGACCGAAGTCGGGGGCCACTTCCTCCATTCCAGCCTGCCTGCAGATTTTCTGGAAGGAGCTATTCTGGCCAAGTGACTGTTTCTACATCTGCCCCTTCAAGCTGTCTACATTGGACATTTTTATTTAAATGCACTTCGGTAACACGTGGAGGCCTTGCCTCCTGGCCAGCCCCCAAGCCCCCAGAGCCACATGCAGTAGCCGGGTTGAGTGGACATACTTTTGTGTGCCGGCACCCAGAGTGGCATTATATACAGCTGAGCAAAACAGTGAGGGACCCTGGGACCTACATGGCACACGCTTGGTGAGATCACGCGATGGCACTGCCCACTCTGGAGGCTCAGGCCTCAGCCCTTGGGAGCCAGCCAAGGACGAGCTGGGGAAGTAGGGCTGAGCGGCCGAAGATGCTGTTCTCAGGCAGGATCCGTTTGTGTGACCAACAACCAGAACTTAAAGCTCTCTAAAAACTTAAAAACAAAAAACCTTGGGTAATGCATGCATAAGTGATTATTTAAATCTCAAATTCAGAAGCATGCAAACAAAAAGGAAAGTTCCACTCACACCCAGTCACACCCTCCTCCACCCAGTGATGGAGGCTAGCGCTGCAGGCCTGCGTGCTCTAGAATTTTCCCTGGGTTCTCATGCCCCCCCCGCCCCCCACGAGGTCTGTCAGGCATGTGATGGGGCAGCTTTTCTTTTTTAACCCAAACCTAACTCCACACTCCGTACCTGCAGACCTCCCCCTGTCCTTCTCCATCCATTGCCCCTGTTCTGAACGATGCTGAGTTTTCCCTCTGAGCATGCCTCTGCTGGAGGGTGTTGTTACTTCAAACAAAGCGGCGTTAGAACCGCACCAGCAGCTCTCTGTGAGCACGCGGACTTTCCAGAGGACAGATGATCAGAAACACATCTGCCGAGTTATGGGTGTGCCATCGAGGATTGTTCACAGGTACGGCGGAACCGTCCTCCAAACGTCCACCACATGCAGCACCGGTTACACAGGCTCTCCTCATTGGCCAACCTGGGGGTTGCTCCCAAGCGTCCCCGCCTGTACTTCACGAGACTGGGAGGTCGGACTCGTTCCCATAAACTCACCGGCGGCTGTCTGTTTTCCTAGGGTCGGCTCCTCAGGCCCGTCGCCATTTTTCCCTTCACGCTGGGCTTTTTCGTATTGATTTCTGAGGAGCGCTTTATGGATTGAAGGTCTCTGCCTGGAATCTGGGCTGCAGACACCGCCGCCCCCATGACGTGAAATGCCAGGAAGGCAGCATCCCACACACCAGGACCCAGGTCTGTTTCTGCTGTGTCTTGCTTTGATCTCCGCGCGTATTTCCGTCTGGGCCGAGACCACACGGCTTAGAAGACTGTAGTTTTATAGGACACATATTTCTTATTTTCAAAAGTTCATGGCTATTCTCTCAAATGTTCTGCATAAGAACATTGGATTCAGCCTGTCAAATCCCATAAATAATGGATAAGAATTGCCCGGCTTTATAGATTAGTTCTGGGAGAACTCATTTTTTCCCCTCAAAACCGAGAATTTTATGTATTTCAAATTTCTTCCCTTGTTTTTTTTTTTTTTTAAATTGTTTTCAGTAAAGTTTTATCATCTAGGCCTTTTACATTTGGATTTATCTGTAGATTTTCTTGGCTGTGGTGAGCAGTATTGTTGACAATATATGTTCATTGGTCATTACTGTGCACAGGAACGTTACTAACCACTGGACGCTGATTTTTTTTTTTTTTTTTTTTTTTTTACCTCACAACTCTGCTAAATTACTAACTAGCTGTCATGGCTTTTCAGTGGACTACCTTCTGATTTCTTAGTAGCACCTACAATTAGTCATAACTTGATCTTTTCATTTCCAAATATGTCTATCATTTCTTTTAAAACTATGTTACTGCCCTGGGTAGGATCGCTAATATAATACTGGTAAATGATGAACTATTATAAGGTACTAGGGGCCCAGTGCATGAATTCGTGCACCTTGAAAGGAACTGTGGGTCACAAGGCTGCGGTGGGCACAGAGGCGGGTCTCGGCCCATCCTCCATGCCCCCGCCTGGCTCCTCTCGCTGCCCCTGGTCCCATCTGCTAGCAGCCCTACTCCTGCTGCTGCTGCTCCCACGTGCTGATGGCGCAGAGCAATTGGGGCCGGTGCCAGCAGTGGTTGCGAGAGGCAGCTGCTGGCCCCGATCATCCCTCAGGAGCTGGGGGAGGTGGAGAAGCCATGAGGGGCGATTGGGGCCGGCAGCCGCTGCTCGCACCCACTGACAGCGCCGAGCAATCAGGACTAGTGAGTGCTGGGTGGGACCGCAGTGTTTGGGAGCAAAGAATTTTCAGTAACCACCAGAGGCTCACCCCAATGACAGCAACCAGCACCCCACCTTGGTCTGGCACCCCTGATCACCTGCTCCATCATCCCACCATGGCTGATGCCCACCATGTTCCATGCTCTGCTGCCTGCTGCTGACACCCACCATGTTCCACGTGTGCTCCCTGGTGGTCAGTGCACATCATAGTGACTGGTTGTTTGGTTGTTCTGCTGTTTGGTCAATTTGCATATTAGGGTTTTATATATAGATAGATAGATTAGTAATGATGAGACTCTTGTCCTCCCCCTGTCGGTGAGGGGGTGCTTTTTAAGTTTTACTGTTAATCACAATGTTGGCTGGTGGTTTCTAGGAGAAACCTTTATCAACTCGGGGAAGTTCCCTTCTTTCTTTGCTAAAGGGTTTTTTAAAAAAGTTTTACTAGGAGAGGATATGGGATTTTTCAACATTTGTTTTGAGGATAATATCACTTTTCCCTTCTCACATCTTAATGCAGTGAATTACGTCCATAGATTGACGAATGCCCTGCCATCCTCACTTCTAGGACTGAACCCCATCTGCCATGAATCTGGTTTGCTTTAATTCTGATGGTCTGATGGCTTCTCCTGCTCTGGAGGTCCCATCTAGGCGCAGGGCAGGGGTCCATGTCCCTGTGACCATGGGCAGGAGGGGCCTGACGGGCCTCATGGCACCACTCACTGCCTTGTTCTGGCTGCGGTTCCACCAGGCAGCGACTAAGGCACCTACTGGCCTGGTCTGCCTCAGCCAGCTTCTGTGCTGTGAGGCCCACCATCAGGCAAGTTCTTGGTAGAGCCAGCCACCTCCCGCCCATCCTCTGGGCTCCCCATGGCCTGCTCACTGTCCTCAGTTAGCATCGCCCACTTTATGATGGCCCTGCCCTGCCTAGGGGAGCCTGGCGGCATGGCCTTTTCCGAGGTCACCTGCAAATGGGTGGGGTCCCCCAGGGGGAATCCACATCCTCCACCTACTCGGAAGGAGGGTTCCTGCACCCGTGAGTCAGGGCAGCCTTGAGCCTCCTGTGTCCCCTCCATGCCCAGCCGCTGAAACTGGGGCCTGCTGTCTGTCCTCTCATGGCATCTGTATAGCTGATCATTTGCAAAGTTGCACTTGGAGGTGCAGGACTGAGCACCACCGCAGGGCTAGGGGTTGAGTGCCACCTCTCACGAGGCCCAGTGCCAGTCTGGGCTCAGCTCGTGTTGGTGTAGGCCTCTGTGTAGATCTGAGCACAGGGTACTAGCTGAAATGATTTGCAGCCCTTAATCCCAGCAGAAACCGCTGTTCAAAGTTGTGGACACTTGGCTCCCTGTGAACAGTCGAGGTGGCTTGTCGTGACCTGCGGTGTGTGGCTCTGCTGCTGCCCCACGTGTGGTGCCCACCTGCAGATGGTGTGGGGCCCTGCGAGGACCCACCCTCCACCATGGGGTGTAGAAAGCCCATTAACGCAGGATGAGGGCAAAGGGAGGAATGGTCGGCATGTCCAGAGGACTGAACAGCAGGAGGCATCTTCAGGACCTTGCCCACCTGTCCTGAGAGCCCAGCCAGGGGTCTCAGTCCCTTCAGGGTCCCCCTGCTTGAGGCCTGCTCAACCAGGAGGCCATCCTTCTACACCAGCAGTCACCAACCTTTCGGACGTCATGGACCACCAGTTGGCAACTGCTGTGCACTGTGCCCTTTGGTCCCTGACTCATTTTCCCAGGGAACCCCCATGAGGCGAGATGAAGGTCAAGCATCGCTGTGACTCAAGGCTTCTTCATGCTCCTCCAGCCCCATTACAGCAGAACAGTCCCGAGTCCAGCGGCCTTTTGGGCCATGTGGGAGGTGTGGGCTAGTCTGTGTCTGGTCCAGCCCATGAGGGGCTCAGGAAAGTGTCTCTTGGATCCTTGCCCTGAAGTGGACCAGGAGGGCAGATGGCAGGGTCTTAGAGCCCAGGAGCCCCTTAAAGGCTGCCCCCTCTGAGCCCCCACAACTGGGTCTGGCAGCTCCGAGGAGGGACAGGCCTTATCTGGGCCAGCTCCTGACTCCCCCAGAGACACCTCATTGACAGACTAACAGTAAAATGAAGTAGAAAATTGCAAAGCCTAAGGAAAGACTTGGAGGCTCTTTGGACACAGTGTGGACTCTCCACACCAAGATTTTGATGATGGAAGCAGAATCGGCAGCACAAGGACCAAGTTTCCTGCAAATGCACTGCGGTTTTGCTTTCTGGGTTTTTTTTCTTTAAATTATAGGAGGAAGGAGCCCTTGGCGAAGTATAGTTTGGGACTTGCCAAGCCTAAACTATTTGAAAAAAAAAATCACAAGATTTTTTTTTTGCCTAAACTCTGAAAAATCTTTTGATTCTACTTGAATTCTGAGGTCTGTGCAGATGGCCCTGAGGAAAGCCTGGCCACTGGGCGGAGGTGGAGTCTGGGGCGGGGCTCCCCAATGTGACCACACATTGGGAGGTGGCCAAGGTAGGACTTCACCCCAACACCCTCCCCCACTGTGTCTTCTCCAGCTAAGGGCCCTGAAGCCTGGGGGGCTCATGGCGATGTTTACAGGCGCCCACCATCTTCACCTCACCCGAGGAGCACCTGGGTGATCGCCAGCCCCTGAGGTCTTGGAAGCCCTGGACAGCAGGACAAGTCACTCCTCAGCAGCTCTGGGAGGTGGGGGTCCAGGGTGGGGTCTTGTCAGGGTTTACCTGGCACAAGTTAGAGGAAGAGTCCACACAAGACCACCCTCACTCTGATACCAGTTTGTGGCCCCAATACCACCCTGGGGTCCCGTCATTCACTGGAAAGACTCAGCTCACGGAAGCCATTACACTTGGGGTTACCGTTTCTCCCTGGGGAATGGGGGCAGGTTCAGGTCAGTGCACAGGCTGAGTCTGTAAACACTGACACGAAGCTCTATGCTCCTCTCTCTGGGTCAGGAGAGCAGGACCTCCTGGCACCGACATGTGCCCATACGTACAGAGTACTGCCAACCACTGGCACGGTGAGCCTGGGATCCAGAGTTTACAAGAGGCCTGCACAACGTAGGCCCATTGATTGATCGATTGATTGATTACTCAAGTAGCTGCCCTCAGTCTGCAGACCCTCCTGAGGTGAACTGACCCATGTGACCCAGAGACCCCATCCTAAAGCACGTGGTCATTATTTGGCGTGGCTGGAGGCCCCTCTACCAGGCAGACCTTCAAAGAACTGTGAGTTCACCTTCCAGAAGCCCCTGGGCAGAGACTGGGCAACATTCTTTACTACACAGGCTGCCCTTGGGGTGCATGGGCCGGGGGGTGGGGTGGGGTGGGGGGAGGGAGGAAGAAGGGGGCCTGGAGGAGAGCAATGCACTTTCCCTGTGCCCTTGACCACAGGTCTCATGGCACGCCTGTGTTTATTTTTCTGTTCTGAGGCCTGTCCTCCTGTGGATTCCCTGGGTGGAGGTGTGGGAAGCAGAGACCTCTCGGGACCTGAGTGCTGGGGACCCCAGATGGCCGGCAGATCTTGCCTGGGGTGGACTCGGCTGTGGTCCGGGGCTGGCTGTGGACTCCACCACCCTGAGGCCAACAGGCAGGGGCAGGCAGGCCCTGCACCCCTGGGACCATTGCAGCCCTCCTACCTGGTCCCAAAGCAACTGGGGACAGTAGTGGGTGCACAACCCCAGGAAAATGGAGCCCCACCCCAGGTCCTTGCAGGTAGGAGGAAGACGGAGGAATACGGGTCACCAGCTCCCTGCCACCAGCCCCTTTCTTGAGAAAGAAAGCAGTGGAAGCAGGTCATTCCAGAATCTTCTCTGTCCGCCCTGGGTGATTGATGACTGAGCTGGGGCTGCCTGCCAGGGATCGATGCAGGGGGAGCAGCTGGGCTGCCTGGCATGGCTGCAGGGGCTCCCTGCCCGGCCCCACTCCCCCCTGCCTGCAGCATAGGCCAGCTCCATCCCTCCATGGTGGACGAGGAGGAGAGGATGGAGCTGGGCCTCACTGGCCTTGCTCCTCTCTTGCCTCTTTCTCCTTCTCTGGGCATTGATGAGGTTTGAGTCCATCGGTGGTGTGAACACTTTATTTTTAGTAGAAAAAGCCTAATTAAAAGAACAACTTATAGCCTGACTGGTTTGGCTCAGTGGATAGAGTGTCAGCCTGCAAACTGAAAGGTCCCAGGTTTAATTCTGGTCAAGGGCATGTACTTTGGTTGTGGGCACATCCCCAGTGGGAGGTGTTCAGGAGGCAGCTGATCGATGTTTCTCTCTCATTGATGTTTCTAACTCTCCATCCCTCTCCCTTCCTCCCTGTGGAAAAAAAAAATCAATTATATATATATATATATATATATATATATATATATATATATATTTTTTTTTTTTTTTTAAAGAATAACTTACAGACCCCTACCTCAGTCTATAAAATGGACAAGCCCAAGTCTCTTGGACTGTTTCAGGAAGGGGGCTCACATCCCGCCCTTCTGGCCCACGATATCAGTTAGGGTTTGACCAGAGAGATGGGGCCAATGGAGACTTTATACACTTACAGGAGATGTGGGGGCTGGCCGGACAAGTCCAAATCCACTGATCCATACAGCAGGTCAGCAGGCTGGAAAGCCTTGGGCACGAGCAATGCTGCACTCCATGGCAGAACTCCCTTTTCTCCAGGAAACCTCAGTTTTTCTCGTAAGGCCTTCTCCTGACTGGATGAAGTTCGCCCCTGTCCTGGAGGGTCACCCTCTCTACTGAGCCAGCTGACTGTAGGTGCTGACCTCATCCACAAAACACCTTCACAGCAACGCCCACATTGGTGTCCTATTGAATCACCGGGGCTATGTTTTAGCCAACCGAATTCATAAACTGATCATTGCCCCTGGGCTGCCCAGTAGTGGACCCTCGCCTCCCCTCCTCATGGAACCTCATTTGCCATACGGGGAGTAGTCACCCTGATAACCGGGGCAGAGAGGGGAAGGGGGTCCCCGCCATCCCAGGACATGTCTTGAGAACCTGTCCCTGGTGCACTGGACCCGTCCAGGGCTCACCCTGCACTGGACCCAAAGGCCCACCGCCTCCAGAGGCTCTGAGCCTGGAAGCCTGCCCCTGGCAGACATCCTGGAGGCGGAGGCAAGATGAGGCTGCAGAGGCCTGTACTCACCGTCCGCATGAGGCCACTGCCCGGCCTCATGGCTGGTCAGGAGAGGGCAGAGCCGGAGCCCGATGTCCTGACTTGACCCAAAACCTTCTAGCCACCGTCCTGCCCATGGCTCATGGGAGCCAAGCTCTGTGTGCCCCTCCCTCTCCCAAGGCCACAGGGGCGGTCTGGGACTTGGTGGGCAGTGTCCGACCCCACCCAGAGTGGTCTGGCTCCTTGTGATGCGTCTGTCCCTCCCACCAAGATGAGGGCCACTGTCAGCTGCTCTATACCCAGGGGTGTCTGTCCAGTCCGGCTTTCCTTCCCACCCTCAGAGCAGCTGCAAGAAGCCTCCCCAGCCTGGCCTGGCCGCTCCTCATCCAGATGCCTCTCAGTCAGACCCAAGGCCTGAGGACAGCCAGCACGGGCCTTTGGGCTTGGGGCGCGGTCTCTGACGGCTCCCAACCTCAATCATGCGCTGGCTGGATCCCTGCTCAGGGCTGGGTCAGCTGGGACAGACCCCTCCCCTGTGGTCAGCCTGTCTCCCCACCTGCTCTTCCTCCCCTCCACATCCACATCGGTGCAGCCTGAGATCCAGAGGGAAAGAGCAGTGCCCCCACCAGCCAGGACATGACTGGTTATGGGGCAGTGGCTGGGCCTCACGGGGTGGGTGTGGGGGGCCAGGAGAAGCACAGGAGAAGCAGGTGCGCACCCCCCCCCACCTTGATAAGCATTCAGAGGATGGTGCCAGCAAGGGTGGGGGGCAGGGGTGCCCCGCGGGGTGCTGAGAGTTTGAGGTGAGGATGTTCAGCCTGCATGGACGGTCTGGGACATCATGGCCCTGACATGGCTCCTCGGAGCCCAGTAATCCCTGATAGGGGTCTCAGCACCCAGATCCCCACCCCCTGCTGGCCGGTCTGGGACCTGAAGACAGGACTGAGCTGGCACTGAACAGACCACAGGCTCCTGGGGCAGGGCCAGCGGGCCCTTTGTCCACACCCATGTCCCCTGGAAGGACCACCTCTCTGCTGGCAGGGATGAAGGCCGATGTCGGCAGGCAGAGTCGAGCACACCCTGCAGAGCTGTTCTGGGGGTCTTCAGGGACCCAGGGGGGCATGGCCAGATTGGGGGGTGGGGCAGGCCCTGGTCTGAGACAGCTCCAGCTTGGAGGCAGCTTGGGCAAGGGGCCAGAGGCCTGGCAGTGGGTTACATAACCCCTCACTGGCTGCCCCGGGTACTGACGTGTTACGTAACTGCAATGTGTTTGTCCAGACCAACGATGATCTTCCTTTGAGCCTATTAACTAAACTACAGACACACAAGCGTGCTGGGACTCTGCACTCCTGCCCCCGCCCCACGGTGCCCAGTGCAGGGTTTACACGCCCCTTCCTCCCAAAGGCTACAGCCAGCCTCATTCTCCTTCTGAATACAGGAGGGTCCCCGTGCCCCTGCCACAGATGCCTGCCTGGTGTCAGGCAGAATCAGGGGCCCAGGTAGGTTTTTCCTGTTCCCTCAAACCTGGCTGGCTAGGCAGAGCAGCTCTATCAAGCCCCCTGCACAGCCCCCAGTCCTCAGCAGGGCCTGGATCAACTGTGGCCCCCGAGTCCATGTTCCCTTCGTTCCGGGCTCAGGGGCTTCCAAACTGCCACAGCAGCCCCATCGGGCCCTTATGTATGTGCTAAAATGTCAGCCGTTTTCTGCTTATCTGCTTCGCTCTGCCAGAGGGGAAACTGTACGCCTTGTCAGTCCCCGAGGGGCTGTCACCATCAGATTTCAGCTCACCAGATGTCTTCCCCCCTCAGCTCCCCGCTGGATCCAAAATGATGGTTCTGAAGGCTTGTTCTTGTCAGGATGGGAGAAGCGAAGTCCCCGGGGCAGTCAGTTTGTGTCTAACATTTTACGGCCTCTAGGTTTTGTCAGGTGTGGAATGGCCTTCCTCACTCTAAGATGTGGAGTCACACCCTCTCCCATGGCTTCTGTGGATACGCTCAGTTTCATTGTTTGCATTCCTATCTTTGACTTTTTGGTGTCACAGGTGAGATCCCCCAGCTAGCTCTGGTTGTCCTAGCAACAGTCCCCGGCAGCTCCCAGGTGTCTGGTTGTCCTCTGGACTGCCTTGTCCAGACATCCATCCGTTTACACACATGACGATGCTTCATGCTTTAATTTGAACTTTTGCTTTTAATTTTAGCATTTTTTTTACTAGTGATTTTATTGGAATTACATTTGTTTTAGATGTGTCTATAGATAGCTGACGTCTGTATGCTGTGAGTCTATGTATACGAAGGAGTAGTTGGTCTTTGGATTTGTTCAAAATACAGCTGTGCTTTGGATGGTGGGCACACAATGCAATATACAGATGGTGTCTCCTAGAACTGTACACCTGAGACCTATATGATTTTATTAACCAATGTAACCCCAATAAATTAAGTATATATATTTATAGAGCTGAGTTTCGTGTATTTTTAAAATTTTCTTCGTGTGGAATTTTTAGGTGTCTTGTTAAGTTTTTTACTCAGGATTTTATCAGTTGTGTTGCCATTTTAATGAGACCTTCTCTTCCATTTTACCTTCTACAATTTCTTATTACGTGTATTTATGAATATTATTTCTGAGTTGATCATCATACAAAATTCTCCTTTGGTGTATAACAATGCTTACTTGGTTTTCTTAGTTGTTTTTCCAGGTCTGCGATCATATTACCTGAGAATAGAACTAATTTTACCAATCTCTTTTCCACATTGACCCTCTGGTTTCTTTCCTTTTCTCACCACTCCTGCGCCTTGGCAGCAGGGAGAGAGTGCTGATGGTGGTCTCGCTGGTCTCCGGGACAAAGGTGTAGTTGTCCCCATTAAGCATGATGCTGCCGTGAGGCCAAGGTAGGAGTCTGTATCAGGTGAGGAAGGTTTTCATCTATTTCTACTTGGTTCCCTTTTCAAATTTTCAATGAGAATGAACATGGAATTCCCTCAACATCATGAATTGCGCTAGTACCTGCCCTGCAATGAGCCCCTCTTCTCGAGAGTGTGAGACATCGAATTCTCAGAAACCCACTCCCGGCCTTTCCCAGCCTCTGGAGGCATCTGCACGTGGCCTGTGGCCCCTTCACCCCCTCCACCCCCTGCTGCTTCCGTCCTCCAGTCTCCTGCCCCAGAGTTTCTCCCACCTCAGGGCCTTCCACTTGATCCAGCTGCAAAGTCCCTTTCTCATTTGAGGGGACCCAGTCACAGGTTGTGGGGCTGAGGATGTGGATGTCTCAGGGGCATTATCCTGTCTGCCTTAGGGATTGTCACCAGTAGGGCTGCTGAGGACATTTTTTAAATAGGTTTTTACTGATTTATTTATTTATGTATGCATGTATGTATGTATGTATGTATTTATTTATTTATTATTTTTATAGAGAGAGAGGAAGGGAGAGAGATAGACACACTGAGGAGAAACATCATCGATCAGCTGCCTCCTGCATGCCCCCTCCTGGTGACCAAGCCCCAAACCAGGCCATGTGCCCTGACCAGGAATCAAACCAGTGACCTCTTGGTGTGTGGGTCAACACTCAAACACTGAGCCACACCAGCCAGCAGGACTTTCTTGCCTATTTGGCGGGGGGTGGGGGTGGGCTGGGGGGGGGATACATGCTCTACCATCTGCTGGGGACACCACAAGGGTGGGATTAATGGGTGAAAGTCGTGTTCAGTTTCCTGGCGCTAGTCTCCGGAGGCTTGGAGCCAGGACCATACCCGGGCCCTGACTGGGGTGCACTGTGCTGCCTCTCGGTGGCAGGGACACCCTCCTTCCAGGGGCCCAGCTCTTCACCTGCGGCAGGTGAGCACTTTGGGAGCCACGTGGCCTTCGTGCCCCAGCCTGTCCCCTTTGCCGGCAGCCTGGCTCCTTTGATGCCTGCGTCCCTCCTCCTGTCTGGGCAGGCACAACAGTCCCACATTCCAAGCTGTGGGCTGCTGAGGGCAGGGGTGTGGGCGCAGCAGCTGTGGGGACCAGGGCTGTGTCACCTGCCCGTCCACTGGCCTCAGGCTCCCCTTCTCCCAATTCAGACACTCCTTTGATCTCAGGCTCTTCTACCCACTGCCCTCAATTCTCAGATGGAGAAACTGAGGCTAGAGAAGGGAAGTCATTATGGAAAGTGGGTGAGGGGGTCTCTGACGCCTCCCTTCACTCCATCTCTTCTTTCCTGGTCTGGGAGGCCAGCTTCCACTAGGGAAGGGGCAGTTTTGGGGCCACCTAAGCCGTGTAGGGCTCCAGAGACAAAAGGCGATGGTGTCAGTGCCTCGGCAAGGATCCCAGGTCTGAGTAAAGCTGGAAGAGAGGCTGACCCTTGACCTGGAGCAGCTGGTGGGCCCCAGCATCGCTGTTCAAGCTGGCTGGTCACCCCCATCTTCCAGATGGGGTTTCTGGCTACTGTGGCTGTTCCCAGAAAGAGAACATCCCTGAGAAAGTTCTGACTAGGGGCCCCATGACTGGGGGGGGGGGGGGGGCGGTCAGCGGGTCATAGCCCTGGGGTCCACAAAGCTGATTTGTGCCCGGTGCCTGTGTGCTGGACAGAGCTCCCCTCTCCATATGCCCAGGAGGCACTTGGCCAACAATGGGGTCTGCCGCCCACAGACCTGGACTCAGTCCTGGCTACTCCCCCTGCCTGGCTGTGGCTCTCGGGCCAGTTGCCAACCCTTTTTGAACTTCGCTTTCCTCATCGGAAAGAGGTTGGTAATAGCCACTTTCTGGGGCGCGGTGGCAATGGGATGACATGCACATATGAGAAGTGAGTGCAGGACCGATGCTGGGCCTCGGAGCAGTGGGCCTCCCAGCCAACAAACCCATTAGAAACTGCACGTGCCTGCTGTAATGGAGCTCGGATGGCAGCCGCTCAAAACACTCGAGGCTGGCTCTCTCAAGCAGTGTGGGGGCCATGTGGTGGCTCTATGACCTCATCAGGGCCCAGGCTTCCCCGTCTCGCTGCTCTGCCATCCTCAGCACAGAGCTTCCAAGCTCAGGGCTGCCTCACGGTCAGACATGATGGCTGGGCCCCCCTCCTTCACATCTGCTTTCCAGGTGGGAGGAAGGGAACAGACCCAGGGGACCCTCTGAACTGAGTTGGCCCTCCCTCGGGAGCACTGCTGGAAGCCCGATGGTATCATTCTGCCTTCCTCTTGGCTTCCTTGCACTATGGGGAGGCTGGGAAATGTCTTTGCTCCATAAAATCAGAGTTCCGTACTGAGGGTGGAGGGAGAGTAGATGTTGAGGGGCAGAGAGCAGGGTCTGCCACTGCTGCTTTATCATCTCGAAGTGCGCCCCCGCCCCCCCCCCCCCCCCGGCACTGGGCATAGCGGATAGACAGGACTCTGAGGGAAGGTGGCTTCCTGGAGCCCAGGGTGGGAGGCCCAGGTAGTGGCTGGGGACGGACGGGGCTTTGCACACAGTGGCTCCTTCAGGCCCCACAAGATCCCGAAAGCCGCCAACATCACTCACTCCGTCCCACAGATGAGGTTCAGAGGGGTCGAGCAACTGCCCGATGACTCAGCTGGTACATGATGGGCTGACCTCACTGCAGGGCCTGACACCAAGCCCAGCTCTCGCCACAGCCCCTGCCCGACCCCTGTGCCCAGACTTGACCACTGCTTTGGGAAAGGCCTCTCAGCCCAGTCCCCAGCCTCCCCCCACCCGCTGCCTCCTGGTGCAGCTTCTAGGTCACGATTCCATGCTTCCATCTGTTGTAAAAGTGACTCAAATACGGCCACAAAACATCTGGGAAAGAGAAGAACAAGCAGCGTGATGGCGGGGCTGGCATTTTGGGGTGCTTGCTTCCAGTCCTTTACCCCGACGAGGCCTTTTACCTTGTTCCTGAGGGTGCAGCTCCCCAGCTTCCTCCCTAAGCATCGGACAGACCGAGCTGGTCAGCCCCTATTTTTAGATGGTCCTCGGAGCTGGGGCTCCGGGTGACTGTGGGCAACTGGGCCGGACTCCTCCAAGTGGTGGTTCAAGATGTAAGAGGGTGAGCGAGGGACGCGGGCCAGGCCGGCATTTCCTGTGCTCACTTTGAAGAAGTGGCAACAAAGGACGGGCTGTGGGCGGAGGGACTGCTGAGCTGGTCTGGCTGCTGCGAGCAAGATGGGCAGGCAGGCCTGGGGGACCTGCGGTGGGACGGCTGTCCTTGAGGCCTGCATGTCCGGGGAGCCCTCCCGGCCACTAGAATGGGATGGCCACTCTCCAGGCACCCTCCCTGGGCCATGAGGCTAAGCAGATGGTGCACAAAGGCCAGTTGGCCTAGCCAGCCGCTCCCATTCAGGTGGGGTGGGGGTGCACCCCTGGAGCTCAGAGAGGAGGACCCCACCTGCCAGCTGCACAGGGTCTGGGGTGGGGGGGGTGCGGGTCCTCAATCCTGGGGACAGAGAGGGCAGGTCTGAGGACCCCAGACCTGGCTGGTCATGTCAGTGCTGATGTCCAGGGCAGGAGGCTTTGTGAGCTGTCTCTGACCACAGCTCTGTAACCCAAACTAGATCTCATTGGATCCTATTCAGGAAGCGCCCCCCCACCCCGCCCCCGCCCCCAACATGGCTTCAGTTGCTTCAGGATGAAATCCAAACTTCTCCCTTCCAAGCCTCTCATTTCTGTGAACTTGCCCCAAACCATCTCTGTGGGATTGCAGCCCTCCTGGCCTCACTCTGTCCTGCATCCAGGCGGGGCCAGCCTCTGCAGGTGCTTACTGTGAAGACAGAAATCCAGCCCAGAGGAGCTCAGCAGATTGAGAATTTATTGTCATGTGTGACACCGAGTTGTCTGCCTCGTGAGCATGGTCCCCAGGGCGGTGTGGGGGGAACCAGGCAGTGAGAAGACCCATCCCAATGCCTGGAGTAGAGGGAGGCCAATGGCCACGCCCTCACCCGGAATCCTGGCTCCACCTCAGCTCAGTGCTCTAGGCCCTGGAATCTGAGGTCAGCATCTGGGTGTGTGAGCCACACTGTGGGGCCTGGAGCAGGGGGAGGCGGCTGCGGGAAAGGCTTGGACCTGGTGAGGAGCTCAGCACTGGTCCTGAGGCCCAGCAGGGGAGGGTGTGGCTGAATTTGCAGCTGGGAAAGTTCCACATGGAGGCTGATGAAAGGGGCTGCCCTGACTCCTGGGCAAGACAGAGGCAGGTGTGGGTGCAGCCTCCTGGACAGCCAGCCACCTGGGCTCCAGTTCACCTGGTGTCTAGTTCCTGCCACCTCACCCCATAGCCAGCCACCCATCAGCATCCCTGCTTCCCCAAAGCCCTACAGCAACTCACTCACCAACATCAGTCTGAGTGAGGAGAATGTGGGGGGGTCTCCTGGACCCTGATGTCGGGGCAGACCCCACAGAACTGGGCAGCTCCAGGGGGTACCCCCACTGCACTCCTCCACCTATAAAATGAGAGATCTCATCTCCAAGCTCCCTCCCTTTGCAGGGATATACCTGGGGGGTCCGGGAGCTCTGATGGGCCCCCCCAGGGAAGAAGGGACTTGGTGCTCCGTGAGGACTGTATGACACCAGTTTCTAAATACCCCGTTCAGCCACACTGAGGCCTCTTTGGGACCCACTGCCCATGGCCAGCAGGCAGTCGGACCTGGCCATCAAGATACATTTGGTACCTTGGGGACCCTCTCCTGGGCAGTCCCACCCCTCCCCAGTGGCTTCAGGACTGCCCGACGCCAAGGGCCCCCACATTGTCCCTTCCATCCACATATGCCCCTAACACCCCTCCAGGGTCCCCCTGGGGCCCTCCTCCCCTCCTGGCTTTCAGGTGACCCTCCTGTCCGGCCCCAGCTCCTGCTGTGTAAAGGCCTGGTCATCTCTGCCAGCTCACTGCTCAGCTCCAGGCTGGCCCCTGCCCAGGCCTTCTTCATGCTGCAGCCAGACAGGTCCTCCCAAAATACCAGTGTGGTCAGTCCTGCACCTACGTCACCCTTGGCATACAGTCCAGTGTTGACCCTTTTTAACCCAGGCCAGCCCTGCCTGACCTCCTGATGACCCCCAGCCCGAGGGTGTGTGGACCCCTGAGGGTCCAGTCTTTCCCTGGCCATGCCTGGTGAACACCCACATTCCTCAGATGCTTGGCAGCTGGGCCACCCACACCTCTGGACACCTCACTCAGGGCTGACCTGGCCTGCAGAACGCTTGCTTCCTGGTCATAGCTCTGACACCCCTGCTGTGGGTGGGGGTGCGTCGGTTCCTCTGCTGGACTCCTGTTAGGTGCGGTCAGTGCAGACGGTGTTGATGAGCTGGAAAAGGTCTGGGAGGTCTGCGGGACTGGTCACAGCTTCCCTCCCGGGGAAGACCCACCTGTGGCCAGGTGAGCAGGCGTGAGGGGAGGTTGGCCAGCAGTGGCCAGAAGCCCCTGCTGGGAGAGACCCTTGTCCCACAGGCAGGACAGTTGTTCCCAGATCTCATGCCCTCCCCCATCCTTCCCTGTGCCTGAGAAAGGCCCCACTTGTGTATTCAAAATGGCCACCATGTCCAGGGCCCTGGCGGCTACAGAGGAGCTTTGATGGCTTTCGTCAAGAGGTGTCCCTCAGGGTGCCCCTCCAGGTGGGCCCACCCCCCCTCCGCGGCCTCTCCTGAACCGGCCACAGCTAACAGGTTCTCTCCATGGAGAAGACTTCTGGGATTGGGAGGCCGTGACTCAGCAGTGGCAATGACTCAGGAACTGCCAGATTCAGGATCCAGCCATCTGAGATGGCATGACTCAACTGTTTTAAAGTCCTATGATGCATTGATCTGAAAACACAGGGGTTGGCTATATTAAGGTTCTCTGTTCAGTTTCCAGATACGACTGATACGTGAATATTCTGATTGAAAGGCCAAGGTTACATTAATCTGTGATTTTAAATTTTACTCTTCTAAGGATAACAGAAATCTTAGAGCACTCAATTGCTGGAAGTGACAGACTAATGTTTAAACGGTCATGTATGCATTTGTTTCTGTTGTAGAATGAAGAATAGTTCAGCAATTAGGAACCCAGGAGACTTTTAGGGTGAAAGACAAGAGACACAAGTAGAAAACTTCATTAAGAATGGGGCCCCATTCAGCTTGAATAGTGAATGTCAGGATGAACTCCCTCATTGTTCTCTGCAAGCATGTGTGTTTCCCAGCTGGCCCCACAGAAAAGCTGCAGCCTGACTGGCGGCAGTGACAGGCACTCGCGGGGGTCGGGACCGCAGCCCCGGGAGGGGCCCAGGATCTCCGGGGCATGGTGGGGTCCAGGCTGGGCAGGGAAGCGTCTGGAACTCCTGGTGGTAGTTTCAAATACTGGCTTTATTGAGACAAGCTTCATATACCATGCCATTCACTCACATATGTGTGAAGTTCAAGGGCCTTTACCTGTATCCACAGGGCTGTGTAGCCTCCCCACTGATTCCAGAAGGTCACCCAGAGTGACTCAGACAGGAGAGCTGCGGCTCCTGGCTGTCCCAGGCCCCAGCCTGCTTTCTGTATCTGCACGGGGGCCTGTTCTGCAGACTCACACCAGTGCAACCAATGGTGCAACATGTGCTGTCTCTCCCTTCATGGATGGGGTCTACTTCCTGCCCCCCTCACCCTGCACCCCCCACTAGGTCCCACTACCAGCAGACCCTGAAGATGGGCATCCTGATTGTGGGGACACCTGTGTGGGGGCACACATCCAAGACCTTCCGGTTCTCTGGTCTTCTTCAGGCCCCACTGGCATCTGCTCTGCAGTCCCAACGAGCCTTTAAAGCTGGGGGAGGGAGGGTGCCCACAAGGGGTCTCCTCCAGACCAGCCTGGTCCTTTGGACTTGTCCAGCCAATAAGCTTGGGCAGAGTAAACAGGCAGGTTCCAGCACAGCCCAGGTCCCGGACTTCTCCTGAGCAGGATGTGCTCAGTGGGTTGGAGCCTGTGGTATCCATGAAGCTCAAGTGAGGGGCCAGGGCAGAGCCCAGAGGACGTGCAGGCTGTGCAGCTGAAGATCTGACACGGGAGCAGCTGCAGAGGCCCCAGGGTGGAGGGCATGACTTGAATGTCTCAGCTGCCACCTGTCATGCCAATGACACCAGCAGCTCACCACGGTGGGGCCAGGTGCTGGATCAAGGCCAGTGCTGGGTTGTCATGTACCACTCACATCAGCATGTGAGGTGCAGCGGTGCTGGGGGCCAGCTTGGGCTGGAGGGCGTCCACTGTATATCTGCTCCCACCTCCAAGGTCAGTGACCTGAAGGCAGTAGTTTAAAGCAGCTGAGTTTACACCATGGAAATGGGCACACACTACACATCAGCCGGCCCCCTTCTGAAAGTTGACAGTTAGCTACTTAACTGACTTACTAAAATATTAGGGTAAATTCCATGTCCCCCAGAACATGCCAACAGGTCATGAGTGGATGGGGAAGGATGTCCTTCCAGCCTGGGGTTGGGTGATATGCCTGCTGCAAGCTGGGTCCTGGGCCCTGAGCAAGGAACCTTCCCCTGCCAGAGCGGCCCCTCCAACAGGACCTGGGGGGAGGGGGTGCTTTGAGATCTACCCATGACCACAGCACAGGGCAGCCTACAGGGGCATGTTGGGGTGGGGCTGTCAGACCTGTGCTGGCCATCTGAGCTCTTTAGGACATTCCCATGCTGCTGTTCAAGGGGTGGCCTGGTAGGGGCCCCCCACACACAGCCCAGGATGGCCTAGAAGTGTGCCGGAGCTGGGTGTGCTGGCTTATTTACTCATTCGCTTCCTCATCCCTCATCCGTTCATTGGGAAAATGTCCAATGAGCCCTGACAGGCAGGCCCTGGACAGTCTGTCCTCAGGGACTCACAGTTAGCTGGAGAGAGCTGAGAGAGAGAGAGAGAGAGAGAGAGAGAGAGAGAGAGAGAGAGAGAGAGAGAGAGAGAGAAAGAAGAAGAAAGAAAGAAAGAAAGAAAGAAAGAAAGAAAGAAAGAAAGAAAGAAAGAAAGAAAGAAGCAGTCATTGAACTCAGTGCAACCTGAGGGGCAGGAGGGGAAGCTCATGGCTCTTCAGGCCTGGCCGTGGAGGGCTCCTCCTGGGGTAGTGGGTGCCCTGGACTTACGCCATCCAAGTGGGTTCTGCTTCTCTCCCAAACACTGTCCTGCAGGCAGGCTACCCGGTCCCTGCAGCTTCGAGGCCCAGCCCCCCATGGCAGTGAGCATGTGGCTTTCTGGAGGCGACTGGGGCAGCTCCTGAGTCTGAGCAGGAGGACATCAGATGTGCCCCGGAGCCTTCTTTTCTGACGTTAGGTGGGGGTTGGCCATGAGAAAAGCTAGACACAGCTGGGAGGGTCAGAGGCTGGCTGACCCAGGCCTGAGATGCAAGCTGCCCAGAGTCCACCTACCTCCCCTCCCCACCTCTCGGCCCCTCTCATCCAGCCGCCCTGCCTCTCTGAGCACTCCCAGCGAGTCCGGACTTGGAGCTGTCCTGAGCAGTTACAGCATGTGTCTCAGAGACTTGGCTGAGGGTTGTGTATAAAACCCTTTGATCTTGAGCGGAAACTCATCTTCATGCTGGTCTTGACTTTTAAAATTCACAATTTATGTCCCCCATAAAGTTAGAGATTGAAAGCAAACTGCCTCTGAGGGTGAATTCATCTTTTGGCTCCATGCTCAGATGAACCTGACGGTGAATCTGGCTCGTGATCAGCTGTGAATAAACATCTGGGCAGGGACCACTTATTTTATTAAATGGGCAAAGACTTGAAAAGGCACTCACAAAATGGTAAATAAACATGTGAAAAGAGTGCTCAACATTATTAGTTATCCTGGAAATGCAAATTTAAAACCACAGTGATGGCCTCCTTGGGCCACTGAGCTGGCCATTGGGGTTGAACATTCTTAACGGTGACGGCCACCCCCAGACCCTCCTCCGTGCCCGGGGTCCAGGAGCCCAGGGCCTGCGACCGGACCAGCCGTGTGAGAGGAGGGTGGATTTGCTGACTGTCTGTGCCCTCTAAGTGTGGGCTCCGCAATGACAGCCTGTGATAACCAGGCCACTGCCTCATTCCTCAGGAATGTGATTCAGCCTGGCTGCTCAGCTGGCATCAGAGGACCCTCAGGGCCAGGCCTCCTCCCCTCATCCTGGTCGGGGGAGGGCTGGAGAGGCCGCTCTCCCACAAGGATGAGCACGGAGTCCCTGGGCTGTGAGGAGTGGCTTCCATGTGGTATCACTTAGGGCCTGGCCATCCCTGGACCCCAGCTGGACAGTGCAGTGTGATGGCTTCGAAGTCACCTCCACTCTCAGCCAAGAGCCTAGAGCTCAAAGTCACGTCCATGACAGGAGGAGAGCCAGGGCAGAGTCTGGTGGCCAGCATGGCCAAGCTCGCCCAGACACCGAGTCTCACCAGGGTCCAGGGCTGGGGAGGGGCCTGCACCAAGCCCACCCCAGGGCCACTGTGTCTGCAGCCTGGAGGCTTGGCCTTGGCCTCCCACCATGGGGGCCCATGGGATGAGAACCAGGGACCAGGACTTGGGGGGGGGGGGACCCTGGCCTGGGGCCAGTCCAGGGTGGTGGGTCAGTACTCCAGGATGCCACCACCATCTGACAGCCCACACTGTGCACAAGTGTGTGTGTGCACATGCTGTGTGCCTCTGTGTGCACATGTGCAGCTGAGTGTGAGTGTGTGTGTGTGTGTGTGTGGGGGGGGGTGAATGTATGGTATCTGCAGCCTCCTCCTTCTCAGGAGGGCTTGGGAGGTTAGTAAAAGTACAAATGTGATTTTTCCTTCATCCAAGTATGAAGACCTCCAGAAATCCATTCACTGCCTCCTTTGGCAAAATCTCCTGCTTTCAAGAATAGTTTATATTTCATTTCTCAAAACTAAGGCAGGTTATTCATTATTTTGTTAAAATGTACATATAGTTTCATGAATTCTCTTGTACAAATGACACATTTAAAGCTCAGTTATAACTATAACAGCTGGGTTATTTTGGCATTCGGTGACTTCACACTGGGACAAGGTGGGATATTTCCTGTGGGATTGTGCTCCCAGACATGGGGTACTCATGGCTTTTCAGGAGGGATGTGGTTGACAACCTCCACTCCTGGGCTGGGCAGGGGCCACCTGGGCTGGTGGGAGGCCCACCCGGTCTTCTCTGCTCTCCCTCCCAAGGCCTCGGTCCCTTGCTCCCCCTGCCTGGGGCAGCTTCCCAGACCCCCTTCCTGACCCTGGTTCTCAGCTTCCCCTTCCCCTGGGGCCCAGCCCAGGGCCTGACTGTGAATATTGGGGGGATGGAACCACTTGGTCTGCATATAAGAAAAGAAAGGCCTCTGATGGAGTGACCAGCACATGCATCCCCAGGCGTGAGCTCTGCGGTTGTCACAGAGGCTGCCTGCAGATCCTGTGTCTGATCCGGGTCCCCACAGTGCCTGGGCATGTAGCCTGGGCCCGCTGGGCAAGCTTTTGTCTGAGGAACCTGGAGAGAGAGAGGAAGAGAGAACTCAGAGAGGCTGAGTGAGAGCTTGGCTGTGAAGGGGAAGCAGATGCAGCCCCTGGGGCCTGATGGTCAGGGACCTGCACTGGCCTAGAGGACCCAGGTTTGAGGGAACGGGTGGTCCGTCCAAGAAGAGGCCTCAGTGTTCCCAGAGGGATGAGAGCTGGGGGCTGCTGTGGAGGTCTCTCCAGCCCTCCTCTCCATTCCCCTTCTGGTCCTGTCACCCACTTCTCTCATCTCCTGCCCTCATCCCCTCTCCCCAGAGGTAGGAAAGCATTGTGGAGAGTCCACCAGGCATCCGTCCTACCCCAGGCCTCCAGGTGGGTGAACCCAGGACTTTCAAAGGCTCGAGGAAGCCCCCAGACGCTCCTGGCCTCCAACACAGAGCCCCCTCGTGCCCCTGCACACAGCAGTCTTCAGGAGACCCTTGGAGCCGCCAGCCCCGGGGACCTGCCAGCACCACTGTCTCTGGCTTCGCCTGGTCCTGCGAGCCCAGCCTGCCTAGGACACCTTCAGGCTCCTCTGGGCGTGCTCACAAGGGTGATGGGCAGAGAAGAGGGCCCTGTGAGAGCAGGTTCCAAAGCTGTTGCAGTGACCATCCACTAAAGGCCCAGAGGCATAGGGACAGCCTCAGCCCAGAACCCAGCCCAGATGGGCAGAGCTCCGTCCCAGATCAGAGGTCCAGGCCAGTGCCATCCTCACAGCTCCCGGGAAGCGTGTCATCAGGACCAAATGCCAAGTCATGCACTGCCTGCCTCCATCCTGGGAACAGCAGGTCAGCTGTCGAGACTCACCCCAGCCGGGTGGACCCGCCCCTCCTCACACCCCAACTCCAGGCCTTAGCACAGCCGCCTGCTTTGTCTTCAGTGTGAGTTCCAGGTGTGGCTGCTCCTTGGCAGCTCCCCCTCTCAGCAGGTTTACGACCAGCATGAGACGTAAAGCCCCCTTGCACCTCTCATGTCTCCTGGCCCCCGTGTCTCCTGACCCCAGCTACATTCTCGGCCTAGTTCTCTCAGCTGTGGCCATGCTGCCCCCTTGCTGTCCTGGAACTCGCCAGCACACGGCAACCCCAGGGCCTTTGCACATACTGCCCATCTGTCAGGACCTCCTTCCCTGGCATGCACGCACCCCTTTTCTCCCCTTCTGGTCTCTGCTCAAATATTACCTCCAAAGAGAGAAGAGAGCCCCGCACTGATCTGAACAGCATTCCTCAGTCACCACCTGAATTTCAATGAGTCCCAGGGGTCTCTTGTCTGTCTCCCTGCCCACAGAGGCCCAAGAGCAGTTCCGTGTCTGTCCTGTTCCCGGTGCAGGTCCCAGAAACTCAAACTATCCTTGCTCAGTCCCCCTGCTCCAGGGCCTGGCTGGGGCTGAGGTGAGGGACGCGCTGGGTTCTATGGACTGCCAATGGCCCTGCAAACCAGCCCCAGCAGGGGCATTGCTAAACGATACCCCAAAGGAAGTCACGAGACCCAGGAGACTGGGCACAGGATGCCTGCTTCCCTGGTCCTTCTCCCCAGAGCCCTCCCTCATAGGCCCAGGGCTAGGCGTTGGTCGGGGGTGCAAGTGTCCCCAGAGCTGCAGTGGGGTCTGTGTAGGGGCAGAGGGCCCGGAGCCTCAGGTGTCCTTGGAAGCTCAGAAGTGTTTGTGAGAAAACATGACTCACAATTAGGAATGAAATGAAAACTCCTCCCGCACTTTATTGGGTTAGCAAATCTCTCCTGAGCCCACAGAAACCCCGTGGAGGGAACCAGGTGGTCCTCCACCTGGGCGGGGCCACAGTCCCCGACCCTGCAGGCCTCCTCAAGGGGTGGCAGTTCCCCTCCCGCACCCTGGCATTCATCGCTCCTTGGCTCATTGGCAGTCCAGGCCCGGCAGGGGCAGGGCCGACCCAAGGTCAGTGAAGGACAGGCAGGGTGGGGAACAGCGGGCCCTTTCCTGGACCTGGGCTCTGAACAGTGGGTGGCCCAGCAGTATCCTCGCCCCTCTGCTGAGGCCACATTCCGGCTCTGAGCCCAGCAGGTGTGGCGGCCAGACAGCTGGGGCTTCCCAGGGTGCTTGCGGCCTGAAGTCAGCTGCCCTTCCCCGCCGATGGCCACACCCTGGGCTATTTTGGGAGCTTGAGCTCAGAGCCCGGCCCTGTTGCTTTCATCCCTGAGCTCCTGGAAGTCTGGTCAGAAGCGTGGTCCGTTCCTCTCTTGTCACGCATTTGTCCTGTCCCCAGAGCCCCTCCAGGGCACAGCCGTCCCTGCGAGGGTGGGGTGGGCAGCTCCAGCCCCATCCCTGGCCAGCTGCTGCTCCCAGCCCCTGCAGCCACCCGTCCCCACCCTCCATGCTCTGGAGCAAGGCCCTGGCCCCTCTGGCAGAAGGGCTCTGGAAGCTTCCTTCACACCCAGCGGAGATGGTCAGGGTCAGCAAGGGTGTGCTGCCTCCTTCCCCTGCTGGCTGCACACACGGGGCCCCATAGAGCGCCTCGTGAGAACAGCTGTTACTCTTTCCTTCACTCTGAAGGGATCACACCCCTGTGTTCAGGTTCTGACCTGCCCAGCCGCTGAGGACCTTGGAGTGTGGCCCTGGCCTTGGGGCCTCGAGATAACGCTGAAACCAGCGGTGGGCCCTGCCTACTCTGGTTGGATGACAAGGGGCCTCCCCCATCAGGGACCAAGGAGGAGCTGGTAGCCTGGGCCCACTTGGGTGTGTGGCCCTGGGGAGGAGAGGGGGCACAGGCCCCAATCCTGGCCCTCCCGAGCACACCTGCCACGTGCCCTGGCTGTCCCTGGGCCCACCCCGCCTCCTCCAGTTTCCCACCCTGACATTCAACCACCGAGGTCCAGCTCTGGGAGGGGCTCTGGGAGTTGAGGGCTCTGGAATCTGCCTGATTCCACCCAGGCCCGGGCAGGTGGTGGGGCTGCCCCAAGGATGTCCGAAGTGAAGCAATCTTGCCTGGGTGTGTGTCCATCCCTTCAGGACCCTCTGGCAAGCGTGGAGACAGGTACGGTGGGGTCCTGGTGACGGGAAACAGTGGAAGTCCCCTGGCAGGTCCTTTGCTGGGATGAACCTCTAGCGCCCCCAGGAGGGTCCCTAACCCAGGGCACCCTTTGCCAGAGCCCCCAGCCCGGGAGCAGAGGTGGAACTCTCACGACATTCATCTGCACCCCGGGCAGAGGGCTCTGGGCCAGTGGGTGGGAGCTTCTCCCAAGACCTGCAGCATTGGACAAATGCTCACAGGCCCAGCACCCCACCGCCCTGGGGAGGCGGGGGAGGAACCAGCCCCTCCTCACAGAGGTTTGAGGACAGTCTCTCAGCACAGCTGCACGGCCCCCAAGGCCAGGCCGAAGGACATGCCCTCCCCTCCTGAGGGTGAGGGTGAGGCTGTCTAGGTTTGACTCCTCCTAAGAAGCTGGGTGGGGGTGGGGGTGATGGGCTCTGACTCTGTTGGCCCAGGATCTCTGGAGCCTCCCATTTCCTGCTGTAGGAGCCCCAAGTGCACACACAAGGACCCTGAGTGTCCCCCCAGGACCACAGCTGTTGAGGAGGTCCCTTCTGCCTGCCTGGGGCACTGCCCCTCCTCTGCCCCTCCTTTGGGGCCCATGGTGGAGGGTCCAGAGTCCAGCAGGATGCCCAGTCAGGGTGAGAAGGGTTCTGGGTTCCCGGTGCAGTGGGCAGTGAGAGGGGGCAGATGAGCTCAAATGGGGGTGGGGTCAGTTTTTGGCCCCTTGGGGGAGGTGTGGTCCCAGAACCTGCAGGCAAGTCCTTAAGCCTCGGGTCGCTGCTGGGCCTCAGAGAGGTGGTGTCTTGGATGACAGGCTCGAACACGCCCAAGGGGAAGTCACCCTCCAATAGCCCAGGAGCTCAGTGCCGGCTCCCAAGCCTCAGCCACAGGACAGCGAGGGCCCAGCAAGGAAGGCCTTCCTCTGAGGAGGGCCCTGGGGGCTCCACGGCTCTGCGGTGCGCGGGGGAGCCTATGAGGGCCGCCCTGAAGCCCTGCGGTCCCGAGCCGTCCAAGCCACTGGGTGGAGAGGAGAAGGCAGACGGGACCGGAGCACAGCCAAGAAAGCCTCCTCTGTGCTGTAGCCAAGCCGAAGCCGCAGACTCGAAATAACCACGTGAAGCTGTGGGGAGCACCCCAGAGCGGCAGGCACAGCCCAGAGACGCCACTGCTCCGGGCACCTCCCACCTTGGGGGCTCCTTAAAGTTCCTGCTCGGCCCGGACATGGGCATGTTGTCATGGAGGTGAGGAGAGCCGCCTCTCCTGACAGCCGCGTGGAGGGGAGACCGCGTGGAGCAGGTGGGCCCATGCTGGAGGCCCTGTGTGCAGAGGCTGTAGATCGGGCACCTCAGGACGTGGCCACTTCGGGAGGCCGGCTCCTCTTTCCCTGTTTTTCCTAATAGACTGTGTCTAGTTTCTAGAATGGAGGCAAGGGCCGAGTGAAGGCAGGTGGCCTCGGTGACTTTTGGTGAGGGTGCACAGGGGTGGCCTGGAGCTCTCGTGGGTCCCTGCGAGGCTGGTACGGCCCCCTGCCCTCAGCAGCAGCAGGGCCACCACCTCTGGCTCTCTTAGAACAGGGAACTCCTCTCATTGTCAGGCTTCCTGAGAGCCCCATCCTATTCAATTACAGTCTGACGAGCCCCAGGAGAGCTGCCTGGGCCTCCTGCTCCCACCACAGGTGGCTCGCTGGGCTCCTGGCTTTGCTCTACAAGACGTGAGGGAAGGCCTGAGGGGTAGCCGAACTGGCACAGGCCAGCTCTGGGGTCTGAGGTCAACCCCATCCTCTGGATCCAGGAACAGTGTCCCCAGCATCGTGGCTGCACACCCCGCCAGGCCCCCGTGAGCACAGAGCACAGAAGAGGGGACACGTGCTCTTGAGGTGCCGAGTGGCTTGAGGCTGAGCTGGTGTGGCCAGGGGATGGCAGTGACTGGAAACTCAAGTTCAGGCAAGGTCACCAGTAAGGCCTCTGGGAACAGGCAGACCAGGACAGAAAACCGCTCCCCCACCTACCAGCTGTGCAAACCTGGGACAGCCTTTCAGCCTCTCTGAGTCCACTTCTTGATTGCAAATGGGGTGCATTCACACCTCGGGGGTGCTGGGAGGTTTCCACAAACGGGTCGGGGTGAGCTCAGCCCACGGTGCTGCAGTTAGATGCTTCCCGCGTCTGTGTCAGCCAGGCCAGGGATGAGGAGGAGAGGCGTCCAGGTGGAAGGAGCCGGGCTGCGAGCACATCTGGGCTGTGGCGAGTGTTGTGTCCAGTGCAGGAGGGGGTGGCCCAATAAGAAGACATGTTACCAACATGTGCTGGGCCATGACCTGATTCCCGCTAAATGACAATGGTCTGTTTCTGAAAGCAGCGGGAGCCAGCCAGGAGGCTTCTCCAAGGTGACCCTTCACAAGGGCCACGGGGTCAGCAAGGACACTGTTCAGCCCTTTGCTGGGGCCCGGGTGGGAAGGGAAGTCAGGAGATGGGCTGGCGGAGGAGATCCAGCTATATCCTGAAATTAGACCCCTGAAATTTCAGGACCACAAAGTAAAAGAAAATCAATTTTTAATTACTTTTAAGCCCCGAGGTTACAGAAAGATAAGCACAGAGCAGTATCTCAGAGGCCTGAAGGCACATCCTCCCGTGCTGCCCCTGCATTCCCTGTGACCTCCGTCAAGGTCATGATTTCCTCTGCCACAGCCAGGTGCTGGACCTGCAGCTGGAGGCCTGCTGCTGGGAGCAGAGCCTGGGGTGCAGGCCCTCATGCCCAGTCAGGGCCAACGCTCAATGGGACTGTATCCCTTTTGTAAAACGGGGTGTGGGATGAAACCGTCTCTGAAGGCCACCCCGCACCTCACCCCCGCATAAAAAAGGCACCTGGATCTCCAATCTGGTAGGGCCTTCAGGGTGGGGCTTCTCTACGGCCATCGAACATGGTAGGGGTGGGTGGGAAGGAGGCCCAGGGTGGAGGGCTGGTCAGGATCCTCGTCGAGGGCTATCTCTGCTTACTCTGGCCCTGTCCTTCCTCCCGCTGATGTCCCCACTTGGGGCCTGGGGTGTGGCGGTAGCCTCACAATATTTGGGGTTGATTTTTGGATGTGAATCTGAACTTACCCAACAGAGCTGGGCACCCTAACCCCTTCATACAATGAGATGACTTTGTCTCCAACTGGGAATGAGGAAACTTGACACCAGGTTTCATGGCTCTCTGCCTCCATTTCCCCATTTTAGAATGACAATGATGGGCACAGGGCTGCTCTGCCCCCGCCTGCCTCCCCACTCCCAGTACCTTAGCTTCTCCCTCAGCTGCTGTCAGCTCCCCTCTCTTTGGTTGCGGGACCTCCACTCCAGCCCACTGTTCCTCCCGCACACGGGTCTTTCACTCTGCCCCTTGGCTTCTCAGGCTCATGGTGACCCTGCTCTGGCACATTTGTGGTTAAGCTGGAGAGGGAGCTGGTGGCACATCGTATTTACTCCTCCCGCTCCCACGGTAACAACATGCGTGGTGCTGGGTGATGCTCTCTTACAGCATTTGGACACAGAATAAGTTTGAAAGGAGGCTCTGGGGTGTTTGACACCATTTAGGTACCATTTGCCATTCCTGTGGCAGGTGGGCTGAGACCTGGGGGGCAGGGCTGGCTGGGGGCCCAGGGGGACTTGCAGACACAGAGGCAGATAGATCCTCTGGGCTGGGGCCTTGATGGCCGCTCTGTCCCGAGGGTGGGGGCTGGGCAGGGGCTACACCCAGCTGCTGGCCACCAGGACGGGGGACCTGGAAGTGTCTCCTCCAGTGGATCACATCTGCCTGGTGCGCATATTATTCTCTTCAAAATGAGTGAAGCCTCTGGAATGTTCTGTTGGATTTAAAAGTAGGTCTAGGGATGAGTTTTGGTGTGTATTCAACCCTCTAAGCCAGTGGTTCTCAACCTTCCTAATGCCGAGACCCTTTAATACACTTCCTCATGTTGTGGTGACCCCCAACCATAAAATTATTTTCGTTGCTGCTTCATAACTGTAATTTTGCTACTGTTCTGAATCGTAATGTAAATATCTGATATGCAGGATGTATTTTCATTGTTACAAATTGAATATAATTAAAGCATAGTGATTAATCACAAAAACAATATGTAATTATATATGTGTTTTCCAATGGTCTTAGCCGACCCCTGTGAAAGGGTCGTTTGACCCCCAAAGGGGTCGCGACCCACAGGTTGGTGACCCACAGGTTGAGAACCGCTGCTCTAAGCCAAGGCAACTACTGGTTCCCTCTCCATCCTTCCAGGTGTTCTCACCTTTGACCTCTGAGTCAACCCGGAAAGTTCCAGCCTCCCTTTTTGCATTTGACTTAGTAGCTTTGATGCGGGACTCCTTGTCCCCCGCAGGTACTTAGGGGACAGGGTCCAGGACAATGCTACTGTCTGTATCATTCAGTGAATCAGAGAGGCAGCTCCGTCTTGCTCGGGCATGTTCCCAGGCTGGCTGGGGACGGCCACACAAAGACCAGGCTCCTTCCCCCTCAACCTCAGGCCTTGGTGAGGCATGCCCAGAGGGAGGGCACAGGGAGAGCCCAGCTTGCCCAACCTGGGGGAGGGTGGGAGGGAGGGTGAGTTCTGGGCTTCATGCCTAATGGCTTGCCACCTCGAGCACAGATCCCACCCAGACCTTCCGGTCCCTGGAGAGTGGGTGGGTCTATAGGCTGGATCAACACTTGGGGAAACAGGCTAGAAACCACCTAGTGGCTCCCCAAGGCCTCTCAGCTAGTGAGTCAGTGAGCAGGTCTGCCTGCGTTTCTGCTTCCAGCTTGGGGTGAAGAGGGCACGCATGCTCATCACGTCTGCAGGTGCCAGACATGCCCTGCTCAGGTGCCGGGCACCACCAGAAGGTGCCCCACCAGGTCGCCTGGACACTGTCCTGTCTGGGGCTGGCTTGTCTAGGCAGCGCTGATGTCCTTGCTCAGGCCTCCAGGTCTCTTCTACCCCCCAGCCCCCAGGTGTGTGAGCCCCGGGCTCCAGACCCCATGGTGCTATATGAGCGTGTGGATGTGTGTTGCCTGTAACGTGTTGACTGTGGTCCCCATTCACTCGCCTGGAGACTCACATGGTGACAAAGATGATGCTTGAAGACCCCCGTGCTGATCTTATGATCGGTTTCCAAAAAAGTCCTCCCTGGTTTGGGAACAGAAAAAATGGTCACAAATTGTTAAAGCTGCCATAAAGCAAGGTCATGGATTCAGTTTAAAGGACACGTATTTACCATTCTTGGTGTTATTTCTCATAGTCTCATAAGCAAGGAGAGTTTTGCGCTGAAATTACACTGAATTAGGATGGAGAAGCTTGGTTACATAGCCAGGCCATCCATTTGCAATATTAAGTTGGACAATGGCACAGACACAAAGGAAGATGTGTACAAATGGTCTCAGCAGCCCGCCACTGGCTGTGAATGTGCCAGTGCCTCTCGGCCCCTGGGACTGAGAGGGTTGCCTGCAGCTAAAGCCAGGATAGGGCCATGCACATCACCCAGAGCCCCACTGCAGCCCCATCTGCAGGATCCATGTGGACAGCCAGCCTTGGCTTGCACACCTCCCTTGTCAGCAGACTTACTACTTAACAAAAGCCGACTTCGTTGTGGGCGATGCTGCTGCTGTCGAACCTAAGGAGGCACAGACAGTGACTCCTCAGTGCTGCTGTCTGGTCCAGCAGAGCCATGGAGAAACCAGCTTTCAGCAGAGTTTGCATGGATCCTTAAAGACTTGGGGAGGAGGGGAAGTCTCCAGGAGATAAGGCGCACTGCTCCGGAGAGCTGGGAGTGCCGTTACTGACCCCCCAACAGGCTTGCCACCCGTGATAGGGTCTTCCGAATGTAGCCGACGCAAAGCCACGGGGTGACTGAACACAGCAGTGACTTCTCCTTAGATCGCACTTTGACATAAATCCTGTTCTCGTCATCTCATCTTGGCACTCACTTCAAAGGAACAGGGCTCCCCCTCGAGCTCCTGTTCCCCACCCAAGACCCAAGGGAAGACTCTGGCTCCCTGCTGGGAAGGCTCGGCCTCTGGCTTCCCGTCTTACAGCAGCGGGCTCACCAGCACCCCCAGCAATCGCATGTGCTTGGCCCACAAAGGAGCAGCCTGTGGAAGACATGTGGACAGAATGAGCAGATTTCAGCAGAGACAGCAACCAACATGAAACAGACGTGGCTAGTCTTCCTCGAGGGCTTCGCAGAAGGAAATCTGAACCAGGATCCGATTCTAACAAGATGCAAACAGTTTGCACAGACCATCCATGACAGGCGCTCGATGTAACTCCCGCAAATGGTGGCACGCGATGACAAGGCCTGTCTGCACACGGCTGATGGGGAGTTCCGCCAGCCTTCGCTGCTGCAATTCATTTTTTCCAGAGTGGCTGCATTGACTAAAATGATCTCAGTTGTAAGCTACTATTAACATGTCACAGCCTCCACATTTTTTTTTTTTTTTTTTTTTACAAAAATAATTCAAAACAAATGTGTCTGCCCTGGGTGCGGTGAGAATGTTTGCACATTCTGATGCGGCACGCGGAAGGTTCCAGTGCCATCCAGATCTCCTGCTCAAAGGTAATGCGCCCAGCAGACTGTGGCCCCAACTCTAGCAGTTACACTGACAGTCATGGGTACCCCTTTCACCTGTGGCCACACCACAACCTCGGGCGTCCTGCACGGTCACACCAGCGTGGTAAGTTTCCTATCGCTGCTGTAGCAGATTAACACAAACAACACAGATGTGTTATCTTATGGTCTGGAGGTCAGAAGTCCTGAAATCGGGTGTCAGGGGGCTGCTTTCCTCATGGCAGCTCCAGGGAGGAACCCGATTCCTGGCCTTTTCCAGATTCTGGAGGCAGCCCCTTCCTCCACCTTCTACGCCAGCGTCACCTCCTCTTCAAACCTCTCTCCCACCTCTGCTCGAATCCTCACACCTCTTTGTCTATCACCCTCCCATCTCCCTCTTTCCCTCCCCCCTTTTCTTTTTACCTCCCTTTTCCCTCTCCCACCCCCGGAGGATATTTTTCCATTGATTTTTAGAGAGAGTAGAAGAGAGAGGGAAAGACAGACAGGAACATCGATGTGAGAGAAACACATTGATTGGTTGCCTCCTGAATGAGCCCCGACCATGGCCCGGGCTGGGGAGGAGCCTGCAACCGAGGTACGAGTCCTTGTCGGAAATCGAATCCAGGACCCTTCAGTCCCCAGGTTGACACTCTATCCACTAAGCCAAACTGGCTAAGGCTATATTTTTTATTGTTGATAGTATTACAGGTATCTCCCAATTTCCTTCCCTTTACCCCTCAACCCCCACCCATTTTTAAAAAAATATATTTTATTGATTTTTTACAGAGAGGAAGGGAGAGGGACAGAGAGACAGAAACATCGATGAGAGAGAAACATTGATCAGCTGCCTCCTGCATACTCCCCACTGGGGATGTGCCCGCAACCAAGACACATGCCCTTGGCCGGAATCGAACCGGGGACCCTTGAGTCTGCAGGCTGACGCTCTATCCACTGAGCCAAATCGGTCAGGGCCCCACGCATTTTTAAAAAGAACATTTAGTGGCATAAAACCACAACTTTCTCCTGGTTCTAGGGGTGAATCGGGCTCAGCTCTCCTGTTGGGTCTGCCCACATGTTTGTGCTCAGACAGCTCCAGCCAAGCTGTCCGGAGGCTCAGGGGCCCGTTGTCCTCGCCTGTTGAAGTCACGTGTCCAGGGCCTTGTCTTGGTGGGATGGCTGGGCTCACCCGGGTCTCCTGACTGAGCCCTACATGTGGTGTCCAGCAAGGTGATCTCCGGGTGCTGGGCTCCAAGAGCGAGCGTTCTTGGGTGGCAGCGGCGGGACTTTCATGGCGAGCTGGGACGTCCAGAACATGTCTTGGTCAACAGGTCGCTTAGGCCTGCTCCGATTCCAACGCCGTGGGAAGAACATCAAAGAGCTGGGTTCTCTTGGCTCCACCACACCTCCTAATCCATGCCAGAGCCCAGCCCTGCCCCCATACATGGCCGCCTTGCTGGGGAGGCGGCGGGGGGGGGGGGGGGGGGGGGGGGCGGGGGGGGGGCGTTGGCTGAGATCAGAAGGTTCAGGCTTCTTCTGGCTTCTTCTGGGGCTGTCAGGGAGACAGTGCAAAGCCACGTGTGTTGTTTACAGTTTCCTAGAAGTCATGTTAAATCAAGTAAGAAGGAATACATACAATTAATTAATTTTAATATGTTGACTCAGATACCCCAAATATTATCATTTCAACAGGTAATCTATTAAAAGTTACTGCTGAGATATTTTACACTTCTATGTTTTCAAAATTAGGTATTTCACACTTACAGCACATCTTAGCCCCAAGAAGCCGTGTTTCCAGTGCTCAGCAGCCACATGAGGCCAGGGCGACCCTGTGGCACTACGCAGCTTCCAACAGAGCAGGGAGAGATGAGGGCTGCTCCCACCCCAGGAAGCCCACCCAGAGATGCATCTGTCACCCACGAGGGGCAGAGCGGAGAGGACGTCAGGGAAACCATGCTTCATGCCTGAACTACTTACTTCTGGAATTTCCAGCAATAGGAGTAGGTAATTTCCTAATTGCCTCAGCCCGTTGGGGCTGTTTTCAGTTACTTGCCACACCCGGCGCCCTGGCTGTCAGCCTCATTTCCGTCTAGTGACCTGGGAAGGTCTCAAGGGAGGGTCCTTTGAAGGGTGTCCAGGGCAGGGATCCACCAAGCTAAATTTGTGTGCCTCCCTCTTTCAGAAATACATACACACACACACACACACACACACACACACACACACACACACAATTACAGATAAAAATCAGGGGAAGGGGTTTTGTAAGGGCTTGGTGCAAACAGGGCCCCAAAGCTTGAGCTGCAATAGCCACATAGCTAATCCACCTCTGGTCCTGGATCATTGGATGGAGGTTGACAGAGGTGGACAGGGATGGACGGAGATGGATGGAGTGGATAGAGGTGGATGAGGTGGATGGAGGTGGACAGAGGTTGACAGAGGTGGACAGGGGTGGATGGAGGTGGACAGGGGTTGACAGAGGTGGACAGGAATGGATGGAGGTAGATGGGGTGGGTGGAGGTGGACAGAGGTTGACAGAGGTGGACAGGAGTGGATGGAGGTGGACAGAGGTTGACAGAGGTGGACGGGGTGGATGGAGGTGGATGGGGTGGATGGAGGTGGAGGGAGGTGGATGGGATGGATGGAGATGGACGGAGGTGGACAGAGGTAGACAGAGGTGGACAGGGGTGGGTGGAGGGGTGGAGATGGATGGAGGTAGACAGGGATGGACAGAGAGGAGAGTGCTGCAGCCACCACACCTGCTTTGCCAGGATCCCTCCCCAACACTTTCCATGGATTTCTTCTCAGTAGAATGAGGCTTCTACTTTCTGTAAAGCTTTAACCAGCTTTTATCATTTCATTGCGTTTTTTCCCATTATTATAAACTCTTCAGAAACGTGTTCTTCAAGTGTAAGAAAGCAACTAAAGGGCTTCAGAGATTGAACTGCCACGCTGTCGCTGGCCACCCATGGAGGAGGGCATGTGGGGAGGGAGGGGCTCTGAGGCTGCGGTTGAGGGTGGCGCACGAGGCCCTGTGTCTGGACGACTTTTTCCTTTTCCCTGGATGGCTGTGCACTTGCTTGAGGTGAGGTGTGCAGGGCTGGTTTGGGCAAGCATGTTGGGGAGCTGGGAAATCTAGACAGTGGTACAGGGGACCAGAATCGAGACCCGGGGTGCTGGGAGTGGGGGTGGGAATCAGTCCAGGGGAAAGGGGACTCCAGGCCACCCCCATCTGGAGGCATCCTGCCCTGCTGTGCCCAGTGCTTCGAGCTAGTGAGAAGTTGGGGTGGAGACCCGCCCCATGGTGTTGACCTCTCCTTCCGGGGCTGCCTTGCAAAGAGGTGTGCACCCCGTCCTCAAGAGCAGAGCCAACCATGGGCCTGAGGGGCATTCACCTGGGCACCAGTGCCAGGCCTGCATCCCAGGCCCCGCCTGCCTGAGGCCAGAACACTGATCTACTGTTGTCCTTGCTCTGGTCTCACCCTGGGGCACAGGCCTCCATCCTGGGGTCAGGCAGCTTTGAAAGGTCACGTTTGCCTTTGAGCATTGAAAGGGGGAAAGAGGCCTTCTCTGGGTCCCCACCCTGCACACACAGAGTCCCATTCATCCTGGGCAGCCAGCACTCTCCCAGGCAGGGCCCTCTCACCACACCTCCCAGCTAGGGCAGCACTGATGAGGGATCCTTTAACGGGACTGTGGTGGGGCACATGCTGCCTGGGGGCCAGGCCTGCTGCCCTGGAGAACTTTCCATCCTCAGGGAACACACGTGCTTACTCAGCTGGGTGAAGGGCCCCAAGCCCATCCTCGTCCCCCCACAAAGGTGAAACACAACTGACCTGCCCTGGATGCTGGAGGGAGTGGAGAGCAAGGGCTCCACAGTGCAGAAGCCCAGCACGCCCAGTAGGGAGATGCCTCCAGGCCACGGGTGGGGGTGCCTCCAGGCCACGGGTGGGGGTCCTCCCAGTGAGGTCTCTGCTCATGGTCATCAGCTCAGGGTACCTTGAGGGACCCAGAGGAGCACTCAGTCCATGTGATGGGGACACGCCTTGAGGATCCTAGAGCAGACAGCACACTCTGCTCTCGGCTCGGGGCCGCTGAACAGTTGAGCTTTCCCCTGACTACAGCTTTCACTGCCTTCCCTGGGCCACCACTAACTCCTCTGTTTGTTGTTAAAAGTCAGGATAAATCCTCAGGCAGCTGGTCCCTTAGCCAGGAGGGCATGTCCTGTGCCAGCTGTAGAGGTAGGGCAGGGGGGCGGGGTAGGGCAGGGAGGTGCCTGGGGGCAAAGGCAAGGAAGATATCACGTCCAGGGCCAACTTGTGCCTCCTGAACCCCAGTGCAGATCCCTCCTGAACCTGAGCCGTTTCATTGGCTGTCACACCCACCTGCTTATTTCTCAATTTTACTTACTGGATATTTCAGTTCTAGGATTTCCATCTGATTCTTTACGAATAAGTTCCAGTTCTTTGGTGAAATTCTCCATCTTGTCATCGTTTCCTGATTTAATTTAAAATAACAGTGACTGTGGTTGTGTCTTCTCGTTGTTTTCTCAGCAAAGCCTCTGCTCTCCCTAAGTAACAGAAACATTCTCCCAGGATGTTTTCCTTTCGTGTTTGTCTTTAATTCGCCTGAAAGTGACTCTCAGTGTGGAGTGGGGAGGGGTCTGCTGTGAAATAAAACAGGAAGATTTGGGAAGAGAGCAAGCTCATTGCCTCGGGCTGTCACTCCTGTGAGCTGTTAGACTCCTGCGGTTTTGTAATTCTTTTGTATTAAAAATGCTAATTCACATACACATTCTTCTCTGGATTGAAGTGGGTTTTTCTCCCTGGCATTTTGACAAGACAATTTATAGAGTCCATGTCACTCTGACCACTCACCTGTGCTCAGCCCAGGACCCCTTTGCTGTCCTTGTGGGGAGAGTGTGGGGCGGCGGGGGGGGGGGGGGTGGGGGGGTGGGGGAGAAATAGTGAGGGATGCGGGTAGGAAGAGGCAGTGAGCCTAGGCCTGATGTTAGGCTTCTGCAGGAGGGGCCTGGACACAGCAGGGGCAGATACTAGGAAGGAGCCTGTCTGGCTCAGAGGATAGAGCGTCAGCCTGAGGGCTGAAGGGTCCCAGGTTCAATTCTGGTCAAGGGCACATGCCTGGTTTGTGGGCTCGAGCCCCAGTAGGGGGCGTGCAGGCAGCAGTCGGTCAATGATTCCCTCTCATCATTGATGTTACTATTTCTTTCCCTCTCCCTTCCTCTCTGAAATCAGTAAAAGTAAATATTTTTTTAAAAAGCTGTCTGCACATGGCGACAGGAACCACGCTCAGGCCCAGGCATGCAGAAGGGGGTTGCTGAGCGGCCAGGACCCCGAGGGCCTGACTGAGCATGGGATGAGGCAGAAGTCCAATGGTCTCTCCCACAGTGAAGCAGATAGAGGCGGGGGGCGGGGGGGGGGGAGCGGGGGGCGGGGGGTCTTGCAGAAGGGCCTCCCTACGACCGTTTCCCTCTGCCATGACCAGTAGGACCCCAATTACAGATCACTAGCCAGGGAGGGGCTGAGCAGAGCAGCTTTGGGGTGCACAAGGCCAGAAGCAGACTGAGCAGGTCAGGTCCCAAGAGGGTGCCCAAGGACAAAGACTGGCCTCACCTGAGCTGGTCCATGGGATTCTAACTGGGATGGAACAAAGACGATCAGCTGATCCATGGGATTCTAACTGGAATAGTGTTATGAAAGGGGACCTGTCAGCCCTTGGGGGGTCTGCCTAGGGCCAGCCAGTAGTGTGTGGGTTCTTGACTTGGTGCAAGAAAAATTTCACAACACGAATCCAGATGACTATGAGGGAACATTTACTAAAGCTGGGGACGTCAAACAAGAAAGGGCTTTGCATAGAAGAAGCAACAGGAAAGCCTAGCTTGGCTGCCCTTGCTTTCTGGGAAGTCAGAGAAAAGGGGGACTTGTGACCAGGTTCAGGGGATTGGTCTGCGACAAGCTGCCACTGCCCATTGCTCCCCAGGTTGCAAGTCTCGTGGGAGCCCATTGCAGGCCCCTGGGGAAGAAGAGAGGAAAGGGAATGGCAGGGTGCTCCCCAAAGGGAGAGCACAGCTGGGTCCTCTGTCTTGAGGCTTTAATTTTTCTCTTGCAAGCAGGGATCTTAGGGGAGGTCTCAGGGGAGGGTTTCAACAGAATATTCATCAGTTTTCTAGGCGCGCTCCTTCCGGGTCATGGTCTCCACCGATTGGTCACTGTCAGGGCAGGGGGTCAATGGTCATCACAGCTGATCCTGGTGTAGCCCACCTGGTTTTGCTGCCTTTTTGGGTCTGGAGCTGGAATACAATTGAGGCCTAGATGTTATTTATAGGGAGGTGACCTTCCATGTCTGTTACAAGTTGCTCTGCAGTTTGTTTAGCTATCGGTCTAAGTTTCCCTATTCCACTTGTCCAAGCTTCTGGCCTGTCTCAATAGAGCAAGGACAATGAACTGGTCCATGGGATTCTAACTGGGATGGAACAGGGACACTGAGCTGGTCCATGGATTATAACTGGGATGGAACAGGGACACTGAGCTGGTCCATGGGATTCTAACTGGGATGGACAAGGACAATGAACTGGTCCATGGGATTCTAACGGGGATAGAACAGGGACACTGAGCTGGTCCATGGATTGTAACTGGGATGGAACAGGGACACTGAGGTGGTCCATGGAATCTAACTGGGATGGACAAGGACACTGAGCTGGTCCATGGATTCTAACTGGGATGGACAAGGACACTGAGCTGGTCCATGGATTCTAACTGGGATGGAACAGGGACACTGAGCTGGTCCATGGATTCTAACTGGGATGGAACAGGGACACTGAGCTGGTCCATGGATTCTAACTGGGATGGACAAGGACACTGAGCTGGTCCATGGATTCTAACTGGGATGGAACAGGGACACTGAGCTGGTCCATGGATTCTAACTGGGATGGACAAGGACACTGAGCTGGTCCATGGATTCTAACTGGGATGGACAAGGACACTGAGCTGGTCCATGGTTTCTAACTGGGATGGAACAGGGACACTGAGCTGGTCCATGGGATTCTAACTGGGATGGACAAGGACACTGAGCTGGTCCATGGATTCTAACTGGGATGGACAAGGACAATGAACTGGTCCATGGGATTCTAACTGGGATGGAACAGGGACACTGAGCTGGTCCATGGATTCTAACTGGGATGGAAGAGGGACACTGAGGTGGTCCATGGATTCTAACTGGGATGGACAACGACACTGAGCTGGTCCATGGGATTCTAACTGGGATGGAACAGGGACACTGAGCTGGTCCATGGATTCTAACTGGGATGGAACAGGGACACTGAGCTGGTCCATGGATTCTAACTGGGATGGAACAGGGACACTGAGCTGGTCCATGGATTGTAACTGGGATGGAACAGGGACACTGAGCTGGTCCATGGATTCTAACTGGGATGGACAACGACACTGAGCTGGTCCATGGATTCTAACTGGGATGGAACAGGGACACTGAGCTGGTCCATGGATTCTAACTGGGATGGACAAGGACACTGAGCTGGTCCATGGATTCTAACTGGGATGGAACAGGGACACTGAGCTGGTCCATGGATTCTAACTGGGATGGAACAGGGACACTGAGCTGGTCCATGGGATTCTAACTGGGATGGACAACGACACTGAGCTGGTCCATGGATTCTAACTGGGATGGAACAGGGACACTGAGCTGGTCCATGGATTGTAACTGGGATGGAACAGGGACACTGAGCTGGTCCATGGATTCTAACTGGGATGGACAACGACACTGAGCTGGTCCATGGATTCTAACTGGGATGGAACAGGGACACTGAGCTGGTCCATGGATTCTAACTGGGATGGAACAGGGACACTGAGCTGGTCCATGGGATTCTAACTGGGATGGACAACGACACTGAGCTGGTCCATGGATTCTAACTGGGATGGAACAGGGACACTGAGCTGGTCCATGGATTGTAACTGGGATGGAACAGGGACACTGAGCTGGTCCATGGATTCTAACTGGGATGGACAACGACACTGAGCTGGTCCATGGATTCTAACTGGGATGGAACAGGGACACTGAGCTGGTCCATGGATTCTAACTGGGATGGAACAGGGACACTGAGCTGGTCCATGGATTCTAACTGGGATGGAACAGGGACACTGAGCTGGTCCATGGGATTCTAACTGGGATGGACAACGACACTGAGCTGGTCCATGGATTCTAACTGGGATGGAACAGGGACACTGAGCTGGTCCATGGATTGTAACTGGGATGGAACAGGGACACTGAGCTGGTCCATGGGATTCTAACTGGGATGGACAACGACACTGAGCTGGTCCATGGATTCTAACTGGAATGGACAGGGACACTGAGCTGGTCCATGGATTCTAACTGGGATGGAACAGGGACACTGAGCTGGTCCATGGATTCTAACTGGGATGGACAACGACACTGAGCTGGTCCATGGATTCTAACTGGGATGGACAAGGACACTGAGCTGGTCCATGGATTCTAACTGGGATGGAACATGGACACTGAGCTGGTCCATGGATTCTAACTGGGATGGACAAGGACACTTAGCTGGTCCATGGATTCTAACTGGGATGGACAAGGACAATGAACTGGTCCATGGGATTCTAACTGGGATGGAACAGGGACACTGAGCTGGTCCATGGATTCTAACTGGGATGGAAGAGGGACACTGAGGTGGTCCATGGATTCTAACTGGGATGGACAACGACACTGAGCTGGTCCATGGGATTCTAACTGGGATGGAACAGGGACACTGAGCTGGTCCATGGATTCTAACTGGGATGGAACAGGGACACTGAGCTGGTCCATGGATTCTAACTGGGATGGAACAGGGACACTGAGCTGGTCCATGGATTCTAACTGGGATGGAACAGGGACACTGAGCTGGTCCATGGATTCTAACTGGGATGGACAACGACACTGAGCTGGTCCATGGATTCTAACTGGGATGGAACAGGGACACTGAGCTGGTCCATGGATTCTAACTGGGATGGACAAGGACACTGAGCTGGTCCATGGATTCTAACTGGGATGGAACAGGGACACTGAGCTGGTCCATGGATTCTAACTGGGATGGAACAGGGACACTGAGCTGGTCCATGGGATTCTAACTGGGATGGACAACGACACTGAGCTGGTCCATGGATTCTAACTGGGATGGAACAGGGACACTGAGCTGGTCCATGGATTGTAACTGGGATGGAACAGGGACACTGAGCTGGTCCATGGATTCTAACTGGGATGGACAACGACACTGAGCTGGTCCATGGATTCTAACTGGGATGGAACAGGGACACTGAGCTGGTCCATGGATTCTAACTGGGATGGAACAGGGACACTGAGCTGGTCCATGGGATTCTAACTGGGATGGACAACGACACTGAGCTGGTCCATGGATTCTAACTGGGATGGAACAGGGACACTGAGCTGGTCCATGGATTGTAACTGGGATGGAACAGGGACACTGAGCTGGTCCATGGATTCTAACTGGGATGGACAACGACACTGAGCTGGTCCATGGATTCTAACTGGGATGGAACAGGGACACTGAGCTGGTCCATGGATTCTAACTGGGATGGAACAGGGACACTGAGCTGGTCCATGGATTCTAACTGGGATGGAACAGGGACACTGAGCTGGTCCATGGGATTCTAACTGGGATGGACAACGACACTGAGCTGGTCCATGGATTCTAACTGGGATGGAACAGGGACACTGAGCTGGTCCATGGATTCTAACTGGGATGGAACAGGGACACTGAGCTGGTCCATGGGATTCTAACTGGGATGGACAACGACACTGAGCTGGTCCATGGATTCTAACTGGGATGGACAGGGACACTGAGCTGGTCCATGGATTCTAACTGGGATGGAACAGGGACACTGAGCTGGTCCATGGATTCTAACTGGGATGGACAACGACACTGAGCTGGTCCATGGATTCTAACTGGGATGGACAACGACACTGAGCTGGTCCATGGATTCTAACTGGGATGGAACAGGGACACTGAGCTGGTCCATGGATTGTAACTGGGATGGACAGGGACACTGAGCTGGTCCATGGATTCTAACTGGGATGGACAACGACACTGAGCTGGTCCATGGATTCTAACTGGGATGGACATGGACACTGAGCTGGTCCATGGATTCTAACTGGTATGTACATGGACACTGAGCTGGTCCATGGATTCTAACTGGGATGGACAACGACACTGAGCTGGTCCATGGATTCTAACTGGGATGGACAAGGACACTGAGCTGGTCCATGGATTCTAACTGGGATGGAACAGGGACACTGAGCTGGTCCATGGATTCTAACTGGGATGGACAACGGACACTGAGCTGGTCCATGGATTCTAACTGGGATGGACAAGGACACTGAGCTGGTCCATGGATTCTAACTGGGATGGACAAGGACACTGAGCTGGTCCATGGATTCTAACTGGGATGGACAACGACACTGAGCTGGTCCATGGATTCTAACTGGGATGCACAAGGACACTGAGCTGGTCCATGGATTCTAACTGGGATGGAACAGGGACACTGAGCTGGTCCATGGATTCTAACTTGGATGGAACAGGGACACTGAGCTGGTCCATGGATTCTAACTTGAATGGAACAGGGACACTGAGCTGGTCCATGGGATTCTAACTGGAATGGAACAGGGACAATGGTCTGAAAGGCATCACAGTTTATGAGAACAAGCCCTTTGGAGGGTATTTCCAGGACAGCATTTGCAGAGCCCAACACTGAGACAATAACATGCAGCCTTCATCTGCCTAAGAGGTTTTGGTTGGGAAGCTTCTGGGTCAAAGGGCACAAGCACTGGATTGGGGTAGTGGCCAAATTGTTAGAGTGGCTCTCAGTGACCACCTTGCCCCCACTCAGTGACCCATGCTCCCACCCCGTGAGGGAGAAGCTGCTGTCCTGCCTCAGGGCTGGAATCACCCCATAATCCACTGTGCCAGGGACAGTCATGGTGTGTCCTCACCAGGAGTCACAGCTCTAATTCTATGTAAAGCTGAACACTTTCTTCATATTTACTGTCACTGGGCAGAATTTCAATTCCCTTTTTCTCCCCCCAGACTGAGACAGCCTCCCTCTGGGGCAGGACAATTTAATTAAGTTAATTGGAGTGCCCAAAGACTGGCTTTCTGGGACCAGCGCTGAGGGGTGTTCATGGTAGGATCCTCCCCAGTGTATTGGTGAAATCCTGGGGGGCTCAGCATCAGTTTATCTGGAATGAAGGTCATGGGGTCAAGGGCCAGCACCTGAGACTTCTGCCCTGACCCCAAGGCAGTGCCCTCCCACTTCTCTGGGGAGCAGAACCCCTCCTCAGTCCCCCCAACACCACCCCTCCCATGGGCCAGCCTGCAGGCTGCCCCCAAGCCCACAGAGCCTGCCTCCCCGGCTGTCACCACAGGGTCCCCTCTTCCACTCGGGGAGAAAGGACCCAACAGAACACAGCCTTGGGCGTCCTGGGCTGCAGGGCTGTGGTCACAGCTGGAGGTGGAGGGCACTATGACACGAGCTCGAGGCCTACAGAGGTGATGTATCTGAGCTCCTGCAATGAGGGCAAAGCCAGCAGGAGGGGGGCGAAGTCAGCCTTGCCCCCAGAGGAGCCAGGCCAGAGAGATGAAGCAGCTGGAGAGGGCTCCCCACTCAGCAGCCATGCTCTGCACGGAGGGTGCGCTTGTGGCGGCGAGGAGGGGCTCCATGCAGCATGTCCCCACTGTCAACACCCTGTCCCGAAGGAGAGGGGCGCTCCCTCTGGGCCAAGGCCTCCTCCATTTGGAATCACCCAGAGGCCAGCCTGCAGACAGGGGCCTGTCCTCAGTGTGAGCACTGGGCTCTGTCCTCTGCACTGGGCACCACGGGCACCCACGGGGGGTTCTAGAAGGCTGGGAATGCACCCAGCACTGACCAGAGTGGGAGGGGCCTCCCCAGCAGTGAGACCTGGCCCAGAGCTCTGGGACCTGCCTCCACAGCAGCCCACCCAAGCCCCACCAGCTCCCCTGACAGGGCAGCCCTGAACAACCCTGCAAGCAGGAGTGGCAGCCAGGGCCCCTCATGAATATGCATGGGGAGGCACTCGGCTGGCCCCCATTCCCACCACCCCTCCCTAGAGACACTTATCTCTGCTGGTGAATGGGGTGTTATTGTGGGCAAGACTGCAGAATTTTAATGACTTGCAAAATATAGTTAATTATGTAAAAAGACATCTTCTGCACTTTTTCATGTAAATGAGACAAATTAATTGGTGTTCAGTAGTTGTGAGAAGGCTCTGTCCCAGGAGGGCTGGGCGGGAATCCGTGCAGCTCTGAAGTAGGTGTTTGCCAGAGAGCAAGGTGAAAGGAGAAACAGAGAAGGGTAATTCCTGATCCGTCCAATTAATCCTGTCGCTGGGCCGCTCGGGGTTGTAACCCAAACCGTGAGAAAGCACTGCCCGCGGGTTCTCGCCACTGTCCTGTCACTGAGAAGCCAGGGAACCTGGGCGAGGGGGGAGGGGGGTGCAGGGAAAGCTGCTGTGGGGGTGATCGCCCCCCTCACGCCCTGGTCCTTAGCCAAGCTCTCAAAAGTGGCCCCGAGAGTTGGTGAAAGTCTGGCCTCTGTGGGGGATGGGCAGTGTCCACACCGGCTCTAGGCGAATCAGAATATTTGAGTGAAAAAATGTGGCACTTCAGCCCTGGGTGGTGTTCTCAATGGTTAGATCACTCACCCCTCACCAAAAGGTCCCAGGTTCTCCTGGCCAAGGGCACATACCTGGGTTGCAGATTTGATGCCTGGCCCAGGTTAGGGTGCCTGCAGGAGGCAGCCAATTGATGTCTCTCTCTTACATTGATGTTTCTCTCTCTCTCCCCCCTCTCCCCCTCTTTCTCTCTCTCCCTCCCTCCCTTCCACTCTCTCTAAAAATCAATGGAAAAAATATCCTCAGGTGCAGATTAACCCCCCCCCCCCCCCCCCCGCCAAAAATGTGCACTTAAAAAGACAGGAACAGAGCCTTCTCCAAAGAAGTCATGTGAACGGCACACAAGCCCATGAAAGGATGCTCAGCGTCACTGACCATCAGGGAAAGGCCAATCAGAGCACAGAGAAATGGCACCTCACACCCACCTGGAGGGTTAGAATCAAGAGCACAGGAAGAGCCAGTGCTGGGAGGGTGTGGAGGAGCCGACCCCCACACGTGCTGGTGGGAAGGTGTCTGCACGCCGATGTTCACAGCAGTGTCACTCACAACAGCCAGCAGGCGGAAGCAGCCCAGCGCCCGACGTGGACGAAAGGATTAACTAATGTGCTCTGTCGTACAATGGAGTGTTATTCAGCCATAACCAGTAATGAAGCTCCATCCCCTGTTACAATATGGAGGGGCCTTGAGGACAGTGTCCAAGTGAAGTCATCCAGACATTGTCTAATCTCAGAAAGACGGATATTAGATGATTCCACTTCTTTTTTTTTTTATTGTTTTATTGCTTAAAGTATTACAAAGGGTATCTATTCAGGACCCTGGCAGACTCATAGAGACAGAGGTAGATGCGAGGTTACCAGGAATGGGGAGGGGCTAGTGTTTAATGGGACAGAGTTTCTGTTGGGGATGATGAAAAGTTTGGTGTCGATAGTGGTGATGGCCGCACAGCATTGTAAATGTGTCTAATGCCACTGAACTGCACACCTAGGAATTTTATTTTTTTAAAACCTTCCCCTCCATCAGCATTTGCCAGACCCCCTTGTCCAGGCTATAAAGGGTGGGAGCAGGAGGAGGAAGTGGGGACCCCGTTGGCCTCCTGGTCTGGTTTCTCTGTGGACAGTGTCCAGGTAGCTGGGCTCCTGTGAGCAGCCAGGAGCGCCTCTGTGCCCAGTGGGGGGCCCTTGCCCGCAGCCCCTCCTCCTGACTCTGCTTCCAGAAGCCACTAAAGGTCACCCCCCCACATTCACAGCACCGCATCAGACCAGGTCTGCCCCACTTGGCTCATCTTTCTGGAGCCCCCACGGCTCTCCCAGCCTGGCTGGGGGTGTCCCCAACCCCAGAGGCCTCTGCCGTCCCTGGGAACCACCCGCCAACAATGGGCTTCTATCTCCTGGGAGAAACCGGACCCGCTCGGCTCAGCATCCACCGGCACCACACTCTTATTGGGCCTGGCTGCCCAGCCAGTGCCACTCGGGAGGAAACCCGACCTGCCCACGGCTGTCACCGGAGTGTCCCTGGTTTGAAAATGAGAACCGGCGAATGGCCTCGACCCCCTCACAGCCTGACAGGCAGCATGGCCCCTTGGATCTTTCCAGAAAGCTCCCTGGAGTCCCTGGGGAGCATGGGGGACCCTGGGGCTTGGCAGGCTGGGACTTGGAATGACGCTGTCTCACTTACCCTGGGCACACTGCACCTGCTGCAGTCTTGGGTTTCCAGCCAGATGCTGGGAGACACTGCCACCCAAGCTCGCACACACAGGCCCTGGACAGAAGCCACAGCCAGCACTGAGGCAGCCAGCGTGGAGAGATGCAAAGTTGATCTCATCTCCCCAAATCGCTGCTGTGTGTCCCCGCCCTGTGCGAGGAGCACTTCCCTAACCAAGGCCCAGGCAGCGGACATAGAGCCCAGGGTACGGTGGCTGCTTCCCCAGCATTCACCTCCCATCCTGGGTCCCAGAACTGACCACTGGACACTGTGGCGAGACTTCTGAGGATAGCCTGGCTCCAGCTCCAAAGCTCAGGCCACCTGAGGACAGCGCTGACCAGGGCACCCCAGGACACAGCCCCACTGCTCCGGGCCACCGTGACACGTCTAGTCTGCCCCAGCCCTTTCTGCAGGGAGCCAGTGCCCCTGGGTCTAGTGGCCCCTGCCTCCCTGGGCAGCTGCAATGCTGAGAAGCAACTGGAGGGGGTCACCCCCACTGGGCACAGCTGGCTCTGGGAATGCAGTCCTGCAGGCCACAGCTGGCCCCCAGCATAGCCTGCCCAGGAAAGCTGGAAGGATAGACCCAAGCCTCCACCTAGACCTGCAGAGCGGGCCTCTGTGAGCTATGCAGGCCCAAGGGCCAGCAGGCGGAGTTGCCCACCCTGACCAAGGTTCCCAGTGGCATGACTTCTTTGCCCACATGAAGGGGTTACAAATCCAGAAAGTCGGTGGCCACAGTTGCACTCATTTCCTTTGTGTGGTGCTCGCCGTGTGAATCATCAGATCCGGGGGTCACGGGAAACCCTAATCAGGAAAACGCTGGAAGGATGTGCACCTCTGGAGCCCCCAGGGCTGTGGAAATGCAAGGAAACACCAGCTTGCTCGGTGGGGACAGACCCGGGGCCCAGGGCAGGGTCACCAAGGCCCAGCTCCACCCAGAGGCTCACTGGCCTCTCGCCTTTTGTCTTCATTCCTCGGGGCCACAAATCCCAGCAGGTGTGAATGTTGAGCAATGTACAAAATATCACACATAGCTAAAAGTCAGGTTATTCTGGTGAAAAACAATTCCTACCATAACTAATTAACCTCGGTGTTAATTAAACGATAATTCAAAGGTGGTTTTTAAAAAAGGATATTGAAAGAGATGCTTGCTACAGACCTGGAACTGGGCCACCTGCACCTCAGCCCGGTGATGCCCTAACCCTACCTGGACACCAGCCCCCAGGACCCTCTTGGTCTCCTTGGAGCACCTTGTCCTGGAGGCTGAGAGGTGGATCCCTGGCCAGTGTTCCCCAAGGGACTGGGGCCCTATGTGAACACCGGGCTGAACAAGAAATCCCCTGGATCTTTGGATTCGATAACCGGCTGGTCCTTAAAATGAGAGAAACCCAGCCAGACGGTCAGCAAGGCTGCATCCGAGGACTGACAGGTGCCCATGGCCCACCGTGGGCTGCAGGGACACTCACTCAGCCTCCAAAAATCCCTGCTCAGCTGGAGTCCCTCAGCTTCATTCAGGCAGAATGGGTGGTTAAATATTATATATATTTAAGGTGTGCAACTGATGATTTGACATAAGTATACAAAGTAAAACTGTCACCACAATCACGCTAATTAACACATCCGTCACTGCGAAGTTACCAAGCTGCTGCTCCATCCCTCCTCCCTCCCCCTCTTTCTTTCCTTCGTCTTTCTTTGTGGTGAGAACACTTAACATTACCCTCTCAGAAAATGTCAAGGACACGATACAGTATTAACTGCAGTCACCACGCTGTACGTGAGGTCCCAGAACCCCTCATCCTGCGTGACTGAGGCTTTGTTCCCCTTGAAGAGCATCCCTCCACTTCCCCTCCTCCAGCCCCTGGCGGCCACATGCACCAGTCCTGGAGCTCGAGGTGCCAGGAGGTTCAAACGGATGTCAGGAGAGGTGGGTGTGTTTTCTCTCCAATTCGTCAATCTCTGGGTCCCTTTCTAAAATATGCGTCCCCCAAAGCTCGAGGGGCAGGGCCTTATAAGGCTGACGGGGCTCACCTGGCCGGGAAGCTCCCCGTCGCCAGCCTGAAGTGCATTTGCTCAGATTAGATTCTTTCCTTCCAAATGGCGCGTCAGACAGGCTTCTCCATCACTGTACGGCAGCCAAGCGCAAATCGTATTTCACTGAGGTTTTCAATAATGACATTGTCAGCGCTACCCACCCCCATAAATCGGCCGGCAGGAAGCCTGCCGAGGAGGCTCCCTCAGGCTCAGAGGAGGAGAATGGTGCGGGAGGCGGGGGTCACCCCCGGCACACTGGGGCTCCCACCCACTGCCTGGCACAGGACGTGCCCCTGTGCGAGCCAGAAGCCACATTCGTCTGATGGAAACGTGCCAGAGCCTTCCCTTTGTCAGTGACTTTGAGCCTGACAGGTACTTCAGGAGCTTCATGCAGGCTGCTTGTCCCCTCTCCCGACTGCACCAGCCCCACTGAGCAGCACACGGGGATGAGGGTAGTCCCGCCAGAGCCACCGGGAGGGAGCTGTCTGGTCAACCCCCTCTGCTAATGCAGCTCAGCCCTGTGGTCGAATTAAATGCTGGGGACATGGTGTTAGTTCAGGTCACAGATAAATGTTCCGTTCTGTGAGCAAAAGGCAGGGTTTGTTGCTGCTGCTGTTTTAGTTTCAAAAGGATCGGCCTCTTCTTTTTTCAAAGGGGAATTCGGAAGGGTCTCCTGGTTTAGGTATAACGCTGTAGTTTTTAGGTTGTTGGTCAGCTTTCCCTTTTTCTGAAGAAGGCCCTGCACACAGAACGCGTAAGAGTCAGTTCTTCCGGGGATGTTTGCAGCGTGGCTGCATCCACACCGCCAGCACCGAGTCGGGTGCCCTCTTACCTCCTAAAAGTCACCTCCATCGCAAGAGTGGAGTCTCCTCGGTATAAACTTCTTACACACGGAGTAACAGGGGACGCGCCAGTGTGCGGGTGGCGTTTAGGTGCAATGCAGTGCGGGTGAGATGCGTGCTTGGTGTGTGGAGCTGCGGTGCATCCGGTTCACTGCTGTGTAATATTCCACCTCCGACTGGCCGGGTACAGGCAGCTGCTCCTCGTGGGCGTTGGAGCCGCTGACAGTCTGGGCCATTGGATCCGTGCCGCTCTGCACGTTGTTGGTGTGCAGACCTCGGCTCTGTGCTGGGATACGAACGCATGTGCACAGGTGTAGTAGCTGAGTCACAGAGCACGCGGACGCGCAGCTGTAAGCGGATGCTGCCGACCGTTTTCCCAAGCAGCTGTGCCAGTTTGCACTCCGCAGCTCTGCGTGAGGACCCTGTGTTGCGCAGCAGCCCCCCCCGACACACACACACACCTACGTCCGTGGCTTTGCTTGTTTATTCACCCTTAGCCCTTTGTTCTGACGTGATTTGAACTTGCCTTCCTTGTGGAGGGAGCACCTCTTCGTGGCTCAGGAGCCCTCTGAACACCCCTTTCCTCAAAACGTCTTTCCTCCTTCCCCACTTTCCCACTCACTCCGCTCCTCCTGGTCGTGAGTCCAGGCTTTTGTAAACACTTCTTCCACCTGGACTTCGCTCTTCACTCTTAACGGTGTCGTTTGGAAGAAACCACCGCAGCTGAATCACCAGGGAATCTTTTCAGGATTTGGGAAAGTCCAGGATTTCTGGGGCGTGCGGGAAAGGGAGAGGTTCTGAGCCAGACGTGGCTCTGCCCTGGGGTCTGCGGTCAGTTCACAGGGTCCAGGCAGCCCTCCCCCCCCCCTCCCCAGGCCACATGAGGCTGAGATCAGACCACAGTGTGAGCAGGCAGGGTAAGCAGGTCGATGCAGTCAGAGCCGGTCCTTGGGGGCAGGAGGAAGAAGCTATGCTCACAGGAGCACCAGAGCAGCCGAGGAGGGAACAAAACCTGGCAGGACTCAGAAAAGAGCCCGTGCATCTGGTTGTGTGATCTGGGATAAGTCACCCCCGCTGAGCCTCAGTTTCCCCACCTGCACAGCCAAGGTGTTGGTGTAGATTTCTGGGTGCCTTTGGTGGTCGGATGGGGGAATCCCAGCTGCCTGGGGCTGACTCCAGTTCCACCCCCTACAGGCTGTGCAGCCCGCAGCCGGCCACTGACCCCTCCTGCCCTGGTGAACTGGGATGTGCACAGGGGACAGCTGTCCAGCGGACTGTCAGCGTTCACCTGGCACCAGGGGCTGTGTCGGGGGCTGGGAGCTCCTTCTCTGGAGCTGTCGCCCAGCTCCCTCATGCCCGGCCGTGTGTCCTCGGGCAGGTTACTCGGCCGCCCGGGATCCAGCCCCTTGCCTGTAAGTGCAGGTGAGAGCCACACCGTCAGGAGCTAGGGCGGGCCCGGCCCATCATCCCAGCGGCCGGGCGAGGCCTCCCTCCACACCCAGGCTCCAGGCAAGACCGTCTAGCTCCATGGTTGCTTGTAATTATTTATTTGTAATTTGAATGAAATATTTTTAAAGTAACTGAAAAAATACACGGTGTTTGTGCTGAAGGAGACTGGATAAGGAGCCGACCAGCCTGGCTCCTGGGGCAGAAATGCTTTGGGGCAAGGCCCTCCCTCTGGCTCAGGGCGCTTAGTCTGAGGGATGCCCTCGGCCCATGACCCACCTGCCCCCACACTTGACGGGGTCTCCGTGGCTCAGGCTCATACCTCTGGATGGTATAGGACTGAGGCGCTGCCCAGTCTGGGACTCACGGCCTAGATGGCCCCACACTCGCCTCTTAGTTTCCAAGCCTCCTTTCAGAAAGGGGTGGTCCTTTGAGTTTCCTACACATGAGACCCAAGTGGAAATCTTTTATTTACCTGGTAACAAGAAACAGCACACTCCTTTGGTCCTTCACGCTCCTTCCCCTTCTCCCTTCCTGGAATTCAGATGATGGCTGGAGGTGCAGCAACCACATTGTAACAGTGAGAACAAATGCCACCTGATTTAGACTGCTGAATTTCTTTCCTAAAGGATTTTTATATTTATTTATTTATTTATTTACTAGAGGCCTGGTGCACAAAAATTTGTGCACTTGGCTGGGGGCGAGGGGGTCCCTCAGCCTGGCCTGTGCCTTCTTGCAGTCTGGGACCCCTCGGGAGATGTCCACCTGCTGGCTTAGGCCTGCTCCCTGGGGCATCAGGCCCAAGCTGGCAGTCAGATATCCCTCTGGCAGCCTGGCAGCCTGGCAGCCCTCACGGGATGTCCAATTACCAGTGGGGAGCAGGCCTAAGCTGCAGTCGGACATCCTTAGCACTGCTGAGGAGGTGGGAGAGGCTCCCACCATCACCGCTGTGCTGGCAGCCATCAGCCTGGCTTGTGGCTGAGCAGAGCTCCCCCTGTGGGAGCGCACTGACCACGAGGGGCAGCTCCTGCATTGAGCATCTGCCCCCTGGTAGTCAGTGTGTGTCATAGTGACCAGTCATTCCCAGTTGTTCTGCTGTTAGGGTCAATTTGCATATTACCCTTTTATTATATAAGATAGAGGCCTGGTGCATGGGTGGGGGCCAGCTGGTTTGCCCCGAAGGATGTCCTGAATCAGGGTGGGGGTCCTGCTGGGGTGCCTGGCCAGCCTGGGTGAGGGGCTGATGGCTGTTTGCAGCTGGTCACGCCCCCTTCAGGGTGGGCAGCCCCCACTGGGATGCCTGGCCAGTCTGGGTGAGGGGCTCAGGGCTATTTTCAGGCTGGCCAAGCCCCCTGGCGACGGAAGCTCCCAGCCTCTCCTTTTTTTCTTTTTCTTTTTTATTCTGGGACTTATTTACCTTCTATAATTGAAACTTTGTAACCTTGAGTGGACCTCAGAGCCGGCCAGGGCAGGCGGGAAGCTTGGCTTCCTCCATCGCCAGGGGCAACCCAAGCCTCCTGCTCGCTCCAGCTTTATGGCCACAGCTGGCTGAAAGCAGGTAACTGGGGTTTATTTATCTTCTATAATTGAAACTTTGTTGCCTTGAGTGGAGCTCAGAGCTGGTCGCGGCAGGCGGGAAGCTTGGCTTCCTCCATCACTGGAGCAACCAAGCCTCCTGCTTGCTCCAGCTCTGTGGCTGCCGGCCGCCATCGTGGTTGGGTTAATTTGCATATAGTCACTGTGATTGGCTGGTGGGCATGGCTTAAGGCATAGTGAAGGTACGGTCAATTTGCATGTTTGTCTTTTATTAGTGTAGATTTATTTATTTATTTACTTACTTACTTACTTACTTATTTATTTTACTAGAGGCCCCATGCACAAAATTTGTGCAAGAGTAGGCCTTCCTTTCCCCAGCTGCCGGCACTGGCTGCCCTCTGGCACCTGAAACCCACGCTTACCATGCAGTCCCGGCTTCATCCAGAAGGATGTCCAGTCTAACTAGCATATTATGCTTTTATTATTATAGATTATTATAGATTGTAATTATTTTTTGTTAATCCTCACAAGAATATTTTTTCAATTTAGAGTGGAAAGGAGGGAGGGGGGGTAGAGAGACAGACAGACAGAGAGACACATCAATTGAGTACCTCCCACACGTGCCCCAACCTTTGCCGGGGATCAAACTTGTAACCCAAGTATGGCCCTTGACAGGAAATCAAACCTACGACCCTATGGCACAAGGATCAATGCTCTAACCACTGAGAAACACCAGCCAGGACTGGGATTTTTATATATTTCTTCATAAGGTAAATTTGGTTTTGGTTTTATTTCTTTCTTGTGTTCTGTCTGGTTTGATTTGAAATTAGACTTACCTATTACAGGACAGGAAGTTGGATTTTATCTTTGGGACCACTTGATAGTTAGGTGCCCTCTCTCTGTCTTACTGTAATCCGTTTTCCTAGTGTCTTCTTTTCATCATCGTTATTATGTTTCTTGTGTAACATTTCCGTGTTTATTGTTACTTTATTTCTCTTGTTACATTGCTCAGGGTTGTCTTGTTTATTCTTTTTCTTTACTTGAAAAGAAAACATTCTATTCTCCTGGTGTCTACTTGAGATTTAAACGCATATATTTGTACTCTGTTTCTCTGCTACACTAACACTGACCACCCAGAGATGAGTGGTCAGCGTGCTCAATTTTCTTCTTTCTGCTTCTGATCCTCACATTGTGTTTGGATATATCTTAGACATTACATATTTTTGCAATAGCTATTTGGGCATTTGCGCTCTGTTCTATACACATTTGAAGTATCTAAACATTCCTGTATGACTTACTGGTTTGGGAACCTACTGTCTTGCTTTTTGTACTACGTCCTTTCTTTCCTGCAACCTTCATTTCCATCCTTTCTTGTTCATCTGGTCTTTCCAGTGTACCTTTGGAGTCCTGGTGCTTATGAACACAACTCCTGTCGCCTCGCCCTCGAACACAGGCTGGAGAGGGCAGAGCTCTTGGGTCGTGCATGACTTTCCACTCCTCAAAAGTCAGAGTTGCTATTTGGTTGTCAGGCTGCCCTGGGCCCTGCAGGAGAACTGGGATGCTAATGTTCCCTGGAGATGTAAATAAATACAGATCCACCCTGTGGAGTGTAAGGTGCAATGTTGGCAGACATCATTTCTCCTCGGGGTTCACAGAGCCAAAAACTGACAAAACAATTCTGGACAGGGAATTGACCAGACGCCTCGGTGCTGTAGCACACAGTGGAACACCACGTGGTGATGAAAAGGGACACACAACAACACAGGCAACACTCAAACTTCATTAAGTGAGAGAAGCCAGACAAAGTAACGCCTAATTCTATGTGTGTGACCTCCAAGAGGCATGATGAGTGGGTGGTGACAGGAGTCAAAGAGGTTGCCAGTGGGGTGGGGCTGATGGGGCACAGAAATGCTCCTTGTCTTTTTTTTTCATGTTTTTTTTAAAATTGATTTTTAGACAGAGAGGAAGGGAGAGAGAGATAAAAATATCAATGATGAAAGAGAATCATTGATCAGCTGCCTCCTGCATGCCCCCTCCTGGGGATCGAGCCCACAGCTCGGGCATGTGCCTTGACTGGGAATTGAACCCAGGAACTCTTGGTCCATGGGATGATGCTCAACCCACTGAGCCACACCAGTTGGGCTGCTCCTTGCCTTGATGGTGTGGTGGGGTGTCTCCAGTTAGTAAGACTCATCAGATTGTGCACTGAACATGTGTGCATTACGCCCTTTCCAGAAAGTGGTGGAGATGAGGTCATCTGCGTATATATAGCGCTTATAACTGGACCTGCTCCCGCGGTGATATATTCAGAGCACCTGTCGTGCCAGCCCCTGGCACGGAAACTTACCCCTCAGCATTGGCGGGTGAGCGCGCCAGCATCTGGGTCTGCCGTAGTTTATGCCGCCAGTCCCAAGGAAGCTTTGGTGACTGCGTGAAAGCTGCCTCTTCCGGGAAGCCCCTGCCTCTCCACGTCCATGTTTGTGATGGTGGAAATAACATCACCTGGCCGTCTGCCCGTTTACAGAAATCTTACATGGGCGCCCAAAGTGAAGGCCCCCTCCTGCCTGTGGCCGTATTTATTGATTTCTTGGTGAAAGAGCAGACCACCAGGAGTCAGTCCCCTCACCATAACCTGGAGGAGGAGGGGCCTGGAGACAAGCCCAGGACTAGTTTTGATTGAATGGGCAGAGGGAGCCCTTGGCACAGAGCCCCTCTCAGGAACAGCTCCTGCTGACCTGGTCCCACGGCCATACATGGCCCATGTCATTCACCTGTGGGGTCTGTAACTGCAATGTGGGCCTGGGTGGGGAAAGCTCAGCGGCAGCCTGTGGGCTCCACCCCGGAGACCAGCCTGGGACACTCCAGGCAGAAAGTGGCAGCCAGGAGGCTGCAGATCAGCTCTGGAGACCTGATCCAGGGTCATCAGGTCACCTGGGGTCATGGGGCTGCAGTGTGGTACCCTTAGCCCCTGGGGGAAAGGTGACGATGTCATCAGGGGAGGCGGCAGGCATGACCTGTGGTTGCAGAAGGGCCATACCTGCTTCAGGTGGCCACGGCGGCCCAGCCACCCTCACACCCACCATCACAGGCAGCATCGCTGCCCTTGCGACAGCCTGGTCCTTTCAAGTTCTGCCCTCCTCCAACTTGTCATTCTGTGCGGAAGTCACTTGTCAAGTTCACTTCTCCCCAGTCCTGGGGAGATAACACCCCCTGAGCAGGCGCTGTCCATCCATGGAGTCTGGTGAACATTGAGGCCAAGCCCTCTGACAGTGGCAGGGCTCGCACTTCCGGCTGCATGAGCCTATGTGAGCCTATGTGAGCCTATGTGAGCCTGTGTGAGCCCAGCAGGGCCTGGTGGGGCTGGGAGGGCTGGGGCACTGGGGGAGGACCCTTCAATCACTGTGGGGGATGCTGCCCGAACAAATGAGGTCCCCACATGGGCCTGTGACAGACAATCAGGGGACGTCTGGGCCTGGTCAGGAGGTCGCTTGGCAGGGTTCCTGGGACTTTCTGGGAGGTGTTGACTCAGGGGCCTGTGCCCCTCCCACAACCCTTGTCTGAAGTTGGGACTCTAGGGAGTGGGGGCCCAGAGCCCAAGGGCACAAAGCGGCCTCTGTGGCAGCACCCGCTGCGGGCCGCAGAGATAAGTCAGAGATGCTCTGCCGTGTTGTCAGAGAGCAGAAATAGCCCCGTCTCCCTTCCCAGAAGAGCCTGGCCTGGGGCTGGGCCAGGCTGCTGTCTGCCCTTGTCCTTGAGGCCCGGTGATGAGAGCAGGAGTCAGTCCCTCCCTCCTGTGACCTGGGAGCTGAGAGGCCTGCCCTGCATAGGGTCTGAGGGTGTGAGGGCTGTGGGACCCCCATCCCCACGTCCACCTCCCAGGGCCTCGCAGGCTGCCCCCTGTGTATGCTGGGCTTCAGACTCCAGACCCAGAGCCCGAAGCCGATGGTCAGTGCTGTGGGTTGGGCTCCCAGTGGATGCTGACCAGTGCTCAGGCCTGGCACTCAAGGTGACTCTGGGCATGAGCCAGGGCAGCAGGGATCACTTGGCTGCTGGAATGAGGCAGATGTCCTGTCATGGGAATGAATGGTCGAATATTGCCCCTGTCCCTTCTCACCTGGACCATCGATCTCACAGTGACTGCTGCTGGCCTTCCCACACATGCTGCAGGCTTGGCCGGTCCCTCATTAACCTCTCAGAGCTCAGGACACAGGACACCATGGGCCCAAGGCCTGCCCCACCTCTGCTCCAGGAACGCAGCCGAGGGGTGGGAGCTGAGACCAGACAGGCTGCACCTCACCCCCTTGCAGCGCTGACCCTCTGCTCACCAAGCTGGACGGTTCTGGGAGGTTCCTCTGGGCAGTGATCAGTGAGTGAGGTGGGTGCTCCAGGTCTCAGCACTGTCCCACCTCAGATGGGGGCTGCCACTGCCCTTCCCACTTGGGACAGGGTTGGGCCAAACCCCACAGCTGAGCCTGCAGGGACAGTCAGCCAGCAGCCGTTGGTCAGCCTGAGGGAGCAGGTCTTCCAGGAAGGGGTGGGCTGCCTCACCTCCCCAGGCCTCCTTTGAGGAGAAGCATGGGGTACAAGGGGGATCTCAGCACACCCTGCATTAGGATGGCAGCCCTTTGACCTTCAAGCTTTGAGCAGGACTTGGCCTGGTCTGGCAGACCCCCACCCCAATTAGCTGGGTGACCAGCGCCAGGGGTGTGGGAGCACAGTGGCCCCTGGCCACCCTCTGGCCCCTGAGCTCCATTCAGGCATCCAAGTATGAAACGGTGGGTGGAAGTGGGGACTGCATCAGAGACTCCCTGGCCAAGGGGTGGAGTGCTGACTGGGATGTGGGGTGGAGGACAAGACAGGCTGGTGCCCCCTGGGGGATACCACTGTGCCACCATCCAGTCCTCTGGGCCAAAGGTGCCTGGGGTGGATTCCCAGAACCCTGAGGCCTTTGGCACCTCCCCTCAGGCAGAGGGAGGGATTCTCCTGATTAAAGGAATGGAGTTCCACTCCGTGGGGAGCGGGGAGGGGGTGCGAGGGACCTGGCTGAGGCGGGGTTTAGGGTCACACCGGTCAGGATCCCAGACAGGGCTCTAGGCCCAGGCAGAGAGCTGAGGCAGGTGCTCAGTCACCCTGATAGGCCTGCAGATAGGCTTTGCCCTGAGGCTAGTTGGGGCCCATGTACATGGTGGGAGCACAGGTGCCAGCTTAGCACTGCCACCAGGACTGTCACCACCCACAGCCCTGCTAGGCCCAGGTTCAAGCCCCCAAAGGGCCAGCTCCCAACAGGTGGGGGGGCCTGCACCCCAGAATGCTCCATCATCCCCAGGGAAATGCAGGCTTCTATGAGCATGTAAGACCACCTGGGAACCCTGCAACTTCTCTGCCACCCTCCCCACCCGTCTGTCTCTGTCCTGCTCCCTCCTGTAGCACATTTCACAGGTGGGTGTAAAGACAATCCTGATCTTTTAAAATAGATTTCACAGGGGAGGTGGGGGAGGTGGGGGAGGGGTGAGTTCCTTCTGCCTTTGCTTTTAAAATAGGCCCATGTGACACCTTGGTATTTGGGGATAGTCTGCCGAGTTGCCATATCTTCCGTCCAGTCCCCAGGACGGTGATTTGTCCTGAACCCACACACTATTTCTAGGCTCTTTGGCCCTTAAAGCAGACGCTGTGCGGTCGAAGTGTCACTTGTGCCTGGGTGTGTGGTGGGGGGAGGGTGAGTGGGGCGAGACGTGGATCATGCAGCTAGAAGGGTCGAGGGACTCAGCCTGTAGCCCAGTGAGTGGCTAACGTGTGTTCGCACACAGTGCTGACCTGGGCGTGGCTGGAGATGACCAGGGAGGGGTTGATCGGCATCTTAGGGGGCCTGTGTCCTTGTCCACAGCTGGCCAGACCCACTCCGTGGCCAGTACACACACATGACACCTCCCTCGTCCTCAAAGAACCTCCTGATGAGAATATCCACTGAAAGCTGCACCTCTTCCCAGGTTACACTGACCCCCGTGTATAACTGCCTGGCTTCATGCAGCCATCCAGGGGCCAGCACCCAGGCAGAGCGAGGTGGGCACCAGGCAAGGGCGCTCCGGCAGCTGGAGGGGCAGCTCCTCCTCGCTGACGCTCCGTCACCAGGAGACCAGGGAGCCACATGCCCACCCCAAGTCTAACCTCCCTGAGAAGCCGGTGCTTAGTGATCAGGCATCGAACAAGTACACAAGGTTCTCAACACTTGCTCAAGGCGATGGAACAATGGGTAGGAGTATAGAATTCTTCAGTGTGAAGGTGGGTGCGCTTCAGTACAGCTGGCTCCAGGAGTGGGCAAGGCTGTTAGGCCCCGTCTCCCCTCTCTGCCCAGCTGTCCCTCAGGTAGTCCTTCAGGTGGACTGTTTCCAGATGAAGAGTGAGGCCCAAAGAAGCTCCCGGCAGACCCTTTCCAATAAACTTCCGATCTCCTATGGCACTGAGACAGGAGGCCTGGGTCACATGTCCAGTCTGGGCTGGTCAATGTCTCAGGGGCTGGGCCGTGCGGACTGGCTGGTATGGGTCACGTGTCCACTGCCACCTTTATAGTCCCTCCAGGATCCGTGGGCTGGGGAGAAGGTCATCTTCAGAGGAAATTTGGGGGTGAAGGGTGGCAGCACACAGAACAAGCAAGTGGCTGTTCCGGGGTGGCCGCGAGGGCCCCCATTGTGAGGTGTGTGTACAGGTAAAGCCATGCCAGGAGGCGAGGGCTCCTCCTGCCAAGCTCTTCATTTGGAGCAGAACGTGGGGCTGCCAGGACCTGCGTCTCAGAAAGCCCCCGCCAACTTCAAAGGGGCCCGTCTGCTCGCCAGCTTTGATCTCTGAAGGGGCTCACTAAGCATCGTGATCAAAAGAAGGTGCGCGATTCCAGGTATGCGCAGACTCCATCTCGGCGGACGCGAGGCTTTCATCCCGGCTGCGGGAGGTGCTGTCTGAAGAGCCTGTGTGTCCTCAGAAGCACGGTTCTCGTTATGTTAGAAATGCAGCAACAGGAACTTACCGGGAAGTCACAGGGATGCGAGAGCGGAGCCCGGTCACGGCCGGGCTGAGGTCGAGGGACGAACACCAGCATCGGGCCGTGAGGATCCAGGCAGCGGGACTCGGGTGCGAGGCCCAGCCCAGCTCCGCCGCTGTGTGTCCCTGCAGTTGCTACCCCTCCCTGGGCCCAGTGTGAGCTTTTGTAATGGCAACCACCATTGTGCACAGTGAGTGACCGCACGGGCCGTGGTGTTTGGGGCCAGGTGACCCCTGCAGGTCCTTCCCGGCCACTGTTTCATGGTTCTAAGCTCCAGGCACAAGATGTTTGAAACTCTTGGATTGAATGGAATGCACACTTTGTATTGTTTCTGAAAGGCAGTCTTTCCAATTCCAGTCTCCAGTCTGGGGGCTGAGGAAAGAGTGTTTGTTGAAGGGGTGTGGAGCAGGCAGGCGTGCTTTCCACGGAGCGAGGGAGGTCACCTGGTCGCCGGTGGGCTCAGCACATGGAGGACAGGTGGGAGGGAAGACGAGACAGGCAAACACAGTGCATTCCTTAAAGGAGCTTGACAGTGAGGGCTGGGGGAGGGGCGAAGACTGAGAGATGGTGCTGAGAAAGGAGACAGACCCACAAGGCAGCCTGAATGCCAAGGGCAGAGGAACCAGACCCAGGGCAGGGTGTGGACGCAGGGGTGAAGCTGTGACTAGAGCGGAGAGATTGACCCTGGAGGGGGCCCCTCTTCTGCCACCTGGGGAGCTGGTGCAGGAGCAGCTGGGCTCTGATTTCTCAGTGATGGGAAGTCAAGGTTGCACTAAGGGAGGAGGGGCCCAGCCTGGAGGAACCATCAGCCTGCAGGGCAGGTGACCTCGGCACCACGCTCCACAGTTGCACCTTGCAGGGTGTGCAGGGCAAGGGAGCTGGGGCGAAGGAGAACGGGACCTGCTCCTTATCAGGTTGGGCCTGGGAGGGACGGGTGTGTCCCTGGGCACACTGTGACAGGTCAATGGACCTGGAGCTAAGGACCGGGAGGGACCCTGTGGGGTGGTCCTCCTCATGGCTCAGGCTTTCTCCCATGCTCACCTGTGGGTGCTCCCCAAATACACTTCTGATTCCAAGGCCTCCTCGAAGTTGAACGGGACCTTCCCAAGGTCCTGGGACTCGTTATCGGTCCAGATCCTGGCCTAAGAACCTCTCAGCCAGGCATCAAAATTAGGCCCTGTTCCAAAAAGGACGGCTCACTCCCTGAGGTGGTGCCAGTGCTGGGGACACTTGGCATCGCTCCCCCTGAAGGATGAATGGTTGCCCACGAGCTCCTGTTTCAGAACTTGCCATGAACTGATCTGGGAGTCTGAGTTCAGGGGAGTGTTTGTGGGACTGTGAGAAGACACCATGTTGGAATAAGAGAAGAAATTAAATTTCCTTTGGCGTTTGGAGGTTGCTCTGGGTAATCACCACGAGGCAAGAAGAGCTGACCTCATCAGGAGGAGGTGGCATGGGCCAGAGAAGCAGATCAGATGCCGATATCAGGCAATCAGAAGACAGCGCTCATTCTCGCTCCTGTCACCGGGAGAGAAAGCACTCAGGCCTTTAAATTAAAATCAATTCCTGTTAAATCTTTGGCTAATTTGGTTTGCGATCTCTTTCAGCGTGGATGGAGGTGCAATAGAGACAGGGCCTCTTCGATTGACACCTGGAAGTGACCTTGACCTGCCCTCTCCAGGGTGACTGGGAGGCCTGGTGATGGACAGGTGGCCTCTGCCCAGGGTGGCTCCTGGGGCGCTTTGTGCAGTGACAAGCCCTTGGTGATGTTGCCAGCATGTTCCCACCCAGCTCGTCCCGAGCCTCAGTCCTATTTCGGCCGCATGGGACTCAGAGACCAGCGAACCATGGTGTCCACAGGTGGGGGTGCCTGCTGAGGGCTGGCACCACGCATCGTGGGAGCTCGGGCATGAGTGGCTTTGATGGGTTCCCAGGCATTTCTGGCCAAGACATGGTGAGCCCGAGGGCGGGGGGTGTTCTTTCGACAAAGGTCCTCCCCTCAATGTGCTCACCAGTCTCAGCTGCTCAGGAGAAAACGCCTGTGTGCCTGGAACGGCACCTGCCTGCCGGCCCACAGCTCACCAGGGCGGGGAACGCCAGCCCCACGGTTTGGCCCTTACTGCTGTCAGGGACCTTGTGTCAGGAGCTGAGCATCTTCTGTGTGCCGGCGCCCTTAGGGGTGAGGAACACACGGCAGATCTGAGACCCAGTGGAACGGGGAGGTGCGGTGAGGCCAGGCATGGAAGAGCTGGAAGGGAAATGGGTAGGAAGGTGACCTGGGTCTCTGCGAGGAGCTGTGACCTATTCGAGGATTCGTGTCTGCTCTGGAAGAGGCCCCTCACGTCCCAGTGGGTCCTCGGGGCGGCTTCTGCTAGCTCAGGGCTCTTCCAGGAGGGGTGGGGCTCAGAGACCCATCCATCTGTTTGCTCCATGTCAGCTGGGACGGGCAGGCCCAGGCTGGCCGCTTCGAGAGTTTCCTGGTGCTCAGAGCACATGGTGTGCAGACCCTCGGGACACAGAGCCAACTCCCAGTCTGTGAGGAGAGGACCTGGGACCCTCCCCACTGTGACGGGAGGTCCCTGAAGCTCAGAGGTGCCAGCAGGTGTCAGAGCAGACAGACGGAGCTGGCACTCAGCTCGGCCCAGCCCACACTTGGTCCACAGCCCAGAGCTATCCTGCTTCTGCCCCTTCAAACCCAGTGTCTCTGTGCCGGCCAGGCCACCTCCATCCATCCGTGTCCTCCCACCCCCAGCACCACGGCTCCCTGCCCCCAGCGCCCCAGTTTGGGGTTGCCCTGTGGACGCCCTCGCACCCTCAGCATTTTTTGCCCTGATTGCCAAGGTCGGCGGCCACTTCTCATTTGTCTCTGTGGGTCCTGCCCTGGGAGCACAACGCTGCCACAGGGCATGTCCCTACGCATATGGGCCAGGACCCCTGCATCCGGGGAGGGCCTGGGCAAGATGAAAATAGGGGCTTGTTGAAGGGTATTGAGGCTGCTCAATGGCGACGGCAGCGTGTCCTCCAGCTGGGTGGCCACAGGCGGCCCAGCTGCACGTGTCGCGCCTCTGTGTGGAGCTTGGGTGGGATGGGGGTTACCCCGAGCCCTCCCTCCCATCTCCGTCTCAACAGCCGCTGCCCCCACCCTCTCGGGACAGCTTATTTCTCAGGCGCTCAGCACAGGGCAGTGTGAGCTACCAGCGCTGGGCCTGCATGTCCCACAGTTGTTAGCTGCTGCTTATGATCAAATCTGACAAGCTGGGTCTCTTATCTCTTTAATTAAAATAATTATGACCAATGCAGTGGATGGCCCCTAACTCTGACACATCCCCCAGAAAATTCTACGGAGCCCAAGCCCAGTTCCAGGGTAGGCGCCGGCTCAGCGGGCAGTTGGGGCCACCAATCAACATTTCCTGGTCACTGAGGCCCCTGGGACCAACCCACCACCTGGGGGTCTGCACGGGGTGCGGGGAGAGGACAGAGCCAGGGCCCCTTTACTCGGTCAGCAGCAAGTTTCCATCTTTAACCTGATGGCTGTGTGAGATGCGGCGGCTCTGGGTAGGGAGGGTGGGGGAGACGTCCCCTCCCATTTTGGATCCTGTGGGCCTGATTCCAGCCATACTGAACGGCCGGTGGCCCCACAGTCCAGCTCAACCACAGGGCTTCACAAGTTACGAGTGTTCTGGGGGCGGGTCACCATGTCCCAGCCTGGGCACAGCCGGCTCCTTGTCTTCGGGTGGGCAGCTGGGGGCGAGGGGTTGCTCACGCCGGCTGTGAGTCAGGCCCGGCCTGCCAGGCTGGCCACCCACTCCGCCCTGGGAACAGACGTACAGGGTGGGAGGCAGAAGGTCAGGCTATTCTGGGATCTGGGACATGACGAGGACCAGCCAGCCCCTACTGGGGCCTTAGTTCCTCCTATGTGAGATGGGGACTATGGGGATGGCCTCTGAGGCCGCTCCAAGGGGGCAGGGCCCCCAGCACAGAAAGCACGGGTCCCCGAGACCCTCCGTGGTTGAGGAGTAGCTGTCCCTAGTCCAGGGGTGCCCGGTAAAGGCGGGCTGCACATGGGGACCATGGCTCACCAGTCCTAGTGCCTGGGCTCAATTTTGGGACCAGCCCGGCCTTCTACTGCCTCTTTTCCAGGAGCCATTTGGCCTCAAGGGCAAGGAGCCCATTTCTCTGTGGGTATAGGTGGAAGGGGGGGTGCTGTTGTGCCCACCCTCATTTCCCAAGGACACAGAGGGGGACGATGGAGGTCTGTGTGTGGCCAGTGGGGCCTGGTGGGTCAGGGCCAAGGTCAGGGCCAGTGGGGTGCTGCTGGACTTGCTGTCTGCCCCACAGTAGAGGGTGGAGGGGGTTAGGAATGGTACATTGTGCTGGGGAGGGCATCAGGGGCCAGAGTGAGCACCACCATCTCTCTTCCCCAAGCCCCCTTACCCCCAGGCTGACCCCAAAGCTGGTCTTCCTCCATCTGTGGTTCCTCTTCTTGTGCTGTCTTAACCCTCACCGCCCCCGACTTATCCCACTGCACACCTGTCCCGGCCACTCTGACCTCTCACACCCAAGAGCCACGGGAGCCAAGGCCTTTCTCCATCCTCACTGTCCCCATAGCATGGGGTGGTGACCTGGCCATCACTATGCAAGCTCTCCTGGCCCCATCCCCAGGCTTTCTCCCTCTGGCTTCCTTGTCCTTCCCAGGAGGGCTCCTTCATGCCACCCAGCGGGGCACGGGCTGCTGTGGGTCCCCATCCTTACAGGTTTCCATGGCAAAGAGAAGAGCTCAGGCACTGCCCGATGCCCTCCCCAGTCCCACCACCAGATTCACCAGACTGGCCTGGTTCCCTGGGGTCATGCTCCACCTTTGGGAGGGGTCTCTGTGGGTGGGGGAGGGAGGCAGCCCATCTGATTGGTAGGCCTGATAGAAGGTAGGTAAACAGAAGAGTGTGAATGACAGGTGGCATCGTGTGTGTGTGTGTGTGTGTGTGTGTGTGTGTGTGTGTGTGTGTAGGGGGGCACTCCCAGCCCCAGCCAGAACCCCTTGGTGCAGCGCCCTTCACCTGGAGGAAAACCCCTCCCAACCTGAGCTCCTGGAGTGGCCACCAGAGGAAACCTGCTCCAGCCCCGGTTCACAGCCTGTGCGGGGCCCCAGGAGGGGAGACAGGGCAGCTGGTGAGGGGCTGAGCGGAAACAAGAACCCCTTCTCCTCCCAGCCTGCCCTGTTTGGCTCTGTCTCAACTCCCGGACCAAGTATGAGACAGTAAATGTATTCAGTGGAGAAGTGGCCCCAGCCCTGCCCAGAGGTCAGGGGAGCAAGGAGGAGGGGGAGTGGGGTGTCCTGTCAGTTGAGCTGAGGCAGAGAGGGCCCGGGCAGGAGTTGGGGGGGACTTCCCCAAGATTCAGCAACAGAGAGGGGCTCGGTGCCCGGTGTTCACACAGGGAGTGCTGCCTGGGGTGGTCTCTGGGCAGGCGGGTCCTCTCTGTTTAGCTGAACTATTTGGCTCAGAAAAGGTGCCATGATTGTGAAACAGGCCAAGAGCACGTCGGGGTGAGGTGAGGGTCGGGAGAAGGGGTCTGGGCCACGGGGACCCAGTGTCCAGTCGGGGTGTGGCAGGCAGACCCTGAGAGGCCCCAACCCTCTCCCTGCAAGATCTCCTGGTCCTTCCTCCCTCCTCCGAAGCCCCAGCAGCTGTGGCCTCCTTCCAGGCACAGCAGACCCGACCCCCAAGCTAGTGACCAGCAGGGCCAGCATTTACTGCAGGGCAGGCTCAGTCTGCCCCTTGGGGGATTGTCCAGCCTCTAAAAGGCCCGAGAGGCACGCCTCAGGGCAGCGTGCCAAAATCAGGGTCTCCACTCTTCTGAAAGGACAGAGGTTTGGGAGCCTGGCCGGGGGACAGCCCCCCAGCCTTCAGGAGGCCAATCCTATAGGACCCTCCTCCCCAGAGCCACCCGGTGCAGCCGGGCAGTGGAGGCCAGGTCTGGGGGCTGACCCACGGGGGCTGGAGCGGCTCTTCCATCTCCCTCAGCCCTTTGTTTGTCTGTCCTGGCTTCCAGAGCCCCACCCCCACCCTCTCCAAGACAGTGGCCCTGTCCCCAGGTAGGGTCCTCTCTGATGTGCTCCAGGACGGGTCCTCTCTGGAATCTGCAAACACACATCTGCCTTCAGTGCCAACAAGTAAATGAAACCACATGGGATGGTTTGAAGCTTCTAGACGCTTTTACACCATAATAAAAACAGGCGAGCTAAGCCCCAGGAGGGCGCAGGCTCAGTCTGTCTCCAGCAGGAAGACATAGGAGCCACAGTGGGGTCAAGGGGCAGGGGAGCCAGAAATGCTCTTTCCTCAATACTGACTATTGAAATCCAGCCCATCCACCAAGGCCAGTTTCCATGCCACCACTTCCAGGCTGCTCTCCAGGGTTTCCTCCTCTGTGCTGCTGCCTCATCACCTCCAGTCTTGTATTACTTGGAGACACGCTCATGTGGGTCTCCCCACTGGCCAGGGGCAGGGTCCTCTCTCACCACTGGTCTTGGGCATTGCAGGGCACAGTGAACCCAGACTGGGGCCCCTCAGAGGGAGGGGCTGTGGTTTGGGGTGAAATGAAACCATCCTTAGCTCACAGGGATGTGGGGCCAGCAGGGGTCTCCAGCTTCAGGGCCAGCTCCAACCCACCCTGCCGGGTGACAATGGGAACTGCTGAGTCCCCAGGAGCCCCCCACCCCTCTGCTTTGGGCCTAAGCTGCCAGATTCCGGGCACGCAGCCCAGTGGGGAGGGGCTGAGCCACTTCTCCCAGACGCACAGACACTTCCCTCAGCTCAGCTCAAAGGGCAGAAATGATGACAGGTGCCATCGCCCAGGCAGCCTGTCACTGGGAAGCAGCTGCCCCCTGTCAGCAGCCTGAGGCCCAGGACAGCCAGGCCTGTCAGAGCTCCAGCCCGGCCTCCCCTCCCCGCAGGCCCCGTTCCCTGGGGCTCACACTCCTGACTCTGGCTGGGTCCAGAGGCCTGGGGTAGACCAGACCCTGCTGGGAAGGGGGGCATGAGACTCAAACAGTGACCTGGGGCCCAGGGAAGCTGCTGGTGGGGGATGTTTGGGGGTTCAGGGAAGGGGCTGATTGTGTGGGTCAGGGGAGGGGGGCAGAGTGGGGACGGGAGGAAAGTGGGTGTGTCAGGCCAGAGGCCAGGAAGGGCCCAGCTGGCTGGAGGCCAAGGGCCAGGCTGCAAGGCAGACCCTGAGTGGGGAATTCTGGAGACGTTTTGGGGGCCAAGGGGCTGGATGGCACCACTTGTGGTGGTGGGGGCTCCTGCGGGTCAGGGGGCCTGGAGCAGGGACGGTGTAGGCGGGTTTCTCACCCCGAGGAGCTCCAAGAGAGACGAAGACGTTCAGCTCTGGCCGAACTGATTATGAGTGTGGGCAGAAGTGACAGCGGCTGGTGAGACCACCGTGTCTGCCTGTCACAAAGCTGAGGCCAGAATCAGGCCGGTCCGGCCCGGGCTGGCTGAAACTTTCTGGGAAGGTTCCTGTATGGCATGTTGACACCCGTGTGCCATGGGGCTTCCGAATATTTGGTAACAATTCCAGTGCCATGTGTTCCCGTTGAGAACCTGCATTTTGTTCTGTGCCCTTGACATCACCCTGGGAGGGGCCAAAACCTCCCCGGCTGCCCTTGGAGCAGTGCACGGAGGAGCGAGGCCACCGGCCCTGCTGAGCTGCTGACGGTGACAGGCAGATGGGAGGAAGAAGCTCCGTGGGGATAGAGGTCGAGTCACAAGGAAGAGCTGGGCTGAGCGCCTGGGGCCGAGGCCACACCCTTGGCCACCCCTGAGCCAGCCTCCCAGTGTCCAGCAGGGGCCATTTTTAGCCTTGCTGGAGGCAGGCCACAGCCAGGCTAGGCAGCTACGGTGACCTTGTCAGGGGTCACGCCACACTTGCAGGGGCCACTGCAAGGGAGGGCCAGTCCTGGGCTAGGGCTGGTGGGGAGACAGGAGGAGGGGTGGCCTGCTTGACCTTGGGGTGGATACTTCACCAGCCCTGTCTCCCTCCTGCCCTCCCAGAGCTGGTCCCCAGGAATCAGCCTCATAGGGTGCTTGCCAGGGCCTGAGGGTGACGGTCGCACAGTTACTATAACCGCAGGCTGGAGGCAGGAGGGGTGAGGAGAGGATGGTAAGGGAGTGCATGCTGCCCCCAATGCCCACTACTCCTCTCAGCCTCTGTGCTCTGTGACGGTGGCAAGGCGGGGGACCCACAGGTGGGCTACTGTTCACAGAGATGGAGAGGTACAAAGGCATCTGGGAAGAACAACCAACCAGGAGGCTGGAGGTTAGGGCTCTGGAGCCGCACAGAAGTCCCTCTCATGCAGGAAATTCAAAAGCATTTTGTGCTCAGGGTTGGCGTCCAGGGTGAGATTTCTTCCAGACAGATTTGGCGGCCACTTCTGGGGTAAGGATGGGCATGCCAGAGCCATGCTCGTGGACCTGCCCGGTCAGGGGTGCAGAGGCCCTGCCCAGAGAGGGCTGTGTCCTGGGGTAATTAAGTAAGATTGACCCACACCTTACTCGTTCCTCACAGCTCCTGGTTTGCAAACTATTTGCAGGTCCATCCTCTCCATCTACACCGCAGGGCCGAGGGCTCAACATCGCAAGGGAGACAGCTGAGCTGGCCAGGTGTCCACCTCCTCTGAGACTGAGACAGTCATTCTCACCCAGCTGTATGCGCACTCGGGGGGCGGGGGGAGCGGTCTCCACTCTGCCATCTCTGCGCTGTGTGGCCTTGGGCAGGCCATTAACCTCTCTGGGTCTCAGCTTCCTTTCCTATGATGGGAGGCTTACCGTGTCCTGCATCCCGCTGAGCTGAGAACTGAGTGCACGTCGCAGACTTTGAGGGCACACAGCCTCTACGTGGAATGACAACCCCAGCCCAGGGTGCAGCTGGGAGGGCTGGACAGACAGCACAGCAGAGTGACGGCTGGGTGGGTACCCATGGCAGGCAGGACAGCCAGGCACGAGCGTGCCCACTGGGACGGCTTTGGCTTCCGGAAGAAATTGTTTCCGGCCTACAGAGCGCTGCCATTTCCCACCACGCGCTTTCTTCTCCAGCCGCTGAAAAAAAGGTCTCCTTTCCCCTTTCAGGCCCGCTCTGTGACCTCAGTGCCCCCACGGCTACGGGCCGTCCACGAGAGCTACAGAGGTGGGGCTGCCCTTCCCCAGGCTGCCAGCTGGGGGGGCATTGTCCCTGAGGCAAGAGGCCACCCCTCACCTCCTGCAGGCACCACCCTATGTGACAGGCGTCCCACCCCAAGCCGGGAGGAGGCCTGAGCTTGCACCGGCCCCCTCAATGCCAGATGAGTCAGGAACAGGGCCCTCAGCACATTCACGTTTGAGGTCTGACCGGCAAACCCGGGGCACCAGGGACTGGCCCTGCACTTTAAGAAAGATGTTTGTGCCTTGCCGCGCCCCCCCCCCCCACCCATGGGCGCTTTCTTGAGCTTGAGCGCCCCCTGCTGTGGGAGTCAGTTGAAGAGGAGCTCTGAGGGTCCGACCTCCCCCATTTCCCTAAGTCCTGGGGTCCGGGACTGCCTGGAGCCCCACACCAGGGAAGGACACTGTGAACCTGGAAGCAGACCCTGGGTCTGGAAGGCAGAGATGGAGGGGATATGGGGCCCTGCCCAGGGTAGACGGCCTCTGGGATCCTGGGCCCTGAGCCTCCCTCACAACTCAACTCCTTCCTAGGAGCCAGAATTTTGGCTTTGCCGTAGAATTGCTCACCTTGGCCTGAGTGCCCAGATCAGCCCAGCGGTGGGGTCTGTCCCCTGAGGCAGGGCTTAGGTGGCCCCACTGGGCCTCAGGCCCCCTTGGTGTCAGAGGCTCCCAGCCCCCCGGCTCCCAAGGCACTGCTCCACCAAGGCCCGGACGTGTACAAGATACACACGGGCAATTTGGGACCAACAGTCGCTCAGCATCAGTGAGAAACGGTGTGTCCTGTTTGAGGCTCCGGCTTCTGGGGAAGCAGCCAGGACACAGTGGCCGTAGCTCATGTTGTGAAGAAATCAGCAAGCAGCCCACGCACTCCTTAGGTGTCAGTTAACTTCCGAGGACCCGGCCAAGAATGACGCTCCAGTGTCGGCACAGACCAGGAGCCCTCGGGACGCCCGATAGCTGGGGGTACCGCTTCCCCTCGGGCCCTCGGGAAGGACACCACCAAGCTCATCAAAGACGGGGAAACGCCCTGGCTTTCTGTGCCTGGGACCTACATCAAATGAGCTAAGGTGTGTGTGTGTTGGGGGGGGGGGGGGGGCGTGGACAGCTGCTGGGGCCGCGCACGGGTCTTTCTCCCAAGGCCTGCCCTGCCCTCTCCTTACCTGCTTCCCACGCGAGGATCCATACTGGCCTTCAAGTGCTGCCTATTTCTGTCCCTCTGATCTCTCTGTGTGGAAAGAGAGCATCATTAACCGCCCAGACGCTGCAGGAGGAGGTGTGGAGCCTCTAGCTCAGTGGTTCTCAACCTTCCTAACGCCGCGACCCTTTAACACAGTTCCTCATGCTGTGGTGACCCCCAATTTCATTGTTACAAATCGAACATCATTAAAGCATAGTGATTAATCACAAAAACAATATGTAATTATATATGTGTTTTCCGATGGTCTTAGGCCACCCCTGTGAAAGGGTCGTTCGACCCCCAAAGGGGTCACGACCCACAGGTTGAGAACCGTTGCTCTAGCTTGAGGCAGAAGCCATTGGGAGAAGAAAGCTATGGGTCTTGGTGGGGGCCAGGCAAATTCAGGGGCAGACCCGGCTCATCTGGGAGAGACTTCACCTTCACACTCTGAGCAAAGGGGCATCCGGCTTGGCTAGTGATGTGCCCCAGGGTCGTTGGCTCCTGGGAATGGGTAGCTCCTCCAGGGCGGGGCTGTGGGTCAGTAGTTCCCCAGGTGCGGGGACCTGACCTGGCAGCAGAAGACGCCTTGTCAGTACTGACTCAGGTGGCTGGAAAGCTGGGTCTCCATGCAAGGCCCTGGCCACTCACGGCTGCTCCATCTGGGCAAATGGCACAGTCGCCCCTCACCTTTCACAAGGAGGTGGCTGCTGCTGCACAGTCGGTGGCAGAGAGGACCTGGGAGAGGCTGGGAGCAGCCCAACCACACCAGCCTTCAAAGGGCTTGGGAGCCACAGGGAGGAAAGATCACATGGGCCCTCAAGGGGTCACACATTGTCGCCCTTCTCCTTTCCTGAGTGCCAAGGAGATCACCTCCTGTTTTCAAGGTCACCTTGTGAAGACTGGGGCAGAGTGGCCACATGACGTTGGGGGCATGAGGCTCCCTGTAGGGGAAGCACCCGAGGCCGGGCTCCCAGGTGCCTTTGGGGGCTCAGCCTGCACAGCCTCCACACAGCACCCCTGTCTGCAGTAAAATAGAGGCTTCGGAGAGGGTGATGGGAGGGATCGGCCAGTTCCTTTCCACCGGGCCCAGGATGAGCAGGGTTAATGCAGCTACCAGCAACCACACTGAGCTTGACAATCGGGGGGGCGGCCTTACACTGGATGCAGGGGCATTGTTTTGACACTCTCATGGACAGCCACCTGCCAGACCCCAAAAGGCCCCACTGTGCAGGGACAGGAGAGAAGACTGGAAGGAATGCCTTCTGTGTGGGGAGGGGCTGTTCAGGGTCTCGTCGGGCATCTGTCCTCCCAGCCTGCCAGTGGGCTCGAAGCCACTGGACTCGCTGGAGTAACCAGGGAAATGGGGCTCAGGTTGGGGTCCCCCCGTCAAAGCAGGCTGCACATAGCCTCGGCATCAAGAGGTCTTCACTGGACATTGTGTTACATTATTGATTTTGATAATGTAATGTTTTCTGATATTCATATCACCGTGCACACATGGTAGCAAAGTGTTACAATTGGAGAAGTATTGAGCCAGGAAGACCCGGGTAACCCGCCCCCCCTCCGCCCTCCCCCCACCCCACACCCCTGCCTTCAGACATAGCACGCCCTCTCCATGCAGCTGACACCCCTGGGTGGGCCCCTCCTTCCCGGTAACATCCCACTGCGCAAATGGCAGTGGTTACTTATTTTAAAGTTTTTCTTGTTTTATCTATTTAATAATGAATATATACGACTTTCATAATAAAAGAATGCTTTCCCTAAAAAGTTGTTTGTTTTTTTAATTGGAATATTTGTAAATGATTTTGTCCGGGTAATTTCCCAGCTATGCTCAGGGGACACGCAGGAAAGGGTGTGGGAGGAGCAGTGTGTCTCCCTGCCTCAGTGTCTGCCCAGGCCCCTCCCCACTCCCCACAGCTCTCCTCCAGGACAAGCCCCCTAGACAGGTGTCAGCTCCTGCTGAGGAGTCAGCCTCCTGGGCAGCACCATCTGGTCCTGGGGTGAGGCCACAGCACTGGCCTTGGAGGAGCAACAGCCTCTGCTGGCCCCACCCCTGCCACCCTGCAGACCGACCACCCACCCCACCCTCCCTCTGCAGAGGGGAGGCTCAGAGATGGAGGAGAGCCCCTGCCCCGATCTGCAGCTGCCTCGGGGGGACCTGGGGGGCTCCCGGCCTGGAGGCAGCTCAGGAGAGGGGTCTGGACCACAGGTCTGGACCGCAGGTCTGGCTGGAGGAGCCTCCACCTGGTTGGCTGGCCCTGATGTTGATCCTCATCTCACATGGAGACCCAGTCTGCCTCTCATGGCGCCCGCCCCCCGAGGTGTGGTGCCAGGAGAGGAGCAGATGAGCTCCAGGGGCCAGAGCCTCCCCTGTGAAGCCGGGAGCAGCCACCTCAGAGGACGGAGGACGTGCTGGTCTGGGTGCTGTCACTCTCTGCTGTCCAGTGTAGCACCCAGCCGACGGTGAGCACCCCATCTCTGCCAGTTCTCGGTGTCACCCTGCTTCACACCACCAGACCCTCTGAATGAGTCCTTCTTATTGCTCTCTGTGTCTTTATCCAGCGGGACACTTTATCCAGAGGGGCAGGTGGACACGGCTTAGAGAAGGGGCTGCAGACACCCAGCTGCCCCAGCCTGCTGTTTCCCCTTCCCTCATCCTCTCTCAGCAAACACCTCACTGGCTCACTGCTCCTTCTTGTGGCCCTTCCCTGTCCCTCACCTTTCCTGGGGTGTGCAGCCTGGGCATCACTATCGGTGTGAACTTAACGCTGACCTCAGATGGGGGTCTGTCCCTCACTAAAGGGCTGCAGCCTCCCTGATGAAGCAGCTTATTCACCTGCCCCTCACACCTAAACCTCCCCCCAGCCCTCACCCCCACCTGCAGTCCTGCCCTCACCCCCACCTGCAGTCCTGCCCTCACCCCCACCTGCAGTCCCATCCTCAGCCCCTCCTGCAGTCCTGTCCTCACCCCCCACCTGCAGTCCTGCCCTCACCCCCTCCTGCAGTCCTGCCCTCACCCCCACCTGCAGTCCTGCCCTCACCCCTCCTGCAGCCCAGCCCTAATCCCCACCTGCAGCCCTGTCCTCACCCCCACCTGCAATCCTGCCCTCACCCCCACCTGCAGTCCTGCCCTCACCCCACCTGCAGTCCAGCCCTCACCCCCACCTGCAGCCCGGCCCTCACCCCCACCTGTAGGTTCTGAGATGTTCCTCTCTGGCTCGGTGCCCCATCATGGGGATCTGGCGGGAGGCCTGGGCCCAGCAGCCTCTGTCTGACTGCAGCTCCCTGCCAGGCATCAGGAGGGAGCAAGGCTGAGGGTCCCGCATGTCCTTCTGCCCTGCCAGCAGTCCTGGGCTCTGTCTGCACTCTCACAGCTCCAGTGACCGCCACACCAGCTGTCAGCAGCACATCCCAGGCACCCGGCTGCCCAGCTGGCCCAGGGCTCAGAGGTGCTGCTTCTGTGCTGTCTGCTCATAGCCCACCCAGGTGCTGCTGTGTGGGCCAGGTGTGCTGGCCCCGCCGGCCGCACTCCCACCCAACTCCCTGTGCTGTGGGTCTCAGGGACCAGAGGTGGCCACTCAGGGTCAGGCCTGCCACTCAGCCTCACAGCCCCAGGCTTTGTGGCCCAGGGGTGGCCTGCTTCTGTCTGCTGATACCCTCCCAAGGTGTTTGTGACACCTCCCAGGCCTCCATCTGTCCCCCCACCACACAGCACTTTGTCCTGCTGTGACCTGGCCTCTGTACTCCCAGATAGGAAATAGGGCCACTTCAGGAGCAGGTGCTCCCCCAGGCCTGCCCATGCTGCCCACCTCCCTGGACCGACACCACCTAGGGGTGGGATGCTGTGCAGGAGCTGGGGGCCAGGGGTTCTCCAGAGCTGGGCTTCTCCACAGGCCACTTCCCACACCCTCATTGGCCTCTGTTCAAAGCAGCGTTCCTAACAGCCCTGCAGAGAGGAACCCACACCCACTGGTCATGTGTGATGGGCCCCTTTGCCCGGTGGGCTCTGTGCTGCCTAGAAATGAGGCAGGAAGCCCAGGAATGGCCATTCGCCTTCTCAGAGAGGCCAAAGGAAAACCTACCAGGGAGATGTGCGTGAGCCTTACTTATGAGCCAGAGAACGGGGAGAAGCAGCAGCAGCAAAGAAACTGGGTTCTCCCGGAGAGAAGGATGGAGGTGGGGAGGATGCTGACTTTCCTTCATACACTTCTGTATTATTTTACTTTCTGGAATTAAAAAGAAATCAATGAAATAAGAAAGAAAGGACAATGAAAACACTCGTATTTTCATGAAATAGAACTAGAAATCCTTGCAGTTGGAATTACACGAAGCAGAAACCATTACTCACACATGCTCTGACATGGAGTTGTGGTTGGGGCAGCCAGCCTGGGACCAGGGGACCCCAAGGTGGGGAGGGATCACCGGAGGCCAAGGTCCCCTGTCAAACATCTCTCCTGTCCCTGGAAGCTGTTTGTGATCCTGTGCTTGTCAGGGAGCCATGGAGACAAAAGGCAGCCATGTTCTGAGCTCAATTCCTCCAGCTTCTGGGAGGACAGGCCCAGGGGTGGAGTCTGGCTTTCAGGTGTGCATACTGATGACTAAGAATTTAAGTGGCGTGTTACAACTGCTGGCCGGGGCAGGGCCTGCCTACCCGTGCTGGCGACTGGTCCCGGCCCTGGTCAGGCTCCCTCCCGCCACCCTCTCAGGACCACAGCTCTGCCCAGCAGGGTCCTGCGGCCCTTTCTTTCAGCTTCCGTCTGGGGCTGAGGTGGTTGGTGAGGGTGGCCCAGGGGCCCATGGAGCTTCCCTCTTCTGCCTGCCATGGAAATGCCCAGTGCAAACAAGTTTCACAGTGTTCCTGGGTTTGCCAGCTGGAGCCAGGTGCCATGGGAGGCCAGAGATGGTCCTCCCGAGCTGGACAGGAGAGGGCTGGGCTCACAGGCAGTGGGGGCGCTTCATCCACAGCACTCACCAGGCGGCCTGGGACAGCTCAGAGGAGGGAGGAACTCATCCTGCATGGGGCCAGGCGTCGGGTTGTACTTTGAGCATAAAAATAAATGTAGCTTTCTTTCGTATTCCTAGGCTGTTGAGGCCTGGGACATACACATATATATGTTTATATAAATTATGCATATAAATTACATCTCATATTATGTATCAATTGGTTGTGAGTTATACATACACAATTTATACATAAATTATACATATTTATATATAAATATAAAAAGTGTTTTATCCATATTTATATTTCATCTATTTATATATTAATATACTGCTTTTCTGCTTTCTATTTTTCACTTAATAATTTATGTTGCAGTTCTTTCCCTACAGGACATATAGGCCTGTCTGAATCTTTCTGAGGGCTGCGTAGCCGGACGTCAGGAGGATGGCCTATGATTTATTCATTCCCTTCATCTTTGACGGGGATTTGGTTCATGTCCAGTTTTCACTGGTGCACACAGTGCTGCGGTGAATAGATGCTTCTCTTCTTTTATTGTTAATGTGTGAAATTAGTAGATTTCTGAGTATTGAACCATCCTTGCATTCTTGAAGGGAATATGGCAACAAGGCAGGGCCCCGTGTTTTTCTATGTACTAACAAATTATGCTTCTTAATATTTTGTTTAAGATGTTGATACCAAAAGTCTGTAGACATCATACAGGTGCCCCAGGGCACAGCTTAGGTGAGCTTGCTGGGGGTGGGGGGGTGGGGGGAGTCAGGATAGGGGCCATGCCCAGAGGCCTGGAGGGTTTCTGACTGACTCTGCTGTGGGGCAGAACCCTCAGCCTTCCACCCAGACCAGAGGCCAAGAGTCCTCAGTTGCGGGCATGAGAGAGACCTGGCCACACCCAAACCTAGAAGACTGAAGGCCATCAAAATTTCCACGGCCTGGGCTCCAGCTGCCACTTAATTATTCAAGGCAAGTTCCATTAATGCTAATCAAATAACCTTCTATCAAGAGAAGAGGAGCCGAACAGGTATAAGGGCAGCTTTGTCTTCTAAACATCAAACTGAAAAGACAGGGAACAAGAACCACCCGGATGCTCAGAGGATGAGGAGAGAGAGAGAGCTCTGAGCAAGGCCCTGCCATTTCCTACCCCGAGGGCAACAGAAGGTGCTGGAGCAGGTGGTGAGTGGCTGCGCAGGCAGGAGGAAGGCAGGTGCAGCCCTCGGGGTCTAGGGCTCAGGGTCCTCCTGATTCCAGCTGCACAGAGAGCATGGCGCTTTATGCCATCAGACTGCTGCCACCAGACACCCCTGGGAGACAGGTTGGCAGGTGAGATTCTACTGGCACACAGCATGGAGAATGTTCCAGAAGTCACATGGACCCCAGTGTGCAAGCCAATTTCTAGGATCCAGCCTCAAACGACAGGAATTTCCATTTCCCCGGGGCCATCCCCAGCCATCACCCCAGCAAAGGCAGCCTTCTGTCTGTCCACAGCTCAGATGTTCCCTTTGATGTTCTGGGATTCCTGAGCTTGGCTGGACTTTGAAGAGGCAGGTTTCCGACCTCACTTTTACAAATGAAAGCTTGGGGGCTCCCGGGGTGGGGTGCTGAGACATAGGAGGGGCTTCTGAGCTGGGACAGGAAGGACGGAGGACAGGAAGCGCCTGCGCTGATCCAGGCCAAGGCGGGTCCTCACGGGGAAGGAGCAAAAGTGTCAGAGAAGGTTTCTGCTTGAGTGGCCGCCAATTTACTCCGTGTGATTAATAAGCTTCCCCGACACATTTCCCCCAGTGCTCCAAGCCTCTCCTCACCCCCCCTAACATTTCCTTTCACCTGCCCGTCCTCCTGTCCTCCTGTGACAGCATGCTTTGGCAGAAGCTTACAGCTGTCCTGGGCCTTCAGCACATGACAGAGGACGTGCCCACACCTGCCAGGCATGGAGGTGCCCCCACTCCAGGGCCCCTCAGACCCAGGGCAGACATTCCTCACCAGTGGTGGCTCACACAAGCCTCCAAGGTGCTTGATGCCCGGGCGCCATTGCCCTCAGCACACATGGCCCAATGAGGGGGTAGTTCTGCACCCCTGGTGTTCATATGAGCCTGCACAGACTGGGGGCTTGGTAGGTGTCTCACACTGAGGGTGAGCAGGAGGCCCCTGGCAATTCTCAGGGTGACCTCTGCCCTGATCCTGCCCACCTGCGTCACCCCTGCCTTTCTCCAGCACTCCTCCTCCAGGAAGCCTTTCTGGATGGATGTGGCCACGGTGAACACTGGTAGCTTCACCTCCATCCTTCTGTCCTCAGACGCCCAGGACCACGCAGAACCCCCGAGGGACAGGCAGATGGAGGCTGACTCCTTCTGGGGGGCGAGGGACCCAGCATGGCTGGACGGGCAGCTCCAGCCCCGGCTGGTGTCTCTCTCGCCACCAGGACCAAACTTGTCTGTGGTGGGAAAATCTTTCTGACTTGGTGTCCATCACGTTTCCGCACTCCAGTGTACAACCAAATAGCTCCTCTGAGAAACATTGTATTGCTTTTATTTAAAAAGAAATAGTTGCTCGTTGCTGCTTTTAAAAGTCACAAATTCAGAAAGTGTAAGAATAAAAGGAAAAGAAACCCTGGGAATCTCACCAGCCAGAGAGGAGAGTTTGGTGTATTTCCTTCCAAACTCTGCACTGACTGCATGGAGATCACTTTTTTAGGACCAGGGTTACATTGTTAGCACTAATATTTGCACTGTGCACAGAAATTATCTTGGATAATTTTCCACATTGATAAATACAGATGCAACTCATATATTTATGCAATATATAAAATACATAATTTATGTCACATATATGTCTTGTGTGTTTGCATCTGCACACTGGTCATTACATGTATGCAAACACACCCACACGCCTCATGCAGTCCCACCCATTTCAGGGCTGCGCTCAGTTATGATGTGCAGTGGTTTATTTAACCAACTTCATCTTGATGGACACGTGGCTCGGTTCTGCTTATTTAGAATAGAAAATGATGCATCAGTGAGAGTGTGGCATTGCGGGGTCAGACGCGTGCATAGATTAGCGTTCGACGGGCCTGGCCAGGCAGCCGGCAGCATTTCCATCAGCAGCTCCCAGATGGTGGGGCCTCTCACCTTGTCAGCACTGATGACACCAGTCTGTCACACAGGCCAATCTGTGAGGCCGGAAAAGCCTGCTGATTACTTCCATTTGAGTTCTTAACATTATTAGTGTGATGACAATGTCTTCATACGCCTATTGACTATATTTTATGGCCAAAGAGGTAAAGAAAATGTTTGCTACCTCACAGAAATAAATTTCAAAAGGATAAAAGATTTACATATTTGTAAAACTAATAAAAGTAACATTGTGTAACATAGGAGGGGAAGTCTTTTCTTAGTGTAACAAGATCAGAAAGCTTTTTAAAGACACAAATTTGATTACATTTTAAGGTAAGGGTAAAAGCCATCATACCAAAGTTGAAAAAGAAACAACAAAATGGAACAATGGTTCTAAAATAAAACACAAACGAATATAAAATGACAGTTTGGGAAGGAAAAGTATTCGCAATCCACTAGAATATGCGGACTTCTCTGGAGTCCCTGGGATGACAGTCATCACCAAACAGAGGACCACAGAGGACAGCACCGTGGCCACGAGGGCTCAGAACTTCCTGGATGGATGTGGGGGAGGGGCTCCAGGGATGGCTGTGGTCCCCGGGCGGCTGCTCTGGAACGGGGGACAATGGCTTCTGGAAAAGGACACGTAGAACCAGGCATGGCGATGTGTTCCTGGAGCGGGTACAGGGGTGTGTCCAAGCTGGGGAAGCATCGGTCACAGGTGCAGAGGAGCTAGGCAAACGTCAGAAAAGCAGCACTGCCATCCTCAGCCCGCAGCTCCGTGGTGAGGTGGATCTGCATGGTCATGTAATGCCGGCAGGGAACGTGGAGTTGGTGCAAGTGTGGTACAACTCCACGGGGTGGTGGGGAGGGGGTGGCACCAGGTGAACAACCCTTTAGCTCCGAGTGAAGTGCAGTGGATAATGTCTACCGTTGGAAACTCGACTGTGCCACCATGTCGCCAGTGTGATGGCTTAGAGGTGGGCACTGGGAGCAGGCTCAGGGCCGCCGGTTTCATCACAAGCCTCTGTCCCTCAGTGCCCCCTTCTTCCTCAGCACCGGCAAGTCTGCCCGCCCCAGTGCCCCGTGCAGTTTGGAGCAGCCTGTAGCTGACTTGCCCATGAGGCTTGGCAGTGTGGGCCCCGCTACCTGTCCCCTTCCCACTGCTGGAGCCAGTCAGGACCCACATGGCCAAGCAGGAGGCAACACACATAGAAAGAAGGAGGCAGAAGTGATCCTTAGACACAAAGCTTAGCCACGACAGAAGAGCTTTCCGTCTCGGAGCGTTGAGGCAGCACTCCATTACATTAATAGCATAAAGACAGAGACGTGGTATGTTAACAGATGGTGATTCTGACAGCTGTATGAGTTATCAGCAGCTGCGTAACAAATCTCCCCCAAACTTAGCAGCTTAAAACAATTGACATCCATTATCTCACAGTGTCTGTGGTTGGGCACAGCCTGGCAGGTGCCTCTGCCTCGAAGTCTCACAAGGCTGCCATCAGGTGCTGGTCACTGCAGCTGCATCTGCAGGGTCGATCGGGAAGTATCCACATCGCTGGACACTCACTGGTTGCTTGCAGCCTTGCAGGCTGTTGGCCAGTGGCCCCCTCCGTTCCTCACGTGGACACAGATGGCAGCTGCCTCCTTTCACAGCCTAACGGGCAGGGACATCCCTCACCTCTGCTGTTTCCGTGTGAGGCACTCCCCACGGGGCCGCACAGAGGCCAGGAGAGGACAGGAGGCCCAGGATGTGTGGCATCGTTTCACAGCCACCCGACGGCTTAGGTGGGAGACTTCTGTGAGGAGGAGGGAACGGAGAGGCTTTCCCAATCTCACACGCGTTACACATTACGTTTTTACACCAGCAGCACGTGCGGCATGAAACGGCGACGCACAGAATGGATTATGATGGTATTGAAGACAGGCCCTGGGGGACTCACGGAACTTAATTAAAGCCATTGCTTAGACTGCATGGCTACTGCGGTCACACATGGATGTGACAATGAAAGGAGGAGGGAGGACCTCCTCCCCCCAAGGGAAAAGCCTGTCTTCACTCTGGGGGATGCCTGGCCCCTCAGGGTCCCCGCTGTGTAGGTGAGGACCCTCTAGGCACACCACATGCTTGGCACCAGCGGCCAGCCCTCTGCACCCGGGTCCCAAGGTCGAGGATGGGGTGCGGCAGGACCCCCTATCAGGGGTGGGCAAACTTTTTGACTCGAGGGCCACAATGGGTTCTTAAACTGGACCGGAGGGCCGGAACAAAAGCATGGATGGAGTGTTTATGTGAACTAATATAAATTCAAAGTAAACATCATTACATAAAAGGGTACGGTCTTTTTTTTTTTTTAGTTTTATTCATTTCAAACGGGCCGGATCCGGCCTGCGGGCCGTAGTTTGCCCACGGCTGCCCTAGATTCAAGTCACATTGTTCATCCAGCTTTGCCGTCCCATGAGTCCGTGCATGGATCCTTCTTATCTCTCGATTCCGAGTCTAGGGTGAGGAGGGGAAGAAACACAGAGCACCTCTGGTCTCAGGAACACTTCAAGAGGCCTGTGGCTGCGAGACTAGGGGGACGGAAGGGCCAAGGGTGGTGCCCGGGCTCAGGATGGCTGGGAATGCCCTGAGCAGGCCCCTTTGGCTTTCTGGGCTAGGTGGCTCTTTGCCCTGGGGCTGTCCTGTATACCGCTGGCCCCTGCCCAGCAGATGCCAAACACCCTCCCCAGCCGTGACAGCCAGAGAGAGATGAGTCGGGGCACCATCCACGCTTTACAATTTGACGCAGAGGTGAGCTCCTGGCCATGTTCCCCAAACAGCCAAAGGCTGTGACCAGGAAAACTCCCCGCCTGGAACAGGGGCTCAACATCCTTGATGTGGAGTGGAAGTGTTACAACCTTCCTCGCTTACAGTGAATGAGACCTGTGGGGACAGCAAGCTTATGAGGGGCCACTGTGCCCCCACTCAGTGGTCAGCCATGGCCAGTGCTGGGCAGGGCTCGGGCGGAGTAGGCTGAGCCTCAAGGCTGTAGCGCACGTAGCAGAAGCCCAGGAGCCCCGGGCCCAGCCGACCCAGCAAGCAGGGCTGGCTAAGGAGACAGCCTGGTCCCCAGGCTCTCGGCCACTAACCTGTCAACAGCACAGTGCAGTGGGAGGTCCCTCCTCCATCAGACATTTTTAAAGCAGACAATCAGAGGGGATGTGAATAACTTCCAATATGTATCAAAGTAATAGGCACATGAAAGCCTAGCCCACAAAAACGTCATTTCAAATCCCCTAAATTCTAACTGCAATGTTCAGTTTCCGGAGGCAGAACACTGAACACTGACATGGCTTCCAGGGAGCGAGCCCATCGTAATTAGATCTGCGCTCCTGAGTGATTGACCGTGACTGTCCAGCAAAAAGTGTGGTGAAAGTGCATTCTCCCTGCTCCTGGAAGCAGATTTCACCATTCTGAGTGGACGTGCTGGTGGACAGGCCCCATCCGCTCAGGCATGGAAGCGGAGACGGGGTTGCAAGTCCCCGCTGGGGTCCTTTCTAGTGGCTTCTCCACAGAGTGTCCCAGACACAGGCAGACACTGGAGAAGGGCCTTGAGTACGCGACTCAGTGAAGGATGAGGAGGACCCTTTGCCATCACAGGGGGACATGAGGAAGGAGGAAAGGGCAGAGTGAGGGTAAGAGCCGTGAGCCAGGCAGGAACGAGGTAACAGAAGGCCAGCCTCAATGCCCAGTAGCAGCTCTGCCCCAGGGCCAGGATGAGGCCGAGCTTCAGAGGCAGACTTAGGGCGGTGCGGTGGGTCACTAGACCAGAGAGACCCTCTCTCTAGCTGAGGCAATCCCTAAAGATGCCAAGACCAGGGTGCTCAGCCCAGTGTTTTGGCAACTCCAATCCAGAGGTTGTGTTCAGGGACCTCAAAGTCTGGAGACAGGAGCCTTCCCCATGGGACCTGAGAGTCAAGAGAGCCTGGGGGACGGGCATGCTCACAGGTGTTGGCAGAAACATGATGACATGCTTTCTGAAAGACACCTCCATCACAAAACGGAAAGGCCTCCAGCAGTGCACCTGGGGGAACAGACAGACACCGGGACACAGACAACTGTGTGAAGATATCCAATGCAGTGTCATTTATAATACTGAGAAAGTGGGAATATCTAACAGGCATCTCATATTTTCCTTTCTCAATAAGGGGGAAAGAAAACACGTAAGCAGAGAATCAGCAAGGACCCAGCAGGCTTGAACACCACTATAAGCAACAATGTTAGTTGACTTAACTAACATTCAGGGAACATCCACGCAAAAACACCGGAATAGGCATTCTTCTCACAAGCACGTTTGAATCAAGACAGACTTCACTCTGGACTGTGAAATGAGCTCAATACATTTTTAAAGATTCAGGGAATACAAAAGGATGTTGCCTAACAAAAGAGGAATTAAAATAGAAATCAATAGCAGAAGGATACTAGAAAGTTCACAAATATTTGGGAACTAAATAACACACTTCTAAACACCCCATGGTTCAAAGAAGAAATAAAAAAAGGAAGTAAGGAAAAATGTTGAACTAAATGACAATGAGAGTGAAGCCTGTCGAAACTGGATAGGATGCCACGAAAGCAGTACTTACATAGCCCTACGTGCTTGTCTTAGAAAAGCAGCAGGGCCTCACATGATGGCCTCAGCTTCCTCCTTAAAAACCAGGAAAAGAAGAGTAAGCTCACCCAGTGTAAACAGATGGGGAAGAATCAAGACTGCAGTGAAAATCAATGGCATAGAAGAAAAGTAAATAGAGGAAATCCATGTAACCAAGGCCGGTTCTTAGAGCAGATCAATAAAAGCGGTAAACCTCTGGTTGGACCGGCCAGGGATAAAGGGGAGAAGACAAATAACCAATATCAGGAATGAGAAGGTGACAGATTCTATAGATAGTGAAAGAATAATAAGGGAATATTATGAACAACTTTATGCTAAGCTGACAGCTTAAATGAAATGATTCAAATTCCTTGAAATCAGCAAAGCTTGCTGGAGTAGAAACACGCATCTGAATTCATAACCTTGTATCTATCAAACAAATTGAATTTGTAGTTAAAAGCCCTCCCACCAACAAAACTCCAGGCCCAGGAGGACTCACTGATGCCTTCGACCAAACAAGAAGAAATAATAGCCTCTCCACAAACTCTTCCAGAAAATTGGAGACAAGAACACATGTCCCAGCTCATTCTATGAACCAACATTCCTTCACTACCCAAACCAGACAGAGACTTTATAAGAAAACAGCAGATGAGCATCTCATGAATAGAGATATTCCTATCCGTAACTAAATGTTAGCCAATTAGATCCGCTATCCTAAGCCTGTTGGGAAATTAAAAATCATCTCCGTAGACAATAAAAATGCATTTGACAAAACCCAGCCTCCATTTCTGTGAAAAACTGCGCAAACTTGTAATAAAACACAGCATCACCAACCTAACAAAGGCGTCTATGAACATCGCTGCTAACGTCATTCTCCCTGGAAACTGGATACTTCCTCTCCAGGATCAGAAACAAGGCGGGTGCCTGCTCTCACCCCCTCTTCAACATGCTGTGGAAGGGCTAGTCGGTGTAGTAAGCTACAAAAGGGAAATTAAAGGGTTCCGACTGGAAAAGAAGTTGAACTGTCTTTAGATAACCTGGTCACCTATGGAGAAAAACCCACCGGGATTTATACAAAAGTTATAAGAACTAACAATTGAGTGGGGCAAAGTTGCAGGGTACAAGATCAACACATTAAAATAAACATCAAAACTCTATATCCTGCCCGGCTGGTGTGGCTCAGTGGTTGAGCCTTAACCTATGAACCAGGAGGTCATGGTTCCATTCCCAGTCAGGGCACATGCCTGGGTTGCAGGCTTAATCCCCCCAAATCAATAAAAATACGTATATATTTAAAATTGTTTTCCATATCCTGGAAACAAACAATTGGAATTTGAAATGTAAAGAGCATTTACAGTAGCATCAACAATCCTATCTAATAAAAGCCCAGCGACCATAACAGCAGAACAACCAGAACGACCACTCGACCAGTCACTGGTGCACTGACCACCTCTTAGTCTCTTTTCCTGGCTGGCAGGACAGGACGGGGAACCGGGGTGGGTGGCGACGGGGGCCGGGACTGGTGAGCAGGCAGAATGGCAGGCCTCTTGGTCCCTCCCCCTGGCCCGCAGGCTCTGATCACCGATGGCGATGGAGAACAGGAACTGGGGTGGGTGGTGGGGGATGCGGGCAGTGCCAGGCCAACGCCCCCACCCCACCAGTCACCCCACACACAGAGGACAACCCGCAGCAGGGGTGGGACCGGCAAGCAGGCAACAATGGCCAACCTCTCATTCCCTCCCCTGGCCGTCAGGCTCCCATCGCTGTATGGTGAACGGGGAACCGGGGTGGGTGGCAGCAAGATGGCCCTGATCGCAGGCTAGGCCTAGGGACCACACCTGTGCACGATTTCATGCACCGGGCCTCTAGTATGAAATATTTAGGGACAAACTGACAAAACCTGTCCTCTGAAAATCATAAAATATTGCCGAGGGAAATTGAAGAACTGGAGACGAAGTAGTATTCCGTGTTCATGGACAGGAATGTTCAACGTGGTCCAGATACATAACACTCCTCGTTTTGATGTACACTGTCAGCGCAATCCCTCTCAGAAATCCCAGCGGGGTCCTTTGAAGAAAATGATGAGCCAATTCTAAAATTTGTATGGGAATGTAAAGGACCTGGAATAGCCAAAACAACTTTAAAAAGAGGAAGGAAGTCCGAGGACTAAGACTATTGGTTTCCAGACTTATAAAGCTGCAGTAAGCAAGGCAGCGTGGTATTGGCATACGGATAGATAGACTGAGGAAACAGAACAGGGTGTCCAAATAGGCCCAAATGTATGGACAACTTGCTGGTGACAAAGGGGCAAGTACAATTCAGTGGCGAAAGGAGGGGTTCAGAACCAATCCTGGAACAGATGGGTGTCCATCTGAAAAAAGGAAACCACGCCTGGCAGGAGGGTGGGGCCAAGGCTGCTCAGGGCCCAGGAGACTTTCATTGGCGAAGTTCTGTCCATTACCAGGATTGTGGTGATGATTTTACAAGTGTCAACAATGACCAATTGCACTCTCTAACTAGGTGCAGTTTATCATATGTTAGAAGTTGCCTTTAAAACTCTATGTGAGCCCTAACCAGTTTGGCTCAGTGGATAGAGCGTCAGCTTGCAGACTGAAGGGCCCCAGGTTCGATTCCGGTCAAGGGCATGTACCTTGGTTGCAGGCACATCCCCAGTAAGGGGTGTGCAGGAGGCAGCTGATCCATGTTTCTCTCTCATCGATGTTTCTAACTCTCTATCCTCTCCTTTTCTCACTGTAAAAAATCAATAAAATAAATTAAAAAAATTAAAAAAAAAAAAACTCTATGTGATCTGTCCTCCATTTACTCTCTGACCTAAACTCCTATGACTCTGTCCCTTGCTCAGTCCACACTGACCACAGAGGACTCTGCTGGTTTTTGGCCATGCCCTCACCTCAGGGCCTTTGCACATGCTATTCTCAATGCCTGGGATGCCTTTCTCCTAAGGCTCATCTCTCTCTCTCTCTCATCACCATAACTTCCTTAGTCCTTGTCTCTAATGTGACCTGTCAGAGGCTTATTTGCAATCAACACTCTCCACCTGCCCCAACACACACACACACACACACACACACACACACACACACACACTCCTCATGCACTTTGCTGCTTTACTCTTACCTGTATCACCCACTAACATCCTAAATGTTATATTTGTTCCTTTGCTGTTACTCCCCTGCTTCCTCCCCGTCCCACTCACCCTCACCCCCCCACCCCCACCCCCCACACACATGCTCATGTATGAGTTTCACAAGGGCAGGCACGTTTTGTCCCTTCTGCTTCCTGCTGTGTTAGAAAATCTCAGAACAGGGCTGGTCACTTTCAGACACTCAGTACGCAGGGGCTACACAAGTGAACAAATTAACCAACTCAGTGCCCCTCAGCCAGGGTCCCCAGAGATACAGTTTTACACAGTGGCATATCACACAACTATTTAAAAACAGACAAAATGGGTTTACTTATATTGACCTTCTCCTCCTTGGGAATGGGCTCACAGAAGCCTTTATTTGAAGAGCTTCTCCGGGCTCCGCTGCACAGATTCCCAGTGGTCCCATCCCAAGAAAGCCTCAGGGCGCAGTCACAGGCCCTCCTGCCAACAGCTGAGACCCCCTCCACCTGCAGCAGCCAGGTCTGTGCCGGGGGCCCTGAGCCCTGACACTTCCTCAGCGCTGGACCCGAAGCAGACGCACCCTCACACTGCCCTCGTCCCATCTTGCCTTCCACTCTCCCAGAGCCGTTAGATCAGAAACAGGGGAGGGTCGTCCAGAGTGAGAAGGGGCAAACTTAGCATTATTTCTGGCTCAACTGATTTTTTAAAAATTTAAGCAGAAAAGTTTAACAAATCAGAAAATTGTTCTGGTTTACTTGTGATGCAGTTTGAGTCAAACTATAGTCTCTCTCTAACTCTGAACATTAGCAAGAAGAAAAAAATCTAAATAAAAAATTCCCACAATTAGCCCTAGCCAGTTTGCTTCAGTGGATAGAGCATCAACCCACAGACTGAGGGGTCCTGGGTTTGATTCCTCGGTTTCAGGCTCGATTCCAGCCCTGGTCAGGGTGCGGGCAACCAATTGGTGTGTCTCTCTCACATCAATGTTTCTCTCTGTGTGTCACTCCCCCTCCCTTCCCCTCTCTCTAAAAATCAATGGAAAAATATCCTCTGGTGAGAATTAACAAAACAAAACAAAACAAAATTCTATAATTAGATAAAAATCCACTTCCCTAATTTTTATTTCAAGTCCACATTGGGTTAACATGCTGTCTCTGTACATAGAAAGGCATCCAAAAACTAGTAAGAAAATACAGAACAAACACAGAGAGGATTTCCGTTACATAATGAACTTTGTGTACACAAAAAATATGTCAACGATTGTTGGTTGCAGTTAACTAGATGAGGGTGGCATTGTGGGGGACTTGCACTTTTTTACATTACACAGTTCTATAAAGTTTAAACTCTTTGTTAAGCTTGCATTATACTTGTCATCTCAGAATAATAACAGTGCTTCCATTTTGGTGGGAAAATAAACAAAAAGTTTGCAAACTTTTCTGGACCTTCTAAATATTCCAAATAAGCCGTTTATACAAATCAACTAAAAATAAGAAGACTCTTATTTTTGCCCCTAAAACCTCTTTGTTATTTCAAGAATGCTTGAAAAATCAGTACTGAAATCATCTCAGTTCCCCCGAAAGGTCTCATTTGGTACACATTCTTTTCCTCTTGGCAAATGCTCATTTGCACTTAGCTGGCCAGGGGACACATGTCTGTCAAAGATAAGCGTGGGAGCCCTGGAGGAAAGAGGGCACATGCAGAGCTCTCCTCGCAGGGCCCCTCCCTGCTGCAGGAATGTTCTGCTTAGTGGACGTTGTCCTCGTCAGCCAAGCCTGTCCCTAGTGAGCAGAGAGCACAGGCAGAGGGCCATGGTGTGACACTTCCACGGCGGGATGCTCAGAGTCTACCTGGAGGCCTCACTCAGGTAAACACCAGCAACTACCCTAAAGGGTAGAATGCCCAGCTGCCAGAGTCTGATTCACTCATTCCCCTGAGGTCTGGATGGCCCGGGAAGTCACTGGAAGCCATGGGCACTGCCCCAGCACGGCTGCTGCAAGAGGCCGGTTCAGGACACTGGTGGAAGCTCAGCAGCCCTCGGAAACTGGACTCCAGGGGTGTGAGTGGAGGTGGGGTGGGGTGGGCTCATCCACTCAAGGTTCCATAACCTGAGCAAAGTCTGGTTTCTGGCCCAACCCTATTGTCTACCTAAATTTATGTTAATGTTCAAAAAGAGGTTCCAAAACCATGATTGGCTCCCACTGTTCATAAAGTAAAGTTTCTCAGCCCAGCACACTCAAGTTCTCAGCCTTACTTACCATTGCCCACCGCGCCCCCCCCTCCCCCCCCGCCCGCAGACCTCTGCCCTCAAACCTGGCCCTCCTGGCTGGAACTACCCCTTTACTCAACCTGCCTCCTTTACTGTGTGTCACAGAACCTGACGTGACCCCGGTGGGCCACACACTTGCAGATCTGCCCCTTGAGTGTGGCTGACGCTGACTTGCTTCTAGCCAGTGCATTGGAGCAGAAGTGGTGAGATTGTCACTCCTGTGACTGTGATCTTTGCAGCCTGGAGTGGAGACTCTCCTGGCCTTGAGGAAGCAGCTACTGTAAATCCTTCTGTCTCACGGAAACCAGTTCTGCAACAACCTGCATGTGTTGGAAGAAACCCTTCCCCAGACAAGCCTTCAGATGAGACCTCAGCCCCACCAACACCTCAGTTACAACCTGGTGAGACCCTGAGTGAAGAACCCAGCTGAGCTGGGCCCGGGCTTTGGACCTACAGAAACTGTGGGATAATAAATGGGGTTGTTCGAGCTGCTGTGCTGGTGGTAATTTGTTACACGGCATAGAAAACTAATTCCTACTGCCATCCACTCATCAGGCTGTTAGTGTGCAAGCTGCCCTAGAAGAACTAACTTATTATTTCATGCACAATTAATAGCATAATTTTCTCAGTAACCCAGATGAGCACACACTCCCCCGACCCATCAGTGTCTCCAGAGCACGGCGCACAGGGAACCTCAGCAACTTTGATCAGCTGGTGGACTGTATAAAACAGACTCCCTTACAGGCGGGTGTTCCATAGGAAGGGACACAATTTCTGTATTTAAGATGCAAAAAGATGGTTAGTGCCTGCAACTGGAGACTGGCCCTGAGCGCCCTTTTATGAAAGCTTTCCACCTGAAAGAGGCCTCATACCTGATTCTCCGGCAGTCAGACCCCTGACACCCACCTGAGTCTCCACAAAGCCAACTTGGTTTGCACAGGACAGGCCCTGCAGCAGTCGCCCTCTGCTTAATAAAAACGAATTTACTATTTCACGCACAATTGATAGCACAATTTTCTCTTAATAACCCAAATGAAGCCCCAGTATTTGATATAACATGAAATGATTAAAGGAACTACTACCAAAAACTAACACAGCAACCAAAACATAATGTGATCATAGTTGAATTATTAATCTTTTAACCAGAGCCAAGTGAATGAAGATATGTGAATAACCGATTCACCTTTCTCACGGTAAACTTGGTTACATTACCAAGCTTCTACATCAGCCCTGAAAATCAAACGCTGCACTGACTCAATAATGTTGACTGAATAAAGTAGCAAAATAAGTCTCAATTTAATAAACAACCCTGTAATCACATTTGTAACCGCATGCCACTTAAGGCTAAAGAAAACTAAGCATTCTGTCTCTTCAGAAAAGCTCCGTAATCTCCCGGCATTTCTGCTCGGAGCAGAAAGACACGAGTCCTCTGGGCCGACACATTGGGTGCCCAGCCCAGCGCCTCTGAGAGGTCAGAGCCGGGTTCTGAGAACAGCAGGTCTCGAATCCTGGGATGAGGGCAGAAGGGCGGGGTGTGCTCGAAGGGGAGGTGGCTGTGCTGACTCTCCTGGCCTCTCACAACAGGTTCCCACCTGGTCACCAAGTTGACATTCACATCCCAGGTGCCCACGGCCTTGGGACAACACGTAGTTCCTCGCCGGCCAGGGCACTTTTGAAAGTGAAAGGGGAACCATTCACAGTCCTGCCAGGACGATTGACACGCACAGGCTGCCTCCGAGAGGCCAGGATGTCCGGTCACCCTTCTCAAGCCACCTGGGAGGTCCATGTCCACCTGCCGTCTCTGGCTGGTTCCTGTCCCCTGACCCCCTGTCCCAGTCGTGTGATCGTCCAGCACCTGGCAGGGACTGTCTCAGGGCCAGGGCAGAGGGACGGAGGAGCAGGGTGTTCAAGGAGGCCCCTGATGGTCAGCCTGTGGCATCCACAGGACTCCCCAGACCCAGGGCTCAGCCCTGGTGCTACTGTGCCAGCAGGACAGAGCTCCGTATTTCCAGGCCACTGTGCCCACCTCCTGTTCACAGGTGAGAATCCCAGGACACACAGGCACCTGATGAGTGTGCCTAAGGCCCCTGGAGGGCACAGGTGGCCCTCCCCACAGACTAAATAACAGCCTGTGGCCACAACCCACTGAAGCTGGGTGGGCTCCTGACATAGGAAAGCATCGAAGTCTCTCCAGGATGTGCAGTGACCCAGCGGGTCAGCTGTGTTTGCACCTGGAGCTGGGAGTCATACAGAGTCACCTCCACGAGGGCTGGTCACAGCCATGTCCAAACCCAGTGGCCGGAGAGCAAAGACACAGTTGGGGTTGGGGCAGGGGCAGCAGTCATGGGGCGGGGGCGGGGGGGGGGGGGGAGGAGACCAGCCATCCAGAGAAAGGGAAGGGGAAGGAGGGGCAGCTGCCTGGTGACTCCCTGGTTCCCACGGGTCCCCTGAGAGTCCTGCTGCAGGATCCATCATGGGACCCCTCAGAACTGGGCTTCTTCCGGCATTTACCTTTTGTGCCCATGCTCTTTTGAAAGGGTTTCTCTTTCTTGTAACAGCGGGCCCGTCACCAGGACTGCTGCCATCTCTAAGGCTGTGTTCTATGCCTCAGGCTTCTCCACTGAATCCACCCCGCACTGGGAGCTGCTGGGTTGTTACCTGGGATCTCAGGGTCTCTGGAAGCAGTTACCCAACAGGGTCAGGCAGGTCCCCATGTGCACCCCTGTCTTCCACCAGGGTCTGTCTGGCCCCTCTCCCTCCTAGGCTGGCCTTCCGCCTTACAAACCCTGAGACTCCTCCCAGGCCCTTCCCTCTGCTGCCCCTTCTCACAGCCATGCCCAGAGGTTCTGTCTCCAATGCCTTCAACCCCAGTGGCCCTCTCCGCAAACCCCCTTCCTCCCCCCACCTCCAGCACTCCCTCCCACTCTGCGGCTCCTCACCCAGCCCTGGCCCCAAGTAGACCCCTTTGGCTCCATCCCCCCACCTGGATTCCAAGGTTGACGGTCTGTGACTCAGGTCAGGACAGCAGCACAGAATCCTAGGAGGGCTGGGCTGGGGCGCTGGTGGCAGCAGGGCAGTGCACCTCCATCCATGGACACCCCAGCCCTAGGCCCCCTTCTCCAGTCCTGCCTGATCACTCCTGGAGAAAAGCCAGGCTCCAGTTTCATCAAGAAATGAGGCTATCTGTCACCATGCCACCTGGCCACTCTAGGCAGATTTGCCAGAAATCAATTCCCTGAAAGCCAATTTGCTGATGGCCAAGTGAGTGATCGATTGCTGAGAGCCACCAAGCCTCCCACGGGAGGGGCACATGTCAAAGAGATGAGAGCCTTGCAAGCCTGCAGGAGATGGGGCCTCTGTGTGCGCGGGTGGGCTTGCACTTGGCAGGCCTGGCAGTGAGGGAAGCACAGAGCCTCGAGAGGGTTGGGAGCCAGCTTTTGGAAGAGCTGCTGAGGGTGCAAAGGCTTCCCAGCAGGCCCTGAGCACCGTGGTGGGCACGGGAGGATTCTGTGATCTTGGCACAGGCCCCACCTGCAGCCTCAGCCACCAGCCAGGGGCGGGAGCTGTGGGCAGGCAGCAGTTCTGGGCAGGCCTAGCCCCTGGGTGGCCTGGCAGTCCCACTTTACCCTTAGGCCCTGCAGTCAGAGCCAGTGCCATCTGGGCACCCCAGGCAGGGCCCTCTCTGAAATCCTTGACATATTGAGGCAGCCTCCTTCAGTGTTGAGACCTCAGGGTCTCCACTCCCAAGCAGGCCGCTTTCCAGACTAAATCCGATCGCTTGGGCTGGCAGCCACCAGGCAGGGATGAGCCTGTGCGGGAAGAATGTACAGCCCCAAAGATGCCCACTGCCAGTTCCAGAGCCTAAGACGTCTTCGTATGTCACACGGCAAAGGGGACTTTGTAGCTACAGTTCATTACATTAAGACCCTGAGGGAGGAGGGAACCTGGGTTGTCCAGGCCTTGCATTGTCCTCACAGGGTCCTGAAACGTATAGGGCTGGAGTCGAGTCAGGGAAGGGGCTGTGATGGGGCAGGCAGGTCAGAGGGAGGCACTGTGGGAAGTTCTGGACCCAACGCCGTGGCCTCTGAAGATGGAGGAAGGGGTGGGCCACGACGGAGGAATGCAGTCTTCCTGGAGCTGGGAAAGGCAATGAAGGGGACCGGCCACGCTGTTTCCATTGTGGCTGCTCCAGTCTGCATGCCCACCAGCAGTGAATGAGGGCTCCTTCTTCTCTACACCTTCTCCTACACTTGTTATTACCTGTCTTCTTGATGACAGCCATTCTAAAAGGTGTGAGGTGGTATCTCATTGTGGTTTTGATTTGCATTTCCCTAATCACTAGTCAAGTTGAATATCTTTTCATGTATCTGTTGGCCATTTGTTTGTCTTCTTGGAAGAAGTGTCTCTTCAGGTCCTTTGCTCATTTGTTAATTGAGTTGTTTGTTTTTTGCTGTTGTTGTTGAGTTAAATGAGTACTTGATACATTTTGGATATTAGCCCCTAATTATTATAGGTAAAAAGTTAAGAATTGAGCTACCGTATGATTCAGTAATCCCACTTCTGAGTATCTACTCAAAAAATGTCAAAACAGCCTGGCCAGTGTGGCTCAGTGGTTGAGCGTCGACCTATGAAACAGGAGGTCACAGTTCAATTCCCGGTTAGGGCACATGCCCGGGTTTCGGGCTTGATCCCCAGTGTGGGGCATGCAGGAGGCAGCCAATCAATGGTTCTCTGTCATCATTGATGTTTCTCTCTTTCTCTCCCTCTCCCTTCCTCTCTGAAATCAATAAAAATATGTTTTAAAAATGTGAAAACACTTTTTTGTAAAGATATATGAACTCCTATATTCATTGCAGCATTATTCATAGTGGCCAAGAGATGGAAATAACCTAAATGTCCACTGACCGATGATAGGTAAAGAAGATGTGGTGCGCTGAAATACTACTCAGCCATAAAAAGGATGAAATATTGCCATTTGTGACAACATGGATGAATCTTGAACGTATCATGCTAAGTGAAATAAGTGAGATGGGAAAGGACAAAAACAATATAGTTTCACTCATATGTGGGATATCAGAAAGCAACAAATGAACCAAACTAAACCAACTCATAGACTCAGATAGCAGTATGGTACTCACCAGAGGGCGTGGGGGATGAAGAGGGTAAAGGGGTCAGATACATGGTGATGGAAGGAGACTGGACTATGGGTGATGAGCACACAGTACAATATTCAGATGATGTGTTATAGGTTTGTACACCCAGAACTTGTATAATCTTATTAACCAATGTTACTCTAATACATTTAATTTTTTTTAAAAAAGAGCAATAAATCAATAGGTGCAGGAAAATGTTCAGCTCTTCTTTTGTTGTTGTTGTTGTTGTTTTGTTAATCCTCTCCCAAAGATACATTTTTTCCATTGATTTTTTTTTTAGAGAGTGTGGAAGGGAGAGAGGGAGGGAAAGAGAGAGAAACATTGATGTGGGAGAAACACATCAACTGACTGCCTCCTGCACGCCCTCCCAACCGGAGTTGGGTATCAAACCTACAACCCAGGCACATGCCCTTGACCAGGAATTAAACCTGAGACCCTTCGGTGCCCGGGCCAACACTTTAACACTGGGAATCACCAGCTAGGGCTGCTCAGCTCTTCTTGAGGGACTGGATGGGGGAGTGTGTATGTGTATTGTGTGTGTGTATATGTGTGTGCATGTGCATGCATGTGTATGGGTGTGTATGTCTGTGTTTCTGTGTGTTTCTGTGTGTGTGTGTGTGAGAGAGAGAGAGAGAGAGAGAGAGAGAGAGAGAGAGGGAGAGAGGGAGAGAGAGAGAGAGAGCGAGCACATGTGCACAGGAACACTCCACGCAAGGCCCCTGGGGGGGCAGGCTGACCCCCTGCAGCAGAAACGTCCAGTGAGGACCCTTCCTCTTCCTGCCATGGGAGCCCTGCTCCGGAAGATTCCATCATGTGAGGACACAGGTTGGTAATTAGTGTGTGGTCCTCTCATCCTCCAGGGCCCATCCAGGTGCTGGTCTCCATCAGTGTGGCTGCTAGGAGCTCATCTGTCCTGCAAAAGAGGAAGAAACAGTCCCCTGCATTGTCTTGAGTGTGTAAGTAGTGTCTCCCCTGTTTTTGAGGCTGAGGCCCTGCTGATCAGAGGGCGCTGGAGGATCCGTGATACAGAGAGAGAGCAGCTAAGGCAGCGGCCCAGGACCAGAGACGATGCGTGCAGACGTGCTCCTGCTGGTCCCGGTGCCCAGAGCCGGGAGACAGCAGGTACAGGGGAGGGGCCTACGGAGGAACCGGATCAGCGGCTTCTCAGAAATCGATCCCAGAATGGGCAGAGAACAAGTGGGCCATAAGCCTGGGACTGGTGTGGTCTGTGCCCAACCCATAGCCTGATATGCGGGCCCTGCTGCCTCAGCCACGGGTTCCCCTGGGCCTGCTGCCTGGCAGGGCGAGGGCCGTCTTCTTCACGCAGACTTCTGGTTCCAGTGCCACCCTCTTCGGGACGCACCCTCATAGACACCCCGAAACAGTCTTCTGCCAGCCCCTGGGCTTCCGTCAGCCCAGTCAAGTTGACAGATCAGTTAGCCCGGCCTGTGGCAGGAGAAGACTTGCCAATGCCTCGCTGAGAACTGAGCCCTCCACTTCAAACGATCTTCTGAGTTAACTTCTGGCTGTGTGCATGTCAAGCCTTGCCTTCCTCGTCTACCCACACTTAGTTCAGGTGCCAGGCGCTGGAGGGCACCTTCGTGAGGTGGTGTGGCCTCTGTCCCCACCCCTTTCCCAAGAGCACAGCACGGGGCTGGCAGGCCCACTGCTTCAAGCTCATCCTTGTTCCCAGGGCTGCTAATGACAACTGAGCTCCTCCCAGAAGTGACTGTTGACCTCATAAATTCGTCCCAAGAGACCGCAGGTGCCCATGGCGCTGGGCAAGGGCAGCAGAGCAAAGACAAGGGGCTCAGCTGGTTGCCAGTAAAAGAGCAGGGTTCCGTTTTTGTATTTGGCAAATACTGCAAAGCTCTGTGACTGTAGGAACACAGCCCTGGGCTTTCCGGGGCTTAGGAGCAGGTTCTCACACGTGCTGGATGTGTGTTGCTTGCCTTTCGGGGGACACCTGTCTGGGGAGCCGATCCAGTGGAGTCTGACCATGAGTATAGGAGACAGTTCAGAATGCGAGCTGCACTGCTGCTCAGAGAGACAAGGTCCTGGAAACAACCGGTGTTCACAGGCTGCGAGTGCCCAGCCGGTGTGGCCTTGTGCACACAAACAAACGTCCCCAGGGGCATGTGACATTTGGGGTTGTCTTAAGTTGGGGTGCTACTGGCATCTAGAGGGTGGAGGCCAGGACTGCTGCTGACCTTCCCGCCATGCCCGGGCGGCCCCACCACCAACTCCTCACCCCATGTCCGCAGTGCCGAGGTTGAAACACTCCAAGCTGCAGTCTTGCCAGCTGTTGGAAAGAACAGTGACTCTAACATAGACCTGGCAGATGTCTGAAATGCAGCATCCGACGAGAAGCTGCAGTTGTGGGTGAACATGTGGGGTCTGGGCCTGTCTCTGTAGCACGTGTAACAGTCACTGCACCCCCCTCCACCCCTCCCCCCCCCCCACCCCCTCACCCTTCCGTGCTGGCACGGCAGGAAACTGCGAGGGCTGTCCACACCGGCACTGACATTGAGGACTCCCTCGGAGAAGGAGACAGAGCGGCAGGCAGGGGTGTCATCTTCTTTCTTCTTTTTACTTTAAACATCTTTCTTTACTTGCGACGCGTGCCCATTCTTTGGCCTGCTCATGGGGAGAGAGGCCGGCATCTCCCTGGGAGGAGCCGGAGCTGAGCTCCTGCTCTGAAGGCGGCGGCTGCCTCTAGACATCCAAGGAGACAGATTTAGCGCGTGTTTCAAAAGGCATTTCCAGCCTTTAATTCCAAAATGCCATTCTCGGCCGCCCGGCCCCTGCCGGCTGCCAGCCTCCTGGCTCCCCAGTTCCTTTCTGGGCTCACAATACCTGCTCTTGGATGAATCACGAATCTAGGACAACCAGCTGGAAGTGGGACAGGCAACCCGCTCCTGATCAACATCAGGGAAGGAAGAACCAGAAAGTCAGAGGGAGGAGGCAGGCGGCCACCCGGGAAGCAGGTGGTGGTGCCCAACTCCCAGCAGGGCCCTCAGGCAGGAGAGCACAGGAGCCCCCAGGGTGGCAGGACAGGCCCTGTAGCCTGGATGCTCGGCCAGGCTGAGAAACACGCAGAGCCCTGGTTCCCATAAATCCGGCTTTTATGCGGCGATGAATGAGCTGAACAATGGATCTGCCTCAGGCCGCAGAGAGCAGGCCCCGCCTGGGTCTCCCCCCAACCGCAGGAGCCTCAACAGGGTGGGTCCTGTGGTCTCAGGGCCTGTAAGCCTCATGAAGACAGACGCCTGCTTGGGAGTCAGCGAGGACAGTCCTGGTCACCGGGGGTCTGTGGTGGCCTGGCCTCCTCCCCAACCACAGGAGGAAGTGGTTTGGCGGGGCCAGCTGCCTACTGGCCCCTTCGTCCCATTGTGGTGGGCATGGATTGGCCCTTGGCCTTGGGTGGTATCTCCCAACTTTCCCCAGGATGGGAACCCCTCCACTGACCCCTCCCACACGGCGCCAGCCTCTTCACAGACTCTGCTCCCTGCAGACGTCTCACAAGCTGCATCTGCTCCACCAGCCACCACCGCTGCCTCACTCTGCTGTGGCCCTCAGCCCTCCCATACCCCTGAGTGGACACAGTGTGCTGGGTGCAGGGGGAGCCAGTCAGCCACTTCTCCTGGGCAGCACGCCCTGCAACACACACCATGGTCCAAAGGGCACAGATACCCTCCCCCAGATAAGTGTCCCTGTAAAGTTCATGTTCTCCGGACTGTCATCACCATGGCCCCAGCCCTCCCCCAGGTGAGGACGGCAGAGGGACCTTAGCACCCACTGCCCTCGCTCAGCTCAGGGCCTCACTGGTTTATTTGCACCAAACACCCACGGGGAGAAATGCTGCCAGCCTAATCCCCAGCTCCCAGCCTCACCCCCCAAGCAGCCGCTCTCACTTCTACAGCTGGTCTGCTCCCACACATTTCCAAAGAATAGTTTATACTCTGTGATGGTTAACTGTATGTGTCACCTTGGCCAGGCCATGATAACCAGTTGTTTGGTGAAACACCAGTCTAGATGTCACTGTGAAGGTATTTTTTTAGATGAATGTAGATGGCCTAGCATTATGTGGGTGGGCCTTGTCTAATCAGTTGAAGTCTTTAAGAGAAAAGACTGAGGTTTCCCAAAGAAGAAAGAATTCTGCCTCCAGGCTGTCTTTGGACTCAAGTCAGTACCATCAGCTCTACCCTAGGTTGACGTCAACCTGCTCTGTAGATTTTGGACTTGCCAGCCCCCCCAATCACATGGACCAATTCCTTAAATCTTTAAAATCCTCTCTCTCTCTCTCTCTCTCTCCACCCCCCCCCCCTTCTCTCTCTCTCTCTCTCTCTCTCTCTCTCTCTGTACACATACATCCTATTGGTTCTGTTTCTCTGGAGAACCTTGACTAATACACACTTTGTGATGAGCAGACTCTGAAGTGGCCCTTGGGGCCATCTTGCTCTATCCACCGCCCCCCCCCCCCACTTTCCCCAACTTCACACACAGTCTCCCAAGCCTGCCTCAGACCACCGTCTTCCCCACCCACCCTGCCAACCCCCTCTCCTGGCCATCCTTCAGTGTACCTGCTCCAAGTCAGCCCCGAGACTGAATTCCCAGGAAAGACCTTTTCCCTCCAGCCTTGCAGAGACCAGACCCCATGCCCCAGCCACTGCTGCAGAAGAGAGGGGTCCAACAGGGACGCTCAGAGACCAGGCAGGCCATCCACACCGGGAGCCTGGGAGAGCAGGATGGCAGCACAGAGGGGCCTGTGGAGAAGCTTGCCCACACAGAGCTTCCAAATGCAATGAAAACACATGCCTTTGAAGACTAAACATCCCACACGGACCCACCCTGAGGGCTGCCGGTGGGCCTCTGCTCTGGCTTTGCTGCCTGGAGAGAGAGATACCGGGAGCTGGGCAGGGGCATCAGGCTGGGCAGGGGCATCGGAGCTGGGCAGGGGCATCAGAGCTGGGCAGGCGCATCGGAGCTGGGCAGGGGCATTGGAGATGGGCAGGGGCATCGGAGCTGGGCAGGAGGAGAGCGCTTCCCATCTGACCCAGGACCTCACTGGCCCCTCTCCTCCAGGGTGAGGAGGACCTGGCGCAGGCTGCCTCCTCTGTGGCCTGGAACCCATGGTTGGACAGATTAAACTTGAGTAACTGTCCAGTAGCTGCTGTCCTTTTCCAGCTGCAGTCCATCTCAGCTGAACCGGGACCTGATCAGAAATTCCCACAAGTCAGATGAAGAAAGGGGAGATTTTTAAGAAGCATCATATGGGCTGCAGACACGTTGGCTGTGAAACCTGTACTGTATTGTACCTTCACTGTCTGGGCTTGGACCATCTATTCTTCCCACACTCCACCTTTGGAGCCCAGCTTCAGGGATTCTGGGGGAATGGCGCCCCCTGGAGCCCACTCCTGGGATGCACAGTCCCTGCTTTCAGGTTTAGGTTTCAAAGCCTGGATGTGAAGGCTCTGAGGTCCAGATTCCTACGGCTTGGGTCCCAGCCCTTCAGAGTTGTCATACCTGCATCAAATGTGGCAGTAGTTCCTAGCAACGTTCACCCTGAGTGGGCCTCTCCAAGGCAACGTGGTTTTCATCCAAAAACTCTTCAAGTTCATTAGATTTCATGACATTTAATTAAATCCTTTTCTTAAAATGACAAGTACTGTCGGAAGTTGTGGCTTTGGGAAAAAAAAAATAGGCGACTGTGAGAGGCGTCCCCTCACCTGGTGGGAGCACAGGGGCAGGCGGGGGTGGGTCCCAGGCTTTGTGGAGGGAGCAGAGGCCCCTGCCCGATGCCCAGGGACAGCTGCGTGGGCGGCCTGGGGACTCCGCTCTCACACTGACTGGGTGAATCCGGTGACCCCATCCCTGGGTTCAGTCCATCTGGTTCTCAGTGACCCCAGGTTCTCAGTGACCTCAACAAGAGGCCGTGCTGGGTGCTCCTGAGCCAGGCAGCAGGGGGCGCCCCAGACCACCTAATGCAGTGGTTCTCAACCTTCTGGCCCTTTCAATACAGTTCCTCATGTTGTGACCCAACCATAAAATTTTCATTGCTACTTCATAACTGTATTGTTGCTACTGTTATGAATCGTCATTTAAATATCTGATATGCAGGATGGTCTTAGGCGACCCCTGTGAAAGGGTCATTCGACCGCCAAAGGGGTCGCGGCCCACAGGTTGAGAACCGCTGACCTAATGGGAGCATTGCAGCGCTGACTGAGGAGGACAGGCCCAGGCCGCCCCTGGTGTAGGTGAAGCAGCAGAGAAGGTAAGGGTCCCCAGGCAGGTGCCCTGGCTGGATCCCTTCCCGCACCGCTGCTGGGCTCTGCAGCCTGCCCTTCTGTCCGTCGGCCCAGTGAACTTGGGAGGGAAACAGACAGGGTGGCCTTTGTCCTCTCTGTCCACCAAGACCAGAGCTTCTTCTCACCCAGGCAGGTGGGACCTTCGGAGGCTCTGGTGCATCCTGTGCAGGTGGGGGCAGGGGCTGGGGGAGCAGGGGAACTGACCCCCCCAGGCAGTGGTAGTCACCCAGGCTTCAGAGCAGAGTCACCTGGAGATTTTATAAACACTAATCTGGGCCCTGCCCAGACAGTTACAGTCAAATCCCACCTTAGGAGACTGGGAGCTGGAAACCCCACTGTCTAAAAGATCGGCAGGTGGTCCTGAATGGGTGCCCGGTTGAGAACCTCTGCTTTGAAAGCCCGGCCCTGGACCTGCTCAGCACCCTGGTAACCAGGTAGAAACGCAGAGTCCCAGGCCCACCACTGAGCCCTTGAATCAGGGCTCTGAGAGATGTGGGCCCAGCGCTCTGCATTCTAAGGTGTCCCCTACGCGATTCTGACCCTGCCCAGGTTGAGAACCTGCCCAGGCCTCGTTATCCTGGCTGCTCTGGGGCCAGCAGCAGAGGCATCTCCTAGGCTGGGATCTTGTTAGGAATGCAGAGTCCAATTTGTTGAATCAGAACCAGCATTTTAACAGGACCCCTGGGCAATCTGTGGCTCTAAGTTCCCCATTGAACAAGAACAATACAAGGCTGGTGTGTGAGCCCAGCAGGGAGTGGCTGCTGAGTGAGGGGGCAAAGGGGTTGTCCTCCCGGGGCGGGCAGAAAAGCAGGCCTTCAGGTGGGCCCTCCAGATGAGGTTCTCCAGGTGGGGCCCTCCAGGTAAGACCCTCCGGGCCAGTTCTGCAGGTGGGGCAAGGGAAGGTCTGCAGTCGGGCCAGTAAGGGAGAGTGGCTTGATGGGCTCAGGAAGAGAGAAAAGGCGGGGGGGGGGGGGGGGGGCGGGGATGAGTGGCAGTGGCGGTGGAAGACCTAGGAGGTCAACCCAGGATGGGAGGTCAGAATGCTAAGGGAGCTGGTGGTGGTGGTTTTGTAAAAGTGTTTTTCCCTACATAAAAGTAATAAATTAAGGATAATATATATACCCAGAAAGAGGAAACAACAGGTATACCCCTAGCTCTACCCTCCCACACACCATCATTGCTCATTTTTCTAGGTATAGTTTTCCACTGAATAGTTATAAAGATGCGGTACATGCAATTTTATTTTCATTTCTCATTTGAATGGGGACGTGTGGGCAGACTCTGATGAAGCTGGGGACCTGAACCCTCTAAATTCTGCTGAACCTCCTTTGTCTGGAGAAGCCATCCTTCCTATCCATCTGGGGGGTCAGTCCCCCCTCACCTGAAGAACCTGCATAGTCTCCCCTGAAGTACTTGTCTTGCAAGGGGCTGGTTCCCCTTGGGTCAAGCCCACCGTGTCTCTGCTTGTAGATCTAAGACCAGATCCTGAGGTTCAGATGTGACCTAGAAGATGAGGGACCCAGGAGTCACCACATGTGACCATTTATGTCAACAGAAACCCAGGGAACAGATATGGGGGCCGGGATGGAGGTGATATAAGACTGCATTGACCCGAGGGCTGGCTTGGGTCCACTCGGCAGAGATTCTGGATTCCCTGGTGACAGGGAGTGGCTCGTTGACAAGGGGGCCGATGCAGAAGGAGGCTGAGAGGCCAGACTGTTTGTCCCTGGAAAGGGCAGGTGCCCAAAGGCTTGGGGAGCCCAGGTGTGTGCTGGGCGGATCTATCACCTAGGACCTGCTTGCCACCCTTCCCACCTCCCCCAGCGACATGCCGTGCTCTGTGGCTGTGAGGAACACGTGGGCGAGGAAGCCCTCTGTGGTGACTCGCACTGACGCTGGGGACTGCTGCCCTGGACGTGCTCCTGGACTCAGTGGGCGATGGGACCCCTCGGGCAGGGCCAGGAGGCGTGGCTACCATCGTGGGTTTAATCAGCGCAGCCTGACCCACAGAGACCCTGGGACAGCTCCCTTCCCGACACAGATTCAATCACTGTGCTTACATAAGCAGGAGGCGCTGGTCTGCAGATGCAAAGTTGGGCTGGACACCCCCACTTCCTGCCTGCGACTCTGCTCAGCCTGTTCTGCGGTGGGGGCCCCTGATCCAGGGCTCTCTGGGGGTCCCCAGGGCAGCTCTGTGATTACCCTGCTCCTGTGAGGGGGAGGGGGGGGAATGTCAGCCCCAATGTCAAACTCAGAACATCTTTCTCTCTTGGCGCAGAGGGAGTGCCAGTGTTGAATTCATTCTAAAACCCTCCAAAGGGGCCTGTCCAAGCATGTTTTTCTCCCAATTTCATCTTTGGATGAGATTGCAAAAGTGCCCCCGTGGGATTCCACTGCCAGCAGGGCCACCGGCCGTCAGTCCTCTGGCAGGAGATGAAATACATTCAGTTTGACGGTTCCCGTAGGTGACGTCTCCGTCCTTGTCCGGCCTTTTATAAAGAGGAGCCTGTGTGCTGGTGGCTGACGCCCATCGGGCTGTGAAGTGAGACTGAGGGACAGGAGCAGCCAGGTAACCTCGGACAGGCAGCTGATGGGGCAGGGGGAGGGGTGCAGTTTCTTAAATTGTTAAAATTAAGGCCAATGAAACATGGTCAGCCTCAGAATAATGGCTGGAAGCCACTGAAACTGAAATTGCTGTGAAAACACTGGGAACTTGTCTTTCCACTGGAGCTTCTTCCAGGAGCTGCCACTTTGGGAGTGGCGGGAAGAGCTGGGGCCCCCGGGGGTGGGTGGCCCCACCTTTCTGGTTCCTCCTGCTGCAGGTGGACCTGACCCAGTCGGTCGGTCAGTCGCAGGGGGATGTGCCTGGGGAAGATGAAGACCTGCCTGCTGCCCGGGGTGGCCCTCTGCCTCTTGCTGGTGCCTCTGGTGGGTGAGTGGCTGCTTTGTTCCTCTTCGTGCCCCTCAGGGCAGCTGGCGCTCAACAAGGGCCCTGCTCTGAGGCTCTCCTGGCTGACCGCTCTCCTCTTTCTTTGCAGGGGCCAAGCCTGTGCAGGATGAGGGAGGTATTGCATCTGCCTCCAGTTTCTTTTCTCCTGTTGGTGGGGGCGGGGGCAGAAGAAGGGTTGGGTGGGCACTGCTTCTTATTCCAAGAAGATGAAGGGGAGCCCTGAGTCAGGTGGAGGTAAAGCCCTGTCCCCAGAGGGACTGGAGCCCCTTCCCCAGACTGTGCCCTCCAGGCCTCTGGGGACACACCAGGCAGGAGGGAGCCAGACTCTGCATGGTGTTCAACCCTCCAAGCCCCGGAGGACACACATTTCACCCTCAGTACAGTAGCATACAGGCTCTGGGGGTGGGGGTGGGGAGGTGGGGTGTGGTCTCCTTTGATATCCCACCAGGAGTCCCCCACGATCCCACCACAGCGACCCCTCCCTGTTCAGTATGTCCAGGACAGGGGCTAGACTTCCCCCTTTCCCCTACCCTCCTCTGTCGCCCTCACCAGGAGTCAGGGCAGGACTAGCTCATCCCCCACTGCTCCTTGGATGACCAGGCTCCAGGGAGCTTCCAGGAGGCCCCGGGATGACCCAGGCTGTGCTCCCAACTGGGAGGGTCCCTTCACTGCACTGGCCCTGCTGGGCACCCCCACCTGCCTGAGTCCCCACGGGGGGGGGGGGGCAACCTGGGCAGGACCAGTGGCACAGCCCCTGAGCCAGGCTGTCATGTGTCTTTCAGACCCATATGCCGAGCTGCCGGCCATGCCCTACTGGCCCTTCTCCACCTCTGACTTCTGGAACTACGTGCAGTTCTTCCAGACAATGGGGGCCTACCCCCAGATCGAGGACATGGCCCGCACCTTCTTTGCTCACTTCCCCCTGGGAACCACCCTGGGCTTCCACGTCCCCTATCAGGAGGACTGAGGGGTCCCCAGCCTGGCGCCCTGGCCTCATCAATAAACTCCTGACTTAAAATGCACAACACATGCTGTGACTTTTTTTCAAGACACAGCTGCACTCGGGACCTGTTTGCCTTCTCACCTCATCAGAAACCAATCTAACAAGCTGCAACTAGCTTTTCCATTGAAATAAAATAATAGAAAGGACTATCTATTGAACTGTAGATACTAGTATTTGGACCAGCATCTAACTACAGAAATTGTTACACCTGATCAGAAACGTAGGGCTTTGTGAAACGTGTGTGTTATGTGTTACATTTGGGTGGGATGGGTGATGGAACATGATTTCATGAGAGGCGTGACAGGTGGTCCTTTAAGATCACTGCTGCAGCTGCTGCTCGGAGCCTCACGCAAGTTATCTCAAGAAGCAAGGAGATTACAGTGCTGGTTCTCACAGCCACAAAGGGCGGGGGTGGGAGGGGACTCTCCCAGGACCCAGGCATATGCGGTGAGGGACCTGGAAAGGGGGAGGTGGCATTGGGGCCCAGAGTACAGGCCTGGTGCCTCCTGTGGCCACCCCACTGGCTCCATACCTCCACGAGGCTTCCTGCCCTCTCACCTTCACCTGTGGCTTCTCTCCCCGTGGCCCAGGTTAAATTCTCAAGAGGAAGACTCTGTTGGCCGAGCTGATTCTGTTGGGCAAAGCTAATACATTCTTTGTCTCTCTTTTCCTCCCTTGAGCTAGTTTGAATTTGGTTTCTGTGAATTTTTTTAAAGTCCTGATTCCTACAATAGCTGGACATGAGGATTGGTCTTAAATTCCTACTGGGGACAACTGGGCCTCAACCAAACATCAGAAAAAAGACACCCTGACAGGAGTATCTCCATAACAATGACTTGCCTGTCAATTCGTGTGTGTGTGTGTGTGTGTGTGTGTGTGTGTGTGTGTGTGTGTGAACATTTACGTTCCACTCAAATTCTTGTATCCCCAGTTAGGACAAGCATTACGGAATGGAGTCCCCAGCTGCCTCTCTATAGGCTGCCCTAAAGGCCGGGTGCCTTTCTAGGCAGACTCCATGGCTCCCTGGCCAGAACTATGTCCCCTCTGGGGTGTCAGCAGCATCCCAGGTGCCCAGGAACACACAGCTGGGCTGCATTTATGGGTCGTGAAAACCCTAGCAGACCTTCCTTCTTTTCCCAGAGGAAGAACCTCTATCCCCAGGTCACCCTCAGCAGATCCCTACCTCCCCCCACCCCACCCCACCCCAGCCAATAAATAGCAGACTGCCTACCTCACAGCCCCCTGGGATACCTCATTCTGGTGTTTAGGACTCAGATTTGGCTGTGACTCCCCCTCACCCTAGTTCACATAACAGGTTCAGTTCCCTTCTATGCAACCCTCTCTCGGTTTCCCCTTTCAGTCAGATCCAACTCCTGGTCCATGTTCTCAGCCCCCTTCACCCCACAACACACACAAAAAGCATTAGCCACTGCCATCATCCCTGGTACCTGATGGCCGTGGGGACCACAATCCATGGCGATGGTTACCTGAGCTGCTTCTATTTTAAGCTATTGTGACTGATGCTGCTGTGAATATGGGTGTGCAAATTATCTCAGAACTCTGCTTTCATTACTTTTGAGTCTATACTCAGAAGTGGAATTGCTGGATCTCATGGTAACTCTGTGTTTCATTTCGGAGGAGAACCGCCATACTGTTTTCCACCACTGCTGCGCCATGTAGGTTCCCACCAACAGTGCTCAGGGCTCCAGTTTCCCCACATCCTCCTGACTCTGTTATTTTCTGGGGTTTTGATAGCAGCCATCCTGATGGCTGAGGAGGTATCACTGTGGTTTGATTTGCATTCCTGGTGATCAGTGCTGTTGAGCATCTTTTCATGGGCTTTTGGCCATTCTTGTACCTTCTTCGGAGAAAGGTCTATTCAGGTCCTTTACCCATTGTCGAAGGGAGTTATTTGTTGTTGTTGTTGAGTTTCAGTCCTCTGTACATCTGGATATTAATTCTAATATCAGGTATATATGATTGGCAAATCTTTTCTCCCATTCTGGGCTGCCTTTTGACTCTATTGACCATCCACATTCTTTAATGAGTATTTCTTGGGCACTCTCTGTGCCAGACCCTTTGGGCTGACCTGTCTGTGGCCGTGGGCCACCTGGACGCCACTGAGCAGCTCCCCTTGTGCCCTGACAGGCAGGCGGGAAAGCCCACCCACTTCAGCGGGGACTCGGGGCCAGTCCTGTGGGTCCATAGGGAAACATAGAGTCGGGGGTCCTCCGACGTCTAGAAACACCAGATAAAGAGGAGGGAAGGGAAGGGGAATACCATAGAGTCGACGATCCTTCGGCGTCTAGACGTGCCGCGGCAGGATGCGTACCGGAAGAGGCGGGCAGATGGCCGGAAGTGGGCCAGGGACACCCGGAACGCCTTGGGGGAGATGAAGCCAGCGGTGGACGAGATGTTCCCCGAGGGCGCCGGGCCCTACGTGGACCTGGATGAGGTGAGGCGGGTGGCTGCGGGGCGAGAGAAGGCGACGGTCCAGTGAGAGGTGAGGGCCGTGCGTGTGTGGGGGCCGGCGTCCCCGGACCCGACAGTGCCCTCCATGCCGAGGACCGCCGGTGCCTGCGGCCAGATGTCGGATCGCCCTGTGTGACTACGGAGGCCGCACGTCCGGGGCCGCGGGGCACGCGAGGGGCGTCGGGGTAACGGAGGACGGTAGCGTCTCGTCTGCGGGACGGGAGACCGGAGCGAGGCCGGTAGCGCACGGGAGCTGGGGGCGGGCCGTTTGGCGTTCAGTGACTCTGCACTTCGATGGGACGGTCTGCTGCGTGAGCCTCTCCTGCGATTACTAGTATCCGGGGGTGCGAAGCGGCCTTGCGCGCGCGTCACCCCATGGCGGAATCCAGTCTGCTGCCCGGCGCAGCTCCCGGGCCCGGCCCGCCGCCCGAGGTCAGAGCCTCCTGTTCTGAAAGTGCAGGGGAACGCGCGCCCGCAGGTCGTGGTGGTAGAGCGCCGGTTGCAGAGACCGGTGTGGTGGGAAGTTGGAGGTACCCCGACCGCAGCGCCCTCTGCCCTCTGGGCGGCCCAGTGAAGGCTTAGGAGAGCCGACCGCAGCCAAACCCTGGCCCGTGCTGGCGTCGGCCAAGTGGAGGAGGGTTCAGAAAGGAGGCCTGGCTGGAGGGGGTCCGCAAGGTCCGAGTGTAGTTTAGCATCTTCGGGTGCCTGAGAGAGCTGGGCGCGAAGGGAGCTGGGGAAGGTGCCTGGCCGGTCATGAGGCGCGGGTAGCCCTGCTGGGGAGGGTTCCCTGCACCCACTCAAGGCACTTCCACCAGCGTGGGCTGCTCAGGCCTGTGTTCAAGTCACCGCCCTGGGCAGCCTGGAACCACCGGGGGTATTGATAGGCTCCCATCCCCAGAGTTTAGGGAACAGGAGGCTTGAAGGGGGTCTGAATGAAGGTCATACCTATAGATGGAGGTAGGGACAAGCCCCACACAGCACATTAGGGGGAGAGTTCACATGGCTTGTGGTGATGGGGAAGGGAGGAGGTGGAGAACCCTGGAAATGTCTCCCTGCTACTGAGAGCAGGGTGCGGGGACACATGAGATGCTTGCCCACTGGGAGCCAGGAAAGGTGCAGCAGAAGCCCTGGGAATGTTGGGAATCCAGGCGCAGCAGGGACTGGGGGCCAAGGTACAGAATGCTGCCTCGGAGCTCTCTCCAGCCCTCACCCTGGATGCTGAAGGAGATGCTGATCCTGCGCTCATCAGGTTGCCCAGCTCTGGCTGTGGCTTGGTTTTACTGCCACCACAGAGTTCTGGCGCGAGAGGCTCTGAACCCCGGTCAGCAGGTCGGTTCCCGGGGAAATGGTTTCGTTCTCCGAAGGAGCAGGGCGCAGTCCAGAGCGGAGCAGGGCTCGCACTCAGTGTTGTGGGTTTGTGGCCTCTGTGGCAACGCCCAGTAGGATTTCAGAATCCCTGCTGGAGGTTTCGGGAGAAGTGGTGCTCAGGACAATGGCAGGGCTCTCTGAAGGGCAAGGAGGGCTTTAGGAATGTAGGACCCGAGAAGACCAAAAACATTCACACCTCCGTCCACACCCACTCCTTCACCTGGAACGAAATTTGGACTCGGACCTGGGCACTTCTCTGTCCCTCACCTTCCCCCTGTGTGGAGTGGCGCGGGCCCTGTGAGGCTGTTCTCTCTGGAAATGCTGCTGGCACACCTGACCTCTCCCTTCTGCAGGCCGGAGGCAGCACCGGGCTTCTGATGGACTTGGCAGCCAATGAAAAGGCAGTTCACTCGGACTTCTTTAATGGTAAGGTGCAGGGCTGGGTGCCAGTTTTAATCAGGACATTTCTTCTGCAAGCTGTGCAGTGGAGCGACTTGGTGACACAAGTGATTTAGATCATGGAACAGTAAAACCCAGATCCTGTGCCATTCTCATAACACAGCACAGTTCATATAAAATAAGTGTGGCTGTTACCACTGGCAGCCAGCCCTGTTTCTCAGAAGAAGAAAAAAAATAGCATAAAATTGCTCCCAGTCTTACATTCCAGGCATTGAGTTTGAGCCCTAGACACGCTTTTGGACACGCGACGGCAGCTGGGTTTGGACAGTGACCTGAGTTGCAAAGCACGAGGACCTGTCTGGCTTCCTCATCGCACTGTCTCTGGATGGCTGGTTTTCTCGCCTTTCTGTTTGCCACTGGTCCCATCCCTGCGCTGCCTTCACAGAGAAGCAGCCACTCTCCAACCTCACCCACCCCACCCCCAAGAACAGAGGCATTGGTATTTAGACCTTCGTTGCCAAGTGCACGAGCACGTGTACAGTTTTAACAAAACACAGTGAAGACTTTATGTGAGATCTTCATGCACGTTAGAGGAGCTGTTTTTCTTGGTCTCACCGAGTGTTCCTAAGACCTTGTTCCTAGGTTATGTTAACTCTTACTGAGGGTTCAAGTCGTCAGTAGAAACAGATAGTTTCCTTAGGGGGTCGAGTGGTGTTTTCTCCCTTTGTCATCCTTTATCCCAAGGAGCCTGCCACTACAAAGAACTTTTGTCACTCGTTAGTGGCATCTTGTCCGTCACATTGGTTTTCAGCGTATCAAAGACCCTCGAAAGCCTGAGTCCAGGCGATTTTTTTGGCTCCTTTTCAGCCAGTCGTTGCCTAAAAGGAGAACTAGTCTGCCTAGGTAGGTACAGACTTCCCAGGGAGCCTGTCTGTTCCCCTGAAGCAACGTCCCGGCTGCCACCAACTCCTGTCAGAACTGGGGGAAGTCACACTTGAGCCAAGCCTTGAGAACAGAATAGCATTTGTCTCAATTCTCTAAGCAAGGGGGTGTGGGAAACAAATTGTGAAAGGGGCGAGGCCTTTCCTGAGCAGCCTGTGCAAAAATGCCAGCTCACATAGCACGGCTTCGGAGGCCCCTTACCCTGGCCCCGCAGAAGTGTGACCTCTGACTCCTAACACCACACATTCTGATGATCTCCTTCAACGCCGGACTCACCCTCCACCAGCCCATAGCTTTAAACACAACGATGTTCCAGTGTTCATGTGATTTCCAGACATAGCTCCGGCGAGAAAGCATCTGTGAGAGGGGCCCAGCGAGCATTTATCAACAGCAATTTAGGGCCCTTACCTCCTTGAGTCAGGCCAAAGAACACAGAAGAGCTTGTGCCCACGTCAGAGGCCCACCGACTGTTCACAGGTGCACACTGCCTGTCAGCTTGTGAGCATCCCGTGTTCAGAAGCCATCACTGTAAGAGGGCCATGCGGGCTTTAGATGGGGCTCCTGAGTCCTTTCTGCTCATTGACTGAGGTTCCGATGGCCTGTGTCCCACAGGCAGTTCTAACCATGGCCGAGGCTCATCCTCTTCACTGACTGCTTCACAAAACAGCACCAGACAGGGCGCAGGTAGGGACAGTTCCATGCAAGAGCCCTGACAAAGGTGGGCAGCATTGTTTCTAGGAGCTGACACCTGAGCAGAGGTTCAGAGGCTGTGAGGATTAGGTAGGGTTGAGGATGTGAGTGCTCACAGCTACAGGATCGCTCACCAGGCCAAGCAGTGAGAGAATGCAGGCGTTGGTGGGACTGACTGTCAGTGTGGCTGGAGAGGCATGAACGCAGGGTGAGGGGATGCGAGTGGGGCTGCTGTCTCCTGGCACCCCCGCCTGCCCGCCCTCTCTAGCTCGTCACCACTGCATCTCCTCAGTGCATAGGCCACATGAATGGGCTTTGTACAAAATTTTCCCGTTGCAAAAGGATACATGTCCGTGTTAGGGAATTTAGAAGGAAATATATACAAAAGTAAATGAAAGGGGAAAACAATCGTGACTGTCCACCCATCGCAGTGAGTAGAGTGCTGTGCAAGGGTGGCGTTTCTGCCTGTAGGAACGGGGCTTAGACTCTGTTTCTCGAGCTTGTCTGTCGGTCTGACTCCTTTAAAGAGAGTCATTCTCACATGGCTCAGGCCTTCCACCTCCTCCCCCTACCCCATTTTCCTTCTCATGGAGAGCGGTGAGGGGCTTGTGCCCTTCAGCTGCCTGGCCTTACCTCCATGTCACCAGGGTGGGGCCTTGGCCAAGGTGCTCACAAATGGGTGCTGACGTGTCCTGGTGCTCAGTCATGGCTGGGAGATGGTCACCATCTGGTCGGGAACACGCCCTGATGCATTTCTTCAGCTTGTCATCTGAGTAGAAATACGACAGGTTGCATTCTAGACAGCACTGCCCTTGGGCTGCATCTGAGCCTGGTGGGTAGAATCGAGTCTGTCCTAGGAGAAGCCCTTCATATAATTAGATTGTCCAGTGTTTTCTGTGTTTTGAATGACCACATAATTCATTGTGAAGTCATCTCTCAGTCGTTTACCTTGTGTGCCCAACTGATGCGTGGTTCTGTTTGTTTATGTAGATTTTGAAGATCTCTTTGATGATGATGACATCCAGTGAGGCGCTGTCTCATGCTGCGTGTGGTCAAGCCTTTGCTGCGTGAGCGTGTGGTGGAGCCCTCAGGACAGTCCCATGGTTCTGCAGAACGGGTGGGAACACCTGAAATGAGGAGATGGTTAACTGAGAAAGGACTGTTTCACCCATCTGAGTGAGGTCATTCCATCTCTGAATGTGACCAACTGTTGTCCTCACTTCAATTAAAAAAGCGATGTCATCACTACATGGTGATTTTCATTCTTGCATTTCTGAGTGAATGTTGCAATCCGTAAAGCTCCCTTTGTGCATGTGCATGCACGTGTGTGTTGGCGTGCTGAGAAGAATGCGGTGGTGGCACAGAAATCAGTGCACTGCTTCCCGTGTGCAGTGCTGAGTAATTTGGATGGTTCACGAAGAGGGAGTTGGTGTGAGACCCGTCAGCAATTTAGGGCATGCAGGGGTCCTAGTTGCACTGTGGGGACAGGCTCTGATCCCCTCCCTGCTGCACAGTCCCCCACCGGCGCCGGACTTCGTGTTTTCCCACCTTCACATTAGAGCAGCTGCTGTCCCCAAAACTGAGGTCCGAAAAATCAGGACAACTAGCTAATGACATAAGGAAACACCTTCTACATGAGAAATGTGTGCATTGGTCCATTACTAAGGAGAATGTAACATCTAAGGGGATTAAGTTTTTTAAAGTTTCTTATTGGTCCAGCTCAGCAATTCATAATGACTGTAAAAATTAAGATTACTATTTCAAATCAATCTCAAAGTAAAGACATTTCTTGGCTAGGAAATGCCCCTTCCACAGGACTTAGTAGTCCCCAGAGTTAAGCAGAGCCACTTAGTAGGTGAGCCAGATATGCCAACCTCTTCTGTGAGAACTTGCTGACGGCATCGCCCTGATGGCCTCTTGATGAGAGACATGCTCACTGGAGACCAGGGGAGGTTTTGCACAGGGAAGTGTCACCTCGGCCTCAGTTGTGAGTGCCGAGTGGGCTTCAGTCTGTCACTGTGACAGTGCACGTGTCCTGAGAGGGTGTAGCAGCCCCAAGCCCCGAGAATAGTTGTCCAGTGTCCCTGGAGAAGTGCGGACTGTTGTGTCTGAAAACCCTTCACCTGAAGCTCACTTTGCCCTGGGTCGCAATGGAGACTGCTCCTCTGCGTTGGGTCTCACCGTTCAGACCTCAAGCTAGTGTGCAGCCTGGTTTCAGAGAATGGCGATTCTCAGCCGTGTTCTTGAGGTTACTTCATGAGCAGTTTTACAGTTTCCTAACTGGGCTCCCAAAACAGGCCTAGGAGATTCGGTAGGAGAGCAAGTAGGTATTTGGGTAAATTCTTTAGTGACCAATGATTACCCTATGGCAGCAATTTTCAACCTTTTTCATCTCATGGCACATAAACTAATGACAAACTCTGTTGCACATCAAAAATGTTCTTTGCTGATCTGACAAAAAAATAGGTATAGTTTTGATTCATTCACACTGGATGGCTATTGATTGTGTTCGCTGTTGTCGTTTTTTTTTTTTTTTACTTGGAAAGTAAAAGAGGTCAGTGCCCTGACTAAACAGTCAGGTATTGCATGTTGTAAAAATTTTTGCGGCACACTGGTTGAAAATTGCTGCTCTACGGTCATCGTTGGGAAATTTACAAGAGTCTGAGGGTCTTGCACTGCACTGTGGATACAGCTCAGACCTGCCAGTGGCCCCCCATTTTTCCCTGTGGGGTCCTGGGGATCAACTCCCTTCCTGCTTGGGCCTCAGTTTCCTCATTGGTAAGTGAAGCTCTTGGTCTGGGAGGTCCCTTCTAGTTCCCGGGTCTCTGGTCTACAGCAGGAAGGAGTGATCGAGGCCCTGTGTTTCCTATCCCAGACTCTGAGCGCTCATCATTCTCACATCAGCCCCACTTGACCTCCTAGAGTCTACCTGGGATCACAGCATTGTGCAAACATGCCCCTCTGCTGGGATTGCCGCACACACACGTGACGCCTGCCACCACCCCGGGGACAGGGAGCCTGACAGGTCCTTGATGTGCTTCCTGATCCTTGGTGAAAAGCTGCATTCCCTGTCCCCGGGGATCATAGTGCCAGGAGACGAATGGCAGACTTGGAAGGAACACAGGACACCTGGCTCACAGACAAAGGGCTGGGGTGTTCATAGTTACTGATGTGAAGAACTTAGAATGGCATGAACCAAGTGACATGTGAGAAATGAATGGGCACAGGACACTGAAAAGAGTTTACAGAGAACCAATCCCAAAGGCCAGTAACTACAGGGTGGGGTGTAGGTTTACACTTGTGAGTACAAAAAACAGAGTTTATTCTTATGTTATTATTTATTGCCACGTGAACAACTGTAGACCTACTTTGCCCAATCCTTACATATGGCATGTGCACATGTATGTACCATTCCACTCGCCTTCTCCTAGATCCCACCTTAGCCCACAGACTGTGATGATACATGTGTGTATGTGATCACGTGTGTGGTTTCACAAAAGTTCGGGCTCATAGTCCCATGGGCAGGATAGTAAATGAATAGCCTGTGCAATCGCAGTGTGAAAGTTGTGAGCAGGGGGCAGGGACAGGCCCCACCCAGAGGATGCCCTTGGAGGTGAGCTCCAGATGGCAGGAGGAGGAGGGAGAATTAGGAGAGAAGCCCAACTGTGTGCAATGTTCAGGAGCAAGGGCAGATGGCCAGTGGGGTGGCCGTGAGAGTGGGTGAGGGGGTCCCCAGCAGTGGTGAGGGGTGCTGGGGTGGAGGGATGGTCTTTCTTCCTGTCTTCTGGGTCTGCCCAAGTTTGCAGCTGAAGCAGAGAAGGAAGGCCTACCTTCCAAGGTCAAGGGCCACTAACTTACAGAGCTCCAAAGCAGGGACTGGTTGCACAGCCGAGTCCCCAAGCTTGGAGAGATTGTTAGCCAGGGTCTGGCAGACCCACAGATTGAAGATCCGGTTTCCCTGAAGAAGATGAGCTGGGCTCTTCCAGAGATGGTGCCTCTCTTCAGCTGGAATCAGCCCTGCAGGGCAGTGATTTCTGTGCAGCTAGAATTCACCTGCGCTGTGGCACTAGAGATGAATTTGCACAATTTGAGAGTCCTTTGTGAGTCGATAGATGGAAGCGCCCTACAGGAAGGGATCTGCGTGCAGACCCAGGGTGATTTGTTCCCACCACTGTCCTTGGACGGTGGAGTTGGTTTTGTTTTGTTTGTTTGTTCTCTTTTTCCTTTTGAATCAACTTTAAACATTATTTTGCTGAGACTTAATTTATCCTGTCACTTGGAAAGCTCACTCCATCCCCAGCTGTGCCCAGTGCAATTAAGTCAGTGTTGAAATAACCTGCTGGAACTTTTGCTGAAACAGGAGAACCACTGAGCCTGCCATGATAACAACATTTAGAGAGTGAGCTGTATTTTTTCCTTAACATCTTGCTGACGATTGTAATAATCCCCAAAGATCCGCTCACTGAAGGCCAACTTTGAGTCCAGCACTGTGTCCTCAGCACGTTCCAGGGTAGGGGGTGGGTGGATAGTGCACTCAGTTTGCAGATGAACCAACGACCTCACCGAGGACCGGGCAGAGCAGGACACTCAGGCCCAGGCCACGGTTCCACCCTCCAAGACGTGAGACCTGAAGGAAGTTACATAACTTCCCTGCCTCTGTTTTCTATCTACACAAATGAAGGTTACACTTAGCTCAAGAAAATAAAAATTTCTGGTCAGCAAAAACTGTCATGGAGCCCTGGCCAGTTTGGCTCAGTAGTTAGATCGTCGGCCCATGGACTGAAGGGTCGAGAGTTCAATTCTGGATCAAGGGCATGTACTTCAGTTGCAGACTCAATCCCCGGCACAGTAGGGTGCTTGTGGGAGGCAACTAGTCCATGTGTCTCTCTTGAATAGATGTTCTCTCCCTCTCCCCTCTCCTTTCTTCCTCCCTTCCACTCTCTCTAAAGATCCATGGAAAAGTATCCTTGGGTGAGGATTAAATAATAATAATAATAAAAAGCTGTGGAGGAGTCGTCCAGCCGCAGACTGAGGAGGACAGTACCCATGGGTGCATCTTGCCCTGTGTACTGAGGGCAGTAGCCAGACGAGTCCAGGTCCTCTCCCGCTTGTATGACATCCCAGTGCAGACAAAGTTCACCCTGGGGATGCAGGTCAGGGAGTGGCTGCCTTGAGTTAGTGGAGGTGTCAGGGGAGGAAACACTGGAAATGTGGGGGGGTTACATGGTTGTATTTAACTGTCAACACTCATCAAACCAAATGCTTGAGTTCTGAGCATTTGCATACGTGCACATTGTACATCAATAATTTTTTTAAAAGAAAAGCGTATCAGTCAGCTCTGGCTGCCATCATGAAGTACCACAGACAGTGTGGCCTAAACAATGGAAATTTATCTCTTCAATGTTCTGGGGGCTGAAAGTCCAAGTTCAAGGTCGGGGCAGGGGTGGATTCTGGTAAGACCTTTCTTCTTGGCTTACGGATGGCCACCTTTGTCCTGTGTCCTCTCACAGCCTTTTCTCTGTGCAGGTGGGCTCCTGGTGTCTCTTCTTTCAATAAGGACACCAGCCCCATTGGATGAGGAGCCTACCTGAATGACATCATTTAGCTGTAATTCCCTCTTAAAGGCCCCTTCTCTGAAACACAGTCCCATTGGGGGCTGGGGTTTCAACATATCAATTTGGGGGGAACATGATTCCATAACAAAAAGACTTATTGTCTTAATTAACCCTTTGAGTGCCAACCAATATCCTAGGAACTATGCTAAAATTGCCAAGGCATTTTTGCTGATTTTACAGCAGTTTAGGAAAAAAATTATGAATCGCAAGTAAATGAAGTTACATATTCAAAAATTTAAGGAAACCTTTACTACATTGACATATTTAGCAATATCAGCATCACTAATAAAAGCAGATTTAGAACTGGACGCCATTTTGAAGCTTTGATAGCGCTCCCGGCACTTTTGGCGAAAGACAGGAGAAGCGCGATCGCGCTCCCTGGCATTCTAGGGGTTAATTAATTAAATCTATTTTTATTGATTTCATGGAGAAAGTTGGGGATTTTAGGAAAAATAAAACAAATATAATAAAAGCCTAATCTACCGAACTGCAGAACGACTGGTGGAACAACCAGTCGCTATGATGTGCACTGACCACCAGGTGCAGACACTCAACTCAGGAACTGCCCCCAGCCTGCAGGCCCCAGGCCAGCCAAGGTGGGTGCCAGTGGGGGCCCTCCGATTGCCCTGCCGGTCGCCCCGCAGAGGGAGGCAATTGGCGGCGGCGATAGAGGACAGGGCCAGCAAACGGGCAGCACCAGGCCTGCCAAGGTGGGTGCCAGCGGGGGCCCTTTGATCGCCCCACCTGTTGCCCCACAGATAGTCCCTGATCACCGGCCAGGCCTAGGGACCCTACCCGTGCTTGAATTTCGTGCACTGGGCCTCTAGTAGGTTTATAATTTCACCCTGCTCTAGGTGTCCATAGTCAGAACCTAAAAGAGAAAAGATACTACTCCTGCTCTGTTCACAAGGCAGAAAACAACAATTTTCAAGAGGTTATTTCCTGCCCAATTGGCATGGCTCAGTAGTTGAGCATTGACCTATGAACCAGAAGATCACAGTTTGACTCCTGGTAAGGACACATACCCGGGGGGAGGGGGGGAGAGCGGAGGAGGGAGGGAGGGCGGGACATGCAGGAGACAGATAATGATTATCTTTCATCTTGATATTTCTATGTTTTTATTTCTCTCTTCCTCTCCCTGGCTCTCTGAAATCAATAAATATATATGTATTTAAAAAGAGGTTACTTCCTTGTCACTAACTTTATTGAGATGCAGTTTACATGCAGTAAAATGCACCCATTTTAAGTGTCAGGCAGTGTTTTGGCAAATGTTGGCATCCATCTAACTTCCGGCACACGGAAGACACAGGGCATTTCCATCACTCCAAACCCAAGTGTTCTCTCTTTTATAGTAAGAAACCTCTCCATCTGGCCCTGGCCAGGTGGCTCAGTTGGTTGGAGTGTCAACCTGTACACCAAAAGGTGGGGGGGTTTGATCCCTGGTCAGAGAGTGTGCGGAAGGCAACTGATCAATATTTTTTTCTCTGTCTCTTCCTGAAAAATCAATTTAAAAAATACCCTCAGGTGAGGATTTAAAAAATAAAACAAACTGGTTATGGTTAACTATACCTTCTAAAAAAAAAAAAACCAACCCAAAATGTGGATGCTGCCATCCTCTTGCTCAGTCAGAATCATGGCCATCCTTGTCTAGTTGGGAGAAGGCACCCCACAGAAGGAGGGACAATTAAAGGTCTCCCCCCAGTTTTTGAAAGCTGACCAGAAGAGCAACTCACAGCCCCTGGAAGAGGTGAACTGGGAGATGTGAAGACGGTGTTGGCAGCTTTCTCCGCTGTATAGACAAAGACCATCTGGAGGGAGAGATCAGCCTGAGCCCACAACACGTCCAACAAATGACCAAGCCACCACAAGGGTATCTCCACCAGAAGTGACTTCTCCGAGGAGCTTCCAGGTATCCCACTTAGAGCGGAATCTGCCTTTCCCACGTAATACAGAAGTTCTAGCTCACAATCGAGACGGCATTGCTTTCATCTGCAGCAGGATCTTTGGGTTTTGGTGAAACACAGATGGCCAATAAGGAATCTGAATGGATGATCGAATGTTTGATCTTGGTTGTGGTCATACTGCCCAACTATATTCATTTGACAAAGCTCATAGAACTTTACATTTATAAATAAATTATAACTCCATAAAGTTGTATCAGAAGGAACATTCCAATTAAGAAAAATCTACAGTAAACATGGTATTTGGTAAGATATTAAAAGCCCCCAAACACACGTATTTACTCTAAATTAATTTTTTAAAACTTCCATTGTTCCAGGATTATTTGTCAAAAAGACTACCCTTTCTCCACCTTGACACTTTTCTCAAAGATTAATTTACCATTTATGCATGGACAATTTCTAGGTTATAGTACATTCTGTTTATATATAGTTTATTCTGTTTATAGTATATACTATATATCTATATGCCAATCTCATGGTAACTTGATGACTGTGAATTTACAGTAGTTCTTGAATTAGGTAGTAGATACCCTTCAAATTTAGTTTCTTTTTCAAAAATGATTTTGACTCTCCTAGGACCTTTTCTTTCTATTAAAATCTTATAGTAAGATTTTAAATTTCTAAAGCCTGCTGGGATTTTGATTGTGAATGTTTGAAATTTATAAATAAATTTGGAGAGAATTAGCATCTTGACATTGAAAAATTTAATCCATGAACATGGTATATCTTTCCATTTAATTGTAGGCCTTTGTTATTTTCTTTTAACAATGTGTTATATTACTTAGTGTTTCTCTTATCAGTATTTTTCAGTCTTCAGGATGAGGCCTGCAAAGGGCCAGCGTCTTCTAGCTCAACCGAAGGCATATGCATGTGTGGGATAATGGCCAGCGGGTGGAGAAAAATCTTTTCTGGTGCTTCTGGATGTGAAAGCCCAATGCTGTGGTTCCATATCCCATTGGTAACGTCAAAATGGGAGATACAGTTGGATGGAGAGACACGGAGCTGGACTGGAAGGCTGGGATTAAGGTGGAAGTTATAAGAACTGGAATGCTTGAATGCACTTCATTGAGTGGCTGCATCTCCTCTGCATGGATGTATTGTTGAGACAGATATTATGTCTGACCAGGGAGCACGTCCCTTACCTAGTATTATAAAACAGCAGGCATGGATGTTCACCCTTTCGTCAGTATTAATTAGACATACTACACGGGAGTACATAGACTTGCCTGAGCCTGCACAGGTTGTTCATTTGAAACAGCATAGAACACCTACCTAGTGGACAAAAGGAGATTAGCACTTTATTAAGCAACATGTTAGAAGCTGGAATGCGTGGAATCAGATTCTCTGTGTAACAGTGCCGGGCGGCCTGTGGGAAAGGCAGAGGCTTGTGGAGACTGACGGCAGACTCCAGATTTGGATCAGCAGTTCTCCTGTTAGCATCAGCAGTTATCACTGTGGCTTCAATAGTGCAAAACTTACGGCACGCTAAAGGAGACTTGTATCACGGGCGGCTTTCGCAAATGCTTTTCCTCAGTCTCAGGAAGGAGCCAGCCGCAGCTTGCCTGCATGTGGGGAGGATCCCAATTCACATTTATCCAACAGCCACATAGCTCTCAGAACTCACCAGCTTACTGTCGTAAGTTGGTTAGAAGGGATTTGGACTTGATGCAGGGTCTGAGTGCAATAAAACACTACGTTGATATGACAATATCAGAAACTGAAGAGCAGGTGGGACTGACTTAAGTTAATGCTGATACAGGTGACTAACAGAGTCTGCTTGATAAACCAGCAAAGATCCAAGGGCCCTCCCACTGGCCGAAATTCTTAGAAATAACACAAGCAGAAGCCACCCTCAACATCCCACAGGCAACGGAAAATAACTTCATCCATCGCCTCTCCCTGGAATAAGGAAGAAACAGTGTGTGGCTGGGTTGTCTTGATTTTGGAGGTTGCATGTTTCACATCTGGGAATGTTGCCAGCACCTCCCCCTCCCCAAGAGAAGGCCAAATTCGAGTGGTGGCCTGAACAGTAGGTTGTCCAAATATCTCTATGGATGCCCTTGGCCCTGATGATCCCCAACGGATGTGATCTGGAGGAACCAGCAACTCACACTCCTGCAGACTTGCTCAGAGCTAAAGCCCATGAGTGCCACCCAGTGGCAACCACTGGGATTTTGGACCAAAACATTTCCAGGTGCAGGGATAGGGTGATCACTGATCACTATATGAGAGACAATTACTAGCTTGCTATTAGGCATTGACTGAAAGTGTCCCTAGGACTGAGGACAGAAAGAAATCTTGAAACTCAAAATAACCATCATGTCTTGGGTGATGTTAGAGACACTATGATAAGGAGAGCAGTGCCCAGGAGGCATGTGAGGGGGTTCTCTCTGGCTGACTTAAGAACCACTTGAGGGGCTGCCAGGTTCTGCATGATCCTATGCATGGCAGTATCCTGCCAGGTCCTATGATCAGCTCTTGATTGACCAACGAGATGAGGGTTTGAGGTGGAAGGACAGCATGTTTGGAAGTTTAGCTACCCTATGACCAACTGATGGAGAACCCTGATTGAAGAAGGTAGAAACCAGCTAGCTCAGTGGGGCTGAATCGCATGCTGGTTTCCTTGCCGTGATGGAAGAATTAAACAACAGTGGGTGTCCTGTGTGGGAGTGTTCACTCACTCTTGGGCAGTGGCCGATAACCCGGCTCTGTGACCAGAGAGGTGGGCAATAGAAAACTGGACTCTTAAAAGGATGCCGGGATGGGGCATGGCCCTACAGAAATCTCTCTGAAATGTCACTCTTCATAACCAAATGCCTACCCATCCATCCATCCTCATCTCTTTTGGACTCCTTATTCTGTCCATTTGTCTCTCGGTCTATTTCTGCAACAATGCTATGCTGTCACAATTACTATAGCTTTTCATATATCTTGATATCTGGAAGTAGTAAGTCCTCTGTCATTGTTCTTTTTCTTCACCATCAGGCTTGGGTATTTTAGCACTTCCTAAGTAAAGGTGGGAGTATGCATTTTAGAATCAGCTTGTCCATTTAAACAAAAGAAAAAATTAGTTGGATATTTATTAAGATTGTGCTGAATCTATAGACCTTCTTTGTTGTCTTTACAATTCCGAGGACAAAGCATAGATCCCTCTATTCCAGTGGTTCTCAACCTTCTGGCCCTTTAAATACAGTTCCTCATGTTGTGAACCAACCATAAAATTATTTTTGTTGCTACTTCATAACTGTAATGTTGCTACTGTTATGAATTGTAATGTAAATATCTGATATGCAGGATGGTCTTAGTCGACCCCTGTGAAAGGGTCATTCGACCGCCAAAGGGGTCATGACCCACAGGTTAGAACCGCTGCTCTATTCATTTAGGACGCGTAAGTCCATCACCACCAAGATACTGAACAGTTCCAATACCACGGCGACTCTTCTGGCATTGGGAACTGGGAATCTGTGCCCGGGCCCTGACTGGCCAAGTGCGGAAGCGCTGCGCATCCAGCAGAAGCCGTACTTGGAGTGTGGATCTTTCCCCAGCTGGTGATAGACGGCCCAGTGTTGTGATGCGGGCAGAGGCAGCTTCGCCAGCCATGCGATCGGGAGGGTCAACAACGAACACTGGACTGTGCTCTGTGTTGAGCACCTTTAAGGTGATTTAGGCGAAGCTATAATGTTCAGGGGGTTGGGGGTACTAAGTGCATTTTTGACATTTACCGGGCTGTAACCCTATTTGAGACAAGCAGGAATTCTCACATCAGAGAAACATCCATCGATAGCACCGCACGTGACTGGGCGGGAAGGCCCGCCCACCGCCCCTGGCTCCGGCGGCTCAGGCGCCCTGGCTCCCTCCCCGGCCAGCCCCGGCCGCCTGCCCAGCCTCGGTGGTCTCCGAGCTGCAGGCATTTTCAAAGAGGAGATGCGGACGCCGGCTCGGAGGGGCCTGCGAGAGCGGGACGAGGCAGAGACTAAGGGTATCCGATCGCGCGGGGCCATCCCCCGGGAACGCTCTCCGCGCCTGCGCCCTGCGTGATGTTTCCAACAGGCAGCGCGAGGGCACCTTGTCGTGACGTCACGGCGGCGCGCCGGCCCCGAAAGAAGACCCCGCGCGACCGCGTCCCCTCAGGTCCTTGAGCTGGTGCTGACGGCGGAGCTATGGCCTTGACCCTGTTGAGACTGGCTCCCGTGTCCGTGTCCGCGCGGGGCCTCGCGGCGGTAGCCCAGCGCTCGGTGAGGCGGCGGCGGGCGGAGGGTCCGGCCTGCCCTCCCGGTGCCACCCCTTCCCCTGTTCCCGGGCCTCTGGGCGGCGGCTCTCAGTGTCTCTGTCTCGGGGGGACGCCTCTGCCCCCGGTGCCGATTCGCGGACAGACCTCAGGGGCCGCGAACTTCCCCGGCCTCTTTATCCCAGGGGCCCGAGGCGAACCGGCCGCCCGCTGCCCTGGTGTGGGAGGCCGGTCTGCAGGCCCCGTACCCCGGGCAGGTGTGCGGTGCGCGGACGCACGAGCAGGTGCGGTGAGCGCGAAGGAGCCCGGCGCGCGCTCCCGGCTGCACTGGGTCGCGTAGCGGCTCTGACATCCAGCCCGGGCGGGGCCTGACGCGGAGCAGAAGGCGTTTGGGCTGGATTTGGGAGGACGAGGGGACCCCCGTGGTCGCCAACAGGGACGGCTGGCATTGCACGCGGAGGGTCCGGAGAAGCACAACTGTGGCTGGAAACTTGGGAATACATCGCTGGGTGGCTGTGGCTTGCTAGTCACTTTGCCCTTCGATTGTATTTCTCTGTGTGCGTGTGTGCCCGCGCGCGTTGGAGGGATTGTTATGGTTTTAGTGCAAAAAATAGATTGGGGATAATGGAAGACAGGAGATGAGGCAGGAGTTTGCATTGTGGGTGGGAGAGGTGAGGACATCTGTGGATCCGTGGGATAGGAAGGTGACGCAGGATCAGTAGGATTTTGTGAGTGATTGTGGAGTTGGAGGAAGGAGGAGCACGTGAAAGATGACCGCATACCTGCGCTGTTTCCCTTGGTTGGTAGTGGAAAAGAGAGCTTCTGAGGGATCAGCGTTGGGTGCAGGGTGTGGATGCCACATCTCAGTTTTAGGTCTGTTACCTTTCAGGAATTATCAGGACACCTAGTGGAGCTGTTTGAAGACAGTGAGGCAACCGGGACAACTAGACTGGAGAAATGTTCTTTATGCCCTTCCTACCTTTCTCCCCCCCTCCCCCCCTCCCCCCCACTCTCCCTACACTCTGCCTTACTTTCATCTATCCAATTTTTATTAAACATAATCCCCTGTCCTTAAGAATTTACCTTGGGGGTGGGATGGGGAGACGTGTAATTAAACAAATAGGTAGTAAAGTTGTAGATATTGGCATTTTTATAACCAACGGCCTTCTTGGCCTTTTACCTAATAGCTGCTCGTGCCTGCAGCAGCCAGCATGCCCACATGTGTTGTTGTGTTTTTCAGGGAGGAATCCATACGAGTGTACAGGGCCAGAGACAGTTTGGCCCTTTGGCATTCATATTTGGCGACAAAACATCAAAAAAACTGACAAAATTCAGCAAAGTGATAACCGTCGATGGCAATATATGTTCTGGAAAAAGCAAGCTTGCAAAAGCAATAGCAGAGAAACTAGGTATGAATCTGTGTCATGCAGAATGACAATACTTTCTCCAATGTATGGTTGCTTCTCTGAGGTTGATTCTACTTTAATATTGGCTAGGTAGAATTGGGCTAAGGTAGGTATTTTGCATTTAAAAATATTTATAAAAAAGCTGTTTTTAACTTTCATATTTGGAAAATTAAAAAATCCTTGCCATTCTCAGTTTGATGGAAATGGTGCACTTTGACACGAGCTGTCTTACTTGAGCTTTATAACAGCCTCTGAAACGGGGCATATAAAGGCAGTCATCACAGACGGGTAACTCAGTATGAAGCTGACTGCACGCAGCTCTTTAGAGCAAAGCCAGGTGCCAGCCCCCTTTGCTACTCCCAAACCTTCCTGTGATCCTTAACGAGCACCTGCTTGCTTGCACACGGGACTCCCATAGTTGTGGGTTGAGTTCACATGGGGTGGGGGTGCAGGGGGGCTTATTGCAGTGAAACCTCTGAGCCGACATGCTTCTCTCACACCTGTTTCAGACATGTCTTCAGTGGCTTTAGTGCTCCCTTGAGCACACCTGTGTCTTTGGTGTGCAGGTTACTGTCCCCAGGTCCTCACCAGTGAGCCTCAGTGCTGGTGTTCAGATGGGGGTTCCTGTTAGTGCATGCTGCTTGCTGATAGGGCGTGAAGCATCCACCTCTCTTTTCATGTGGTCCGTCTCTCCTCAGGCTTGAAGCACTTTCCTGAAGCAGGAATACACTATGTGGACAGCACCACGGGGGATGGAAAACCCCTGGACGTACAGTATAGTGGCAACTGCAGTTTGGAGAAGTTCTACGATGATCCCAAAAGTAACGACGGCAACAGTTACCGTCTGCAGTCCTGGCTGTATGCCAGTCGTCTCCTGCAGTACGCAGACGCCTTGGAACACTTGCTGAGCACAGGTGCAGTATCCATGGCCAGGTAGCTGGTGAGCGTGTTCTGCACTTGAACCCTGTTCTGGAACTCAGCCACTTTAGATTGCCACTAGTGAGTTTTTCCTTAAGGGCATCTGATGAAGCAACTTCACTCTTTCCATAAGATCATAAATTTCCCAAGACCCATGTGATCGTCGTTTTAGAATAAATTCACTTCATATTATTTAACTTTTGTGTATTGGAGTGAGACTTATGGATTATATGGAATTTGTCTGGCACATTTGTCAAAACAAAGGAGGGGGATAAAGGACCTCCAGATGACTGGGAGTAAGTGGAGTCACAGTCGTGGGAATGGGGCCATGTGCCAGACAGAGGTAGGGTTGCAACAAAATAGGGTTGTCACTGAAGCTCAGAGATGGGCTGGAATTCACCATCACTCCAGAGGGTGGAAGTTAACCATCTGGATGATGGCAATGGTGGAGGAGATGGCATACACAGCAAGGAGGGGTGCCCCTGGAAGTTACATGAAGCATGTATGAAGTGGACAAGGGCTATGTACTGGGGTAGGCAAGGCCCAGAGTATTGGGGGCAAGTACCAGGGATAAGGACACAGGAGATGGAGGGACTCAGGACAAATGGGGCAAGACCACAGTTGTTGGGAATGCAGAATAAGGTTGGAATTCAGGCCGGGCTGCTTCATCCTCCTGGTAACTTGCACATGGGTGAGACTTGGTCCCCAGAACACCCTGAGACTCAGAAGACGGATGCAGCACTGGTACACGGCCACAGTCACAAGCCCAAGCAGTCCTGCGCTCTCGCACAGAAACAGATGCTATGTGCGAGATGGGTGGTTTGTACCAGCCACTGTACTAGTACATGGTTGCCACACCAATCGACTATCAGTTATCTGGTGAGCTTATTTATGAAGAGCCCAGCTGCCACCTAGAGCAGTGGTTCTCAACCGTCTGGCCCTTTAAATACAGTTCCTCATGTTGTGACCCAACCATAAAATTATTTTCGTTGGTACTTCATAACTGTAATGTTACTACTGTTCTGAATCGTAATGTAAATATCTGATATGCAGGATGGTCTTAGGCGACCCCTGTGAAAGGGTCGTTCGACTGCCAAAGGGGTCGCGACCCACAGGTTGAGAACCGCTGACCTAGAGGTTCTGCTTCATGGGGTCTGAGCGTGAGCACAGGTCACTGATGATGCTGGTTCAGAAGCCTGCATTTGAGAGACCCTGTCTATGTTCTGGCAGGTCCTACATACACAGATTGCACAACGAGATGCAGGATAATGCTCTTTAATTGGTTTCAGAGGGCCTAGTTATTATCTTACTTTTCTAACATGTTATTAGTGATACTTTTTCTTCTATGAACATAAGCCCTAATTTTGGTCAACTCTGCTCCTGATTAAACAATGTGGCCTTGATGCTCTGTGCCAGGACCAGCTCATAGGAACCACGTGCAGCCTGCAGGCATTAGTGACACTCCATTCACTCCAGGTTCTTCCTGAAGCATACTTCAGTCCTGCCTCAGGACTCCCCATTTCTTAAAAAGAAACCTTTTAAATGAAAACTTGTTTCCTTTTGTGCTATACTAATGTATTCATTAAATATTTAGTGAGTGCCAGCTGTGTTCTAGGAACTAGGGGCTACCACAGGAAGTCAGTCCCCACCCCTGGGGCTTACATTTTAGTAGGTGAGACACGGAGTAAAAGGCAAAAATTGATGCCATGTCAGGTACTGAGTGGTGGGTGCAGGGAGGAAGGGGTTTGGAGCAGGGCTGGAGGCTACTCTTCCAGATGGGAAGGTCAGGGGAGGCCTTTGCCCAGCACTGCAGGACTGAGTGCAGGGAAATGGGCCGGGAGCCCCTGGGGACCAGCACTCTGAGCATGGAGAGCCGCTGTGTGCTGTAGTGACATTCAGGAGGCCATCACGTGGGAGCGCAGTGAACGAGGCTGGGAGTTGAGGGGCAGGAGGCCAGAGAAGTAGCCTGGGCGAGATGGTCAGTTGTTGGTTTTTCCCCCGAAGGAGAGGAAGCTATTGAGAGTTTGAGTGGAGGGGTGACAGGATCTGGCTGCAGTTTGGAAATGCCTCTGTGGGTGAGTGAGAGCAGCCTGAGGCTGGGGGGCAGGTGGGCGGGAACTGAGCTGGAGGCTGGCCCAGTCAGAGGGGAGGAGGCTTGCACTGGGAGGGTCGCTGCAGGAGTGGTGCTAAGTAGTTAGATAGGAATGCCTTTGGGAGAAAGCTGGCAGTGAGCTGTGAGTGGGGTGTTGGCCGGAGGGGACCTGAGAAGGAGCCTGGTCTCACCAAGGTTGGGGCAGGTGCAGGATTGTGATGGGCATGGTGGGTGGGGAAATCTGTGGTTTAAAGCGGAAACACTTTCTAGTAATCAGATGCTTTTGTTGCAGCTGACACAATGAAGCAGTATGGTCTCTTGCCGAAACCAAAAAAATATTGTTTGAAAATCAGTTCCCACTTAGAAGTGTATCTATGTTCTTTTGAAAATATTTGGACTTGTAAATAACTTTTCCCCCCTTTCTAAAATGAAATTACACGTTTCCAGTGCTGTAGTCATCATGTCTGATTTTTGGTGTCTGTTTCCCTCCTTGAAACAGGGCAGGGTGTCGTGTTGGAGCGCTCCATCTACAGTGACTTTGTGTTCCTGGATGCGATGTACAAGCAGGGCTACATCCGGAGGCAGTGTGAGTCCCTTCTCAAGCCAGCTCCTGGGTCGTCAGGGCTGTGATACACCACCTTTAGCTGGTGTGCACTCTGGGAACGTCTGCCATTATTTAGTAACTCCACAGGAAACAAATGGCTCCTCCACCCTCTCTCCCCTAGGGCTACATCTGCTGTGAAAGCGGAGTGGTGTCCTGGGCCGTGAGCACACAGCTGAACCCACAGCTCCTACACGGCCTTCCCCAAGAAACCCCCCCGGCTCTCTGCTCTGCCTAGCTGCTACCTAAGCTATTTTTCTTTGGTCAATAGATTTAATTTCCCTGAACTGCACTTTCTAGTGTATTTTGTAATTAGGTGTCTTTCATCTCTCATGCCTATACCTGGTGACAGCTGGTATTATCATCACCCTTTCTCTCCAACAGGGTGCTGCACTGAGGCTTTTAGGGACAGTAGCTCTGTGTGGGGCATTGGTCAGAGTCTGACAAGTGGCATGTGGACAGGAATAAAGACCTGGGTAAAGGTCATCTGACCACAAGAGGTGATAGAAGCCTGCCCTGCCGGGCCAGGTTATTGTACCCAGGAGTGTGCTGGGCGGGGTGGGGCAGGGAGGGGTGGGGCTGGGGAAAGGCCATGTCAGTCTGCCCATGGACCTTTTCCTGTGTGCTCTGCCTGCTGGAGGGGAGGTGGGGGTGGCTCATCTCTGGAGGGCAGAGTAAGCATTGTTGGTTAGTGAATGGGGGAGGGCGAAGGCACGCCAGTGATGAGTGAGGCCAGGCTGTCTCCTCCTGTGTGCCTGTCTGCCCTGCTGTTGAGGGTGTCCACTGCATGCCTGTACAAGGAGCAGCCAGAGCCCTGGCCTCTGACCACGGTACCAACCCCTGCTGGACATACTGAGTGGCAGTTAGAGTCGGTCAGCAGCCTTCTGGAGGGCAGGCTGTGTGCTGGCTCTGTCTCAGGTGCCAGGGAGATGAAGATGTATCGGAGGCTCCCCTGTCCTGCAGTGGGGAGGCAGTGTTAAAGCAGCACAGGTGGCTAGTTGCAGTAAAATGCGTGTGGGTCCTTGGTATTGTTGGGGTGCTGTGGAAGCATACAGGACGTCTAACCAGCTGGGACATGGTGTGTGGTGACCTTAGAGAGTGAACCCTGGCGAGCCATGCACAGTGCAGCAGGGTGAGTGAGGACGGTGCACGAGGAGGGGCTGCCCCTCAGCTAGGTCGCTAGAACTTTTCCTGAAAGGACTGAGGAGCCCCTGTAGTGTTTTAGGCATGTGAGGGATGTGGTGAGATTTGAGTTCATGTATCTGGAGGGATGTCTGGTGAGAGGAAATTGGAGGAGGACGACTGTATCATAGGGTGAGGGCCACACGGGGCAGTGGGGCAGCCTGCTGAGGTGGGTGGATCTGAGACAGAGCAGGTGCACATGGCAAGCTTGGGGTCAGCTCTGTGGGAGAGTAAAAGTGGACCTACCTGGACTGACGGGGTCACCAAGGGAGGAGGACCGTCAAGGGCAGCAGCTGGGCATGCCGAGTCAGATTCTTGTGAGAGAGCTGTGGTGATGTCCTGTGGTGGGCAGCTGCGTGTCTGAGCTAAAGTCCCGAGCAGTGGTCTGGGCTGGAGATGAGTGTGGGGGGGTCAGCACTGCAGAGCCCACAGAGTGAGAGGTGAGGCCTGAGACTGGAATCCTTGGGGGCTTCCAGGTTCCAGGAAGGAAGGCCAGTGCAGAATTGCGCCTGAATGGTCAGAAATACACACAGGACCAGTAGGGTAGTGGTGGACAGTCGTAGGGTAGTGGGGACAGTCATCAGTGCCACAGCAAGAGTCATTGCAGGGCTGGGTTGGGGGAAAGAGACCACTTGCATGTGGGTGGCGTACAAGGAGGTGAGATTGCCTAAGAAATGGGAGCAGGAACAGGAATATAGAGGAAGCAGCTGAAGGGAGCTCCAACCTGATGTGGGAGTGATGGGCCTGGTTCCAGGGTGAATGGATGGGAAGCAAACTCAAGGCCGCGTGTTCTCTGCATGGACAGATGTTGGGTGGTTATGGTCAGGGGAGCAGCATCCACGGTGAGCCTTGGCCATTCACTCTGATTCCACCTCCTCACTGGCCTCTCGCGTTTCCCAGCTGCCTTGGACCAGCGGCCTGTCCTGAATTGCCTTGAAAACCAGAGCTGCCAGGAGTGGTCACCTGAGTGTTTGCTTTAGAGCAAGATAGTTTTCTTTCCATGCATCTTAGTGTGATCACAAAGTTTGTCACTTCTGGAAGTTTCCACCATGTGACAATGTGCAGACCATGCTTTCTTGATAGTGTTCCTGTGTGGGCAAGGGTGGTGTCTTTACTCCTTAGAGAAGATCTGTTATGATGAAGAAATAAATACACATGTAAGAGGTGTATATGACCCATTCCTGGTGCCTAGGAAGTAAGTAGTTTTAGTGCTAGCTTTACCCAATGGCCAGGTAAGTTTCTATTGAACTAGTACAAAAAAACGTTTTACATAAATGTTAAAGGCACGCTTTAAAATTAAATACCCCTTGCATTTTGAAGTTATTACATGTTCTTACAAGCTAATATCTTTTTAAAATATGATGCTTTGTAAAACACTGTGTAATATGAAGCGAGCATTCTCGTGATCTGTCCACAATGTGTTAAGTGTGTCCAAGATGCATTTAAAAATCCTAAGGCTGTTAAAGTCAGGGTTTGCATCCCAGCATGATCTCTCTGGGCCCGGTACTCTAGACTGTGGAACTGCAGGGTTGCTGTGCTAGGGCCACTGGCACCTGCAGAGCCATCCCACGGCTGGTGTGCAGCTGCACTGACAGCCGACTGGCTCTGAGAAGTGCGTATGCCTTTGTCCTTGTATTTGAAGAAGGGTATGTTTTAGAAACACCTACGTTGGACTATTAGATGACAGTTGGCGCCTCTCTTGTGTGTGCCAGGTGTGGACCACTACAACGAGGTGAAGAAAGTGACCATCTGCGAGTACCTACCTCCTCACGTGGTGATCTACATCGACATGCCCGTTCCAGAGGTCCAAGCTCAGATTCAGAAGAAGGGAGATGTAAGTCAGCTTTTCATTGAGGCCTATCTCTCTTCTGCACCCTCCTTGTCTCTCACAGGGACATCTGCAGGAGGCAGAAATGACTGCTAAGGCTCACAAGGTGGGGCACACATGGCCCCGAGAGAGCAGGCACTTTTACAAGGACTGAAGGCCCCTGGCCAGTTGCTGCTCTCCACCAGCGCCCTCCAGTCCCTAGTGCCAGCCCACTCTTGTCCCCTTTGCCTGCGTCTTCTAAACCAGCCATCGCCAACCGGTGGTCCGTGAGGTCCGAAAGGTTGGCGACCTCTGTTCTAAACCATTCTGTAAGACAGGTGTGCTAACAGGACTTCCCTTGGCCATGTACCTTTTGCTCTCTAATGGGGATTTCATGCCTCTTATTTTCCTATGAATCAAAACTGATTTCTGAATCCCACTACTGTCTGTTTAACTCTTTTCCTGCTTACTGAAGAGTAGAACGGTCATCTCACACATATCCGTTTACACTCTGTGGCCTCGGTTGGGACTGGGTTAGAGGCACTGGCTCTGCAGCATAATGGGGACAAGGGTAACTGATAAGGACCACTCGCCCTGGGACTGCTTCCTGTTTGGAAATGTCACTCCCACAGGGAACATTTTCCTGGGGAAGAAGGACATTTTTTTTAAAAATGTATTTTTATTGATTTCAGAGAGGGAGAGGGAGATGATGAGAGAGAATCATTGATTGGCTGCCTCCTGCACACCTCCTACTGGGGATCGAGCCCACAACCCGGGCATGTGCCTGTGCCTTTGACTGGAACCGAACTCAGGACCCTTCAGTCTGCAGGCCGACGCTCTATCCACTGAGCCAAACCAGCCAGGGCAGGACCTTCTTTTTGACACTGAGATTAAGATGAGAGTAATCCTAAGTCGTCCCAAGGCCGCTTCCTATCACCCAGAGTCCCTGCAGCGCCCATCACGAGTTCTAAGAAAACACTGTCCACTGATTGTGTCCACAGTTCATACACGCACAGGTAAAAGCAGAGAAGGCTGAGCCTTCACACCTGTACTTCTGTTTGTTTAGCCACATGAGATGAAGATCACCTCTGCCTATCTTCAGGATATCGAGAACGCCTATAAGAAGACCTTCCTTCCTGAAATGAGGTGAGCCAAGGGCATGACTATGAGAGCAGTCTTTCACACACAGGTCCTGATGCCCCGCCGCCCGGGGAGCTCTCTGTGTGTTCAGGGATGTTGTCTGAGTGTTTAATCTGCTGTTAAGCAGGAATGACAGCATACTTTTCTGTGTGAGTTGGCAGGGTTTTTGGTTGGTTGGTTTGTTTTTTGGTTTGCTTATTTTGTCAAAACATTTCTTGTCTTATAGTTTTAAATTTTTTTTATGCTTTAAGTAAACTGAAGCTCTATTTCATCATGGGTTTCAGCATGAGAAAACTCACATATTTTTACTTTAGGTGGCAACTACACATTCACACTGACCTAGGAGGGTTGCTTCGTGGTGCTCAGGGAACTGGTACAGGCGTGAAGATAAGCTGTGTCTGTGGATACTTTAAATGGAATCTAATCAGTGTTTGGGTTAAGTGGCTCCTGTAAATCCATATACCACGAGCTGCTGGGTGGAATCAACTTCATCCATGTGCAGATTGTCTGTTCAAACAACAGGGTCAGGAGTGAGAAATGCATGCAGGAGGCAAGTGTGGACAGGAGGGAGCATGAACAACATTGTAAAATCTGGTATAGTGTGGTGTTCATCTGGAAAAGTTAGATCACACACACACACACACACACACACACACACACACACACGTATGCCTACAGCTAGTTCTTACACCACAGAAGTAAAACTGAATGAAACAGCAGCCTGTTGACCATGGTCTGCAGAGGTGGTGATGTTTGGCACCATAGTAGTGGGTCTCATGTGGATTTCAGCTTGTGAATTCTTAAGGTATTTATTCTATAGGTTACATCTCATGAATAGGACGGTGCGCTGGTGTAGGGACGCCTAAATGAGAAAATGTCCCTGTGTCTGCTCTGTGGACAATCTGTGGGAAGGATAGTCCATCTTCGGCATTCTGCTGTCCCCTTCAGGAGTGGGCTCTAATGGGTGGCCTTGCTGGCCTCTGGCCAGGTGTGGCCTAGGGTTTCCGTCTAGTTGGTCTGGAGATGGAAGCAGGCAGCCTCCTTCACTGGTAAGGTATAGTCTTACCAGCCTGCAGCTTTCAGTCATCTCCTGCTGGGTGAGCAGGTCTCTAACGGCCGTGTCGAGAGGAAGTGGCAGAGTAAATGGCACTCTATTGTCCCCTTTTCTCTGGGATCCAACCATGGTTTTTCAGTGCCAAGGACAAAGGGAAGGGAGTTGCTGTCCTGTTGCATAGTTTGATTGAAAGAGCTTATTTTGATGGTTCATTTGCCTCTGAAATTCTAGATTCTAGCAGCTCAGGTAATCTATGTGTGTGTCCACCATGACCACTGGGCTGCTGTCAGTGCACATGTCTCACTGAGGCCCTGGCCTCCTTTGTATTTTTTTTAAATGAGTGCAGCCTCTGGAGACAGTCTGCATAACAGTGCAGGTGACTTGTGTGCCCTGCCTTCTGTAGACACAGGTGGCTCTGGTTTCTCATGCGTGTGGGGTGGAAGCAGCAGGGAAGGCAGGAGTAGACCTGCTGTTGTCACTGTCCGTCATGGGCACATTCTTGCTTGTAACTTGTCCTCCTGACCTAGTCAGGCCATGGTGGCCAGTGCAGGCCCAGCCCAGCGCCCAGTTCAAGAATGTGACCTGTGCCTGTTTGTAGTGGCAACTTCAAGGTTAAGTGCTCGTTTGTACAGTAATGTAAGCTTGGAAAATTTACACTGGCTTTCCTCTTTATCTACAGTGAAAAATGTGAAGTTTTACAGTATAGTGTAAAGGAAGCTCAGGATGCAGAAAAGGTAAGAAAATGACTGAAAAGTTTGTGATTATTAAATCCAATTCATGTATAAGCTTCTTGCGAATCAGATTATGAGCTCAGTTCCCAATGGTCTGGGAAACAGCTGTGTTTTACAATCAAAGGGAAGTTCCACACCCATCACACTCTCTGCACATTATTTTCTTATAAATAATTCTGCTTCTGTGATCTTAAAAGGATGGTAGTGGTGGATACAAAGAACCGCGAGTTACCTGTTTCAGAATGTATGATATAGAAGGTAACACTGAAACTTGACTTAGTTAACAAGAAAGATTTAGTATGTCAAGATACCAGCTTCCCCCAAATTAGTAGGTGCATTTTGTAAAAATTCAAGTGAATCTCAGTATAATTAATGAGTAATAGCCAAAAATTTTTGAAAAAAAGTAATATAAGAACATTTGCCCTCCCAAATACAAAAGCATATTACAAAATTATGGCAATGAAAGCACTGTGGTAGTAATACTAGAATAAATGAATAGATGAAGGGAACAGTACAGAGTCCAGAAACAGGTGCACGTGCGTGCTCACATGTGTGTGTGTGCTTGTGTGTATGTGTGTGCACCTGCCCATGTGTGAGACTTGATTTGGTAAAGACAGTATTTTAAAGGCTAATAAGGAAGTAGAGGAAAACAGCTTATTTCTTGAAAGGTATTGAGGCAGTTGACCATTCATTTGCTAAAAAAGAAAAGTACTATCTCACATCTTATATATTAAGCACAGCCCAGCAAGTGTGGCTCAGGAACCAAGAAGTCACCAGTTCAATTTCTGGTCAGGGCACATGCCTAGGTTGTGGGCTTGATCCCTGGTAGGGGTGTGCAGGAGGCAGCCGATTGATGATGTTTCTCATTATTAATGTTTCTGTCTCTCTAACCCTCTCCCTTCCTCTCTCTCTAAAAAAATCAATAAGAACATAAAGAAAAAAAAGCATAAATTACTTAAAAAAAATAAGAATTTTAGAAAAAAAAAACATTTTGTGATCTGGGGTTGAGCTGCAGGTGGTGACATAGCAGAAGATCACAGAGCTGCCTGCTTCCCTATGAAGCACCCTGAGCTGCCTCCTGGCTTGGAGGAGAGAGAGCAGGGCTCTCCTATGGGAGGCCTGCGTTCAGCTGGCTCTGGGCCGGCTTCAGAGTTCCTTTTAGGTTTGATTTATTTTGCTCTTCCACTGATTCAGCCACATTTCATTCCTTCCCAGCCTTCTGTGTTTGTAGTGCTGACTTGTTTTAGGTTATTGTGAAATCTTTGAGAGAATAGATGGCATGTGTTTGAGAAGAGTGATGCATTTTAGCTCTAAGACTCATTATTTGAGTTCTTATTGAATACATCCAAATTCTTGAAACTTAGATGACTTCTCCCAGTTGGGTGTGTTTCGGGAGAGAGTGCATCCTAAAGGTGCTTCTCTGGGAGGCCAGGCTGTCCTGGCCGCAGGGTTTGGGCTGAGAACATGGGTCATGGAACTTCCCAAAGTAACGCATTTACTTTCTTATTATTCTGTTGTTCCTGGAATGAAGTTGCTTGGGAGGAAATGAGTGTCTGTCACAAACTCAGGTCTCCTCCCCAGTCTGACTCTTACCTGTCCCTTTTCTCCCAGACTGTCAGGTAATGTCTCCTGTGTTAGCTGGGCAAGACGCCCACATTGAGGGGTCATCACTCAGTCCCCCGCTTCACTGAAGGCCATCTGTTTGGACTTCCTTTTTCACTTTTATAGTGTGATTCTTCCTGCCAGATATTTGTAGTTTATGGTGTATTAAAATGTCGTGTCATTTAAAATGAGACTTTCCATTAAAATTGGAATTCCCACTGTCCAGGTGGTGGAGGACATCGAATACCTCAAGTTTGACAAGGGGCCGTGGCTCGACCAGAGTGACACTTCCTTCTACCGTCTGCGGATGCTGTGAGTATGGGGACATTGAGAACGGCTGGAACGGGGAGGGCTGGTGTTTGAGTTGGATATGTTGCCTGCTGCAGACACGGATTTGTGAAGGAATTATGTTTCAAGTTAGGTGTTAACAGGCCAACCTGTACTGAGGCAGATTTCCTCTTTCTTTCTAAATGGTGGTCTTATATTGAATTGATTGTGTTATTAATTCAGCAGCCACTTCACGTTCACCACGTGCCAGGCACTGTTTCAGATGTTAAGGATTTAGTATCAAGTAAAACACCTCATGCCATCAAATGTATGTTTTGTTGGGGAGATAGAGTACCCACATCAGTAGAACTGTGTCGGTGCTAAAGGCTGAAGGAAGGCAACCCTGGGTAACGGGACAGCGAGTGACTGAAAACACTGTTGGGGATGGTGCGAGAAAGGCCTGTTTCTGAAGAGGCCCGAGTGACGCAGGGAGGGGCCTGTGGTATTTGGGGGTGAGCATGGGACAGGGAGGCCAGGTCACGGACAGGGCCTGGGCAGGAGCTTGGTGGGAGAGTGTGCCCAGCAGCCCAGCCAGTGTGGCTGGAGCAGAGGAGAGTGAAGGAGTGAGCGGTTTAACCTGGTAAGGAGGGTGAGGGACACTGAAAAGAAGGCAGATGGAGGAATCAGAGGTCGAAGTCATATCCACTCATAATGGAAAGCTGGGAAACTAAAGCCCATGTTACAATGAAATCGCCTATGATTCTGCCACCACAGAAGCCAGTGCTAACAGTTTAAGGCTGGTTCTTGCAATCTTTTTTTTAAATGTGTGTGCTTATATATTTCTAAATAAAAATTATCTTGCATATATCTTTGTATTCTATTTTTAGTATCATGAGCATGTCCCTAGTTTATTAAATATTTAGAATTTTGGTTTTTAATGGCCCTTCATGTCTGCTGTTGAATCTCTTGGTTGAGATAGAAATCAGGGGTGACAAACCACAGCTTGGGGGCCAAATCCAGCACTCAGCTGCACAGAGTGGTCCTCAAATTTTTAAAGGATTGTAAGGAGAAAGGTATACGTGACAGCAACCATATATAGGCCTCAAAGCCTAAAATACTTACTGTCTGGTCCTTTACTGAGAGAGTTTGTCAGCCCTGAGATACACCATCTCTTAAATATTGATCTTTCCAGTCATTTCAATTTCTTCATATCCATAGTACAGTAATGAGCATATTGTACAAGTTACTCGCTTAAGATATAAAAGTGTAGTTACTGGCCAGATTGTATGAATGCATTTTACAACTCCTGATATATTCTAAAATTATTCTCCAGAAAATGTGTACCAGTTTGCAAGCTTGTACCTGTCTTCTGAAAGTCCCTATGAAGACAATATCTATCTATCTATCTATCTATCTATCTATCTATCTATCTATCTATATCTATATATATCTATATAGATATATATATATAGACATCTATATATATATATAAAAAGCCAGGACCTGAATGCTGTAACACTGGAACTACTGGTCACTATGACTCCCACTGGTTGCTATGATGCCCACTGTGGCCAGCGAACTGGCAGATGAGGGTGGGGCCCACTGGCCAATCTCCCATGGCCCCTCTCCCCCAGCAAGCCCTGCCCCCGATGGGCCCCCACCACCCTGATCAGCCTGCAGCCCCTTCCCCTGGCTGACCCCACCCCCGATTGCCCCCCTTTACCCCAATAGTGGGTGGGGCTGGCTGGCCAACCGCCTGTGGCCCCTCCCCCTGGATATCCCCGCCCATGATGGGCCCTCCCACTCTGATCAGGGGCAGGGCCATCCATCCAACCACCCACGGCCCCTTCCCCCAGCTGGCCACACCCCCAGTCAGCCCCCACCACTCCAGTCAGCCCGAGGCCCCTCCCCCAGCCAGCACTGCCCCCCTTCGGCCCCACCCTGATTGGCCCCCGCCCCCCCACTCCAATCAGGGGCAGGGCCCTCCCCCCGGCTGGCCCGGCCCTGATTGGGCCCCGATTGGGGCAGGCCTGCCAGCCATCCTCTTGCCTCCTCATCCCAACAGGCCCAGCCCCAATCCACCCCAATCAGGGCCGGGCCAGCTGGACCCCACCTGTGCATGAATTCATGCACTGGGATTCTAGTAGTTAAAATAAAAAGCAAACAAAATCTTGTGATTTTGATACCCGAGAAAATTATTTGCTTTATTTTGCATTTTACAAACCCTGAACTTCAAATAATTTATATTTTTATTGGCTATTTATTAGTCCTTTATAAATTTTGTCATATTTATTGATCTTTATAAAGAATCAGCTTTTTGTTTTGTTGATGTTCTTGATTATTTTTCTGTTTTCAATGTCATTGATACTTACTCTAGAGTTTTTATTACTTCTTTTTCTTTAATCTGCTTCCTTTAGGCTTCAGTTGCCCTTCTCACTTTAGTTTCCTAAGGTAGAAGCTTAGAAGATTGATTTCAAGTCTTTTTCTAATATATGCCTTTAGTGCTATAAATTTCTCTAGTTTAATTCCATTGTGATCTGAGAACTTGCTTTGTATGATTTCTACTCTGTTGGGTGAGATGTTCTGTGTGATCAGGAGAGTTTTTTTATCTTGATGTTTCAGTTGAACATGAGAAGGTGGATTCTGCTGTTACTGAATGGAATGTTTTATAAATGTGAGGTGGGCTGATGGACGGGTGTTCAGGGCCCCTGTTTCCTCACTGCTCCTGTCTGCTGGGTCTGTCAGACACAGGGAGAAGATTTAGGTCTTCAGCTAACATATCGGGCTTGTCTTTTTCTCTTTTGAGTTCATTGTTCATTTTTGCCTCATGCATTTTGATGCCATGTTGTTAGGTGCATGGGTGTTTAGGGTTGTTATTTCTTCTTGAAGAATGAGCTCACTTATCATTACATAATGCCCCTCTTTATCCTGGGTAATTTTTCTAGTTCTGAAGTCTGCTTTGTCTGAAATTGATACAACTATTCCAGCCTCTGATTTGTGTAGGTAGGGTCTGTCCTCTTCCATCTCTTCACTTCCAACTGAGTCTTTGTATTTAAAGTGGGTTTCTTGTCCACGACATGCAGGGCAAGAATGGTGGCTTTCAGGCACTTTACTTCTCAGCTGAAACTGGAAATCCTCTTAGTTTTCTAAAGCTCTGTGGTCAGCTTTCTCTTTTGTCTAGATCAGTGGTCGGCAAACCGCGGCTCGCGAGCCACATGCGGCTCTTTGGCCCCTTGAGTGTGGCTCTTCCACAAAATAACATGTGCGGGCGCCCATGTACAGTGCGATTGAAACTTCATGGCCCATGCGCAGAAGTTGGTTTTCGGCCTGGGCGAGTCTATTTTGAAGAAGAAGAAGAAGAAGTGGGGCGCTAGAAGAAGTGGGGGGTGTTAGTCAGTCGGGCGACGGGAGACCCGGCGCAGGCAGGCCGCGGGATACGCAGCGCGGGGGAGGTACGTTGTTTTGAGGTACGTTCGCTGAGGTCGACCCCTTCCAACTCTCCCATCCACACTCGTCTATCTGAAACACGTATACAAGACGAGTGTGGATGGGAGAGTTGGAAGGGTCGACCTCAAGTGAACGTACCTCAATCAGACTGAGGACGTTTTTAGCAAAGGCCAGCTTAGGAGTACCCTAATTAAGTTAATAACAATGTACCTACCTATATAGTTTAAGCTTAAAAATTTTGGCTCTCAAAAGACATTTCAATCGTTGTACTGTTGATATTTGGCTCTGTGGACTAATGAGTTTGCCGACCACGGGTCTAGATGATTATAATGTTTTGTCTAGGTGTTTTTGTAAATGCCCCTAAATGATATTTTATACAGTATTATTCTGAATCTTGCTTTAAAAATCTACATCTTTTCTTTAACTGCTGCATAGTGTTCCAGCTCTAGGTCTGATGTCTTGAGATCTCAGCCTTAATCATAATCACCCTTCGTGTCAACATTGTATCTGGAAGGTGTTTCAGAAACTTTTGATTCCACAGCACTCTTGCCAGGTGGGGGCTCTCCTCATTTCACAGGTAGGGAAACAGGTCTCAGAGCTCTGACGGGCACGGTCCTGTGACAGTGGTCTGGAGGGTGTGGTGTCTGGCTCTTGGCATCTCCCTGTGGTCTTGTGCATGATCATCTTATCGCCCCTCGAGGCTCTCATCAGCTGAGGCTGGTTGAATGTCGCCTCCTAGTTCAGCTGTCACTTTCCTGAACCCTGCTTTCATCTCCTGGTCCCGTTCCTTTCCAGGAATCCCACCCTAAAGTTGTGTGTTTGTCTCCAGTGATTCCTTTCCCTGACATCCTCTTTCATTACTTCTGCTGCTATTGGGGTTTCATCCCTTCACTCGCCACCTGCAGTCCTCCGGTCAGTTACTCCTTCATCCCACACATCCCCTGTGCACACGCCCATCAGGTCAGTTTTCATCAGAATGTCACAGGGACACTTTTCTCCTCACCCCGGGTCCTGCAGTGGCAGAGCTGTGTTTAGTCAGGGGGCCAAGTCTCACTTCTAGGATAGTTCACAGTCCTAACCCTCTGGTCTGCCCATCAGAGTGCCCCACAAGTCTCCCTCCCCCGCCTGCCCAGGAAATATGTGAAAATCTGAGTGATCTGATAAGACTATAGTCACCTTTGTTTTTCCTGGAAACCTCCCCTGAACTTTTCTAGGCTATTATTGTATATGGATTTATATATGATTCTTGTTAATATCAGCTTCTGTTGGGCAAAATATGTGAAATATCAAATAGGAGGTGACTCTCCTGACATTCTATGGAGACTGGGCCATGTGCAATCACTTTTTGAGTCCTTCCATTGGTAATACAGTGTCATTTTCTGAACACAACCTGGAATCATTCTAGACTGTGTCCAAAATTCCTGTCTTATAATCATAATTTTAGTAGTTATTTAGTTGTGTGGTTATCAGAGCATAGAGAAAGATCCTATAATTCCTGCAAAGCTCACAATTATAACATTCAATTGTTTCAATTCATTTATTGCAAACGCTCTTGTCCTATCCTTCTCCCAGTTTGTGCTCCTCTGCCCTTTCCCCAAAGATATTTCATAACAGTGTATCGTCATAATGGTGTTTGTTTTCCAGTACTACTTCTTAATTTGGGGGACTCAAGTGAAAATTATGATCAATTTTCTGAGATAGTTACTGTAAACATGCCATTTACTAGTTATACTCATTTATCCAGAACTTGACCAAATTACTAGTTAAGAGCAATGTTGTACCGTCTCAGTTACGTGTGTCAGTGTGTAATTATGTTTGTGTGTGCTGATGCTGAATGGTAACTGGTTTTCAACCTTGAGAGCGCTCTGATCTCATAGCTGTGATCCATACCTGACTGGTGCCCGCGCTGTCGGCTTCACTCCTGTGCTGACTGGTTACAGCCGGGCCTCTGCCTTCCTGCTGCTCCCCCAAAGCCCTCCCTCTTTGAGTCCTGTGTTCCGTGGCTCCTGGAGATCATCTTTCTGATGTGCATGTCCAGTGCTGTATAACTGAGTTGTGAGTGTGGGATCAGAAATGTAGTGCTTCACACAGACCTTTACACCTCAGGAAAGACTAAAAAGATGCTTTGGACATGTTTTAGGAGGAACTATAGACATTCTGTTAATTGGGGAACAGTTAAGTCACAAAACATAATTTATTGTTGTTGTTTTGTCTTTTCCTGCCTCACATTTTGTTTTAAAATATGTCGTCTAGCACCTCATATTATAAACCAAACTTGAGTACATTTAATCTCATTTAAATGTACTTTGGGTCATGATGTTAAGAGCCTATATTACTCTCAGCCAGTTTGAGTTCTCCTTAATCAGATTGAGTGCTCTGTGAACAGAATGTTTTGTTTCATTGCTTTTGCTTCCTGGGTCATAAAATTATGGCTTCCTGTTGTCCTCATTCCTTATCTTCAATCTGTCTAGATGATTAGAGATAAAGATGTGGCTTTACTGGTGATAGGTACACAGGCTCTTCTGAGGTCACAATTCAGGCTCATAGTGAGGCCCTGGAGGAGCAGTATAGCCAGTTTAAAGAAGTCTGAACAGTCACAGATAATTTTGTAATCAAAAACAGTTTGAAGCATGTTTGTCCAGATCCATCCTTTTGGGGAGGTTATGTGAAAATATAGTTCTGCCAAGTCAAACATAGATGGCGCTGTTGATCTGTGTATTCCTCTCAAGTTCCCAGGCCACGCCAGTAAGGCCTTTCAAATTTTCCACAATTTTTTTAGGATTTTCAAGCTGTAGAGAAAACCAGATCTTATGTACCTTGATATTTGTTAACATTTAAACATACGAACTTCATTTTTACTTGAAAATGTTTATTGTGAGATCACTTTAAAAATTGTCCTTGTATAATAAGAATGAAATAATTCTATTTGTGTTAAAAATAAAAAGATGTGTATTTATGCATTATTGATACATGCTTATGAAATATATTCTAAAACCAATTACTGTTAGAAGAGAAAAATTCTGGTCTGAGTTGTGTGTACTACAGCCACGTGCATGGTAGGTGAAGTCCACATCAGGATCCTAGGCAAGCAGTCAGTTATCCTGGCAGAATTTCTGGAGTGATGTCTGGTTGGGGGATTATTCAGTCAGTGATGTGACTTTTACTGTGACACCTGGGTATGCCTTTACCTGCTGTCCACGCACCTACCATGAGTTCTGGTGCTCTGTGTCCCTCTGTGGGAGAGGGACAGAGGATCACTGAGCCCTGGATTCAGATCGGGCTATTCCGAATGCAGTGGGGCCTGCCCGTGGTGTGGGGACAGGCTTGGGTTTGCCTGGTAGGTCTGGACTTGCTCTCACCAAGTGGCTGAGAGCCAGAGACATTTAAAAAACTTCCATTTGGGCCATTACAAGCAGAAACATCTGCCATTATAACTCCTTAATGGGAAAGTGGCCATTTAAAATAATTATTTTCTTTGTTTTGAGCCCTTAAGAAAGGAGACTTTATTTTAATGTTTCTTTCTAAAAGCCCCAAAAATGCTTTTCATCTTCAAGTATAGTGTTTATATTCAGACTAAATTTAATTTAAGCAAATTACAGAAGTATAAATATTTTAGCATCCAGCAAAACAAAATGGAGAAACAAGGAGAGGACCCTATGATTTGTATTTATCGGTGCCAAGAAAGGCAGAGAGCTAGACCTGTTATAAGCACTGGCACAACAGCCCATCCTGTGTGGAAACTCACCCCATTCCCCACGCCCTGAGTCCCAGAGCCCTGATCCTGCAGACCCTGCAGATGGTGTCGGCCTTTGGGGGAGTGGCAGGCACGATGCTGTGCTGTCAACCTGCCAGACCCACCTGACTCAAGTCTCTTTCCTCAAGACTCATTCATTTTGCAAGTTTTTAATGAGGACATTATGTACATGACATTGAAATATATGGTGTTTGTTGTTCCTTTTTATTCCTGCTATGCCTATATTTAAAGCACACTGTGGACTGAAGGGTCCCAGGTTCGATTCTGGCCAACGGCACATGCCTGGGTTGTGGGCTTGCTCCCCAGTAGGGGGTGTGCAGGTGGCAGCCAATCAATGATTCTCTCTCATCATTGATGTTTCTATCTCTCTCTCTCCCTCTCCCTTCCTCTCTGAAATCAATAAAGAAAAATATTTTTTTAAAAATAAATAAAGCACACTGTGGCTCTTTTTTTATGTTTCCATTTTGTATCCATTCCCAAAGGTAGTCATCCGGGCACTGAGGCTTTTGAAAGACTCCACTCAGGCTGTGAAAGTCATTCCAATAGCAGCGACACAAAGAGCAGATGGTCTTTGAGGTGAAAGTTGTGCTTCAAGATGACTGCTTGGGAATGAATGGCATTTATTTGAATGTATTAATGTTTTAATATAGAAGTGTTTAAAAACCAGCCTTACAGCTTATTTCATTGTTTATGTTGGTGGTTTAGCGTGACCCATGTTTGTCTTATTTCCTAGGGTTCAGGATAAGTTGAAGGTGCTGAATTACACAACCATTCCAATCTATCTCCCAGAAATCACGATTGGAGCACACCAGAGTGACCGAGTCTTCCGTGAATTCTCAGAGGTGAGACCTTTGAAGCCAGAGAGCTGACCTGCTGTGGGTCTCAAACAACTGGGGACAACATTGCTTCTCTGAAAAATGGTTCTGGTCATTATTTCTTTTCAGTGAAAGAGCTTTCGTTTCATTGAAATGATTCTCCTTTTCTCCCTTTATCCTGGTCTTAAAGCTGACATGGCCCTCAGACGGCCAGGCCATGAAGAGGAAGGTGTTCTGGGCAGCGTGTATGCCAGCGACATTCCTCATCAGCATGTTATCTTGGTGTAAAAATGTTCTGGGTTCCTTAGCTTTATCTCCATGTCATTATTATCAGCTTTAACTTCTGCTCTTCATGGCTCATAAATAGTGGAGGGGTGGCCCAGTTGGACAGCAATGAGGGCAGAGGTCAGGAGGGTCACCTGCTTTATTGGTCTTATCTGATTTCCATACCTTTTTAGTGAATTATTTTCACAATGGTTTGTGGAGTCATTTCAGGCAAGATTCCATGAACTTAGAGAACATGCATCGGTTCTGGTTTGGAACCCAGTGGGTGACTGGAGAGAGAGTCTTCTCTGGAATGCTGGTGCCAGTGGAATAGTCGGAACATGAGCCATTTCTCCATCAGCTGTGGTTGGGGTTATTAATGGCAAACATGTGAAATGATTGTATTTAAATTAGACAAGCTAAGCAGGCAGCATTTGAGTAAATTGAAAGTTAAATACTTTTGCACAACTGTAATTCTCAGATTTGAGGCTTGCAAAGTGCTTGAAGTGATTGGGTGTCGCAGTATGTCTCACTGCTTCCTTTCTTACTTGAGGTCCTTGGCATTTTCTTTTAAGTAAGTTCAAGTTGTTTTGAAAGTGATTTTATTCAGTGTAGAAATTTTAGGAAACTCTGAGTTACCTCAGTGGGTATGTTTCATGCTGGCCTCTGGGTGTGAGTACTTGCACTCTGCGTCTGTTTTAGTGGAACTGTGCAGGTCCACAGTTTGGTTGTGGCAAGGCTTAGCTGTGCCACCTCTGCCACTTGCAAAGGCCAGGAAACCTGCTTGGTGATGTTCCACTCACTCTGCATTTAATGGCTCACCAGGTCCTGTGGAGTCCATCTTACAAATGGCTTCATTTTCTTCTGGCGTCACAGCTACGCCTCTGTGCAGCCTCTATGATCTTACTTCAGTTTGTCCCGCCGCTTCCTGCCTGGCGTCCTCTGTGCCCAGCCTGACCCTATAGCCCCTCTTCATAATATGCAGAGGCAGCTGACCACACAGCCCTTCCCGGACTCAGACCGAGTTCAGATCCTGTAACGTGCTCATCTGGCTCCTGCAGAGTCTGCTGTCATCACAGCCCGGAGGGCATCCATGGTCGCTCAGTGCTGTCTGTTAGTCCAGACCAGTGGGGCCTGGGGACTTAATGTGCTGGGTGGAGAGAGGATTTAAAAACATACATAAATTACTAGTGAGAAAGTTTTGCCCTTTAAATTAAAAAAGTTATTCTGATTACATCTTTAGCATCTGGCTCACTTCTGATAGTCTCACTTTTGTACAAAGAAACAAGGCAAGCTCAGGAATTTTGTAGTCATTGATATGTATGTGGAATTAATAACTTGGCTTCATTTTTTTTTTTAAAATATATTTTATTGAGTTTTTACAGAGAGGAAAGGAGAGAGATAGAGAGTTAGAAATATCGATGAGAGAGAAACATCGACCAGCTGCCTCCTGCACACTCCCCACTGGGGATGTGCCCGCAACCCAGGTACATGCCCTTGACCGGAATCGAACCTGGGACCTTTCAGTCCGCAAGCCGACGCTCTATCCACTGAGCCAAACCGGTTTCGGCTTGGCTTCATTTTTATACGTTTTTTTTCATGCTCTATTGTTCATGATGAGGGTACTGGCTTTCTACTTGTATTACTGGTGTGAAGTGTCCTTTTAAAATAAAATAAAAAGGCAGTGGCACACGGGTATGGAGCCGTGGCCCCAGTGGGGAGGTAGCCTTGGAGGATGTCAGCAGCCACACTCTCCTCATGTCAGGCTCTGTGGCGCCAGGCTCTCCGTCTTGTTCTGTCACGCATTGGTGCCATTTGTTCATTAGCTCAGTTACTTGTTCCACTGCATGCTTAGTGAGTGTGTGCTAGTGTCAGACTGTCCTAGACACGGGGCACCAGTGCCTAAGATGGGCAGGATCTTGGCCCTTAAAGAGCTTACATCACAGTGGAAGGAAACAAAACAAAAAGTAAAACAGAATTGGTTGAACAGTGGTGACCAGTGCTGTGGGCAAAAATTAAATTCCCAGCAGAGGTTAGGACAGAGCCCCTGCGAGGGGAGCTAAACTTAAAGATCTTGGTTGTGGTCCAGGAAGGCCTCACAAGAAGGAGTGTGGGCAGAGATGCAGGAGGCGGGAGTGGCTGGGGCACTGAGAGGGGAGCCCCAGATGTGAGGGAAGGCTTTTCCTGCACAATCAAGACACAGGAAGGAGGACTGTGCTGGAGCAGAGGGTGGGAGGGGACAGGTAGTAAGGAAGAGATGGCTTACCTGGGTAGGACATGGCAAGAAGGAGGACGTGTGTGACACACTATGTCTTGGGAATATTCTGCCTCTAACTTGAAGCAGATTGGCCAAAGGTGTGGGCAAAGCAGGGGGAGCACCAGAAGGCAGTTTGCAGAGTACATGTCAGAGGGCAGCGTCATCATACAACTTTGGAAAAGTCATATTGTGGGTAGAACCTCCAGGATCTGTTGAGATTTGGTGTTGGAAAGTGGGAGAGAGAAGTGAGCTGACTGCTGCATTAGGGCTCAGAAACTGGAACTCTGGGGTGGGAATTGGCTGATACTGGACAACACAGAGCTACAGGCTTCAGGGAAAAATCAAGAATTCACTGTTGGACATGGCACGTTCAAGACACTTAGTATCCCCATGAGGAGATGTCGAGTAAACAGGTCTAATGGGTTTGGAGTCTGGCAGTAAGTGAGGGTTGTAACTGTGAATTTAGAAGTCGTCAGCATGTGGTTGACATTTGAAGTCATGGTGCCGGTGATCTCAGTAAGCACAGAGGGAGTGGAAAGCCTAAGGTCGAGAAGTTGAGGAGACCCAGCGAACCAGATTAGTCATGTCTTCACGGAGCTTATGTTTCAGTGTGTGTATTTCATTGATTATAACTGGGAACAGCTCATGCCTGTAGGAGTTTTCATTTCTTCTGTTAATATGTGCCTATTTATAAAGTATAGATTGTATTTATTTCTCTGTTTAGCAAGAAAGAGTGAGCCTGATTACCCCTGGGAAAGTAGGCCTGGTATCCAGAGCAGGGGAGACTCCGTCTGGCGTGGTAATCGTGTGGGTCTGCTCCCAGGAGATGCAACAGACTGAAGAGCTGAACAAGAGCCGATTATATAAGATGATGCCCTTTATGTGTGACATTTCTAGGTGACCCTGCACATAGTTGTAACGGCGCTGCTCATAGTCAGGAAAGTTCCAGTGAACCAGCAGCCGAGCCATCATCTGACAACTGTGGCAAACACAGGATGTTTCAAATGTTAACTCTGTATGGAACATGAACATTTAAAAGTCCCATGATATAAAAAGCAAAAAAAAAATACAAGCCAGCAAATAACAGTTTTATCTCTCTAATCTTATCCCCCCCTTTTACTTTTCTTGCCTGACTACCCTGGATAGATGTCTAGTTCATACTGAGTGGAGGTTGTCACAGTGCCGTCTGTCTTGTTTCTGATCTCATGGCCCACCAATCAGTGTCATGTTTGCTGTAAGTTAGTTTTAGATACTCTTTCTCAGGTGAGGCAGTTCCATCTTTTTTTTTTTTTTTTAAATATATTTTATTGATTTTCTACAGAGAGGAAGGGAGAGAGACAGAGAGCTAGAAACATCGATGAGAGAGAAACATCGATCAGCTGCCTCCCGCACATCCCCCACTAGGGATATGCCCGCAACCCAGGTACATGCCCTTGACCGGAATTGAACCTGGGACCCCTCAGTCCGCAGGCCGACGCTCTATCCACTGAGCCAAACCGGTTTCGGAGAGGCAGTTCCATCTTAATACTACTTTCCTAAGACTTTCTTCAGGTCTGGTACTGAGTTTACCACCCCTTGACTGCCCTGGATGATCTTTCTCCTCTTTCTGTAAATATGGTCAGTTATAGTGACTGATTTTCCATGTAAGGCCACACCTTGAATCCTGGGTAGATCCCACCTGTGGGCACATCTCCCTCTTTGTGTATAGCTGGATCTAATGCACACATTTAATGTAGGGTTTTGCATCTATGTTCCTGAGAGGCTGGATGGTAATTTTCCTTTCTCACAGTATCCTTGTCAGATTTACTATCATTATCCTGCTGGCATCAGACACTAAGCTGTCACTTTTTTTCTCTGGAAAGTTGTGTAAGATGGGAGTTGCTTCTTCCTGCCGTGTTTGCAAAGATTCACTAGTGGGCTCTGTTGGAATATTTTAAATTATTAATTTATTTTCTTTAATAGACAGAATAATGTTCAAGTTATATTTTTTGAGGCATTTGCCCCCATTTTGTTTAAATTTTCTGATTTCTTGGCATGAAGTTGTCTTTTTTTATGTTTTTAACTTGGTCACACCTGCGAATAGCCACTGCCCTGCACTCCCTCCCCCTTGGATGGAGCCTGTTGCCCAGGGAGCCAGCTTCTTGCTTGGTGTTATCTGCTGTACATCCAATTCACTGATCACTGCTCTTTTTCCTCTTTCATTTACTACTTTTCTAACTTTTTTTTTCTTTTTTTGGGGGGGGTGGGGAGGGAGGCTTTCCAGGAGAGGGTTGGAAACAGTTGGTGTAGTACAGAAATTTGAAGACTGGGCTGGGGTTTCCAGGAAGGTTTTAGGGGGAAAATCCTTTTCTAACTTCTTAAGGCAAAAGGTGGGTCGTTGATTTCTGGCTTGTCTTACTGTTCGATATATGCATTTGAAGCTGGACACATTGTCCTCCAAACTTAGCTTAGTTAGATTTCATAATGTCATCGTTGCATAATCATTCAGTTTAAAGTATTTTCTCATTATAACCTCATTTCCTTTTTGACCAGTATGCTAATTTGAATTATTCTGGATAACTTAAAAGCAGTGGGGATCTTTCTAATTATTTTTCTGTTACTGATTTTCTGGCTTAATTCCACTCTAGTCAGAGCACACTTGTTACAATTTCAGCCCTTGCAATGTGATTGGGGCTGACCTTCGGTTCTGCATTTGGTTAATTTTGGTAACGCTCCCTGGTCCTCAGGGAGAGGGTCTCCTTCCCACACTGTGTGCAGTTAAGTTGGTCTCATCGGGGTGAATTCTGTTCGCCACATTCTCCACACTGTCCTCATTCTCACTGGTCTTTTCTCTCCCGTCAGCTTGTGGTCAGAGATGTGGGGATCTGCCTCTGTGTGGATGTGCCCTTCTCCGTCTGTCCAATTCTGCTCTGTGTAGATTTAGAGGCTGTGTCATTAGAGGAAGACAGATTTAAATTGCTATAAATTCTCAGTGGAGTTACCGTTTTATAGGTTCTGAACTTTTTCTCACTATCTTTGGTTCTTACCTTAAAGTTGACTTCATTCAATGCTTAGAGGCAGCATCTGTAGTCTTCTTTTGCTTAGTATTTGCATGGTAGAGTTGTGTTTCTGCATCTTTTAATTTCAACCTTTTTGTATCTTCATATGTCCAGTGGGCACCTTGTAACCTGAAAACAGTTGTGTTTTTAGTTCTGTTCAGTCTGAAAGTTGGGAATATTTATCTGTTCATATTTAATGCAATTACAGATACATTTATGTTTAAATAGCTTACCTTAGCCCTGGCCGGTTTGGCTCAGTGGATAGATGTCAGCCTGCAGACTGAAGGGTCCCAGGTTCGATTCTGGTCAAGGGCACATGCCTGGGTTGCAGGCTGCAGGAGGCAGCTGATCAATGATTCTCTCTTATCATTGATGTTTCTATCTCTCTCCTCCCTTCCTCTCTAAATCAATAAAAAAAATATTTTTAAAAAATAAATAAATAGCTTACCTTACTGTATATTTTATATTGTTCTTACATGTTTTATGTATTTTTTTCCCTGTCTTCTTTTGGATGAAAATTTTAAATCCTATTTCCCCCTTTATTTGTTTACTAATTAACATTCTTTTTAAATGGTTTTTAGTGGCTAACCTAGTGATTAGAATAGTCATCCTTGATTTATTAAAGTCTAGCACTAGTTAGTAGTTCTCTCATTCCATAACAGTGCTGGGATCTCAGGAGACTTGTACTCCATTTACCCAGCTCTTGTCACTTGTGCTGTTTTGTCACATCGAATTCTCCGTATGTTTGAAGCCTGGAGACGTAGCCCCTGTTTGATGCGGCTGGTGCTCTTCCCTCCCTGGGCTCAGGCTTGCCCTTAGGATCGGTCCTTGGCCAGAGGGTGCCTGCTGACAGTCTCACACTATGTTTTCAGTGGTCTTCATGTCTTCATTCTATCGGTGTTTTATTTTAGAATGTTTCAAATTTACAAAAATAACAAGAATAGGAAAATAACTTCTCTGAACCTTTGTGATCAAATGGTGCCAATTAGCTTCAAATACTTTTCTCAGGTGTGGCTCCTGCACAGCACCTCCTGGGCACCCAGGTCTCAGGTGTGGCTCCTGCACAGCATCCCCGGGCACCCAGGTCTCAGGTGTGGCTCCTGCACAGCACCTCCTGGGCACCCAGGTCTCAGGTGTGGCTCCTGCACAGCACCTCCTGGGCACCCAGGTCTCAGGTGTGGCTCCTGCACAGCACCTCCTGGGCACCCAGGTCTCAGGTGTGGCTCCTGCACAGCATCTCCCGGGCACCCAGGTCTCAGGTGTGGCTCCTGCACAGCACCTCCCGGGCACCCAGGTCTCAGGTGTGGCTCCTGCACAGCACCTCCTGGGCACTCAGGTCTCAGGTGTGGCTCCTGCACAGCACCTCCTGGGCACCCAGGTCTCAGGTGTGGCTCCTGCACAGCACCTCCTGGGCACCCAGGTCTCAGGTGTGGCTCCTGCACAGCACCTCCTGGGCACCCAGGTCTCAGGTGTGGCTCCTGCACAGCATCTCCTGGGCACCCAGGTCTCAGGTGTGGCTCCTGCACAGCACCTCCTGGGCACCCAGGTCTCAGGTGTGGCTCCTGCACAGCACCTCCTGGGCACCCAGGTCTCAGGTGTGGCTCCTGCACAGCACCTCCTGGGCACCCAGGTCTCAGGTGTGGCTCCTGCACCGCATCTCCTGGGCACCCAGGTCTCAGGAGTGGCTCCTGCACAGCATCTCCTGGGCACCCAGGTCTCAGGTGTGGCTCCTGCACAGCATCTCCTGGGCACACAGGTCTCAGGTGTGGCTCCTGCACAGCATCTCCCGGGCACCCAGGTCTCAGGTGTGGCTCCTGCACAGCATCTCCCGGGCACCCAGGTCTCAGGTGTGGCTCCTGCACAGCATCTCCCAGGCACCCAGGTCTCAGGTGTGGCTCCTGCACAGCATCTCCTGGGCACTCCTTGGGAAAGCCGGCTCTCAGGTCCCAGGGTCAGGTCCTCTTGGGTGGGCCAGGTATCCCCTGCCATGATGTGTGACTCTTAAGGTCAAGGACCTTCTTCTGCAGTTAAGGGATTGGTGTTCATATGTTGCTGCTGCTAATCCCAGACCTGGTTCCAGGGTGATCAGTCACCCCAGTAATGTTCTCTAGAACAAAAGGGCCCACCCTGGATAATGGATTGCATCTGATTGTCTTGTCTCTGTAGTCTCTTTGAATCTGATAGTTCCTCAAGCTTTCCGTGACATTTAAGACCTTGACACTTTTGAAGATCACAGGACAGGTATTTTTTAGTGTCCCTCCACCTGACTGTTCACTCGCTGCTTCCCATGATCAGATTGAGGCTGCGTTTTGTTTTTGTGGGTCTGTCACAGAACTGCTTGCATCTTGTCAGGTGGCACCTGGTTCCTGTCTGTAATGTCATGGGTTGTATTGACTTTGGTCCCTTGACTAAGATTGTGTCTTCACTCTTTGTAATTAGTAAATGTTTGAGGGGCATACTTTGAAACTGTCAATGTCCATTTCCTCCTCAAGCGTTCATTCTACCATTTATTGATTTTCTTGGCTAAATTATGAATAGGATGGTTGCCAAATTACACTTTTCCTGATTCTGTGAGTCCTGCATCGTTAGTTAGCATTCTGCTGTGAGGACCTGCTTTCTCTTCTCCCTGCTGCGCCATCTATTTATTTATGTCACTGGGGAACCACCTGACCTTCCTCCCACACTGTTCCTGCCCCTCTGTGTCTCCAGGACTTCCTGAACCCTTGAGGCCCATGGAAGCCAGATGCAGGTGTCAGTAACATGGACCCACAGGGAGCAGCCCTTCTGGCCCAGTGACCACCTGTGGTAGCCAAAGTACTTGTTGGAATCAGAGCTGAAATGCGGCTCCCTGATGTCTTCCTGCCCCTTCTGTAGCCCCAGCACCCAGTACGAGCCTTCCCTGCACAAGGAGCGGGCCCTGTCTAGCTGGCCACCGTCACAGCCACGGTCACTGTGCTCTCATGCCGGCTCTTTTGCCCATGGGAATGCCTGGTAGCTGCTGTTCCAGGCCCACCTGCCTGTGTCCTGGGAGGCCAGACTCTGTGGACTGTGTCACAGGGCCCCTGCTCCCCAACTGCCACTAGGAGGAACGGGCATTGAGCCATCTGTCCTCCAACATCATTGCTGCTGTGATAGCCCCTCCTGCCCTCCTGCAGTGGCAGCTCTGGGTCCTGGGCAGCTAACGGCTCCCACCGTGGCTCCTCCTTTGTTGGCTCCTTCACCCACCCGCACTGACTACGGCCTTGTGTTAATTGTAGCCGGTGCTTCCTGCTGGACGGTGACCACTCAGCTGGGACTTCATCAGTGGGTTTTCACATGGCGCTGGGCAGAGCATTAAGAAGGAACATGCTGTCGCCCTGTTGTCTGCTGGGTCACCCCCTGTCCAGTTCTCACCCAGCTGTCCCCTCCATGGCCTCGTCACTCTCCTGACAGGATGGGACACTGGGTTGGTTTGCATTTATAGGCCCCCTGCCAGGACGGAAGCTCTTTCAGGCAGAGCTATGCTGTGCCCGGTGCCTGTGGAGCTCGTCACTCACAGCAGGGCGTGGAGAACACAGGGCAGTGGGCTGGGGGACCGACCTGCTTGTAAACCCATGGTGACTTTGCCTGCTTCCTCCCACAGCTGCCGGGCCGCAAGTACTGCCCCGGGTATAATGCGGACGTGGGCGACAAGTGGATCTGGCTGAAGTGACGGACCACCCTCTGCCAGAGCTGTATTGGCAGTGAAGAAGAAGCTTCCAGTCTGCACTCTCGTGGCCTCCTCGTAGCTTTAAAATTTGGGGGGAAATAAGCAGTCTGAACATCGCACCGTGGAGGCAATGGCAGTCGTCCCTGCAGTGTAGTCGGGGTGGACAGGACCATCGGAGCCTGCGGCTTTATGTGGCAGCGATTCGTAATGACCACGGGGCAAAGGGAGTCCGCTGGGGGCCAGGCTCCACTAGAAGGGTTTCTTCTCCCACCTGTGTCCGTGTTGTGCAGGCTGGTACGTGGCTTCTTCAGACTCGAGAAATAAACTGCTTCTGTGGCACTGTCTCCATTAGACTCTGCTCGCACACGGGCATGTCGCGCATGTGCCTACGCTCATTTGCCATTCTGCTCGCCGCTTACTGTGATGTGGTTTGCTTTAATTCAGAAACATACTAAGATTTAACCATTTACTCTGTTTATTCTAACAATTAGAGAAAAGTAAAAAAAGTAAAGAGGGAATACCAAAAAATGGAAGGAATTAGCATAGACTGTAGAGCAGATGTTTGGGAGTCGTGTGTGATGAGCATCACCCCGGGCTCCTCAGTCCTTCCTCTGAAGGAAGATCCGAGCTCACAGTGTCGGTAGGACAGGACAAAAGCAAAATAACATGCTCTTGGTTCTCTGAGAGCCCGCTGTCAGTGGAAGAGAGGAGAGGGAGAAAATCCCATTTCCTCCTCCACCTCTAAAACAGGAAACTAGGTGACATGCCTCGCAGCTCATTGTAGAGTTTGGCATTTTAGTTCAGGGGTTAAGCTATACATTGTGAATTCTATCCAGTGAGTTTTTCTATAGAGTCCCACTGTGTTGAATGTGGCTCCTAGCCACGTGTGACCATTACATTTAATGAATTAGAATTAAATGCAGCTAATTCAGTTCCTCAGTTCATACTGGCCACAGTTCAGATGCTCAGTGGCCACATGGCCCTCGGTTCCGTGTTGCACACATCACGAGGAAGGTTCCCACCATGGAGCGTGCCTGCGTCCCCCCATCCCTTTCTCTCTCTGTGGGTTTTAAGAATTGGAAATAAAGTTTCCCAGCAGTGTTAGTTGGAGTTCAGATCTAAGTGGCCAAAGTTTTGCATTTCACTAAGAACAAGCAGCTTCAGTGATTGAGAGAGCAGCTAGGCTCCGGGCCAGCCAAGGGAGTGTCTTGGTCTGAATGCCTCCCAGAGCCATTAAGGAGGAGGAAGGAAGGAGAAAAGCATCCAATTATCTGGCCTGCTCTCATGTCCTGTGTGGTGAGCAGGCTCCGTGCTGCGCACCGAGAGCTCCTCACAGTATATGAGGGTCTGCTGTGCGTCAGCTTGTCAGACACAGTGCAGACCCTGGTCCAGGTACCACCTTCTAACTATACCTGGTGCACCGCCCCTGGTGGCGTGGGCAGTTTGTCATTTGTGCTGAGGGAGCACGTCTCTTTCATTTCATGGTGGTTTCTGAGAGCACTGGGCAGAGAAGGCAAATAGTGTCCAAGTCTCCAAACAGAAGCCCTGAGAGCTGAGGCGGCGGCCCCACCTTTTTGGTTCAGAGCAGGACGTGACTTAGCTCCCGGGAATGCTTACAACCCTTAAAAGAAACCCAGGGTTGAAATAAAACTTCATTTTAAAAAATGTTTTTATTTTTTATTTTCTTAGGAAGGGAGAGGGAGAGAGAGTGAAACATCAATTGGCTGCCTCTGGCACATACTCTGACCGAGGACTGAATCCACAATCTGGGCATGTGTCCTGACGGGGAATCAAACTGGCAACCTTTCGGTGTACGGGATGATGCTCAACCAACAGCCACACTGGCCAGGGCAACCTGCCTTTTTGAATATCCCATGTTGGAATATTCAGTGCTTTGAGGGTCAGGAACTGAGCTTGTTGTAACGTAGTTTTATGTCTTCCAGCCACTTGTTCACAGTCACGAGAATTTTGTATTAAGGAGAAAGCACTCATTTTTTCTAAAGTGTCTTTCTGTTCCATCAGATTTTGTAACCAGAAGTGTAAGAACACTCAGCTTCTTAGAGGGAATTATGGACAGTTAGTTATGTCCATGTCAGCAAAGCAGGGTCACCTAGGTGGGCAACCAGTGGCTTGCCCAGCCTCACCTGCTGCTGGCTGTTGTTAGCCTCCTGCGGACAAGGTGTGTGGTCAAAGAGCAGGTGTCCAGAAAGCTCTGGTTATGTGGTTTTCACGAATCTTAAGTGTTGGATTCTGTAAGATGGAACCAACCCAGACCCTCACATGACACCTGCTCCCTCTTCCTGCATCCTGCGTGCCTTCACTGGGGTCCAAGACCTCCTGCCCCTGTTTTGGGGGTGAGGGTACAGCTCCCCATGCCGTGCATCCCACAGAAATGGCCCTGTGACAGCAACATGAACTGGCTGGCTGCCCCTTGGAGTTCTGTAGCTGGTAGGGCCTTGTGAAGGTTTCTGAACTACCTGCACTCTGGTGTTTCAACTGTTATGCCCCAACTGCCCTGATTGGCAGTACCGCTGTATTGCAGATGGAAAAGGAGGGGTTCAGGCAGCTCTGACCGGTCCCTAATCATGGTGTGCCGTCACACTAACGGCCGTGGGTACAAGGCCACCTGGGACCTCTCGTGGGTGACAGTGCTGCTGCCTCCAGGTGTGGGGAAGACAGACCCTGTGTGACCCTCTGCGTCCTGCCGCGGACAGGAGGAGCAGGATCCAGACCTGTGCGATGGACTGGGCAGGACTGTGGTGTCTGGGCTCAAGCCCCAGCGAGACCACCAGGTCCAGGCCCAGCTAAGCAGCTGCTGGACACTGGCGATAAGCACTTCATGGAACTTGATCTCCTTGTCCCTGCGTAAGCGTCTGGTCCTTATGCGAGGAGCCATCGTACGGAACATGGAATTACTGTGGGAGGTAGCAAATAGCCAGGCTCAGGGAGCAGGCCCCCATAGGGCACTTAGACCCACCTGCCAATTCACCCAGACTGAAGGTGCTAAGCGTAATTGCTGGTCTTCGGCAGGTAATTGCACCTCATCTCTGTTTCTGTTGCAAATGTGACATCTGTGTGGGCACTCCACACCTGTGGGGCTGACATTGTCCCCCAGCCCTGACCTCAGAGGGGCTGTCCACAAAGTGGGTGCAACACGTACTCAGGGGGACGAGATACTACCAAAGGGCCCAGCCCAGCCTGGGAGTTGGGCTTATGAACAGCCTGGCAGAGCTCATGAGATGATCCCCTGATGCAGAATCCGCCCTGGCCTGCAGTCCCCACCTGCCTCCATCTGCCCCCCAGGGTGGCATGCCCAAGGTGCTGCATAGTGCAACAGAGCGAGGTGTCTGGTCTGTCTGGCCAAACCCAGGAGCCCTGCGCTTTGTGGAGCTGCTCAAGCTGGTGGGCCCTGCCCACCCATCCCTCCCTCTACACAGGCACCTTTGAGGGGGCTGCAGTATTCCCTACCCCCAGCCACGTCCCCTCCCACTTTCTCCTCTCTCCGTGGCACTGGGGCAGGGTTTGGACTGTCTGCTGTGCCCCCGGAACCCAGTACAGAGCCTGTGCAGCAGCTCAGGCTGTACCTGTCTAATTAATCAATCTGGAATTCCCCAGAGAAACAGAACCAATAGGAGAGAGTTTTAGGTTCCTAAGGAATTGGCTTACAGGGTTGTGAGGCTGGCAGGTCTGAAGTCCGTGGGTGGGGAATTCGAGCAGGACTTGATGCCAGTCTTAAGGCAGAATTCCTTTTCTCCGGAAAACCATCCTGCTGCGTATGACCTGGCTCTCTCCACAGCAAAGGCGCAGTCAGGACAGATGCGGGCGGAGGGCTAGGGAGATGCCTTGGGAATGTCCCGGAAGACGGCGTGAGCTAAGAAGGTGCAGGAAGAACATGCAGGTGGAGGGCAAGAAGTTGTGCAGGTCCAGGACTGAGGAGCCTGTACGTCCCTGTGTTTCATCAAGTCCCAGATGCCCAGTGTGAGATGCCTGTGTAGCTGACGGAAGTTCACTGCCGGTTCGGTCACTGTGAGACCAGAAAACACGCATTGCTAAAGAGGGCTCCCGGGAGGAGTGCCTCTCACTCACTTTTGTGTTCTCACGCAGGCGCCCTAGTATTTGCAAGCAAGTCCACCCTCAGGGTCCCACCCCTGCACCACGTTCCTTCCTTCTCACATTCTCACTTATTTGAAGTCGTGTCTGCTGTCGCCACCGCCCCCCCCCCCCCCGCCCCTCCATCTCCCATGCCTCCAGTATAGGGGACGCAGTCATTGTATGGCATCATCTCCTGCCTCCAAGGCAGGGACCTGTGCTGGGGCCTCTGTGCAGCTGCACGCAGGGCCCCTGTCCTCACTGTGTCTCCCTCTCGCTCAGAACTTCGGGGCATTCATTTTATCAACCACATGCAACACTGGCTCTACCTTTATGAAGAGCAGGGCGTGGGCACAGAGATTTGAGCAGATTAGCAGCAGGGTTTGACTTCATCTTTAAAGCTCACCAAGCAACTGGACAGTGTGGACTCAGGGTGGATGGTCAGTGGCCCTGATGTCCAGGGAAGGGATGCAGTGGCTTCGGTCCAGGAGGTGGTGGGGGATGGGTGGGAACACAGCATTCTGGGGGTGTGCCTGGCAGAACCCACTCATGTGGGGCGTGAGGACAAAAAGCAGTCACACTGATTCTGAGGCGGGACCTGAGTGACCAGGAATGGCAGTGCCATTTCCTGAGACTAGAGCGAGGTTGTTCAGAAGGGTCAGAATATCCCTGTGGTAGACTGATCTGAAGAGGAGACGCAGTGGTTGGATGGGTGTACCTGGAGCAGGTGAGGTCTGGGCTGTGGGTAGAATTTGGGGATCACAGATAATAGATATTTCAGCCAGGCTCCTGGATGAGGTCACGGGGCAGAGAATGTGTTTCGAAACAAGACTCCCACTGTCGCAGCTCCCTAGGGATGGGACAGCAGGGCGCATTTAAACTCAAGCGCCAGCCTCCTGGCCATCACGCCAGCTCTCCCATCTCGCCAGAGAGGAAGCACCTAGGGGACCACCGTAGCCTTTTGCTGTCCCCAGGAGTGGGCATGTGTGTCCCCATCAGGGAGGCATTTGTGCCTTCAGGAGAGGACGGCCTGGGGCTGCAGGGAGGGCCAGCAGATGGGAGGGTTCACAGTGAGATCACTGGGCAGTTCCCAAGCGAAGGTGGCTGCCGTTCTTGTTTTCTTGTCTCTTCCAGCCTCTATTTTGTGCCTTATTTGTCTTCTCTTCTTTGCTCTTATGGTTCATGGAGTTCATATGCTCTTTGATTTGTTTGAAAACATAGAAGTATATGAAAATACAAAGGGCCTCCTGTTTCTGAAATACGGGTGTTCCTTTACTCATGTTGGGCTACATCCCGATAAGCCCGTTGTGAGTTAAAATGCATTTGATGCTGTACATATAGTCACGGGAAAATGCAACCATCAGAACAGTCAACTTCAGAGTGTTTCATGTCTTATAAGGAAACCCGGCATCCTGTAGCCGTGTGTACCTGCCGTCCAAAGCGTGCTGCACAGTCCCCGCGCTTTGGTCAATGATGGCGTCAGCACACACTCCATGGTACCTCGACCCTTGTGTGTCCCACTGCCCAGGTCAGCCAGGCTCAAGGGAGGCGTTCCTGGGGTAACGGGGCAACTTGTGTTGGGGTGAACGCTCACATGTCCCCTCCCAAGGAGTGTGACCTCCAAGGCCAGGTGTTGGGTGGGACATGGGGCAGGACCTTTACTTTCCTAAAGCTGGACACAGTTGCTGTCTTGGGTCACGGGAATCTGTGTGCTGCCGCCCCCTGGCCCCAGGCTTCAGGGAGAACCAGGAGCACACAGCCTCTCCCTTTGGCCTTGCTGGTTTGCTGTGGCTGCTGGTGTTTAGGGAGAGTGTTGGCATCCGCTCCAGGAAGTTTGCTCTGGGGTGGACGCACTTACTCATGCAGGGGCTAGTTTAGGGAGTCAGACTCCTTGGTTGTGAATAATGGAGATACATCTGCCCATGAGAAGCTAAATTTAACAGAAGTTTCAGCCCTCGGCTTCCGCATGGCACCCCAGCCACAGGTAGACGGTGTGTTTCTGTTGGCCAGGGCCCAGGTAACATCAGCGCTGGAGAACAGTCCCCAGAAATCTGAAAAATGTTAAACAAGGAAGGAAAGTGTTCAATCAACCAAAACAAACAGAGATACAATCTCAAGCCCCTGGGTGTTTGTTCTGCTGGGTCTAGAGGCTGAAAAACGAGAGACTGCAGGAGAAACGTGATAAAAAACGCGGCCCTGATGACAGGACAGGGGTGTCGTTCAGACTCGGTCCAGGGCTGGGGAAGGACTGCACCTGGGAGTCCCCTTCCACACGAGCTCCGTTGGGGAACCTCAGCCACGGAATCATACAGTCATGTGTGTGTGATGGAGTCATCACTCTGAGCCACACAGTGGGACCACAGGCGGGACACGGCCCCAGGGGATATCATCACTCAGCCACACAGTGGGACCACAGGCGGGACAAGGCTTGGTTACCTCATACAAAAGACAAAAATTGGTGTTTCCGGATCAGCAGGAGCCACTCTTTAGACCACAATGACAAAGATATTCCACGTGCACTGTCTGGAAATCTAATAATAAAGTGGCAATTTAGTAGTAATGGTTACACTTATATAATCCACATTTTATGGAACACTACCCTAAAAGTTGTAATCTTAGCAAGCCTCCCTGTGAGATATTGTGAAGTCACTTACACAATAGCACTACAACCAAAAGAAAAATGTCAAAGTTACTTTAGAAGACCGAACTCTGGCTGTGTTTCTGGGTTACTTCAGTGAATTTGTTAGCAATAGCCAAGATACTATAATTATACTACTTACAGATAGGATCGAACCTAAGCAACTAACATCAGAGTTGTCTAAATGTGCTACAGTTGCAGAACATTATCTAAGAATTATCAACCGAGTGGTTTCCATTCAGGCCATTGATTAATCACCCCATGGCAATAAAACTAAGAGAAAACTCAGAATTATTCCATAGAGAAGCGTCTTGCTATGGACCTGGCCCTTCAGAAGCTCACTGGATGGTGGGGCAACTCGGAGGCAACCCACTTCTGCCTCAGGCTGTGTGGACAGCTCAGTGTAGACTCACCTGTAGCTCAGAGGGGAGGTGTGGGTGAGGGTGCCTTTGGTGGGCAGGAGTCCTAGGCAGTGTTTTCCTGGTGTCTACAGTCTGGAGAAGGACAGTCCTCTTCCTGGGAGCTGCCTCTGCCTGTGGGACAGGGGACAGAGGGAGACATCTAAGCAATAACCTGAGGGTGTGTGACCAGGAGCAGAAGAGGGATGGGTATCACAGTTTAGTAGTAATAGTTGCATTCACATAATCCACTGGAGTGACCAGTGACCATTTCCTCTCCCCTCCCCCAGGAAGACTTTTGGGTCATTGATGGGCTGGGCCACCCAGAGAAAGGACCCAAGCTCCTGAGAGTGAAACCAGGAAAATAACCTGTCACCAGGTCTGGAATGCCTGTTGCCCTGAAAGCCAAACTCACAAGACAGGGGCTAAGGCAGTGGTTCTCAACCTTCCCAATGCCGCGACCCTTTAACACAGTTCCTCATGTTGTGGTGACCCCTAACCATAAAATTATTTTCGTTGCTACTTCATAACTGTAATTTTGCTACTGTAAACAATATGTAATTATATATGTGTTTTCCGATGGTCTTAGGTGATCCCTGTGAAAGGGTCGTTCGACCCCCAAAGGGGTCGCGACCCACAGGTTGAGAACCACTGGGCTAAGGTGAAGAAAAGAAGTTTATTCCAACTGCCAGCAACTGGGGAGGTGGGAGACTTTTCTTGTCTTCAAAAACCCATCTCCCCCTTCCAGTGCACACTGGGATTTTTATAAGAAGGGAGAGGGAACGCAGAACAAAGAAATCAGGGGAAGGGAATATGGGTAGGGAGTACAAAGGGGGCTCAGGTGATTTGCAGTCCCGGAATTTGAGTCCCTGTAGGGATCTTGGGTTTATTGAATGTCTTCATTACTGGTCCCCAGCAGGTTCACCTGGGTGCAGGACGGCTGCAGACACACCCTCCCTCCCACAATTCATCCTGACATTCCTCTCGAGTCAGTCAGAGGTGCACGACTCCATGTCGGTGTGCATGAGCCCAGGTGTGAGGAGGAGATGGGAGGACTGGGTCCACCACATCCCCCCTCATTCGTGTCCCCATCAGCCTGACAAGGGCATCCATCATTGTCTCCTCCAGCTGCGTCCAGATGTCTCCACGATCAGGACTCAGCGAGAGGCAGACAGAGGCACCATCTCCACTCTTGCTGCTGATGTTGAAGGGGGCTGTTCTCCTTGTCAGCTGGGTCAGAGGAAGGAAGGACACGTGAGGCAGAGGAAACAAATGGGAAACGAGCAGCTGACAGCAAGAAGAGTGACAGAGAGATGCTGGCGGGGGGAGGAGGTGAGAGCATCTGGAGAGGGTGGGGTGGCTGAAGGGGGAGGCCACAGAGGCCGTTCATCTCCTCACCACCTAGCTCTGAACACATACTACTGCCACAGAGAGCACGGAGCTTCCTATGAGGAGAGAGAAGAATCAGACTCAGGGCTGAGAGCAGCAGCACAGTTCTGTCCCAAGTCAGGGCCCACTTTAAGAAAACTGTGGGGGCAAAAGAAAGTCACTGATGACTGAAGACAAAGACTCATTTTGTCAAAATGCAGAACGTGGTCTGTGCCTGTGGCACCACCCAGGGAGGCCTTGGAGGTGATACCCCCTGGAGGCCATGTCCCTCTGAGGTGGTGGCCCCTGGAGATGAGGCCTTCGTCCACTCCGGAGCAAGCCCAGGACTGTGCCCTCTGGATGGAAGCGCTGCTTCTGGGTGCCCCACAGGACAACCTGGCTGCGTGACCCTGGCAGCCCACCCCCCAGTGCAGATCTCCTGCAGCTGGCGTCCTGCTCACCTCTGCCCACCTGCCCACACACCCTCCCAAGGCTGGAGCTCACCTGCCAAGGCCATGGAGCCCCTGGCCCAGAGCTGGTCTCTTCCTCTGACCCTGGGCTTTAGAGGCTGTGGAATCTGAGCCCTGGAGCTGGCGGATCTGAAGTAAGGCCTCCCAGCAAGTTGCCGGCACTGGCGCTCTCTCCCCGGGGTGAGGCCACGCCCAGGCTGTCAGCAGGGCAGGAGAAATGGCCTCATGAGACAGTGACCTAACAATGGCAGAGGCTGACTGGCAGTACACTCAATCCCTGACAGGGGAGAAAAGCAGGCTATCTTGGTCCCTTTGCCGATTCTCTTTTTTGAGGCAAGAAAGGCCAGCTGTGAGTCTCACGCAGCAGGAGATGCCACTCCACCAATCCCGCTTCGGTCCAATCTGATTGGCTTTGTGGTGGTTTAGGTGGTAAAGATCTGGAAGGTCCCCTTTGCCACCCAGAGCATTGGGAACAGGGACAGTCGTGGGTGAGGGTACAATGATCTGAACTGGAAGGGAGGCATGTGCAAAAGCACCTCTCATCTGCAAGGGAGAGATCACCCTAGACTGACAGCCATGAATCTGCGTGTGACATACGAGGTAGACCAGAAGCCCAGGTGAAATCAGCGAGGAGACCACATGGACTGTGAGAACAGAAAAAGAAAAAAGAGGAAGAGACTCTCTGATAAAATGTTCCTGGTCTCTGCTAGATGCTGACCAGTGTGAGAACTGGGATGGGGACTGACCCAGCACACTGACCCCCACCCAGCTGGAGGGAGCCCCACCCACCAGGAATGGCCTGCTCTTCAGCAAAACAGTGAATCGTCAAGTGGCATGAAACACCTACTAATGCTTTTCTCAGTTTTATTAGGATTCTCAGTAAGGTTTTATTTTCAGTAGTGTTTGAGCTAATGGTTTGACAAATGTAGAAGCAGAGTTCACCAGCACAGACAGCAGGAAGTGTCCACGCAAAACCCACAGCATTCTGTGCACTGGCAGAAACCAGTTAAAGATGATAACAGAAAAACAGGCTGCATTCAGAATCCCTGCATAAACCTGTATGAAGAAACAGGCCTAAGAATAGCTTTATGGGGAACGTCCCAGGACGTGGCTAACAGGACGTGAGGACCTGAGGACATTGAGAATGACATTCTGGCAAACGGGCGCTCACACCATTAACTCATCAAGTCGACGCAAGTCTAGCTGCAACCCCACACGCACAGCAGGAAAAGATTCCTCATGCAACCTAACAGCGATGCTCAGATTTGATTTTTATGTTTTTTTTTTTATCTTTATTGTTGAATTTTTTTTTTTTAATATATTTTTTATTGATTTCAGAGAGGAAGGAGAGGGAGAGAGGGATAGAAACATCAATGATGAGAGAAAATCATTAATTGTCTGCCTCCTACATGCCTGTCACTGGGGATCAAGGCACAACCCGGGCATGTGCCCTGACCAGGAATCGAACTGTGACCTCCTGGTTCATTGGTTGATGTTCAACCACTGAGCCACACCGGCTCAACAGTGATGCTCAGATCTGAGTGGAAGTGTACACTGCAAACAATTTTTAGAAAAGCAAAGGGTTTTCCTAAGAGCTGTGAGAGCACAGGAGTCGAGGGCCAACCCCTCCAGGCCCCTTGTTGCCACATGCTGGCCAGAGCTCCCCCTTCTTATCCCCAGTTGCCAATCTGTCAGATAGGGCCGTGAGGGCTGGCTGTGCGTGGGTCACAGAGGACGGAGGGAGGCTGGTTTGAGGATCTGAAGGCACATGTGTCAGAAAGGTTGCTTGTGGTCATCACTGGCCTCAGAGCCAATGGATCACTTCCTAGGGACACCTTCTCTGCCCACCCAGACTGGCCACACTCTCAGCCGTGTGCACCCTGGAACCTGGGGCTTTCAGAAGCCTCATGCCCAGGAGCACCCACTTAAAGGTTCTCTGGGGAAACAGCTGATCTCTGGGGTGTCGGGAACTACAGCCCCAACATTTCCCAAATCTCCCTGCTGATGAAAATTCCCTGGCGTTCTCCTTAAAAAACAGATTCCTGGGCCCCTTTCTAGACTGGCTGAGTGAGAAGCTCATTGGTCAGCCAGGGCCCATATGCTCATGGGAGAGCCTGGGACATGTTGTTTCTACGCTCAGGTGGCCCCTCACTCCACGTGGGCTGTCCCAAGCCTTTCTGGTTCTTACTGTTCACTGCTGTCAGCCTGCATGTGGTGAGACCTCCTGCCTTCCTCTCTGAGCCCTAAACCAGGTCTGACTTTGCTCAGCTCTGAATCTCAGCACCTGGCCTATCGTAGGTGTTTGTTGAATGAATTAGTGACCCAGGTGTGAGTTTTAGCAATTATTTTTGTGTTCACTTTCTCAAGTTGTGGTAGGGAGCCTCCCTCATGGGATGAGGGTGAATTTGTACGTGAAAGAACTTCATGCCTGTTAATGTTCTCACTAGGATGTTAACGGCACTGACATGCAGCCTGTGCCCCTGTGCCAACCGGCCTCATCCGTCACCCACCACAGGCTGCATGTCAGCATCTGCTGTCTGCACGTACCTCTGTGGCCAGGGGACCGTGTGCCCGGCCCAGTGAGGAGCCCTCCCTCTCCAGCACAGGAGTCCCGGGGGTCGCTCTGCAGGGGCTGGCCAGGAGAGGTCTCCCGGGGAACCAGTTCTGGCCAGGGTCTGACCCTCCCCCACCTTCCTTTCCCGGGTCAGTGGCCCCTTGAGGAACATGTCAGTGGGGAGGATGTGCAGCAGGGAGGGGTCCGTGTTATCAGCAGAGCCGCCCGTCTGAGGAGCCTAATCGCCCGCTTCCTGTGGACCATTGATCCTCTAATGGCCTTCTCCAGCTTCAGGCCAGCTGTCTGCCATTACGGGTGCTCACAGCCTTTGGAAAAAAAAATTATATTTTCATGGTATCAGCAGGAAAATAGGAAATGGCTTGGAAAACAGGGCGACGTAAAACAATGGTTTAAGGAGACCCAGCTTTGGATAAACAGTCCTGGTCGCCCTTTGGAATCTAGGATTTAAACACACTCAGGAATGTGCTCTGAGCCGAGAGATAAACAACCTCAAAACAACTAGGCCAGCACTTCTGCCTGGCAAGCCTGGCTGGTTGACGCAGGGGGCGCCTGGCTGCTGGCAGAGGGAGCTTCCCCCCGCCCCCGCTCCCCCCATACACACACAGCTGCTCCCGAACGCCAGGGCTCATCCTGCGGCCTCAGCAGTGCCACCCGCCCTTGGACAGGTGTGCTGCTGTCCAGGGGCCCAGCACGTGCTGCACCCGTGTGGGGAGCCAGGTGGCCTGTGGTCCATGCCCACCGTGACCTGCTGCCAAGGGTGTGTGTGTCATGGCCTGTCTGCTTCTAGGATCTATTTGCAGGCAGGCTCCAGGACTTGCTGGGGGAGAAGTGTTGGTCTTTGGACAGAGCTTCTGTGATTTTCTGTAGGATTAGGGAATTTTTGAGTTGGTGTTAAAGATCAACTTACACAAGGAATCGGCCCATTAGCTCTTCTGCAGTGAAATTTAGGATGGCCTGCACAACTGGAGCTGAAGGTGACCCCGAGTCAGCAATATATTCAATATTCATCCTGCAAGCTTTGCCCCCACCATCATATTTGACCCTTCAGTCAGCCCGACATGATGGGGACCAGCATTGCAGCCTACAGGGATGTAGGTCCAGGGTTAGGGTCGGGGTGCTGCTCAGGGAGCTCAGACCCCTAAGGCTGGGCTCCTGTGGGAACTGGATGGGTTCCCATGGGTCTTGCTTCTAGGGTTCCTTTCATCATTGGCCACCTCTGCTGTGTAGTGAGTACCAGGCTGATGAGCACAAGGGGCATCTTGTTAGTCTGAAGCTATGGTCTGAGCACACCTGCCCCTTCCCACCCCCTCACCCCCAACTTTCAAATCAAATTCCAGTGTCAGCCGATTCTCATCCACGCAGAAGCCTTTGCCAACAGTTTTGGGCTCCTTTCTTGTTAGGGTGCTACAACAGGTCTTGCCCCTCAGCCTGCTCTCAACCAAGTCAGCCCACCTGGCAGCCTCAGATGCCGCCGCTCACTCAGACCCTTCACCACCTGCCTTCCCAATTCATACCCATGAACATCGTGGGGAAATATCTGCCAATAATATGTGGCACTTCTTTTAAAGCTCACAGTGGCTTGCAAATACTGCTCTGTAATATTTCTCGTCCATTCTGCAGGTAGGCAGGTGGCCTTCAGTAATCTCCCCTCCCCAGTTACATTGTTGGTTCTGGGGAGGAACTAAGAAGCAGATGCTAAGGGCTGGCCTGAGCAGAGACACAGTGGACACGGCCCTGGCTCTCAGGCCATCAGAGGCCTGCAGCCTCTCTTGTACAGGGAGCAGCAACAGCGGCTCCTGCTCTGCAGTTCTGGCCCAGGGTTCTTTGTGACCCTTGGCTTCTGTCCACACAAGGAGGTACTGCTTCCTCTGTGAGAACTTGGCGGTTGACTGTTGTTGCTTACAGCTGTTTGCCACATACCCTCTCACAGTCAAGTTGTTTCAGATGTTCAAATACTTGAAGATGCCCATGCACTTGAGTTCCTTCTTTAGGATTAGTGTCCTCAGTTCTTGCCTCTGGCAGAGCCTCCGAACCTCCTCCCTGCTCCATCCCAGGTGTTCAGCTCTGGGGAGTCACAGTGGCAGCCCTGCAGCCCCAACTCACAACTGGACTACACTCCCCAGCATCCCGTGCTATTAGGGATTACAATTCCCAGCATCCTCTGCTGTTAGGTACTATACTGTGTCTGGTGCTATTAGGGACTGCTGTGCCATGAGTTCTGGCCATTGGAAAGTCGGGGAGCAGTTTGGGTTCCCTGCACAGCTGGCTCTGGAAGCTCCCATAGCCTTCCTCCCTTCCTGAGATGGAGTCCCCAGGGTGCTCTTGGAAGCTGCCTGCTCCAGAGGGCAGACCCTCCAAGCTGGACCCCTCCCTGCCCAGAACTAAGCTTTCCTGGGACAGTGCGTCCCAGGCCTGGGGCTAGGTTATCACAGCCTGTCTCTGCCACAGACATGGTCCCATAACCAGTAGATGGCAGAAAACCAGAAGTTTTGTCCCCCATCCGCCAAGACCTCCATGTCTGTTCCCAGGGTGTTGTCAACTTCACCTCACCCCAACGAAGGCCCCTCTGGTGCCATCCTGCCCTGGTGTCCTTGTGGCATTGCTGACTGTGGATGAACCTACTCCTCACCCTGGAGCCTCTCCCGGAGTTGCTGTGAGCAGGCCTGGCAGGGCCAGGAGTTGTCCCCAGAACAGGCCGTGCTGCAGCAACAGCTGTGTTCCCTGAGACTGGCGCAGCTGCGGTGTGCCCGAGGAGAGATTAAAATTACTGTCAAACCAGCTGAAGGCCTGAGCAGCAACCACATAGGCTGTGACTCCGGGAGACCGGGTGACAGCGTCCACAGTTCAGTCTCAGGCTCTCAGTAAACACTGTTCGCTCCATGCACCACTTTTTCCTAAAAGAACACATTTCCCATTGTTGGGGTTGTCCTGCATGAAAAGGAAGGTCGCCAGCAGCCTGCCAGTGCAGAAAAGCAAAGTAACACAGCCTCCCCATCTCCCTTCACCTCACAGTACATCAGCCCCATTTTATGGCCGGTGATCTAGAGGCTTCATTTCCCATTAAGTGAAAATGAGAATTGTCTTGCGTGATGCATTATCTAGACAACCCTGCCAGAAATGAAGTATGCTCAGGTTCAAAACAAAATGCACAGGTGTCCTTGAGCGTGGACTGTCCGCGAGGGCCCAGTTTCTGAGCTGGCCTGCCTCTCCTGGGCAGGCGGGGATGAGGACAAAGGACCCAGCCTCCTGGAGAGGCCACATGGAGGGCACAGAGCTTAGAGCCATTGGAGAGTCCCCGGGGCTGTGCCAGGCTGGGATGTTGATTTCCTGTGTGGAAAGGAGAGAGCTGAATGAATTCCTGGGTTCCCAGGCTGGGCCCTGCCCCTGCCCAGATCCTGCAGCTTGACCACAGGCAGCAAACCTCGCCAGCTCCTCCAGGCCCAAGGACGAGACAGGGGGGACTGTCCCTGCTTGCAGGACCACAGTCGGATAGGGGCAGGGCTGTGGGGGAGTGGACGTGACCTTGCTGAGTCCCCAGCTCTCTGCCTCACCCATGAAGACATCATTTCAGAGCCGGAAAGCGGTCTGTCCAATGCCACAGAGCCTGGAGCTGGAGCCCCTCTCTGCTCTGCCGGAGCCTGCGAGGCAGACTTCACGACTGTGAGGGCCAAGGGGCTAGATGGTGAGGCCCCAAGGAGGAGGCATGAGCCAGGCTGGGTGTTACCGACCAAAGGGTGGGTGGGATTTGGGTTTGATCCTGTAAATGGGGGTGTGCCCAGTGGAGGTATGGACTGGGGCACATGGTCCCATGGTTTTGAGGACTTCACTAGGATGGGACAGTGATAGGGTCTCCCAAGGTGGCACATGACAGAAGGGATGTGGCCAGTGGATGCGGAGATCACCCATCTGTGTCCTGACTACCGAGGCCAGGGCTCATTCATCCCCCCGAATACCCCCCCCTCCCCAACTTCTCCCCAACCTGTCCCTGCTTCATTCCCTGAATCGGCCTCCCCCATCCCAGGCCACCCAAGGAACCCGAATCAGGGTGGGTGCTGAGTGGTCGCTGTGGGGCAGGGAGAGGCCATGGGAACTGAGAACCAGGTCGCAGTGCTATCTGCCCCTTTGCCATCCCTCATGCACAAGCACGCTGGCCAGGCCGCCGTCTCGAGGGCCCAGTTTTGCTGTGCAGACCTTTGTGGAATCGGAACCCTGTAGCAGTCTCCTCTTTGTGGCCGGCCCTCTTGCTCAGCATAAGACTTGCTCAGATTCTTCCATGTCACGTGTACCAGGATCTGTTCCTTTTCATTGCTGAGTCGTAGTCCCTTGTGGAATGTGCTGCATTTGTTCATCCACTCATTCGTTGAAGGTCTGAGGTTAATACGGACATTCGCACTCATCTCTCCCGGGAAAATGCCTTGGCCTGAAATTTCGGGTTCTAAGCGCTGAGTTTTCCAAGTGCCATAGCAAAATGCCGCGACCTGGGTGCCTCCACCCCAGCAGGTTGCCTTCTCACCATCTGGAGGCCGCGAGTCCAGATCAGGGTGTCAGTGGGGCCAGTTTCCTTGAGGCCATGGGAGAGTCTGCCCGGGCCTCTCCCCAGCTGCTGGTTTGCTGACAGACCCTCACTCCTTGCCGGTGGGCCTCTGCTTTACCTGCACGGGGAGCCCTCCCTGTGTGCCTGTGCCCCAATCTCCCCTTTTCTAAGGACATCAGTCACATAGGATTAGAGACCCACCCTAATCCAAGATGACCTTGTCTTAACCAATCACAGCTTCGAAGACCCTATTTCCCAATAAGGCCCCATTCTAGTTCTGGGATTAGGGCTTCACAGCATGAATTTGGGGAGGTGGGGCCACTACTCCACCCACAAAAACTGAGTAGGTGAATGTGAACTTTATAAATCTGTGACCTCAGTCCTCACGAAGTGGCCTTCCTTGTTTTGTGGCTCAGGACATCCAAGTTCGCCACCCTTCACCCTCCCTCGCTGTCCCCTGCGGCCCTCCAGACCAGATCCCTCCCCCACCGTCCCGGGAGCTTTACCAGTAGAAGCTGGCTCCTCATCTCTCAGCACAGATACCTTCTAGGTGTCTCCAGTCTCAATGGGCCACATACCCACCATTTAGCTCCAGATCCCTCAACTCCCTCAAGCATACTGACCTTTATGGTTATTCACCACACACACGGCCATGACCCTGAGCACTAACTTGTCATTTCCCAGAGCTGCAGCAGTTCTATGGTCTGAACCACAGCCTCCAACCTCTCAGCTCGCTTTCTCTGTGACCGCTGAGACCTGTTCTATCACCTGGTTGAGAGGTCAACTCTTATACTATTCAGGCTCTTTGGGTTACAAGTAATAGAACCCAACTTAAATGACTGGCTCACCCAGCAGGCAAATCCAGGAACTGATGGTTTGAGGCACAGCAGGAGTCAGGGGCCTGGGAGGCCATCAGATCTTTCTATATTTCCCCTTCACTCCCCACTTCTTTCACTCTCTTTCTCAATTTGAATTGACTTTGTTTTTCAAATAGGTGTCTCCAGCCACTGTCAAGGTGCCGCAGGCCTGGATTCTTATGGCCTGTGATCTGGAAGAAAGAAAGAGGACTTTCTTGCAGAGTCTAGACAGTGAATCTCATGGAAGAGCTCAGAGGGGCTGTGCCTGACTCATGTGAGCACAGGACAGGTCGCTGGCCCATCCCTAAAGGCCCCTCTGGAGCTGGGCCGTTTGGCTCCACCTTTTTGACCCAGCAGTTGGTTTTACCCTGAGAGAGTATTTGACTCCAAGCACATGAACCATCGTATTAATCAGACTTATGCCAACAGCTGTTGACGTTTGTCAAGGAAGCATTTCTGACGCTAATCCCTCTAAGCCAGTTTAGTTCTTGGATCAATTTTCTACACAGTACAGTCAACCAAAGTGTTTCCATTTTTATTTTCAGTGACAATTTGACTCATCCATTTTTGTAGGATTTCTGGCTTTTGTTTTTCATCCGTGCCTAATGTCAACAACTCTATCTTCTACACTAATGAGCCTTCTTTTCTGGTTATTCTACATAGCCGCATTTCTTGGAAAATTTGCACAGATCTAAATTTTGGTAAGAATTTTAAATTCTTCTGCCAATCTGAATGTTAACAAAGTTGACCTGTATTTTAACATACTCCCAGTTTCATTTTCTGTTGATTATTTCCACTGACTCTCCCTTTTCCTGGTTCAGGTTCATAGTTTTCAATGTTAACAGTGACTTTTCATTCCATTTTTCATCTGTAACAACTTTTACTGTGTGCGGCTTCAATTTGTGTTGGTTTTATTTGGTGTTATTTCTCCTGGTCGTATTAATGTCGAATACAAATCAACAATCTGTATTTCAATCATTCGCATTTTTTAGCTAGTCCTGGACAATGGTGAGCGATGGCTGCTAGAGAATTGCGCTTGGCCTCTCTATTTTATGGCTAATTCCATCTTTCATAAGTGTATACCAGGTGTACTGGTTAATACTGAGGATTTTGTAATCAAAGAAAACATGATAATTTCAAGAGAAACATCAAAATTGCTTTATTCAAAGTAATGTCCATCGCTAGCTACACATTGCCCCCATCTTTCAGGTAATTTGTGGATACCGTCCCAATAGAACTTTTCTTGTTTTGAGGCAAACCAATCAGAGACGCCGTTTTCCACTTCTTCGTACGTCTTGAAGTGCTGCTCAGAAAGTGCGTGTGCCATCCATCAGAACAAGTGGTAATCTGAAGGAGCAAGGACTGGTGAATACGGTGGGTGGGTTCATACTTCCCAGGCAAAATATTTTAACGTGTCTTTAACTGGTTTTGAAGTGTGTGATGGTGCGTTATCATGAAGCAAAATTACTTTGCCGTGTCTTCTGGACCATTCTGGTTGTTTTATGATTAAAGTGTGGTTCAAATTGATTAACGGTTTCACCTGGTTTTGGAAGCTCGTATTACACTGCACCTTCCTGATTCCACCAAATGCAGAGCATTCATTGTCTTCTTTCCGAAGCGATTTGGCCTTGCAGTCGATGTTGATGGTTGACCTGGATCAACCCATGCTTTTGTGCGTTTGGGATTCTCAAAATAAATCCACTTTTCATCGCCAGTCACAATTCAATGCAAAAAAGACTTTCTTTCGTGCCATTGAAGCCACATTATACTGATGACTTTTCGGTTTTCATTTGTCTTTCATTCAGTTGATGTGGCACCCATTTTCCTTCCTTTAAAATCTTTCCCATTGCTTGTAAATAACCGGAAATTGTTTGCTGAGCAACGTTTAATCTTTCTGCAAGTTGTTTTTGAGTTTGACACGCATCTTTATCCAATAATGCCTGTAATTGTTGGTCTTCAAACTTTTTCAATTGACCTGGATGTTCTTTGTCTTTCACATCGAAATCATCACTTTTAAAGCATTTAAACCATTGTTCACAAGTATCTTGAGATGGAGCATGTTCACCATAAGCTTTCTGAAATATATGATAATTTTCAGCAGCGCTTTTCTTCAAAATAAGGTAATGAATTAAAACAGTGGTTCTCAACCTTCCTAATTCCGCGACCCTTTAATACAGTTCCTCATGTTGTGGTGACCCCCAATTTCATTGTTATAAATTGAACATAATTAAAGCATAGTGATTAATCACAAAAACAATATGTAATTATATATGTGTTTTCCGATGGTCTTAAGGCGAACCCTGTGAAAGGGTTGTTCGACCCCCAAAGGGGTTGTGACCCACAGGTTGAGAACCTCTGACTTAAAACTTCCCTCAAATGCTCTCTTTTTTTTGCATGAAATTCAACATTTTTAAGCGTAAAAATATCTATGATGTTAACACCTTCAGAAAATTTGACATATGAAGTTTTGAAGCTTGCTGTCAATACAACAAAATAGCATACATATCAAATCGCATATATATCAACATACATATAACTGCATTTATTGAAAAAAATCCTCATTATTAACTGGCACACCTGGTAATTACTATGAACCATGGAAGAAGCATCCACTTTGACAACAGTGTTTACTGTGAGTCAAAATGCCTCCAGATAAATGCAGCAAGGGCAAAGCCATCCTTTGGTCCCTTGGAGCCACCTGGGGCGGTGGCCCTTGAGAAGCTGGGGGTTGCTCCTACAAGAAAAGCAATGAAAAAGAAAGCTTGGGGACAAAGGGATAGCTTACATGGTCTCGTCCACCCACTTCTTGAGGTCTCTCGTTCCCTCCGGCTTCGCTGTTGGTTTATCCAGCTTGTGACCCACAGCGTCCCTCTGTCCACCGATGCACCCTCCCTACCCCCGCCCCCTCGGCTGCTTGTGCCCAGGGTTAGACAGGTGCAAGGCAGATGCCCAGTGGAGGACGTACCGCACTCCCCGCTTCCCTGCACCTCAGGCTGCAGGACAATGCAAATGCCAGCCCTGGGGCCTCCGAGGGGGCTGCTCTCCCAGCTGTGGCCCAGGCTGCAGGCTCCTGGCAGGTCCCTCCCTCAGCAGGGGCCGCAGGCTTTCCCTCTCCGCTCAGGCACCTAATGCTTCTCCCTCGCTGTCAGCACCTGCCCTGGCTCCTCACTGGGTTCGGCAGACAGGAGCCGTCCTGTCATCTCACCGCGAGCCTTACCTGCATCCACATCTCACCCTGTGCTTATCTTCTTTTGGGGGGAGTGAAGCTCAATCGCCGCCTCTGTGCCCTGGGATGAGGCTCAGGCAGAGCCAGAGGCGGGGCAGATCTGTGGCGTCTACTTTGGTCCAATGTCCGCCCTTCTAGGCCAGAGCTCGGGCTCCGTGTCAAAGGCCACCACTCACCAGCCCTGTGACCAGGATGCCCTTCACTGGGCCCTATGCTGGGGTGATGGTAGCCTCGCCCCTGAGCTGGGTTGAATGAGTTGTTGCTCTTAAAACAGTTCACGCAGAAGCCAGCCCAACCCCCGACCGTGTCTGCTGTAATTATGCGCATTTCCTGGTCCTCCGTCAGACCCAGGCTTGTAACGGTGCCGACACACGTGTTCCTCCTCCTGAACGTGTGCGGCCGCGTGTGTTTTACACTCTCACAGCCCAGGCCTGAAATTAAAGAGGGTGGAGGCCATGAAGCAGCCCACGTCCGCTCTGACTCCATCCAAACCCGAGGGGTGTGGCCCGGCCTGGCCTGGGACAGGCAGACCCCTCTCCTGACCCTCACTCCTCTCAGAGTCACAATGAAACCTACACGCATGTCCCTGAAACCCCTCCTTGCTCTTCGGGACATTTGCCGGCAGCCACAGCCTCCCCGTGGGTTAGAGTAACACACACTTTGTCCGTACCTTCTCCGGCTCCGGGTGGCCCGGGAGGCATCGCGATGTCCCCTCTTCCAGGTTTGATGATCTATCCACAGGTCTGGGCCCGTTCGCCCCTCAATGGAGACAGAGCTAAAGCCCAGAGTTCCTACGCTCAATGTGTAAGTCATCGAGAAAACAAAGAAATGGTCGTTTCAACACAAGGATAGAGGCTGAGCAAAGGTGCAGTGAGCAGCCAGCCAGGGCCTCATCTGGACGAAAAATGTCAGGGGGGACCCCCAGCTGAGTGTGGGGGGAAGAGCAAAGCGAGTGAATGGCACCACGGGAGAGGGCAGCAGCCCGTGCGGGCAGTGTGCGCCGAGGGGGTGAGGGAGGCCAGGTGGTGGCCGGAGAGAGAAGGCCCCTGCTTTTAGCCCGGCACCAGGAAATCAGTCCCACCTGCTGGGGAGCGGGGGGGGGGGGGGGGGGCGGGAGGTGGGGTTCCTATTCCTGGAAAAAAGGGTCAGCATATAACCGGACAAACAACGGGTCTGTGCTACCTGTCACTACTCGAGCCAAATAAGCAGAGACAGGGTTGGATCCTATGAGCGTTCCTTCTAGGACTGCCGCAGCATGGGAGAGCAGCAGGTCAGCCACAGAAACCTGCTCTGCACCCACCATAAGCCAGTTGCTTATATAGCACAAGCACAAAGGAAAAGTAGGCAAAGGGCAGTTTACAGACATGCAGAAGGGCTAGGGGTCTTCAAAGGGCTTAGTGACATGCAAGGGCTGGGGTTACAGGGGAAATAGCCAAAGGGAGTGCCAGGTGGGCAGTGAACAGGTAAGCAGGCTGGGGGTCTGCAAAAGGGCTGGGGACCTTCAAAGGGCTGGCGAGTCTGGTTTCTGCAGCGCCATTGTTCATCTTTCCATGATGACAGGCAGCTCAAAGCGGGAGGAAGGGCGGCGTCTCCAGCTCCAGCCAGGGTAGAAGTGCCTTCTTTAGTCAGAATAAAACCGTCATGGTTAGCAGAGCATGATTCAGATTTCTTACATTACTAGCTGGTTCCCCAAATTCTATTGCTGCCCCCTTTCAAGCACTCTGAGGGCAGGCCGGGGGAGGGCCCCAGTGCAGCAGCCACCTCTCCCAAGTCCACTGCGGCGGCTGCTGGACGACACTGTTAGCTGGACCACATCTGTCATTTTTCTAGTGTGAACTGGGGGACAGGCCTCGTTGAGGACGGGTTTCACACAAGGCCTGACACTGAGATGGTGACCCTAATCTGGGACTTGACTCACAACTGATACCTTCTGTCACTTTTGTGAGGGGGCAGCCGACTGCTGGGGGCACACCTGTGCCCGACACGCACCGAGATGGCTGTTGCCGTGGGGCTGACCGCATGCTGTGGCTGCCGCGTGTGAGCCGGAGCCCGCGTGAGCCTGTGTCCACGGGGAGGTGGGTCCGGGTGCTGTGTGCACTGAGACACGTGTGCCTGCTCGTGCGGGGGCTTTGCTTCTGTGTGTGTGTAGGGGGGGTGCGGGGGGGGGGGGTTGTGCCACGCGTACTCTCATGCTGGATTTAAATTAGTTTTCTTTATTGTAACTGAAAGTGGAAAATAATACACCTCTGCAATGGTATTAGCTCACCCTTCCACATAATAAATCTGTGCCGATGGCTTGTTTTTGTGCTGTTTGGTTGTCATGGCGACGGGCTGCGTTCACTAATAAGTTTGTTTTGAGAATTTTAACACTGGTTTGCCAAATGTTCTCTTTCTGCTGCGAGGGCTTAAGCTTCACAGGCTCATTCATGGGGATTAACTTGGACTTCAGAATCCTTCAAGCTCTTAAAAGGGCCGGAGCCTCCTCAACAAACAGGATGGGAATGTCTCAGGGGAGGAGCCTTTGTAAACATGTACAGATAGTGCGCCCCAGAGGGAGGAGACCACCCGGCACTGCAGCCTCGCGCTGGAGTGGAGGACCTGCCCGTGCCGGCGTCTCTTCCGCTGGGGGACCAGGGTTGGAGCCTCCCACCCCCGGGACCAGCGCAGGACCCCTGTCCCCCGGGCCCCATCAGCTGCCCAGAGGGCCCCCAAGACAAGGCACCTGATGAGACGCTGGGGTGGGGTGATGGGGCACCTGGCCTGTGGCCTCGGGAGGGGTGTGGCCACAAGAACTCTGACGATGAGGCCTGAGCTCCGTTTGGTGGTGAACCTCCGAGAGGGATGCTGCCTGGACTGTGGGGCGAGGAGGCAAACGCCGCCCTGCCTCCCTGAAGTAAAGCTCCACACCGACGCTACTTCAGGACACACGGGAGTGGGGAGAGGTGGCAGGCGCCATCGTCTCATTGGGAGGAGGGACCAAACGCATCCCCCTTAATCACTTCCACCACACCACTGCCGAGCAGCCACCAAGGCCTCCTAGACCCGAGGGAGGGCCAGCACCCCTAGGAGACGCCACACTGACCTGAGATGCAGAAATGTGGGCCCAGGGCTGGGACACAGGCCGGTGCTCAAGGACGTGGGTGTGTCTTAGTGGGGAGAGGAGAGGAGATTGACCGGAAGGGAGATGCCTTATACCAGAAGGACAAACAAAAGTCACGGTATAAGCGGTGAAGTCTCCATTTATGGGTGCAGAACAGAGCGGGCCCTCAGAGTGTGTCCAGTGTCCATGGACCCGGGTGCAGGGTGGCTGCATGGAGGGAGGCAGCCTTCAGGTGACACTGCTGCCCATCATCTACTTCCATTTATTTATTTTCCTAATGACCAAGTAAGGAAAATGCGCATCAGCACGTTATAAAATTCAGATTCCTTCCCCCAAAAATGGAAAAAGAAGAAAACCCATAAGCCTCAAATAATAAGAAAAATCCTAAAACAGAGCCTTGTCCAAGGAGCAGCCCTGTTGGGACTGAAGCTGTGACCACAGCTCCTGTCATTGGAATTGCGTGTGCGTGGTGCCGGTTAGTGGACAGTTGCACACTACACCAAAAGGTGGATTTTCAAACCAAGTTGGGGAAGAGGCACATACTCCTGAATCCTGCCTGATGCCTATGCCAATTGTGGGGTCACTCACTGCTAAATCCTGCTCACAGCGCTAATTGTGAGAGCATGTTCCATCTGAAACCCTGCTTGCTGTGCCATTGCACCTGCACATAGTCCTGGACTTTGATTAAGATTCCCATGCTCAGAGTGGCCTTGGACATCTGGTGTATTCTCAACAAGGCTCTGTGCTCAAATTGGCCAGGACTCTCAGGCATACTCTGGCATGGTTCCCACACCCAGTGAGAGGGGTTGGTTTTATTTCTCAATAAAATCTTTTGGGACAAGTGGCTTGGCACATGGAGAAAGAGGTCTGAATCCTATGCCTTTAAAGGTACATCCGTCCACCCATCAAAGAATTAAACAGTCAAACCCCAAATACAAATGCTTTAGATGGAGTGATGCTGAAAAGGTCTTCTTCTGTAGATCCAGTCCATGATCATAAGGGGAAGTATGGATACCTGTGCCCACAGGAGAAGCGCATCTCTGAGAGATCCAAAAACAGTCAGAATTGGGGACCGACTTTTCACACACCCGTCTGGCAGACCCTGAGGTGTCTGGGCTTTTATGGATCAACTAGGAGACCAGTTGTCCCAGGAAGAGAAGTGGCAAAGGATGTGCACAGGCAACACGTTATGCAGAGAAGAGGAAGAATGGGAGCTAAATGTGGATGTAGGTAGCAGTGAGACTAGCAATCTCTGCGGGGGGCAGAGGGATGGAGTGTGTCCTTGCGTGGTTAGCAGGTGTCTGCGATTAGAATCCTCAGGAGACAGGAGGACATAGGGATCAGTGGAAGGTGTCTAGTCATGGTCATTGCTGTGAAGGAGGTAATCACACAGGTGAGAATAGGAATGTACAAACATGCCCTTAGGATGTTACTTATAAAACAAAAGTAGAGAGAGAAAAACAAATGCTGTCAGTGGCCCGAATGGGTCTGGCCGTGGGAGCTTTGGTGAGTGGGTTGGAATGTCATAGGACAGTGAAAAGCGTGAAAAGCCGTGGTGTGTGGCTCTGCATTGACACTGTGCTCTTTCTATAATATATTGTTAACAACAACAACACAATGATTTCAGAGCAACATGGCGATCGATCATAACCCAGTTTATGTAAAATCCTAAACTTGCATTTTATGGACGAGAATAGGTTTCCTCTCATCTCGAATATTGTCTCTTCCAGGTGTGTTTGGGGGCCCCCCCCCCCCCCCCCCCGCCCCATGTGTGTCCCCTCCTTAGCTCACTTGTCTCCCAAGGGGGAGGGGCGCTTCCTTCTCTGGGTTCTGATCCTCTCGGAGGGGTTCTGCCTGGCGGCTGAGCTGGGAGGAGTCTGGCTGTCTTCATTCTCTGGAGTGTTTGATTTGTTCACTTGGGCATGTTTCGTTTCTACAGAAACAAGGAATACATTTTCAGAGATAAGGCCAGAGCTGGGTGTGGTCGCTGAGCATTCCTTCCCTTGGCTGTGCCTTTGAGGAAGTCCAGACATTTATCACACCCCAGGGGGATTTGAAAAGAGCGCCTGGAGTCGGAGCCGCGGGTCCTGGGATCAGGGGCCTCTCCATCTGCTCCTGTGTTCTGGCTTTCACAGCCTCACGCATCCTTACTGCCATTATCACCACTATCATCCCGGGACCCGCCGCAGCGCCTGCCGGGCAGCCACGAGACGTGGCCTTGCTCAGAGAGGCCAGCAGTGCCTCCAGGAGGCGTGGGCGCTGGGCTTGGGCCTGGCGTGGACGGCCAGCCTCAGGGATAGCCTGGCCCCACACCTTTCTGAGCTCCTTCCATCCCACTGGGACACTGAGGTGTTTCCCACGGCTCCATCCCACTTTTCTTCTTCTTCTTTTTTTAAAAACATATTTTTATTGATTTCAGAGAGGAAGGGAGACGGAGAGACAGAAACATCAATGATGAGAGAGAATCATTGACTGACCGCCTCCTGCACGCCCCCTACTGGGGATGGAGCCCGAAGCCCTGACATGTGCCCTGACCCAGAGTCCAACTGTGACCTCCTGGGTCAGCTTTATGTCTCAGGCTCACCGTCTCCCCCGGAGGAGCCCAGCCCAGGGCCCATGGGGACAGGGGTGTGGACCCAGCAGAGGGCTGGGCTCCTTCGGGAGAAGGGGAGGCTGAGCTGAGCAGAGTACCCCTGTTTCCTGCCCCAGACTCACCTCAGACCAGGAGGGACAGTGAGAGGCGGGGCTCCCTCCTGGGGGCAGGCAGCACCAGGGGGAAAGGAGTGTGCCCGTGTGAGGCCTGGCTCGCTGTCACTTATCTGGTGGAGAACCTGATGACAAAGGCAATTCCCACCCCCGCTCAGTTCAATCCAGCTGCCTCCTCTCTGTAAGGTGGGGTCTGACCTGTCCCTGTGGGGGTTGACTCCTCCCGAGGAACCACATGGACAAGGTAGAGTGAGATGGCTTTGTCCTGGGGACTAGGGCACCCGCCACAGAGCATGGCCCTCCCCCTGCATGTCAGGGGGCTGGAGGTCCGGCATCCCAGGAACCTCACCCTCAAATTGATTCCCTGGCGACCTAAGAGCCAAGGTCAAGTCCTGATCCACGGCCTCTGTGTGACTGTGTTCTCAGAGCTTCCAAATTGTCTGGGGGCAGGAGTGCAGTCCTGCTGGGTTTATGAGCTCAGGCGAGTTGAGAGGAGCTTCTTGGGCCTGAGATTGTGTCCCTGTTGGAAACACCCTGCAGCCGGTGGCCGTGTGGTGTTAATGGTGCCGTTTATAAAAGAGGTTTTAATTAGGCGATGTTCACCGGCTGCGCGGCACCCTGCTTGGGTCCTCGTCCTTCGAATTAAGTGGCTGACCATGAGGGACGCCCCTCGCTGCTGTCTCTGAGAACTCTGCTCTTCACATGCCTGGCTTTTTTTCGCAGAGAGAGATTGAGGTGTTATGTAATATTCATAGACTATTTCTGTAGTAGGGTGCTGCTGGAATCCCAGCAGGTAGGAGGTTATCTGAGGTTTGTTTCTTGAAAAGACGACTCCTCGGTTATGTCCTTCCAATGTTAGCAGAACAACGGGCTCCCATGGTTTTCTGTCTGTATCCATAGGTCACTCAGCATGCTTAGGGGAGTGCCCCGTCCGCCTGACCCCGAGGAGGTGGGGCAGGCATCCTTGTCCTGCCAGACTCCCTCCTGGTTCCCACAGACAGGACCCCTCCCAGCCTCAGAGTCCTCGTAGCTAGGAGGACAGTGGTCGCTGTGCCTGTAGGTCTCTGTCCCTACCTGGAGGGGTCACGGTGAGAATTAGCGCGCACAGGTCTCCGCACCAATCTAGTCCAGCATGTGGAGTCGTTTGGGGCACAGGTAGCTTCTCTGAAGTGTGTGCTGAGTGAAGGGAGTCAGTCATTGTCACAACGATCACTTCTTCCTTATTCCCGCTCAGCTGTCACCCCCGCCCCCCACCTGTCACCTTCGCCTGGGCCTTGCCTCCTGCTGGCTGGCGTGGCCCCTCTGTGGCACCGCGCCCCACACGCCTTGTTTACAGCCCATCACGCTCGGGTTTATGGCGCCAAGCAGGAGCCTCCTTGCCAGGCCACTGACTATCCAGGTAACAGAGACACCGGGCCCCTGGAAGGTTCTGGACTTACTCCATTTTCAAAATCTACAGAAACGCTGGAACGCCCTGAGCATGGCCTGGGCTAGATCAACGCGGCAGCGGCATTTCTTCCCTCACTCCTTCATCCAGGAAGTGTTTGTTCAGAAGCTACCATGAGCCAGCGGCCACAGAAGGCTTTTAAGTGTATCACCTCGCCTCCGTGTCCTCCCTGAAAATTCAGGAAACCAGGCCCGGAGGGGTGCCTGCACGCCCAGCGAACGGTGCAGGAGCCCAGGGTGGCGTGGAGCCCCATCTCCGCTGCGGTTGTACAGCCCCATCCCACAGGATTCCTGCGGGAGGCAGGGCTCAGGGGTGGTCAGGAGGGAGGGACCACAAGTGACAGTGTCACCAGCATGCCCGCCGTTACAGCCTCGGAGCAGTTCGGACGAATGAACAAGGCTGATGGTTTCCATGAGGAAAGTCCAGTCTCCGCATGTAGAGTCCTCCCTACAGCCTTTTAATGGCGCAATCAGAGGGTAATTGTGGCGGGTGCTCTTTATGAGGCGGTAACCAGGCTCCCTGTGTCCCCGTGGAGGCCCCAGGGGAAGTACATGACTGCTGTCTTGGGAATCAGACTTTCTGGGTTAATGACAGGGTACCTAGTTCAAGATGGGGCTTGTGCTTTTGAGTTCAGAGACAAGCGGATCTGTTCCACCTGCTGCTGGCCAGGAGGCCCTGTGGGGAACCGGCCAGCCGGTGCCTTTGGCCCGGCTGCCCTGGCCAGCTGCTATCTGAGGTGCTCTCCTCTCTCACAGGGTGACACCATTTCAGAGCAACGCTGACCCCGCCTCTCCCAAGGGCAGGCTCCACCTTCTGCTCACAGAGGAAACTGATGGTTTTTCCTGGGCCGCCAAGAGGACAGGAGCATTCAGATGCCATGGAGCCGAGAACACCATCGTCCACACTGAGAAACTGAGGCCGGGAGGGCTGAGCAACAGGGTCTAGGACAGCCGTGGGCAAACTACAGCCCGCGGGCCGCCCGTTTGAAATGAATAAAACTAAAAAAAAAAAAAAAAGACCGTACCCTTTTATGTAATGATGTTTACTTTGAATTTATATTAGTTCGCACAAACACTCCATCCATGCTTTTGTTCCGGCCCTCTGGTCCAGTTTAAGAACCCATTGTGGCCCTCGAGTCAAAAAGTTTGCCCACCCCTGGTCTAGGACCAGGGGTGCCCTCTGTTCATCTGCCCACACTTTCCTCCTTCTCTGGAAGGGGAGGGCGTCCAGCGCAGTCCTGCCCGGTTCTGCAGTGTTGGTCCAAGTCACAGCCCAAACGGGCCCCAGGTTGCCTGTGCTCCAGTTCTGTTGGGACACCTAAAGCCCTGCTGCCCAGGGCCCCAGGCTCTGCGGCCACTTCCCCTGCAGGCTCCCCACGCCAGCCAGCATCATCCACACCCAATGACGGCATTGCAGCCTGACTCCCCAGTTCCACGGGGTTACACACTCGTCTCCCTCACCTCCTGGAGCGAATACACCTGGAGTGTGGAGAGCACGGAGCTCTCATCGCCTGCCCCATGAGGCCACCTCTGATCTTCTTAGGGTCACAGGCTCCTGTGATGAGGTGAACCTCAGAATGTGACCTTATTTGAGAATAGGATTTTTGCAGATGGAATTAGTGGAACATCTTGAGATGAAATCATCCTTTATTAGGGGTGGGCCCTAGATGTAAGGCCCACAACTAATGTGTGTTGAGATAACGTGTCAGAGTGCATCTGTATGTGGGAATTGTAATTTGGGGTAATTACTGAGTGTTCACTGTTGACGGAGCAGCTGAGCGGTCAGAGAGCCCTGGGCATGGCTCTCTGGAGCTCCATCACCTGTCCTCACTGTCCTCACCCCTCACCGGCACAAAGGGAACCAGGCCAGAGGCCCAGAGGGCAGAACCAGTGGGAGGGAGAGAGCTCCTGCAGAAATGCTGGGAAATGCCCGGGGGGTGGGGAGGGGTGCGGGGGGCGGTGGGAGGTCACTCCGGACATCCCAACCAGGGGCCCCATCAGAGGCCCACAAAGCTCCAGACTTCATCCACGGCCACAGTGTCTCCTGAGGCCCTCTCCCCAGCGCCGTAGGCTCAGGTGCCATCTAGAGAGGGTGGAGGGGCGATGAGGCTCAGAGACCAAACAGCTGCTTCCCAGACTGATTTAATCACAGTGTTGGATGAGACTGCAGCCTGGCGGCTGGGGCTCGAGCAAGACTCACACAGAGTGAAGGGCAAAGGTGTCACTTCCCCGGCATGTGAGCGAGGTGGGAATATCGTACCATCTACCACGCACGTGCAACATGAATATTCACGGACAAAGGCGTGAGGCTAAAATAATTGATTCTGATTCTTTTTAAACCTCCCTCTCCCCACAGACAGTATCTGATATGTTTTTCTTTTGGCCACATTTGAAACCAAACCAATGTGAAAATGTGGATGTGCACGTCTGGGATGATTGGAGGGGGACTGGGCCAGCTACCTCCCCAAACCCTGGCTGTGGCACACGCACCCTCTCAGTCCCCAGCTCTGACCCCGAATGAGTGCGGAGCTCCTCCCCTTGCACACAGCATTTCTGTGAGTCCAAATTCCCGTCTCTAGAGAGTGCCAAGAAAATGTCACCTACAGCGTCTGTCTCTCTTTTTGACTGAACTGGCTGCCCCAGCAGATGAGACTGTGGGGACAGATGGGAACCTTTTGGGAGCGCCTGCCTCAGCGAAGGGGGCCTGGGTGGACACGGAGAGAGGAAGGCAGGGTGGTGGGTCCAGTGTGCAGGCCGGGACTTGGCCACCGCAGGGCACGGCCTGCCCGAGGAAGCAGTCAGTGCCTCTGAGAACAAGGTACATTCTCCCTTTCCATCACAACATATGCCTGTTGCTGAGCTGACTACAATGCTCACTGAGGTCACTGCCAAGCGTGGCTGGAGCTGGGCCTGTCTCTGTGCCCTGCAGGGCTTCCTGAACAAAACCTTTGAGAACTTGCGTCACTCTGGGTCATAGGCGGGCGAGCAGATGAATCTGATATTGCCCTGCCCTTGATCTCGGAGCCAGTGCGGGAAGGTGGGGGCTGCGCCAGGAGCGGGGACCTGAAGACTGACACCCTTGGGAGCCATATAAACAAGAGAGAGAAATTGCAAAGTGTAGGTATAAAAGTGAATGTTTATTTGAAACGAGAAAAAAATTGCATCTAATAACAGTACTTGAAAAGCAGACAGGTACCTTGAGTAACATGAAAGCCTGAGAGTTGCATCATTGGTCATTAATACTAGTAATTGCCCGTCCGCGTGCTTCCTGATGGCCTCTATGTGCAGTTGCATGATGTCACTTTCTGTGGGGCAATCTCCTCTGGCAGGGTTCACCGACATTTTTTTATTGTCGAAAGTTTAGAAAGCTTACATTTTATTTGCAATCGCTATTGGTGATGTCAAGAGAAACTTCAGTGTTGTCAAATTTAGGAAAGCTTCCATCACATTTCTTCTACGCGTGTGCTTTCAATGACCCCGGGTTGCACGTTTTCTTGGATGGAGGCTGCTAAACGCTCTTTGAACGAATGGTGCTGTGGCCTCGCTTTGCTCTTCGTGGTTTTAGGGAGGCAGGATTTACGCCTTTCTCCCCAGGATCTTCCCATGGAGGGACCTGTGTGTGGCTGGGAGAGCTGCCCCGGGAGAAGTGAGGCCTTGATACCACCTGCCCGGGGCTGTGAGGACACAGTGGCTCCGCGCAGGTGCCGGGACACCCACATGTTTCATCACTGTGAGCTCCAGGGTTGTGTTATTATTATTATTTATCGTTGTTGTTGATAATTCCACCAGATTTTCCCAGGACTTTAGGAAGGCACAGTGGTCACACGTGTTGATGCTCCTGGGTGGATCGCCTAAAACACGGGCCCCCGTGGCAGGCGCTTCTGTTCAGGCATGCAGAGCACAGGCTCTTTGTCATTCTCCCTGTGAGGGAGCCCCAAGGGCAGTCACAGGGCCAGCCCAGGGGACTGTCCCCAGTAGGGCCGGATGCCGCCTGCGGACAGAGGGAACGATGCCATGGTTCGGCCCGGCCTGTGATGATATCTGCAGCCAGGGGAACCCCAGCTCCGTCCCCAGAATGGATGAAGGCCATTGGAGCCACTCTCTCCCTGGCATTATCTCAGGGTATGTGGTGGCTCTAATTTTAGAATGTGGTTGTCATGGCAACAGGATGTGGCTTTTTGTTAAATATAGCGGCTTCTCCATTCTGTGTTGCCCTGTGGACAGGGGCACACTTTGCTTTGGAAAGTACTGAGGATGCGATCATCGTGGCCAGGATGAAAATGCTGGTTTCCCCTGAGCCCTAGGGAATGTGCGTGAGGAGCACTGTCCTCGAGGCCCTGAGAGTCTGGGGCTGAGGGCCAGGCCTCCAGTAGCTCTGAATGGAGACTGTGAGGGCAGAAGCCCTGCTACTGCAGGGCCAGGAGCCCAGGCTGGGGAGCAGGGTCACAGTCCTGGGTCCCTGCTCTGGGCACCATAAGTGAGCATTGTCTGCAGGATGGGATGGCACAGCTCCATCCCCCTGGTGCCTGGGCAGATCAATCCTACACCCGGGGCCTCTGCTGGTGCCTCTCCACAGACAGCAGCACCCTGCCCACCACACGCTGACAACACACAATGAAGGTTGTGAGTTCATCACAGCCTTACCCCCCAGCCTAGTGCTCCCCACAAAGGAAGACCAACAGACAGAGCCTCATGCAGCCTCTCCAGGAGCCACCCACTGACTCAGAGATGGGGAGGGCTGAGTTCCTTCTGGAGGCTCCAGGGGTGACTTCATTGCCTTGTCTTTTCCAGCTTCCAGAAGCTTCCTACACTCCTTGGCTTGTGGCCCTTTTTCTCAATCTTAAAGTCTATCATCATTGTGTCGATTCACCTATTGTTATGTCTCTCTCTGACTACAGCTGGGAAAGGTCCACTTTCTGATGATGGCAGCTGGGGATGTTCACAGGTGCTTAGATTCCTAATATTTCTCAAAAAATCATTGAGGGGGTGGGTGGGTGAAAGAGATTAACCAAAGAACTCTATATGCATACATGCATAACCCATGGACACAGACAATAGTGTGGTGAACGCCTGGGCTGGGGAGCGAGTGCAGGTTAGAAGGGGTCAATGGGGAAAAAGGGGGACATTTGTAATACTTTCAACAATAACAATACATTTTTAAAAATTATTGACAAAAGAGCGTAATCATAAAAACTCAAGCATATCTGGCTCCCATCCTTGCCTCCACTCTTCTATTCATTTATTCTTCTACCCATCTATCCATCCATCCATACATCCATATACTTGCCCACCAACCCTCCCATTTATCCATTCATCCCCCACATATCCATTCATCCATCCATCTAACCATCCATCTATCCATCCATCTAAAGCCCTAGCATAAGGGACACATTAATCCAAAGGCATTGTGGCCAAGGAGAGATGGCCTCACCACAACCAAGAGAGCCCAGAGGCTTTCCCATGCTTGCCCCAAGTCAGAGGCCACCAGAGCCTTCCTCATCAGAGGTCTCCTGCAAAGACCACTTGGTCTCCCAGAAGACCACCTCAGGACCTTAAACTATCCACAGACATTATTGCCTAGATGTGGCCTCCCCAGGCAGCCAGAAGCATGGCGCAGGCCTCAGGTACAGCCGAGACAAGGCTCTCCCAGAGGCCTCTGTGAATGGCGGTGGCCTCATTGCTTCCACTGCCCAGTGGGAACCCAGAGGCAAACCATGGATGGAGATCAAGGCCTACTGACCATCACACCTGGACTGTCTTCACCCTTAGCTCTGGAATCTGCATACCAGCTGGGGGTTCACCTTGACCCTCAGGGCACACATGTGCAAGTCCAAGGAGAGCAAATGAGAGAGGGCTCCCACTGCCTAGCTGCACCTTCAGGCGCACTCCTGCTCTTCTTCCACCTCCAAATAAGAGTCCAGAGTGACCCTGGTGCCAGGGGTCCTCAGATCAGAGTGGGAAGGGTCGCTGAGGTGCCCAGATGCAGTCCTGTTCTCCAGGTGGGGCATCCTGACCCACACCACTCACCCAAACTGAGCACCCAGGGCTCTCTGCCTCCCTGCCTTGTGATGCCCAGCAAGCCATGCTTGGCCACCAGTCCAGGGATGCCCTGCCTTTCCCGCCTGGCCTTGCTAAGGCTGCCCTGGGGTCAAGCTTTTGCATTCTCTCTGGAGACGATCCACGCTGGCCTTGGCAAAGGTGGTTAGTTCTAAACAAACCATCTGTTCCCACCAGTCAGGAGGTGACTGTCTCCATTAGGCAGTGCTGGCATTAACGGGGCAGCCAGGAAACAAAGCCCAACATGATGCTGAGTGACCATGGGGCCTTGGTGCCCACCCTCTGGGAACAGCTGCCCACAGGGCTCTGTTGGGGCAGGGTGGCACCTGCAGGGCCTCCTGGACCCTCCCATTCCAGCTGACTGCATTTCACAAACTACCAGCTGCAATGGGGGAGAGGCACATCCTGTTTCAGTGGCACCATGTCCTTGAAGGTATATTTTATTTATCAAATGAAGCAGGAATGGCTTGGGGGAACTCACACTGTACCTGTGTGGTGGGAAGGGGAGCCATTCACCAGCTGTGTGTAGGCTTTGTGCTGTGTCCTCCATGCATCATAAGCCAGGTGGCCCCATCCGGGACTCAGGTAGCTGACACTATCCAGGACCCAGGCCGGTGAGCCCATAGCCAGGACTCAGCAGGGATTCTCTGCAGGATGCAGGCAATGTCCGTGCAGCCACCCAGGAAAGCCCTGAGGCTAATACCCTTGTGACTGGTGTCAGGAGAGGCCTCGGATCCTGAGAGGGCCCTGCGGGTGGGGCGGCCATAAACGTATGACCTCCGTGCACCCGCTGGTGCCCATCCTCACTCAGTTTTATTCTGAGGCAGCATGGGTGGCTCTGCACAGACAATGTAGCCCCCACCTGCTCATTGCCCCACTGATGCCCGCTGCTCAACAATCCCCAATCAATCTGATTTTGGGCTTGAGACATTTCAGGGTGAGATCTTTTCCCTTAGGAGGCGTCCTTCAGTCCCCCTTGGGGGTTGAACTGCTGTCACTGCCCACGGCCTGTGGGCATGGCATGCCCATGCCCATGCCATGAACTCAGGGCCTCCTCACGTCTCCCCTGGTCTCCATCTGCCTCAGCCTCTGCTGGGGAAACGTGCAGGGTGCCCACGCCCTGAGCAGGAGGGCAGGAATGCATAGACCCCGCCTTTCCCAGGAACTGCTGAGAAACAATGGCCAGCCTCTGCGGTGGTTTCCCGAATTCCACCAGCAGCCAAGCCAACGGCACACTCCAACCAGGACAATGCCATGACCTCCTGCAGAGCTCCCGAAACAGAAAGCTCCTCTGGTGTGTGGGAGGCACCAATTAGCCGCACCTCTCAATGGCTCCTTTGATCCAAGTTCCTCCAGGCAAACACCTGCAATGCCCACCTGGCTCCTGGGGAGGGGATTCCCTGCGGAGCCAGGCCTGGGCTGCGGATCCCAGGGCTACAAGCCTCCTGTCGCCTTGGGAGAGCTGGAACCAGGTGCGGGCAGCCTTTCTCTGGTTTAAACTGGCCAAAAGGAGGTGCTGGGTGCTGCTCAGCCGAACTGAAGGACAGGCAGGAGCACAGTCTCCCCTCAGGGCCCCTTGGCTGCCCTTATGGCCGGGTCTGTCAGAGTGGCTGGCAGCCCTAGTGTTGGAGAGCAAAGCCAGGAGGGCAGGAAGCTGCCAGGTGCGAGTTGTCACTGGGTACCAGGCTGGACCACACCCACCGTGGGACCAGCCCAGGACAGTCGCTGGGGTGCCTCACAGCAGCAGAGAGACAAGGAGGCCTTGCCGATGGGGCAGCTCAGAGAGGCAACAGAGACATGCCTTGAAGGCGTGGGAGGCCAGGGAGCAGCCCTGCTGGGAGTCTGGCAGCAGCACCCCGGGGCTGTCACCGCAGTTTCTGAGTCCTGGGACCAGGGTCTGGACCAGGGTGACAAGCCGCATCCTAAGCCCTTTCAGGCCCCTTCCACCAAACTGTCCCCCAAGAGCAGTTTCTGGGCAGGGTGTTCCTAAAGGATGCAAAGAACAGGGTGATCAGGATGTGCCCCTGTGTGGTGGGCAACCGGCCCTGAAGGCAGGTCTCAGCCTCAAACCCCTCTGAGATGCCTCGTCCCAGGTCCCAGCCCCACTCATCTTCACTGGGCCCCCAGCTAGGCCGCAAAGCCCTGTCCTTGGGCACAGGTATTCCTGTCCGCGAGAGCAGACCCCTGCTCTAAAACCTCTCTCTAATGCTGATGGAATGGCAGCATTTTCCTTGAAGTGACAGTAACTTACAGCTTATGATGGGCACTTCAGAATATTACTCTACTTTTTGGAAATTAATGTAAAAATAAATAAGATGAGGTTGTTCAGACTTGGGGGCTGCAGGGTGGTGGCAAAAGAGTTCCAACCCTCCTCCCCACCCTCCCCCCACCCCTAGCTCTGTAGCTAGAATAGCTCTTCAGGGTTGTCCCCAATTGAAGTGTGTGGCTCCAGGGGCTGTGCCTCAGTCAGTCATTGACCAAGGACAGCCCCTGGGGACACGGCCTCAGGCAAGGAAGGTTCCCTGGCCAATGACAATCCCCAGGGGCCACCCTAAGGGGTGACCTGGCGCCCTTTCTCTCTGTCAGGGCATCTTCGGGCTGACTCGGACCTGGGCGCTGGGGCTGTGCAGGCCCTGCACATAGCATTTAGCTGGAGAGCAATCGTCTCTGAAGAACTCATGTAGCAAGAACTGGAATGAATGGTTTTCCTGGAGTGTTCCCACCATTGTCTGCTCTTTCCTGGTCTCCACGTAAAGGGGAAGGCCTCATAGGAGACTTTACGCCACAAGCCTAGGTCAACAGCTCCCTCACTTCCCTCAGGCAGATGGAGGCCTCCTGCAGGCTGTCCCCTCCCACCCCCCAAACACAATTCTCTCGCAGGCTGGGCCAGGCCAGAGTCCCTGCGCGGCCCTGGGATGCTCGGAGCTCCTGGAGTCCAACCCAGGGCAGCACCAGGGCAGCGCTATTGTGGGGTTGGATGGCCCTTCCACGTGGAGGAACCTCCCCCTGTACAGTCGTGGGCGGCCAGGCCTGGGGTCTGCTTGGCAGTCAGTCCTCTGGGTCAGGTTCTCTCCCAGATCTGGATCGGGACTGAGACCAGGGCAGGGGTCCAATCTGAATGGAAAACCTTGACGGGCCGGTGCATTTTCCCGTCTAGAACACACTGGCGTCGGGGAGGCCTGGTATTGGGTTAGCCTGATTTCCCAGCTGGAATCCAACGCTGGAACCACTTTAAAGTGCTTATAACAAGGTTGGAAAGGAGATGCGGGGCCAGGCTGTGCAGAGTCTGACTGCCCGGCCTGTGGGTGGGGCTGTGGGGGCTGTGGGCGGGGCCGGGTGGGGCGAGAGCTGGTGGCTGCAGGTTGGAGGCTCCTCGTTAATCTTTCCACTTTACAGACCTGCCTCCACCCAGCCTCCCCGGAGGAGAGATTCCACAGCGCCGGTCTTGTTTTTGCTTGTTTTTCCTAACCCACATTGAGCGCGTCTACCCCGGACTGCTCTGCGCCAGGCCTGTGCTGGATACTTCAGGTTCAGGACACTCTCTATAAAGTGCACTCTTCTGTCCTGTTTACAGAGGAGGCGCAAGAAGGCCCAGGACTGCTCCAAGCAGAGTCACCACCCAACCCCTTGGCTTTCCAAGTTCATGGCCTTTCTTCCAGCTCTTCACATTCTCACCGAAGCACCTCTGATCAGTGTGACTGCCCAAGTTGAGAACCCATGTTCCCGACTGTCCCCGCGCGGAGTCAGGACCGGAGAGGGGACGTGTTCCCTGAAGACGTCGGGATGGCAGGCATATTCCATTGTCCTGCTTCGAAGACACAGTCTCCTTTCTTTCCGTTTTCAAATATTTGAATGTGCCCTAAAACCAGTGTGCATAATTCATGCAGTAATGTTTCTGTTTGGGCATCTTTATTTTCTGAAAAATCCTCAGGGGTGTGTCCTTTAATTGAGAGCATGTTAAAGTCTTGGAATTGTGCTCGAGGGCTGGAAAGATCGCGGTTCTGTCCTGGCCCTGCTGTGTGCTGCCGGTGACCTCACAAACCATCTCATCTTGCTCAACACCCTTGCCATCACCACCGCTAATTTATGTGAAAAGCAAAACATAATGTCATTGAGAAAAGCCATCATCCCCGAGGATACAGCCCCTTCTTGGCCCCCAGGTGTCTTGCTTATGATGTTGTTTGGCGCCCTACCCTGGTCATGCTGCCACATCTCACCAACCCTTGGCGTCCTGGGCCCACACCCCTTAGACAGCCCACCTGGGACCTCACCTCAGGCTCATGTGTGCAGGCAGCCTGAAGCCAGCAAACTGAGTCCAGATGGGCTGGTGGAGACCCTGTAGGGATCCCCACTCTCTCTCACCTGTGGCCTCGGGCCACCACCCTGGCCCAGCCCAGTTTCCTTGGGGGAGCAGAACCCCCCCCCCCCCACACACACACACACTCCTTCCAGCACCTGTGGTGATGATCAGAAGTGATGGATGCAAAAATGTTTCCACCGCGCCCTGGTCAGTTTGGCTCAGTGGCTAGAGCGTCGGCCTGTGGACTGAAGAGTCCCAGGTTCGATTCTGGTCAAGGGCATGTACCTTGGTTGCGGGCACATCCCCAGTGGGGGGTGTGCAGGAGGCAGCTGATCCATGTTTCTCTCTCATCGATGTTTCTGACTCTCTATCCCTCTCCCTTCCTCTCTATAAAAAATCAATAAAATATATTTTTTAAAAAATGTTTCCACCACCTCAAGTCACATTGAATTGTCAGTTACTGCAGTTATCATCAATATTATTATTGGTTAATATGGGGAGCTTGCAACCCACAGGACACTGGCACCTGCCCCTGGGGGTGACCTCTGCCTTGAGGCCCTCCAGAAGAAGAGACGGAGGTTCAGACAGTCCAGGAATGCCTAGTGGGGGTGGGAGGGGGTAGGCAGGAGTTTCAGGTGGTCTGGCTCCAGAGCTCTCCCTCCCTACTGGACCCTGACCACTAGCCACCATTCCCTCCTTTGGCTCAGGCAGGACACTGGGGTGTGTGTTGAACTTCCCACAGGCAAGCCCAGGGTCCAGCATGGAGGACTTGGCCATCGGGACGCAGGCCATGCCTGTGTCTCCTCCCTCCCTTAAAGAAAAGTGGTTCCAGAAGCGGGACCTGGGCCCAACGAGGTCCAGTCCATAAGTGACCATCTCTACTTCGGTATGTCCCCGCGGGGCCTAGTCCTACCGTGCCAGGAGAACGCAGGCCTCCAGAAAAAGCAATACTCCTCTCTGAACCCATTTCTTGGCAGCCAAGCCAGCAGCTTGATTCAAAACACACCCGTGGCTTCGGAGAGAATAACTCCAGTGCAGCCTGGGGATAGCCGGGGGCAAGACGTGCTCCTTTTAAAGCAATTATGAAAGTCATCTGGAAGTCACACACGATCCACGAAAACAGAGTTACCAGAGGGAAGGGGCTGTGGGACTCGATCTGGACACGTCTGCGGGAAGTGCAGCGTCCGTCCTGTCGGGCTGGGGTCAGCTCCGCAGGTGCCACGGGCCTGGGCGAGCCTCCTCTGGGCTGGACCCTGGAACTGGTCCTGACATTTCCAGGCAAGGACAACAATGAGTGCCCAGCTGGCAAATGTCAACCTGCTTAGGAAACCATGACGCTTTAAAGAAACCCAGCTCTGGGTCTTTGGGGTAACTCTGAGATTTGCCAGATCTAAACCCGGAGCTGTATTTTCGGGCCCTTGAGGTTCTGGGAGCCTTCTCCTCTGAGTTTCCCGCGGTGGCATCCACCCAGGACGGTTTTATATCTGAGGCCGCTGTTTGCCCCGCACTGAAACCTGTGCATAAAGCCCAAACTTTAGGGTGGGTAGTAACGAGGGCAGGGGCACCGAGGGTCCCGGACCACCCAGTCCAGATCCCCATGTCAACATGACTGGTGCAGGCATGGATGGGAGTCTCCTCTGGCCAGTGGCCCTTGGAGCGTAGTCTCCGGTTTTGATGTTTATACGGTCGAGTTAGGGAGAACATTTCTACTCTGTGAGATCCCCTCCACTTTCCCAGTGTTTTCTCAATTACTTGTGCATGCACACACACGCACACATGTGCACATGAACACACATACTTGCACAATACACATAGTACATATGTTTATCTGTACATGCATGCACACAGTACACACATGTACACAATATATGTGCGCGCGCGCGCACACACTCCCTCTCGGGGGCGTGTAGAACAGCACCAGGCTCAGTCACTGCTGGAGAGAGGGATGGCCAGTGGACACCATGCTCTTCCTGGTGGTCCAACAGGGGCGCACTTTAGACGTGAGCAAGCGTGTTCTCTGTACTCCAGATTCTCCCTGCACTTAATACTAAACACTTATAAAGCCAGCACGCAGGGGCTTGGGGCTTGGCCCTGGGGCCTTGAGGATGGTTCCGAGGGCACCTGTCAGCTTCTGGGCCTGTCTCCTAGGCTAGAAAGCCAGTTGAAAAGTCTGAGTGGGAGGATCCCTGGGTTGATGCTCCGTGACCCTCAGGAAGGGCACGCAGAGGACGGAGCAGGCGGGCACAGCACAGCGGCTCTTTCCCAGCTTAGTGATTCCAGGAGGGTTCTGACCATGACCCTCACCACAGGGGCATGAGCAACCTGGGATTCGTCACCGTTGAACTTGGCTGCAGCTGAGACAGATGTCAATGCTGCCACGATGCTTGGTTTCTGTTTAATTTGTCCTTATTTCATTTACTTCCTGTCAGACTTTGAAATGAACAGGGGTTGGTTCAGGGGGGAGCAGCCTGCTGTGCTCCCTCTGCGTCTTTCCTGCCGGGTTTCAAAAGCCCCATTTCCCCTTTAATACGTTTGACCACTCAGCCCAGGTAATTCCATATTTTTCTATACTTCTTTGGATATGTTGATTACCTTTTATAAAGCAATAAAAAAAAGAAAGGTTCCCAATAGAAAAAGAGCAAAAATAGAAAAAGAGCATTTATGTGAATAAATGTGAATAAATGGCAATACACGCAAAACAATGGTAATTCACCAGAATCCAAATAAATAGACAGTAGAACAAAAAGAATTGGATAATACCTTTTTAAAAACCCAATTCTATTGGCAGAGTGACTGGAGGACAGTCCTCCTGCTTGCCAGGATGACGGCAGTGGGGGCCATGCTGCGTGAAACCCAGTGTCGACATGTCAGCCAGCACCACGTCACAGCAGCAATCGGGGGAAACAAAACATGCTCTGGGCCCGGGGATTCCTATTTTTAGGAGTATGTGCTGAGAAAAGAACCCAAGGGGCAGATGCAACTTTAGTCCCGCATGGTCCCCGGGCGTAGGGGGCAGTCGCCAAATAGGCCAGCACCACTGTGGACACTGGGAAGAGTGCAGACATCCTACAAAGAGACCGTTATAAAAACACGCTGATCAGAGTCTGTGCATCAGAGTGAAGCCAACCACACTCACAGAAAGGGTGTAAGACATGGAGAGTGTCCTGACAGGTTAGCACAGGAAATGGTCCAATGGTGCCATCCCAGACATATGCACACACACGCACATGCACACACATATGGCCAGTCCACGAAGGGGGTGGGGGGCAGGACACAGTATGTAGCACTTTCTTAATTATTGATCACTCAGCATATTTTTAGAGTCCGTGACTCAGTTCTCTGGGCTGACAGAGTGTGCAGTTGACCATTTAATGGCTTTGTTCCCAAGGCTTGTGTCAATAAGCCTATGACCGTCACCACCAAGACATGCCTAGGGCTCTGCGGGTGTTATATTGTGCCGTGACACTGGGGTGAATGGGACTCTTCCCATGAGCACCGATGCCCCACAATGACGGTGATGACGGAGCAGACGCCCTGCTCCCTGGCTCTGTCTGCTGGGGAGGCCCAGAAGCTGTGACATGGCAGGAGCAGTGAGCACACCAGCACCCAGATCTCGGTTTCTACCACCACCAGCAGCAAGGAGAACACGGCTCCTTGGAGAAATGACGGATTCTGGCTCCAGGGCAGGAAGTACAAACTGTGGGCTGAGCATGGACAGTATGAAGTGGGAGAAAGAGCACTTCCTAGTGGGGAAACTGCGCGTGCTGCTGCAGCCGGCCACAGGCCACCATCCGCGAGAGGTGTCGTGCTGACAGGAGGTGCCCGGCTGTGGTATGACCAGAAGGGCACTTCACCTCTGCACTCTTTTCTACCAGAACACACGGTCCAGCCTGACTGGGAGAAAAACATCGAGCCTTTCTACAAAATTCTGGCCAGTCCTCCCTAAAATTGTCATGGTTACCAAAAATAAGGGAAGTCTGAGGAACTCACAGCCAAGAGGAGCCTAAAGACACATGCTGAGTAAATATAAGGGGATCGTGGGTGGGATCCTGAGGGGGAAACTGAGGAAAGCGGCCGGACCTTTGTTCTCACAGCGCACCACCATCCGCTCGCTGACGGTGGTAAGTACACACACCGCAAGTGTGAACTGTAGAGGAAACTAGGTGTATGGGAATCTGTACTATCTTTGCAAATTCTCAGTAAAGCTGAAACTATTCTAAAATAAAAGATTTATTTTTTAAAAAGTTAAAAGTGGTTACTCCCTGATCAAATATGTGTGTGCTTCCTGGAAGCAAGCAGGACCTAAAGATAGAGAGCAGTGACGGTGTGGAGGGAAACTGGAGCCGGGGCCTGGGTGGTCAGGAGGGAGGGATGGGGGTGCTGCTCCCAGGTAGGTGGGGATGGGGGCCTCAGGCAGGTAGGTGGGCCGGATCTGAGAAGGGCTGGCCAGGTGGGCAGTGCTGGCTCCTCTCAGCTCCTCTCCTTTGGCCCTGCCCTCCTACTGGCCTCTGCTTTTAACCACCAGCTCCTTCTTTCTGCTGCCCCTTCCTCCAGCGTCCAGCTCGCCTGGAAGCACCCCTCTCCCTGCAGCCCCTCTTCCCTTCTGCTGCCTCCCTTCCATGTCCCTTCTCTCCCGGGGCCACTCTCTCTTCCCTCCTATTGCTCCCAGCTGTCCTGGATGCCACCACGTCTCCCAGCCTCCGCCCCGCTCCCCCTCCACATCTGCCCCTTTCACTCTCTCTTCCCCATCCCTCCCTTTCCCCACTGTCAACTAAGCATTGGGACTCATGTTTATTTTAATTACTTGTTTTCTTGCTTGAATAAGGTTTGATACTTTCAAACTTTAGAAAGCAGGTAAGATGAACAGGTCAATCGCAGGGAACGGGCGATGTGAACATTTCACTGGGACCTTGTCCGGTGTTCAGCTGGAAGCAAAGGGGTCATCACTGTCACAAGTCACTCCCTGTCCTCATGTCTGTGAGGATTTATGAGTTGCCAGGTCAGAACGCCTGAGGGCAGCCACCACTGCCAACGCCCAGTCTTAGCAAACCTGCCCTCTGAGGCTCAGGTAAGGCTTTCTGCCTCTTACCTCATGGGCACAGAGAGAGCAGCACTTCTGTGCATTCACACGGAGGCCGTGCCCCTTGCACAATCTTAGTCTTCACTGACTATGAGTTTCCTGCAGCTGCTGTAACAAATGACCACAAACAGGGTGGCTTAAAACAGCAGAGGCTGGAAGTCTGAAATCAAGGCAGAGCCATGCTCCCTCAGAGGCTCAAGAGAGAGTCCTGCACGGCTCTCCCGGCTTCCTGTGGCTCCAGACGTTTCTTGGCGTGTGGCTGCTTCAGGCCAGTCTCAGCCTCTGTCTTCAGGTGGCGGCTCTGAGTGGCTCGAGTTTCTCCTGCGTCTCATAAGGACACCAGTCACTGGACCCAGGACCCACCCAGATAACCAGCATGACCTCCTCTCAGGTCTTGTCCTCAGTTACATCTGCAATGACCCCTATTCCCGACGAGGTCCTGCTATGAGGCCCAGGGGTGCACAGCTTTTGGGAGACCACTCTTTGCCCAGCACATCTATTAGTGTTCGGTATGTTTTTACTAATCAAATCCACTTACACGACGCCCTCAAGAACTAGACTGTGCTTTGGAGAGTACTCTTGTAGCATTCTCCTGATAAGGCAAGGGTTACAAGGTCAAGAACGGACTTCCATGATTTTTCTTGTTTTTAATGTACTGGCCTCAGGGTATCAGATATTTACAAGGATAGTTGAGCAATAATTTCTGGCAGTTTTGCAGAAATCTAATTTCATGTTAGTTTCAGCTCTGATTTCTAGAGAGAAGGCAATGTGCTTATTGTACAAATATTTATCTAGCATCCTGCATGTGCCAGGCCTGGGGGGCAATGGTGAATGAAAACAGACTGGTGTCTGCATCCAAGGACTGGGCCATCACTGGAGGGACAAACAGCGGGTACAAGGCCCAGACTGAACGGTCGAGCCCATGGCCCGCTCACACGGAGACCCGCTCCTCTTGTCCCTCTCTGTCCCCTCCCCTGCCACAGGATGAGGACTCCATGGGATTCCAGTCATGCTCCGTGACTCCAAGTCCAATACTGTAAGTCACAAATCACAAGGCCAGTAAGTTAACCTCCATGGCAGTCTCCACTCAAGACCTTACCCAGCCGCCCACGAAGTGCTGGCTCCAGGGCACTGCCAGGCCCTGGGGTGGAGGTGGGGTGGCCGGCTGAATCACGGCCCCTGGAACCTGTGCAGAAGGGGCCTTGCTGATGGGCTTGCGACAGGGAGGGCATGCTGGACCCAGGGCCATCACAAGGGTCCTGCCGGAGGGAGGCGGGGTCGGAGGAGGAGGAGGCAATGTGACCACATATGCAGAGACTAGAGCAGTGGTTCTCTCAACCTTGGCTGCACATTAGAATCACCTGGGAATCTTTTTTATATCCTGATTTCTGGGCCTCATCCTCCGGAAATTCTGTTTCTTTGTTACTAATGTTGTGGCCCCAGCCCATAACAAAGAAACAGAATTTCCGGAGGATGAGGCCCAGAAATCAGGATTTTAAAAAGATTCCCAGGTGATTCTAATGTGCAGCCAAGGTTGAGAACCACTGGAATAGAGCAAGGTGGTCACAAGCCAAAGAGGTGGCTCGCAGTCCCACAAGGAGGAAGGGAGCAGGAGCTTAGGGAGGGGACCCCATGTGGGGCCCCTGGCTGCCCACAGAGATGACCCGGGCACGCAGTGCCCACTGAGACACCCGCAGTGGGCGAGGGACCGCAGCTCTGGGAGACTGGCTGCCCCTCTCCTGTCGCCTCCTAAACCCAGCAGAAGCCTCTCCAGGACCTGAGACCTGGCCTGCCAGCAGCTGAAGGGCAGGCTCTCTCCTTCTCGCTCTTCCGCACTCAGCCACCTGCACCCGCCCCCTCCTGCCCTGGTTGCCACCTCTTCCTGACCCAATGCTAACCCCGACTCCACCCCGTGACTCCAGCCTCCTTCCTCCTTGGCTCCAGCCCCAGACCCCAAGGCCATCCTCTCCTGTATGGCATGCTCTTTGCCCCCTCGCCCCAGGTCCCACAGGACACACCGTGGTCCTATCACTGAAGGACAACTTCTGGAGAACCAGGAGGTGCTGTGTGTGCCTGGGCCAGGGATGGAGCCCCACACCTCCCACCAGGGTGCCCCCCGCACCTCCCCCACCATGCCCCGCCCCCACGGGCGTCCCCACCTCAGCCTTGGTCTGCAGCGGGAACATCATGAAACAGTACCACTCCTCTTGCCAACTGGCTGTTGTGGATGGCAGTGGCCCAGGAGAGGACAAGCCATTCCGGCACCATGATGGAACGAGCTGGCATGGGCAGGAGTGAGGACAGACAAGAGCACGGCTTCCCGGCAGGCGAGGTGAGTGGCACACTTTGAAATCCCACGTAAGAAGAGAGGAGGCCGCAGGGCTGTGTGGGTGCTGGGGGTGCCAGGGAGGAAGCCAGTGGGAATGGAGGAGTGTTACCCAACAGCCGGCGCCGCAAGTCCTGCGGTGGGTTATCTATCTCAGGGCCTGCGCCTGAGGGATTCCAGCTGCCTCCCACGAGGGGCCGGCAGCCAGGGCTTCCAGCGGAACACTGTCATGTTCAAAACATAGACGAGAGGCAAACAGGCCCAGGTGAGTTCCGTTGTGGGGCTGACCCAGGAGACGGGGCCGTAAGGGACAGCCTGGCAGCGGCTGGGGCGTCCTCCATGGGGCTCTAAGGCGAGGAGGGGGCAGCCTTGCTATTTGCTGGGCAAGCTTGAGGGAAGCCAGTGGGGAAAGGTAAACAAAGAGCAGAATCAGCAGAGTCCCCTGGGAACACATCCAGTCCCTCAGTCTCAGGCCAGGCAGGTGGGACCCGCCCGGGGGCACCGTGTCTCAGGACGGGAGCCCAGTCCTTGGTGAGCCTTGTTCCCTGCGGCCCACACGGCCGCCTTTCCATTTGACGCTCAGCCCAGGACCTGCTGGACGGAGGTTAACAGAAAAAAAGAGGGACATGCTGACCAACCACTCTTGCACCTGTCCTCTGCCTCTGACAGGGTCAGGGAGCGGAGGGGTGGCTGTGGCTACAAAAGGCAGCAGAGGACTCCTGTGCGCAGCTGTAGTCACTGCGGCAGTGGATTTGGGAGCCTACACATGTGATTAAATGGTACAGGACTAAGCACGCACACAGATGAGGGCACGTGAAACTGATGACAGCTGAATCAGGTGGGTGGGTTGTATTGCCATCAATTTCGTGGCCATGATTCTGTGCTCATTTCCTGCCGATGCTACCTTTGGGGAACATGGGTGAAGGGGATTGTTTCTTACAACTGCATGGGAATCTGTGATTATCTCAAATAAAAAATTTGGTTTGTTTTTTAAGACTGCGACACATCAGTGGATTTCACATTGTCTCCAGGGAGAGCCGTCAGGGCCACAGGAAAGCAGCGGTGAGCAGGACTGAAGGAATATTCTAGATCACCCAGTGGCCCGGGACTTCACTCAGTGGCTGGAAGCTTGAGCTGAGCCAGGGCTCACGATACTGAAGGTGCCCCATCTCTTGGGTCGGGCCCTGGGCCTGTGGCTGCACCTGGTGGAGTATGACAACACTGTCACCCAACACTCAAGGCTTAGCCTGGACAAGATCATGTGAGCTGGGGCTGGGGAGGGCCGGGGAGAGGGGACGGTGACTCAGGACCTGCCCTCCACAGCCCAGTGGTCCTCCCCACACCCCGTCAGCACCACCCAGCCTGCACCTGAAGGCCCAGCTCTACCTGAGAGCCAAGCTTCCTTCTACTTGACAAACATGGTCTAGGGCCGTCTCCACATTGTCCTGTGCAGGGTGCCAAGGGGGAGCTCAAACCCACTGTCTTCCTTGGTTTGCAAAGACTGAAATTGTAATGGAGTCACGCAGCAATGTTGATACCATCTTTCCTTCTGGGTTTAGAAATTGAGGGAACCTCCCAGTGCATATGGGTTGGCCAAGCCACAAGCTCTTAAGAGCCAATTTTAGACCTTTGCCAAACCCCTAAATTCCATGGAAGAGTTGATTTCTATTAAATTCACATAAAGTCATACCACGTGTGAAGGGGCTTTCTGACCTATTTCCTCCTTCCGTGGGTATCATGTGTCCAGTCAGCAAGGCAGGGTGAGCCCGAGGGCCTGGAGACAGTCCTTGCCCGTCCCCGAGGGAGCGGCCCCCAGGACCTGCCTCAGGACGCTGGGAGGCCGCCACCCTGACTCTGGAGGGCATCCAGGCCTCGGTTTCCCCGTCTGCAGCAGAGGGGAGGTGCCAGCTCCAGGCCTGGTGCATAGTGGGTTCGCAGAGAACGACAGCTCCCCTGGGGCCCCTGGGGGTTCGTGTGTGAATTTCCACTGAGAAGTTGCTCACGCACTGATGTGGAACCCCACGCGCTTGTCTCCTTTCGGTGGCACTGCGCTCCGTGAGCACCCGCTGCTGCGCTTACCAAGGGGCCTGGGAACGGCAGCCACTGGGACAAGCCCAGGCCGAGCTGCCTGCGATGCCCGCTCCACGGCGGGCTGGTCACACGCCGCCCGAGTGGCCCACGTGGATGATGTCAAAGTAGGTGGCTCCACATGACAGAGGGACGATCCCGGATCTCGGACGGGCGCCGGTCCTACAATGTCACCGGCCAGACGCCGAAGGACAGGATGGGGTTTGTGTCTTTCTGACTCTTCTGTCACAAATGTGGCAAACCCACTCAAAGTCGCATGGGTCTGCGGGTTCCGGAAGGGTTCCCCTGGGCCAGGCGCGGCCCTCTGCCCTCACTCACAGCTGCTTCTCGCTGTGCGGCTGTTGGCCTCATGGCCCCGCTGCCCCGCAGCCCTGACAGCCACCTCGAGGCTCCATGCTTCTGGCTCACTTCTGGCCAACTTCCTGGATAGTCACCCCTTGGCCAGTCCCACGGCTATGGAAGTGGGTGAGGAGGGAGGGCGCCCTCTGGCACCACATATGAGGGAAGGGCAGAAAGAAGGGCGGGCTGTTTCCCAACAGGCAGGGAACACAATTCCCAGAAGGAAGGACTGCCAAGGGAAAAGTAAACAGGGATGCGTCCGACATGCCAGACAGGAAGTTCCTGTGGCACCACCGAGGGAGGCATGCAGATGGCAAGGAGCATGTGTAGAGAGGCCCTCGGGAAAATGCCAATCACAGCCATGGCGAGAGGCCACTGCACAGGCAGGGGACCGCTGGATATCAGCAGCTGGGGAGGATGTGGAGAACCTGCCGCCTCATGCTGCTGGTGGGGGTGACAAGGGGGGCAGCTGTTGTGGAAAACATGCGGCGGTTCCTCAAGGTCAACCACAAACCCACCACGTGACCCAGCAATTCCGCTCCCGGATATGTGCCCAGAGGAACAGAAAATGTGTCCACGCAGACACCTGTACACGGATGGTCAGAGCAGCACAATCTGCAATCGCCAGAAGATGGAACGGCCCAGCGTCCCTCCGTGGCTGCTGATAAACAGAGTGGTCTGTCCACGTGGGTATTGTTCACCCATAGGAAGGACTACCGCAGGTCCGCACTTAATGTGGTCAATAGGTTCCTAAACACTGTGACAGTGAGTGAAACAAAGTATTCAAAGCCAATTGTACTAGAGGTTAATTGACAGAAACAGAGTTAAGTTCCTACGACATATTTCTGGTCAAAAATACATCATTAAACTTCTAAATAAAGGCCCCAAACACTTCTAATGTTAAACATTGAAATCAATGTGAGCTACACGTACATTTGAGAAAGATTAATAAGGAAGATAGCCCAGCTGATGTGGCTCAATGGTTGAGCGTTGACCTATGAATCAGAGGTCACAGTTGATTCCCTGTCAGGGCACTTGCCTGGATTATGAGCTCTATCCCTAGTGGGGGGCATGCAAGAGGCAGTCGATCAATGATTCTCTCTCATCATTGTTGTTTCTATCTCTCCCTCTCCCTTCCTCTCTGAAATCAATAAAAATATATGAAAAACAACAACAACAATGAGTAAGATAATGATTTTCCAACCCATTCACTTCAGCTCAAGGCATAAAGGTGGGACCCCCAGGAGCACCCATGCCCCTGAAGATGGAGACAGTGTAGATAGGACATCCCTTCACGTGACATCCTTGTGATGTGAAAGGATCACAGAGACCCTGGAGGAAACCTAGGTGGACATGGGAGACCGTGTACCCTCTACATAGACAGTAGCCCCTCGGGAATTGTTTGGTTTTTTTTCTTATTAGCATTATAATGAGATGTTGGTGAACAAAGTGACGTTATTTGAGGACTTGCTGTAAAGTATTGATTCTTGATATAATGTGGATGAACCTTGAAAACAGTTCATTGAAAGTAACAAAGGCCACACAGTGTACAATTCCATTTACGAGAAGTGTACAGAATAGGCAAATCCACAGACAGAAAGAGGACTGGTGTCTGCCTGGGACTTGGGGAGGCCATGGGAGTTTGGGGTGATGGCTAGGGTGCAGGGTTTCCTTCGGAGGTGTGAGAATGTTCTGAACAGACGGCAGTAATGGTTGCACAGCTCTGTAAATGTACTAAAGGTCATTGACTATCACCAACAAATCAACAAACGACAAGTGCTGGCGAGGATGTGGAGAAAAAGGGAACCCTCATGCACTGCTGGTGGGAGTGCAGACTGGTGCAGCCACTGTGGAGAACAGTATGGAGTTTCCTCAAAAAACTAAAAATGGAACTCCCATTTGACCCAGTGATCCCACTTCTAGGAATATATCCCAAGAAACCAGAAACACCAATTAAAAAGGATATATGCACCCCTATGTTCATAGCAGCACAATTCACCATAGCTAAGATTTGGAAACAGCCTAAGTGCCCATCAGCAGATGAATGGATTAGAAAACTGTGGTACATCTACACAATGGAATACTACACTGCGGTAAAAAAGAAGGAGTTCTTACCATTTGCAACAGCATGGATGGAACTGGAGAGCATTATGCTAAGTGAAATAAGCCAGTCAGAGAAAGATAAATACCACATGATCTCACTCATTAATGGAATATAATGAACAACATAAACTGATGAACAAAAATAGATCCAGAGACAGAGAAGCATTAATCAGACCGTGAAACCTCAGAGGGAAGGTAGGGGAGGGTGGGGGTAAGGGGGAGAGATCAACCAAAGGACTTATATGCAAGCATATAGGCCTAACCAATGGACACAGACAACAGGGGGGTGAGGGCATGAGTGGGGGGGATGGGGCTAATGTGGGGATAAGGACACATATGTAATAACTTAATAAAGACTTTTTTTAAAAAAAGAAAGCTACAAGAAAAAAAAATAAAGGCCATTGAATTGTGAATGGTAAATGGGTGAATTTGTTGTGTTATCTATAATAATAAAAGCATAATATGCTAATTAGACTGGACGTCCTTCCGGACAACTGTCTGGATGAAGCCAGGGCTGTGAGGGAAGCCCGGGTTCCAGGTGCAGGAGGGGAGCTGGTGCCGGCAGCTGGGGGAAGGAAGGCCTACTCTTTCATGAATTTTGTGCATCGGGCCTCTAGTAGCTCAATAAAGCTGTTAACAAAAACAAAAGAAAACTCTATACCTGGGTTAGATGCTCGCTGGCCCCCTTAAGTCCCAGGCACAGCTGAGGTCTTGCTAGAGGTTCTGGTTCTTCCCAGAGGTCCTGGACCGTGGATGCCAAGGGAGTTCTCTCCTTGGATTATTTGGTCTCTGTTCTTTGCTCGGCCCCATAGCCTGAGAGAATAGAACTGCCCTGGTGGGGACAGGGGAGTGTCCTCAGCACAGGGCAGATGCTCACTGGTGTGATGACACGTTCCCTAATGGCATACTTCACTCCAGGCAGAGCTGTGTGCTTGGGAGTCAGCCCCTCCTCCTGGCAGAGACTGTACAAGGTAGGATGGACATATGCCCCTTCTCCAGAACTTGGCCTTGGGCCTTCTGCATTCATGGGGGTGAGGGACATGGTTACCTGGGTTTAAAGTAATGGGTGGGATATGTCGTAGGGCAGAAAGTTGGGCAGCTGAAGGGAGTTGTCCCCTTGGGTCTCTCCCCAGAGATGAAGGGAACACCAGAGCACGTGAGCCTCCAGAATCAGGACAGACGACAGACATGATAAGAAACCTGGCTTGGGCTGCAGATGTCCTGTGATAACTCGGCCTCCCAAGCTCTGGGTCTGGCTCCGTGTCCCAGAAGGAGTCGGAGTCAGATGCTGGAAGGTCTCCCCTGGGTCAGTGGTCGGCAAACTCATTAGTCAACAGAGCCAAATATCAACAGTACAACGATTGAAATTTCTTTTGAGAGCCAAATTTTTTAAACTTAAACTATATAGGTAGGTACATTGTTATTAACTTAATTAGGGTACTCCTAAGGCTTAGGAAGAGCCACACTCAAGGGGCCAAACAGCCGCATGTGGCTGCGAGCCACGGTTTGCCGACCACGGCCCTGGGTGGGCCTCGAGGCACTGGGTGAACTGGACCCCCAGCTCCTGAAGGATCCGCGGTGGGTGTGCTGCAGGTGCACAGGAATGGTCCCAGCCGGGGCCACCGCAGTGACTGGGGCAGGTCCCAAGCCAGAGGCAGGACGCCTGTGCTGGGGAGCGGGAGGTCAGGACTCAGTGTGCCCACATGGCCGGGTGCCCAAGGCTGGGCCACCTTAGGGGCCACTTGTCCTCTCTGAGCTCCTTCTCTCATCGGAGGAGAGAGAGCCCAGCCCAGGAGACCTGATAATGCCTGTGAACAAGAGCAGGGGCGTCTTCAGCCCTAAGGCTCTGCTACGGGTGGCCCCAGCCCTCCCTCCCCTGCCTACCTGCTCTTGCCCATCCAGCCTGTCACTGTGAGGCCCTAGAGTCCTGAGTCCCGAGCCAGGTCCAGACCTAGAATAGCCTCAGGCCGGGTTCCGTGTTCCTGCAGCTCAGGTTTCTCTGGCAGCTTCATCCTCCCAAGTGTGCCCTCCTCCAGGCTTCTCCCGGCCCAGCCTGCTGCAGGTCATTGCAGGTCACTGCCTTTGCAGAGGAGCTGGAGGTGCATTGGATCCGCTGCTGATGGCCGGCTCAGATAACACCCGTGGGCCTCTGCTCACTGCTCCGGCAGAGCCCTATCTGCTCATCGAGACCTCCCTCCTCAGTCCCTCCCTCCCACCGCCACCCCCACAGCCACAGATGCCAGGCCCATTGTCCCAGCAGGCAGCCCCAAGAGAAAGGAAGTTTGTCTTGATCCTTACAGGCCGAGTGGCTTGCCCCGCATTGACAGGGGCATCTGGGCAAGTGAGGACAGAATTCCTCTCTGGGACAGGGACAGGGGAGGTGTCCAGGGGCTGTCACACTGGTCACCCCAGATTGTCCCATTCCCAAGAGGTCAGAGAGCGTCAGTGACCTGCATCGTTGCAAAGCCTGGGACCCAGGCCTCCAAGTCCAGCCTGCAGCCTTGGGACCCACGGATCCACAGATCCACGAATCCACGGACTCACAGGCCAACCTTCCTGGCATCCGGCAGTTACACTGCATTGTGGAAAGCTGATTCTTTTCGTCTGCAAATTTTTTGGGGAAAAGTGATATCAAATTTTTTTTCTGCTAAAGAAAAATAATATAAAAAAATGAAAGGCCTGGGAAAATACCAGGCTAAAATCTTTAACAATTACAAGAGGCCGCAGTGAGAGGGTGGTCATGCAGGTTAATGCAGACGCAATGGAGGCTGGAAGCCCTAACCCACTGGAATGACTTGGGTGTTTTTTGTTAGTTTCCTGACCATTTTGTGCCTCCTTAGTCTCCATAGTCCCTTCCTGGCTGTTACATACAGGTGTGCTGGGCCTGGGTGTGGTCTGAGGAAGCAGGTGCTCCTGACATCCCCAGCGCTTGGCCACGCTCATCTGTGTGATCCCCACACTTTCGCTTAGGTCAGGGTCGTGCTAGGTGAGGACCCCCACCCCAGAGCCTCGGCCCATGCGTACAAAGAACTCAGACCAAGACAGTTCTCTCCAGGAGGAGCTACTTGGGAAAGGAGAGCTTTTAATTCTCATCATTGTGGACAATATTAGGCACCACCTATTCGAGGGGTACATGAGGTTTTGTACTCTGCATTTTCCTACTCCCTAATACATCATTTTCTTGTTACTTCATTATCTTGAGAATTTTTTAGAGGCAATATAATATTGAATCCATTCAGTGTACCATAAATTACCTACCCGTTCCCCGACTGACAGGCATCCAATTTACCCTGGGAGTTGTATAATTCTGCAATAAGCCTCTTCATGCATAGCTTTTGTCCATTTTTGGAATTTTCTTTTAGGATGATTTCCCAGAAACGTTACCACGAGGTCAGATGGAACAAACAATTTTATGATTCTTGTTATGTCCTGCCAAACGTTTTTCCACACGGCCTGTCTCGTTCACAGCGCCCGGGAATGCGGGTGGGCAGGTAGGGTGGTGCCTGGCTGCTCGGCGCGGGGCCACGCCTGGCTGAGGGGTACAGGAGACGGTGGAGGAGGGAGCGGGCGGATCAGCAGGTCTTTGGAGAAATCGAACTGGGTGGGAGTGGGGAGTCACATGTCTAATCTAACCTGGCTTGTCCTCTAGGCTGGCGGGAGGAGGGGGCCCACGGAGCCTGGAGGAGACACATACAGAAACAGGTTGAGCCAGAGGCCAGGCTCCTGGTGTACATCTGAGCCACTGGGATTTTATCAGGACAGCTGATTGCTCAGCCACTACCAGCCATCCAATTCCTACGGCATATGTGGCCCTATATAGCTGTCACCCGGGAGGTACTCACTCAGACAGTCCCTTGATGGCCAAACATGGGACAGTTTGAGTGTCATCATCAATAACAACAGGAACAGATTATAACCCATAGAATAATGCAAGAACCACGAGTTCATGGTGATATGAAAGTAGAGGAATAAATGAATGGGGGGGGGGGGCGAGGGAGCTCCTCTCTGCAGTGAAATTGAACTAAAAGGCATAGACAGGACGATGGAGTTAGACACACAGCTCATAGGTTGTGACTGGATCTTGGGAGGCGCTGATGTGACTGGTGGGACGTCAGTCGGAGTCAGACTGCGGCCTCACAAATGCCAATTGGGGAATTGACTTGATGGGAAGCCGGGGCACCGGCTCACCAAGTGACCGAGCAGTGGCCGTGAGCCTCCTGGTGTGGTGCAGACGCCCACGTCCTCACCTCTGGATGTCCCTACCCCAGATGTGTCACCTGGATCCAACCCTGGGCCATCCTGCATAATAACTGCCCTGCAGTGTCTGGTGCTGTCAGGTCCGGGAAAGACAGGAACCGCTCCAGGAAAATGAGCCTGAAGGGGCATGGTCACCACGTCTGTGACTCCGGTTGGACCCAGGCCTGGCAAAGTAGCCACAGAGAGAAATATTGGTTGGGATAACTGGCAAAATAGGAAGATGGAGTCTGGGTTACTTACTTATGAGTATTGTATTATTGTTTAATTTCCTGTTAAGCATACCTCTATTCTTAGAAAATGCACAAAGTACCTGTGTATTTTAGGGGAAAGGACACAGTGTTGGCCGTTTACTCTCAAACAGTTTGGGGGAGAAATGTATATTTATGAATATGTATATATACATCTATCCATGTATCTAAGTATCTGTCAAATGATAAATCCAATGGGAGAAATGTTTACAACTGAGGAATCTGGGTAAAGGGATATAGAAATTTTTGTACAACTCTTGTGAAGTAATACTATGGATAAAATCTACAGGGGTATTACTTTGCAAAGAGCAAGAAATATTGATAATAGCCTACACAGTCATAACATGTAAAGCTTACAAGATTTTTTGCATATTTTTTCCTGTGAATGTTGTGTGATCCAGATCACCAGTATTTTGTAGCTGCGGTGGTTTGCTGAAGGCGAAACAGACGACATATGGCACCGTTGGGTCTTTGCTGGAATTCTGGTCCATGATATGGTGGTAACCAGCGTAGGTTACTACTAGTTGCCGCACCAAGTTCAACCTCAGTGATATACCAAAGAGCACAGGGGCAGTGGTGGATCCATCAAAATAAATACATATCTAAAACCTGGAGACCCTCTGGGTTCTTGGGCTCCTGGTGTGGGGAGTGGAGGGAGGAGTGTGGGCCTAGATTGGGAAGGGGGCAGATCCCGGCGGTGGGAAACCGGAGTGTGCCCCTGCCCATTCACCCAGGGCAAATTCTCTGTCCCGAACCACCCAGAGGGTCTTCAGCTCCAGGGTCGTTTTGGGTAGGACTCAGTAGACCATTGCTCCCGCACTGGCAGCTAGAGAAGAATTAGAGTTGTAAAGACTGTGGGCAGCGTGGAGGTATGAAGAACCAGCGAACTGCAATCCTAGAGCAGGAAGATCCCCTCTAGGTGAGCTGCTATCACCCTCCATTTCTTCCCTGGGGCTCTTCTGAGCCAGAGCAGAGGCTAACGCTGGGGACAGTCCCAGGCAGAGGGGCTTTCCTGGGGAAAGGGTCAGTTCATGGATATTTTGAAGATTATGTGGGTTGGCATGAGAGGTGAAGATCTAGAGGAGACCCAATGTGTCGCTGTTTTCTCCCACGGGCCAGGCTGAGGGCGGGGGCAGAGATGGAGTTGCCAGGCTGCAAAGGCCGAGAACCCAGTGAAGACACCAGGGACACCCAGTGTCAGGCGTCCTGATGGTTAATTTTATGTGTCATCATGATTGGATCTGGGGATGCCCAGGCAGACGATTAAACATTGTTTTGGGTGTTTCTGGGTGAGATTAGCATTTGCACTGTACTCAGTAGAGTGGATGGTCCTCCCCACCCACTTTGAGGGCTTGAATAAAACAAAAGGCAGCAGGAGGAGGAATTGGCCTCTTTTCTTTTGGTTTCACTGCTTGAGCTGGGACATCTCAAAGAAGTCAATTCCTCATCTTAAATCTTCTTTTTTATTCATATTGATTCTGTTTCTCTGGAGAACCCACACGAATACAGTCAACATCCTTCAGATGTGGAAAACATGATGGACTAGTTCTAATGCTGCAGCCCAGGCTTGAACCAGCTCAGTTCCTAATTGGGTTTAGATGATTATCTCTTTCTGCCAAAGAAAAATGGGGGGTGGAATTCGTAGTGAAACAGTAACATCAACTTTGTCTCTTCTGTTTTTGTATGTACAATGGCTGGCTGACATCCAAAACTTACATGAATATGAAATAGGAAAATATGACTGGTGTTTGAAAAGGTAGTCAATAGAAGTGGATGTACATATCCCAGGCTCCACATACTGGAGCTAGCACACAAGGACTTGACCACTGTAAATATGTCAAAGGCAGTAGAGCAGGGATACTCTGAGTGGCTGAAAAGACGGAGATTTCAAAAAAAGATTGGAATCTACAAAAAGTATCAAATAGACATTGTAATAAGAAATACAGCATCATAAATTAAAAATTCATTGAATAAATTTAACAGCAAGACAGGGTGCAGCAGAAGACAGGATTGGTGGACTGAAAGACCAAAGCTCCGAGAAAAGAAAAGACTAGAAAGAACAGATGTATGAATTCAAGTCAAGTGGACTCATCCACTTATATGTGGAGTGTGGAGTCCCAGAAGGAGAGGAGGTTTGGGGAGAGGATGAAGCAGAGAGAAGAGATCATGGCTGAGATTTTCCAAAACTGATGTCCTATTTTAATCTACCGATTCAAGAAGCTTAGTGAAGCCCCATTCAGTGTGTGAGAGGAGAGCAGCCATCCCAGGGCTAGCTGGGATGGTGGGATAAATTCAGGGCTTTGTAAACTCTTGGGATAGACACCAGTTCAAAACAGGTCCTTCCATATGGCCCAAGCAGTGAGCACCCCCTTCTCTCTTCACTCTCCTCCACAGGGGCAGGCCCTGAGTGAGCCAGTGCCCAGAGAAGCAGTGTGTAGATCTGGGGGTCCTCGCCGTGAGATATGCCTGCCCCCCACCCCAGCTCTTCAGCAGCAGCCCCCGTTCCTGTTTGGGCTTTATCCTCTTCAGGCACCATTTCCAGCAAAGACAGAGACTATCCCGGGGAGCACAATCTCTGGCAGCCCCAAGAAGAGGGTTGTGTACAGCTTTGTGGGACAGGGGGACCTGGTCCCTGTGTGAGAACCGGACTGCAGGCGTTGATAGAGACAGCTGGCACAGTTAAGCTTGGAAGTACTTAACATTTTATTATAAAAGTGCACTGAGAGCCATTTGCAAGCTTTGACTTTTCATTGCTCAAAACTAGACAAGAATAACTACCCAACTGTTGCTATAGATATGATCTTACCAGTACTAGATTTTATTTTTAAAAATAATTGGTTGATTGTGCTAGAAATAGTCACTGTACATAATATACACATTTTAAAAGTGGGCTTGCTTTGGCTTTCCTGCGCCTTACAAAATAAAATTAATTTCATTTTCCATGATGAGCTAAGTTAATTTGCTAGGCAAATAATTGAGTGAATATCTCATGCTTAGTAGTCCGGTGCTCTTGCTAAGTGGCACCCCTGTCCCAGAGCAGGCTCTGGAGGGCAGAGTCTTCAGGTGTATGCCCACGTGTCCCAAAGTGGTAACTGGGACTGCAGCGGGCTGTGTTCCAGAGGGCCTCTGACATGCTGGACCGGAAGATCTGCCAGCTCTTTAGATCAGAAGTGTCAACCCACGGTCCTCTACCCTAATTAAAATCCTAACAGGAATCCTCAATTTGGGGTGCAGTGAAGAAGGAAACTTTATTCAGTGCAACCAACTCAATAGCGCTACAGCATGGCTGAAAATGGCACCACTTGCGCTGCAGTGCTACTGTGAGGCAGCCCTGGGGTCAGGCCCCTCTTCAACTAGGCAGCTCTGTTCCCTCACCTGCAATTTTCCATGGAAACCAGAGCCCAAGGGGAACTGGTTTATATAGACAGAAGTCCCTGCCCCTGGTTCCTGATTGGTCCATCCACATGCAAATGAGGCCTCCAAATTTGTACAGTATGATTGGTCCAAAGGTACTGTTCTGATTGGTCAGAATAGAGCTGCTCTGGTTGGTCGGAGATGTGAAACTCTGATTGGATGGGGAAAGCCTCAGTCCTACTGGTTGAAATAAGATTCCAGGAACTGCTTTAGAAGGGCTGGCTCAGCCAGCAGAGACACAGTGCAGGTAGGTGGTTCAGCACAGAGGCAGCCAGTTCAGTGCAGGCTGCTCTTTGAAGTCCAGTTTGCATGAGAGGCTCCTATGCAGAAACGGCTGCTAGGTTCTGCTTTTTTATTTGAGCCCAATTAACCATAGGAGCCCTTCTTCTTAGTGGCCATTGAAGAGTCAGGGACTGCCCCTCCTGATGTGGGGTATGGGGTGTCTTTTTTTTCTCAGGATTCACAGAAGTCTCAGCCTGAGGTGCCCATGAGGCCAGGCAGAAAATGGGTGTGCCAACTGGACTGGCCCAGGACTTAGGGTCCAGCAGGGCCTGGGAGACTGGAGACACTGACCCACAAAGTGCATTCAACCCACGTCTGTCCCGGGGCCACACATGCTGGGCAGGAGAGCTGAGTCTTGGGCCAGAGGGGAGTGTGCTCTGAGGGGGCTTGCTGGGTCACTGACTGAGGCCAGCAGGGGATGAGACAGCTGGGCTGGTGGGACAGGGATGAGGAGACTCACCCCGCCCGTCAGCTGGAGGCTGTGTGCGGTGCAGGAAACTGGTGTGGCAGACAGTGACCAGACCCCCAAAGACTTTTCCACTCAGGGAGTGCCAAGAAAGGAGGTTTTTAAAGAGCTGTTGACTTCAGAATGGGCAGTCTTCTTTGTCCCAGAGTGGTGGGCGGGCAGGGGATGGAGGTGGTGTCTTCCTGGTAACAGGTTCAGTCCCTGTGGGTCCCTCTGCATGGCCACAGCTCTGCCTCTGCATCCCCATGATGGCCCCACCGTTGCTTCCCAGGGTCTCTCCCCATCCCACTCTTCCTTTGACAAAGGCCTCGAGTTGCCACCTGGCATTTTGTGGGGTCTGGTCACTGTCTGCCACACCTGAGTTTCCTGCACCCACCTGACCACATGATCCTCACCAACAGCCCCCCAGAGACTGAGCAAGGGAGTGTTTTCCAGGCTGCCAGCTTCCCACCTCTGTGGCCCTCTGTCACCCCTCGGTGGCTCCCCTCCTTGTTGCTGCCCCAGGCAAGGCCCACAGTCCCCAGACCTCCTTTCTTCCCCTCCTGGCAAATCCACTCCTCTGCTGAGTGCTCCCATTGGGACATGGAGCCTGCTGCATCCATGCTCAGGCTGACCTTTTGAACTTGGGGTCACCTGTGAGTTGCTGGAGAGGTGATTGGGGACAGAGGCCACTTCCTGGATGGTCTCCTCAGGCAGAGGCCCTTAGTAGGTGGCATCCATGTCAGGAAATGCATTTCAAAGGATGTTGCCTGTCCCGAGTCTGGGAGCTGGCATTCCAGGACAGAGGAGAGGCTGGGGTTGGAACAGCCGTCTCCAGGGAAGTGTTAAAGGTGGCCCTGTCCTCACAGACAAATGCTGCCCCCAGGGCTCCACGGCTGTGGTATCAGACAGGGAAGGTGCTGGGTGTTGCATATGACTTTGCTACCTCCTGTCTGTGGCCATTGGACAGTCAGGGACTGCCCCTCCCCACAAAGCACTGTCTCTCCTCCAGTGTTCAGTCCCTGCAGAGAAGCCCTGGCCCACGAAGCAGGAAGCCTGGGTGCCACTGACGGGGAGCCGAGGGCGCTGCTCTGCACCTGCCAGTTAGTGAGGAGATGAGCCTTTTCTGAGCTGCATGCTTAGCAAGATTCTCTCCGTGTCTGAGGCATGTGTGTGACTGTGTGCACACATGTGTGCACGTGGGTGTGAGAAAGCATGCGTGGGTGTGAGTGGGGTGCCTCGTGTGGGCGTGTGAGAGGCCCAACCTCAGCAGCACTGTCCCATCTTGTCCTCCCAACTCCAGGGTTCAAGGAAATTGCTTAAGCAAACGGCCTGTGTCAGCTCATCCCTGTTCCAACGTGCTCGCTGACACCCTGACGACCAGGTTTTTCCTAGGAAACCATCTCCTTCCCAGGACTTCGTCTGGGGCCTCATCCTGGTGAGAAGACTTCCACTCCGCAGACACCGAGGGCTGGAAAGCACCCAAGCGTGTGGGTTCCTCTGGGCCCGAGGGCTGCAGTTGTGAAGGGCGAAGTGACAGCTGTGCAGGGCGTGCTGGCAGGGAACCCCCAGACCCACCCCCTCTGATGGCAGCAGGGGGCCTGGGTTCCAGAGCTGCCCCAAGGCTGGGGATGGGCCCATCATCTTCATCGGAAACACACACACAAACCCCAGCCTGGCATGGCGGTCAGTGACCCAGGAAGGCAGCCCCTCCGCACAGCGACCCTGCTGACGGGGGGTGGGGACAACCTGGCAACATGCATGTGTGAGCCAGTTTCTCTGTGTCTCTGCCAGCATTTGGGGTTATTTCTTTTATTTTAGCCATTCTGATTCCTGTGTCTGAGTATCGTGCTGCAGTTTGCATTTCCCTGATGGCTGATGATACTGAGCATCGGATCACGTGTTGTCTTTGCCTGCGCTCTAATTTAAGTGTTTGCTTTTCTTTACCTCTGAGTTTAATATACTCCAAACACAAGTCTGTTGTCAGATATGTGCTTGCTCATATTTTCTCCCACAGAGTAGCTCATCTTTTCATCCTCTTCACAGAGCAAAAGTTTTTACTTTGGATAATATTCAATATATCAGATTTTCCTTTTTTTTTTTTATTTTCGTGTCAAATCTAAGAACTCTTCACCTAGCTCTAGGTCCCCAAGATTTTATCTTGTTTTCTTCTAAGTATTTTGTAATTTTATATCTAAGTCCATGATCCAATTTGAGTTGGTATTTATATAAGGGCTGAGATTTAGGGGGTGGGTTTTGTTTGGTTTGTGTTGGGTTTTACCTGCGATGTCCAGCAGCTCCAGAACCATTTGCTGAAAAGACTTTTTCCATCCAACTGCTTTTGTATCTTTGTCAACAATCACTTGTGAGCTTTTTTTTTTTTTTAATCCTCACCCGAGGATATTTTTCCATTGATTTTCAGAGAGAGTGGAAGAGAGAGGGAAAGACAGAGAGAAATATCGATGCGAGAGAAATATATCGATTGGTTGCCTCCTGCACATGCCCCGACCAAGGCCTGGGCTGAGGAGGAGCCTGTAGCCGAGGTACATGCTCTTGACGGAAATCGAACCCGGGACCCTTCGATCTGCAGGTCAATGCTCTATCCACTGAGCTGAACCGGCTAGGACACTTGTGAGCTTTTTAAATTACAAATTCAATTCCTTTAATGGTTTCAGGATTGACTAGGTTGTCTATTGCATCTTTCTTGAGTTTTGGTAATTTGTGGGTTTTGAGAAGTTGGCCCATTTTTTCTAAGTTGTCAAATCTATGAGCAGAAGGTTACTTGTAGTTTTCCTTTACCTTCCTTGCAATGTCTGCAGGTCCACAGTGTTGCTCAGGGTAGCGTTCCTAAGATGTCATTCCTGGCATGGGTAAGTTGTCTTTTCTCTTTTTATCTTAATCAGTCTTGTTAGAGGTTTATCAATTTTATTGATTTTTTTTTTCAAAGAACTAACCTTTTGTTTCATTGACTTTCTCAATTGATTTCCCATTTGCAATGTCATTGATTTCTTCTCTTTACTCTTTCCTTTATTCTGGTTGCTTTGGGTTCACTTTACTCTTCTTTTTCTAGTTTCCTGAGGTAGAAACTCAGAATATTGATTTGAGAGATTTCCTCTTTTCTAACGTAAGCGTTTATAACATCCTCTTTCAGCTGAATTCCTCATGTTTTAGTTTGTGTTTTTATTTTCATTTGTTCTGTGTATTTTATTTACTTGAAATGTCCTCTTTGACACATGGATTATTTAGAAGTGTCTTGTTTAATTTCTAAGTGTTTAAAGATTTCCCTGTTGTCTTTCTGTATTGATTTCTAACTGGATTCCATTATGGTCAGAGAAAATATCACAAATGATTTAAATCTTTTAAACTTGTTGAACGTTGTTTTATGGCCCAGGATATTAATCTATCATGGTGACTGTTCCATGGTTGCTTGAAAAAAAAAATGTAGATTTTGCTTTTACTTGCAGGGTTTCCTCTATATATCAATTAGATATTGGTTGATTGTGTTTGAGTTTTCTGTATCCTTGCTGGCTTCTGAGCGGTCTGTCAATAGCTAAAAGTGGTATACTGAAGAGCCCAATGGTAAGTGGAGTCTCTATTTCTCTGTTAAGTGTATCAGTTTTTGGTTCATGTATTTTAAGGCTCTGTATTCGGTCACACACTTTTAGAATTGTTATGTATTTTGGTGGATGAATCCTTTTGTCATTGTGTAACATTTCTTTGTCTTTAGTACCTTTTTTAATTGAAAGCCTTTTGTCTAATATGAATAGACCCACCCCTGCTTTTTTCTTTATTAATGTTTGCATGGCTTGGCTTTTCCAGCCTTTCACTTTTGACCTTCCTATGTTATTATAAATTCTTCCTGTAGCCGACAGAGTTCTGTGTCGTTGGCCTGCATTGTCCACTGGCCTCACTCTTTCCTCGAATGCAAAGACTTCCTGTTTCCTTCTGAACAAAGTCCAGGAAGATCCCACAGCTAGAGAGACTTCCTGCGCACATGGATGTGGGTCAAGGGTGTGCAGCCAACAGCAGGGGTGTCCCGGGATGCCCCACAGGAGCAGGTGGGCGTCAGCTCCCGCACACGGGCCCATGCAGGCCTCGTGCAGAATGTCCACAACCCAACAAGGTTAGGAAATTGGCCGAGAGATTGTGGAGGGAACGAACGATGAGAAAACACAGGAGGGTAAAGGGAGCAGCAGAACACCCAGTCACTCAAGGAAAGAAAGCCACAGATGTGGCGAGTGAGGTGGGGCGGGGGCAGGGGACAGGCCTGAGTGGGACGTGTCGGGCTATAGGATGAAGAAGGACCCAGCCGGCTGCCTGTGCTCAGAAAGCCCCACTCATTCTGCAGTTCAGCTCCACGTGGCGTTTCGTTTTCCAAATGATTTCTTTTCTTTTTTTTTTTTACCAAAAAACACAATAGACGAGTATTTTACTCTGCGAACCTAGTACTGATTGGGGTCTGAAATGTTTGTTTTAATCTGCTGGTTTCGAACAGGGAGATGAGCGAGCTTCCTTTTCTAATTGACTCTTCACTGGGGAGTAATTAACCTCAAAACTGTTTACTGTGGGAACTGCTATACCGCTGAGGTGGCAGAATTTGAAGGATGGGTATATGTGAGATTAAAAGTCTTTCTGAGCTTGCCACTGCCCTCCCTAAACATGGGCAGGCCCTGCATTGAGGGTCTGGATCTGCTATAATGGACTCTCCCGGGCCTGACCCCGGCTGGGTGTGTAATTTCTCCCGGCACATTTGGGAGCTGTTCTGTAGCCTGTGATGTCATTAGCATAATGACTGTCAGCGTTTCCTGGTGCAGTATTCTGTTCCTACAGCTGAAGTTGCATTCCTAATCCATTCTTTCCCTGACTGGCCTCATTGCTTTATTCTGTTCCTTGAAAACCATGTGACTTCCTACTTCCCACAGAATAGAGCCTGCTGTCCTCCGTGTCCCCAGGGTCCCACTTCAGCCTGAAGGTGACATGCCATGCACTTTTCCTTGGCCTAGAACCCACTTCCCTTCATTTTTCAGTTAATGCTACATTTCATGGCAGAGTTCAAATGCCTCCTCCTGCAGGAAGTCCTCCAGGACTTCTACATTGTGGTTCATACAATAGAGAAGAGTCAGAACAAGGCTGCTTTGACCTCATATACCTGGAGGTCTAGAGGAGAGCATCAGGGTGATGCAAGTGGCAAGTCTGAGAAAAGCTCCATTAAGTTCTAGGTCAAAATTCTGTCGGGTCTGGATGTCTATCTCCAGCCCCATCCTTTAAAGGGCTTTTTGGCAAAGAAGGGCTGTGCTCAGCTCCTGCCTCCTCTGGCTCGTGGCTGGCTCTCAGACAAGGCTCCCAGCTACCGTCACACCAGAATTTGTTCCTGAAATACGCTCCATGCTCCACGGTCATGTCAGAGTCAGCAAGATGAATAGTTTTTCTTGTTTGTTTGTTTTTTTGTTTTTAAGATGAATAGTTTTGCGAGACTGGCAAATGCAGGGACATCTACTTGCCAGGGCTGTGCTGGGGATGGGCTGACATTCAGCTATTGTGTGGATGGGAATAAAAACAGTTTGATTATGTGCCTTCCGGAGCATTTTACCATGACCAGCTCATTCTTCCCCACTTCTCGGTTAGGATTCCTTCTTTAATTGCTGCTGAGGGCCTTTGGGAGCGTTAGGTTAAGAATGTTTATAAAGCAGGTGAAGAGCATGTGGGAGGAAGAGTGACCGTGGGCAAAGCCCAGAGCGAAAGCCTGGGTGGCGGATGCTGTTCATTTGTTCCCATGATGCCCCGTTTCCCACCTGTCAGTTTGGGCACCTGCCCAGCTTTGGGTGCTTTGCTTCCAGTGTTTTTTCACCTGCGAGCTTCTCAGAGGCTGCTGTGGGCTCCAGGAGGTGCCTGTCTAGGAGCCTGCACCGCAGTCGGACCACCTGGTGGAGGGGTAGAGAGCCAGCACCCGACCTCAAGGACACACTCGGTGCTGTCACGCTCCAGAGCTCCCCGCAGGATGGGCCTCAAGCTGGGCCTCCACCCCTGCTGGCTCCCACGGCTGCCCTGCACCCCTTACCTGTACCTGAGGCCAGGTGCTGCTGCGCAAGGTCTGCCTCAGCTTCGCAGGCCAAGGCCTGCAGTGGCCTGCGGGGACGGCTCCAGGAGTGGGCACGGAGCCAGAGCCACGGCCAGAGAGGGAGGCTGGCTCCTTGCAGAGGGTGCCTGTGCAGCTGAAGGCACACTGTGAATGCAAACCCACGGCTGTGCCACCGGCTCCCAGCCCGGCCCTGTGTCTGCAGTGCGACCTCCCTTCCCTGCTCTTCCCTCTATCCCCCTGGTTCTGTGATATCACCAACCTCATGATCCTCATCTGCTCCTCACACTCCTCTCTCTACTCGTCCTGACCCACAGGGTTGCCATGAGGCAGTTAAAATAACAAAAGGCCTTTAAAATAACCACAACATATCAGGTGACAAGGATGAGACCATTTGATAGTGTGACTCAGGCAGTACCATCAGGTCTGCAGTCTGGCAGGCAGAGAAAACGGGTTTTCATCGGAGCCAAAGTCACTTCCGTTCCATCAAGGGAGGTGTGGAGAGTTCTGGAAACAAACAATGGCGCTCAGATGAACCGTGAAGAGGATAGTGAGGTGTGGGTGGTGCCCCTGGTTGCCAGGCTCAGGGACCGAGGGGCAGGAATGAAGCTGATGAAGACAGCCCCTCAGCTCGTAGACAAAGACACCAAGGCCTCAACAGGCGACCACTGGACCAAGATCCCATGCGTGGGGTTAGAATCTGAGCTGGAACCTGGGACCCCTAACCCTTCTGCATGCTGGGCTGTGTTTGCCCCTGCGCCAGGGGTAGCATCTTTCCTGGAGGGGTGGGGGCTGGGCACTGAGCCATTGTTCCTATGAGGGCTGGGGTCCCCCGCCTATTAATAAGGACAGCAGGGTAAGGGCACCAACACCCCCTTCCCTGGTGCCCACAGGCTACGTGTTGTGACCCGCCAACCTGTGCTGTGTATGTTCCGTAGCATCTGAGCGGCTTGGCCAGCACAGCGGCAGATAAACAACTCCTCACTTACCGTCCCGCCCCCGCTCGGTGCGGAGAACATTTCTGTTTCCTTTGGGTAAAGTGCGTCTTAGCGACAAGCCTTTCCCACCAGACACCCAGCAATTTTTCCCAGGCCCACGCTGTGGAGACAGGCTCTGAACCGTGCCGTGTGCACTCACTGGTTAGCTGCTCGCTGCCTTGTTTAATGTCTTCAATTTCTGCTCTCTTCTCTGTCTCTTGTTATACCATGTAATCATTTTGATTATAGCTCTGGTACAAACTTTCATAGAAGCTTGTCTCTAACATTTACAGGCAATTCAGTGACTTCCATTGCTCAAGAAACGTAATTGCTTCATCTGGCGGCCGTGGCTACTCCACCGAGTGTGCTGGGCACTTGGTTTCCAGGAAAGAGGACGTGGGAACTCAGAGAGGACAGAGCCGTATTCTTTTGTCATCTGTGGTCCTTGGCATTTGGACTTCCTGGCACCAGCTGCAAGGAAGGAGGGATCCATCCAGCCCGAGAGGGGAGTGAAGCAAAACCAGGAGCATCCTGACCTTGGTTGCCCTTGACCCTGGTAACAGCTGCCTCCCTCCCCACCCTCCACTTCCCTCTGAGCCACCCTGAGGAGTCTCGGGCTTATTTCTTACAGTGAAGAAAGGGCCGGCTCAGAGCCCTCACTCCCCAGAGGCTGGAGGATGAGGCACGGAGGCACGTGGGCCCTGGACAGACCCCAGGAGTCACTACTATTCTGCAGGCAGAGTTCCAACCCAGATCATCCCACCTCAGAGGGGCAGCGTGTCTGTGCACATATGCAGATGGGGAAACAGAGGCTCAGAGACTGCTACAGAGAGAGGCAGGGCCACCTGTGTCCCTGTGCCCAGAACCCGAGCTCATGTTGTCAGAGCCAGACTTACCCGTCATGACGGTGACTGACTGACACTGGAGCAGAGGGGACACAGGAGGAAGCTACCGGACAGTGGGCTCACGGCCTCTCTATGGTGTGGATAAGGCATTGTTCCCGTTACCTGTCGGTGCACGGGTTACCACGCATTTAGCAGGTTAACTCCATACGTTTGTCATGTCCCCGTTCCTGCGGGTCAGGTGTCACGGCCTAGCTTTGGCTCTCACAAGGCTGCAACGAGCTGCAGGCCAGGGCTGCTGTGTACTGGAGGCCGAGCTAGGGAAGGAGGGCTACCTGCAGGCTGCTGGCACTGGCTTGGTCCAGGTTGGGCTGCGTGGAAGGGCCTGCAAGGTGTGGGCCCCTCACCACTTGGCCAGTACATTCCAGTTTCCAGGACTTGCCCCACAGGATGGGGGCCCATGGCCCTTGGGTGACTATGCTTTCTCCGCATCACTCCCCATGCCCTGCCATGTGCCTGCACCCCCAGGTGAGCTACATGCATAGTTCTCAGTGGGCTCTGCTTCTGGGGCGCCCAACCAAGACCTGCCCCCTCCCCAGCACAGGCATGTTGGAGCCCAGGAGCAGAGGTGACAAGGGGACCTGAGGCAGGAGCTGAGCAGCTGGTGGGAGAGGCGTGTGCTCACCGCCTCAAGTGACAGGCACGAGAACCCTTTGAACCAGAACGGATTGGTCTGGGTTACACCGGGCACTGCCGTCCATCCTCACTGCCCCCTGTGCACTGGTGACATCTGAAGACATGGACTTTGAGCTGAGCACCCCCCGAGCTGCCGGCTGTGCCACCAAAGCTATCGCTCAAGTGTGACCATAACTACTGACACTTTAATGAGTAAACTTTCCAAGGTGAAAGGTTCTTCCTGGGAAATCAAGCCAAGAAAACCTAGCGGAAACAGTGCAGCAGGTAAGGAGAGAGACGGGCTGGATCCCCGCTGTGTCAAGAGCGTCTTTTGCAACGATATATGCTCGGCTTTGCAACATGCATCACCGCGGAGCTAATGGGAGGATTACAATTCTCTAACTCTCCATAACAGGTCTCATTAAATCTAAGCAAACATTTGGTACTTTGGAGCTCCGCATTACAAATCTAATTAAGACTCCATAAAATAAAATAATTCAAGCCTGCATTCAACCATCCCATTATCTCACATGGTATATGATTGCGGCTTTATTAAAGAACAACAGAGAAAAGCAAGTTCTGAGGGGAGCTGCCCATTCGTTCGGGAGTTGGCAAAACAATGTGAAGCCCAATCACTCTCAACAATGGGCTCCATCTTCCCAAGTGTCTCAGCTGCAGTGTGCAGACTGCGCGCCAAGCGGACTACGTGTGGGTCCGTGAACCTCGGGACACACAAGCAGAGACGGATTCTGTCCAGGGGGGGCCCAGGGCTCGGTTCTGTTAGTCTGGGATTCTGGAGATAGGAGATTGGCCAGGTGGGTGGCAGCACCCCAAAGCTAATGGCCTCATGGTGGCTGGAGTAGGTACCCCTGTCCTCCGGAGAATAGAGGGCAGAGGGCACCCAGGAGGGTTCCCTGGGATACAAAGCTGGTCTGGATGACTCAGTCACAGGTCCTCCAGGAGGTGGGGCCACCCCCGGCCAAGGCTTCCTTGTCTGCCCTGGGGATGTTGCAGAGGCTTCCTGGCTGTGTCCTGCCTTCCCAGGTGTCCAGGAACTGGTTTCATTCATCTCTGCACCCCAAGGCCAGGCACCAGGGCTGGATATTGATGGGTAATAGTGATGTTTACAAAACAATGTATTTGAAACCGAAAATGAACTTTACAAAAAGTGTTCACCAACAGTCCCTGCTGGTCTAGTGGTTAGGATTCGGCGCTCTCAAAAAGTGTTCACCGGATCAAGTTTGCCCACAAGCTGGTTCCTGCAAATCCAAGCTGGAGCCTGTTCGCATCATGCGTCCATCTCTGCTCCCAGCATCTGACCCTCCTGATCCCAGGCTGGGAATGACCTGGGCCTCCCCGTGGTCGGACCTAATGATGGAATCCAGCAACCCAAGTGTGGGTGGTCGTTACCCAAGTCCTCTTCTTGAAGGAACTTGAGGGATATTATTTTACTACTAGAGGCCTGGTGCACAACATTTGTGTACTGAGTGGGGGGTTGTCCCTCAGCCCGGCCTTCGCCTTCTCACAGTCCGGGACCCCTCAGGGGATGTCCAACTGTGGTCCAAATGGGCCTAAGCCGGCAGTCGGATATCCCCCGAGGGGTCCTTAACGTGGAGGCAGGAGAGGCTCCTGCCACCACCACTGCACTCACCAGCAGTGAGCCAGCTTCTGGCTGAGCAGCACTGTCCCTGTGGGAGTGCACTGACCACCAGGGGGCAGCTCCTGCATTGAGCGTCTGCCTCCTGGTGGTCAGTGCAGTCATAGTGACCAGTCATTCCACTGTTTGGTCGATTTGCATATTAGGGTTTTATTATATAGGATAAATGTGTGCAACCAGAAATGCCAGCTCTCTTCCAAGTTTAACTCAAAGCAACGGGGAAAAAGTAATGGGTTATGGCACCTTCAAACCATTTGCCATGAGAACCGAAGAGTTCACATCCATTTGCACACCCCTCCCCGACCTTGAGAAGATGGAGGAGGTGTCAATCTGGATGCTATTTACAAATGAAATTTTGTATTCAGTGGGAAGTGGTTTTCTGCTAAAAAGCAGAATGAAGTCCTTAATGGGTGAGAAACAGCCAACAAGGAGTTGAGATGACACAGGTTCTAAAAGTGACCCATTGATGATCACTGTGAGTGCACTAGAGAAAGCCCCCAAGTATATCCAAGTCTCAGGCTATTGGCTCCCCACTGGTTTCTACAAGGCAAAGCTGGGCCCCAGAAGAACTTGGAGATGTTCCTGCCACTAGTTGGACTCTGGGGCACACCCTGAAGGGCTTTCTCCGTGGCAAGGCAGACGGCTATTCTCGCCATCGTACAGCCTGCGGTCCAGCTATTTAGGTCACTCAATGAGCCTGCAATGTCAGCCTTAGCTAAACAAGTTCTAAAATACAATGTTAACTGCAGAACAGTTTACTTAAAACAATTACACGAGTAAGAGCTTTAGGGTGTTAAGTGTCACCCCCGGCCAAATGCCATTTACCTATCTGCACCAGCTCATCAATTTCTCCCTCTGAAAACGGAAGGCAGGTCCCTGTTTTGAGAGGTTGTTGTTAAGATTAGTGAGGTGGGTGACTGGCTCGGTCAGGTTCTGGTTTAGATGAGAAAGGGTTAATGAAAAATATTTGGTGGTTTGCAGAATCCCTGAGGAAGAGGGTTGAAGGCTAAGGGCCACACAGGCAGGAGGGTGTGGGACAAATACCCCAGCACCTGGCTCTGTGGACACAGCCCTGCCTCCTCCAGTGGCATCTAGGATGCTGTGACCGGGCTTGAGATACCTGGCCACAGGTGTTAGGAGCCACCGCAGGTGCTCGAGTCAGCCTGCCCTCACGTGGCACCTGCTGGGCAGCCCCAGGAATCTACAGCATCCTCTACACAGGTTACCTGGGAATTGGGTCTCAAGTGCTCCAGGCTGGATAGCTCAGGAAGGCAAGCTGGGGGGTGGAAAGGTGTTGGCTGGGCAACCTATAGCATCCCCCGGGCAACGTTCCCAAGTTTACCCAGTTAGTGGACAATGCAGAAAGAGATTAAAAAATACAGACCAGCCTTGAGTCTCTCCTCCGCGTCACATGGCCACGGGGAAGCCTTGCAAAGGCGCCTTGCAGATGCGGGAGCAAGTCCCGTGGTGGGGTCCTGAGGAAAATTCCAACACGGCCGTGGACATTACACCGACAAGCAGATGGAACTGAGGGACCTCTCTATTTTTGTAATTAACACAAATATTATTGATTGGGCTATGGTTATTATTTTTTAATCCTCACCCGAGGATATGTTTATTGATTTTAGAGGGAGAGGAAGGGAGAGAGAGGGAAACAATGTGAGAGAGAAACATCCATCAGTTGTCTCCTGTATGTGCCACGACTTGGATCAAACCCAGAACCTTTTGGGGCACAGGACAACGCTCAACCAACTGAGGCACCTGGAATTTCTTATGCTCTCAGATCCTGGAGGAGGATGCATGCCACAGAGCAGCCACATGGAGGAGACACCCAGGGAGTTGGCTCACCCAGGCAGGTGGGGAAAAGAGAGAGAGAGAGAGAGAGAGAGAGAGAGAGAGAGAGAGAGAGAGAGAGAGAGAGAGAAAGGCAAGGGTCTTTATCGAGGTTGGGTGGAGAGTTCACAGCTGTGTTTGAATGGCACTGGATCACAGTCAGGGACAGTCTAGTCACACTGCTGTACTGGTCACCTGGGTGGTGCTCACAGACTGTGTGTGGGATGTTGAGACAGCAAGAAAATATGAAGTTTTAAAAATATACAATACAAAAGGAAAGTCTTTTTTTCATGTTTAAGTAAAATAAGTGCTATATAAAAATAGTGTAACATCTGCTCAACCGAACTGTCGGAGTTCTTTCTGCTTTGGTTGTGAATAACTTCTCTCAGCAAAGCTCCTCGTGCCAGCACTGCCTGGAACCGGGTCCCTGGGGGTGTGGGGCGAGGATCCCCAGGGAACCACTTCCCCAGGCTCTGGGGTCCCTGCTGGCCTTCCTGGGTCACCTGCCTCCTGAGCAGCCGAGGTCGGCCTCTCCTGTCCCCTCTGCTCCTGCGGGTGGCAGATGACTTCAGTCTCTGGGCTGTTTTATATTAACCTTCCCTCCGGCCGTTCCAGGGAAAAGATGAAGCATGACTCAGTGGGAACAAACCCTCCATGGAACTGGCTTTAAAAACTGCTCTGCTATTTTTTAAATGTGCTAACAGGCTCATGAGAGAAAAAGGGCAAAGCCCTTCGAAGAAGCCAAGTTTGAGGAGAAAACAGGAGAAACTGCAGCTGTGTGGCGTGAGCAGGGACCAGGGTGGTCCGGGAAGCAGCGCTGGCGTGAAGGTCACAGTCAGGAGCAGACATGACCGCCATTGACGAAAAGAGGGTTTCTCCTTCGTTTTCTCCCTGTTCTGACCTGAGAGGCCCAGCCCCACTGAAGAGACTCTGCTGGCGGGACAGCCAAGGCCCCTCAGCTCTGACCACCACGGCTGGCTGACTGGAGTGCCACGGCGCCATGCGGGAGTCTCCCCGGCAACTGGTACTCTGGAGGGCTCCTGACGTTTCAAACAGAACATTCTGGATTAGTGGGAGGCTGTCCCCCCACAATCTGAGGGCTAGATTCAGAAGGAAGAGGAACAACTCAGTAGTTTCAAAATTCACTTTTCTATGTGCTAAGTGACATGGATGGCAACACGATGCTGTGATGTGTAAATGCACCCATTTTGTGGATGAGAAAATGGATGAGGCTATTAAGGAAAAAATATAACTCGAAGCAAAATTTAAAGGGAACTATTCCATGGCATGATCGATGACGGAGACGGGGAGGAGGCGCGTAGCTCCCAGCTGGCACTGGCCACTTGATCATCTTGCCCAATGCGTGATCAATATTCCCCCACGGCTTCTCAGAGTTCCCCACCACAGCCCGGCCTCCCTACACTGCTTAACACTTCACCATGTTTGATTAAATATAAATAAGGAAGCAAAGACTCCAACGTACGGCTGCTTGTGCGGGTGTATCTTATTGAGTTCCCAGTAAGTGACAGGTATAAGTCTTATGTAGCAGAATTCTAAGTACAATGTCAAAGAGATTAGCTAAGTAAATTCTTGAAAACCCTTATTTTTTGTAAGTCAGCACTATCTCTCTGTTACCTTCCACTGTAACGTTTACAATGAGCTTGTGTTGTTTTTTATTTAATAGCTGAGTAGTTATTATAGTGATTCATTCACTGCCAGGAGTGACACGTGAGCAACACCCCTGCTGAACTCTGGGGGAAGAAAGAGGCGGGGGAGGGAGGGAGCGACTGCCACCTCCGCACTGATTTCCCCTCACCCGCCGCCTGGCGTGGCTCCTCCCCGGTCTCGCTTTGATACAACACATCCAGGCACCCTCTCCCGTCCTCAGGTCCTCAGCCTGCCAGCCCTCTGTCCTTCCTTCCCGAGCTGTGCGCCGCGGGGTTCAGCATCCTAATCGTGACCACATAGACCCCAACAAGCTTGCCCGGCAGCCTCAGCCCTGCCCAGTGGGCCTGTCCCGTGCTCTGGCCTCGGCGTCATGGACCCTGTGACACTGCCTCACCTTGGCCACCCCGACCCCGGCCCCAGGAGAGTACCTGCTTCTCCCACCTGTGTTTCTCCCCCGGGAGCCTGGCAGCCTGTGCAGGGAGCCCAGAATGGGGGTGCTCCTCAGATCCCTCACCAAGACGGCACCAGGAGCGGTGAGTGCTGGTCCCATCAGGTGTGGTCCTCGGGGCCACCTGCTCAGGACACCGTTCGTTCTCAGGCTCTCCCTTCCCCATTTGCCCTCCCTCCTCCAGTTTGGCTTCAGGGCCCCTCCCACCCACACTGCCTGTCTGCCCAAGGACTGTCTCCTGCCTGCCCTGGGCCCAGGAGCTAAGGGATGTGACAGTCCCCCTCTACCCCACGAAGGCCCCCTCAGGGCTCCCCCGGGGCCAGCCCAGGCTTTCTGTGCTGCAGCTGGAGGCCCTTCCACCAGCCTGCCTTGTCCTTCTGCTTCCGTGGGAGTCAGACCTGCCCTCGGTCTGAAAGTCTCCACTCCTCCCCTTGTCCCCCACGAAAGGTGCCCCATCCGTCCGCTTCTCTGAGCACTCACACACCATGGACCACACCCTCAGGAGAGTCCTTGATGCCACCCAACCGTCCTGCTGGGCTTCCTGGAAGATACTCTCCCCCACATCCTAAACCATCCCCTCCCCCAACATCCTAGAACATCCCTTGCCCACATCCTGGACCAGTGTGGTGCCCAGCCTGGTCTGCAGCGAGAGACTGCAGCAGGAGGAGCAGTGCTCAGACACTGTCACAGCAACGCCCCGCACACCCACGCCCACGCTCACGGTCCCTCACGGAGCAGGGACAGCGCCCGGGGGTGTTGACCTCACACAGTGGAGGCCCACGCAGGGTGCCCGTGGCTGTCACACGCAGCATGGCCACATCACCACAACGGTACCCAACGTGCATAAAAGTCTGAAAAAATGCAGGCGTGTGGTTATTGTTACAATTTGTTGCTTTTACAATTGTTTTAAGTTTTAATTAAGCCTGTTTTAAAATGTATACACTAACACTGTTAGCTCAATTAGGGAGGTAAGATGTGTGTTATTATAGTTAACCCCACTGTAGTGCCTGTGAAATGAGCTTCACTGAACAGCACAGCTTTGGGAAGTGCAGCAGACCTGGCGAACCAGACACGCTGACGGAAGTGCTGTCCCAGGACTGAAGCCGGCCTACACCGGCCACGGGCACGCGGAGCTCCGGTGAGCACAGGGCGGGACGTGCTCAAGCCGCACGGTGCTGTCTGTGCAGAGCAGTGGGAGCTGGAGAAGCAATGAAACTATCAAAACTTAGATGACATTTCTATACAAAACATAAAATCCAGATCAAAACTTACTCTTCAAAAGAATAGCATTAGATTAAAATCCTGCTTCTGTTAACCCTCACCTGAGGACATTTCCCCCCATTGATTTTTAGAGAGAGCGGAAGGGAGAGGGAGAGACAGAGGGAGAGATTGAGCCTGCAACCGAGAAACGTGACCTTGACAAAAATCGAACCCGAGGCCCCTAAGCCTGTGGGCATGACACTCTAGCCATTTAGCAATACTGCCCAGGGCTTAAAATACTATTTTAATCTAATCCCATATGTCACTCACAGCTCTTACAAAGCAGCATTTCTGGCTAAAGCCAAACTAGATGGCGAGGCACTGTGGGGGACCGCGCAAGCCATGCGGATGCTGAAACGTGGACTGAACTCGTCACGGAGCCGGCAGCTCACCTCCTCTTCCCAGCCACCCTCGAGCTCCACGTGCTGGGGACTGGCTGGTGACACAGAACACCGACTCACAGCACGAATCAGCTGGCAACGTGTTCGTCACTAACGCTGACAAAAGGCAGGTATCACTAACATGGCAATGCTTTGAGCACGTGTGCGATTTGCACGTGACAAGAAGGAAGCAATTTTTCAGCCTCATTGCCTGCAAACAAAACCAGCTCTGAATGGTGCAAAAACCACGAAGGGTTGTCGCCTTGTCAACAAATACGGTTTGGAGCGGGTACTTAATTTAAGGAGCTTACACCAGACGCAAACCACCCCACTGCTTCCTCCATGGAGAAAGAACTGCTCTGAGGAAAAGTCGTGTGAGCCCGAGGCTGCTCAGTGCGGAGGAGACTGCCCGTGTGCTGCGGCAGTTGGCGAGGGGTGGCTGTGTCACAACACGAGTTACTTGGGGCTGACATGTTACCTTTGCGGGTGATCTCCACAATGCTGGGAAGCCGCTCACAGGCATTTGCTGCTGCTGTCACCAGAGAAGCAGCGGATGAAAGGGAAAGTCCTGTTCAGGCTGTTTGACATGTGGGGTGATGGCTCCAGGCACTGGAATCAGTTTAATGCCACTGTCCTGAAGACCGGGTTCGGACAGCCAGAGGTTCGCTTGTATCACCCCTGTGCCGTTTCTAATTTTTTTCTCGTAAGAAAGGAGTGCAAGGTCGAGGAAGGAGGAGGGCTGGTTGGGAAGAGGCTCCTGCTGACCGACTGCCGTCTGTTCCCTGTGTGGTGGCCAGAAGGGCCTCATGGGATGGAGCCAGAGCAGCCAGGCTCCCCCACAGCCCTCGGCGCTGCCCTTCACACTTGGGGTAACATCGCGATTCTTCTCCATGGACCCCTGGGCCCTGCAGTCTGGCCCTGACTTGGAAGCCTCCATCCACTCCCCACACCTTTGTCCTCCACAGCCATGCTGCCCCCCAACTCCCCCGCCCAGACAGCAAGCGGCCACCCCCTGTGCCCTAGATCCTACATGCGTGTCCCTGCCCGAGGACGTCTGCACTGCTGTCCCCAGGCCCAGGCTGACCTCCCGAGACCTCTGTGTGGTGCCCACTGTGACTTCTTTCTGATGTGGGCTCACACCTTCCTGCTCAGGAGGGACCACCCCGAGCTGCTGTCTGCACTAGAGCCTGCGGACCTCATCTTCCCTAGGCGCTTCCTGCTCCCACTGCCATCCGGACCAGATCTGTGTGCTGTGTGTAGATGCCTGATGCGTGTCCCACAAGGACAGCGATTTTATCTGCATCGTTCCCGGTTGTGTCACAGGCCTGGGGGAGGGCTGGGACATGGTGGTGTCCAATCAACACTTCAGGACGGACTGATGGATGGATGAATACGTCTCTGTAACAGCTTTGCTTTAGTTCCGTCTACGGAGACTCAGTTACCTGGGTGTGGAAAATGCCTCATTGAGAGACCACCGCCTGGGCTCCTGGGCAAGGCTGTGTGGACCGAGTGTGTGTGAGTGTGAAAGGTGACCGACAGTACAGACAAATGACAGATAAACACAGCCATTCAGGAGCAGCCTCGGTACCTGAGGCTGGGAGGAAGGAAGCAGCATGGCCCAACTCCTGGGCTGCCCATCCATTCTCCGCTTCACCCCTCAAAGACCCTGAGATACATGTCATCACCACATCACAGAGCAGGAAGTGGACACCTTGGACAGCCAGCATCTCCCCCACGGTCACAGGCAGGAGATGGAGGCGGGACAGGAAGGAGCAGCAGGTGTCAGGGCCGAGCCGCTCCTAAGCGTGGGGACAGGGACAGAGCAGGGGGGAAGCCCTCGTCCCCTGACCAGTAGCCATGGGTACTCTAGAGGGAAGAGCAGGGCGCACGGGGCTTTGTTCCCCCAGGTCGCTATTGTGGGGGAAACGGGCTCAGCCTGAGGACCCCAACCCAGCAGCATCTCCCCTGAACACACAGGTGAGACATGAAAATCCACCTGAAGATGGAACCCAGATGGGGCTGCCGGGAGAGGATGGCTCTTTGCCTTTCTCAAGGGCGGCCTGGGGGGTCTTTGTGCATGGAGAGCCCGCGGCCCCCTCCTCGGACACTTGGCAGAACGGGAGGTGACAGGCAGCCTGACACTGAGGGGCTCAGGAGTCACCGGAGACCAGAGATTGAGACTGAGGGTCCTGTGCTTGGAATGGACGCCCGCATGTCTGCTGGTGGAAACGGCAGTCACCTGGCTTTGCAAACCCCAGGTGCTCGGTCCTGGGTGGTGGGGAGGGGTGGGCTCTGTGGGGGCATTGGGGCCTCACTAAGAGTCAGCCTGTGTCCAGCACACTTGCAAAGCTCGACCTGAGTTCACTGAATCTTCCCATCCCTGTCCCAGCATCCCCACTTTAGGTGGGGAAACTGAGGCGGGATGTGGAGAGGCTTGCCTGTCACCAGCCTTGTCCAGTGCCCGGGAGCCTGTCTCAATGTGGGGGGACTAGGGATCCCAGGGCTGAGGGCAAAGGCCAGGACACCTAGAACTTGGCTACCCCTGGGAGCTGGAGGAGTGTCAAGTTTGCTTAAGAATTTAAATTTTGGAAAATATATTTTTTATTAAAACAAATAACGAATATGGTGAACACAAAAATCGACATGCATCTTTTTAAAAAAAATCTAATCTGAGGTTTGGAGGACAGCTGGGCAGCTGCCAAGGGCTGCATCCCCTCTGGTGGAATCATTCCCTCCAGGGCCTGACTCCTGTGTGCGTCTGTCTGAGCGAACATTCCTGAGGGCTTACTGTGTGCCAGGCACCCCTGGACCAGCCTCTGACTCTCATGACAACCTCAGGACAGGCTGCGATTATCCCTGGGTGAGCTCATCGCCGCCGTGACGCTGAACACCATCCACTTGCTGACAGTCTCCTCCTCATCCCTCTGGGACCAGACCTCTGCCTGGAGGTCCAGCCTTTGGACTCGATAGCCGAGCTGCTGGCCCCGGCGGCCGCAGCAGCCATCACATGCTTTGTGCTCAAAACCCGTCTGGACTCCCACCCGGCTCCTCACCGCAGTAAACAGAGCTCCACCTCGGAGTCTCCTCCTCTCACACCCTCAGCCAATCCATCAGCAAATCCCCTGCGCCTTCCTTCAAAACACAGCCCAGCTCTGGTACCTCTCACTGCTCACGTCTCCTGCAGACCTTCACCCTCTTAACCTCCCTGCGTCCACCTTGGCCTCTAAGTCCACTCCTCACCCCACCAGAGTGAGCCTTTTCAAATAGCAGACAGATCATTTCACCCTCCCACTCAAGACCCTCCTCAATGTGCCACCTCACTCAGAACAAAATCCAAAACCCTTGTCACGGCCAAAAAACCGTGCATCATGGCCCCATGGCCCTCTGACCTCCGCGCCGGCCACACTGCCTCTTGCTGTTCCACAGCTGCTGCTCAGGGCCCCTGACTGACTGCCCTCACTGCCTGGAACATTGCTCACCCAAGTTCCCGTGGCGGGACCCATTCCTCCCCTCAGATCTCCGAAGAGCAGCATCTGCCCAGCGGGTCTTCCCTAACGTCCACCCGAGCTCTCCCTACTCTTGGGGCGTTATGTTCTCTTCCGGGTAGCAGTCACCCGCTGGCCTGCTTGTCCCCTGCCTCCAGCAGAATGGCCCCTGAGAACCGGGTTTCCAGCGGCTCACTGTTGTATCCAGTGCTCAGTGACTAACTAGTACACAGTAGGTGCTCAATATTTGTGGAATGAAAAATTGAATTTCCACGTCTAGATGAAGAGAGGCAGAAAAAATATTCAGTGATGGTCCACGGTCACATAACGAAGGTATTAGTCCCTCTGGGCTGCTATGGGAGCTTGAAAAACATTTATTTCTCACAGTTCTGGAGGCTGGAAGTTCAAGATCAAGGCATCGGCAGCTTCTTGATGTGCCCTCACCTAGTGGAGGGGTGAGGGAGCTCTGTGGGTCCCTGTATAAGGGCACTAATCCCATTCATGAGGCTTCACCCTCATGACCTCATCACTGCCTAAAGACCTCAGCTACTAATACCAACACCTTGGGGGAGAGGGGAGGAGTTCAACATATGAATTTGGGGTGATACAGTCAATCCACTGCAGTGAGCAAGGGCTGGAAAAAGTCTGGCTGCAGGGCCCACCGTCGAACCAGACCACACCGCTTTGACCTTTAGCATCTCCACTGGCTGCTGATGTCTCTTCATCGGTCACGTAGGGCCCCTCAGTATCCACCTTTCTCACTCCGGGGCCAAACAGAGACACCAGCATAGCCTTCCAGGTGCTCGGGGCCAACCTGGCAGAACTGTGACGTTGACTGGACTGTCCATTCCCCTCGAGGCAAGTAGCGGGGAGCACTCCAGAAGTCCCCACTCAGCACCAAGTCTGCACCAGCTGGGCTACAGGACTGGGTTCTGGGAGACAGAGCAACAGGGAGGCCCCAGCTGTGTGGAGATGCAGGCGGAGGGGAGGGAGGAAAGGGCAGGATGGGGGTGGGGGTGGGGAGGCCAACTACCCAGCAAGGAGGCCAGCTTCAGGGCCTCCAGAGCCTACGTCCAGCCCAGGCTGGGGCCAGGCTCCAGGACGCTCCCTGTGGCAGGACACTGAGACACTCACCATGTGCAGGCGCTGGGGAGCTCTGGTGACTGGGCTGCCCAGTGGCCAAGGGGGATCCATCCAGATGCTGCTGAATAGAGACTCGAACTAGTGGCTGTGGGACCCCCGTTCCTCTGACAGTGGCTTGCACGTCCCTCTCAGCACTGAGCCTGGGGCTGCACGTGACGTTTGCCACATCAACCTAGAGAATGAGGCGTCTCCTCCTGGCAGGCTGGGGGCCGGAGACCATCAGCATGGGGCCACTTCCGTGGCTGGATATGCTCCATGTGAGGGGATTCAGAAACGGGGCCACACAGGCAAGAAAGGAGGGTGCAAAGTGGTGTCAGCCCTCTCCCCACGCCGGACCTTCCCGCCACCTACCTGGCTTCTGGTCCCACCCAAGATCAAGGTCTGAGCCTGAGAACGCTCCCTGGGCCCCTCAGGCTGGGACGTCCAGGGAGAAGTGACATAGGAAGGTCCCCACCCCCCAGACTGACTCTCACGTAGGGGTGGGTGCTCTGGCTTCCCAAAGAAACACGGTCACATTTTCCCAGGAAATTCTGTAAGGGGTTTGGGAAAATGTGGTTATTTCTTTTCTAGAACTGCCCAGAAACCTAATTATAGCGCGAAGAGGGCAGCTGAGATCCTTCCCTTAAATGTTAGGCTTCTTCTTATAAAAAGAAATAAAAAAAATTCCACCAGAAAGCAGTGTGTAGGTCAAAGGTGAAGCAGGGACCTGCGTGTATAGGGACTGCCAAGGGCTGGCAGCTGACCTGCAGAGAAAGTGCTGGAAAAGACTTCGCAGGGGAGAAGTGCTCCTCCCTGTGGTCCTGGGCTCAGCTGGGAGGTGGTTTAAGGTGCAGCATCTAGGATGGCAGCCCCCTGCCCCCACTCCTGAGTGACCTGGGAGACCCCTGGGCAAGATACACTCTCCTTCCTCCCACACCTGCCCATTGGGCACCTCCAGATATTTCTTTACTGGCCCCTCCTCCCCCGCCTGCCCCTAAACCTGCTGTGACCTGGCTCTGCCTTTGACCTTCACCTCCCAACGCACACACACTGCCTTTGGATGGGGGGGATTTAACCTCATCACCTCATATGATTCCGTCAACTAGACCCCCAAGCCCACCCCTCCACACACCCTCCAACCTCCTCCAACCCCTGCACACCCACCACCTCCCTGTCCCTACACCTGCCCGCGCTCTGCTCCATGTTCCCCCAGGAACTTCGGTCCTGCCGCTCAGTCAGATACTCATAAGCCCCAAACCCACTGAGCAAATGTGTGTCCAGAAGGCAGGTGGTGGGGAGGCCGACCAGGCAGGGAGACAGACTGGCCGGGTGGGGCGGACCTACAGCTGCTCTGTTACCGAGGGGCTTAGCCCACCTGGGGACAGGAGAGGAGCCAGGCTGGTGGAAGGCTTGGCCCACGCTCACGGTTACCACCAGTCTCCGAGGGCTCCCCAGGGACCCGCCCAGCAGAGCCCATGGAGCCCACGGAGGCTTCAAGGGTCAGGCAGAGCTTTGCTCTCCCACCCCCTTAGCTCCAACAGGGAGCCTGTGGCCTGAGAGCTGATGCCTCCATGTTCTGTTTGGACATTGGGTCATCTCCCTGCTATCAGCTCTGTGTCAGGGAAGTGCTAATCTGTTCGCCCGGGGTCCTTGGGCCCGTGGGAGTCACCCCATCGGCCACGGTGCAACTCTGCAGCTGGCGGATGCCCTCCTCCCGGCTCTGGCACCTCCCAGGCCACAGGTCTGCACAGGTCCCGTCTCCCTGCAGGCTGCTCTGCCCACAGGCCCCAGGCTTCCTGCTTGCCCGTTTTGGGGTAATCTTCCCACTGGCAGCCTTGGTTTTCTGTCTCGCCTGCTGTCCACCTTCCCCTTTCAGCTCACTGCTTGCTTTCACTCCTTCCCGCAGACATTCAGTTACTCTATGCAACCCAGCTGCATCTATAAAGTTGTTTTTTGTTGTTTGCCCCGGATCTGCTTGCGCTGTAGCAGGTCCTGGAGCGCGTCAGAGTGCAGACTCGGGTTCGCACACTCCCGGTAACCGGGGCCCTGGGCCCTGTGCATCTATGTTTATGACATGCCATCACCTTCCACGGATGGAGCCACTTTCCACGGATAGGACATTCATTCCTACCAGAGCACCCTCGGCATACGACACGTTTTCTTTCATTAAGCGGAGAACGTGCACCTTTCCACTTAGGCAAAGCCCTGTAGGACTTCTCTCTGGCAGATCAGGATCACCAGCATCACTGCTCTTGCAATTTGGGGCCATGAAGCAAAGGTGACTTGAACACAGACACTGCGATACCATGACAGCCGATCTGGCGACTGAGATGGGGACTGAGGGACTAACAGTGTCCACAGCATGGAGACGCTGGACAAAGGGGTGAGTCACGTTCTGGGAGGGACGGGGGACAGTTGAGGTTTCATCACCCTACTCAGAATGGTGCACAATTTAAAACTTATAGATTGTTTATTTCTGATTTCTTTTTTAGTATTTTCAGGCCATGTTTGACCATGGGTCACTGAAACCTGGAAAATGAGACTGTGGATGAGGGGGACTGCTATGGACTCAGACCTTGGACCGAGCTTGTGTGCTGAACAGTCTGGAATGAACTCGCCACCTAACGGTTATCTGGAGCCCAGAGACAGACCACAGGAACCCACGGCCACCGTCTCCACTGTCCCCTCAGGCCTTGCGGGCAGACAGGAACTCCAGGCCGCGGTCTCGTCTGCCGCCGTGGTCCCAGCCCTTACCACTCACGTCCGGCATTTTCCTGGTTCTCTGAGCCACATGAGGACCTCAGCTGCCTCGTGGCTGAAAACCGCTGCCCACAGACCTAAAGGAGAAGCATCTCGTAAAAGCAGCAAACCGCTCTCTCCACCTGAGGTTCTGAAGGCCCGTGGACGAGAGCTCCTGCCCCTTTAGCTGAACCCGTGCCTTGACCACATCTGCTCAGAAAGAGGGCCCTGGGTCAAGGTCGGGCTGTGGGATGGTGGAGGGCAGACGGTGCCAGCTTGCTGAGGTGTTTCGGGGTTTCCTGAAGGCCCAGCACTGCAGAGTGTCCCTGGATGGCACCGTGTGTGCATCCTGCCTCTCTGGACTATCCTCGCTTGTGGGCGAAGCCATGGTCTTCATAGCATGGCCTGAGCTCAAAGCCCCTGACCCCGGCCCCAGCAGACCAAGCCTCGCCCCATAGACACCTTGCAACCTTCAAGGTCAAGTCATGCTTTGTTTTCTAAGCCCAGAGGCCACACCTCCTCACCGCAAAGCCCTCCCGCTGTGCATCCATCTCCATCACTCCTATTTCTCCATGTTCATGCTCTGGGCATGGGGGCCTTAGAGAGCTTACCACTAAGAGCACCTCGTCCCCATCCAATTCAGAACAAACTGAAAATAGGATAAAGGATAAGATACATGGAGCCCAAATTATTACTAACAAATTACTGCTTTCCCTCCCTCTCTCTCTCCTCTCTCTCTTTTTCCCTCCTTTTCTCCCTCTAGGCTCTCTCTCTCCATATACCTCTCTTTCTCCTCTCTCTCTACTCCCCTCTCTTCCTCTCCATGCCTCGCAACCACCATCCCCCCTCACATTGCCACCATGCTGTGAGGAAGCCCAAGCCACATGCAGGAGCTGGGCAGCTGTTCTGGCCAATGGCCCTCTGAGGTTCCAGCAAACCCATCTCCGAGCAGCCCCAGCTGATGCTGAGTGGGGTCCAAGGAGCAAACACCTAGGTCCGGGCAGACACTGTGGCTTCGCCCTTGCAAAACAACAGTGAGCCGTTGGCAGTCAGACTGTCCAGCTGCATCAGCGGGGGCTGGTCCAGGCCTGGACCTTTCTCTTTCATCACTCCGAAGGAAGGTGGGACAGGGGTCCTGGCTCTTCTAGGGTGTCCCGTACCCTCTTCCCCATGATAAACTTGGAAAGGGCTAGCCATAGGCTTCCAAGACGGTGTGGGGGAGGTTGTCCACGGAATGTCTGTCCTGCCCACTGATACCCAGGATGGGGCCCCAGAATCCCCAGCTCTGATGCTGAGGTCTGCACTGCCCCCTCTCACCATTTGTCTGAGCATCTCAGCTGTGGCCCCACTTCCACTGTCCCTAAGCCCTGGAACCCAGACATGCCCCCACCCAGCACTGAGCCTTGTGGGTGGGCGAGCAGGGCCTCTCCCCGTTGGGGCAGCTGCACCCTGAGACCACCTCTGCTGCCAGTGCCACCAGGCATGCAGCCCCACAGAACCCCTAGCACAGCCCACGCCAAACCCTGTCTGTTTTGCAATTCTGGCTAAAGGCTGCACAGCCAGATGTTGACCAGAGCACAGAGTGAGCTCTGATGTTCTTTGCTAATCTCTGGGGGATCTGCATACCTCCACCCCCTGCCCAGGGAGAGAAGAGCCCCAAAACCAGTCTCCTGGGCATGGAGAGGGCAGAATGCGACAGGCAGCAGCCAGGGGCAGCACGTGTTCTCTGGCCAGGGCAAGACGGAGCGAGTGGGCTGATGGGGACTCGGCTGACACAGTGAGGATATGGCCAGAGCAGCCTCACATCTGGGCTCAGTGCAGGGGCCTAAGACCCTGGCCCGCTGGAGACCTGCCTGGGACACAGGACGCTGAGGATGCTCCCATCAGCAGGGCTGGGACAGTGATGGCCGAGGACAGGACCTGCCCTGGAGAGTCCCAGCCTCAGGAGCCCCTGCCTGCTCCTTGTCCAGCCCCAGGCAGCTCTGCCACTGCCAGCATCAGAACTTGGAAGTCAGGGTACAGGTCCGGGGCTTTGGGGTGTTTATGCCTCCCCCTCTCTGGGCCTGTTCAGCACTATCCCAAGGAGGCCAGCTCCCCTCAGCCCGGGTCCCAGCCAGGCAGGCTGAGCACCCTCGCTGGCCCCCTGTCTTCATGGCAAGATTGGCTCTCACTAGGGGGAGCCATCAGGAAGCGCCAATTACGGATCAAGGGCAGCGATGACCAGAAAGTGTGACTTGGACATGCAGAGTGGTCCTTCAGGTAAGCATCACCATGTGTCCCTAGCTCTATGCCTCTATTCAGTCACCAGCCACCCATGGTCACCCCATTTTACAGGTGAGAAGATGGAGGCCGGAACAGTTAAGTAACTTTGTTGAGATCACACAGTCATAAATTCTGGAGCCAGGGCCCAAACTCTCCACCATGGGGGAGGCGGCCTCAGCAGACAGGCCATTTCTCCTCCCAGCCAGCGCCTGGTCTGGCCCTGGGGTCCTGGGCCATCCCATCACGCAGGGACGTCTAACTCTCCCCAAATGCCTTTGGAGCCATCATGCCTGCCTTGGGCTGACATCTCAGGTTTTTCAGACATAAACCAGGGCAGAGAAACCCTACCTAAAAAGCTACCTGGCTTTGGCGTGCTGGTCACGTCCGTAGTTTTATATGAATGCTGCTTTCTCGGTGTGTTCGTCTATGAAAGTTCAGAGCTATACACCTATGAAATGTGTGCTTTTCTGTATTAAATTAGATTTCAATAAAATATTTTTTAAACTACATTTTATGGCAATTTTCCCTCGAAAGGCCTTCCTAGCACCTGCTTTGAGCTATTCTGCCTCTTCCCTGAGACTTCTGGCAATGAGAGCCCGAGACCTCATTTAAATCAGAAGCACAGTATTTAAAGAATGATTTCCCTTTAAAATGATGTATAAATAATGGCGTGCTCGGCAGCTGGCACGAGGAGCGTGGCGGCTCTTTAGGAACAGATATAAAGCAGTCCTCAGTGTGCTGTGGGTGTCCAGAGGCAGGTACTAATGGGGGTTCTGCATTATTAAAGAGGAAAATAAAGGAGACAAGGATTGTATGCTCTTGGCTGCGTGTGCAGAGACCTGCCTGGGACACGGGACCCTGAGGATGCTGAAGCCTCCGGGAGGGGACACCTCGGGGCGGGGCGGGGCTGCCAGGGCTGGGAGAAGGATGCTTCTTCCTTCGTATCCCCTCTCAAACCTTGTGAAGTTTGTTCCAGGTGAATTGTTACCTGTGGAATATTAATCTGATTTTTTAAAGTTAAGCCTTATAAAAAGAAGGTCACATTTTCTATGATCGCCCATCTTCAAACCTGCTCCCTTTTCATGGGTTTTTCTTACCTGAAAGGAAGCATTTAAACATGATTCCCACAAGCTCTGTCTGTAATGTCAGGAGCGAACATCGGGACCTGGAGGCATTGGCTGGCTCTGCAGTAGTGAAGATAAAAAAAATCTAATTGTTCTCCACGTTAAAAATACGTAGGGACGTCCACGCTAGTGACATGCCAATCAAAATTCCCTAAATGACACGCCATCGGAGCTGCTTTTTCCAATGTCAAAAGGATATATGTCAGCTGTGGAACACTAAGACCCTTTCCCAAAAAATAAACAGAATTCCCATATGATCCAGCAATTCCACTTCTGAGTAAAGACCCCAAAACAGAATTGTTCAGAGATATTTGTATTCTCATGTTCACAGCAGCAGCGTCCACAACAGCTAAGCCACCCAGGTGTCCATCGACTGGTGAGTGGATGACAAAGTGTGGTCCATCCACCCAGAGGAATATGACTCCACCTGGAAAAGGGGAGGGCAGTCCGACACGGGCTGTAATGTGGGCGATCCTGAGGGACAGATGCTCAGTGAAATGAGTCAGCCCCAGAAGGACAAACGCTGTATGATTCCACTTATATGAGGGACCCAGAGGGGTCAGATTCATAGCGACAGAGAGTAGACAGTGGGTGCCAGGGGCTGGGGGAGGGGAGTGAGGAGTGAGTGTTTAGCAGGGACAGTGTCAGTTTGGATGACGGAAACGCTCTGGAGATGATGGTGGTGATGGCTGCACAACAGTGTGAATGTACTTAATGCACTGTGCACCCAAGAAATGGTCAATTTTGCATTATGAACATTTCACCGCCATCTTTATAAAAAGTGTATTTGGTGACCAGAACCTCCTCTAGAGAGAGTCGCCATGTGGGAAGCCCTTGGGAGCTGACACTGTAGTTCCAGCCCACGGCTTGGGCTCAGGGGACAGCCACAGCGTAATTTGTGAGTTCTTCCCCAGCTTGTGAAAAGGCAGACGGGAGGCCACAAACCTGAGGAACAGCGCAGGCCTGGCCCATCCTCCCGCTGTCTGATGCCCACCTGCGCTGGCTCGGCCCACAACCCACCCTCATGGCCTCCCAGTGTCTCCCTGCCTCCCCTCTTCTAAGGAAGTCTGTCACAGCGAGTTTGTTTTTTAAAAAGGGTAATATCCCTTTTTCAATTTTCTTGGCTGATGGGTGCTGGGAAACATACATGTGTCACCTTTTCCACCTCCGCTGACTTGTTCACGGGGTCACAGCTGAAAGTAAACAGGTATCAGAACTCAGGCCGCTGGGAGAGGGAATGCGGACAGCCAGTGCGAGGTGGGTCATGGTGCAAACACCCCTGCCTGCAGAAAGAGGCCTCATCATCCACGCCAGGCCTCGGGGGCTCTGAGTGGCAGCGTGTCACTGTCTGGCCGTATTCAGGCCCCACTGGGGCTCAGCGGACCTGACAGCTTCTCTCCAGGGCCGTGCTCTGAAGCCAGCAAGATGGGCCTTGGTGGCCTTGTTTCTTCAATCCCTGAGGGACGGCCAGCCTGTGGGGCCAGACACTGTGCTGGACAAGAGCATCAAAGGACAAGACAGGCCTATCCTGGGAACCCAGGTGCCAGATGTGCACATAGCAGTGCCACACGGAGAGCCTGACGCTCATAGACAGTGCCTTGGGTCAGCCAGGGACCTGCATCATCTTAGCGAGGGTGACACTGATGCTCAGCCAACCCCCTAACCCCAGCCCCGGACGTGTTAATCCCCTGGTCCCTTCTGCCTGCAGCCCCATCCCCTGGAGTTCTGGAATGACTCTCATTTCTCCCTGGGACCTCATGCATTTGGGAGTGAGTAGTCTAGGGCGGAGGCCTCACAGAGACAGGAGGGGCCCTGAGAAGATTGGAATGGGAGAGGGGGAGCAGGTCCAAGGGGACAATGGAGCTGGTCAGCCCTGTGGGGAGGGTGTCCTTCAGCCCCAGGACCCTGCTGGGCAAGGATGGCCAATGGGCATCAGGTCCCTGGGGCTGGACATGCACAGCGTTGCTGAGTGGGGGCATTGGTAGCAGCGAAGCCCCCCCATTGCAGAGGGAGCTTTGAGGTGCAGCTGAGGTGGGTGCTGCTGGGTACACCTGTGCACAGGTGGTCGGCAGCAGCAGCTGGAGTAGAAAGGTGGACAGAGAGCATGTAAGGCATGTGTGAGGGCACCCATACAACAGCTGAGGAACCTGAGGTCCAGAGAAGTGAGAAAGCTCAGAAAACTCCGAGAAGCAAGCAGAGCCCCACTGCCTGTGCCCAGGTTGCTGATCTTCCCTCTTCATCAGCCACAGGCGACTAGAAATGGAGGGCTTGGGCCCCAGGAGGGCCCAGCCGACCGAAGGGCACTGCTGCAGGGGCCCCGGCCAGGCACCCTGACGTCCCACATGGGGGAGCACCTGCCGTGTGCCCCACCGTCAGTGGGATCCACAGTGAGGACAACGAGTCCCTGCCCTCAAGACGCTCACAGTCTAGAAAGAGACAAACAGGAAAGGAAGTGGGTGGAAAGTCTACTGAAGTTTTACTATTTGCTTGGTGGAGGGATTTGCCCATTTTCCCTGCGGAGAAAGGGACTCCCTCAAAGAAGAGGTGATATCCAAGATGAAAAGATGCAGAGCAGAGACTGGGGCAGCTTGAGAATGGAGCAGCGACATAGGGCAGAGGAGGGTTTATGTCCTGTCAATGTGGAGGGTTTATCCTACAGTGAAGAACGGGGAAAGGTTTGACCTGAGAAGAAACCGGAAGCCAGAACCAGGTCATGGAGTGCCTCATGTGTCATAGTCAGTGTATCAGTGACCTATAGCCATGTAAGAAACACCCCAAACCCACTGGCTATTTGTAAGAACAGCTATCCATCATCTCTCCCAGCCTGCGGGTAGACTGGACAGTGCTGGCCTGGGCCCAGCCCGTTTGTCTCTGCTGGGCTCTCGCTGAGCCCGGCCAGGGTCTGGCTGGTGGCTGGTTATCAAGGGTGATGTCACCTGTCTCCAGGTGGTCTCTCACCCTCCAGAAGGCTCACCCGGCTTGTTCCCACCATAGGGGCAGGCTTCCCCTGCTCTGTGGGCCAAGGTGGCCACAGGACCAGCCCCAGTTCAGGGATGGATGCTGACTCCACCTTCCAAAGGCAGGAGACACAACTCCCGTCGCCAGGACAGGTAGAGAAGAGACACCATTTTTTAATGTACCACACCACTGAGTATAGTGCCTCTTGACATTGGACAGCCACCGGCAGTTTCCCTTTGGAAAGCGGCATCATGTTTGTATTAGGGAAAACGAATTAGCCAGTTGACTCCTGCCTCACGCATCTGAGGGACAAGTCCTGGTCTGCTCTGCCATGATCCCTCCTGCCCCTGGGGGTGTCAGTAGGAAGCCAATTTCTCCGGGAAGCCTGCATTGTAAATGCTCAAGGTCCTCGGGTGCCACCCCTTACTCTACAGAGAGGGCAAGGAGTCCCGGGGAGGGACTGACTGCTCCGGGCCTGGCAGCTGGGTCTGTGGGCCACCACCCCAGGGCCCTTCCATCCACAGCAGCTTCACCCAAATATCCTCGCACGCTCCTCTATAAATTTGAAAAGGTGAGTGGTACCAACTAAAAGGCCGTTGAAGAGCAGTGTAGAGACCAAAATTTTGGCTTCAACATATATTGATTCAATTCAGGGCTTTGGGACATAAACATATAACAGGAACAAAAATTAAAAAGCAAACCCCGGCTAGAAACTTTTCTAATAAAGCGCTCACAGCTGGATGTGCAGACGTTGCTCGCTTTGTGGGGCCTCTGCCCACTTTCCCAGGCCGCTGGTGCATGAAAACAATGTAATATAGTGATTCAATTTTCTAAAGAACGAGTTAGCAATTAAACTGAGAATGTTTGGGAACAGATATTAAATTCTAAAGAGAATTGCCATTTAAACTTTAACTTTTCTGAGCAACAGAGGGATAATAGGGAACAGCTAGGAAGTTTCTCTTGAATTTCAGTGAGGAAATTATAAAAATTGAGGTCAAATGCCCTTTGGGATTCTTTAAATGAATCAGTGACCTTGATATGATACCAGGAAGCAGCAAGGGCATTGGGATTGTCTTAGGGGGTGTTCGTCTGCTTTTGTCCCAATTTTCAGATCTAGCGACATCCAGGCAATTCCTGGCACATTGATTATGGATCATTGGTAGCACCAGTTGCTCTAAGCAGATGGTTCTAGAAATATAGTCCATCTACTGTGGGGAAGATATGCAGGCACCCTCTCACCCCAGCGTCCTCTTCATTGTCCAACGATTTTCAATGAGCATGTCGAGCATGCCACGTGTTGAGCACACACAAGCCCCCAGAATAGAGCAGCTAATGCGAGTGTCAGAGGCCAGCTGCCTGGAGTTTGCCTGCCAGGTTCAGAAGCCTCAGGGAACCTCAGACAACACCTGCAGGAAGGTGGGCCTTGGACCCCTGTCCTTGTTAGAAGAGACCCAGGCCCCATCTCTAGCTCTGGGCGGACCATTGGCTGGAGCTCAGCACCCTTCTTGTCTGTGAAGGGAGCGTTAGACTGGATTACCTCCAATCTCGCATGACATTGCGCTCGAGCTTTAATAAACCCCTTGGCGTCTTCTTGTTCAGCCAAACAGGTCAGACCCGTTCATCCAGCTTTTCTAGGGCTCGGGGTTTTGTGCACACATAAACGCTAGGGGAATTTTTTCAAGGAAGTACTTTCGATGTGTAATTAATTGTTGTGGAAATCTGCTATTGTGCTGACTACAACTACTTATGCTTAAGTATGCCAAAGGTCAACAGTTTATGCAGAACCAGGAAAATTGGGCCTAATAATAAATCAAATACCTTGTGTGTGTGTGTGTGTGTGTGTGTGTGTGTGTGTGTGTGGACCCCACATGGAGAACTGCACTCGTTGCTGGAAATTCTGGTGGAAGGAGGAATATGGATAACAAATCTCCACCAGGGAAATGGTCTGAAAACTGGAAATGCTTTTTGAAAATGAACAAACACAAGGCCCTGGAGGGAGTGGTTGAGAGGACCTTGCATGGATGTCCATCAGGAAACGGGGTGAACTTATTCCGTGGGATCCCATGGTGGAGAGCCAGGCCTCAGTTAGAATAGGACCTGCGGTTAGAAGCTACAGAAAGGCTGGGTTTCTAACGTGGTGTGAAGGAATCTAACGTCTGAACTGCCTGAAATAGAATGGATCGCCTCAGGAAGTGGTGGGCCCACATCGCCATTCTTCTAAATGATTCTTCTCACCTTGCAGCTTCAGCTACTTCCTTCCACTGGCTCTTTCTCCTGGCTTTTAAGCAGTGGTTACCTCAAAAGTTCACCCCCACGCTTCCCACGAGGCATCAGCAAGCTGCCTGTTCCCCCTCACTGCCCTGCTTCTAGCAGAGTCGTCCCTATCTGCTTCCTCCAATGATCTCACTCCAGCCCCACAGCCCACAGCCCCTCAGAGACAGCCCTCTGACTCCCCAGTAGCTGAGTCCAAACACATGTCAGTCCTTGTCACCAACCCTGGGGCTGCCACCTTCCTTCCAGAAACTCTCCCATCTCTACCCATCTCTCCCAGGGCCACACCCAAGCTGCCCTCCCCTCCTGCATCTGGCTCCTCACCAGCTCACCTGCCTCCAGGTGGTGGCCAACACAAAGCTCCTCAGGGATCAGCTCGGGCCACCTCCTCTTCTCACTCTAGTCTCCTCTCCTTACTCTCCAAACAAGCTCACCACCCTTCCCGGGGGCCCCAGTCACCACCTGTACACACGCCTGGCACTCACACATACTTATGTTCAGTCCAAACATCTGTGTGAGCGCCAACCCCACAGCCCAGCCGCCCGCAGGACACCTGCAGGCAGATGCTGCAAGCACCTCAGATTCGTGATGTTCAAGCTGAATTGCCCACAAGCCCCCTGCACCTCCCAGATCAGGGGTCCTCTTGGAGGGTCCCCACCTGGGCATATGGCTCCGCCCTCTGTCCAGTTCTGAGCTCACACTCACCCCAGAACACGCTCCAGGCAGTCTGAGACGTCTATAGAGGGCCTGTTCTCCTGGAAGGAAGCGGCTGGTCCCTGCTCGTCCTTTGTGTGTGTGGTAAACACTTAACATGAGATTCTCCTCTGAACAAAATTTTAGGTGTACAATACAGTCTCATTAACTACAGGCACAAGGTCTGCAGCAGATCTCTGGATCTTCTTCACCCGGTGTGACCAATGGGAGCTGCATGTCCCCATGTCCCGCCCCAGGCCCTGGCCACCATCCCCTTCTCCCTGCTCCTGTGAGTGTGACTAGTCTGGATTCCTCAGGTAAGTGGATTCGTGGAGTATCTGTCTTCTGTGACTGGCTTATCTCACTTAGCATAGTGTCCTTTTTTAAAATATATTTTTATTGATTTCAGAGAGGAAGGGAGAGGGAGAGAGAGATAGAAACATTCATGATGAGAGAGAATCATTGATCGGCTGCCTCTTGCACGCCTCCTACTGGGGATCGAGCCCACAGTGGGAGCAAGTGCTCTTAACTGGAATCGAACCTGGGACCCTACAGTCCGCAGGCCGACACTCTATCCATTGAGCCAAACCAGCTAGGGCCAGCATAGTGTCCTTAAGGTTCACCTGTGTTGTCACATATGGCGGTATTTCCTTCTTTCTCAAGGCTGAATAATGTTCCATTGTGTGCACAGACCACGCTTTTTTCACCTAGTCACCTCTCAATGGGCATGTAGGCTGTTTCCAATTTTGGCTATCGTGAATAATGCTCCAGTAAACATAGGGGTGCAGATATCTCTTCAGGATGCTGACTTTCTTTTCTTTGGATTAATACCCAGAAATGGCATTGTTGGATCATATGGCAGCTCTGTTTTTCATATTTTGAGGAACCACCATGCTGTTTTCCATAGTAACTGCACTAACTTACATTCATTCTCACCACAGTGAACAAGGGTTCCCTTTCCTCTGAATCTTCGCCAACATCTGTCTCTTTTTCCTCATACGTGTGAGGTGACATCTCATTGCTGTTTTGATTTGTATTTCTCTGGTGATTAGTGAAGTTGAGCACCTTTTCATGTATCTGTTGGCAGTTTTTTTGCCTTCTTGGAAGAAATTTCTATTCAAGTCCTTTGCCCATTTTTAAATCTACTTTTTCTTATGTGGGTTTTTGTTTTGAACAAAACAAATGAGTTCCTGATATATTTTGAACAGTAAATCCTTATCGTGTATGGGGTTTGCGTATGTTTTCTCCTGCTCCTTAGGTTGCCTCTGTTGATGGTTTTCTTTGCTGTGCAGAGCTTTTTGGTTTGATGTGGTCCCACGTGTTGATTTTTGCTTTTCTTGCCTGTACTTTTGATATCATATCCAAAAAATCATTGCCAAGATCAATGTCATGAAGCTTTCCCTCTATGTCTTGTAGGATTTTTACAGTTTCAGATCTTACTTCTCTGTCTTTAGTTCATTTTGAGTTGATGTTTGTGTGTGGTATGAGATAAGGGTTCAATTTCATTCTTTTGCATGTGGAAATCCAGCTTTTCCAACACCATTTGTTGAACACTATGTTTTCCTGAATTACTATAGCTTTGTAATATACTGGAAATCAGGAAGTGTGATGGCTCTAGCTTTGCTCATCTTCCCCAAGATTGTTTTGGCTATTAATGATCTTTTGTGGCTCCATACGAATTTTAGGATGGGCATTTCTATTTGTATAAAAAATGCCATTGAGATTTTGATAGTGATCGCACAGAATCTGTAGATTTCTTTGGGTAGTGTGGACATTTTAATAATATTAAATCCATTTATTTGTGTGTCCTTTAATTTCATTAATCAATGTGTTGTGATTTTCAGTGGACAGCTCTTTCACTTCCTTAGTTAAGTGTATTCCCAAGTATTGTATTCTTTTCTTTGTTATTGAAAATGGGATTGTTTTCTTCATTTCCCTTTCAGATGGTTCATCATTGGGGCATAAAAACACAATAGATTCCTGTGTGTTGACTTTGCATCCTGCAGCTCCACTGAGTTCGCCTGTTAGTTCTAACAGTTGTTTGGATGAGTCTGTATAATTTTCTACATAGAAGATCATCTCTCCTCTCCCCTCCCCTCTCCTCCCTTCTCCTTCCCTCCCCTCCCCTCCCCTTGCCTTTCCCCAGCATAGAAACACATCCCTGGGCTCCTTGGGAGAAGGATTCACAGACACCCCTCAGATAGTAAATGTTTGATGAAGGACAAACAGCTGGATACCTTTATCAAAGGGTGAAATCATGATGAGCAGGAATTGATCTAAAGCAGCGGTTCTCAACCTGTGGGTCGCGACCCCTTTGGGGGTCGAACAACCCGTTCACAGGGGTCGCCTAAGACCATCGGAAAACACATATATAATTACATATTGTTTTTGAGATTAATCACTATGCTTTAATTATGTTCAATTTGTAACAATGAAATTGGGGGTCACCACAACATGAGGAACTGTATTAAAGGGTCACAGCATTAGGAAGGTTGAGAACCACTGATCTAAAATCAAGGTAGTACAAAAAGGAGAATGTCTTATTACCTGCCTGTGCCCACCTTCTGATCCCCGACATCTCCTTAAAAGCTGCAGTCTCCACAAAACGTGCAACTCACTCTGAGTCTCTCTGCATTGGCGCTAACATCATCTTCCGAGTCCCCTTCACCAGCCAACACAGGTCAAAACGTCTTCCACAAAAATAAACAGAAGAAGGAGGGCCCAGGGCCATGGCATGACTCCATCTACTCCGCCTGTTGCAGAATTCTCTCGGCTCAGGGCAAAAGGCAGCTGTTGGCTAAGAGGGTCACCATTACGTTATGTGAACAAATAAAGCCCACTGGGAAAGAGTGCTGCTCTCAGTGGCTGAAGCATGGGAGCGCCCAGAGTGCGGGGAACACATGCAGTAAGGAGACTGTAATGGACTTCATGATGCTTAGAGGACGTGATTTCAAAGGCAACAGAGCTTTAATTTAGAGGCAAATCGGTGCTCCTTGAGTCAGCCTTAAACACACCATGGGTGTCTAATCTGTCAGAGTGCGATTTAAAGAAAGGCTCTCCATCCCCAGCTGGTGTGGTTCAGTGGTTTAGTGTTGACCTGTGAACCAGGAGGTCATGGATCGATTCCCAGCCTGGATTGCAGGTTCGATCCCCAGTAGGGGGCATGCAGGAGGCAGCTGATTGATGATTCTCTCATTATTGGTGTTTCTAACTCTCCCTCTCCCTTCCTTGCCGGGAGCCGGTCCATCCTTGCTGTTTCAAGGGACCTGGCATATATGGCATACTGTTCTTAATATGTTTGCTCACCTTCTTGGCACTATGTGTTTTAACCAAGGTCTCCTCTCTGAGAAAGGTTGTTTCCCCAGGTAGGGATTTTCCCCTGAAGTTAGGGAGGGAATAAAACCCCTCAACTAAGTGCCAGGTGGGTAATTAATCACTTTAACTACGAACAATCATGCTTAAGCTACATAATCTTTACTCCCTGGAATGGAGATGAGAAACGCCCTAACCTTTGTAATAGAGATTGATAGGATTGAATCAACTGGTATAAATACAGATGTAACAAGACAGCAAGAGACAGAACTTAGAAGACAGAACCTACACACAGAACCTAGACACAGAACGTAGACACAGAACATAGACACAGAACCTAGAGACAGAAGAACTTCGCTGGAGAGAACATGGCAAAAGATCCTGGACAGAAACTGGAGACAGATCCTAGAGACAGAACCTAGCGAGAGAACCTGGCTGAAGATCCTAGAGACAGAACCTGGCTACAGAACCTGGATAGAACATGGCAAGAGAACCTGACTAGAACCTGGTGACTGAACCTGGCTGGAGAACCAAACCAGAACTTGGCTGGAGATCCTAACCAGAACTTCGCTGGAGATCCAGACCAGAACTTGGCTGGAGATCCTGGCTGGAGATCCTGGCTAGGCTGCTGATCAACTGAACGCTGTCTCCGTGTCATTCCTTCTTCGCCGACTCCGTCCACACCTTTGGGGACCCCTGGACCTGCTGGGGTTGGACCCCAGCACTTCCTCTCTCTGAAACCAATAAAAAGAAAGAAAGAAAGAAAGAAAGAAAGAAAGAAAGAAAGAAAGAAAGAAGAAGGAAGGAAGGAAGGAAGGAAGGAAGGAAGGAAGAAAGGAAGAAAGAAAGAAAGAAAGAAAGAAAGAAAGAAAGAAAGAAAGAAAGAAAGAAAGAAAGAAAACAAAAGCTCTCCCACATACGCAGTGAGCACCCATGGAAGATTTATCTCACTCACTAATGAGAGAACCAGCAATATGATTGAGTTGGTACAAAGAGCACTTGGGGAGCTGGGTAGTTAGGAGCAGGGAAAGGAAAGATGAAATAAGATTGCTAAGTTACATAGAAAATTTGTTAATGTCCTCCAGGCAACACCACCATGAGGTTTGCAGTTCTCTTTTCTAGGATCGGGAATCATTTGCATACCTTCTGAACAGAAACCCACATGTGCACACGTAACTCCATGGTTATGGCACTGCTCAGTAAATAATGTGTCCAACATAGATGTGTTTTGTAAAGAACTAAATAACCCTCATGTGGGCCTATTAGACCCTGCCCCAGTGTGACATGGAAGGGATAACAGCCACCCTTTTGCTTTATTTACAAGGCTTTTCAAAATAATGTTTCTTAGCAGAATATTAGAAAAGTGGAAATGAAATTACCATCATTTGCAAATGATATTATATATACATGGATAATCCAAGAGAGTCACAGAAGCCTTTAGAGCTGGTTATAGGCTGACCTGGACCCCCAATTGATGTTTTGGGATTGTAACCCCAGGACCTCAGAAAGTAGCTGTATATGGAGTTCTGCCTTTACAGAGGTGGTGGACCCTAGTCCACTGTGACTGTGTCCTGCAGGAAGAGGTGATCTGGACACAGACATGTACAGAGAACAACCACTTGGGGAAGACGGCTGTCTACGTGCTCAGGAGAAACCAACCCTGCAGACACTGATCTCAGACTTCCAGCCTCTGGACTGTGAGGCAGTGAATGTCTGTGGTGTGAGTCCCCCAGTGTGTGGCACTTTGTTACACAGCAGCCTTAGCTGACTGATACTCAGGGCCAGCATGTCTGACTGTGGAGAGAGCCCCAGAGGCAGTGGGCTGGGATGTATCCACACTCCATTGCCCTTCACCTCCTCATGTGAGCCTGCATCCCTCAGGAGCAGGGGGCCTTCCCTGCCATCGCCCGCACCAGCAGCTGTGTCCCCCAGGGCCTGTTCCCTAAGTCACAGGCAGGCATGTCAGGCCACCTGCTCCCTGAGCAAGGAATTCAACTGTACAAAATGTACAAATGTAAAATGCACACATGTAAAATGTTACAGTGGACTGTTCACATTTGGAAGAAAATGCACAGAACATCAGACAGCGACTTTAACAAGAAACATGCATGATCTACGCACAGGAGGCTGGAGGTGCTCAGTGAGGTGTGATGTCTCCCGACTAAATAGTAAATTCAACCCAACACAATAAAGTGAGAGAATTTTTTACTTGAAAAGTTGATTCTAAAATTTCTACTGGAAGTACAAATAGGTAACAATGCCAAGACCAATCAGGGGTGGGGACTTCTGTCCATAGAAGCCAGGTCTGGGAGCACAGTTCCTTTTCCACCTGAGGCTGAGTTTCCCTGCCTGAGCGGAGAGAACAAAGCAGAGCAGAGCTGTCTAATGCAGAGGGGCCTGGCTCCAGGGCTGCCCCACAGCCATGCTGTATCGTAGTTGAGCTGTTTTGCACTGAATAGTTTTTCTTCTTCACCACACCCCAAGTTGGGGAGCCAACAACTATCAGTTGTCAGCACATAGTCAACATTCCGCCTCTTCCTGAGGCTGGAAGCACTAGGGGAATCATGAGACAGCTGTGACTGACTGTCAGAATCCAGGAAAGTCAGCATTTCCCCAAGGGCCACTCTGATGGAAAAATGACTCTTGGCAGAGGGTCCACAGAGACGTTCCCACCCGCAGGAGCAGAGTTAGGGCCACCTGGTCCTCAGAGCACCTAGGTACTATTTTTAAGAAAAGTGGTGTTTTTATTAAGAAAGTTATCGTTTCCTACAACCTCAGGCCTCAGTGATAGATATAAGGAGGCCCTGGGATGGCCCCGAGGTCTAGGCCTGTGGTCAGCAAACTGCGGCTTGAGGGCCACATGCGGCTCTTTGGCCCCTTGAGTGTGGCTCTTCCTAAGCCTTAGGAGTACCCTAATTAAGTTAATAACAATGTACCTACTTATATAGTTTAGGTTTAAAAAATTTGGCTCTTAAAAGAAATTTCAATCGTTGTACTGTTGATATTTGGCTCTGTTGACTAATGAGTTTGCCAACCATTGGTCTAGGCACCTCTCTCCATCGTCAGAGCAAGCAGGTCTTTGTGTTACCTGCTTATCATCCTTTTGAACCTGTCCTGGCAAAGGCATGTGTATAATGCTAAGTAACAAACTAAAGGAATATGAAAAACTCCACCAACATATTACAAATTCTGTACAAACCTGTAATGTGTATATATTCTCACAAGTGCTCCAAAGGTGGAGATTATAATAGAAATGTTTTATGTAAAAAAGCAGGGGCTCTGAAACTTAAGATTCTTGTCTGAGACCACACAGAAAGTGGAAGGCCCATAACTAAGAGTTAATAGAGCTCCTGGCCCACGGCCCTGGGGACACTGAGTAATTCGAGGAATCAGGAAGGGAAGTTCAGGTGCATGTGGACCCTGTCGATCTTCATAGTTGACCCACGGGAGGGTCAAGGCTGCCATAGTAATATATAGAAATGTTTAAAAATGCTTTAAAAATGCCTAAAAAATATTAAGAAGGTTTTAAAATGTTAAAATTAACTTTCCTTGAAACTTAAAGTGTGATATTAAGGACATATTCCCCACTGCCCTGAAGCATGTGTACCTCACAGATAAGGATTTGAACTTCAGTAAATAACTCAGAGTGACTTGTCAAGATAACCACTTGAGTGAATGATGTACTCTCCCTAGATAACCACATGTAGCCCCTCTCCCTGTTTGAGATAAACATGTGTGCATTGACCTAATTCATTGATAGCCACCTAGACTGCTGCAAATGGGATGCAGGCTTTAAAAATGGGGATCCTGACCAGCCCAGTGCCCGCCTGTCGAGATAGCCACAAAGGCACGTCCTCTTGTCAGTCCAGCAAGTAATGCTGCTCCACGTTCCTCTTCCTGCCAGATGACAGAAGAACGGCCAACACCTCCCGATTGAGACTCGACCGAGCTCTTGTGTGAGCAACGCCAGCGCCCTGCATCCAGACCAGACAAGCCCAGCTGCTGGACCCCAGAGGACAGCACCACCAGGATCCCCAGTAAGCCTGTACCGCAGCACCAGAAATTGTGTGAGTAATAAAGTGCTGTGTGATTTGCAACTGCACATGTTTCACGTGTTGTAATTCCTCCAGCAGCTAATTGAATTATTTTGCGTACGCTTAAAATTTAAATTAAAGCTTCTGGTCTTTTTGGTCCTAAGCCTGCCCCTTGGTCCTGCTTGCGTAGAGCAGCCTCTTCGCTAGCAACTACTTGAATGTCCCACACCTGCACGGTTAAAGTTTATCTCGAGGAACGGCTTAGATAAATACCCCAGATCCTTTCCCAGGATCTACTTGGGACAATGGCCATCGGCACTATTGTTGGATGCCACTCAGCTACTCCGCCAGGTGGGAGTCACCACACAGGCTTGTAGTCAGTGCGTCTGTCTCTCCATGTCTGAACCAGCCCCAGAGGCATCCCGAGAAGGCACATCCCAGTGGACACCTGGTGGGAGGGCTTGTCTTCCTGCTCCGTGCCTTGTTAGGGGACCACAGGCTGCCCCTTCACGCTCCCAGGGGACTTTAGTCCATTTGAGCGCTGCATTGAAGCGAACTTCCATGTTATAAAACCATGAATTATTAAAAAGCACTCAGGAATTTTGTGTTCCATTTGTACAAATCAATGAGCAGAGGGCTACATCCAACCTTTGCTTTGCTACTTATGTTTATAAAGGCAATGCAAGCCAACAATATCAAACATACACAGAGAGCAATCCTAGTCACGCCAGCAGTAAATCTAAAAATGGCCTTTGTAAATCTATATGAAGCAAAGGACTAGTCAGTTGGTAGACAGATAGATTTTCTTTTTAATTTTTACGGATGTTTTCAAAGGTACACAAGAGTACAAAGACTCACGGAGCCCATCCCCCACATCTAGACGGCGCGCCATGTGGCACCTGTTCTTCCTGTGTTAACTGTTCTTAGAACCACAATATGTTCAGATAAATGAACTGAAGAGCCGAATAAATGCAAAGATTATGCAAATGTGTGTGGGTACTAAATAGGAATGTTATAAACATGACAATAATTATTCAATAAGTTCTACATTATCAAAATAATTCTAGAATTTAGGCAGACAAAAACAAACACATTAAAATGGCCCAAAGCATTTGAAAGCTGGGCCGGTCTGGTGAGCTCTGTGTTAAACTGTAAAGCCACAGAAAGCACCGTTAGAAAAAGCAGACCTTTCTTATAATTTTAGGGCAGGGAAGGGCTTTCTGAGCCTAACACCAAAAAGCCATTAAGAAAAATATTAACTAATCTGATCTTACAAAAATTTTAAAAATATTCACACATTTATAAATCAAAAAGAATTTAAAGACAAACTACTATAATTATTAGCATGCAAAGTTGGTCAACTTGCCTGGTATGAAATTAGTGTGCATAAATCAACTGTATTTCCATGTGAGAAAAACACAGATAGAAAACAAAATTTACCAAAGACAGAATTTATCTGGGAATCAATCCAACAGAAGATGTATAGAACTTTTACACAGAAATCTGCAAAGTGCCATTGAGAGAAATTGAAAGTTTCAAAGATAAACAAGACTGCCTCTGTAACGTGGGAGTGAGAGACATTTTCAAAGTTCTAAATGAATGGGAAGCTTTTGGTGCGTTCTCCCCAAATCATCTGTAAACTCCACAGAGCCCCAGTTAAACCCCAGCAGATAGCACCTGCAGAAATTCACGTGGTGACTCAAAACTCAGATGCGTCCCAGATAATCGGGGGTGGGGGGTGGGAGGGAGAGTGAAGCTTATTATAAAACAGTGTATTAGGAAACTACAGTGACTGAGCAAGTGTGATTTGCACAAGGACAGACAAACTGCCCGGTGCTTCAGAATACGGTCCAGAAGTAGACACACACAGCGCTGGGGTGGGGAAAGGGCTTTGTTTCATAAACAGCCGAGGTCTTATCTGTGGCGATAAAGGCATGTTGTGCACTTGAGCAAACTGTCTTCTAGAAAAAGCTGTGCTCACTCACAACCTATTAAATTCCTGACCACCTCCCTGTCTGGTCAGCTGTTAACTCTTTCCTAACCTGGTTGTTCTGGTTTTGGGAGGTTTCCGTGTCTTCATGGAGCACTTGGGCTGCTTTTTTTACAATTGCCTCTTCGTGTCCACTGGGATGGTCACCGCTTCTCTTGGTGACTTGTCGTATACTTTGTAACCTCTCTACGTATTAAAGATGTGTTTCTTTTTTATTATTATTATTGTCTAAAGTTTTACATATGTCTCCTTTTCCCCCAATTGACCCATCCCCCAGCCATTCCCACCTCCCTCCACCCCACCCCCCACCCCCACCCCGGGCAAGTCCCCATAAAGATGTATTTCTTCCTCTGGTGCATTTTGAAGTGCTGATGCTGGTGGCAGGTAGCGTGGGTGCTGGGTGCTTAGATGCTGCGTCAGGTGGCTCCAAGGGGCAGCTTCTACAGGCCCAGCTCCGCAGTGACCAGTGGACGTAGGGACATGCAACCCAGCCCCTGGGCCCGATTCAGGTGCCTCCGAAGGGCCACCTGCCTCATGCCTCTCTGTGGGCCCGACTGGGGCCTTTGTGGAGACCGCATGCCCCGTGTGGAGACTGCCTCTCTCCTCACCTGCCTCCTCGGGGTGGGTCCCCACAGCCCCCGGAGCAAACCTGCTGCCTGCTCACCTCCACCTCGGAGACTGCACCTGGGAGAGCCCTGCCACAGCGCTTCAAGCATAAAGAAGCCCTTACGCTGTCAATCCTGTTCATCTGCTTTACGGGTTTTGCATCTGTGAAATCCTTAGAAGGCTTTCCTGCGTTCCCGCAGTGACGTGAATATTAAATATTTACACTTGGAGCAATATGGCACCTGGCGTGTAATGTAGAGAATCGAACTCCATTGCTTTCCCCAAGGCGCTGGCAGGCGCAGTGCCGCTTATTGAACAATCAATCCCCGTGCCACTGATGTGAAATATCACCTTAATAACAGAGTAAATCAGTAAGGGATTTGGATTTGCTCCTGGCTTCCTGGTACACTAGGCTGGCGTCCCACAGCCTCTGCGCCTCTGCGCCTCCCCACCAGGCCCAGGCCCTGGCTCCTCCCAGGGAACGGCCACCATGTGTTTTATTTGTAAAGTCGACAGTCCTCCCTGCTCACATCTGTGGGCCCCAGCCCAGCCCGGCCACACCATCTAAGTTAGTCCCTTGACGTCTGTCTGCTGATAGTGATAGCGACATGTCCCAGGACCCCAGCACAGCGCGTGGGCACAGAGGAACGCTCAGGGCCTGTCCCTTAACCAGGCGGGAAGAATTCTGACTCCTGAGCGGTCCCGCCAGCCCACACTGTCTCCCAGGCAGATACCTGTGTCGGGACAGATGGCAGACAAATGTCCTCTCTCCCACGGCTGCTCAGTGCAGACCCCTCGTCCACTCTGCGTTCAGGTTAAGCGAATCCTGTTCAGACTTTGGACCCCACCGACCTTAGGAGGGCCCAACGGTGTTGCCCCAGTGACTCGGGCCAGTCACTGCCCAGTCCTGTCTCCCTCACGATGCAGGGAAGACTGGTGGGTGGGGGGGAGGCCTCCCTCACCCAGCCACCCCCTCCAGGCAGACACCGGCCTCCTCAGCACTGCTCACCTGCGGGACCTGGAATTCATTATTCCGGGTGCACTGAGGCTGCTGCCAATCTGTTGCTGTCGGTATTGTCTCTGCGGTGTGGTTTGCTCTTGGACCATCTTCTAGGAGGCTTCTCAAGTGTGAGATGGTGAACGTGAGTGTTGGCCATCCATGGGATATCCTGGTGGCCCGGGGGGGCCAGGCTGTGCCTCCTCAGCCTTTGCTCTTGACAGAGGAGGGATAGGGGAGAGGGTAGACCCAACAGTGCAGCTGGCCCCCACAGTGGGTCTGGGGCCCCGTGTGAGGCCCTCTCCGCCTGCTCATGGGCCCTGCTCCCTCCTGTGCATCCACCGGAGTCTGAGCAGTGAACGGCCCTGCCTCTGTCAGGAGGTCTGTGTGGATCAACATGGAATAAGGGGATGTATGGACTCTGGAGGAGCCACTGGAGATGAAAACACAGGAGATGAAAACACTGGAGATGAAAATTCCACCAGAGATGAAAACACATCCCTCTCCCCAATCCACCCCCCACCCCAAGAGTTGTGAGGGTCCCCTGCCCCCCCATGTGAGTTTTGCATCTGTGAAATCCTTAGAAGGTTTCACAGATGTCACTCTCCTTTCTCTGTCTGTGGCCACAGCCCTCACTTTCGAGGCAGAATCCAAAATAACCGCAGGTGAGAATGAGACCCACAGGTGGAGTAATTTCCCCAGATCCTCCCCTTGCTCTGCACCTTAGACTCGGCTGGCCCACAGGAATCCAGAGGGGCTGGGAACGTGGGCTTGGGGGGCCCTGGGGCCATTCTCCAGGAGAGCTCTGCTTGCTCTCGGAGGCATGGTTAAGCCTTGTTTTGTGAGACATGGATCCAGGCAGAGATTACAAATAATAACACAACAATGAGGTGACCGGATAAAAAGGGTGGGGGGAGGTGGCTGAGGATCCATCTACCACAGATGAAAGAGAGCAGGGGCAGGGGCCCCCCCAAGGCCCCCAGGGCAGACGGAGGTGGCCAGTGGTCGGTTTTGGACCCGCTCACCTCCCTGGTCACAGGAAACTCCTTTCCTTGGGATAAAAGTGCGACCCGCCTGCCTAGCAGGGCTGAGCGAGGATCCGAGACAAAAGCTGTTTTGCGTCAGAATATCGATCACATAACTCCTTTTAAACCCTCTACTGTGAGATAATTTCAGACTTAAAGAAAAATGGCAAAAAGTAACCCAGAGTCCCCGTGTGCCTCTCCCCAATCCACCCTCCGCCCCCTCCAATGTTGACATCTGGGATCGCCATGGCGCAATGATCAAAACTGAGAAATTCACATCAGCCCGATGGTATTACCTAAATGACGAACGCTGTTTGGATTTCATGTTTTCCACAAATGTCCTGTTCCCGCTCCAGGGTCTCACGTTGCACGGAGCGGCTCTGCATGACTTCCTGTAGAACGCCTCCAAGAACTGGTTTATTTTCTCAGGGAGTCTTTCGAAGGACTTCTCACCACCTCATGAGAAAGAAGTGAGGGGCGTGGGTGTCCTTAGGGGACAACCAGTTACACAATAAGGCAAATATCCCCGCGCATATGCCGAGGGGTGTCTGACCCAGCTTTTGTAACTAGCTAGGGGACGTCTGGAATCTGACAGCCACAAGGCAGCCTCAGGTCGCTGCCGTCCGTGGGGACACAGGGAAGAGCCTGGTTTTTCTCCTGGCGGGTACAGACAGCTGCCTGCTCAGCCATGGGTCACATAACACAGTCCTTTGGAAAGGGTCCTAGAACTGCCCCGAGCTCAAGAAGGACGACAAATAAAATCTGGAGCCCATTAGGATACACGGATGCGTCGGAGGCCAAGTTTGACTGCCCGGTCCATCGCTGAAACGGTAAACCATCTGTGGGAAGGCTCGGGCTCTCTGGGGTTGCCAAAGACACCAGGCGGCTTCCAAACATTCGGGGACAACTGGAAAGTCTGTCTACCCTCAGCGTCACCACGCGAAACTTCAAAGCAGAGGCTGCCAGCCCGAGGCTTCCCACTTTCAGGATGGCCGGTCAGGTGGACCAAGCCCATGGCCAGGTGCCTGCTGAGCGTGGTTGAGGAGTCAAAATTCCACCGGAGATGAAAACACAGCCCTGGTCTCAGAGCCTTTGCCCTGAGAGCCGGCGGTTTATGACCTGGAAAAGCTGTACCTACGAACTCCCAAGGGCTCAGCCGGTCCAGGCTCAGAGAAGTCAGGCAGGAAACACAAAGGAGATGAAATAGAGGAGGCTCGGTTCAGTTTCCCATCTTGCTGGGCTGTGGGTGGACACACCTGTCCCCTCTGTGCTTCCATCCCCTCACCAGGTGGCCCGTCCCCAGCACAGCGGGCTTCCCTCCGTGCACCCTTCCGGCTGCCTGCCCCCTGCCCAGATGCCCCGGCCCATCTCTGCTGCCCGAAGACCTGCTGCTTGTCCTTCCAGACCCAGCACCCTTGCCGCCCCCCGCCCATGTGTCCTGCACTAAGGGGTGCCCTCCCAGCTTGTTGCTGGGTCTCTGAAAGCTCTTGTGCATTTCAGAGAAATTCTGTGTCTGCCTAGGGGTCCCCATCCAGCTCGTGTTTGATGCTTGTGTCCCAGACCTGAGCTCAGGGACCCAGTGGGTGTCCCTGGAAGCTGGTTGGATGGAGGGGCAAGGGGAGCAGAGGAGCATGCTGTTCCCCTGGGGAATGGCACTAGTAGGTAGGATGACTCGTTGCTACATCTGAGGAGCTCAGAGCAAAACTTCAGTTAACTGTGGGAGAAGGAAGATGGAGCCCTCAGCACTCAGAGCCCTTCCCCACAGACCTCGGAAACGCCCAGACCAGCTGCCGTGCCAGGAAGCAGAGCCCTGAAAAGGGAAAATGCCCCAGAGAAACGAAATGCCGCGTCTACAGATGCCTCTTCAACAGTTAGGGACAAATCCTTAAACACCGGAGGTGCCCGGAGCACCCACGTGGGCCCAGGGCTGAAGGCCAAGACTGAGCTCAACGCTGAGCTGATGCTCCTCAAGGACAGAGGACCCTCGGAGACTCGAGCTGCATGGGAAACATCCCAGGAGTGATTTCAGTGGTGGCAGCGGGATCGTTCTTGTCAGATACTCGATGTAGCTCGGTATCTTCAAAGCTTGACGCTGTGGTGCAAACATCGGTTCCACGCCGGCCACAGCGATTGTTGGGGGCCCGATCCGTCCCTGCTGCTGCTTCCAATGCTCCGGACCTGGGCGAACGGAACAGGACCCAGGACCTGCCCTCCAGCACGAAGGTTTCTGAGCGCCATCGGCAGGTCCCTGTGCAGCTGTGGGGCCGACAGGCTCAGGGAGGCCTTCTCTGTCGCAATCTCCGTCAGAGTCCATGGGCACCTGTGGGGAAGAGTGGGGCGAGACCTAAAAATGCAAACTTGCCCTGAGGTTCCCAGAAATGGAGACCCAGGAGGCCATCGTGGGGACTCACTCTTGCTGCTTTGTCATGCCCACCCCTGCGGGCCGGAGACACCATCTTCTTTGGATGACAAACAGAATCTGTGGGTCAGGCCTGAATGATCTCTTGAGCCTCCGAGGCCACAACAGGCAGCAGCAGCAAGACTGGCCTGCCAGCCCTGCGGGGGGGGGGGGGGGGGGGCAGCCGAGGGTCGTGCCCAGGTGACAGCCCATGAGACCCTCCACACAGGCCACGCTGGACCTTCCCGAGAAGAGAGGATGGGCCAGAGCTGCTGCGGAGCCCCGCTTGCTGGGGAGCTGTGCCCAGGCCAGACTCAGGCGAGACAGCCAGCTCCCTGCTCGGCTGCAAGGAGTCGCCAACACCTCCAGTTTGGCGCTGATTAGCAACAGTGTGTTTAATAGAAATTTCAAGGTTCATTACGGAATGTGGATTAATTAAATTGAGAGGGAAGATAATGAAAAATATTCCCACTGGACACATAAAAGAGCAGCCCTGCTGTGGCAGGAGGAGTGGATGGAAATGTGTGGATCTACTAGACCCCCCACGTTTGCCACTTGGAAATGCACGCAGTGTTCCTGCCATTTCCTCTAGAGCAGCGGTTCTCAACCTGTGGGACACCAACCTGTGGGTTGCGACCCCTTTGGGGGTCAAACGACCCTTTCACAGGGGTCGCCTAAGACCATTGGAAAACACATATATAATTACATATTGTTTTTGTGATTAATCACTATGCTTTCATTATGTTCAATTTGTAACAATGAAAATACATCCTGCATATCAGATATTTACATTACGATCCATAACAGTAGCAAAATTACAGTTATGAAGTAGCAACGAAAATAATTTTATGGTTGGGGTCACCACAACATGAGGAACTGTATTAAAGGGTCGCGGCATTAGGAAGGTTGAGAACCACTGCTCTAGAGCAAAGATGGTAGCAGAGTCCCCTGGGCCCAGGACAGCCGCGGGGACACACGGCCTCCCTCATGTTCTCCTTCAGCATTCCGGCTGAGTCAGGCTGCCCCCGCCCCAGGCCTAGCATCACAGGAGAGGTCCTTGGCTGGTGTCCCCGGGGACCTTGGAGCTGGCCAATTCCTCATCACTTTCTTTACCAAGGCTCTGGGAGGGAGGGAAGGAAGAGAACTGGGCAGACTCTTTGTTCTGAGCACACTTTGGGGGAGCAGAGCGGCTGGTGACCCCAAAGGTGCTGCTGGTCCTGGATCCTGGAACTGTCCCGAGTCTTCAGGGAATGCTGGCAAAATTGGCTCCGAACTTACTGACCAACCTGTTGGAGCACAAGGAGCTGATTGAGTTAAAATACACACACACCTAAATACTGGGACTTAACTCCCAGTCTCCTGGTGATCGATGGAGCACTCTTTGCCAGCACCACACACACTCCGCCCTGTGCGTTCATTGTTATTCTCACGAGAGGCTGGCCATCAGTGGGCTGTGGGGCCTCGGCTCACTCTCACGGAAGAAGTTGCCCCTCTGGACCTTTTAGGAAGGCCTCCCGAAGGCCCCTGGGGGCCCATTGCCCAGTCTATGGGGGCAGGAAGGTGGGAATATTCTGATGGCCTCAATCAGGACAGAATACGGATTTGGCCTGGGCCAAGGAGTGTGTATGGGAAGCAGCCAATCGATGTGTTTCTCTCACATTGATGTTTCTCTCTCTTTCCTCTGTCCCCCACTTCTTCTCCCCTCCTCTCCACTCTCTCTGAAAAGCAATGGGAAAAATATCCTCAGGTAAAGATTAACAAACAAAACAAGAAAGAAAAAGAAAACTCTGTGGTAACAGGCTTTGCACCTGCTGCTCCTCACACCCCCCTGCTCCTGCTACTTCATCCTGCCAGGCCATCTTCCAGTCAGCAAGTCACAGCCTCACAAGAAATATGAAGAAAGGCAAAAGTGGTTTGGAAATGTCGATATGAAATGCATAATTCAGGGAGTATGCCTCCCCAAGGGACCGCTGATGGACGAGCTGCGATGAAGACGGGGGTCGAGTTTTCACGGTGCGGAAGGAGATGTTAACCCGACCTGCAGCCTCTGCACACTTGGCAGAAGTCCAGGGACACGACCCTGATCGGTCACCCAGATCAGTGACTGGGGCTGTGGAGGAGGATGTGTGGAAAGGCAGACCACAAGGGAGCCAGGCGGCTCCTGCCTTCCAACGGTGCAGACACCCAGATGTTGCCTAGCAACCAAACATGTTTCCTGCCAAAGATGGAAAGATGTGATCAGATGGGGGCATTTGTTTTTTTCTGGGTAGTCAACCAGTTTGAAAGTCATTGGTGTTGTCTGGCTACAGAGTCAGCCCTGGCCCTGGATGCCTCCACCTGCCCATGCTGGACCCCAGGGAACTCCGGGTCTCCTGGGTGGGATGGCACAGTGTGCAGGGAGTAGAAAAGGAGCCCAGACCAGCTTCCAGCCAGCACTTGGGGAGAGTTTCCAGAGAGCTTGGGGAAAACTTACTTAATCGACTCTGTAAATGAGCAGATTGATAACACCTGTATCCAGCCACCTCCCAGGTGGCTGGCAAGTACCCCGGCAAGCGGTTCCAAGCCATAAAGCCCTGCAGAAAGGAGGACCTCTGCTCTCCACTCCTGACTCTGTGGTTTCACAAATGTCAACTCTCCGGGCAGGAGGCAGTGCCTGTCCAGCAGGAGCCAATGAGGACCAAGAATTTTATATATGGGTCAAACTCTACGTTTTCTCTACAACTTGTTTTATTCCATTAAGAACACATGTTGCAGGTCACTCCAAGTCAGTATATGCATATAGCTTCATTTTTACTGCTCTGTGATATTTCATAGTATAGACATGCTCACATTTGTTTTTATTTTGTAATTCAAATACATGCTTTGGTGTGTTTCTCTCCTACCAACAGGGCACATTTCAAAGCGGCACGCACGACCTTTCTGCAGCTGATGGAAGTTTCTTCTACCACACCTTTGACTTTTGTTTCTCCTACTCTCATAGTATGAACAGCTGACATTGATTGATACTGTCCATCTGCCAGGAACTGTTCCAAACTCACTGTTCTAAGACAGGACATAAGGAGGTGGATTGCCACCCAGGTGGAGTTTGGAAGAAATCAAATAGGACCATGGAAAATCACCAGTGGAGTGGGGTGGAGGGAAAGTAAAATGTGCAAGGAGGCAACTGTCACCACTGCTCACTACTTAGCTCAGCAGCAGACTGTTCATACATAGACATTATGTAAACAATGCTTTTTTACTTTAAATTGTGATATATCTACACTTAGAGAATGGTAGGTGATCATCTTCCACAACAGGAGTCACTGATAGCATCTTGTCCAGATACTCCCTACTATCCCACTGTCCTCTTTCTGGAACCAGGGACAGACTACATTTCCCAGCCTCCCTTGCACTTAGGTTGAGACATGTGAGTGGTGTCAGACAATGAAATGTGCTCTCTGTAGGATTTCAATTAAGCCTCCAGGTGCCCTCTGAGACTGGTGCTGCTATTATCCCCATTTTACAGATGAGCAGTCTAAAGCACTAAAGTTAGGCAATGTGCCTGTGCTCACTCAGTGACCCACCCCCAGGTCTGAGCCTGAGATCAGAGGGCACAGATGTCCTTCTGTCTGAACATTCCTAAGCACCTGAGTGTCTCCTGACCCAAAGGCAGACTGCATGCCTGTGCTTCTCTTGCCCAGGAAGAAGCGCCAGAGCTCTCTGGCCACAGCATGAGCCCAGTACTTTTTTAAAATATATTTTTATTGATTTCAGAGAGGAAAGAAGAGGGAGAGAGAGAGAAACATCAATGATGAGAGAGAATCATGGATTGGCTGCCTCCTGCAAGTCCCCCACTGGGGATTGAGCCCACAACCCGGGCATGTGCCCTTGAGCGGTATTGTACCTGGGATCTTTTAGTTCGCAGGCCGACACTCTATCCACTGAGCCAAACCTACTAGGGCCCAGTGGTTTTTCCACTGACCAAGGGCAGAGTGGAGAGGGCCCACGTGTGTTGGTTTCCAGTGCCCCAGGGAGCTGGTCTTTCTCTTCATTCTGGCCTCAGCCATTTCTGGAACTAAGAGCTCCCACCGGGATAGGAAAGTTGTCATTGGAACTGGGCAGAGTCTTCATTTGAACCACCTCAGAGCAATGAAAACAAGTAAATGGAGCAAGCATGCTGTGCCCCTCCCCCCCTTAAAAGACACAGAAAGTGTCTTACCAAGTTTAGAATCTGCCAATTTAACAAGTTTGGAGTTGGTGACTCACATTTTTATGGACTAACTTTGAAACCCTATGATCCCATGATAAAAAAAAAAATTAAACCTCCTCAGCTCTATAAAGATTTTGGCCACTCTACAGGGCTTAGTAAACAGTTTGCTAATTTAGGCATAAATTAATTGCATGTTATTGGCAGAGGCACAATCTAATTCTTTATGGGCCTTAGACCCAGACCTGTGAGTCAGAGTAATTACGCCATCAACACTGGGACCGCTCAGTGCATTATCTGCAGCCTTTGTACCCTAGGCCGGCCTTCCCACCACCTAACACATGTCCACCTGGCTCTGGAAAAGGGAGAGTAGTCTGCAGTCAGGCAGACAGACGGGGTGGAACCCCCCACCCTCCATCTTACCCCACTTGCTGGCTCTGCAGCCTCCAACAGCCCCTGATTCCCCTCACCCAGAGATGCCTCATCAGAACAAGGACAGTACCTCACATGCACCTGCACATTTGTGCACACGCACACATGTGCACATGTGCACGCAGTACACACACGTGCACACTCACACAGCACACACATGTATACATGCACACACACAGGGTGGCAGGGATAGTGGATGGACACAGGAGCACGGAAGCTCACAGACTACATCTTTCCTGCACAGGCGGAAGATAGGAGGCCAAGCCTCCGTGTTGCAGCCCTGGGCCCCCACGCCCAGCTCCTACTTCAGGCCTCAGAGGACATGGGGTGGGGGGGAATGACAGGATACCAGTACCTGCATGGCTCACACTCACAGTCCCAAGACCAGTACAGAATAGGCAACACAGGACGCTGTCCTGGTGGCCTAGGCAGTGGTCGGCAAACTCGTTAGTCAACAGAGCCAAATATCAACAGTACTTCTTCAAAATAGACTCGCCCAGGCCGAAAACCGACTTCTGCGCATGGGCCACGAAGTTTCAATCGCACTGTGTGCACGCCCGCACGTGGCATTTTGTGGAAGAGCCACACTCAAGGGGCCAAAGAGCCGCATGTGGCTCACGAGCTGCAGTTTGCCGACCATGGGTAGGGTGAGGCAAGAACGGGCCAAGGTCACGGTCCAGAGATTCTGCCAGCATGTGGCCCCACACCATCAGGGCAAAGCTGTTGCTCTCCTGGCCTTTGGGGCAAACTTGCTGAGGGTGGGTCGGAGGAGAAGGGACCGGAAGTTAAATCCCCACACTCAGAGAAAAGAGGGATGTGGGCAGACACATTAGTAGTTTGAAGCAAACACAACTGTGAGGCCCAGGGGCCTGTTCTGGGCCCACAAAGGGCGATCTCCTACGCTGGTTCCCATTTGGGAATCTTTTTCACTGTCAGAGAGTCCTTGTGTGGTCACCCCATTCCCACAGTCCACAGTTCACAAGAGATTCTCTCCTTGCATCAGAGGCCCCTGAGGTCTCCGAAGACCACCGAGCAGAGGAGGATGCAGACCCTGCGGGCTCCGGCCAACAGCAGGGTCTCCACAGCAGCGGGAGGCTGCGTCTCTCTCAGGACCTGCAGTTCTGTGCCACACCCCCATCACCGCCACCCAGAGGTATTAGCACAAGGGAGACATGCCCAACCCAGCCAACCAATCCCTTAAGATCACATTCATCTTAGTTAAAACTTACGTAGGTAATAATACTGTATTACATATTTAAAACTTGCTAAGAGTGTAGATCTTAAATGTTCTCATCACAAGAAAAAAATTTATAACTATGTGTGGTGATGGATGCTAACTAGACTTGTGGTCATTTAACAATATAAACAAATATCCAATCATTTTGTTGTACACCTGAAATTAATACAAAGTGATATGCCTGATATACTTCAATAATAAATAAATAAAGATTTTGATTGTTCAAAAGAGTCCACGTTAGGGATGAGCCGTGTTTAATGTGTTCAAATGAGCTTGCAGATTCATACTATTTCTTGATTGGTGCTTGATTGGTGTGGATTTCCCCAGTTTAATTCACACAATGATTTTAAGCAGCTTATAAATCCAGGATTTTCAAAAATAGACCAACATCTCCCCATTTCTCCCACCTCCCTGCCCCTGGTAGCCACCTTATCCTCTCTGCTCCAGTTCGACTTTTCTCAATTCCACATGTGAGATCCTGTAGTACTTTCCTTGTTTTTCTTTTAATATTATTCATATGATGAATAATATTTCATCGTATGTATGCCCTGCATTTTCCTTATCTGTTCATCTGCCAGTGGACACGTAGGCCATTTCCATGTCTTGGCTGTTGTGTGTGACGCTGCAGTGACAGGGAGTGCAGATAGCTCTTCGAGGAACTGATTTCATTTCTCCTGGAGATATGCCCAGAAGTGAGATTGCTGGATCATATGGTAGCTCTATTTTTAACATTTAGAGGAACCTCCAAACTGTTTGCCACCGTGGCTGCATCAGTTTACAATCCCATCAACAGCGATCTCAGGTGTTTCCACATGGGAAATAAAAGGTAACTACGTCAGCAGGCAGGTATGTTAACCAGCCTGACTGGGGTGACCACTCACAATGTGTGTGTATGTCAAAGCACCATGATGTATACTTTAAATAAATACAATTTTTATTTTAAAAAATAGAGCAAATTTGGATGGAGAGCAAACAAGAGTGGCTGTGGGGTCATAGCCAGCACCCACAGAAGTGTCCCACGCTGACTGGAGGCCACGGGCCCCGTGGGTTCTGGATTTCATGGCCAACGAAGTGAAGGGGTGCAGTTTGGGGTGGGGCAGGGAGACATACAAGCTGGGAGGACACTGGCCATGGTGTGGATGCTGACAGTCTCGATGTGGTGATGGCTGCACAGATACTTATGTACAAACTTAGCAGGCTATCCACCTCGATGAAGCTGTGAACACAACACAATCGGGAGCAGACTGGGTGATTTCCCCAAAAACAGTCAGCCGTGTGCGTGCAGACACAGAGTGGACATTTACAGAAAGGCATTGGATGGCTGAGGATGAGGTAAAGAGTGTGGCCACAGAAGGGCAGGCCGAGGGGAGGAGAAGGCCCCAAGGTGAGGAGGTCACGGGAGGGCCATCTGTGTGGTCCCTCGGGTCCTGGAGAAGGGCAGGGCAGGGTGATGGGAGGGTGGGACGCTGGGACAGCCCCTTCAGGCCTGGATTCTCTCTGCAGAAGCCTCCAGCCTGGGACTAGAAGATCGCACAGCTTCCTTCTGGGTGGTAAGCATCAGTGACGTCTTGCTGCCCTTGAGCTACCTTCAGAAACCACTTCGGGTGAAGGTGCAGATTGGCAGCTGGTGGGAAGGGGACTGGACGTCAGGGATGCTCCTGATCAACAAGTTCATGACCTTCTTCATCCCTCACACCTTAGGAGAAGGCCAAGATTCTTCCAGGGTCATTGCAGGTGGACCAGAACCTTCCGGCAGCCCTGGCAGCACCTGGGCCACCTCCAGGTGGCTGGGCCATCTCACTGCAGAGGGTCTGAGGTCCGGAGCCCAGTCCTCTTTCCTGTCCAAATGCTCAAGGCTGTGTGCACGGACCAGAGAGCCCAGGGGAGCAAAGGAAGAGCACGTTCAGCTCTGCGTTGCATCCTCTCCTCTGCTTCCACCACCAAGACCAACTTTGCAAATAAAAGCAAGTGAATTACTCACTCACTAAGCCACCACCTCCCCCTCTCTCCTAAGAGCGAACTGAAGAAGCCGGGCCTCCTGGTGAGACTCCTCGGCAGACATTATAGTCAGAAGCTATTAAAGACTGGGTATAACACGGACCGGAGGCTGCCTCCGGGGCTGGCAGGGAGGCAGCATCTTAAATAAAACCGTCGCAGATCTCTTCTCTTGACAGCAAGTGTTCGGTGTGGAGCTGAGCAATCGATCCCTCCTCCCACTCAGATGGGTCCCGATCTTTCCCTTACAAGATGTCTGATGCTGAGCAACAAGATATAAACTCCTGACAGGGTCTTCGGAGGGCTTTGAAAGCAGTGGCAAGTGGAAGGCAGACAGGAAAACAGCAGAGCCATGAGTATTAGCGCCGCCTGAGCACGTGCGGAGGCAGCTGCCTTTCCGGTTTTCACCATCTGTGCCAGGGCTCCACTGCCCCATGATGAGGAGGCACAGACCCTCCTAGGAGGAGGCCTGCCAGGCCCACCCTGCACGCTTGCTGTTGCTCAGCCTGCCCTGGTGGCGCCCCAGAACCCACCCGCTTCGCCCGGTGCTGTGGGAGCACGTGGTGCCCCTCAGGTCTGCGCTGCAGCGAAGCAGGTGTGAGTGAATTGAGCATCCGATGCTCATCCAACAGACAGTGCAGGCACCTATGAGTAGGCATGAGCTGCAGACCATTAAAATGGGGTTCCAGAGCTCACACCACCCGCACCCAGGCCTGGGGTGACGGGGCAGAGCTCTGGGCACACTCCCCTGAGCGTCTGCACAGGACCCTATGAGAGCAGCTGCTGGGAAGAGTCAGTGCCTGGGCCTGGGGGCACGGGGTGGGGGTCCTCCAGGCCCATTCTTGGTGGGCTCCCTCTGCCTGTCTTGCTGGCAGGAGAGCCCGCTCCCAGACCAGCGTGTCCCCAGGAGTTGAGGCCCTGCCTGGAGGAGCCTGCCCACTCATTGGTCCATTCTGCAACTGCTCAACAGCGCCCTGTGGTTTCAGCCCAGGGGCTGTGTCAGACTGAAGCTCAAGTTGGAGGAGGGCAGTAGCAGTGAGGAGGCCCTACTCCGTTGCTTTCTGCCCCAGGAACAACCTCAGAGTTCACACCTGCACCCACACGGCCACTCTCCTCATTGCTGCAGTCTCATCCTGCACCCTCATTGCACATTACAAACAGCTTTATGTTCCCAAACTTGAGGTGAGGACTGGGTCCAGGGTCGAGGGCAAGGGCGGCAGATGCTCCCTGTGGCTCCATCCCAACTGAGGGCGTGGCTGCCCCATGCTGGGCCCAAGGGAGCCTCCCACCAGAACTGGCCAGTCACTATTAAGCCAGGCTAACCAGTTCAGCCCAAAGAGTCCAGTTCCAAAGGTGGAGGCACGGAGGGGAAATTTTTGTTAATCCACAACAAGTTTAAGAGCTGAAGTAACAGTTTCTCAGGTTTCAAGACATCCACCCACGGCCCTAAATGTGAAACAGGAATTTTGGATTTTACAGGGTTCCAGGGGTTAGGATGATGGTGCTGGCGCCATGTTTATCCCCACCCCAAGCTGGGCATCCAGCACAATGTTTGGCTGGAAGTCTGGCAGCCGTGGCACCCAGGCCTCAAAGAAGAGTCTGCGAAGTTCTGGAATTGGCTGCTTCCCTCTCTGCCCATCTCAGTTGATTGCCTCCTGGTGCTGCCTGGTTAGCAGCAGGGGCCCGAGCCTTGGCACCACTGTCTTGGAAAGGTGCAGAGGCAGCCTGCCCACCGGGGAGGCCTACCATCCAGCCAGTGGAAGTGGTGGGGAGGGAGTTGCCCCCAGTGCACCAAGAGCATGGCTAAGACCAGACTCTAGGACCAGCTGGCCAGGTGACTCTGGGCACAGAACAGCTTCCCTGGCCGTCCCTCTGAAATGCCACACAATGAGGCTGGGGCCACCTCCTGGGTTGTCACTTATGCAAATCAAATGAGGTCATGGGTGGAAAGCTTTGTAAACTGTGGCATGCTCCTATTCTTCCTAAATTCTGTCCCTGGTCCCAGAATTGAAATCTCAAAGGCATAGAATCTCACCGAGGATGAAGTCTAGAAGAACGTGGGTCCTGTTCAACACCGGGAATGTTCCGATGCCTGGAACCCGAGCCAGGGGAAAGGCTGCCTATGGAAACGCTGGGCCCTGCACCCCCAGGCCAGTGGCCTCCCTCCAGGTGTGAGAGGGAGCCCATTCCACCATCGCCTCCTGCTTGGTCACGAGTGGACCCTGGCATAAGAACTGCCCTGTGGGTCTTTTGAAGGTTGACTAGGCTCATGAAGTAATTGGTCTTGCTTCCAGAAAGTTCTGGAGCCTCAAACAGAGGCTGGGCAAGCAGGGAATAGGGAATGAGGGGCCATCTGACCGAGGCTGCTCTCCATTAGAAGAAGCCCAGTAGGTCATCTCTGAGGTTCACACCCTCCCACACCCCCCACATACCCCCGCCGCCACCGCAACCCACCCTGAGGGCCAGAACATAGGAAGAGGTGAGTGTGAAACAGGAGAGGGAGCCACCTCACCTTCCTGCAGCCAGCATGGGCAGGATTTACTGGGCGTGAACGTGACCTGGGAGGCAGTGGGAGGCACGCATCACAAAGAGCCCACAGTACAAACCCAAGAGATCCAGTACCTTCGGTCTTGCTGCCCCTCTGTTCACATATCTGTCAGACAAAGGCTCCTAAATGCCCCAAGAAGCAGAGTCATTGTGCATTAGCACTGCCCTGGAGAACATTGCCTCTCACTGGTGAACAGAGAAACACAAATTCCAGCAATAAACCTATCACTAATACCCACCTCAATAAAAAACCAAGCGGTAGCAAACTAACCACAAAAACCTAACTTTGAGCAACACTACTTCATTCAACAAATATTTTCGAACATCTATCACCTGCCAGGCTTACATGCTAACATGAGACGGTGTTAGGAGCTCTAAGGGCAATAACATAGGCAGGTGATGGACAAGGGCAGAGGTGGCAGTCGGGACAGCATCACACAGAACTGTCACTAGCCACCTTTGAGGAAGTGGGCGGCAATCACTTTGGTTTGGGAACACATTACCTATGACCAGTCCTTGGCAATAATGAAATGGTAGATCGATGGGGCAGAATCCCCCCAACGCTTGAGATGGAATGACACTTCAGTCTACCTGGAGGTCTTACAGCTAATTTCATAATCAATTCCTTTCATAAGTCAAGGGCAGCCAAAAGCTACCACCGACCTCATGTTATTCTTGACCAATCTCCCCCTAACGTGGTTTGTGACTGAGTGGCCATTTCTGCACCCAGCAAGTCAAAGGTCAGCCATAGGCTCCAGCATGCAGTTGTCCACTCCAGGGAGAAAGAAAATTCCATTTGGATCTAGCAGCACAGCCTCGGGCTGAGGGATTTGGCTGTTGGGTTCTATGGTTTCCGTGACCTTAAGGATAAATCCAAACTTGATAAAATTGCAAGTAGGACTCCCACTTCTGGCCATCCAAAAAACCCGGATAAACTGTAGAAATAACAATTTTCAAGACATTGGACGCCAAAGAGTGAAGGCAAATGATCATGAGCTGAGATACAAATGACATGAGGCCTGTGGTTGGCTCCAGGCCATGCACAGGGAGGGGAGACACAGACAGAGCCCAGTGACCCTCCAGATCCAGGAGCTGAGGGCCCAGGTAGACCAAGGCAGCTATTGACCTCACGTCAAGTACTGGAGAGGAGAGATGCTCAGCCCCCCCACACACGTGCCCACGTGGACACACACACACTAACTCATCCACTCCTGCAGGGGGTGTGCAAGACCCCAGCGAAGGCAGGGAGGCGGGGAGGCTCATGCATGGATCACATGACCGCGGGAGGAAGCTGTCACAGTGAGGATGGCATACCCTGCCTCCTGCAAGCTCTCATGGCTGGAGAATGAGTGTGAAGAGTGATGGGTTTGGACACGGGCTCCATGGTGCTGCCTGAGGAGGTTCCAGGCACATTCAGCCTGGAAGACGGCAGGCAGCCTGGAAGACGGCAGGCAGGGGGCAAATGCTGTGAGGTGGGCCTGGGATACTGCTGCGTGCAATGAGCATCCCTGAGAACCAGAAAATGTCCCCGAGGGAGCAGACACGGGAGGAGATGGGGCAGGGCCGGGATCACGAAGGGCAGGTGCTGGCAAGTCCTCACTCTGAGGGCCTGGTGGCCAAGGCAGGGAACTTCATTTATAACAGAAAGGCCCAAATTCACAGACACGACTTCCTTCTACAGAGGAGCCATGCAGCACGATCCCCTGTGTTATCACTACTCTGAATCACACTTAACGCCGTGCCCTGGGACAGAAACTGAATGATCTCAACTCTCATTTCAAGAGAAAAACAATGTCAATAAAGGGAAAGACAGGAATTGCTAATTAAATCCTCTTTAAATTTAGTGTAAGATAAAACAAACGTATGGACTCTGCAAGTTGGCACGCGGCAAAGTTTTTCGCCCTGAAAAATGTTAATTTAGAAGGGATGGACTCATTTAGCCACGACTTGATGTTGCTATTCTGAATCATGCGCTCTCGGGAGGTTCCGGACGAAGTTGGAGTGGGTTTTATTCCTGGAGGCTGCCCACCTCTCCAGAAGGAAAGGGATGCAGGAAAGGTTACCGGTGACCTTAAGATCACAGCATCAGCCTCCTCACCCTGGAGCGCCACATCCAGAAATGCGCCCAAGAAATAAAGCCGAGCCAGAGAGGCAGGCTTGGCCGCTTACGGAAAAGGCGCTGCTCATCCTCAGTGCAGCACCCACACCTCCCTCAAGGGCTTTAAAAGGAGCCACTCCCTGGCTCCCTCCCTTGATTCCCAGCCGTATGCACCCCCAAGCTACTTGGAACCCCTCACTGTGCAACCCTGCATACGTCATCTCTGAACCCAGTTCTACACAGGGGCTCCCGCCTCCACCTCCCACCCCTCTGTCCTCAGCTGCTCCTGCTTCTGCCTGACAGTCACCAGATCAGGGTGGCAAAGACAAATGTGTGTGCACACGTGTGTCAATATGCTCATGGCTGTGTGTGAGTCCATGTGTGCTTGTGTATGGACATACAAGTGGAAGCATATACACACATTTTATCACCTATTTTAATCAAAATAAAAGTTAGAGGTAAAGATCAATCCATATGTATTTTTCAGGTACTTTTAATTTGAAATTCAAAATTATTAAAATTAATGGCAAATACAACCTATAATGAATACTAAATTTTTAAAACAAAATTATTTCAACAAAGCTGACTTTTCATTTAATTTTGAAAATTAAATCACTACCTAGAAATGATACCATGTTTTGCAAACATCTCTTTCACACACACCTCGTTACCACCATGTTTCCCAAACAGGACAGGAAGTGTGTCAAGGCATGACTGTTGTGTGCAGATGAGTGTGTGAGTGTGCCATGCAGTGTCCTCACAATAGTTCAGAGCTTGGGGCAGGGCCTAAGGGCAATAACATATGTGCACCCATGCACACACACACACACATGTGGAGGTATGCATGGGTGTGTATACACTGTGCATACTATGTGCATGATGCATTATGTGAGAGCTGTGTATGCACATGTACATGTGCCATGTGGGAGTGTGGGTGTGTATGCATGAGGGTTGTACACACATGTGAGGGTATATGTATTGCATACACATACGTGTGTGCATGCATGCTGTGTATGCCAATAGTATGGGCATGAAGGATGATCGTGCACCAGGCAGAATCCTTCACTCTGCTGACCTGTCTGCAGTGTGCACGGACCCCTGACACAAGGGGTTTCTCTCTCTCTCTCTGTCTAGTCCCCTCCTTGGCTGCCAGTGTCCTGGGCAGTCTGACCAGGGAAGAAGCTACCCTGACCCCTGGCTGTCCCTGTGGTCTGGGGCTTCTCTGCTCCCTGCAACCATCTGTCCTGTGTTGGTATTTCAACCTTGCAGGGAAGCCACGATCCCCAGTGCTCTCACTCCCTCTCCCTTTCTCTCTGAAATCAATAAAAAAAATTTTTTTTTAAATCTGCCTGCTTGGTAGGTAAAAATAGCATCTCATTATAGTTTTAATTTGCATTACATTTTTAATAAATAAAGCTTGATATAGTTCGTGTTTTTGAGCAGCTACTGATATTTCCTTTTTCTGTAAATTCTGTTATTGCACTGTTGGTCTTTTTTCTTAGGGTCTTGTAGAAGCTCCTTACATATTAGGGAAATCAGCCCCTCCTCTTATATGAGTTGCAAAGTATTTTTCTTAGTTTGCCACTTGTCTTTGCCTTTATTTATGGTTTTTATATAATTGAATTCATTTTATAGTTTTTCTCTTATAACTTCTGGATTTTGTATCATACTTTAAAAGGCCTTTTCATTTGTGCATATAAACAATTTCCTCCTGGATTCCATAGGTACTTGTTTTTTAAAATGTTGTCTTTGATTCATTTAGAATTTATCTTGAATTATCAATAAATTTTATTATTGCCAGACAGCTATTAACACATACCAGAATCGAACCTGGGACCCTTCAGTCTGCAGGCCAATGCTCTATCCACTGAGCCAAACCAGTCAGGCTCTTCTCCTCTCTTCTTTTTCCCTAGAAGAAGGAAAGGAGAAAGGCAGGGGGTTTTGAATCCGTCCCAAAAGGAAGGAAAAACAACTCTACTTGGACACAGAGCAGTCCAAGTAAGACCCCAGAGGCTTGAAATAGTGTACAAGTTGGGGAATTATGATGTGTTCCAACCATAAAGTGAAAGAAAGGATGGAAGGAGATGAGGTTGGAGAAAGGGGTCCCAGGCTGTCCTCACATGGAAGTCATTACAAAGCCTCTCTTTCCTACACTCCCTCCTCACTCTCTTTCTCCCTTTCACCAGGTTCATCTATTTGCTTTAACATAACCCCTCAATTGAAAATTGAAAGCAATTCAGGAAGGAAGACTTGCAACATAAATGGCACTTGTGAATGCTCTGGAAATTAATCCGTTATATACATCATTCTTTTTGAGGTTGTTTTATCTTCCTTCTAAAGAACTCAGAAACTCAATGGCAACTTGAAACAGAATCCAATTTAGTCCTGTCATTAGACCAAGAGGGTTTTATTCTCCCTGGTCCTCTGTCAGATTTTAAATGGATGTGGTTTTATTTCCCTTCTCATCTAATACTGGAACATATTCATCTACAGCAAGATCTCACTTTTAAATGATGTTGTATTTCAAGAGACCTTTTAAAGGGGGAAAAATAATAGTTCAGAAGGGGACATGACTTGCTCAGAGTCACATAGCTAAGTTAGGGTGTCACCTGTGTGCTTTCTTTCTTCTCATCGCTATTGGGTACTTTCCCTCGAAGTGAGACCCAGACTCTGGTTGGAACAAGAATGCGTGTCCTACGCTCTTCTGAGATATAGCACCCTAGAGAATTAAAATGTTCAGCTGTTGCCATTGTCTGGTGTAAACCTCTCTATAGTCACCTGTTTCCCTTGGGAGAGAGTGACTCACTGGACCATGGCTGAAAACCCCACCATAGTCCAAACCTTGCTAATCTGTTTGGTTTATTAAATCAAAAAAAGAGAAAAAAATGAGAGAAAGTTGTTCTTTAGACTTAAAATATATAACAAATATATTTATGTATTTTAATTAGGGCATTAATTAGATAGGTCGATGGTACAGTGTAGAGTCCAGGAATAATCTCAAATACATTTGAAATTTTACTTTATATTTAAAAAGTCATCTCAGATCAGTGCAATAAAGCTGGATTGTTCAATAAATGTTGCAGGTATCATTGATAGCTCTCATACATACCAGGATCAAACCTAGGACCCTTCAGTCTACAGGCCGACACTCTATCCACTGAGCCAAACCAGTCAGGGCTCTTCTCCTCTCTTCTTTTTCCCTAGATTAATTTCCAGAGCATTCACAGATGCCATTTATGTTGCAAGTCTTCCTTCCTGAATTGTTTTCAATTTTCAATTGAGGGGTTATTTTAAAGCAAATAGATGAACCTGGTGAAAGGGAGAAAGAGAGTGAGGAGGGAGTGTGGGAAAGAGAGGCTTTGTAATGACTTCCATGTGAGCACAACCTGGAACCCCTTTCTCCAACCTCATCTCCTTCCATCCTTGCTTTCACTTTATGTTTGGAACACATCATAATTCCCCAACTTGTACACTATTTCAAGCCTCTGGGGTCTTACTTGGACTGCTCTCTGTGCAAGTAGAGAAGTAGAGTTCTTTATCCCTCCTTTTGGTACGGCTTCAAAAACCTCTGCCTTATCCCCTAAAAAAAAAAAAAAAAAAAAAAAAAAAAAAAAAAAAGAGAGAGAGGCTGAAACCGATTTGGCTCAGTGGATAGAGCGTCGGCCTGCGGACTGAGGGGTCCCGGGTTCGATTCCGGTCAAGGGCATGTGCCTGGGTTGCGGGCATATCCCCAGTAGGAGATGTGCGGGAGGCGGCTGATGGCTGATCGATGTTTCTCTCCCATCGATGTTTCTAACTCTCTGTCTCCCTCCCTTCCTCTCTGTAAAAAATCAATAAAATATATTTTTAAAAAAAAAAGAGAGAGGAGAAGAGCGCAGATTGGTTTGGCTCAGTGGATAGAGCGTTGGCCTGCGGACCAAAGGGTCCCAGGTTTGGTTGGGTTCCAGGATGGGGGGGGCGGGCTCGGAGAAGAGGGGCAGAGGAAGAGGAGGGGGAGAGGAAGGGGAGGAGAGGAGTGCAGATTGGTTTGGCTCAGTGGATAGAGCGTTTGCCTGTGGACTGAAGGGTCCCAGGCTTGGTTCGAGAGAGGGAGGATGAGGGAGAGGGAGGCTGTTTTTGAACTTTTGGTGGTTGTTATTAATGTTTTTCATTTCCTCAAATGTTAATGGAATTAATTGCTACTGTTCAGCAGCTGGAGTGGCAATTTAGCGCCTGCTAATAAAGACGCGGGGTTCGAGGTTGGGAGACAATGGCCAGATTATCCAGTGTTATTGTGTCGGTCGTTGGCAAGTGGGAATTATAAAGGCAGAGTGCGGGGTGAGCACTGGCTCCTGAGACCCGCAGGGCGTGCGGCACATCCGTCTGTCGTGTGCGTGACATCTCCGCTGTGGGTCAAGACAGGCCTCGTGCAGAATCCCCTTGTCGCTGTGACATTTCCCACGAGAGTTTCCAATATGTACCCCTTGTGTACAGGGTGGGTGCCCTGTCCCTGAGAGTGTGCGTGCATGTGTATGAGACACCCTTACCTCCCTTCTCAGTGAGCGGCCATCCCACATGCTGCAAAGACCAGACCTGCTGCGTGCTAGGGGTGTGGAGGCTGCCTGCAGAGTACTGACCTGACCGCAGGCAGGCAATCCCGATTTTGAACCATAGCCCCTTGGAATGTGCACGTCAGCGCTTTGGGGAGGCTCCTAGGAGCGGCCTGCTGAGTAAGAAGAGGGTGAAATGCTGGGCAGGAACCAAACCCCGGCCAGTACTGGATTCCTGGGTGAGGCAGATGAGCTGGGCTCTGTGAGGACACAGGGCCCTCCTGAGCAAGAAAGGCTTGCAGACAGAGAATTGCACATTTTGGGACTCTGGGGCTTTAGGGAGTTGCTTTTTTGGTCAAGGACATGGAGACAGAGTGAAGTCAGAAGCCCCACAGGCAGGACCAGCCCTCCTGATCACTAGCCCACCAGCTGAGTGGCCTCAGGTGGGCAGAAGGGCGGGCAGAGCCAGGCATCCCAGGACCTGCAGCCCACTCTCTACTGAAACAGCCTCCCCTCCCTCCCCTGGAGGAGCAGCCCCTGGTCCTCAGTTAAGTGGGAAGACATCTCCAAACAGAGGAATCTCACAAGGAACTCCCTGCCTGCCTCTCCACCCTCCCAACCAGACTTAGCTCCATGCGAAGCCCTCGGGCGTGACTGGGGTGCCCTGGGTCACACTCAGCCGGTCCATCCTCAAACCACCCCCCTGGCCCTGGGAGGGAGCTGGAAAGGTCTCAGCAGCCAGACGATGAAAGAACAAAGCTTGCATGTGAAAATCCTCTGGGCCCAGGATTCTGTGCTGAGAAAATGACTCATTACCAACAGCAGAGACTTTGAGTTGGACAGATGGAGAAAAACTCTCCGAAATGTGCTTGTCGGCCTCATCTCGGATAATTGCAGTCCCCTCCATTAGGGCATCGGGTTTTCAGCATCTGGTGAAGCGCTCGGGGTGAGAAGGGGGACGCTTTTTGGCAAATTAAGATGGAAATGAAAAGGCCAGTTGCTGGCTTGTCCCCAGCGGCTGTCATTCTACCTTCGTCTCCGTGGGGCGGTATCCTGCTACTCGTCCACACGGCTAGCCCGTCAGAAACGAACTGCCAGCAAATGGAAGCTGAAAGCCTGAAAGGAAAGAGAAAAGCAGAAGCAGGTGGGCCCCGCCCTGCTGGACCTGGGAGGCAAGCGCTCCACTCTGGTCCCTCGCTCTGCCTCCCACACCCACTGTCTGGAGAGATGTTGGTCTCACCTGGCTCCACGCCTTCCGTGCAGCAGGATCCAGAGCCACCCCAGTAGCTTCATTCAGATCTTGGCTCCTGGCTGGCCCTGCTAGTCCAGGGTTTTGTTTTGCCAAAGGCTCACGAGAGGAGAATGTTATAGCCTACAGGGGTAGATATTTCAGATCTCCAATGCCAACAGCCTCACGCTACAGACTGGGAAACTGAGTCCCCCACCCCCTGACCAAGGGAAGGAAAAATTGGTCAATAACAAAACCAGGCTTTTGGCTGTGGAATTCTGCTCCTCGAGCACCCAGGGGACCAAGGGGCTGATCATTGTGTTCGCATGAACTCCCAGCAAATTCCAAGTCACTGAAACAGCACTGTGGAAATAAAGAGCACGCCACACACCGAGCCAGGCCTCATTCTTGTGATCCCCAAGTCCTCTTGACACCCTGAGACACAGGATCCCACAGCTGGGGAGTCCCAGACATTGCCCGTGGGGGTCGACAGAGGGCTGAGCCATTGACTCAAACACTAATGCCAGCAGCTCAACCTACAGGAGGTACATAGAGACAAGAGGACAGTCACCGTGTCATTTCCATGGAATCGGGGCTCTGCCGGCCTCCTCCCATATTCTTATTCAACCAGACCCAGTGGGAGCCTGCCCCTCCTGTGCCCCCACACAGCTGCCAGGTGGTGAACAGACCAGGCCACCCCTGCTCCCCACTGGTCCAGGATCCTATGTTAGAGTCTTGGGTCCCCATTCTCAGAGCCTCTCCAACCCACCTTCTTAGAGCTCAAGTTTCCACTCATGACAGACCTAGGGGTTTTGGCAACACAGAAGTAAGCAAGGATCAGCCACACCCAGGTCTTGACAGTCCTCCAAACCTTGCTCCAAAGCTCTCTGCAACCTCGTCCAAGTGTCTCGGCACCCAATGTGGCCTCCCACCAAAAGGCTCCCTCAGATACCAGCTGAATCAAACACCTTAAATGCATGTATGATTACCGCTTAGTTAAATAATTTAGGCTACCTTTTAAATTTCACTTACTTGGGTCAACTGTCAATAGCCAAATAACATGCCAACACAGTGGACCTGGGCTGGGTCAAGCAGGCGGCTCTACCCAGAGTTGACACCAAGAAATCCCATGTTGTTTATGCCACATGAGGAGCTTCGGCCGGGAGCAGTAGGTGGTGAATCAGAGAGCTGTCCCACCACCTTCTGTTCAGCCTTTGAACTCCCAGCCACTCTCCAGGCCTCACTCTCCTCTTCTGTCACCCAGGATACAGTGTGTGCTCTGCCACCTCACAGGTCCCAGCGGGGAGGTCAGTGCAATAGCACTGGACATCTATGTAGCTGGAGCACTCTGCACTCTCTGGCCGGTGGATGTCACCATGGATTTGGGGTGGAGGTGGGCAGGCGGTGGTGTCCCTGTAGGATGGATGACAAGCCTGCCAGGGAAGGGGTGCTGGGAGCAGGTAGCTGAGGATAGAGGGGTGAGGCTGCAAGTTAGAGGTTCTAGGGAGTCATTGGTCAGTGGTCAAGGTGACAGGCATGGAGACAATCTATAGAGGCCAGTCCAGGGGCCCCACAGCCTTAACAGTGGGCAGGTCCATAGGAACTCTGCTGCTTAGGGCCAGCAGACTCTTGGGCTTCAATTCAAGTTGGTCACTGAGGCTTCCAGACTAGATAACACATCTATAGTGGTCACAGCACTGACCTTTGTCCCAGCTTCCCTTGGTCACTCTCCTTGCTGCTTCCCGGGCAGAGTTCTCTGGAGCTGAGGACCATTAGGAGCCAGCATGGCACACAGCAGCTTGAGAATGGGGTGAGGAAAGACACTTTACAAACTGGGAACACCAGGATATCCATGCATTGGGGGCGAGGTGTTTTGGTTTGGGCTTTTATGGAGCATTCCTCATCTGTACTTTCTCCTCTGGCCGTTTTTGATAAAGTTAGAACACCTGACTTGGCAGATTTCCTTATACAGCAGGTGCACAAGCAGATGCTATCACCGCCCGCTCAGGGAGCCTGGCCATCGGGAGGAAGGGAGGGCAGGTGCAGGAGTGCCCACTACATGTACAGGTTGGTGAGATCAGAGCTAGCCATCCTCTGCCCTCGGCCCTCAGGCACGTCCTTCACTCTGGCCATGGGCCTTGAGGCCCTATCTGAATGCCTACCTACCTGAGTGCAAGCCCCATCTAAAAGCCAGCTCACCTGAGTGTCAGGCTCACCCAAGTGCCAGGCCCCACTGTACAGCCTGACCTGCTGCCAGATGGGGAGGCTTCTTGCAGAGGGGTCTCAGCATGACACGGACCCACTGGGGGAGACCCATCGAGTTAGAACAGAACACCTGAATGAAGCCAGGAAGAGCAGGCATCCTCCCAGCAGAGCCTGCCTCACAATGGGTAAGGACAGCATTACCTTTAGCTGTGTCCTCTCAGTCACCAAAGTGAGACTGTTTTCATGGGCTGGCTCTCATAAGAGCAGTGCCACCACTGATTGGCTGGCTTTCATCAGGATGGGCTTCACTGATTGGTTGACTTAGAAGGGCAGACTGTCACTCATTGGCTGGTTTTCAGTAAAGCAAAGCTATCACTGGTTGGCTGACTTTGAAAAGAGTGGTATATCACTCATTGGTTGGCTTTCCAGAAGGGCTGGGCTGTCACTGATTGGTTGGCTTTCAGAAGCTCATGTTTTGGGAGGAAGCTGTTAATCCACTGGGATCAGTTTAAATAAGTCCTGATGGTGATTTTTAACTATGGCCAAAATGCCAGTAGCCTTTTCCTGGGAGAATAGGCTTTCCTTATCCACACACAGGCTTCTAACAAGGATGCCGTAAACTGGCTACCTAGCTCACTGGCACAGGATGAGTAATCTTGACCCCAAATCCTAAGACTCATATCGGTCAGCTTATTCCTGGGCCAGGTGCTAGCCGTGTGGTTAGCACTTTCTGTATTGTCACGGTGGCTGAACGGGCATGCACTTTGCAAGAAAAACCGGCTCTGCTCTTGCCTCCTCCACTTTCTCCCCACGAACCGTGGTCCACTCACCTGTGAATGGTGGTGGTCACATTGCTGTCTCCTGGGACCGCTGCAAGAATTCAATAGAACCACAGTGTGAGCTTAGTCAAGGAAGCTAGAGGGAACGCCAGGCCACCAAGGTTCATATCTCTGGGGAGACGTCGTCACCCGGAAGCAGACCTGGTTGGCCAGCCTGGCAGATGCGAGGCTGCATTGGGGGAATCTCCGGGGCCCCAGCTGGCTTGCCCTGAGTAGCTCCTCTTAGAGGATGTGCCTAGAAGAGGGTCTGTGGTGAGCAGGTCAGAGGGCACTGAGAATTCCAGCCCCAAGTGATGCTCAGAGGTGTCCCCTCCCACCAGACCCACCCCCTGTTCCCACCAGCCACATTTGAATACACATTTGTGCTGGATTATCACGGAGGCTGATCACGTTTGTCCCTAACTGGAGTGACATCCTTGAATGTCTGCATATTGCTGTTTTCACTGAGCCACATGCAACACTTCAGAGTGCCAAATGCTTTTTAAAAACTAGATCTGGCCTGACAGAGTGCTACAGAACAACACTGGTGGAATATGGCTTTTAGGAAAACACAGAATGTTACCAAAATTGAAAAAATCCTTTGGAAAGAAGTGTTTTTGCAAAGAGATGCTTGTTCTAGGCACCTGTTTGAGGGGGTGAGAGCCCCGGGAGAGGGTCGTCCTCTTTAGTCCTGGTTGTTTAAAGTCTCCATAGCTCAGCTCCCCAACTGAGAGGCACTGACCAGATCTTAATGACCACAAAAAGGAGGGCCCCCCCGATCTTCCGTGGGGTCCAATGGGGTCGGATTAGTGAAACAAGGGGTGACATCAGAGACGCGGGAAGTGGACGCCACACCCGTGGACAGACCCTTTCTCCATCGATGCCAGCCCTGGCAGGTCTCATCTTCCCATCCCACTAGCGTCCGTGACCATCCTGCCCCTATCCTCCTGCATCTCGGTGGGTTTAGTCACTTACCAACCGTGATTTCCAGCCTTAGCTCCTTGCAGCCCAGCCAGGCGTCTACACGGTCATCATCCGCTCCCTCCCGCTCTGTCCCCTTCCCCTCGGAGACCATTCCACCCCTATACGTGCCCAGACACCTCACAGCCTTCCCAGAATCCCCTGTCTCCAGGAAAGAAGGTTTTTCTCTTTGATCACAGGCCACTCTCTACCTCAGCTTCATGCTCACCTCTTCTGGCTTCCCAGCAGTCTCGCGCCCCCTCCTCCTGAAATCTTCACGCTCTTTTCTGTTACGGCTATCTCCCTCATCCTATGTTTACAACCCATCCTCCCATCTTAGAAAACAAGCAGGCAGAACTGTAGAGACAGTAAAAAGATTGGTAGGGGGGAGGGGGAATTGGGTGCCCCAATTCAGGGCGCAGGCACTCAGGGAGACAAGACTACTTGGTGAGATGCTGCCATGGTGGGCATGTGATAGCAAGCAGTCTGCAAAACCCACAGAATCTCACAGCACAAAGAGTGGACCCTAAAGGGAACTGTGGACTCTAGTTCATAATAATCCATCAATGTCAGTTCATTGCATGAAGTTAATAATGGAAACCATGGGGGGAGAGAGCTGGGAACGTTGGGGATTCTGTGCTTCCTGTGCAGTTTTTCTGTAAACCTAAAAATGCTCTAAAAAATAAAATCTATTTTTAAGAAACCCTTCCCTGGCGACTTTCAAGTAGATGGCACAGTGAGAATGGAATCCAGTAAAATGCTATTTAAGCCGGGAAGCCTGGAAGCTAAAGCCAGGAGCCTCACGGAATTTCTGTAGAAAGGTCAGGCATGTCTGCATGAACTGGAGAAGGGAGGCTGGTCCACAGCCAGCCATCCTTTGAAAGAGCAGCCTGGCTCCGGCTCAGATGGAGAACGCATGGCCTCGCCGCATCACTCCCGTCTCAGAGGCAAGGGACGGGCCCCCGGCAGAAAGGCAGCCTCGGGGCCTGCGCCAGCACATCCAGGGGTTCTCACCACCTGGTGAGATCCAGAAGGGAAAGAGGAAACCGGTTTTGTTAAGAGAAACTACAAGGCAGAAAACACAATGGACAAAAAGGAGCTCTGAGGTCAAGGAAGATGACGTGAACACGAGAACAGAATTGTTGCGTCTCTGGAATGAGGAGGCTTCCACTGGGGCCTGGTTCTCGTGCAACAGCAGGGGCCCTGAGACGTACCATTTCTTCAAGTGCACCGCCCAGGAGGCCTCCCCAAGACTTTCCCAGAGTAAGCCAACTCAAGTTGCATTGAAAGTGTCAAAGGGACGGTCTATGAGGAGGCAGCGAGCCATCCAACCGCGGCCCACATCTGCAGTATAAAACACAGCCACTCAGCACTCCATTGCTAACCATATTCCTTAAAGAGCAGTGAGCTCTCCAATTCTGATGCAAAGACTGCTGGAAATAAACCCAAGGTCCCTGTCCAGAAGAGCCAGGTGAAGGTATTATCGACCTAAAAAACCCAAATAGTATATTGAAAATTTCTCAAAACCTACATTCAGATCTTGGCCACACACATCATTACCGTGTGAGAAAAGAATATAACATTTCAGAATGATGGAGACCCAACATAGATGTCCAAGAAAAGGCAACTAACATTTCATATGGTTGGCCCCGATCTTAAAAAATCCTACACGTTGTGTTTGAAGATGTGGAGAGAGGTTTAATGGTGGAACTTCCCACCCTTTTGGGGTATAAATCCAATCTTTACTGAAGAAAGTTTGTGTGAGTGGATGGATAGATGAATGGATGGATGGAGGATGGATGAATAGATGAAATGATAGATGGGTGAATAGATAGATGGATGAATGGAGTATGGATGGATAATGGATGGGTGGATGGGCATACACACAATGGACAAACAGATGGATGATAGATGGACAAATGCGAGGATGGATGATTAGATGAATAAATTGATCAATTGATTCATTGATTAGTCAATTGGCTGCAATGTGCCTTTCTACATGTTTTGTCCAGGCCCCAACATGCAAAGTTCCTGAAGATGGAAGGACCAGAGGCTGGGGCTGGTCCACTGGAGTCCACCTGGAGAGGAAAGAGGAGCCTTGTGAAGGGCAGTGGGGCACAGACTGATCCAAACACAGGATGAGTGCAGAGGGGAGGGATGTTCTGTGAACAGGTTCATGCCCTTGGGGACTCATGTTCATGTCCACATGCTCTGAGGAGAGGGCCACACAGCAGCAACTAAACTGGGCCTGGGGGACCACTACCCCAGAAAATGGCAGCCCCTCACTGCTCCCCTTCCCCTGTCCCATCATTTGGGTGTCACCCAGAGCCACAAGGACCTCAGAGACTTCCCCCTTCCAGGGTGGAGAAAGCTTTCCAGCAGTTGCTGGGGGCAGGTTCCCAAGATGAAGGCAGAGAGAGGCAGCCCAGCACATCTAGGAGGAAGGCAGTCTGAGCACATGCGAGCAGGTCTGGGACCACCCAGGAGCCGGGGACGGGTGCTGTTTAGGCCAGGTTCCTGCCTCTGCCACACCAACTGCCCTGCTTCTCAGTGTCCCTCCCTGCTTTCAGCCCTCTTAGAGCACTGTGTGTTCTCTTGGCTGGGGCCAGGGAAGAGTGATAAGGTCAAGGTCTCCAAGTAGGTGGGGGTTGGGGGGCAGAGCTGGACTCCAGATGCTGACATGGGGGATGTCTGGCCACATAGCTCAAAGCAGATAATTCCAGGTGTGTGTGATTGTTGGGGAGGGGACAAGGCATGAAATTTGAGCTCATCGTTAAAAGACCTTAGGGTAGAAATGCATAGTCTTTTAATTAAAATTTTACTGAATTTTAACTTGAATTCTCCATCTGTTCCCTTAATTAAGCCTAACCCTAAACCTTAACTCTAAGCCATCTGTGTTCTTATCTCATTAGCTTGGGGTTATTTTTGTGCTTGTCCGACTCCTGCAGAAACAGTGAGTCCCTTGCAGGGAGGAACTCAGTCTTCAGTATTTGGGATCTTTAGAAGCAAATGGTTGCCTGTCTCACCGTCAGATCTCAGATAGTGGTTCTCAACCTTCTGGCCCTTTAAATACAGTTCCTCATGTTGTGACCCAACCATAAAATTATTTTCGTTGCTACTTCATAACTGTAATGTTGCTACTGTTATGAATCGTAATGTAAATATCTGATATGCAGGATGGTCTTAGGCGACCCCTGTGAAAGGGTTGTACGACCACCAAAGGGGTTGCGACCCACAGGTTAAGAACCGCTGTCTCAGAAGGAGTTTGTGGAAAAATGCTTTATCAGTGGTGATCAATGAGTGAACAGAAGCCTGAGGGATGTGAGGACGAGCAGAAGGATGGAAAAGTGGATGGACTTCGAAATTCAGGTCAGAGAGATTGAGCCAGAAGGGAGGGCCTTGTCTTCCACAGATGTTTTATAAAGTTAACAGTGACTTTTCCCCACGAGTTCTGGGGCTTGTTTTCTGTTAATTGGGCTTGAACAAGAATTAGGTGCAACAAGACTTGGGCTTGTCATTAAGGCCTTTGCCCTGTGACCCCTGGGGATGGACAAGGTGATGGGCTTGGTGGCACGGTGCTGACATTGAGAAGCAGTGGCGTGGCTGAACGGAGATGTCCTTACATATTTACAAATATGACCCACACGTGCTGCCTTGCCAGAGCCCAGGTACTGATGGAAATCACCCACATGCCACTGGGGTGACGCTGTGCCACTCGCTCCAAGCTTCAAAGTGCCCACAGTCCTTTGCAGCATGCTCCCAGGGACGGTGTCACTCCTGCACTCCTGCAGTAGAATGGGCTCAGCACAGACAGAGAGTGGGCTTGACGTCCAGCCCAGAGCCATCAGCATTTCTACTGGGGCACTAGAGAGAGCGGGCAACCCATTTCTCAAGTGCTCATACTGTGCTGCATGCTGCCTGCCCATGGTCCCAGTGTTCCCTGTCTTGGCCCAGTGCGTGCACCAGTGCCCCTGAGGGAACATACTCGTTGAAGAAAGCAGGTCACATTTTCACATAAACCTTATAAGCTTATGGGCCAGAACGAGTGGAAACGTGTGTTTAACTGCACATAACTGGAAGTTTTGCACCGAATGCATGCACTCATTGGTCGTCACAGGTTGCTCCTGGAAAATAAAAATGTAAACCGAGAACAGGAAAGTGTTTCTTGGAATTCTGGGGAAATGGTTTCCACCATTGTAGGGGGTGTAGTTTAATACCAGACAGCATCAGAGCTCAAGCCGAAGTGTCATCACAGCCACCAAAATTGTGTGAGCCCCAGAGACCAGGAGGAGGAACAGGAAGTCGGCTGGTCCCAAGAACACCCCACTCCTCCCAACTCTTGGTGGTGGTGTGTTCGCTCCCCCATCTCACCTTCAGAAGCAAGAGGATTAGTTCCTGGGCAGAGTAGCCATTCCCCTGTCAAGTGCGCCCCTGCTCTCGCAGCATGCATGAGCACACGAGTGTGCACACGTGCACGTGTGTGTGTGTGCGCGCTCGCGTGCAGCACTTACCATGTACCCAACCACTTGTAGACACAGATGCATTTCCTCTTCCCATGAAGTCTGGCACTGCCATCACTCCACCTCAAGGATGAAGGAATGGAGAAAAGAAAGTCCAGTAGCCTGTCCAGCTGCACAGGGTCCCCACGACTGGGCCACTCAGCTGGGCCACTCAGCTGAGACCCGGCAGCTGGCCCTGTGGCTGTGAGGTCGAGGGCCCCATGATGAGCTGTGGTCCCAAGTCCCATCCAGCCAATCACAGGCCTAAGGCCTCCTCCCACTTCCTTCTTCCCCACCCCCCCACACGAATACACACACACACACACACACACACACGTGCACGCACATACAGGTGTGCACACGTACACATATACACGTGCCCATGCACACACATGTACACACCGCTAATTAGGAAAACTAACAAAGGACTTGGGGGAGGGGCAAGAAATAACTGTATTTAAATCACAAATACCCCCTAAAGTAGGAAAGACTTCATCCAAGAATAAAGGATAGAGGCTTAAAAGCAACCTGCATTTTTCATTTAGTTTACTTCACTGTCCTTGTCCGCCAATGCCACCATCACTGACTTTGGGGACTCTCAGTGTGGACACCAGGGGCAGCAGAGACTGCAGTCAGGGACGTGGCCGGTTAGATGTGCTTAAGGTGGCCCTGGACACGGGAGAAGGGCCCGAGGCAGGTGGCTGGAGCAGGCAGAGGCTGGCTGTGGGGAGAGGGAAGCCGGAGCATACAGGTCGCAGATGGCACCCCTGGAGCCTGGAGCTCCCAGGTGACTGTGGCGACAGTGGGCTCCAGGAGTGGTAAGGCCACTGAACTCTCAGGTGGACAGTGTCTGTGCCTGTCCCCTTCCCTGCTCCAGGGCCCTGGTCAGTCCCAGGGGCGGCCTGCAGATGAGTCTCAGCGAGAACCCCACAGGCCACATCCCACCCCTGCCTCTCTGTCCCCTGTTGCCCCTGAGAAACCAAAAGTAATTTCAGGCTTTGGTTGAAGAAAAGCTCACTAATTATGGAAGAGGAAAAACTGTTTCTGTTCTCAGCAGGAGGCATATTTACTTCTTTGCGTGAAGGTATTTCTAAACACAGGTAATTATAAAAATCATTACCCCCTCGAACCAGCGTGGGAAACCTTATGGTTGGTAATACATCCATAAATAATTACCCTGCGCCAGCTCCCTGAAATAATATTTCCTATTTGGTTTGCACCTTTCTGCAGAAAATAAATCTTCTGGCATTTTCTCATTTGGAAAACAGGTTGGCAGCCATCTCCTTCATCCGTGGAGAAAGGAAAGAGTGGAAAGAGTCTGGGGTCCCCCCCCCCCGGCTTAAGACCTGGACGGGGAGAGCACCTTGCCTTCAAGGCTGCAGGGCCCAACCCTGGGAAACTGAGTCACAGGAACATCATCAGAACCAGCCACAGGGCTGCTCCTGATGGGGTCCCTCAGCCCCACCTGGGATGCAGCTCAGCTTTCCTCAGTGTCTTATCAAGGCCAGCCTGTTGTTCTGTGGACGATGCAAGGTTTACGCCACCAAGAATTTCAACCTGTACAGTGCAGAGCGTACTGTGCCCATGAACCCAGGCCCTTCCTGTGTGACAGGGACCTGTGGGAGCAACGGGGGGAAAGGTGTGCAGTGGGCCAGGTCAGGCTCCACCCTCCCCCATTCCGCCACCTCCCTGCATCCCTGGGACCCTCCCATGGTGCGGGGTTCCCACCTGGCTGGCTTTGGTCACTGTAGGACTCTGTCCTGCTTCTGCCTCCTCTTTGTTTGTCCTGTGTCTCAGTGTTCTTGTACTTTTCACTTGAATTTAGAAAGTAAACACTCTGTGTAACACAATGAAGGACACTGAAGCATTCTGCAAACCTTGTCTCTCTACAGATACAGCTGCCCAATTATAACAAATATCCTTTGACCTGCTTTTTATTTATTTATTTTTTGTTAAATTTTCTCATTGATTTTTTTTTTGGAGAGAGTGAAAAGGAGGAGGAGAGACAGGGAGAGAGAGAAACATTGATGTGAGAGAGAGACACATCAATTGATTGCCTCCCACACTCAGACTGGGGCTGTGGAGCGAATTTGTAACCCAGGCACATGCCCTTGACCACAATTGAACCCACAACCCTTCAGTCCTCGGGCCAATGCTCTAACCACTGAGCAACTGGCTAGGGCCTTTGACCTGCTTTTCATGAGAAACAAGTCTGCACCTCAGAGGGTCTCCTGTCCCCTCTGGACACCAGGTGCCTTCGTCTTTGGTCCTCTCGCTGGGCTCCCAGCGCCATCTCTCCAGCACCTCTTTCAGTTTGGTGTCGAGAGTTTGCCTGGGCGAGTTGACATCACTGCCCATCCCCATTCACGGCCTCCCACTCAGGGGTTTTGGAACATGCCCTGGACAAAGGGGACCTGGTGGGCAACCACATACGACGTCCTTGCACGGCTCGTGCTTTTCCATGACACACACTCTCATTGGGCACAGACCGTCTTCCTCATCCCACCACCTTCTGCTCCATGTCACCTGCCGACCTGACCGATGGTCTTGCCCTTCACTCCACGAATGTTTATGGAGCAAACACATGGTGGGTGGTGGGCACTTTACAAGGTTGCATCTCATCAATTCAGTCACTGCTGATTCAGCATAACTGATTCCATGGCCCTCTTTCTCCCAGCTTAGTTATTTTCCCAAATCCAAAGAAAGTCCCTTACCAGTGGCACGATGTTTCCAAGCTACTTTCCTTCTCTGGAAGGAGTGGCCATGTGCAGGCTGGTTCTCTGTGCTTGGGTCTTCCAGCTTCTCAAAATTCACTTTTTTACTTAAATCTATTCTTGCTCTTTCCTGCTCTGAAGCCGCTGCCTGCGTTTATCTTTGTTTCACTCCCAGAAATGTTGGCACTGTCGGCTCTGTTTGAATGTCTCCTCGTGATGGTCACAACAACTGCAGTCACTCCAGTGACCCTCTGCCTTTAGCAGGTGTAAGATGCTCCTACATTGCTTTTAGGGTAAATTACACCCATCCTCTAAGATATTCTTGTCAGAGTAACATTTGAGGATAGGGCTGCTGGTTACAGGTTCTAATTTATTTTTTCTTGCCTTTTTAAGAAAAAAAACGTTTGATCCAAAACTTTCTCTCTTTTGTGTAATACTTCCTTGAGGTTTATTTGTTGATTCCCACTGTGGTTCAATTATTTAATACTAGAAGCCCAGTGCATGAAATTCATGCATGGGGGGCAGGCCCTCAGCCCAGCCTGCACCCTCTCCAATCCAGGACCCCTCGGGAGATGTCCGACTGCCGGTTTAGGCCCCATCCCAGGGATCAGGCCTAACCTGGCAGTCGGACATCCCTCTCACAATCCAGGACCACTGGCTCCTAACTGCTCACCTGCCTGCCTGCCTGATTGCCCCTAACTGCCCCCCCCCCCCCGCCAGCCTGGTTGCCCCACGCAGCCTGCTGTTCAGTTGTTTGGTCGTCCCTCACTGAGCCCCTGCCGATGTTGTTGCAGTCCATCTGATAGATGTTTCAAACATAATGGAGGCAAAGTTCTTGGCATTGATGTCTGTTCGGCCATCCCAAGGGCCCCCAGGGTGACCAACTAAATCCTCCTTGGAAAAGGTGCTTGTGGGAAGGCCCCCTACCCTCTGAGGCCCAGCCCTTAACTGTGGGGTCCTCTGGACTCAGAGGCCTCAGCTGAAAGTGCTAGGGAGAGAAGGGACTGGACTTGGCTTTGGTCTTGGCCACCCACCCCAAGCACCCCCATGGGCAGACCACACCAATGGTGACTGCTTGACCGAAACACTTTTGATCTCCACCCCAGTGAACGGGTCATCTCTGAGTGCCTTAGGAAATGCCGCGATGTGTCTGCTGGGCATGTCGGTGTCCTGGTAGTGCCAGCCTTGGCATTCATGGCCACAGCCCATCAGAATGATGCTGTGTGGTGGCGGTCTATATCTCAGACTTCCTTCTGACTAAAAATGTTGTCTAGTGGACGTGTGATAGATCTAAAAGACTGTTGAAAGGGCCTCAATGGCTGCATTTTTCATGTTTCAATGTCTCCTTTGGCCTGGTTGCTTCCTTATAGTGTTGAAGGCCATGGCCAACAAGTACGCCCCCGGTCAACTCTCCCTCTGGAGGGGCAGGGGCAGTGCCAGTCCCTGGGGACACCTGGAAACGCCATCGCTGACATGGGCCCTGTGCCGGTACATGGCGAATCGATGCTTGCTGAGAACATGACGCATGCTCGTGAAAGAGGGGTCCAAACAGCACTCGTGAGCTATTTTTAGTGCAGTGTGAGCGATTTGTCTGCTGACACAGAGATTGTCAGGGAAACAGATGTACTTAACATGTTACGCACACTCACCATGGCTACCAAGCGGCACAAGTATTGTGTTTTATATCCCTGGGACAAAGTTCAAGTAATCCCTGTAAATGTGCATTTTACTAATCCATTGAAAATACAAGACTGATAAGGCAGGTCAGGAGAAGTCGTTCTCCCAGGAGTACAGAGACCTAATTGATTCAAAATATATCTATCGTGTTTTAGTATATTAGTACTATTTTTCAGCTCTATTGAGCTCTAACTGAAAAACTAAAATACTATATATTTAAGGTGTACAATTTCATGTTTGATATGTGCACACATTGTGAAACGACCACGATCCCACTAATTAACATATTCATCACCTCACGTAGTTGCCATTTTCTTTCCTTCTTATTTTTGTGTGGTGAGAACACTTAAGGTCTACTCTCAGCAAATTTCAAGAACACAACACAGTGCTATTAACTAGAGTCTCCATGCTGTGCATTAGATCTCCAGAATTTATTCATCTGGCATAACCAAAACTCTGTGCCCTTTGACCCACATGTCTCCATCCCCCCCTCTACCTCCTGGCAACCACCACTCTACTCCTTGTTCTGAGTATAACTGTTTTAACATTTTTTTGAGGATATGTTTATTGATTTAGAGAGAGGAAGGGGGAGAGGGAGAGGAAGAGAGGGAGAGAAAGAGAGATATTCATTGGTTCCCTCTTGTATGTGGCCCAAGCAGGGACCGAACCCAAAACCTAGTTATGTGCCCTAACTGGGAATCGAACTGGGAAACTTTTGGCACACGGGATGATGCTCTAACCAACTAAGCCACACTGCCAGGGTGAGTATGACTACTTTAAATTTCATAAATAAGTGAGATCACTCAGTATTTATCCTTCTGTGTCTGGCTTATTTCACTCAGCACAGTGCCCTCCAGGTTCATCCATATTGTCATAGGTGGTGGGATTCCTTCTTTTTAATATTTGGATAATATTCTCTATATCGCATTTTCTTTATTCACCCTTTGAAGGACACTTAGGTTGTTTTCATGTTTCGGCTATTGTGACTAATGCTGCAATGAACATGGGGGTGCAGATAATCTCTTCAATATCCTGTTTTCATTTCCTTTGGATAAATACCCAGAAGTGGGATTGCTGGATCATATTGTAGTTCTATTTTTAATTTTTAAATGAACCTCTTCACTATTTTCCATAGTGGCTACACCAATTAACATTCCCACCAACAGTGCATGAGGGTTCCCTTTTCTCCACAGCCTCGCCAACACTGGTTATCTTTTGACTTTTTGGTAATAGGGGTTCTGTCAGGTGTGAGGTGGTACTTCCTGTGGTTTTAGTTTGCATTTCTCTGATGATTAGTGATGCTGAGAATTTTCTTATATACCTGTTGGTCATTTGTATGTCTTCTTTTGAGAAATGTCTATCCAGTTCCTTTGCCTATTTTGTAGTGGGGCCTTTTGCGCTTTGGGGAGTTTTTGCTATTGAGTTGTATGAGTTCCTGATATATTTTGGGTATTAAATCCTTATCAGATGTATAGTTTGCAAATCTTTCCTCCATCCTGATGGCTCAGCTGCTCCTACTGTGAGCAGTACCCACGGCGTCTCGGGCGCCTGCTGGCCGGTCTCCTCATGTGTTTATCACAAACAAGGCTCCTGCTGATGTGGCAAAAATACCAACATCACCTTGGGAACCGTGGACATCACAACTGAGAAGAAAAGCCATTTTCCTACAGTTAAAAATATTCATGCGACATTTCCAATTAAAAGAAACAGAAATTCTATTTTAAGACCCAATAGACTGCCCAGTAGGAGGGAAATACATTGAGCTGATACGGAAAAGAAAGTGAAGTTCTGGGCTGATAGGACCAGGGATGTAGTTCAGAGAAAGAGCAAACCCTTTGAGAGTAGATTGGTGTGAACTGGTTTCGCTGATCTAAACACTCCGACCACCTGTCCGTGCTGTGCCTGTTTCCTGACCCTGGTTTGCACGTGTGTTCATTTAACCATCTGCTGACAGAAAGTGAGATGCAAGACAACTTTCTCCTGGGCGTTAGATGTCAGCCCTTTGAGGAAGGAATGCATTGAGCATTTAGCCTGTAAGGCTGAGCGTGAACAAAACCCTCGGCCAGCGGGCGCAGGCAGAAGGTGAAAATGCAGAAGTCACCCTCTGGTTCATCCCCTCTGGGTGTCCGTGACCGCATCCCTCTTCTGTGGCCGCCGTAACAAATTACCACAACGAAGTGGCTTAAACCACGGAAATGTACTCTCTCTCAGTGATGAGGTCAAAATTGGAAATCAAGGTGTTGGCAGGGCCTCACTCCCTGCCTGGTCTCTGAGAGTGGCAGGCGGGCATTGGCTTATGGCTGCATCACTCCAGGCGCTGCCTCGCTGCATCTGTGTCTCTGTTCCCAAATTTCCCTCTTCTGAGGAGGACACCAGTCGTGTGTCAGGCCACCCCTGCATCTGTGACTTCTTGTAGGCCCTGGGTCTCTCCCCATCTCCTCTTCAGCCCTTCACCACCGCAGGTCTCAGGGGAGCAGTGACACACCCATCAAGCAGTCACTCCCCATGGCCCACCCCCAGCCTCAGCAACTTCCCATCTGCTTTCTGTCTCCATAGATCTGCCTGTGCCCAAGGTCCACCTACTTGAAGTATATGTCAGGACTTCTTTCCCTTTTGTGGTGGAATGATAGTCTATGCTATGGATGAACCGTATTTTATTTATCATGGATACGTGGGTCATGTCCACCCTTTGGTTATAGTGAATAGTGTTTCTGTGAATGTTCCTATCCAGGTGTCTGAGTCCCTATTGTCAGTTTTTTGGGTCATGCAGTCCTTCCAGGTGTAGCTTTCTTTGGAACCCACCGTGGTGGGGCCAAGGGTGCTCCTATGACACACACCTGCTTCCACAGGACAGCACACACACCACGGTTCTCTGGGGCCCCACTCACCTGCACCCCAATCTCAGGAGGGGACAAGTGAGAGGGGAGGCCATAGAGGCAGGGGCAGGAGAGGCAAAGGCACCAGGGTGGTGAATTCCAACTTCTCCCCAGTCGAATGCCAGGAATCCAACGTTCCCATTCTTACAAACTCCTCTGAGGCAAAAGGTAAGCTAAGTACTTTTCCATTTGAAACCAGGGGAAGTATTAATGAATGACTTATTCTTCGGGGATTCATATTGCCTCCATTTTTAACTTGTAACAATTAAGTTTAGCTTGCCTTTGAGAGTGACCTATTTCGGTAGACCCGCTTACACTGGATTCACAGTGGCATAGGCAGTGGCTGTTGCCACATGGGGACATGGCCTGGCTGCACGCTCAGCAAAGGGCTGAGAGGGCTATGCTGGGTCTGGACATCGGTCTTCCTCAGGCATAACTCCCACCAGGCAGTGCCCGGCTCTTAAACCTTCCTGGCTCCCTGGGAAGGGAGGGGGCAAAGGTGCCTGGCCAAATTCCAGCACCGGAACAGGACAGAAGACGAGGCCCAGGAAGACAGAGGAGCGACCATGGAGGCTGGGGGAACAGAGGAAGCACAGTCCAGGAGAGGAACCCGCCTCTCCCCACTCGCTGCTGCCACACCGGGCCAGACACTGTCCTCTCCTCCACACCCCACAGGGGCCTACCAGCCTGTCTTCTCCTTCAAGGTGCTCATTCTGTCACCCACATTCCAGCCACATTCCTTGATAACTTACGTCCCTCCCTACCTAAAATCCTTCCCAGCAGTTGGGACAGTTCCCACGCAGTTGGGACTGTTCCCCATTTCTTCCAGGGGCCCCTGGCTCCGCGTGGCCTGCCTTTGCAGTGGCCGTGGCCCCTGCTGTTGTGCTCCCTGCTCACTAGGCCCCTGGCCTTGTCTCCGTCTCTGGAGGTGTCAGCCTGGACCTTCTGCCCAGCCCCTGGTAGGGACACTGGTGTAAGCCCAGGCCTTTCCTGGTCCCAACCAGCCCCTTCTCACGACCATCAAGGGGGCTGCCTGGAGCGCCCAGAGCAGAGGCAAGCAGACCTGAGAACACGGTGCCCAACAACGTGATGGACTCAGCCAGCAGCACGCGGCGGCGTCTTTCTGAGCCTCAGCACGTTCTTCCAAACTGGGCAGACCTGCACGCCCACTGTAAGCTGCCTTTGCCATCCTACAGTCTGAACAGCCCTCATTCCCACTCCATTGCCCTCCACACCTGTCCCTTTCCATTCCCTGGGCTCCAGCCACAGCAACCCCCTCACAGCACCCCGAGCTCAGTGCTTTCATGAGAACTGTCTTGGCTGCAGGTGACAGAATCCCGGCCTGAGCACACTGTGAAGGTGGCTGCTCAGTCTGGCCGTGTGTTGGGGCCGCAGCGGCCTCCCCAGCCGGGCTTTGATCTTGCTCACTTGCACATGGCAGCCCCCCACGTTTGCTTCCTTGATACACGTCACCCACGGCCTTGGTAATTACAGGCGGCTGTGGCTCCAGCTCACACGCGTTTAAAAAGTCCGAAAGCAATTACCACGCAGCCTCCCTGTGCTTGGGAAGACGGAGTAATCAGGGCTAATGACACAGCACTTACTGTGTGATCGCCTGCGCAGCACTGTAATTACTATGTAATTAAGTGGTCACCAGTTGCCACGTAAACACGGCTTATACTGGATGTGTCTGTGGCTTAAACAGCCCTACACACTCATTTTAATTTCAAAGTATTGAATGGAAAACAGTTGGTTGGCACATAGAGAGAACACAGGATTGGAAAACGTAAGGACCCCGGGGAAGGATGAAGATGCCATTTCAGATGTCAGCTCCACAGGGGTGGGGCGGCGGGAGGAACCTGAAGGAGTCCAGGGACAGAGGACACGGCGGGTCCCCTGCAGGGGAGGCTGTGAGGTGACAGCCGGGCTCGAAGGTGTATCACTGTATGTGGTGGTCCTTTGGAACTTCGGTTTTTAAGAGAATGCATTCCAGACCGTCCCACAAAATGGCTCGGGGAGGACCTCCTCTTTCCCAGGGTAAAGACGTCCTGAGCCAGGCAGTTCAAGACGTGTGTTTTCCGCAGGCAGAGTCCCTGGTCTTGGGCTGGGCAGAGGAGAGGGGTGGCTCCTTCGTAGGTCCCGCCACCTGTGAGTCTCTGGGCGGCAGAAACCTGCAGAGCCCCGCAGGGAGCAGAGGACCCTGATCCACCGCTTGGGTCACAGGGAAGCAAATCCCTGGAGTTTTCTGCTCTCACCGGTAAAGTGAGAGAGGCTTTGTGCCGGAAGTCTTGTGTTCCACTGCACAGACCACAGGGAGTCCTCTGGGCCGGGAGACAGACAGAGCCTCCGCCTCCACACCACCTGCTGCCGCAGACACTGGGGCCTCTTCCCCGGTCTCCAGAGCAGAGCCGGGGGGGCAGGCGTGAGGTCCCTGGTCACCATTTTAAGCAACAAAGAAAGTTGAGGGCCTCCCTGCGAGCACGTGGGGAGATGTCCTGTCCTGCTGCAGAGAGCAGAATCCCTGAGGACGGAGGCCAGGGCTTGGTGGAGCAGCATTAGTTGACTGCAGTTGCTGCAACTCATTACTACAAACTCAGGGGCTTCGCATACTTCGTGCCATACATTCTGGAGGTCACAGGTCTGAGAGGAGCCCCACCAGGCTCAGACCAAGGTGTGGGCAGATGCCTTCTGGAGTCTCCCGAGGAGCGAGCATCCGTTTCCTGTCTTTTCCAGCTTCCAGAGGCGCCCACATGCCCTGGCTCATGGCCCTCCTCCACCTTCAAATCCAGCAGCGGCTGATTGCGTCCTCAGCGCAGCATTCCTACCTGCTTCCATCCTCACAGCTCCTCTGACTCAGACCCTCCTGCTCCCTTTCCCACTGGCAAGGACCTCGTGATTACAGTGGCCCACCCACATAATCCAGGGTAACTTATTTATTTTCAGATCAGCTGGTTAGCAACTCAATTTCATCTGCCACCTTCATTTCCTCTTGCCACATAACTTAGCTCATTCCTAGTCCTGGGGTGATGGGTGCGGGACAGGTACATCTTTGGGAGCCATTATTCTGCCTGCCCCATGCGGAGTGGCGGCTCCAGGTGAGTTTCAGTTCTCAGCCACGGCACATCTTCTGCACACTCACACGTGCCGCACACAGCCTGCTCCTCCCACAGAAGCAGGAGTGGACATTTCAGCACACGGATCAGACCAGGTCACACCCCTGCTTAAAACGGCCACTGCCCCATCATACCCAGGGAACCCCAGTCCTTCCGTCCTCAGAGACCCTGCACCGCCGCTGCCGCTCACCTCTTCAACTTCAACCTGCCCCTCACTCCTCCTCAGCCCCTCTGCTCCTTCCAGAATTTGATCACTCAACGCCATCCCACCTCAGGGCGTGCCCAAGGCCCTTCCCTCTGCTTGGAACCTTGTTCCCACAGAGATTCATGGCTCTCTTCCTCACTAACTCCAGTCCCAGCTCCAATGTTACCTCCTCAGGGAGGCCCCATGTCCACCAGCTAATGCCACCCATCCCCCTAGGACCCCAGTCCTCATTCTGTTATTTGGCCTGAGGAAGTGCAGAGAGTGGGGAGGGAGGGAGAGCCCATCCTGTCAGTTTGGGAAGTGAGTTTGAACGGCTGGGATGCCTGCATTTATACTCCCACCCCAGGCAGGGCCCCAGGTGCCAACGAAGCTAACTGTGGGGTGTCACCAGGGGTTATTTTCCCATTTCTGTGCTCACTCCTTTGGTACCAAGCAGATTCCTGCTCCATATAATTAGCACCGTGACATTTACCAGTGAGGGATAGAAGTCATCAGTGATTTGGGCTCACCTGGGGCTGCCTGCTCCAAGAGCAGATGAACTCTGACAAGCGAGAGGGACGGGGACTACAGAGTCAGAAAAAATTGCCACCACCAATCGGTACCCGAGATGAAACTCCACCACCCCCACCAGCATGGGCTCGGTCGCCCCCCACTACCCCCCACAGCCTCCTTTCAATTAGCCTCTCCCTCCTGATTACAGGGGCTCCCACCACATGGGGCCACGGAGCCACAGAGGTGGGGAAGAGAGACCCTGGAGCAAAACGGAACCAAGTGGAAATTGGCCATAAAAGATTAATTAAAGGGGCGCAGGCACTCCGACCCATCCCCCTGTGTGGGCTTTTAAAGACCTTTGCAGAGAGTCACAGAGCAGGAGAACTGGGGTCTTAATTTACTCCCTGTGGTTTACTTAAGAAAGGGGATACAAAAATGCCTGCCTCTCCTGCCCCCGGCCATGAGCTCCTCACACCTCACAAAGGCACTGGGGTGGTCGGTGCGGGGTTGAGGGAGCAATAAGGTCTGTACACGGCCCAGCCAGGTGCTTGCCAGGTGCCAAACAGGTACCAGCAGGTTCCTAACAGGTGTCCTACAGGTACTCAACAGATGCCTGCCAGCTGCTTGCCAGGTGCTCACCAGGGGCTACCTATCGCCTCCTAGGCCTGAGCACACAGTCTTCTACTCCAACTGTGGTTCTTGATTACCTGCAGCTTCGGTGCCACCTGGGAGCACATTAGAAATGCCATCTCTCTGTACCCCCATCACTGCCTCCATCCCATCTTCCTCCCACACCTGGCAGCGTGTGAGTGGGCCTCTCCCATCATCTGGAGGCTGTGCCCACCGACCTCCTCCACAGCCTCCAGCTGGGACTTCCTGGTAAAGATGCCCCCTGGGGGATCTCCTCTGAGCTCACTGGATAGTCCCACAGGGCAGGGGCCCATGACACTTAAAATAGAGCTCTCCACCCCCACAAATCGCTTCTCCTTGCTGAAGGGTGTCCCTTGCCCCCACTCCCAAGCTCCAGGTCAGCCCTCCACTCTCCGCTCCCTCACTGTCACCCTAGTTGAGCCTCACTCAGGTTATGGTCACAGTGCCACCCTTTGGTGTGCCTTAGGCTGTGACCCAGACTCCTATGGGTGTCAGGAGTAAGGACCTGAGCTGAGTGAGTAGCCCCCTCTGTCCCTACTGAGATGGTGACTAGGTTTCAACTCGTTTGCTAATTCTGTGTGGTTGGGAAGGGCTGCCTGGAGCATTGTGTTGAGAAGAATTGAGGTGGCACATGTCCCAGGATGGGGAGCGAGGGCTGAGGCCACCCTGGGGTCCAGGCTCTCTGTCCTTTGGAGGTTAGAGTGCACAGGGCATCCTGCCTTCATGGGCTCTTCATGTTCCCTCTCCTGCCTCCCCAAGAGGGGCCCCCAGGCATGTGGAGGGACCTAAGAGCCCCCTGCAAGGTCGCCATTGAGAGTCCCAGGCTGGTGCCAGCACCTCTGATACCCCTGGACCAGCTCTACCTCCCTCCTGGGTGTCACTCCCAGCCCCACCCTGCTTTCCTGGGACCACAGTGCTTCTGAGACACTCAGTCAAGGCCTAACTTTACAAATGGCAGCCAGGAGCCTCGAGGGAGGTGTGAGGGTGCCGGCTGGTGGTAGAGACTCAGCCCACTGGGCGAGGACTCCTGCTGTGCCTCCAGGCCACGGCCAGCTCTGTCCCGCTGGACAGCACATAGCTCCTGTGTGGGCACCTGCACCCTTGTCCTCCCTGATGTGGCTGCACTGGGAATGGCCACCCTGGGTCCCTGTCAGCAGCCACCAGCTCTAGCCTGATGTTAAAGAGCCTATTTAGAAAGATGACCTCAATTTAGGCAAATCTTTTGCCAATTGCTAAATATCTGTTTAAATACATGAATTAACACATCTGTCAACAGTACTTAGAGTGGGAATGAAACACGTTCTCGTAGCGGAAGGTAATTTAAAACAAAACACGCAGCGTGTGAGCCACTCTGAGCTTGGAGCTTTGGGCGGCAGCAGGGCCTCAGTCACCTCTCCAGAAAGGACAAAGGTGCCACAAGGTTGCAGATGGAGAGGCTGGAGAGGGGTCTGAAAGAGTAGCAGCAAGGAGCACCCCTTCCCCCCCCCCCCCCCACACACACACACAGCAGCTGCTTCTCTGGTCTCTGAGGGTCATGGGAGGCTCAGTGCACAACATTGCTGTCAGGAGCAGCACCAGGTGGGGGAGTGGAATATTCATGACATTCTTCAGGGGTGCTTCCGGCTCAGATGGGGTAGAGGCCTGGGACCTGCCTGGAGACACTGCTTTCAGATCTGAGAGAAGCCTGCAGAGGGGCATGCTGCCACCCGGTGATGGCAGCCAGGTGTCAACAGGTCTCCTGAGACAGGGCAGTCCCCACGGCCTTGCCCAACTGGGCTTTGAGCCAGCTTCTGAGTCCCTGCCCAGTCGTGTGGAAAAGTATGATTAGAGACTCTCATTCTTCATGTCCTCACAATTTGGACTACAGAGGGCTATCTCCTGGGTAAGGGAAAACAAGAAGGAAGTAGCAAAAAAATCCCCATGATCCTGATCAAAATATGGGGAATATAGTTCCTGAGAAATTATAATCACACCAACCCTTGCAGAATTTGCAGCCCAAATTCACATCACCCATGTGGTTGAGAAAACCTCAAGTTTTGAATTTCTTTTAAAGTGTTCATGTACTAAAAATTTTCCTAAATACTGGACAGAAACAAACGCACATTCTCTCTGGAGGAGTACACATTCACCTTAGGCCTCAAAGAATATCCACACAAAATTTTAAGGAAAGGTTGCTTCCCACACAAAAGAAACAACTAATCAAACACAACAAAACAAGTCACTATCCATGAGAAAAGTAGAGAAACATCAAGCTGCAAAATCAGATCTGAAAATGTTCAAATGTTATTATTTTCAGTCACAGATTTAGAAACAAGTATATGTACTGTGTTTACAAAAATATAACACAAACTTGAAACTCTCTGTAGCCCCATAGGAACCCATAGAATGTGACTTATAGGTTAATTGATTCAGATAGAATGTATAGAAACTAAAAATACAATAATCAATATGATAGAGACAGAATTATCAAGTTATTAGATACAGCTAAGGAGAGAATTAGTAAGTTGGAAGAAAACTCAAAAGAAATTATCCAGAATGTACCACAGGGAAACAGAGAAACAACAAATATACCTATAATAGAAAAGTTGATACATAAACAATGGAGTGAGAAGTCCTAATATCCTCCTAGGTCAAAGTATCAACAGAGAGCAGAGAATAGAACACAGATATTAAAGATTTAATGGCCAGAATTATTCATAATAGCTGGAAGACACAAATGTACAGATTCAAAAAGCCCACTGAATCTAAAGTGAAATGCCTATAAATTAATTGCAACTAGTCCCACTTGTTAATGAGATTGAATTTCACTAAAGACAAGGGAAAAAAATTAAAATCTGTAAGATAAAATAAAAGACTAGTCTATTCAAAGAAATATGTGTTAGCTAACTTTTGTAGTCAATAATAGTGGAATGAAATCTTCAATGTATTAAGGGGAGAATGTCAATCTAGAATGCTATCATCATAAAATGTATCTTTCAAGAATAAGAAATACATATGTTTTAGATAAATAAACAAAACACAACAGAGAATTTTCCATCAATAATATAAAAAGCATATTAATAATCAGTAAAGATACAGGTTTGTACAATAAAATTTAAAACTTAATGAACATATATAGAACATTGCATTGTGCCCATCAACAGCACAATACACATTTTTCTCAAATACACATGGGATGCTTACAAAAATAATTGACTATGTGCTGGACTGAATCACAAATGGCAAGTTCCCTTACTACTGAAATTAAGCTACAAAATAATAACAAAAAATAACTAGAATCCTTATATGTTTAGAAGTTAATATGCTTCTGAATTGGGTTTGAAACATCACAAAGAACATCAGAAATTATTTGTACTGAACAATAACAAATATCACATAACAAAATTTGTGAGATGCAGGTAATGCTGTATTTAGAGGATAAAATATAGGCTTATGGAACTATATTAGGAAAAAAAACTAAACATAAATAAGCTAACCATTCATCTCAGGACATTTCAAAAAGAAAACCAAAATAAACCCAACAAAAATACCAAGAAAGAATAACATTAATAGGATCACAGATTAATAAAATAGAACATTTATTAGAGCAGATAAACACAGTGGTTATTTAAAAAAACCTAATATTAGTGTCAGTTCTCTGATGAGGCTCATTAGGAATAAATAGAGAGGCCCTAAATACAATATTAAAAATAAGAAAGGGGCATCATTACAGATCCTGCAGATATGGGAAAGGTAATAAGAGGATACTGTAAAAAAATTCCAATAATTACAAATAAATGTAAACGTTGGATGAAATGGAAAATTTCTAGACATATATCAAAACTTAAGATGAAATAGAAAGCCTATACTCATTAAAGAAATTGCATCATCAGTGAAATTTTTTTTCTCAAAAAATACCAGATCTATACAACATCACTAGAAAATTCAATCAAAACAGGGCATATAAATTGTGTTAATTCCATGCACTAGAATACTGTAAAGCAGTAAAAATGGAGAAACAAGAGCTGCACTTGAATAAAACTCACAAATACAATGTTGAATAAAAGAAGCAAATTACAGAAGCATACCTACAGTAAGCTCCCATTGATTTAAACCTCGGAACGTTGTCCCAAAGAGTTGGGAGACAGCTGCTTTCTGAGAAGGGAGGGCAGACCGTTCTCCCACGGCCAGGACCACAGGAAGTGTTGCCTTCTTTGGAACTAAATCACACAGCTAATTCCAGGACCTGAAACCATCTAAGGAGCTGAACTGCATGGAACGTAACGAGTTTATACCCACCCGTCTTGGTCCTTCCCCATTTACTCCTGGCCTGGAGCACAGTAGGCACTCTATAACGTTTTTCTGGTTGAAAACAACAACAACACTGGGGCCTTTTCCCACTTCTCAGCCATATTCCAGCTACCAGTCCTATCAAAGACACTGGAAGTTTTAGAGTTGGGAATAAGGAAGGAAAAAGCTCCTAAAATAAACCTAGAAATGTCTCAAGACCCCATTTTATAAAAGTCTTCCATTTGATGTTCCTGACAAGTAAAGTCCCTTTTTATATTTCCTTTTAGTGCAAGAAAAAGTTCCTAGAGCTTAAAACAACTCTACCATCAATAACTGGGAAATACCGATACCTCCCACATCATCCCGTCATTCATTCATGCTCATATGTTACAGCAGTACCGATGAGCAGACTTTCTGATTATAAATTGGGCTTTTTCTCTACTTAGTGATCTAATGGGGAAGTCCCACATTCTTAGCAGATTTAAAAAAAAAAAAAAAAAAAGCCCTCTGTTGCCAAAAAGTTTTCAAAAGTTACTATTTTTGTGAGGCCTGTAAAAATTCAGCACATTCACTCTGTCTGCTGAGTCGGCAGAGTGTAACTCAGGCCCCGTTTCCAGTGCCCTGTTGCCATCTGGGCCTGCACAGATGTTCTGGCAGGGCAGAAGCCTGCAAGCAGGAGGTTTTGTTCATTGTATCAAACAAAAGCAGCCCTGTTAATTTCAGCTCCATTCAGAACCAAGTTGGGGAGTGGGGGGAGAACCAATATTTGCTAAGAGGAGAGGTGCAAATCAGTAGGGGGAAAACAATTATTTGCTGGTTTTTCAGAGAATATTGCAAATAATGATGGTTCAAAAACCATTAAAAACTGTTCAAAGAATCGCCTGACACGAGTCTTTTCATCTGTGGCGCAGTTTACCCTCCAGTTCATTCTTCCTACAAAGAACTTGAATCCATGAAAATTTTTGTAGGAATACAAGCTAATTGCTATGCAAATACCAGCCTTCTCTGGTGCAGAACGCTTTCAGCTGGAAGGAACCGCCCAACAGCCAAGCTCATTGCAACATGCGCCATTGGCAAGGGGGCAGAAGACATCGCCTTACACAATAGGCAGTTTCACAATTCCGAACATTGGGCATTCTTGCAAATGAGCCGATCCCAGCGGCCGCCAAGATCAGCCAAGAAACATGGCTCCTTTTCCTTCCACACCCCAACTAAATGGTCTTCCGTAGACATCATTAAAGCGTTGTGAGACACAAGTGATGGTTATCAGATGCAATCTTGTATAAATAGGCTGTAACAGCAGAAATCATTTTCTCCCTGGGACAGAAGAAGACTTAAGCCAGTGGTTCTCAACCTGTGGGTCGCGACCCCTTTGGCGGTCGAACGACCCTTTCACAGGGGTCGCCTAAGACCATCCTGCATATCAGATATTTACATTACATAACAGTAGCAACATTACAGTTATGAAGTAGCAACAAAAATAATTTTATGGTTGGGGGTCACAACATGAGGAACTGTATTTAAAGGTCCAGAAGGTTGAGAACCACTGCCTTAAGCCCAAAAGGGAGTCACTCCATTAACCTGGGGTTCAGGCTGCGTTGCACAAAGCCAGAGGCCTGCACCTTTCAGGACGCCCTTTGAGGATGTGGTAACTAAAGGTGCCTGGAACAAGAAAGCAGGGAGGGGCTCCTGGTGTAGACGATGAGATCTGAGTATTTGTGCTGTTCCAGCTGAAAGGGCTGCCACTAGCAGGACTGACTGTGCATGACTCCTGGTCCCTTCACCCACACCAAGGATATCTCTTGCTTTAAGTGACTTACCCACGCAAATACGGAGCAGGTGGAGTTAGCTGCTGACTCTGCGTGATAGATGGGGAAACTGAGGCAGTGCTCACTGTGAACCCGAGGGGGGAAAAGGCTCCTACCAAGAAGGACTCTTGGTGGCTAACTGGGCTCAAATAAAATAAGATAAAGTAAAATTAAAAACAAACAAACAAACAAACACAGAGCCTAGCAGCCATTTCTGCACAGGGGCCTCTCAAGCAAACTGCATTTCAGGGAGGAGCCTCTGCCCTGAACTGCCTGCCTCTACACTGAATGCCTGCCTGCACTGTGTCTGCCCTTTGAGCAGGCCCTATAGAGGAGCTCTTGGAATCCTATTTCAACCAATAGGCCTGAAGCTGTTCCCATCCAATCAGAGCTGTGCAGCTCTGACCAATCAGAGCAGCTCTATTCTGATCAATCTGGAACCAGGGGCAGGACTTCTGTCTATATAAGCCGCTTCCCTCTGGCTTGGAGAGTGCTCTCTGATGAAGAATGCGGTTCTGACTGGAGCTGAAACACTAAGGACTTCTGAGCGGAGTGGAGCAGACCTAGCAGAGAGGACCATCATGGAACAGACCGTCGGAGCTGCCGCAGAGGGGCCTGGCCTCGGGCTGCCTGGCCCGGCACAGCCTCACAGCCCTACTGTTTGTGCAGCTGCGCTGTAGCACTGTTGAGCTGTCCCACAGCAGTGCTGTTTTCACAGCCGCGCTGTATTACCGTTGAGCTGTTGGCACTAAAGAAAGTTTCCTTCTTCACCACACCCCAAATTGGGGATTCCTGTTGGTGTTTGAAATGGCGCCAACAAGCATTGGTTGACATCAATGAACTAACGTGGCCGGAAAGGAGCTTTATGGGCATGGCACAGCAACAGGAAGCTAGATTCCCTTCCCTTCCCTGCGTCTTACCCACTTAAAGGAGAATCACCTGTGGCCTCTGGGGCTCAGCATCGCTTCGTCTCTACACCTGGGTGCTTCACCCCAAATGACTGGATGTTGACATTTCATTTATTATTCTCTAAGTGAGTTCTTTTACACAAGCAACAGAGTTGAAGCACACAGTGCAAAAGTGGAGGAGCCTGGGCCAGAAAGAAGCCAGCACACGTAACCCAAAGGCCAGCATCCTGGACTTGCGTGAATAGAACAAGAGGGTGAGGATCCCTGAGCAAACCACCACTTCCTGCCCAGTTAGTCATGGCTCCGCCATGACCTCATAGCCTTCAGCGAGGAGCCGCAAATACGCACAGCCACCACCAGACCTCAATGATGATGGGGTCCTCTCAGCTCTGGGAGCACACAGGCTACTCTCATCTGAGTGCCAGGAAACCCCAGCCCCACCTCAACTCCAAGGCACTCTGGGCAGCCCTGGGGAGCAAGGACAGTGATGTGGAGGAAGGAGGGAGGCTGCCCATGCTGTCTGCAGCCCATCTCCTATGTGATGTGAGTTGAGAAGCAGTGAGGGTGAGGACTGGCTGTGACCCATGGTCAAAGGGGTGGTGGCTGGGAGTTCAGAGTTGCTGAACATTGGAGCAAACAGGCAGTTTCTGAAAGAGCTGGCCCTTGGGCTGGCCTTGAGGATGGAAAAGAGGCCTCCAGGCAGCTGGAAAAGGAACCAAGGCAGCCCCAGGTAGAGAGCACCCTGGGGACGGGAGTGAGAAGCTGAGAAAAATAGCCGAGTCTGGAATATCAGGCAAAGAATGTCAGTGATGGGGATCCTGTGACCAGCCAGCAGGGCCGTGATGAGAGCAGGCAACAGCGTAAGGGTGGAAGATGGGGACTGGCCCCTGGTTGTTCTCATGGGCAATTCTTGAAGCTCTCTTTCATTGCAAAAAAAATGAATTTTGTAGGAATTTTAAATAATTTCCCAGTTTGTTTCTCTGTGTATGTAAAGGAATGCGTTTAGGTTTAGGAATGTTAAAGGTCAGTTTCCCTAAAGATGCCTCCTTCCCAATCTCAAGGACCCTTTTCACTTGGGGTGATGCTCTGCAAGGAGTCCTGGGATCCTGAGGGGAGGAGCTGGTGACTGGCTCTGGGCTGGAACTGGAGAAGTTTAGTGGGAGGAGGAAAATTTAGGGTGCATGCAAGCTACTCTCAGACACTGGAAGCTTTTTTGTAAGAGACAGAGGAGATACTTGGTGTAGCAGCAGAATAGTCACGGAAAGAAGGGAAGTAAAGAGAGCTGGGCTTCAGCTCAACACAAGGGAGTTCTCCAATTAACCAGACTGCCAGCAACACCAGGGCTCCCCTACAAGGCACGGAGCTGGAGGACCACCTTCCAAAAGTGTTCTTCAAAAAGAGAGTCCTGCTATGACCGAGAGACTGAACAAAATGGTGACCACAGCTCCTTCCGTGCGAAGGTGCCATGATTGCACCTGCAAGTTCCTGGCACAGGAGTTGGGTCATGAAGCTGTTCCCAACTCTGTAAACATCTAGTGTCCAAACAACACGTGTCCTTCATGGCGGAGCTGGACCTGTTTGCTGCTGCTCCCAGACTCGAGGTGCCTTGTGGACTTCTCTCCCTTTACCCTGTCCTTTGGTCAGATGACTTTCCAGTGGTGTCTCAGAGCCAACCTGGGCTCCTAAGACCCAACTGTGCATCTTCCAGCTCTGCTTTTAGTGACAGCACATTAGCAGATTGGCATCTGCCACAAGGGGAGTATTTACACCAGAAAAAGTGCAGATGCTACAAATCAGGGCTTTTTTCATTTCTTGTCAGAAAGCTAGTTGTTAAGCATTTCCCAGCATACCCAGGGCAAAATGCCTAGGTACCCCAAAAGTCAAAGTCTTGCTTCTTGACGTCATTTCTAGAGCTCTGTCCCCATCCCACACCCAATGTCTGGAACTCACATTCAGCCTCATTCAGGCAGCTGTGCCTGGCTCTGTCTCCCATCCTCTCCACTTTTTCCATCACTCCTGCTGTCTTATAAGATAGCAAAATCTGATGAGTGCCTTCGCTCTGCCAGGAGCTGAGATGAACCCTGCACATATGTGAGCTCAATGAATCTCCCAGCTACCCCAGGGGAGGTGTCCCCAGCCCTCTCCCCTCACCACAGAGGGGGAGTCTGAGGCTCACAGACCCTCCATGACTCTCTACCAAACACAGATAATCCAACATAATGGTGAATCCAAAACTGGCTCCTCTTTGGGGGAAGGGTAGGTCCATTGCCTAGTTCTTGGTGGCAGATTTAGTCCCCTCACAGCCTGAACTTTATCCTTAATGAGGTTGTACCACCCCAGGCAGAAGGGAGGAGAGAGCCAGTGATTACAACTTGCTGAAGAAAATCCACAAAAAGGACCACTTCTACATGGGTTCCCCAAAAGCGATCCTAGACACATACAAAACGTCATAGGTCCGCAGCTTAACCTGGTGCCTGGGAACAAGGGCACGTTCTCCGTGGCCGCTTCTCTTCCTCGCAGGGATGTGTGGCTCTGTGTCTGAGAGACATCTGACACGTAGAAACGAGGTCTGGGGCACTTGCAAAAACCTCCAGTCAGTGCTTGGTTTAGTTTAGAAAAGTTAGGCTTCCAGACGCTTCAAACAGAAATGCAGCGATCATAGGGCCCCTTTGGACTTCCCATGACCACAAACGCGTGTCCAGAGGCTCGGTCAGGTTCGTCCATGTATCTAACCCATGAAGCCTGCTCGGTAAACGTGCAAGACAGAAGGGCCCTCTCTCCTGTCGGATGCGCGGCCGTGTCTTTCACGTCAGCAGCTCTCCTCTGACGTGATCGCACCAGGTAGGTAAACGCTGGCCTGAGTCCACCTAACCATCCATGGGAGGGTATAGAGTCGTGCTCTGTTTGGGGCCTCCGGTCCTGTTTCCACCAGGCCTCCCTCGCTGCCCCGGACCTCGACGCCGGCACCGTCCACATTCGGAGCCTTTGAGCACAGGCCAGGAGCGCTGACCCGGCCAGTGTTTTCACAGCTGTGAGAACACTTTTCCACTTGAGTCTTTAAAAATAGGTTGTCATCCCCCCCGGGAGGCATAATCCAAGCAGAGCCAGGTCCCTCTCCAGCTAACAGAAGTTACAGGCCTGTTGTGTGTGTTTGTGCCTCGTCCACCAACCACACGGAGCCTGAGTCCCAGCAGCTCCCTTTAACTTGTCTGTGGGGGCATCTCAGAGCCCAGCCCCGAGGAAGGGAGGGAGAGGCCCCTGCCTCAGGCGGTCAACAGCTCAGCCCCAGGGGGTCTGCAGCCTCCTTTTCTTCCAGCTGAGGCTTCACAACAGCCAAGATTCAACTTCAGAGAGAGCCCAGCTGGGCAGAGCCAAGCAGGGACCAGAGACTGGCTTTGGTCCCGGGCCGCCTGCCCCACAACCTGGCATCCGAAGCCAGCGCCCATCCAAGTGCTGATCCTCGCGTGTCTCACACTCCGTCCTGCGGTGCAGCGGGCAGCCGTTTGGAAACAGGACTGACAACCACGTGGGAAACAATTCTGCAGCTTGTTTTGGTCAGAAGACAAGAGTCCCCAGCTGAGCCCCAAGGCAAGCTCCGGTGGGCACCGGGTGGGCACGGAGAGCAGAGGAGCTTCCATTTTGTGCGTCGACCCTCGCTTACTCCTCTCAGCCCTTCTACCAAAGCCAGGCCACCGGTGGGCAACGAGACAGCCGACCTGGGGACTTGGACAGGCATTTTGTATGCACTGCAGTAATTTTCCAGAAAGGCTGCCTCAGGACCTGGCCATTTCCTGGGAAGATGTGCTCCCAGTTTACTGTTAATCCACGGGGAATTCTGAGCGCCAGCACCTTGGGAGGTGGCCTGCGGCTGGTGCTGGGAGAAGCAAGGTCTTGCCCGGCGAAGGCAGTTAGCACAGCCACTGGTGGATTCGATGGCACTTAGAGGCCCCGGCCCTCACCCCACTGAGCTGAGAGCTGGGACTCCGGCAGGATGGGCACTTAGCTGCCTCAAGGGGCTCACAGGCTGTGGGGACAAGCCAGTGGCAGAGGGACCTGTGAGCTACAGCCTGGGAGACATGGGACAGGGGAGGTGCCGTGGTGCAGTCTTAGGGACGAGGGGACCAGAGCCTCTGAGTCCTGTCCTGGGACTGCTTTGTGCAGTGACCCAGCACACCGACAGCAGTGGGAGTTCAAAACCTTGTGTACTGTTTCTATCACATTGGGGGAACCAAGGCAACGACGGCCTAGGGTCTTTCAGAAGCTACCACCATCAACTCACTGTTGGCACCACCGTGCCCTGCTAGGGAAGAGAATGTCATCCCGATTTTACAGGGGTAGAGTCAGGCTCTAAGAGGTCAATAATTTTGACAAAACATGCCTGATGGGAAATGGTGGGCCAGGACCGAAGCCTGGAACCTCTGCCTGTATCTAGTCCTTCCCAGGACTAGCCCCACAATGAGGCCAGCTCCTCAGTGCCGTGGAGAACTTAGACCAGGGCTCCCACCTTACACAGTTAAAGCCTAGGGTTTTCCACAGGTTCTTGTTGCTCCATCATCTCTGCAAACCCCAGCCCTCGGGAGCATTTGCACAGAGCACACAGACCGGTCCTCCCTCTTTTCCTCCCTTAAACGGTGTGGAGATGGACGAAGACCACCCAAGGAGAAGAGGAGGGCTGCTCACTCGGAACTGCTGCAGCAAGCAGTCAGCCAGTCACTGTGCTGGGCAGAGACTCAGGGCAGGCAGAGGAGGGGGGCTTCTTGGTGAGCTGGGGGGAGGCTCGGGCGCTCTGATGGGAGCCTGGGGGTCTGGGGAAGATGAGGGGGCTAGCTGGAAGTGGGGTATCCCATGTGACTGCGGGGTGCACGATTGGCTTTCTCTGGTCCTAAGTCGGAAGTGAGGACAGCATATTAGGAAAAATCAGTTATTAATCAAGTTCTGGTTGTTTGGGGCTGATAGTTACAGGGTTATTGTTTCACTTCCTGGATTGTTACTAGAGACAGAGATCTGACTTGTGACAATAACAGGTCTGACCTGTACGTAAACAGTGGTGGCTCCCTGGGGTGGTTACTATAGACAAGGGGTTGGTTCCTGGGCTGGTGTCTGTAAACAAGGGGTTGTTCCTGGGCTGGTTATTGCAGGTTGTGCATCAAGGCTCTATTTCCATATATGGTCAGGCCACTGTCCCTTTGCATTTCAGTAGCTCAACAGAGCCCCCCAACCCTGAACATAGTTCTCCACCCCAGGGACCTGAGGATGCCAGAGGGGCTGCCAGCAGTGAGTGCACCTGGGATAATTGGTTCACAGCAAGACCTGCATCCTCTGGAGCTTTACACACAACCCTCCTGCCGGGGTCCAGCCCCAGCGGGTCCAGGGGTTCCCAAAGGCGTGGACGGAGTCGGCGAAGAAGGAATGACATGGAGACAGCGTTCAGTTGATCAGCAGCCTAGCCAGGATCTCTAGCCAGGATCTCCAGCCAAGTTCTGGTCTGGATCTCCAGAGAGGTTCTGCTTAGGATCTCCAGCTAAGTTCTGGTCTGGATTAGGATCTCCAGCCAGGTTCTGTGTCCATGTTCTCTTGCTAGGTTCTCCAGCCAGGTTCTCCAGGTTCTCCAGCTAAGTTCTGAGTCCATGTTCTCTTGCTAGGTTCTCCAGCCAGGTTCTGTCCAGGTTCTCCAGCCAGGTTCAGTCACCAGGTTCTAGTCAGGTTCTCTTGCCAATTTCTGTAGTCAGGTTCAGTCCAGGATCTTTTGCCATGTTCTCTCGCTAGGTTCTGTCTCTAGGTTCTGAGGCCAGTTTCTGTCCAGGAACTTTTGCCATGTTCTCTCCAGAGAAGTTCTTCTGTCTCTAGAGAACGTTCTGTGTAGGTTCTGTGCCTAGGTTCCGTCTCTCCTCGTTCTGTCTTCTTACATCTGTATTTATACCAGTTGATTCCAATCCTATCAATCTCTATTTCAAAGGTTAGGGCGTTTCTTATCTCCATTCCAGCGAGTAAAGATTATGTAGCTTAAGCATGATTGTTCGTAGTTAAAGTGATTAATTACCCACCTGGCACTTAGTTAAGAGGTTTTATTCCCTCCCTAACTTCAGGGGAAAATCCCTACCTGGGGAAACAACCTTTCTCAGAGACCTTGGTTAAAACACATAGTGCCAAGAAGGTGAGCAAACATATTAAGAACAGTATGGCCAAAACCGGTTTGGCTCAGTGGATAGAGCGTCAGCCTGCGGACTGAAAGGTCCCAGGTTCGATTCCGGTCAAGGGCATGTACCTGGGTTGCGGGCACATCCCCAGTAGGAGATGTGCAGGAGGCAGCTGATCGATGTATCTCTCACATCGATGTTTCTAACTCTCTATCTCTCTCCCTTCCTCTCTGTAAAAAATCAATAAAATATATTTAAAAAAAAAAAAAAAAAAAAAAAGAACAGTATGCCATATATGCCAGGTCCTTTGAAACAGCAAGGATGGACCGGCTCCCGGCACCCTCCCCGCCCCCCCCCCGCCCCCCCCCCCCCCCCACACACACACACACACATCCCGGAAGCTCAGGGTTCTGCATGGTTAACTACAATTCTGGCCAGAGGGCAATGCCACTTCTCTTATTTCATCATAACTGAATTTAACTTTGTTTTGGGGTCTCCAGACTCAATAATTTTTGGTTTAAAACTCAGTCTCTGTAAGTCCTGGATTCTCATCACTTCTCTGCTCTCCAGGTGGCAGCCTTCTTTCCACACCACAGTCTGTCACAAGTGCCACCTGTGGGGGTGTGGCCTCCATAAGGATGACTCTTCCTGTCCAGCCTCAGGCAGAGAGCAGCCTGTCCCTGGTGTGTCTTAGCCGGCCTGATCCTGTGGCCTGGCAAGGCCCCCCATGGACTCGGGTTGTCCTGTTGGTATCTTTCTGACCTTCTGGGTGGCAGATGTGCCCTTAGGCAGCCTCTTTCTACCTTTTTCTGGGACCTGCCTAGACCTTCCTGCTGCTATGACTGCTCCTCCCCTGAGAAAGACCCTCACCCCTCAGGTTCTACCTGGGTCGTATGCCGCCACCACCACCCCTTGCTCCTTTTGTGAGCCCTAACTTTATTAAAGTCCCTATCCCGACTCCCAGTGTTTAAAGACAACAAGGCGAGGTGAGGAACCTCGCCTCCTGCTCTGGGCTCTCCGTTCAAGTTCTCCTAAGCTCCTCCTCCAGCCCCACCTGCTCCTGCCCCTGGGCATCCAGCGAGAGGCCATGCTCAGGTACCTCTCCCAGCAGAGCTGGCCCAACCAGGAGAGGGCAGCCCAGGTCAAAAAGTGACCAAGCAGGCCAAGGTCGGGGGCTGGGGGGAGAAGGTGCAGGTAAAACCTGTGGCCCCAAATAGGTGCACTTAAGAAGCAGCAGGCAGGTGAGCAATGATCCACAGCAAGCAGGGTGACCGAGGGAGCAGTGAGAACACCGCCGACCCAGCACAGAGGACCTGGGCGGGCTCTCACCTCCCTTCCCTGGCTGTGTGACTCAGGGCATCCACGAAGCCTCCAGGTCAGCCGCGTCAGCCCCAGGGGGCATCTGGCAATATTTGGAGGTCCTGGGTCCTCACAGCTGGGGATGCAGGAGGTGTGCTCCTGGTTTCTAGTGGGTAGAGGCCAGGGATGCTGTTAACCATCCTCATATGCACAGGACAGTCTCCAACAAGAACCTCCTAGGCCCAGATGTCAAGAGTAGCACACCGGGCTCTAAATTTCCTTTTCTCCATGTTCTTATGTAAACAGAGCTGTGCACCTCCAGGAGGTGAGGGGAGATTGTCCCTGGCTGCCTGCAGGCCAGAGGGTTGTGGGAGGAGCAGCCCCAACTCCACACAGCCTTTTGTGTCCAGGTCTGAATCAGTGTTTCCCTGGAGAGCAGGTCCTCTTCATGCCCTGCATCCAGGGCTCGTACTTCTGAAATCCCTGGGTAGCCGACTGTGGTCAACACTGCTCTTGGGGGACCATATGGGCCTCAGCATGGCCAGCTCCCGCCAGTTCACAGAGATGCTTAGTGGGTGACCAGCACATCACATGCCTTGAGGCACTGCACACATATGTACTATAAACTCTGGTGAAGGAGGCATGTGGGTCCCTCCCAGTCACTTCCCCATAGGGTTAGAGCCACCGTCAGTGTCTACTGTGTGGCTGTGGAGAGGTGAGACCTGGCGGGGGACAGAGCCCAGGCCTGTTGTTTGGGGCATGTCCCTGACCTCTCTGGCCTGGCTGCATAAAGGAATGCCCTTCTCACTGACCGAGGTGCCCCCGACGAGGACCACATGAAGTGTCACAGAGGCCAAGGGGCCACAGTGCCAGGCCTGCTGGGACTTTCCGACTAGGTACAGAGCAGGATAGCACTGCCTCCTGGTCATGACCTGCAGGGGTGTGACTCCCACCTGGAGGAGACAGGCAGACAGGACCTCACCCTCCAGCCGTGTCTGAGTGCGCCCACACCAGCCTCCTCGGGTCATCTACACGTGAAACCTCCAAAGAGAGATGTGAGAAGGAAGCAGTGTGGGGCCCATGGAGCGTCCTCTTCTGAAGGCTTTGGATTGCCCTGCTCAGCACTCGGCCTCGCAGCTGCAAATTAAAAGCGTCAGAAATGCGTATTGACTAAAACATCTCCAAGATGGCATGTGATTCCGGTGAGAGGATCTTTTCTTCTCCCTATTCTTTTTCACTGGGCTGTTTCTCACTTTTAAAAAACACAGTCATTAAAGAAGACCCCTAAGGAAATGAAACCCAGAACACTATGTTGAGATATCATAGACGTTCTGACTTTCAATACTCAATTCCCCAGAAAATTTTGAATTAAGCCAGTTAGTTCCACATTGACAGAAACATGGGAAATTTTCTGGGGAAATTATTCAGAATGAAATGAGTAGCTGATATAGTCTCTCTCTGCTCTCAATCTGCCCAAAGCTATTATTTCACTTATGAAATTTTTATGAATGAGCAACACCGAGACTCCCAGCAGCCTCAGTGTGCCGGCAGCCAGCCGTTTGCAGGTGGGACGGGCCTGGAGATGGGCTCGGCGGAGGCTGCTGGTGTCATCTGAGCCTCTGTCAGATCTGTGTCCTGGGACACGCCTGGAGATGTTTTGAAAGCTTAAAAGATAAATGTAACTCCATATCTTAACAAATGACCTTATAAAGTTCACCTTCTATACGTTCATTAATTTCTAAAGTCACAAACTCCTGCCCCGTCTCAGATCAAAATAGGACTCATGACTATAACTCGTTCAATGCTAAACTCTCTTGGAAATTACAGGAGAGGAAAATGTAAATATATGTATATATTTGAAAATAGACCGTGATAATATAATACCTTAGTTCAATTGAAATGTAATTATTGGAATTTACTGCATAATTGTATTGGGTAATTGCACAATATGAGACTGATCATTTCAGTAATTCTTTACAATTCACAATTCTTCAGGAAGAATAATCTTTGTTATGCAGAAATAAGATGTTTTTTTATAATCAGGAAATATTTTCAATAAGGCATAGTCATACAATCTTAATAAGACATTACATAATAATATTCTGTCATTATATTCACAGAGTTCAAATATATTGTGCATAATCCAATTCACTTGATTATGTACAATATATTTCTAACTTTCCAGTAGGCATAAAGTAAAAATGACTGGATCTTAAAACATGTATAGGAAAAAACCTTGGTGCAGTAAGAAATAATTTTCTTCAAGCATTTGTCAAACATCAATATGACATATACATTCTAAAATACTGTTACCATAATAAAGTAAGAGATATATTCTTTATAATATTCTAAGGATAGCCAAGAAAGCAAAGGTAAATGAGGAAAAGCTGAAAGTACTGTGTTTTTATAGACAACTAGTGGCCCTGTGCATAGATTTGTGCACATTGAAAGGAAAATAATTAGAAGAAATAGTCTAATATTGCTATTTGCCCTTTCTCCCTCAGCCCCTGGGAGCCAGGCGGCAGCCCAGCCCCTCCACCTCCGCTGCTGGTCACCATCCGCAGGGTGATGGGTGGGGTGATCGGGCCCCACTCGCACCAACCTTGGCCTGGCACCGCCCACTCACCTGCTCCACCATCCTGCCATGATCCCGCTCTCGTTGGGACCCATTGGGGCCTGCAGCACCTCCACTGCCACTCCCTGGTGGTCAGCGCACATCATAGCAAGCGATTGAACTCGCAGTCTCCTGGTCAAACTCCTGGTTGAACAACAGATCAAGGGGACAGTTTGCATATTAGGCTTTTATTATATAGGATTCTGTTTCTTTGGTTATCTGTTCTTATCACCTCTGGTCAAAATCCTTCTTTATCAACTTTATGGGTTGGTCAACATTACAAAATCTAGCTGCTGCCTCTGTTGAGTATCCTCCCTTGAAATAAATGAAAGTAAATAAGAAAAGGTAATACTATGAAACAATTTTTAACAAGTCAGTATGAGTGATATTTTATACAAATTAGTAGTCAATTGTGAATCTTTAATGCCTGCGAATGAAAATGTTGAATTTAAGAAAAGTAATGACCTGAACCAAAGGGTGACATCATACCTTCCTGTATATAATATGAACTTCACATTCCTCTGGGACTAAATCCAGAAGACTTTTTATTATAGCAGACTCCTTAAAATCACTCTAAGGAAAAATAGGACCAGTGTGTAAAACAAGATGGAGGGAATGGGATTCTCTGAGAAGCCAGAATCAGAACTGTTTTTAGGGCAGAATCCACTTTTTTTGCAAACTTTCTTGCAGCAGGTGAATTGCTATGGGCGACAGATGAGAACCCAGAAGCTCCTGAAAGCCTAGCAGGTAAGTAAGGGTGTGGGGACTCAGCCTAGGTGGTGACCACAGAGAACAGGAATGGTGGCCTGGACCAGCGGTCGGCAAACTGCGGCTCACGAGCCACATGCGGCTCTTTGGCCCCTTGAGTGTGGCTCTTCCACAAAATACCACGTGTGGGCGCGCATGTACAGTGCAATTGAAACTTCATGGCCCATGCAGAGAAGTCAGTATTTTGTGGAAGAGCCACACTCAAGGGGCCAAAGAGCCGCATGTGGCTCGTGAGCCGCAGTTTGCTGACCACTGGCCTGGACCATCCGCAGGGGAGATTAGACCCTCAGTTCCAATCAATTTTTGGAGGAACTTGGCCGATTCTCCCCATTTTTTTCCCCAAAGAAATCCAGGAATCTTGGTGTTTATCTGAAATCTCTCATTTTTTAATTCACTCAAAAAATTTATCTGTGGGTTTTGCTCCAAAAAGCTTTATTGTTTCCTTTGGTCCCAGGCATGGAGGGGGTTCCAGGGTGATCTAAAGGCTGCCTAGTGGTGCAGGAGAGGCTCAGGCAGAAGCCAGACACCAGGGGAGTCAGAGGGGCCCTTCAAAGGCCTCTGGACTCCAAAAGTTCCTGGTCGTGCTTGAGGGGGAATCTTTCCAAGACACACTCAGCAGCCTACAGAGGTGAATCAGGTGTTGCCCATCTTCTTGATGAGTTTCACCTGCTCATCCAGGACGTGGGTCTCAGGAAGTCACAGGCTGAGAGTCTTGTGCGGGCAGAACACAGGGCATGCAGGTCCACAAGGGCCTGGTTCAGGTTCCTCTCCAGGACCACGGTGGCTTCTCTGCTAGGCCAACTGTCAGAAGAAGTGACCCATGCCCTCCCGAAGCCACACTGTTGACGTTGAAATAGAAGCCCAGAGAAAGAAGTGTAGGAGGCCCGCAGATGCAGGGTGACTAAGTGGTTGATGGGGCCTCCATCCCGGTGGAATAATCCTGATGAGTCTGGGAACTTCTGGTTGTTTGGTAATTAGGAATTAAGCTCAGAAACCAGTGTTGGCTGGTCCCGGAAGCAGAGGATGACTGGGATGGTTCCAAAGGTGGCGACTGGAAAAGAGGTTGGAGGGTGGTCGGAGGCTGGAAGAAGGGGTGTCCCTGGGCCTGTACTGTCCAAACACTATTGAAGCAAGATACAGGTCCGGGAACCACCCAGGGCACTGCCTAAAAATAAATGGGTGTTAAAGGTGTCAGGAACCCCAGTTTGCAGTTTGAAGCAAGAGAGAAAGGCTAACCTGCAGGAGGCCCAAGGATTTCCTTTGATCCTGGGTGGAGCAAAGGAAAAGGAGACGTGAAATACAGGTGCTGTGAGTTGTGAAGGGGGGTTATGTCCTTCAGAGCCCACCTCCACTTTCGGCAGATCCCTTAGGTCAAGCATGTCAAACTCACAGCCCACAATGAATATTTTTGTGACCCAGACAATATAACGGTATGTAAAAAACGTTTCAATAAAAATTTTGTAACTTAATTTTTACAATATCCTGTTATACATAATTACTAATAACGAACTATAACATTCACTAATGACTGACTACTATAATCAGGTTGCATTCATTTCCCTTACACGGCTTACTCGCCTTACGCACAGGCACACCGTTTCTCTCCACTAATACTTGCAGCGAATATTTTAGCAGCTGATTGCCATGTCAATTGGTCTTGAACTGACGTGTTTGGTGTGTGCTACAGGAAATATTTTGCCTTCGGAGAACAAGAAAAAATAGGTTTATTTGCATTACACTTATTTGTGCAGTTAACCAATGTCTGGTAAATTAATGTTCAAGAAAAAATATTAATTTTTATTAAAATGTTCTATTATTTTATGTTAACGATTACTCACCTATTTCAACCCTTTGTATTCAGCATGTCTTTATTGTAATAAACCCACGTTTCTATGAAAATTGAAGCTTTTGGCTTTTTGAAGCTGACATGAACTTACACCTTGTTTATTTGGCCTGTGTTAGCCTTTGAGTTTGACATGCTTGCCTTAGGTTGGGTCACTCAGCCCACTCCAAACCCCTCTCACTCGGCAACTTCTACTGTAGGGAATGGGAGTTAATGAGTCAATGCCCAGCTCCCTTGAAGGTGGTGGTTGCCAGCACCTGAGCAGCACTGCTGTCCTGAATAAAACATAAAACCTTATCAGAATGCAGCTCTTGGCCCCCTTTCCCCTCCTCCTCCCCCTCCCCTTCCTTCCTTCCTGGAATTTGGATGAAAGATGGAGAGGCAGCATCCCTATTGTGACCATGAGGACAAAAGCCTCAAGTTACAAATGGTGAGCAGGAAGAAGGAAAGAGTCTGGGCCTGTAAGGATTCACTGGAGTCACTCACTAGCCCTGGACCACTTAACTCCAGGCTTCTTGTTATGTGAGAAGAGCAAGTGCTCTTTCCTATCTGGGTTCCTTAGGAAACAGCCTGAGGCCAGGATTAGGTGTGGCCTTAGTTCCCAAGAGTGAGGAAAAGAGGCAATAGGCCACGAGGGTGAGAAGGAAGGTGAGGTGAGGGTGCATGGTCACACTGCTCACTGCCTCACAAGGGAGGCAGGTGTTTCTCCGGACAGGCTAGACCAGTGGTCGGCAAACTCATTAGTCATCAGAGCCAAATATCAACAGTACGACGATTGAAATTTCTTTTGAGAGCCAAATTTTTTAAACTTAAACTATATAGGTAGGTACATTGTTATTAACTTAATTAGGGTACTCCTAAGGCTTAGGAAGAGCCACACTCAAGGGGCCCAAGAGCCGCCGCATGTGGCTCGAGAGCTGCAGTTTGCCGACCACGGGGACAAGCAGAAATCTTGGAACAGGCTGTCGGAGGAAGAAGAAAATGGAATCCATCTGCCCAACTCCCTCCCATCTCGTTTCTGATTGGTCAGTGATTCCCCCACAGGATGTTAACTCCAGCTGACGCCAGGCTGCATCTCAGACCCCTGGGCAGCTGCTCTGGCTGCCTGATCGAAGGCCCTGTGATGTTGTGTGAGGGACAAGGGGACCAGCAGCCCCAAAACCACTGCTGGTCACTCAGGCTTAACAGCAGCAATGGGGGAGGGGAAAGGGGCCTGGCTCTCCCCAGGCAAAGGAGTAGTCATCTGGAGAGCAAGTGCCTACAGCTGAGCAGAGCCCGTGGCCCCCAGGGCAGGTTGAGGCAACGGTGCCTGGGGTGCAGGAGCTGCCCGAGGCCCGCCTGAAAGGCTCCATCTGCTGTGTTGGTATTAGGCCAGCATCGCAGCACTTGCAGCTGGACTGTGGCTAATTGATTGCTCTTTATTTCTTGCCAAATTTTTAGCAAGGTTTAACAATTCACAAAATGCTTAAACAAATTGTATTTCTTTGGGAACTGTGTGTGTGTTTGTGTGCAAGCAACTTTTCATAAAGCTAAATGTATGAATATTAATTTTGAAATGTTCTTTTGTTTTTAAATAACATCATTTGTACCTTATTGATTTTAAAATGTCGTTTGTTTAGTGACATGTTGGTGATGATAGGTGGCAAATTGTATTCGCATTATCATGTGTTTCTTGTTAAATAATTTTTTTAAACTTTCTCTTTGTAAAGGTTTCAAGCATTACAGAAAAAGCTACAGTCCCCCCCTGACTATTACTCCCAGTGATACTCACCCTCTCCAAGGTCATCCAAGTTATGGGTTTGGTGTGTAAGTTTTTAGTCCTTTCCTGGGTTCCTGCATACGTGGGTTTTTTTTGTCTGAGTTCTGTTTTTTATCCCACTGATCTACTTTTCTAAATCAGTGGGAGAAATAAAAAAAAACTAAATAAAATGTAAAGATGGAGAGAAACTATTTGCCAATCACATATCCAACAAAGGGTTTGTATCCCGAATATACAGGATGGGGGCTAAAGTAGGTTTACAGTTGTGAGTACATGAAACAGAGAGTTTACTCTTGTATTACTATTTATTAATTATGGTATTATTTTTCATACAAACAACTGTAAACCTACTTTTGCTCCACCGTATATAAAGAACACTCAAAATTCAATAGTGAGGAAATAAACAATGCAATTTTAAAATGAGCAAAAGAATTGAACAGTTTACTAAAGAGGATACAGGGATGGGAAGCAAGCATATGAGAAAATGCTCACTGCTCTGGCTGGTGTGATTCTGTTGGTTGAGGGTCATCCTGTGCACAGAAAGGTTACCTGGTCCATTCCTGGTCAGGGCACATACCTGGGTTATGGGCTTGATCTCCCAGTAGGGGGCATGCAAGAGGCAGCTGATCAATGTTTCACTCTCACATTGATGTTTCTCTCTCTCTCCCTCTCCCTTCCTCTCTCTCTAAAAATCAAATTTAAAAAAAAATGCAGGTGTTAGGGAAATGCAAGTTAAAACTACACTGGGGATACCACTATACACTTATTTAAATGGCTAAAATAAAAAAAATACATACATACATGTGAGTAAGTAAGTAAATAAACAGAACATGGTGGCACCCAGAACAGGGTGCAAAGCCCTGGCCTACTCAGCACTGCAGGTGGGAATGAGAAATGGTACAGCCACGCGGGAAAACAGCATGGTGCTCCTTATGAATCTGAACATACACTCACTACGTAAGCCAATGATCCCACTGTGTTGTCCTAGACCAGTGGTTGGCAAACCGCGGCTCGTGAGCCACATACGGCTCTTTGGCCCCTTGAGTGTGGCTCTTCCACAAAATACCACGTGCGGGCGCGCACGTACAGTGCGATTGAAACTTCGTGGCCCATGTGCAGAAGTCGGTTTTCGGCCTGGGTGAGTCTATTTTGAAGAAGTGGCGTTAGAAGAAGTGGGGGGGTGTCGGTCGGGCGGGCGAGGGGAGACGCGGCGCAGGCGGGCCACGGGATACGCAGCGCAGGGGAGGTGCGCACGATTCATGCACGAGTTGAGTGAGCCAGTCGGTCAGCAGCCTCATTGTGCAGTGGTTACTGCTGGTTGCGTCTGCAAATCGCACATGGGTGACAAAAGTACCTACTCGAAGCATAAAGTTACCTGTATTTTTCCAACCAGCTGCAAATCCTACAGGTATTTTTGTCAACAATTTAAGAATTGTAATTATTTTGTGTTGGTGGCTTTATTATTATTTTAGCAAAGGCCAGTTTAGGTGTACCCTAATTACGTTAATAACAATGTACCTACCTATATAGTTTAAGTTTTAAAAATTTGGCTCTCAAAAGAAATTTCAATCGTTGTACTGTTGATATTTGGCTCTGTTGACTAATGAGTTCGCCGACCACTGTCCTAGACAAATTAAGACATGCGCGTACCTAAAACCCTATGCACAAATGTTCACAGCGACTCTTTTCATCATTGCCAAAACTGTGAAACAACCCAAGGAAGACCAACATTCAGTGAGACCAGTGGACTTTAACTGATGTGGGAAAGGAGGTTAAGAGGCTGGGTTATACATCTAACAGCCTTGTCAGGCTTTGGAAATAAAAGTTGGAGTGTGGAGCCTGCCAAGGGCAGGGAGCCTGGTAAACAACCCCACACTTTAGGTAGAGACCCCAAAGAGCTGAAACCGAGGAGCAATCACATGGCAATAAATTTTTAACAAGTGGTTCGCTAAGATAAAAACTCTTGATTTCTAACATTTGCCAATTTCCATGGTGTAAATATTCCCATCAGAGCCAATTTTTACACTGCCAATATGATCTCCCCAAACACATAATTAGGAGAAGACGCACACAGTCAGCTCCTGAGAGCCAGTGCAGGCTGGCTCCTGCACACCACTTCCTAGAAGTTAGGATGGACTTGCGTAATCTACCCCATGTCACCAGCTCTGAATCACCCGCTTGGTGCAGAAAAACTTTCAAACCCTGAAACTGGATTGAAGTGGCCATGGATTGCCAGTGACTCACAGGGGCCTCACACACATGACTCACCTATAAATGAGACTCCTCTGAAAAAAGGGGCATACACCACCGCTCTCAATTGTATTCTAAAAAAAAAAAAGCCCTATTCACCACACCACCAAACATGACCAGGCAGACATGAATGCATGAACGACAACCAGTACAAACAACAGACTGAAGACACAGTCTCCTCATGCTCACAGACTGGAATGACCAGGAAAAAGGCCAGATAACAGGTCAGACATACTTGATGGTTGATTCCACTTACATCAAGGTCAAAGGGGCAAATGAACTTAGAGTGTTTGGAGATGCATATTTAAGTTGAAAAGTATAAAGAAAATAGAAAGTGAGTACAACAAAAGCCCGGGTTGTGGCTGGTTTGGGCTTGAGAAGGGTCTGGGACCAGGAAGGGCCAGGCAGGGGGGCGGTTCAGTTTCTTCTCCCGGGTGACAGTGACTCTGTGCTCCATGCAGAGTGATTGGATAAACTGGAGATGTGTGGTTTCTGCATTTTTCTCTCTATTACATTTCGGGGGGAACGGGTGTTAAAAGTAATACGTCATGTCCAAGTCGTCTTTATCCAAGTAATCCAGAGTTGATTCAATATTTGAAAAATCTATCAGTGAAACTCTCTATAATAATACATTAATGAGAAAAGAATCTCCAATTTTACTTGCCAAATAAGAAAGCTTGGATGGATTAAAACCACATGTGCATGATTGAAAACAAAACTCTTAGGAAATGAAGAATAAAACTTTTTTACTTGATAAAAAGCATTGACCAGTAATCTAAAGCAAGACACAAAGTTAATGGTGAGTGCGCAGAAGCATTTGTCATCAAAGTCAGAAAAAGGGAAATGTGCTTAGCATCCTCACTACCGTGTGGCATTTTACTAGATGTTCCAGCTGGTACAATGGTAAGGAAAGGGAATACGGAGAATAACAATTCAACCAGAAGAGAGAAAAACTGTCCTTCTTTGCTGATATGTGATCGTCTACATAGAACACTCAGGAATCAATCTGTCCCGCGGGCAGGCCCACCTCCCAGGGCAGCCACTTACAAGGAGAGAGCATGCTGGGTCCCTATGTTCGCACCACAAGAGGCTGGTCAACTAGCAGACTATTAAAATTAATACCCGGTCAGGTGTCCCAGTAAGTGACTGTTGTCCTGTGCACCAAAAAGTTGCGGGTTCAATTCCCAGTCAGGGCACATACCTGGGTTGCAAGTTTGATCCCCAGTTGGGGCACATACAGGAGGCAGCCGATTGATGGTTCTCTCTCTCTCTCTCTCTCTCTCTCTCTCTCTCTCTCTCTCTCTCCCTTCCTCTCTCTCTCAAGTCAATAAAAACATATCCCAGAGTGAGGATTTAAAAAATTAATAAGAATTTGCAAGGAGACAGGATAGCAGATCCAGACATACAACATTCACCTTGAAAATGTCAAAACAAAACAAAACAGCAAAAAGCCCTTACAACAGCAAAAACTGAAACGTCGAAGAATAAATCCAATAGAAGTGTGCCTTGTCTGTCTAAAGAAAGTGGAGAGACTGCATGCAAAGATTTCTGTTTAACCTGACCTTAAGAAAACAGAGAAAAGTATCACACCTGTTGATGTGAAGACTCAAATCACGCAGACACCAACTCTTCCCTAAATGAATCTAAAAGTTCAACAAAATCTCAACAAGATTGCATATGGACCACGGCAAACCATTCCTAAAATTCCTGTGTAAGTGTTAGGCCATGAATAGGACGATTTGGGAGAAGCACAGTGTGGGCACTTATCAGCCAGATATCAGAATACATAGCAGAGTCACCATAAGCCATGCAGCATGGGAGCAGCATGAACAGACGCACCAATCCTCAGTCTGTTTCCTGGGGACCCTCGGACAAGGTGCAAAAGTTGAGTCACAGGCAGGAGCTGCAGGGGTGCTCAAAACACTTGTAGAAGATGCTGGGTTTTTCTAGAACATGGAATTGGGGTGTGGGAAGTTTCTGTCATATTGCAAAGGGCAGGAGGCTCCCCACTACCATGGCGACCAGCCCATGCATTGACCATTAAGGGGGATAAAGATGATGAGGACTCAGTGAGGCAGAGAATTGTTTAATAGTTGTATGACCTTTATTCATCATCATAAGAACTTTGTGGAATTTTCCCCAAATACTTAGTGTTTCAGTTTTTAAATGTTATTTATTTTTTTATAGTGGTAAAATATACTTAACATAAGATTTACCATTTTGATCATTTTGAAGTGTATAGTTCAGTGGTATTAGGTACATTCACATTGTTATGAAACCATCACCATTCATTATCTCCAGAACTTTGCCAATATCCCAAACTGAACCTCTGTCCCTATTAAACACTAACTCCCCATTCCCCTCCCCCAACCCCCAGCCACCACTCTACTTTCTGTGTATGCGAATTTGACTCTTCTAAGGACCTCATATAAGTGGAATTTACAGGGAATATTTGTCCTTTTGTGACTGGTTTATTTCACTTAGCATAATGTCCTCAAGGTCCGCCCACGTTGTAGCAGGTATCAGAATTTCCTTCCATTTTAAGGCTGAGCAATATCCCCCTGGGTGGAGGGACCACACTTTAGTTTTCTGTTTCTCTATGGACAGTTGGGTTGCTTCCACCTCTTGGCTGTTGTGGGTGATGCTGCTATGAACATAGGTGTGCAAATACCGCTTTAAGACCCTGCTTTCCATTCTTTGGGGTATGGACCAGAAATGGAATTGCTAGGTTATAGGGTAACTCTATGTTTAATTTTTAAGGGATATTTCAATGTTTGAATGCATGCATTGTTAATCTACCGCAATGTGTTAGCTCTATCAGATGTATCCGTGTACTTTTTTGTGTGGTTTACAGAGGATCCCAAAGCTTGGGGAAGGTTTGGGAAAGGAGCAGTTTTTCAGATATGAGTAAGGTAGAATGTAATGTTTGTAGAACAAACTAAATCTCGGGGATCTCACAGCTTTTATCATAACAGGTCTGCACCCCTTCATGAAGCCGATGATCACAATGGAATGGTGGTGAATGGCGGCCAAAGGCCACCTCCCCAAGGCCTGGCCATGTGGGGCACCTCCCACAAGGCCTTGCTCCCAGGACCCACCCACTTCCCATACACATGCCTGTCCACACTCGTCCATGCCCATCCACACCCCACTTTCCAGCTACACTAGTGCCCAGGGCAGGAACCTCAGAGTCCATCACCCCAGTGCTGGGAAGAAAGAAGGCGGTTCAATTGCTCTCCCTATCTGTGTCCTTTATGGGAGAACAGCTTTGCATCGTTTTCCATTGAATCCACTGTCCCTATCGTGAATCAAGAGTTAAGGGAGATTTTAAAAATTAAATCTGAAACCACAGGATATGTACAAGAGGGTGATGATTATGCTGGGATTTTTATCAGTCGCAGCTGTTCCATTCTGTTTGTTTACTTTCGGGTAGAAATGGTCCTTTGAAATACACGACCAAAATAAACACACTGGCAGCTGTACTTAGCTCCAGTGAGGGAGCCAGCGAGTGGGGCCAGCCCGGGGCCACCGGCGCAGTCACCATGTCAATGACAGAATAAATAGCCCTGTGCTCTCATCCTGACAATACCCCAGAAGAGAGATCTTCTATGAAAAATCCTACTGGAATCTAGGAATTGTGAAATTCTGTGGAATGTTGCAGTGCCAGCAAAAGCCAAACATTTTCTTAAAAAATACTGAATCTGACATTTAATGTGGTGTTATGAAGAAGCCACAATGATACCATAAAGCAGTTACACTGTCAATAATTATTATATGCAAGTTTTATTGCACACTTACTCTGTGACCAGCATTCTCCTCTATGCTGGGCACCCAGCCATAAAAAGGATTCCTTTCTCATGGGAAAACCAAAAGCGACAAGAAAACCAACAAGTAATATAATTTCAGGTAATGATTAATGTTATAAAAAGTCTCAATAACAACTTAATTTGAATTATTAAACTTGGTTGATCCCCTATGTACAGATACATGTTACCTGAATTCGGGTAAAAACTGCTTTTATAAACCCCAGATCGTCTCTAACCAAAACTCAATAGAAGAAAATAAGAGCAAAAGAAGTCCTGAGAGACTTCCTGTTTTCCTCAGACACATACAGAAACGCACATTGTTCCTGGATTCGTGTTTCACTTCCATTACATAAGTTATTTTAGAATGTTAGGAAGTTTTCAGATATGAAATTTTTTATTTCAAGGAAAAATGCCCCCCAAATTTTTTTTTTGAAAGGTTGGCATTTGTGCCTCCATCTGAGATCATGAAATCACAGTTTCTGACAGCGTTTCCCTTTTTTTCTAAAATTGAAACCACTCTGTGAAGAAAGGACTACTTATAAAAACATCGATTAAAATATCTGTTTCCATTGCGGTGGCACAGTCGTCGTCTGCGGTAACGACCCAGAGATTTACAAGAGATTTCTGTTGACTTCTCACTCCCAACAACGCGAAACGCATCAGCGGAGAGAAAATGGAAGCACAGAGCAGTTGTACAAGGGGACATTGTGTGGGGGCTTCCTGTGAGTGTTTTGCCCCTGGCTCTGAAGGAGTGTTCTGGAAGAGGCCATGCTGCGACTCCAGGACCGGAGAACCAACTAGGCGCAAGCCAAAGAATGAGCCGAACCGGTGAAGCCAAGCGGCGCCTCTCCTGCCGGACCCACACAGGAGGTTGGTCACCGCACACACCTAAGTGTCCACTCACTCTCCACAAAGGCATGCTCTTCACACAGCTCTCCTCTGGGAGACGCGGATCCTGGGTCCTCCGGGTCAGATTGGAATTTGCCTCCATCTGAGATACAGACTTGACCCTCAGTTAATGTTTATAGCAGGTGTTTCCTATACTAGATAAACATGTGACTGAGTTCAGTAGGACTTCTCTAAATTACAGACAGCTACACAATGTCCACCCTGGTCCTGTTTCACCTCCAAATATATGTGAAAGAAATCAAATTATACTCCTACCACTTAGGATAGCCTAATGCTTTAGGCTGCAAGGAAAGGGTGCCCAACCTCAGAAGCTAGAATCTTTCATACAGTTTTTACCTATTGCCAGAATCATTCCCCTCAGTCTCCAAACTCATTGGGTTTATTTTTCTCACATGCAAGACGTCTGTAGGTGGAGAGCCCACGGCTGCCACAGCTCCTTGCTGGTGTCTTTCAGGATACGGGCTTCTCTGCATACTCTACTCCAGGACCCACAGAAAATCAGCTTCCATCTTTGTGCTCATTGCCTCGTGGTTCCAGCAGGTGGCTGCACCTCCACCATCACATCCATGTTCAAGTATAAAAATATATACATTGGGAAAAACAACAGGCAGCCCTTGCCAGTTTTGCTCAGTGGTTGGAGCATCGGCCCAATGACTGAAGGGTCTTGGATTCAATTCCCCATCAAGGGCATGTACCTGGGTTGCAAGTTCGATCTTTGGTCTAGTCGGGACTCAAGTGAAAGGCAGCCAATAGATGTGTCTCTCTTACATAGATGTTTCTCTCTCTGTGTCTCTCCTCTCTTCCACTCTCTCTAAAAATCAATGGAAAAACTATGCTTGGGTGAAGATTTAAAAACAGAAGCAACAACGGGCAGAGGAAGGATGGCGTCCCCTGGTAACCAACCTGACCGGCTTCCATCGACATCTTGTTGGCACTGGGAATTTCCAAAGGTCTGGTCTCTCCTACTCTACCCAGCGCCATGAAACTATTCCCAAAACCCAAACCCTGAGTCTGCGATTCTCTGTTCCCAGAGTGCCTTGGTCTCCAGAGTAAAAAGATGTCAGTATTGTCCAGGCACCCAGGGCCAGGTGGGCTTGGAAGCTCTAAGTCAGTGAGCACAGGAAGCAAAAACCCACTGGAACTACAAAACCCGCCCTCTCGGGGGACAGCTGTCAGGGCAGGGCCGGGAGGGTTCCCTGTGCTGGTGGCATGAAGATGAGCACTCCCAGGCTCCAGGCTGCAGTGTGTCAGCACATCGACACTTTCAGTGCCCAGGGGTACAGGCTACACCTGCACGGGGCCAACGGATAAATGCATGGTTGGTGGCTTCTACCTGACTACCTGGCAGGCTGAGTGTTCAGGAGGCTGGCACTGAGGTTCCATTTAACGTTGGATATTTGCACTTCACCCAAATGACCCTGCCTGAGTTAGAGTGCTGCCATAGCTTTGTGTTCTTTCCTCCCTGAGCCACAGAGATAACCCTGGGAAAGGGCCATGACAGTTGGAGTGCATTCATACGCAGTAATTGGCTATCAACTCCCTTGCGAATCTGTTTCGGGAAGAAAAGAATTTCAGAAACTCAAGGTTCATTCTGGGAGCTGGGAGCGCTGCCTTCTCTGCTGCCCCGTGTTCTGGGGAGCACTCCCAACCCCACCGTGCTCTGCAGGAATGAATTGTTACCAAGGGGGCTTGTGCTGGGCAAGGCCTTCAAGGGCAGCAGACAAAACACACAGTCTTTCAGGGTAAGAGCGGAGATTTATAGGCAAAACGCAGCTATTCGGAGACTTTTCAATAAAGATATACAGCCTGAACAAAAGGTAACTGTTTCCCCTAGTCTGTGAAAGCCTGTGAAATTTATTTTTTGCAAGCTTTTACAGTCCGTGGCCTTCCATTCAATCTTGAATAATAGCACTGAATTGAGCTGTAAAAGCTTCCGAAGTTTGAAGCCTTTTGACAAGTTAATTTAGCAGTATGGTAAAAAGTTTTTCCCCAAGATAGAATAAAGCCATCATATCATGAGGGTAGCAGTCATCCAGAGGGAAGAAAACACCATTAGGGTTAGAAATGGTGTGCTTTATGGAGATAGTTTGTGGTTTCGTGTAATCTACTATCAATATTTCAGGAGAAAGACGCTCCACTCATCAGTCAGCTGAAAGTCAATATCTCCACTTAAAACCAACACCCAGGGGCCAGATCACATATATCTTTTATTGGAAAAATAACATTCTCTCCGCAGCTTCCTTTCTACAGTTCTTTAGATTCTAATTGTGTTGTGAGTGCGTTACAAAGAGGTCTTTTCTTTTCCCTAGGAAAAAACAAAGAAAAGAAAGAAGCAATATTTTCTTTGTCTCCTCCCCACACATACATCTCCCACCCACAATTCTCCAGCTGCTGGGAGCTGCCTTTCCTTGCCCATTCAAACAGAAATAGAACGAGCCAAGTCCTTTCTTTAGATAAGAAAAAAGCCAATGGAGAGTGGCTTTTTGTTTGTTGTTTGTTTGTTTGTTGTTTGTTTGTCTGGCTCAGGTTGCTTCTCCGTTCACAATATGAAGACAGGGGGGAAACGGAACTGCCACCCGTCCCAGGGCTCAGGGGTTGTTGCCGAGAATCTTCGGGGAAGGGTAATATTCACCTATAAATAGGATCAATGGTACAGATCCAGCTTTGTCATGCTGGAGAAAGAAGCCAAGAAAAATTAATTATATTTAACAGAGAAATGCTGCAGATGCCACCTGGCCTTGTGCCCTGAATATAAATCTCCAAATGTTTCTCACTTGAATATTTTAGTGGGAAAAAATAAAATTTAAATGAAAAACACACATATCTCCTATTATTGTGTTTATGTAGTGATTGCACGGGTCGCTTTGAAGCACTCCTGGATGGCCGGGCTGGATCAGCCATGGGTCAGGGGTCTCACCCTCGAGCGTGTAGCTAGAGCATGTCCGTGTGACATCGAGCACCGGCTCCACGCTCTGCATAAGCAGAAGGAGAAAATTGTGATTTCTTACCTTAATAAAGGGATGGTTATTTTGTTGTTCTTATTCTACTAGAGCATTTTAGGGGGAAAATGCACAGTGGGTTGGAGTTGAAGAAGGAGAAATAACAAAATTTATGGTGCTGGCTCAAAAAGGAAGAGTATGCTTCGAAGCAGCTAGGCCTGGGTCCAGACTAATGTCTAATGATGTTGAACAATGACGTCAAATTTGTTACTGTTTCCCTTTGTGGTTTATGCTTTTTTGAAGAAGAAATCTGTGTAAGAAATCCTGCAATGGATCCTAAAACTTTAAAGTCCCCAAACTTTAAAGTTTTGCTTTTTATGTATAGATTTTTCTCCCGTCAAGTTTATGTGTTTGGTGTGAGATTGTATTTTATTTATTTCAGCATGTTTAGCCAATTCTCCAAGCATCGATTATTTACAGTCCTTCCTCACTGCTCGGTAACACAATCGCTGTCAGAGATCAAGTTTCTGCGAAGATGTGTCGCTGTCTGGACTCTACTCTGTTACACTGCTCTGTCCCTGAGCCAATGCCATGTGATCAGATTCCTGTAGCTTAAAAAAGATCTTGACATCTGGTAAACACACCTCCCCCCACTCCCCCACACATGTATTTATTAAATCTGCCTAGCCTATTCTGAGCTCTTAGCTATTCAATGATTTTCAGAAGCAACTCAATAAAAATGACATTGAAATTATAAAATACATTGGAGAGAATAGCCATTTTTACAATTTTGAGTCTTTCCATCCATGGACATGGTATTCATTCAATCTAAAATGCCATTGAGTAAAAGACTCACCATTATTTTGTGTGCTATGAAGAAAGAAAAAGTCTAATTGATCCACGGCCTATGATACAAAGCTAAGGCACTGTTAATTTTAAGACATATCTGATTTCTGAGAGGTTACCGGTAAAACAAAACAAAAACAAAAACAAAAAACATGTTTCTGAATTGATGAAATTTGGTGAATGTCTCCAGTTATTTGGGTCCTTTTAAAACATCTTTCAATAAAGTTTCATAATTGTCTCCATAAATATACAACATTTGTAAGATCTATCCCCAAGCATCATGAGGTATTTGCATCATAAATGGCATCTTTACAATTCTGAGTGTTTCTGTGTATAGGAATGTAGTAAACTTTGATATGTGGATGCTAAACCCATTAATCTTACTGAGCTCACCTATTAGTTCCAATGGTTTCCATAGAGATGTTTGTGAAGTTATCTTTTTGTAATTGCTTTCTAACGCAATCACATTTTAGTCAAAGAAGTTTTGCATGGCCTTGATTTTTTGGAATGTGTTGAGAGTTACTTGGTGGTCTAGTATGTGGCCATGGCCACTATTCTATATATACCTGATAAGAATCATTGTTATTTATAAGTACAAAATTCTTTTAACATGTAAACATTAGTATAAAGGTGTTGATTTTATTATTCAAATCTTGTACATCAGTTGTAGAAAGACTAGTGTTCTCCACTATTTTGGGTTTATAAATTTCTCTCGGGAACTTTAAACATTTTGCTTTATATTATTTTGAGGTTAAATGACTAGATGATAAGTTGAAACGGATACATCTCCCTGGAGAATTGTCCCTCTTGCCTTTATGTAGTGGCCACTTCGTCTCAATGTGTTCTTTCCTTGGAGCCAGTTTTGACTGATACTAAAGTAACTGGGACTCCTTTGCTTAGTGTTGGCACAGAACATCATGTTTTGAATCTATAGACTCTCAGCTTTTTAGTATTCTCATGTTTAGGGCTATCACTTATAAACAGTAAGAAGATGGAGTGTATATTTAGACCAAACGTGATAATCTGTCTTTAACTGAAAAATTTAGTCTGTTTACGTTCATTGTGATAACTGATCTAGTTGGACTCGGTGCCTAGGGCTATCCTGGGTTTTCTGCTAACCCCGCTCCTTCCATGCTTTTGTTTTCCTTCCGTAACTTCTACTGGACTGTTAGATTTCATTCCCCCTTTTCTTGACAGCCCCCCCTTTCAAAGTTGAACATTCTATTTCAAGTCTGTTAGTGTTTTCTTTAAAATTTGTAGCAAGAATTTTGCTTAACAAAATCTAAAGTTACACTTCCCAGACAATACAAGGATCTTAAAATGCTTAAACTCCAATGTCTCTAATCATTGTATTTTATATCCTTGTTTGCTATATAGCTCATGCCTGCTTAGATTACTCACACATTTACAGTTTCTCTGATCACTTTTTCTTGCAGCTGATTGGCTGTCTTGGACAGGGCAAGGGGCAGGGACAGGCACCAGGGGGCAGGGGTCTGGGGGGAGGGGCAGGGGGCATCTTGAGGAGCTTCCACTTGGCCTCTCCCACCATCATAACTGTGACTCCACAGGTGAGGGAACCAAAGTGAGGGCTCTGCCGTGTGCCACGGACATCCATCCCAAGCTTAAACTGATGTTCACATATCACCCCTAAATTAGCAAACACATTCTTTTCAGGTATATACAGGGTGGGGCAAAAGTAGGTTTACAATTGTTAGGACTCAAAACAGATTTTATTCTTGTATTAATTATTATTTATTGGTTATTGTACTATTTTCCATATGAACAACTGTAAACCTACTTTTGTTCTACTCTGTGTAGAACATTTACAAACACGGGCCATGGCCACATACTAGGCCACAAAACATATCATGTACCATGAATCAATACCATCTGCACTTGGAGTGTATCTGCAAACCCCTTAAACTCACTGGGAGACAGATCTGATGTGGCAGGAAGAATTCTCACGTGGCCCCAAGATTGAGAGCCATTTAAATCCCTTCCCGCATGCCCTCCTCTCATACGCCTAATTCTTAGAGCCAAGGCACCGCCCTCTGCCACTGCTGGCCACTGTCTCCATGCTTCCAGGGGACATTCTGGCATCCATTCCGGCTCCTGGCGTCCCTTCTAGAATGTGCAATCCTGAGTCACCAAGGAGGACCTGTTGCCCCTGTCCAGCTCTGTTCTGCTCTCCTTGGTCTGCATCTTCAGGATCTCCTGTGTCTACCTGTATATTAGTCAACTCCTGCAGGTCTTTGTTTGATGCCCACGCCCAGAGTTGGCCTTTACTGTAGAAGCAAGGGGGATGGGGGAGGCAGGTCCTGAACCGGGCAAGCATCACTTCCTGAGGCTCCTCTTAGCTGAGGCTTGGCAGGCTCTCCTCTGTGTGGGGAAACTACTTCTGCTGGCCCAGGACCTAGGAGGATGCGGAGCTCAAGGTGTGCAGCCCCTTCTGCAATCAGGGTCGCACTTCTCCTCTGCTGGGGTCCAACCCCAGCGGGTCCAGGGGTCCCCAAAGGTGTAGACGGAGTCGGCGAAGAAGGAAGGACACGGAGACAGCGTTCAGTTGATCAGCAGCCTAGCCAGGATCTCTAGCCAGGATCTCCAGCCAAGTTCTGGTCTGGATCTCCAGCGAAGTTCTGGCTAGGATCTCCAGCCAGGTTCTGTGTCCATGTTCTCTTGCTAGGTTCTCCAGCCAGGTTCTGTCCAGGTTCTCCAGCCAGGTTCTGTCCAGGTTCTCCAGCCAGGTTCAGTCACTAGGTTCTAGTCAGGTTCTCTTGCCAGTTTCTGTAGTCAGGTTCAGTCCAGGATCTTTTGCCATGTTCTCTCGCTAGGTTCTTTCTCTAGGTTCTGAGGCCAGTTTCTGTCCAGGATCTTTTGCCATGTTCTCTCCAGCGAAGTTCTTCTGTCTCTAGAGAACGTTCTGTGTAGGTTCTGTGCCTAGGTTCTGTCTCTCTTGGTTCTGTATTCTAAGTTCTGTGTCTTGCTGTCTTATTACATCTGTATTTATACCAGTTGATTCAATCCTATCAATCTCTATTACAAAGGTTAGGGCGTTTCTTATCTCCATTCCAGGGAGTAAAGATTATGTAGTTTAAGCATGATTGTTCATAGTTAAAGTGATTAATTACCCACCTGGCACTAGTTAAGAGGTTTTATTCCCTCCCTAACTTCAGGGGAAAATCCCTACCTGGGGAAACAACCTTTCTCAGAAACCTTGGTTAAAACACATAGTGCCAAGAAGGTGAGCAAACATATTAGGAACAGTATGCCATATATGCCAGGTCCCTTGAAACAGCAAGCATGGACCGGCTCCCGGCACTCCTCCACCAGACTCCTGACTTTAGCCGAGGTAGGAAGTCAGCCTCCTGTTAACTCTGCTGCTCTGGCCGTCATTGCTCAGGCTTGACTTTCTGCACCGTGTGTCCTTCAACTGCAGAAGCTGGGGGCGTCTCTCAATGCTGCCTCTGTGCCGTGCCCAGAGGTGTCCACTGCCTGGGCTTCTGCTGCCACCAGTGACAGTGAAATCAACCCCATCGTACTTATGATTGCTGTTGCCTCAGTATCTGCCACGTGCAGGTGCCTGAGCAGAACACCCGTGACTAGGAGCCTTCTCTGCCTCCTTGCACCGCCCCATTCGCTTCCTTCCCATAGGTGCCTTAGGAACTGTGCTGCCAGGGCACACCTTGGTTATCACTCATGTTACCCTAGCAATGGGATCCCATTCTGAGGTCAGTTTCCTAGGCCCAGTACTGGTGCCATATCTTAAGATGCCTGTGAGTGCAAGGGAGTGTGTGCAAGTCATTTATTTGGGAGGTGATCCCAGGACACAGGTTAGGAGAGGGGGGATGTGAGAAAGAGGAAGAAAGCAGCCAATACAGGGCTGCAGCTCATTGCTAGGGCAACTAGGGCTCATTCCGATGGAAACTTGGGCAATGCCCACAGCACCCCCAGAGTGTCCCACCTGCGGGGATAGTGTCCCACATGGTGTCACTACAAGATGGTTTGAAAGTATCTCCCTGGCATTTCCAGGCTGCCCTTGGGACAGGAGCCCCGGTCTGAGGCTCTAGAGCAGTGGGTATCCTGGGACTTGGGCTGGGCACCCACATTGTCTGCTACTTGGTTGATGTCCCTCCTTCCCCAGCTTCTCCAAGTTCTGTTCCTTTGGGAGTCTTTGAGTGGTGAACTCTCTCAGTGTTTGTCTGGGAAATGTCATGATTATACCTCCATCATGGAAGGAAAGTTCAGCTGGCACAGAATTCTGGGCTAAGCACTGTTTTCTCTGAGCACCTTGTAAATTTGATGTGGTCCCATCAGCCCAGTGGTCACTCCTTAGGAGGCAACCTGCCATTTCCTTTGGGTGCCTTTGGGAAAGCACCTTTCTCTTTGGCGTTGTGCAATACCAATGCTGGGGTGTGTCCAGCGTGAAATACTTTTATTTCTCACCCTTGGGACTTGCAGACTTCCTGGATCTGAGGCTGTCTTCCTTCCTTCCCAGCCATTATCCTGCCCGTCTCTTTCGCGGTAGAGCCTTCTCCTGGTCCAGGGCTTTTCTGCCTGGGCTCCTCAGCACCTCCCTTTAAGCTGAGCAGGAGGGGCCTGGCCTGGGCTCAGGCTCTCCAGGACCCACTCTAGCCCCTTCCAGCATATCTTCCCCCAGTGAGTGGGGTCGAGAGGTGGTGCCCATCTGGGCCCATGCTCCCCACTCTGAGCCCTGCTCCAGGTAACTGAGGCCCAGGATACCCTGTCCGAACGGCCAGAAACCACATCCTGAACCCCTGCAGGGGGCTCTCCTCAGGTCCCTCAGGGCTGAGGGGAGGCCAGTGTGCAGGTGAGGGAGAGCTTGGACTAATGGGCATGCAGGTGATGTGCCTGCAGGTGTGTGATGTGGTGGAGGTAGGACAGAAGGGGACAAGCCAGGGCTGAGGCTCTGCTCTGGCATGGAACCCAGAGGAGGAACTCTGAAGTCAAGACAGTTACACAGCATGTGTGTTGGGGTGGATGGGGGAGGACACACAGGGCATGTTGATTGAACCGTTTGTCATCTTGGCTTGCTCTTTGTAAGGGTTCAGACATATATGTGTGAGCCTCCATCGGCACCCAGGCCAGGGCTGTTCCGGAGCTTCCCTCTGGTCCTCTATGTTGCTTGGGGAACAACGCTGGCAAGCGAAAACACAGCAAACAAGAGAGTATCACCCTCTTTGGTAGCTTTTGATTGGATCATCCAGATCAGCTCCATCTAAGCAATGATCCAAACAGAGGAGCCCGGTGAGCTTCCCTGCCAGCTGTCCTGTGGGTGGTGGCTCCAGTCACCTGGCTGGGCATCCTCATCTGCAGTGGGTTTGGGGAGAGAGCTGTGGGGGCCAAGTCTTGGGGCTGGGAGATGAGCCTGAACTCCCCCTTCTCTGCTCCAGGATCCCTCTCTGTTGCCCCCCTCCCCCCACTCCTAAGATCCTGCTCTTCAGTGACCCACCTGACAGCTTCTCTCAGGTACTCACCCTGCTGGGTCCTCAGTGAACCTCATCTCCTTTTGGAGAATTTTTAAAAATATACGTACAAAAGTAACGCATGCTCACTGGAGGACGTAGAAGGTTGGGATGAACAAGAGAACGTTAATCTGCCATCTCCCACAGATTCCGAAGAAAACATTGGAACATTCCGATGGACATCTTCCTGTCTTTTCTGTGTCTATAAATGTTCCCATTGATAAAAAACTGCACCATACTGTAATGATGTTTTCCTTTTCACGAAAACTATAACGTGAATTTCTTTCTATGATAGTAAACCCCGTATTTTTGGAAACTTGGAGATCTCCATAAACCTATATTTACATATGTTCCAATCATTGTTGCTGTAAATCTTTTAGCTAAATCTTTATCAGCATCCATATGTATTTTATTAGGCTAAAGTTCTAGAGGTGAAATCACTGGTGAAAGAATATGCAAAAGTTTAAGGTTTTATTTGTGTCTTGTTGAGTAGCTAACAGTTTCTACCAGTTGACGCTCACTGTTAATGTGTAATAGTGTTTATTCTCATTGGTTTGTATCAGATACAAAAAGCATTGTGCTTCTCTTGTTATTAGGGAGTGGCATGTTTTGTCATGTTTATTGGGCATTTCTTCTTTTGTGTCTACTGTTCATGTCTCTGCCCGTCTCATTTCTGGAATGTTCATCTTCGCTCTTAACTCTGAAAGCCCTTTTACCTGTGACGTTGATTATGCCGTTTTGAAATAGGATGCAAACTCTTTCCCAAGTCCTTTGTCTTTTAAACTTAAAAATTTAAGTTTTGAACCAAGAAGTCCCACCCCTCCCCCCAAATTGGCACCTCCAATCTTCCTTTTGAGGTAAAACCTCCTTGTGAAAGGCACAGCTCTTGAATTCAATTAGTTTTGATAAGTCTTTAGCCCTGTGAGATCTCAACCCCAATGAAGACATACAGCATCTCCATCTCCCCAGAAAGTTCTTTTATGCCTGTTTCCCAATCAATTCCCTGCCTGCCCCACCCTTGCAGAGAACCAGGCTTCTGGTTTCTATCCCCATTGATTCTTTAGCTGGTTCCTGAAAGTCACAGTAAGAGGCACAAAGTATAGACTCTTTCGTGAACTTTTTTTTTATGATGTTCTTGACATTCACCATTTGCATCAGTAGTACATTCTTTTTTGTTGTTGTTAATCCTTTCCCAAGGATATATATTTTTTCCATTGAGTTTTAGAGAGAGTGGAAGGGAGGGAGTGAGAGGGAGAGAGAGAGAGAAAGATTGATGTGAGCGAGACTCATGGATTGTCTCCTGCATGCACCCTGACAGGGGCTGGGGATGAAGTTCATCTGGCATGTCTCTCCCATTTTGTACTTGTACAATTAATCTTACTGGACTTTCTCCTGATTATTGCACACTTTTAATACTTTGTGAAATAACACTGTACCTTACTTTTTATCATCTAAACGTTACTCAGCCACTGGTCCTTTTTACCATATGTGAACTTCTGGTTGTGTACTGCTTGCATCATTACCCAGGTCCCTGGTGGTAATTTCCTTCAGCTGTATCTTTTAACATTTTGCAATTTACCATTCATTTGCTTCAAAGTTATCTTGGGGTAGACATTTCCACTTAGACTGCCCAATGTTATCTAGTCATTACTTTTTATTTCAAGATATTTAAAATATTGTAAAGGTGTGCATTTTCGTTTTGAAAATTGTATTTTCATCTACATAGCTACATTTTCCTAAGAGTCACTGATCAATAATGCTATTAAAACCAATCTCTGTTCATTTCTAAAAGGATAGACCTAAAAACAAGCAACTACAAATCTCTGCTGGCCTCATTCAGGCTGAGTTTGTCACGGATGCTCCATCAGGCTTCAGCTGCTCCATCAGGTCTGCCTTGAGGACTATTCTGAGATCGATAATTAAACTGACCTGCTTTCTGATTTTATTTTCTGTTCTGAAGAGTTTAAAAAAATTCAAACTCAACATTATAAGATAAATAGAAGAACATAATACCACAAAGGATTGATTTTGATTAAATCTGAAATGCTGCTTTTCTCTCCTGAAAAAGCATCTGGGCCATAAATCTTGGAAAAGCTCAAGGGTAAGTTCAGGAGTGATCAAGGCTTATCAATGTCTTTTTTTTTTTTTTGATAGAACAGTGAGAACTGATGGTGTCAACACCTGGGCAGCTCAGGCCTCTCCTCTCCCTCCTGTAATCCAGCAGGTAATTTCAGGTAACCTAGTCACCTCTGGTAATTTCTCCATTGAGTTTTTTCTTAAAAAAATTTTTTTTTAAAAAATTATCTTTATTGTTGAAAGCATTATAGATGCCTCCCTTTCCCCCTCATTGATGCCATCCACTCCCCCACCCTGTCTATCACACTATTGTCTGTGTCCAAGTTTTTTCAGTTAATCTCTCTCCCCACCCCTTTCTTCTGAGATTGGTCAGTCTGTTCCATGCTTCCATGTCTCTGGATCTATTTTGTCCATCAGTTTATTTTACTCATTATATTCCACATATAAGTGAGATCATGTGATACTTGTCTTTCTCTAACTGGCTTTCTAGGAATATATCCTAAAAATACCAAAACACCAGTCAGAAAGAGTATATGCACCCCTATGTTCATAGCAGTGCTATTTACAATAGCTAAGATTTAGAAACAGTCCAGTGCCCATCATAGATGAGTGGATAAAAAGATGTGGTACATTTGCAGAATGGAATACTATGCAGCTGTAAAAAAGGATCTCTTACCCTTTGAGACAGTATGGAGAGACCTGGAGAGTACTACGCTAAGGGAAATAAGCCTGTCCGAGAATGACTTCTCTTCTTTTATGATCAAGTTCTCAAGATCAGTATTATTTCTGTTCCAACCACCTGCCTGTATATATTCCTGTGCGGCTCAGTAGAATGCTGTCTCTGGGTTCGTGTTACCAGAGCCTGACAAGTAAGAATATATTGGTACTTGAGAAAAAAAAAAAATCCCTTGAATGCAGTTATTAAATGATCTACCTAAATTCTGCTTTCTAGGAAAAAGGCTGCTTTAATTGAGCGCCAACGTATTTAACCAAATGTGGTCATTAAGATCTCAAGTTTTTTCTTTTTTCTTTTTTAGCAATAGTCACTATTTTTTTGTTGTAAAACATTCTGAGAGATTTCACAGTATCCTGAAGGTATAGGTTTTATGAAAGCAAATCAATTATACAACCCTTTTAATTTAGAATACAGATTCCACACAGCACTCTGATTAAAGGAAGCTTTTTATAAACAAAACAATCATAAAGTGCTGCAATCTGAATACCAATGTTTTAGTCTTTTAGTCTATCAAGACTCCCTCTAAGAACTCCCAACGGTGCTCCTACCACGTCGGTCTGAACACTCATGACAGGCTGACCAGCAAAACTGTTTCTGGAGTTCAGTGGGGTAGCACAGCCCTGCAGCTCCAAGCCTGGCCCACATGGTCACCCCAACACGGGGACTCTGGCACACTCGGTGCACCGAGGCTGAAAAGCTGTCACACTCCCCGGAAAGGAAACGGCCAGGAGACCTCGCCCAAGCCGCGGCGAGGTGCCTAGGTGCCTCACTGAGCCCACGGGACCTCCGGAGGTCCTTAGCGGGACAAAGCACAAACCACCCAGCGGCCTTAAAATGCTGAGCACTGGGGCGAGCGGGCCGGTCGTGACCCCCGAGCAGCACGGATGAGGCTGTGATTACCGCGAGAGCCCCGCCACTCAGACGCTGGACGCAAGACCGCAGCGCCCAAGGGGTTGGCATCTAGCTCAGCCCGGCCACCTCCCGCCAGCGCAGGCGCCGACAGCCGGCTCCACGCCCGCCTGGAAGGCCCACCGCCCGCGTTCCCGCCGCGGGGCAGGGCGGGGCCCGCCACGCCTGCGCACTACCCCTTCGCACCGCCCCAGCGAATCTGGGCGCACGCAGCGACACGTGACCGCTGCCAGTGTCCAAGATGGAGGCTATGGCCAGGCCCCGCAGGCACCCCGCCTCAGTCCCAGCCCCGGCATGCGTCCGCTAAGCGCGCAGGCACGCGCTCTGGACCGCTGGGCCGGCACGGGGCTGGAAAGTCGGGCAGGCCAAGGCCAAGGCCCGTGTTTTCAGTCACTTCCCGCGCCGTGCGCCTTCTCAACGGCGAAGCACCCAGAGGCTGGCGCCTGCAGCGTCCTTTGGTCGTCCCGCCCCCCTGGGATTGGCAGCTTCGGCAGCCAACGGGGTTCAGGACGTGTGCGGGAAGGCGGGCAGGGGTGGAGCGTCCCTGCTGTTCGTAGGGCGCCTGGCCTGGCCGTTGGCCTCTGCCGGACGAGGGGCGGGAACAGATGGGGCTGTACTTTGGCTGCCAGCGGACCAATGAAAGGACAGCCGGGCTCTCGGGAAGGGCGGGCGGAGGGCGGGGCCGAACCGTAATTGACGAGCTCTTCATTAGAAACCAGGCAGGAGGGAGGAGCCCGGGAGGGAGGTGATGCAAAGCCGCCGCAGCCAATGGCTGCAGAACTTTCAGCTGGGGGGCAGGGCCTTGGTGGCAGACGGGCGTCGGAGCTAGCCTATCAGCGCTTGACTCTGTGCTGGAGGGGGGAGCAGCATCATGGTTCAACGTGGGTCAATTTTTTGTGAATGAGGAGGGGAGGTTGTGGGGCCGCCGCCGCGGTGCACTGTCCCCGCCGCCGCCCGCGCTCGAGCCCGCGCGCCCGCCCGTCCGCCCGCGCCGCCGCCTCAGTCGCCTGGGCCCGGCGCGCCGTGGCCGCGTCCGTGCTGTCGCCGCCGCCCGAGCGCCTGCCCGCCTGCCCGCCGCCAGTGGTGGTGGTGGCGGTGCAGGCTGAGGAGATGCGGCTCGGAGCGCCCGCCGCCGCCGCCGCCGCCGCCGTCTCCCCGCCTGCCGCCGCGGTAAGCGCAGCCCGGTCCGGCCTGGCCCGCGGGCCATTGTCCGCCGCCGTCAGCAGGCCGCCGGCCTCCACGCCCTCCGCCCGCCGCCCTGCCCGGCAGGTGGACGCCGGTCCGCGCCCCCGGCCCAGCCCTGCCCCGGCCCGGGCACCCAGGCCGCGCGCGCCGCCTAGCTCGAGGGTTCCCGGGCGAGAGCGGCAGCCGGTCGGGACCTTCCTTGCAACCGAAGCCAAACGACGGCCCTCCGCCGGGGTCGGGAGGGGCCAGGACGGCCGCTCGCCTCCGGGGTCGCACGGCGCCTCTGTCGCTCGGGCCAGGCCGAGTCCCCAGCAGGTGGGCCGGGGGCTCCTGGAGCCCGGCGGGCGCTGTTTATGTAACTTTGTCAGGGCTGTGAGTTTGCAGAAAACCGTCCCTCCCGGGGCTCTCGGCGTGGGGTGCGCCGTCGCGCCGTGTGTGTGCGCGCCCCGGCCCGCGACGGGGTTACGGGTGCTGCCCGCGACCCCGTCTGGGTGCCCGCAGGGTTTCCACAGGCCGAGATGTGGCTGGTCCTGCCCCGAGGATGTGAGCCGCGTCTCCCGGCGTTGTAAAAACACACCACGGCATTATAAGCAAATTATCTCGTATTTACATTTATCGCTGAATTATTTGACACTGTTACAGCGGGAGACCGTGCGGATCTGTTGGAAAGGCCGGGGGTGGAACCCAGTGTACTCATTTAGGGCACATCAGAAATTTGTAATAACTCGCAGCAGCTGATATAAGTGTTTTCCTTATTGCATGTTGTAAATTGACCTGCTGTGACACAATTTTCAAATAAAGCGTTGCAGAAATTAAACCTAAGTTATTTTAAAACTAATGACTTTCTTAACTAAATCCTAATTGCACGACTGTAGAGACCTACCTAATTGCTTGCTGAGAGCAGCGCTGCCTTGCCCTCGCCGAGGGAGGAAGGGCCTGGTAGTTACTTCGCTTCCTCTTTTCTCCACTCAGGCTTTTCTGTTTGTTCCCACAAACCACCTAAGCATGGAAGGCCTGGGAGTAAACATGCAAACAGCCCTCACCCAGAGCCCGCCCAGCAAGACTGGGGGCGTGCCAGTGGGTCTGTACCGTGGCCTGGTTTCACTTTTTCTTTGTAGCATGGTCATGGTTACCTGGAGTTTTAATTGCTTCTGATAATTATGTGCGTTTTGCGAGGGGCGGTGCTGTGATCCGGGTGGTTTCACAGTACAGCCAGGAAAGGTGGTGCTGGTGACGGGAGAGGGAGAGACATTGAATTAAGAAAATCAGCTGCTTGTACACAAATATACACTACAGCATTTACAAAGCAACAAAAGTTATTGCAGAATTTTGCAGTAACTATGGCAACACAATTACTCTATTATCATTGGAAATGCAAAATGCCACCCTGCTAGAAGTTCCTTCAGAATGGAGTTTTGGATATTGAAAATATGTAGATTTGATTTTTTTTTTTCAGGTAGCTCCTGAGAATCCTAAAATCTGTGTTCAATTATCTATTTTTAAGACTGATCAAGCTTTCCCAGATCGTCTACTCACTTGGGTCTGTGGCATCTTGCCCTAGAATTCACATTTGTGTGGGAGGAAAGTGTTTTCCTGCTTTAAAAACACACACACCCTGACACATTGTAAGACTTCTACAGCGATCTGGGCTTTTATTTTAAAGATCAAATACCTTCCTAAAAAGAACAAGGATCAGTCAGAAAAGAAGCAGGGTTTCTACAGCAGGCAGATGTAACACTGCCCTCTTTAGGGTTCTTTCTCCTGCCAGGGGCGCAGGCAGCATGAGTGCCCCTGGGGGAGCACTGGGGCTGGGAGTGGGGTGGATGACTTGAGGATGGTTTGTAGGCCTAGAAGGCCTAGGGACCAAGGACAGATGTGGCCTGAGCCAGAGAGAATGTTCTGTGGTCAGCAGCTTCACAGCCGTGCAAAATAAAAATCTCCAAATGCCATGTTCTCGGAGGCCTTGGGGGCTGTTACTGTAGTGGGATCAATGGAACATGGCATCCTGGCCATGTGCAGCTGGAGTGCGGGTCTTGATTTTCGGTGGTTGAAACCTGCTTTATGAGGATAGGATGCCCCTCATTATGTTTACCAGGAAGACTCTAGTTCTGGAAGTTTCCACACATTGTGGGGTTGCTGCAGTTTAATTTTGTTATAATCCTTTCCTTTTAACTACTGCATATTTATGCCCAGTAATCGACTTCCATTTTCCAGCTTCATTGTGAGGTTTCAATGCAGCATGAACGGCTTTGAATTCTCATCCTTTGATGTTGGGGGTGGCACCAGAGGAAAGGGGACTTTGTGCCGTCTTAATTGCCAGAGCAGAAGAAACATTTCATCACTCCTGTAGAATGCGTCCATACCGTTCTCTATTGAAAACGGCTGGGCTTTCATGGCTCAGAAGCTGCCATGAGTAATAGATTAATACCTGATGTAGGGAGTGAGCCAAACGCAGGGAAGGAGGGACGACTGCTGGTGCTGGGCTGCCTCAGGCAACAGGCCGTGCTGGGCTTTCTGTCCCTGGACCAAAATCAATGACTGGGGAAAAGGGTACCTAGTTTTGGTGGGAGCTTCGGATTTGGAACCTGGTTCTTCAGCCTGTGAAGCTGGGCCCCAGTCCCTGCTGTTCTAGCCAGAGGGCAATTCCCTGCCCCATTGGTTGCAGCCCCCACCTTGATCCTGGGGTGGGTGTCAGGGATCAAGTTTGGAAGGGGTTTTTGTTTCAGTCTCAGATGGTCAGCATATGCTGTGAACTGCATGGGCTCAGCGCTTTTGGCCTTGACCTTAGAGAAAGGTACAGTGTCTCCTGGTTCAAGTCAGAAGAGGGGCCCCGTGTCAAAAGTGATGCTGCATTTTAGCATACCTTATTAAGTATGTTTATAGAGTGATTCTTTTGGGGAAAATTGTCACTGAAGTAAGAATCGTGAGTTCTTTTTGTAAGGTCATGTTTATTGTCTCTTGGGCTTGTGTGAAGAGAAGGGGTGGCTGGGGCTTGTATGGGGTGCAGCGTGGGCTGTGGCATCTGCAGCTGCTCAGGATCTCTCTGCTGCCTGCCTATTCTGACATGCCTCCTTACTTTCTGGAAGGACAGTCCAGGCCCTACATAGGTTTCCTCCACTGTGACCTCTCATAGAACCACGGGGACAGATCAGCATCTGTATCAGCCCATGCGGAAGCCAGAATGCCCCTCCTGGGAGGAGAGTGTTCCCCTTACATAGCCAGTGGCTAGCATTTAATGAGCACTTATTGGGCCAGATGCCATGTAGGCTCCGTTTCTCTCCCCACAGCCTGAGGTGGCTCCTATTCTGTACTGAGTTTGCAGAGGAGAGACCTGAGATAGAGGTGAAAGTACAACAACTGGCACCCAAATGCTGGTCCCTTCTTCCATGCCTTGGCTTCCAGGCAGTGGTGGTCTTAAAGCTGAAGTTCATTGTAGGTGAGCCCTTTGGGAGAGCACAGCCTCTTTGAGAAGATGACAGTTTGGAATACTTTCTGGGTTCAGTGTTGTGGTCACTGCTGATGGAGTTGTCCTAGCTGACAAGAGTTGCAGCAGCCTCTGGGAAGTAGCTCTGGCTTTCTTAGGCTGTCTCCTACTCCTCCAGTGCGCCATAGAATTGGGAGGGATCTTAACAATCCTGTCAGCCGGCAGTGGTGGTTGCATGGAGTGCTTGGATGTCTCCTGAGGCTGCCTGGGGGCAGGTGAGAGTGGTGGAGGACACCTGGTGCTCCACAACCATTTCAGCCAGAGCAGGGTGGCCCTCAGTGTTTTGTCTGGAAGATTACCTTGGAAGAATGCTCTCCAAGGACCTAAAACTTTGAAAAACCACTGATTTAATCTGTTATTATAATTCAGCCAGACACCTTAAAGAAAAAAATATTGACAGATTTAATATAAGAATTAAAGAAAATTCTCTTTGACAAAAGATTCTAAAAGTGAGGTTAAGAGATATGGGAGAAAAAATATACAAAAAGTACCTATATGAGCTTAATTGTCAGTATGCAAAGAGCTTTTACAAACCAATAAAAAAAAGGATGAGCATCCCTATTGCAAGAGGAGCAAAGCACATAAATATGCAGATCACAGTGGCTACTGTAAAAAACTCAAGCTTTGCTAGTAAAGAAATTCAGCTGAAAGGAGAGTCCCTTTATGCTCGTCATATTAGCAGAGGTAAGTTTGATAACACCCATTGGTGGTGTTACTGATAATTTCTATCTTCTGTGGTTTTTGAGAAACTGAAGTAAGTTAATATATGGAAAGTGCTTAGAATAGGGCCTGGCACATAGTAAACAAAATATGAGTGTTGGCTATTATGATTTTTTGCTCTCCGTAGAGCAAAAAATCATGATTGATTATTCTCCAGAAAAGTTTTATGTGTCAAAATTTTAAGTGGTCAGTCCCCTTTCCCCAGCAATTCTACTAACTAGAATATTTATTCTTAGGAAATAATATGATGAACATAAGGCCATCCAGATGTGCACAGGATATTTTCTTATCCTATATAATAAATTGGTAATATGCAAATTGACCCTAATGGCAGAATGACCAGAACGACCGCTCAACAAGTCACTATGAAGCGCACTGACCACCTCTCAGTTTCTCCCTCCTAGCCGGCAGGCTCTAATCACCCAATGGCAAACAGGAAACTAGGGGTGGATGGCAGCAGGGGGTGGGGCTGGCTTTGAGCAGCTGGGGAACATGGCCCTGATCGCAGGCCAGGCCTAGGGACCGTACCTGCGCACGAATTTCGTGCGTTGGGCCTCCTCTAGTGTTATTTATAAAGGTGACACTTATTAAATACATTTTGGTATTTCGGCCTGAGGAGTGTGTGTGTGTGTGCAGGCTCCCAGCCAGCAGAAGTGCATTGTGTTAGGAAAGCAGGTCCTGAGTAATACCCAGGGTTTTTTTTTTTTTTTTAAGTATTTGGGTCTAAAGCAGCAGTTCTCAACCTGTGGGTTGCGACCCCTTTGGCAGTCGAACGATCCTTTCACAGGGGTCGCCTAAGACCATCCTGCATATCAGATATTTACATTACGATTCATAACAGTAGCAACATTACAGTTATGAAGTAGCAACGAAAATAATTTTATGGTTGGGTCACAACATGAGGAACTGTATTTAAAGGGCCAGAAGGTTGAGAACCAATGGTCTAAAGTGATAATGGTGGTTGTCTGGGGTTTCAGGAAAATGAGCTGTGAGGGACTTTGATTGTCTTTTTATATATAATCCTATATAATAAAAGGCTAATATGCAAATAGACTGAAAAGCTGAACAACTGGTCACTGTGATGCGCACTGACCACCAGGAGGCAGATGCTCAATGCAGAAGCTGCCCCCTGGTGTCAGTGTGCTCCCACAGGGGGAGCGCCACTCATCCAGAAGCCAGGCTCAAGGTTGGCAAGCTTCTCCCGCCTCCTCGGCAGTGCTAAGGATGTCCCCGTGGGTCACAGTCGGACATCCCCTGAGGGCTCCTGGACTGCAAGAGGGCTCAGAAATTTCATGCACTGGGCCTCTAGTGGTATTATATAACTTTTTTCTCTAAGCATGGAATACTTTTAAAGAGAAAGTTGATTTTCCATTGGGGGAAATACTCTTCAATTACATTATTTATAAGGGAGAAAGACCAAATCCTTGGGAAGTTGATAAATATGCTTAGCATTAGAAGAATTTAGGGGATTTGTTTCTCTGACTTGCTAGTGAGCTCTCTGAGCAGAGAGCTGGCCTCCTGGGTCTGGGTGTGTCTGGTGTAGTTCATCCGTGCTGCAAATGGTATTTTTAGTGGCCTCACTGAAAGCAGGTTTGTACCCTTTATTCCCTTTCTCAAATCCTGCCTGATGCTGGCCTTTATTTATCAGCCTCTTCTGATAGCACTTGTCTGTTTACTGAGCTTTGGTCCCTCCCTGCTTGCTTCCTTGCTCTCAGTAAGCCCCTCAAACCCCAGGGCCTTTGCACACATTGTTTCATTTCTTGGAACCACCTCTCTTCATCTTCCTTTCCCTCAGACCCTCAATCCATGCATATCCTTTGACCCTTGTTACATATAAGCCTAACATCTTTTCTTCTCCTTTCTGATAGGATTCAGTTGTGCAATTTCAGTAGCTCATCATGATGGTAGTGGTTCAATGTCACCACTAACATCATGATTAGCTGGGGGCTCGTGGGGTTGAGGGCCTCATGCCCACTCTGTCTCCAAGGCCTGGCTGTAGGTGTTCCAGGAATGAATGAATGAGTTGCTGAGGGAAGGGCACAGTGTAGGCCAGTGGTTCTCAACCTTCTGGCCCTTTAAATACAGTTCTTCATGTTGTGACCCAACAATAAAATTATTTTCATTGCTACTTCATAACTGTAATGTTGCTACTGTTATGAATCGTAATGTAAATATCTGCAGGATGGTTTTAGGCGACCCCTGTGAAAGGGTCGCTCCACCACCAAAGGGGTCGCGACCCACAGGTTGAGAACCGCTGGTGTAGGCCCTGGTGGAGAGCTTGGTCGAGGACTGGTCTGGGCCTCATGGCACCTGTGTGCTTCTCCCTATTCTCTGGAATTGCCTGTTTCCTTCCTGCCACCACCTGGGAACTTCTTGGTTCTGATTTTGGAGATTACATGCTTTTAAGTAGATGCCATAAATAAAAGTGATGTGGATTCTGTGATCCAGTGAGGAATGAGCAGAAAAAGGGCCTCAAACACACAGCTGTCAAGTGGCAAATGGTGGGGCTATTGTGCACACAGTCAAGGTGGGTGCACGTGGCTTGTCCTCGGCCCGGGCTTCAGTGTTCCAGGTGGCCAGCTGCTGCTTTTATTAATGGCATTTTCCCATTTCTTTCATATTGGAGTTAATGACATTGTTTAGTCACTTCTTATTTAACCTCATAATTTTAATATGATACTTTAATATAGTTGTGTATGTAAACATTTTGGAGTCTGCTCTGTTTAAAAATGCGAATGTTAGGCTGTGTGAATTTACTATTGTTTATAAAGTATTCCGTCTGAGTGAGTCAAGTGCTTTTGTTGGATTGATGTTTGCGCTTGAAACAATAAATCGGTTCTTAGGGCCTGAAAGCCCAAGCCCGCCCTCCAAGTAGGAGTGTTTAGCGGTGATGGAATTAAGTCCTCACTGGGGAGCATGTCATCTACCTTCTGCGGTGCTCTTTGCTGGAGCGGTCTTTTTCAGACTTCAGAGAGAAGTTTTGTGATCCCCTATGGCAGTGGTTCTCAACCTTCCTAATGGCGCGACCCTTTGATACAGTTCCTCATGTTGTGGTGACCCCAACCATAAAATTATTTTCGTTGCTACTTCATAACTATAATTTTGCTGCTGTTATGAATCGTAATGTAAATATCTGATATGCAGGATGGATTTTCATTGTTACAAATTGAACATAACTAAAGCATAGTGATTAATCACAAAAACAATATGTAATTATATATGTGTTTTCCGATCGTCTTAGACGACCCCTGTGAAAGGGTCATTCGACCCCCAAAGGGGTCGTGACCCACAGGTTGAAAACCGCTGCCCTATGGCCTCTCTTTGATGGGGGAGTGGTGCTGGTGGTGTTTGGGAGTGTTTCCTGCAGTTTTTAATTGGTCAGTCAATATTTTGCAAATCTTAAGCCTGTACCCAACCCCAAGTACAAGGTGAGGGCACAGAGAGGAGATGGAGTCGAGCAAATAAGTGCTCCTTGCCTGGGGGGGGGGAACTCAGTGGCGGATGCAGTGGCAGGTCCTATGACCCCAGTGTCCATCAGGAAGACCTGGCCTCTGTCCACAAGGAGTGTAGTCGTTGGTGGGGTTCCGGGATCAGGGAGAGGAAACACTCACAGGTGCACCAGGCTGGGGAGGCTGGCGCCGGGGGTCTGGGGGCCACGGTGGTAGAGGAGCAGGGCCTACATGGAGGGAGGCAGAAGCAAGGCTGGAAATGGGTGTGGTCCTCTTTAGCGAGAGTAGGGCTGTGGGCCTCTGCAGAGTGGGAAGGCCATCATGATCAGATGGTGGCCAGCTCTGAGGGTTCCAGGACCAGAGGGCTGAGGAAGGATGAGCTGGACAGCCTGCCGGACTGGCTGGTGGGGCTGGTCTTCGTGAAGGACTCCCTGCTGCTTCCTTGCACACAGTTTGCTTGCATTTCATTGAGGTTTCTGAACTTCTGTTCTTCTGGGTTTTTTTGCCAAGTGCCATGAACCTGACCTCTCTGCATCTAACCTGGCTGAGGGAACAGAGTGAGGGACACAGTTGTGCACAGCCCCAGCCAGAAGCCCCCCCCCCCCCCCCCCGGCCTGGGGCATGTGTTTGGACTGAGTGCTTCCAGGGAGGACCCTAGGGCACCTCACACTGGCGGGGGAGGAGCGGGGGGCAGGGGGGGGGGCATGTCCTGAAGGGAGGTGACTGTTTCTTTCCTCCTTCCCTCAGCCAGTGTTCCTGAGAGCCCTCTTCTAGGTCTGGGGCTCCTTGGAGTAGCTGTCAGGACCTGAGCTCCATGGTAGTCATTCTAGAGAACATTCTAGAAGGGACCTGAGCCAACCTTTAATCCAGCTGTTGGTTTTGTACATCTGGAGTCAAAAGCTTATTCTGAGCCCCACGTGGCCCTCTGCAGGGGCTTTCCTGGAAGAACGCAGGGCTCTGGCAGACCTACAGGTCGTGAGATGGACACTGAGCAAATCAGCAGATGGCACAGGTTCTTACTGGTGTTTGAGCCCTGCTAGGGCGGAAGGTTTGGAGTTCTGATTAGCCTGGCCCCCACCCCACTTTTGGGGCTGTGGGCACCCAGGGGGAGGTACAGTCATGTACCATGGCCTAGGCCACCAATGCAGGGCATGGGGTTAATTAGTGAGTGCTAAGAGCAGAACCACTCGGGCTGGGGGGCCCTTGGCCCTGTGGGCCTTCAAAGAATCATACAGACTTCCTCGGCAGGCACTACTGTGGATTGCAACCCTCTCTGCTGTAAATGTATGTACAATTTTGCACTGAAAAGGTCATGATAGGTGGTTTCAGTTCCTGTTGTTTGCAAAACCTTTCTTTGCCAGCTTAAGGGCTGGGTTGTAATTCCTTCCCAGCTTCCAGGTCAGAGGGACACATTGAAGGACATGACACTGGGGCATTTCTGTTCCAACTTTGGTCTCCTCCCCAGTACCTCCTCTGAAGCTGGTGTTCACCTTTAACTAGTTTAGTGGCAGCCTGAGCCCATTCCCCGTTGTCAGCTTGGACAGCAGCCCACCTGCAACCTCCTAATGGTCCTTTCTACTCAAGGTCCCTGAGGAAGTGTGGGCCAAGTGGCCTGCCTCTCTCTGGGCAGCTGGAAGTGGCCTCCTCTGCCCACAGCAGCCCTGGGTCCCCAGTGGAGCAGCATCGAGGTCACCTCTTGGCCACTTCCCTGGGCTGATGGAGAGTCGACCTTTTGGATCAAGGAGTTAAAAAACAACAGTGTGAAATGTGCCCTAACTCGTGCCCTGAAGAAGAATGTCCTTTTGCGTCAGTATGTGTAGTGTTCGGCCAAATGTGGGCTGCCTTTGGGGGAAGCTATTATTTTCAGAATTCTTTAATGAAGTGGAGGACGGAGCTGAAGGGGCAGAGTGGCACACAGCGCACTCTGCTTCCCAATGCTTTCTTTCTCCTCCTTGTGGCTCCTCTGTGGGCTCATTGAGGTTTCGTTGCAGCCAGGTGCTGGGTAAAGGGTGGAGGTGCGAGTTCGGTTGTGCCCAAGAGGGGTTTCCATGGTTGCAGATATCCTGCTGTCCATGGCTGTGAGTGCTGAGGACACAACATGGGTGTTGAGTCACACCTTGGTTGAGACCCCACCTTCACTGTTGTGCCTCTGTTGACTGGCTGTTATCACCTTGCTTCTGCCAGTTGAATGTTCTGTCTGTAGGATGGGAGATGGGCTCCTCCCTGGGAGCCATTAGGAGGCCAAATGGGGGTGCTGGGCAGTCGACCCTCTCCCTAAGCTCTGCCCTTCTCTACCCCCTCTCTGTGGGCAGGCCTCAGGTATGCTGTCATCTGCAGGGAGCTGTGGGAGACTGAGCCTTTGACTCCCTGAGACCCCTGTGCTGGCTCAGGCCACTCAGGGCATTTTTGCCTGCATCTGTCTGCTGAAGTCCCGGCGGGTCAGATCCTCCTTGAAGGACTTCATTTGGGAGCGAGTTGTTATTTGTCTTTGTCCTCGCAGGCCCTGTTTCTTAGCCTTTGGAGATGTTCTTGAAAGCTCAGCAGCACCTGTTACATGGAGCACCATCAGCTTTGAGGGTGCTGCTGTGTGTGTCCCACACATAGGGCTGACCACAGCCGTGCTGTCCCAGTGCTCCTGGCTTGGACATGGTGTGATTTGTTTCTAGGCCAGGGCTGTTGAGGTCTCTGGCTCTGAAGGTGATCCATGAGCTAGAGTAATGGAGATTTCTTGCCGGGTCTTCACCTCAGAGCATTGCTTGGTGTCCTGGGATGCTGGCTGCATATTGCAACACCAGTTGCAGGTTTCCCTGTCCCGGCTTCCCTTCTTATCACTGTTCTTTATCATACAACAGCAGGGAGCCTCAGGGACAGAACATTCTACCCCTTCCTCACCCCCTATGGATGGCAGTGTGGGAAGACCTTGGGAAAGCTGCTCCCCGAGGCAGCTGTGGCTTGAGGGAACCTGCATGGCCTTGGTGTTGGGTTCTGTGTGGAGGGGATTGTAAGCACCAGGACTTAGAGATCAGAGAGGCTGGGTGCTTCTGGTGCCCTGTGGGCATGGCCCTCCACAGGAGATGGTGCTCCATGGGCCATGCGTACGTGGGGGCCAGGTGTAATTGTGTTGTAGGACAGGTGGCCTCTGGGGAATGGAGGAGCATGGAGGCAGGAAACCAGATTATGTCCTCCCTGGGATTATGGGAAAAACATTTCAAGGGCATTTTTGTTGTTGTTGTTGTTGTTAATCCTCACCCAAGGATATTCCCCCCACTCCCCATTGATTTCTAAAGAGAGTAGAAGGGAGGGGGAGAGACACAGAGAGAGAAACATCGATGTGAGAGAGATCCTTCAGTCCTCAGGCCAATGCTCTAACCACGTAGCAAAACTGGCTAGGGCTTTAAGGGAATCTTTTGTGAGTGGCTCTCAGTATTGAGCAGGAGGATATTTCTGGTAGCTCTCCATCAGTTAGTTTCTCTCCATGGCAAGTTCAGAGAGCACTGTGTAGATATTGATAGACTTGCTTCCTCAGAAGGTGCAGGTGAAGGAAGAGTTCAGGTGTGGCTTGATCCAGCTTCTCCACACTGTCATCAAGACAGACTTGTTTCTTCCCCCTTTCTTGGGTGAGTCAGCTTCCTGGTCCCAAGAGGGTCCTGCCAGTTGCTGTCAGAGCTGCACACCTGCTAGTTTATGTCACCAGGAAAGAGAGTATCTTTGCCCCAACAAAAGTCTTGATTCACTTTCCTTGGGTTGCCTTAAGTCATCTGTTCACCTCTGAACCGTCACTGTGGCCTTGGAATGGAATGTGCTGAATGGTTCAGCCTCTTCCAGAAGCTGGTTGGGGAGTCCGCTTCCCTCATCTGGAAATCACTATGGTGGGGAAGGAAGGGGAGAGATGGTGATGAGGGAACCAGTTGACAGCATCCTCCATGGAGCTCCTTGCTCTCTCAGCAGCCCCAGCAGCATTCCACACGGCCTTTCCTGTGAGCCCCAGTGTGTGGTGCCATACTGAATGCTTCACAGACCTTGTCTCATGAAATTTCGCAGCAGCCCTCATTAGAGGGAGGGATGATGCCCATCCGCAGAGGGGAAGTGAGGTCTTGACCAGGACTTCTGTGGCAGTGGATGCCAGGGCATCCGGCCTCCCTGCGTCTCCTTCCTGGGTATGACCTGGGCCCTACAAGTTGGGCATGTGGCTAGAACTGGCCAGTTGGCAAGGTGGACAGAGGTCAGGGAAATTCCTCCACTCTCTCCCTGTGTTGCTGTCTGGCAAGGTCCTCAGATAGTGGGGCTAGGCCTCCTGGCATCTTGAGTGCTTCCTACTGACCAGTCCCGCTGCCCTCAGAGTTGTGCCCCAGCAACCCAGAGGGACCAAGGCAGTTGTCTGAGGATGTTCTGAGGGCAATGCTGAGGGGGGCAAATGCTGAGGGTATCCTGGGAAGGGTGAAAGCAAGTCCTGGCAGTCCCGGGAACCCCATCAGCCATACCCACCTCTCTCCAGGCAAGGGGTGCATTGGAAAGGATGTGCTTTGGGATCAGATAGATGGGCTTAACATTTGACCTTCACAACCCTCCAGTGTGTAGGTGGTCGGTTGTTCAGCTCCTCTGTGCCTTAGTCTTCCCACCTGCAAGGTGGGCATGGGAGTTTCTGCAGGGGAGAATTGTTGTCAGGAATGAGTGGGATATGGAGGCCTGTGGCCTAGCTCTAGACCTGCTGAGAGGCACAGGATGAAGAAATGCTATTGCCCTTCCTTACGTTCATGTGCCTGTGGGTTGGGCAGACCCTGCCCAGCGGCCGGTGCCTTAGCACTGTGTGTTACTAAGTACCATCTGTTAGTCCTTCGACACTCTGTGGCATAGAGACCCTTATCCCAGTTGACTGTTGAGGAAGCTGACACCGAAGCAGGAGCAGATGGCTTGATGGTAAGGAATTGGGCCCTGAGCCCCTGCCTTTCTCTCCTTCTGTAACTGGTGGGAATGTGTGGTACTGCTGTCTATGCCCAAATGGGAGGTGCTAGGCTCATTCTGGGATGCATTTCTGGGTCTGACAGGCCGAGTGGTGAGGGGCTGGCGTGTGTCCTTTCACATGTTCAGGTGTGGAGGGTGTCCCAACCAGAGAGAGAGGCCGGGGACCTCAGAGCTGCACCTCCTCCCAACCCCGAGGATTTCCTTCTCAGGGAGGTAGGGCTTTTCACCAGGGTGGGCGGGGGAGGCTCCCTTGGGCATCCTGTTGCTATTGGTGGTAGCTGGCCCTGTGGCCCATGCTGGCCAGGAGCACAGCTGGATAGTGTGAGGCACCAGCAGCCCATATGGTGGAGCTATGCTGGATGTGGCCTTGGCCTGGGTGGGTGGGAAGATGTTCCTACCCCTCTCCCTGCTCCAGTCCCTGCCCCCTTACACCTGTGTCCTCCTCTCCTGGCCCTGCCTCAGTTGTGCTGCCAAGTGGAGTTGCCCCTGCTTATGGTCACCCAGGACATTTGTTACCGGTGCCTTCTTCTCCCTCTTCTTTAGCCCAGCTGAATTCTGGATGCACAGCCCTGGGAATGCCCCCGACAACCCCCATGACAGGCACACACACAGTTACACACAGTGCAGGCCCACATGGGGCAGTACGTGCCCACATGTGCACACATACAGGCACATGTGCATGCGGTGCCACATGGGAAATATGAAAACCCAGCTCCTCTCTTGTGATTCTCATTGAGCTGATTTTAGCCGCATGTCTACGTGCCCATCACTTAATGAGGAACAGTGGAGTTTGTGGAACTTGGTACATCTGATGACGGTTGGGGTGATGAAATTCTCCCTCCATGGAGTGCAACTCTCACCAGTTCCTCATCTCTAGGTATAGATCCTTTGTTTTTTAATCCTTACAAGTTTGGCTTTCTCCAGACATTTTGGCTTTCTCCTAACTCCCCCTCTCCTGGCCACAGCACTCCTGCCCAGACAGTCATGGCTCCTGTTGTCTAGAATAAAATTCGAGTCCTTTTGTATTACCTACAGGGTCCACAGGGCTTGGTGTAGGTGCTCTTCCCCAGATTCATCATCTGTGTCTCTGGCCTGGCTACATGGATCTGTTTGGTCCATTTGCTGGGCTCTCTGGCCCTGGGCTTTACTTGTGCTTGGGGCTTCCAGGCCCACAACTGGAGACTCTTATTAGAGACTCATTTTGGTGGCTGGATGGCTCCCTTTCGATTCCATAATGATGGAAGTGTGATCACATCCTCCATGGAGTTCCTGACCCCTGACCCGTTGTCCTGTCCTCTATCCTCTCCATGCTTTGTAATGGGTAATGGATGAGGCCACAGTTAGGGTCTCTAAGTCCTGATACATCACGCTATCCTTCAGTCCCCGGGGGCAAAGACTCCTCCGTAGAAATGGGGGTTAGGGTGTGCTGTTTTTCATTGTCATGGAGGCCTGACCCTGCCTCAGCTGTGCTGCCAAGTGGAGTTGCAGGACTTTTCATAGCTTGAGGTTGAGACTCCAAAAGCAGGTGGAACTTGTCGTCTCCCATCCTGTAGTCCACCTTGCCTTCCAGCACCTACCCTGAGGGGCTGGGCTGAGACAGAGTCCCCACTGGGCTTTCACTGTTGGAGCTCCATTTCCTTCTGCCCTTGTACCCTGCTTAGTGCTTAGAGCAGTCCCACCTGCTACCCCAGTGTGCAGGGCATGGCTCACTTTCCTTGCAGGCCCTGATGGAGCAAGGGTTGGAGGCCTCGGAACAAAGGAAGCTGAGAGTCAGCGATTCTCCGCAAGGCCTGCAGCAGAGCATTTATCAGAGGGGCTGGGGGAGGGTTTCCTCCCACAGCAGAAGGAGGCCTAGGGTCTGTGACCACACCATACCTGGGCAGCAGGTGTCTGAACTAAGGGGAGAGACTCCGGAAGGGCTCCCAGGGATGCCTCTCTGCCTGTAGGTGCTGAGCGTCTACATTTGTCCATCTCCCGCACCCAGGCTCACCGTGTTCTTGGACTAAAGAACTTGGGATTAGCTGCCTTGTACCCTCTGGTGGCCTTTCCCATTCACGGGTCCCTCCTTGGCACTCTGCAGGCTTTTGTGGTCTCAGCCTCACTTTGCATTCTTATTTCTACTTCATGGCTGGTTTCCTCAGTTTTCTAGCATCAGGGATCATCCCTGCCTCTGCTGTTCTTACTGGGCCTCAGGGCTGTGCCTGATGTTTGAACTTGGGGTCCTGGCAGTGCTCCCTCAGTTGTTCCAGAAAGGAATACATTATAATTGACTATCAGAACACCCATGTGCTGTGCAGCAGGTAGAAGGCTCCTACCTAGTGGTGGGGGTGGTGGTGTGGTGGTTCTCCTGGCCCAGCCCTGCCCAGGGCAAGCTCACAGCCAGTCCCTGGGTGACTGATCAGGTCTGCACTGGGGGTCCTGCAGTTACAGGATCAGAGGGTAGATAACAGAAATCATTTCTCTTGTATTGCCTGAGAGTGTAAAGCATTTCTAATATCATTAATATTAAAGGAACTAAATTGGGAGAATAGATCAGCAATACAAGTAATCAGTTACTGTAATTGGGAAAAATATTAATGATTTAATTGCATATGTGGCAATAACATTTTATTTTTTTTATGACTGCCTTGATAATAAAAGACAAACTGCTTGTCACAAATGTAAGCAAATAGAGAAATCCATTAATTCTCCTATTAAAAAAAACAAACAAAAGGTGTTCCCGGCTTTTCCAGTGACAGTTTAATAATGAGTGCCTAATTTTAATCTGTTCCGTGGGTGCATGCCCTCCCTCGCCTGGGAAACCAGCTAGTATTGGTGTGATTCTCTGCTAGTTGATGGCCCCAGGAGGTCCAAGGGACCTTACCTGAAATCAGCCTGTGGCCCTGTGGGACTCTGTGATTTCCATCACTCTGGCTGCTTTGGGGGCCTGAGTAATCCGGGGAACTTCCTGTTGTGCCCAGAGAGGCAATCTTAGCTGGTAGAGTGTGTGTGTGGACAGGGAGTTTGGGTGTTGGTTTAATGACATGCCTTTTTGGAGAGAGTCCCACATGCTTCAGGGGTTCTCGCCCCAAGGCGATTTTGCTGTCACTGGTGCAGAGGTTGGGAAACCCTGTTATCATGGCATGCAGAACACAGTCCTTGCATTTCTTTCAGCTTTGAAGTAAACTGCACTGCATCTGGACCAAGCTGGATTTGGTTCCCCTGCACAGTCATGTAATAATTCAAGTAGTAATTTTGAAACCACTCCAGGGCAAGTTACACACGTCATATGCGTACCAGTTTGGGGTGAGGAAGTGAAGTCAGCTTTCATTTACTTTGTTTGCATATGAATGAAATGTACCTTTGTTCTCTCCTTTCCCTTTTCTTCCAAATTTGAAGAATGGGTGTGAGTCCCCAGGACTTAACTTTTCCTAGCTAAAGTGAGTGTTTCATGCAGATGTCCTTGGAGATAACCGAGAGGCATGTTGTGCTATAGTGACAAAAGAGAGGAACTTGCTGAGTGGAAAATTGCGTTTTTAGAATATGCTAACACGGGGGCCGAGATGTTTGTCTCCCATTGCTCACTTGCGGTGCTGCTGTGCCTTTTCACTGTAAGGATCAGGGAAGGCTGTTGAAGGAAGGAAGGCAGGGCCCTCGCTCCTCATAGCTAGAATCTGTTTCCTTCGTCGTAACAGTGCATGTTAGTCACATGTTCTGGTGATAACTCAGTGACCATGGGTGTACTTTAAATATCCTGATGTGTGTGATGGGGAGTGCGGGTTGCTTTAGTCACTTCCAGTCATTTTCTCCAGTTATTGGGACACAAACATTTGTTTGCTCAGTCGCATCCTGGAGATGCCGCCGAGCTGTGTACTTGTGACTCGTCCAGTGTAGTTGTGAGAAACACATAACGTGAAAATTATCACCTTAACCAATTTTAGGTGTTCAATAGTGTTAAGTATATTCACACTGTTGTGCAGCTAACCTCTTCATCTCGCAGAACTGAAACTGTTACCATTAAACACTACTTCTAGTAGATTTTTAAAAATAGATGGTTCTTACAAAACACAAGGTCATCATTGATCCCATGCTGAACACCAACATTAGCTAAAGGAAAAGAAATTTATATAGACAATACATATACATACATACATATATATGTACATATATATGCATATGATAAAGTACATGTGTATGTTTAAGTATTATGTTAATATTATATATATAATAAATATATAACTTAGTGAGTCCTGTTAAGTCACATATATGCTAACACATGCTGCAGGCTCTTGAACGTGCATAGTGCATGGTTGGGCTGCAGGAGTTGCTTTCCTTTGGGAAGAGGAGGGAAAGCGACACTTCCTGGGTCCCTGGACAGAGTCGGAAGTCTGCAGAGAGGTCTGTTTGTTTCTTGTTGCTGAAAACCTGAGGCCACACTGTCTGACTGGCCAAGGCAAAGGAGAGCTTGAGCTGCAGGCGAGCTCCTGAGTGAAAGAGGGGGGTCTGGGGACAATGTTGGGGGCCCAGGGACTAGTGCATGTCAGACATGAGACTGGCCCCTCATCCCTCAGCTTCTCAGGGCTCCCTGCCTCCCTGCTTTTCTCTGTCATTACTTGGTCAGAGTTGGCCCTGACCCCTGGCCCTACACCCCTGTCCTGACTGCTTTAGTTTTCTCCCAGCCCTTGTCACCCTGCATTCTGCCTGCTTGTCTCCTTCTAGGAGCATGAGCCCCAAAGCTACTGCCCGTGACCAGGGGACCAGGGGACCAGGGACTGCCTTCCCTGGCTGACACGGGCAGTGGCTGGTCAGGTGCATGTGGATGGGTCTGCTCTGGGAGCTGTGCATCCCCACGGGTGCCGCCCGCTGCTGCCTGGGCAGAGGTGCTGCTCTGGGACCAGTTTCCCTGCTACCTGACACTTTGCCTCCTCCATAGTCTTTTTGAAAAAAACAAAAACAAACAAACAAAAAAACCAAGAAAAGTTTGAAAACCAGGCATTTTGGTTTTCATAGAACTTCAGTTTCCAGAGGAAGTTAGAGGTCACTGAGATGAGTCAGAACTGCACAGGTGAGGTGCTCATTTGGTATTTGGAGATGGAGTCCTGGCTCAAAGCTGAAGGACGTGTTGGGGAATTGTCTCGTCCCAGAACCTGTCTGCAGTTCACTGCCCCAAAGGCAGGGTCAGTATCCTGGAGTCGGTGGCCTCTTCACCTCTTGGAACTTTGCCACACTTTGGCACCTGCCCGGACATGCTGTGAGCTCTGGCCTGCGTTAAAAGGCCGTGGCGAGAATAGAGGGCACTGCACTTCCTGCCTGCATGCTTCGGGGCTGGTGTAGATTTTTCCCAGCTGGACCATGTTCTCCCAGGTTGTGGGAAAGTGAGACAGGACACTTTCCCTGGGGCCAAGGGCAGGACCCTGAGACCTGCCTCCCCTTACTTGAGGTGACAGAGATGTGGGGCATCTCATTGTGGCCAAGGGCAGGACCCTGAGACCTGCCTCCCCTTACTTGAGGTGACAGAGATGTGGGGCATCTCATTGTGTAGGCTGGGAGTACCTTGGGACCGGGCACAGCTAGCAGGACAGGAGTGCTTCATTTAGGGGGGTCTGGACCGGGGTCTGTCCAGCAGCCTGGTCCCAGGTGCCATGTACAGTGGTGGTGCCTGCGTGCAGCAGGCTGACTGTTACCCTGTGGTGATAATCCACAACAGTTTTGTTTATTTTTTAAAATAGAAATAACTTTGTTGTTTTCATTGTAATAACAATGATCCTTGTAGACCATTTCAACATTAAGGAAGTTTAGGAAGTAGGAATTTAAAGGAACCCTGAATTCTACCCCCTCACTCCCTAGGAAACTGGGTCTCTGTGGGGATATCCCTACTGGACAGGCTGATGCTGCTGCTGCCCCTGCGACTCCCTCCACTGTGAGCTCTGGGCACGGATTTGCCCTTGGACCAAACACACATTTATTGGGACCAAAATTCAGAACTTTGGATAGTTAGGATGCCAGAGGCCGAGTCCCTTCTCCCTGCTCTGTGTCTCAGGGCCGAAGCTCTCTGTCCTGGAGGAAGCCAACAGGGTCGCTGGGTGAGCCGGTCCATTTCAGACCTAGCAAGCAGTCGGTTTTCAGTTTTCCAAATATGCTTAACTTGGCTGGTATCTAGTGATACTCACTGTATTAGAAATTTAAAAAATATTTATTTCCAACAACCCATTCCACAGTGATAAAGATTACATACTTTTTTCATAAAAAAAGACTTATTTTGTAAAACAGAATAGGTAGTAACAAGAAGAGGCACCCTTCTACATTTGTGCTGGTCTTTGCAGTGTCTGCTTATCGGAGGATGGGGCTTCTTGTAGCTGCCTCTGCATCTCATCTGTTGTCATTTCACATGACTTGTAGCCCCTGGAAAACTCTTCTGTACATTCGTGAGGGCAAGGGTGAGGAAGGCACATACCATCTTGGTATTACCATGGAAATGGGCCCGGGACACTTCCACAACCAGTTCAACAAACAGTGGTTTCCATATGGTTGGGAGGAGGAGGAGGAGAGGTCTCACCTCTGTTTGTGGCAGTTGATCAGGCATTTGGCCCACGGAGCCTCCTGTTACTGAGCTGGTTTTCAATTTCCTGTGACTGTCAGTGATGGCAGTTCCATGTTGTTGGTGAAGCACATGCACTTGGGTTTATGGTGGTAATAGTTGAAAGGTTATGCGGCTGCTTGTCCCCTGCCCTGAGATGTTCTGTGTAGGACACTGGTCTAGGCCCTGTTTTCCTTAGGGGTTACAGCTGTCTGTTTTCCCAGGACACCCTTGGCCTCTGGCTGGTGTATATGGGCTCATGGCCTTTTGATGTTAGATGATCCAGAATTTTACACTTAAAAGCCCAATCTCTAGTCCCTGCCTGCCAGAATCTTAAATATTATTTTATTTAGCAGCTAAAGGAAATAGATATTATTTTATCTGGGTGCTTTATCCATGTGGACCCTTAATCTAAAAAGTTTGTTTTATCAAGAAGTTTAAACATATTAGCACTACACCATGGCTGTTTATCAATGAGTAGATGTAGCCACCTGGAAAAGGGGTCCAGGGCCTGGAAGGCATTTTCTTTCATGGAGAGAATTGATGCTGTTTTGCTCCTGACAGACAGTTGTTCCTATGTACACATGTGAGTGTTTGTGTGTGTGTGAGTGTTTGTGCACATGCTGTGTGTCTGTGCACCAGGGCTCTGAGGGCCTGGTGGTGCCTGCTGCCAGACCGGTCCCCTCCGTCCCCAGCATCTGGCCTGGTCTTTCCAGAATGGGTGGAAGAAGTCTGCCACTTCCGTATTACTCAGAGTGAGTGAAGCGTTTCCTTTTAGAATGTACTGAAATGAAATTTTATTACTCTCAAGTGTAGAGCCTATTAGGAAACTAAAATATAAATCTGTCCCAACAAATTATGGGGAAAGAAATCTTAAGTCTTCTGTGATATGACCATCTATATATATAAAAGCCTAAGTGGCCATTACGGCGGAACAACCGGAATGACTGGTCACTATGAAGCACACTGTACAGGCAGCGGTTAGGGGTGAGCAGGCAGGTGAGTGGTTAGGGGTGAGCGGTCCGGGATTGCGAGAGGGATCCCAGATTGTGAGAGGGATGTCCAACTGCAGGGATTGGGCCTAAACCAGTAGTCGGACATCCCTGGAGGGGTCTTGGATTGCAAGAGGGCGCAGGCCGGGCTGAGGGACCCCCCCCCCACCCCCGTGCACGAATTTCGTGCACTGGGACTCTAGTCTATCATAGAATAATTCTCTTCCAAAACATGATTGCTAGACCTTACGGTCCCTATTTCATTGAGGACGTTCACTGAACAAAACAGTGCTTATTAAAAAGCTCACTGTACAAACAGGTCTCAGGAATATCAGTTAAGTCTGTTTTTGATTAAAATTTGAATTAATTTAAATGAATTAAATCCAAATTAAATTATTTAATGGGAGAACGTTTACATTAAAAATTATTTCATGTATACATTTTTCTGATAACCTGACTCAGGGCCTCCAAGAACTATCCTATAGCCCCTCAGTTTGAATAGCCTGCCCTTCGAACGAGGCCTGTGCAGTGTGAGGTTTAGTGGTTCCAAGATGGGGTAATTTGACAAATATTCCATGTGTCCATGCTGATTGTGAGAATATGGTAGAACTATAAGATATTCATCCTTTGCCCAGAAAGTGTAAGGAAAATAATGCAGGTAGAATGGGTCAACCAAGGAGGTTTTATTTTTGGATCTTTCTTTGATGCAAGATGGTCTTTGAGGAGTTGATTCATTCAGTCTCTCTCTCTGCTTCCCCCTACTCCTTACCCAGCCAGAATTGTTCAGTGGGTGAATTTCCACCAGGTGAACTGTCTCACTGATCCTCACTAACCTTCTCTTGGATCAGGAAACAGAACATTACCAGCCCCCTTGTTTCTCCTTCCATCTCCCCCCCTTTTCAAGGGTGTCACCTGTCTTCTAACAGCACAGATTAGTTTCACTTGGTGTCAAACTTTATCACATGGGGTCATACAATGTGTACTTTTGTGTATCTGTCTTCCCTTGCAGACAGATTATTTGTTTGCTTCATCTGTGTTGCTGCTTATAGGTGTAGTTTGTTTGTTCTCATTGCTATGCAGTATACTATGATATGACTGTTCTCGAGTTATTTATCCATTCTACTGTTGATGGCCATTTGGGATGTTCCCAGTTTCTGACTACCACAGATTTTGCTGCTGTGTCATTCATGTGAATAACTTTGATGAGCAATCCATGCCTTTCTGTAGGGTATGCACCTAGGCATGGTCTTGCTGGGGCACAGATATGTGTAGATTCAGCATCAGTGCTTGTCACCAGGCAGGTTCCCATAATGTTGTGCCTTTCACACTCATGGCAGAGTTGAGAGTCTCAGTTGCTCTATATCCTTGCCAAACTTGATTTTGCTTTGCTTTTAAATTTTAGTCATTTGCAGTATTCCGTTGCAGTTTTAATTTGTATTTTCCTGTGAGTACAGGTGCTGTGTACCTCTTCATGTGGTGACTGACCATGTGGAATCCTCCTTTATAAAACTACCTGTTTTGACCATTTTTTTTTTTTTTTTTTTTTTTTACTTGGGTCATCTGCTTTTTTAAACTTAGTGATTTGTAAGAACTATCTATATATTTGGGATCCTGGTCCTCTGTAGGATGTATTTTGGGCAAATTAACTTCTGCTCTCTGGGTTGCCTTTTCACTCTTCCACTGAGTCTTTGATAAACTACAGTTCTGAATTTGATGCATTACAATGTATTTTTCCCCCATTTATGGTCAGTACCTTAAAAAAAAAATTTAAACATCTATTTAAGAATCTTTGTCTACCTGCAGATCTTTCCCTTTGCTGTCCTTCAGTTTGGGCTTTGTTGTCTGACCTTTAACATGTACAATCCATCTCACACTGATTTTCATAATGGTGGGCCATGGTTCAGTTGTTTCCACAAAGGTAGCAGTTAATCTAGCAGCTGGCCTGTTTCCCTATGGATTTGGAGTGTACTAGCTTCTGCTCTAATCATATTATTTTATTTGTGTTGGTCTCACTCTGGAATATTCTGTTTTTTGTTTTATTTGTCTAGTTTTATACCGAAGTCTTAATTACAGAGTTGTATAATAAATCTTGGTATTTAGTAGCATAAGTCCTCCGGGTCTTTTTTCCCCTCAAGATTGCTAGGGCCCTTTCCTCAAGATTCTGGGTCCTTTGTGCATCCATGTAAAATTTTAAAATTACCTTGTCAATTTTCAAAGAATTTCTGGTGGGATTTGATTGAGAATGATTGACTACCAATTAATTTGGGGAACATGGACATCTTAACTATATTGAGTCTTCCAATCCATGCATATAGTATATTCCTCCATTTATTTAGGTATTTAATTTCACTTAAAACATTTCATAGTTTAATGTGTAAGGTTCTTATACTTCTTTTGGTAGATTTGGCCCTGGATATTTGCCGATACTGTATGCTATTGCAAATTTTATCTTTTTTATTTTCTGTTTGTTGCTGGTATGTATAATAGATTTTTGTATATTGACCTTGTACCTAATGTTTTGTTGCATGCACTTAGGAATTTTGATAGTTATTGGTAGATCATTTTGAGTTTTCTGTGTACATAGTATATTGTCTGTGAATAAAGCAGTGTATGCTTCTTTTTCAATATTTGTGCCTTTCATTTCTTTTTCTTGCCTTGTTGCACTGGCTAGCATCTCCAGCAGGCTGTTGACTAGAAGTGGTGAGTGGGTATCCTGATTCAGAGAAGGCTCTCCGTTGACTTCTTTTTTTAATTTGCATGCTTTCTCCTGAATTCAGGGGTGCCATAGCCTGTGTGACATCTTTTTGGTTCACCCACCAGCCTGGTAGGCTGAGGCCATGGTGAGGAGGTGTATGGACTTTGAGCCATGGTTATTGTTTGCCCATGTGACAGGATGTGGAAGGTTGTGGTCAGTGAGAAAACATGTCCTCCTTCTTCTCTGCCACATTTTTTTGTGGTCACTTAATGAGATTTTAAAGAGCGTATTCTCCTAAAGATTTATAATTATAAGACTTTTACTCTTTGTAAGGTTTATTGTCTGTTCCATGAAATTAGGCCAACTAAAATTTCCAAGGGCAGCTGCAGGATGGAAGAACTATAGGTAATCTTAGATCCAAAACCTTTGGTGGAGGAAATATTAGCACACACTGAAGCCATAGTGACACATTTGGTTTCATTTATTCTGTATGGAACGGAAGTAAAAATAAAGAAAGCAATGTCTTTATGTAAATATATGCTTAGTGTCAGAGGCTGCCTAATTAGTAGAGTGACCATGCCCTTTTTAAAGCAGCATGTAAATTAAAATTACAGATTTTTCTCTATCGCTCACCCTCCCCAATGTGGGCTTTGTGTTTATGTCATATATCAGGGAAGACTGCAGTCATAAAAGCAGTTGTGTTTCAAGTCATAATATGTTCAACATGTGTCTAATATATATCAGAAGTATATGCTTTAGTTAGAGATGTACAGATATACACTTCAGACGTTCACCGTGAATAGGTTTCTGAAAGCTTCAGTTTCTGTCATTTTTTGAGATCTCAGAACCATGCGTTTCCTTAGAAAAGCAATGCTCTATTGTTAGTTAAGATGTTTACATCAAGATAAAAGAACTATATCACATGTGAATTTTATTTTATTTAAATGTTGAATTTCTAGTGTGTTTTATATTGTGAATTTGCATTGGGCTGTTCAGAGACTTTCTGCCTAACAGGATGCCAATAGGAAGGGGAAAAGAGGAGATATATGGTTGAACAAGTTAGATTGTTATCCACAGGCTCTCCTTTTTGAGTGTGAAAGATTTTACTCTCATTGTGGGATTTTTGTGGGATTGCTTTAGTTTCAGGAGTTTTAGTTTTCAGGTAGAAAATGATTTGTTCTTAATTTTCTTCTCTCTGTCCCACCATTTTCATTAAAATATGCAAATTATGTATTTAGCCAGGTGTTCTGAGCGTTGAGAAGGCTGTTACCTGTTGCTTTGCTGCTCTGCCCACAGCCCTGCTGTTCTCTAAGGCAGTGGCTTCCTGAGGCCACGTGCTTTTGAATTTCTGGAATCTTCTGCGTTAGATGTGGTCCTTAACTTTTTCCTGGAACCCCCCAAAGGCAGTGCACTGTTGTTTTGCAATTCTCTTTGACCTGAGCCCTTTTGAGGTGACTTCTGAGGTGCATACAGGACAACTTTCAAAAAATGTCATTCCCTTCGGCAACTCTGGGAATGTCTTACTGTGCCCCACATAATAGGGTAGATCTAGCAGGGCAACCAAGTGGGGCCCCTGGCAGATACACCTTTGTTCTAACATGCCTGTACCTGAACCTGAGTCCTTACCTCCTTTGGTTCACACTGTGTTCTGGTTACTTGCTTCTAGAAAGAAGGTTCCCAAGCTGGGTGTTGATCCTGTCTCAGATCCTGGAATTGGTTCTTCAGCCTCTATTCCTGGTCCACTGTCGTCTAGATTCCCCTAGTCTCAGCTTCTCCAGACCCAGTTCCCACTGCCTTTCTCTCAGGGGGCCATGGGCCCTGGCACAACCTGGCTCTGAGACAACCTTAACCAGAGGTGGTCAGGTGGTGACCGTATCTGGGCTAGCAGGGGCCACTGATGGCCATCGAGGAGCCCTGATGCTGGAACAGGCTGAGTGGAGGGAGTGTCCAGGGCCTGAGCTCTGGCTCTGGGGAGGGAGGCCGTGTCTGGGTTGGTACTGCTATTTGCATACCCCAGAGCCCATCCCGGACTCTTTGTACTGCTCAAACACCTACAGGGGCTCTTGTTTCCCACAAGATGGAGGACACGATATTCTGACAGGCCCCGTTATTTATGACAGAGCTGGATTCTGAATAAATTATATCAAAAGTATTTATTTCTCACTAGTTTGACAATGCATTTAAAAGCAAGAAAAACCTCATATGGTAATAGGGTTATACACATCTACCCATTTTTACAAGTGTACAGTTACATTTTGGGCATTTAGTAAAAAGAGATAGAGGTGAATGTTGGTAATTGCTGAAGTGGGTGTTAGAAACTCATTATACTGTTCTGTTCACTTTGTATATGTTTGAAATTTCCATAATACAAAAGCTGTGTTTTAAAGCAAGATAAATTTACATGAAAACTCTGTAAAATCTTAAAACTTAAATTGCAAATATCAACATGAACACATTTTTTTCACTTAATGTTTGTATTTCTTACTCTTCACATATGCAAAAAATAAACAGAACCAACCAGGATGTGGGGGGTACCCAATATGAAATACAAATACTTACAAATGACTCAAGTTCTATCACAAATGCAGCACCCTCTACGCTGAATGGGTGAAGAAGAAAAGAACTGAGCTGAGGAACTGGGGATTGTGGACTGGACCGCAGGGCTGGAGGACAAGAGAATGGGACACGGGCTGGAGCTTTGTGGGAGAATGTTTCTCGTGTGGTTGGGTCAGCAATTCTGAAACTACTCTGTACTAGAATTGAACAAATAAGTAACTTTATTGGAGATAATAAAAACCAAGGTTTCTCAATGGTGGAGAAATAAGTCGAACACCAGGAAATGGGTATGATGTTGGATTGGAATCTGAGAAGGTATACGCATATACTCAGGCTCCTTGGAGAAGTGGTTGATTCCGGGCTGCAACAGGGACATCTTGTGGAACCAGAAAGTAAAGAATGCTTTAAAAAAATGATGCTCTGGCCGGTGTGGCTAAGTTGGTTGGGCATCTTCCCATGCACTGACAGGTTGCCAGTAAGGTTTCAGGTCAGGACACATGCCTGGGTTGTGGGCTGGATCCCTGGTAGGGGGTGTGCAGGAGGCAGCCGGTCAATGTTATGCTCTTACATTGATGTTTCCTTCTCCCCTTCTCCGTTCCCCTCTCTCTAAAAAGTCAATAAAAAAAAAAAATCTTTAAACAAAACAAAACAAAACAAAAAAGCTGGGGGAGGGTACTTGTCAGAAAAACGTAGGAGTTGACCTAAAGGAGCTCCCAATGGCCAAAGCTTGAGCAACAAAATAAATGATAGGGTTGGATTATAACACAGAGACTAAAATAAATACCTATGAGCCCATGCTGATGTAAATAAATAATTGATTAACTAGAGAGATAGAGAAGTGACAGCTCATCCTTGCAGTGAAATGCTAAGAAGAAAGAAAGAAAGGAGGGACTGAACAAGAAGAGTCGCAGCTGGGATCTCCTGACCGGCACTGACTGTGGGTGGGCTCTCTCCTTGAGTGACTTTGTAGTTTGGGTCTTTAAGACATTTGTTGATTTCATCTAGATTGTCAAAGTTACTGGCATAACTTTGTTTCATTTAATATCCATTTGGTCCATGTTAACCTTCTCTCTCATTCTTGATATTAGCTGGTCTTTCTCTTTTTTTCTGATCAGTTTAGGTAGAGGTTTATCAATTTTACCAGAGGCCCGGTGCACGAAATTTGTGCATGGGTAGGGTCCCTAGGCCTGGCTGGCGATCAGGGCTGATCTGTGGGGTGACCAGCGGGGCGATCTGCGGGGGTGGCTACTGGCACCCACCTTGGCTGGCTTGGGGCCTGCGGGTTGGGGGCAGCTCCTGCATTGAGTGTCTGCCCCCTTGTGGTCAGTGCGCCATCATAGCCACCAGCCATGCCACCGGTTGTTCGTCTGTTCAGTTGATTTGCATATAAGGCTTTTATTATATAGGATTGTCTCAAGGAATCTGCTTTTGTTTAATTGCTTTTTTTCTCTTTTCTATTATGTTGATTTCTGCTCTTTGTCATTGTCTCTTATTTGCTTATTTTGGGTTTAATTTCTTCTCCTTCTTCTTCTTCTTCTTCTTTTTTTTTTTTTTTTTAGCTTTTTAAGGCAACGCTTGAAGATCTTTTTATTGACTGGAGATCTTTTCTAATACAGGCTTTCAGTGCCAGGAATTACCCTCTAAGTACACATGTTGTGTTTCATTTTCATTCATTTCATCATCTCCAGTACTCTCTATATTTTAATTTCTTCTTTGCCCCATGAAGTATATTAGTTTCCAAATATTTGGAGTTTTCCAGATATCTTTCTGTGCTTGATTTCTTGCTTAATTTCAGTTTAGTCAGAGAACATATTTGTTCGGCTGGACTTGAGTCCTTTAAAATTTACTGAGACTTGTTTTATGGCCCCAAAGATGTGTATCTTGGTAAATGGTCTATGTGCTTAAAAAAATGTGAAGAATTTGTGTTCTGGTGTATACACAGTATTCTATAAATGCCTTTTGGTCAGATTGGGTCATAGTGTCATATCTTTTCTGTTTTTACTCATTTTCTGTCTGCTTGTTCTAACAATTCCTAAGAGCAAGGTGTTGAAATTTCCAACTGTAACTGTAGATTTCTCCATTTCTCCATACACTTCTATTAATTTTTGTGTGTGTAGGAAGCTCTGTTATTAGCTGCACATGACTATTTAGGATTGTTATGTCCTTTTTTTTTTTTTTCCTTTTTTTAAAGATGGAAACTTTAAAAAAAATATATTTTACTGATTTTCTACAGAGAGGAAGGGAGAGGGATAGAGAGTTAGAAACATCGATGAGAGAGAAACATCGATCAGCTGCCTCCCGCACGCTCCTACTGGGGATGTGCCTGCAACCAAGGTACATACCCTTGACCAGAATCGAACCTGGGACCCTTCAGTTCGCAGGTCGACGCTCTATCCACTGAGCCAAACCGGTCAGGGCTGTTATGTCCTTTTGATGAATCTTTATGAAATGGCTTCTTTGTCCCTGGTGAGATCCTTTGTTTAATATCTACTTTATCTGATATTAGTGCAACTGTTGCAGCTTTCTTTTGATTTGCATTTGCATGCTGTATCTTTTCCAGCTCTGGCTTCTAATCCATCTGTATCTTTATACTTAAAGTGGGTTCCTTGTAAGCAGCATTATACTTGGGTCTGTAAACTTGGGGAAGATTTATTTTACAACTAGAGGCCCGATGCATGAAATTCATGCAAGGGCCTTGTCCCTGGCCCCTGCCTGATGCTTCTGTGTCCAGGGCCTCTGCTGCCTCTGCCTCGGCCCCCGCCCGCTGTGGCTTTGTCCTGAAGGAAGGACGTCCAGAAGGACATCGGGCCTAATTAGCATATTATGCTTTTATTATTATAGATATCAAGTGCATGACCTCCTCTCTGAGTCATTTTCTGTTGTACCTCACATGATGCCTCTTTGAACTCTGGGAAAGTGGGTTCTTGTGTTTTTCTCCAATCTCACAACCTCTGCCCTCTGAATGGGGGTGATGAGTGGACCATTTAATATGGTAATTGATAGATTTGGGTTTAAAGCTACCATCTTTCTGTTTTATATTTGTCACTTTTTGGTTCTTTTTCCTTTTTTGGCCTTCATTTGGGTTATGTTCAGATTGTATTGTTTTTAATTGACTTGCTAACTAGAACTTTGGGGTTCCTTTAGGATTTATAGTGGATAGTCTGCCATTAGGTGATGGTATGGCACACTCCACACCTGGGGACACAGGACTGTGTGCTTCCTGGGCCCCCTCTTAGTTTGGGTTATTTTTGAGAGGTTCTTAGTATATGATATAAACGTCTTAATACAGTATTCTTTTTGCTTTAAACAGTTCTCTTTTTAAGAAACTCACCATAAGAGAACACTTTTACATTTACCTGTATGGCTCCCATTTCCAGGGCTCTTCACTTTTGTATGTGGAGCTGTGTTCCTGTCTTGTGTTACATTCCTTTTGCCTGAGGACTCTGTAATTGTGTGTGTGTGTGTGTGTGTGTGTGTGTGTGTGTGTGTGTGTGTGTAGATCTGCTGCAGATGGGTATTTTCAGGTTTTGCATATCTGAAAATCTCTATTTCTACTTCACCCTGTGTTTGAAAGGTAACTGCATGTGAGGTGCCAGTGCAGAGCCCTGAGAAGGTGCTTAGCCAACCTTGTGGTGGACACTGGGGTAGGAGCAGGTGCGCACAGAGTTTGGGCAAAACCCAGCTCTGGGTAGAGCTGTTCATATTTGAGGATAAATAAACAGAAAGAACCAACACTATGGACCTCAGCAAGGTGTCCCAGGATATGGGGAGAGGGAATTACACTGAAATGCAGAAGGCGAACTTACCTTTAAAAATGATTTATGGTTGAAATCAGAAGACAAATTTCAAAAGACTGGCTGGGAGAAGATGTGACTCCACAAACTGGAGCAGAAGGTCATTAAGAGTGAATGCACAGAGAGGACAAGATAATGGATGAGTTGTAAAAGGAAATGGCTGGAAACAAATGGTTTAGTTAAAATCCATAGTAGAAGCTATAGGAGTACAACTGATCACATGAAAAATAGCAGTGACGTGAATAGCAGAGAACACCCTTGAGAAGATGCCTGGGCATGAGAATAAACAGCAGATGTGCCTGTGGTGATGGAGTGAGTCCAGCCAAATGTAGAGGGATCCTTGAAGAGCATTTCCTGAGCAGAAAGACCAATATGTATGGAAAGGTTCATGTTTGGAGCAAAATAAATGAAAGGAGACTCTTAACATATATCTTCTGAAAACATTTTTAATTTCAAGATTAAAAATATAATTCTAGCTGAATCCAGACAGAATAAAGTAACTATAGCAACACCACCACCACCATAACTCTGCCCCCAGGGGCTCCCTGAGAAGGAAACACTATTCAGCTGATGGAATTTTCTGCAATGTGAAGGTTGGGGCAATGTCTACAGATTTTCAGCCAAAAATGTCTGTGAGCTAAGACTTTTATACCCAGCCAAGGTGTGACTTGTGTGAAGGATACAGAACCACCTAAGGTTTAGTAAGGGTTTGCAAAACATATCATCTACATTGCCTTTAAGAAAATGATGTTACTTCTGACCAAGAGATAAATAAAAATTCTGAACCTGAGGAAAATATGTCATTGTGTTTCATAGGGAAATAACCAGATACAGAACCATAATATAAAGATATTAGATATTAACCACAGAGTTACAGATCCATGTCCTTGGAAACCACCTAAAGAGCAATCTCGGAGAGGGCTCCCTTCCATGTTGTGTTGGCTGGAGTTCTTTGGTTATAAGGCATAGGGAAAGACTGCCCTTGAGTAATTTAATCAAGAGCAGGAATTTGTCATCCTAGCAAAGGAAGAAATGACAGAGGCCCCGGAAGGGCTTACAGCCAGGGTCAATAGGAGAATTTTCAGAATTACCATTTTTTCAGTGTATTTCTATATTCTGATGATAAATGCAATATCTGCTCATCGTCAAGTTCAAGAAGCCCCTCATGATGCCACTGCCCAGAGCAGGGGCTTGGTGGTGGGAGTTCCTAGACTTGTCTCAGGCTCTCTGTCCAGTGACTGACCTGTGGGCAAGTCTGGTCTTGGGGAGAGGGTTTGATGAGCTGGCCCAGTCACATGCCACCCACCTGGCATGGGGGAGGGGCAGCTCTGTCACAAAGCCTTCCAATTCGTGCTGCCAGGAGTGGTATGGACACTGTAAAACTGGCTGTAATGTCAGCACAGATAGTAGGAGATGAGGCTGGGAGCTGGCAGTGTGGGCAAAAGGCAAAGGAAAGCATGTCAGGATATTACCAAATGTCTGCCTCTGTGATGGCATCATGGGTGACTTTAAATACTTTCCTGTGATGAGTGCATGCTACTTTTATAATGAGAAAGTGGAAATCAGTTGAGGAAATGGTAATTGTGGAGGTGGAAACGTGGGGGATGATTTAAGTGAGGAGGGCTTACTGAAGACTGGGACTCAGGTTGCAGCTAGGTGAGATTTGGTGTGTGTGTGGATGTGGGCTGGACGGGAGTATGCGCACGTGGAAACTGGTGGGAATGGGCCAGAGTGACTCCCTGAGACACATTCTCCACCCGTGGTGCCCCGGTTAGAAACGCTTCCCTGCAGATCGTTTCACTCATGTTCACATGTGTTTACTAACAACCCCAGTGCTTCCTGTCAGCAGAAACGTCCAGATGAATTGTTTTACCAGTTGGCGGTGAAATGATGAAAACATATCCGGGTTTCCTTAGGTCGCCTCCTGACTGGCCTATTTCTGTCTCACCATGCAGGTCCTCCCCTGAACTGGTGGACACGTTGCTGTGGACCGCCCAGCATTGACGTGGCCGTGGCTGTGGCCCCCGCCCGCTGCTGAATTTGGATGTGTTGGTGGGACTCTGGAGCTCTGTGCAGCATTGTGTCCGTGGAAGTTTTGAGCCACTGAGTTGCGAAGAGGAGCAGACGGTGCTAGCGATGAGCTCCCAAAGCCACCCAGGTAAGGGGCTGTGGGCTGTCCTGGGCAGAAAGGAAGTCACTGCAACTGCAACGTGTCACTGGGTGGTAGACTGGTTTTCTTGACAGTGGCCCCTGGTGGTCTGACAGCACCTGGTGCAGAGTAAATTGTCCTTGGGAAAGACACACTGTAGAGCCCTCGGGAGACTCAGGCCCCGTCTTTGCTGATTTGCACACTGACTTGAGTGGCAGACGTGTGTCCTAGACACCAGGAGACAAGAACGTTGCTTTAGCGAGGTGGGGCTCAAAGGTCAGTTTGTGATTTGGAGAGTTAATTTCTCACCCAGTTTCTTTGTTCCTGGCGCTCGGGGGGTGGGGGTGATTCTGTGACCTGGCCCTGCTGCTGGAGTGTGTTTTATTAGGCCCTGCACTAAGCATGTCACATGATTCAGTCTTCACAATGCCCCGAAAATCTCATCCTGTAGGAAAGGGGTGCCTTGTTCGGGTCATAGAATTAGTAAGTGGCTGAACAGGACTGGGAACCATGCTCGTGTGGCCCTTGGCTTCAGAAATGTGTTGTGGGCACCCACTGTTAGGACAAGTCCCAGTGCAGTTGCCTGATGCATGCCTGAGTCCTGCTTGCTGCCACTTCCAGCTACCTGGCCTGTAAGAGCACTTACAGCAGTTTGTCCTGTGTCCATGTGGGAGGGGTGGCAGTGGCCACCGGACAGAGCTGAGCATCCTCAGGCACCCACACCCCTGTCAGTGTGGCTGGGGAATCCAGGTCTGTGCCTCTGGGACGGCCCAGAACCTGCACACACCCTCCCTCCCTTGGCCAGACTGGAGTTGTCTGAAACTCTGGAGGCTAGGATTCCCAGTTATATTTAGATAGGAAGGCTTTATTGATATAAATTGTTCATGTATTGATTGATAAAATGTGTAAAACAAATTTAAGCTTTTGGATCGAAGTGTGTCAAGCAGACCTTGAGGGGTGCCCAGCTCTCCCTCCCATTGAGGGAGCTGGGCCTCCTTCCCATGTCTGAGCACAGGGGCTGCATACAGGTATTTCAATGGCGTGCAGTCATCCCATCTGTGGGCGTCTGTGTTATTTTTTTTATCATCTTAATCTATTATGAACACTTTTTGATGTCAGTATGTGTATAAATCTAACTTATTTTGATAGCTTGTAGATGAATATTTATGTGGTTGCAGCACTATTTATAGCAGCCCCAAACTGGCATCGGACAATTATATGTATAGTTTGTACTTGCACTTCTATAAGCATCTATCTGCACTGGATCAATTCCAAGAGGCAGAATTATTCCGTCAGTGGGCATGGTGGGTGTGCACGTTTAAAACGTTAAGTTTATTCTCAGTTAACTCTAGAACCTGTCATCTTATCTCTTGGTAACCCAGGTGTCTAAATAAAATACAATGTATTTCTCTTTGTTACCTGTGTCTTTGCCAAGAAGTTAATTGAATTTCCTGAAAGCGTTTCTGCCCTTGGTTTCTTGGGCTGAACAACATCTCCCCACCCGCTTATCATAACTTATCATAACCTCCCAAGCCTTCCTTCTCTTTAGGCTTGTCTCAGGGAGGAGAAGAGTGCTGCGCTGGCTTTCTCTCCCCTGAGAGTCTGCCTTTATATGTGGGTTCGCCCATCGTGTTTATCGCAATCACTGTCCTGTCTGGCCTTGTGTGTTGTTGCCACCAGCCGACTCCTGTGGTCTCTGGCCCTCCTGGGGTTGGAGACTGAAGATGGAAGAGGGGCTGGAGCTGGTGAGGGCAGGGCTTCCTTGGAGGCTGAGCCTTCTGTCAGTGGTGGTGGCATGCTCGGGGCCTAAGCTCTTGGGTACTCCTGCTCTCTGCAGTGCTCAGGTGTCCTTCAGGAGCCACCTTTTCTCCCAGAGCAGCCCCTGGAGTTGCAGCAAGGGACCACAAACAGCGCTGGCCTCGCTGCAGGGGGCTGGACTGGGCTGGGCTTGGACCTGTACCCTCCCTGTGTGTGGGGCTGTTGTCTGTCTTGCCAGGTGGTGGGTTGAACACTAGAGATTGTTTTCCTGTCACTTTGATCCCATCAGATTTATATTTTCTTGGAAATTCCTCCAAGTTTTGGTCAGCTGAGCTATTCCCCACTGTCTAGCATTGCTATATATCCTTTTATATTTCTGTTTATATTTAGTAAATTAGTGGATTTGGGAGGAAGAGATATAATGAATACTCACTTATTCAGTTTGCTATTTTGAATGGGAAGTTTCTTCAACCCAAGGAGGAGACTCTCTCTCTCATTCCCACTGGACCCGCACTGCGCAGCCTCCCTGATGTGGGCCTCTCGCCTCCCTCATGATCCAAGCGGCTTCTGTCTGGCTGTGACCTGCTCTGCCTTGCCCCCTGGAGCCCTTACTGTCCCCCAGAGCCCTCTTCCCTGGGGCCCTCACTGCTCCCCCCTCACTGTCCCCTGGGGCCTTCACTGTCCCCCAGGGTCTTCACTCTTTCCTGGGGCCCTCACTATCCCTTGGGCTTTCACCTTTACTGTCCCCTGAGGCCTTCACTCTTTCTTGGGGGCCTCACTGCCCCCCTCACTGTCCCCTGGGGCCCTCACTGTCCCCTGGGGCCCTTGCTGTTGTCTCCTCACTCACACTTGCAGTGCAACTCGCCTTTGCCCTGATGATAAAATGACCTTTTTATTTGAAGTGCTTGATTTTTTCTCTCCTGTTTTCCCTTCAAACTCCCTCTGGTGGGTGAGGCATGCAGTAGGGTTTTATTGCTGTTCTTTATGAACGCCGCCAGAGCTGGGCTCTGGTTCTCTGACGTAAAACTGCTCACTGCTGGTTTTATTGCTCTGAATCAGTGTTTGTACTGATGGGAGCAGCCTGCGGAAAGGGCCTGAATTGATTTAGCCTCAAAGAACTCCTCTTTGACAGTAAGAACAGTGGGAAGAGGTTCTGAAATATGGTGCTTTTTGCCTAATTCCATGCTCCAAACCTTTGCCTGTTGGGATGTGCTGAAACGGATCAGGATGGACGTATAGGACACAGGGCCCCTGCCTGGACAAGGCATCCCGAGTGAGAGGGAGGGAACTTGACCCGTGTGGGCCTGTCCTCGGGACAAGCAAAGGCTCCCTTTCCTACCCCGCCTTTGTTCCACTCCCATGTAGACTGCTGGCTGGCCTGTGAGCAGTGTGCTGGGATGTGGGAGCCTGGCTGGCTTACTGAGAACTGTCCCTCTGCAGCTTTCTAACACCACCTGCCCCCCACCCTTCGCACCATTTCTGCCTGAAGAAACACTTGTCAGTCACAAGGCTCATACCGGTGGGCGTTATGGACCTGTGTGTAGTCATGCAGACTTGACCCTTGATAGGAAACTGGTTGAGCAGGATGGAATTGGGAAACTCAAGTGTTCTATCTCCCCCTGCATCTCGGGAAGAGGTGTGTAACAGTGTTTAGTTATAAGCAAGTAATTATTTTAAGGGAAACTTGTATACTTAAGATCAGTGTTTTAATTTGGACCATTCTTTGGTTTCTTAATATTCTGTTGAGTCTGAAATATCCCCTCCGCACAAAAGCAGCTAAAAAGTCTTGTCAGCAATAGCTTAGTTGAGTCTTGATGTGGTTTGATTTCTTTAGATCATACTAAGGTTTTCATCTGGAGGTCTTCCTGGGGGAGGCTCTGCCCTGCTCTGGTCTGAGCTGGGCTGGCTGCCTCAGTCTTTGTACTCCTGTCTTCTTGTGCTTGATCTTGAGTCTGTTCATTGCAACCAGTTTGGCCACCAAGGTTAGTATATTTTAGAATATGTTTTCTTAAAAAGAAACATTTTTATGTCACTTAGATTGTGCTTTGCAATGACAGACTGTTTCAGGATACTACAAAGTATTAAGGACTTTAAAGAGAGAAAATGAATTTTGAGGACCTGCATTTAACATAGAGAAGACATCAATTCTAAGCTGCAGATAATAGGCAGGTTCTGGACCTAGTGAGGCCCTGGTTGGGAGAAGTGACTAACCTGAGAGCTGGGGGGTTCCTGGCAGGAGAGGGGCTGGGCCCCGAGGATACAGAGACGGTAGAACAGTCACTGACACGGGCTGCATGCAGGTTTGTTGGAGGGAAGACTGATCGGAAGGATTGAACTGTTGGGACAGTAGGGCTCTGAGCCTCTTGTGAGGCTTCCTTCTGTGCCTGAAGGAAGGGTTTCAGAAATGCCCCTGAGCCTTCCCGCCCCAGGCCCTCTAGGCTGTTGAGGAGCCCAAGGGCCCATTTGCAGCTTGAGCTGTCACTCCTCGATTCTCCACAACATCCACGCTCTGGGAATTTAATCAGTCAGGATTTGTTCTGGAAATCACAGAGACAGAACGACTTCTCTTTCAACCTGCTTCTTTTTTAATCCTCAAATTGTGTTTTGTCTTTAAAAAATCACAAATCCTCAGTCGTTATGAAGAGCTCAGAACATTCACTGTCAATAGAGCATTGATGGTTTGTTTTGGCAATTCTCTGAAATCCTTATACAGTTTGTGGAGCATTTGCATTTATGCCCCTTTTTTTCAAAGCCACCATTGTGGAAATGCAAATTTCTGAATTCTGAGATGCTGAATGTTGGGTGATTAATGACATTGAGATTTAAGAATGAGTTCCCGGATGGATTTGACATACAAACTCAGCATCAGAGACCATTGAGTGCAGCTTGGTGCCGGAACCAGAAGCTGTAATTGGGGCGCCTGGCAGTGGGCAGTCAAAGCAGACAGGTGTGCAGGTGTGCCGCCCCCTCCCGATGCTGGGCTCCAGCAGGGAGTGCTGGCGCAGTTTGGGTTCTGTTTTACCGTAGATGTTTAAAACTTGTAGTAGTAATATGTTCGTGTTGGTTATCTGCTTACTCCAAGTCAAAACCTGCTGTGCTTTTAGGCCATAATGAGTAGTGGCTTTGTTCTGGGTTGTGCTCTACAGTTATTTCATTTGTTTTGCATGATACATTGTATAGGGAGCTACAATGCCATTCTCATTTTATAGCTAAATAAATCAGTAGTTACTGCTATCCAGTGCTTAGCCAATCAGAGGCCAACCTAGAACCAGAATTGGTCATCTGTCCTTGAGGGACATGAGCCTCCCTGCTGGCAGACGCAGGGTGCCCTGGGCCCACTTAGGAGTTGGCCCTACCAGCGTGCATGGAGCTCCCAGGCCAGGCAGAGGCTCCAGGGCCCTTGGTACAGTGTGGTTCATGAGGTGAGGGGGGAGAGGCAAGGAGACAGGTGAGCTGAGTCTAGGAAGCAGAGCAGGAGTTCGCCTGCCTGGGTGGGGGATGGAGGGCTGGGCCCAGGGCCCTGGAGGTGAGAGCCTGGTGTGGCAGAGGAAGGAGATTGGGAGTGGAGGGTGGATGTGAGAGCCTGGTGTGGCAGAGGAAGGAGATTGGGAGTGGAGGGTGGATGTCGGGGAACAGGGGTCGTGAGCAGGGAAGGCTGCTGCCACCTAGGTAGATGTGGTCCCATGGCCCTGTAGGTGTGGAGAAGGGATTGTGGGCTCCTCGTCCCCTGCTCCCTGCACGGTGCCGGTTTTTGGTTTTGCTGTTGAATTCCTTGGTTTTTGTACTGTTTATGATGTGTCCTGAGTATATTACGAACTTTCCCTGGACTCTTTGCCAATCTTTAGAAAGTTGGGACTGAAAGGGCTCACTGGGTGACTGGCAAACCAGAGTCATTGGGGAGATTTGGGTTGAAACTTTTCATTGTGCTTCCACTCAAGATCCTTTTATTTGCTTATTTCATGAAAACATGATAAATTTAGGGGATTATAATGGTAAAGAAAAGATTAAATGAGGTGGGGGAGCAGGAGCACATGGCAGGTGATGAGTGCCCTGGGCACTGCAGCAACTCCCAGCTCGGAGTTCCGGGTGATTTCCATTGTGCTCGCTCGTGGGCAGGTGCCCAGCTCCCTGGGCCCCATCTCCATGCTCAGCTGGCCAGCACCTCTGTCCAGGATAAAACTCACACGGCCTGGCTGCCCTGGCCTGGACATAGTGGTAACTTTTTTGGTTCTTGTTGGCTTTCCTTGAACTCCCCATGGGGCTATAGGACTAGATGTGTGAGAACCAGGGTGGGTGTTTCTTTGAAGGTATGTGCATCCTGTTATGAGTGGATTTGGTGGACCTGTTTGCATGGATGTGGCCTCGATGATTGGGGTCTTAAGGAGATGGTTTTTTGCTTGTTTGTTTTTGAAGAGCCTTTTCCAGCAGTTTTGTGATCTGATGGGATAAGCCTTCTCTGGCTGAAGGATATTATTTCCAACTTCAGTATTACTTATGAGAAGAAAAGAGCAATTGGGTCTGTCTCAAGTTGCTTAAATTGTCTGAGAGAACATTGGTAGCATTTCTCAACAGTTTCCAGTCTGAAATATATGGGCTTCACCTGGATCATGGGTACGGGGCGGTGCTGGGTGAGCCACTTGGCAGAGGCAGCCCTGTGTCCATTGGTTTCTGTGTGTGACCATGTCATCTTTACTGAGGGAATGTCCTTGGGGTTTCTCAACCCAGCCTGGTTCCCTCCTAAGAGCGGGGCCACGTTGCCTTGTACAGGCCCTGGCCCTTCAGAAGGATACCTGGCTTTTGGTTTTGCCCTTAGGGGGCACTGTGTTGGGGCTTGATAGAGGTTAGCAGTATGGCCAGTAGGTGATCTGTCTTCTTCCCTCAAGGAGTCTCCATTGGGGAGGGAGAGAGCTGCGAGGGACAAGGAGGAGGGTCCCAAATACAGTCAAAATCCAGATCCTTTTACAGCTGGAAGGCGGTGGGCATCCAGAGTAACCAGGCCTGGCCCACTGCACCTGGCTGGCTGGGCATGCTCCTTCTCACCTGCACGGATTTGGGTCCAAGTCTTCACCTGGACACAAGTGGATAGGCAGCTTATTGTATCAGTTTCTATATTCATTTTGTGACATTGGTTAAAATTACTTATCAAAATAACTTCTTTACCATTGTTTCTACAAGCGAGATTCTACATTTCCGGTTTTATGTAAACTAAATACATAGTTTTCACAAGTTTTTGTTAAATACAGGTTTCCTATGCCTTCACAGTTCTTTTTGGATACCCTTCAAGTCAATTCTACATGCACGTTCTTGCTAGAAATAGAACTGTATTCCTGGGAAGCTGAAACTAAGCTCTAGGTGGGCAAGGACTGCAAGACTGGGCCACGCCTGACATGCGAGTCCTGCTCCAGAACCTTCCACCAGCGGTTTGTGAAATGCTCTCTGGCAGAGTCTCACTCTTGCCTTGGATACTAATGAAATCTTCTGGGGTTGACTGAGCTCAGACTCCCATGGAACACAGGGGTCTTTGTCAGTTCTATCTATATCATAAAAGGCCCATGGTCGTCACGCCGTAACGCCATCACGACCAAACAGCGGGCAGGGGGCAGGGCGGGGTGAGAACTACTAGCGCTGGAGAGCTAGGAGTGGTGATGAGCAGGGTGGCCAGCTGAGGCAAGCGGAAGCGAGCTACTCACAGTTTTGTGCGCGCTGGGCCTCTAGTAATATATATGTCAAAATCCACGGAAGTCCCATGACAGTTGCAGAAGACTGAGAAAACTGTCTGAGAAAAATAATACAAAGTTATCTTCTCATATTTTATATAGTGATATGTAAATTTTGAACATCAAATTTTAGTTTGGGATTTAAAAAACAAATATGAATAAGCTTTGAACTTGAATGGGCCATTATTTATTAGCAAGTGAGTTAGCAAATCCATGTTTACACTGGGGGGGGGGGCAGAGGGTCACACAGAATTTGGGGTGCTCTGCAGAGGTTGGAAAGGTGTCACATAAAAGGTGTTTCAGGTACAGCTTGTAAGAAGCCAGGTGGGGACTGTGGCCAGACTGAGGACATGGGGGGAGGAGATGGTGATGGGAGAGGTTGCCTGCCAGGCCTTACAGAGGGGTGTGAGGGAGAGGAAGCCAGGCAGGCCCTTGGGATGCACCAATTTTGGACTGTAAGGTGTCCTGGGAGGTCTCAGAGCAGTTCCCATGGGGACCAACGTGAGACCTATGCTGTTGGTGGCGTGGACCCCCTGGCTGAGAGCTGGGATCTCATTCTGCTCTTTTGTGGCACCCGTCTCTTTTCTGTGAGCAGCCTGGGCACCTGGCTGGTGGGCATGGCTGAGCCACACCTTTCCCCAAGGCCATTAGTGTTGTGGGCGTGTCCTTCTGTATGCCAGGCCTGTGCTCAGACCCATCTCTGGTTCTTTCACCAAGCGTAGCCCCTGAGATTACAAACCTGAAGGGTTCCCTCCATTTCTTTTTCTCCCTGTGCAGACATAGCAGTGTCCAAAAACAAGCCTACGTTCCTTGTTCTCCTTATTTGTCACTTGTCCCGCTTGGGCTGGATCCAAGCTGCCTGTTTATTCTTCAGTGGCAGGTCTGCAGCCCTCAGCTGAAGCAGTTGTCCTGTTGTTGGGCTCTCGCTGTTCCTGGAAAGCCTTGTCACGCACAACCAGGGCCACCGGGGGTGTATCCTGTCCCCTCTGTCGCCATGTGTGTGGGAGCAGAAGCCGGTTCTGGGTGGATCTGGGATGTACTGTTAAATTCATCCTACTTCTTGGAAGCAGGAGGGGAGTGCAGAGGAGAGGAAGAGCCACGAAATGTCAGACCCAGCAGTGGCCATCTGACTTTGTGGCTAATCACCACCATGTGTAATTGAGATGGAAGCTTTTGATTTTTCTTCCTTGTCTGCCAATTTCAGGTCTCATTTTGTTTACTCTCATGAGTCCTGATTTCTTCTGGTTAAAAAGAGGTAGCTGGTTGGGTTGTCTTCAGATGGGCTCCTGTGGGAGATACTGGAGGCAGGGAGGGCCTTTGTGCCCAGCAGCCTGGTGCTGGTTTCCAACTTCAGCCTTCCTGGGGTGCTTTTTTATTGTGAGTCCTGGGGAATTGCTGTTTGCTGCACTCCCTGGGGCTGTTGTGTGACACTGATTGGCACCAGCAGTGGAGAACAGTGGCAGTGTGCCGAGTTTAGGCCATGAATTTCACTTGTGTGATAAGAATGCTCTTTACCTATGTGGTCTTTCTTCCCAAGGCCCAGTCTGACCAGAAAGACATAACATTCCAGGAGAAGTTTGTCCTTTACGATCCCTGTTCAACCCCTCAATACTGTCAAGGCCAACAACGACAAAGACAGTCTGAGAAACTGTCATAGCCCAGAGTAGCCAAGGAGGCAGTGTGAGGTCCTGGCTGGCATCCTGGGACAGGAGGAAAACATGAGGGAGGAACTAGGGAAACCTGAAAGAAGTATAATGACATGTCAGTGTTGGTTCATTAATTGTGACTAATGTACTATAGAAATGTGAACTGGGTGCAGGTTGGTGGTGGTTGGGTATGTGTGAGCACTGTACTGTCCACTTGATTTTTAATAAAGTCTTGATCAACTTTGAGCTGACACGTAAAGGAAACTTGTAGTTATTCCTGCTCGCTCATTTCATTTTGTTCATCAACAGTGGCGCTCGGAGATGCTCAGCACCTAGCTCTTGAAACTTTTCCTTTGGAGATTATTCTAAATCGGTGCAAAAGCAGTGTCTTATCCTTTCTCATGGTTGTGTGTTGCTGTAATGTCATTTAACACCTATCACTGTTGGTGGGCACTGAGTTTGTTTCTAGTCTTCCCACTACTGTTCTGTAAACGGCTGCTGTGAGCGTTGCATTCCTGCATGAACTTTCTGTGGAAGTGTAACAGGCAGAACACACAGCCCTCTGGGTTCACCTGGTGCTTTCTCGTGGAGGGCATGCCCATGATAGCCACGCAGGTCAAGAACCAGAGCATTCCGACCCCAGAGCCCTGCATGTTCCCTCTTGGGTATTGCACCACCTATCCTGCCCTGGGAATCACTTTCCAGCTTCTAACATGTTATATTCAATTTTTCTGTCTTTGACCTTGATATGAATATAATCCTAAAATCCTTGGTCTTTTTGTCTGGCTTCCTTCACTTAACAGTACGCCTGTGTGAGTTTCTGGTGGTATGGCTTCTAGCCATTGTTCATTCCCATAGGTGTATGGTTTCATCGTGTGGACATGACTATTTGTTCAGTTATTGAGGACTTTCGGGTACCCTCTAGTTTGGGTGGGTACATCTGATGCTACTATAGCGTTTTTATGTGTATCTTGGGTCTGCACAAGTACACATTTCTTTCAATCAGGCATGTGTGTGCCCAATAGGTTTCCCATTGAATGTACCCATTTATGCTCTGACAGAGAGAGACCTAAGGGCTCTTCCGCCCACCATGCTTGGTACTGTTATTTTTTGTCATTGTAGCCACTGTGGTTCACTCTGCCTTTCCCTGATTGCTAAAGACATTGGGCATCTCTTTGCACTTGAATTGAACAGCTAGGTGAAGTACCTGTTCCAGCCTTTTCATTAAAAAAAATGGGTTGTCTTTATTTTTCTCTCTGACTGGAGGAGTTATTTATATGGATGAGGGATAAGTCCTTTGATGGTTATTCCCTTTGTTGTTTTCTCTCTGACTCCGGGTTGCCTCTTCACTCTCTTAATGATGCTTTCTGGTGAACAGAAGTTCTTAATTTTAACATTATCCAATTTCTTGGTCATTTTATTTAAGCCTCCTTGAAGGTCATGGAGATACTCTATTATTTTGCAGGAGTTTCATTGTTCTGCCACTCACATTTAGATTTCTGGTCCACCTGGAACTGATTTTTTTTAAGAAAACACAGTATGACGTAGTAGCTGAGGGTTACTTTTCCCATTTGGATATTCAATTGGCCCAACAGTACTTATTAGAACAATTCATCCTTTCCCCACTGCTCTACAGTGCTGCCTTGTCACAAGTCAAGTATCTGTATCTGGGTCTTCTCTGGCGTTTATTCTTGTCCATTGTTTATGGGTCTATTTCTGTGTCAGCGCAACACCCTCTCATCGAGCTGTGGCTTTATAATTAGTCATGATATCTGGTAATGTGGGTCCTCCAACTGAAGATCATTTCAGAGGTTGTCTCGGTTCTTAGCCCTTTGCATTTCCATGTGAATTTTATAGTCAGCTTTTCAATTTCATCAGAACACTGGGATCTCTTTAGGGAGTGTATCAATTTGCACATTAAATGAATTTGATTAGAATCTTTCCATCCATGAATATGTCTATTTGTTTAGGTCTTCTTTCATTTCTTCAGTTCATTTTGTAGATCGCATTGTAGAGGTTTTTCATTTCTTTGGATAGATTTACTTGGTAGTTTTTTCAATACTGTTTTGCTTTAAAATTTTTATTTTTTGTTTGTGTGCTTGTATTTAGAAATATAATTAACTTTTGGATAGCTTCTTGTCTCTTGACAGCTTGCAGAATTTGCTAATTATTATACTAACTTAACTGTGGATTCTTTTGGGTGTTTTAATGTATATTGCTAGCACTTGTTTTATTTCTTTTGTGCTAATTTTTAAACCTTTATGTCTTTTTCTTGCTTTACTACATTGTCTAGGGCCTGCAATCAAATGTTAAACAGAGCTGGTGCTAGTGGACACCTGTAGACAGCTGAACAAGACTGTCACAAGGAACATTCTCAGCATTTCATCATTCTGTGTGGAACTGCTGTAGCTTTCTTATAAATAGGCTTCATCCAGTCAGTGCAGATCTCTTCTATCCTTTGGTTGCCGATTGTTCTCATGAGTAGGTGTTAAAATATTAGGTTGAACCACAAGATAGTGCAAATGTTTGATATTTCTTGTACAAAATGGCACTTCCATTGGGTTCAACTTAATAGATTTTTTTCTGCATCTATTAATCAAAGGATTTTTCTCCTTTATTTGAGCCATATGATGAATTTTCTTGATGGATTTTTGAGTGTTTAACCAATCTTACAATTTTTAGTAAATCTAACTTGATTTTAATATATTGTTGTTCTTATATATTCCTGGATTTGCTTTCTTATATTTGGCATACTTCTTTTCATGTAAATTCATGAGTGAGATTGACCTGCTATTTTCTTTTCTTAAAATATTCTTGTGAGGTTTTGATGTTAAGGTTATGCTGGCCTTTACATGGGATGACGTTTCCTCTTTCTCTGTTCCTAAGGTTGACAGAGTTTTCTTTGAAGAGTTAGATGGTAAATACTTTTGGCTTTGTGGAGCCCACATGGCCTCTGTTGTATGTTTTCTCTTCTTTTTAATTATTTATGTAGCCATTTAAAAATGAATAACTAGTTTTTCCTATCAGGTCTTATAGGTTGTGTTGGCTCTTGTGTGATTCTCTGGAAGAGTTTATATGAGATTTATATTATTTCATTCTTAAATATTTGTAAGAATTCATTGGGAAACCATTCTGGGAGTTTTCCTTGTAGGAAGATTTAGAAATTACACCCCGAAGTGTTCAGATTTTCTATTTTTTTCTTGTGTCAGTTTTCATGTGTTTAGTTTTTTTTCAGAAATTTTTCCGTTTCTTTTAAATTTTCAAATGTTATAATGTAAATTGTTTAAATGCCCTCTCCATATCTTTGTAATGTTTGTGGGAGTTATATTGACATCTTCTTTTTCATACTTTATATTATTTATTTGCTCTTCCTCTTTTTTCCTTCATAACCTGCTATGATAATTACATTAATGTTTTTAAAGAACCATGTCTAGTTTTGTTGATTCTCTCTATTGGATTTTTAAATAAATCAATTTCTGCTTTTACTGCTATTATTTTCTTTTATTATTTGGATTTACTTTGCTTTTTAAAAACTCATTGAAATAAATATTTAGAATACTGAGTTTTTTCAGACTTTCCTAAGAAATATTGGTACATGCACTTAAAGCTATGCTTTTCTAGTATAATTTCACTGTGGTCATTTTATTTATTACATATAATTTCAGTTCTTGAAAATTCTTTGAGTTTTGCATTATCATTATATGGTAAAGTTTGTAAATGTTTTATGTATATTTGAGTAGAATATGTTAGTTAAGATTTGTCAATTCTCCAATTATGTGAAGTTTGTTAATCTCGATGTTTAGATTTGTTTACCAATTTCATTGTTTGCTTTTTCTGTCAGTTACTGAGAATGGTATTTAAAAATCCCCAGTTGTAATTGTGGGTTAGTATTATTTCTGTCAGTTTTTACTTTTGTATATTTGAAGCTATTTTAAGCCCATGCAAATTTAGAATTTTTATAATGAAATTTTTATAATGATTTCAGTGTCTATGAGGGCCCGCCTTCTCCTTCTCCTCATTCCCCGTATGGAAGCTCCATATCTACTCAGACCTCTCCATGTGGCAGGTCCTGGATCTGGCTCAGGTTCCCAGACTCAGCTCCTTACCCTCCATTCAGGCTGGGGCTTGGGTGTCAGCAAATGCCTCTGCGGGGAGAACGGGCCCCAAGTCCTGGCTGCCTCCATAGCGTTCTGATTCCAGCCTTAGTAGTACACACATTTGCACGTGTGTTTTATAATTTTACTAAGCTGCTGTCAGTTGTTAGCTACAGCCAAAGTGGAAGTGAGCTGTACCTGTCAGTGCCAGGGCTGCTGCCAGTGTCATGGTGGAGACGTGATTTTGTTTGTCCCTCGTTCATGTCATTCTTGTGTCAGGGCCCTGGCTGATCTTTCTGTGGCCATGAAATCCCTACTGGTGTATTTGAAAGTGGACTGAAATATACCTGCAGCCTCAAGCTGCTCTTAGAGCACTTTTATTCAGATAGTTTATGAGGTGATTTATGTCGCACCTTGTAAACGGTCAAACCTCCCAGGTCCGAATGCAGGGCACACTTGTTCAGCGCCTTCCTGCCTTCCTGCCCTCCCCACCTTTCCCCCTCGGTTTTTACTAAGTTGTTTTTTTTCTTCCCCCAATATGAATGAAGAATTCATTTCAGAGTTACCTTGAGAAGTCATTTGTAGGACGTTGCTTTTCATGCTATTAATGTCATGACTGTACCAACTTTGGTTCCAGCATGGGGTGGGGCGGGGTGGAGCATGAATGTGACACAAGGCCTCTCTTGGCCTCAGGTTTGTCATGCATTGAGCTGGGGCTGAATTAAATGATATCTTAGTTCCTTTCGACTCTGAGATTTCATGATCCTCACATCCAAGTAGTAGCCAAATCCTGAAAGGTTGGAAGTAAGCCATAGATTGGTAATACATATTCTAGGAATTTTTATATTTGGGGTTGGGGTGCAAACAACTTCTCTTCTTTAATGGCAGTATTGGGGTGGGGGAGACTTTGGGCGGGAACTATTTTTCCACATTAAAATTTACTTTTTAGTTTTCTAACCGATGCATTTTATGTTATATAATTAGGTTATAAATACTAGGTTTGGTCTATTACATTTAGAAGTGCATTTTATTCATATAATTGCTAATTTAAATAATTTATAAAGAACTATAATTTTATTTGCAAATTGAATTATGGATTATTTAGTTTTAAGGAAGCCAAGCTTTATGAACAGAAGACCATCTCAGCATTGCAGTAAAACAGTACTTCAGTACTTTGTTTTTCTAGAATTTGGTCCTCTTTAGAGATAATAAAACAAACCTCGTGTGAAGGTTAGCTGACCTATAACACTATCCCAAGATGGCCTTTGTCACTCCACAGGGTTCATGGTGGGTCAGGGCTCAGACAGTTCTGCCTAGCCCCCTGTAACCCTGGTTGCCTGGAATGGGTACTGAGATCTGTGTCCAGGCAGCTGGCAGGGTCCCCAGGGGTCCTTGTTCAGGCCTTTGGAACTAGGCAGAATAAAGCACTGCCACTTGTCACTCATGCGTGATGTCCCCTCCCCTGGCTTGGGTGCCCTATAGAGGATGGGCTGTGGACCCCTTCCTCCCCATGGTCTCCCACCTATGGTGTAGGACAGCAGTTCTCAACCTGTGGGTCGCGACCCTTTTGGGGGTCGAATGACCCTTTCACAGGGGTCACCTAAGACCTTCGGAAAACACATATATAACTACATATTGTTTTTGTGATTAATCGCTATGCTTTAATTATGTTCAATTTGTAACAATGAAATTGGGGATCACCCCAACATGAGGAACTGTATTAAAGGGTCGCGGTATTAGGAAGGTTGAGAACCAGTGGTCTAGGACAGTGATGGCGAACCTATGACACGCGTGCCAGAGGTGACATGCGAACTCATATTTTTGGTTGATTTTTCTTTGTTAAATGGCATTTAAATATATAAAATAAATATCAAAAATATAAATCTTTGTTTTACTATGGTTGCAAATATCAAAAAATTTCTATATGTGACACAGCACCAGAGTTAAGTTAGGGTTTTTCAAAATGCTGACACGCCGAGCTCAAAAAGTTCGCCATCACTGGTCTAGGAGGTGCTGATGCTGGTAGCAGCCCCCTCCCCCCACTATTGCACAGTCCCCCTGTCAGCATGTCCTGGAGTAGGGAGCAGTTGGTAGGTCAGTAGTTCGAGATGGAGGTGGTGCCCTCTCGTTGGTAGCCCTGCGAAGGTGTAGCCGCAGAGCTGTGTGCCATCCTTTTCAGTCAGCAGATGACGGTCCCGCAGACCTTGGGGTGGGAGGAGCACCTGTTCTGTAGCTGCCATTGCTCCTGCTTGGTGTCCTAGCTCTGAGGGTCAGGAAGTGAGCTGGGAGGTACCACTGACTGTCAGGGCTGCAGGATCAGGAGTCGGGGCTGCTCAGCCCCTGGGCATGGCTCTGTGCCTATGGAAAACTGGAGGTTGGGCCACTTGGGGCCCTTCCTTGTTCTTTCCTTTGTTCTCCTCCTGAGTCTCTGGAAGTGGATGTCTGAGCTCAGACCCCCTTCACCCCCAGGTGAGCAGGGCCCTCCCTCTGAGCTGGCTTCCTTATCTGAAAAGTGAGGACTCAAGAGGCTGCACCGAGAGGTTGCACCGTGTAGGGTTGTTGTGAGGAGTAACTGAGGTGGCATGTAGCCAGTGCCTGGTTGTTCCCTGGATGTCAGCTGTGGTCATCATCACAGGCATCTAGAATCATCTGTAGCCTAGGACTGGTCCCAGAGCATGAGGCAAGTCTCAGTGTAGCTGACCTGTTCAGACTCATGTCCTTTTTGAGAAATATGAATACCCTGTGCCCCTCCATGTTTGAGATTCCAGAATGCTATGACATCATTTCTCAAAGCAAGGGTGTTTGCACACATGCAGCCTCCCCTACTCCCGCTGGGAACCACCTGCTGGCCTGGTCTAAATAGTCCCCACCTGATGTGGTCCTGAGCCCAGTTCGTACAGATCGGGGAGCACTGAGAGGAGAGATGTGGAGAAGACAGCGGGAGAGAAGCTCATGCAGAGTTGCTCCCCTGCCCTGCAGGGTGCAGACACCCCACCTTCCAAGTCCTACTGCGACAAGGGACCAGTGTCAAACTCATGTACTTTTTTAACTTTTTTCTCTTTGGTGATTGTAAACTTTAAAACCCAGCTCTTAAGAAAGGGATTTTTGCAACAGGTGACAGAGTTTGGGGGCACCCATCATTCCTGCAGGTTCTGCCCAGCTGGCACTGGTCCACTCTGACCATCAGGATAAGCCTCTGGAGTGGTCTGGGCCCAGATCTCTGTTTGGAGAGATACAGCTAGAGGTGGACCGGACTCCCTGCCCCGGTTCTGGGGACTTTCATTTCCCTCTGGTGAGCTCCGCCTAAGCTTGACCCTGTGGCCTGGGAGTCCTGGGAGTGCTGCTGCTCTGGTGGCCCTGGGCCTGGAGTAAGCTCAGTTTACACTCTCCGCCTTTCAGGCCGGCAGCGGTCGCCAAGTGGTTTCTTAAAAAGAATCCTCTTGCCTGGTTAATTTCTGGCATGCGGCTGGGCTCTTGCGTCAGTAAGTCGTCATAAACCCTCCGTTTTCTGGATCAGACATAAACACCAAGCCCAGCTCCACCGCCCCTGACTCTCGGCCAGCGCTGGCGCCCTCAGAGCTGCAGGCGGGGCAGTGGAGGGGAAGGGGCCTTGTGTTCACCACAAAGCCCTTTCTCCCAGGGCATCACTTGGCACTTGCACAATCTGTCAGGAGGGTGCTGGGCACAGGTGTGATTTATTCACTGAAAGGGAAGTGTTGCTTCCCCCAGCTCTCCTTCTTACTGAGACGAAGTTTGCCTCTTTCCACTGGGTCTTCCCTAGTGGTGTGGAAAGGCCCATGTGAGAGGGTTAGAACCTGACTTCAGCCCTGGGAACCCAGGGGTGTTTAGCAGGCTGCTCGTTGCCCAGATCACAAGCTCCCTGTGGCCTCTGTCATCCTCATTCAAGGCTTTGTCATTGGCACTTGGGATCTGGGCTGAACTTGTCCTGGCTTTTTTTTTTTTGGAGAACCCTTTTCATCTGAGGCGCCTTGTGGTGCTCTGCACTTCTCATCAAAAGAGGCAGGAATGGGAACTGTTGTCTGCACAGCCCTCAGATATTGTTAGTGTACTGGGACGGAACTGAACACAACGTGCCTGTGTCCCGGCTCTCCCTGGGTCCTCCCAGGAGAAACAGCTTGCGCCTCTAGTTTTTTCATGGGTGACTCAGGCAGTTGGCAGATGGTCATTGAGCCCCACTAAGGTGGACGGTGCAAAAATCATGGCTTCCAGAGTGTCCTCAAGGAGCTTACATTTGAGATGGGTGCAGGGGACGACAGTCCCGGAGGCAGTAACTGGCAGATGCTGAGGGATGTGTCTCAAGGGCCCCTGTGGACGGCCCCTGATGGGCGTGCAGGAGAAGTAGTAAGAAGGTAGGGCAGAGGCACCCAGGGGAGGGAGGTCTGTTGGATGCTAGCTAGCAGAAGTGGGGTGGGGGTGGGGTGGGCAACTAAATGAGATTTGGCCCTTGCCCTTGTACTTGGCCAGTGGTTCTATAGTCTTGCTTCAGTTTCTGGGCACCTGCAGGGCACAGGATGCACTTGGGGGAGTTGTGTCAAATCCCATCTTGTAAACCTGGCACAGTTCCCACAGAACACCCCATGATGGAACAACAGCCTCAAGGCCATGCCGCTCTAGCCAGGGAGCTGAGCTGACTGTCTGATTTCAGGCTCTTTAGTTTCTACTGTGTACATAAGCTGTGGTGAGGACCATGATTTTAAGGAAAACCTGTAAGTGAAAAACAAGTACGAGACATCTGTAATGTGAACTTCATGTAAAATTGAGCAGAGATGGCCCTGTTCCAGTTGAGGAACAGAACTGAGTCCTGCTCCCTGAGCCCTGGGGCTCCACAGCAGGCAGCAGAGCAGGGGTCTAGACCCATGTGTCCTCTGCTGTAGGAGGGTAGACATGCCACCTCTCTGTGGTAGCCCCTGGCCCCGCAGAAAGGGGACAGTGCTTATGAGGCCTAAGACAACCTCGTTTATGCCCTCAGCTCATCTAATGGGATGGGTGCAGCTTTCGTTCCAGGAGGGGACAGTGAGGCTCAGCTGAGTGCTGGCAGAAGCCCCAGCTGGTAAGGGCAGGCCAGGGCTGGCCCCCTCTGTGGCTTCCTGGGGGCTGTGCGTGTCAGAGACTTTGAAACAGTTGTTCAGGAGGCCGTTCGTTAATCGTTACAATCTCAGCACATTGTCTCCAGAAACAGGTGCAGATAGCTGGGAACCCTGAGTGAGTGAAGTGGTCTCACTTTGTATCTCATGCTTTGAGTTGAACTCACAGGGCTGGAGAAGGTTAGAGTTGGGGGTTTAAGAACATGCCGGGGAGTGTCTTCTGTGTGGTCAGGGTTGGCGTGCAGCTGCTTACCTGCCCCGTGTCGCTGTTGAGAACCTCAGGTGCTATAGATGTGGTGCTCCGGGGCTGGAGCCGAGCTGCAAAGTGCCAACATGTCTGGGATACCCGATGGAAAGGCCTGGGACTCTCGAGAAATCACATGGGTTCTAACAACAAACTGTCCCTGTGCTTTTTTCCCAGTCACTTGCTCATTTCACTTTTGCATCTTGAAGATTATTCCCTGTCAATTAGGGAGGCAATCTCTTATTCTCTTGGACACTTGGGTATTATTTCTGTTTACCAGCATGTATACCAATTTCTTTGTTCTCTGTGTGTCTTATTGTGGTAAAATATAAATAGCATACATTTACCATTTTAATGATTTTTAAGTGTACAGTTCGGTGGCATTAAGTATAATTCACAATATTGTGTAATCATCACCACTATCTATTTCCAGAACTTTTTCATTATCCGAAACAGAAACACTAACTCCTGACTTCTCCCTCCTCTCAGACCCTACGGACCCCCAGTCTACTTGTCTCTGAATCTGTCTATTCTAGGGATCTCAGACAAGTGGAATCATACAACATTTGTCCTTCTGTGACTGGCTTGCTTCACTTGCTACAACATTGTAAGGTTCATTCATGTTGTTGCATATACTCTAATGTACTGCTCCGCTGTTTCCACAGTGGCTGCACCATTTTACGGTCCAACCAGCAGTGCACACATCCTCACCACACTTGTCATTTTCCCTTTGAAAAAATAATAGCCATTCTAGTAATAGGAGGTGGTGTCTGTGCTTCTGAATTGCTTTTCTGTAATGACTAATGAATTGAGCATCTTTCCATGGGCTTGTTGGCCATGCATGTGTATGTCCCTTTGAGAGAAATGTCTATTCATGTTCTTTGCTCATATTTCACTGGGTTTTTTGTTTTTTGTTGTTGAGTTGTAGGAGTTCTCCATATATTCTGCCTATATGCTTTGTAAATATTTTCTCCCATTCTGTAAGTTGCTTGTTCCCTGTCTATAAAATTTTAAAATTGATGAAGTCTTTTGTTGCTTATCCTTTGATGTCACATCTAAAGACTCATAGCCTAATTCAGTGTCTTGCAGATTTTCCTTTGTTTTCTGCTAAGAGTTCATAGTTTAATTCTCTTTAGGTCACTGCTCCATCTTGAGTTAATTTTTGCATACAGTGCGAGGTCAGGGCGCTACTTCATTTCTTGCCTGTGGGTACCCAGTTGTCCCAGCACCATTTGTTGACAAGGACCTGGCTCGCTTTTCCATTTGTAGATGAGGACCCAGTTTACTTTTCAAGATTTTCTCTGGAAGTATGAGCAACAGTCCAGGTTGGTATAGATCTTACTCATCTTCAATCAGGATGTTGCAGCCACATTTACAGTTTTTCCTCCTCTGGCTCCACTTCCTGTCATTGTGTTCCTCATTTGGCACCTTTTCCGTGCCCCATTCACTTTGCCTACCTCTCTGGGGATGACAAATTTGAGAACAGCCGACATGGTGTTCTATAGAAGAAAGGATAGGCAGACTTGGCTCAGGTTCACTGTTTCTGCCACCCGTTGGCAGTTGCCTGCCACTCATGTGGGACTCTGCGGCCACTGTGTCAGCCTGCCTGCCACATGGAGTCCTGATTACTATCTGCACAGGCATCTGCAGCTTGGTGGCTGCAGCCAGGAGGCAGGTGGGTTGCGGGCAGGGACGTGTAGTATGCACACACGAACACCTTGGCCTTGCCCTGCTCCTGCCACAGCAGGTACACAATAGCAGTAGGCTTCCCAGGAACTTTATTTATTTAGTATAGGATGTATTTATTTTATTTAGATTAAACATTGTTGTTCTTGTATTTCATTGAAACGAAAAGACCCAAATTGCTATTGTTCTCTTGCTTTTAATTTTCATCCTTCAGCCCCTTTGGTATTGGATGTTGGGTAGTGGAGATTTTCCAGGTTTCATTCACATTGTGACCTGCGGCAGGAGTAGTTTTCTCTTGGGATGCCTCAGGGCTGTGTTTCTTTCAGCTACCTGTGGCTAAATTTTTACTTTGCAAAGGCTAAACTTGGGTTTGAAGTTCAGGATTGTCTTCTGAGTGCTTTAGGTTTGGAAATATTCCTTGGATACACAAAGTTATTTTTGTCTTCCTACAGCTGTTGGTTTTTTTGTTAGCTGCCATCTGATTTCACACTTTACACTGTGTTACTCCTTAGCAGTTAAAGTTACATCAGCCTTTGTCACAGCTTAGAAAACACACAGTATTGTGTCTATGTCCCCATCAGATACACTTGTTATAATTTGTATCCAGGGGAAGCTACTAAGAAAATATTCCATTCTGAAATTTTCATTTGTTTGTAAGCTAAAAAATTTAAGAGTAATGCATTTCTTGTCTTTAACACACACACACACACACACACACACACACACACACACACACACACAGTGTTTTGTGACACTTCTGTGCCTACTTGGAGACAGGCATTTCTTTTTTGCACAGGCCCAGTGAGTGTGTCACCTGTTGTTCCCAGCTCCTCCTTCCCTGGGCTCCATGGTGAGCTGCTGGCCTTTCCTCCTCCCCAAAGGCCTCCCTCCTCCTCTGGTTGGGCTGGGGAGCCTTGGAGGAAGCCGGGGCAGAGAGAGTGATTGCCAGCCTTCTTCCTGGCTCCTCCTGAGTGTTGTGTTGTGCAGAGACAGAGCTTTGCACCTCTGCCCACCTACAGTGGCCCTGCCATAGAACAGTCCTCCAGGGCTCGGCCAGACTTACTGTACTGGTTTTGTTTCCCCGAGAGCAGTTTATTTAATGGGAAAACACTCCCCTCCCCCAATTTTTTAAAGTTAATATGTCTCATCTCCATGTAAATTCAGACAATGCCAAAGGATAGAAAAAAGGAAGGAGAGCACCTCATCCCCCCACCAGACCACAGTGACTGAGAGGGACAGATTACGTTTTGTAGAGATTCTCAAGCAGGATCTACAATGTGTATGTGTACCTGTCCTCTTATGTGTGTTGGTATAAGAGCATAAGGTATTGTGATAGCTGCATAATATTCTAGTACTTAAAAGTCCTGGATGGGTGGAAGTTGAATGTTTTATTCTGTAGTAGGTAACATTTGAGTGGAACATTCTTAGACACACATTTTTATTTGTGGTTGATTACATTTATTATTATTGTTTTATTGGGCTGAAGCCCTAGAAATAGCAATTTCGGGGCTATGCTTACTGCTGGTTACCAGGCAGGTATCGGGCTCTGGTACCAATTGCATTGGAGGTTGCCGGTTCCTCAACGCCAACTGCTCAAAGGGAAAATGCCAGTTTCAGTTGGGAATATTCCTGACAAGAAGGACAGCTGTTACTTTTATTGGCATGTGAGTCTCTGCCCTGGAGGTGCACTTCTCTTTAATGTCGTGTGTGGCACGTGGGTGTGCACACAGAGCTTTGCTGCCTGGTGATGTGTGGTGACCATCTCCAGGAGCACTTCCTGTGACCGGGTTCCAGCTGAACTAACCATGCTCTTCAGGGGATACCATTTTTACTTGAAAGAGTGATTTACAGATAGAATTTGGTTGTTCAGACTTGAGTACTTGCCAGATATTTTCTTACAAATGAAGCGAGGCTGTCACTTGAAAGAAAATAAATGATGGTTTGTGTGGTCAGTGATGACATCCAGCTTCCAAGTGAGACATTGTTTACGGCACATGTCTACCTGGGGACAATCTCAATGAGGCAATTTGTCCACACGACCAAGTCCTGATGTCGCAGGCACACTCAAGATGACTCGCAGGTGCCCACAAAGGCTATGCATCTCTGCGAGGTGGGTGTCTTCCTCACTTCCACCTAACTAACCTGTCAGAGCACTCGGAGCATGGAACAGACGTGAGTGTCCCTGACTTCCACTGAGCCAGACAGCAGAGTTCTGCAGAAGGCAGACAGTGTCACCCACTCACAGTTGTCTGTGTTGTGGAAAAGGTACTTATTTTTTCATAAAAACAGGTAATTTATGTTAACATTCAGTGACACTCATTACTATTGTTAAACTAGTGACTTGGTGCATGAAATTCGTACACATTAAAAGGAAATTAATTAGAGGAAATATTTTAATATTGCTATTTGCCCTTTCTCTATAATAGAAGTGTTAGAGATGAAAGAAAATTAGTAAAATGTATATGAAAATCTTCCTCCTGTCAGAGTCTGGGGCGCACCATGGGAACCAAAGTCAAGTCCCTGCCCACTCATGTGCGCCTTGAAATCGCACGAGACCCAGACCCGGCCAGCCCCACCCCCATTGGGCTAGATCCAGACCCAGCCGGCCCCACCCCCATCAAGCCCTGCTTTTGGGGGGGGGGGGGGCGGCCTGAGGTTGCCTGGCCTGGCGCCAGGGCGGGGTGTGTGGCCTGAGGTCCCCCATCAAGCCCTGCCAGGTGGGGGTGTGTGGCCTCAGGTCCCCTGTCCCAGCACCAGGGAAGAGGGCATGCCTTGAGGTCCCCATCAAGCCCCGCCGGGTGGGAGGTGCAGCCTCAGGTCCCCTGGCCCAGTGTCAGGGTGGGGGGTGCGGCCTGAGGTCCCCTGTCAAGCCCCGCATGGCTGGGGGTGTGGCCTCAGGTCCCCCGGCCCAAGGTCCACCGTCAAGCCCCCCGGGCAGGGGGTGCAGCCTCAGGTCCCCTGCCCCGGCCCAGCGCCACACAGCCTCAGATCCCTGCTGATTGCTCATTAAAGATCGTTACAGGAACTCGGCCTTCGCTGTGGGTGCAGCCATCTTGTGTTACGGGATCCTCACTTCCCCTGTGGGCGCAGCCATCTTGTTACTTCATGACAGTCAATTTGCATATTCCCACTTTATTAGATAGGATAGTTTAAAATATTCAGTTTTAACTTCCGATAGTAAATATTGGTAGTAATTGCTGCAAAACTGTGAGAACTGCCGATCCAAGCCCTCTGTGTCGACATACATAGGTTCTTAAGAAGCACTTAAACCTATTTTGTCTGTATGTCTCATCTGTAGGTGCTGAGGAGGCTGAGGTGTCCTGTGCTGGCACAGGGCAGTGCCAATCTCATCAGGTGTGGGTGCACGCGGGGCAGTGAGACAGCCTGTGCTGAGGGCTTCTTCGTGGTCCCCCAAGGGGGTGGGTGGACAGGCCTACAGGATGATAGCTCACAGGTGTCGCTGAACAGGACTTGCAGCTGCTATGATGACTTTATGTTTGTGTTGTATTTGTTACATTTAATTATACATGGTTATGACTTATTACGTGAATAAGTTCTAGGTGATGAGAATAAATTTGCTGGAGTTTTTGTTCTCATTTAGCATTTTGTCATTTTGCAGAGAGGCAAACTTCAAGGAGGATGGTTGACTAGTGTGGGTCTTCCAAACCCAACCTGTCAGGATCAACATAGTCACACTGAAAATTAATGATGACAGTGTTCAAAGTGCTGAGTAATGAAGAAAAAAAGACAGGAAGAGCCAGGAGAAATCTGAAGGCAGAGAGGAAAATCCATTCAATAAGAAGTTTAGGTAGAAACATTCTCAACAAATGAACTTTTTTGGCCATAAAAATGAGACTTCACATTGTTCTTAGAAATTTAAGCACAGCTTCCCTGGACTGCAGGTGCATAAATGAAAGGGCGTTGCAGGGTCTGGGAACATGGGCCTTGGGCAGATGTCACTTAGAGGAGGGGCACTGGGCTCCATAGGGTCCCCTGACTCTGAGACATAAATGACCTGCAGACAGTGGGGGCAGTTGGGCTTCTGGAGAAACAGGAAAGACAGTCATCTGGAGGAACGACACTGAGGGAAACTTGGAAAATCTTATTTGAAGGGTTCTCAGCTTTTAGATGGAGAGTTAGGGACCCCAGTGAGAGGTGTGCCAGAGTGCTCCTAATGTTAACATGTCTAACTCCACACTGCAATAGGCATCCTTCCTCTGCCCCAGGAGAACTGTGAATGGTGGTAACCGAGACATGCTGTGGACTCGGGATTGCTGGTGCAAGACCCAGCTGGATGTTTCTCAAAAGAAAAGCACCTACTCGTTGGGGGATCACTCAGTTTTTCCCCAAAGTTGATGCAAGGTCGACCCTCCTGAAGATTGCCCCTAAATCTAGAAAAGTGTTATTGATGTTTATGAGGCTAAAAGTGCCTTCATCCTAGAAACCTACTAGAGACAGCAATAAAACAAAAACTATAAAGCAGATGTTGCTTATGAGCAGAGACATCAAACCCTAAACCAAATATTGGGAAAGCCCTTGAGAGCGCGAGACAGATATCCATCACCAAGGGCTTTACTGCAGGATTCTTGCTGTACAGGGGAAGATGTAGAATTCATATAAATATGGGAGAATGCCCTGGCTGTGTGCTCAGTTGGTTGGAGCATCATCCTGTGCATCAAAAGGTTGTGGGTTCGATTCCCAGTCTGGGTATGTGCAGGAGAAAACCCATTGATGTTTCTCTCTCACATCAATGTTTCTCTCTCCCTCTCCCTTCCTCTCTCTCCAAAATCAATAAAAACATACTCTCAGGTAAGGATAAAAGAAAAAAAAAACATGGGAGAATGTTTTAAGAAGATTAGATAGCCGAAACCGGTTTGGCTCAGTGGATAGAGCGTCGGCCTGTGGACTGAAAGGTCCCAGGTTCGATTCCGGTCAAGGGCATGTACCTGGGTTGTGGGCACATCCCCAGGAGGAGATGTGCAGGAGGCAGCTGATCGATGTTTCTCTCTCATCGATGTTTCTAACTCTCTATGTCTCTCCCTTCCTCTCTGTAAAAAATCAATAAAATATATTAAAAAAAAAAAGAAGATTAGATAGATAAGTACTCCTGTTTTCATAATTAATTAAAAATATCCCCAAACTGGGAGGAACCATAGCTTTAATAAGTAGGTTAAAGATTATTTGAAAGCAGAAACTAACTTTTCCTATGGTTACAGAGCTAGAGGCCTTGTACTAACAAGAGCCATGCACTGTGTACTCAGAACAACTATTCTGTGTCCTTCCAGAGGCCCACAGTTAAATACTATATAGACCTTGTGGCATCACTTAAATAAGTAAAATGGAACCACAGTGTACCCACTCCCCTCTCCACAGTGGAGGCCGATCGTGACTTTTGCATGTTTGCTTATCATTCCCTGGCTTTAATGAAAATGTATATAATGTTTCTCAATAATATGGTTTTAGTTTTATATGTTTTTAAACTTTATGTAAATGGAATCATATGTTTTTTATTTTAGATTTTTTTTAAAACAAAACTATTTTGGAGAATGATCCATGTTTGTGCATGTAGCTGTAAATTGACTATTTTGATTGGTGTTTAGTAATCATTTTTTGAATTTTCATAACTAATTTTCCTGTGGATGGCTTATGGCCTGTTTTCATATGTTACCACCCACAGATGTGATGTTGTGAACATTTTCTTGTGTATTTTCTGGCACTCATACGCCCTGGGAATGGGGTGCTGGACCAATGGGCTGGTGATGCTTCCCTCTCTGGGCCATGCCAGCCTGTTGCCATGCGTGGCTGTACTGGCTGCTCCGTTCCTCAGCCCCACCAGCACCACATGTCAGGCCTCTTGGGCCGGTCTCATGAAACTGGATCTTACTGTGCTTGTCCCAGTTTGCCAGTGAACTTGAGCATCTTGTTTTGGCCACTTGTATCTTCTCATATGTTGTACTCACTGTTCTTTTTGGATGTTTATTTCATTTTCTTACTGATTTGTAGACTTGATATATCTGTGTGCGTACATGTGTGAGCATACATGCACATGTGTGTGTGTTTCCTTATAGCAGCTGGATGCAAAGCTGGTTAAGCATGTTGCTTTTTAAAGACATGTCTCCTCTTTTCACTCTGGTCTCTCTTAGTGAATACAGCTTTTTAATTTTAATGTTATACTTATTAATCTTTAATTATTATTTCTTTCTATAGTGTTTATATTTATTTTCATGCCATGTTTTGGATCTTATTCTGCTGAAGGTGACATCCTTTAGAAATTTCTTAAGCTGCTATAGTAGTAAGTTCTTCCATTTTTGTTGGTCTGAAATAGCCTCTTTCACCTGCACTTTTGGCTGTTGTCACGGGCAGTAGTTTTGGGTAGACAGTTGTTTTTCACTTTGGAAATATTATTGGTTCATTAAATTTTACTGTCACTGTGCAGAGTTCCACATTGGTGTAGTCCTGCCCTTTTTCTCTGGGTGCTTTTACAGTCTGTCTTAGTCTTCTAAGCATTTTTACTAAGGTTTTCACTTATCTGTCTTGATACTTCTTGGCCTTCTTGAATCTAGAGATTATTGTCTTTCAAAAATTCTGGGGGGCTTTTAGCCCTTAAATCTTTCTGTTTTTCCTTTTAATTTTGCTATAATTTCAGACTTACAGAAAAGCTGCAAGAACAGTACAAAGAATTACTTTTATACATTTATTTATGCAAATAATTCTTTCAGGACCATTGGAGATTAGTGGGCAAGATGCTGCCCTTTGCCCCAGCTGATCCGGCAGGTATCACCCAGAAGCAAGGGCAGCGTCCCATTGGCCACACAGGACATGGTTAGTATTAGGAGGTCACCAGCATGCAGTGCTGTCATCCAATCACAGGCCCTACTCATACTTGGCCTGTTGTCCTAATGCCACCTTCCATCTCCCGAGCAAGTCCCGGGTCCTGCATGTCCCCATGCCTCCTTTAATCTGGAATAGTCGTATAGTCTTTGTTTTATGGCAGGACATAAAGTACAGGGAGCTATTTTGTAAAATTTCCCTCAGATTTTGATTTTCATGAGTGTTCCTCATGATTAGGTTCAGGTGATCCCTTTGGGGCTGGAGCCCAAAGTGATGTGTTTGCCAGCATGTCATGTCCAGGGGCCGCATTTCCACCTGGCCTGCTTTGAGGACACTGACTCTCGCCACTTGGTTAAGGGGGTACTGCCAGACTTCTTCTCTGTGAAGTTACTCTTTTTGAAGTTACTGTTTTTCCCTTTGTAATTCACCTACACCTTTTGGGGAGATACTTGGGGACTGCACTGATCCTTGTTACTCCGCAGCACTGACCTGCAGCACTGACCCATCCATTGGTGCTTCGGGCCTGAGTCTGTGATTGGGATGTTGGTACTGGACAGTGCCGTCTGAGGCTGTCATTCTCACTACATTCACTAGTGGGCTTTCTGCTGCACAGAACTTCCCTTTCTTCCTTTTTGTCTACTCATCTTGTGGATTCTTATTTTATTCACTGGGTTATAATCCTGTTATTATCTATTCTGGTGCCCATATTGCCCTTTCATGCTGGCTCTTCTGGTAGGTCCCCAACACTTTAGAGCCTCTCTTTATTCTCTGGTGCAAGAAAATGATCTGGTCTCTCCTGTGCCCCCTGCCCTGCCCTGGAGTCTGCTGCTGCTCCCATGAGGCCTGGTTCCTTTCTCAGAGGCTGGTGTTTAAAAAGCAAGTTTTGTGTGCTGGATGTGCTCATTGCTTGTAGGCCCTCTCACAGACAGAGCTAGGAAATGGATGTCTTTGTGCACACACACACCACACAACACATACCACATAACAACTACCACACAGCAACCACCACACACCACACAACACACACCACACCACACATACTGCACAACACCCGTCATATAACACCCTGTCATCTCCATCTGTGACTGTGGATACATATGAGCCCATGAGCTCACACTGATCCCTCCAGTTACAATTCAGCTCAGCAGGTTCATTAATTGTCTTTCTTCTGCATGTTTGTATTCCCTCCTCCCACACTGAGATACTCAGCTCCTAGAATGCACAACAGAAAATAATCTACACCTCTGTGAGAAAACTCCACTATCCAGAGTTCAGCATTTGTTTAAGGTGTGTAGTCCAAATATAGCCCAAATACCACATCCCAAAGCCACTTCGGACAGCTCTCACTCCCTCCACCCTGCCCCAGTGTGCTTATTTAATATCCATTTAATATGTGGTTTGGCTCATTTGTTTCCGTTTGTATTTCATTTTTGAGTTTTTCCCTCATCTTTTTTTATTTTATTTATTTTCATTTTTCGAGTGCGTGAGATATGAGTGTGGTTCCTAAAGTTCTAACTGTATGGGAAACTAGGCTCAAGAGGTGGCGTCCCCCATCCTGCCATGCTTCTGTCCTTCCCTGGTCCACCCCAGCCCCACCCTTGGCCTCCTGAGTCCCCTCTGGACAATTGAGCAAACACATGCACTTTGTTTTTCTTCTTTCTTGTGCAACCGGAACTTCCTATAGGTGGCTCTTCTGCATTTGGTTTCTCACTCAGCCTGTCCTGGAAACCTCCCCCTCCCTCTACAGAACTGCTCCTCCTTGTCTCTGACAGTCCCATCTGCTCTGTCCTACACTCAGACATCAGGGCAGGTGACAGCATTGGCCCTTCAGACCAGTGTTCAGTGGGTAAGGTCATGCCCATGCACTTTCCTGTTGTCGGGGTTGTATCTTCAGACTCCTTTACAGAAGGGATTCCTATCAGACAATGAGAAATATATAATTCTGTTAGATTCTGCCAAATTTTCCTGTATGAAGCTTGTACCAATTTGCATTCCTACCAGCAACGTACGAGCATGCCTGTTCCCACATGGTCTAAAGAGCAGAGGAGGTTACTTTTTTTGCCACTCTGATAGATAAGAAATGCAGTCTCAGTGTAGAGCCTTTTTTTTTTCCTTTTATGCATTTGGCCTGTTTTTTTGTAAGGATTTGATTTTTGTTTTCACAATTTTTAAGAGTGTTTATACATAAGTAATATTAGCTTTTAGCTGTGAGATACATTGCAGGCAACTTCTCCCAGTTTGTCTATTGTTTTTTGAATTCTTTATAGTATGTATTTCTTTTGCCATGTAAGCCCCTCCCCACCATGGTTCAGACTTAGAGTTTTTTTCTTTTTTCTTTTAAGTGCATCTGGATTTGAGTTGCAGGCCATGTTTTCTTTTGGAGCTCATGTGCTTTCCTGCCTTACAGTGAGGTCCCTGAGTCGTGCAGGGTGTGCTCCTGTGTGTGAGATCTGGATCTAGTTTTATCTTTTCCCAAGTGGCTTCCAGTTGTCCCAGCACCACCGATGAAGCAGCCTTGCTCATCACAGTGATTGTCAAGACTGGGGCTCCATGAGCCTGGTCCATGGGCTTGGCCCATCTGCCTGGCCCTTCTACCTGGTTATGAGCCTGTCCTACACTCTCTAGCATGGGGCTTCCTAGGATATTTCATGTATGGGAGGGCTCATGGCTTTTCTCCGAATGCTTCTGTAGTCCTCATGCATTTATCTCGTGTGTCTCTCTCTGTTGTCTCTCTCTTCTCCTGGATTCTGACAGATGCATGTTAGTGTATTTCCTCTGCCCCAGCACCCCAGCCTCTCTTACTTTTTATGGCCTTCTCTTTTTGTGTTGCATTCTGGGTTATTTCCTTAGTACCATTTTACTGTTCACCAATTCTCTCTTCAGCTCTACCTAATTGATTACCTCATTCATTTAAATTTTAATTATTATAATTTTCATTTCTACAAGTTCTATTTGGATCATTGTCAAATGTGTCTGCTTTTTTTATATTAGTGATAACAGCTACCACATAATTTCATCTGCTCCTACATGTTCCTCAGGGGAAGGCTTGGCTGTCCACTCCTGGCAGATGAGGTCCTGAGCACAGAGGCTGAGGGGGCCCAGGGCTGTGCAAGCTACTGAGCGACAGTCCTGGACAGTCGCCTGCTCTAGTGTGACCCTTGCACAACACTGCTGTTCTCCGGCCTGTGGCTGAGATGTACTGAGATGGTTAGAGCAGATTTTCTATAACTGAAGTCTGTCTTGGCTAAACTCCCACTCCCTGGGTTTTCTGATTTGTGATTTTTGATTGTGACTTTATGCCCTGAGAATGTTTTACAGACATTCTTTGGGGTTGATAGCACACTTGTGCAGGGCAGATGTACGTGTTTCTGCCCAGTGCCAGAGGAAAGGCCTGGTCATCTCCAGGCTCATCTGGCTTCTCCCTAAACCCCCTCCAAGTGACCTCTGGTGATGGATTCTTAGAGGAGTCTTCTTTCTTTCTTGTTTTAATCCTCACTCGAGGATATTTTTCCATTGATATCTAGAGAGAGTGGAAGAGAAGGAGGAGGGGGAGATAGAGGGAGAGAAATATCAAGGTGAGAGACACACATCGATTGGTTGCCTCCTGCACACACACCTATTGGGGCTGGGGAATTTTCAGCTGAGGTACATGCCCTTGATCAGGGATGGAACCTAAGACCCTTTTGGTCTGAGGGCCAACGCTATAACCACTGAGTAAAACCAGCCAGGGTGGGAGTCTTCTTTCTTGACCTGCCTCCTCCCAGCAGCGGTCAAATCTGGACATGGGCACATCCCTCCAACAGTGCCATTTCCCAGCTTCTCCCCAAGGGAGCCACAGGCCCAGTGCCCCTCTCTGGGCCCCAGTGTGGTCTCCTGCGTGGTGGCCTTTCACAGCTACAGCCCAGGCAGTAGCCCCAGGACAGCCTTAGGACAGGCCCTGGCTTCCACACCCTTTCCCTCTCACCCCCCAAGTTCCTGCCTTCTGAGAGTTCCTTTACTTTCACTCAGCTCCCGTGTAGAAGGCTTGTCTTGCCACCACATGGCTCATCAGGCCTCTCCATGCACTGTCACCAGTACTGTGAGTGGGCTTTCTCTTAAGGGCACTCTTTTCCCAAGAAATAAACTCTATCTGCACATGATGCGAGGCTGTGGGGGCCTGGCCCTGTATCTGTGAATAATTTCTGTTGTTGGCATACTGATAGCTTATGCAGAATTCAAACTGTTATATTAAAGCTCTATTTTAACAGTCACACTGATGTGAAGCCAGTCCCAATCTTTGTGTCTTCAGGGAGGAGAAGGTTCCGGTGTGACCACTGGACACATCTGCCTGGAACACTCCCCGTGGGCATCCTCTCTGGGCTCTAAGCCCCTTACTTTTATGCTGCCATAATTAGTCACTGGCTATGGTAGGGACACTTACATCAGTTGGTTTTGTCAAGTGATTGTTTTCCAATAAGAGTATATTTGAAAATGAAGTGAATCCAAGCAGAAGGCAGCTTCTGCTGCTCAGCACATCTGTGTGCCTGGACGAGGAAGAGATAGGGGACTGAGCTTCCAACCTCCCCTCTCCACATTCCTAGGCACAGAGCTCACGCCTAGCAAATGGACTTCTTACCACCAGCCTATAGCCCTCAGAATGTCCCGGCAACATGGTGCAGAGGAGCTTAGGGGACTGAGCACTTTCGAGCTGTTAGCAGTTCCATCCTCACAGGTCAGAACTGGGAGGAATGTGAAACTTTACTTTATAGATGAAAACGCCCAGAAGGAGTCTGGTTTGCCCAAGGTTTCCTGCTCTTGTCAACCTTGGTAGCCTGGGCCTTGGCCCAAGGGCCCTGCCTTCCACTGAAGCCCTGTCTCTGTTTCACCAATGGTGTCCTCAGGGACAGGACAGAGTGACGATGCAAGATTTCTGTTGTTGGTGCTGCAGGACAGAGCTGAGGGTCACTGTCTTGAAAGACCATCGCAGAAGAATTAACTGTGTGTCCTTGGGACATGCTGGCAAGACCCCCATGGTCCTGGCTCCACATGCAGTTTTCTGTTTTAGTAGAAGGCGAATGTGCAGGTTTCATTGTAGTTGACACATGAAAGAATGAATTTGAATTTCCTCTGCAGCAACCCGGTGGTCCATTTTTCTTAACAAAACTAAATAACAGCTGAGTGTTTGCTTCAGATGGAGGACAATAGGGGACTTTTTTTCTCCTGGATTTTACTTTCTTTTCAGACAGTTGAGGAAGAAAAGGCAAACTGTGAAAGCTGGTATGTGTGTGCTACGCGGGCATCTTTTGTTTCCTTGGTGAGAACAGTGGAGGTGCAGGTGCAGGGCCGCATTCCCTGAGGGCACGGTTAGGGAAGGGTGGCTGTGTGTTTGCCTCCTGGCATGCAGGGAGAGATGGCAGTGCTCCTAGCCATGTGACAGAGTCCTCCTCGGAGCCCAGGGCAGAGGTGGCGATGGCGATGAGGTCTCTTAGGAGGAGCCATTGCTGGAGTCCTGGTGAGCGTCTTCCAACTCCGTGCCATTCTGCCCAGGGCTCGCCTGCCAGGTCTGGTATGCAGTCCATGCCAGGGTGGTGCCCCTACTTGGTCCTCGCCAAGGAGGTGGTGCATTAGGCTAGTAGTGAGGATGCATGGCTTCTGGTGCTTTTTGATGGTGACAGTTTTATCTCACTGCTAAGATCCCTCAAATCCAAACAGAAAACAGGCTGTGAACTTGTGACTTTGGAGTTTTCATTAGGAATTTTATTGATTTTATCTAAGAGTGTCCCCACCCCCCAAGTGTTACTTTAGTGCTTGAGGGAACCACACGATCTTGGCTTTGGGGACTTGTAAAGTAACCTTTTCTGAACTCTTTGTTCCAGGAGAGGCCCAGAGCCACCTGAGGATGGGGATGAGGCTGGCCTGGCCTAGGTCCTTGCTGGGTCACCCTGGGAGCTGCGGTGTCCTCATCTGTGGGGCTGTTATTAGCAAGTGTCGGCATGTTGTGTGAAAATGTGTTTCTTGTTGGTTTAAAACAGAAACATGGAGTCCCCTGTGTGGTTTTGGAGGCCAGCCTGCCCTCCCCCATCACCCCCCCTTACCTGTGAAGTGATTACAGGGCTTGTTCCTACAGAGGCTGTAGTGCTCAGTGTCGCTTCCTTCTTTGACTCTGATATTTCCAGCTTGCTGGCTAACTCAGGCTTTCACATTCCCCTGATACCCAGGAGGAAAGCTAGTGCTGTGTGTGTGGATCAGACAGCTGACGAGGGCTCAGAACAATCCATCCCACTTTGGGTGTGCCTGTGACATGCTGCCCGAGACAACAGCCAGGCTGGCTGCCTGCAGTCTGCGTGCGCTGCTGGTGCCAACATTGCGACATGATGCAGAGCCAGCGTGCTGTCACACTGCTGTGTTTACTTGCAGGTTGTGAAGGCGGCAGGGTGCTTGGGAGTTCTGGGAGTCCTGGGTGGACCAGGCGCTGTCAGGCTGTGGCCACCAGGCTGCCGAGGGGTTACTATGCTGAGACTCTTTTCTTTGTGGCATGGACTAACACTGCCTGACCTGGCAGAAAACTTTGAGCCAGGAAGTTCACCCAGGCCTGGGTGATGCTTCTCAACTTAGGTAAATACCGTCAGCATCTGTGGCAGAGACAAGTGTGGGGTGGTTTGCAATGTGGCCTGGTAGGGATTCATTCTCTCTCAGTGGCTGATTCAGCATGGTGGTGAACACCTTTGCCCTGAGCCCAGGCCCAGCTTCCTGGGGAAAGGCAGCCATAGGGAGTGCAGCCACAGGTCAGACATCTGTGGGCTCCCTCTCCTCAGGTCCCTGGCCCATGGGCTCAGGCAGAGACTCTGTCTGTGCTCTCAAACAAGCCACAGGCACAGAGGGCTGTCCTGGGCACTGGTTCTTCTCTCTCTCTCTGTTTATAAGAGACCCATCCCCATCCCAAGGAAAGAGTGTCCTGCCCCCTGCCTGAGGCATGGGTTCCCTAGCCCTTCCCTGGGAGTTTTTCCTTGCAGCTGAGAAGGGACACCTTTGCCTATGGTGACTGATCTGGGATGTGGAGGCCCAGGAGCTGCTCCACTCAGATTTGTGTGCCCAGGAAGGAGAGGTGGGCAGATGGGTGGGCAGAGCACGGCCACAGACCTGGGAAGTGTGGTGGTGCTAGTCCCTAAGGCTCCCGAGCTGCCTGGTGCCACCGATCCACCGAGGCATGGGGTTCTCTGGTTTCTGGGAGCTGCAGAACAGGTTTACAGACAGGTGCAACTCTTGGCTCCATCCTTGTCAACAAACAGCTCAGACTTGTACTGAGTGTGATAAAGAATCCGAACCTGCTATAGGCAGGACTAGGAAGGGAGGTGGGACCTGCCATGCCTGGGTCAGCGGGAGGGCCCCTTGGGAGACAGGGCATCCAAGGGAGATCCAGAGGGAGTTGGGCTCGCAGGCCTGGGCTGGCCGCCAGGGCCAGGGTGTTAGCAGGCTGGATCCATCTTCCCACCTCGCTATTTAGGTACAAGTTTGTGGTTGACCCTGATGCTCAAACAAGCGTGCCTGTACCCTCCAGACCTACAGAGCTCTGTGGGGACCCTGCTGCTGAGGGCAGAGGGTCTGTTTATTCTTTGCCTTAAAGCGACTTTTCTGTTTTGGTCTGACTATCCCAGACAGAAAGCTCCTTAAGAGCAGGGCCCGACATTCGGTGCCCAGTCATGCTTGAAGAGCGTGGCGTGAAGTCACAGGTCCCTACTTGTCCAGACAGCTGCTGGCCCACTGAATGGTGAAGGGCATTTCTTAATCTATGACCCATGTTGGTGCAGGCAGATTAAAGTCAGGAAGGCTGTGGCCTTGGACATGGCTAATTTAATGAGGTGCAGCAGTGATCCTGGTGTTAGGTCATAGGGTGGGGTGAAAGCCCTTTATCTCGGGTTTGTTTCAGGGAAAGCTGTTCCTCAGGTCCTGCTTTGCATGCAGCAAGCCTGGCCTGGCCTCTCCTGTTGAATTTTATTTTGCCTCTCCTTGCTGTTCCTTTAGCCCCTGCCCTACTCACATTAACATGATGAGAAAGGACAGCACACTCCACAGGACGAACCCCAAATTAGGAAAACAACCATATATTTACCTGACATCTTCCACAAGCCCCTCCCAGTGAGTGGGATCCTGACAGCTCTTCTCTCATCTGCTCCATGGCAGCAGGGTCAGTCCTTGCTGTGTTTGGGACCACTGTTTGCTCAGTTTTTTCCTATCATACTTGAAGTAGCTTCTCCCCAGCAATTGTCCAAGGTCCCTGGTGGGGCCAGGGGAGTGGATCTCAAACCTGCTTAGTTACAGTGCTCTGTGTCCTCAAGACTGGAACCCAGTGGGGAGTGGGGGTGGGGTGGGGTGGGGTGGGGAGAGATGGAAAGTACCCGTGCTCCGCACGTGGTGACAGACCAGACCCCAGGTCCACTGGCTCATGACTTCTGCCCCTCACATCAGCCTTGCATGTCTGTGTATTAATAAGAAAACATTTTAAATTCTCGCATCCCCCCAGGAAGGACAGTTTGCCTGCAGCTGAGTCATTGCTCTGGGCCCCTGTCCGAGGTTAGTTCAGTTTCTACCTGCACGAAGCCCCCCGGGGGCCACCTGTCAGGTGTCCACCTCTTCATGGAGCCAGGTTCTTCTTGATCAGGTTGTGGGCCATTCCGGCCACTCTGGAGAACCTCTGAGTTCCTGGCCCCTCGCACTGCCTTGCCACGTCCCCCAGGCTCAGGTGAGTGAGGTTCAGATGGCAGGCAGCTGGGAGGGCAGCTTCAGGGAGGAGCGTGTGCTCACAGAGGCTTTTTACTTCCATGCTCCCATAGCCATGTCCATGGCCTGAGGTGCGCTTAGCCTGTGTTCCTAGCGAATGCCCTCACAGCCTCCCCAGTAAGCCGAGGGGAGGGCGGGCGCTGCCCCCACATAAGGCTCCAGAACTCTCAGGATACTCACAGCAGTGTGCTCCCTTTGGGTGCCTTGACAGCCTTCTTCCCCCTGGGTTGGTACCACACATGTCCCCGTGGTGGCAGGGACTCCTGGCCTTTGTTATCCGATCTGTCCCTAACCCATGTGCGACCACCTTCCTGAACCTGTTGGAGGCTGAGGCCTCTTTCCAGACCTGGAAAGATGAACTCCAGGCCACAGAAAACTCATCCTTTTCTCACATTTGAATGTGGCACCAGAGGTAGAAATTCAGAATGGAATGATTTCAATCAAAGGTACGAAGCAGGTGGTGTCTTTTTCCTGCTGAGGGCATGGGCTGTAAGTGCTGACTTTGAGCATGGATAGTGCGGCTTCCACGCTAAATTTGGTTGGGTGAGCATTCGTGGCTCGGGATAAACAGCAGTGCTCTGGGGCGTTCACCGAGAGTCCTGAGCCAAGTCTGGCGATCTGAGTATCTGAGTATCGTCTGCTTGTTATGTAATGTAACAACAGGGGCATGAAATAGAAACCATACGTCAGGCAGGGTGGTGGAGCGCTTCCTCGGTAAGCGCCGGGAGTGCACGCCTCGCCTTTTATCCACTGTCACAGGCTCAGTGCCCCAAAGGACCGGTGCAGGTGGCCTCTGGAAGCTGCAGCAAAGCCTGGCCTGAAGGTAAAGTATAAGCTCGGTGTGATGATCACTTTTTAGGGTTCCCATGCTCTGCTATTAACCAAAGAGTATCATTCTGAGGGACCTGCTGCCTTGCTACCAGGAATCAACCTAGAGCCTTTGAACTGCGAGGGGATGAGCAGTGGCTTTGTGCCACCTTCTCGGCCTCTGTGCAAAGGTTTTGGGTTTAAGAGTGAAGGAGATCCATGTTTCAGTGGTGAGGGGCTTGGTCTCATGACAGGAAGCAGACTACAGGCCACACATACAGACCCGTGGGGAGCACAGGTCCGTGGGGCGAGGTTGCTGCCAGCGCACAGCAGCTCCCAAACATGGGCACTTGGATGCTCTAGATGTCCTTGGCCTAGCCCCTGTGCCAGCTGCAGGAAAGTGCTTCATCTCTCCTGGGACACCAGCAACCTCCTCACCATGCTCTGCTTGGATGCACCATGAACACAGATCTCTGTCCTTTTCAAATGTGCCAGGTAAACTCACCTAGGTCAGCAGTGAAGCGAGGCTCCCTCGCTGGAAGCAACAGCCACTGGGGTTCATGGCCACGTGTTTCACTCTTATCTAAATTCACAAATGCTGGCTGAGTGAAAGGGACCTGCAGACTCCTCCTTCGCCAGGAAAACCCCTTGGAAACAGAAACCTTGGCTGGGACCCCACCCTCCAAGGCTGCTGTATAGCCTCATGGAAGTGTGACATTCTTATTGGGAAAACCTGTGCTAAATACCACTTGGGTTCTGCTGTCATCGGTGTCCCTGTGAACAAGCCCTGTGAGGAGGGTAGGGTCTGTGGCTCCTACTCCCCGTGTGGACCCCTGTCTCTCTGGGTTTCCACACCTTCCTCTATTAAATGATCATATTTATGGTGTACCTTTCTGGGTGCTACGCCCCATGCTAAATGCATTCATTAAATTTCTTAGTGCTCAAAACATACCTATAAAGGTAGGTATGTTTATGACCTGTAGTTTACAGATGAGGAAAGTGAGGCCCGGAGAGGGTGAGACTTGCCCAGGGTCATCTCCCAGGTGGGGGCTGTTGCTGGGGTCCAGCTCAGTCAGGGCCTCAGGAGACAGCCGTCTGTCTTTGCCTTCTCCCAGCTCATGGTGTGGCCATCTGCTTCGATGGATGCAGGACCTTTGCTTATGCTGCTACTAGGACCTTATGTTCAGATTGCTGTGAACATTGGAAGAGAGCGGCAGAAATCCTGACAGGACAGAGTGTAACACTGTAGAAATGAGTGCCACAGTTCCTAAATCAGTGGTTATGGGAGAGAACATGGAAGGCTCAGACATCCTTAGTCCACTTTGCTTGTTTTAAGAGAACTTGAAACACCCACCCCAGCAGGTTTGCAGGACCAGCTTGGCCCAGTCAGGGGCTGACAGGCTCATCTCCATTACAGCAGCTTGTTTGGATTCAGTAGTAAGTCCTGTGAAGTGCCATGAGACAGAGCACCGAGTTTGTATTTTCTAGACAAGAGGGGCGTTGCTGCAAAGGTGTGGAGGACCTGGCCTTCTTACCACTGGGCCAAGAACCCCTGGCCCTCAAGGCCCCTGCACCCTGGTCCAAGCAGTGGCCCTTGGTCATCACTGGAAAGACCTGTCACAACCCAGCCTTAGGCCCTGCGCTGCTTTGTTTTTAAATATAACCCTCCAATGAAGAGAGAGGCGTGGAGCAGAGGGCCCTGTCCTAGCACCCTACAGCCCCTCTGGAGCAGCGTGGGACTCCAGCTCTTCCTTTTCCTTCGTTTCTCCCCATCAGCATTGCGCCGTCATGGAGCAGGGAGGGAGGAAGGGCTGGTTGGAAAAATTCTGTAAGAGCTGGTGAGGGGAGATCGGGTTGTTTTTTCTACAGCTCCCAGGCTCACTGGGGCCCAGAGCTGTGCTCTTTCCTGTCTGCAGGAGACTCAGTTCCACGTTTATAGGACAGAGTCAGGGACAGCAGTTTTTTCTGCTCACTTGAGGGAAGAGGAAGACATGGGAACAATGGTTGCTTTGTGAAGAGAAGACTTTGGCCGCTAATCCAGAACTCTACCATGGTGGACATGCTCTGTAGCTGCCCACTCCCTGCTGTGGCTGTCGAGCACTTCAAATGCCTCTAGTGTGACTGAGGAGCTGAAGTTTACATTTTATTTAATTTTAATTAATGTTAGAAGCCACACAAGGCCCGTGGCTAACTACAGTGCAGCACTGAGGAGGCTCTACAGTGAGGACCTGCTCTTCATTCAGTTACTATATCTATAATAATAAAAGTGTAATATGCAAATCGATTGAACAACTGAACAGCAGAATGGCCGTCTGGATGACCTTCCCGACGACCACGCTATGACACGCACTTGCTCCAGGCCAGCCAAGGTGGGTGCGATGTGATTGGTTGAGGGGTCCCGCCCTCGCTTCATGATCGATTGCTCCGCAGAGGGAGGCCCAGGCCACCAGCCCACAGGGTGATCCATTGCGGGGGGGGGGGGGGGGGGGGAAGGGGGGGCCTCCATGATCACCCCAAAGAGGGAGGCCCAGGCTACCTGGCTGGTGGCGCTGCAGTGGGTAGGCGAGGCTGGCCAGTGATTGCCCTGCAGAGGGAGACCTAGGCCAGCCAAGTGATCGCACTGACACCTGTCGCTTGTAGAGGGAAGCGACCGGTGGTGGGGGAAGGGATGGCGGGGGAGGGGGGGGCGGCGATGCCGATGGCAAGCAGTGGCAGCAGCGGGGGAGGAGTCAGCTGCTGGCAGCCAAGGGAAGGAAAGCCCTGATAGACCCTGATTACTAGCCAGGCCTAGGGACCCTACTCAAGGGGTCCTGGATTGCGAGAGGATGCAGGCCAGGCTGAGGGACAACCTCCCATCCCGCGCACAAATTTCGCGCACTGGGCCTCTAGTTTGAAAATATAAGCCTTCATTTTTTTTTAAACATCCTGGTTGGATAAAAAGAGCTGAATCTGTCACTGCTTTGGCTTGATCCCATCCCAACCCACTCACTTAGGGAGTTCTCTTTTGCTGCTGTGTACACCGTTGAAAATTAGCCAGGAAGTAAGTGTGGGTCATTAGCTTGGGAAATCTCAGTTGCACTGAATGGTGGAGGGACCCCTCCTAAGCAGGCTCACCTCTTCTATTTCTGCATCTTGAGCCCCTTACCTACTGAGGGGCTTGGAGCATCTGTCTGAGATGAGATCAAGTGCATGTGGGACTGAGTATCCAGATACACTGTAATCCTCTGTCCTGGTTGCTCTACTGCTCTGTGCCTGTCTCTGAAATGCCTTGGTTTGGCAGTGGCCGCGCTACTATCAAAAGAAATATTTTCATCATTGATGTGTTGACTTTTGGGGACCACTAATGGTGGCAGGGTGCCACTCAATCCCAATTTTAAGAGGAGGGTGGTTTCGTGACACAGCACATTTTTGAGGAAATAGTGTTATTCCTAGTATGACATGGTTACGCGTCTGGGAGGTTTTTAGCAAGGAGATGAGAATAGTTCTAACATGTTTTGTGCTATTAGGCAAATGCCATCTTCAGCCCCTGCAGGTGGACAGTGGTGATGTCCACCTTGTTGGGTTCTGGGTAAGTGAGCTTTTCGGTTTTAGGGCTTTGTGGATGTGGTATGTGTTTCTATTCACATGGTCATTCCTGTGCTGTCTCTGGGATTAGATGAAGTAGAGTTAGAATGAGGAGGTAGAGACAGGGCCAGATGCCTCTGAGGATGCTCATTGGGACTTTTCCATGAAGTACTCAGCACAAGGAGACCCCTGAACTCCAGAGACAATAGTGGCAGAGGGACTGTAACTGTGAGGGTTGCTGGACTCGTGGAGTATTTCAGTGTGGACACACTCGAACTTAAGGTGCCTCGAAACTCCCTAAGATGCAAGGCATTAGTGTTATGGGTCCCTACTGTGAGTCAGGATCTGGAAGCATCTTCTCGCATCCCCATGATGCCCAGGTGGTCTGCCAGCCTCCAAGGAGCCCCGCTTGTCCAGAGAGACCAGCCAGATCAGCGAGAAGCCTGGGTCAGGTCCCAGGTCCCTGTGCTTGTGGACTGACTGTGCAGCATCCCTGCTGAGCCCTAGAATGGGCCACTGGAAAGGGGAGTGGCTTTCTCTAGGGAGCAGAATCTCCATTGCTTCAGAAGAGGACCCTCAGTGTGACAGTGACCCACAGGCCGATGGCAAGCAGAACACTGTGTGCGGGTCAACCCTCCAGCCTGTACCTGTGTCAGTGTACAAACTGTGCTCGGTCTGCTCCTGGCTCAGTTACCCATTTCCCTTATTTAGAGGGGTTCCAATTAGGAGGCCAACAAAAACAGCTCCTTCATCATCCTGTGGCTCTCAGAAGCAGACTGGATTTGCTGGGGTTTGGATTCTGCAGTGGACAGTGTCTGTGTCCTCAGGAGGCCCCTCCTTGCAAGGCTCTGAGCTAAGCCCCAGTCTTCATGAGGTTCTCCCGTGGCATAGTGGCAGCTCAGTGGCACCACGCCCAGGTCTCTGGGACTTCATCTCTAAAGTGTCCACCTTCCAAGTAGGTCACTGCCTTGGTTTAGCAGTTATGCCCCTCGTCCCCATTTTGAGAGGTTTGGGGGTACAGGACTTCCCTGGTTGCTCACCCTAGTCCCCATTCCCGGCAGAGCCCACAGGTCACTGGGTCAGGCTGAGCGGGGGAGGGGATACCCTGACCGGGACCAGCCCTTGTATTAAGTAGCATAAAGTGAATACCTTTTTTAAAATAAAAAAAATAAACATAAATACAAGTTTTGTAACTTTTTTCCTGTGCCCCAGGGGATATCTTTGGGAAGCCATCTAGATCACAATCTCATTTCTTTGACAAGAATAATTGAATATTGAATATCGAGGGAAATTACAGCAAATAGGTCCAAGATTATATGATTTAGACAGTTATGGTGAGTGAGGTTAACCATTAACCCCATGTTTTCTAAATTTATCTGCTACCCAGAATCTCTGGGCATAGGTGGAACCCTGATCCCTGAGCCCCACTCCTGGACCTCAGGTAAGCCACCTCCAGAGTTTGGGCGTCTGACAAGCACCCAGTTCACTGTCCCCAAGCCGATTGGGATGCATCGCTGAGGTTTGTTATTTATTGACTGTTCAAGGAAAAAGAGCCAGAAATGATCAGATAAAGGGAAGCCCTGAAAAAAACAGCATGGGTCCTCTTAAATGCCAGCCAGCGTTGTGACCCTGATCCCAGGAAACCTTGCAAAGATATCTGAGGCCACAGGAAATGTCATGACCTTTAGACAGCGCTCAGCTGGTTGTCTGCCTTTTAAAAAGAGAGACAATAAGTGAAACAAGCTACCAGCAGAAGAGGTACTCTGGGACAGGGTTTGGGCCTGCCCACCATGGCTGTCGGCAGGGACCGTGCACTGGGCTGATAGTGAAGGCTTCCTTTGGATAGCACCCGCGTCCATTCCCAAGGCACATGTGTGGCCATGGCTGCCGTGTGTGACATGGACATGTGCAGATGTGCGTTCTGCGCATGACTGCTCTCTGACTGTACAAACAGAGTGCTCAGGGCACGGCTCCTGATGTCAGTCTGCTTGGGCTTCTGCTTGAGCATCATCCTTTCCTGCCTGGGACCTTGGGCAGTCCCTGAGCCTCTCTGTGCCTCGTCTGTAAAATGGGGGCATTGGGGATGCTGAAAAACTCTGTTCTCTCTTGAGTGAAAGTTAATGGTCAGTTCATACGAGAGCTCGAGGCTTGGCTGGCTGTCATTTAAGGGAAAGACTGGCAATGGGGCCCAGTGGGAAACAAATGCAGTGGGAGTTTGCGACAGACCAGGGAAGCTTCCCCAGAGTTCTCAGTTCCCAGTTCCTAAGATGCTCCTTTCTGGTGTCAGTAGAAGGTGGCTGTGGGAGACACAGGTGGCCGATTTTCCGCTCTGTTCACACAGAATGTCATTGGGAGTGATTCTGTTGCTGCTCTTGATTCTGGTGAGAAGATTTTGTGTAAGAAATGAAATGAGGCTCCACGCGGCAGTGAGCAGAAAAGAGCAACTTTGGAGAGGTGCAGGCATGGAGGGTGCAGCCACTTCAGAGGAAGCCCACAGATCTGTGTTCTTTGTCTCTAAACGTAAGGTGGGAACTGTTTGTTGGAGAAAATGCTGAAAAGAATAAAACATTTGAACATGGGGAAAATTTCCTTTTAATCCTGTTACTGGTTTCAATGTTCTGACCACATCACTATTTCCTTCCAGTCCGCTGACATGTCCTTGTCCTGTTTTGTTGGCTCCTGCGTGACTGGCTGCTTGATGAATGCTAGATTTGGCTATTTTGCATTTTACTCTATATTTTGTAATTCCATATTATAGGAAACCCTTTGGACTGATCAGGGGCATGAGAGTTGCCTTGGTGGGTGTTGACCCAAGTTGGCCTGACAGTTGCTTCACACTGGGCAGGTAGAGTCTTTGGGGTTAATTGTTGGGTAAGAACAGGAACAGAGTTTTTCTGACCCTCTGACCTTGTTCTGAGGCTTACCAGTATTGACCAGGTGACCCTCCCAGTATCCCTGGGGAGAGGCCAAGAAGCAGGGGCCAGACCAAGGCCCAATCTTCCAGCTTATCCCTTCCCTCTTGTGCTCCTGCCCTAGGCAGGCTGAGTCCTGACAGCTGTCTTTTCTATGCCCAGCTCTGCTCTCTCGCCTAAGCCTTGCCCATGATGGACTTTGAGTCACCTGTGAACATTGTTCTGCATCCTTAACTGTCTCTATACCTGTTCTTCCCCTCCCAGAAGAGACAGCCCCACCCACCCAAAACCCTGGCCCAGACATGGCTCTTCTCTTTCTCTCCACCCTCAACATTTCATCAGCTTCGCAAATGGTCTTATCCTTTCTAAAAATTGTTTAATTCCTGTGCTTTACTCTGACCCTACTGAAGCTCCAATTTCGCGTTATCCTATCCCACGGCTTCTAGAAGAACCTTTCCAAAATGCAGATCTGACCAGTGGGTTGCTGTGGTCCCTGGCGGCAAGGATAAGTCTCTCCATGACTCACCCATCTCTCCGCCTTAGGACCTTTCTCACCTGCCTGGGGTGGTACATGCATGGTTAGTGAGGTCCTCGCCTCAGCCACCTGGGTGTAGAGCACATGAACATGACCTAAACCACCCAGCCTTTTGGGAGGGCACTGTGTATGTGGTAGGATGTGGAGGGTAGGGGTGGGAGGGAATAACTTGGATGGCCTATCTCTTTCTAGAAATGTCTTCTAGTACATTTGCTTCCTTTTTTCTTACTGCAAGTAGATCATTGAAAGCCCTCTGGTGCTTAGCACATACTTGTAATGAATATTTTCCCATTAAAGTCTTTTGAGGAAGGGTGGAGCCAGTGTTCCTGTCTTCAGGGTGTGCATGCCACTGAGATGTGCTAGGACACACATTTGAGCTCTGTGTCCCAGTGCAGGGTGTGGATGACCTGAGAGGAGGGTAGCCAGGTGAGGCAGAGGTCAGGGCTTGCAGACCAGCTGGGTAGTCTCATTTCCTGTCTAGCTCCTTTTTATTAGAAAGAGTAATCTCTTTAATGAAGTTTCCTGTTTATTGTTTGGATGGTAACTGAAGTTGAAAATGTTCTCTTCCCGCTAGAGGCCCGAATGGGCTGTGCTCATGGGCTGGCTGTTAAAGGAGGTCTGTCTACCCCAAGTCCCCATAAAGCACAGCTTCCCTGGCTCCTGGGAACTTGCTTCCATCCCAACCCTATTCCAAAAAAGAACAAGAAAAAAAAAGAAAGAAAAAGAAACAGCATCTTGTCCACCTCCTGCCCCACTCACTCACTGGTCCTCACGTGGGAAAGGGCACACTCTGACCTGATCACTGTTCTGGCTTTCATGTCCAGTTGGCATACTCATTTGCTCTCTGAAGGTAAAGGTGCTCATTTTAAATAAGGATGAGAGGGTGTGTGTGTTTTTCAGACCCTGCCAAGTGGCCGAGGCTGCCCTGGTTTCTTGCTGGGACTGCCTGGTCAAGGCTGCCCGGCAGATTTCTTGGCTCAGCAGGGTCCAATGGTGTTTACGCGCTGTTGACATTCTCATCGCAGATGCTCTCAAAGGCCTTTGCGTCAGGCCTCGGACAAAGAACAAATGCTGAAAGGGTCTGTGTTCCTGCCACACAAGAGCAGCAGCCAGAGCACTTTGTTTACTGCCAGGCCAGGCCTGGGGCCTCGGGGCCTCACTGTGACTGGCATGCCGAGGCCTCACAGGTATTCTGGAAAAGGCTGCTGCCCGAGTTCCCGCACATGCTTTGCAGCACCAGCATTGCTGAGACAGGTGCCTCCCAGGACCGAGGACTGTGTGTGTCAGAACACCCCGTGTCCAGCCCCACTGCCTTGGGGTGGGGACGGCCTCCCTGCGCTCCTCCTTCCAGGAATGCCTGGGGGTCTGCAGACAAGGCTGCATGGTGACCTCCTCAGAACTAAGGTTCTGTTTCCTTGCACATGCAGCTGGCCACTTCCAGGAAGAGGTTCCAGCCTGAGTTAGGAGCTATCTGTTGGGAGCTCAGGCCCTTTTTCTAGAAGAAGCTGGCCGACGTTTTAAATCTTCTTTACGATATTTAAAATGTGTGGCCTTGGAGAAGAAAATAAAAAGCACCCACATGGATGTCTCCAGTGCATCCTCCCCCCAACCTGCCAACCAGCGTTGCGCAGTAGAATTAACCTAAATTAGGAAGATAATTGTTCCCATGTTAATTGTAGGTTGTCCTTTAAAGCTGTTTTCAGTTGTGAGGTCTCAACAGCAGGCTGGCTCTGGGCCCAACCCTGCCTTATTGAGCATCTGCTCCCCTTAGAGACCAAGTTCCAGAAAACAGCAGTGGAATTCGGTCATTTCCTGAGTCACCTATTGCTCCACCATTTCTAGATGACGTTCTTCTGAAGTCCCCACTGTTGACTGCATGTCTCCCAGGCCCCTGCCCTCACCTCCACCCTAGGACAACCCTCCCAAAGGGCTGAAAGGCTCGCTCTCAGGCGATATAAACAAATGCTGCTATTTTAGCCGGCCCCTCAGCATCACAGCTGTTATGGCCTGTGCGCTCACTGCATGGACCCCAGCCCCGCACTTGGCCTTGGCCAGCAGCGCCAACTCTGGCAAGCCTTAAACCTTCTTTCCTTGCTAGTTTCAGGTTTCTCATAAGGCCCTCTGGCACAGGGTATAGGCTTTACGATAAAATGGTGCTGTCAGAGCCTTCGGGGTGATTCTGTTATGGTTCTTCTTCCTTGGGAACTTGGGTTTCTGTTTGCAGGTGCTCAGATGGAACTTGTTCATTTCATCTAAATCTTTTATCGCTGTGAAGTGTTCATCATACTTTCTTATCTTTTGAAATCTCTGCTGGATTTGGAGTTATGTACCCTTTTTCATTTCAAACATTATATATCTTTCTTTTGACCATATTTTGTTAAATTTTTAAGAACCAAATTTTGATGTTATTCCCTTTTTAGTTTGCTTTCTAGTTTTTAAATTTCCGCTCTTCTACTTTATTTTGCTGTCATCTGGTATCATTCCTAACTGCTGAGGTTGAATTGCAGCCCATTAGTCCTCAGCCTTTCTCCTATATAGGCTGCACATGGCCTTGAAATCCAGTGTGAGGCATATCCAACAGGTGCTGGCGCCTAGTATTTTCATATTCATTCCGGTTTTTGAAAGTCGTGTTGATAGGTGTACTCCTTTGGTATAGTGCATGGGTGGGCAAACTTTTTTTTTTCTTTTTTTTATATTTTATTGATTTTTTACAGAGAGGAAGGGAGAGAGATAGAGAGCTAGAAACATCGATGAGAGAGAAACATCAATCAGCTGCCTCCTGCACATCTCCCACTGGGGATATGCCTGCAACCCAGGTACATGCCCTTGACCGGAATCGAACCTGGGACCGCTCAGTCCGCAGGCCTACGCTCTATCCACTGAGCCAAACCGGTTTTGGCTGGGCAAACTTTTTGACTCGAGGGCCACAATGGGTTCTTAAACTGGACCAGAGGGCCGGAACAAAAGCATGGATGGAGTGTTTGTGTGAACTAATATAAATTCAAAGTAAACATCATTACATAAAAGGGTACGGTCTTTTTCTTTTTAAGTTTTATTCATTTCACGGCCCGTGGGCCGTAGTTTGCCCACGGCTGGTATAGTGTAAGGAGAAAGGCACTTCACCTCTGGGGTGTTTTTTTCTGAAAACGCAAAACCCTATGAAAAAAACATCAGACAAATCCAACTGAGGGACGTTCCACAAAATAGCTGACCAGTACAGCCCAGAGGAACCAGAGGAGACATGACCACTGAATGTCAGGTGGGCTCCTGGAGCACACAGAGGGAAAACTCAGAAACCTACATGGAGTATGGACTTTAGCTAATGATAATGTATCACTGTTGGTTCATTATTGTGACAAGTGCATCATCCTGTTGCCGTGGAAATAGGGTTCTTTCATGGTGTCATGAGAAAAATATTTTAGGGACCCATACGTATGAGAATGAGGTGTACTGGTAAGATTTATTGGAGCAGTAACAGAGGACTGCCCCCAGCTGCCCAATGTGTCATCTATGACCAGGTGGCTCAGGTCCGTTCTCACTCCGGAAGAAATCCTGGGCCTGGTGAGCATAAGTGCCCACCAGGAGGCTCTGGATACAGAACTGTGATGCCATCACCTGGGGCTCCAGTAGTCCAGTATAGTCTCTCCTCCCACCTGGCTAGCTGTTCCTGGCTGCACTCCAGCTGGCGCTGCGCTGCCACATCCAGGACCATGCTTGGACCCAACTTGGACCTGCACTTAGAGCCTCATGGCTGTTACTAAGAGAGAATGCAGGCAAACCAAAGGAGGAACGGATACGTGCTACTGAGTGGGGCCTTTGTTAAGCTTTGATTATATATTACTTCAGGATTGGGAGAGAATAGGCTTTCTTTCAAACTAACCAATCTTTTTCTTGATCCTTCACAGGTTTATATTGGGCCCTCCCCCTTATCCAATACAGTCCTTTCCTCAGATTTTCTCAGGCTAGACTCTGCCCATTTATGTTGCTATTTGGCTCCTACTGCCCATGCCTCAAAGTTTTGCCTCATCCCTGCACGGTTTTGGTTTCTACAGTGCATAGGAGTTCCCCCTTTATTGTTTATTCCTCCCCATAGTCCAGGCAAGTGGACTGGTTGCCCTCTGGGGAGATGGGAAAGCCTGTTCTTCCTTCCTACATGGGGGAAAGAGGGAAGTGAATCCCCTTAATGGGGGTTCAGCTTTCACCTGTGGTGTCTGACGCAGTAACTTGGAGACTTAATCAGGCTTAGGCTTAGCCAGTTTTGTTCCCTTCTCTTTTGTTAATATCGAGCTAGCTGCCTACACTAACAATCCTAATGTCAGGTGTTAACAAACATCCGGTTCTCCGGTAGTGCACAGTCCTCAGAACCTGCAGTGCTCCGGTCATCTCCAGTCCTGTGGTGTCCCAGTGCAGGTGCTCTTCATTCCCTGCTGCGTGGCAGACCCTCCTTCCTGGTCCCACTCTTTCCACCTGGTGCACATCCCTCAAGAACAGTGTTAGAAGGTCTATTGGTGATAAAGTGGTTTTGTTTACCTGAAAATGTCTCTTATCTCACCCTCATTCTTGAAGGATCATTTAACCCTTTGCGGTCGTATTAAATTTGGACATGGGTGTCGTACTGGTTGGAATTAATTTCCATTGAAAGAGCAGTGATACATAACATACAAGATTATGAAGGATAAACAAGATTTATTAATTCTTTTTTGGAACTACGTCACTACTAGTAGAATCACTACAAACGTTATCACTTTCTTCGTCAGAGTCAGTATTCAAGGTGCCAAAATAAAACTCTTCATCGTTACTTTCAGATTCGCAGTACACTTCTTTCGGTAACTTTCTTTTTGCCATTTTGGAGTATTATTTTGAAATATCTTAACAAGCGAGAATGCCTAATTACAGTTAAACGTAATTTGTAAAGCTTTATCTGAAATTCTGCGAAGTATCTCTGAAGCTTGTCGATTTCTTCACTCTCAAAAGGCGACTGACTCGCCACGGTGTTTTGCATGGCGAGTGTGGAACGACTGTGTTTGTTTATATTGAGTTTCGATATCTCCGATTTGTCGGGGCAATGTTTTGGTTCGTGACAAGGTCGCTTAGACACTTAAGAGCTTTCAGAGAAATTATGAACTGATACATGAATGAATAGAGTTAAGATTCGTACGGTTCCTTGCTGTGGTGGCTGAGAGCAGACATACGACTGGAACGGTAAAAAAGCTTTGGTGGCTGAGAGTAGACATACGACTGGAACGGTAAAAAAGCTTTGGTGGCTGAGAGTAGACATACGACTGGAACGGTAAAAAAGCTTTGGTGGCTGAGAGTAGACATACGACTGGAACGGTAAAAAAGCTTTGGTGGCTGAGAGTAGACATACGACTGGAACGGTAAAAAAGCTTTGGTGGCTGAGAGTAGACAAACGACCACAAAGGGTTAAAACCTCTCAAGAGGACCTTTCCCCCCACCTTTTGCAACAGGTAGGGTGTTCTTCCTGTCTGTAGCTCCTGAGGTTGTGAAGTGTGATGCCTGCACAGTGGTCATCCCTTCCATGTCAGCCTGTTCTGACTGCTAACATTGTCTTCATCATCACAGTTCTGTGCAGATGTGTTAGGTATGGACACACCTTTGTCCCTTGGTGTAAGTTTTCCTTCTGTGCTTGTGAATCTGTGCTTTTATCAACGCTAGAAATCCTCAGCCCGTGCTTCTTCAAACATTGTATCGTTTGCTTTGCTCTTTTTGCCAGAGACCCCGAGTAAACAAATGTGCCATCTCATTTTACTCCCTACGTCTTTCATCTCTGTATGTTCACTCTCAGTTCTGCCTCTGTATCCAGCTAATTTCTTCACAACTACCCTGTCATTCACTCAGTGGCTCCGTTGGTCACAGGTACCAGAATGCTTACTGTGGTCAGCTACTCTGAAACAGCTTTGTCTTTGTCCACCTTCTTGGGCATTCACACAGAGGAGTTTGGAACAAGTGTATCTGAGGTGCTGTGGCTCGCTTTCTTCAGGTGATACAAATGGTTTCTCACTTTGTCCCCATCTCATGGGATGTTGGCATAGTTACAAATGAAAGCATGTACAGTGTGAACTTCCATATGGCGTGTTCTGTTTTCTTTTTACCAACATGTTTTCTTTCCATGGTTGATAAAACAGAGCCAGTGTGCATCTCAAGTGTTAGGAGGAACTTTTATCAACAGTGACTAGTTCCTCAGCCAGCAAGCCTAAAATCCCAGGTTCCTGGAGATTAGTGTGCTTTGGAGAGAGGCTCAAGGGCCCTGTTAGCGAAGGTTCCTGAGGTGGGCTGAACATGGTTCATGGGCCACAGTACATGTTCTGGAATGTGGGGAGGGAAACTTCCGAGAGCTACACTCCCGGCTTTGAAAAGGGCTGGAGAAACCCAGCAAGAAGGATTTGCATTTGTTCTTTTTCCCAGAAGGAATATCTCTATTTAATTATGCAGCCAAGCTTCTCTGCTGGGGAGGACATGGAAACATTTTCACTGACTAGCCTTCTTCCAGTTTCTTCCTTGCAGCCCGGCTGGCAGGGGCTAATTCTGGGTCCCATTTGTCACCTACTGGCAGGAGGCACAGTGGGTGTTTCACTGGAGATCTGCAGCTAATGACTTTGCTTCTTTTTTTGTGTTCAGTCCTCCCTTTGCCTCTGTCACACCTGTCCTCCTGGTGGGACATTTTCCTCCATCCGTGCTCCATCTGGGAGCCAGGACTCTGGTTTCTGTTGGGACAGTGGAGGGGACTGACTTTGATGTTAGCGAGGCCAGTCTGCATCCATGCTTTGCTTCTCAGATAGTGGCAACGTTGCTCAATTTTTTTGTGCCTCTCTCTTTTTCATCTCTCAGATGGGGGTAACAAACCCTGTCTCATGCATTTGTCATAAGGCTTAGGGGATTGAGTGTAAGCTTGTAGCTTGGTGCCAGGTAGACAGTTTGTTCATTGATTCATTTAATAATTCATTTATTTAGTCACTGTTTTCAGCACATAAAACAAAGTCTCCTCTTCTGGCGCAGATCTCAGGTCTCACCCTCTAGGAGGCAAGTCTCCAGGGGACTTCAAATCATGGCTTTGTTTTTGCAAGTAAAGGCTATTATTACGCTTGAATTTGAAAGTGCTCTGAGATCTAGAGAGAGAGCACAGGGCCTGTGGGCCGCTGCTGCTGAGCAGTCACCTCTCAGCTCCTTTCCCTGCTTGGGGATGTGGCCACACATCTGCACTGCCCTTTATCTCCAGTTCCTAGACCTCTCTGCAGTTGCTCCTGAATCAGTCTTTCCTGGTTGAAGAGGAAGAGTGCTGTGTCAGTGTTAGGGGCAGGGAGGTGGTTGTAGAGGGAGGGTCAAGAAGCTTTTTAGGAGGTAAGCTAAAGCAAGCTAAAACCCTTGGGCAAGTTACTTTGATACATAGTAGGAGATATGTCTCCATACTCAAAAATTTTTCTTTGCAAATTAGACTGTCAAGTATTTTTAAAAGCAGCTTAAATGCTGTGGTAGCAGGGATCCTGGCTGGGGAGGCACTTCTCAGCAGGCTGCCCTGGAGGGCTCACTCAGAGTTAAGTGAACCACACCTTCCTCGCCCCTGGACTTGCCACTCTCTTGCTGATCTGTTTTCTCTCTCTCTTTCCCATCTGTGTGGGGGGTTTGGTGACATAATGATCTGAAGCTGATGGTGAGCACAAATTTATTTCTCAGAAACCCCAGTCTCCAGGTGGCTTTGAGTGGCAGAGAACTTGGTGTGGAGGTTGTCCTATTGGGAGAAGAATTGTCTTACTTATTTGTGTCCACCAGACCTGAGAACCCGAGTGTTTGGAGTTAGTTAAGGCCAGAACTCCTGGGGAACGTCCCTGCCCAGGATGGAATTGCTGGGAAAGCAGCAGTGCTTTCTGTCCCAGTGCTGTGGGGGCGATTGGGGGACACAGAGGCAACCAGGTCAGGGCTTTGGGGGCAGGCCAGCTGCGTGCAGGGCTGCTCTTCTGTTTCAGAGGACCCAGTGATGCCTGCTGTGTGACCCTCACGGCATGGGGCCCTGTGGTGGGAGCAGAGACCTTCAGTGTGCTCTTTTCCACTCAGCCTGTGTATGTCTCTTTGGGGTGTGGCCTGTGTGCCCACTTGGACCTGCACTTGGCTTGGACAAAGGCCCTTCTCCCCTGTGCACCTTCCCTCCCAGACTTGGGCCCTCACTCTGTGCCTTCAGGAAGGCCTAACGTGACAGGGAACAGGAAAGAAATTGCTGTGCCCATTCTCAGGGGAAGCTTGGAATGCCAGTCCTGACTGGTGTGCCGTCTCCTGGGTTGGTTGGTCTTGCATGGTTCTCCCCTGCCGAGAAGTGCACCCAGGGCCCCTCCTGACTGCTTGTGGTTCTCCAGCCTCATGTGCTGCCCTCTCACCCCGCAGGGCCACCTGCATCGCTGTCAGCCTGCTGTGCCTTGCACATGCTGTTCCATCTGCCTGGAAGGTCCCCCCCCCCTCCCCCAACCACCTAGAAAGTTCCTGCTCACCTCCTCTGGGAGGCTTTTCTAACTGAGGCAGGCAATAGGGGGCTGTGTCTTCCTTGTCCCTTGGGGTGGAACTAGGCACCATGGGGGGATTTCTGGGGCCTCTCATCTTGTCACCTCCCCATGGGCTCCTGGAAGGCAGGGATCCTGGTGTGCATAACACTGAGGTGCTAGAAGTAGGACCAAGGACTGAGGTTGGAGCTGGTGTATAAGGGCACCCACGCCTAGCGTCCCCAGCGCATGTATGCACGCACCAGCTGAGCAGGCACAGGGCTAGTGGTCACTGCCACTGCCTCTTCACTCCGGTCCCCCTGTCCCCCTATCCTGTTGCTGGTTGTCAGGGCTAGTGTCCGGTATTTCTTTATGCTGTGGCCCTGCCAGCGCTGCTGCACTTAGGAGCCCAAACGTGTGTCTGCGTGTGGAAGTTCAGACCAGCAGCGCCTCCAGAGCGAGGGGAACGTTCTCCGGTGACTCAGCAAGCTTGGGCTCTGCCATTTCTGTGGGAGCGGTGCTGGGACAGTGATGAATCACTTGCTTGCCTCTTGATTTGCGTCAATCAAACCACATGTGAAGAAAGCAGCAGTGAGTGAGGCTTTGCTGGCAGCCTGGCGTCCAGCGCGGGGACACTCGCCAGGGACAGCCACAGAGGGCCGGCCGCTCACCCCGGTGGTCCAGGCTGCAGGCTTCCGCCTGTTTCGCCCCCGCCATCCCTGCCATTCCCGCCAAGCCGCAGTGGTAATTATGGCTCGCTCTCTCTCTCTCTCTCTCTCGCTCTCGCTCTTGCTCTCTCGCTCTCTCTGCCGGCTTCCTCCACTCTGTCCTGGGCGAGGGACGCTTTCAGTCACGGGAGTGTTTGCAGCTGTCTCCTCTGACCTTTCACAGAATTGTCCTAGGACGTGGCTCTTTGAAAAGGTTCCTTGTAAGACAGATTCCCTTGTAAGACAGACTCATTGAAAAGGCGTGTCACTGCTCCCTGCCCCCATGATAGCCCAGAGACCTGATAGGAAGGACGTTTCCAGAGTGGGACGGGCAGGCCTGGGGAGGCTGCCTGCGACACAGTTTGTTCAAGCAGATGCCTCAGAGACTGTGAGTCTTTCCCTGCCTGGTCAAGGTGTATCCTCCATGTGGTCCCAGGAGCCGTGCCAGAGGAATCCCAGAGATTCCTGTGGCATCACTAGTTGAGTGTTTGCTTTGTTTGAAGTAGGCAAGTTAAGTTTTTATTTTTAAAGTAACTTTATGATATTATTGTAGTTTAAATTGTAGCTGATATCCTATTACTTGGCTAATGACAACTGTGGTTACATCTTAGGAGGACATTGCCCTCACCTTCCCAATGTCATCTTCTCTCAGTGAACCCCTACCTTTGCCCTGGAAACAAGGCAGAACTCCAGGGCACTTTGGCAGAGATCAGAATTGTGTGTAGGTGCAGCTGCTCTAGGGGATCAGAGAAACTTAGTGCGGGTGAAGTCTTTCGAAGTGTCTCTCTGAGTAGATTGTGGCCTTCCAGAATTGCAAGCAACCTACAGACAGCCAGTAAACACCAACAGAGTAGCCACCACATGGACAGAGTAACCCCAGAGTCCAAATCCAGCCGTGTCATGAGGTAGCTTTCCATTTTTTATTATAAAAAATTTCTAACACAAAAGCAAAAGAAGACAGAATCAGGAATGACCAGGTGGCCATCCTCAACTTCAGCCACACCCAACCAGGGCCAGTCTGGGCCTTCTTCCTCACTGTGTGTGCACATGATTCCTGCTGTCTTACATATGTCTAAAAGATACCATTATCACTACTGAAATGTTGACACTTTAATGCTGTCAAGTAGTTATTGTTTAAAACTTCAGTTGTATCAATATTGCTTCAGTATTTTCCTGGTTATTCAAGGATCAACTGAGGTTCATACACGACCTCTCTCCCCTTCTCTCTTTGCTTGCAGTTTAAAAAAATTAATTTATTTTTACATACATTATTATGTTAGTTTCAGGTGTACGACATAGTGATTCATTGTTTATATACCTTACAAAGTGATCACCACAATAAGTCTTTAATGGGCTTGTTGACTATTTGTATTTTTACTTTTGGAGAGATGTCTACTCAAATCTTTTGCCTAACATTTTCAAATTGGGTTATTTGCCTTTTTATTATTGTGTTGGAAGGGTTCTTTCTATATTCTAGATACAACTCTATCAGATCTGTGATTTGCAAGTATTCTGTCCCATTCTGTGGATTGTCTTTTCATTTCTTGGATGGTGACATTTGAAGCACAAAAGTTGTTAGGTTTGATGAAGTATAGTTTATCTGGTTTTTCTTTTCTTGTTGATTTTGGTGTCATCAGAATTATTTATTAAAGTCAATTTGGATCAAAAATTACAGTGCAGGTCTCCTCCTAGGGCTGCTGGCTCTGACTGGGTACAATGTGAACAAATGCTAAAAGGCTTCTGGGCTAGCAGAGGCTTGTGTCCTTGCCTGGTTGTGCAGTGCTCACGGTGGCTCACTTTCTCACAGTTGTTTTTAATTGAACGTCCATGGGAAAATGGCCAAGTAAATGGAAAGTTTCACAGAGAGAACTGAGTTTAACCATGGTTTTATTCATCGTTATTGTGGGTAGTTTGTTAGAATTTGGCATCATGTTGTGAATTTTCATTGAGATTACTATTGCTGGTCTTGCTGAATATTCTAGCATTAGAGTGGTTCCCTCCGCTCCCCAAACAAAAATTCCACATCATTCGGAATGCTCCATGTAACATACAGATAGACATTTCACTATCCGCAGGTTAATTGTGGGACTCTGTATTTCCTGGGAGGGAGGCTAGGGCAGGGACTCTACAACCTGCTGGCGGGGTGCACAACTGGCCCACCAGTCACCCACTGTCATCAGTCTCAGCCACCCCAGCTTCATGTCTACAGTGGGGTGACAGTAGCACCTGCCTGAGAGTCAGGTGGATTCACTGTGGGTGGGTGGAAGCCACAGGGAGGCTACCAGTTGTAGGGTTTATGTATACTGAGCAGTCACTCAGAACAAGGAGGTGGATCTGAACTGTCCAGGTGAGCATCTTGGCAGTGACAACACTGAAACTTAGAATGCACTTTGTGAAATTTAGAAACTTTGGAATAGTCTGCTGCTGTCTTAGGCCATTTAAAGATAAAACATACTGAATACCAACCTTTGTACCAGTTTTTAATTCTGAGTCTCCTGTTTCCTTCAGGTATGGTCTGTCAAAGAAACCTAGTCCTTTGATTTGCAAGTGTCTCTTGAGCTGTCTCACTAACCAGGGTATATTTAGTATCAATCCAGATAGTTACTGCCTTTCCCAATGAGGAAGGGTCGCTTCGCGTTTTTCTTGCCACCAGCCAGCCCCCAGTATATGGTTTACTCTGTGTTTGCTTTTTCCAAGGTCCGTGTACAGTGTACTGGTCTGAAGTAAGAGCCACTTAAATCTCCACATGCTGCTCACAGGTAATATTCACACCCATTCACAGCATCAGCTGGTTGTCTTATCCTTTCCATTAAGTGGCTGGTTGGTCTCCTTTTCTTTGTCTCTGCATTTGCTCTGTTTTGCTGCAGTAATTCCTGATTTTTGCACGGTGTCAACTTACTCTTCTCCCCTTCCAGTGGAACACATGGGAGGATAGCTAATGAGTGTCCCTTTGAGGCGACAGTTATTTGCACTTGCCAAGAACTTGCCTCTCTGTCCCTGTTGAATTGCCTTCAGCAGATTTCTGTGTTTATCATCATGTATTTTCACGTGTACTGATGGGGACAGGCAGCTCTTCATTGGCACAGTTACTCCTGTGCAGCCCCTGGCTCTGTCTCCAGGGCTAGCTTCCCTGCTCCAGAACGGGTGTTGGGCTCTGTGATCTCAGAGCCGCCTGTAAGGAGCTGACTTTTTCTCTGAGTCGCCTGTTTGTATCGTGTAAGGACATTATTGAAAGGCAAAGATCAGGCACAACCACTGTGCTTGTTTGAGGAGTGGGTACCTAGGAAGCCTCAACAAGTTCCGATGAGCCATTAATTAGGACGACAGGAAGCAGGCCCCAACCCCATCATGTGTCCTTGTAACTGCTCTTTGTTTCATGTGCACAGTGTGTCCTTTCCCATTTATGGCTGATGTGTAAGATTGGCAGTGTCTGTACGTTGACATGGTTTGAGTCATCTTCTCATAAAACCCTCAGTGAGGAGCTTGGCTGCTGAGCACATGGGGGGTTGGCGGAGCCTGAAAGGGCATCAATCCCAGTGGCTGGCCCATGGGAGCCTCTGAGAGTGTCTCATTTCTGAGCGGACCAGATGGTCATTCCTGATGCTGAGTCCAAGACACTAAGTGGAAAGAGGGGCCTGCTGAGCGTTCCTGGGTGCCGACCCGAAAGGCCTGGAGGTTGCGTGACCCTTGCTTCAGCCTGCAAACCCCATTATGTTGGTTATACACATATGCATACACACTCACATATGTATGCGTGTACATATGTGTGATGACAGGTGCTTGGGTGGTTCCACCTATTAGTAAATTAAGTGCTGTTGTGGAAATTTCCACAACGGCTGAGAATACAGTTGCTTGAAGCTCAGCCATACAGGTGACTGGCCCTGTATTCCCTGCCAGAGCTGGTAGCTTCCTTCATGGCAGCTAAACTCAGACCTCCCACCTAGTTGCTTCTTTGTTCCTTTTAATTTGGAGGCTGAGGAGGGATGGGGCTCCTTAAGTCTCTGTTTGAGTCTTGGGTCTAGGGGGGCTCTCCTGTGCTTGTCCTCTAACTGGCTCCATGGTCCCAAGCCCATCATGATCCCAGTGTCCAGAGGTCCCCTGGGGGCCTCTCTGCAGAAAAGCTGAGGTTTATTTCTTCCCAGAACCTTTTATTTTTCCCCCTTCTCTGTTGATCCTGGTCTATGTTAGGTGGATGAAAAAGCATAAAGAAGTTTGGCTCTCATAGCCTAGTGTATATAGTTTCCTGGGAAATCTCGTTGGGAGCCCCTCGCATCAGGGACAAGAGATTGGGCACTCAGCTGGCTACCTCATTACCACCTGGAGCCCGTACCTTCCCCTGACCTCTGAGTGCTTCCTAACAAAGGGGGCAGGCCATCTCTCCTGGCACTTCTGAGATAAAGCTGTGTGTGGAAATGCTTAGGAAAAGTCAGTGTGGAAGAAGTATTTTGATTCCTTGTTATGATAAGTCAGAACTCTGAGAGACCTTTGTTCACTCTCATGATGAGTATCTTTCTCCTCAACATGTGGCTTATTAACTCAGCATCTTTTCAAAATCACACTTCGCCCCAAGAAATTCTAAACTTCCCTCCAATGTCTCTTGGCTTGCTTTCTCTTTTTGAGGTACAGAGCCGGGTATCCTCCCCAAGAGGGCCCCTTTGCCGTCCCAGGAGAGGCTCGGGCCTGGAGTAGGCTATTCAGCAGGCCGCCAGCTCTTTCAGGCTTGCTGAGAATTTTTTTTGCCTCTTCCAGCACATACTCATACCTTGTAAGGAGGAGCTTAGCAGAGGGAATGAGTGAAGAATTAGACAAATTAAAAAATGACATGTAAAAAATATTTTCTATTTTGATAACTCTTAGATTTAATTAAGATAAGTGAGAATTCCGATATATGCATGGAATTCATAGGCAGTTCATAATGTGGTGTTTAGTTTTTTGAAAATTGCTTGATGGTCTTTGTCTTTTTAGGAAAATGCCTTCATTCTTAAATGGGATGGCATTTGAAAGACCACGTGTATGGAATTATCCAAAAATCCAGAAGCTAGAAACAATGAGCAATAGTAGACTTTATGTTGAAAACCAGCTGAGCTCCAGTAAGCTCTGGTCGAGAGAGAGAGAGAGAGAGAGAGAGAGAGAGAGAGAGAGAGAGAGAGAGAGAGACCGACCTGAGTCCAGGAGCTGAGGCCCTGGGGGTGGGGGTGGGGGTGGGGGGATGCCTTTCCCATGCCCTCAGTCCCCGTCACCCTGTTGTGATTACATGCGCAGGGCTGCTGGTGCACAGGCCTTTCGTGCCAGAGATCTGGTGGCCAGCCTGCTGGGCCTCCTACACCCTCCTGGTGCTCCCCGTGAGGAAGTGCTCCTGAGCTGTGGTTTAACATTTCCGGCTTGTGGCTGGTTTCTTGAGTGTACAACTCTCTCTATAGCTGCTGTAGAGCAGGGAACCCTTCTGTGAACAGTCATAGATGTTTGCTGTCTTCATGGCATCTGGAGGGGGTTGGCAGTCTCTACTGACTTTGGGGAACCCTGGCTGTGATGTGGCCCTGGTGGCCCTGGCAGGGGCTTTGGGGGCACTGATGATTTCAGATTTGATCACTTTCCTCATGAGGGTTCAGCTCCAACGTGGAGGAGGGAGTCTGGATGTCCCCACCGAGGCCAGGGAGAGTGGGACCCAGAGGCAGTGCAGTGTTCACTCTAGCACCTGGAAAGAGCCAGGCAGTTGGCTTTGTGGCTTTGAAGGCTGGTGCTGAGGTGGCTGACAGGGGGGGTTTTCTTTGTTTTTAAGAGGCCTGTTTTTGAGTGTGAGCCCCTGGCTTCTTGGGAGGAATGAATTTTTTTGAAGCCACACCCATTGACTGTCTCAGAGTGATTTCCTGATTTAAAAAAGGTCTGTTGCTGTATTTACTGAGAAGTCACAGGTTTGAAAAGGAAGCCATTTGTGGCTTTGTTTATGAAACCGCTGGAACATTGTTAGAGTCTATGATTTTTCTCTGAGATATGTTTGTGTCAGCACACCTGTGTAGGAAGGGCCACCTGGGGGGTCAGGTGGTTGAATGCTGAGCCTGGGCCTGGTGCACAGGCTAACCCAGGTAGTGGCATCCTTCCTTTGGTGACACCAGGTTTGGAGGTGGGAGTGGGGGGCGCTCACAGCAGCTGAGGGAGGTGGCTGGGCTGCGGGGTCACTTTAGTTCTTGGCTTCAGTGGTCCCTCTGCTTCCAGGCCCCTGCACCCGTGCCCGCCTGTGGTCTGTTGTGTGATGGGAGAGGAAAGTCCAGGTGAGGTGTTCTCTGAACCTGAGAAGTTCTGAGGCAGCCATGCCACAAGCAGCATGGACGTATCCCGAACAGTGTCATGCCAAATAGAAGGAAAGGGGAGGTATCTTGAGGGTGATAGGCAGTCCCCTGCCTCCATGCAGGTGTAGACACCTTGGTACCTCCAGCAGAGTGCAGCCCTCTTATGAGACAGACTCTGGCAGCCTGGAAACTGTGCTCTCTTTCCCGAGGTTGGACAGGGACAGAGGTGCTTGCAAAGCTCTCTGAGTTCACCTGGAAAGGCTGACTTGTTCTCTGGCTCACAGCTCCTCTGCAGGTGGGCAGGCGTGAAAATGCAGGTTGTCAAATAGCCCTTTGTTGACCAAAGAGCCTTAACTCACCCATCTTGTCTCCTGTGGCTGTGTCCCATCTGTGTGTGAGCAGCCAGGTTTCTTTTCAGGGTGAACCAAGCCATCAGCTGCCCTCTTCCTGAGAAATCTCGCATGAGCACATTCTTAACAGACATTTAAACACCAGCCCAAAGACCCCGCTTCCTGCCACATGCTCTTTCGGCACACTCAAAATGTAAATTGCTTTTGGAAATGCCTGTGCTGAAATTGCAAACCTAAGCCTAATTTGCCTTCAGTGGTACTCCAGTCCTGGCTGAAGGTGGGCTGAATTGATAGAGGCGAAATGTGGATACTGCTGGGGGGACATGTGTTCCTTCTCTGCGTTCCAGCCAGCATTTTAGGAGGCTCCCAGGGGTGAGCTTTGGGACATGTGCAGCCCAGGAGAGACCTCTGGCCAGGCTGAGTAGACCCCTGAAGGCCTTCCTATTTGAATTGGGAAATGAGCTGCTCCTCCCTCCAGGGCTGTGTGTACCCTTTTATCCTCCCTTTACCCAGCCCCTCCTCGGGGACCCTGGGCATCCAAGTGGCTGAACTCTGTGTGACTCCATCGGGCTGTTTCCCTCCCGTGGACCTGGCAACACAGGCAGCATCATGCACCTCTCCGTTCCTATCTCTGGCGAGTGCTTTCAGATATAGTTGATGCCCCTTCTTTTTATAGAACAAAATCCTTGTGAGCTGCATGCATCACTGCTCTTCGTTCCCTGGCTCCCTGTTCCTGGACTGTGGCAAGGGCAGACACACCTTCAGACCCAACAGTGCCCCTTGGATGCGGATGCCAAGAGTTACCTGAGTACACCATGGCCCATGCTACCAGCGTCAGGCTTAACCTGCTTGAGGGCTGAGCAGTGGACTGGGCATCAGGAGAGCTCTTCAGTGGACCCTGTGTTGTTGGAATAGCTCTGATTTCTGGGCTCAGAGGCTGGAGCCCAGACAGTAAGCAGAGACTGAAGAGATGTCGAGTTTCTATTCTGGATGTGAAGCAGTGACTGCGGTGGTTGTGTGTGACAGGCTCAGGATCTATCTGTTGGGCAGATCCTCAACCTCAGTCTCAGTCCTGGGGTTGACCTGTGGACTTTCGTGGAGCCCAGTGAGGCTTCCAGCGTGACTCAGGTATGCACAGACGCTCCAGTGACAGAGCCCCTCCCTAACCTGGCCCTTGTCCTGCTCACCTGGGGCACCTACCTGCTCATGGAAGAGATGCGGGGGTTCTGGAAACAGGCTGTCTGGGCAAGCCTCAGAGCCCTTCTCCCACACTCGTGTGGCTGTGCACGCCACAGGGCCTGGGTGCACCTCTGTGGGGACTGGTGCTGGCATGAGTGTCGGGACAAGCGCTCTTAGTCTGGACCCTGCAGGGCGGAGGTGGGCCTGTGCCAGGAGGACATTGCGTCACCCCTGCCACATCCAGCTTGGAAGGGGCAAGGCAGGAGGTCCCAGTCTGTTTCTGTTAGATTGTAATCTCTGCCTTCACAAAGCTTCCCTCTCTCCTCTTCCTCCTAATTATTTTTAAAATCCCAAGGAAAATACATCTCTTCCATTTATAATTCCACAGAGAACCAAATTACTACTCTGGCTCTAAAGAGTGTTATTAAACCAGTTTTTGTAATTCCACGAAAACTCCCTCTCGCATCATGGAAACTTAGGATCCCTGAGGAGACACCAAGGCAGAAAACGCTTTCTGGTAAAACACCGCCTGCAAGCCCACCTGGTGCGCTAGGCATGGGCCCTGCAGGCGAGTCCTCCCTGGAGTCACAGGTGCCTGAGCTCCAGCACGTTGCCCCTCTCCATGGCCAGGGTCGTGAGGGAAGGCTCCTGTGCCTCTGCAAGGGGCTACCAGCACACTCTAACCCTTCTCCACCCCACCCCCACCCCACCCCAGGCAACAGCCACTGTCGCAGCTGTCCCCTCTTTAGGAAGTTGCCTTCTGGTTTTCTCCAGGAGCTCCAGTGCTCAGGCAGGAAGGACAGAGCCATCCACACTGTCTTTATTTCCTTTTGCTCCCCAGGCCCTGAAAGAAACCAGGGGTCCCTCTAGGCCTGCTTGTCCTTGGGGAGTTGTGGCAGGGTTTTGGTAATAGTTGAAAAGTGTTTCATCATATGGTTGCAGGGTATTATTCCTCAGATGTACAAAATCAGAGATCTTTAGAAACTCCCTGTCAAGGGAGCTGTGCTCAGGCCCAGTGTTGTCCCAGGGACGGAGCCTCGTGTGCTGTCGTCTCATCTGTGGAAACTGGGCCTTTTCTCCATGTCTGCTCGGAAGACCTGCCCCTCTCCCCCATCCTCATCTCTGGCACACTTCATGGGTCTGAATGTGTTTTCAGGAGTGACTCAAGCCTCTAAATGGAATTCCATGTATTAGTAACTGCCTCATGCACACTTCTTATTTTCTGTTTACCTTTATAGGTGGGTTGAACGAAATTCATCTTAATCTTCACCCCAACCCCTATTCCAACACACATGCACAAACGTCCCCGTGAAAACATAGTGCTGATGCTGAGCTTCAGTGGGGCCCAGCATCCTGAGACTTGGGAGGTATGCTCAGGGTTTGGGGTGGGGTGGGCCATCCCTTCCCAGACAAAGGCCAAATGGCCCCTGCTCTCCACACTGGGAGCAGGGCTTTCTTTATGGCTGCTGATAAGGAAGGGTGCCTGGGCCTCCCTTCTAGGCTCAGAGCAGCAGTCCCCATTCTGGGAAAGAAGGACCCATTAGTGTAGTGCGGTGAACGCTGCCTTCCTGCCTTCCATGGCTCAGGTCCCCAGGTGAGGGAATGCCCTGCAGGAGGCAGGGGTGAGACCACTGTGGGTAACGGGACCTGGGCACCCTGACCCGGTGGACTGAAGGAGACACCTCTGCCCACCAGGGACCCCAGACCAGACCTGCTGGTGTTCTCATGAATGATCTGCTCCCCATGCATTTTATTGAGGCGGTTCTGCTGTAGTGTTGGGATTGTGGGAGGGAAGAGAGGCCAGTGGAAGGGAAGAGAGAGGCCATTAGGCTGGCTTGAGGCCTTCTGTACTTTGTTGAAAGAGGGTGGAGACCTAGTCTGCTTACTGGACACTGATGAGACCCTGTTCTAGATGCTTTTTATCTTCAGTGATGTTATTGACCCTCACGACAAGGCTGAGATCTCATGCTAGGAGGAAGAAACATGGCCATGATCGTCCCGCTGACAAGTAGGGAGACTGGTGTGAAGCCCACATATGGCTCCAGAGTCCACTCCTTGTCATAAAGGTCCTCACATTTCCCTTAGATGGGGTGTCTACTAGGTGCCAGGAGCAATCCCCCTTTCCGTTGTGACAATCTTCTTCATCATTCTCATCAGAGAGCTTTCCATTTTATTAGTCTTTATAGAACCAATTCTTGGTTTTGTTAATCCTGTTTATATCTTTTCTACTTCAATAATTTTTGTTCTTTATTATTACTTTTTTAAACTCTGAGTTTATTTTGCTGTTCATTTCTAAACCCTTGAAATGGAACCTTAATATATGTCCTTTAAGGCCACCTTTCTCTGTGCACAGGTGTAGCTTTCTGGTTGTTCACTGTTGTGAGACTAGATCAGAGGACCTCATTCACCTTTTCTTGCACTTGTGTTTTTGAAGAAGTCATGTTTATCCATCAAATGTTGTTCAGAGTGTATTTTTCAGAAACAAAATCCTTTCCTGTATGACTTAGAGGAAGAGAGGAATAGCATAAGATGATTAGCAGTGTATCTGGGGAAATTAGTCAATTTGAAATAAAATTAATACCTAAGTTAATTATTAAAGGGAGTTATTGGAAGTGTTTATCTATTATAAATATTTTGGAGTTTCAATGGCAAGTTCATTTTGAGTGGTATCTGAATGTACCCAAGTTCCCCTTTTCTTCGTAGTCTGTTGCATGAAGATGCTTGATCTAGAGCAGTGGTTCTTAACCTGTGGGTGCGACCCCTTTGGGGGTCGAACGACCCTTTCACAGGGGTCGCCTAAGACCATCGGAAAACACATATATAATTACATATTGTTTTTGTGATTAATCACTATGCTTTAATTATGTTCAATTTGTAACTGAAATTGGGGGTCACCACAACATGAGGAACTGTATTAAAGGGTTGCGGCATTAGGAAGGTTGAGAACCACTGATCTAGAGGGTCTGATTGGTTAACATATCTGCAGTCCATGCATATGGAAGGGTTAGACCAGGGGTGGGCAAACTTTTTGACTCGAGGGCCACAATGGGTTCTTAAACTGGACCGGAGGGCCGGAACAAAAGCATGGATGGAGTGTTTGTGTGAACTAATATAAATTCAAAGTAAACATCAGCACATAAAAGAGTACGGTCTTTTTTTTCAATAGTTTTATTCATTTCAAACAGGCCGGATCCGGCCCACGGGCCATAGTTTGCCCACGGCTGGGTTAGACTATTTCCAGACATTCTTTATTGGATAGAGATTTTGGAAGTGTAATATATTTGAAATCTGCAGGAACTCAGATCGACTTTTCAGATTATCTGTTTCCTCATTTGTGTCATGGTCCATCCATCCATCCAAGTCATCCAGTCTCTACTATTCCTGAACTAGTAATTGTTTTAGGATTATTGATACAAAAACTATTAAGATTTCACCCCTCTTAGGAGCTCTTGAGTCCTTAGTGAAGTGATCTTTGGACATCGAGCCTTTGGGGTCACCATTCTTGTCTGCAAGAGGGGGGTGTGCAGGGTGAAGGCAGAACTTTCAGAGGGAGCTAGGCTCTGCTCTGGTGGCAGCCTTGTACTGCCCAGTTTTTCTTTTCCAACATCTGTTTTTTTGAGTGTATTTTTCCAGCAAAGGAATATATAAAAAGCAACCCTAATTTCCTCTTTAGTCAAAACTATTAAAAAAGAAAATCCCACACACGAAGCCAAACCTCTCCAGAAGTAAATTCGGAATTCATTTTTGGATTTGTTTCTCTCTTGCCTTAAGACTGAGGAAGTCTCCCCAAGAACCCAGCACACTTGCTTTCTCCATTCAGCAAACTTCCTTTTGTGCCTCTAACTCTCTGGAAATCTGTTTCCTACTCTAAAAAAGCAGCTGGAGTGCACTAGAGCTGCTCAGCACAAACTACAAAGTGATGGCATTGACTGTGCAAAGCAGATGCTGTTTGCATTCAAATAAAAGACAAACATAATATTTGCATTAATAGAGAGCCTTTGCAAAAGTATTTGCATAAAGTGTTTTATCCTTTCCCAAGTGCTGGTTACTTGGAACTAATTTCTGAGTGCAGCAAAGGATAAGCAATCTTTTGCTGATTATTTCTCAAAAGTAGTTGCTTTTGCACAAGGGTAGCTGATTTCAGAGAAGGGCTCTCCACCATGCAAATGTAGTGTCAAGTGCAACCCTGCATTGATTACTGTCAGTCATATTCCTGGTACTTTTCTGTGTATAAAAGTAGCATTGATGAACTGTTACTCTTCTCAGTGAAGCTCTGCCCAAACTGGGCCAATTTCAACCTTTGCCTCTCCTTCATAGCTTGAAGAAGCCAGGCAGTATTGTGAGGGCTTTGGTACCTGTGCATTGCAGTTTTAAGGATGTATGTTCTTAGTTCTTATGTCATAATGAGGGTGATGTAAGTCAAGATAAAGAAATTAGAGCAAAGGAAAAATGATAGTCTACCAAAGAGAAGTAGACCCCAGAAATGCGTATGGTAAATCCTGCATAATTATTCAAAAATTAACTGAAATTCAGCCATGAGTTTTCCTCACTGTCAAAGTGAAGAGGGAACCTTGTTTAATTTTAGTATTTACATTGTTCTTAAGAGGAAACCAATGAGCTGTTTTAGACAGTGACTTCGAAACACAAGTTTGAGGAAACAGTGTTACACATAATGAAAGGTCTCCGTGACTAGATGAAACTCTGAGTTAACTTAGTATTCAGTACTTACCTATGTTTATTTACATGTTCACTAGTGCTTTACCTCAGCCTCCTTCTAGCATCTTACTTTCACTTTGGATATGATTTTCTTCTTTCTGAATAATCCTTTAGTTGTTATTTTAGCAATGGTTTCTGAGTGGCAAATATTCTCAAATTTTGTCAAGAAAAGGTTTCTTTTTCTTTCTTTCTTTTGTCTTTTCATTGTTTTTATGACTCAAAAAGCTTCCTATTTTAAATTTCGCTCTCTGACTCTGTGCTTGTGCCTTCCACACTGTCAACCATTTCCCACTCCTCAATAAGGAAAGCACACTTGATCCTGTCTTGGACACGTTCAGCACAGTGGATCCAACCACAGGCCTTGCTGACATGTTTTTTCATTTTAGACAACTTCACTAGAACTTTGGGTTTCATAGCAGAACTCAGCCTAGGCACAGGCCACATGCAGATTGTGGTGCTTTCCCAACCTTCTTAGTATAAAGGTATTCATTTTATTAGAGACTTTACTGTAGGACCACCTCTGCCAGTATGTCAAACACTGGACCATTCTGAGTGCTTGTAGATAACCGTCCCCAAAAGAGCCCTTTTTCTTGAACAGTGAGTGCTTTAGCTGGGTATAGAAGTGTAGGTGACTTGTATTTCACTTAGCAGCTTGAAGCTATTTTAATGTCTTCTGACTTTTGTGTTGCTGTCAAAAAGTTAGCTCTCAGCCTTGTTGTTTCTTCTTAGGTAATTTGTGTTTTCATCTTGGTGCTTCTGTTTGGTGGATATTCTGATATTGTGTTGCAGTGTGCAGATTTGTACTCACCCTGCTTGGGATTTAGCATGCTTTTTAAATCTAAGGACTCTTATATCTCTGGAATTCTGAAATATTCTCCTTTATTATTGATTTGAATATTACCTTTTCTGTATTTTCTCTATTCTTTACTTCAGGAAGTCAGACTAGATTACCCTTTTGGACCTCCTTGCCTTTTTACCCATGGTTCTCTCCTCTAGCTTTTCTCCTTTTGGAGCTGCATTCAGGTTAATGCTATAGACCTGTCATCCAGTTCATTTTGAAAGATTCTTTTTAAAAAAATATATATTTTATTGATTTTTTACGGAGAGGAAGGGAGAGAGATAGAGACTTAGAAACATCGATGAGAAAGAAACATCGATCAGCTGCCTCCTGCACACCTCCTACTGGGGATGTGCCCACAGCCAAGGTACATGCCCTTTACTGGAATCGAACCTGGGACCTTTCAGTCTGCAGGCCAATGCTCTATCCACTGAGCCAAACCGGTTAGGGCTCTTTTTATTCTTTTTTAATGGTTTTCTATTTCTCTTTTTCCAGAGTTCTTTTATTATACTTTTTTTCCTTTTGTTTAACATCTTACTTTTTAAAACATGCATGCTTCATAGTATTTTCCATATTCTAATATTTGCAGATACGTTGGAGTCCTTTTTTGGACAAGCAGCTGAATTCGACCACTCTTGGGGTTGTGGTGTTGATGGGTTGTTTACATGTATTATTTGTTTGTACTTTTCTACTTTAATTGTAAACTTTTCAGCAGGAGGTTTTTTATTTTTATTTTCTTCTTCCCTGCATCTCTCCCCTTTCCCTTCAACTTCCTCTTCTTCTGCCGTTGGCATCTCATGTGTCCTGAGATGTGGCTGTTTCCCATGAAAGCCATTTTCTTGACTTTCCTGGGATTCCAGGGTTTCCCAAGCTCAGGTCTAGATTTTACCTTAATTTCTAGACTTAGGATTCCAGAACTGTTTAAGTGATGTGAATCTGGAAGCCACACTTGCATGGGCCAGGTTTAGGGCTTCAGTTTTTCATAGGAGACTCTTCCCAGCAACCCTCTGCCTCCGTGGCCTGGTGGGAGGAGTTGTCCAGCCCCATTTTCATAGATGCAGGAGTCCTCCACAGTTCTGCTCTTATGAAGGAGTCTCAGTCCAGCTCTCTGTCAGGACAAGTTCAATGGACGTGCCTGCAGCTCACCCCAGGGCCGGTTCTAAGGACTCTGGGTCTCAGTACACTTGCTTAGAGAGCACCTCCTGTTGTTTTCTCCTCTGCTAACAGGGTCTTCTCTGTCTTCCTTTTAAAATTGGGGTGGGATTTTATTTTACTTTATACTCACCATTTCTATATTCTTGTTTTGGGAAATGAGGAGTCCTTATGGCAGCCGTGGGCAAACTACGGCCCGCGGGACGCATCCGCCCATTTGAAATGAATAAAACTATTGAAAAAAAAGACCGTACCCTTTTATGTAATGATGTTTACTTTGAATTTATATTAGTTCACACAAACACTCCATCCATGCTTTTGTTCCGGCCCTCCGGTCCAGTTTAAGAACCCATTGTGGCCCTCGAGTCAAAAAGTTTGCCCACCCCTGCCTTATGGACTAAGTCTGGTAAGGTTCAGGAACCTCAGGTTGTGATAACTTTGTAAATTGTTCAGCTCTGTGTTGTGGACATGGGTAGGCCCTGTGTTTTCCCAGGTGTGAAATTGGTTTTTGCCACAGGTGTCCCTGTTAATTCAGTGTGTCAGCCAAGCAGCACAGACTCGACTACTCTCATTTTCAGTTCCTCTTTTCTTACAGTTGAGTTAAAAGGCTGCCCTTCTTTCTCATTGTCTGTGGATATTTTAATGTAGATCAATCATAACTGAGTACCCACCTAAGGGTGCTCATTTTAATTACAGATTGCTTTCAAGCCTAAGCAGTTGGACATAATCTGTCTGTACTGGTGTAATTGGTTATATAGATTAAGAAAGGCTGCTTTTTTTTTTTGGTGTAGTTTCTACAGATTTCCTTTGCTCCATTATTCTTCTACTCATTGTCACAAACGAATACACTGGGACATGATTGAATTTCATCTGATTTGAATATTGAAAAATATGAAATAAATGTGTTCCATTAATTATGATATCTCATGAGAAGCTGAAGACATGTCACCAATTCAGGTAGTCTGTAAAGCAGGTGACTTTGGGATAAAAATGTCATCAGGCTTCCACTCTGCTCCATGCAGTACCAGGTGCACAGGACTCTTGCTGGGAGACAAGGGTGTAGGGGCTGAGCCAGGGAACATCAAGCCAGGTTTGTTTATAGAGAACAGTTTGGAAAGTGAGAGTGCACATGTTTATGTGGAGAGCAGGGGAGAAATGATTTTATTTCTACTTCTTAATTCAAAGATTACTCCATTACAAAACAGGCGATAAGAAGAAATAGCCTATAAATTTGTATATATTTAAGAATATATATATATATATGAAGGTTCAAAATTTGGAAAGGTTGTTTGCTGTTTAATAAGCCATCCTGGCTATTTGGAAATAGTCTGCCACTCTCCGGCCTCGTCTGGGCCAGCCTGTCCTTTAGAGAAGAAGAAGTGAGGCCCAGTGCATGCATAGACCTGTTGGCCTGTCCCCAAGGACTTGTGTGGGACATCAAAGCTTCCTGTTGTATTGCTCCTTCCTGTGTCTCTTGATTTTCCTTTAATTACTGCTGAAACCTGGGAAGTAATGCACCTGCTGATGGGAGTGAAAGTCAGAGGACCCACTTCCACACTTTGGTTTTCATGGCACATGGTCCTGCTGTTTGTGAGCAGGTCCTGTGAGCTAGGTGTCAGGTGGGGGGCTCACTCAGTGGCCTGATTTAATTCCTTTGGTCCTGTGAGGTGGACATGTCACCTATTTTACAGATGTGGAAAATGAGGCCAGGTCATTTATGTGAGGTCAGGGACAATTAGGAGTGGTTCTGGGCTCTGGCACTCACAGCTGAACCTCGGTGCCACCAACTGCAGGTGCTGGACTCCTGAGTAGTCATGTGGAAGCCACAGGCTGAAAGAGTCAAAAGGACAGAAATTCATATCCTGTCACCGACATTAGCATAGTTAACATCTAACAGCAAATTGCTGCTCCTGCCAGTAGCTCTATTTTTAGAAGGTTAAAATAGAACATGATACAGTGTAATCACTGTATTTTTAGAAACTGAAGTTAGCATTGTATAAAAGTGGTTATAAAAGGAATAACGATCAGGTTTAGAGAGTCTGATTTGGGGGAAGCTGTGATCTGTGGAGCACATCCACACTGTGTGTAATGAAAACGTAAGAGTGACTTTTGCAGATTGCAGGCCTTTTCAGAGTAGTACCCAGGAGAGCTAGCTTTTTTGGAGGGAGGGGTGTGCCATGGAATTTTTGAGAAATAATGGTGATAAAGTGACCTTGAGCACACACGCAAGCTTCTGAGCACTTAGCATTGGGCACAGAGAGAGAGCACACGGTCTGGGCTCTAAGGAGGTGCCTGTGTGAAGCAGGTTGCAGTATCATCATGCACACACCATGCCTGGGAGGCTGGAAGTCTCCCCGCCAAGTCTGCTAAAATGCTAACAGCTGTGGCATTTGGGTAACGTGACTTGTATGTCCCCTCTCTTCTTAAAATAAAAAAGATATATTTAAAAATTTTAACAGAATAGATATAACTTTAAAAATAATATGCTGTGCCCTGACCGGTTTGGCTCAGTGGATAGAGCATCAGCCTGCGGACTGAAGGGTCCCAGGTTCGATCCCGGCCAAGGGCACGTACCTCGGTTGCAGGCACATTCCCAGTAGGGGCTGTGCAGGAGGCAGCTGATCGATGTTTCTCTCTCATTGATGTTTCTAACTCTCTATCCCTCTCCCTTCCTCTCTGTAAAAAATCAATAAAATATATTTATAATAATAATAATAATATGCTGTATATTATTAGGCAATACAAAAATAAAGAAAGGAAAACTAGAAATGATTTAAAGCTTCTGAAACAGAAGCTGCCCCTGTTGAAAGCCCTCTTTTCTGCTGGACTCTGCGTGGCTCTGGCTCTGGGAGAGAGCGGCGGGGCTCTTCAGACTGTTTGGCTGCACTTCTCTCTGCCTCAGGGCTGTAGGTGAACCCTGAGGTGCGTGGTGGAGGTCCTGGCAGAGGAAGTTCTTCCCACGACCCAGGTCTGGGCAGCTCATCTCCTAGTGCAGTGGTTCTCAACCTTCCTAATGCCGGGACCCTTTAATACAGTTCCTTATGTTGTGGTGACCCCCAACCATAAAATTATTTTCGTTGCTACTTTATAACTATAATTTTGCTACTGTTATGAATCGTAATGTAAATATCTGATATGCAGGATGTATTTAGGCGACCCCTGTGAAAGGGTCGTTCGACCCCCAAAGGGGTCGCGACCCACAGGTTGAGAACCGCTGTCCTAGTGTAATTCATGGGACGTCCTCTCTTGTCTTTTTTTTGCCGAGACTTCTGGTAGCAGGGCCTTGCCGGGTGTGACAGTCCAGTGTCAGACTGCAGAAAGTGATCCTTCCTATCTGGGATGCGGGCAGGTGGATGGAGTATGATAGCTTCTAGGGAGGAAGCACTTTCCTAGACCCTTAAGGGCTGGTTCCCTTGAAATTCACTTCCCCTGGGAAAGGTTGAGATGTCAGGAGAGCCCAGTGTCATGTGTCACTGCTGATGGTGAGCACTGAAACTCTCAGACTTCTGGGTGCTTCCCCACCAGTGATACAGTACCTCGGTTCTGTACCTACTGTTCCTGCCCCTAGATGAGCTGCTGGAGAGAGACTCCAGCCCCTGACAGCCCCCAAGCAGCAGATGGGGACAAGTAGCCCCTGTGCGGAGCTGCCCTGGTAAGACACAAGGGAGGCCAGGCAGTTTTTGGGTCACACAGACATGCAGCTTGTCCCATGGGCACAGTGTGGGGTTCATTGTCACCCTACTGGTTCTGGTGAGGCATTCCAGGGTCTTTGGGCACATCTTTGGGGCTGATACCTGGATGCTGAGGATGAAATAGTGTTGTTATAGTACTTGCTCATCTTCTCTAAGGTCTGTGGCCAGTCTGTGTCTCCGTTAGCACAGGGTTCCCAGAACCTGATGCCATGTGTCTGGAGCACACATGGCTCCTGACAGCATGTGTCAGAAACATGAAATTAAATCAGGGCATTTGATTGAACCAGGGGACGTCTGTGCACCATAACAGGAAATGTGTGGCAACTGTGATGTGGCAGGTGCTGCCACTAAGGGAGGTGCTCCAGATGAGGCTGCAGTCTGGAGCAGTGACCTTCCACGTGCACAGTGCCTGTGGGAAGGGAAACTAGTCTGCATTGGGGAGGAGGTGAAACCAGCACAAGGCACTGACCACATAGGTGAAACACACTCTCACCTCTGGGTGCTTTGTGCACTTGTTTCCTGGCAAAATTTCTGGGTGGAGTGTATACCATTTAATATTAAGTTCCCTCTTTTTCTCTTAGCAGCTCAGCTGCAGAGATTGATACATATGTTGAAGGTGAGGCCCCACCCAGGTTGGGCATCTGGGCAGTGGGAGTGAGGGCAGCAGTGAAGAGTGAGTTAAGGGGTGGGCGGGAAGCAGTGGCAGGGCCTATAAACTGGCAAAATGAGTGGAATAGCTAAACTGAAATACATACTATCTTGAATTTTGAACCATTGATAAATCTTGAACATTTTTTGTTGTAATTTTTTTCCTGAGAAAGTCATAAAGTAACGAGAGGAGGTTTTAAGTTCCATTTACTCTTTCAGAATGAACAGGTCAGTGAGACCTGCCTTCTGGGTTCCCAGCCTTTCCCCAGCAAACACAACACCTCTATCTTCTCCTGGTTTTTCATACCTGGGTGAATGTCTTCGTTCTGCAGACCCATGTGTCATCCACCCAGAAGTCCCAAAGGACTCACCTTTACAATAGAGCCCACATTGGACCACATCTCCCAGCTCCATGGAGAGCATCCTCATCCTTACCTGGACCATGGAAACAGCCTTCACTCTTCTTTCTGCTTCCATTCTCCCTCTGTCCCCCAGCCCTGGGTCATGTTCTTTGTGGCAGCAGAAAGGAGCCTTCAGGATCAGTGGCCAGCCCAGGTCCTCTCACACTGTCCTGGCCCCTTGGCTCCTTCTACTGGAGTCCACAGCACTTGCTCTTCAGGGCCTTCCCCTTGCTGTCCCTGCCTACGACACTCTTGCTCAGGTGGTTTAGATGGCTCCTTCTTGCATGTCTTTCAGGTGTCTGATCAGATGTCACCTCTTCACAGGGCTCCCTCAATCACTTTATCTAAAGGAATGATCCCCAATCACATCCTACCCCCATGATTTCTACTCCCAGCATGAAACACACAGTTTGCTATGTGTGTGTGTCATGTCTTCACCAGTGGAAGATTAGGGTGCCAGTCTTTACTCCCAGAATTATGACAATCACTCAATAACCAGTTCAGTAACATTTGTTGAATGAATGAATGAATGATGTGAATTTGTAGGTAGAGTTGGCAGTATGGAGAGATAGACCTGCAGAGTTGGTCTGACCTTGATCATAATGACCTTCACCATTCCTTTTGCTAACTTTTTTATCTTTAAAATGGGGGCAATAATAGTACTTATACCATTTGTTTCCCTGGTAAGTACTAAGCACGCTATAACAGGAATAAACTCTTAGACAAGTGCCTGACCCATAATAAGTACCCAGTACCAGTTAGCTGTTATTTCTGATTTAGAAAGTAAACTTTGTTGTTTTATTCTGGCAAGATATGGCCAGAATGTTAGTTTAGGAAAACTAAATATACTTTCAGTGACTTGGAGCAAATACTGTCCTAAAGAGTGCTAGGAGAGAAAGCCTTTTGACCCCAGGTGACTGTTGGCTGTTGCAACAGCATGGTGTCAGCAGACATTTGCCGATGTGACCTCTGGGGCTGAGTGTCCTGTGGGCTCCTGCTGCTGGCATTCAGCCTGGTGGCTTGAGGTCCCTCCGTGGCCGGCATGGTGGAACATTTCCTGAGTGTGCTGGGTCTTGGTCACTTCTGAAACCTTGCATTAAAGGGAGAGGGCAGAGGCTCCTTTTTCTGTACGAAGGACAAGAATTGCCTCTGAGGCCAGTGTGGCCGGGGAAAGGGTGAGTAGGGTCCACACTGTTTCCATCTTGCCCGGCCTGCTGGGTTAGGGTGAAGCTTGACTGCTCTCTAGCCACACAGTTAGTATGCCTGCGTGGACTTGCTCCACATGGCTGTTTCTGGTTTATTGTTATGAGTTAGGGACTCATTTCTCTTGAACTGCTTATTAATATGTACTTATTTTCTGGCTTCCTATCACTTAACCACAAGCACCTGTGAGCTAATTTTTAATGCTCATGGAAGTGGCTCATCCATCACGTGGAGGTAGTGCGACTCACGTTTTCAGGAGATGCTGTGCCCCATCAGATGCCTTGGGCTACGTTCTGTGTCCAGGCAGGATAGAGCAGTAGCATCACCGATGTGTGAGGGAGTGGAGAGGAGCTGATTTCGTGCCCTGCTCTTTATACTATGTTCATTACACTGCTGGGCAGTTAAGAGGTGTTGGTTCAGAAAGCAGGACTCCTGCAGAACAGTGGTAGGTGCTAGGAAGGTTTTGCCTCCAGGTTTTCACAGACCCAGCTGTGAGCCTGAGCAGTGGGAGAAGGGGGTTATTCACAAGTAGATGTCAGAGCTGGCTTCAGTGTTGGTCTTATGGCTTGACTTTGGACCTTGCTGATTTCGCCCTGGGGAACCTGTGCAGAGGACAGTTCTGAACTTCAGTGAGCCCTGTACAGATTCGGGGTGCTTTTTTGTGGCACTGCTATGTGATTTCTGTTGTCTGCTATTTCTCATACAGACTCAGGAACCTACAGAGTTTATATCCGAAGTTACTGTCCCCTCCTACACCTCTAGTGCTCCAAAACAACTTTGGAATGACTCACCCGATTCAGTTGTCCCCGTGGGGCAGATGGACGTCCTTTTAGGGGCTGGGACGGATCTGTTTTCAAAGGTGGCTGGACATTCTCTCCAGATTTGTCTATATCTCTTGTTAATAGTTGAGCTGGGCTAGCCCACTCAGTGAGAGCAGCTGAGAACGGTGGGTCTCCATGTTGTCTCACTCAGGGAGGAAGGAGCATGACAGACTGGTCCCAGAGGACCTGCTAAAAGACGTGCTGAGAAGCTCCCTCCAGGAAACGTTGCCTCTGACCACAACAGAGCCAGCTTTGTCTGGCCTTCCAGAGCACTGCTGCCTGGACGCCAGCAATGCCCACCCGCCAAGCTGTTGACTCTGCTCAATCCTTGGTGTCCAAGCCCTGTTACTCTCTGGCTCAGTGTTATCCAGCTCTGTGGGGACAGGACAGACCCCACTGTGCCCTCAGACCGCTCTACCGATGTTCCTCCTTGCGGCCTGTGCCTGAGCTGTTCTTTCCCCATTACTGAAGCTTTCTGGTTTGTGGATTGTATCTCAAATAGGTGTGGGTGAGGTAGCCTTTTCACTTTTGGAATTTTCCCAAAGAAAATTCCCAAGTAACCAGCTGTGATCTCCCATCTGCGAAAATTCCCAAGTAACCAGCTGTGATCTCCCTTGCCTGTGGTATCTTCTTCACTGAGAGCCAGCCTTTCTGCTCATTGCCTCAGTGCTCTGCTGGGGCACTTGGACACTTGGCCCTGTCTGCCCTGACCGAGCCTCAGGTACGACACAGGAAACCTTGCTGGGTGTGACAGAAGCAGAGCAGGTGCCTGGGGAGGTCAGCCGCTGCATCATTCCATCCCCATGTGCCAGTGAAAGGGAAGATACAAAACTTTAGATGACAGTGTGATAAAACATCTTTGCAACCTCCAGGTAGGGCAAATTTTCTTGAACTTGACATAAAAAACATAAGGTTTAACAGAAAGATTGATACCTGTGGTCTTAAATAAAGAGAAGCCATCATTTTGGAGGTGATATCTGCAGTGTGTAATTAACAGAGGATTCCTCTGAAACAGTAAGAGAAAGACAACCCAATTAACAACAACAAAAATGGACGAAAGGCTTGAATTCAGATTACCAGTAAGCATGTAGAAAGATGCTTGGTCTCCTTGTCATCCCAGAGGCAAAATTAACTTCAGATGCCTCTTCCTCCCCTCCTGGGTGGGACTGGGTAGTGTATGGGGGGCTGTTCCCCATAATTTCCCCCCCCATCCCATCTCTCACGGGTAACACCTGTGTGTGTCTCATGGACTGCCTTTATTGATCCAAGAAACATAATGTTCCTGCTGGCAGTAAAATGCAGATGCTCTGTAATTATCTATAATAATGAAAGCGTAATATGCTTAGATTGGACAGCCAAACAACCTTTGGGACATCCTTCTGGATGACCTTCCGGACGAAGCCTGGGTTTTGAGGGCCGAGGCAAGCTGCCACGGCTGTGAGGGCCAAGGCAAGCCTCTGTGGCTGTGAGGGCCAAGCCCCTTGCAGGAGTTTCATACATCAGGCCTCTAGTGTAATTTATACTTCTATCATGAAAGGGGTGGGGCCACCTTCTTCTTCAGTGTCTGAAGGTTTTGCTTTGGCTTTTTCATCCCATAGATTACGTGGGAGTTGTTACAGAAATTGCTTCAGTCCACATTATTTGAGTCCTCGCTGGTTGACTATGCCTGGTCTGACCCGAATGCCCATGCCCTTCATAGGGGGCAGTTGAGTTGTCCCTGGGTGGGCAGCTGTGCAGGTTTCACAGTGCAGCTGGGGCCGGGGGCCTCCCTGGGCCAGTATCTCTGGCACTTGCCCAACTTTGTCAGTGGGTTCCATTGAAGGCCCTGTGAACTCTTTCTGTTCTTAAGAAATTTTGGAAACTTGGACCTGAAAAGTGAAAGAGGGCATGAATCATAACTGGTATGTGCTTTCATCCCTCCCAACCCTTTCTTCTCTCTTTTTTTCCTAGTGTTGTCTGTCTTTTCCTGCTTTCTTCCTCTTTAGCACAGGTTCCTGGGGTGGAGGAGTCAGCTGTTCCTGAAGCCCTAAGTTGCTGGTACAGGTCCTGGTGAGTGAGCTTTTGCCCCAGATCCAGTTCAGGCTTGGGACTGGTCTAGATGAGACCATGCTGGGTTCTGGGGGTGCCAACTTCATGATCTTGGGCACAGAGCTCAGCCCTGCTGGGCCCTTTCCCCATGAGTTAAATGTGGGAGCAGGCCAGGTGAGTTGAGAGTGATGTTCCTTTTTCTCCAAAGGCCATGATTCCTGTTAGAGACCTCGGTGCTTATCACTCAAGGTAGAGTTCTGAAAGCCATCTGTGCTGCCCCTTGGGATGACACTGAGTTACAGCAGGCAGTTATTTTTAAGCTAGAGCCTATAATCTTGAAACAGACCCTGCTGTTTCTTTCTGAGTGTGGTCCTGTCAGCTCCCGGTACACACGTGACTGTGCTCTTTGCACACCCATGGTGAATCACATTGTGAGGGGACTTGGAGGACATGTATGCTCCCCACTTCTGTTTTCTGCATGTGTGCTCCTCTTTCAGCTCCATGAGCTAATTAAGTAGCCATTTGCAGACATGAAATACCACAGTCCCATCCAATGGGTTTCCAGATTAGATTCTCCCATGGAGGCAGACCAGGGAGAAAACCTGCCTGCAGTGGGTGTTTCAGGGTCCAAGAGGAAGTAGGACTTTGATTGCTTTCTTCCTGTTAAATGTTAGGTTCTTACCGCTGCTTCCTCCTAAAGCTTAGAACTTTCAGCAAAGGACATAAATATGGAAATTATGCCTAATCCTCATTTCAGCTCACTCTGAAACGTGCTGTCTGAAGCAACATAGCATTAAGGTGCAAGCCTGCATGGGCTCGTGGACCAGTGTGTCTCCATGGGCACTGGCCTGTACCTGTGTGGTTGTATTCCCACTGTTTGCTGTTTCTTCCTGGCAAAGTGTGTGTTTTGCTTTTGGCTACCTGGTTACATGCTGGCAATGCACTTAGATCTGGGTTCTGAACTGTCATCTCAGCCTTTGCAGCCTCTGCCCCTCAAATGTGGTTTCGCTTTGTCCCAGGATTTGGTCCCAGCTGCACATCCTGAAGTCTCTTTCATGGGAACTGAGATATGGAACTGGATTTGTCAGGCCTTTGCTTGGATATGTCACTGGCTCTGGTCCCTGTGCTGCTTTACTCCAACTTTCTTATCTTACTACTATGGCGTTTGTGTGGCACGTCACTTGCACACATAGGGTGCTGCTGCAAGTATTACGTGGAGTTGGGACGTCTTTTCTTTGTAATTAGATTTGAATCCTCCAAGACTAGGGGAGGACCGACATGCCTCTGTGTTCCCAAGCCGAGTCTTTGCCATGTGATCAGGTTCTTACCAACCACATGCCCGGGTCACACACCCAGGACTCAGTCTGGGCACCTGAACCAGGTAATTGCAGGATTCTGGGGCCAGTATTGGAGGCGGTGTTGCTTGTCTGTGTCTTGTGTCCCAATGTCCAGTCTGTTCTTGGTGGCCCTCATTGTTTGCTTCTGCTCAGAGACATCTCCCAGGCACTCTGTGCTGTTGAGTTCCATGAGGCCTGCCTATCAGGTCTGTCACTTGCCTTCTTTGAAAGCACCTGTTTTTGGCTTTTTGTCTCCCTCCTTTAGTGATGAGGTCACAGCTTCTGCTTATGGTGTCCTGCTGAATGAGTGACTTGGGAGGAGCCGAGGGCAGGATGTTTAGCTGTCAAGGGCTCATGCTGCTGCCCTGCCTTCTGCTGCAAGTGTCTGGTGACAGGCCTCTCTGCTTGCCCCTTGCAGTGCCTGTGTTTGTGAGTGTGGTCCTGTCAGCTCCCGGTACACAAGTGACTGTGCTCTTTGCGCACCCATGGTGAAGCACATTGAGTGTTTAGACCCTCCTGCTGTTCGTAGGCAGTTTCACACAGTAGCTCCTTTCTGGAGAGGCAGGGCACCTTAATAGTAACCTAATGCTAGCCCAGAACACTTTCCTACTAGATCTAAGTCAGACTTTATTCCACAAGGATGTGGAACAGTCAGGGTTAGGGCTTGAGTGTACAGGTTGCCTCGATGTCAGCCAGCCCAGCCTGTCTGTGTATTGAGCATAGGCACAGTCCCTCTCCCTGACACCGTGCGCTTTGCTCAGCTTCAGTTTACATATGGAATCTGTCATGCTCTTATCCAATGGCAGTGTTTTGTGGGCTGCCAGCTAGTTCACGCATACGATTATTTTCTGGTGACTCAGTACGCCATACCCTAGGCCCGTGGTCGGCAAACCACGGCTCACGAGCCACATGCGGCTCTTTGGCCCCTTGAGTGTGGATCTTCCACAAAATACCACGCCTGGGCGCACACGTACAGTGCGATTGAAACTTTGTGGCCCATGCGCAGAAGTCGGTATTTTGTGGAAGAGCCACGCTCAAGGGGCCAAAGAGCTGCATGTGGCTCACGAGCCGCAGTTTGCCGAGCCGCAGTTTGCCGACCACTGCCCTAGGCCAATGCCCGGAAATGTGGTGGGTGAGCCAAGACTCAGCCCAGCCATACAGTGATTTAAACTACACGGTGAAGCTTTTGAATACTCTGATACTGCGTGCCTTTAACTTACACTTGGGATTGATTGCATTGAGGTTTAATGCATCTTCCAGCTTTAGTGTGGGTGGAGGAACGTATTATTAGGCATCATTTATTCATGTGGCGAGCATTGAGATCTTTAGGCCTGGGGCAGAGAGTAGCTTCATCCTGCATCGTGGAAGGTCTGTACTGAGCTGGATGCTGCCCTGTGCCATGGACTGCAGTGTGAAATGAGGACATTGGCTGGCGTCTGGGTGTCTTAACTGCTTCTGGTTTTAGCGTTTCACTCAGATGGAAGCTGAGGGTGGACATTGAGGAGTTGAGTGGAGGAGGACGCTTTAGGGATGTGTATTGGCTGGTGGAGCCAGAGAGAATAGCCCTTGCGTTCTCAGAGCCCAGCTGTGGAGCCCTGTACAGGTGGTACCTCCCAGCACCTGCTCTGACCCCGCCCATCCAGGAGCTGCAGTTGGACAGGTTTTCAGAAGTACCTTTTGGTGTTTCTGAAGTGTTCACAGTGGGTTAAAAGTCAGAATATGTATATACTTTCCTGAATTTTTCAGTTTTTTAAATGAATCACTCCATTTATAAATGAAATCCATTTCACCTACTTCTTTTCAGGAGAAAGGTTTGAGACCCATTTCCCATCACTGTCTCGAGGTGTCCGTGTGAATGGCAATAAAGGTGCTCACAGCCTTAGGTTTACAGTTCTGTGGTCAGGCCAGCTCGAGGTGGTTGTGCTCCAGGAGAAAAGCCTCAGTAGTTGGGCCTGGTGGCCTCAGTGGCCTGCCTCTATCCTTCTCCTGACTCAGGGAGCATGGACTGTCTTAACCCTCTAATATGCTGTTTTCTTATGACTATTGTGGTACCTTCACATGGCCAGAACTGGGGAGAGGGTGCTGACTGTGGGAGAGACTACAAATACCAGCATTTGGTTCTCTGAGCTGCCCAGGAACTGCTGTCCCTGCGGGTGCACAGTCAGAGCTGCTCCATCCCTCTTCTGTTGTGCAGTGCTGAGGGGCTCATGCAGGCCATAACAGAGGGCAATTTGGGGGCCTCACATGCCTTGCCCCCTTCCTCAGATGGTCTTCAGCTCTTGGGAGCACGTTTTTAGACCTTCTTGGGTCACTAATTTTGTCCTTAGATGTTTAACATCTCCAAAGACACACATGGGAGTTGTATAACACAAAATGTGAAGGCTGCACAATATGTTACCCATTTTGGATACAAAGCAAGGTTTTATGACAGAGTCAGTAAACCTGAAGTTGCTTGTTTTTGTCACGATTGAAAGTCTGCCTAAGGGACCTGATGGCTGCTCTGTGCAACTTGTGTTTTCTACCTTAAGTTGGTAAGAAAAGTACCTTCCACACCGTCATGGATAAGGACATGCCTCTCACGCAGGCCATTTGACACATTTGTCAGGAGCTAATTTTAAAGAAGCGTGATTCCTGGAAGTTTTGCTAGTTTTCTTTCTTTTCTCTCTGAGACAATGTGGAAAGTCTCAGGCTGTCTACATTCAGCCTTCTACAAGCTTGGGTGGTGGACAGTCTCTGGACCCAACTCCGCAGTAGCCGGAACACATAGACACCATTCCTAAAGACAGTCCAAGTCTAAAAGGGGATGCAACAGAAACCATCTCTTAAACATTGTCAGTTCCTGGCCAGGTATTTTTCTAAAAGGTTTGTGTCTTCATCTGTTTCCTTGATTGTCCCGCCCACATACCCACTGCTGCTTTAAGCTAAGCTGCCTCCTGGGGGCTGTTTCCCTCAATAGGCAGGCCATTTGTTAGTGATGGGCAAGAATGAGTAGCTCTTCTGTTGTTATTGTCTTTATGCTTGTGGTCTCTGCAGGAAGGCTGACTTCTGATAAACACAAGTAGGTATAATGTGGTTGCTGACGAAGTAAACCAAACAGCTAAGCCAGATTTTTGGCCAGAAATTGGTGTTTGTCAGTTTGGTAGCTTCACTTGGGGACTATTTTGGTTATTCTACTGAGGGTCTTTTATTTCCTGATTCAGCAAATAAAAATGACCCATGATAGAATAAAATCCGTCATCTCTAAAGTAAGAAGGACACACATACATTGTCATTGTTTTCGAGGAGTTGCTTCGTGGAGGTTCTGAACATAAAGTGTTCTCATTGAAATTCAAGCAGTTTCTGAAGCCAAACACTTTCTCTGTCCTGCAGATGGACTTTCTGGCCGAGACCAGCCCGTGGAGCTGCTAAACCCAGCCCGTGTGAACCATATGTCCAGCACCGGTAAGTCAGCGCTCCCAGTCCTGGGGCCCGGCACACCTGAAGGCTATTTTGAGGCTCCACTTTCCTGGGAGAGCACGGAGAGAAAGGATTGAAGTTACCAGCTCTATGAAGCTGGGGGACTTTTTTTCTGGGGTAAAATAGGCTGCCCGTCCTGGGAATGAAATGGGCACTGACTGGATGTTACTTGAGTGGCAGAGATGGGCCATCCTCTCTGCTGCAGTGCCAGAGGCTGTGTCTGAGCTGGAGCTGGGGCCAGAAGTTCCATGCCAGGGGAGGCCACAGGGCCACTGGCGGTGACTGTGGCCCCAGCCTTTCTAGAGGTGAACTGAGTCCATGACATTGTTTCCTAAGCCCTTTTGATTTCCTTTTTTTAACAAAAAAGCTTCAACTGTGATTATAAATCTTTCAGTCCATATATGATATTTCTAAATTGGATGCTTTTAGCAAAGTTTCCCAAGTTTACATGGCCGTGGAAATTTTTTTCTTTCCTTTTTCTGTAAAACATCTCTCCCCGTGTGGTGTCCTGCAGGGTTTCAGCTCAGAGTGGGTACTGTTTGTTCTTCACAGTCCACTTGGCCTTACTGAAAAGAAAACTAACCTACTGAAGTCCTGGGGTGTGAGTGAGCTATTGTCGCTCTGTCATGTACATGCTCAGCCAGGGCTTTGAGGGCAGTGCTGCTGGACCCTTGCCCTTGCCATGTCCTGAAGGCCTCTGTCTCTGTGGTTTTTGCTCTGTGGCTCCTCCTGGACCCAGGCTTCCTGTGGCCCCTCTGCACACTCCCTCTGTGAGCAGGGCTGGCTGGGACAGGGAGGTGGCAGACCCTTCCTTGGCCCTGGCCCCCATCAGAACCACATATTCACGGCCTCATCTTCCCCAGGCCCCTGAAAAAGAAGGCAAAGCTTGCAGCAAGGCTGCGAGTGTCAAAGGAGAGGTTTCTTTCTGTGCAGGGCGATGCTGAGGTCTGCCAAGCTCGCCATTGGCCTTTCCTCAAGCACAGACCTAGGCTGTTTCTCTGCAGTGCTCCTCGAAGGCGCTTGTTCCAAGGCACAGCGCTTGGGCCCTGCAGGGGTGCTGGTCTCCTCTCTTCTATACTCCCATCTGTATCCTCCCTACCTACCAAGCAGTGTACTTTTTACCTCAGGACCTGGGGTGGGAGGTACTTTCAGATGGCTGATGAAGTTGCTCGCTTTAGCAATGGTGATTCCCACTCTCTGTGTTTCCTTTGTTTAAACACTGAGTCCTTGTGCACTTGGGCATTTTGAGACAACTTCCTGGTGCCCACCAGGTGTGGGAGGGAGGAAGATTTTCAGTGGCTGTACAGACCATGAGAAGGTGGTAAATGTGGGTCGTGTTCATGTGAGCCGGAAGAGATGGGCTTCAAATGGACCTTCTGGTTTGGGAAGCAGTCCCACTGGCTGAGATCTGATGTGGGGCCAACTCCCACTTCCTGTGGAGACAGACCTTGGACTTCAGTTTGGGCAGAGGGGTTAATTCTCATTCTTCCCCTTCCCCTTAACTTCTTATATGTGAATATCCTTCTGTTCCTATTGCTCTTTTTCCTTGTTTTATTAAACTTTTAAAATTATAAACTAGTGCTATCATAAAAGAGGGGAAACATACTAGTATAATCATGTGTGTACAACTGTATTATAACAGATATCCGATTATTATTACTTTTAAGATAGCATCTATTTCCTGGGTTTGGAAGAAGTGAATGGCACGTCATGGGCAAGGCTACACTCTTTCTCCCTTCCTAGAGGTCGTTCGTTCTTTTCCTTCTCTGTGGGGACTTGGGGCACAGACATGGTGGCTGGGTGGGTGTCCTGTGGAGACCAGGTCATCAGCTCAGAGTTAGGTGGGGAGAGATGCTGAATTTGTGGATAAGAGAAAGTGACAGATGGTCACCTACGAGAGCTGACATGTTCAGGATTACATGCCACCTGTGTCGTGTGCTGGGATTATAGGGGACTTAAAAACAGTTAAGTCATTTGTTTCTGAATCATATTTTTTTAAGTAAAGTACATTTTTTCTTAATTATAAAAGTAACCATGTTTATAATAGAAAAGAGTCATTATACCGAATGTGTGGGATGTTGGTTTCTAGAACGGGAAGACAATCTTGAGACAGTGTAGACACTCACCAGCCTGATTGAGTGAGGGGTTCCAGGAGGAGGCTGGGCTGTCCAGGACACTGTGGAGGAGAACAGAGCCTCAGTGGCAGCAGGATGCATATCAGAGGCGCTGCTGTAACCAGACAGCAGGCTGGAGGTTCCATCCATCCTTTCACTGATCCTTACAGCAGCTTTGCTGGAAGGAAGGTGGGCTCCTTCCAGGCACATAAAGTATGGGGCGGGGACCCATCTCTGCTTTCCAGGTGTGCTTCTGGTGAAAGACAGCTTAGAACATGGTGAGCCTTGGCACCAGAAGGGGACGTGGTGGCTGACTCTCGGATGGGCTGCACCAGAGAAGAGTATCTTGTGCAGATTGCTCAGGTCCAACACGGAGGTCCAGTGCTCTGCACACATGTTCCCGTTAACTCCTCTCCTGTCAGAGTTCAAGCTCTAAAACGAAGGTGGAATTTTTAAAAGAAAATTCTGGAATCTCAAAGAAACTACAGAAACTCTAGAGAACTTATCCAAACTAATTTTTAAAAAGTGAGGTTTGGCTTTAGCCATGGATTCCCAAATCTTACAGGGTATTTGACCACCACTCTGTCAAAGGGGTTATTGAATTTGTTGACATTCCTGTTGAGTTTTGGAACAGGTACTGTTTGAGGTTAGCTGGCTTCAGGAGCCTTTGTCGCCTCCCAGGCATGTTTTGCTGTTGTTTGGTTTGCTGAGGGCCTGCACACAGGTACAGATAGGAGACCTGTGGCCTCAGGGAAAGCTTGGACAATCTTCCTCCATTGTCCTGGAAGCTGTTAATTTACCTAGTAAACAGATGCCCTAGGGACAGAACCTTAGCTGGAATGCTTTTCACTTGATACTCCTGGGGTTCTGGATGGGGCACAATAGAGGATTAATGGCCACCTTTGGTGGCTTCTAAGGGCTTCTCCTGCTGAAGTACCGGGCAGGAGTGGTGGGAAGGAGAGAGCTCTCTCTGGTTTTCTCGTTTTGGTGCCAGGCTTGACTCCCTGAGCTGTCATCTTCTAGCTGAGGGAACTGTCACTCAGTAAAGAGCTTCATGCAGTGGGGGCTTTTGGGCACACAGTAGGAGGCTTGCAGGTGAGGTGAACACAGAGTACATGTCTGCAGACTGAATGAGCATGTGCACCAGGGTGACAGGTTGTCTGTGATGCTTTCCTTTCTGCTCATTTGTTTTAAATTTTGGAGTAAAAGTGAAACACAGAACAAAAAGATATCAAAGTAAAATCTAGCTATCTGAAAAACTGGAAAACAGTTCACGCAGTTTGATTTACTTAAACGAATGTTGATAATGTCCCCCTTCCCTCCACTGAGTTTGCCAGAGGGGCTCTGTGGACAGCCATGACTTATAGACTGGTTTATGAGTGTGTGGTGCACATACTGTAAAACCTGAGTGTAATTATAGCTTTGTCTGTGGAGGGTGCGTTCATGAGTTTTTGGAAATGCCTCATTCACTTTGGGGAACAGGTGAACTTATAGGCAAGGACAGCTCTAGACCAGAGGGCGCTGCTCGACTGCCACCCGGTTCATTGGGTGAGGTGCTGAAGAACCCTCAGATCCCAATTTCCCCTCACCATTGAAGGTTCATCACCACTCAGGGTCTGTAAAAGGTGTGACCTTTCGAGCCTACGCATGTCAAACACCTCTTGCCTGGCCCTTCCTCCTGATCGAGAGCTCCTACGGGCAGTTGCTGTGTCTGGAAGCGCTGTGGTGCCAAGAGCAGTCTCTCTCCTGTGGCACAAAGGTAAACTATATCTTTCTGCCCCATTTCTCCCCTCCTAGCTCCATTGGGGAATGCTCCATTTCCCCCCACCTACACCCCACCCTTGGTCTGTGAATGAAGAGTCAGGGTTGGGCCTAGCTGAGCTGTGGCAAGGCCAGGGAGCCAGTAGACCTGGGGAAACAGGGTCCACCTGCCTCTGATTGGTTGCATGGCTTTGAGCAGGTGGCCTGTCCTCTGAGCCTGGGTGCCTCTCTAGCATCTGGTGGCTGCTTGGCCTGGCAGAGGCCTTAGGTGACCAGGAAGCAAAGCAGGTGTCCGTAGCTGTGCAAAGCTTTCCCCTCTTGTGTTTCTGGTGCCCTCTGGTCTGCCCGTCCCAGCTGCTGGCTCTGCTGCTTTCTCCAGTGTGACTGTCTCTCCCCAGCCAGCCAGAAGCCTTTGTGATGACACCTAGGACTCACTATTTAAAATGAAGCAAACACTGGGCAGTGCAGGGAAGCCCAGCAACTACATAGTGCTTAGAGTTCTGTTGAGAGCCCCCCAGGAGGCTTCCGTCCACTTCGCTCTTCTCTCTCTGCTCTGTCCTGTGAAGTTACAGGCGTGCTGCTTTCTAAGTCAAGCACCTGAACCTACTGAATAGTTAATGTAGATGTACCTACAGGCTAGAAACCCCCTTGTGTCTGCTGCCCAGGTGCAGGGCGTCATTCACTGCCTGGACGTGACACCTGGCCGACTGCAGTCTTCCTCCTGATGACTGCTCTCCTGGTGGACGGGCCAGCGAAGAGGCCAAGGTGACTGCAGGTGGCGGGGATAGGTGTGTTTGCTGGGTGCCACCAGCTCTCAATCCAGTCCCTGTCCTTCGCTGAGGGGTGGTGACCTCAGCATAGCTGTGAAGTGAATGACATTTGCCCTCTGGCAGTGACCCTAAGGTCTGACCCAATGGTCCTTTTAAGTCCTCTTGGGACATTTGAAAGTTCTACCTGATTATTAGGTGGAGGAAAGGATGTTTTGAATTCTGTTTTGTTTGTGCCTTACAGGTGACCCCGATGGACAGAATGTGTCCAGGGTGTGCATCATTGTGACACCAATTGTGGGGAAAGTGCCCTTTTCCTTTTTATTTATCCCCTCTTTCATTACCAGCGTTGTGTCCTACACTTTAGGGCTATGGGGTGTGCATGAAATGTCCCTGGAAGCAGCGACTCTGGAAATGAAGTCTAAATGTGTGTCCAGCCAGGAGTAGGGAGAGATGTTAACTCTTGTCCCTGTTCTCTTGGCATTGTCCAATTGAGACGATTTTCGTTTTCTGTGGTCATATTAACGTTTCAGTCACACCCACAACCTGCCATCTAGGAGGTTCAAGTGTCATCTTTTTGGGAAAGGTCCCTGTTTCTGAAGCCTTCCAGCAGTGGGTTCTGTTTGATGATTGTTGTTTTTTAAATGAGATATTTAGAAGTGTTTTTTATCTGAAGGTATGAAGTTTTTCAAGTAATCTTTTTGCTATTGAATTATAGTTCACTATATTATGGTTGGGAGTGACTAAGCCTTTGAATTTGTTGAGACTTGCTTTGTGGCCATTTTTTATGAATCTTCATCATGTGTGTGAGTGAGTTGAGTTCTCCAGTTTAATGCTGGGCCCTAAATATGCTCATTAATTCATTCATTGTTGTAGTAAATTATGCAGAACATCAGATGTGAGAAGGTGATAAGGGCTATGGAGAAAAAAGCAACTGGGACAGATGGAATTCTTATGTGGTCGGTTCCTGCGATTTTAAATGAAGTGGCCAAGGGAGGCCTCACTGTTGATCCATCAGGCTCATTCGTTCATTCCTTTCTCCAGTCATTCCTTCACCCATTCATTCATTCATTCATTCACTCAGTCATTTATGGCAGTTGGGCCTTCTGGGTACCAGTTACTGCCCTTGGCACACATAGACTTATGAATGAAACATCCCCAAGTTTGTGGAGCTCATGTTGAACCAGGGGAAGAGGACATTGAATAAATACAATTAGTAGACTGTGGCAAGGAAGCAGGGTTGGGGGAGGTGGCAGAGAAGGAGCTGTAGTTCGGGTCCGGCAGGAGCAAGGTGCCTAGGACAGTCAGGAGGCAGGAGAGGAGTATGGGCATGTGACTGGTGAATCTCTGCTCCAGGCTCTGGCTGGTCACAGAGGGACATGCAGGCCATCTTTAGCAATGAGACTTTTGTTGTGAGTGAAGGGTCACTCCCCTTTGAGTGAATGGGGAGCTCCTAGAGGTTCTGAGTGGAGTGACCCACCGGCCTTGTGCTACAGAGAATGACTGCTGGACACATGGGGCAGAGGAGGGACAGGAAGCCTGGTGGAGACAGTGGTGAGAACCACTGTAATTCTACACATCTTAGATAGGATTCACAGAGGCTGTAGGTAGGCTGGGAGGGAAACCCTCGGGCAGTGACTAGAATTTGAGATTGGAGCATCTGGAGGCGGAGTTGCCATGAATCACAGTGGAGAACATGGATGAAGCTGGCCTTGGGGGGAGGTGAGGGCTAGTGTTGGACATGTGGATTGTTGAAAAGTTATGCCCATTAGTGATGCTGAGTAGGCAGTTGTGAACATGCACCCCAACTTGGGAGGAGGGCCGAAGCAAGGGTCTTAACATTAGGAGTCGGTGGCATAAAGATGGTATGGAAATGAAATCTGCCAAGGAAACAGACCTCCATGCAACATCTATAAGGTAGACATTGTGTATAATTTTTTAAAAAAGATAATGATTAGAGTTACCAATGTGTTTTCTGCCAACTCATACTTTATAGAGTCTCACTGTTTCTCAGCAGAGGTATCTTGTCCGGATCTCTTGTTTTGTGTGTCCACCTGTAGAAGCAGCCCCATACCTGAGGTGGGAGAGCTCAGCCTCATAGCCCTGGATCACTGATAATTACGGTGGTGATGGCAATAAGGACAGCAATGGTCCCTCCAAGTGCTGCCCGCCCCGTATTTGTTTAGCACTTTATGTTCTCCGTCCTTCCATTCTTCTTGAGGGGCCTGCAGGGTGGGTATCTGAGGCTGCTAGAGGCCAGGTAACTTTACCAAGCTTACACAGTGAATTTTAAACAAGTGTCCCAGGTGTTTCTTCTAGACTGAACCTAACCCCCGTTCCCCCACCCCAACACACACTGCAGTCCCACATTTCCAACTGCCTGTTGGATTTTCCTACACCCTACCCACCTCTACCTTCCCCCTGACCACCCCCCCACCCCCATGACCAACCAAGTTCTTGAAAGAAGCTGCTTTCCCTATTGGACATTTGAGGTCCAGCAGGGCAACTTGGTTTCCAGAAAGCCCAGGTGGAATGCTTGTTGCTGGCCAGGAGGGCAGCCGCATCCCCACCCCGCACTGGAAGAGGCCAGCTTCCCAAGAAATGCAGCGCTGCTTCAGGTTGGCCTCTTTGCTGCCTTGTCTTCTCTCTCCACCAAGTGGAAGAAACACCTTCTATTTTTAAATATTTCAGCTGTTACTATTAAGTAATATTGGTTCCTACTACAACCCAGCTGTTAGGTAAAATACATAACCAAACGTTTGGAGGTTGCTAAGAAGGAAATTCTGAAATCCATCTTTTGTATTATGTAAACTTGACCTTATGTAACTGAAGTGGCAAGGACAATTGCACAGGAGATTTGTGGCCTTCCTAGACCACTGGAACTATTTTAATTTTTAGATAATGTATTCTTATCCAGTGAGTTTAGGGCAATCAAAACGGCTTTCAGAGAGTAACTTAGAGGTGTGAGCACAGCTAAGCCCAGGTGAGGGGCTGCAGGGGTGGGAGCAGATGTTTCAGTGGGTGTGACCAGATTCAAATCCAGGGGTCAATACTTACTGGCTGCTGCCCTGGGCGAACTGCTAACAACTCACCAGCCTGGGTTTTCCCACCTGTGGTCTGTCTGGTCACTGCTTTCTGGGCTGTGAGGACTGAAGTCAGTAATACAGTGTAGCTCTTATACGAAGTGCTGAGTAGTAGAACATTAGGTTTCTTTTTATGCTTCTATCTTATTGCCTTTGCATTGTAATTGTATAACATTAGAGTTCTTGTCCAGTAATACCTTATTTATAAAGATATGATAGTAAAGTCCCACGTGGATTGCTCTGTCACTTATTTCTGGAGGTCAGGCTCGTTTTTTAGTCAGCTGAGAACTTAGAGCAGGTTTCACCATTTTGGGTTCTATTTATAGTTTCTGGGAAATACATTTGTGCACTTTTTGAAAGCCAAGTTCCCCACTGTGTGCCAGGATTTTATTACAGCTGTTGCTCAATTTGAGCTTGCAGATATTTCCAAAACACAGTGTTTCTTCTTAAGGCTTACAAAAAAATTAGAAACATTAAAAGGGTTTTAAAGAGCTTTAAGGGTGGTTCCGAACTCAGGAATGGGAGATCTAGCACTTGCTTCATCAGTCCATTCATGGTACAGGGTGCATGCAGATGACTCTGTTCCCTCAGATTGACCCCAGCATGTCCAGCCACACACAGGAGTGTTTGCTTCTATCTTACTGCCTTTGCATTGTAATTGTATAACATTAGAGTTCTTGTCCAGTAATACCTTATTTATAAAGGTATGATAGCAAAGTCCCACGTGATGCCATGACAACACCAGAGCTGTCCTGAAAGTGGGAGAATTAAAGTATGATGCTGCACATGTCTCTGAGCTGGAGCTGCTGGGGTGGGGCAGCGTCCTGAGGTCTTGTGTAGAGGGGCCTTGGAGCCCCTGGGAAACAGCTGTGCAGACCTACATCTTTGCATCAGAAGTAACTATTTTCTGTGGAATCGAATTTGGAACACGTTTTTGAGTAAAGCTTTCTCATAGTGTATACAGCATATTATTCTGATTTAAAAAACCATTTAAGTGGTCTGTTAAGAAAAGTTTTGTTTCTTAAAAGCCTGTATAACCAATAATTTCAGCTTGTCATTTAATAGGACTAAAAAAACAACAACTATGCACCAGAAGAGAATCAAACCAAGTAGTGTGGGTGGTGTGAAGATGGCTCTCCACCAGGGAGAACTGTGACTGAACGTGAGGTTTGAGTTGATCATACATTTGAAGTGATCCTAAAGAACATTGGATGTGGACACGTCAGCTCTTCTGTTTCCATGTGTCCCACTGCTGGGGCTGGGCTACTTGGGGGCTTTTGTTCTTGTTCCTGTGTTGGTTCTGGCATTTGCAGTAGGGTGTCTCCTAGTGTCGCTACCCTTGGTGGTGTTGGTCTGGAGAAGAAAGATAGGGGTCCAGACTGGTACTTCATCTCTCTGCCTCTTGAGCTGCACCTGCCTTGAGCCTTTACCCCCTCCAGATTCCGGGAGGTTAGTACTGATCTCTGATGCTGTCTGCACTTGTTTCCAGGTGAGATGAGTGGTGCCATTTGGCTGCAAGTGCCACCTAGTGGTCCTGTGGCATTTAACAGATGTCAGTTTTCTCTGGCTCCACATCCTCATCTGGGTGGCCTCTCCCCAACGTTGACCAAGTGGATCACCCTCTTCTAGCACCTTGTCCTAAGACCACATGCTCTTGGTGCCTGGCCACTGCCCTTGACACTGATCCTCAGCTCCTTGACATGTTCTTTTTCATCTCTCCTACTTCTTAGCAGTGAGACATCCCTAGGACTGTCCTTGGATGGCTGCTCATTCTTGTTGACTCATCCCTAAGAGATCTCAGTGATTCCCTCCCACCATATCATAGCTCAGAAATGATCCTGATTCTGCTGCAGTTCACGTTTACAGCTCCAACCTGGATTCTCCTGAATTCCAGTTCCCAGAGCTCTCTGCTTATCTGGATGCCCACCTGGGTATTTACTGAACATCTCAGACTTGATGTGCCCGAAACCAGATTCTCGATGTCTCCCTGCAAACCTGCTCTTCTCACAGCCTCCATGGATTCAGTGGTACCTTCATTCTGTGCCCTTTCTCCTGCACATTGATCCAGTTAGCAAATGCCATCTGCTGCCCCTAAGATAAGTACACAAGGGTTGTTCCTGTTTTAGTGATGAAAATGTTCCAAAACTGATTCTTAGCGGTGATTGTGCAACTTGGTAAATTTACTAAAAAAATCATTGAAGAGGGTGAAATGCAGAGTGTACCTCAGTAAAGTTATTAAATGTGTGTGGAACCTCCTCGTACCTGCCCTCTCTCCTGCAGCATCATGGCCACCTCCCTGGTCCAGCACCTTTCAGGTTCTGGGGGACCCTAGAGAACAACACCCATATCCTTGTGTTTTCAGGGAGGAGGGGCAGGGGGCTCAACAGATGGCACACATTTGGATTTGCCTCTCTTTTCTCACATTAGGGGCTTTCCTGAATGGCAGGCCAGTGTGGGAGTAAGTCTCTAAGAAGCTGGCTGGACTGCTGATGGGCAGGGCCTCTTCATTTCATAGGGTCCCAGATGCCATGACCTGTTGTCTTTTTCTCTTGGCATACTCCTTTCACCAGAGAGTACCTGTTCAGCTCCTCCCTAGGGCACAGACTTCCCACCCATAGCCCCCGCTTCTACTGTATCAGCAGCACCCATTCTGTGCTCTGCTCTGCCGGCCACTTACCAGCTTCCAAGATTCTGTGGCTGTCTCCTGGGTGATAGGTTTTTGGGAAAGACTTTGTTCTTTTCTTATTGCCCTTAGAGTGGAGACTTTGGAGGGAGCCAAGTAAGTCCCATCAGCCATGTTCTTCCAATAAGCCACCCCTTGAGTATGAAGAGTGAGGCACCCCCTCAGCTCAGCAGAGACGTTGGGTGTGCAGACCTTGGACACTGCACTTTCAGAATTGATAGGGAAGCCTCATTGGACTCCTAGTAACACTCTAGACATTTAAACACCCCAGTTCACCATCATTCTTATCCATTCTTCTTAAAAACACTGTCACTGGACTTCAAAATTAAAATCTTCATGACACCAGAATTGTCCTCTCCACATCTTCATCACTCATGTTAGGAACTCTCAGAAGTCGTCAAGAGCGTTTTTCACTTACTTATAAGGGAGATTTTATGTCAAATGGCCCTATACTCAGCGAAATGATTTTATTAAGTATTAGGCCTGTTAGGGGTGCATATTACCTCTGCCTTTTGTTTGTTTTGGGGTTTTGTTTGCTTGTTAAAGAAGAGGCAAGAGCAGCTATATGAGTCCTCTGAGATATTTTGAGATGCTGGATTTGAGGGAATGTCTCACATAGCGTAAGAATGTCTTTGCATCTTTAGCTGATGAATAATTGGGGCTGGAGACCACAGTCCTTCCTCAGACAATGCCCCAAGAATTGGAGTTCCCCAAGTTGGCTGGTTAAGGAATGTAATTTGAAAATGTCGGTTTCAAATGCAGATGTCATTGAATTGGAAGTTCCTTTTATCTCAAGATGAAACTCAGCCTATTGACTCCTTCCTCCTCATTTTAAACACCTAGTTCAGGGTGGTTGTAGGGCCTGGCCCATCCTGGAGACTGAAGCACTCTGGGAGGAGGAACAGGCTGGGAATACTGCATTTTGCTTAATCATTCCAGCTTTCTGGGATTTTACATTCTTGAGAGATATCGTGTCGTAAGGGCGCCGTCTGTGTTTTTACCATTAAAAAGTTACATATTTCCTTCTGTCAGAAATTTTCATTTAAAGTTGATTTTGAGTAGGTCAATTTAAAGTGAAACTCAAGTGACTTTGTGAGCAGGTTTTCTTTTGTGCTCGTGTTTCTGACTCCTTGGAGGCAATCGGGAAGATTCTGTGTATCTTTTCTCAGGACATGTATAGATGGTCTGAGTAAGCCAGGACCTGCCTCTTTTTTGGTGACCTGTCTAAATATAAGTGGGGGTCGGTATTGTGGAATGAGTTGAAAGCTCCATGATGGGCTCTGTGCAGCAGATGCTCCTGCTGCCCAGGCTGGTGAGGGATGCTACCTCTTCTTGTTTCTTCTTCCAGGGTGCTAGGGCAGGGCCGGTCCCCCTGGGGAGGGTCGAGTACCCTGCCCCAGCCCCTTCCAGGTCCCAGTCCCACACTGACGTTGGTGTCAATGTTCTTACTAGACATGCTGCACTCTGTTCTAAGAATCTGATAAAATGTTGAACTGTCCTTCCGTTCGTATCATCAGAGGAACTTCCAATAACAAATGAGTCATGTTTGGTGAAAAGTGGAGTGAGATGTTTCCCTGGGTGGATTTGGCTCTTAGCCCTTTTGCTCACAGACCTAGCAGTGAATTCCAGGGTGTATGGTCAACCCCTTGTCATTAACATAAACTCTGTTCTCAGTTTTTTGTCTTTTGTCTTTGACTTGCTTTAAAAAAACACACACAAAAACACTAGTTTGCCATATATGTATGGTTCCTTAAACAGGATCCTGTTTTGTTTCACTTTTTTTGAGCCTTTTTAAAGTGTATGTTACTGATAGAGTCTTCTGCAGCCCCTACTCCCCACCCTCTGCTTCAGTGTTGTTTCTAAGATTCACTCACATCATTTTCATGCTAAACACAGTTACATACTCTTAATCTCCTGCAGGATATGTGGATCTGTGGTGGCTACTTGGCAGCTTCCAGCAAGCCCTGCTTTAACAACTGTTCTTGCCCCACTCAGATTCACGCCCAGAAGATTTTCAAGTTTGGATATGTCTAATGTGGAGTTGCAGGGTCCTAGAACCATGATTCAGCTTGAGAAAAGAAAGTCAGTGATTTCCAGAAGGTCCATTCTCATTTATACTGCTACCTGCCCCACTGGCTGCCCCACAGGCTCTCCCAACACCTGGTGACTTGGGAGTGGAGAGGGTGTAATCTCAGGACTCATGCTGCTCTGACTGGCTTTCCTTGACTACCAGTGTGGCCTGAGTTTTAGTCTGTTTTTTCTTGCCTTAAGAGCCCTTCTTTGAAAAGCCTATTCACATCTCTGGCCATTTTCTTTGGTCTTTTTGGTCCTGGTCTGTAGAAGTTACTCATTTATTATAGATACAAGTTCTCTGTCAGTACTTTCAGTTACATGTGGTGTTGACCATCTTCTTCACATCTCTCTTCCACTTATAAATAGTGTCTAATGAGCAGAAGTTCTTAATGAAAATGTAGTCAGATTGATCAGTTTTGTCTTTTATGGTAAGCACTTTTTGCATTTTGTGTATTTCTTTAAAAGGTCATGAGTATATTTTCAAATAGTATCCTTTAAAGATTTTTAAATTTTTCTGGTTACATTTTGAGTCTCATTCCATGCAGGATTAATTTTGGTCCATGGGGATGAATTCCATCTTTTCATAAACATAAATGTTAAATACTTTAGCTCTGGTTATCTGCACAGGACCTATTACCACCTTCTTCAGGAGCATCTTGGGGGCTCTGGGTTTATTATTCCATACGAACCATCAAACTAATCGTGTATGTAGAGGACCCACTTAAGTTATGTGTGGATTTTCAATTGCCTGGCTGGTCAGTGTCCCTAACTCCCGTGGGACTCAGGGGTCAACTGCAGTTTGACAACCACTTTGTCAGCTCATGAACTACTCTGCATTGGATCTATACAGACCAGTTTGGAGAGAATTGATGTCCTTCTGATAGCAGCTCTTCTTGTTCTTAAATGTGGTCTTTCTGTTCATTTATTTTAGTCATTTAAAATATTTGTCAATACCTTTTATAGTTTTTATTCATAAAAAGTGTCTCCTATCTTCTGTTATATTTAATTGGTACTTTATATTTTTTAAAAATATTAGGTTTTGTATTTGTTGCATTACTAGTATATTGAAATACAGTTTGTTTTTTAGTGTTGTTCTTTCCCAGAACCTTGTTAATGTCCTCATTAGTTCTATTTTTTCTCCTTTTTTTTTTTTTTTTTTTTTTTTTTTTTTTTTTTTGGTGGGGAAGAGCTCTGTATTGGCAATCAGAGAGTCTGTGAGTCATGGCGATTCTGTTTCTCCCCTTTTTGCTTGTGTTATTATACCATAGCTAGCTCCTGGGGTAGCTGGAATCTTGTCTTTTTCGAGGTTCACTATTAAAAGCAATATTTGCTGTGAGTTTTTTTTATAGATGCCCCTTTTTTAGGTTAAAGAAAGTCTCTTTTATTCTTAGTTGGCTAAGAGTTTTTATAATGACTAGTTGTTGGGTTTTATTATATGCTTGTTTTCATTATTTACGTGATCATTATTAGTGTAGTGGATTACATTTATAGATGTTCTGTATAGAAATGTGTTACATTTCTTATGTTAAAATGCCACTTACCTTGGTCTATTATCTTTTTTATAGACTGTTAGATTAAGCTTGCTAATAAATTACCTGGGATTTTTGTAGCTCTGTCACGACTGAGTATAATTTTTCTTTCTTACACTGTCTTTCTCTGGTTTTTGTAATAAGAGTTACACTGGCCTCTTAAAATGAGCTCAGGAGTGTGCTTTACCTTCCTGTGCTCTTTCAGGTGTGTGTAGGGTTTTTTTGTGTGTTTTTTCTTAATTGAATGATTAGTTAGTTGAACGGTTGATAATACTGTTTCTAATATGATCTTTGTGGAAATATTTTAAACTATTCAGTTTAATTTATGATTAAGGATTACTCTATATTTTTGTCAACTTGAGAAAGTTATATATATTTTTTTTTAGAAATGTGTTTAATTTATGTAGGTTTTAAAATTGATTGGCCTAACGGTCATTTTAAAAAATATTTTAAATCTCTGTGATATCTGTATATTGGTAAGCATGGATATCTGTAATGAATATTTATTATTTCATTCTTCTGGGTCCTATTTGTATCACCTGATGTTGAGACTTCCATTTTGGTTCTGTGTCTGTACCATCACCTGTGCTGCTGTGACTTAAGCAGGTTTGCAAAGCAGGAGGCCAGGCAAGTGGGCAGTGGGCAGGCGGGGCCTTCTGCTCTTTGTTGATGGGGTGGGGCCTGTCAAAGGTGACCTTGGCACAGAAGGGCTGCTCCCTTCAGGGTTTAGATTGGCTCCTGGGGCTTGGAGGTGACACACAAATCTGATCATGAAGCTGCCTCGGCAAAGCCATAGCTAGTGAAGATTTGGGGTGGGCCTCCGTCTTTTTTCTTCGTCCCCACGTCTGTGCCTTTGTGCTCTAAGCAGCGACCACGTGCCTTTAAAGAAGACAGTGGTGGGACAATGAAGTTCCAGCTGTTTGTCTATCAACCTCTGGGTCTGTCTCAATTCAATGGGATTTCAGCCTGAAAACGTGGCGAACTGTGTTGATTGTAAGATCAGGACAGGGAAGCGGGGCTGCTGGTCTTCCCACCGGGGTCCTGAAGTGGATCCCCCACTCCTGTGTTTTCCAGGTAGACTTACCCACTTCTGGTTAAAGTATAGGATGGATTTTTCCCAGTTCCAGGTTCTCTCTTTTCTCCTATAGCAGTGATGGCGAACCTTTTGAGCTCGGCGTGTCAGCATTTTGAAAAACCCTAACTTAACTCTGGTGCCGTGTCACAGAAAGAAATTTTTTGATATTTGCAACCATAGTACAACAAAGATTTATATTTTTGATATTTATTTTATATATTTAAATGCCATTTAACAAAGAAAAATCAACCAAAAAAATGAGTTTGCGTATCACCTCTGACACGCGTGTCATAGGTTTGCCATCACTGTCCTATAGGAACCTACAGTTGGTTTTGCCAGGAATCACTTGATTACACTACAAGGGGAGTGTTGCTCTATGAAAGGAGAGGTGTCTCCCCAGGTCTCCTTCCACTGCTCCCTCTCCACAATGGCCAATGAGGTGCTTCCTTTGCTGGTGAAGTGCCCCAGCCCGCTGTGTCCAACCTCCCCATGCTTGCTGGCCCCTAGCTGTGTCTGCTTTGGGAACAACAGGGTTGGTGGGGTCCTGAAGGTGTGCTGTCTCCGCCTGCTGAAGGGAAGGCCCCAGGGCTTTGTGCCTGCAGGTGGTCCCTGGACACCACACCAGGACCTGACCAAACCTTCTCTCTCCTCCCCTCCTCTACCTCTCACACAGGGAGCTCATGGGAGGCAGTGCTTCTGGAAGCCCCTGGAAGCTTCTAGAAGGCTGAGTTACCTGAGAAGCTGGATGCTCCAAGGCAGTATTGGCTGTCCTGAGGTCTGCAGAGTTGTTGGTACCCAGACAGGATGAGATTGGGGCTTGTCTGCTGGAATATTTGAATCTCTCCAGAGGCTGGGGCCAGGCTTTCCTTGCACAACTTGTCCACAGCTCTATCATCAGCTGTCAAACATGCACACCAAGGGTCAGCTGGCACTCTCCTGGGGTTCTCAGCTAGCGCCCTGGCCACCAGCTTTCTGATTGCCCTGTTTACCACCCTCAACATAAAAGGTGTTTTCTGGGCCCACATTTTGGGGAACAGGGTTCAGGAGCACCTGAGGGAAGGTGGGCTCAGTTTGGCTGCCTCTGGAAACAGAAGAGGCGCCAGCCCCTCCTAGACTCTCATTCTGCCCATTTGCACGAACCCCATGACAATGAGTCTGGGTCGGAGGCTGTGTCCTGGTCCCAGATGGACACTAGGTCACACACTCAGCACCCGCTACGTGCCGGCACTTGTCACGTTACTGGAATGATGGAGGAAAATCAAGGCCAGGTGCCTTCTTGCAGGTCACTGGCTGGATGTGAACTCACAGTTGAGCCTGAGTCCACCTACCATCACTGCCCTGTGCTCTGGCCCACACTGTGGACATATGGGGAGCCAGTTCTCCAGTGCATGTCCCGTGAGCCAACATCACAGTGGCCCAGCCCAGCCTGCTCTCCTTAGTATTAACTGATTGCAGAACAGCTCCCATCTCATGCTCCAGTGTCTTCCACATTGTTGGCCAGGACATGGGTGTGGAGACAGTGAGTTTGCAGGGCTAACCCTTTCAGCAGCACTGCAGGCTTGCCTTTCCACTAAAACATTCTCTCTGGCGTCTGCAGACAACTTGGAGATGCCAGTGCGGTAGTGATGAGGTAGGTGGGGGGCAGGCATGGCCTTAGGAAAGTCCTAACCAGCTGTGCAAAGCCCCTCTCCTCGGGTACAGACACTGGCCGAGAGTCTACATCTCATTAGTGTATAGCGGGACCTTAAATTTCCTACCAGAGAGAAATATTTTGAAAACTTATAGTTTGGGAGTTGGTGTGAATTGGGCAGAGGTGCGAGCTAATTTAGGTGAAGCCCATACCTGGTGTAAATTGTAGCTTCTTATTTTAGCTGTGATAAGAATTGTATTAGGGGATTTTCTTTCCAGCTCTGCTCTGTGGGCTATGGCAGCTCAGTTGAACTTGTAAACCTGTCTTCCTGGTCCTGGGTGGGTGGCAAGACCTGGTCTGGCCAACCTTTTGGGGCCTTGTGTCAGCCTTGAGCAGAGCCTTGCAGGGCTGATCCTGAGGCTGCCCCAGCCCTAGGACCTTTCAGAAGTAGAGTTGTTCATAGAGAGCTCAGAACTGCAGAGCACTCGAGCAAGCCAGTAATTACAGGGCAGACTGGCCTTTGGTCACAATTGAAACCAAAGTCAGAGCCACAGGGAGAGATATGAGTGGTCAGGCAGGCCCACTGCTGGCAGGAAACACACTTGTGGGTGTTTACTCAGAGCTCCAGGTGGGCGTTCCTGGCTTCCGGGGGTGCCTGACCACCGAGCTCTGCTAGAGACCACCAACGCCTGCTCCCACATAGTGTAGGCCTGGGTCCTACATTGTTCCCAAGTCCCCAGGCACCCAGCCTGAGAACCACCGCTCAGGGTGACCTGCCCCCTGGGCTCTTTAGCCCGTTCTGCAGCATGGTTAGGATACCCAGGTTCTAGTTCCTGGCTGTCATTTTCATTTGCTAGGTGGCTTTGGGCATGTTGCTCAGACTCAGTGCTTCTCTTTTCCACCTGTCCTATGGGGTATAGCTGGTGCCTGTCACTGTCCTGTAGGATCCTTTGTGTTACACATTAAATGAGGTAGCTAGCACGAGTGAAGCTAGGCCAGGCCCAGCGCACAGGACCTGCAGCGATGCTCTGGTAGCAACGACAAGGGGACATGCAGGGAGGAGTGCCGCCTGACACCCTCTCCACCTCCAGCGTGGAGCAGAGACCTACCTGCTCTAGTCAACTTCTCACTGACTTGGAAGACTGATCCACTCCCTGGAATTGTGCAAGGAAATCGTGTGTACAGGACACAGAAAGGGTTACATTTACTGTAACATTTAATATATGCAAACCAACTGATACAGGTCTCTCCCTGCCCCACGTGGAGAACAAAGCCTTCCCATATACATCTGTAAAATCTATAAATGTCGCCATTGATTATATTTATTTCTTTTCATTTTGCTCTCAATTGAAAACAGTACAAAACAAAACTCCCTCTTCTTGTGCCATAATTGGTTTTATTCTCATTTTTCAAGTATAATGTAAATAATGGTGAATACTTTCCATAAACCCATTTCTTTGGCACCACATATATACATGTAATGAGGCAGAGAGAAAGGATATATATGTTCACTTACAAATTAGGCCAAGGTGGGGTCACTGAAGTTATTTACATTAGCCGCAGAAGATCATTACATCTTTACATTGAGAAACACTTAAGGCTTCACCTCCTCTTCCCTCTACACATACGCATAGTGTTAAAAAGAATAATTGTAATTCAGTTAAGATCACCTTTGGGGAAAGTGACATTTAATATAAATCAGTATTTTGAATAAAACCTGATATGACTGTTGATTCTTCTGACTGATATTTTTAGTAAGTAATGTATTCCGAAGCTCCTTGGCGAGATGGCAGATTGAACATATGACTATAATTTCACTCTCACCCAAAAATCACAAAAACTCCAGTAAAGATCCATGTGTCAGAAGCAACACCCACCCAGCAGCCAGACTGTGGTCCCTAAACACTGCTCCCCACTGGAGGGACCTGTTCTCCTCAGGGAAATGTTTGATGCAATGTGGGGATCAAACAATGGGCAAGAGAATCAAGCATTTGCCCTGCCTTTCTCCTAAAAACTGCTGTCTGAGAAACATGGGTAGTTAATTTGGGTCTCTCCTTATTACAGAAATGGTCTGGCCAACAGTTGAAGGGGGATGGACTGTTGACAACCCCAGTGAGATCATCTGGGCAGTTACCATTGCCGGCTGTTCATAGAATAGGAAAGCCTTGCACGTCATAGGCGCTCCCTGAGCAGGTGCAGAACCTCCTGGGGGTGGTCTTGCTGGGAATCAAAGTGAAACCACCCATGCCTCCAGATCCCTCTGATAGTTTACAGGAAACATTTGGGCATGGAGCCACCCAGGCCTCTGAACACCAGTATGGTTCAGTGGTTGAGTGTAGACCTATGAACCAAGAAGTCACAGGTTCAATTCCCAGTCAGGTCACATGTCCAGGCTGTGGGTTCAATCTCGAGTAGGGGGCGTGCAGGAGGCAGTCAATGGATGTTTCTATATCTCTATCCTTCTCCCTTCCTCTCTCTCTCTAAAATTAATAAAAACACTTAAAAAAAATAACAGCAGAAATTACATAAAACTTGATGGAAAGGTTAAAATTACCTTTAAGGAAATCTCATAGAAAGTTGTGCATAAGAGAAAGAAAAGGAAATGGCAATTTACCACCTAAACAGGGGTTTCAGAAGGACAAAATGAAAAAAGAACTCGGTGAAATAATTCAAGGAAATCCCCACCGAGGAGGACACCAGCTGCCACAGTGAACAGGCCAACCATGTGCCCCACCATGGACACAGAAGGATCATCCCCAAACACGTGATTCTAAAATTTCAGAACCCTGGGAACAAGAAGATCTTACAAACATATAGAGAGGAGATCCAGGTCCCACAAAAAGGTTCCAGGATCAGAACGGCTTTACATTTCACAACAGTACTGGCAACAGGCAGAGAGCAGTTCCTTGCAGTCCTGAGGGAGATGGTTGTAAGCTAAAGTCCTGGCACAGCGCCAGTACACAGAGGGAAAATGGATACACTTGCAGTCAGGCAGGCCTCCCATGCTTCCTTTTTATTCAAAACATAGATGGAGCCTGTGTTTCCACAGGTTGAGAGAGTGAAATGAGAAAGATGAGTGGGCCAAAGAAACCCAGAGATTTACTCGAGGACAGAGACCAGGGACTACTAAACCATTGAGCAGGAGGCCCTGGGCCACCTGGCAGGGTGGAGCCTTTGGTTTTGAGCAGGTATGTGGAGGCAGGGCTGACCCTCAAGGCTGCCTGTGCTCCGTGGCCCTGTGGCTTGTAGACAGACTGGTGAGCCTGCCCCAGACTCTTGTTGGCTTGCTGCTGACCTGTTTGGACCATCTGCCCCCCTGGCCCCACTTCGCTGAGGACACCTGTCTCTCCACAGGCCTTCATGGCTCACACCTGGGGACAGGAGGCAGGTGTGCAGGGCAATTCTGGTCCATGTGACTGCCCTGCCAGATGCCACAATGAGAGTGAGTGGCCCTTGGTGTCCTGGGGACACTCACAACCCTTCCCAGGAGGCACTCTTGTCCACTCTTCCAGCTGCAGGCAGACCAGACTCCAGACTGCATATCTTTTCCTGGGAACCATTACCACCCTGTCATGCCATTGCTTTTGTGCTCACTCCTGTCATTAAGGAACACATGTGTAGGAATAACACAGGTAGACAGACTATAACAATAAAGAAAAGTGAAGGATGCCCTAGCCCAGCGGTTCTCAACCTGTGGGTCGCGACCCCTTTGGCCGTCGAACGACCCTTTCACAGGGGTTGCCTAAGAGCATCCTGCATATCAGATATTTACATTACGATTCATAACAGTAGCAACATTACAGTTATGAAGTAGCAACGAAAATAATTTTATGGTTGGGTCAAAACATGAAGAACTGTATTTAAAGGGCCAGAAGGTTGAGAACCACTGCCCTAGCCGGTTTGACTCAGTGGATAGAGTGTCAGCCCGCAGTCCGAAGGGTCCCAGGTTTGATTCCCGGAAAAGGGCATGTACTTGGGTTGCTGGCTTGATCCCTGGTCCTGGTTGGAGTGCATGCATGAGGCAACCAATCGATGTGTCTTTCTCATATGGATGTTTCTCTCTGTCTCTCCCCCTCCTTTCTATTCTTTCTAAGAATCAATGGAAAAATATCCTCAGGTGAAGATTAACAAAACAAACAAACAAAAAATAAAAGCTAGGGTCTGCCTGACGAAGTTAGAGTATTGGGTGGGCATGTGATGTACAGAGCACACAGGGCCTTCCGGCATCACTCCTTATCCCAACACATGTTTTTCAGTGTGTGGACACATTTCACAGCCATAGGGGAACACGTTTTTCAGTTACATCTCTAATTTACCCCGTCTTCTTTTTTCTCCCTTTCTCCGCCTCCCCAGATAGGCAAAATGTCAGAGTAAGAGGAAATTGTGGTTACATAGTTGCAATATCTATTATTTTTCCCTGGATTTGAATGACTCATTCTTCACTTGAATGGACCCTGAACTTTGGCCGTTTTTTCTGAGGAATAGTGCTTCTCTGTGTTTCGTGTCTATATGATGGCATGGCATGGTGTGTGAAGAGAGGACCTAACCATGGAAAGTGACAGTGTCCTTTATGATCACTTACTAAATAAAGAAACAGTATCCCAGATTTCTTCTCTCTGTGGCTGAGAACAGCACAGTCGGCATTTCTTACTGGGCCCTGAATGTGCTCTTTGTGCTTCTGCTGACGTCACGAGTCTGATTGTGTTAATGTATTTCTCATGGCACAACCTATACAAGCAATTTTCTCTCCACCATAAAATATTCATGGGAATACAGGCTTTTTTGTTTTGGTGCTGCATTCTTTAAGTAGAGAAGGTTTGATTGTTTTCTCCAGGGCGCTCTGGGTCAGAGGCACTAGCAACTTCTGCTGGGAACTCATGGCATTTCAGCTAGTTTTTGATACTGAATCAGTACAAGTCTTGTCTGACGCACCCGCTGGAGGCTAGGATGAATGGGGATTGTGACTTCTCTCAGCAGCTGGTGTGCAAGACAGGGCTGGGGACAGCTATGGCCACTCTCCCCACCTGGCGTGTCTCTGTGGGGCACACTAGGGTGAGCAGGTAGCGTTTCTTGATCCCTGCATGGCTCTCTGTGGCCCACGTGTGCTGCCACGCTGTGTTTGTGTCTAACCGTAAGTGGAGCATTGTCAGCAGGGGTGGAGGAAAGGCAGGCGCTAGTTTGGGTGTGTCTGGCATAGGTAATGTTCGACTTTTCTTTCTCTCTGCTCTTTAACTTTCTGTAGCAAAAGAGTGACGTTTTCTCTGATACCTCAAAAAGGTAAACCGAGGCAAGACTTTATTCCATTCTAACAGCAAATGTGGAGAAAATGCTGCAGTCAGAACAGTGATGCATTCACTGAGGACGCTTCTGCCCTGGCTCGGCCACCTTCATACCCCACTCGTTTCACTCCTGGCAGCAGGGAGGTTTGTCTGCAGGTTCATCAGCCACATCAGCATACTCCTCACCTGGACCCATTGCTCTTTGGTGTCTGCAGGAGGACTCACCAGCTACCAGGGAGGGTGTCCTTAGAAGATTCCCTGGGATTCCATTCTCAGGAGACTCTGAGGAACATTTGAGTTAACAAGACAAACCTCGGTTTGAATGTGGTGGATGTGCGCTGCCTGCCCCACGTCATTACTGAGCAGGGGCCAACTGAGCGTGCTGCTGTGCCTCAGCATCTTCCATCCTCGTTTGCTTTCCCGAGGCCACCACCCTCTTCTCTTTCAGCCCCTGAACCCGCTGCCAGCCCCTCTGCTTTTGGTCCAGCCTCCCCACACTGCCTGTCCCCCTGCCCAGGGGGCATCCACAGGGCAGGGGATATGAGCTCCTCTGCCTTGGAATCCCCATGACCCCCACACATGCACCCGGACCCCTGGTTCCTTGCTGTGATGCCTCTTCCATGTCAGGGAGATGCAGTCCCTTGCAGGCCTTCTCTGAGCCTTTGTCAGCCCATCCTCCCACCCCCCAATCTGGTGTCCCATTGTAGGCCTGGGCCTGTACCCAGCACAGAGCAGGAGGTCCTGCACACTAGCAGCAGATAAATGTGCATGGACATGGTGGCCCAACACAGGTTTGGTTAATAAAAAGGATCCTTTTACAGTTGTTTTTTGTTCTTGTTTTTTATTATTATTATTGATTTTTAGAGAGAGAGGAAGGGAAAGGGAGAGAGAAACATGGATGAGAGAGCAAAACTTTGATCAGCTGCCTCCCGCATGTCCCCTACCGGGGAGTGAGCCTGCAACCCAGGCATATGCCCTGACTGGCAATCGAACCAGTAACCTTTTGGTGCATAGGACAACACCCAACCAACTGAGCCACACCAGCCAGGGCTATGTTTAGTTTTAAGAGATTATCTATGGGGCATTTCTGATGGCCCCCCTGCCCCATCTATGAAAAATTAGAAAACAGGGAGAGAATGAGCTCAAGTGGGCAGTGATGAGTCCTCGTTCTGGCCTGTCAGCAATGGCATTGCTGCTGCATAGGGTCTCAGGTCACTTTGGTACATCTTCTAAGTGGGGTCACACCTGACCTCCCCTGCCATAGTGTCCACCAAAGTGACACTGCTCACAAAATGTAGGTGCTATGCTTATTCATTAGTTCTCTGTGGTTATTTACTGAAGCTAAAATAGCACTGTTTAACCAGACAAGCACAGTGTGAGAGAGACCCTGTAGGTTATTCCTACCTCTGAACATAGACCCAGGAGTTCTCTCTAAAACAGTGACCGTGTGTGTGTAACCCAGAAAGGTAGGGTCAGGCCTGTCCTTCGAAAGCAAAGTCAAACTCACCTGAGAAGTCCGTTATGTACCTCACCTATAATCTGTGAGGTAATGAGGCAGGTTAGTGGGTTAGTAGACAATAACTTTTGGATTAGTAGACAATAACGCTTTAATTTGGTATTGATTTGTCAGCATTAAGATTGATTCTGCTGCTGTTTCTAATCTCTGTCTCTAACTTAGTAGACAATAACTGGTGGTCAGTCACAGCAGTGACAGGTTTGGGAGCACTCAGCGTTATTCAAATGTGACAGTGATACCCCTCCAAGCACATGACCTGAATCCCCTCATGGTGTCGAGTCCCCTTGTTGCTAAGCTTTTTTACTAAGCTCCCTTTCCTGCCCTTCATATGACTTTTTCCTTCAGAGAAAGTCTGAAGCAAATGGAGGAAGATATTGAGGTTTTTTAAAACTGGTATTATTTACCCAGTTTATCCAGTTTGCTATATTTTCATAATAAAATGATCAAAACAAGAAAAGCCGGGGGATTAATAAATCTAGTCTTCTCAGGTTGTATGTGGTGGGGGTGGGTGGGATACCACTCTTCCCTGGGCCTGTTCAGGAAAACACTCTTTATTTGTATAGATTTTGTCACATAAAGATCAAATAAAAACCTCTTAATGGGTCAAGTCTGATACCCAATTAGACAAAAATGCATACATTTAAAAAGTTGGGTGTTGCACTTCACTGATTTGGGGAACAGAAGAGAAACAGTCAGCTGGTGTTTACCCCTGCTTGTTAGTGTTAAAAGAGAGGAGCTTGGATAGTTTCTTAAAATGATCAAGTGTGGAGAATTTGTTGGTCGCCCTCTGGGCAGTTCTGTGTTATAGCTGCTTCAGACTCTGAGGTGAGAGCATCCTGGGCAGCTTCCAGCCTGTCAGCTTCCTGGGCTCTGCCTCCATGAGCCATACACTGCACTCAGATGACACATTTGTCAGGACATGGTGCTCAGAGCGCAGTGCCTGCGTCTGCTCGGGGTCAGAACACAGGGCTTCCACACAGCCAGCCTCTCCCTCAGCCCCAGCCTTCCCCGACCTTGCCTTATCAGAAAGGCCAGTGTGGGACCTGCCATCTGGGCAATGACCACAGAAATGCTCTGCCCCGAGGGGTGGTCCCATTTATGGGCTGGGCTTTTGTACCAGAACCTATGGGCTATAGGGCTGGGAGCACAGAACTCCTCAGGAACTGTATATCTGCTACTGGAGGGCTCTGGCCTGAGGGCGAGGTCCTGGGCATGTGTGTAGTGGGGATGACTACTTCCAGGCAGACTCGGGGACCAAGTCATATGCATAACTTGGCCTGTGCTAGGGTCCAGGCAGAGACAGCCCTTAGGTAAGAAAACTGGTCCATGGTGGCCCTGGCCTTTTGAATTGGGGCTCCCATCTGAGTCTTGCAACCCCCTTCAGGGCAAGGCCCCCTTCTCCTGCCCTGGCCTCCGGGTCTGGGCCTAGAGCAGATTGGGGAGACCTTTCTGGAAGTGACCGGGGAGCTGTGGGTCTCTGTGCTGTGCTCTCCCCTCAGCTCCTTCGGGGGCTTTATGAGCAAAGTCCACTTGGGGGGTGCGGGGGGAGAGCACAGCGTGTCTGAGTATCACTGTGGAAAGTTCTCTGGCCACAGTGCAAGCCTCTGTTCATGTATTTTCAAAGTGGAAACCTGTCCCAGCAGGAGCACCCACCTTGGGGTTCTCTTGTGATGTCCATAATTGAAAACTTACATTCCTCCTGTGCTCCTTTTCTCGCTTTAATTTGGTATTGATTTGTCAGCATTAAGATTGATTCTGCTGCTGTTTCTAATCTCAGTCACTGGTGCTGTCCTCTGCCAGCCTTCGAGCCTCAAAGAAGCCGTGGGCTCTGTGTAGCAGACACGGCTCATGCATGTGCCTCTGCAGGCCAGCTGGGAGGCACTCCGTGGGCTGCAGCCAGTAAACATGTTTGCTGAGAGGGCACTTGCTTCGCCATGGAAACAGGCCCTCGTCCTGAGCATCTGTCTGGACCACTCTGTGGCACACACTGTTCTGTGTTTCCGGTACACAGTTCTTCAGTGACTTGGTGAGCAGGAGGAAGCGACACCGCAGTCAGCCTCCGTACTTAGTGCTGTTCAACCCTCTCCGGAGTTCTTCCCTTTTCTCCTTGTGACTTTCAAACTTGCTTTCAGAAAAGGTGATGGGCCTGCAGTGACTTCCTGTGAGAGAGCAGGGGGCAGTGTGCGTGAATGTGTCCTGGTCTCACCTTCATGATGACTGTGATTTTTGTACTTGAAGAGTAGATCCTCTCATAGGCTGCTGAGTCTCTCACTGTGAACCTTTTGGGCAAGAGTTGGGGAGAGGCATCTGAAATGTGAACTGTCCTTCAGCATGCGGATACCCCTTGCTGCTTGCTAAGGGTCTGGGTGGTTGCTCAGGCGGGGGACGCCGTGGCCTGCAGTGACCATGCTCTGTGTTGTGCTCTCTCTGCAGTGGATGTGGCCTCGGCGCTGCCTTTGCAGGTGGCTCCCTCGGCGGTGCCCATGGACCTGCGCCTGGACCACCAGTTCCCGCTGCCTGTGGCGGAGCCCGCCCTCCGGGAACAGCAGCTGCAGCAGGAGCTCCTGGCTCTGAAGCAGAAGCAGCAGCTGCAGCGGCAGATCCTCATCGCAGAGTTCCAAAGGCAGCACGAACAGCTGTCGCGGCAGCACGAGGCCCAGCTGCACGAGCACATCAAGGTGAGTCCTGGTTCCAGCACCTGCTTTCTCACCGTGATCCTAGCTGCTGAGCATGGTCCCTAGCAACCAGCTGCACCGTTAGGACTCACAGGCAGGGACATTCCTCGCCATGCCCCGAAGACAGATCACTGGATGCTGTATCTTCAGCAGCAGGGTGTTGGCCAACTAAATTGTGGCAGATGTAGTATATAGTGGAAACAGTGTCTAAAGTCCCAGTGTAGGATGTACTTAAAGCAGAGAGAGTGCTTCTCATCTAATTTCACCTGCCAATACATGTCCTGAAATAGGGAAATTACCAGTAGGAATAGTAACCCAGGTTATCTCTTGGGTGGTGTCTACCTCTTCTCATTTTGTCCTACTGATCTTTTGTAACTGGAAAGAGGTGTTAACATTTTCTTATATTTAAATAGAATAAGAAAAACTAACATAGATCTTTTTTTTTGGGGGGGGGGGGGTGCTTACTCTATACAAGTATCTAATCATATTCCAGATTTTAAAATTAAATACATAGGAAAGAAACATGTATTAGTGAAATGTAGCGAAGGTACAATATGTAGTTAACAGTCCTGGTGTGATGTGCTGGTCCTGATAAGCTCTCATGGTATTCGAGCCATTCAGAGCAGCATTGCCCTATAGAAAAATATAGGGTACGTTACAATTATGTAGGTAATTTTACATTTCCTAGTAGCCACGTTAAAACAAAGCAAAAAAACCCATGTCGTGTAAGTTATTTATTTCTATGTAACATATTACCCCACAACTTAGCAGCTACAACAATAGACGTGTATTATCCCCTAGTTTCTGTGGGTCGAGGACCCAGGAGCAGCTTAGCTGGAGGTGGGGGCTTAGGGCCTCTCATAAGGTCAAGCTGGCATTCAGGGCCACAGGATCCATGTCCAAGCTCACATGTGTTTGTGGGCAGGAGGCCTCAGGTCCTTATCATGTGGGCCTCTCTCGCAGCCCCCAAAGCACATAGAGTGCATGCGTGTGCTCCCAAAGGCGGGCCCCTCACTGCCCTTCACTGTGTGTCTCTATCAGTCACATGTCCATGCCTCCCAACGTGGACATGGGTTTGCAGGCCCAACACAACTATACCTGGCTGAAGGAAGACCTCAGTAGCTACCTATTGAATTGCATTGTCCCTCACACTCCTGTCATCATGCACTAATACAGACAGCGCCAGTGTCCTACCTTGTAGGCATGGTTCGTGCCAACCGGCATTAAACATGTCTCATGTAGGAGTCTGTTGAATTTATAGTTTTAGAAAAAAAATGAGATTTTGAGAAATAAACAAACCCCATGTATATGAGGTCATCAGGGCAGCAAGAATCATCAAGACCCTTGAGAGGGCGGTGCTGCCGTCACAGGGCAAGTGGGCTTCCCGCAGCTTGGTCCTCTGACTGCGCTGGGTCTGGTGTCCTGACCCTGTTCCTGTTCTCACCTGGCACTTCAGGAATTTGTATCCTTGCCATGGAGATGGGAGAGTGTCCTTCCCGAGTCCTCATGTCAGCCTGTGCAGGGCCGGCCTGGCCGTTGGGCGCTTCTCATGCCCTTGTCACGAAGAGAGCTCAGGCCTGGTTCTCCACACACAGGAAAAATCTCAAGGTCACATGTTCTCTGCATTTTAATCATTTGTTTTTCCATTTAAAATGGAGATCATAAAAGCTGTTTAAACTTTGTAATTGTATCATTACATCAGCGGCTTTTGTTTTGATGATTTAAACCCTCTTCCTAAGCTGTCACATTGTTAGTGACATTTGGCAGTCGTGTTTGCCAGACAGAGCTCTTGAGCACACAGTCTAATTAGTGCCATTAAATCATCAGTGAATTTGAGTAGAAACTTGTAAATAAGAAGGGAGTCATTTTTAAAATATGACTTAAATTGTTAACTTTGGGTGCAGAAGATCTTTAATGAGCTCTCAGTGCTCAGTACTGCACGTGACTTTGACAGTTTCTCTGCGAGTCAGGCTGTTTCAGGTACCATGTTCCTACTTGCATCCTACATGGTTAGTTCTCTCCTTTCCTGAACAAGGTCCCAATGAGCACTGTACCTGAGGCGGGGTGTGAGAGAGCCAGAGTTTGGGGTGTGGGGAATATCTGTGCCCAGAAATTGTGAACTTTCACCAACTGGGATAGCACAGATAACTAAAAGACTATTTTCTAGATTTGCTGCTTTGGGAGTTGTTATAGTTTTAATTCTTTTTATTTTATCAAAGAAATACATGTTTTTAGTGTTTCAAATCAAAAAGTGGGGTTAACCAACAAAGCTGCCCCTCTCTGCCCTCCATCCGGATTCACAGGCCCTAGACCTCGTCAGGCAAACATTCCCTGTTTAGACAGCCAGCTTTCTCCCTGCAGGAAAGAACCCAGCGAGCAATTTCCCACTTGAGGGAAGAACTGGCTCTCCTGCTCAACCCCCACACACATACACAAGGCCACTTCTTGGGGGCCACTTACTGGTATACTTAGACTTTACTCTGCTTAAAGACCTACTCAGAGTCTCCCTTCCTGTGTCAGTCTGTGTGCGTATTGCTCACACTTGGCACTCGGGGAACCACATGCCCTTTCTGATACAGCTCTGGGGTTTCCCTGGAGTGAATCATTTCTCCCTTCCCATTGGCTTAGGTCCCTCTTCTCTGATGTAAACCAGTCCCACAGTTTGAGAGGCCTTGGAGCTCTTCTCACAGTGGCCACTCACTGATGAGTGCATTTGTAGTTGTCAGCGGCTATTTTTAAGTATAATGATACAATCACATGGTTTTTGTATTTCCAAGTATCTGAAATTGGAATGTATTGCATCTTTAGATCAGGATCAATAATTTAAATATTCGTTTCATGCAAAGGGGAAATGATTTTAGCATCTAAGACCCACTAGGTCCTTCCTGCTTGTGTGGTGATGCTTACCGTTTTATAGGACTGCAAGGACTGTATTGCAGGAGCGTCTCAGTTACCTTTTGCTGTGTAGCAAATGACCCCAAATATAGCACTTACCACAGTAGTCATTTTGTATGTTAAGGGTTGTTTAAGCTGCTTTTCAGGCCTGGGATTTCTCTCTGTACCTACAGCAGTGGGGTGACCTATAATTGCCTCACTTTCTGGTCTGATGTTTGGCAGGCTGTTGGGGGGCAGGGGATTATTTGCTGGTTTCAGAGTTGCAAGCTCAGCAGAAGGGCAAGTGTGTTTTCCCTCTAGGATGTTACTGCCCCACTGGCCAAAGCAGGTCTCATAGCTAAGGTCAGAGTTCCTTTGGGAATAATATCCAAGGGAATGGGTACTGGGGACATGCAGCAACAGGGCCAGAGTGCATGCAGGAGGGATGCTCACTCTCATTCAGAGGGGACAGAAGACATGTTCAGCAGTGACTCGGGCAGGAGTTGGGTGCATGCAGGAAGAAGGGGCAGGACACTGGAAACCCGAGTGCAAGCCAGTTCACTATCTTAGCCACCCTCTAGTCTGGGATCAGGGGTGCCATCCCAGTATCTCCAGCCATGAGCAGGAATGTTTCTGTAAATGCATGTTGTCTTCATGTTTTGCAGATACTTATATTTTTGTGTTGGGAATGTATCAAACATTTAGCTTTAGTGATAGACACATATGAGCATCTTTAGTTGGAAGCGGTGTTGACACTTGTCTGGGAGCTACTGGGAGTTCTGCTGTCTTGTTTCCCTGGTAGAGGCCACAGCCTTCCCAGTTGGGGTGTTTCTTTCACTCACTTGATTTGCAGTCCAACCTTTTCTGCAGTCTGTGGTCTATGGATTTGTATCTCTTTAAAAAAAATACTTTCCTCTGTCCCTGTCGGTGCTTTCAGGGCGGTGGAGGTCAGGCCTGTGTTCAGTCAGCCACATTCACCCAGATGTTGGCCCTCCTCTTTAGTCATTCACTTACAGAACCACACCCATAGACCTTCCTCCTGAGCATCCCAACTGGCGAATCCATTGCACCCCCAGAGGAACAACCCACTGGTAATGTGTCCTGAGCATCAGCGGGAGGAGGAGGAGGGTCTGAGGCCCCAGGCCTCCCTAGTGGTTGTGTATGGATAGATTCAGCCCTATGCTTGCGTTGGCATTGCAGGCTGTGTTGCTGTTATAAGGAATGTTTTCATGGTGTCCTCTTTCTGATTGTAAAAGTCATTAGTGTTAATGATTTGAATAGTTGAAAATTACAAAGGAGAAAATATTGCTCCCGTGCTATTAGGTAGGAAGGCTGTTAATGAAGTTCTGTGATCTTATGTACTAGTGAGCTGTGTGCATGTGTATGTGTAATGTTACAGAATGAGGTCAAACTCTGGTGTATTTTTATTTACTGTGTTGTCAGCATTTCCCTAAACCATCCCATACACTGCGAAAGTATGATTTTAATGGTTTTATTGTAGTCTTATAGTAAGTCACAATTTAAACAACCACTAATACCCGAATAGTTGAACATTAAGATTATTTTCAGTTTTTCATGTTTTTACTTTCTTTGTGCATGAATCATCTGCATATGTCTAGACAGAGTAGAAATGGCATTGCTGACCCAAGATAAGTACTTTTTTGTGGCTTTTGTTACCCATGTTTATCTCCAAAATCTATACCAGCTGAGTGTACATGTGTCTGTCTGTCTCCCTCCCTCTGTCACACATGCACACACACCTTGCTTACTCTATGGACAAAATAGCAAAGCAGTAGTAACCATGACAGGCGCACTTACTGAGTCGTCCTGGGTGGGGCCATTCGTGCTGGGCACTGCACAGGTGCTCTCCCTCACACCCACAGCTGCCCAAGGAGCTGGTGCCCATACCTGCTCCTCCACTGATGGGGTTGTCCCTGTCCTGCAGTGACCACCCCTCCCTGGCAGTCTGAGGCCTTAGCGGGACTTGTTCCCATTATATTTCCGTTCTGTGTCACATTGTGTCTCTATTTCTGCGATTGTGGGCAACCGTATTTATATATGCTTATTCACTTTTTCTACTATTTATCATTTTCTTTGCTGTTCTTCTGTTGTAGTGCTGGCCTTTTCTTACTGTTGTAGGAGTGCCCATTATAAATTAAGGGTATTATTTCAGTGTTGTCATGTGGCTGTTACTTTTGCCCATAATCAGTAGTATCTACTTGCCCTATCCTCATTCACAGATCAGAACGTGATTTCTAAGTGGTTAGAAGTGTCACTGTGGTCTCCTAACCAGTGCGTGTTTGCCTCGGCTTTCTCCAGGTCCTGTGCTGACACCACAACAGCTGTCAGCAGGAACCCCTGCACCGTGTGCTAGTCTCGTGCATATCCGCATGTCTCCTGTCCCCTCACATGGATTCTACCTTTTAAATTCGCTGTAGCCTGTCTTACCCTTAATTCTTCCAGGTGAACTTCAGAATCTTTCCCATAGAGTCCTCAAAACTTGGAAATGTATGGAAGTTGCAGCGAGTTCATAAATTAATATATTTTGTAATAACTTCCTGATATTAAGTTTCTAATCTAGGAACACGGTGTTACAGCCTGATGGTTTGAAAACCCTTGTTTTATTTTTTCATATAAGCCTTATAGATTTTATACTCAATTATTCTTAGGTATTTTATATATTTCTTTATAGAATTATCAAATTTTTTTATTCATCTCAAATTTATAATTGGTTATTTCATGTTCTCTAGGCAGATAGACATGTCATATGCAAATACTTATGACCTCCTTTCTTCAGCTGGATTGACTAAAACTTCCTTAACCACTTTAAGATATTGAAACGTTATCTGTGACAATCTCCTTGACAGCTCATGGGCAGGGCCTGGCCCATCCCATGACTGTGCTCTTGCCAAGGTTGGGCCCCAGGTATGGATGATTCGTGGCCCTGGGGTCCTGACAGGCTAAGGTTGTTTCCCGAAGGCTCCATCTCTGAACCTGGTTTTGTGGCTTGCAGGAGCTCTGGGGAAGGTGGGAACTCTTTTCCTCATGCTGTGGGCCTCTGGGTCACCCCAGGAGAATCCCTCCCGTTTCTCCTGTGGGGTTACTCAGGCCCCCACGCTCTAGCTTCTACAGAGCAGAAAGCTTTCCCTGGGTCCTAGGTACAGCGATGGCCTTCTCCTCCTAGAGGAGCTGGTTCATGGGGTTGTGGTAAGTGTGTAGGTAAATGGTAAGTGTGCTCATCTATGGAGCAATTTTGTCATTTTCTAGTGTTCCCCAGGACCCGGGTCATGTTCCTGACAGCTGCATTTCCCTGTTTCCTGCTCCAGTTCAGCTTGTGTCTCCAGTGCCCATCAGGCTCTGCCTCTGGTCAATTGGCCCTTCTCGGCCTCCATTTCCTTTCCCACCTCCTGCTGCTGCTGGGAGGCCCAGGGGACCATCTAAGTCCTAAGACCAATAGCATTGCTGTAATTGGTCTCAAAAACCACACTCACTGTCCCCTGCCCGAGTCCACACAGATGGAGATTCCACATAGGAAACAACTGTGCTTTTATTCCTTTTCTTTTATGGCAGAGGTTCTCAACCTGTGGGTTGCGACCCCTTTGGCCGTCGAACGACCCTTTCACAGGGGTCGCCTAAGACCATCCTGCATATCAGATATTTACATTACGATTCATAACAGTAGCAACATTACAGTTATGAAGTAGCAACGAAAATAATTTTATGGTTGGGTCACCACATGAGGAACTGTATTTAAAGGGCCAGAAGGTTGAGAACCACTGTTTTATGGGAAATCCTTAGTTTTTTCCTTAGTCATTTTTTTTATGGTGATAAAAATTAAGTAGCATTGCCTGGCCTGCATGACTCAGTGGTTGAGCATGGACCTATGAACCAGGAGGTCATGGTTCAATTCCCAGTCAGAGTAAATGCTCCGGTTGCATGCAGGAGGCAGCCAATCAATGATTCTCTCTCATCATTGATGTTTCTATCTCTCCCTCTCCCTTCCTCTCTGAAATCAATAAAAATATATTTTTAAAAATTACGTAGCATAAAATTCATCATTTGACTATTTTAAAGTATACAATTCAGTGACATTTAGTTCACTTACAATATTGTGCAACTATCACCACCACCTAGTTACAAATCATTTTATCAGTTTCTCCCCATGCCCTCTTCCCCCATCCCCTGGCAACACTCGTTCACTTTCCGCCTCTATGAATGTGCTCGTTCTAGACATTTCATATAACAGAATCACACAACATATGGCCTTCTGTGTCCGGCTTCCTTCCCTCAGCATCACGTGTTCAGGGCTCACCACATGGTAACAAGCATCATGCTGTGTTCCTCTTCATGGCCGAGTGATATTCCTTTGTCTGAATGGACCTCAGTTTATGTGTCTCTTTATCTGGTGATAGGCCTTTGGGCTGTTTCCACTCTGGCGATTGTGATAGTGCTGCTATGAACATTCGTGCACAAGTTTTTGTTTGAGCACCTGTTTTCAGTTCTTTGGGGTGGAATTGCTGGGTTATATGGTAATTCTGTGTTACAACTAGACCCCTAAACCATTTCTTTATTATGGTAAATATACTTATGAAGTTTGCCATCTTATCATTTTTAGGTGTATAGTTAGTTCAGTGTCACTAGTACACTCACGCTGTTTTGCAACCACCGCCAGTTTCATCTTCCTAGACTGAAACATTGTGCCCATTAAATATTACCCATCCCTCAGTGCTGACAGCCACCACTCTACATTCTGTCTGTAAATTTGACTACTCTATGGACCTCATGAAAGTAGCATCATAGCCTGTTTGACTGGAGTAGCTCTTCTCAGTGTGGGTATAATGATAAAGTCAAGGGTTGGGGGAGTAGCTGAAAGGTCAGTGCTCCTCCCAGAGGTGCAGGCAGGTGGCCCCTTCTCTTCTGGCCTAAGTGGTGAAAAGTAAAAATCATTCCCACATTGTGTGAATTTGTGCTTTTTTGCTAGAAAAGATGAACTTCTCTCTGTTCATGTCTGTTAGTGTGACCTGTGCTGTTCCCAGTGGTAGGACAGGGTTTTAAGAGCTATTTAGTTGAGGGTATGACTCTTTTCCCTGCGGGGACAGGAAGAAAATTGAAAGGAAACCTGATTCTAATGGCACTAGGAGTCCACTTGGGATGTTTATTCTCTCTTTATTACCTGCCTCAGGTAACTGAAGAGATGTTGCCCAGAGTCCTGGCTTCCAGGTCACCTGAGGCGACATTAATGAGCTAGCGGGAAAACTCCGGTTGTTGTAACCCTGGCACCTGGGAAGGCTCATGGCTGTGCAATGCAGACCTGTGTCATCCCTGGACCTGTTTGTGCCTAATGAGAGTGCTAGGAAGCAGTGCATATACAACTGGCATGTGGTTTCCAGGAACTCATTCATGGGCAGGTGGATGGCCTTGCTCCACCTGCCTGCTGCCCTAAGGGTCACTGATGGCCACTCTGGCTGCCACACTGGGCTCTGCTTTTCGTTGGCTGCACCTAAGAGTATCTGGCTTTATCAGGTGTCCTGCTGACTGTTAATGTTGCCTTCCAACTGCATGCTGCCTATGGTTGTAGGAGAAAAGGAACTCTGTGTCTCCAAAGCAGCAGCTGTGGGAGTTTGTGTCCTGCCTGTCCTACTCCTTCATTCCTCCTCACTGGCTCTATTGCCTTTGCTCTGGTCCCCTATCCCTGGGTTTCGCTCACACCTGCTGTGGGCCCAGCTGAGGTCTGCAGAAGACAAGGGGCGCAGCCCCAGCCCAATCACAGACAGCCTCAGGCCCCTGTGCAAGTGTGCCAGTTGATGGTGAGGCCTGAGGGAAAGAACTAGGAATCCCAGCATGGCGGGAGGTGCTGGGCTTCATGAGAGTGCAGCTGCTGGAGCCCAGCCTTGAAGGAGAAAGTAGGGTTACCCTGGGTACTGGGGGCAAAGGCAAAGGAAGCACAGGCAGCGGGCTTGCAGTTGGCCCTCCCTCTCATATCCCTCTCCCTCCTGGCTCCACTTTCTCCCTCTTATTGTCCCCCCTCCTCATTACCTCCTTCACTGCTCCCCCATCCTCACAGCTATGTTGTACCCGCAGCCTCACAGAAGTGGCCCACAGTGCCCTGGACCACACCACAGTGCTGGCGTCTCTGTTGCAGACCTTCTTCTCATAGATCATCATGCTGAGGCCAGCCCTTTTTGTCTTTATAACATTTGAGTGGCCAGTTTGGGATGGGAATGTGACTGCCACCTGGGGGATTTTACCCTGGTGAGGAAGAGGGAAGATGATTTTGAAAGTACTGAATGGGTACCTCTGGGTATGAGCCAGCACATCCAGTGAGAGGAACATGGAAAGGCTTCTGTTTTTGAGGATCCCTTAACGAATAGCATTTTAGTCCCAAATGGGCTATGGAAACCATGGCCAAACAGCACGTGTTCCTGGATGTGAACAGCCAGCCCACCTGAGAGAAATCTCCGTCAGTCAGAACTGTGTTCTTAGAATGAGGGAGGTGTCGGGGTAGGGGTGGCTGCCTGAGAGGCCTCTGCATCTGTGAACTAGGCCACCTAACTGGCGGCTGTGCTGAGACACAGAGCTCCCGGGCAACTCCCCATGTCACAGTTCCAGCCTTTATGCACATCCTCAGTTTTGCACTGACTATGCCAGGCTCCTGAAATGCTGTGCATTCTTCAGTGAAGAGGCACTGAATCTGTGCTTTATTTTTGATTTAATCTTTTCAAGAGAAATGCAGTGAAGGAGGTGGCAAAGACAGCTCCTAGCATCCATCTGCTGATGGCAGGGCCCTGCATAGGTTGTGATCGGCCTCAGGGGTGGCAAGCCCTCACGAGGTCCAGGTTGCTATAGAGAGGCAGTGTGAAGTTTCTCGCTGCACCCCTCCACCATGGGAAACATCTGTGTGAGAGGACCAGTGCCTGCCTGTGCTCAGCTTAACATGGGTCACATGAGCACCTGGAGATTCTAGCCCTGGCTGACTCCAGCTCATCTGCATGTGGAGCTTCCTCCGTCCTTTTCCCTGCTGGCCCCAGCTGTCGTTTGTTTAGGTTCGGTGTCTTACCAGCCTCAATGTCAAGGAAGAGAAACAAGAGCATAGTGAACGTCTGTGATTAGGGATCTGCAGAGCAGGGCATGGTGAGTCCTGAGACGGCCTCATCCTGGGTGTGGGCAGGTAGCTGGAGGTCTGAATAGGCTGCCCATCACCATCCTTCATTACATGCCTCGGGACATTTCATGGTGCATCAGTTCTAGTGACTAGCAAAATTTAGGGGTAGACTGGCACAAAACAGGTTGGGCCATTAATGGTTAATAAAAATCCACCTAAGACCATTTCTGTTGAGGCCAGTTAACACATGGGAGACTAGCAGGTACTCCTCATTGCTGGCTGTTGGTTTTTATTTGGAGCCAGGATTTAGTTGTGAGTGGACTGCAGAAATCATTGGACATCAGCTCCCTATTTCCTGAGACAAGGGGAGTGGGTGATCTTTCATATTGTTCTCATTTTCACATTTGCTACCATGAGTCTGCCGTAAATTTAAAATCAGGAAGACACCCTTGACTTTCAAAAGGAGCCCTTGACCCCTGTAGAGTACTTGCATGTTTGACCATTAGACATCCTTGGGCTCTTGAGCAGGCTGTGGCTTTCACACACCCCTCCTCCCCGTGCAGAGTGTGCACATGGCCCATGGGACTCCCCCGTGCTGAAATACAGGTACCTACCTGCAACTCCTGCCTTTGTATGGGGCACCTCTGGCTCCAAGAACTTGACATCTGAATGGTCATGACCTCAGCATTAGTTGTTTTGCAGAGTCCACACCCAGGGAGGTTGGTTTTTGAGCAGCTTTGTAAGCGTCCCTGTGGTGGTGTTAATGTGCTTTAATGGAACTTGACTGCTACCATTTCTGATGACCGGTTGGTTATTGATCCATAGGATTAATCAGAGGCACTCTGAGAGGGTCAGGTGACAGTTCCCTGGAGGCTGGAAGGTCTCTGTCCTCGACTGGGGCTGTGGATGGGTACCTGTCCCCAGTTTCAGTCCTTCCATGTAGCAGGGTTTTAGTTCACTTTTGAGAGTAGACATTTGGCTGGGTTTCCACCTGAACATTTGTTTATTCAATTCTAAAGTCAGACTCAAAGAAGCTGAATTCCAGGAACCTGTGCTTTGATTCTGAGCTCAGTATTGGCTTAAAAGTAAATTCAGTGTTAAACTCTCATTGGAGTAATGGGATTTATTGTTATTCAGTTTTTTTTCTTAGAAAAATTAAGTTGTAGACATCTTCTTTAAATTGCTCATAATAGTTTCAATCTGAAAAAAATAGCTTATCAACAATTCTTTCTCTATAGAATAGTCTTGACCTTCACTCATGTTAGCGAGATACTAGGTGCAAATAATTCTATGGATTTTAACTAACATGAAAATTAGCACATCTCAAAGACCTGTTTTGTATTCTGAAGACTATACTTCGTGACACATTCATTCATTCCCCATGGAGGAGCCTTCCTGGGTGCTGACAGGCAGTTCATATTTACGATTCCACACAATGATGCGTGATTGGGGACAATAATGCAGATGATCTTTATGTTGTAGTTCACCCTTATTTCCCTAAATCTGTGAGTCTAGAGGACCGCTTTGTCTCAAGATCAAGAGACAGGCCAGAAATGTGACGTGACATTGTGACGGAGGGCTGCCAGGGTCTGATTTATTCCCATCACTTTTGTTTTATGGGCTTTAATATAATCTAATATTGGGTAATGTCCATCCAAATGGGAGGTGGAATGAGATCATACAGTGTAGCTCTGGGGCATTTTGGGGAATCTGAGTCGTTGTTTGTACTTGCTGCTTTCATTAAAACTCCATGACAATATTGTTTTTCTGGGAGTTCTGTAATCCTGTGAATTTTAATCACCAGTATCTGTGGTGGTTGTTTCCAGTCTTTTTGTAAAGATAATTGAAAGATCTCTCTTTCCTTCTGGGTTCTGGCTCAAAAATAAATGTTGAGAAAGACTATTAAGCAAATTTCTGCCTGTTCCTCATTTAGAAAGTAAATGAATACTGAGCAGCTGAAAGGGAACCCAGGCTGTACTTAGGGCCCTTGGGGTATAGGTAATACCAGTGGGGAGGGACACTTCATTGTAAAAGCTGTTGTCGGAATATCGCTGTAATACTGTCCTGACCTGAGCAGCAGCAGGCAGCCCGCTGGGATGCACGTTTCTTGAGATTGCCAACGCAGGAGGGCAAGGCTGTTGACACGACTGGTGACCCAGGAATGGGGCGAGCCTCTACCGCAGACACAGCATGTGGCTCTTGGGCAGGTCCTCTGTGTCTATTCAGACAAGCAAATAGGTCTTCAGGCGGAGTCCTTCTTCATGTGCGCCTGTCCTCAGTGAGTACAACATCAGCCCCCACAGTGCAGCTCAGAGCATGGTGTCTGGGATCAAAACTAAAAATAAGGGGCATGTTTCACCCCCACTTCATTTATTGTTTTGTCACAAAGGTGTAATTTAGTTTCGCTCCTAAACAGTAAGAAAACCCCACTGGTTTGAATTGTTTGCACAGTTCTAGCTGATAGACAGTTCTCAGGAGCTGGAGCTGGGCACTCAACCCAGATTTTGCTAACTGTTGGTGACCAACACTGCAGAACTAGGAAGCCAGTTTTGTGGTTTAAAACTCCTGGAATTCCTCCCTATGGGTCTGTTCTGTGAGTGCTGTTTCTCTGGAAGACCACCGGGGGCCTCGTTTTGATCTTAGGATGACATTGCAACATTCAGAAGGAGTCAAGGTCTTTCAGAGGAAGACAGAAAACAGACAAGAGGCTTGTGCCACGCTGTTCTAAGTGTTTCCCAGAGATTACCTCCTGTAGTCCTCACAGGGAGGAGTTCAGTACTTGAGTGGAGGGGGGCGGGGGGTTGAGGATGCAGAGCCAGGTTCATGCCGGGCGGGCTGGCCTCAGCACTCTCCTCTGACCCCATGCCATTTGCCATCAAGAGTGTTGTTAGGTGGCAGGAAGGGCATGGAATGTGCCTGCTAATGTCCACTGTCCCCAGTTCATGTAAGTTGACTACAATATATTTTTTTTCTATAAGAAAGCTCTTAGAAGTGACCCTCAGTATCCATGGGCCTGCCTCTGATTTTTGTCACCAGGTCTTAGGAATTTCTATTCCCAAACACCACAGAAGTAGAAACTTTGCCTGCTGACTCTGTCACTGTCCCCATGGTCAGCAGTAGGCATGCTCACTGCGGTTCTGCAGTCTGTCTGTATCTTTTCCTCTGTCTCTAGCTCATCCCATTTCATCACTAGGTAGTATTCCAGCATGTGAATGCACAGTTTGTGTTCAACTCGGAGGTACATTGGGCGTGGCGAGCTGGGCTGTCCTACAGGACTGCCATACACATTCCCTAGAGGGCTTTGGTCAGATTTGCCCCATGTCTCTTGGGTGAGTCCCAGGAGTAGGACGGCTTTGCCTTAGGGTGAATGCTTATTTCACACTCTTTTGTGTCATTCTCAAAAAGGCATTCCCAGCTTCCAAGATGACATAAATAAATCTCCCTGTGTGTTTTCTTCTAGGATTCAGTCATTTTTATCACTTAAAAGGTCAGGAGACATCTGGGACCCGAGCAGCCTGTTTGCGTGGGCACTGCACAGAGTTGGGATAGAATCATAGGAAATGCAGGCTGTGGGACAGGACCAGCCCCAGTGGCAGCAGCTACACAGAGGCGAACTGGTCCTTCGCTGATTCTGTCGTGTGTGTGTGTGTGTGTGTGTGTGTGTGTGTGTGTGTGTGTGTCTGTGTGTTGGTTCTTGTCTCAGCCCCAGGCTCTGACCCGTCTCCTTCCCTCCTACAGCACCAGCAGGAACTGCTGGCCCTGAAGCACCAGCAAGAGCTGCTAGAGCACCAGCGGAAGCTGGAGAGGCACCGCCAGGAGCAGGCACTGGAGAAGCAGCACCGTGAGCAGAAGCTGCAGCAGCTCAAGAATAAGGAGAAAGGCAAAGAGAGTGAGTGTCACGTCTAGGCCACACCAGGGCCTTCCTCGGGTCGAGGTTATTTGTGCTCCACTTGTTCCCTGGTCTTAGCATGAGGTGTCACTACAGGGTCACTTCAAGTGGCTGTTTCAGTTGCTCTCAGCTTCAGCCTCGATAGTGACTTTATCCTCGTTTGGGGGCTGCAGGAGCAGTCAGCATGACCTTTGGGTTGACATAAGCATATTAAAGTATATTTGGCAGACTCCTAATAGGTTGGAAAATATTAAAAACCAAATGGGTATGCGTTTTACCCGTGAGCTCAATCCTAAGTATTTGAAAGTTCTTTTCTTTTGAGAGCATTTTGTGGATGCCTTGAACACAATGTTAGCTTGTGGGACACCCATAGCTGAGAGGAGACATCGTGACCAACCCCAATTCTGCTTTTTATAGTGGCTGTTCCCCTATGTCTGATACCAGTGTTGTCTGTTATCCTTAGAAAGGCCCAGACTTGATCTGAGCCTGGAGGCTGCTCTGTGTGCTATTCCCCTTTGGAAAATTTCCGGAGTCTCTTAGGGAAGAGGCCACAGCCCCCTCTGCTGACTGCACGGCCACTGGACAGAGATTGGCTTGGGCTTGCACAGTGACATGGACACAAGGTGACTAGCCTGAGTAAGGCCTGGTGTATTGACAGTTGCAGCATCCCGCCCAGACTGTGATAAAAGGAACACTGCCCCCAGGAGTATTGTGCCACTTTCTTTTGACAACTTGTTGCAATGACACATCAGGGCCTCCTCAGCAGATCCGTGTCCACAGTCCTTGCCTGTCAGCTTCCACCCAATGCCAGTGCTCAGCTAAACCTGTTTGTCCCTGGTCACACTGAAATAAATTAGGTTGCATATCTGACCCTGTCAGGGCTTGGGCATTGATGGTTGGGGAGTTGCCCACCCAATATTCACGAGTAAAAGAAGAAGACTTTATATGCCTCACCAAGGTGCAAAACCTCTAAATCAGGGGTCCTCAAACTGCGGCCCGCGGGCCACGTGTGGCCCGCCAAAAACATTTATCCGGCCCACCGGGTGTTTTTGCCGCCGCTGTGTGCATAGGAATTTGTTCATAGTTTTTTTTTAAACTATAGTCCGGCTCTCCAACGGTCTGAGGGACAGTGAACTGGCCCCCTGTTTAAAAAGTTTGAGGACCCCTGCTCTAAATTCTCAAAAGTCCTTCAGCTTCAACTTCTGAAAATGATTAGCCATCTGTACAAGTCATTTTAACAAGTTTTTGTTTAAATTTAATATCCAATTCCACAACAGCATCTTATATTTTTAAAGTCTTCTTGTAAAGTCTGTTATTTGAAACTAGAGTCCCGCTGCACAAAATTTGTGCAGGGGGTAGGGTGTATGTCCCTCAGCCCAGCCTGCACCCTCTCCAATCTGGGACACCTCGAGGGATGTCCGACTGCCCGTTTAGGCCCAATCCCAATCCAGGACTGCTGGCTCCCAACCGCTTGCCTACCTGCCAGCCTGATCACCCCCTAACCTAGCCGTGGGCAAACTATGGCCCGCTTGAAATGAATAAAACTAAAAAAAAAAAAAAAAAAGACCGTACCCTTTTATGTAATGATGTTTACTTTGAATTTATATTAGTTCACACAAACACTCCATCCATGCTTTTGTTCCGGCCCTCTGGTCCAGTTTAAGAACCCATTGTGGCCCTCGAGTCAAAAAGTTTGCCCACCCCTGCCCTAACCACTCCCATACCAGCCTGACCGTTGCCTAACTGCTCCCCTGCCAGCCTGGTCGCTCCCAACTGCCCTCCCCTGCCAGCCTGGTCACCACTAACTGCCCTCCCCTGCAGGCCCAATCCCCCTCAACTGCCCTCCCGTCGGCCATCTTTGACCACATGGGGGCAGCCATCTTGTGTGTTGGAGTGATGGTCAATTTGCATATTACCTCTTTATTTGATAGGATTATTATAAAGGTCGTTGTTATTGGTGCATGATAGACATACAGAAAAGCCCCCAATCTTCAATTTATAGGGAACTCTTGGGGGAAACTGTCCTCAAGGACCATCCTGTGTTACCGTCCTGAAGTATAAGGACAGTCACCACTCCATTCTCCTTCCCAAAGGCAACTGCTCCCCGACACCTAACACCCCAGAGTCATCTCTCCTGCTTCCAAAATGAGTGGGATCATTATCTAGGGGCTCGTGCGTTTCCCTTCTTCGCTTGACACTGTGCTTGCGAAGCCATCCTCACTGGTGTTCATGCGCTTTTACTGCGGATCAGCCCCTCATGGACGCACCGCCATGTGTGTCCCATGCACTGCAGATATTCGAGCTGTTTTCTAATCAGGGCTGTCACAGTAAAGCTGCCATGCACGTCCTTGGACATGTCTCTGGGTGCATATGAGTCCCTGTGATGTCGTATCACTGAACCTTAGGGTAGTGTGTGTTCAACTTTCATACGTGATGCCAGATGGTTGTCCAAGCCTCTGTACCAGTTTTTGCTGCCACCAGCTGTGGGACAGTTGCTGTTGCTCTGAGTCCCCGCCAGCGCTGGTACTGCCATCAGTCACTGCCCTGTCAGCTGGGTGTAGCAGCGCCTCATGGCTCCAACATGTTTCTCTGATTACCAGTGAGATGGGCACCTTTCGCTATTCTCCATTGTTGAAGTGTGCCCATTTGTCTAATGCGCTGTCTTCCTTTCTCTGAATGTGGAGTTGTTCGTTCTATGTCACTCTCCTAACATAAGTTCAGTCCTGATGTAATTTATCTATCCTTCTTAAATTAGAATTAGATTATAATAAAATCTGTACTATTATGCCTATATTGTTTTCTACATTTTATAAATATTTTCTCTTTAAAAGGGGCATTTTTTTGTTCTAAATGTATCTAGCTAGTGTATTCTCTTTATTTTTAGTTTATTTCTCTATTTGTAAGTTCATAGTAATTGTTTTTCTACATAAAATTAACACCTTTTACAATCATTTGTTATTACAGCAGTTTACTTTTTTGTTTAAATATTTTTTAAAATATGTTTTTATTGATTTCAGAGAGGAAGAGAGAGAGAGAGAGAGAGAGAGAGAGAGAGAGAGAGAGAGAGAGAAACCTCAATGATGAGAGGAAATCATCCATTAGCTGCCTCCTGCACGCCCCCTAATGGGGATGGAGTCCAAAACTTGGGCATGTGCCCTGACCAGAAATCAAACTGTGACCTCCTGGTTCATAGGTCCATGCTCAACCACTGAGCCACACTGGCCTGGCCAGCAGTTTACTCTTAAAATAATAAACATTTTCTTCAACTCTGATAGAGCTTCAATGTGAAAAGCACATCAGGAGAGTTTATTCTCCCCATGAGATCTGACTTTTGTGCGATATTTGAAAGTAATGACTAACTGAGTGGCATAGTGATCTGTACCACAGCAATGAGGTGTGGTGATGACTGCAGGCTCAGGGGTGGCCCAGTTGAGATCCAACAGTGAGGACAGAAGGCTGCCAGGAGGAGCTGCACTGTAGACTCTGGTTGGCTGCTAGCACAGATTGGGGCCCTGCAAGGGGCAGATGGGGCACATGGTGTCAGTCACCCTTGTCACTCTCACTGCCTGGCCCACTGGCTCAGATGACACTCCTCTTCTATACCACTGCCTGTCTTATGTGTGCTGACTTCTTTCAGCTGAGGGAACTTCCTGGCTGAGGGTGCAGCCAGGGCACTGACACCATGAGGGATGCGTGAGAGGTGCAGCACGTGGAGCCAGGTGTCCTGGCATGTTTATGTGGATTGGAGTGTGGACAGCGGAATTGTCGTTTCTAAAACTCCCGGTGAGTCTACTGTGTGGCCAGGATGAGAACTGGGAGTCTAGATGATTCCTCTCGCTCTGTGTTAGGAATCTACATAAATTAGACGCTCTGGGGCCTGTCACATGTGGCCTGGCCTACTATACGGGTATTGCCTTCCACTTCAGAGAGCCGCCACCATAGACAACAGCACCAGGCCTTGTCGGGGGCACTGTGAGGGGCTTCTGTTGTGAGCAGGAAGCTTGCATGCAACCCAAAGCCACAGGAGTGCATGCAAGGCTGCTGTTACATGTGGCCTGCCAGGAAGTCCTCTGTCCTCATTCTCCCATGCTCTGCTTGGAGCTCAGTGATCCTACACATTTTTCTTTAGGGGGAGGAAGTCATTTAGGGGGAGGAAGTCATTGATGCTTATCCAAGGATGGATGTTTAACGTATCAGATAGTTGGTCTGTGCCACAGCTAACCAACAAAATACCGGTTTTTCAGAGTGCTTAAAAGCAGCTCATCTAAATTAGTCCTTGTATTTATCAGAATCTTCCAATACAGACAAACAACATCTTAAGCCTCACAAAATATGAAAACCCTTGACTTTAGAAAACATCTTAGATCTGTTTGCAAGTCAGAAACAATCTCTGCAGCCCTTGTGGAGCAACCCCACTCAGCCCAGCCAGAGCGCCGGAGTGTCCTCTGCTTCTCTCCAAGCTCGTCACAGTGTAGCACCGGTGGTTTCCAATGTGTGGATTTGGGTGGTCAGGTTTTATTAGTAGTAGTAAACTGTGTACGGTGTGAGGATTTGGCACACTGGGGTCGGCTCTGCCACCTTGAGTGCGGTCCTGTGCGAAGGCCCTGGCGTTGGCGGCTGTGGCCCTGCCTGTGATCAAGCTCCTGGTTACACACTTGGAAATGCAGGGCACACTGCTGTCCAGATTCTTGTTTTTTAAAATTAATTTCTTTTTAAGTACTTAATTCAAACTTTTGTTACATTTGTAAACATTTACAGTACTTTTAATTTTAAATAATTCTGCAGGTGTTTTTTTTTTTTTAAATTTCTGATACCATTAATACCATTCATTTGAAAGAATAGTGAATTCTCAGAATTTGTGGGAGTTATGGTATCTCAGCATTGATACACGATCTTTAATCAGTTAAGTTTTAGTTAGATTTACTACCTTTAAGAATCTGAACTACACTGTCTCTTAATATAAATTTAAAAGCAAGTCTTTGTTCTCTGAGCAGGTCAGAATGAGCATGTCGACTCTCATCACTGTCCTTTATAATAGCCTGGTTGAGAGTAAGGGGCCTTCACTAGGAAACTCATTTACTTTGTTGTAAAAATGGCTCAAAAGGCTGGAGTTAAGACTGAACATCTGATCCTGAAAGTGATCCATTTGTTCCATTTCCTTCCTCAGAGGAACGTGGAGCATAAAAAAAAGGAGTTAGGTTCAGGCACAGGCAACTGAAGGTAGAAACAGATTTGTTTAATTCATTGTGTCCACCAGCTCATTCTCCAGCCCCTCAGCCTGGGCCCCCACCTGGTCAAGTCCTCCACCCATCTGCTGGACCCCCACCTGGTCAGGTTCTCCCACCCATCTGCTGGACCTCTACCTGGTCAGGTTCTCCCACCCATCAGCTGGGCCCCCACCTGGTCAGGTTCTCCCACCCATCTGCTGGGCTCCCACCTGGTCAGGTTCTCCCACCCATCTGCTGGGCCCCCACCTGGTCAGGTTCTCCCACCCATCTGCTGGGCCCCCACCTGGTCAGGTTCTCCCACCCATCTGCTGGGCCCCCACCTGGTCAGGTTCTCCCACCCATCTGCTGGATCCCTACCTGGTCAGGTCATCTCACCTATTTGATGTGTCCCAAAGTGGTCTAGATCCTCCCACCTATCTGCTTGGTCCCATCTGGTTTACTGTACTTCATATCTCTCTTCCTATTTATCTTTTATTTACCTGCCTTTTCTTTAGACAGCCCCCTGCCCCACTCCACCCTGTTGTATGAGACTTTGTCTCTCTTATGTTGGCCGGATCAGTACTAGCACATAGTAAGGTCTCTATAAATCCTCTCAAATGAATAAATGATAATGTACATGAATTATTTTAAAAAGTAGAAATTTTGAGACATTTGGTTTTTGTTTATTGAAGAGGCGTTATTGATTCCAGAACTTCGATTTATAGTGGAAAAATCCTTTGAGAGGTGAGTACATAAATCAGAACCAGCAGCTTCCTTTTTGAATTGTATCCTCATGAAGTACAAAGAAAAAAAGAAGATTTCCTTTGCACTCAAAGTCGCAGGTCTGTGCCTTGGCATTACTTGTTTGCTGCAGTCAGGCCTGTGGGGAGCTGAGAGGACGTGCATTTGGGTCATGCGCACTGGCCCCTGTGAGGAGGGACCCGTAACTCAGGCCCCAGCTAAAGGTGGCTGGAGGAGGCCAGTCGGGGTCACTCCTGTGACCACATCACCATTGGCCACTTCTTCTAAAGTAGACTTGGTTGGACAGGTCAGGGAGGCACTGCATCATTTGTTTAGTTCATTTAGCTGGGTAAGGAGCCTTTCAGATCATTTTAAAGATGAGGAAGTGTTCTTTGGAGAGTTGGGTTTGTTTTCCTTCATGAGAGCCTGGTACGGTGCCCTCTCCCACCCTTGAGCAGGTCAAGGAGCCATGGTGCCTGCAGCTGCCCTGTAGCCCCTCAGCCCTGCAGACACCCCTCCTCCTATGAGGATCCTTTCAGCAGCTCAGGGGACAAGGGCATCTCGGTGTCCCAGCTTGGTGGGTACTTAGCATAAATGGGCCATCGTCTCCACTGGGCAGTGCATGTGCCCTGGCCACACCTTCCTGCCCTTAGTTGTTACTGGGATTTATTGTGTGCCCTTCCTGCTGGGGGTGGGCATTTGTTCTTTGCCTTTCTCGGAGTTCAGGAGCCCATGATGCAAGCTTGAGGGTGTGGCCAAAGCAGGGAGAGGCAGTGACTTCCTAAATGAGAAATGTGTGAGGTTCTCTCTATTCCTAGAGCGCTTACAGGTAAGAAATACCATCCCTCCCATAAAGGGAAAGTGGATCCATGTGAATAGGTATTTCTTGAGGTTAGGCTAGCTAACAGGGATTCTCATTTGTTGGAAATTTTTGGGATGTGTTCTTATCCTGCTCAGTGAAAACTCTGCTTCTCGTCTTGCTTTCCATTTCTCCTTCTGAGACAGCAGGTGTAGAAGGACCTGAAGGTTATGTCCTTTGACTGGCCATTGGGGTTGTCTTCACCCTCTTCCTCCTCATTATCATCATGCAGTTTGATCACTTTCCTGCAGTGCCAGTGGCACTAAAACATGCCAAGTACTGAGAGATAAAGTGCTAATCCCAACTATTGATAAAGATGTAGGGGACCTGCCCCTGGTGTGTGGCCAATAGGAAGTCACAAGTATTTAAAGGCATTTGGAAGATGTTCCAAGGACTATAATATTAAACTTGTTAGATGTCCTCATTTTGATGGTCTCTCCTAAGCACTAATTCTTCACATGGACAGTGTTACTGACTCATACATGTTCTTTGCAGCGTGGTTTCTAACCACAACAAAGGAAAATCTAAGGATGCCCCATAGTCAGGACTTGATTTTGTAAACTCTCTTTCACTCACTGTGGGAATGTTTTCCCACCATGAAAATGCTGTTTGAGTCTATACAATGATGGGGCATACTTAGGCCCATCATTGTTGGGGGATGGACACAGATTCTGAGTAATCAATGGCAGCTCTGAGGAAACAGGGTAGATGTTCACAGGTTGGGTGTGGGAGTGTGAGTTTGGACTTTAATTTCTGTGTGTCTCTTTTGAGATTAGCTTGTTTGTGCTACTTTCAAGACACCCCAACAGGGGACACCAAGAGGCTCTTGTCCCTTGAGCTGCTGGAAGGAACCTCACAGGAGGAGGGGCATCTGCAAGGTTAAGGGGCCTCCAGGGCAGCTGCAGGCACCATTGACCCTTGACCTGTTCTATGGTGGGAGAGGCTATGGCCAACCAGCAGCCCAACAAACCACAAAGCTCATGACCTTGACTTTAGTCCAGTTGGTGAAGTACTCTCTGCCTCAGTAGCTGCAAGGCTGGAAGAAACAGAAATGTGCATTCGATATTATGTGTTATATATAATGTTGATATGATTGCAAAGGAACCTGCTGCCTTATGGGTTCAGGAGTGTGGCAGCCTGCCCAGGATGCAGGCTTCATCCCTGCTGCCGTTGCCATGGGAGGGACGTGTTGGTGTGTACAAAGCTTCTGAGATTCTGCCTCTAGTGCTGTAGTGAGAAAGAAATCACTCTGCTGCCAGTGCTCAGTCCAGAACTTTTTTATTTATTTATTTTTATTTTAGAGAGGAAGGGAGAGGGGAACAGTCATGTGAGAGAGAAATATCTATCGGTTGCCTCCTGCACTCACCCTGACTGGGGAGGATTCAACCTATAACCTGGGTATGTGCCCTGACCGGAATCGAACCTGTCATCCTTTACTGTACAGGACAACATTCCAATCAGCTGAGCCACCCAGCCAAGGCCAGAATGTTCTTTTATGTAAGAACTAGAGGCCCAGTGCATGGATTCATGCACCAGTGGGGTCCCTCGGCCTGGCCTGTGCCCTCTCGCAATCTAGGACCACTCAGGGGATGTCGGACTGCTGATTTCGGCCCAGTCCCCACAGGCCAGGCCGAGGGACCCCACTGGTGCACGAATCCATGCACCAGACCTCTAATATGCATATAAGATCTTTAGTTAATGTCTTCCCACCCTCCCTGCTTCCCTCTGAGATTTATCAGTCTGTTCCATGTGTCCATGCCTATGCGTTGAGCATCTGCCCCCCTGGTGGTCAGTGTACATCATAGCTACCGGTCAAATGATCGCTTAGGCTTTTATATAGAGAGAGATATTAAAGCTTCCTTAAGATGTGGGTTTGTGTGAGGGGATAGTCTGTCCCCATATTGATTGCTTCTGCACGTCTGGTAGAATGCAGTTATGTAAAAATCCTTGGCGGGAAGAGGACCTCTTATTAAAGCTTCTTCTGCCTTCTCCTTCCTTCAAGAAGCTTCCTTGGTGTCAGCAGCCTCCTGAATTACAATCTCAATGTCTCCAGCCCCTTTATACCATTTCAGGGCAGAGCCTCCAGTCACTGCCTTGTGCTTTCTCCCACGCCAGGTGCTGTGGCCAGCACAGAAGTGAAGATGAAGTTGCAAGAGTTTGTCCTCAATAAAAAGAAGGCGCTGGCCCACCGGAGCCTGAACCACTGTATCTCCAGTGATCCTCGCTACTGGTATGGGTAAGTGGGGTGTGGGCAGGGCCCCAAGCATGCAATCTGTGATAGATTTGAGTGGCACCAGTTCTGCTCCTGGAAGGCAGTGGGAGGGTGTGGAATTAGACACTCCCAAGACAAATAGCAAAAATGCTATGAAGGACAAGGTCTGGTGGTAAGACGCACTGCAGTCACCCAGAGGAGCGTGGCCCTCTCTTAAAATGACCAGAGCTGGGGCCTGCCCATCATTCTTGGCTTTCCTGGTCTTCTCAGGCCACAAAAGGATCCACTTCAAATGGAACTCTGGTCTTAATTGTCCATAGGCACCTTCTGAATCTCTTCCCCAGGTGTTATTGATTCTTAGGGAGTCAGTAAACCCCTGCAGTGTGTTTATTATTTTTACGTAAGAGCCTCTGCCAGAGCCTGCACAATGACAGAGACCATCAAAGAGCCTGCTCATGCTGGAAGCCGAAAGTCCTGACCTTGTCAGTGGTGATGCCATGTGCAGGGGGAATGTTCTGTCAGCACAGTTCCAGGGCGCTGGCCGTGGACACAGGCCAGGTTTGAAGGGCGTGGCGAGCTTGTGGCTTTTAACACTGACCAAGGTGCTTCACAGATGTTTGCTTATATTTAGGTTTCTAATGCCCGCCCGGGTAATTTCATGTTGGGAGAAACCCATAGGGTAGTTTTGATAAATCAAAATGTGACTACCATTAATTTCATTGGGAAAAAATGTAGCTGTCCTCAAGCTCCAAAGTACTAAAACACCAAATCCCATTGAGGTAACCCCACTTATTCCCTTAGATGACATATCAGGTATCTCAATGCAACCTAAAGGCATTTTGTCCCCAGGCCCTTTTCTGCTCCCCTTGGCTCGCTGTGACTGCTCATTGCTGGGACACCAGGCTGTGCTCATGCCATGACCTGCTGTGGTATTTATACAGCTCAACCAGTGACAGTCACACAGGAAGGAAGGCCATGGGGGTTCATGCAAAGTCATAACAAAGTCCTGAGCCCTTAGCAACTTGAGAGGGGTGGGTTCGTTAGAAGTGCTGGGGCAGTGCACTTGGAGACCCCACATTTGGTAGCACCAGTCTGACCTGTGGTCTCTCCACTAGTAATAGTCACAGGTTTTGTCATGGGAAAGATCCACTGTCTAGGCTGGGGTGGCAGGTGGATGCTGGCTGAGTGAGGGTAGCAGTTGGGAAATGGCTGTGGTGGTGTCCATGGAGCTGAGCTGGGGGCAGCAGTAATGAAGCTGGGTTGGGGTGGGGTGGGCTCAGGGATCAGGAGGCACAGAGAGGAACCTGGACTATAGACCTGTAAGGGCAATAGCTGGAGGGAGGCTGAGACAGCTGGCAAATAACCTTAAAAGAGATGAGGAGAGGTGAGGAGGCCCCGGGAACCTATCCAGAAGAGGAGCAGTGTCAGCGAGGTGAGCCCAGGCAAGTCAGAGTGGGAGGCATGGCTTGAGCACATCAGGGTTGTTGGATGGCAGCCACAGGGCCCTGGAGGAGGGTTAGGGTAACTGTGGTACTAGGAGAGACTAGGTGGGTAGGAGTAGAGGCCATGGTGGTGGGCTGATGGATGAGGGGAGCATGGAGGCCACAGGCTGGGAAAGTGCATCACCTGCATCCAGGAGGCTGCAGAGAACGGGTGGCCTCTGGCAGAGACAGGGCAGGAGCTGTGAGGTTGGAAGTGTAGGGGCTTCTAGGGAGGGGTCCACAAGGAGTGTCTGGGAGCAAGGAAGGGAAGAGGACAGGACTTCGGGGCTCACCTGTCTGGCAAGTGGCTGCCCCTAGGATACACTGTAAAACTGATTCGGTAGAGGGTGTTAACCCCCAGACCTTGAATGACATTGTGGGAGATAGTCCCTGGGGTGAGGCCTTAGGGGTCTTAGTACAACTGCAGGTTACAGGAGGGCTTTGTGCCTGAAGGAGAGGTGACCCATGATGAGGTTGCAGCTGGCCCATGGGTGCCCCTGTCCCAGCCTGGACTCCCAGCCCAGGCCGCAGGTGGTCCCCTGGAATATGAGAACGTCCTGATGGAGTTTTGTCCCTGTAGCAGTGGGGCGTGGCCTGGCCGGGCTGGTGCCAGGCACTCGATGGACCAGCCCTGCTCATTGACCTGGTCTCCGTAAGAGACACTTTCTTTACACTGCTTTGCTCTTGAACATTCAAATATCCACCTGTAAGCACTTAGAAGCTCACATTCTTAATTCAAATAGCAGCAGGTGCATGGATAAGAAGTCCTGTGTATTCAAATAAATAGTCTAACAAATTCCAAATAAGTTTGGCAAATTTGTTTTCAGTCATTAAGCAGATTACACAGTTTGAATTTTACAGAATTCATTACACCTCTGGTGCTTCCACAAGACTCAGCTGGCAGTTCCACTAGGACAGAGCTTGCTAATGGTTGTCCGGAGGGCAGCCAGCACCCTCCCTCTGAGGCCTTCCTCTCCCCTGAGCCTCCTTGTGGCAGCCTGCCTGCCAGCCATTTTAAGGATTCTGCGTTCTGCATGGCTGTTCATAAAGAAGTAAATGTATAGATCAACTCCAGGGCAGCCTGTCCCTCCCCACAGAAGGAAAATGTCTGCAGTGATTGTGTCCTGGTGGAGGCATAGGTGAAAGCTGCAGGTTCTCTGCTGGAGGGAAGTACCACGTGGCTTCTGCCCTCAGGGACCCACAGACAGCTCCAGCAGTCATCCCAAAGCCCTCCCATTTCCCCTCACAGCCACTCCCAATCACACCTTTGGTTTCTTACACCTGGAGCCCACCTGTCTGCCCCAGGGCCCTGTCCCCCCAGGACAAGCCCCTCTGTCGGTGGTGACCCTGGTGGCCAGAGTACAGACGAAGTCAGGAGCCACCTGAGAGCAGTGGCCTGGCAGAGACTTCTCAGCACCGGGTCAGGTGGCGGAGGTGTGGTCACATGATCTGCCTCTCTGTCAGTGTTGGTTTTGGTTTCCTTTCAGGCTGGCCCCAGAGAGGAGGCTGGTCTGCCCAGGAGGCCATCAGCTGAGCTGGAGCTGATGTCAAAGCGGGGACCATTCATGGGGACAGTGTCTCGGACTTCGGTGCGGCTTGCTCCGAGGAGCCAGGCTACACTGGGTCCATGCCCCACACTCACTAAGCCATGTCTTTGCATGTCATCCCCAGGAAAACGCAGCACAGCTCCCTGGACCAGAGCTCCCCGCCCCAGAGCGGTGTGTCGGCCTCCTACAACCACCCGGTCCTGGGCATGTATGACGCCAAAGACGACTTCCCTCTCAGAAAAACAGGTCAGTGTCCCTGTCTGATGGTGTGAGGATGGGGTGGGCTCTGTACCTGCACCCTCCATATCCCCAAGTCCACCTGGCACTAACAGGAAGCCCTTGCTTATTTTAAATAGGTGCTACTTTATTAGAGCATCATTTTAAACAATATTCTTAAGTATTCCTGTGTGATTCATACCAAAAGCAATGAACGTCTTGTATGTGCACCTACTTTTTAACCCTCAAGCTCATTTGTAAACATGCAAACTTACTCTTCTTTTGGTGGTGTGCTGTACTTTGTCCCAGTCTAGAGTGTCCCCTGGTGGGTGTGGGATCACAACTGCTCCTGTGATGGGCCTCGAGGTCTTCTATTGTTGGCTGTCAGTGCTGTCTCTGGGCAGAGCCCACGCTGCGGGGGTGGTCGGGGCCCTGGAGTTGGGGGAAAAGCTGTATGAGAAAGAAATCAGGGACATTGCAGGGGGAGGTCTTAGGGGTTTGAGCAGCACCTTTGTAACAAGCCAGAGGGGAGCAGCACCTCTGTCACAAATGTAAACAGGGTGCCGGGCCTCTTGGACTTTCTGCAGCATTGGTGGTTTAAGCAGGCAGTGGCGTTTAAGAAGATGAGAGTGGCCTTGGCAGTGCACTGGGGCTGAGGAAGGGGAGGGCTGGAGCAGGAGGGCCGTCCAGAGCTCTGTCTCAGGGAGGCCAGGGCCTGAACAGCAGCAGAGCCTGGGCCACAGGGCAGTGTGGGTAAGTGGGGACACCTGCTTAATGGGAATAGTCTGCTGTGCAGCTGTGTTTTTGTAAAAACAAACTTTGTGTTATCAAGAAGATTTCAGTTAATTCGGGACAGAAATGTTTTAAAGCAGTCACACCCCAGGTCTTTTACCCCAATGATGAGGCATTGGGGGTGGGGGCTCACCTGCCAGCCTACCCTAAGACTGAGATGTGGGGCCTCTCAGTAGGTGGAGCTGTGCCCAGAGAGGGGTCAGACCAGGATGCAAAGTTGCAGGGAAGGAGGTTGAAGCTCAACCTCAGCGAGACTTGACTAGCAGTCGAAGTGTGTGAGAGGAAAGGGCCACAGCAGTACAGCCATGTCCCTGGTGCTGACCCCAGAGCCTTGACTAGATGTTGGAGCCCCTCCCAGCCAGAGGTGGGGTCCTGCAAACAAGTGTAAAACCTTTAATGCTGAAGGTGGATGTGGGGCTTCTGTCCTTTCCTCTTTACTTTGAAGGTGTGGTTCTCACTCATCATCTGCCAAGAATGATCTTGAGTTCCCCTAAAAAGAGCGTCCACCAGCTGGACAGAAAGAAATGTCTGTCAGGGTCTGGGGCCCACCCTCCAATTGCCCTTCACAGCCCCCTTAGGAGCTGTAATTAACCAAGTGCAGACGTGCAAAGCTGGAGTCCATGGTGAGTGGCGTGCACCGGGCTGGGAGGGAGACCCAGGCCAAGGCCCTGCCTCATGTGCTGAGTGTGCTTGGTGCCCAGGGAGCTTAATCAAGAAATGACTGCACTGTCAGTTATCAAAAGACATCAGTAGCACATCAATAATATTAATAATACGAAGATTTCAGGGAAAATGTTTAAATGAGATCTTGCAGTGAGATGTCCTGTGTCATCCTACAGGTGTCTTCTTTCAAACACTGGACATCTAATTAATTCTAAATAATTTACACCTACATTTCTGTGGAAACAGTCAGTTATGTGAAACTCTTTAAATGAAATGTTAGTTACAAAATGCCTTGGATGAATTAAAATGATCACCTCTAACAGGTGTGATGTACAATTAAATAATCCCATGATTTTACCTTTAATTTCTGTTGCCCTTCCCACAATGTGTGAGCATGTAACATATGTCCTCAATCTCACTGCACTCCACACATCCTGCTCTCCTGCCTGGGCTTTGGTGGCTTCTATGGGTGACACTCTCACCTGTCCTGTCTCAAGAGAAAAGCCCATCCATCTGTCCGAGTATTTGCATCCTCAGGGGAGTTAGAGCACCCTGCCTGCCCACCTGCCTAATAACTAGGGAGCTCTTGGCCTCCTATGCCTCCCTCAGATAGCCTCCAGTGACAAGCATCTGCTTGTGTTTTCCTGAGCTGTTAGGGCACTCTTGATCCTTTCCCCAGCCAGTGACCCATTCTGGCCAGACTTCTCACCCTCAGCCCTTTCCTCAATGCCAGAGTCAGAAACCTAGGGAACCACAGGACACCCCTTGAGAAGACCTCACTGAAGGAAACACTAGCATTTATAGCCAGAAGTCTGGACATCAAGGCATGCCTTGTTCTACTGGGATGTCAGGTTTCATCTTCTAGCCCTGCCCCTTTCCCAGGGATTGACAGGAGTTGTCCTCTACCTTCAACCAGAATATGAGGGGTCATTTCTAGACAGGGGTACAGAGCAGGTGAAGTGGTGCCCACCCCCATTGGGTCTTCTGGGTGGAGCCTCAGGGGCTGCCCTAACCCTGGTTTTCTGATCCTTTTCAAGTCCAGCAGTGGCAGATGTCCTAGAAGTGTCGACATCCCCAGCACCTGGTCCGTGGGGCAGCAAACGACTTAACCTGAGATTTCCGTGAAGTACAGCATTTGGTTCTACATTCATACTGAGGAAAGCAGGCTCTTCCCCTTTAAAAGCAGAGTTTTGTCACAGTGATGGTGCATAGGGATGTTATTGTTCTCCAGTAGCATCTTGGTCATTCTATTTCTGAAGATACTGGCTGCTGAAAAATCTATCCTATCTAATAAAGAGGGAATATGCTAATTGACTGCCCCACCCTCAAATATGGCAGTGTCCACAGTCAATAAAAAGGGAATATGCTAATTGACTGCCACACCCTCAAAGATGGCAGCACCCACAGCCACAAGATGACTGGCAGGGGAGGACAGTTGGGGAGGGCCCAGGCTGGCAGGAGAGGGCAGTTGGGGGCAACCGGGCTGGCAGGGGAGCAATTAGGCATTGATCAGGCTGGCAGGGGAGTGGTTAGGAGGTAATCAGGCTGGCGGGCTGAAGTGGTCAGGGGCAATCAGGCAGGGAGGCAGGCAAGCAGTTGGGAGCCAGCAGTCCCAGATTGTGAGAGGGATCCCAGATTGGAGAGGGTGCAGGCTGGGCTGAAGGACAACCCCCCCCCCCCAGTGCATGAATTTCATGCACCAGGCCTCTAGTATATATAGAAGTCTAAGCAACAGACCGACCATTTGACCAGCCAACCAGTAGCTATATGCCCACTGACCACCATGGGGGCAGATGCTCAACTCAGGAGCAGAAACCACAGGCATGGAAACATGGAACAGACTGATGAAGGGAAGGGGGGAGGGGGGAGGGCGGGAAGTGATTAACCAAAGATCTTATATGCATGCTAGAGGCCTGGTGCACACACGGATTCATATATGGTGGGGTCCCTCAGCCTGGCCTGCGCCCTCTCGCAATCCGGGACCCCTCAGGGGATGTCAAAAAGCTTGTTTCAGCTTGATCCCCACGGGCCAGGGCTGGGGACCCCACCAGTGCATAAATCCGTGCACCAGGCCTCTAGTTGTTTCATAAAGACTTGTAAATGTGACTTCCGATTGATGAAAAAAGACCAGAACCACAAAACAATCTGTTGTCATCTCACCACAATCCTTTTCCCATGTTGTCCATGACTCTGGGACCTCAGAACAGTTTTGCGCTGCATGGAGCCTGCTTGTTCAGGACCCCACCTGGCTCTCCAACACAGTGGCCACTCTCCCCAGCAGGAGACCAGCTGGCTGGCATGGGCATACTGTCTTCCCCGTTTGTTGTACAAAGCAAATCCCAGGCTTTCCTCAGCCTCGTGGAGAATTGTTGCAGTGAGAAAGGCCAGCCTGGGAAAGGAACCTGTGCTCCCAATGGTCCCTGCACCATGATGGGCCCGGCAGCAGACCCACAACTTGGCTTCTAGCCTGGATTCACTACTGCAACCCAGGTTCCTGCTCCTCCTTCTAGAACATTCATCCAGCTCTGCACCTCTCCACATGGATGGCCCCGTTCGCAGTGGCTCACGAGAAGTATCAGTTGACTGCTGCCATGGGAAGCCGGATGGGTTTTCCTCTGTCACTGGCTGAAGCTGTCTTGCTGGGCGAGGAAGAGCTCCATAGTTAGCCGTGCCCTCACCGGGTGACGTGGGCAGATGACCCCACCAAGCGCATTTGCCCATCTTTAAAATGGAGCAATAGTGCTCTTTAAAAATGGGCATGAGTGTGTTCAGGGGGTTTTAAAGAAGACTTTGTTGTGCTTTTCCAAAGAAACTCTTAGGGATAGCGAGTGTTGTTCAATACTAGGCAGCTTGTACACTGGGAAAGTGGCTCACACCTTGTTCTGTGTTCAGCCTTCAAACCGACATCTGTCAGACTTGACCTCCTTTCAGTATGAAAAGTGCCCAATGAGATCTTGTGCTGATCTGCAGGTTTCACTGTTCAGTGGGAAAGCTGCCCTGAGCCCAGTTGAGTAGGGCAGGGGGTTTAGGAAACCCACCACCTTGAAGCAGCATCACATAGAGTAAATTTTTTAATATGAAATATTACATAAGTAAAGCATGCTTATATTAAATTAACACACAAAAGTATGGACCCCGAGTCTTATTTCCCAAGGCAGCTACTGCCAATAGTTTGTTATCTGCAGACAGTTTAGAGCCTGTGTGTTGGGTGTGTGTGTGTGTGTGTGTGTATGGTATATATAGCTGGCTTTTTTGTTAAAATACCTGCTGTGCATTTTGTCCTGTAACTCATTTTTTCAGTTAATCTTATAGTGGAGGCACCATTCCATGTGAGTGTATAAAGATTAATACCTGATTGGTCAGGGGTGGCCTGGGTTCTAGGTACAGAAGACTTAGGAACCACCATGGGCTTAGAGTCCCAGGTTTGCGAATAGCTCCGTCTACACAAGCAGAGCTATGAATAAAAACCAAACCAAGCCGAAACACCTGTGGCCTGTGTTCAGGTGAACTAGGATGTTGAGACCTGGCTTGATTAACCCTCATCCCAGTGGGGTTGGTGTTAGTGACTTTCACAGAGGACACAGGTGCTCCAGCAGGCAGCTTGCTTCTGGTTTTGTGATACGTGGTAGGTGAGCAGGAAAGTGTGTAAAGTGTGTAAGGTCAGAATAATGCCCATGGGACAAAGCCCCAAAAAGCCCAGTTCTCAGTTTTCTTCCCCTCTGCTGGTAAGGCACAGTTACAGCATTATTTTTGATGACACCACTGACACAAGTTTATAATCCTATATGTGAAGAAATGTAGCCAAAGGCATCAGATGTGTTTTACTCGCTGTTTGATTGAAAATACTCTGCCCACAGGCCTCAGGATAGTGCCTTCACTCCGCTGTTAAGCAAATATTTACCCAGTGTGCATATTTTTAACCACCACAAAATAACCCTGACCCAGGTTGTGTCTGTCTGGCTGTAATGACGTCTCCTTTTCATGCAGCTTCAGAACCCAATCTGAAATTACGGTCCCGGCTAAAGCAGAAAGTGGCTGAGAGACGGAGCAGCCCTCTGTTGCGCAGGAAAGATGGGCCTGTGGTCACTGCTCTAAAAAAGCGTCCTTTGGATGTCACAGGTATGTTAGAAGAGAGTTTAAACCCCACTGCCTGCCCACCAACCCAGCACCACCTTCTCCATGAGGCTCTTTCTTTAGCACCTCTGAGGCTGAAGCCCACCCTGCACACCTGTCCCTGCTCCGGCATTAGTCACTAGGCACAGGGAGCACGACAAAGCTAACAGGGCAGGAGAGGTCTGCAGGAATTCAGATTGAGGTTACTCTGAAGGTGGGGTTTTAACTCATCCTGCCCTGTTAGTGGGGAGTCACGCGTGTCTGACCTGCTCCAATGCTAGAACCACTAGAGCATCAAAATGATTCAGCAAGGGGCCAGCAGGTAGGCAGAAGAGAAATGGGGAGCTCCAGGTCTCCACTTTCTCGTAATGAGTGCATTGCTCTTGGATCCCACCTAGTGGTGGAGACGCAGAATACACCCACTGGGCAGAGACCCTTTCCAAGTGCCCATCCCTTCACAGGGATATACCCCAGGTCCCCTGTTGCACCCCAGTCCTCAGGAGCACCCCCTTACAAGAGTGAATCCCCTATCCAAGATATACCCCACCTCGAGGCACACCCCGCTTCCTGGGGGTGCACCATGTCATGAGGGCGCACGTCCACATTCCTGAAAGCACAGGACAAAGAAGTTGCTTAGAGGTAGCCTGGAAAGCGGGGGGGGGGGTGGGGGCATTTGCACCAAGTACAGTGTTGGATTGAAAACCAAGGCTCTCGGGACCAGGAGGGCGCCTTCGGCGTTGGTCCTCCCTATGTGAGTGGCCACATCTCACACTCTGAGTCCCAACACCTTCGGGATGAGATAAGTACCTGGAGCCCTGCCCCGCTGCTCTTGAGGTTCCTCCGCCCAGGGGAAACCCAGCCTAGAGCCTCCCTCCACATATTTGTGGATTAGTGTAAAAGAATCTGGGGAGCCGTTTTTGTCTTTGTCTTCCTTTTTCAATGTGGGGTCTTTCCTCTAGTTGTTCTAGTGTAGAGGCCTCATTTAAAGAAATGAAGAAACGTTGTCTGAAGTCCCTCTTGGTTTCACCAGCTTGACGCTTCTGTGTGAATTAGAGAATCCCGTTATGTTAAAGCACTTGTGTGCCCACGGGCACAGCCTGGTTTCCTCTGAGCAGCACCTTGGTCGGGGCCAGCTCTAAGGCCAGCGTTTATTTCTAGCCACACTGTTGGGGAGATGGAACTGTCCCCGGGCTTCTTTCTGAGCATTAGAGTGAATGTCATGTCAGCCATGACTGCTGATGCTACTGTGAGTCAGGACCTGGCTGGTCACAAAAACGACTCAGGTCCTCGCTGCCCAGGAGCTTTCGATCTAATTCAAGAGACTAGACCAGCTGTGGGCAAACTACGGCCCGCGGGCCGCATGAATAAAACTAAAAAAAAAAAGACCGTACCCTTTTATGTAATGATGTTTACTCTGAATTTATATTAGTTCACACAAACACTTTTGTTCCGGCCCTCCGGTCCAGTTTAAGAACCCATTGTGGCCCTCGAGTCAAAAAGTTTGCCCACCCCTGGACTAGACCATCACTCTGAGACAAGTAGCAGACTGGGTGTGCAACTCCTGATTGACACTGAGTGTGTTTCATAGAAAAAGCACCCAAAGGAACCTGGGCCAGGACATGAGGGAAGCTGCACAGGCCAGAAAAAGCTTGAGGGACAGGTGCAGGTGTCCTAGGCAGCATGGCCCCAGTGGCTAGAGGGGCCCATGCTCTGAGCAGAGCTGACTTCCCAGCAGACAGGACCTGTTGGTGGCCATGGTCATAGGTTGGGGCAGAGAAAGCAAGTTCTGTGTTCATGGCCGCTCCCCTGGAACTCAGAAGGCCAACTGGACAGAACACCTTCCTCTCTTCTGTCAGCAGCACGAATGGAGCCCTCTCCCCACGAGCAGTGTGCAGCCACTGTACCTTCACAGTTACTCACACAAGCTGTAGTGTGTGTTTCCGCATAAGCCAGATCAGCCGCAGAAACTACAAGCTCTGCTTTCCCTGGACCTCGATGTAACTCAGGAAGGATGAGAGGATGTGTTCAAAGTGGACACTAATGGTGCATGGCTTTCCTGGTGACCACAAGTAACCTTTCCCTGCTCTCAGTCATTGGGCTTGTGTGTTTCCTGGCCTTTTGTTTAGAATATTAATTAGTGTCCAAGGGCTTGTCTTTCTGGTCTTTAAGATCATCTGAAAACACAAAAGAGAAATAAAATTGATAATGTGTACAGCTCAAAAGTCTCAGCTGTGGCATCCACAGAACTGAAAGGTTGGCAAAGCTAAAAATGGGGAGTGGGCTGCACAGTGCTGTTTGGGGACCCTGGTCATGTTCTCTCCTGCTGGAGTTTGTCCACATGCTGGTGAGCAGCAGCTCAGGCCCCAGTCAATAGGTGAGTCCTATGACTTTCCTGGGACTTGAGCCAAGTATGGCTGACAGCATGTCTTTCCACTACAGACTCTGCATGCAGCAGTGCCCCCGGCTCCGCACCCAGCTCGCCCAACAACAGCTCCGGGAGCATCAGCACGGAGAATGGGATCGCGCCCGCCGTCCCCAGCATCCCAGCCGAGGTCAGTGTCCCGCTTTCTGTTTGTTTCCTGCCGGCCCCGAGGCAGGTTCAAAGAGCTGATTTGCTTGAGGTGACTGCATCTTACAGTTGTCCTTCAGACTTGACTGTCCAGGTCGTGGTGAGGGAAACTGAAGAGCGAGGCAGCCTGCAGAGCACTGGTGTGGACTTCATTGTCTGCCACTCATCACTCGACCTCCTTTGCATAGGGACTCAGGAGTTCCCAATACAAGAGTCATGGTCAAAGAACATTTCCGCACCCCCTCTTTCCTCCTGGGCTCTTCAGAACACATTAGATCCATCCTCCACATGAACCACATGCCAGTGGTGCCAGCTGCCCGTAACCTCATGGCACAGGGCTCTGTGTGCTGGTTGGGAACAGGAGCCCATTGGATGGGAATGAAAAAACTTGTGGCTCTAGCCAGTTTGGCGCAGTGGATAGAGCATCAATCTGCAGACTGAAGAGTCCCAGGTTTAATTCCGGTCAAGGGCACATACCTTGGTTGCAGGCTTAATCCCCGGTCCTGGTCGGGATGCACGCGGAAGGCAACCAGTCGATGAATCTCTTTCACATCGATGTTTTCTCTATCTGTCTCTTCCCCTCCCTTACACTCTCTCTAAAAATCAATGGAAAAATATCCTCGGGTGAGTATTAACAACAACAAAAATACTTGTTGTGTATTGAGAGATACACAGCTCAAAATGTTGGCCCAACAAGGCACATGTACTTGTGTAGGAATGCTGGAGCCACAAGGGGAGGTGGTTAGGGTGTCAGTTAGCATCACGGATTGGGTACAGAGAGGGTTCTGGGATCACTTAGAGGGAACATCAGATGCAGGGGTTGGCAGAGAGGGAAGAAGGGCCTCCTAGGAGAAGAGGTGGATGGCTTCTTCAGCCAAGTGGAGGGCCCCAGGGCCAGCTGCAGGTCATGCCGTTACTTGACCAGACCTGAGTCGAGCGACTATCCAGCAGTAGGTTCCAGGACCTCCACTCTTACATTCATTTCCCTCCATTTATCCCCCAAGTGTCTCTGGAGCACCTATCTTGCCCCAGCCCTGTGCAGGCTCGGGACCTAGGGCGAGGGTCCAGCCAAGGGCCTGCTTCTTCCCGGCTCCTCATGCTGGTGGGGAGAGGGAGTCGAGCGGGCCAGTCTTCAGCAGAGAACTTTGCACTTGCTGAGTGGGGATGTGGGCGGGGATCCATGTGGGGAACCTCCTCGGCATTGAGTGTCTGGCAGACTGAGCCAGAAACACCGTCTGCTTTGTGCCCAGACAGCTCTACTGAGTGGGTTCTGTGTTCTCAGTTCTGACTGACAGGAGGCCATACTTTATTAGACATAGCTTTTTACTTTCCTCCCTAAATAGAAATGAATCCAGCCCTTCCAAAGGGCTGACAGAGTTCTAGACACTATTGATAAGCAGATTTTTGGAAACTAAGATTACTGTTTAATTTGCTTAATCCCCATTTTCTCATCTTTTTCTTTTATACATCTCCTTTTATGACCTTTTCTTTTCAAGCTACCTGTTTAAGTGCTTATTTAGATTATAGAACATTTTGACAGTCCTCCTGGGTGTTCAGGTCATAGCTCAGTGTGGCCTGAAGTTGCGTAGAGCTCAGCCTAGAAATTGCTTCCGGAACAAGATGTCAGGATCATCATGTGGGCAATAGCGATCCTGGGCCCTGATTGTTATTAAAGGTGGGTAGGTATGTACCTAATGCTTCATCTTGTAGGGATGCCTTATTTGGGTGAGTTTACATGGTTCTGGTTTAAAGTATGTGTTAATTTTTCCAAGTCACACGTTAATGTAAATTAAGCTAGTGCAAATTAATAGAAGATGTAGGAGGGTTCACAAGAAATGTTAAAAGGATTGGCAGGGTAGTCTTAGAATATGTGAGGGTATGTAGGTGTCCTTTTTGAGGATTGGACAGTTCCCTGAGAGGCACAGAGGCTTCCCAGTCCAGAGGCTGTGTAGGATCCTTGTGTGGGAGGGAGGCAAGGGACCCCTGGACGGCGTGGAGCTCAGCCTCACTATACCTTGTCCCCCTTTATACAGAGGATGCAGAGCTCCCCGTGCCACAGACAGCGGCTCCGTCCAGTTCAGAAGGCTAGATGTGATTGAGGCACGCCTATGACTAGGGTGTGCCTCATGATTGGGGTGTGGCTGGCAGGGTGGTGCCACAGGCACTCTGACCCCAACCCTGCACGTATGCAGAACTGAGAAGCTGACAGAGACATTGACACTGAAAATGCGGGCAAGTCAGCCTACCAAGTAATTCTGAGGCAGCTTTATTTCTAAAAATAACTTAGGTTAAAAAAAAAATATCCTTGGTTATAAAGAGGAAGTTACAACCTTGGAAACATTAGAACATCTCTTCATTCTTGGAGAATCTCAGTTCAGTGGAACCATGGTTTCCTTGGCAGTCGCAATCATGTTCCCTAAAACATAGCTTGTTAGTATTTTACTTCTAACAAAATTGCTTTGTGTGGGAAGAGCGCTTTCACAGTCATCCTTTCATCATTACTGTACCATTGACTACATGAGTGACTACAGGTAGCTGTACAGGTAGCTGCAGCCAGTCTCCGGAACAAGACGTGCTGTTTCCTTCCTCGTGAGGAAAGCCGTTCCATCCTGTTCTGCCTTTAGCACAGAAACAAAGTGTATGTTTCTTGATGACATCAAAATATGACACCATCAACATAGCCACCTAGGGAATCTGCAAGGCAGAGATGTTCACTCTGAGAGTGGGCACTTGTCCCTGCAGGCTGGCAGGCTGCAGTCAGTGACCACTATCTGCAGTAACGTGTAACAGCTTTCAGTCCACAGCTTTTCCCCTGGAAGTGAAATGGTTCTCATCCTTGATTATGTTGTTCACTGTGGGAAGGATGGGAGGAAGTCAGGATGTTCATCCCTCACGTTATTTTTCATCTTGCAGACTTCTGCCACCCCCACCTTCGTGTCCCATGGCAAAGTCACCTATTGGTGGTTTGCTCATTGGCTCGGCACACATTTGCTGTGCAGGGATGTGCTGGTGAATATGTTTTTTATCAAAGAAGGTTTATTCTAGAAGCAGAAGATGTTAAATATCTCAGTGCTTCAACTCCTTGCAGACTGCTCACCCTTTTCTGACTGCCCTTCTAGTCCTCACTTTTGCTGTACACTTAAATAGTCCAAGTCTTCTTTTTAAAAAGTGTAAGATTTTGTAACTTGTTTTTCTAACTTAACATCACATCATGAACAGATTCCAAGTAACCGCAAGCCTCTGCCAAACTGGTGCCCCATGTGTAAACGAGCCTGCTTTTGATTTGTGAGCGCTCTATATATTAACCTTTGTCCTGTACTTTGCTACTATTGTCATCACCATTCTTTCCCTTTCATGGGAGGGTTTTTTTTCATCTTTAGTTCCCTCTTTGGTTTCTGCCTCTGATGTTATGTTTAGAAAGACATTCCCAACTCTAAGAATATATTTTAAAATACATTTTCCTAGGTTTTCTTCTTGTAGTTTTGCCATGAGTAAGCAATTTGAATAAAAATGAGAATTTGGTGGATCATGAATCTGTGTTTTTATGCTTGCCACCTGCTCTGAAATGTTACACTCACCTACATGCTCTAATCTGTTAATTCATCTTTATATTCTGGGCATGATCTGCCCAGAAGTGTTTTCTGTTGTCCTTCCCCTTGGTGAGGTTGCCCACACTTGGCCAGAGCAGACTCTGTGTGATGGTCGTCCTGTATTCTGTCCCCAGACCAGCTTGGCACACAGACTGGTGACTCGGGAAGGCTCCGTGGCCCCACTTCCCCTCTACACATCGCCATCCTTGCCCAACATCACACTGGGACTTCCTGCCACCGGCCCTTCTGCTGTAAGTAGGCTTCCGAGGGTCTGTGTGGTGCGGGTCAGCTGTCACAGGCATGTAGCCTAGATGTTACCAGTTGTGCCTCTCCAGGGGGCGGCAGGCCAGCAGGAAGCCGAGAGACTGGCTCTCCCAGCCCTGCAACAGCGGCTCTCCCTCTTTCCTGGCACCCACCTCACGCCCTACCTGAGCACGGCGCCCCTGGAGCGGGACGGCGGGGCAGCTCACAACCCTCTCCTGCAGCACATGGTCTTACTGGAGCAGCCACCCACACAGACGCCCCTCGTCACAGGTGAGCGCTTTGCACGGCATCAGGCCTTGCCAGCTCACAGAACTGGCAAGGAGGCCTGTTCCACCCTGTGTTTCCCTCACTTCCCCCATGTCCGGGCATGTGACATGATGCATCATGTCTCCCTCACAGAACTGTGTGGACGACATGCCAATTACAGGTCCTGCCCTCTCAAGAGGAGGTTGAAGCTCCTCTGGTTTGCGTCTTCCTCTGGGTCAAGCTAAGCAAGTGGCAGAAACACAGCCCTGACTTGGGAGGACAGTCAATTTCTATCAGCAGTAAATTTTTATTAAAATGGTGCCCCATCTAAAGGACAGTTATATTTAGGAAAAAGTGGGAAATCTGTGATGGAGTCTTCATAGCAGTGATGGTGTACAGAGTCACTAAGGATTGCCAGACGTGTGGGGGCTGCGGTCGCCCGTCCTCATCTGGAAACCGTCCTCAGTTTCATTTCTGCCTTCTCGAATCTCTCTCTCTGTTCAGAAGTAAAATCTACAGCAACATTAGAGCTTCACCTCCAAATCTCTGACCCCCAACCTCAGTGGGAAATGCAGGTGCCAGCAGGCTTCAGAGTCCAAATGTGGAGCATGCGGGTCCAGACGGGGGTTTGGTTTGGTTTTCCTGTTTTATGCTTGTTTGTCCCTCTCGAGCACTTGGTTCCTTAGAGTCACTGGCTGGTCAGGGCTCAGGTCATGTCCTTCCACGACCCGTGGGCCCTGTGGGAAGATGCCTCCTGACTGCTTTCCTGCCTTTCCATCCTGTCCTCTAGCTGCCACCAGGTTTCCATCAGGGCCCGGGAAGTCCCCCCATTGTGTAGCACAGTGCTGTCCAGTGCAGGAGCACTGGCCACATGTGGCTATTAACATTGAAATTGAAAGTTAAAAGCACTCAGTCACCTGTGAGGCATAGCGAATACTCCTATGGCTGCTGATGCAGGGGAACCTGGACCATTTCCATGGCACAGAAAGCTCTGAGCAGCTGGCTGCAGTGAGGCCCGGGCTCTCAGCTGGAGATATGCTGTGCCAGGCCTCTGGGCCTCTTCCTCCCACACAGCTCATCACTACCCAGTTTTACTCCTCGCTGACTGGCCTGCAGGGCGATTCTGGAAGCCCTGTCCTTTTCCCAAAACCCCTTTTTCCATGAGGCCAGCTCCTGTGCCCCTGTCCTGCTCCCATGTGCTCATTCTATGTCAGCTTCCATGGACACTGTATCTGTCCTGCCTCCTTCCTGGAGCCCAGACCTTGCATTTTCCTACAGCTCTGCCATCCTCTCTCTCCCAGCACCCACACAGTCTGCAATGCCTAGTAGATAGCATAGGCGTAGTAAATATCCCTGTGACTGAGCCCAGTGAGAGCCATGTGTCTGAGGTGGCTGTGTCTGAGCAGGACCCAGGAGTTCTCACTGCATGTTTCCTATGTCAGTGTATCTGAGTCCCCCCAAGTGGACGACCCACAGACCTATCTGCTTGCTGATGATCTCGTTGGACAGACTGACCAAGTTATACCAGCTCCACTCACAAGTGCTCTGGAAACGGGCCCGTGTGGGAGGAGTGGCTGGCCAGGTCAGAGAGCAAGCAAGATGGAGGGTCTCGGGTGCTGTGTCCCCTTCCCCGCAGGCCCTATGGCTTGTATGTTTTCAATTATTAGGCACTCTGCACACAGTTACTCCTGGAAAGAGCAAAGTCCCAGTATTCCCAGAGGCTGAGTTTGAGCAGCTAGCCAGGGCAGCGCATAGAAATCGGGTTCATTTCCAGGCGAGAAGGAACTGTTTGCAGAGTCCTGGCTTGTTTCTGCAGCTCCACACAGAACCGTGGGCACCGCCTGGCCTGGCCACCCAGCTGAGCACAGTGACTGAGTGGCCGGCGAACCAAACCTTCAGACCAGTGTGTCCTACTGGCCAGGCCCTGGGAGACGGGCCCCAGAGCTTGGTAGTTGGGTGTGTGCAGGAGGCTGGGTGCTGGGGCAGGTGAGCTTCAGGGAAGGCTTCCTGGAAATGAGCATCGTTGCTTAAGACCTGAGGTGGGACTCGGCAGGTGAATAGGTGGGAAGAAGGCCCAGTAGAGGAGCAGGTGTGGGTACCTGGTGGGTATTCTAGCCTTCTGGTCACTCATAGGGCAGCAGGAGCTGGTGTGCTCAGTTCATTTACCATTTCTCCCAGTCGGACATCCTTGACCCAGGGTCATTTTCAGCCTGAGCAATGTTTAGTGTTTGTTTACCTCAGGTTGCCAGGGGGACATACCCAGGTTGCAGGGGAAGGGGTTTGTTAGAACTTTTTGCCCATAGACCCTTGGAAAAATGGTCAATGACCTAAACAACAATTTGCAAAAGAAAGACCAGATGGAGGAAAAGCCTACAGAAGGAAAAATATTAAACTTCCTGGTTCACAAGAGAGCTTGTAATTTAAACTGAGATTCAAGTGCAGACACAGCCAGATGTATCCTGTCAGCTCAGACTCTGGATCTGAACACTTAGCTCAGGTGCAGATGTGGGCGCAGCACCCTCCTGTGCAGCCAGTGGGCCTGGGCGTTGGCAAATCCTTGTAGAAATTTGTAGAAAGAGGTTTTGACCATATCCATCAGGATTGTAAGTGTTAATGCCCCCTTTGTGCATGAAATCAGTGTTTTAAGAGACCCTTAAAAGAACTTGACCCCTGAGGACCGTTTATTTCTCTCACACTTAGTTTCTGTGACAGGGAAGGGCTACTATGGCCTTCCTCAGCTCAGCATGTGGTACTCTTATTGCCCACAGTGCTCTTCAGATCAGAACCTTCTGAGGGGGCGTTCGTACCTGTGAATCTGCCTCTGGCAGGGCAAGCTGTTCTGAAGCCTGTTGCACAGAATGCCTGTTGATGGCATTAACCTGGGTGTCAGAGACAGTACTCTCCAAGTGACAGCTCAGGATGCTCGGTGTGTGCCTGGAGTCATACTCGCTGGGCTCCAGGGAGGAGGCGCCTGGGCTGGCGGCTGCAGCTCACGGTGTCTCTGTCATTCACTCAACAGCTCTCTCCCCTCCTCTCTTCTTCCTCTTCCCCTCTGCTTTTTTCCTCCATGTTATCTTCAGACTGGTATCTTTCAGGCCTGGGCGCCCTGCCCCTGCACACACAGTCTCTGGTTGGCGCAGACCGGGTGTCCCCCTCCATCCACAAGCTGAGGCAGCACCGCCCACTGGGGCGCACACAGTCGGCACCGCTGCCCCAAAACGCCCAGGCCCTGCAGCACCTGGTCATCCAGCAGCAGCACCAGCAGTTTCTGGAGAAACACAAGCAACAGTTTCAGCAGCAGCAGCTGCATATGAACAAGGTGGGTCTGTGCCGTGCGCTCCACGGCCTCATGTCTGTTAGCTCTTTCCTCAGCTTTGCCATCTGGCAGCTGCCCCTTTCTGAACTTGAATGGCCGAGGGCCACAGGAGAAATAGTGGGTCTCAGGCTTCCCCACGCTCGGCAAGGACGGGCTTGTGTGCAGCTGGAACTTGGGGGAATTACCCGTGCTGGGGGATGACTGGAGTGGGCAGGGCCACTTCCTGAGTCCCTGGTCAGTATTATGCATGTGAATGTTCGCATCACTGCATGGTAAATTCCACTCAGCCAACACTTTTTTCTTTTTAAATATGTTTTTATTGATTTCAGAGAGGAAGGGAGAAAGAAATAAATCGAAACATCAGTGATGAGAGAATTATTGATTGGCTGCCTCCTGCACTCCCCACAGGAGGATCAAGCCTACAACCTGGGCATATGCCCTGATAGGGAATTGAACCGTGACCTCCTAGTCCATAGATTGATGCTCAACCACTTAGCCATGCCAGCCAGGCAAGACTTTTTTCTCAAGCATATTTATCTTTAAGCAAACACAAAACAGGAAGTCCCCAACTTTACAGTGGCCTGAAGTCCCCAGAAGCACATGTCCGGATGACTCTACCCTTGCAGTATACTTGTCCATTGGAATAACATCCTCTAGAGGGCTACACCCAGGCCAGCTCACAGAGGCCTGCACACCTGTACAGTCCCTAGAGTCACGGCGACGCCACTCTCAGCAGGAAGTGGTGGGAAAGGGTGGTGTTGCTCTCTAGTGAGTAAAATAGGAAAAGAGCAACTTTGAGTAACGTTTTTCAAATACCAACATTTGAAAGAAAGCATCTTTTAATAGTAAAGAATGAGATGAACCTGTGGAAGACAGTCCAGCATTTCCTCAAAAGGTTAACAGAGTTACCATGGGACCCAGCAGGCCCACTGCTAGGCCTGTACCCAAGAGAGTTGACAACATAGGTCTAAACAAGGGCTTGCACACCAACAGCAGGACAGCCCCGATGACAGTCAAACAGAAAGGGCACAGACAGGCCATGGTGTATCACTCAGCCCTGACAACATGGTGCTGAGGGAGAGAAGCCAGACAGAAAAGCCCACACGTATGATTCGATGTGGGTAGAACATCAGACGGGCAGGCAGTTTGGTGATCGATGGGCACCCTAGGCGGGGTGGGGAGTGGCAGGGGCATGACTGCCAGTGGGAATGGCGTTTCTTTCTGAGGTGATTGAAAGTGTTCTGAGTTAGAGACGTGATGGTTGCACAACTCTGTTAATATACAAATGACTAGTGACTTACACAGTTCGAAAGTGTGAACTCTGGTACGTGAGTTACCTCTCAAAGCTGCTAAGAAAGAAGTGGATGAGGTAAGAGAAGGCAGCTTTGGTGTTTTCTGAGGGGAACTAGCAGATTTGGGGATGAACAGAACAGACTTGATTCTCAACATGTCTCTTTCCTGGGAAAGCTCATCTGGTCGCGTTCCCTCTTGCAGAGAGACCTCAGTCATTGATCCTCTACCCGATACACACAGTTAGACTCTTGTCTCTGCCTCCCTGAGGAATGAAAGGGTGGAGGGAGAGAGGGGGATCAGGAACAAGACCTGGAAGGGTCCACACGAGTGTGAAGATGGAGCAAGAGGAGAGAAGATCACCTCTCCGGGGCCGAGGCGCTAAGTACAGCTAGCCCTGCTCCTCTGTCTGCCAGCATTCCCAGCCCAGTTGGGTTTGGGGCACGGAGACTAATCTTCAAAGAAGAAGCATTTTCCCACTCCACGCTTCCTAGGTTTGCTCTTCTGAGTCTTGGCCTGAACATCACTCATGAGTCCCCCACCTCAGTTAGAACTGCCTTCCAGCCCCATCCTGTTACCTTGCCCACCCTCCCGTCTGCAGTGACTACACCCATTTCTCACGTTTCATATTCCTATCTGTGTTCCCTGGTGGCATGTCAGCCCACAAGGATGCGGTCTGTGTACCCTGGTCGACCCAGGTACCTGGCACGGTGCCTGCCAAGAGCGGGTGCTGGTGTGGTTTTGTCAAGAGTGTTGCTTGTTGAAATGCCATCATGTATTTTGGGGCTGCTCCTCCACTGAGTCCGGCTCAGCCCCCACAGGGTTCACAGGTGGAGGTGGCGGCCACATAGCCCCAGTCCACCCCAGTGTGTTTGCCCTGACAGGGCTGAGGGACGTTCACTCCTAAATGGCCAGCTGCCCAGGGCAGCCAAGCCCAGACCCCTCTACCCACCAGGCACTAGGAAATAGGCTCCCACCCCACCCCACCCACAGAGCCCCCACCCCACAGGCTCTCCCAGCCAGGCTGGACAAAGCAGTCAGCAGTGGACAGGCCCTGAGCCCAGCCCTGATTGGACAGGAAAGGGACTCCTCACTGTGTGGGAACTTGACATTTCTCCACCTGATGCCAGTTTGGCTTCTTGGTTTTGTTATGTCATTATCTGAGTGGCAGGTTAGGAGGTTTTGAAGACAGGAAACACCTATTCATAGGTGATATGTTCCTGAACAGAGCGACGTGGAAGCTGGGTAATCTCCCTGATTCTACTACATGACTGACTGACTGACGGTGGGAACGACAGGTGACTGACATGTTTATACACTTCTCCCGGCGCTCAGGGAGCCAAGCTCGTATCTGGCACCGTCTGGCGCTGATGTCTCTGCCCTTTGTCTTGGAGCAGGCTGTTCCTAGGCCTCATTACCTGAGGGCACTAGAGCCCAGAGCCTGGCAGGGCTCCCTCCCTGCAGCCCTGTGCCCTGTGCATGGGGGTGGTGACCTTCCATGCATGGCCTGCTGTCATTCAGCCTCAGTGGGCAGCCTCTTCAAGGATGTCACCCTTGGAGAGAGATCAGCCCTTCCCAGTTGCTACACTTTCAGCAGCCCAACGGGGCTGCTGTGGTTTCCAGAGAATGGCCCATTGGCTAAGAAAGTCTATGAGGCAGGAAAGATGGATCTAGGAGCTGGCTGGGTTCACCGGGCGATGACCACTACTCTCCAGCAGTATGTGGGCCTCCCTGTGGGTGCCCAGCACTCCTATCCAGTGGTGTGTCAGCCTCATTGTGGATGCCCGTGGCCTTGCACGCAGTGTGTTTAATAAAGTTTGCTGGGTGAAGGGACTTTTAGGAGAATGCTTGCCATCAAAGGAAGTGGGGCTTCCAGCTCTGAAGCTGAAGTGAAGCCAGTCTTGTGCGTCTGGGAGCGTCTGAGAATGGCCTCAGGTGTGGTCTGTGTAAGGTGAGCAGCGTGTACAGGGGCAGAAATGCCTTTTCTCTGTTAGAAGAGAATTCTTAAGGCACCTTGACAACTGGAAAAGCTGGCTTTGCTGTGACAGCAGTTTTGTGTGTGGTTGCTGAATTCCACATGAGCCCAAATCCTGTAGAGCTGGGTTGGATGCATTTTCCTTTCATCCGACCTTCCCAATATTGAATATGAAAACTGGGTCTCGTTTATTTGTGTGGTCTAATTATGAGCATGGCCAGTAGTCTTTAAAAATGGGCTGCTTACCAGTTGGCTTTGGCTCTGAACTCCAGTCTGGCTTTTAGAAAATGTGTTGCTGTAATTTGGAGTTGCATTTGTTCTCATGTAATTGATAAATGAGGGCTCCTAAGGTCCAAAGGCCACTAGGAGACAAAGAGCTGACTTGTTCGTCCAGTTTGCTGCCGATTCTCTGCCAGTGTTTCCTCCAGCATGTTTGCCTGCCACTGCCCCTCCTGCTGCTGGCTCTGCCGTATGGCCCGGCCAGTGGGAAGCAGAGCTGCATCTCAGTGACAGGGGGCCAGAACGTGACCTCGGCCCAAGGGGAGGGCCTGGCAGGCTCTGCTTGGATGCCTCATTTCCCAAGGAAGCTGAGAGGATGGCAAAGGAAGCCCTGGACGTCTGCTATGAGCAGGCTGCTTTGTGTCCCCTCTGCCTGGCTTCTCCAGGAAGAGCTGCCGCTGGGCCTTTGCCATCTACCAGCTCCTTTCTCCTCCCCTTCGATGACCCAGAGCTGCCACCCATCCACCTGCCAGGCCTGGGGGGAATGGGGGAAGGGGTGTGCCCGAAGAGACTCCACAGAGCCCATCACCTGGAAAGGTTGCCCAGGACATTCACTGGAACCGGTGAGACTAAACATTCAGCCCAAAAGCAGCATGTGACAGAGGATGGAGTGCGGCCCACAGGAGGCACACTGACCACAGCTGGAAGCCCACCTGCCCCACAGGGAGTCTGCCCAACTATGTTAGCACCTGCCCCAGATACCAGAGGGGATGATCCCTTACCACATCCAGGGGCCCTTTACAGACACTGGTTGAATGCTTCAGACATGGCAACTTTGGACAGGTCACCTAAACATACACGTGATCTGTAGCTGGACCCGATTTAGACCAGGAAAGGCCATAAGTGACATTATCAGACAACTGAGGGAACTTGAATATTTGTGTAGTCTACAGCACAGCTGACAGTCACTACGTCTATCAGTGGGACTCCCAAGTGGGTGATTCCCAGGGTTCTGTGGAGAAGGGCAGAGGAGGGCTGACACATTTGCTGGATTGCGTCTCACGGCCACTGGTAGCCCTCAAGTAGGTCAGCAGAGGAGAGGTTGACCTCTGCCTCATCCCTGTGTCCTTCCATCTATAGGAGAAGGGTGTATGGAATTTCTTAACGATTTTTGAAAGTTTTCTCTAGTTTTGAAATTTAGAAGAAAACGTTGGAAGAAAGTCAGGATTGGAGTATCCTGTCCTCTGAGTACATGTTCCCGTGGCCACTCTCCTCACTCTTCAGTATTAGTGCTCTGTTTTCTCAAATAGCTTCCTCAGGCAAGCACTGGGGCCCTGGCTGGGCCCTCCATTCCTCATTTACTTTTCCCTGGCCTCCCTCAGCGAGGGACCAGAGCTCCGTGTCTGCAGAAACACCCCACATCAGAGCTGGGCCTCCCAAATGGCCTAGAATTGGCCCTGGGTTACCCTAGCATCCAAATTACCTCCCTTTGGGGTCATCCTCGGGTCACCCTGAGGTGGCCACAGCCCCCTGTTTCCCCCACACCTGCTCCTACTTGGTGCAGATGCTTCCCACAGCCATCTTCATTGAGCTTGTGGAAGGGCACCTCGGAGCAGGTGGCCTATATGCCTCCTCGTAACATCCCAGAGCTGACTCTGAGCCTGCAGGTAGTCGGGACCCTCTAGTCCTCCTCCCCAGGGCAGCGGACGGGTGGACCCCTCTTCCTCTCCTGGCCTCTGGCCTGTTCTCTGTGTTTCCCTTTGTGTGTGTGGCTTCTCTGTCCTCAGTACGAGTCTCTGTGAGCCTTGCATGAGCTTCTGCATTTCAACTTCCTGACTGCTCGGTTCTTCCTGACAGCTATCTCCAGTCCTGAGCTGGCTCCTAAACCCTGACTTGGATCCCCTTTTCATGTGGCATTTGAATTTTAGCCTCTCTGAGCCGTTATACTCCCTGCCCTTCCCTCCTGGCCAGCTGCATCCTTCTAGGCAGTTGCCAGCCTCTGTCCATACCTGCACGAGGAGCCAGCCCTGCTACAGCCTTCCACTCCTCTTTCTGGACCCAGCCCCTCTTCTGGCCTTCCACCCCAGCCTGGCTGAGGCCCAAAGTGTCACTCCCAGTGCCCCATTCTCAGTTTGACTGTTAGGACCTACCTGTGGCACAGGCAGGGGTGTGAACCCCCTTTAAGAAAACACAACCTCTCATGCCTATGGTCTGTAGGTCAAAGTTCATGACATGGGAGCTTTTCAGGCCTGAGGGTGGAGAGCAGGAAGTGGGATGGGGCTGGGGGCTCTGGGGCCTGGTCAGCTGGCAGAGAAGCCCAGGAGGAGGAGGAGCAGATGCAGGTAACCGCCCCAGTGCCCTTTCAGGTCAGGACCTCAGTTATACTAGGATGGACACAGAAAAGGGATTTCTCAGACAGATGGACACAGAAAAGGGCTGAGGGTGGAAGAAGGCAGGCAATGTCCCTCTCAGAAGCTGTGACAGTGGAGAAGGGGACATTGTCCTCTTCCCTTCTCATCCAGGTGCAGAGGTGGGTTGACACCTCTGTCATTGTGTTCTCTTGCTTGGCACAAACGGTTTCATAAACCAATTGCAGGTCTGCTTCCTTCCCTGCCTGGAGCCTTGATGTTACTTCTCAGCACCGCGGACAGCGCCCATGTTCTGCATAGGTGACCAGCCTGGTGCTAGCCTGGTGCCTGTTGGCCTTAACTCACCCCCGCCCCGAGTCCTCTATCCCTTTGTTTCCGAGATGAAGACTTTCTGATGCACCATTCCTTTCTGATGACCTCAGTCACCTTGGGTCACTCTGACTTCACCCTTCACCTCTGTAGATTATCCCCAAACCCAGCGAGCCAGCCCGGCAGCCTGAGAGCCACCCCGAGGAGACAGAGGAGGAGCTCCGTGAGCACCAGGCCCTCCTGGAGGAGCCCTACCTAGACCGGCTCTCTGGGCAGAAGGAGACCCAGGAGCTGACTGGAGTGCAGGTGAAACAGGAGCCCTTGGAGAGTGACGACGAGGAGGCAGAGCCACCTCGGGAAGTGGACCCTAGCCAGCGCCAGCCCACGGAGCAAGAGCTGCTCTTCAGACAGGTGACCATGAGGGCGGGGCGGGCAGGGCGAGAGAAGGTGGACAGGGAAGGGGAAAGTGGGCTGGAGCTGGGTGGTGCAGGAGGCAAGGGACAGTGGCCCACATTTCCAGTGGGCAGTGGAAACTGAAGGGCCTCTTCCTTCCACTCCTGCCAGGCCAGGTCTTCACCCATCACTCTCTAGTGGTGTGGGAGGTGGCTGAGGTTCTATGTCTGTTTACCTTAGCTGTATCTAGACATACTGGCCATTTGTCCACTGTGGGCATTTATGCACCTACTTTCCAGCCAGCGTTGGCCCAGACTCCCAAGGGATGGTTTTCTTTCAGGTATATAGGCTGTGATAAACATAAAGCCAAGTGTTAATAGGATTCAGCATAATCACTAAAGGTCCAGGGAGGGAGATTAATTTTTAGTTGATCAAAAAGGTAGGCAGGGGCTTTGGGGCCTGAGGAGACAGCAGTGGCCAGCCTTGCAGATCCAGAAAAGTAGTGCCAGCCAGGTGCCCAGAGCCAGTAGGGGTTCTGGGCACTGGCACACAATAACCAAACTCACAAGAGACTGGTGAATATATATGATGAATGATTTATTAATTTACAGTAAAAATAAAACTGCCAAGTCAACAAAACACTAGGTCAGCCAGGCAGGCAGCAAGTCAAAACCTCGTGTTAAAAGGCCCAAGTGCCACCAAGAAGGTTGCTTACTCCTAATGAACTGCACGTGAGAGTCAAAGGGCACTCTCAAAGTGGAGTCGGATCTTGTCCTCCAGCAACAGAGCTCTGTCCAGGGTGCAGGCCCTGGCTCGTCCCCTCCCCTCTCTCCACTAGATATCCTAGCCATCCAGTTGTGCACCACTGATCTCTGACAGCCCAGGCATGTGGCCCTCTGCAGCTCCCCCACCTCCCCCAGCAGCACCAAGAAAGACGCCACCTGTGACACACAGGACCTTAGATTTCTCTAGAGGCCTCTGGGCGGCAGGCCACACCCTTCACCCCTTCTGGGTTTCATGGGGGGCCCTGCAGCTGGCTGCTTGTATAGTGCTTTTTCTGTTTCTCATTCAGAGGGGGACCATCTCGCATTTCTCAGGCCATGTTCTTAGCACCCAGGCACTAAGCCACTGCTCTGCAAAGTGCAGTGGAAATGGCACTTAATGAAAATAGAGAGGTTCCAACCAAAGGAACCTTGTCTTCTGCTGTGCAGCTCCAGCAGTAGGAGTGCCTGGCTGGCTGTCCTGGCCAACAGGACCCCACGAGGCTTCATTCCCTCGTCTGTGTAGGTCTCAGAGTTATGAAGGAAGCAGATTTCTTATTATAACTGGAATTCATTGTGTTATTAGTACCGGATATGAGATTGGAAAGTACTTATGTAAATTTTTAGGGTAAATATCTTGTAGATGGTAAAGCCATCAGCATTTATTTAGGAAAAATAGCCTTGTTGTACTCAAAGCCTGAGGCAGTCATTAAAAACACTAATTTTCTATGTTCTTTGGAGAATAATTAGCAGAGGTCTTCATCAGGGAAACTCAGTGGTGCAAGTAGCAATTTGCAGATGTAAACGTGAGACACTGTATCTGAGTTTTTGGAAAACCTGTACTGGGAAGAGGGCTGGTTGGTTGTAGGTGGCCGTGAAGCTGGGTGTGAATCCTTCAGGATCCAGGGGAGCCTCCTGCTCAGGTCCTCCCAGCATCTCAGGGCTCTTCCCTGCCCCCCAGCCTGCAGTGTGCCTGCCCCTCCTCCCCCAGGGGCTAGGAAAACAGACCTTCCAGAATGACAAGATTTATACATGAAAACTAAGGCACGATTTGCGGAGGATTTGGCAGGCTCTACTTTCTCTGGCACCTCAGCTTATAAAGTAGGATGTGGACCCATTCCTTCTTTTGCTGTCCCAGGGTGGCCTGGATATCAGCAGCTCCTTGGGCAGGGCGGGGCTGGCCGCAAGGTCATCCCTGCCCTTCGCTCCCTGTGGCTCTACTCTGCCTCCCACAGGACACACACCTCAGCCTGTCCACAGCGTCCCATCAGGGTCTGTCTCCCTCAGGCCCTGGCTGAGTGGCCCATGCTCCACAGACCTAGCACTTCACCTGCACTGCAGCCCTGGGTTGAAGCCCCTCTGTCCCAGCAGCCTCCACAGCCCCTTCCAGAGTCCTCCTTTATATCTCCACTGGCCAGCAGTAAAGATGGGAGAGAGGTCAGAGACCTGTTGGCTTTTAGGCTTTAGATCCTGGTCGCATTTGTGCTCTTACAGAAGCCATTCTTCACACAGAAACAGCATTTTTTTTGGGGGGGGGGGGGGGGGGAGACTTTTCATGGATGTATGTGTTTAATTCACCCCTTTCTACTCTGTTTTTTTGTTTGTTTGTTTTTTGTTTTTTCCTGAAAGATGGCTATCAGTCCTGGGATTATTCATGTAGGTCCCTACCTCCTCAGAGGCACAGCCACACCCTCCCGGCCCTGTCACCCCAGCTGCTTGGGCCCTGGGTGTCAGGAACCTAATGGCTCACATCTTCCTTGCTTCAGCAGTCATTCCTGTCATCAAGTGAGGGCATGAGACAGTGAGGGGCCAGGACAGGGAGACGGTGGCAAATGAAGTAGAATTAGGATTTCTCTTCTGCAGTGGGCTTTTCTGCCCAGGTTTCTGGCATGCAGAGCAAGTGCTCTTGGTCAAAACCAAGACAACAGAGTCGACCAGGAGGGCTGCCTGCAGGCTGCTGGGGCATCTGGTGGCCATCCTCAGTGTCCATCCAGGTGCCACCGTGCATGGCACGATGGTGAGTGGGTGGAGGGCAGGCGGGCAGAGGGATGAATGATACATGAGAAAAGTACATGCAGAGCCCTTAGGGGTGTAAGGTTTCTTTGAAGCAACAAAACATGTTTCCCCGTAGCAAGCGCTCCTGCTGGAACAGCAGCGGATCCACCAGCTGAGGAACTACCAAGCCTCCATGGAGGCCGCTGGCATCCCTGTGTCCTTCGGTGGCCACCGGCCTCTGTCCCGGGCACAGTCCTCCCCAGCGTCTGCCACCTTTCCCATGTCTGTGCAGGAGCCCCCCAGCAAACCGAGGTTCACCACAGGTAACATGAGCAGGGAGGGCTGGGGTGGGCGGGGTGTTGGGCCTTGGACTGCCTGGCAGGGCAGCCAGGATTTGACAGACGTCTGTCTGGGAGGTGTGCTTCGGGGTGAGGTGTCAGGCCAGGTGTGGTGTCAGGGACAGGCCACTTCTAGGGCTGAAGGGCTGGGCAGCCTCACACCTGGCCCAACCTCCTTCCCTGGGTGGGGGGTGTCAGATGGATGGCTCACTGAGGCTCCCTTCCTCTGCCCTCCATCTATGATCCTAGGGACTTTCTCCTGGGCATAGAAGCCCACCCTCCCTTCCCAGAAAGTCATTGTCCTCCAGAGAAAGGTCCATCCCAGGCTAGCGTGAGTGTGAGTGTGCAGGCTGGATGCCTCCCTGTCATCAGCTGGGGCAGTGAACCTGCCCTTTCTCCTCTGTCCCTTCCTTGAGCTGAGCCTCTATCTAGGGCCTTGGACTCTGCATTGCTGTCCTCCTTGTTGCCAATGGTCACGATTCCTACTGTGCTGTTCTGTGTTGCCCCACCTCACCATGCCCGAGCCGGGGGACATGTCTGCTGGCGGGAATCTTGTTTCTGCCTGAAAGGCTCCACACACAAGTCAGGAATGAGTGGTTGAGCCAGGCACTTACTGGGGTCTGAGGCACTGGGCTCTTGAGTGTGCCACTGCCCAGCCACATCCGGCCTGAGGCGGAAGGAAGCCAGGGTTGCTTTTAACACTATTTTCACCTAATGTTTCTTTTCAATGATACATTAACAACAAAAAAATGTCAAAATTCAGAATGGTTTCATCCTTCAAACAGTCCTTATAAAATGTCTTAATTTTTTTCACAGTTATGTCTAAGTGTGGTTAAGTTCTCTTTGTCAGCTCTTAGAAGGATATTGTCCATATTCAGAGAAAAGCTTAAGTAGTGATTATCCAGAAATTAAATTGTTGCTTCTCAGAAAGGAGACCAGAGACTACACAGGTTCATGTGGGCAGCAGGTGGCCCTTCCTGGCAGGGAGCAGATCTTGGCCACTGGTCAAGATGAGCCCGGAGCACAGCTCACAGCAGAGACCATGCCTTGTATTTCCTCTGAATCCAGGAGCCTTGGACAGTCCAGTCCACTAGGACCGCTTAAAAGAGAGGTTGGTCCCTGGCAGATAGACTTGGCTATTTAGACCAAAATCTCATTTCTGGAAGTTGCCATGGTCCTCTGCAACATGAATGCCACACAGCATTAATGCTGGAGATTGGAGTCCAAGGGTGGGCCTCCTTTTCGTGTCTTTTTCCTTTGCCTGCTCCCACTGGGCAGGGCACCACACCCCAGAGGTGTTGTCGGCTCGATTCTGGGCAGGTGTGCGCCAAAGCCATTGCCCAGTTCACCCTCTCAACCTCTCCTTGGTTTTCGTTTCTATGAACTGCAGTTGAGGGGTTCTGATGAACTTTGATTTTTCTATTGAATCGTCCCTGCAGGATGGGACATGATGTGAGCCTGTGTCCACTTCTATGGAAGTGGTGGTTTGCCACAAGATGGTAGCTTCCTGGGCTGGTGGTGGGAAGCCTGCTGCCAAGCACCCCTGCTGCTCTGAGGGTCTCACCACTGCCTCCCTGCAGGCCTGGTGTACGACACATTGATGCTGAAGCACCAGTGCACCTGCGGGAACAGCAATAGCCACCCCGAGCACGCCGGCAGGATCCAGAGCATCTGGTCTCGGCTGCAGGAGACTGGCCTCCGAGGCAAATGCGAGGTAAGGCTGCCCGGAGCAGCAGGGAGGGTGGCCCACACGGCCTGCAGGAATCCGGTGTGGAGTGTGGGACCCTGCAAGGAGGGAGCCTGTGAGCATTTCCATGATAAGGACTGGCAGCTTGGGATATTCAGGCCTGCCTTCTGGAAGATGCCCAGGGCTGTTTTCCTAAAAGCCCAAGGCCTCCTGAAGGAAGGCTCACCTCTGTCCTGCACCCTGGTCCCTCTGTACCCGCTGGTCCCCTGCATGCCCTGGTCCACCTGCACTCAGTCCCCCTGCATCCCTCTGTCCCCCTGCACCCCTCTTGTCTCTCTGCACCCCCTGGTCCCTCTGTACCCCTCTGTCCTGTACCCTCATCACATGCTGCTCCACTCTCTCCCGGCACACTGTTGCTGAAGCCCCTTATTTTCCGTCTGGTCATTCCCCTGGAGGAACCATTCTGAGGCTATTCTCCCATCAGCTCCCAGGATGCATGCAGGCCGCCCTCCAGCAGGAACTAAAGAAACAGGGAAACGAGCCCTGTTGCTTTTCAGTCAGTGTCCTCTCACTTAACATTCCTGAAGCTTCTCCCAGTATGTGGAAAGTGTCAGGTCTGAGGTACCCCTCAGAATCCAAGTTCCCATGGGGCTGTGAATGGTGTGGGAATTTGAGTCACAGTCTGGTCCTGTCTGGTCTGGTTGGAATTTGATTCATGATCATAGCGCCCCCACCCTCTCTGAGTGGAGTGAGAGGGTTCCAGCTGGTCCTCGGTCTCCTCACTGCCTGGGATAGTGAAGGCCAGTCTCTCAGACAAGGAGGGCCCCCACCTCCTGGCCCTTCAGGGCCTGGGATTCCAGTCTCTGCCCACACATGGCTGCAGTGGTCCCCAGCCTATGAGGACAGGAAGGCTCTGCTGAGTAACATGAAGGACGGTCTTTCATCCTGCTGATGGGGAAAATGTTTTCATGGAGCGACCCAACTCATGCTCTTTGCCCTGGAGTGCAGCCATCATGAAGGAGTGTAGCTCTCAGGAAGGCCTTGCAATTAGTGGGTGCATGAAGAGGGGCCCAGGCTCGGGGACACCTCACAGTCCTGTCTATGGAGTGGGGCTAGCAGCACCCAACTCCCAGGATACTCCAGGACAATAGCCCCAGTCCCCAAGTACCCACTAAGTGGGACACCTGCTGTGTCTCTCACACATTGGGAATCCCACAACACCAGGGATGGGACATGCTGCACTGCAGAGTGACTCTGGGAAGCTAGGGCCCTGCAGTTGATGACAAACTGTCTATATCTGTGCATCACAGCCCAAGCCACCTGGGCCACAGCTGGGGCAGGCGTGTCACAGAAAGCCAGCACATCCAGGACCCTGCTGAGCCCCCCTCAAGTCCCTTCACTTCCCCACTCAAGTCCTCCCACGTCATTCAAGTCCCCCTTCCCTTCTCAAGTCCCCCTGTCCCCCACTCAAATTCCCTCACTTCCCCACACAAGTCCCCTCACTTTCCCACTCAAGTCCCCCCATTTCCCCACTTGAGCCCCCCACCCCGCTTTCCCATTCGAGTCCCCCCTTGAGTCGTCCCTCCTCCTCCTCCTCCTCCTCCTCCTCCTCCTCCTCCTCCTCCTCCTCCTCCAGAAGCTGGAATATTTAGGAACTTTAGTTCCCCATCTTTTGCAGTTTTTGACGTGATTTTTGGAGGGAAATGGGGCACAAAGGTCTGGTCCAGAATCCTGTCCTCTAGTGCCCTGGGGAGGACCTTGACCACTAGTGAGGAATGGAGCTTGGCACCTGTTCTGGGTTGCCAGAACTCACCACTAGGGGGCAGCAGCGCCTCTGCAGACACAGCTGTAACCTGTTTCTCCTCCTGCAGACCACCCTGGCCCTGCTCCTCCTCCATAGGGCTGCTGGGGCATCTGAAATCCCCACGACCAGCTTCCTGTCCCTCCCTCCTTGTCCCCAAGAGGGTCAAGGAGGCCAGAGGTCTCTGCAGTGGTTTCTCAGCCAGGAAAGCCAATACGGCAAGGTGGGGTGAGACATGAAACGCAGAAGAATAAAGCTTCAACCCTCTTCCACCTTCTTTGGCACCATAGGGGGTGCCCACCTGTTCTCGCTGATGACTGCAATGGGTCCCCAGACCTGCAGGACTTGGGTACCAAGGAGGGGAGGGGCCTGTGGTTCATGAGTCAGACCCAAGTCAGCACAATGGTCTAGAGGAGACTGGGTGGAAACATGTGGCCTCCACACAGCACTCATTCAGAGACCCGGGTGGGCTGTGCACCTTGAACTGCACCTCTTGGCTCAGAGTGATGTGTGGTCACTCAGCCCAAGGGAGTACAGTGTCCCTGTCACCACCCCTTACACCTGGCTCCCGGCACAGTCCCCTGGATGGCAGAGTACATGGCCTGGCACTGGACACGTTTATAGGAGTTGACCCCTGATAGGAGAAGTTAGAGGGACTTCCCAGGATCCCAGGCGTCCTAGCCAGGGCCCCTCGCTCTAGGCCAGCCGTGGGCAAACTACGGCCCGCGGGCCGCATCCGGCCCGTTTGAAATGAATAAAACTAAAAAAAAAAAGACCGAACCCTTTTATGTAATGATGTTTACTTTGAATTTATATTAGTTCACACAAACACTCCATCCATGCTTTTGTTCCGGCCCTCCGGTTCAGTTTAAGAACCCATTGTGGCCCTCGAGTCAAAAAGTTTGCCCACCCCTGCTCTAGGCAGATGACTGTGGGGGTGTCCATTGGGTGGGCTTCCCTGCTCGAGCTGCTGCGTCGGATTCGGCATGGGGCTGAAAGAGGAGTGAGTGGATCTTTCCTGGGAGCTTATTCTCCTCCACGCTGAGGCTGGGCCATCAATGAGGCAGCCACAGGCCGCTTATAGCCAGCTCCCTCTGCTTTTACCTCCTGCTTCAGCACGGTCTCTAGAGGAGCTGCCCTATTCTGAGTAGTTCCAGATCACCCCAGAGGTTTCAGGAGCAGGAGAAGCTGCTGGCCTGGCTCTGTGCTCAGGAGTGTCACACTGTCTGGCAGCCCAGGGTGTCCCCAGACCACCACCACCAGGGCCTCTGGCTGTGTTCTGACTCTCAGAGACCACTGTAGTGTAAAATGTCAACTTTAATCTCATCTCATAAACCAACCCCTCCTGCTACAAGATCAAGTAAATGTAACTCAACTAAAGAACAGTAATTTTTATGTTAATTTCTGGGGAAATCTGAAAACAGCACTGGAGTCTTGATTTGGGTAATTTCTAAACCAAAGAAAAATACAGATGGAGAGGCGTGGATGGAGATCCAAGGCCGATATCAGGTTTCTCTGGGCTCCCCAGAAGGTTGCTTCTTTCCGGCACTGGGTAGTGCTCAGGGACACGGGCCCCAGCCTCCTCTCAGGGAGAACTCAGGAGGCAGCCCCACTGCCCCTGGCAAATCCTCTCTGTTTTTAGTCCAGACCCTGGCAGTGGGGAAGTAGAGTAGTAATTTGATGCCAGATCATTTGTGTGACAGTGAAGGTTAAAGCATTGAAGGCTGGAATTGTCTTTTTAAACATTTTTCAGTTACAATTAAAGTAAGCCCTCCCTGGAAATTTAAGAAACATTGTGTAGGGTGAGGTTTGCTTTGTATTTTGCAATAACCAAATAACTCTCTGCTCCTGCATGTATACAGTTCAGTTTCCTCTGGGTGGTGGTTTTCCCTTGAACCTGAGCCCACTCGGGCAATATGAGTGACCTCTCCCTTGTGTCCCCACAGTGCATCCGAGGACGGAAGGCCACCCTGGAGGAGCTGCAGACTGTGCATTCGGAGGCACACACCCTACTCTACGGCACGAACCCCCTCAACAGGCAGAAACTGGACAGTAAGAAACGTCTAGGTATTCTGAGGCCTTCCTAACTTTACTGCCCGAGGCTGTTTCCAGCCCTGTGCTCACTCAAGGTGGCTCTGTGCCTGGTCACAGGAGGACATCCCATCCTTGGCCCTTGAAGCTATGGCTAAGACAGTGAGTGTCACCCACCAGGCTCTGCCCAGGCAGCCAGGCAGGGAGAGGCCTTCTCTGTAGGGCCTGCATCCAGTTCTAAGGTGAGGTGCTGGAGGAGGAGTTTTTACCCTGTGTATCTAGTGGGGTTCCAAGTCTTGGTTGTGTCCATCTGCTGTGTACAGTGTGGGGACCACTGGTTTCACAGAATCTGAGACAGCAGAGGTTAGATGCTCGAGCTCCCAGCCTGCCACCTGCCCTCACCTGCAAGGAGCCTGGTCTGAGCCCTGCCCAATGCTTTGCTGTCCTGAACCCTGCTCCCCATGATGCCTTGGGAGCCCTGGGGAAAGTTGATGTCAGGGTGTGGACCAAAGATTCCCTCCACTGTCATGGCCTGGGAGCCGTCAGCCCACAGAGGCACTTTTGTTCTCTGCTTTGTTCTTGCTTCTTAACTCAGTTTTTCAAAGCTCAGCTCTTGTGGTTTAAGATATGACATAGGAGGTAGAACCATAGTAAAAGTGTGGAGACCATTGACCAGGAGCAGGGGAGAGGTTCCTGGTCCCTGTGGAGGAGGGTGTGGATGTGGTCTCCGTCACAGGATGTTTGTGACGTAGACTATACATGTACATCATGTACACCCTTCATGTGAGTGATCCTGCTACTCACCCCAAAAAAGCAACTGTGTCTCTCAGCTCTGGGGGGTGTTTGGGGTGAACAGGGCCCTCATCCCGGAGTTGTGGAGAGGGTCTTAGTCAGAGGGCAGGGAAGTCTGAGCCAAGGTAGGAGACAAAGGCTCCGGAGGGGCACATGGCTTGTGGAGGGCTGGAAGCTAGAGCTGCGGTGCAGAGAAGGGCGGAGCATGTCCAGAAATGAGCCAGCATTGTAGGGCCAGAGGAAGGGACATCTAGCCTGGGGCCAGGAAGGGTTTGGAAGAAAGGAGCCTTAAGAGATGAGGACAGTGGACAGTGGGGAGAGGGTAAGTGGCCTCAGCAGGAGGGACTGACCGAGGAGGCTACATGCAGAAGACAGCCACACAGCGTGACCAGCAGTGCCCAGTCCCCGGATCCTCCAGGAAATGTCACTACTTCAGCACAGGTCTCACTGCCTGGAGTGTCTCCTCCTTCTGGGAGAGGGGCCTATGGTCCTGCTGCCACAGCACAAACCAGTAACCCCAACTCCAGCCGCAGGGAGGTCTCTAGTTGCAGGGCAGCATCAAGTGTGTGCAGTTTGCATCCATGATACTATAAATCACTCTACTTTTTCTTTTCTGCTAAACTTTGTGTTTTAAAATCTGTTCATGTGGCTGTGAGGACACCTGATTGGTTTCCTTCTCACCACTTGGGATCTACTTTAATCTGAGGGTTGTCCTCACCAGGACACGCCACTGTCGTCAGTCTGAGTGTCCCAGACATAGTAATAGCTGGTGATTATCTCAGGTATTAACTTAACCCTAATTAGGTGTTTAAACATGGCTGGGTGGCTTCTCTTCCTCTTCTAATTAAATCCACAAATTCCTGAGTCCCGTGCAAGACCTGTGTAGCGGATGTGCAGGGACAGCTTGGCTGGGCTGCAGTGCACTGTGGACTCGAGTGGACTGGTCGGTCACCCTCCTAGCTGTTCCTGGAAGTCAGGGGGTCGTCTTCTGACGGCGGTGACCTGGAAAGGGCTGGAGAGGCTTGCTCCTGTGTTCTGGGGCTGGGCAGGCCTTCCCAGATGGCCAACTTCATGCACCATCCAAGTGAACTTCAAACATTTGTCAGTGGGGAGGGGTCTGTCTTTATTCACATTCTAGAAAGATCCCTCTTGTCTGAATGGCTCATTATATTCCAGCTCCTTTCCCTGTTTACAGCTGGGGGGCTGCTGGGGCCTTGGGACTTAACCCAGCGTTAGGGCCATCGGTGAAGCTCTCTGTGGATCCAGGTCAGGTCTGTTCTTGGGACTTAACCCAACATTAGGGCGGCAGTGAGGCTCACCATGGAGCCAGGTCAGATCAGATGACTGAGGTTTGCTCAGACACAGCCTTCAGGAGCATGGGGCTGTGCCACGCAAGGTACACAAGCTCTGGCTGGAAGCAAAGCCCACCCGTGGGTGCCTCCCCTGCCTTAAGGAAGGTCCCGTAAGCCCAGGACCCACTGACCACCAGGTGCCACCCAGCGTAGAGGTACAGTTCTGTCTTTGAAACTAGGTTGCCCTCAGTTGGGATGTATGATGGTACCTACGCCTTTCAGGAACCCGCAACATTTCCAGAGTCCATGCTGTGCCCTGTGACCTTGGCCCTCTGACCTTGGCTCTTCTTCTCTTGCAGGCTCGCTGACGTCCATGTTTGTCAGGCTGCCCTGTGGCGGTGTCGGGGTAAGTATTTCTTTAATGTGTAAATAATGTCCTGTTTGTTCTCAGGGTCCCAGTGGTCACAGAAACCGCCGCCTCGCTCTCTGCCGAGTGGATAATGGCTGCCAGGTGTTTTCCATAAACGGGCTGGCAGCCGGGCTGCCCTGCCGCTCACACGTGTGGCTTCAAAGGCCCCGTGAGCCTGTGAGCATTTGATGGCTGGACTCGGGCACCTTCCTGGGGAGGGTCGTCTGGCACCATGGCTTGCCTTAGGAAACGGGATCGGTTGTGCGGGCTGGTCTCCTAGCTGCAGAGCAAGGTCTGCTCGTCCCGACTCAGGTGGTGAAAATCTTTGTCCCAATGTCCAAACCCAAGCCCCAGTGAAGCTTGGACTGCAGAAGCCTGATGTTTAAGGGCCATTGAAGTTCCAGAAGCTGCCAGCTTGCTGTGTTCACTGCTTGTCCAACTCTGGCATGCTTTTAAGCAGATCAGATCAGGTCAGGGAGACACTTATGGGGCCCCGAGTTTTAATGTGGGCACTGAACTAGGTGGACTTTCTGGTATGGGTGTCAGCCTCCCTTGGTTCAGGGAAGGGGGGTCTCCCCAGCCAAAGCCTCTTGAATAAAGAAGGAGCTCCTGGCCCCCACTCACTCGGATGAGGGAGGGTGGGGGCAGGAACAGAGCTGCAGTTTGAAAGTGAGACCGGGCCTCCTCCTGGCGATCTGCTGGCCACGAGGTCCCAGCAACCCGGGAAATGGCCGAGTGGACAACAAAGCTGTCGGGCTGAAACTGCGCAGCGGCAGGGTGTGCGTGTAATTACAGAGCTCAGGGTGAAGCCCAAGGTCTGGATTCTGTTATGGAAATGAAACAAAATTGTTTTCTTCCTGAGTCTTTACAAAAATCGCTGCTTTGAAAATTATCCCGTCAGAAAGCGAATCAGCGGCATTTATTCATCCACCACCAAGCCCTCCTAGAGTTGTTTTATTCGGAATTGTAAGTAGGCTGCAATCTCTTAATTCGGGGCAAATTTCTGGCCAGACTTGAAAAGGTTTGGATTTGCACAGCCCTGCAGCTAGCACGGGGCAAGGCAGGACTTATAATTTACAAATGAAAGCTGAGTGGGACCTTGAGCTGGGTGCCCCTCCCCAGTGTGAGTCCAGACCTGACCGCAGGCTGACCAGAGCCCAGCTCACACCCAGGCACAAGAGGCCCCCAAGCTCGGGAACAAAAGTCCCAGCACATTGACTGGTAGAGGGGAGCCTGTGGGATAATTAGGAGTGAACCGCAGGGTGTCTCTTTCCATTGTTTCCATAATTACCTGTGTTGCTGGTGCAGCACAATCCTCCTGGGCCTCAGCTTCTCCTTCCAGCACCAGGGTCCAGCCGACCTTAGGAGCCCAAGTGTGGGTGGGAACATCAGGAAGCAGTGAGAGAGGCTGCTCGCTTTAAGTTAGCATCTAGGTGTATAACTATTCTTCCTTAACTGTATTACATAGAGGCTAAGGTGATTTACCTCTTCTCAACCCGGTAAAAGAAACTGCTTTGCTCACCTCCTGGTTATTACAGGTTTCCCTTAGTGAGAACTTGGTGAGTCCCCCCCCGCCCCCCGCGGGCCCTGGTGCTGAGTCCCGTGCCCGTGCTCTGCACTCCTAAAGGGCCACCTTATCTGTCCCCCAGTCTCTGTGGAAAGTCTTCTGCATCCACTCTGTTCTTTGCGTGCAGTGGGTCCTGTCCTGAATTAACAGGCACATTGCTGCCTCGCTCTAAGCAGGGTCGCCTCCTGACATGGCCACTTGTCCAGGCTGCACTCCTTCCCCAGGACCTCATGCTTCTGGAACTCGGGGCTGAGGGCTGACCATTCCAGGTTTATCCACAGTCTAGTGGCCAGCAGCTGGAGGGCCAGCCCTGAAGTAGTGAAAGGTCCTGGTATCCCACTGTGGGGCTGGGGGCTGTTGTTGGCTCTGGGTAGGATGGTACAGGACCCAGGGTGAGCAGGGGGAGAGCAGGGACCTTCGAAGTACGTGGTGTGTGAGTTCACTCCCTCCCCATACTGTGTTACTTGGCCCTAAAGCCCAAATCTTCACCTGTAGAGAGAAATAACCTGAGTGGTTTTGCCCAAACTGCCTTCGGTCCTCAGAGGAGCAGCCTTGGGGCTGGCCTGCCCATGAAAGTGTCATCCTCCTGAAGGCACAGGCAGCGGTTGGCCACCCCCACTGGCTGTCGGTCAAGGGCTGTCACCTTTGATTTTAGTGAGGTGTTTCTGCAGCCAGGACTGGGTGCAGATGGTTGTGTGAACGGACCGTCCGAGGACAGCAGAGCAGTGTGCCCTAGCATGGAAGCCGGGCTTTGGAAGTTGAATATCAAAGCTGGGAGAGTTGGGGAAGCGCACAGCATTCCTTTGACATTTGGAAACTATTTAGAGAACATAGAAGTTTGGTCATTGGGAAGAATAACCCTCAAGAAGTAGCACTCATCAGGCAGTGGCTCAAACCCCTCAGAAATGTACTTTATTTTAAATCATCTGGCTTTGAAGATACAAGCTTCAAGGCTTCCTTGAAAGAAGTTCATCCACCCGCATGAAGAGTCAGTGTTGTAATCAGGTGGGCAAGAGCCTGTGCATCAGGACACACCTGCCAGGAGGGGCAGGCACAGTTTTGGCAGCAACATCTCAGTAGTGTGCAGCTGCCTGGGCCTCCGTCTCAGGAGTCCCAAAGCATTCAGCGCTCGGAGGAGATGAATTTGGAGAGGAGGGTCCTCATATAGACTTGCAGACACTATATTAAAGATAAACAATCATGTTACTGCACACCTTCTCAGAATCTTCGCTGGGCTGTGTCCCAAAACAGGACATGCAATGTGTGTGGCCAAGGCACATGTGGATGGGGCACAGCGCCCAGGGGCTTTGTGCTTAATCCTGTCCCACTCTCCCCTGTTCTACAAGGAGACACTCTTCACAAAACTGAGGCCTGCCTCTGCCTCCTTCTCTCCCAGCCTTAAAAAATCTAATATGCCTTAATAAATAAGCCAATACACACAAAGAAATTCCTGACATGTCTGCACACAGTGGCCGTGAACAGGCAGACATGCCATCACCTGGGCAGAGCGTGGTGCACAGTCCACCAGGATGTTCCGGGAGACCTTCACTCCCCTCACCCCGACTCCATGCCTCCATTCCTATAGAACTTATCAAGTATTTGGTGCTTCTAATTAAATTCTGCACAAAACAAGGCCATAATTTGAAAAGACCTCTAATTCTTCTCACATATCATTTTGCTAATTGTTAGTTTAACTCAACTGCAGTTGTAGTAAAAACAAACAGGAACTGACCAGGCAACCTTGACATCTGTACTCAGCTTTCAATGTGTCGGAGCAGCTGAGAATACAGTGACACTCCAACAAGGGCAAACCCAGACACACTGGTGTTGGTGCAGTCACTGTTCTTTTCTTGCTTAGTATTTTTGGCATGCCTCTGAAAAGCGGTAAGGTATGTTCTGTAATTGGTGAGGAAGAGACAGGCTCTGGGACAAGAGCCCACGGCAAGGTCTCACTGTTGAGTGTTGTTTCCACAGGTGGACAGTGACACCATATGGAACGAGGTGCACTCATCGGGGGCAGCCCGCCTGGCTGTGGGCTGCGTGGTGGAGCTGGTCTTCAAGGTGGCCACAGGGGAGCTGAAGGTCAGTGAGCATGCGGCAGAGATGGGGGTCCTAGCAGGAAACCGGCCTGGACATTTCCAGGAGAGGGGAAGAAAACAGCCACTGCGACTCCCCCTCTAGACAGGCACAATGGGCGCAAAGGAGGGACCCTGTTCTGTCAACAGCTGTGAATCAAGAGGAACATTTCCTACATCTGTGTAAACAATTACCTAGCTGTCCTCAGAGGTATGGGTCCTCAAGCACTTTATAGTCTTAGAAAGTATTGGAGCTCCCCAAAAACTCTTGTGTGTGTAAGTTGTGTCATCAGCATGGACCATATTAGAGATGAAGCCGAGAAAGTTTAAAAACATTTATAAATATCTGTATGGCTCCGTAGGTTAGCTGGGTTCTCATAGCTACTTCTGTGTGCTCTCTGGCAACATGCTGTTTTGGTTGAAGTACATGAAGAAAGCCAGCCTCACACAGACACGGAATTGGGGAAAGGGAGTATTTCAGTAGCTTTTTGAGGTAATTGTGGATATTCTTTGATGCCACACCAAAATTCAGCAAGTGGAAGTCTCTTGAATTTAGTTGCAATGTGGCACCTGAAACAGTCAGTGAGCTGTAATTCTTACATGAAAATCCATGGGCCTGTCTTGCACATTGAATAGATCCCGTGTCTACACGTGACCTGTGTAACACTGGTCATTTGGAAATATGGGCTCATTGGGTGATGCATGTCTTTCCAGCCTTGCCCGTCTCACTGCACGGTCAACACTCAGGACTGTCTTCTGAGTGCCAGGAGGAGTGGTCAATCCAGGTTCCCGAACGTTGGCTCATTTTCACTGAACACCCAGATCTTAGCACGAAGGCTACCACTGAGTGCACTTTCCCTGAGGACAGCTCACTTGGTTTATTTTTGAGGAAGTCCTATTCACTGCTTTTGAGGAAAACTGGTGCTCCTGCGGGGAGCAGCCAGGCTCAGGTCAGCGGCAGAACTGCTCACACAGCCTCACGCTTCTCGACATGGGACAGGCGTGTGTTCAGGGTCGAGAGTTGATGACATTGATAAGTTTACTGCTTCATTGAGAACATTTTGCCTTTTCCCCTGCAAATGTGTGGCGAAAATCGCACTGCAGGTGGGTGCCTGAGTTCCTGCTATGACACTCTCAGTGGGCCCACCAGTGCATCCACACAATGGCCAGCACGGTAGGAAAGGTTAAGGTCATTATGACAGCTGCCCCTGGAGGGGCACGGGGTGCCCAGGGTCTGTGGTCTGCACTCTTAACACCACTGCGCAGAGTCTGTGTGCAGGGAGATGGGTCTCTCTACTGAGTGTATAGACTGACCACACAGCTTCCTGTTGCTGGTGAAACCAAGAGATGCTCATGGAGACTATTTTTGTAGTGTATACATTCTGTTCAGTGCACACATCCTATACAATGTATACATCCTGTGCAGTGTATACATTGTACATTGTATACAGCAGCTACAGAGTGTCTTTAAAGTAGATGGTTTTTTAAAGCCTACCTAACCTAGAGGTTCTAACAGAAGGCAGGGGTGTGCAGCTCCCAGCTTCTGAGATATTTCTTCAAGGTGCTGATGGGCTTGTTTTCCACGTGGCCCATTCCCCTGTATACTGAGCTGCAGTGATAATGACAGACCTTCACATCAAGGCCAAACTGGGACATGACATCTGCCCCACAGCCGAGCCCCTTCTATTTCATCTACACCCACGGACCCCGTCAGGTTGCTTCCTGGAGAGTCCTGAACTAAGGGTTCTCTCCAGCCCTCGCAGAATCTCACACTGAGCAGTGTCCACCCTGGCCAGCAGGCCAGCAAAGGTAGAAAGTCAGGGATGACTTTCCCTTAGTAACCACAATCGCCTGTAGACTAGCCATCTCAGCAATGCTGCAGTCAGCCCTTTATCCTGTTCCTGTGTATGCCCTGGGTTCCGCATAAATCCACATCCTCGAGTGTCCTCTGAGTCTGCTAACCATTCAGTTTGTATGATTTTTTCACTGATGTGAAACCAATCTTTCCTCCCTATTTTCCCCCACATGTCTGGTATTGTGTGTAGAATGGCTTTGCCGTGGTCCGCCCTCCAGGACATCACGCAGAGGAGAGCACGCCCATGTAAGTAGACACATGGGCCCTGCAGGTGGGGGAGGGGCTGGTGTCTGACTCCTTAAAGGACTGAAGTTGCCACCTGCCACACCTCCTGTGATGTGGAATGTGCTTGCATGTCTTCCACACCAAGTGTCCCCGATCTAGCATGAGTGACTAACCGAGCAGCTCTGTAGTCAAAGGCCGACTTTGCTGATGGTTGTGATGAAAAGGTGAATCGGAGAATGGAAAGGAAGGAAAGGAACCCACAGAATTAGTCTAGACAAGTCAGTTGTTAAGTGTGCTGCAAAAAATTGGGAGAGAAAGCTTACATTGTATAGACGAGTCCATGTGGCCCGTCCTTGTTACTGAGCATTCAGGGTCAAACCCTCCACTTGTTTTCAGTATGACCTCTCAGGTAACTGCTTACAGTATGGTGATGATGAAGCTGAAGGCTCCGGGTTATGACCTCATGGCCCGCTCCCTGGACTTTGTTCCGGGTTCAGATTCCCCTGGCTGTGCGCCTCTGAGGCGGTGGCTGAGGTGGTGCATGTGATGTATGGATTGTCCAATCCATCGTGTTCGTGGAGAGCCAGTGACTGGTGCACAGTCACCTGGGTCAAGGTCACAAGGACTCACTCAGCCTCAGGTGTTGTGCAGAGTGCCTCTGCTGCCTGCAGGGTGAGGTGCCCTCTCACTGGGCTAGGAAACCACCCCAGTGAACACGGTGGCCTCCCCTGGCCAGGAGACAGCCCAGGTGAGTTAGGAGGAGGTGATGTTGGGGCTGTGCCTTGAAGAATGAGTCGTGGTATGTCACCTGGCAGACAGCACTGTCAGGTGGAGCCAGGAAGGGCAGGGAGGGCAACGCCCTCATAAAGCCGCTAGACCACAGTGGGACCACAGACTAATCCGTGATACCCAAAGGACCTCCTGTCATTTCAAATCCGGAGTAAGGGAGTCAGAGCAGAGTTTCAGAAGGAATCATCTTTGTGTAGGAAGAAGGAGGTGGATGTGGGTTGGAGTATTTGCAGCCTCACCTGAGAAGTCGCTGGCTGCCCCATGGCCCAGAGCACTCACTCCAGGCCACCTGGGAGCATGGCCTTGTCTCAGTGCTCAGAGTGACTTCTAGCTTGAATCTCAGTGTTGGATATTCTGAGTAGTAAACCCAAATGACTGCAGTGGGTGACAGAGAGGTGTTTTCAGTGCAGTTTCTCCGCTGTGCACCGAGCTGTAGCCGCACGTCCTAGGGGGCGGCTCCCAGACTGCAGCCTGGATTCCAGCAGCAAAACAGCAGGCCACCCGGTTCTGTGGGAATTCCACAAAAACAGATTTAGACTGAGAAGACTTTCATTTTTACCTGGATCACTTTCTTAGGTTTTCTTGCTCTCTTGAATAAGACTCTGGAATTACAGTCAGTCAGTGGGGTGCCTGTATACATCATTGTCGTATGTCTTAGAACGTGGAAAGATTGGCAGTGAGCAACTAAACTAGGTCACATGTCTGTGTTCTGTGGCCCATGGTGTCTCTTGAGAGGCCAGTAAGAGTGAGATGTTGGTACAAAATGAAATGGATTTTCTTACAGGGAGCCTGGCCGTCTGCACACAGGAGACTGGTCTGTCAATCATAAGCATCAAGTAAGGTTCTCAAACTGCTTGATTAGAAACTGTACATTCACCAGACCCTCTTAAACTCTTGATGGTTCTGTTGCAAGTTACGTAAAAACTGATCTAGCTCTGGGCAGTGTGGCTCGGTTGGGCGTCATCTGTGCACTGAATGGTGGCCCTTTTGATTCCTGGGCAGGGCACTTACCCAGGTTGTGGGTTCGCTCCCCAGTATGGGGCGTGCAGGAGGCAACTCATGGATGTTTACCTCTCTCATCTATTGTTTCTCCCTCTCTCTTCCTCTCTCTCTAAAAAATCTCAACAACAAAAAAAAAACAACCTGATCCAGTCCTATATTTTTTTCTCCGTTTTTCCTGATTCTCACCTGCAGGGGTTTCTGCTACTTCAACTCCGTGGCTGTTGCAGCCAGGCTTCTCCAACAGAGGCTGAATGTGAGCAAGACGCTCATAGTGGACTGGGTAAGGGGCCTCCCTCACCAGGGCAGGGCTGGGGGAGCTGTGATTCTCACAGAAAGACTGTCCTGTGTAGAGGGAGAAGGCAAGCATTTCTGCCTCCTGAGACATCTAGATTTGGGGACCTTAGCTTCTGGAAACTATCTCAAAGATTCGGAAAATAAAAGCCCAGACCTGTTACGGATCTATTTCACAACTTCAATAGATGATCCTGCCAATAATTGGGTTCCCAAAATACCTAGAAATGTGCCAGTGGTTGGGGGCAACCCTGGCAAAACCTCGCTAAGAAGCAGGTTTAGGAGGAGATGGTGCAGCCTGCACCAGGTGCCTCTGTCTGAGAGCACAGGCCGCACTCTCCCCTGGACCAGTGTGCAGCTTCCCTTGTGAGAAAGCGCCCTTCTTGCCTTGGCACCGGCACCGGAGACCCAGTTTGTGCTGCTTTACGTTCCTTCCCCATTCCCTGTAGGAAGTGCCACTTCTCACAATCCCAGTGCCCCAAAGGGCAAGCTCTAGTTAGAAACGCTGTGACCTCTGAACTCCACAATCAGGGTCATGGGTTCTGGTACTGGAAGTGGATAGTCAAGGTGTTAACTTAATTCTTTGCCGGGGGGGGGGGGGGGGGAGTAAAGGGTATTCTCTTGGGTATTTATGATTAATTTTATAAAATTTTAAGGAAAAAAGTTAGGTCCACCAGGTAGGAGTATGACTTAAAATGCAAAGTCCTGTCACTTTGGATAAGAAAAACCAAAACACAACCCAGGATACCCGGCAAGCTCCCAGATGTGGGCGCGGGTCACAGAGTTCCAGGAGCACTTAGGTGGCTTAGGCCGCGTGACTTATGTGGCCTCAGTGAAAACAGAGTCACTGGCTGCAGTGTGCCTGGCGCCTATGTCCCTGAGCCCTTAGTTGCTCCTAACGGAATAACTAGAAATGCTGGGGAGGCGACAGGTGCCATGTGATTTAGAACAGCTCAGCCGTGTGATCAACGCAGGCGTGGCTGTAGCAGTTGGCAAAAGTTGGTGACCTGTGCGGAACCTTCAGGGAACCTCACTGAGGCATGTGCTGCCGTGTCCCACAGGGTACAGGTAGTGTGCACCTGCCGCCTGTCTGCACAGCATCAGTGGTTCCTGGTGGCTGGGACTGAGTGTTTGTTTCTCACAACTCCTTATGTACCGTGGTCCCGTGTTTTCTGTAATGAGCACAGATGACTTTTATAAAGAAGAGAAGGATACTAAGCAGTTCTCTGGTATTCCCAATCACTGACATGCAAGCAGTCCCTCATGTGCACACTGTGTGAAGCAGGCCCCTTCTCGGGGGCCTCGTGGTCCTGGCCAAGGAAGTGGGGCCTAGGGCCTGGTGGAAGCCTGGCCACCCATTGTGATTAGGAGAAGTGGTTTGTCAGTTTAGTTTGGGACCTGGGCCCACAGTGCTGGGTGCCTTATGCACCTGCCACTCAGCCTGTGGGGTAGGCCTGCCCCGCATTCCCACTCCTCCCATCCCCCACCCCACAGCTTACCCCAGCGTCAGGCACAGAGCTGACACTTCGCATGTGCTCGAGCATCAGCAGCCATGGTCAGAGGAGGGAGGAAGTGGCTCACTTTTCACAAACACAGCCAAGCAAGAAATTAGTCAAATAAACTGGCCTCCAGGCAGGGTTGAAACACCAACCTTTTGTTGCCAAAAGTCTGCAGTCTATTCTGGTGCTAAGAATTCGGGCACAGTCCCGGGACCCTTCCTTCTGGTCCCTGGGGCCCTCTGACCGAGTCCTGGGGGCAGGGGGCTGGCATCCCTGTGAAGTTAGTGGCCTGGCTGGGCTGCTGGGGGACTGAGCCTAGGAGATATCCTGGCATGGCCCAGATTGAGTCCACTCTCCCTGTTCTCAGGATGTGCACCATGGAAATGGGACCCAGCAGGCCTTCTACAGCGACCCCAATGTCCTCTACATCTCACTGCACCGCTACGACGACGGCAACTTCTTCCCAGGCAGCGGGGCGCCTGACGAGGTACTCAGGGCCTCCTGTAGGTGTGCAGGACTTTGGGAGGAGGTCAAGGCAGGGCTACCCTGGAGACAGAGTGGACATCTGCACAGCAGAAGCAAGGGCTACCCACTCATGGAAACCCCAGAAGGTGACTTGAGGCAGACATTGGCCTGAATTCCATCCCGTGTGTGCACAGCAGCCTGACTTTTGTCTGATGTGTAAGTGAAGGCCTGGAGACCATTTCCCATTCCAGTCTAGGCCGACAGAGGTGTTCCTGAGCAGGGAGCAGGGTGCCCTTCTTCCTCCAGGAATGGCTGCTATGCAGGCCGTGCTCTTGTCCAGTCCCTCGGGCAGGCTGACTGTGCTCTGATTTCACCTGTGGTGCCAGACAGTGGGCCCCAGGACGACAGGCTCAGAGCCTTCATGACACCCTCAGCCCCAGCCAAGCCTGTGGAGGCCCCAGCAGTGGGGAATCCCACCCTAGGAAACAGCTGCTTCACCTCCAGATCTTATTTCCCGGAAGGAAGTTGAAAGGGCAGCTCGTCTGCAGGCATTTCCTAGTGGCCCTCTGCTGGCTTGTGTCTGTCACTCAGCACAGAGCTGCAGTTCATCCAGGGCCCAGGGAAAGGGTGGCCCCCACTGCACCCACAGGTCAGGTGGGCGGGGCGAGAGCCCCAAATTCTGTGAAAGCATGCCGTCATCGGAGTCAGCATGTCAGGGGTTGTAGGGACCAGTGACAGCTCATGAGGAGCACAGCCACAGCTCTGCTGTGGGACCGCCAGGGCTGGTCTGTCGAGGGTCTGACACATGTTTCCTTCCCACAGGTGGGCACAGGGCCGGGCGTGGGCTTCAACGTCAACATGGCTTTCACTGGTGGCCTTGACCCCCCCATGGGAGATGCAGAGTACTTGGCAGCCTTCAGGTAACTGTCCTGGCTTCCTGTCCACGGGCACTTAGGGACCTCGAGGAACTCCACCCCCATGTCTCAGTTCCTGTTGACTTTAACCCTCACCCTCCTTCCTAAGCACCCAGACCCCTCTCAGGAGGACCCTCCAGCGTCCCCCGGGTACACCTTCCAGAGACAGATGTTTCTATCCTGTATGTGGAGGGGCGATGCTCTGAGGCCCTAGCGTGCGGTCTCAGTTCCTTGTTTAAGCTGAAGGTGGAATCTTTGAGGCTGTCTTCTGACCTTTGTCTGCAGAGCTCCAGGCTGTGCACTTTGGGTCCCAATGGTTCAGTGAAGGGGTCAGGAGGTGTAGTAATGAAAAGTGGGTGTTCAAATCTGGAAGGCTGTGGTCTCCTGACTTAGCTTCCAGAAACCTCTTTGAGAAGACGGGAGACAGAAAAAGATCTTCCTCCTTTATTGATAAACTAGATGGCCTCCCCATTCATACACTTGCTTGGTGTTATTCTGGGCCCTAGAATTGAGCCTCAGTGTTTGCTTTTGTCATCAAATGGTGATTTCTGGTTTGATCTGGGCCAGACTGAAGTAATTCCTATAGCACAGGTGGCCTCTGTTGACGTTAAAATGGCAGAATGGGCAGCTCAGGGTGGGGCAGGGCCCGCGAGAGGAGGAGAGTTTTGTTCAATGGTGAAGTCTGACCATTTCAGAAAACCCAGTAGTTGGTACCCCGGGGCATCCCCAGTGACTTTCCACCTCCTTCTCTGGAGGCTGAGATTCATTAAGGACACATCTGGCCAAAGCTTTGCTGAGGGTTCTGCCTCATGTCCCGGTGAGACCTGTGTGGGTCACAGGACCCTTCACAGCATCTGCTCGCTCACCTCAGAACAGGATCCTAGTCCCCAGTATCAGCATGCATGTGGGCCTGCAAATGGAGAGGCCTTTGGTCAGCAGCTCCAACAACAGAATTGGTCTGTGAAAATAGGAGCCAGTTGCCTCTTGGAAGACCTACCCTGATGGGCACCGAATTACTTTTTCTCCTGGCCTCATTGGTCTAATTTTGATGTTTCTTCTTACTCTATCAAATATTGTGGAATTTTGATAATTACCCTGCCTAATTTAAGAGAGAAGGAGGCCCAAAACATCTGACAATTTTCTCCTGTGCACAGTTAAATATCAGCTTCATGAAATCTGAACCCACCTGGGCAGTCGCTGCATGTGCATGGAACAGCCACTCAGCATCACTGTCCCCTCCTGCCTGAGAACCGGCCCTCTCAGGGGGTTCCTTTTGAAATAGGTGTCCAGATGCCACCGTGAGGGGTGTAAACAGTGCCCAAGTGAATGTTGGTGCCACCCAGGGGACCAGGGCACAACACAGCCCACACCTGGTGTAGTCAGAAGGCAAAACTTTCTTTAAACTGAGGCTTGAAGTGGTAAAAACTGGGTAGTCTCTCTTCTTTCAGACCATTTTTCGGGCCAGGTTTGACTGGATTGGCACTTGCAGCTTGTCAGTGCCCTGTGCACTCCGATCCTAGGCGGACGTGTTGGCACCTCCTCTGGCATTTCATTGGTGGTGGGCAGGGTGAGGGGCAGCTAGGCGGCCCTGAAAGTCGTCCCCCTCCCCAGGCCAGCCTTTAAGATGAACCTTTCCCTCGGAGTTGCTGTCGACATTCTGTTTTAATCTCCTGCCAAGTGTGTACATGATGATACCTTATCAAATGAGCTTTTTAAAGCTTAAATAACTTCTTTGAAAAGGAAAATTGTGTCGGTTTTTTTTTTTTATTGATTTTAATGTAAAATAGCACTTTGAAGTTTACAATTTATGGTTCCCTGGGCATTGATCGTCGGAGGGGGAAGAGGGTCAGGATCCGTTTTCCCCTTTCTTCTGTGCTGCTCCCCTTGGGGCCCCGCGGACAGTGCGTGCCTCAGACGGAGCACCGTGTTCCTCAGACCCTGCCTGCCACATTGCATTTCAGGAGATCAAGCCTGCGATGAAGAGGAGATAAGAAAACTGCCCCTAATGAAATCCAGGAGCAGCGGTGCTTTCTCCTGGGGCGGGAGGCTTGTAGGAGAAAAGGGGGCCTAATTCAAACCAGTGGGGTGAGGCTTTGAAGTTGGCTGAGGAGCTGAGGGCCTGGGCTGGAGGAGATAATGGTGCACTTTCCTTAACCCCTCGCTTACCTGCGGCTGGCAGCCCAGCAGGTCCACCTATCAGCAGTGAGGAAGTGAAATCGGGATTGTCCGTACTCTGATGTCATAATTTGGATTTCATTGTGACATAGTGTCTGAGAGGTGTCAGGGGACCTGCACATCCCAAAGTGGTAATTGCAGTGACCCAGCGATTGAACAGCCGGGCAGGTTCATGTCACCTTCCCTGGCCTTTTGGGCATGGCGTCAGGTTGTGGCACTTCTGACTTTTGTTACGTCCTTAAGGTGTGTTTTGCTTCTTTCTAACTTTTCTGTTGTGCTGAAATGTCCATGACATTCTGTGTTCTCTCCATGTCTCTTCAACATGTCTCTAAATTTTACCCAAGGATATTCTGCGGTGATTTTAGAAGCAAAGATGTAAGCTAGAAACTCAGAATTGGGCAGTCTCATGTCCAACTGCCCTGCCCTGGGCGGCGGGAATGGAACAGGTGATCCATGCAGTGCCTGCCCCCTCAGGTGACTCAGACGGGGACCACAGGGCTGCAGCAGGTGCATGTACCCGTGCCCACTCACAAGTCTTGCAGGAGTGAGCTGGCATGGGTGTCGGGGAACGGGCCTTTCCCACAGGAGCCAGTCCAGGCTGTGTGGCTGCTTCCAGAGAGCTGGACCGTGACTCTGACAGTGAGTGTCCAGGGCTCTGACCAGGTGACTAAGGCGGTGTGTTCTGCATGTTTGATGGCTATCTCGTGGCAGTTTGGTGACAGAGTTGGTTCCAGGATGGGTGGACTGCACTAGATTCCATGGACGAGCCCAGGGAAGGATGGCAACCCTGACCAGGATGGGGAACAGGGTGGGAAGGGCCACCTCAGAAAATGTTGGTGATCAGATAGAACTGAGGCGGGGCGGGGGCTCAAGTGCTGGTGGATGAGGGTAGGGGTAGTGAACAGAGAATCAAGAGGAGCAGGTCTGAGCTGGGCGAAGGACAGCACAACAGCGTCAGTGGAGGACAGCGTAGTGGGGTCAATGGTGTTTTAGCAGATTTCCAGGAAACAGCTGGAAAGTGTCCCTCTATTTGGCAGTTGGTAGGTGACTCGGGGAAGACAGTCGGAAGGGGTTAAGACAGAATGCACAGGAGTGAATGAGTGGGAGGTGGGGACAAAAGACAGCAAACACTGCTCTTCTGAGGACCTGGGGGAGGGGACAGGAGCTGGGGGAAGACACAGGCTCGGAGGCAGGCTAGTGCCCAGTGGGGAAGCTGGGCCCTGCCCAGAGTGAGGCAGAGGCCAAGGTCAGCTTCAAGCAGCAAAGGGCCCTGGCAGTGGAGGTGGCCTTGAGGACAATGTCAGTGAGGCTGTGGGAACCATGAGGGAGAGATGCTGCATGGGTCTGAGGCCTCCTGTGGTGGTGATAGGTGGGGTATGGAGAAGCCTGTGGAGCAAGACATGGCAAGAGAGGCAGGGAGGGGAAGGGTGAGAATAGGTTAGACCAGCTGTGGGCAAACTACGGCCCACGGCCGGATTCGGCCCGTTTGAAATGAATAAAACTATTGAAAAAAAAGACCGTACCCTTTTATGTAATGATGTTTACTTTGAATTTATATTAGTTCACACAAACACTCCATCCATGCTTTTGTTCCGGCCCTCCGGTCCAGTTTAAGAACCCATTGTGGCCCTCGAGTCAAAAAGTTTGCCCACCGCCGAAACCAGTTTGGCTCAGTGGATAGAGCGTCGGCCTGCGGACTGAAAGGTCCCGGGTTCGATTCCGGTCAAGGGCACGTACCTGGGTTGCGGGCACATCCCCAGTAGGAGATGTGCAGGAGGCAGCTGATCGATGTTTCTCTCTCATCGATGTTTCTAACTCTCTATCTCTCTCCCTTTCTCTCTGTAAAAAATCAATAAAATATATTTAAAAAAAAACAAAGTTTGCCCACCCCTGGGTTAGAGTCAAGAGGCCCAAGGGCCCAGGGAAGGCATCCCTCCACCCCCACGGAGGCTACAGGAGGGAGGGAGGGGTGTGCCCACTTCACCAGGATGACCTCTGAGAGGTGAGGAGGCTAGGAGCAAATGGGCCCCTGGTTTCAGAGCATGAGGGAGAGGGACTGCAGGTGCAGGCAGCAGGCTCTGGAGGGGACTGGTCTTCTAAGTGTGGGTGGAGCTCAGATCAGTCTCAGGATCTAGCTGTGTCCTAGCTGTGTGTGCACCTTCTTTGGCCACCATGCCTGTGGGTAAACGAGCAGGGCAGGGCTGTGGGCATCACCGCCGGTGGCAGCCAGGCCAAAGCAGATGGGTTCCCGTAATTTCTATGTTTGTTCTGATTCTAACTCTCAGTAGAGTTCAAATAGTCGATAGACAGTTGCTCCAGCCACTGGCCCAGTGGCTCTGGTACAAACATGGTTTTTGTGGCTTTCTCAAAAGATGGGACCCAAAGCACCAAAGTCACAGCATATAATAAATGGAATTTTCAGTCATCACAATGCTGATTGTTGAAATGGTGCCGTCAGTGTGGAAGCAACCACCTCCTATAAGACAGGGGGGATGGAGGGGGGTGCGGTCTGTCAGTGTGGCAACTGCTGCTCCTGGTCTGGCCGCTCCAGCACACAGGAATGTCCCAGCTGCAGACATGTGTTACACATCTACAGGAACAGGAAGCACATGCTATGGAAGGAAGACTGAGGAGAGCAGGTAGCACTGGCAGCCCAAGCTTCCAGGCACCTCAAGAGAGGAGGCGTCCACAGGCCCATCTGTGTGGATGATGCTTCCAGGGCACCCGGAGGGACAGGTCAGCCAGGGCACGGGGTGGTGTCATGGCAGGATTGTTGACACAGCCTTGTGCCTGCTCAGGAGCATGTGCTTTGTGTAGCAGATACCCCTTTGCATTCACAGAATCTGTGAACTTTGGTTACCACGTCCCCATAGACCCAATGAAACATGTTAAAATCTGGAACTGGTGCCGGGCATTGAATAGCATCACCATGGTTGTAATGACAGGTGTGGGGCAGGGGTTGGCAGAGTGGGGCCCTCATGCCAAATCCACCATGTGTTTTAAGTCAAGTTTTACTGGGGCACCGTCATGCTAGTGTGTTCACATGGTGCGTGTGCAGCTCACGCATGGCCGTGTGGCCCGCAGACTGAAAGCTAGCCAAGCCCATCCAGATCCTGTGTTTTGTTCCTTGGGCCCTGATGGACGGTGCCCAAGGCACACACCCTGAGGCTAGTGCAGAGGTGCTTCCCGGGGAAGTTTATGAACTGCGCTTGGCCTTGGAAAAGGGAATGCAGCAAACTGTTCAAAACTCAGCCTCATCCTTCTACTGTGACTCCAGTGTGAGGTTCCAGAAGCGAGTTTCTCAGCTGCCAGTGCCCGTTTTCATGGCAGACACTCAGCCCCAACTGGAGCAGATGAAAGTCACATGGCACAGCCCACGCTCTCCTCCAGGAAGCGCTGGCTCGGGGTCCTTCAGCACTGGGTGGTGCGTGTTCTCGGAGTAGGGCCGGGTGCTCTGCAGCATGGGTCCTGCAGAGACAGGTGGTGGGTTTTCATCACTCCTTCCACCGGAGACCAGGTGGCTTTTCAATGGGATCGCAATCCAGGGTAGTTGCAGAGTAGAGGAACATTTAATTTTGAGCATGTTTGTGTCCTTTGGCAAAGTTGGTACTTTATGGAGTTGACTCTGCTGACTTAAATGGCAATTTCATTCTGTAATAAAAGTCCTTGGCCATGGTGTCCCCAGGGCTCTGCCGTGGGGAAGGACCATGGGCCATGCCTGGTGCCTGTGACCTCCTCCCACCGAGGGCCTCTGAAGCTCCAAGTGAAGGGAACCAGGACTCAGAGATGAGTCGCTGGGTGAGCTGCGGGAGCACCGAGCAGCCTTTGGTGCAGTAGAAACTGTTTGAGCTGCTCTAAGAAACAGATGGAGAAATTGTGAATGCTGGACTTCCCCCATGGGGCTGGGCAACGCGTCAGCAGAGGCTCCCAGCGCATTTAGATCGTCATGTCCACCTTCCTCTGCCCACTTCAGGGACATGGGCCCCAAGCACCTGAGATTCTGCCCACCTTGCCCACCTCATCTACAGAGGGAGGAAGGGGAGTCTGAGAAACAAGCTTAAATGGCAGGTGCCACTGCTGAGTTCCAAATTTAATAGTTCTTCAATCAAAACACAAAGCACATGTTTAAGGGACACACTGACCTCTTTACACTGCAGGCTCCCAGGTGGTGGTTTTGTGTTCAGTGTTTTTTCTGTATTCAAGTAAATCTTTTTCCTTCTTTCCCTCATATAACTTAACCCCAGACCTCTCAGTGGTGTGTATATTTTTAACTATCGATTCTCTTTAATGTGACCATCAGTTTTCCCTTTAAAAATCTCAAGTGTAGAATTCCTTTTTAACTAACCCGATGCAGCACTGTTGCAAGTGTGCGTATGGTCATTTGTTGCTAACATGGCCCTTGGGGTGAGTGGAAGGAGGTAGGAGGGCTCCCTCAGGGCCAGGGCTGCTGAAGGGCTCTCCCACCTCCTCAGCCACACGGCTCTGTATCCCTGGTGCCAGGGGCATGGCTGTGTCCATCTTGAATCAGGGCCAGTGTAAGGTGAGCAGAGCCATCCGCACCTTTGGGGAGGACTCTTAGCAGCCCTGGTAGCTGGCTCCACTTCCCCATGTTGGTGCAGCTGGTGCTGGGCATTACAGACCACCTCCATGGTCTGCAGCGAAAGCCTCCTACAAAACCACCAGTGCATAGCTCGCCCTCAGCATTCGTACAGGGCCTTGTTGGTTTGGACTTTTTAGATACTGTGAAATCGTCAGATCCCAGCTTCCATGGGAGCCCTCGGCCCACTAACCTTGAGGGGAACTGTGGCAGGTACATTCAGTGACCAAGCAGCCCTCCCCATCTGTGTCCCCGCTGCCTCAGTGTTGCCTTCTCCTACCCTTTGCAGAATGGTGGTCATGCCAATCGCAAACGAGTTTGCCCCAGATATGGTGCTGGTGTCAGCAGGCTTCGACGCCGTGGAGGGCCACCCCACACCTCTGGGCGGCTACAACCTCTCTGCCAAATGTAAGTCGGGTTTTCAGGAGCTTAACGGGACCTGCTGTCTCTGTGGCCAACTGTGCTGTGTCTCACATCTCCCCTTCAATGGCATTTCTAGAGATGTGACAGTGTGGGCAGCCCCAGAAAACCAATGGAGGCAGCAGGATGGTGTGGACCAGGAGGCCGCAGGCACTCCTCACTGAAGGTCATGCAACTCACAGTGCTGACCTGGGGGGCTCGTGCTCAGCTGGGATCATACAGGCCACTCTACGGGCCAGGTCTCCAGTTTGACTGAGAGCTGGTGTGGTTGCCCACATTGAGTGCAGGAACAGACCCTAAAGCCTGTGAGGGGGATAGCTGAGAGCAGGTTCAGTTCACAGTTGGAGGGAGCAGGGAGCCCCAGATTATGGGCTCATCTAAGGATTTGCATTAGATCAGCGGTTTTCAACCTATGAGTCTCAACCCCTTTGGCGGTCGAATGACCCTTTCACAGGGGTTGCCTAAGACCATCCTGCATATCAGATATTTACATTACAATTCATAACAGTAGCAACATTATAATTATGAAGTAGCAATGAAAATAATTTTATGGTTGGGTCACAACATGAGGAACTGTATTTAAAGGGCCAGAAGGTTGAGAACCACTGCATTAGATGAAGGCCCTGCTTTCATTATGGGAGGGAGTCCTGTGAAAATCGCCTTCCCACAAGGGTGAGGCCTCTGCTTATGCCGTCACAGCAAGTCACATCAGAGACCTACTGGCGTGGAACGTTGGTCCACAGAAAGGCCCTGGGCACCCCCACCCCTGCCTGGCCATCACCACCCCCCTGCTGTGGTGGTCACAGAAATCTAGGTCCTGGGACTCTCCTAGGACACTCGGGGGCCCCTCGTGCTGACCCCATGGGTGCAGATGGCCAAGGAGAGCCTATCGTCTCTCCTCTCCCACAGGGAGAGTGTGGGTCACCAGAGAATAAAGAGGTCAAACCAAGGGCTATGCTGGCGTAGCCGTGCTCCAGTGCGGGACCCCTCAGATCCACCTGAACCCGGGCAGTGTGGTTTAGTGATGAGGAAGTGACCAAGCAGCCTGGAGCCTGTGTCCCTGATTCCATCAGAGACAAACCAGGGCTTTAGGAGGTTACAGTGCCCATGGCTGCCAGCGTGGGACCGGGTCTGCCGATGGCCACCTGGCACTGGGGCTGCTAACCAGTATGGCATGGTTTTCACAGGCTCTTTAATAAATGTCAGGCTGTTCTGGCCAAGGGTGGTCATTATCATTACCCGTCAGGCGTTCCTGCCTGTGGGAGGGTGATGTGGGTGCAACGGAGGGAACATGGCTGTTGATGAAAGCCAGACACAGATGTCAGAGTCCTAGAGGGGCACACGCAGCATTGATGTGTGTGCCAGAGTGTGTGCTCATGCCCAGCACACCCCCTAACCAGAACCCCTGGCCTCAGGGATGGACATAGCCGTGCCTCCGAGGCTGCCCACAGCTGCCCTGCTCCAGGCGCCCTGTCTCCTAGCCTCTGGTCCCCATGTGAGAAAGCCTGGGGGCCCATCCCCATCCACCCAAATGAGGTGATTTGCAGCATTATGAAATCAAAGCACTGAAACCGTAATTCCTGCTCTCACACAGATCAAACAGGATCCCAAACCGAATTCCTCGATGAATTTATTGCAATCGAACCTGGCTTCCATTATGAGCCGCGGTGTGCCAGCCCCCTGGGTCTGTAATGTGATGTAATGCACTTCTGGACGCTTTGATCTGCTGCCAGCGTCGGCCCTGCACCCGCCCTGCCCTCTACTTGTATCTCCCTTTTCCCGTTGCAGGTTTCGGGTACCTGACGAAGCAGCTGATGGGTTTGGCTGGCGGCCGGATAGTTTTGGCCCTGGAGGGGGGCCACGACCTCACGGCCATTTGTGATGCCTCGGAAGCATGTGTTTCTGCTTTGCTGGGAAACGAGGTAGGAGGACCGGAGGCCCATGGCTGCTGCACGCAGGCTCCAGACCCAGACCCAGTGTATGGGCCACTTCACTTGCTCCCCACTTGGTTTTTGATGTCCCCCCCTACCCCCACTCAGGCAACACATCTGACAAAACTGCTTGATTATGGCCACAAGGAGGTGAGCAAAAGGATCATCAAGAACCCTTCCTCTTAAAAAGATGGTTCAGGGTCCTGTGTTTTGAAGGGGCTCACCTTCATGTGTGACTCACCTGGAGAGGACTGTCAGTTTCCTCCTTCAGAAACCATCAGTTCCCAGAGGTTCTAAGGCCGGTTCCAGGAGTGGCATCTCTGAGAGTCTCAGGCCCTGAATGAGAGGCCTCTGCCTCCCGGGCTCACAGACGCTGGGTCCGGCTCTGCACAGTGTCCCCACTGAGGCCCAGGACACAGTCAGGGAGACGCAGTAGCTGGACCAAAGGGGCTCAAGGATCTGGACCAGGGGAGGCAACTTGCGAGGTTGGAGGAGAACCGCGGGGAGAGCTGCACTCCAGGCCAACGTGGGCCAGGGGAGGGCAGGGTGATGGGAGGGATGGCTCCAGGATGTCCAGCCCGCTGAGTGGCCACACTTCCTAAAACCTTAAATTCACCCACAGGCCTTTGGCTATGGGGCCACACCTCTGTCCCCTGCGCCCATCAGAGGCTCATGGAGCAGGTTCGGGATCTCCCTAGTGTAGTTTCTCTTGTTGCTTTGAACGTCACATATGGGTCCTAGAGATGAGCTGGCTGGTGTTTGGGGAGCTCCGGTGAGTGCCCTAGATTAGAGACCCAACCACACAGAGAGGTGCCAGGGCCCCTGCTCTCATGCCGTCCCGTCTCCTGGGACTCATCTCCCTCACCCATCAGACACAGTGACTGAGCACACTCCTCAGTCGGGTCAGGGCTACCAGGGTCAGGGGCCGTCACCTCTGCAGCTGCCCTCCTGCTGGTCAACACCAAGAGCACAAGGCTCCTGTTAAGGCCCATCTTGGGTGCGGCACCCTCATAAGTTCATTGCTCAGTGGGGCTCTGTCCCCAGCTTCTAGCCTGTGGGGCTGAGTGCCTGAGAGCCCCCCCCCCCCCCCCCCCCGGAGGCAGTCACTGGGAGCCCACCCTGGCCGGTCCTGAGGCTGCCCTCTTAGACCCACCCACCCCACTCCCCCCGAAACACAGCTGACAGGGTCCATAAGGCATGTGGGGAGATGCAGAGGGGGGCTCCGAGCAGGTGCTCCAAGCTCCATGTTGAACTTCACTGCATCCGCCACACTGGGGAGATGGCCAGTTGCAGAGAGGTCTGTGATGTGAGGTAGCACTCTGTCCTCGAGCTGTTCCCAGTCCGCGTTATTCCCTGTGACTTCCATGAACTGACAGAAGGTAGGCTGCGGGCAGGAGGAGGAGGGGTATGGCCAGTGCCCTGCCAGGCTCAGGAGGGACAGAGATGACAGATGGCATGTGGAAGCAAAGGTGAGGTATCACCCAGGTCTGGGCCCTAGTCCAGCTGAGTGTGACAATGACCTGATGTGGGGTTGGGTCCACAGGAAGCTGTGTGTGTACTCCCTGTGAGATGGCCTGCAGAGGAGAGCCAGACCAGGTGCCTTGGGGAGTGGGCACCTGGGAGGAAGGCCATAGCTCTGTCTGTCCCTCTCAAGGGCCAGTCCTAAGGAGGGTGGACTGAGTGTGCACCATCCTTGGGGTGGGGGGATCCTGAACCCATTCTGTAACCCTCTGCTGGGCTCAGGGAACAGAGGTGTGGCCCCATACCCAGCATGCTTCCTGGTTCTGCAGTTGTGGTGGAGGTGCTCAGGCTGGAGGAGACAGTAGTGTGGTCCCAGCTCCATGCAGGCCCTATGGTACTCCAGCCAGCCCCCACTCCCCGGCCCCCTTGCTTGTTGTGGATGGTGTTCATTTTAAGCCAGGTCACAAGCAGATCAAAGGTCCTGGTGGCATCTCATGTCTGGTCAGCGGGTTAGCGATATGCTTGAATATTCCCGAATAAAATGCCAGTGTGCTTTTTAAAGTGCTCATAGAATTTCACCTAGCCTTTCTTCACATAAAACAATCTTCTCCCTTTCTAGCTAAAGTTAAGGCAACTGACTTATGTATTTAAACCATCCCAAACCTTTTTGATTCTTCGAGTTATTTTAAAATAACAATAGAGAACTGAGCTTTCAACTAGTGCCTGTCCCTTCTTCCTGCTTCACTCTTCTGACAAGAAAATGTTCCTTTACTTACACACATCAAAAAGCAGGAAACACTGGTTTATCAAGGTCTCTTAAAAATATTTTTAATGCAAGAAAGTTGGACGGAGCCCCACTTCTCTGCCCTGCGGCCTTTGAAGTGGATTGATGTACGGCGTGTTGGACGACTTGGTGCACACAACGGGCAGCCAGCTGTGGCCAACATAGCCACCTGGTGGGGAGAGAGGCAGGAGAGAGGCAAGAGCACAGCCTACGGTAGGAGACCAGCGCTGTGCCGAGACCCACATTGCTCCCAAGAGCCATTTTATTGAACAGTTTTGGCTTTATTTGCAACTATTGGTGACAACTGACTGTGAAAACTCCAACGTTTTGCAGGAGCAGTGTAAACGGAGGTATAGGGAGTCCAGCAGGTGGAGGGCTGAGATGAGCAGTGAGGGACCATCATTTCTCATGTCACCCCAAAGGCAGCGTTTGGTTTGGGCCAATTTTCTGGTTAATCATGTGGCATATCAGGGATCAATGCCATCATTTCATTCAATCCAACTCCGAGATCAGTGAAGGAGTTCACAGAGGATGAGGTGGAGCCGCAGTGTTGGGAGAAAAGGCTTTCACTGGAAATTTAGCAACTGTGTTATATTGTTACACTTTGGGAAAGGTGTGGCTGTGACAAAACACAGTGATTAAAAACAGCTGTGTGTGTGAGAGGCAGGCACAGAGACAGACACTGAGTCCACTCAGTCTGGGAGCCGGTTATCTGCTTTTAATCGGCCATCTCCCCCTCACTCACACACGCTCATACACTAACACTCACCGGCATATTTGCACATGTTCACACAATCATGCATACACACACTTGCAAGTCATGTTTATATGCATGCTCATCATGTTTACACACTCGCAGTCATGTTTACACATCACAGTCATGCTTACAAATGCACACGCTTGCACAGTCATGCTTGCACTCACACTCAGCTGTACTTATACTCACAATCACGTTTACACATGCTTGCAGTCATGCTTGCACATGCTCACAGTCATGCTTACACATGCTCACACTCCTGGCCAGGGTCACCTCCTGCCAGCAGTGGCCGTAGTTTCAGCTGTGTGCAGGCCCATGTGGGGGGTACAGGCCCCAGTGCATGTGTGTTTGCTTTAGGGCAGTGCATGCCTCCTCTCTGTCCAGTCTCCTGAGTCCTTGCTAGCAACACTCGGAAGGTGGGCCCTCGCCCGTCCTTCAAAGGTGAAGGAGCTGTGCCCACACACAGACCATCCTCCTCACCCTGGTCATTGTCACAGCAGGATGGAGGGAAACAGTGACAGTTGGCCCCCCCGGGCCTCCTTTGTAAAATGGGTAAGAAAGTCATCCTAGTTGCCAGCCACGTAGTTCAGCAAAAGGGTAGCTCACAGCCAAGAGTAGGATGCCACCTTGGGCCCTGTCCTCACTTGCTTAGCAGGTTCAGTATGCCCAGCACTGACTGCCAAGCTCCCACTCTGGGTCCCTGGCAGCAAGAAACTCCTGTGTTCACAGCACTCAGCTTTGGTGACTGATTTTTTTTTTTCCAGAGAGAAATGGAGAAGGAAAGAGAGAACCATTAGTGAGGAGAGAGAATCATTGATCAGCTGCCTCCTTCACGCCCTCCACTGGAGATCGAGCCCGTAACCCAGGCATGTGCCTTGACTAGGAAGGAATCCAACCTCCTATAGGTCGATGCGCAACCACTGAGCCACGCGAGCCGGGCTGATTTTTTTTCATATCTCATTCTCTTCCTGGAGGATTTGGCAACTATAAAAATAAGAGACGGGAGAGCCAGAAAGCCAGACTGGAGCATGAGGGGGAGATGAGTTGCGCTGGCCCTAGGTCAGTCTAAGGACACAGGACTGTTCTCGCCACACCTTTTCCCCTACTCAGGGAGGGAGTGATAGAGGGCTTTCTGAGCATTTGGTTACTGAAGAAGAGCCGCCACATGGCACACCAGCATCTCCAGCATGTTAGGGTGGCATGTCACCCACTGGCCTAGTTTCCAGGCACAGCAGCTGAGGCCTCCAAGCCTGAGCTGATTGGGAGTGTGGGCTTCGTGTTCTCTGAAACACATGCCCCAAATCTCCCAGAGAGAAAGAATGGGGAAGGGGTGCACTCACCCCGGAAGGCATCACCCTGCCACTCTGCAGGTGACAGGACCTCCTAGGAAGAGCGGGCCAGGGCCTCTCCCACAGGTCTCCCAAGAAACTAGCCTCTCCCAGCCAATGTTGCTCGCGGTCGGGCATCGACCCATGCACCAAGAGGTCTTTGGTTTGATACCCCGTCAGGCATGTGCTCAGGTTGTGGGCTCAGTCCCCAACAGGTGTACAGGAGGCAGCCAATCCGTGTTTCTATCTCTCTCTCTTACCTCTCTCTCTCTAAAAAACAATAAAAAACATTATTTTTAAAAAAAGAAAAAGATCCCAGCCAGTGTTGCTCAGTGGTTGAACGTCAACCCATGAACCAGGTCAAGGTTTGATTTCCCAGTCAAGGGCACATGCCCAGGCTGTGGACTTGATTCCCAGTGGGGGGTTTGCAGGGGACAGCCAATCGGTGATTCTCTCTCATCACGGATGTTTCTATTTCTCCCTCTCCCTCTCTGAAATCAATAAAAACATTTTAAAAAAAGAAAAACTAGCCTCTTCCTGGTGTCATCCTGGCACATGCACTCTCCATGCCCTCCCCGGCCAGGCAGGGATTTTTTTCACATGAGGGCCTGAGGCAGCAGGTGGGGAGGGCTGGGCAGCCTGCCCAGCTGGCCCCCGTTTAGGGGGAAGGGTGCTGTTACCACAGGTGTACTTCCTTACTCTGCTGTTTACCAAGTCTCAAGCCTTTAACCTTTTTTAAGAAGGAATTCGGGTTATTAGTTCTCTTATGATTTATTTTTGCTTTTTAAAAATTGTTGAAAACCAACATGAGAACAGGTTACCAGCTCTCCTGGGCCACCTGGTGCTGACTCGGTGGAGGATTCACCGCCCACTCCTCAAGTCACCCTGAAGTAACTGTGTAGAGGGACAGGTCTGGTAGTGTCACCACTGGGCCTGACGGGTAGCTGTGGGGTTCCCGTGCGGCTGTGGAAGTGCTCAGGGCAGCAGGGATGTGTGGGGGATGCCATGGACTCAAAGAGGGAACTGGAGCCACAGGTGGGTGGAGGGGCCAGGCTGGCGGCATAGAACTGGGCTTAGGAGGCCCCTCTGAAAGCAGCCACAGGAAGATGGGAGCAGGCAGAGGTGCTGCAGAGAACCCTCAGCCACCAGTGTTGTCAGACTTAGGGTAATACTTTGAGGGGTGAGTCCCCTCTTCCTGGCCCCGTTTTCTTAAGTCCAGGCGAGAAGCAGTCAGTATCTCTGGTGGTGGAGCAGAGCCTGGCACTAAGAGGCACCCATAAAGGCTCGTGGAAAGAATTGGTTCAGTACAAGCCAGTAGTATCTCATCATTCATGCTTTATTCCACTTATGCATAGCGGCCTTGCCTTAAAAACCCAGGTCCACAATCGCCCTTTTACCTTCCCTTTGTTATTCAATGAAACCAGTAGAAACGCACCCAGTCTCTGCCTTTGGTGCTGGCCTGAGTTTGTTTCCTTCTGTCCTTCACACGCAGGCAGCACCTCCGGCTTTCCTGTCCACTGCCCAGGTCTCCAGAGAAGCCAGAGATGCAGCCGAGGGCCCTGCTAGATCGCTCCCGTTCTTTCCCCTTAATTCCACGTAACTTCACATGGCAGGGGGATGTGAGCTCAGGACAGGACCCTTCTTCATGGCTCATGCCTTACTTCACAAGCGTGTGAGAGCTCCACCCCCAGACACCTGGCCAGGTGCTGGGGACAGAGAGACAGTGAGCCTCAGGTGCTGCACTAATGCTCGGGAATGGGGATGGAAGGGGTGCCGGCCGGCAGTGACATGTCACAGGGCTAAGACATGATGAGGCTGAGGTGCTTTTTAAAACACTGGTAAAATGAAATTCTAGCAAAATATTAAAGTTGGTACCTAATGATTGGGATGCCATAGGCTGTACTGAATGGCAACCTCAAAATCTCAACGGCTTGTTTTCTGCTGGAGCTTCATGTCCAGCGAGAGGCCTGGGGCCCTGCTCCTCATCTCTCAACAAAGGGCCAGTGCCCTGGGGACACTGCTCCTCTCCCTGGTGGAGGCCTTTGGTGGTTACAGCAACTGCAGCCGATACAGTGCTCACCTGTGCCTCTGAGGTAAATGCCAGCAGAGGGAGCCGTGCTCCCAGGAAGCGTCCTTGCTCACCTTTGGAAGGTGAAGTCAGTGTTAGGCGCACAGCCCCGCAGCAGTGGGTGACAAACCTCAGCAACACTGATATCCCCACGCTTGACTTCCACCAACGTGATGGGCGAAACAGTACTGGAGCCAGCCAGGTGGATGGTCATCTCGTCACCCCGGGGCTGAGCATCTTCTCATGCGGGGGCCCCTCAGGCTTCTCTTCTCATGGAGATCATGACCTTTCCTGTTTGTTTTTTTTATATTAGGCCGTGTGTGGAAGGACGGACAGGGGGGTGAATGGATGGATGGGAGGGGTGGGCGGGGGAATGGAGGGAAGGGTATCCACATATGTGGGAAGGATGACAGTAGAAGTCCCCTCTTTTTCTGTCTCTGGAAGAGTGTGTGTAGGATCAGAATAGTCTGTTCTGTTCCTTGACTGGGACGGCTCGCCTGGGCCCTGGGTTTCCTTTGGGTGAAGATTTTAGATGATTTGAAAAATCATTTAGTGGCTTTGGTCATCCATTCAGGTTTTCTGTTCCTTCTTGAGTTAATTTTGGAAAGTTACATTTTACCAATAATTTACCCTTTCAGCCAGGTTTCCGACAGTATCTCTTACTGTCCTTTTATGTCTGCTGTATCTGGGGCCTGGTACCCTTCACTCTGTTTGTGCCTCTCTAGTTTCTCCATTACTCCTGCTGCACTTGTCAATTTAATGGATAATTTCAAAGAATCAACCTTCAGCTACAGTACCTTTTTTTTCCTTTAGAATGTATTTCTTTATGTCCATTAAGCCCAGCTTGCTCATTGTGTTGCCCACATTTTAGCTTGCTCCATCTAAGAAGTCAGTCTCCCGCTGTGATGGAACATTTACCCATATTTCCTTTTAGGCCTGCCAAGTTTACCTCATACACTTTAAAACAATTTTGCTAAATATGTCCACATTTTAAATCTTTATATCCTTTTGATGAATTGAGTTTTTTATCATCACACAGTGACCTTTGTGCCCAGTTAAATCTGTCATGCCCAGTGCTGCAGGCGTCGCACCAGCCTCCTCTCGCAGGCTTTGCGGAGCACCGGGTCTCCTGGCCATGGAGCCTCCCCTGTCCGATGTCTTGTACCCAGCAGGAGGCAGGGGTCCTGTTACCTTGATACCTTTATGACCGTTGGTTCGAGTCCATGTTGTTTGGTTTGTTCAGATTCATTCCCGCCATCTGATTATGTGCTATTTGCCCCTTTCCTTGGCTCTCTTTTCTCTTTTCGTGCCTGTTCTCAACACAGCGGAGGGTTCCCCAACTCCATTTGTCCTCTCTCCTGAGTGGGAAGTTACAGCCAACCAAATTCTCTCAGTCATGACCCTTAAAAATGTTAGCGTGTGCCCTTGACTCGGTCAGTAACCTCACCCTTCCCTGTGCAGTCAGGGTGTGGGCTGCTCTGGCTACAGGGGACATCAGAGATTAAGTGCAGGGCACCCAGGTGAACATGCTTATAAAACATGACTGGCTCATCAGACACCTAAGTGTGCCTGGTGTTCGGGATGTCTGTCTGTCCGTGGGCAGCCCAGCCGCTCCCGGTTCTGTGCAGTCATGACGAGCATTCCTTTCCCGCTCCCTCTTTTCTTTATTCTCACTGAGTAGCTGTCACTATCTCTGCGCCGTGCAGCCTGTTCACTTGGCCATCCTGCACCTGTGCTGTTCTCTTTGCTCCTCGTGCCTCCTCATTTCTCAGGCCACTGGGTTGTTTTCTTTTTTTTTTTTTTTTTTTTTTTTTTTTTTTTTTTTTTTTTTTTTTTTTTTTCTGATTTTATTTTATTTTATTTTATTTTTTTATTTTTTTTTATTTTTTTTTTATTGCTTAAAGTATTACAAAGGGTATTACATATGTGTCCATTTTATCCCCCCGCCCTAGACAGTCCCCTAGCCTCCCCTACCCCCCAATGTCTTATGTCCACTGGTTATGCTTATATGCATGCATACAAGTCCTTTAGTTGATCTCTTACCCCCCTACCTCCTGCCCCGCAACCCTCCCCAGCCTTCCTGCTGCAGTTTGACAATCTGTTTGAGGCAGCTCTGCCTCTGTATCTATTATTGTTCAAAAGTTTATAATGGTCTCTATTATCCATGAATGAGTGAGATCATGTGGTATTTTTCCTTCATTGACTGGCTTATTTCACTTAGCATAATGCTCTCCAGTTCCATCCATGACGTTGCAAATGGTAAGAGTTCCTTCCTTTTTAGAGCAGCATAGTATTCCATCGTGTAGATGTACCACAGTTTTCTAATCCATTCATCTACTGATGGGCACTTAGGCTGTTTCCAGATTTTAGCTATGGTGAATTGTGCTGCTATGAACATAGGGGTGCATATATCCTTTCTGATTGGTGTTTCTGGTTTCTTGGGATATATTCCTAGAAGTGGGATCACAGGGTCAAATGGGAGTTCCATTTTCAGTTTTTTAAGGAAACTCCATACTGTCTTCCATAGTGGCTGCACCAGTCTGCATTCCCACCAGCAGTGCACAAGTGTTCCTTTTTCTCCACATCCTCTCCAGCACTTGTCGTTTGTTGATTTGTTGATGATAGCCAGTCTGACAGGTGTGAGATGGTACCTCATTGTTGTTTTGATTTGCATCTCTCGGATGATTAGTGACTTTGAGCATGTTTTCATATGTCTCTTGGCTTTCTGAATGTCCTCTTTTGAAAGGTGTCTATTTAGGTCCTTTGCCCATTTTTTGATTGGATTGTTTATCTTCCTTTTGTTAAGTTGTATGAGTTCCCTATAAATTTTGGAGATTAGGCCCTTATCAGATATGACATTGGCAAATATGTTTTCCCACACAGTGGGTTTTCTCGTTGTTTTGTTGATGGTTTCTTTTGCTGTGCAGAAGCTTTTTATTTTGATGTAGTCCCATTTGTTCATTTTCTCTTTCGTTTCAAGTGCCCTAGGAGCTGTATCAGTGAAGAAATTGCTTCGGCATATGTCTGAGATTTTGTTGCCTTTGTATTCTTCTAGAATTTTTATGGTTTCCTGTCGTACATTTAAGTCCTTTATCCATTTTGCGTTTATTTTTGTGTATGGTGTAAGTTGGTGGTCTAGTTTCATTTTATTGCATATATCTGTCCAATTTTCCCAACACCATTTATTGAAGAGACTATCTTGGCTCCATTGTATGTTCTTGCCTCCTTTGTCAAATATTAATTGAGCATATTGGTTCGGGCCGATTTCTGGGCTCTCTATTCTATTCCATTGATCTATATGCCTATTCTTGTGCCAGTACCAGGCAGTTTTGAGAACAGTGGCTTTGTAATACATCTTGATATCTGGTATTGAGATCCCACCTACTTTGGTCTTTTTCAGGATTGCTGCAGCTATTCGAGGTCTTTTTTTATTCCAGATGAATTTTTGGAGAGTTCGTTCTAGATCTCTGAAGTATGCCATTGGTATTTTAATGGGAAGTGCGTTGAATTTATAGATTGCTTTGGGTAGTATGGACATTTTAATGATGTTGATTCTACCAATCCATGAACACGGTATGTTCTTCCATCTGTTTATGTCTTCCTCTATATCTTTTTTCAACGTCCTGTAGTTTTCTGAGTAGAGGTCTTTTACCTCTTTAGTTAAGTTTATTCCTAGGTAGCTTAATTTTTTTGGTGCGATGGTAAACGGGATTGTTTTTATAATCTCTCTTTCTGAAAGTTCACTATTGGTGTATAGAAATGCCTCGGATTTCTTGGGGTTAATTTTGTATCCTGCTACATTGCCAAATTCATGTATTAAGTCCAGTAGCTTTTTGATGGAGTCTCTAGGGTTTTGTATGTATAATATCATGTCGTCTGCAAATAAGGACAGTTTTACTTCCTCTTTTCCAATTTGGATGCCTTTTATTTCTTCTTCTTGCCGAATTGCAATGGCTAACACTTCCAGTACTATGTTGAACAGGAGTGGTGAGAGGGGGCATCCCTGTCTTGTTCCTGTTCTTAGGGGAAATGGTGTTAGTTTTTGTCCATTGAGTATGATGTTGGCTGTGGGCCTGTCATATATGGCTTTTATTATGTTGAGGTATGATCCTTCTACTCCCACCTTGCTGAGAGCTTTTATCAAAAATGGGTGTTGAATTTTGTCAAATGCTTTTTCTGCATCAATTGATATGACCATGTGGTTTTTTTCTTTCAATTTGTTTATGTGATGTATCACGTTTATTGATTTGCGGATATTGTACCATCCTTGCATCCCTGGGATAAATCCTACTTGGTCATGGTGTATGATCTTTCTGATGTACTGCTGGATCCGATTTGCTAAGATTTTGTTGAGGATTTTGGCATCTATGTTCATGAGGGATATTGGCCTGTAATTCTCTTTCATTGTGTTGTCTTTACCTGGTTTTGGTATTAGGGTGATGCTGGCTTCATAGAATGAGCTTGGAAGTGTTCCTTCCTCTTGAATTTTTTGTAGTAGTCTGAGGAGGATAGGTTTTAGTTCTTCCTTGAATGTTTGGTAAAACTCCCCTGTGAAGCCGTCTGGTCCTGGGCTTTTGTTTGCTGGAAGCTTTTTGATGACTGCTTCAATTTCTTCCATAGTTATTGGCCTGTTGAGATTTTTAGATTCTTCCTGATTGAGTTTTGGAATGTTGTATTTTTCTAGGAATTTGTCCATTTCCTCCAGGTTGTCTAGTTTGTTGGAGTAGAGCTGTCCATAGTATTTTTTAACAATCATTTGTATTTCTGTGGGGTCTGTTGTTATTTCGCCTCTATCGTTTCTGATTTTGTTTATTTGGGTCCTCTCTCTTTGCTTCTTGGTGAGTCTGGCTAGAGGTTTGTCAATCTTGTTTATCCTTTCAAAGAACCAGCTCTTGGTTTCATTGATTTTCTGTATTGTTTTTTTGGTCTCTATGTCATTTATTTCTGCTCTAATCTTTATTATCTCCTTCCTTCTGCTCACTCTGGGGTTTTCTTGTTGCTCTCTTTCTAATTCTTTGAGTTGTAGAGTTAGATGATTTACTACCATTTTTTCTTGTTTGTTGAGGTAGGCCTGTAGAGCTATAAACTTCCCTCTCAGGACTGCTTTCATTGTGTCCCATAGGTTTTGGATTGTTGTGTTTTCATTGTCATTAGTTTCCAGGATGTTTTTAATTTCTTCTTTGATTTCATTGGTAACCCAATCAATATTTAATAGCATGCTATTCAGCTTCCAGGTGTTTGAGTATTTTGGGTTGTTTTTATTGTAGTTTATTTCTAATATTATGCCATCATGGTCTGCGAAGACGCTTTTTATGATTTCAATTTTCTTGAATTTGGGGATACTTTGCTTGTGACCCAATATATGGTCTATTTTTGAGTATGTCCCATGAGCACTTGAGAAGAACGTATATTCCCTGGCTTTGGGGTGAAGTGTTCTGAAGATGTCTATTAAGTCCATCTGATCTAGTGAGTCATTTAGGATTGCTGTATCTTTGCTGATTGTTTGTCTATAGGACTTATCCAGTGCTGTTAGTGGTGTATTAAAGTCCCCTACTATGATTGTATTGTTGTCGATCTCTCCTTTGATATCTTCCAGGAGATTTTTTATGAATTTCGGTGCTCCTGCATTGGGTGCATATATGTTTACCAGGGTTATATCTTCTTGTTGTATTGATCCCTTTAGTATTATGAAGTGGCCTTCCTTATCTCTTGTTATGGCCTTCACTTTGAGGTCTATTTTGTCCGATATAAGTATTGCTACCCCAGCTTTCTTTTCCTTTCCATTTGCCTGAAAGATATTTTTCCATCCTTTCACTTTCAGTCTGTGTGAGTCCCTTCTAATGAGGTGGGTTTCTTGTAGACAGCAGATGTATGGGTCATGTTTTTTTATCCATTCAGCCACTCGATGTCTTTTGTTTGGAGCATTTAGTCCGTTTACGTTTAAAGTTATTATTGAAAGGTGGGTTGTTTTCACTTTGCCTTCAGCACAGCCCAGAGTTTCCCGTGGGAAGCTGTGCGCGAACCTTCCCAGCGTGCTGTTTTAGTCTTTGTTTCGCCCTCACTGTCACTCAGCGAGTCACTCTCTCGGCGTGGAAGAGGTCACACCACTGTCTTCCTGCTCCTTTGCCATGAAGCGAGCACCGTCTGGCTGGTGCTGCTCCTCTGACGATTGTTTTCCCCAGCTGCTTGTAGAATTTTCTGCAGGTTCGATCCAATGTGCCAATGGTCCGCCGGGACACCCTCAGTGTGGGCACCTGTGCTGATTGATGCCTGCCACTCCCTCGGGGACTTGAGGAGGTCAGCACCTGTTCCGGTTTCCACGTCCCTGCCTCCAGGCTGCATCTGACCATTTCTGCGGTTGTTGCTTCCATGCTTGCTTCATAGCTTGAACTGGTCATTTCAATGGCTGCCATCTCCGAGGAGCTGAGCTGTGATTTTGGGTGCCTCTCGATTGACTCAGAAGTAGCAGCGTTCGCACACATGTCTCAGACAGCTTCCTCTGTAGTCACCATCTTAGCTCAGTGTGGGACAGGGTCCCTGCCTGGGAGCCAGCCCTGGCACACAGCCGTTAGCTAAAGCGCGGGACACACTGAGGCTCGCTCGGTTTTCCTGACCGTCCTCTGTTTCCGGCCCCGCAGTGGCCCTGCCGTCCTGTCGCCTGAGTCTCCTCGGCTGTGACAGCTTCCCAGTCTTTCATTGTTCTCACGACCACCACAGTTTGGGGGGGTGCTGGTCAGGCGTTTCATAGAGTGTCCCTCCTTTATGTTTGTCCGGTTTTTCCCTCATGATTGAGGGGCGGGGGGAGCAAAACCCCAGGGGTCCAGTGCCCGTCTCCACACTTGCTGTCCACGTGGCTCCTCTGCTGAAGGTCACCGTGAGGGCCTGGCGACAGTGGGCTTGTCAGTGTATGTCCCCACGTAACGGTCCTTTGGCTGGAAGTCATGCGTGCAGCCCACACGTGCTTTGGGGAGGTGGGAGGTGTCAGCTCTGTCATGGGGAGGGCTGTGTACTCAGTCACTTGTTTATGTCAGAGTTCACTCGTGGCTGTTCATGGCAGACTCAAGATTATGATTCAGTCCTGCATCTTGTATTCCTTTTCCTGCTGGCCCTGTGTGTCCCTCGGACAGGCCCCGTTGACTGTCTTTGCACTCTTTTGTACTCTGCACTGGAAGACGCCCAGGCTCCTCCGTGGTCGGCTCCTCCGTGTTCTCCCCGCTGCCTGGAAGAGCCGCGTTTCCAGGGAGCCAGTTCCTTTCATTGGAGGGTGGTACTAGAGACCGAGATTGCTTCTCCTGGCCCAAGTGCAGCTCGCTGGCGTCTGTGCTTCATGATCGGGAGGCCATGCTCCTTGGAACTGAGCTGGCAGCACTGATTGGCAACCTCGGGGCCGAGTGCCCATGGAGGATGGACAGTTGCTGTGCCATGTCACGGAACCACCACTACAAGTGCAGGTCTGAACGCTCAGTATTTAGGACCCAGCAGAGTCTCAGGTGCCTTCATTCTGAGCTTTTGCCCAGAGCCAAGGCTAAGAACAAAACTGCTTACAGTGGTCTCTGCAAGCACGCCTCTGTGCATCTGCCCTCCCTGGCTCATCCTAGGGCTCCAGGCATTCCAGCCCCGCCTGTCCCCAGTGTGTCTCGGTGGGTTCCAGCTTCTACCGAGCCCCCAGGTCTCTCCAGTTCACTCGTGGCTGTTCATGGCAGACTCGGGATTATGATTCAGTCCTGCATCTTGTATTCCTTTTCCTGCTGGCCCTGTGTGTCCCTTGGCTTATCCAGTTAAAGTTTTTTAATCATTGTGTTTTCATGCTCTGTTGCAGCTACTCTGGTTTGCCCTGCGGCCCTCTGACTTTGCGTGGGTTCCGCTACCTGCAGCCAGCACTTAGGGAATCGCCTAGAGCAGAGGTTCCTTCTGTTCTGCTCAATACTTTTCTTCCATTTACCTTTTCCCCTGTTATTAGAAGAAAACCATGGCCAGGGAGTAGTCAAGCATTTTTATGTAAACTACCAGGAATGTGAAAGTGATGTTTCCAAAAAGTGGTAGTTGTTCCCCTGATCTCATGCTGATGTCGCACCAGCCCCTCCCGGACACCGTCTGTGGCCCTGCTACCTGAGAACCACAAGCATCCCTGAGAGTTTCCTAAGAAAAGTGCCCTAAGGAAAATAAGTTTACTTTTGTAAACGTTTATGTGATAAATCCGAAGCCCACATCTGGCTATTAAAGTTACATTTCCTCGCTGTTGGCAAGTGCGCTCAAGACACAAGTGCTGGTTGTGAACAGCCCGCCCTGACGTGCACGGGGTTATATTAACCATACAGTCACACGTCTTTTGCAGCTCGATCCTCTCCCAGAGAAGGTTTTACAGCAGAGACCCAATGCCAACGCTGTCCGGTCCATGGAGAAGGTCATTGAGATTCACAGTAAGTTGTCTGGGCCAGGTCTCCAGCTGGGAAATGTTCCTGTGGGAGGGAGAGTACAGGACTCCCAGCCCCAAGTCCCCGCCCTGGGCTCCTCATGTCACTGCCAGCTGCTTCCTGGGCCTACAAGACAGGCCTGGCTTTCAGCCAGATTTGATGAGCTGCTGGAGACTCTTGTTGAACTCCCATGTGCTCGCCGCAATCCACTACAGTGTGTCTCAGCTCATGTCACAGAAGTGCCTGCCTCCAGGAGGCTGTGAAGTCACTTGCTCCAGGCCCCCAGCTAGCAGGGTGGGGCCAGGTCGTGAACTGTGTCCTCAGGTCTGGTCTCTTCCCTGGCCCGAGAACCCCACCCCTCCTGCAGACTCAGTGGGGGGTGCAGGGCCTCCCTGCAAACTCTGGAGAGTGCAGGGCCCCCTATTTCCTAGCACTTCCCCTCCAACATCAGGCTCTGGGGACCCAGGGAGCTGGCACACAGCCAGGTGACTCATGCCAGCACACCTGTCTCAGGTGAGCTGGCAGTGCCCTCTCCTGGTCGCAAAGCTCAGTTTGTCCTGGGTCCTTGGGATGGCCCAAACTGTGGAGACTGTCCGTCTAGGTGGGTGGGAACCAGGGGTCTCACCTGTGTGTCCTCCACGGGTGTTGGGTCCCTCCTAGCCTTGGAGCTGAGCTATCCCCCTGCCCTGATGAGAACCCCTGGGTGCCAGAAAACACTGAGAGGCTGTGTCTGGGCCAGGCCCAGCCCTCCCTGCAAGGTCCCCTTACTCTGAGCCTCATAGGGACACCCCCATGGTCTTGGAAGGTCCAGTTGGGAGCCCCCTCCACACTGGGTGGCAGTCTTCCCATGCCCCCGCCTGCTAGAGTCAGGGATAGGGTCATGGAGAGCCTGCTGGGCCCAGACCCGTGGCGTCTGTAACCAGCACTTCCCTCGCCCAGGCCAGTACTGGCGCTCCCTGCAGCGCCTCCCCTCCACCGTGGCCTACTCCCTGGTCGAGGCCCAGAAGCGCGAGAATGAAGAAGCCGAGACAGTCACCGCCATGGCCTCCCTGTCCGTAGGTGTGAAGCCTGCTGAGAAGAGGTGAGCCCTGCAGGGCCTGGCCTGCGGCACTGCATGGAGGGGACGCGTTCTGAAGGAGCTAGGAGTCTCAGCTCCTGCATCAGAGGCCCGAGGCTTCTCCACATAGGCCCTCAAGGGCATGGGGAGCAGGTGTCCCCATCCAACAGTCTTTCCAGTGTAGGGGGGAGCATTTATCCCTGAGCAGGTGGCCCAGTAACAGCTGGTCAGGAGCCGGGAATTGAAGGTGGGAGGTGGGTGGGGGAGCAGGGGAGCAGTCCTGTTGGAGGAAGAGGGGCGGAGGACAGGTAGAGAAGGCCCTGCAATGCTGCCTCTAACCCTCCGTCTGTCCTTTCTCTTCTCTGCTGTGTGCCTTTTTGTGCTCCCCCTGGGGCACTGCCACAGGCCTGAGGAGGAGCCCATGGAAGAGGAGCCGCCCCTGTAACCGTGCCCACGGCTGCGACTCTTGTTTGTCTGTCTGTCTTGAAGCTCCGCCAAGAAAAGTTGCTGTTTCTCTGCATCCTGCCAGGCGTTCTTTCAGAATCCGCAGGCACACCAGGGGCCCAGACCCCAGGTCTCACCGGGCAGGGCAGCCTTACACAGAACCCGGGACAGACGCCGGGAAGAGCAGACACCGACATGCAGGGCACCAGGCTCGCCCTCGGCCCCCCTGAGGGATGCCGAAGAGGGAGGAAGCCTGCGGCAACTCGTGGCAGAGTTGCCCGATTCAGCTGACACGAGGAAAAGAACATGAAAATCAAAGATCTAACAATACAAAACAAACTTGATCAAAACTGGTGCTTAAAGTTTGATGATTAATTACCCACAATTCCACAGTCTCCGTGTAAACCACTCATCTTGTAGCTTTCTTTTTAAAGAGAACGTTTTCTATCGCTCTGGCCTGCCTCTGTGAACCAGAGCGGTGTGCGGTGGGGTTTGCAGCCGGGTGGGGGACAGAGTGGATGAGCATTTAAAAAAAAAAGTGGACAAAAATGGAAATGTGAGCCTGCAGGAGCTGGCTTTGCTTTCTCAAAGCCATCGGAAGATGCAAGTTTGTGCCTTTTTTTTATTGCTCTGATGGATTTTTGTGGCTGGGTATTCTGAAGTCTGAGGGACAATGCCTTAAGAAAAAAATAAACAGCAGGAATTGATGGGATAGTCCTGTGGCTGGTGGGGCTAGCAGTGCCCGTGGGGCAGGAGGCTGCCCCGTGCTGACCAGGGCTTTGAGAGCAGGCGCAGGCCGCGGCCGGCGGCTCCAGAGGGCTGCCAACCTGCCGCCCTCATTTTGCTTTATTGCTGTGTAAGAAAAATGGAGGTAGTTCCCAAAAAGTGGCAAATACTGTTGGGATTTTTGAAGTCCAACAAATTTTAAATGAATCCAAAGTGTTCTTTTCTCATACATCATATAACAATTGAGCATCTCCATTGGCTGTGAAGCATGTCCTAGGCACACCTTCAGTGTTACGGTTGGAATGCTTTTTATTAAAAGCAAGTAGCATGAAGTATTGCTTAAATTTTAGGTATAAATAAATATATATATGTATAATATATATTCCACTGTATTCCAAGCTAAGAAACTTGATTCTTATGAAATCTTGATAAAATATTTATAATGCATTTATAGAAGAAATATATATATATATACATATATATATATGTATATATATATAAAATGCAGGTTGTCAAGGCCCCTGGGAACGAGCGACTTGTGAATTAGCTACCAAGGTGCTTACGGAAAGGGATCTAGTTTGAACTCATGTAGTTTGAAGTCAGATTGGATCGATTTCAGATCGCCAGCACATTCGCCACTGGCAACTACCACACGTTTGTATTTCATTTTAATTATTTTCTAACAGACCCCTCCCGTTCCACACCTCCACCCACATATGTACCTAATGAGTTTTTATAGCAAGGAATATAAATTTGCTGTTGATTTTTGTATGAATTTTTCACAAAAAGATCCTGAATAAGCATTGTTTTGTGAATTTCACATTTTTTTCTCACCATTTAGCAGTTTTCTGAATGGTAATAATGTCTAAACCTTTTTCCTTTCTAAATTCTTCTTGTACATTTTTTTAACTTTCAACGTGTTTTTTATTGTTTTCACTTTTGTTTGTATGGTGAGCAGTTTTCTGTGCACGGAACTGCTGCCATTGGAGTTTATTTTCAGAAAGAGCGTCGCCTGTGGGGTGGATCTGGGCTGTTGGTAGCGGCGGGCTGCTCCTGCCTCGCCAGTAGTATTACCGGGTGGTGTGTTTCCCTCTGTGGCAAGTGTGGAGAGGGCCACTCGTGACACTGAACGGTGACTTGCCAGACACCGCAGGCCGTCAGCTTCCTGAAACTCTCATTTAAACTTCTCTGACCACATCGTCAGACTAGCTTCAGTTTTCCAAAGACCTTTTAAGCATGTCAGCAATGCATGGCCCGGCACCAGCCCAGGTTTTTCCGCTGCAGCCACATGGCCTGGCCCTTGCTGCCTGGTGAGCTGTGGGGACACCAGACTCCTGAGCAGCACAGCCAGCCTTTGCTCCTTTTCTCTGACAGAAACGGAACGTCACTTTTTACTGGTAACTTATTTTCAGAACTTGAAGCCACCGCTTTCATTCCCAAGTGTGTATTGAGTTCAGACTCGTGGGGGAAAGTGCAGACACAGCATGCCCACAGGAGGGAACCCCAGCCAAGTCTCTGAGTTTGGGGACATTTACAGGGTAGCTTCTGAGAGAGCCACTGACACAGCCAGGTGTTGACCAAAGGAATCCAAATTCTTGGATTGGCTTGGTCATGGGGATGCTGTTGGTCAGAAATAGGACAGTGGGTTGAGGCAGGACAGGAAGGTCTTGGGGTACGTTTGACGCTTCTCCCTGCTGGCCACTCTGCCCTGCGGCCCACTTGGCAGGAGAAGCTCAGGTGGGATCAGTGCCATCCTTCCTGGCGTGGCGCAGAGCAGTGCAGGGCCCCGCTGGTGGCTCTCGGCCTTCTCGGCTCCCTTCTCAAGATCCTCCGGGGACCCTGCTGCCTGCTCTGCCAGCCCTGGCTCTCGGAAGGAATGCATCATCTGACCTTTTTACAGATGATCAGACGGCCCGGACCTCTTGGTGGCCACATTCTCCCTGGGGGTTTACTTCCGCTCACAGAGGCACCCCTGCAGATAGGCCCAGCAGGGAGCCTGTTTCGCTTGTCAGCTCACTCCAGCTTCACAGACGTGCAGAAAGCAGAGCCATGTAGCCTTTCTTTTCTGTGAAGACACTCAGCCCCTCTCCACGGCCACCGTCCAGGGCAGATGGCGGAGGGCCTGCCAAGTGTGGGCAGGACCCTGCGTGAAGGAGGGCCCCTCAGCCCTCCCTCTTTGGTCCTTGGACCTTAGCCTTTTCTTCCTTTGCAAAGTCCTTGAGGCACAGGCCGGGGTCAGCAAGTGAGCACTTTATAGCCCTTCACCGGAAACTGCTGCCGCAGGGCCCGGGTGTCACCCAGCCCTTTCAGTTTTCCGGCCACGACGCGTCTGAGCCCCACCAGCAGGCGGCCATCCGGGACTGTACCCGGCTTCCAAAGGGCCTCTTTGTCAAGGTGTTTCAGTTTTTCTTTCTTTTAAAAGTCTGTTTCCAGAGGAAGGACCCTTTGTGTCGGTCTGACACTGTGAGCCTGGGTGGCCAGCCTCAGAGTCGGTTGTTTTCAATTTCCCATCGGAACATTCCTCCTTTCCTGGTCACAGCCATGTGCTCATTCCATTCTTTTTGTAGACTTTTGGGCCCACGTGTTTTATGGGCATTGATACATATATAAATATATATATATAAATATATATGAGTATATTTTTTTAAGTTTCCTACACCCGGAGGTTGCATGACTGTACGGCCGGCATGTCTTTATATTGTACACAGATTTGCACGCCGAACTCGGCAGCTTGGGGGAGAAGAAAAATGCCTTTGTGTTCCCCTCTCGTGACATTTGCTGACTCAAAAGATGGAGATTTTTCTGTAACGTAACAAACCCTTGGAGGAGAGGGGGGAACGTTTGCGTCTTATTGAACTTATTCTTAAGAAATTGTACTTTTTATTGTAAGAGAAATAAAAAGGACTACTTAAACATTTGTCATATTAAGAAACAAAGTTTATCTAACACTTGTGACATACCAATAATAAAGTTTATTGTATTTATGTGGGAACAGTGTTCTAGGGGAACTACGCGGAGTTCAAGTGAACTGCCTGTCTCTTCATTTGATTTGGAGGAGTTTTGTTTTGTTTTGTTTCCTTTGTTTCCTTTATCTTCTCGGGCGGGGGGGGGGGGGGGGGTTGAGGTGAGCACTGCCCCCCTGGCCCCATGGCCGTTCGAACCGATGGAGAACCGGTGGGCCAGAGCGCCCTTTCCGCACAGCGCGTTGGCTTTTTATTCCTTTTAGATGGTGTATGGCTAAGATTTCACTTTACGCCGTCGTGAGCTGTGCGAGCACTGTGGTTTCAGGTTCTACTTTGTACCGACAGGAACCCATTTCTTCCTTGTAACGAAGCCGAGCTGGCTCCTCGCTCAGCTCGCTTTGTCTCTGACATGATTAAACGTCTCCTATGGAAAGAAACGAAGTGACGCTTCTGTTTGTTTCTTGGTGTGTGTGCTCCGTGCTGGAGGCTCTTTTCCCACTTCTGAGAATGACACACAGAACACACACATAAGCGGGGCCGACCCTGTTCACCGAGAGCTCGGCACAGGCCCGGTGGTCCGCGCCACCGCCTCCACCTGACGCCTGTGCCTGCTGGGAGCGGCCGCCTGCTTCCTCTGTAACTTCAACAGTTGTCCGGTTGTCTGGACCTCCCAGGGGGTCTTTCCTTCGCTCAGTGGGGTCGGAAGTGTTCTCATTTTGTTCTGTTGGGTGGATCTGCATCAGCTGACAATGTCCTGAAGGCCGACCCCACCTCCACTTCCCCTGGTGCCCAGTTCTTGTACCTCGTCATACAACTTGTTACTCTTGTGGTGTCAATAAAGACCATGCATTGCCCTCTCGCCTCTGGTTTCTGCCTGTGTGCTCTTGTCCTTGCTGGCTCGTGGGCCAGGGCCCGCAGGGCTGGCCCGCCTGCACTCAGCCTGGGATGGGGGGTACCTGTAGTCCTTGCAGTGTTCTCTCTCCAAACTTTGGGGAGGTGAGCTGGACATGATCTCAGAGGAAGACAAGGCCCAAGAGCCTAGGCTCTGCCCTTTCCCCCAGCTGGGCACATGCCCCCCGCCTCCCCCCCACCCCCACAATCTGCAAACTCCCAACCACAACCTCCGCCGAGCAACACACTGCCACCCCCAGACCATGCCACCATCCTCCTTGGCTGCCCAGCCCTGGAACTACCTACTGGGGTGACAGATGGGTAAAGGCGGCCTCCTGGGCCGCCACATGTGGTTCTAGCCCACTCCTGGGGCCTGTCCAAGGTGCTGCTGCCCACTGCACAGCCACTGTCCCTCTACCAAGTCCGGTTCTTATCTCTCCTTTCACAGCTGCCACCCAAGGTACTCGAACATTCTGCATACAATACCCCCTCCCAAGTTTGCTCCCTGAAACAAACCCCCCCCCCCCCCCTAGAATGGGCCACAGAATGAGGTATGTGGAGCATAGCCACCCAAGCTGACAGCACAGCTGCCAAGCCGCAGCCTGGAGAACAGGAGTGCTTGGAGTCGGACACGGGGCTGGGGGCCTGGAGCTGGGGGCTGGGGGTGGTTACATATTCTCCCTGCCAAACGGGATGGCAGCTGTTGAGAGGCTACAATATACTGAGGGCCTCTTCAGGCTTAAGGTGGATGTTTATGAGAATGTATTTATCAATTTACCCCAAACGAGAGGATCTTATTCTTACAGTTCTCATTTCTGAAAACGACTACAAGTATTTCCAGCTCTCGGGCCAGGAGGCTCCTGGGGGCTGCTTCAGGTTTATTAGAATCGAGGTTTATGTGACACATCTTTTGGGTCATTTTATCTCAAAGTGACTTTTTAATGTATATTACAAAGTGTTGATACTTTCCTACCTTGAGAGAGTATGAAATTCCACAACCACACTGCAGAGAGAACTCCCCCGCCTCTGGGAGGAACCTGCCCCGAAAGTGGTATGTGCACCTCTTGTCCATGTTTCTGCATTTGTGCCACTGCTTCTATAAAAGTAAATCTTGGCCCAGCCGGTGTGGCCCAGTGGTAGAGGGTCGACGTATGAACCAAGAAGTCACTGTTCGATTTCTGGTCAGGGCACATGCCCGAGTTGTGGGCTCCATCCCCAGTGCAGGAGGCAGCCGATCAATGGTTCTCTCTCATCGCTGATGTTTCTTTCTCTCCCTCTCCCTTCCTCTCTCAAACCAATAAGTACATATATTTTAAAGTAAATCTTGGTGTTTCTAATGTATATATTTATAGTACATGGCGATGTACTGTAAGTAACGTTTTGCTCTCACCTTCTTCTCTGAAGCGTGTCACTGAGATCCGTCCACATGGACGGTCACCCACTGGGTTATTCATTGGACGTGCTGTGTGCCGTGTCGTTGCTGACTGTGCACAGCCTACACCCATCCCTCTGGATAGATGTGCAAGCTGTTGCCCATTTTTCTCCCCTGATAGCACTGAAGCGAGCACCCGTGTGTCCTTGCACCCGTGGCGGCGTCTGAGCGGAGTTGCTGGTCAACTGGTGTCAGCACTGTGAGAACGGTTGCTCCCCGCATCTGTGCGTTTCCACACGCAGGGCACTGACTGGGTAAGGCGCTTCCCACGGCAGCAGCAGCACTTGCTGCCCTGCTTTCTCATGGCAGCCGCCCTGGTGAGTGGGGTATCCTGTTTCCACTTGCATGCTCGCTGCTTACCTCTATTGCTGTGTACAGGCGACCCCTCACTTCGCAGCTTTACAGACGTTTCCATGGTAGATGCCTGTGGCTCAGGGTCTATCTCAGGTTCCAGCACTTCTGAGGACACACCTGCTGTGGGAGCCCTTCCCCTTGCTTCCCTCTCACTATGGACTGCTCCGAAGGCCCCTCCACACACACGCGCACACACTGGGCAGCTGGCACTCCCAAGCAAGTCATGCAGGGACACCTAAGAGACAGCACCCCAAGACACAGAGCCACGGTCCTCTCATTCCTGGTCGTGGAAACGATGCGCCCTCACTTCTGCCACATTCTGTAGCTTAGAAGCCAGAAGAGGCCAGTGCAGACTCCAGGGGAGAAGATTGCAAGGAGCACATGCACGAGGGGCAGAGACCTTGGAGACGGTCATAGAAGCTGCCCGAACAACCTCCCTCCCCTCCCCTCACTTCACCTTCTCAAAACTCTCCTCCCCTCCCCTCCCCTCCTCTCACCTCCCCAAAACTCTCCTCCCCTCCCCTCCCCTCCCCTCCTCTCACTTCAGTTCACCACTTCACATGAGGTTGACCACCTTCTCATGGGCATGTTGCTCTGGTTCATCTGCAGATCCTGCTGGCTTCTCTATTCATAATTCATCAGCCCCCTCTCCTGGCCCCGCACCCTCTCTCATCTGGACCCTTCACCCTCTTCTGCCTTTCACCCCTCTGGTCTCAGCATGGGAGCTGGAATGATCCTGCCGCTGTGCACGCCCCTGACTCTCTTGCTGACATGACACTCATCCTGCCAGCTTATCTGCTGCATCAACTAGCATCCAGGTCTGAGACTGTGAGGTTCACTCCTACTCTCCCAGAGACTAAAACCTCTGGCTGGGTTTGCTCAGTGGATAGTGTCAGCCTGTGGACAGGTTCAATTCTGGTCAGGGCACATGCCTGGGTTGTGGCTTGATCCCAAGTAGGGGGCATGCAGGAGGCAGCTAATCAGTGATTCTCTCTTGTCATTGATGTTTCTCTCTACCTCTCCCTTCCTCTCTGAAATCAATAAAAAAAATATTAAACATTTTAAAAATAAATAAGTAAATACCTAAGAGATCTGTAATCACCTGGCTGAGTGACAGGCCCCGTCTTGGCCCCTTTGCCTGTTTGGCTGTCGGAGTTAGGAAGTCAAGAGTTTTAAAATACATTTGGTGCTAATCCTTACCTGTTTTAAGCTTCAAATGTCTTCTAGTCTTTAGATTTTCCCTCTTTTTGTTTTTTCTTGCAATGGAAAAAGTTAAACATAAAAGAAGCAGTAGAAATAACACCACAAAGAAAGATCATTGGTGAATGACTTAATGAAATATTAAAACTTCCAAACTAATTACACTGACCTTACCAAGCAGACCAAGAAGCCAGCCCAGCAGGGAGCCAGCCCTTACAGCCCACACAAAGCTCATGCAAATGTTTAAGGTCATGAACAGACAAGTCACAGATGATACAATCTAACTAATAATAGGATAACATGCAAATTGGTTGGGATGCTGTCACATAACAACCAATCAGCAGACTGTCCCCACCCTCTGTGCCAGCCCGGAGAGATGAGGCTCGCGTTCCCTCCCCCTCTAATTAATTCCCTTTTTTTTTTTTTTTTTTAAATATATTTTATTGACCTTTTACAGAGAGGAAAGGAGAGAGACAGAGAGTCAGAAACATCGATGAGAGAGAAACATCGATCAGCTGCCTCCTGCACATCTCCTACTGGGGATGTGCCCGCAACCCAGGTACATGCCCCTGACCGGAATCAAACCTGGGACCTTTCAGTCCGCAGGCCGACGCTCTATCCACTGAGCCAAACCGGTTTTGGCTAATTAATTCCCTTTTAATGTGCACAGATGTTGTGCACTGGGCCACTAGTCTATAATAATAAAAGCATAATATGCTAATTAGACTGGACAGCTGAATGACCTTCCGGATGTCCTTCCAGACAAAGCTGCGCAGCGGGGGCTGAGGCAGAGGCAGTTAGGGATGATCAGGCAGGCAGGTGAGCAGTTAGGGGCAATCAGGTAGGCAGGTAGAGTGGTTAGGGGCGATCAGGCAGGCAGGCGAGCATTTAGGAGCCAGCGGTCCCAGATTGCAAGAGGGATGTCCTGGATTGTGAGAGAGTGCAGGATTGGCTGAGGGACTCCCCCACCCCCATGCACGAATTTTGTGCACTGGGCCTCTAGTTGTTCAATAAACCTGGAGAAAACTAGAAGGCTTGTGGGCCATCTGACACATCCCCGAGGGAGAAGCACTGTTCAGGACCTGCATATGTTTAAATGGTTCGGCCTGCCACTGCTAGGGAGTGTGCGCACATGTAGGTGGGACGGTCCTGGCCAGAGACAGACGTGAGACAAGGTGTTAAGAACCTGACAGATTACTGTGCCTCAATCTGGTAGCTTCCCTTCTGGGAATCCGTCCCAAGGACATAAATCCAATGACAGGAAACAGTTTCTGCACAGAGATGCTCATTGCAGCAGCATTTAATGCGAACTTGGAAACACCTGGAAATAGCTATTGGGAGCTGGTGGGTGCCCAGTGCTCAGTGCCTGGCAGCTGCATTAGGCCGGGGGGAGGGGGGGGGCCACTGTCACCAGCTGGCGCTGTGTGTACTGGGAGGCATCATGTGCAAGGTGAACAGAACTCAAAGCCCTGCCTTTGAAGATCCCCTGAGGAGGAAAGGGGTGGAGTTGCCTTGAAGTAATGCAGGTGGACAATGGTTTCTCCTTGACGGAGGGTGTGTTGACGACATCACATTTACACTAGGAAGACGCCCTTTCCCAACTCTGCCCACAGAGCGGTCTCCTCAAGGAATCCTGTAGCTGTTCTAAAGGGAAGTGTGGAATGTTGGGTATTCTCTAGCATATACCCCTCTGACCCCCAGAACCAGAAGGGCATCCTGTCCCACTGTCCTGAGGGGCCAGGGTGGGGACATCTGCCTGGCAGAGCCACTATGGGGGCGCCCTCAGCTTCCCAGGCCAAGGTTTGGGGTGATGCACCCGACCACCGTGCAGGACTGGTGTGAGGGCACCTAGGCCGAGGGCCCGAGCACGGAGTGGGCTCCCGGCCATGGTGGCGTTTATCACTATGGTCATTACCCTATCGTATGTTCTGTGTTATGCAACAGAACATCATTGTTAGTAAGATGCTCAGTGTGGTTAGATGAGCTCAAAGCAGTTCCTGGGGGCAGGGGCACCGTGAACGCTGGGCCATCCAGAACCCCTGCAGGACAGAGGGGCTCAGTCCCTATTCCCCCGGCGGCCCTCACATTGAGGGGGCTGTGACATGATCGATGGCAGCCAGAGAGAACCAGGAACAGGGCAGCAGAGGAGAAGCCAGCAGCCAGGTGGTCCCAGCCCCTTCCTCGTGGCGGGGTCCCTGCTGGTGCCCAGGGTCCCTGCTCCTGGGTGCTGTGAGCCCCTGCTGTGTGCCCAGAAGGGAACCCTGTCCTGAAGCAGCCTGGATGCTAGGCAGAGGCCAGACCCGGGCTGTGCATTCACCAAGGATGTGCATGGCCAGCCTACAGGGTCTGTCCCATCAGGAGAAGACAGGGACCCCAGGAACAGGAGCACATGACCCACCCAGGGCCCATGTGAGGCCCTGCAGAAACCCGTGATGCAGGTTTGGAGGAACAGTGCTTCCCATCTTCTGTGTCTGAAATGTTCAGGCCACGTGGCAGAGGGGCCTGAGACTGCGTGCAGGTCCTGCCCTGGCAGGTCCGTGTCTGGGTGACTGGGCCCCAGTCTCTGCTGCCTCCCCTGGCTTTGAGGACCGTGGGAAGCCACAGCGCCTCCCTGGACTGGGCTCTGCTAATGCCCAGTTCCAGTCTAACCCCCATAAACGCTGGCTTGGGGACAAGGCCTCCGGGAGTGCAGATTAATGTCATCGGCTCCAGGCAGTTTTTTATAATTAAATATATCCAGTTCCTTTGACCAGGTGTGAAAACACTTTCATACGTTGTTAACGTGATCTGATGGACTTGAAAATTCACTGCCAGGAGCCGAGGGTGGGGGGGAGGGGGGTGGTTTGCTTCAGGCTTCTCGGCCTGGGGGTGGGAGTCATGGGACCCTCCCTGCCCTCAACAGGGACAAGGGAGGCTGGACACTCTGGACTCCCCAGGCTTTCTGAAGTTTGGGGAGACTTCATCCGCCAGCAGGTGCCACAGGGAAGACGGGTGCAGTGTTTGGGGACAGTGGGGACAGCAGGGGCTGGGCGGGAGCCCCCCACCGGCTCTGGCTTCCTGGGGAGGCTGGTGCGACCCTGTCACCACCTGCTGGTGATTCCAGGAACTGCAGTAGTATTCAGCTGCCCACCCCTCACCCTTGGCCCCTACCCACCTCTCAGTCCCCAAGCCCTGACCCTGATTAGAGGAGGATGGAGGTCAAACCATCCCCCACCATCGCAAAGCAACCTTTGGGTGCATTCTTTGAGTTCTGAGTCCTTTCCTGCAGGACGCCGCGTGGAGCCCACCGCCTCTGGGAGCAGCATTGACTTCTGGGCAATGAGGACACCTGGGGGGCTCTGGACTGAAGGTGCCCCTGGACCCAGCAGTGGCTCTTCTCTTGGTGGCCCCGCAGCTCAACACTCATCTCTCATTCACTCGGTGTGGCTTTGCCGGGTGCTGGGCACTGTCTGGATGGAGGAGAGACTGATGGAGGGGCCCACACTCTGGTGGTGGAAGGTGAGACGTGCTAGAGAGAAAGCAGAGCAGAGCTGGGGCCCGGGGGCCGCAGGACAGCAAGGAGGAAGGAGCCACCCTGGGCCAGTGCGAGGCGGGCAGAAGGAGCACCGGCCGCCGTGGCAGTGGCCGGTGAGGTCGGTGAGGTCAGCACAGAGTGAGCTCCGAGACCACAGGTCCCCAGGGCTCCTTCCTGGAAGGTGAGCACCCCGCGCCTCAGTCCCTAAATGGCGTGGTCCTCGTACTCCCTGGCGCTTGGCCAACCCCGTGGCCTTCACTCGGTCAGGGCCCTGTGCTTCCAGTGCCTCAGCCTGAGACTGTAATAAGCTCTGATTCACTGGGGATAATGATGTTCCCGGGGCTACAATTATGCTTAGATATTTGACTCAATTAAAACTGCCAGCAGTCTTGAGAAGCAGGCGTCATTCTTTGCAGAATAAGCCGGGGCTCCCAGAGGTTAAGACCCTCAGTTACAGGCTGTCCCTAGTCCCAAAGCTGCCGGCTACGCCCATGGCCCCCAGCGGGATCACCTCTTGGATAGTTGCACCTCATTCTCTGCAACTTTCCAGACAGAAGAATTTAAAATTGCTCAAGGCCTTTCACAGGCTTTGGGGGGAGGGGGGGTCCTGGCCTTTAAATGCAGGACTTTCCACCCGTGCCTCCCCGACAGTGAGGGCCGGCCAACCTTTGTGCAGTTGGAGAGGCTTGCGGGGAGAGGGGGACATAGCAACAGCTGATAACTCTGCCAGACCCTTTCCACGTGTTTTCTTCCACTGCAGGTCCTCTTTCCAAAGGCCACCTGCTGAGCTGAGCGGCGGCGAGCCAGAGGACGTGCCCGTGGAGGTGGAAGGCGCTCTGTCCCTCCATGGCTGCAGGTGTTGCAATAGCATCCCCCTCCTTCCAAAACTTGGCAAAAGTCTCGAGGAGCAAACCAGCCACATATTTGCCGCTGCTCCTTCCTGAAGCTGGACTTTGTTTCTTCAGAAACACCGCGTCCTGCCTGCCTCTTAGACACGCCCGGACCCCCCGCAGTCTCTGCACGTGGCCTACCGGCCGTGGGGGAGGCTGCCTTGCTGTCTGGGTTCCCGGCATTTTAACCTCGTTGCACCAGCTCCACGCAGCTCCGAAGGCTTTCCGCTTCCCCTCCCAGAGACACCACTTTGTGTACCTGGTTCAGGTCCGTCTCGAGAGATTCCCATCGGTGTGTGTGTGCGTGTGTGTGTGTGTGCGTGCGTGTGTGTGTGTGTGCGTGTGTGTGTGCGTGTGTGTGTGCGTGTGTGTGTGTGCGCGTGTGTGTGTGCGCGTGTGTGTGTGCGTGTGCGTGCGTGCGTGCGTGCGTGTGCTTGTGTGTGTGTGTGCATGTGTGTGTGTGTGCGTGTGTGCGTGCGTGTGTGTGTGTGCGTGTGTGTGTGCGTGTGTGTGCGTGTGTGTGTGTGTGTGTGTGTGTGTGTGTGCGGGCGCTGTTTTGTGTTCGGTTTATTTGAATCAACATTACTTCCTATACTCGCTTCCGTTTATCAACATGATCGGCATACTGCTGGTATTTTCTCTCCTGTTTTACTGGAAACACATATGAATAAGTATTAATAGGTAAATGTCCTGGTTTGTGGGAAAGAGTGTTTATAATTTAAAGCAGCTAATACATGAGTTCAGCAAGGGGACTGGGTAACAGATCAACATACAAAGGTCATGTGTATTTCTAGAAACTAGTAACAAACAGAAAACAACTCTATTCACAATGGCATCAAAACAGAGAGAGACACGTAAGAATAAACCCAGCGAAGGAAGTGCAGCATTTTTGCATTAAAAGCTAAAACACTGCTGAGAGGAAGCAGGGAGACGTGAACCTGGAGAGACACCCATGACGAAGGACTGGAAGACTCAAGGCTACTTCTCCCCAAAGTGGTTTGTAGAGTCAGCAAAACCCTAGAAGGATCTCAGGATTTTTGGGGGGTGGGTGAGGAGGTGGGCCGGGGTGGGGGTAAGAATTGGCAAACTGACCATAAAATTTACTTGGAAATGCAAAGGACTCACAATATCAAAAACAATTGTGAAAAAGAACAAAATTGGAGCATTTATACCATCAGACTTTGAAACTTGTTCTAAAGCTGCAGTAATCATGGCTATTAGCACAGGGAAGACACAGATTAATGGACTAAAAATTAAAGTTCATAAATAAATGCTTGCATTTATGGTCACCTGATTTTCAACTAAGCTGCCCAGGAAAACCAACACATGAAGGGTCCTTTCAACCAATGGTGCTGGGCACGCAGCCACCACAGGCAAGAAGATGAATTAGACCCTCGCCTCGCAGCATTCACCAAGTGGGTTACAGACCTAATTTTAAATTCTTAGGAGAGAATGTTGGGGAGATTGGCTTAGGCAAGATGTTCCTAAATGTGGCACTAAAAGCATGATCCATAAAAGAAACAATGACGGATTGGACTTCATCAAGATGAAAACATTTGCATGTCACTAGACATCATTAAAGAATGAAAAGACAAGCCACACACTTGGGGAAAAGAGCTACAAATGGTGTATCTGGTAAGGAACTTGTGTCTAGCCCAGCTGGTGTGCTCAGCGGTGGAGCACGAACCAAGAGGTCACTGGTTGGATTCCCGGTCAGGGCACATGCCTGCTGGCAGGGCCAGTCCCCAGTAGGGGGCGTGCAGGAGGCAGCAGATAGATGTTTCACTCTCATTGACGTTTTCTCTCTCTCTCTCTCCCTCTCCCTTACTCTCTCTCTCTCAAATCAATAAAAACATACTTTACAAAAAAAAAAAAAAGAACTTTTGTCCAGGATAAATAAAGAACTTTTACAACTTCAAAAGAAGATAAACAATCCAATTTAAAATGGGCGCAAGATATAAATAGCTATTTCACCAACGGATACGTACCGATGACTAATAAGCACATGGAAAGATGCTGAATATCATCCGTCAGGAGGGGATACACTCAGCCCTCCACACCCCCTGGAATGCTGCCATCAGAGACAACCCCCAGGCGACCAGGATGCAGAGCCTCCACCCACCCTCCTCCCGGCGGCTGGGAAGGTCACAGGGAAGGCCCCTGTGGGAACCAGCGGGCGGCTCTCCAAAATGTGAAGAACAGACCATAAACACACATGCAAACAACTGCTCTTTGAAGCCATCGCCACTGGTGAGCTACCCACTAGCGACAGCGATCTGTGGGGACAGGATCCGAAGGAGGAGAAGGACAGCGACTGGTCCAGTGCAGGCTGAGGGCTGCGTAAGCCTCCGGTGTCCTCCTAGCACACTCCAGGGGAAAATGGATGTGGTGTGTTCATAGCACGGGACACGAATCAGCAGCGCAACACAGTCACGGCTCTTCACCCCTGAACTAGATGCCTCTCACAATGTAATGCTGCGTGAGGAAAAGCTAGGACCAAAGCAACAGAGTGTGTGCGCAGAAAAGCTACCTCACGACCCCCGGCAACGGGCCAGGGACACCGGTGGGTGGTGTCGCTCTCGCAACCGTCAGGGACAGAGCAGACTCACAGTCCGCAGTTCACCTAGCTCGGTGCCGTGTTGGTGGCCAGCGCTGTTTCATGCCTGGGGCACATTTAAGAAAAGGACTAGACCTACCACGTGACTCACAGTGCCTCTCCGAGGTGTACACCTGCTGTGGTCTGAATCACCGTGTCCCCCAAATGCACGTTGACATTGTAACTCCCAGAGTGATGATAGTAGGAGGTGGATGGGTCCCGGGGGTGGAGCCCTCATGAATGGGGTTAGTGCCCTAATAACAGGGACCCGCAGAGCCCCCCGCCCCTCCTCCACGTGAGGACACAGCTGGGAGAAGGCATGTCTGAATAGGGAGGGCAAAGGTGCAAACTGCAGGGCTCGGGGTGCCAGCAGAATGGCCACGCTGGAGGTGGCTGGTGAGGAGCAAAGGGACAGGACAAGAGGTTCGCCCGCCGTTTCTGAGGGGCTGCCTCCTGCCAGCGTCCCAGGGGGCCTCTGCTGCAGGTTGTGCGCTCGGGGACCACGGTGGTGCCTTGTCCGGAGGACACCTCTAATGTGCTGACCCCCTGACCCCACAGCCTGGCTCACGAGGACGACCTGGCTGGGAATTTGGGAAACTGGGGCTGAGTCAGCCAGTGGGAAGCTGGGCTGAGAGAGTGAGAGACCTGCTTGGAGCTGGGGGCCATGAGGGGGGGGGGGGAGGGGGGACACTGGGCAGGCGAGGTGACAGGGACAGAGGGAGGAGCAGTCAGACGCCAGGAGAAGCCGGCGGGTGAAGCACTGGCCGGGCCGCCTGCGCCTGTGCCCTGAGCCGGCCTGAGTGCATCTCTGTGCCTGGCTGTCACCGGGCTGCCCCGGTCCTGGCTGTGCCGGTGGCAGCAGGGAGTGCAGCAGTGCAGCAGGGCGGGCCTCGGCCCTACGCGTTTGGAGGAACATGTGGTTCTGATTGTGTCGCCCTGGAATAGAACACTCCTGGCGGCAGGGGAAGGGCCATGGCTGCACTCTAGTGTCCCACCCCAAGCGTGGGGCCTCCCAGGGCTGCGGGGCCACCTGCAGGGCCCCTGTGCTGGCCGCCGCGCCCGGAGGACCTCATGGCAGCGGTGGCACGCGCCGCTGTTCGGGCAGCAAGTCTGAGAAGTTAAGAAGTGCCCCGTGTCACCAGGACCTCATCCACAAGGTGCTGATGTGACCGATGGCGGCTGGGGTGTCGGTGGCACAGCTCAGACGCGGGGGCTGGGACAGGGTCCGTGATGCATCAGTGTCGTCAGCCCTGGGGCGTGCCCTCCTCTCACCCTAGGGAGGGCTCCCCGGAGTCCGAGGCCCATGCGGAGACCCACCCCCCCACCCCCCCAGCCCTGCCCTCCTGCTCGGCGTCCCTGCCGGTCTGGGGGGCGAGCGTCCGGCTCTTCCCGCAGAGCTGCCTCCACCTCTTCTGGGCAGCGTGGGCCAGTTCCTCCTTTTCATTTCTTATTTGTTGTCTAAGCCCTTTGTGATTTCATTTTTTCTTATTTCCTCGTGTCCTAAGCCTCCTGCCAGTATTTCAGAGCACGCGGCTGTGAATGGGTTCACGCTCCCCCCTCCATCCTGCTCCTGTCTCGCTGCACAGGGTCCCAGGAAGACAGGACAAGGCTGGGGCGGGGGTGGGGGTGGGGGTGGGGCGGCAGGTGGGGGCGTGGTCTGAGGTCCTCCTGGCATTGGGGGTCCCCCTTCTCTCAGCACAGTGTCCCTCCTGGTGACTGACGCCCCCGAGGACAGACCCCCAGGAGAGCGCTAACAGGCTGAGAAGATGCAGCGAGGGTCGCGGGTCAGGGTCTGAGCAGTTCCTTTCCCAGTCACACAGCCCCAGGGGGCGTTTTCTCTTCTCTCACCAACATGGATCTAACGATCTAAAATCTAACGTTTGCTTTAAGCCACTGGACTCGGCGGAGCTGGCTTGTAGGCCATGCTGGATGCCAGGCTTGAGTGTGGCAGTGAGAGCAGAGCTTGCTGAGCAGTGACACTCGGAAGCCACAGTGACGGGGTCGGGAGGCTGCTAACAGGGAGGGCGCCCTGGCTGGGCCCATGGCTGTCACACCGGGACATGCAACCAGCTCAGCTGGAGGCAAAGGCACCTGAAGCATCACATGGCTCTGACTCGGCCTCTTCCTGGGAAGCAGAAGGGCACCAGCCCTCAGGCTTGGGTCTCGGAATCCATCCGTGTTGTTGAGAAGCCCAGTCTGCACCGGCGCTGGGGAGACAGAAAGTGACAGAAGCGGGGCCTGGATCCCAGGGTCTGCACGCTGCCCCAGGGCCGAGGGGGTCCCGCAGCTGGGGGGGAGATGGGGTGAGGGCCACCTGCGGGCTCACTCACGGTTATTTATGAGCTCCCCCTGGGCTCACCAGAGCGGGAGGCGTCCCAGGGCCTGACCCCTGCCCAGCTCCAAGCCTGCGGAGGGACGCGCCGGCCGCAGCTGCAGCCACCCACAGAGGAGGCCGCGTCCAAGCGCTGGGGGAGGCGAGCGTGCTGAAGCAGAGCGCATACTTCTGTCCTAAAATAGATTGTATCTGAAAAAGAAAACAGATGGAGACGGGGATGGTGTTCTTCTCCTTTATGAAAAGCACAGGAAGCAGCAGAAAGCTGGGCCGCCGCCCCTCCCCCACCCTCCCCCACTTGGTGCAGGATCAACTGCTGAGGGTGGGGTGGGGTGGGGGTGCAGGACTGGCAGGTGCCCTGAGTGGAGCTGCTTAACCGAACCCCCTCCCCAGGCTCTTTCCATCTGCGGTGACACAAAGTCAAAGGGGACCACAGGGAGGTCCCAGTCTTGCCCCAGGACAGCCCCAGGGGAGGGCCTTCGGGGGCGGGTGGAGGAGGTCACTGGGCGACCACCTGGGCAGCTCCTGGGCCCCCAGAGCTTCTCTATGCCAGGCCTGGAGCAGGCAGGTCCTGGGTTCTGCTGTCAGGACGAGCAAGACTGATGGAGGGAACCAGATGCCTTTCGGAGGCAGCGAGAAGTGATGCCGGACTAGAGGGGGCAGGTTTGCTGGCTGCCTTTTACAACTGACTGTAAATGTTGCCTGGGAGCCTTGAAGTGTTAGGGCTGCATCATGATAACCATTATCTGGTCAAAGCCGCAAAACTCCTCCTGACTCCGTGTGTCCTCATGTGGCTCACTGTGCAACATGGAGGGAAAGAAAGCATTTCGTTTCTCAGAGAAGTGCCTCCATTTATGTGTGTTAAACTTGCTACATTTGTCTGGGATGATTTGCGTGTGAATAGAAACATAATTGTTAAGATAAGATTTTATGACCAGCGGTTACTGTGGAGAGATGGGTTTTCTCCTATTGACACATTATATTTGTGCCAATGTTAAGGATGCATTTCTTCTCATATTGGGTGCTCTTATCATCTACAGCAACTGAGTGGGGTCCATACCTCACACACAGACACAGGATCTTAGGAAGAGCCCAGAAATTCACGGGCTGCTTGGGAGTGAAGCTTCGGTGAGGGGGTGAGAGAAAACCGACTCCCAAGCGGTACACAGAGAAGCAAATACTCTGAAATGTACAACTGAGTCCACAATCAAGCATACTGTGTTCTTATTGCAGATCCTGTGACCCAAAAATGGCCTGTGCAACTGAGGCTGCAGCTGAATTCCCCGGCAGGACAACCCTCGTTGCTCCTGGTCAGTTCTCTGGGAATAGATGAGCCACACAGGACCCTGGTGAAGGGTCCCCAGAATACAGGGCTCGCCTCAGTGCACAGAGGTGGGAGGTGGTCTCTGGACCCTGCATTGCAGCGTGATGGGATTCGGTTTGGAGGGAAGACAGCAGGGCCCACACTCTTGGCTGTCCCACAGAGGACAGGAGTGCTATGCAGCCAGCGCAGTTAGTACCAGGCTCCCCACAGGGCTCATGCTGCTGCCGGTGGGGCAGCTGGAGTTGAAAACAGGGTGGACTTCCTGCCCTGCCATGGCCCCCCCATGCAGCCAGGGCCGGTTGGAAGAACTCCCACGATCCCTGGGTTTCTGTCTGAGGTATGTTTACAAACACTGAACACCTGGATCAGCTGGCACAGAAGGCCACACCCTCATGTAGTGGGAGGGCTGCTGTCAGCAGGAAGTACACAGCCCGTGCTCTTTAAGTGCTGAGATCTATTAATTTTTCTTTTTCTTTGAAATATTAAAATTATTTTTTTGTCCAAGTGTCTAATTTGTCTTTATAAATAACTAGAGGCTTGGTACACAGATTTGTGCACTGGTGGGGTCCCTCAGCCTGGCCTGTGCCCTCTTGTAATCCAGGATCCCTCTGGGGACGTCGGACTGCTGGTTTTGGCCCAATCCTCACAGGCCAGGCTGAGGGACCCCACTGGTGCACAGGCCTCTAGTATGCATATAAGATCTTTGGTTAATCTCTTCCCGCCTCCTCCCACCCCCTTCCCTCTGAGATTCATCAGTCTGTTCCATGTTTCCATGCCTGTGCATTGAGCACCTGCCCCCTGGTGGTCAGTGTGCATCATAGCTACTGGTTGAACGGTCAAATGGTCTAAAGGTCGCTTAAGCTTTTATATAGAGAGATGGTTCCAAAAAAAATGAAGAGGGGCCATCCCCTGATGTGAATTAGTAAATGCAGGGCTAGTGTCTGCGGTGTCTGGTCAGCAAGACATGATGCAGATGTGTCCCACTGGCCATGCTCATCCCAGGCACGAGTTCTGTCAAGGGCGGTGGCTGGAGGTGCTAAAGACTGTTAGTAGGTTGATTTTGCTATTGTTTAATGTATTTCAGACACACACCTCTCAAGCTGTGATGAAGGACCAGAGCTTTGGAATGTCTGATTCAGGTGGACTGATGCTCTAATGAAATGCACCCAAGATGCCACGGCCAAGTCCAAGGTGACGGATGCATGCCCAGCTTCTCTCAGCTTTGCTCGACCCCCAGGGCGACGCTGGCGCAGTGGTGGTCTCAGAGCTCGGGTCACGGAGCCGGGGCTCTGAGCTGAGACGGGGCCGGTGGGGGAGGGCTGGCTCCTGCTTCCCCAGTGCCCTGCTGCCAGGAGCCTGGTCAACCCGATGACCCGGTGAGCGGCTGGGAATGGACCTGGTGTTGAGTCTCCCCGGACTCTCTGGCCTCTCCTTGGTGCCACCAGGCACACCAGTCCCTCCGCGGTGACACCTCCTCGCCACAACACGTTGGGTGGATTCGGCCGGGCTTTATCAGCATGTTTGAGTGGTTTCGTGGTTGCTTATTAATCCTGCTTCTTAAATACATGTTGATCTTTAATAGGAAACATGGTGATTCATTAAAAAAACAACAGTGTTAAAATGAGATGATGGCAGAGCTAGAATTGGACCTACATAGTGCTTGACCAAGTTCACGTGCAAAATCCAAGCGACTTGCCAGGTGGTCATTCTCACCTGCCAGCTCTCAGATTCAACCCCCGAGGACTTTCCTTGGACAGTTTCCCATCGGGAATGGCCTCCGGGTGCCGGAGGGCATTGGGGTCCACAGATGGCTGTGAAGAGATGGACGGGGAGCCTGCCTTCAGGACACATCTAGTCCAAGGGGCCACCGGGGAGGGGCAGGCAGAGGCAGGCACGGCTGGTCCCAGGCAGGGACCCAATGCCCCACGGGGTCAGGACCACACTGGCCTGTCCACCTTCATGCTCTGTGTCCAGCCTGGACTTCAGGAATTTTTGCTGATTGACTGACAGACCACCCCTTCCCCATCCCCCCTCCCCCCACGCCTGCCCAGGTGTGCGGTGCTTGAGGGAACAGGACTCTGCCGCAGGACCTGCAGCGGGAGGGGGAGTCGCCTGACAAGGTATGCCATCGACGCCCTTGGCTCGGGACCTTGTCCTCAAAAGGTCTGCCTTTCCCAAAGGGACACCCCAGACCCAGCTGGGTGGGGGCTGGGAAAACTCAGCTCAGAGTGGAGAGGGGAGGCATCTGACCCACCCTTGAACTTTTCTGGCAGGGAAGTGAAGTCCGTGAGGAAACACAGTGAGTCTGGGCTTCCTCAGGCTCTGCAGGGAGCCGCCTTGGGAGGGATAAATCAGCGTGGGAAGGAGGCAGGAAGGTGGGAGGATGGGTGAGCATGGGGGGCTTTGACCCGAAAAGTTTGCTTTCTGGGAATGACGACGTTCTGAGAGTGTGCTGTTTGCGCATATGTGTTATGTAGTGGCATGTGCGTGTGTGCACGTATGTGCCTGTGCCTATTGTGAATGCCTGTGCACACCTATGTGACTGCAGGTGTGTGCGTGCAGGTGTGACATCCTCTGCAGGTGAAGAGCGGAGACATCCCCCCAAAGGCTGCTCAGCTCCCCTGGGCTGGGGCGAGCCATCCCTTCATCCCCATCCACAGGGCAGGCCCCCACAGCCCCCCACCCCATCTAGGGCTTCTGGAGGTGGACTGTCCACAGGGAGGGGTCCTGTGCCCACTTCCACAAGAGAACAGCTCGGTGCCCAGGAACAGAGGGTGAGCACACCCCTGTCCTCGCCACCCCCTCCCCCGTCTGCATCCGTCCCTTCCCCTCCCCCACTGCCTCCGTTTGTGGCAGAAACCCTGGGTGAGGCCCAGAGAGGTGGCCCTGTTTCTCTAAAGGGCAGGCTGGGGGTGCCCTTAGGTGAAGGCAGGACCCAGAAAAGGCCCCGATGGCCTGGGAGACACACCCTGGAGTGCTCCGGGCCCCTTCCCCGTGGGGCGAGGGGCAGATGTGGCCTTTCCTGCCTGATGGTTTGCTCACCATCAGGGAAGCCCGTGCCTCCCTCAGAGGAGCACATGGACACCACACCGACCAGGTCCGTAAAGGGCCTCCTCAGGGCTGGTCCCAGGGCAGCGTCTGTGGGGGAGGCCCTGTGGGATGTGCAAGGGCAGCTGGTCACCCTCGGTGGGTGGACAGGAGCCATCAGAGGCCCTGAGGCCCACCCCCTTCCAGGACGCTCAGGGCCTGCCCAGAGGGTGACAGGCGGCTGCCCACGGTCCTGCCCAGGCCTCGGCAGGCCCCGCCGCCACCCGCTTTGCTCCTGGGAGTTGGAGCTGGCTGCTGAGGTGGGTCCTCCGGCACAGGGATGCTCCCAGATTTAAGACCTTCCTGTGTGTGTGCAGGTCAGTGCTGGGGAGCATCGAACTGGAGGCCGAGGGCCAGCGATTACCTCACGCCGGACAGATCCCAGCTGCTCTGCACAGATAAGCAGCTGCAAGCTGATTGAGTGGGAATCGTGCAAGATGGTGAGTAAGTGGGACGAGGGGGCTGGGGGCCAGGACGCCTCCCATGGCCCAACCTCAGGTTCAGACACAGCCTGGGGCTGGGTCCACTCTGCTGGGCGTTAGGTCCCGGAGGTTCTGGTGCCCCGGCTGAGCCCGCTGGCGGGCCCACAGACCAGCAGATGTGATGTGATGGGATGAGGGCGTGGACAGGGGCGGGGCCGAGGGGCTGCCCAGACCTCCTGCCAGATTTCTGACATCCTTGTGAAAAACAACAGGCCAGGGCCAAGTGTCCTCCTGGGAGAGAGGTGGGAGCAGCCCGTAGGCACGGTGACCCGTGTGGGGACGGGCAGTGCGTGCACTGGGCTCCGGGTGGCAGGTTGGGCGGCTGCAGGGCCTGACTCACTGGGAGGAAGGGGGCAAAGACATTCCACGTGAGTTTTTAAAATCCTGCCAACTTTCTAGGGAGCGGGAGCTGCGTGCGGGGAGGAGGGCTTCCTGCCAGGCCCAGCGGAGCCGCAGAGGGCCACCCCGCCTCCCTGCGGCCTCTGGAGCTGTGACCCTCGCCCTCCCAGGACCCACCTCGCCTGGCGTTCATCTTCCTCTGAGGAAGGGACAGGACAGCTCGGAGCCCACAGGTGCTGCACAGACAGGACCAGCTGACGGTGACCTCTTCCTTCCACACCCGCCCAGGGTCACCACGGCAGCACAGGCAGGAGGCAGAGGGACAGGTTGTGGGGGTTTGCCACCCTCACAGGCTGGATGGACGGAAGTTCAACTCCACCAGACACCCCCTCCCTGCCCTCATCCCCGCGTCCACACTCCCGTCGCAGGTCCTCACGCCCCCGCCACCCTCCACTGCTGCGGGTGCTGGCTGTCCGTTTGGTTTTCTGCGAGATGGGATTCTCTCTGGGACCTCCTACCAGTTCGCCCCTAGGCACCAAGCACAGCGCGGCTGCTTCCTTCTGCTCCCACTGAGCAGGCACAGCTGCCCCCAGTTCCTTACCTGTTATCAACAGGAAGGGGTCCCTGGTCTCCCCCCCGCACCCCGGTCTCTGGTTACAACATCTCCCCACACCCGTTTCCCTCTGTCACGAAGCACAGGCCCACGGGGCAGTGACCAGTCCATGGCCACCCTGCCAGACCGGAGCTTGGTCTCGGGACCCCAAGCCCGGTGCCTTTTCTACTGCAGCAGCAGGTCCCAGAAGTCACTTCCCCGCGGGAGACCCGGTCCTTACAAAGGAGCCTCGGTCAGACGACCTTGAAGCACAAGATGCCCAGGGCAACGGGGACTGGAGCCATGGCCACCGGCTCTGCCCCCTGCCCCACCAGGTGGTTGCCCGGAGGTCACCCGACAGACAGGCCAGGGTCCGAGGAACATGAACGAAAGCCCAGGACAGCAGGGGTAGCGGCAGGTGCCTGCTTCGTGCAGGTGTGGGGTTTGTCCCCAGCGAGGGAGCCAGAGGCCAGTGACGCAGGGCCTCCCGGTGACGAGCCCTCTCCTGGGCTCGGGGCGGGGGGGGCGGGGGCCTGGGCCTGCGGGACTGCTCAGAAGGGCAAGTGCCCCTGGTCTTCTCCCATTAAAAACAAACACCTTTGCTCACTTGCTTGATAATAAATCAATTTCTTTAAGTTACAAAAGGAAATTAAAAGTAAGTTTGACCCAGACTCTCACCATCCTATCAAGCTTCTCTGTCCCCCTGGAAGTGGTGAGGTAGGGCCCAACCTTGGTCCCATCTCCCTGGAAGCTGGGGTAGGGCCATGGTGGGCCTGACGCTCCTGAGAGAGGTGGGGTAGGGCCATGGTGGGCCTGACACCTCCACATGTGTCCGATAGGACCGCTGGGTCCTGCAGGTTTGCACGAACACGCTCCACGAAGCTTTTTATCTGCTTCTGCAAAACACGCCGATCCTTCCCAAGGACAGCAAAGCATTTCTTGCACATAATTTGTTGGCCATCCCTTTAACGCTGTAACTCCAGGTTCGGCTCCCATTTTTTTGAACTCTGAGTGAAAGGTTTACATTCCTGCGCGCTTCCACGATTTTTAGGAGGGACTTTAAAAACAGCCAAGTAAACGTCTGTTCTTGAGGAATAAAATGAAGCAACTGTGAGGTCACATGAAGTCCTCCTCCACCCCAATTTCAGCAGAAAAATTACTTACGTTTGGCTTTTCCCGCATAAGTCAAATGCTTAATGCGCAGCTCTCCCTTGTAAAGGGCAGGGTTCTGTCTCTCATGAATCATCCGAGTCCCCAAGGTGCAGAGGCTTTGCCGAGCCCAGTCAAGTGGTTTGAGATGAACTAACGGGACGAGCAGCTCCTTCAGGAAGTGGGGACCGGGGTCAGTTCAGAGCCCTGGTGCTGCGGAGCCCGGAAAAGGCAGTGGCCTGGCCCCTGACTGCTCCCAGGGTTGCCCTGCCCGGGGTGGCCTCCCAGGAGTGGCTCTGACTCATCACTCTCTTTTCCTTGGCTGAGCATGGCCTGTGACGTCAGGTGTCCAGAAAGTAGTAAAAATGCAGTCAAGCTGGCAACATCAGCACTTGGAGCTGAGCGCCCTCTCGCCTGGGCCAGGCAGCGTTCCGAGGGCCTCCCCTGCATCCCCTCACTGCACCCATGGGGCTCTGGGCGGCTCATCAACCCTGGGGACAGATGGGGAAACTGAGGTCCTCAATGAAGCAGCTGCTCAGGCCGCACAGTGGGAAGTGGGTTGAGCCCCGAGACCCCGAGCTCACCCAGCCTGTGTTCCGCCCTGACAGCAGAGGCTTCAGGGAGCGAGAAACGTAAAAAGCCCGCAGAAGCCTGAGCCATCGAAGGACAACAAGCCATGAACTGTTGTTTTATGTCTATCAAATGGGCCAGCGCGAGAGTGCCTGTGCCCTTCCTTGTCCAGCCTCTGCGTCCCGGGGGTGGGGGTGGGGGGCTGGAAGTTGATTAATAGCCCTAGGAGAGAAGCTGACCCGCAGGGGCACGTGGCCGGTCTGGCCTGAAATCGAGGCAGAATGTGAAGTGCAGGCCGTCCCTTCCCTTCCGGGTCTGCCTCCCAGTATCAACGGCTGCTCTTTATCCCCTGCGTGGCACTGTCCCCCCGGGCACCTGGACACTTCCACCTCCCTCCTTCTGCCCGGAACCCGGCTTTCTTAGGACAATACTGTGAGCAGTGTCACTGGGTGAGAGCTCCGAGCAAATGCCACTCAGGTCTTGTCCCTCTCCTGCTCCGTCATCCACCGGTGGCTTCCCATTCGCCCAGGGTAACCGCAAAGTGCCCACCAGGGCCTGGCCTCGCTGGCCACCCACAGCCATGCTGGCTTCCTCCGGCCACCCTGCCATGTCGCCAAGCACCAGCCACAGGCCAGCTCCGCATTCCCACAGTAACACCCCCTCCGCCCCACCCCCCAGAGCCATGACTCCTTTGCCTGGTTAACGCCGTTAGGTCTCAGACTGGATGTCATTTCCTTGGGGGCCACCCCTCGTTTCAGACATGTTCCCTCTCTTGGACAGCAGTTGGCACATTCAAAATGACACTTGTCTCTGTTTTGTTTGGAGAGTATCTGTCCTCTGGACTGTGGGACCCCGAGGGCAGAGGTCCCCTGGGTCCCAGGCCCAGCACCCTGCCTCACACATCGCAGATGCCCAAGACCACACCTTGCTAAGGAAGGAACACACTGACTCAGATCAGGTGGGCCTGGGCCAGCCTTGGCACTGCACAGGAGGAGAGGAGAGGGGCCTGGGGGCGCTGTCAATGCCCACAGGGGTGGGGACCGTGGAGCCACCAGGAGCCTGGGGGCTGGGAGCCAAGGGCACAGAGGGTGAGGGGCAGGTTTCCAGCTTTTAGGAGCTGCAGGGACATCGTGAAGAATTACTCCTTATCTTGCAGGCTTAAAAGGCATGTCCTATTATTCACACAGGCCATACACGTTCAGATGTGCTGCCATCCCTGCCTGATATGGTGAAGTAAGGAGTCCTCCCCGGGGAAATGTCTATGAATCTGGATTAAAAAGGATTGGATTGATCAGAGCAGAGCAGACACACCTGTGGCCAAGGCAGCGCCCCAGTCACGGGCGGAGCCTTAGGAGCAGTCATTCTGTAGCCAGGGAGGGTCTGCCTGGGGCCCAAGGCCCTCCTTGTCCTTACTCATCAAACATAATTCAGAGTGTGTGTGGGGAGGGGCGTTTTCCACCTCCACCCAGAGCCTCTGTTTAGTGATTCAGGTTAACGGAGCACCACTGTCAGGGCAGAAAGTCCTTCCCGACAGAGTGCTAGCGCCTGCCCTGCCTCTGGGTTGGGCATTTACCCAACTGTACAGGACAGTAGAGGCCCATCTGCAAGTCATTCGGTGCAGATCAGAGGCCTCTACAATCCCTGCGGATGCACGTCACTGTCCCCTGACCATCACACAACCTCAGACATTTGCGCCAACCGTGTGCAAGGCCTTGGACCCAGGGCTGCAGGGACAGAAGTAAGTAAGGACAAAAAGGAAATAACGAGGGAGAAAGAAAAGCTGCCTCTGCTCTTGGGGTTTGCCACCCCCCGCCCTCACCCCACCCCCCCACCCCCGCCCCGCGTGCAGAGAGATCAGCCACAATAAGCAGCAGTCCACCTCCCTGACAGATGACCAGTGCAACCTGACACCCTACACGCCCAGAATGGGCTCTGATTCATTTGCTTCTTCAAGGAATAACTATTGAGCCCCCTGCAGAGGCTGCCCATTGTCCCTGTATTTCCTAGAAATGGAACCCTTTTTAGCACATGCATGGCTGCTCAGCAGGAAACCACACTTGGTAGCCTCACATGTGTCTCTGTATGGCCCTGTGACCAGGGTCTGGCCAGTGGGATGGAGCCTCACATGTGTCTCTGTATGGCCCGGTGACCAGGGTCTGGCCAGTGGGAGGGAGCCTCACATGTGTCTCTGTATGGCCCGGTGACCAGGGTCTGGCCAGTGGGAGGGAGCCTCACATGTGTCTCTGTATGGCCCTGTGACCAGGGTCTGGCCAGTGGGAGGGAGCCTCATGTGTGTCTCTGGATGGCCCAGTGACCAGGGTCTGGCCAGTGGGATGGAGCCTCACATGTGTCTATGTATGGCCCTGTGACCAGGGTCTGGCCAGTGGGATGGAGCCTCACATGCATCTATGTATGGCCCGGTGACCAGGGTCTGGCCAATGGGATGGAACTTCACATGCATCTATGTATGGCCCGGTGACCAGGGTCCTGACCAATGGGATGGAGCCTCACATGCATCTATGTATGGCCCTGTGACCTGGGTCTGACCAATGGGATGGAGCCTCACATGCATCTATGTATGGCCCGGTGACCAGGGTCTGACCAATGGGATGGAGCCTCACATGCATCTATGTATGGCTCTGTGACCAGGGTCTGACCAATGGGATGGAGCCTCACATGCATCTATGTATGGCCCTGTGGACCAGGGTCTGACCAATGGGATGAGCCCTCACATGCATCTATGTATGGCCCGGTGACCAGGGTCTGACCAATGGGATGGAACCTCACATGCATCTATGTATGGCCCGGTGACCAGGGTCTGACCAATGGGATGGAGCCTCACATGCATCTATGTATGGCCCTGTGACCAGGGTTCTGACCAATGGGATGGAGCCTCACATTTGCATCTATGTATGGCCTGGTGACCAGGGTCTGACCAATGGGATGGAGCCTCACATGCATCTATGTATGGCTCTGTGACCAGGGTCTGACCAATGGGATGGAGCCTCACATGCATCTATGTATGGCCCTGTGACCAGGGTCTGGCCAATGGGAGGAAGCCTCACATGCATCTATGTATGGCCCTGTGACCAGGGTCTGGCCAATGGGAGGGAGCCTCACATGTGTCTACGTATGGCCCGGTGACCAGGGTCTGGCCAGTGAGGGGGGTGGGAGTGCTATGTGCTACTTCTGGGAAGTGTCCTCAAGGGAAGTGGTTTTGCCCTAAACTAGCTTTCCTTCCCGCTGTCTGACACAGGACGTACTGGCCAGATCTGAACAGCCTTTTCAGAGCAGGAGGACTGTATGATGACAGTGGAGCAGAGAGAGGAAGGAGCCTGGATTCCTGATGACTGTGTTGCCCAAAGAGCCTGGACTGCCCATGTCTGGAGTGTTCGATTGAGAGAACAAAACCATGCTCGCTTGGCTAATTTGGGGTCTCTGCTACCTGCAGCTAACCCAAACCCTAAAGGGCTTCAGCACCCGCTCTGTGTCAGGACCCGGGGCCGTGAGAATGAATAAGACAAAGACAGTTCCTGCTCCCGGGAGCTCGCTGTCTAGTGAGCGACAGAGACAGACCAGTAACAAGCAAAGAAGCCAGTGCATCAATGCCAATAGGCTCCGTGGCGTAAGCAAAGAGCTCTGTAAGTGAGAGGATAGCAGTCAGGGAAGAGGAGCTAGGAAAGCTTTCCTGAAGGTGGCCGGTTTTAGAAAAAAATGGGAAGAGGAGAACAGGGCATTTGTTATAGGATGTTGTCTCCAATTATTCATCTTGATCAAAATGCAGAAACTAGAGGAGACAGCTGTTCCACCTGCCGCTGACCGGAGCCTCTCCCCGAGGAGGGGGTTCCCGGTGGTGTGGAAGGTGAGGTCGCCTAGTGCGTGGGCAGATGGCCTCTGGCTGGTCCTCCGCTGAGCCAGCCTCCGGGTCGTAGCTGGCTTTGGTCGGGGTGTGTCCAGCTCAGGAACACCTCGTCACTGGCCCCGTGTCCCTGTACCCAGGCTGACATAGTCACTTTCTGAAAGGCAGAGTCCTGGGCCCTGCCTGATGGAGACTTCTGGTTTCCTGAGATTGAATTAGCCGCGTTGAGGTCTGACGGTCCAGGGAATATGGGCTTCCAGAAACTCAGATTACAGGCCTCAAGGTCATCTGGGCCAAACACCCACCAGGCCGAGACCCTTCTCGCTCTGGCAGAGGGCCCTCCACTCCCTGCGTGACATGCCAGCGGCCAGCGGCGGGCAGAGTGCTCTGTCCACGAGGCTGCAGCTTGAGCCTCGACAGCAAATCACGTCCTGCTGAACTGCAACCCGAGCCCCCTCCCTGAGCTTCCTGTGGAGCCACCGAAAATAAGATGCACCTCTTTTCAAATGAGAGGCTTCAATTACGTGAGGTCACTTACCGCGACCCTGCGGCTCTCTCTTTTCCTGGCCAAGCCTCCTCCGAGCCCACGGCCGCTTCTCCTGTGAGCGGTACAGGCCGGAGCTCAGGGCCTGGCGCAGCAGCGAGGAAGGCTGCCTGTCCTCCTAGCCAGCTCAGCGGCGACATCAGATGGAGCCAAGGAAGGCGGGACTATCCGTGTGGTCTTCCGTGGCGCTCCACGGACTCACTCCCAGGTCCTAGGTGTGGGCTGGGTTTGTAAGGCACCTTTGCAAACCCACTATTCAGTCTAACCTCCCGTATGAGTGTCCTAGGGCCGCCAAACCCCGCGACCACACGCTGGGGCCAAACACAGCAGGACCGTTGGCTTCAGAGGTGCTGGAGGCCCAGTCCCAGTCCGGGCCTGGGCGAGGCTGGGTCCTCATGGGGGTTTGGGGGAGGAGGAGCCACTCGCTGCCGCTCTCCTCGCCCCGTGGTGGCTGGCAGTCCTTGCGTTACTGCCCTCCCTGTGGCCTTTTTCTCTGTTTCTGTGTCTTTCTCCCCTTCTCTACTCTCCTAGGACCCTCTTCACTTCTTCAGGCCTAACTTAGACCAGGCAATTTCATCCTGAAACCCTTACCTTAATCATATCCACAAAGGCTCTCACTCCATCCCTCTCTACCTACGGTCACACTTTGATGTCCCTGGAGGTGACACATTCACCCCACTCCCCTCCGTACTTCACAGGTGAGTGCTGTGGGTGTGTGTGGGGGGGGGGGGATTTGTTGGGGTCCCCAGGGGCTAGGGAGGGCTTACAACAGCGCTCTGAGGCAGTAATCAGACACAGTGACATCTCCTCAGCCCAGAATTGCTGCAAAATACATTTCCATGAATTCTTCACATCACGGAAGCTTACCTTTTTAAGAGACAAACTTCTAAGAGATCAACCAAAGGACTTATATGCAAGCATATAGGCCTAACCAATGGGCACGGACAACAGGGGGGTGAGGGCGTGGGTGGGGGGGATGGGGAGTAATGTGGGGATAAGGACACATATGTTATAACTTAATCAATAAAAAATTAAAAAAAGAGACAAACTTCTATAAAAAATACTATTTTGGTGATAAGCATTCTACACCATATCAATATACTCCCTCAACTTATTATACAGAAAACAATTTTCAAAAAAGTTGTCATTTTGTTGGTAACTCACAGTCGTTTGTGTGAGCAGCCAGGCAGGCTGTAACATGGTGCTCAGGTCCAGCTCAGCTGGGGGGCTGTGGCCCCGGCCCTGGCTGCCCACATTCCTGCTTCTGGACTGGGTGACCGTCACCGTCACCCAGGAACCGTCACTCCCATTCACTCATTCACCAGCTCTGACGGGCCGTGAAGCATCATTTGAGTGGGTGGGAGGAGTATTAATCTTTGTTTTGCTTTCTGTATTTCTCTCATTCATTCAGTTTCAAGCAGATCACCCGGCTCTTGGTAATGTTTTTGCCTCAGGGATTTTTCCTCCCAGGCAGGGAGCCAAAGCAGCTTGAGCCAAAGGCTCTTTCTGTCTTTTGTAAAAACCTAAATCCATTTTGTAAAACGCTAAACCCAAGGGGTGAGTGGGAGTAAGAAAGAGCGATTCCCTGAGACTGGGCGGAGGAGAGAGGTTGGAGGTCCCGGAGGGCCCGGATCTGAGCGAGCCCAGTGGCAAGTCCCGGAAGCAGGGAGGGCTGGCCGCGCCGTGCCCCCAGGGAGGCCGAACCCTGCCCCTGGCTCTTGGTTTGGTGAGGATTCCCGAGTGCCAAGCGTGCCACAGGAACAGCCTGGCAAGGGGCCAGCATGGGAATGACGGTGCGAGGCCCTTCCTGCCCTTCTGGGGACGGTGGAAGCTTCTTGATTCTGAATACAGTCAAGGGGGGGGGCGGGGGGTGCGTTTTCTGCCAGCCCTATAGAGTGGGCTCAACGTGGGTTTTAATTGATTTAAGAAAATAAAGAAATGAAAATTCTGGATTTCTGAATCACGTGGCCTTGTAAATTAGAGCTTCCAGGCCTCTTCTGCCCTAGATACATAGCAGCAGTAGATAAAGGATGTTTTTAAAAGTCACAGCCATACTACAAAACAGGACAAACTCTTAGGGGCAGACCTAGCAGCCACAACACAGCCAGTGGGGTGTAAGCAGGTGTGTGCTTGGTGCCAGGGCTGGAACTGGCAGTGGTGGTGACAGTGACGACAACACCCCGCCTCCCCAGGGGTAGTAAAGGTGAGAGACAGAGGCTGCTCGCTGCTTGGACACCCCCACCCTAAAGGGGAAGCAGGAAGATGGTTCCTGGGCCTGCAGCTTCCGCAGAGGTGAGGACCCAGGCAGGTGGGGAAGCAGCCCATTTCCAGTACCGGGACTGAGCACCACCTGCCCGGTGACTGCGTCTGGGACAGACCAGCCTTCGGTGGGAAGAGAGCTTGGAGCCAGGGATGTGAAATGCTGCAAGAAGGTGCCAGGGAGGTTGGGTGGAAACCTGTGAAATGCTGGGCAGACAGGATTGAGTGTATGGGGCGGGCGGGGTGGGGGTGGGGGGGCGCGTGGAGAGGGAGAGAAGAAAGAAGGATGGAGAGAGGTAATCAGAAAGGGTGGGGGACAGGTTCCTAGGAGGTTAACCCAGGATCCTTTGCAGGGTGCACGGAGTTGGGGAGACCAGGCGATGGGAGGCCAGTGGACGGTGAACCCTGGATGGGAGATTGCTGTGCAGAAGTGGGGGAGGATTCTGAAGGGAAGAGAGAAAAGGAGCAGGGAACGGGGAGGAGTGGTGGGCCCCGTGTAACCTGGTGGTCACCCTCAGGGCAGCTGCAGTTCCCCCTACAAGTCTGAGCTGCACCCAAGTAGGGCCCATTGTCGGACCCACCGCATTCTCTGGTTAGGGCCTTGGTTTTTCCTGGTACGGCCTCTGAGCTTTGGTGGGTTTTTGAACTATGAGCTACTGAAGGTGCAGCAGGGGCTGGGGGGCTGACACCCAGTGGGAGGCCTGCCCCTCCAAAAGCGCCATCTGCAGGTGAGTGAGCGGACAGGACAAGGCCTGACCAGAGGGTCTCCTTATGTTGCCACTGTTGCCGGAGGCCTCTGCCGCGCAGGGAGGCCCCCAGCGGAGCAGAGCTCCAGCCCTTCAGTGTGACGCCTTTGCAGGGCGCATCCCAATAGACTGATGCTTCATTTCCAACCAGACGGCTGCTGCTCATGGCCCAGGAGCACCACAATTCCCTGCAGCTTGGGGTGCTTTTTTCTAACACTGTGTCGCTTACTTTATTTAAAGCGGGCAGTTTCGGGGGCTGCCTGTGGTAGGTGGATTATCTGATTTTGTCTGGGAGCCTCTAGCCCTTCGAGTCCTGACTGAGCGGGCACAGGGACCGACCTCCTGGGCCAAACCAGGGTGCATTCCCAGGAGGCCGCTCGTCTCGCTCCGTGCGTCCTGCTTGATGACAGGCCTCGGGATTCTGGAGCAGAGGAAAGAGCATAATGAGCTTCATGTTGGAATTGTGAAGGTTGTTATTATAATCATTTCCCTCAGAAGAACTGTAAACAGTTCATTTGCAGAACTGCAGCTGAAGTCTCTAATTAGACTCTCGCCAGGCTCTCCCTCCAGTTGCGAAATCTATTTTGTTTGTTTTTTTCTTTGTTTTGACCTTCTCTCCACTGGACAGCTAAGGAGTCAGCCTCACATCGTTCCTCCTGTTTTCAAACTGTTTCCATAGCGCCTGCCTCGCCCATCACTCACAGTGCTCTGCGGGTGGGGACTGTGCTGGTGGTGGGCGAGGCCTGTGAATCTATTAAATTCGGCAATTCTCAAATGTACAGAGTAGACATATTTCACGTGGTCAGGGGGTCACCGAGCATCTGAAAGACCGGCCGCCTGGGGCCCCTGCCTGCCCTCTGACCTCCACCCTAGACACCAGGCAGATGGGGGGGGGGGTGTCCTTGGGGGGATGGTGACTCCGGGCTCTGGCTCTAAAGTCCAGAGGGGTTAAAGCAAGAGTTGTGGGCCACTGATGCATCCTAAAATGGCCGGCCTCCCTTTTCCCGATCCTGCCACAGGTGACTGTCCCCAGGAAAACGGCACAGGTGCCAGTGCACCTGCAGGCCAAGCTGCGTGAGCGAGGAGGAGCAAGTTTCTCAGGATGGTGCCACCTCCATGCAGCTCCTCGCCAAGCCTCTCCTTGCCTGAGCCTGGGGCTGGGGGGCACAGGACGGGGGTCAGGAGACCACAGAGGGGTACTGCTTCCGACTGAAATGTACAAATGTGGAACCAGTCCTGCTGGCCCAGGCCCAGGAGTCCAAGAGGGCTCTCAGAGGAGCCTCCAGGGAACACTCCCCAGGCTGTGGTCCCACCCACTCCATGCCCCTCCCCCTCCCAGCCCAAGCCCTGCCCTCCTCCTGGCCCCACCCCCGAGAATCTTGGGTGGCTCCTCTTTCAAACACACAGGCAGGTGGACTCATGGCTTGTAACATTTACTGGAGGTGAGAGAAGAGAGGATTAAATTATAAAATGCATATTTGCCAAAACATGCTCTCTCTTACAGGAGCAGTCAGGGAAATCTGAGTTTTTGGAGCAGCAGCATCCCCAAGCCAGGCCCTGGGCCAGCCCCTAGTGACCCTTGGGAACAGGGCTGCCGTGTCTCCTGCTGTGGTGAGTCAGTAGGCGGCACCTGGACTCTCCTCTCATGGTGGATATGGGGAGGCCCCCACCTCCCAGCAGGTCAAGAAAGACCCCCAAGGACCACATGGAGTTTGAGTGTGACCCCAGGATTGCCCACCTCTATGTGATTAAATCTTGGGGTCCCGGCTCCATAATGGGCTTCGTGCCTGAAGGTCGCCCACCTGCCTGCTCAGTTCTGGACGGAAAGCTGTCGATGTGTTTCCCATGAGGCCGCCTGGACTGCACGGCCTGTTTTCACCAGATCTGGGAAGGCCCAGGCTGGACCCAACTTCACTGCTCTCTGCTATGAAGATAGCTGGCTTGTGAGAACATCCTAAGTTTATAAACGCTTCAACTTGGCCTTGTAAACACTGATCGCTCCAGATACGACGTCAGCTCTATGTATGTGCATCTTAAACGCCACTGCGTGCTGCATGCTCCCAGGCCGCTGCCACAGGGGGAGAGAGGACTTAATAGCAGGAAACGCCCCCTGGAGATGTTTATTTGCCACAAGGAGGGATGAAGGGCCCTCGGCAAGCTTTGCTGGGTGTCCCGCTCTCTAATTAAGTTTACCCCTGATTACTACTCAGGAGGTGCTGGGGAGACCTGGAGGGGCTGCTCAGGGCGGAGGCACTGCAGGAGGGTTCATGAAAGCACACACGAACAGGCTCCATCTAAATCCGCAGGAAAAGGCCGTGTGGTGCTTAGAAAGGAACAGAGGATGGAAGCTGTTTGCACAAATCAACATATGTCTTTTAGAGATTCTAGTTAAGTACATGCTCATTTACCTGAATCGTACCGTCTCGGCAGTCCCTGCACTTTCACTCTGAGGAGAAGCAGCTTTTTTTCAAAAAACTGGATTTTCACATCATGACATAGGGGTGCCACAGCAGAGCTGACTCCAGCCAACGGGCAGACCATGAATGTCCGGCTTCCTCAAACTTCAATTGACAATGTTAAAAAATATTTTTTCTCTAAACAAAGTTCCACTCTTCAAATCACTGACCCTTTCTGGGAAGCCACGTGAAAAATATTTAAACAAATCTGGGTCGTTAAGTAATTACCTTCCTCATCTCAGAGGCAGATGCCTGATCCTGACCTAATTTTATAGCTAAAAACAGATAAACCTGCTTGGAAGCCAAGTGCACTTCATGCTTTCTTCTGTTACTTGCTGAGGAGTGAGAGACTGAAATACAAAGAAACAATGGCCATACCATATACAAAAATAGAACTCTGACCAACAGCCGAAGCAGCCAGCCCATGAACCGACCCCTTGTCTACAGTCACCAGCCCAGGAACCAAACCCCTGTCTACAGTCACCAGCCCAGGGAGCCACCACTGTCTACAGTCAGACCTGTTATTGTCAGAAGTCAGATCTCTGTCTCTAATAACAATCCAGGAAGTGAAATAATAACCCTGTAACAATCAGCCCCAAACAACCGGAACTTGATTAATAACTGTTTTCCCTAATATTCTGTCCTCACTTCCAGCTTAGAACCAACCAGAGAAAGCCAATCTCATACCCCAACCAGTCACAGGGGGTGCCCCACTTCCAGCTAGACCCCTCATCTTCCCCAGACCCCCCATCGGAGCACCTGAGCCTCCCTCTGTCCACCATGAAGCCCCCCGCCTTTGCCTGCCTTGAGTCTGCCCAACAGAGTGATGGTGGCCGACCCCGCTTGCTGTAGGAACTCTGAGTGAGCAGCCTCCCTCTTCTCATTGGGTGGTCTTTGTTTATTTCTGCAGGAGAGAGTTCTCGGAGGAAACGGGGTGGGGGGGGGGGGATGAACTGGCCACAAATCGCAGCATTAGCTGGCTCCTCTAAGAGCAGAGCCAGCACATCAAAAAGAAATGCAGGGAAAGGGCTATCAGAATGTGGTGCTTAGTTCTATGTGTGAAGTGGGCCACAGGGCACCCAGATGTTTGATTAAATGTTATTCTGGGTGTTTCTGTGAGAATGTCTTGAGGGAAAGCAGAATGCCCTCCTTGCTTAATGCGGGTGGGTCTCATCCAATCAGTTGAAGGCTTGAGTAGAAAAGAAAGGTTTGACCATCTCCCAAGGAAGAGGGAACTATTCTTGCCTGACAGTCTTCACACTGGAACATCCTGGGGTTTTTCATTCCTTACGGCACAAGCTGAAGCATCTGCTTTTCCTGGGACTGAACCTCCTGGCCTTCCAACTGCAACTTAGACCAAAGGCTCTCCGGGGCTCCAGCTTGCCTCTCAGCCTGCAGATCTGGGAACTGCTGGACCCCATAATTGCATGAGCCAATTCCTTATCATAAATCTCTTGTGCACGCGCATGCACACACACACACACACACACACACACACACACACACACGTGCACTATGGCTGTGTTTCTCTGAGAACCTGGCTGATACCGCCTGGCCAACATCTTCAGGTTGGCGGAGGCTGTCATGGGAAAGACTAGCAGAGACACTGAGCCCTGAGCAGTTCACCAAGAGTCACTGTTCTGCGAACCGGACACTGTGAGGACACCAAGGTAGGTTTGTCCCACGAAGGTCAAGTTGCTTTAAGATGGAGCATTAATTAGCAGCTCACAAGAGACAAATGGCCACACAATAGGCTAGGAAACTGTTGTAAAACCCACAAGCCACAACGTGAGACATGACCTTCGTCGCACACATACCTTACAAAGGACTCCTGTCTAGAATATGCAAAGAATTTCTACAAAGTATAATAATAAAAACTAGAGAACCCAGAAGACAAAAATGGGCAAGAAACTTAAGGGGCACTTTATAAAGGAAGACATTCAAGTGCCCAGAAACTAAAGAAATGTGCTGCGGCCCGCCAGTGGTCAGAGAAATGCGAACCGAAGCACTGTGAGATGCCAGCAGAGTGGCAACAACGCAAAAGCTTGGCCAGGGCGGATGTCCCCAGGGCTGTGGCCCCTGGGGAACTCACAGACACTGCCCACCCACTCTGGCATGGCGCGGCTTCCTAGTGAGGTGGAGGGCATGCATCCGTAGGAACTGATGTATCGCACCCACATGCCCTAGAGCAGCGGTTCTCAACCTGTGGGTCGCGACCCTTTGGGGGTCGAACGGCCCTTTCACAGGGGTCGCCTAAGACCATCGGAAAACACATAGATAATTACATATTGTTTTTGTGATTGATCACTATGCTTTAATGATGTTCAGTTTGTAACAATGAAAATGCATCCTGCATATCAGATATTTACATTACGATTCATAACGGTAGTAAAATTACAGTTATGAAGTAGCAACGAAAATAATTTTATGGTTGGGGGTCACCACAACATGAGGAACTGTATTAAAGGGTCGCGGCATCAGGAAAGTTGAGAACCACTGCTCTAGAGAAACCGGAGCCCCCAGGTTCTAGGAGGATGTTCCAGAACCTGCACAGCACACTCCTCACAATCACCCAGTGCACAAGGTACTGGTCACTTGTGGCATAATTTTTTCAATAGAAAAATTTAAGGCAACTATAGTTGCAACAATGGAGAGGGACTCGCACACGGGTGCTGAAGAGGCAAGATCAGAAGGCACATGTGATGCAATTCCATTAATGTACGATTCAAACCAGGTTCCACTGTACATGTCTGGGGAATAAAAAGAAAAGCCAGGGATGGTTATCACAAAAGTTAGGACAGTGGCCACTCTTAAGGGTGGGTGGATAGAGGGAGATGGTAACCAGGAAAGCTTCCGGGGCTGACAACGCTCTATTTCTTGGTTACACAGGAATTCACTTGGTAAGTATTTTTTGCAGTAACATTTGTTTTTAATTAGAATTAATCTTTTTTTATATAAAACATTATAAAAATGTGCATTCTAGAAAGTTAGAAAACAAAAATTAGGAAGTAGAAACATCATAGTCCCACCACCTGGAAATTGCCTCTTCCAGGTTTTTTTTTAACATGTATTAGCATACTACACAAATGCATGTTCTACCAAAATGAGGTCCTACTGTCCATAATGTCTTCACCTGTGAACGTGTACTCTTCTGTGGGTTTCAGTCCATTCACAAAGCTGTGCAACCATCACTACCATCTAATTCCAGGACGCGTTCATCACTCCAGAGAGAAAGCTCGCACACATTAGCAGTCACGCTCCCCCCAGCCCTTCCCCCTGCCCCTGGCAACCGCTCACCTAATTTCTGTTCCTGTGGGTTTTCCTATTGTGGATATTTCATCTAAATTGAATCACAACGTGTGGCCCTGTGTGCTGGCTTATTTCATGCAGAACAAAGCTTTCAACGTTCATGCGTGTTGCAGCGTGGATAAGCACTTCATCCTTTTTTATGGCTGAATGATAGTCCATTGTTTATCTATTCATCAATAGATGGCAAGTTGCACTGTTTGGCTATGATGAATGATGGTGCTATGAACATATCTGTAACAAGTTTGTATATATACATATGTATGTCTTAGTGTCTCCTGGGTGTGGACACATGAATGAAATTTGTTGGGGTCATATGGTCACTATATGTTTAACATTTGTTTTCCAAAGAACCTGCACCTTTTTACATTCCCACCAGCGATGTATAAAGATTCTAATTCTCCCACACTCTCCCCAACACTTGTTATTGTCCATCTTTTTTATGTTGTCACCCTCATAGGTGTGGTATCTTATTGTGATTTTGTTTGCATCTCCCAAATGACTTACGATGTTGAACTTCTCTTTATGTAATTATTGGCTGTTTGTATCTCTTCTCTGAGAAATGTCTATGTAGATCCTTTGACCACTTTTTAAATTGGGTTGTCTTTTTATTGTTGAGTTGTAAAAATTCCTTATGTATCCCAGATAGCAGACCCATATCAGAGAGATGATTTACATGGGCTGCCTTTTACTTTCTTTATAGTGTGCTTTAAATCAGAGAAGTTTTAAATTTGATGAAGTCTAATTTATCTAGTTTTCTTTGGTTGTTTGTGATTTTGGTGTCCCATCTAAGAAGTCATTGCCTAATCCACAGTCATGAAGATTTACACCTGTATTTTCTTCTAAGTGCTCTATAGTCTTAGCTCTTACATTTAGGTCATTAATTTTTAGTTAGTTCTTTGTATATGGTATCAGGTAGAGGTACAACTTTGTTCTTTGCATGTGGCTATCCAGTGGTTCCCACACCATTTGTTGAAATAACATCCTCTCCCCATTGCATTATTTTAGCACCCTTTCCTATATTGTTCTCCCTTGTTTCTCGGTTCCTACCTCCTTTCATGTGTAAAAGAGGTATTTTCCAGCGTACCGTTTAATTCCCTTGTCATTTCTTATGTATTTCTTAAGGCAATTTTAAGACATGTCGTGGTTGCTCTGACTGTTACAATTAACATCTTAATATATAGCAATCTAGTTCAGATACCTACAGACTTGATTTTAATAGGTGTGGATCTCTTTGAGTTCAGCCTGCTTGGAGCTAATAAAGCTTCATATGTGTACATGAAGGGTTTCTTCGAGTTTTAAAGTTTTTCCCATTATTTTTCAAATGTGCTTTCTGCTCCTTCTCTTTCTTTACTCCTTCAGGGACTCCCATCATGTAAACGCTGGTATGCTTGATCGTGTCTCATAGATCTCTCAGGCTCTGTCCATCTTTCTACATTTTTTACTTTCTGTTTCTCAGACTGAAGAAACTTCATTGACCTACCCTCAAGCTTGCTGATTTTTTTCCCCAGTGTATAGCCCAAATGTGCTGTTGAGTCCTTCTAGTGAAGTTTTTATTTTAGCTGCTGTACTTTTCAGCTACAGAATTTCTATATGGTTCTTCTTTTAAAATAATTTCTATCTATTTACTGATCTTTTACATTTGGTGGGACAAAGCTCTCATATTTTCCTTTAGTTCTTTAAACATATTTAAAATAGCTGACCTAAATTCTTTGTCTAGTAAGTCCAACATCTGGGCTTCCTCAGGGACAATTTACCGACTGCTTTTATTCCCCTGGATGGCTCATCCTTGTTTCATACTATTTTGTTGAAAATGGAGCATTTTAAATAACATAACATGGCACATCTAGACATCAGGCTCTCCTTCTCCTCAGGCTGGTGGTTGCTGCTGCTGTTTGCTTATTTAGTGGCTTTCCTGTGCTGATTCTATATTCTTTGTCATGTGCGACCACTCGAATTTGGGCTCAGTTAGTTTAGTGGGTAGTTCACCACTGGATGGAGATTGTGTTAACTTCCTGGAACCAATAAGTCTCACGGGTTTGCTGAGAGACTGTGTCTGTGTCTTGGGGCAGTTCTTCAACCCTCAGGCAAGCAGCTACAACTCGACCTAAGCGTTCACTCTCTGCTTGCACAGAACCTCAGCTCGGCCAGTGGTGAGACTGCAGGCCTCATCAGGTCTTTCCTACACCAGCACATGGCCTTCCAGCTTCCCAGGAATATGACAGAGTTTTCCAGAGTCCCCTTCTGGCCATCTTTCTCTCCAGCTTTTCCTTTTATAGTTTTTGGTCATTTTGCTGTTTACTCTAATTGTTATCACTACCCCAGGCTGCGGATGACAAACAATTGCCATTTCCAGGGAACTGGAATGAACGAGCTGAGTGATGACAATTCTCTGTGAATGGGGCTTTGGAGGATCTCCAGCTCAATTTTGCCACCGGCAGTGGCTGGCAGACCACGGGTTTCACTGAGATGCGGGGCTGACTGCTGGCTCTCGGGGCCGGGGCTGCCTCCGAGCTGGGAGAGGGCGATGGGGACAGGGCGGGGAAAACGCCGCAGAGCTCCCTGTTGTTGCTGAGAGTCAGCCATTTTTCTTGAAGAAACACCTCCTGGGTTATTGCAAGACTTTGATTAATTTCCAGAGTTCTGAAAAAATGTATTTTGACCATTTTGCCAGTTTTCTCATTGCTTATTTTTAGACAATTTTCAGAGGTCCCTACTCTGGTGTTCCCACTGACACCACCCTGCAATTACTCTTCATTTACACAGGGTTTATGTAGTCATCTGTATTTATAAAAGAACCACAATAACAAAATCAGTGTTGTGTCCTCTGTGCCCAGACACAATCATAAATAGTGTCTCTCTGTCTTCAGGGCTCAAAGGACTCTGGAATGCCCCAGGATAGCTGGTCCAGATGTCATTGTTAGGCATCGGTGCCAACTAGTAATCCAGACAGAGCAGGGAGCAGGCCGTGTGCATGCAGATGCTCATTACAACCTTGGTCATAAAGTGAAAAATTAGAGTCAATCTCAAAGTCTGTGTTAGGGGAACAGGTAGGTAAATAGCTGCATTTTCTCACTGGAATGGCACGCACCCATTCTCTGCAATAATTATAAAAACTAAGTGGAAACATGAGCTACTTTTTAGGGTGTGTTTATTTTCAAAAGCAAAATCCCAAGCTCCTTCGTGCCCGGTTATAACTCTGGAACAATTATATATGTGCATGTGCGCGAGCCAGAAGGGAAGAGAGAAAAATGAACACAATTTGTTAGGGTGGAGAGAATTGTGGGTGTTTTTAAATTAGATTTTTTTTCTCATCTTATTGTTATGCTACGAGTGCATTAAATTGAAGTTTTAAAAAATAGGTCAACATGTCTAAGAGAAAGCATGATTTCCCCGCGGCCTCGCCCCCGGGACATGGCACAGGTCAGTCACCGGGGACAGGGCTGCAGGAGCCCGGGGTCCTGGGGACAGACCTCCGCCTCAGCCGGGAGGAGGCCCCAGGGACCTGGGATGGGATGGAATGCAGCTCCCTGCCAAGCCTCTCGGAGACGGAGACGGGGGAGGAGGAGGAGGAGAAAGGCCCTCTTCCTTCCCCTCTGGTCGAAAAGATGTTTTTCCAGTAAATAACTGTAAAGTCTCAAATGAAATATAAGCCTCATGAATTATTTGGCCTTTTTGGGATCCAGGAATCTTTCAGTGTCTGGACAGGGTCACCGAGTCTCCTGACGGATGCCCGTGTCCCCCCGGGGGTCACTCCCTTCCTGATAGTAATGAAGTGACCCCCCCCCCCATCCCGCCCCTGCTCCCATCCACTCCCCCCGATTTTGAGGCTTTTACCTTGGCTCATAGTCCAGCGGCTCTCATCCTGAATTTCTTTTCTCTCTCTCTTTTTAAATTTCTTTCTCTTAGGTAGCTGAGAAGGGGGAGGAAGAATTAAGTGGAATGTGCTTGGGAAATAACTTGCCGGAGCCGTTTCCCCACGGCGGACACAATGGTCCTGACGGGCCTGGTCCTGGGGTTTCCCAGAATGCAGACCATTCCCTGCAACGCCCAGCCAAGTCTCAGGGTGACCAGGCCACCGAATTCCACGGATCTCTATTTCAGCAGAATGAAAATGGTTCCACCGTCACATAGGTTGGCAAATATGGATCGAACAAAGTCAGATACATTTGCTGCAGGACTTATCAGAGCCTTCGTGTGCTAATAGGATCTATGCCCATGCATATTCAAGGCAAGGTGTCTCTGGTGTAACAGAGCACAACAACCTAATTTTTATTTTATTTTATATATATATTTTTTTACTGATTTCAGAGAGGAAGGGAGAGAGAGAGAGAGAGAGAAACATCCATGAGGAGAGAGAATCATGGATCCACTGCCTCCTGCACGCCCCCTACTGGGGATCGAGACCACAACCTGGGCATGTGCCCTTCACTGGAATTGAACCTGGGACCTTTCAGGTCGCAGGCCTACACTCTATCCACTGAGCCACATCGGCTAGACCAGTGGTCGGCAAACTCATTAGTCAACAGAGCCAAATATCAACAGTACAACGATTGAAATTTCTTTTGAGAGCCAAATTTTTTAAACTTAAACTATATAGGTAGGTACATTGTTATTAACTTAATTAGGGCACTCCTAAGGCTTAGGAAGAGCCACACTCAAGGGGCCAAAGAGCCGCATGTGGCTCCCGAGCTGCGGTTTGCCGACCACTGGGCTAGGGCAATCTAATTTTTATTTTTAATTAAAGAGTAAATACATGAATCTGAGGAACTGAAGGGCTGCTGGGCTGTGGGCATCTTCTGTAAGGGAGGGAATCGGGGCCCTACTCCCCTCTTCTCAGGAACCAAATAGTGGAAACCTGCCAAGCGGTCAGGCGATCCTCTCCAAGGTGCTGCTGGGAGGCAGAGGAAGGCCTGGGGTAAGCGGCCGCAGGCCCACTCTGCGCTGCACTTGCTGGGTGTGCCATGGGCGGTGGTTCCTGGTCTGTGGTGCGCAGGGGTGAGTCCTGACCCTTCACCCGGCCCATCAGACCGGGAAAGGACCCCTCCTGGTACAAGCAGGCACCCCGAGCCTCCTGGGGGGTGAAGAGAGAGGCGTCATTTGCCTAGATGAGTGGTTTTCGTGCGTTTTCATCTCATGGCACACATAAACTAATTACTAAAATTCTGTGGCACACCAAAAAAATATATTTTTTGCCGATCTGACAAAAAATTAGTATAATGTTGACTGATTCGCAAATAATAAGTACCTACCCCTTTGCTCTAAAGTGACTTTTTAAAAACTTATGTGTTTTTTTACATTTATCTTTATTGTTGAAAATATTACAGATGCCCCCATTTCCCCCCCTCCACCCAGCTCCCGCGGCCTCCCCAGGCCTAGGGTTATGCATACACGCATATAAATTTTTTGATTAATCTCTTCCCCTCCCCCGACTCCTGAGATTCATCAGTCTGTTCCACGCTTCCATGTCTCTGGACCTGCTTTGTTCATCAGTTTATTTTGTTCATTAGATCCCACATATAAGTGAGATCATGTGATACTTGCTTTCTCTAACTAGCTTGTTTCGCTTGGCATAATACTCTCCAGGTGCCTATACTTGCATATAAGGATTTCTGGTACCAAGAATTAACCAATCAGATACAACCTTATTATGCAACATGACCAATAAGATGCAAGTCTATTACATATCCTATATATTCATGGTTCAGTTCACACCAGGCGGCTATTCTGTGTTTGCTGTTGTCATTTTTTTTTTCATAATCTAAAGGAAAAGGGGTCAGTGCCCTGACTAAATAGGCAGGTGCTGTGTGTTTTAAAATCCTGCGGCACACTGGTTGAAAATCACTGGCCTAGACACCCGGGCAGTTTCAAGCGCTCGTCACTCCCCGGTTGGTGAGTTGGGACATCCCTACAGAGATGGTCCCACACGCAGTTCCCAGGTGCCCTCCCTGTGGAGGCTGCGAAGGGTTCGGTAGCTCCCGGGCTGGGATTGTGTACTCCTCTGTGGGACTTAGGGTCAGGGACACGGGGCACCGGACACCAAGAGTCAGGTAGCAGCCGCACACAACCCCATGACTTTGGGGAGGGAGCACATTCCAGCAGCTTGGGCATCCCGGCCTGGCTTCTGCGGACAGGGGTCCGCCGGCTGCGGGAGAGCACAGGTCTCGCCAGGCTCTGCCCTGGGAGCCTCGGTAGCAGGTGGTGGGCATCTCCACACCTGCCTTTGGCAACCGCACAGCTGTAGGAAGGCCTGTGCCCCTGCCGCACCCCCTGGAACCTGACCCCACCCCTGCTAAGTGGCCAGAGACGCTGGCTGTCCTGGAAGAGGCTGTTGGAGCTTGAGAGCCCTGGGCCAGCCTAGACCACCAGCTCAAGTGGCCACAGGAGGGGTGTGGCTGCCGAGGTCCAGGTCCGGGAGAGGGGGTTGGTGGGCTGGACACAGTAACTCACGCGCATCCAGGGGCTGTGCTGGACCAAGGGGTGTGCAGTGCAGGCCTGAGAGTCCCTAAAACACTGATTGTGCAGGAAGGATGCGAGGGCCGGTCATCAAGGGGACTCAGGTCAGGGGTTCAGCCTGCTGGGGACTCGATGGGCCTCACAATGTGGATGGCATCAGGGCAGCTGGTTGAGACTAACATTTTTGAGTAAAGATGGGGTGCAGTCACTCTGGGCCTTTCTGGGCAACTGGGGGCCCAGAAGCAAGAGTGCACCTGGCCCTGGGGGTGGTGGTCTGGAGGGAGGTGGCTCAGGATGTGCATGGGACAGTGGCACTCCAGGTGCCCAGGAATTCTCCCCATTTGTTCAGTGGGGAGCCCTGAGACAGGCGAGGGCTCTGGGGCACAGGGAACCCAGGTCTGAGCAAGGTGGGGGAGAGATCCCAGTGCTTTTTGGACAGACAGAAAGGTGGCTTTAGCGTGAGGACAAGAGAGCGCCCTGTTCCACCCAAACCTGGGGCTCAGCCCTAGTGACAGGAGAGCACAACAGCCTCTGTGGGAAGCTAGTGAGGGCGGGCAAAGCTGCCGAGCCCCGAGCCCCGAGCCCCGGGGAGCAGGCAAGCCCCAGGTCAGCCTGCAGACATACAAATGGTCCAATGGTCAGCCCCTTGGGGAGAGTGCAAGGTCTGCTGCAGTTGCCGATGGCAGCCACCAGGTGGCACAGGAGAGTCCAGCACAGGCAGCTGTGGCCCAGTGTCCGGCTTGCTGGCCAGGAGGACATGGGAGCCCTGGTCTCAACCACAACTCTGCCTTGGCCCTCCATAGGCAGGTGATCTGCAGGGAGGAGGGGTGACAGGCACAAGTAACAATTTACAACGGGCATATGGGTGGGGCAGGGGTGGGGTCTGCCTCCCACATGCCAGGGGGAGTTGTGCCCAGTGGGGAAGGGCAGCAAGGATTCCGGGCACCTGGCACCCAGTTGGGCACTGGCACTCAGAGCAGGAAACCAGCTGAGCCTCAGCCTGTGGGGCCTTGGGGGCACAGGACCAGGGCTCACCGCCCAGGTCCAGGACCCACCTGCCTGCGGCCCTTCCTGGGTGACTGTACTGTCAGGCCCCACTCCCCAGCGGCAGACCCACGTGGACTCTGGCCATCTCCTACCCGCCCCACAGGTGGGACCACTGTTGCGCCCCCCTCCCTGGCTACCTGTGCCCTCGCCCTACCTGCTCCTCCCAGGCGCGGACGCAGGGAAGGTCTGCTGGGAGAGCAAGGATTCCACTTCGGTGCGTTGCACTGGAGGTACCTGTGGACCCCCAGGTTGGGGTCAGCAGGGAGGGCTGCCATTTACCTTGAGATGTAGGAATAGCCCGTGTGCAGCGGGGAGGTCACGGCGAGGTGGGGGGTCAGCACATCGGTGGGGCATTGCCACCCTGCACCTCTGGATACAAGTCGGTTGTGGCAAAGGGCAGTGGTGACTGACTGTGACTTGGTGATGGTAATAATATTAATGCAATATAACCCGGTAGCCAGTGTGTATAGGCCGTGCACTGGGCATCCCTCTTTGAGCCTCCCAATATCAGCTCACTTGATGCTGGTGACGGCCTTGAAGGGAAGTGCTGTTGTCCCCCTGTCGCGGGTGAGGATTAAAAAGAAAAGCACATCCCTCATCTTTGTCAGTCTTCCCTGGTCAAGTGAGAGGCCGTCTGGGCAGGACGCCCAAAGAGGACGTGCCCTGTAAGGGACAGGGCCAAGCAGCAGGGAAGGAGCCAGAACCACCGGGACCACCAAGTGGCCAGACGCCTGGGAGGTTCCCACCTCTGCTCCAGGGAGCGGAGCCACTGTGCTTCCCGCTGGGACCTGTCACAGCTCTGTCTTCCCCTCCTCGGGGCCGGGTCAGCAGAGGTGACCGGTCAGGCCCCCACTTGATGACTTCCCTTTTAAACAAACCCTCACTGCCCGATTCTTTCCTGGAAGGTCCTGTCATATAAATTTTCACTTAGTGCCACTGCATTTTCTTCCAGGGAGCTGTCAGGGCTATTTTGAAAAGGAATTAGGAGGTCAAATGTCCTGCTTTCGTGGCGGCGTGGATGACGGCTCGGCGGGCTGCCAGACTTCAGTGAGACAAAGGCAGCCCAGCCCCAGGGCCACGCGCCTGTGGGTCCTCGGGCTGCACTCCAGCCGGACATCCCGGGCTGGACGGGAGCCTCAGCCCCAGCCTCGGGCGGCCACGCCACACAAAGACGGGGCGACTGTCGCTTGGTGTTGGCAGGGGTCCTTTCCTTTCCGTGAACGTGCAGCCATGTGGAAGGAAGGGCACTGCTCTCCCGGGTGTGCGGGCAAAAAGCTCGGAACCCCCTATTTGTGCGACTCTGCCTATTTCCAAAGCATTCTCTCACACACGGTCTCACCTCGGCTCACACCCGCCTGTGACTGGAATTGATCAGGAATAGCACCCTTTAGGGACGAGGAGACTGGACTTCACGGAGCTGGGAGGTTCCCACAGTCCCCTGATGGGGAGGAGCTGCCCCTGGTCTATCTGACCTCCCTCGGGGCAATGCTCACCCCGAGGTCATGACTTTAAGGCCAGTATTGCAGCCCCTCAAGGTGATGACACAGCCAAAGCCCAGAGCGGTGAGGGGTGGTGTCCTTTGTCCAGGGCCCATGGACACTCAACCAAAAGAGAGTTGGTTAAGCGGCCAGGGCTGCTCTTTCCCCTGCCTCCTCGGAGCCCCAGCGCTCAGCTGCACTTGTTTGTCTGCCGCTGAGATGGGGTCTGGGCCTGGCCTTGAACGCTGAGTGTGCTCTGGGACCTCCACTGCAGGGAGAGAGAGTGGGAGGCTTTTACAGCCCAGGCCACTCTCCAGCATTCTTCCTGCCAGATCACGTTCCGTACCTTCGACGCGAGAGATTAGTTCACCAACTGTGTGTGGAGATGACCCGACACCAAAGACCCTGCAGCAAACACGGAGGCCATGGGAGCCGTCTGCCCGGAGGAACCTGGGAGGGCCTCATGGAGGAGGTGTCCCCAGAGCCAGCTGTGAAGGTGCCTGGGCTGTGGCAGGCAGCAATGGTGGAAGGCTGGGGGGGCCTGGCTGAGCACTGTGCACAGAGTGGTGCCATGAGAAGCCGTGTTTTTGTTGGCAGAGCTGCCCCTGAAGCCATTTCCATGTACATGGCTACGTGACAGGAGCAGGTAGGTCAGTGGGTTTAGAAAAACACTGCCTGGACTTTGTGCATGTGAGTGTGTGAAGAGAAAGTCCAATTGGCTTGTCTAAGAGTCGACGAGTATAAAGTCAGCTCCGGTTGAACAGGGTGGAACCATCCAGTCATTTCAGTTTTCCTGAGTGAAACTCAGAGCCTCAGGTGTCTTCCTGTGACAGTCCCAGGTCAGCGCGCCAGCCTCGAACACATCAGCCCGAGAGCGACACGGGCCTCGTGGATTCAGGAGGACGGTGCCCGTGGCCAGGACGTTCACAGAGTGGAAGGTGGGGCCTGGGCGTGCTGGTGGGAGAAGAGGGTGTGGGGACGCAGAAGCCGAGCCGGGGAGCGGGGTGGGCAGAGGCACAGCCGGGGATGGTCACCGAGTGAGCTGTCATGGAGAAGCAGCAGCCGCTGACCCCCCGAGGCAGGCCCAGACAGCATAGCAGGCCCCGCGGCCCCATCCGGGGAGCCGACGCCTCCAGGTTTAGGTGAAATGTTGAGCGACGATTGCAATCACCATCGAAATAGGGAGACAGGGCGTTGTTCGGGTCGGTGCCCGTCTAGCCACCTGCCCGCTGCAGTTGCAGCTCTAGGAACGCCCCCTGCAGATTGAGGGCCGCAGGCACCCTGGTGGCTGTGAACCCGTCATTAAACAAAGAGCCAGGCTCCCAGATCGCCCAGTCACCGAGAGCCTGCCAGTCCCCGGACTCAGGGTCCGGCTGACACAGCTGGGACCATGTCCTCACCTTCGGGAGCCCCAGAAGATGCTGGGAGCCGAAAACAAGTGGGGTGGCTGGTGCTGACGATGGCTGGACCCCCCCAGAGTGCCCCCTTGGCAGAGGCAGGGCCCATAGTGGTCACCACAGGACTTGAGGTCACCCCCTGGCTCTGTGTCCTCACTTTACATCAGGGCTGTTTCGGTCCCCTCCCCAGGTCCCCGAGAGGAGGGTCAGCTACCATCAGGGCCCTTGGCACAGAGCCTGGCTGGGAAGGGCTGGGGCTGGGGCTGGGACTCCATGGCTCTCCCCGGCTGTGGCTCTGCTCCCAGGCCCCCAGCCTCCCCCTTCCCAGGAATTTCTTGGCTGCAGTGGCAGATGCTGTGGATAAGAAAAACGCCTTCCCAAATGCCTCGCAATAACCCTGAGAGCTGAGTCACCTTGGTGGGGGTCTTGAGCCGGCTCCCGGCACTGAAGTAATTAATGGATGGAGAGCGGAGCCCAAGAGCCAGACCCCCAACAACAGCAGCACCAACCATTTACAGCACATTATTCTGGCCATAAAGAGCCCTGGGGCCCTTCCACGGGCAGGTCAGCTGGCACGGGCGCTGATCCCAGCCCGGCTCGGTGTTTACTGAGAAAATATCACATGCCTCCCATCTGCTCTTACACTTAATGCTGAAACCGGTCCACGCAGACGCGGGTGTCAGTGGGCGGGCTGGCCATGCACCGTCGGGACCCTGGCGTGAGTCTGTGACTCCAGTGTCTCACGTGAGCTGATTCTCTCTGCTCCACTGGGGTGGGGCTGGCGATGAGCTCAGAGAGTTCGTGAGGCTTCTCCGCACCATCAGCCCTGAGCACGAGGCAGCCTTCCTCCCTCTCTGGCGCCTCCCACAGAGCCTGCTCTTTGCCCTTGAACTTGTTCATCCACCAATATTGACGGGCACCTGCTGTGAACTAGGCTTTGTTCCAGGTGCTTGGGACACATCTGTGGAGAAAGTAAAGTGGACAAGATGCCTGGCCTGTGGGAGTTACGTTCTGGTGGGTGCAGGGGGGCATCAGCGTGCCCTTGGGGTGCTTCGAGATGGTGGGTGTTAGGGACCGAGGGACGTGGAGTGGGGTGGGGGGGAGGGGGAGGACAGTGGAGCAGGTGGGACGGGTGGGTTTGGACAGGGTGGGCAGGGTTGGCCTCGGCGGGGGGGGGGGGGGGGGGGCGGGGATGACGTTCAGCAGAGAACACAGGCTGCAGGAAAGCTGCCGTCATGTGCACATCTGGGCTGGAGCCTTCTCCGGGGCTGGACGCTGGCCCCACGTGCTGGAGGAAGGTGGTCAGGGGGAGGGGAAGAGGCAGAGATGGGGGCAGGCAAGACCACGAAGGGCTGTGTGTTCATCTCCTGGGGCTGCCGTAACAAAGCACCACAGACTGGGTGGCTTAAGCAGCAGGTATTTATTTTCTCACAGTTCTGGAGGCCAGAGGGTCGAAATCTGCAGAGGCTGTGGGCAGAGCCTCCTCACGCCCTCCAGCACCAGCTCTGCAGGCAGCTTGCAGACAATGGCTCCCTCTCTGCCTGTCTTCGCAGCCCTCCCCTCTGGGCTGTCCTCCATTTCTTCTCTCCTTATCAAGACACTGGCCACCAGACTTCGGGCCCATCCAGTTAACCCAGCGGGATCTCATCTCAAGATTCTTAACTTAGTCACATCCACAGAGACCCTCCCCCCAGTGTGGTCACGCCATGTGCACCAGGGTCAACACGGGGACACCACAACCCCCGCCAGGCTCTTTGAATGAACAGGACTGGAGAGCTGTGGGTCTGGCTGCAGGGATCATAGGCAGCAAGATGGAAACCTGGGTTCCCAGAGAGAGAGGGCCGAGAGGCTTTCTGCAACAGGCCCTTTGGTCCCGCCCTAACCGAGCCTGGGGCTGTGAGGTGGGTGCTGGGTCCCACCCTGGACTCTCCCACTGGGTGCTGGGTCCCTCCTCTAGGCGTCTCCACTGTCCAGGACTCAGGCTGAGGGAGTCCCTTTCCAGGACATCCCATCCTCTGGCTGAGGACACAGGACTGGAGGGCAGTGTGAGCTTGTTGGGTATAGCCCATGTCATCGCACTCAGGCCCATTGGCCAAAGCAAGTCGCCAGGCCGGCCTGCCAGCAAGGAGCCGCGAGCCGTTACCACCGGTAAGGTAACCTGCCACAGCGTATCTCAACAGTTTGCCCATCCTGGAAAAATCCCAGTTATGTTTAAGAGAATCAGCGTGTCTCGTCTGTACTCCAGTGGCCATTCAAAGCCAGTATTATTTTCCACCAACTCATGACATATCCAAGACGGTTTTGCTTACATGGAACTGTGTTTAGTATCCCCTATCTTACTGATGTTCCCTTTGTTTTGCCCAGATTCTTCCTCAGTAAAATGTACCATTTGATATTGACCGAGGGATGAAAGCGGCCTGGCCAGTCCATACACAAAAGTCACCATTCCTGCCATCCACTCGTGGGACCGTTATTCCATCAATGGTCACCCTTCACAGAAGTATGCGTCTGGCTGGGAAAGGCCTGTGCCCGAGGGTGGGTGGCCTCAATTAATTATTACAGCAGGCTGCCCTTTGGGGGCGCTGGCCACGCCCACCCTGGGAGGGTGAGCTCCCGCTTTGGTTTGTGATGAAGGCAACAGCTCCTGGGAGCTCATGTTCCAGACGACCCCTTTCTGTCTGGAGGCAGCTGCTCTGGGTGGCTCTGTGCTCGCTGGGGCACAGGGTCTGTCTCGGCTTTGAGCTGGGCTCTTGGAAGATGCACCGACCCTTCAGCCTGCTACCAGCGGAGGGGCCCTTTCTCCAGGCAGCTTCCCGCCCCGCTCCTGCCAGCTCTGCCCTTTGCCACCAGCCCCCGGGCCTAGGCCCTTGACTGGGACAGGTCAGTTCTGAAGAAGGGTCCCTGGCAGCTGCCCGCCCACTGAGACACTTGGGCCCTTTCCCATGTCTGGCTTCAATAGGTCAGACGACTGCCCCATCACGCAGGCCACTCCAACAAGTCTGGGTGGAGAGAAGGTCGTCAGAGAGGAGGACGCTGGTCCCCGGAGGGTGACAGGATGGAGAAAGTCACAGCTCAAAGGTGCAGAGATAGCATTTGGCTATCCCAGTGTCTGTTTATGATGATAAATAAAACTCCCAGAAAACGAGGAATAGAAAAGAACTTTTCAACTCAATAAATTATGTCTACTCAAAATCTATGGCTAGCATCATGTATGTAAGAAAATGAAATGCCTTCTCTTTGTGATCAGGAACAAGGCAGGAGTGTCTGTTCTCGCGCTTCTATTTAACGTTGGACAACAAAGTGACAAGGAGCAATGACACTCATCCAGAGCAGGAAAGAAGAAAAGCCATCAAATGCACAGGTGACGAGGTCCTCTGTACGGAAAATCCTGAAACCTCTATAAAAAGCTGCCACAACCACCCAGTCCGTTTGTCACGGTTGCAGAGGAGCAGAAGTCGGTTGCATTTCTCTACCTGAACAAGAATCAAATGGAAATTCAAGTTTTAAAAAGCATTATTTACAATAGCATAAAAAATATGAAAGACTGTGAAATAAGTTTAACAAAAATGTGCAATACTGTGAAATAAGTTTAACAAAAATGTGCAAAAGCACAAACTGTACGGGAGTTAAAGAAGATTTACCTTAACGGGATGTTGTACCATGTTCACTAATCAGAAGATTCAACACTGTTTGGATGTCAGTTCTCAAACTGACTATGATTCAATACAATCTCAAACATCCTAACGGCTTTGGGAGGTAGAAACCACAAAACTGATTTTATGCTTCTACAAAAAGGACAAGGGACCTACAATAGCCAAAAGAAAAAAAAAAACTGAAGAAAGGAAAAAGACCATGGTTGGAGGACTGACTCCACCTGGTTTCCACAGAGAGGACGCAGACTGTGACGTTGGAACCAGGACAGCCACGCCGGCAGGAGGACAGAGTGGAGAGCCCGGGGAGACGCAAGGGGAAGAGCGAGAACCCATTGGAGGAAAGGACAGCCTCTGAGCCATGGACTGCGATCGGATACTATGGACCAACCCCAAGCTTCACCCTGGCCTCACACCACATACCGAGTTCCCAGGCCGGCCAGCTGGTTTTTGTGAATTTTCATCCCTTTTTTAATGGGATGCAGGGGAAGTCCCTCCACCAGGCTAATTCTGGGCTTTACCCAAGTTCCCAGCTTTAAAAAAAAAACTCAACTGAGGGTCGGAGAGATTAATGAACTTGTCCAAAGTGGGAGCTACTCTGGGGGAACCCATTTGGTCTCTGGCTTCCTGCCCCCGAGGCCTGCAGGCCTGCCCGTGGGCGTCGGCTTCCTGGGACCCCTGCCACTCAAGCCCACTCCAGGTGGGTCCATCAGAGCGGCCTCAGGGAGGAGGAGGGGTGAGGGCCAAAATGCCCGAGGGGAGGGTCAGCTCTACTAGAAAGAGCTCAGTGCCTTCTCCCGGGTGGGAATTTAGGGCCGATTCTGAATTTGGATTTTTTGAGGAAGGCACTTTTTTATTGTGTCCTTTGAACTTCAGAGTCAGCTGGAACAAAAGAAACAAAGTTTGTACTAAACAGGAATGTCTTTTACGACAGGAAAAGGACGCAGAGAAGTGGCCGCCAGGACTTCAGCTGCTGGGCTGACCTGAGAGGAAAGAAAAACAGCGTGAGTCAGGCTGGTGCGGAGGGAGGGAGACTGCGTCCGCCTTTGCACCGGCTGGGAGTAGTGCGTCCTGCAGAGGCATCTCCAGGGAGGCCTCCATCCGGTCAGAACCACCTGCGTCCAGAGCATCACAGCTCCCACGGTGAGCTGGCCAGATGCCCCACGGGCGTTCCGACACGCTGCTGCCCCTGCACCATGACAGCCATGAAAATCGCCCTGTCACAACCACAGATAACACTTCTATGGTCTCACATTTGTCCAGGAGCGTTTTGCAGCCACACAAAATGGAAGGAAGCAGGCTCCCTGCAAACCTGGCCCAGGCTGTTGGGGTGGGTGGGAGGGTCGGGGGCTGGGCAGTGGGAGAGAGGAGGAAGTTGGCGGGTCCTCTGGGGCAGTGTGGCCCCTGCCTCAGGTCAGAGAGCCTTGCCAGCTCCTCCTGCCCAGAGAGGCAGAGCCTCTGGGCACCGGGCACCGGCCCTTTCTGGGCGGGCTCTGCAGAGGGCATCTGAGTTAAACCTGTGCTTGCTCAGAGCTCTCACAGTCACGGAGAATGACCCCTTTCCTGTGTCCGTCCCGACGAAGGGAGATCCTCACTCCATTGGGAAGCAGTTCTGCGACTGTCACGAATGCAGAGGAGAAGCGGACCCGTCAGGGAGGGCCCCCACACCAGGGAAGAGGACCCCAGTGGGACACTGGTTCTGTAGGTTCCTTTGAGATGTGTGCATGGAGAGATACTGATAGGGGGCACCTGAGTTCACCTGAAAAGTAATTGTATTATTTTAAATCTTAGAGCACATATACTTCCATAAATAGGGGTTTAAGTTGCTGGGAATAGGGGGTTAAGTTTGTTTTAAGTTTCCTTTCCAAGGCCTGTGCGAAACGATTAAGGAGGTGACTCAGGTGAATCCAGCAAGCAGAGCCGATAAGCATGGTCAGACCGACCCACCAGGAGTCAAAACATCAACATCATCTCATCGCCTGATGATTAAGGACAATATTGACATCTTCAGACCCCAGGACTGCACGTAGCACTCCAGCACCCTCCCCTTTATAATCCTGCCCCCTGGACCTTGCTGGAGGACGGGATTTGAATGCTTGTAAGCGCCCTGTCTTCTTGGTTGGCCAGCCTTCTCTTAAACGCCTAACATGATTCAACCCTGCCTTCCTTATTGGACACAGCGACAGGCAGTCCGAGCCCAACCGGGGTTTCCCGGTAGCAGGACCAGTGTCCCAGGGCTGCCGGGACAAAGACAGAACTGTCTCCTCTGGTCGTTCTGGAAGTCCGAAGTCTGAAATAAAGGCGTTTCGGGGACACACTCCCTCTCAAGGTTCTACGGGAGGATCCTTCCTGTCTCTCCCGGTGGTGTCCTTGCTCTGTGGCCCCAGGAGTTCCTTGCTCTGTGGCTACTCCCTCCCATCTCTGCCTCTGTCTTCACAGGCCTCTCTGTGGTCGCCGTGTCTCCCTGCTTCTTAGACTGATGCCACTCACTGGATCTGGGGCCCCACCTGCACCCAGGACAATCTCACCTCCAGATTCTTACCTTTACTGTAGCCACAAAGATCCTATTTCCAAATGAGGGCACGTTCTGAGTTTCTGGGTGGCTATGAATTTGGGAGGACACCACTATTCAACCCACTGCAGCAAAGTGCCTAATGTGTTGTGTATCTGTTTTACCTACTTGTATCAAGATGAAGAAAGTGAGGTCAACCTTTCTCAGGGGACGTGGATCACGTAGCAGGTGGGAACACTTTGACCACCGGCATGGATGGACAACGAGACATTGAGGGCAACCTCCTTCCCAGGCATAATCAGCTGCTGCTTCAAGGGGGCTGGTGAGGTCTCCTCCAGGGTTTTGGGTGGTTGGGGTCTGAGCCATGTTCCAGGGGCAATGAGGCCCAAAGGAAAGGGCTCCCTAGTGGTGGCACCAGAGAGCGCGGCAGGAAGGAGGGTCCCAAGACTTGCTACTGGGAAGCTGGGGGCCTCCTCTTCCGTCTTTCCCTACAAACCCTTCAAAAAAAACCCCGGATTTTGCACTAACGTTGGGGAAGAGTGTTTTTCCTGGAGAATTCTCCGAGGCCCATGGCAAGGAAGGTGTAGGGCCAGGACGAGCTTTGCACAGAGGGAACCAACATCTGGGCTTTCTCCTCTTTCTCCAAAGGGGCTGGTGCTTGTCCCTGCACCTGGAGCCGGGGGGGGGGGGGGGGAGGGGGGCGGAGGGAGATCAATGGCTGTCACCCAGGAGACTTCACTTTAAAATGATAATAGTGCAAGGTGGTCTCTGGGAGGACGAAGTCCTGAGCTGCCCAGGCAGGCGCAATGACGGTGGTGAGGATTCTGGAGGGGCCAAGTGTGGACCGGGGTGGGGTCTGTGCTGTGCTGGGGTGTCCATATCACAGGGTCCCATGGGTACCAGATACGCTCTCACACCCACTGTACAGGACAGGTGGGCGCTCTCATATTCTGGAGAGGAAGCAGGCTCAGTGTTGGCCCTGGATGGTCCGGCCGGAGGTGGTCGGGCCAGGCTTCAAAGCCAGGTCCTCGTGGGATCCACCTCCTCTCGTTCGTCTCTGATTCCTGATCCAAAGCTTCTTCACCCTGCGCTGGGCACGGGGAGCGCGCACTGGCTGCCACCTCATGCCCGAGTGTCATGCTGCTCAGCCACCCCACAGATCTCAGCGAGCTGCCCCGGCTGTCCCTGCACCTGCCTCCTCCACACTTTCCAATCACTAAGTGCCACACCCAGACTACCAGTCCAGGATCTGTCACCCCATTGTTATCAAGAGCCCAGTTCTGTAACACTGTCTCCTGCCACCATCCCGGCCCCCAGAGGACAGCCCCCCCCCCCGCCCCCACTGCCCCCGCCTGAGCTCCCAGCAATGCTGGGCCCCTCACCACATGTGCACTTGGTGGTGGTCGATGGAGTGTGTCAGGAGCCCTCACTCAACGCAGCTTGGCCCAGTGAGTTTGCGGGCCACGTGCTTCTTGAGCCTTTCTATCCACCTCCCGCCATCGGCACGGCAGCTCTAGCCTCCCCGCCTCATGTGTGTGGACCAGGTCTCTCCACCCCCTGAGTGCTCCCATCACTGCGCTGCCCTTGGGGACTTTCCCACCCCCATCCCACTGCCTCGGGCCTCCGGGCTCCTTCCCACACGGCATGGCCCCAGTCCTTCGCTGCGGTCAGGGCCCTGACGGACAACAATGGAGGGATGGCCCAGGTCTAGGCCCAGGGGTGTCCCGGGAGGGTTGTGGCAGGACCGGATGGGACTTGGGCACAGTGGGTGCCTTGGTGGGGGTAGCAGAATGGAATTGGGGAGGGTGTAGGGACAGGAGAGAGGATCCAGGACAGTCTGTCTCTGCCCCACTATGCACAGCCTCATCGAATCTCTCATCGAATCTAAACGAAGGAAACTGCGAGAGGCGAATCGGTAGATGTTTAGGGAAAATGACGGGGAAGGGCTGAGTCCCCAGGCTGAGTGTATACAGCACACACCGAACATCAACAAACAGAGCGCGGGGCTCACATGCCTTCCCCGGCCACAGAGCAGAAAAACGTACATTAGGAACAAAAATGTAAACCAGGCGCCCCGGCCGCTGGGCGATGAAAGACGCTTTCCTGGTGACAAATGGACAGGGAGGAAATGAAGAATAGAGTAAAACACTGCTTGGGTTGGACGATGACGAAAAAATTACACACAAAACAGGAGGGACGTGGCCACAGCTGTACTTGGGGAGAGCCTCAGGGTTCAAAATGCCTCCTTATCTAAAAAATTGAAGGGAAAAAGAAAAAAGAAGAAAATGGCCAAACCGAATCTACAGTCTATGATCTTGAGAAGACCTGAGGAAACTGGAGGGACTTGGGCACAGTGGGTGCCTTGGTGGGGGTAGCCCCGGACGGCGGGAGGCACCTGGCTGGGCTGAGCTGGGCTGTGGCCACAGCACCTCCCATGTACAGGTCATTCTCCCACTGGCTGCAGAAACCCTTCTCAAGGCAGCTGGCAAACAATCCTTCTAAGCACCAGCCCTTGATGACACTTAGGGCCATTTTGCATAGATATTCAAGGTGACATGGAGCCGGTCTTCTTAAAGAAACTCCATATACGGGGCAGGTCCTTGGTGACTCCCACCCGGCCCCTGTGGCTCACTGCATCACTGTAAGACTGTCTTTCCTCCCAATATTCTACCCTCTTTGTCTCCTCTGTTTGCCACATGACACGCGAGTTGCATTTGCACAGCAGGCTGCATCGTGACATTTCTGTGTAAGAGCTTTGAGGTCTCCTCTGGCTGGTGAGTCAGTTCCATCCCATGTATCAAAGCCAGATGGGCCCAGACCTGCTGGACTGGGGGCACAGGCAGGGGCCGGACAGTGTGATCCTAACCTGTGGGGGCTTCAGCCTCTTGGGTAGAAGGGCTTTAACATGGTGTTCATGCCTGCATGTGGGAGTGTGTGTGTGTGGGGGGGGGGGAGCCTCAGAGCTCAGGCAGGCTTCCTGGAAGAGGGAGCACCATCACTAGTCATGGAAGCTGTAGAGAGTGGCCAGGTGCACAAGGCAGGAGGCCATCTCAGAGGGGGGACTAGACTAAGGACAGCCAGGTGAGAGCACATGTGACATGGGAGGGTCCGGCTGAAACTGGAGGCGGGAACGCAGTGGTCACAGGTGCCATACAGGGGCCCTAGGAGGCCCAGATGACCCAAGAACCCAGAGCCTGGAGTGTCCGAGTCCCACTTTCTGGCCTCCTGCCACCCAGTGAGGTCTCCTACAAAGTCACAGATCACCTTCCAAACACATTAGAGTGGGTTAGAGGGACCACGGTACACAGGGGGATTCCAGTCTGGGACACAGAAGGTTCCTGGAGGGGAGTCCTGTCTACAGATGAACACACGGAGGGTCAAAAGCCCCAGGCCCCTGAGGAATGCCTGGAACGCCATGTGTGCCCGGAGAAATAGACCCAGTCAGTGTTCATTGTGTCGAAACGGACAAAGACCACCCCACTGAGAAGACAGGGCCTGCTCACTCAGAGCTGCAGTAGCAAAGGGCTGGCCACTGTCACTGCTGGGCAGAGACTCAAGGCAGGCAGAAGTGGGAGGGAGGGCTGGTTGCTGTAGACATGGGTTGTATCCTGGGCTTTTTATTATAGACAAGGGCCTGTGTTCTGGGCTGGTTACTGTAGAACAGGGGTTAGTTCCTGGGCTGGTGACTGTAGACAAGGGGTTAGTTCCCGGGCTGGTGACTGTAGACAAGGGGCTGTGTTCTGGGCTGGTTACTGTAGACAAGGGGCTGTGTTCTGGGCTGGTTACTGTAGACAAGGGGCTGTGTTCTGGGCTGGTTACTGTAGAACAGGGGTTAGTTCCTGGGCTGGTTACTTTAGACAAGGGGTTAGTTCCCAGGCTGGTGACTGTAGACAAGGGGTTAGTTCCTGGGCTGGTTACTTTAGACAAGGGGTTAGTTCCCAGGCTGGTGACTGTAGACAAGGGGTTAGTTCCCGGGCTGGTGACTGTAGACAGGGGCTGTGTTCTGGGCTGGTTACTGTAGACAAGGGGCTGTGTTCTGGGCTGGTTACTGTAGACAATGGGTTAGTTCCCGGGCTGGTTACTGTAGACAAGGGGTTAGTTCCTGGGCTGGTGACTGTAGACAAGGGGTTAGTTCCCGGGCTGGTGACTGTAGACAATGGGTTAGTTCCCGGGCTGGTGACTGTAGACAAGGGGTTAGTTCCCGGGCTGGTGACTGTAGACAAGGGGTTAGTTCCTGGGCTGGTGACTGTAGACAAGGGGTTAGTTCCTGGGCTGGTTACTTTAGACAAGGGGTTAGTTCCCAGGCTGGTGACTGTAGACAAGGGGTTAGTTCCTGGGCTGGTTACTTTAGACAAGGGGTTAGTTCCCAGGCTGGTGACTGTAGACAAGGGGTTAGTTCCCGGGCTGGTGACTGTAGACAGGGGCTGTGTTCTGGGCTGGTTACTGTAGACAAGGGGCTGTGTTCTGGGCTGGTTACTGTAGACAATGGGTTAGTTCCCGGGCTGGTTACTGTAGACAAGGGGTTAGTTCCCAGGCTGGTGACTGTAGACAAGGGGTTAGTTCCTGGGCTGGTGACTGTAGACAAGGGGTTAGTTCCCGGGCTGGTGACTGTAGACAATGGGTTAGTTCCCGGGCTGGTGACTGTAGACAAGGGGTTAGTTCCTGGGCTGGTGACTGTAGACAAGGGGTTAGTTCCTGGGCTGGTGACTATAGACAAGGGGTTAGTTCCCAGGCTGGTTACTGTAGACAATGGGTTAGTTCCCGGGCTGGTTACTGTAGACAATGGGTTAGTTCCCAGGCTGGTGACTGTAGACAAGGGGTTAGTTCCTGGGCTGGTGACTGTAGACAAGGGGTTAGTTCCTGGGCTGGTGACTGTAGACAAGGGGTTAGTTCCCGGGCTGGTGACTGTAGACAAGGGGTTAGTTCCCAGGCTGGTGACTGTAGACAAGGGGTTAGTTCCTGGGCTGGTGACTGTAGACAAGGGGTTAGTTCCTGGGCTGGTGACTGTAGACAAGGGGTTAGTTCCCGGGCTGGTGACTGTAGACAATGGGTTAGTTCCCGGGCTGGTGACTGTAGACAAGGGGCTGTGTTCTGGGCTGGTTACTGTAGACAAGGGGCTGTGTTCTGGGCTGGTTACTGTAGACAATGGGTTAGTTCCCAGGCTGGTTACTGTAGACAATGGGTTAGTTCCCAGGCTGGTGACTGTAGACAAGGGGTTAGTTCCTGGGCTGGTTACTATAGACAAGGGGTTAGTTCCCGGGCTGGTTACTGTAGACAATGGTTTAGTTGCCAGGCTGGTTACTGTAGACAATGGGTTAGTTCCCGGGCTGGTGACTGTAGACAATGGGTTAGTTCCCGGGCTGGTTACTGTAGACAAGGGGCTGTGTTCTGGGCTGGTTACTGTAGACAAGGGGCTGTGTTCTGGGCTGGTTACTGTAGACAAGGGGTTAGTTCCTGGGCTGGTTACTGTAGACAAGGGGTTAGTTCCCGGGCTGGTTACTGTAGACAAGGGGTTAGTTCCCGGGCTGGTTACTGTAGACAAGGGGCTGTGTTCTGGGCTGGTTACTGTAGACAAGGGGCTGTGTTCTGGGCTGGTTACTGTAGACAGGGGGCTGTGTTCTGGGCTGGTTACTGTAGACAAGGGGCTGTTCCTGGACTGCCTGCTGCAGGCTGTGGGTCAGAGTTCCTGGGCTGCACAGGGAGTTGGGGGATTCACAAGGGCGAGTCCAGGAGAGGCGTGTGCCCAGGCCCTCCTGGGCCCCCGTTCCGTGAGAACTGTTTTATTGAGACAAATGGTATGTAGTGGATTGAGAAATTGCACTGGTTGAGAAAACAATGAAAAAACCTCCCAGAACAAAATACTGAAGAAGAAAGTGCCAGATTGAGGGAGGAAGGCAAGTGTTGAGCATGTGGGAAATTGCAAACTAATTAAAAAATTGAAAATGCAAAGAGAAGGGAAGGCTCGACTGTCTGTGTGCCAGTGCTGGGGGATTTGGCTGGATGGTGGTTCTGTGTTTCAAGTGTAAGATACACTCTGATTAATTTCTCTAGACTTCACCAGAGTTACACCAGCAACTCCCCGAGCACTAATGAAGGGGAAGAGGCGGACAGTGACTCATGCTGGAATGAACCCAACTGACAAAAAGCCTCCCAGCCCTCGGAAAGCATCCGCAGTCCTCATGCGATGGGAATCGCCCTGATCAAGGCAGCTCTGGCTGAGGTCAGGGAGATAATGCAGACAGGCTCTGATTAATGCGCACGCGTGCGTGTGTGCGTGTGTGTGTGTGTGTGTGTGTGTGTGTGTGTGAGTGTGTGTGCATGTGCACACACGTGCACCAGCTCTGAGTGTGTGTTCCCAAGAAACACTGGCAGGGCCATCTGGCAGACCCGCTTCCTGGTGGGGTCACGCTGCGGGAGATTGATGGACCCGCTGGACACTCTGGGGTTTAGATTCCCAGGAAAACAGCGGAAGCCTGTGCCGAGGGAGCTGCTGAGCTCCCGACTCAGCCACCACCACAGGCTGGAAGCCTTCTCGTCCAGCTGGACCGACCACGCAAGGCAGTGCTGGCTGACCGAACGTTTGCTTGAAAGCTTGGGTGGTGGAGAACAGTCACTCACTCCTGAAATGTGGTGGGTGGGGAACGTGGACAAGGCAGACCCATTTGCATCCTGACACGGAGATGGGTTGTGTAAGAGTAGGACACCCATATGTGTATTTTCTCTCCAAGTGGTTTCCAGTCCCAGAAGCCTGGACACTGCGGCTGTGGAGCTGACGGCCACCAGCTGGGCCACCAAGGACCCGCGGCGGGGGTTCCTCTGAGGGTGCACACATCCACTGTCCCTGTTCAGAGCTGGGCCAGCGCATGTGACGTTGTGTTATAAAGCACACTCCCAGCGGACATTCCAGCGAAGCTCGGCTGTGCAGGGCGCTGGTGTGCACAGAGCTCATGTGGGTGATGGAAACGGATCGCACTCACACGAGGCCCTTTGTCTTCACCCAGGGGGCACGTGGGCAGCTGGAGGGCAGAGGAGACGAGCTGGTGCGGGTGGAAGCCTGGTCTCCTCCACCCTGTGAGCGACGGAAGGGTAGCCAATGCACAGCTGGTGAGTGTGTGCTAAAACCGAGGCGGAAAAGCATGGGGAGCAAGAGCAAGGAGTTTCTGAGTCTCTGTCTGCCATCAGCTCTGGGCTCTAACTGAACCTGTGTGGGATTCAGCTCTTCTACCTACAGACCAGATGGCGGGCATCCCAGCCACTGGGACCAATACAGGGCTGGAGGAGGAGGTGGGCTTAAAAGAGACCAGGTTGGCGGGGGGTGGGGGGCAGTGAGGGGTGACCAGGCCAGCAGGGGGGGCAGTTGGGGGTGACTAGGCTGGCATGGGGGTCATTGAGGGGTGACCAGGCTGTCAGGGGGGTAGTTAGGGGCAATCAGGTTAGTAGGCAGAGGCAGTTAGCAGTGATCAGGCTGGCAGGGGGGCCAGTTAGGGGTAATCAGGCAGGCAGGCAGGTGAGCAGTTAGAAGCCAGCAGTCCTGGATTGTGAGAGGGATGTCCAACTGCCGGACAACCCCTGAGGGGTCCCAGATTGGAGAGGGTGCAGGCTGGGCTGGGGGAAACCAACCCCCCCCCACCCCCGCACAAATTTTGTGTACTGGGTCTGAGTCTCAAACAATTCGGTTCTCCACCAAGTTGTTCACAGGACAAAATGTCTTGGTTGTCAACCAAAACTTCAGTTATTGACATGACAACCCTTTTATGCTGATATCTCAGCATGACAAAAAGCGTCTGTCTCTCAGGCAATAAACAAAAGAGAGAATGCTTTTGTTGCTGACATAAATCTATGAATAGCACAATTTTAAAACATAAAGAGGCCATCAAGAGTGCTAGAGTTGCTAAGAGTATGAAAGTGCTCACAAAACAACAATGGCAAATGAATAGGTAGAAACTGTTGTTGATTAGCTAAATGAAAAACAGTTAGCCTGATAGCATTTGGGAGGCAGTGATATATGGAAAATTTGTTTAAGGCTAGTAGGGTTTGTGGTCTTTGCCCTGGGGCATTGGTTGTTCCCTGATGGGTCCAGAAAAAGGTGTAAAGGTGTGCTTTCTTAGATGCAAAAGACAATAGACAGGCGCAGTCAAGGTAAAGACTGACTTTTGTCAGGGAAGTTTCTAGTCCAGGACATGACTACCTGCCATAAACTGCTTTTATTTAAAAAGTTCTAATTGCAGACCCTCCTTTGTGGTTATTCTCGGCCTCTGAGTTTGCAAGGCCACCACGCAGGCCTTCCCTGAGCTTCTCTCAAGCCCCTCTTTGTCCACAAAGAGATTGTGTGTAAGTTTTTACATAATGCAAAGAAAATTAAAGGCAGAAAAGTAAAATAGAAGCAAAGACAGGTTATGTTACTGATAGTTATGCCAAGAACCCTTTATTCCTACGACAGCTCATGTGCATTATCCCATTAGACTTATAACACAGTCCTAGAGAGTGGAAAGACTGAGCATAATTAACCAAATTTACAGATGAGGAAACTGTTATAAGAGCTTAAATGATCTTCCCACGTAAAGATCTAAATTTCCTAACTCCTAGCCCAGCGCTCAGTTTCTGATGCCCAGGATGCCAGGGTGCGAGAGACCCAGGGAAAGTAGGGATGACCCTCTGAGTTCCTTTTTGCCCCATCTTGAGGTTCAAGTCCCTTTGCTGTTTGCAGACTCCCCAGAGCTGATGCCATCCTTCCTGCCTCTTCATCCCGGACGAGCCCCCAAATTGTGAGACATTCTCACCTGTTCGAATTCAAATAACGGACTCAGAGACAGAAGTATGGCAAAAATGAAACTTTTAATATGTTCTCAAGAGCGAGAACGGGTGTCTGTCAGATTGTACAGGCACACCTGGGGCAGCGAACACAGCCTATTTATTCAGTCCCTCCTCTGGTTCCTCATTGGCTGAGTACTATGGGGTCACCTGTTTCCTTATATGTCACCTCGGTTTTGCTGCCTCCCTTTGGGCCATTTAAAAAAATTGGGCTGAGGCCTTCTCTAGTTGCCTCCACCTCCCCCTGTCAAGTTGAGGCAGATGCCTCAGGGGTCTCCACCTTGACGCTGGCCCTCACCTGCGGTTCTTTGTTCCTATGTCCTCTTCCCTCCTCCCTACATTCTGCTTGCCCTGGGGAAATTCAGCAAATTCTGTCAAAAGCCAACCATGCTGGAGATGCATCACAGAGGCCCATTTCCTAGAAATTTGAGTCTCATTGAGACTGGCTGCTTAATTAGCATAGTTATTCTGTCATACAAGTTGCCCAGTCTGGTTTTCAGGTCTCTTGGGGGCTAATTCTTCACCAACTAAGAACCAGATGAGCCATATACATTTAGGATTAGACATATGTATGTTAATGCAAATCATGAGCCAAAGGTCATAATTATAGGGGATAAGGTTTTGGTCTCAATAAAACAAAGATCCTTCTAACCACCGGGCTGCCTGTACCCAGAGGGGGCTTGCATGTGAGGGGAGGCGCCGGTGGGTAGTAGCTCCCATCCCTGCAGCAGCTCCCATGCAGGCTGGGTGTCCAGCTGTCAGGGCTGGGCTGGGCAGGGGTCTCCTTGGCCTCTACTGGTTGGCCTAGATGCCTTTACCTCTACTTCCAACTCCTCCAGATTTTAGGGAGACTTTTGTTTTGCGTTTATTACAAACGTTTTGCTATGCATAAATATAACATAAATGTGTAAATATTGCATGAAAAAGAAACTAGGTACATTTTCACAATGGAACACTACTCAGCATGTTAAAAAAAAAAGGGGGGGGAATTCCACCCCTTGTGACAGCATGGATGGATAAGCCAGCCAGAGAAAGACAAGACCACAGGACCCCACTCATATGTGGAATTCAATGAGCAAAACCAACAATAACAACAACAAAAATTAGGTTCCATTCGAGACTGTATTGTATTCCCCCATCATTATTATTACTGTTACAGAAATGGCTGTGCAGATGCTGGTCTGAGACACAGTCCGGCCCCTGCAGCTGCCTCTCGCCAGTTAGTAGCTGCCTGTGGCCGTAGTAGGTGCCTCTCCTGATAGTGGCTGCCTCTGGCAACAGTGCCTGGCCGGGAATCTGCCTCTGACAATAGTAAGTCATTTCTGGCACGTTTAGGCTGTTTGTCTAGATTTATCTTTCTAACTGGAATAGTTTTCCTTCAGCCTAAATAAGTTTCTTTAACATGCAATGCAGACTTCCTGATAAAAAAAGTTTTCATTTTTGGCCTGTTTTTTTTTTCTTCTGCATTTTTCCTTCTGGGTCTTTGACTATAAATATATTAGACCTGATGATAGATTGCTTTGTCATAAAGGTTGCTTGCGGGGACGGAGGGGGGGTGGCGCCAAGAAGGCAGCCTTTTTAAAAATCGCGGTGCTATAGTTTGGACTCTACTTGGCCCAGCCCATCTTTAGATCCAGGCCACCCATGCCACAGGCGGTTGGCAGCGTGGCGGCTGGGCAGCTGCTGGGTCAGCATCCACCAGCCCCAGCAGACGTGGAGGGATGGGGCGGCTGTGCAGACATATGGCTCTTTACCCAGAAGAGCTGTGGGCAGGAAGGCACCGTCAACATAAAAATGAGGGCAGGGAGCGTCCATTCTGTTTTTTTATTGATTCTTACAACTCCCCAAATGAGCAGTGGGAGGAACCGGGTCTGCAGGGTCAGCGGGACCATCAACGAACAGAATGTGCAACTTTTTCCAAGCTGATTAGCTTTGCCTTAAAAAAAAAAAATCTGTGAATTGTTGAGTCAGTTCCCAACATCATAAAGAGCCAGGTTTTGTTCATCTTGGCACCAAAATGATGTGCTTTCAAAATCTGAACAAAACTAGAGAAGTAACAAGTTAAAGAAGTAAGACTAAAGAAGTAAGAAGTAACACACTGCTTGGTGGAAAGTCTGTTAAAAAAACAAACAGCCCATACATGGGCGTAAACACTGGGCTGTGTGCTGAGTAAATATTTGGCACCGTCCCCTCCCCGCACCCCATGCCGGAAGGCAGAGAGTTCTTATCAGATCTGAACACGGGAGGCTGTGCGTTTCGGCACAGACCCAGGCCTGAGGTTCTGGTGCAGGAGGCCCACCTGGTCGGAAGCATGCTGTCCACGCCTCCTGAGAGAGGCTGTGACCGTGGGGGTGGCGCCTACGGGTCGGGAAGACCACGGCGCAGGTTTCGGGGCCTTCGCCCCCAGGAATGTTTGTGCCACCCGTCCCTGCGTGATCCCGAGTTGCAGGACCTCAGCAGGACATTCGCGTTCAGGGGCCTGGAGGCTGGCTTAGCTCCCGACAACCTGAGCTTTCCTCCAGGCTCTGGGCACTAAGAGCATCCCAGCCCCCAGCAACGACAACGCACATCGGGCCGCCCGTGGCAGCCTCCGGTTGCCTTGCTCCTGGGCTGTCACATTTCGTTCTCCGGGAGCGCCCTTCCTCACCGGCAGGGGAATGAAAGCACAGTCATTTGTGCCTGTTGTTTGTTGCGCTGTGTTTTGTCAAATCAGAGCAGTTACTCTGTCCTTTCTTCTCCCAACAGTGGGAGGAGGAAGGCCCACAGGTCCTTTTGGCCTGGGCAGGTGTGAGGTGACCCTCATGCTCACCTGTGTCCCCAGAACCTTACACCTGGCAACAACTTCTATTTTCCTGGGCAGCCGTGGGTCTATTTCGATGTGACTTATTATGATGCCAATATATCAAAAAAGGTCTCTTTTTCCCCCTCATAAAACTCTGCAAGGATGGCAATTTTTAGCAAACAATCTAAGTAATTTCTATTTTGGCGGGGGTTCTGCAGGGTTGCTGAGCTGTCCTAAATGTGAGAGGGGTGCCAGGAAGCTGGGGAGGGGTGGGAGGGAGTGACGGGGGGGGGGGGGCACAGCTGTCTTCACATCTCTGCTGGCCCTGCCTCTCCCCACCTGACACTTCACTCTGAGCCATTTGGGGACCCTCGGGGAGGCTTCTACATTGGCGTAGCTCAGCTTCTGCCAGTAGCACGCTACCTGTTTTAAAACAGAAACCAAAGAACTCGTGGAGGCTGGGGTGTGCGGAGAAGTATTTCCCATGGATTTCTTTATCACACAGGCTGGTGTGAGGGGTACGGGCCTAGGCTTTCTCCTGCTTGGTCCCCATGCCCTTCAATCAGTCACATGGCTAAACACCAACCAATCAAACAAACAAACAAGCCAAGCCCTCACACCTGGCATCACAAGTCGGTTCACCCGGGAGGTCTCTGACGGCTGGGCGGTGCCTGAGGAGGGAGGCGGTCGTTGTGCCGGTGTGCGCGGGCTCACGCACAGGGCACTCCGGGCTCTCGGGGAGGCTTCTGCATGGATTACCTTGTTCCTTGTCACGAAGCCCACAAGGAACATGGAGCTGATTTAGCCCCATTTTACAGCTGAGGAAACTGAGGCCCCACATTAAGTTTCCTGCAGTGACTGTCCCGCATGCTCCAGGATACGGGCCGACACATGAGATGACAGCTTTGGAACAACGGGAAAGAACAAAGAAAATCCAGTCCCATCAGAACCGAAGCATCACTGCCCATGACGGGGCAGGCGGCAATCCAAGGGAAGGCCCGAGCGGGGCGGCTGGCATTGGAGCCGTCTGGAGGGGTCTCCCCTGCCTCCTCACTCCTCTGTGACCAGCACTGGGAGTCTGGGTCTTGGCCCTTAAGCAGAAGGGCTCAGACTCTCCGATGCTCTCGGGCACAGGCACAGCCACCTTGGCTTTGGCAGTTGGGCCCTGCTGGAAGCACAGAGAGGTCGCTCTGTCCCGGGTCAGCAAGTCCACTGCCCAAAGATCAGGCAGCCCCGTGGCACAGGCCCTACTGCCCGCCCCCAGTGACCGCTCAGGGCTCTGTCTGCCTCTCATTCACCTGCTCCCACCTGTGTCTTTCCAGCAGGTTACGGGGCTGCATGGTGAGGCCGGGCAAAGACCCAAACACCTGGACAAAGTAGGTGGACAAATGCCGATGCCAAGACAGCAGGAGGAAGGTGCAGAGCACAGCGGGGCGCCGGCGCTCTGCCAGGGGCTGTGAAGCTCCAGGTACGCAGGGCCCAGCGAGCAGCTACTGACCTAGTCCCCGACCACCCATGGGTGGGTGCCGTGGCCGAGGCACTGCGATATAGCTCTCTGGGCAGAGCCTCTCTAGTCTGGGCGGAGGCAGGTCTGTGGGAAGGAGAGGCTGGGAGGTGTGTTTGGAGCAACCTGTGGGGGTGGAGCCCGCACCAACGTGTTTCTTTCTTTCATGGTGTTGAGCTGCAACCAAACTAGCAGACAGGCTTCCCAGCACCAGCCCGTCAGAACCCCAGGCTGTCTTCTCGGATTATGTCTGGAGACCTCTTAGCCTAGGAGGTTTTCGTTAGAAGAAACCAGACCACAAGACGGAAAGCGACACTCAGCACCCAGTGCAGAGAGGAGGCTGGTGGTGCTGATGGCTCACCTCCCTGCTGTCAAACCCTCCCGGGGCCAGCGTGTGCCTGCGGCTGCCGGGAAAACCACATCCCCACGTGTGATTCATGCACAGGGATGAGCAACATTACAAGAAAAGGGCACACGTTTTACAGTAAAATCTGGAACGGTGGCCATTTTGCCCCTTAAAATCTCCACCTCCATCTTTCTCTTCCCCATAGGCGCCTCCACCCTCTGCTGCCTCCCACCCTCGTCCCTCTGGTCCCGTGTCTCCCACCCATCACGGTGCCGTCTCTAGGACGGGGCTCAGTGCATCTCCCGGAATGGTCATCGTGACCTTGTTGGTCGCAGGGACCCGGATGGAGATGGCCGTGCGCCTGGAAAACACTCCCAGTGACCTATGGCTCCCACTGCCTTCCAGGTGCACTCTTTGGACCGCAGTTTTAATGTCTAGTGAGAACATATCTGAGTTGGTCGAGGAGGGAAGACACATAGCGGTGAGCACTCCGAGGTAACATGCCAAGAGCTGACATGGCACCGCTAACCAGGACTGTCCTCACGGTGGGAGTGAGGCTTCCCAGGAGCAGGTGTGTCAGCTGGAGAACAGGGCACAAGGCACAGAATGCCCCAGGTCCAGATATGACCTCAGGTCTTTCCGTGACTTTGGCCTTGGGGTCCCCAGTCTGAGGCCTCACTGGACTCCACTCGACTCTCCCTCACCGGCACAGCCCCCTCGCCTTGGACTTGGGTGTGGGTGGCTCACTGGACGTGGTCACCGCAGTGGGGACCCAAGGCCGGCCACAGCTGGGCAGACTGGCTCCAGCTCTGAATTTTGCAACTTGGAAATCAAGAAACAAGTGCTTTTGGCCACCCCACTGAAAGTTTTATGTGACATGGCTTGGTATTGTTTTTCTTTGAATCACTGCAGGCGAAGGCAGTGTAGGTGCACAGGCCTCTGTAGGACCCTGCAAGATGGACAGCACAGGGCAGGGCGGAACCCCTCACTGCCAGACCACAGCTGCCCAGGTCTCCGCAGGGAACTCGGTGCGTGTGTGCGTGTATATGTGTACGTTGCATGTGTGTGTATATGTGTGCATTGCATGTGTGTGTGTGTGCACGTTGCATGTGTGTGTATATGTGTGCATTGCGTGTGTGTGTATGTGCACGTTGCATGTGTGTGTGCGCATTGCATGTGTGTGCACGCACATTGCATGTGTGTGTGTGTGTGCATTGCATGTGTCCCATGCCCACTCACTTGCTGTGTGCAGTGGGGGCTGGGCTCATGCTGCAGGGACGGGGCCCCAGACAGGTACAGAGGAACCATCAAGGTGGTGCCAGCCACAGGGAAGCTGGGCTGCATCCAGGCCCCTCCTGGGAGCAGCCAGATGAGGGGAGCTGTCCTTTCTGGAGTTCCACCCCGCTCTGGCTCACGGTGTGACCTGGTGACATGCAGTTCCCCGGCTGGAAGCCTTCAACCTGGGGCCACCACAGCCCCACTGGTGCCCACAGACATGGTCAGGAGGCCAGCAGGTGGAACATTCCCTCATGGAAATGTGTCTGCCCCTTCCCCGGACCCCAGCCACTGGCTCCATCGTGGCCCTTGGCAGACAGTGGATCTGCTGGGTTTCTGGGCCAGGGCTCCACCCTGGACATACCTGCATACACAGGTGCGCCCCCCCTTGACCTCACACAGCTGAGCATGCAGGTGCTGGGCTGGACGTGCTCAGAACAGACAGTGACCCCGGGGAGAATGGGAAGGAGCAGCTTGAATGTCCATCTGGGGCCCAGGAGCCCGCCGGGGCCGGGTGGTAGGGGAGGCTTCCAGGAGCTGGCATTGGCTAGTGCTGACCCTGGCAGCAGGGATGGGACACGGGCGGCGAGTGTGGTCTGAGGAATAGGGAATGGCCTGGGAGCATCACCTTTAGCTCTGGGGCTGGGGGTGGGGCTGAGAGGGGGCACCTGGGAGGGGCTGAGGCCACCCCCACCTGTTCGCCCAGGCCTGGTCTGTGAGCAGTCTCAGCCACACGGAGATGGACGTTCCTAGGAAACGCTCTGATATGTGTGGCATAAAATGTCGCACATCATTTCTTGTCCCTTTTAAAAAAGTGAAACGACAGTCATTTTTGTGGGAACTGCCTCGGGGCGTTTCCCCAGCTACGAGGTGGAGGCGGAGCAGAGAACAGACGGAACACCAGGGCTGCTCGCGTCTTTATTGTTCAGGGCGGGGGGGGGGGGGGGGGGGGGGGGGGGGGGGTTGGGTAGTATACACAGCCACGTTGCAGTCACTGAGCTTGTTAAAAATATCTCAATAAATAAAACAAATAAGCAACATATACACTGAAACGGAAAATATAAAAAACTGGTTACTGAGCGAGTGGTGGAGAGAGAAGGAGCAGGGGGCGGAGCCCCAGGTTGCTGGGGACAGCATGCAGGGAGGGGCGGGCGCAGGGCCTCTCTCTGAGAGCCTTGGTCCAGTTTCGATAGAAGGGTACAGGGATGCATTTCTGTTTTATTAAAAAAATATACATTACACAAAGGTACTTGGAGGGAAATACAAATCCAAAATCCAAATCCTCATCAATGTGTTCCTGAATCTAGAGTTTCCAGAAAAAATACCCCCTCCCCCAAAAAAAAATCAAGAAGAGAAATCCAAACAGTGGCAAAGGTGACAATGAGCATGTCACCAGCAAGAAGGACCGTGAGTGGCCTTGCTCTGTGGGGCCGTCTCTGGGGCAGAGGGTGCCGGGCCGGGTCTGCATCCGACGCTGTCGCCGTCCCCTTGTCTGGGGTCTTGCTGGAGAGGAGAGTGGGCCGCTTCCTTGAGGTTGTTCAGGTTTCAGGATTCCAGGCTTGGACGCACCCCATTCCTCATGCACCTCAGCCCCACGGACAGTCTGGAAGACAAGCAGGAGGGCGAGTGAGATACCACCACCTCCCTCAGCTCCAGGCCGCCCGTCAAGGGGCCCGGACAGCACGGGACCGGTGCCTCCTCCCGTCCTCCCCAGCAGAAGCTGGACAGGTGACCACGTCAGGGCCACCAGGCATCTGCAAGCTGCTGACCTGCACCAAAGGGCCCAGGCCAAGCACTGCCCCCCACCTCCACCCTCAGCTCCTGCACCCACTGAAGGGTTCTCCCCTGCAGGCTCTGCAGGCTCCCCAACGATGTGAGCTGTGAGGTGGGACAACAAGTGAGAAGTGTGGTGAGGGGGGAGGTGAGGACCCAGCGAAATGAGATGACTGGCTCCTGGCCTCTTGCCTGCTGTTTTGGGCTGCAGGCTGACCGCCCAGTCCAGCCAGCCTGTGTCCAACCCTGATGTGTGGCATCACCGTTCCCAGGGGCCTGAGCTTTTAATAGGGGTCCTACAGCCTTGCCTGTGAGCCCTCGGGGGTGAAGTGCCCACCCTCAGGCCAGTGCACACGGCACTCACTTCCATGACTGGGACATCAGACCCCAAAGGAGGCGGGCCATTCATGAAGATCCCTTGAGGACCTCCCTGCACTGGCCATGCTGGCTCTGGGGTGACCCTATGTGAGGTGTAGGTGCCCTCACCCAGAGGTGTGTGTGGGAGCTGGCTGTGGATATAAGTACCCACAGGTCTGCAGGGCAGCTAAGGTGGGGGCTGGGGGACAGAGATGGAGGTCAGGAATGGATTCACCAAGGAGGAGGCGGGAGACAGGTCATCATGAGGAGGTTGCTGGGGGGAGAGGTGGCGGGGGCAGAAGTCAAGGAGAGGCACCTCAGGTCCTGGGATGAGATGTGTAAAGATACAGTGATGGGAAGCATCCTCAGCAGTGCGTTTGTGAGTGTGTGTGTGTGAGTGCGTGTCCATGTGAGTGTATGTGTCTGTCAGTGTGAGTGTGTGTGTGTGTGTGTCAGTGTGTGTGTGAGTGTGTCTGTCAGTGTGAATGTGTCAGTGTGTGTGTGTGTCTGTGTGAGTGTGTGTCTGTGTCAGTGTGAATGTGTCAGTGTGAGTGTCTCAGTGTGAGTGTATGTGTCAGTGTGTCAGTGTGTGTCAGTGTGTCAGTGTGTGTCTGTGTGAGTGTCAGTGTGTATATGTGTGTGTATCTATGTGAGTGTGTGTGTCTGTGTCAGTGAGTGTGTCAGTGTGTGTCAGTGTGAGTGTCGGTTTGACCCGGACGCTGCTCAGCTGAGGACAGCAGGTGGGTGTGCTTCCTCCTACAGAACCCCGAGCTCCACACTGACACCCTGCTCCTCAGGGAAGTCTAGAACCTTTGCTGAATGAAGACAAAGGGCTGAAAGATTCAGACACACCTTCCCTAGACCTCGTGAGCAGACACACACACACACACACACACACGCACACACACGCTTCCTTTCTTCCAGTTCAGAGCACTCCAAATGCGAAGCCTTTCTAAGTGGCCTGGGCAGGGCGCCGGGCTGCTCTCCTGGAGAATGTGGCTGCAATTAGATAACTAATGGGGGGCTGGAGAAGCCTAAGTGGAGCCCGTCCTCGGCGGGCGGGGCGCCACCAGGTTTCTGATACAGGAGCTGCCCCGCCCTCCGAGGGGAAATGCGGGCTCATCCACGAAAAGCCAGGGGTGACGGGGCCGTCCCCATGCAGCGGTGGGCTTCAAGGTCTCAAGGCGGGCGCAGGGCCCGGCAGAGACGAGCAGCGGGCTCATTAGTCTCCTGACGAACAGCCTCGGGGCCCGGCCCCTCGATGTCACCCTGACCCCGGCCATGTCTGCTGACATGGACAGCGCTCTCAGCAACAAATGTAAACCATCTGGGCCCAGGCCGCCTCCCGTGCGTGAGCGCCACCCGAAACCCTTGCGTGTGTGCGTCCGCCTCTGCCTGACAGCCCAGGAGGGGGCGGTGGACGGAGCTGGAGCCTCTACCCTCCCCCACACCAGACGGCCGGGTCTTACTCAACTCTGCATCCCAGGACCTGACACAGGGAGGGAAACATCAATGACATTCTCCAGAAAGTGAGGCCGGGCTGGGCTTACGGGGAAAGGGTTTACTAGGAGGCTTTCCATCGACCCACCCATTCACCCATCTACCTGCAAACCAGTCACCCAGGTTCCCATACCCAGTCCTCCCCTCCCTCGACCGCGCTCCCCCTTCCTTCCACCCACCCATCTTCCCACATGGACTGAGCACCGATCATGTGCCTTGTGTGCCAGGAATGCCATTCGTGGTTTAAAAAGCTCAGACACATGCCTGAGGACTAGCAGGGGAGAAGAACATGCAGGTGAACAGCTAGAACCCAGGCAGGCAGTGACAACGTTTCAAAGACAGTGCAGGTGAGGCCCTGCAACCAGAAAGGAAAGGTCCACAGCACCTTGGACTTTGTTGGACTGTCAAGAGCAGCAGGTGGGCCCTGGCCAGTTTTCTCAGTGGTTAGGGCATGGGCCCTCAGACCAAAAGGTCTTGGGTTCAATTCCTGATCAATTGCTTCTTGACTTAAGAAAAGCTTGCCCTTTGTCCATTCCTCCTCAGGCCCACCCCAGTGCCCTCCGGAGGGCCCAGCTTTCCTGAGAAAGGTTGAGTGGGCGGGATGCCCTCATCCCACCCGCAAAGCCCCCAGAACACTCGCGGGTGATGGGCGCCTGCTGACCCTGCAGGACACGCTCTAGAGGCTGCCGTGCCGAGCTGCACAGCTTCCAGGTGACGGGGTCTCCAGGTCCGGTGGCTGTGGTGCATTTGGTGAATCTCAGGAGGGCTGCCCTGAGGCCGGCACCGGTGTGTGTCCGGGGACTGTGCCCGTGTGTGCCGGTGCTACCAAGCCCCTGAGCTCTCTGCACCCTCTGCTTCCACAACTGCCCCACTGTGTGGGCCCTGCACGTGGGGCCTGGTTGGTGGGCAGGGTGAGAGCAGGCGAGGACAGGCTGTCCCTGTCCCCTGGCCCCAGGACTCAGGCCGTGACCCCAGCTCCCGCCGTCCGTGCGTGAGAAAGAGGAGTCCTGTGTGCAATGGCCGCGTTTACAATGCCAAGGCCGCTCCTCTATGGCTCCCTGGTGGCTCGCAGCAGAATCTTGGCCTTGCCCTGCGGGGAGGGAGAGCTCCACGCCCACTTGGAAGCAGGGCTCGCTCTCTCTCTCTCTCTCTCTCTCTCTCTCTCTCTTTCTCTCTCTCTCTCTCTCTCCCCCCTTGGGTTGGGCTTTGGCTTCGATGAGTCAGGCTGACTGTGCCTGGAACGGACTGTCTGCCAAGGAGGAGTCAGCCTGAGAACAGCCAGGGGAGGCAGCTTGCCGCCGGGGGACCAGCGGGTCTCCTCTCCTTGGTGCGCGCAGTGTCCCTGCCTCGGAGACCCGCCCTGCAGACCCCACCCGAGGCGTTCCGGCCGGCGAGCTGCTGGATCCCGGGGGAGCTGGGCAGGAAGCCCTGCGTTCCCACTGGCGCTGGCGCTGGCGCTGGCGATCCTTGATGCTGGCCCGTCCCGCCTTCCTCTGAGCGAGGCCTTCCCATCTCTTCTCCGTGAGTCACAGATGCTGCAAATGGGTTTCGAGATAGTGAGGCTTGCAATCCTGAGTAAGCAGATAGCAGGGGAGCTGCCTCTTCCTGGACGCGGCCTCCAAACCCGGACTCCTTCCACGGGCGAGCTCCTTCTCCAGGGGTCGCTAAATTCAGCTCCCACATACAACGCACTGGCGGAGAGGGTGGGGTAAGCAGCCACCCTGCAGGGCTGACTTCATTCGGTGGGGCAGGAAGTGGCTTTGAAGACCGCCCATCAGATGACGACGTTTCAGAGACGGGGTTGGTGGTGACTTACCCCCGGTCACCAAGTTGGGATGGAGTCACCCCAGAACGCAGGTCAGCTGGCCCTGGGCGGTGTGAATGCCTCCTCTCCAACGACTGCCTTCGCACCCACAGCACCTGCCACACAGCGCCACGCCAAGGCCCTGACCTCCTACAGCACCTGCCACACAACACCACGCCACGGCCCTGACCTCCCACAGCACCTGCCACACAGCGCCACACCACAGCCCTGACCTCCCACAGCACCTGCCACACAGCGCCACACCACAGCCCTGACCTCCCACAGCACCTGCCACACAACACCACGCCACGGCCCTGACCTCCTACAGCACCTGCCACACAGCACCACGCCACGGCCCTGACCTCCCACAGCACCTGCCACACAGCGCCACGCCACGGCCCTGACCTCCCACAGCACCTGCCACACAGCGCCACGCCAAGGCCCTGACCTCCTACAGCACCTGCCACACAGCACCACGCCACGGCCCTGACCTCCCACAGCACCTGCCACACAGCGCCACGCCACGGCCCTGACCTCCCACAGCACCTGCCACACAGCGCCACACCACGGCCCTGACCTCCCACAGCACCTGCCACACAGCACCACGCCACGGCCCTGACCTCCCACAGCACCTGCCACACAGCACCACGCCACGGCCCTGACCTCCCACAGCACCTGCCACACAGCACCACGCCACGGCCCTGACCTCCCACAGCACCTGCCACACAGCACCACGCCACGGCCCTGACCTCCCACAGCACCTGCCACACAGCACCACGCCACGGCCCTGACCTCCCACAGCACCTGCCACACAGCACCACGCCACGGCCCTGACCTCCCACAGCACCTGCCACACAGCACCACGCCACGGCCCTGACCTCCCACAGCACCTGCCACACAGCACCATGCCACGGCCCTGACCTCCCACAGCACCTGCCACACAGCGCCACGCCACGGCCCTGACCTCCCACAGCACCTGCCACACAGCGCCACGCCACGGCCCTGACCTCCCACAGCACCTGCCACACAGCACCACGCCACGGCCCTGACCTCCCACAGCACCTGCCACACAGCACCACGCCACGGCCCTGACCTCCCACAGCACCTGCCACACAGCACCACTGCCACGGCCCTGACCTCCCACAGCACCTGCCACACAGCACCACGCCACGGCCCTGACCTCCCACAGCACCTGCCACACAGCGCCACACCACGGCCCTGACCTCCCACAGCACCTGCCACACAGCACCATGCCACGGCCCTGACCTCCCACAGCACCTGCCACACAGCACCACGCCACGGCCCTGACCTCCCACAGCACCTGCCACACAGTGCCAGGCCACGGCCCTGACCTCCCACAGCTGCCACACAGCACCAGGCCACAGCCCTGACCTCCCACAGCACCTGCCACACAGTGCCAGGCCACGGCCCTGACCTCCCACACCTGCCACACAGCGCTAGGCCACGGCCCTGACCTCCCACACCTGCCACACAGCACCACGCCACGGCCCTGACCTCCCACAGCACCTGCCACACAGCACCATGCCACGGCCCTGACCTCCCACAGCAAACAAACGAGAAGACACCCTGCTCCCAGGGTTGGCTCAGGAGATCCAAGGTCAGCGAGCCAGGCGCTGCCCTCACCCCCACAGCCACATGGGGACAGACAACAAAGTGTCCGAACAGGGATGGGATGTGTTCTAATGATGCTGCAATAAATTTCACAATAGCTACAACTATTTTGCTATAAAATATGTACCATCAATCTGAGTGATTATGGCAAAGCGTAATGTCAGCATAAAGGTTTAACAAGGTGCAGGATGCAACACAGAGGAGGCACCAGTTACGTTTCCAGGGGCTGGGAGAGCTCTATGCAGGCTCGGGGGTGGGAGCTGGCTCTTCCAGGACGTCTGGCCCGGGGCTGTGGGGTGAAGGGCCTGTGGGCAGAGGTGAGGGCACAGGGCACACGTAAGGTGGGTTGGAGAAAGGTTAGGATTGGGGGGCAATGGGGAGCAGTGTCTCCTGGGAGGGCCAGAAACTAGCAGGACCCCACAAGACAACCGAGGCTGTGAAAAGTGCGAGGGGCTCTGGCCGGCTCGGGTCTGCGCTGCAGAGGTAGCCGTGGGTGCACCCAGGGCGGCCAGGAGGGCAAGGACCCGGTGGGCCGTGGGCAGGGCGGCCCCGGCTGTGGTCCAGGAGAAAGGGGCTGAGGAAGACAACAGCATGCTGGAGAATCAGCTGGGGTGACCGAGGGGTCCGGCTGGGGCAACGAAGGGGTCGTGACTCCAGGAACAAAAGGGACATGAGAGCGGTGCTTTAGGGAAATAACAAGAGCCTTGCAGGTGGGGCGGGTTGAAGGTGTTTTCAGGATGCCCTGAGGTCAGGGTCCCTCAGCAGGATGCACAGCGCAGGCCCCAGAAGAGGGGTGAGGGCTTCAGAGGCAGCTTGTGAGGGAGACTGATGCACCCCCCACCACCACCACCACCCCGACAGAACTGGGGTTAGAGACCTTCAGGGGCACCAGAGGGAGAGGATGCTGGGGAGGCTGCCCACAGTCTGTGAGCGGCACATGCGGCGCTGGCTGGCAGTGCCCCCTGCTGGAGGGAGGACCGCCCTCAGAGGAGACGGCCAGGACCAGGACTTGGCAATGAGGAGTGGCCAGGCCACCTCAGGAAGGCCTGGGCCCCTGGGGACAGTCTTCCACACGTGTAGAGAGACAGCGAGGGGGCCGGGAACGGGGACTGACGGTGGCCCACACCTCCCACCCTGCGTGTCAGGCCCGTGCGCTTTATATGGAATTCACTGAAGGCTCTCAGAAACCTCCTGCAGGAGGCACCCTCACCCCCACGTGTTCCACAAGGACACCCGAGCTCGGGGAGGGGCAGGCTTCTCGGTGACACAGCAGGGGCAACAGGATGGGAATTAGCCCCAGGGCCCCGGTCTGAAGCAGGCCACCCGTCTCTCCTGCGGGGCACAGAGTCTGCAATGTGTGGAAGGACACCTCTGAGACTATTTCCTATGAACGATGACAAAGGGAGTAGGAAACTGTCCCCTATAGTGCTCTGAGGACGCGCACCCCATCACTGCCTCCAGCTTTAGTTCCCAAAATTGGCCTCTGAAAGGTGAACACTTTGTAAAACTCAAAATGCTTTACAGAAACAAGTACACCTACATCTATCTTATCAGGCACTCTTTTTCTCGAATGACCCAGATAAAACATGCTACTTTTGAAATATTTGCGTACGTATATCCATGCATGTTCAGAAGAATGCAAAAACCTGACTGAGCTTTGGAGAGAATCCTGCCCGATCCACTTCCCAGCCCCAGAGATCTCTGGGAATCCTGGCTGCAGCAGACGCTTGAGATGTGGTTGCTTTAGAAAAGCCAGCAGCGCCATGGGCCCTGGCGTGGAGAGTCTGCTTCTAGGCACTGCGATATCCCGGCTCCTGGGTGGCTGGGGCCTTGGCCAGCCCACCCCTTTGGCAACAAGGACAAGGCCCCTTCCCAAGCTCTGGATTGTTACTTTTAGCCCGTTCATACTCTCAAACTTCAGCCCCATGTGACTAAGACTGATCTCCGTTGGGAAACATGTCATATGTAGCAACCAACTATCACGCACGCAGGCTTTGCCCAGTTCGGGTGAAACTGGCTCCAAGAAGCAAGACAGGATGAAAGAACGACCCCAGCCGGACAGGCGGTGTGGCTGCGGGTAGTCAGTGTCCAGGCCAGGAAGGGACCAGCTATCCTGGTGGTGACCCGGCAAGGGCTCATCTGGACCCAAGGCTCTGGGTCCCGAGGGCAGCGGTGCAAGTCTGCAGGATGGGCTCCAAGAGCGCCAGGCGACACCCTCCACCCAAGGACACAAGTCAGGATGTGCATGACAACACACAAGAGCTGAAGAAAAATGGAGAAATGATCAACTTGGTGGACCAACGGAAGAGGAATGGACCAATAGCCCATGGACAAGCCTTGCTGTTAAATTTCAGCGGCCCCATCTCCCACCCTTGCACTAAAGACACTTGTCTGATTCTCCTGCTGATTCAGACAGAAGGACACCATGGTGAGCTCCACAGAACATGCACGCAGGGCTGTCTAGGGGCCAATGTGGAGAGCGAGAGGCAGCACAGACTCAGAGGACAGTGAGGCTTACTGGTCGGGCCATTCCTCCTGGAAAGCGTGCAGGCACCTCTCCTCCAGGCCCCAGCACTCCCAGAGCGAGGAGCCATCAGCCAGCCAAGCCGAGCCCCAACCTTTGAACGTCCACCTTTTCTTGTCTCTGGGCCTCCTTCTTGCAGGCGGGGCCAGGTGGTCATAGATCAGTCAGGGGAAGGGTATCTGATAGACTGCTCCTCTCACCCTCCGACTCATCCCCCAGCTGACCTCAAACACCTGGGAGCCCCAGGGCTCAGGGACAGCAGACACAGAAGTCAAGGCCAACCTCCGGACCTGCAGGGTTACGCTCGTGAGACCCAAGTTGGTACTGAGAAGAATGCCGTAGAGGTGTCCCGCTGGTCACCAGGCAGGACCATGTAGCAGGAAGTCTCCCTGTGGTGTTAACAGGGAGACCCTGTCAGCCATGGGGGTCTCCCAGGAGTCCCTACCCTCGGACGGTCGGGGTGAACCATGCTCACCCTAAAGCAGAGGGGGCTGGTGTTGCCTCTGGAAAATGGGTTAGATATTTTCTCCCCAAAGGAGCGCCCATCAGACGCTTCCCAAAAGAAACCTGCGCCTCCCAGCATTTTGCTTTTGAGATCGGAGCTTCTAATTCCATGAGACACAAATGCAAGCAAACTGAGCGGCATGCTTTGTCTGCACTGAATCCAGAAGGATCTGTGAGGGGGGTGGGGTGGGCTCGCAGCACCAGTGACCCGCAGCGTCACCTCCCTCCCTCGGTGCTGCGTGTCACCTGCCTGGGTGAGCGTGCGGCTGTGGCGTCTGAGGAAGACTCCGCTGGCCTGGTGTCCTGACCGGCGGGCTGAGTGGCTTCACCTGGGGAGGGCGGGTCCCCGGCTGCAGATGCTCCCTGGAGTCTCACAGCTCTGACCTCCACTCGAGAACTTAGAGTGACACCCTCGCCCCAGACGGCACTCTCAGCCCCAGGACCCAGTAAGGAGACACAGAATTGTGTTCAATTTTGCTCAATTTAAAAAGATTCAATATTCCTGGGTTAAAACCCCACGTTTACAAATTACAGTTTATTTAAAAGAATCTTATGGAATTTATTTTGTTTTAAAAAATTTTTAAACAGTTAAAAAACAACACCTAAATCACTCAGTGTTTTCCTACATGGAGAGTTCTTACAGAAAGTGGCCCGGCGAGGAATGATGCGCATGCTCCCGTTCCACAGGCGCCCGAGGGGCACCGCCTCCTAGGCTGTGTGGCCTTGAGAGAGCGCTCATCCCTGTCACAGGCTGTGACTCACTGGCTCTTAGCGCCTCCCCGCTGAGGACTGTGGGAGCAAAGCCTCTGAAAACAAACAAACTTCCCCAGTGTCAGGTGTCATGCCAGGAGGCGCTGACATGTGCCGGCTCTTGGCTCTGCTGCAGGGGGTGTGGCCCAGGCCTGATGCTGGGACATCCTGCAGACGTGTGGTCAGTGTCTGAGCCACAGCTGGTCCTGTCTCCCTGGGCTATACGTGTCTCATCTATGAGATGGGCTGGTCCTACCTGCCCGCAGGTGAGAGGAGACCTGCACAAGGTGGGTGCTCAGTTAGCGTGAAGGAATCAGCAGTGAACACTCAGGGTCAGCAGTGTGGCCACCGGCGGGAGCAGTACCAGACCCTGCTCTGTGCCACAGGTACTGACTTCACTGGGTTTTGGGTGACTTATACGCAGCAGTTTAAAGAACTCATGTAGCCCTGATTTTATGGTATAAATACAAAGTTTTCTTTGAAATGCAACTGCTCCACCACAAATGTCTGTCATTCCTGGGTGTGCATGGAGCCTGCTGTGGACTCAGGAAACACAGGGTGGGCACAGCAGGACAGGTGGGCAGTGGCCTCGGTGCCTTGGGTGTTTATGGATGTTTGGTATTTATATTTTATATACATAGTGTACACATACGTGTGCATATATCAAACATGATATATTACACATATGAATATACATACACATATATCCTCCACCCACACACAGCGTAACCGTGCAGGTCACCTTTCGTCTGCTTCATTCTTCTTGCTCATTTCCGCTCCACACAGTCCCTCAGGACTCGGCCGTGGGAGGATCACCTGAAACCTCCCCCCCAAGGAATCTTCTCTTGCTGCTGGGAATGTGGGCCGAGAGCAGGCCTCTTGCTGACCATGCATGACCCTCCAATGCCACATCCCTCCCGCCTTCCCCCTCACCCCTGTCACCCAGTCACCTGTGGACTGAAGGTGTTTCACACCAAGAAGGCGACTAGGAGCAACCCCACACCACATCCGGGCTCAGAGAGCAGTCCGCAGGCTCGCATTCCCAGCTAGAGCCAGGGAACCCAGGGTTGATGACGGATTCCCACCTACACGGCACTTATCTTTAAAGCACCAGCCGCCCTGTGGCATCTTCTGAGACGAACTTTGAGTTCTCCCCTGGACCCTGTAGTAGGGGCCGGAGAACCAGGACTGAAAATGTTGCAGTGAAACAATGGACGCAGAAAAAACCACTTCCTCCTCATATAGTGTCGCTCGGGCTCCAGGCATTTTAGTTGTTGAGCTCAAGACATAATTAACACCAAGTAGAGCCTGTAACTATTCAAGGTACAGGGGTGCAGGGGCTAAAGTCCCTTCACGAGCAGCAGGGGACCCCTAGAAGGAACGGGGGAGCTGTCCTGCTGGTCTCTAGAATAAGGTCCACTCACATTTGTGTCTTACCCCAGGGAGGGCGACTCCGGTTAACGCCTCCCTCCCTGCGATGAACTGAAACCAGGCATCTCTCTGCTCCTGTCCTCGCCGAGCGGCCCTATGGGCCATCAGTGCCTGAAGTCTTGCAAATCCAAAGCAGGGAAAGGCACGGTCTGAGCTGGGAAACCAGAGCCCAGAACCACGTAGCTTTTCATTCCTGAAAGCCGCCTCCCTTCCCAGGAGACAGAGTCTCCACATCACCCTGGCCTCTCTGTCGCCCGGAGCTGGGACACAGCTCATCCCACCCTCTGTGCGCTCAGCTCCTCCCTGGCCAGGCTTCCAGAAAACTCTTCTGCTCAAATGCTGGAAGCTGTCCCTGCTCCGTCTCCAAAATCCCACTCCTCCTCCTCCTACTAGAAGTAAAGGCTGGCGAGGGGCAGAGGGTGGGCTGGCACCTCTGCTCCCTCAGCTGCTGCGTCCTGTCCCTCTCCCTCGCTCTCTGTGTTTCTCTCCTTATTTTTCCTGTTTAACGTCCTGAGCCAGCCCAGCTCCTCAGAGAGTAGCAGCTGCAGAAACGAGCTCGAGTGGATTTCAAATCAGCAAAGAATTTTAAAATGAGTAACGTGGCGAAGGCCCTGTCTCCACCGAGGCAGGGCTGTGCCGGCCCCACGGTGCTCCCCATCTCGAGCTTCACAGGGGTGACTGTGGAGGAAACAGTCTCCAGACCTGTCCTCGCAACAGACCAGGACCCCCACAGCCGCTGTGCTCTCCTCCGAGGCCTCTCCGGACCACAGGAGGGAGGACAGAGCATGAGAGGCAGGTCCAGAGACGCACAAGCCTGGCTCTGGTCTCCAGGAGAACCAGCAGGCAAACAGAGGCGGGGGAGACGGTCAGGTCCTGGCAGAAGTCCTCCTGTCGGGTCCCTCTGGGGCCATGCTGACCATGGTGGCCCAGCCTTGTCTGAACACCCTCGGGGCTCAAGGTCTCAGGATGGGACGACCGTGTGCACTTGGGGCAGCTCTGAGGGGCATTCTGCTCACACGGTCTCGGGCTCTGCCCCTCGGGCTGCCCTGGCCGGGCCACCCCAGTGCACTTGGCTGGTCCAACGTGAGGCAGAGATGTCAGGGGCTGCTTTCACACCCAGCAGGGCGCAGGCATTTGGCACCTGGGAGCCTGGCTCTCGGCAGAGCTCTGCCCATCTGGGCGCACACCTGGACCGAGTCTACCTGTCCCTGAGCTGCCGCCGCCGCCGCCCTGGCTCTGAGCAGCCGGGACGGCCACAGGTGCCTGAGGGGCCCCTCGGAAAGCATCCTCTGCTTTTCGGAAAGAAGCTTCCGTCTCAGCGGAGCCCGAAATTGAGTTATCCCGCACAGGGCTTGCATGCGCTCCCAGCCAGCTCCCTCACCCTGGGACAAGATGGATGTGTGAGTGACAAACTAATTTGCTCCTTTCAAGGAGTTTTCCTCATGAACTTAAGTGTTTTCACAGATCATTAACTCCGTGGCCAGAGGCCTGAGCAAGGAGGAAGCTGAGCTGAAGTGTCGGTGGCTTCCGTCTCGGAAGACCAATCGGAGGCTGGACCGAGCGGCTCTGAAATGGTAATAACATGAGTCAGCGTCAGCCCAAATGAAATCCACACATGCGAGGCGGGCACACTGGCATGGGGAGGACACGGCGTCTGCGTTTCTGCTCAGGCACAGCACGGACGTGGAGAGCTGATGTGCAATCCAGCCGCCATCCTGGTTACCGCCCGGGGAGGAGGCCATGGAGGCGCAGGCCGGAGCAAGGCCCGGCTCCCGGTCTAGGGGGCACTGAGCTGCTGAGTTCGTCAAGACAGTGCCTGTGCCTTGGGGGACCTGGGCGGCTGCTGTAAGGGAAAGGGAAGCATTGAGGCTTGGTGTGTGAACCGAGACTCAGAGCTGGGGCCTGGGCTTACATCCCGACTTGCCCTGTGCCCCCGAAGCAAGACTGTGTGTGTGTGTTTATGTGGATGGTGGGTGGTTCCCCCTCCCCCTCCCCGTGTGCCCGGAGCGCCGACCTGTGACTGCGAGGCTCCCCAGCAAGCATTCACCTCACAGACGCAGAACTCCACTGCCGCTTGCACAGGGCGCAGACAGGGGCAGTGCTCAGACAGAAGGGGCACTGTGAATAATGAGGGTCGGAGAACAGGAACAAACCTGGACAGTCCTGGGCATCTGCAGAGACGGTCACCTGGTCAACCGGCAACCCATTCTGATGCTCTGTGTCCCCCCATCCCCAGTGCCATAGAGCCCTGACTGCTGGTCTCAACCCGAGGACATGAACCTCACACTCTCCAAGGTGCTGGGGTGCCAGGACCACAAGGGCAGGCCCAGCCTGATGGGAGCACACAGGCTCAGCGGGAGGGAGCTGGAAGGAATGCGCCCACACAGGACGGCGACCCTCCCGCCTCTGCCACTCGCTGTTACACGATGAGAATTCTGCTCTCATTCCCTGGGTGTCTCAGCTCTTCTATGGGACGACATGCCTTCACTTGGCGTGCATAGTAGGCGGATTCCTACCGCAGCCTCCAACGTGAGCATTTAAATGAAACATTGAAAAGGAAAGTCGGCTCCTAACGGTTGTTGGTTCTGTAAGGAGAGAGTATCGGGGTTTCCGGCTGAGAGCACAGACCCACACGGGCGGCCCAGTGCCCTTTCTCGCCACTAAACCGCCCTCCGCCTCAGGGTTCCCGGGCCGCGGGCACGTTAACCCTGTGCAATTGCTATTGCCCCGGAGACACGGTTCGTCTGTGTTACCTCCTGAAGGAACAAACTCCACACCACCCGGGACTGAGACTTCACCTGCCACCTGCACTGCCAGCATCCCAGACAGGGGGCGCCATGTCCCTGCAGGCCAGGACCCCTGGAGGGCGCCTGAGGGGCAGCGGGGACCACGGGGTCCCCTGGCTGAGCCAGCTCCGAGGCCCCACTCCATGTTCCCCATGACGCTTTACAATTAGTTTGTAGTCTGGTTGCCATTTGAACCTTGATTAGAACATTGGGGGGAATTTAGTGTAAGTGTGATTCTGAAAGGCAAGTGGGGCTGTCCACCGGGGGTGCAGGTGGGCTCTGATAAAGGGACGTGGCCAGGTATTTTCAGCATCTGCCGAGATGCTTATGTTTATTTTCTGTTTTGATGGTGGATGAACTAAATTGCATAATTCAGGAGAAGATTGTGAATAATTTTAACGCTTTGGACACGTTGCCAGCGCGTGTCAAAACCCTGGCGCAGGTCCCTGGATGCCAAACTCCTCTGCCGTCCATAATCAAACCTCCTTGCATGTGCCATGCTTCTGAGACATTGCTGAATTTATTTATTCTTTTTGTACTTTACTTAGAATTTGATCTAAGTTCTTAGGAAATGGGTCTGTTTTTTTTTTTTTTTTTAACGTCAACAGGCTTTGGAATCATAACTATGACAAGTACTCTGAGCGGTTTTCTTTTCTCTGAACTGGTTTCATTGTATTAGGGGCTGTCCCCAAAGGGAAGGGGCTTTTCCTCAGTCCCCTGCGGGGGGTGACACCAGGGGGCCGAATTACTTGCCTGGATGGCCCTCGAAAGAAGAGGGCATCGCCAGACAGGACGGCCTTGGAGCCTCAGGTCATTCGCTCCAGGAGGCAGTTCACGAAACACTGCAGTCATTTTTTCCTAGGCTTTGCTCTGCCCAGTTTCAAAACTCTTACATAAGGAAAGTTATGAGCCACCGGGAGCCCCTGTCCTGACTTAATTTCCATATGGTGGGGGCTCAGCTGCTTCTGCACCTCCTGGGTGGCACTGGCGACCCTCCCACACCCACCCTGGGCAGGGCAGAGGTAGGCTGCTGGCCCTGTGCCCATAGGCAGTGAGTGGGTGAGGAGCTGACCCTGGCCTGCCTGGGGGTCTCAGACTCCACCCCTGCACCCTGGTGCCCTCCTGCAGCCCTGCCAGGCGGGGAAGCCCCACCAGAAACGGGTTCCCTGGTCTCATTTATTTTTCTCTATTGCATCAGAATCTCCTGAAGTAAACACTCGCTCAGGACAGAGCTGCATGATCCCTGGGGTCTCTGCCAAGGCTCTGGAGCTAACCCTTCCATCTATTTATTTATTTATTCTTTGGTACTTGGGGGCAGGGGAGAAATCTGTGGCCCCCAGAAATTGGACCGAGTGACTGACACCAACACCGGGGGAATTTGTCTGACCTGACTGATGGCCTTCCAGTAACCCGGGTCAGGGGGCCGAAGTTCACGGCATTTCCCTGGCGCCCGTGTGTTTGTGAGCGTCCAGCGCACTGCAAGCCCACCACCCCCTGCTTCCAGGTGCTGCGCGGTTCTGCGGTTTCCTGACAGACAAGCACCAACCATGCGGGAAAGACAGCAACGGGATGCACCTCCATTAGAATCCTTGGCCACATCAGAGGCTTAATATTCTCTTCTTTGCTCTTTGGGTAAATCAATGCTCCCCGCGGAGGAGGCCGCTGGAGGCCTAGAAAGGGGTCTATTACAGTGGGTGGCACTGTCAGGGAGTCTTGGAAGTGGCCTTCCTATCTTTGCTAAGACCTGCAGCTGGTCCTTCCCTCTCATCTGTCCTCAGGGCTCTACCAGGGGCCAAGTGTTCACCATGTCCCACCCAGAGCAGAGGCAGAGCTCGGTCCCCTGCAGCCTGAGACACTGACGGTCTCCAGATGTCCCATCCGGACCAGGGTTGGACCAAGGCCTGAACGCATTTGCGAGGGGGGAAGCCACTGATGTGGTTCACATGTTCTGCATGGTTTCCTGAGCCTTCCGGTAGTTAGAGGCAACAAATCCATTCGAGGGGATCCACGCTGCCATCCTGCCTTCACTTCAGTTCCTTCTTGTGTTCCAGAAGGTTTTCCACAGGCGAGGACAGGCGAGGACAGGTGAGGACAGGTGCTCCACAGAGAGGGGTCCAGTGTGTGGGGGAGAGAGACACAGACTCCCACTCCTGCAGGCTCACTTGAACTGGGTGCTATGGGGAGCCCAGGGCAAGCAACCCTCCCACCTGAGGGTATTTAAACAATGCTCAGGGGCATTTAAAGGATGCTCACCTCAGCCTCATCGGGAGAGGAGCCTCTGTAGGTTCTGCGGGAGAGGACCGAAGGGCCAAGTTTTGGTCCTTAGACAAATGCCCTGGCTGTGGGAAATGGCCTGGGGCAGGGGTTGGTGGGGACTGGCACGGAGAAGGGAAGAAGCCCGTGGGCTACGGTCTAACCCAGCCGTGGGCAAACTACGGCCCGTGGGCCAGATCCGGCCCGTTTGAAATGAATAAAACTAAAAAAAAAAAAAAAAGACTGTACCCTTTTATGTAATGATGTTTACTTTCACACAAACACTCCATCCATGCTTTCGTTCCGGCCCTCCGGTCCAGTTTAAGAACCCATTGTGGCCCTTGAGTCAAAAAGTTTGCCCACCCCTGGCTAACCACACACACCATCGCGGAAGCTCAGCCTTCCCTGTGGAAGCCCCTGGGCCTGCCCCCTGACAGTCCCCCGTTCCTTTGCAGAAGAGGAGTATCGAATGACTACATTGGACCTTGAAGCCCCATAACATGAGACTGAAGAGGCCTCCTGCATGTGCAATTAAGGTAAACAGCAGGAGAGTCCAGACTTTCAAGCAAAGCAGGTTTCCATTTTCTGGACCTAGTAACACACAGATTTTAATGAAAGAGTCTGGGCAGTTGTGTTCCCCAAGGCGCTGCATTTTCCTGGAAAAATGGTAGCTGCTAAACCCCTGGGTTACTGGCCTCGGGGCCTCCTAATTTGAGAAGATGACCCACCCATCGCCATCCTGCCTCGGCCCGGAGCCTCCCGGACCAGTCCCTAACGTCTCCAAGACACGGACCTCATCTCAACTCGATGTAGAACACGAGTGAATCGTGACTTTCCCATGAAGAAATGTGGATCAGCAAGTTTGGGTTTCCAGCAATTTTGAGCCCATACACACGGCATCCTCATTCCCAGCAAGGGTTTGGGGACAGGGCAGCCGACTAGGAGGACAAGCCAGGCTTCCAGCGCATGCACAGCACCAGCTACTCTAACCCCCCGGGCGTGGGCTGCGGGCCGTACATCTAAGACCTCCCCAATGTCCGTGTGCAGCATGGGATCTGTCCAGCAAGCTGCCTGGGTGCCAAAAGGGCCTGGCCTCTACCGTGTGCCTGCCTCCCTGCTAGGACACCCTCCCCCAGGCAAGTGCTGCTTCGTAACTCAGCTCCGAAAACAAAATTCACAGTCCTGAGGCCTTCTGTCTGAATGACCTTGAAGACACCTATCTGTATCAGATTGATGGGCCTTTAACCCAATTCTTAGAAAAGAAGGCTGCATAGGACCGGCCAAAAAGTTGTGAAATCTACATACAGACAAACACAAAGGGCTCCAGGGCTCAGCCTCAGCCTGCTCTTTGAAGTGTGTGAGCATCGCATCCAATCAGCAGGTGCTGGGACCCGACACACTCAGGGCTGCGCACAAATCCATCACGGCAGAGAGGACTCCCACCCCCTTGGGGTCAGGGTCAAATGAGCACCAGAATGGCCCGTGCCTGGGCCAGCCTCCAAGTTTGAGGGCCCCAAAGTTCGCCCTGAACTGTCAGAACTGACCCAGGACCCTAGGGAGGGACCTTCAGGAGGATGCAATACCACTAGCTTGGGGCAGGCAGGACCCGTGGTGGGGACCCGCTGCCCAACTGGTTCCTCTTTCAGTTAATACAGACCTCTGGTTCAGGAGGCGTCAGAACACCCCTAACATTTTTTAAATGGTAAGAAACACACAGCACAAAATTTGCCATCCTCGCCATTGCTAAGGCTGCAGTTCTACCGTGTTAATAATCACCATGTTGGGGATCAATCGCCAGAACGCTTTTCATTTTGCAAACAAAACATCTGTGCAACTCCCCATTCTCCCTGACCCAGCCTCTGTCTCTATGAATCTGACTTCCCTAGGGACCGCCTGTAAGTGATTCATCCGGTGTGAATGAATCATGTAGTATTTGTCCTTTGGTGTCTGGCTTGTTTCACTCAGCGTGATGTCCTCGGGGGCATCCATACTGCAGTCTGTGTCAGAATTTCCTCCCTTTTCAAGGCTCAGTACTATTCCATTGTGTGAATGGACCACCATGTATCCATCAGACCTTCAATGGTCAGTGAGGTTGCTTTCCCCTCTGGGCTGATGTCAGTGATGCCGCTATGAACATGGTGCACAAATACCTCTCCAAAGACTCTGGGTTCAGTTCTTTTTGGTTTATACCCCGAAGTGGGATTGCTAGATCACATGGTAATTCCACTGTTAAGTTTTGGAGGGATCGCCATACTGTTCTCCCCACACACACACCACACATCCCCACCCCACCCCCCGCGGCTACGCCACGTACATTCCCGCCTGCAGCGCACAGGGCTCGTTTCTCTGCACCCTCCTCACACCTGTGTTCTGTCTTGTGGCAGCGGTCATCCTGCCAGGTGTGCGGTGCCCTCTCACCGCCATTCTGATCTGCATTTCTCCGATGATCAGGGATGCTGAGCACCTTTTCACGCACGTGTTGGCCATCTGTAGGTCATCTTTGGAGAAATGTCTACTCATGTCCTTTGCCCATTTGTGAATCGATTATTTGGGGTTTTGTTAAGTGCAGACGTTCTTTCTATTTCCTGGGTACGAACCCCACCTCAGCCACATGATTTTCAAATATTCCCTCCCCGTCAGTAGGTTGCCTTTCCGCTCTGTGCACCGTGTTCTTTGATGCACAGGCGTCCTAAGGCGGCTGCAGCCCCATTTGTGTGCGTTTGCCGTTGGTGCCTGTGTAAGAGCCCAGACAGACGGTTCTCTCCGAGCAGAAGGCCATCTCCACAGTAAGCAGCGGTGGCCTGCGCCAGGGCTTCTTGTAAAATCCCTCTTGAAGAGCCGTCCTCGCCTCCCTTGAAATGCTTCCCCGATCTGTGTAAACCAGGCCACGCTGCTCGCTTTTTCAGTGAGCTTTGCACACACCCATGTCTTTCTGGCCTCCTCCTCCTGCGGGAAACAACCTAAATTGTCAGGCATGTGCCGAATCACCAAGCTCAGAACACGCTGTCTCACAGACAGTCACAACCAGGCTGCTCTGCTGCCCGCCCCAGAAATGGCACCTTTTGTCTCCCAAGGGCCAGCCGAGTGATGGCGCGATGGAGTAACGATGACTGCAGATCCAGGGTCAGGTTGGCCATGCTCCCAGGCGCTGCCCCCACTCCCAAAGCCACCACATACAGCCTGATGAGAAATGGGTGTTTGGGGAGTGTGTGTGTGTGTGTGTGTGTGTGTGTGTGGCAGAGGAGATAACATCACACAGTGCACAGCATTTCATTCCCCAAAACACACACACCCTGCCCTGATGCCTATGTATCTCTGCCCCCTGCTAGGGGCTACTATGGCCAGTCTCTCTCTCCCTCTCCCTCTCCCCCCTCCCCCCCACCTCCCTCTCTGGCAGAGAGCAACTCCGGTGTATTCTTCCAATTTCATAGCTTCCTTTCTGCAAACTACCACTGGCTTCTAGGATGGAACAGGTCCTATAAGATGAGGCTGACTCTGCTCTCAGCAAACCCAGGATCCCCAAGTCGCCAGGAGTGTCCCCAGAGGGCATCCAGGGGATTGTACATCACAGGCACTTCGTCCCGTCCCGGGAGAAAGCCTGCGTTGGTATCACAGACACAGCATAAGTTCTGTCTGTAGTGAGGGACACAGGGTCCTCCTGCGGCCCTGCACAGGTGCCTGGCTGTGAGCAGGGCCCCTTCTGTCCCGCCGGGCACTGTGGGGTGATGGGAGACGGCCCATCCTCGGGATTCGAGTTTGCTCACTCACTGGCGTGGGGGTGGGGGGCGTGCTCCGTATGGATCGAGAGCATTAAGTCTGCTTGTTACTTTCAGCACACGTTTCGAGGGAGTGAGGGGTCTGTGGGTGAGGAGGAATGCATTCCTGATACCACAGCAGGAAGGCAGCTCCAAACCAGCAGACTCTAAATGCTGCACAACCCAAGGTTCATCTCGTCCCCGGGGCCCTCTAAATTCAAAGGCGTAATCTGTGGTGTGTGGGTGGTCAGGAGGTGCCCCGGCCGTTTCAGGGCCCGGGGCTCCTGCGTGGCTAAGCTGTGTCTGGCCTGCCTTGCTGAATCCTGACGACACAGAAATGCCCAGATGTGTGGGGTGGAGGGGTGCACCGGCTGGGCCATCTGCAAGTAGTGGGCCGGGGCGTAGGACACGCCCAGGTGCCTAGCCAGGACCCAGGCCCGCCTCTCGCTCCTCCCCAGGGCGATGCCCTGTGAGTGTGGGGATCACTAACGCCCTGAGAAGGAGATCTCCAGGGTAGCGACAGGTCCCACAGCAGTAGCTGGGCCCCTCTGTCAGAGGGCAATCTTATTTCTTGGACAATCTGCTTAAGGCACAGACAGCCTGGGTTCAATCCCTGGCTCTGCCACTGTTAGCTAGACCCCTAAGCTGAGCTACCTCAGCCCCTCAGTTTCCCCATCTGGGAAATGGGACAATGAGCCCCTCCTGGGGCCCTTTTCAGGATTAAAATAACTCTCTCTGCCAAATGCTGGGCTAGGGAAGGGTGGCGTCCAGCTCAGCGGTCAGCACGCGGCATCTTCACTCGTCTTTGTTCCCGTGCTCTCCCGGGCAGGGTGGCTCTGCCACTCTTTCTCTGCTCTTTGCCCTTTGGAGGGGAGGGAGGAGGTCCTCACACCACTTCACAGCCAGGCCCGGCGGGGGTGGCCGCCCACCCAGCCACCTGACCCTGCTCTCACCTCAGCTTCCCTGCGGCCTGTCAGAGCCCATCCCCTTCCATGGATCCCCAGGCCCAGCCCTGCCACACGCCTTGCACTGTGGACCTTGAGGAGGGTCTTGAAGAGGGGGACCGCCAAGGACCCCCTTCTTTAGAGAGCAGGAGCTCAGAGAAGGGAGACTGCTTATGGGGTTGTACCTGACAGGTACATCCTGAGGGTGTGGCTTTCAGGATGTGGAACAGTGCTCTGCATGTACCAATGAAGGCCAAGCAGGTGGACGCAGGGCAGGTGCACCCAAGGCAGGTGGGTCCCGGACAGGTGGGTCCCGGGCAGGTGCACCCAGGGCAGGTGGACCCAGGGTAGGTGGGCCCAGGGCAGGCGGGCCCAAGGCAGGTGGACCCAGAACATGTGCACCCAGGGCAGGTGGGTCTTGGGAAGGTGGACCCAAACCAGGTGGGCTCAGGGCAGGTGCACCCAGGGCAGCACCCAGAACAGGTGCACCCAGGGAAGGTGAACCCAGGAAAGGTGCACCCAGGTCAGGTGCACCCAGGGCAGGTGAACCCAGGTCAGGTACGCCCAGGTCAGGTGCACCCAGGGCAGGTGAACCCAGGTCAGGTACGCCCAGGTCAGGTGCACCCAGGGCAGGTGAACCCAGGTCAGGTACGCCCAGGTCAGGTGCATCCAGGGCAGGTGAACCCAGGTCAGGTACGCCCAGGTCAGGTGCACCCAGGTCAGGTACGCCCAGGGCAGGTGAACCCCGGAGCAGCGTGGACCTTGGGGCAGGGTCGACCCTGGCCCAACATCTCTGCAGAGCGGCCAAGGTCTGTCCCCCCACCCCAACCTCTCGGCCCTGCTCTGCCCAGCGGGCACCAGCCTCTCTGCCCTGGTCCCACCTGGTCTTGATCCAGTCGGTCCTGACCGCCTGCGCCCAGGCTGGCCCCCAGGAGCTGGGAGCTGCCTCCACCAGGAGTCCTGGCGTCCCATGAAAGCCTCTCTGCTCTGTTTGTTTGCAGCCAGAAGACAAAAGCCATGGCTCTGAGTCACTGTGCTCCCCGGGCTGAATCATGCCGGAGGCCCACTCGGGGACTAACCCGGCCTTCACCTCATGGTTGCTGTCTCTGCAGCAAAAGGCAGCTGTGGCCGGGACGGAGGATGAATGCTCAGCTCGGTGCCGGGGAAGGTGCGGGCCCAGGCCTTCCCGCCTGGAAACCTCGGCCGCTTCCCGGCCCTGATGGAACCTGGCAAACATCTCAGTCCTCTCTCTTGAAAGGACTGGTCATCAGGCCAGCATCGTCCCAGAATGTGCCAGGAGAACACATCAAGTGCAGCCAGGGTGTGAAAGAAGGCAGGCCCAGTGGAAATCATACGCCTGAGAATCTGAGAAGTGAGACGCGGAGCCTGGGCTCTGCCTGGGGACACAGGATGGTGGGTCCCCGGGTGCAGGTGTGATTCAGTCGTTATGGGAGGGGAGGGGCTAGGTTCTGGAAACCCTGACTGCAGGGTGAGGAGGGGGCATCTCCACCTTCAGCCCTGAACCCCTCCTCCCCCCTTACTCCCCCCACCCCTGTTCATCCCGGGAGACCAGAGCCAGGAAGCAGGGGTTTTCATTTGTTCCCAGTGACTGGTGAGTATGAATACCTCCCAAGGCTGGGAGGGGTCTTCCTGCCCTCCGGCCCTCCTGGTCTCCTGCCCTGGGAGGAGCGGTAGAGGAAGAGTTAGTGAGTTCACTGTGCTTCCACCGATGGGAAATGGTTCACACTGAAGAATATGTAACCCCGAATACATGGAGAAGAACAAGGAAATAAAGACAAATGAGGACGCAGGAACGGAGGGTGGGGCGAGCGCGTGGGAGGAAGATGAGCTAAGCCCCGTAACCAAGGCCGTGTGCAGAGGCCAGCCCGAGGGTCCCCAGGGAGCCAGGCTTCCGCGGTGCCACATTCCGGAAGAACACAGTGAACTGCCCTGACGTCTGAGGCGTGGCAGGTAAGTGCGGCAGGGGCTTCACTGCGGGTGCAGAAGACACACACTGCGTTTTGTGAGGCGCGTTCTTGTATGACTTCGGAACGAAAGGCCTCACGCCGGAGAAAGGGTCCCAGGAAGGCATTTCTCTGAGGTGGGGGTGGGGGTGAGGTGGGGGTGGGAGAGGCAAAAGCACTCACTGCTGTACTGGGAGGGACTAGGGTTGGGGAGGTTTGGGGGCAGAGGGAGCCACAGTGCAGAGGAAGGGATGGCTGGGATGTGACTCCCACTCTTTCTTTAAAAAGCACTGGTTTCTTTTCTCAAATTTCAAAAGTCATGCCAGGCATTTGCAGAAAATTTAGAAAAGAAAGAAAAGCAATAAGACCAGTATGAAGGAAAGGAAGGTCTTCCCTTGACATTTTGGTCCAGAGCAGCGATTTTCAGCCAGGGAGCTGCAAGGATGTTTAAGACGGCAGTACCTGCCTCTTTAGTCAGGGACACGGACTTCCTTTCCCTTCGGTTGTCAATTAAAACAATGACAACAGCCCATACAACAGTAGCTGTCAGTGTGAATGAATCAAAGTATACCTTTTTTTTTTTTTATCGGATCAGCAAAAAATGTATTTCTTGGTGTGTCGCAGAATTTAGTAATCAGTTTGTGTGCCATGAGATGAAGAAGGATGAAAATCGCTGACCCGGAGACTTCCCTCTCACCTCTCTGAGATAAACACAGCATGTGAGCACACACTTGGAATTTTCAACCTGAGACCGTGTGATCTGCCCCCCACGTAACCTTCCCCTTCATGTTATTAAATATTTGTTTACGATACAAAATTTGCTGACTGCATCGTGTTCCCGCATCTGGATAAACCACAATTTATTCTAGCAACTTCCCAGGACATGTCAGTAATATTAGCCATTATTCACTTGATAGTCCTTAAGGCAACGGTTCTCAACCTGTGGGTCGCGACCCCTTTGGCGGTCGAACAACCCTTTCACAGGGGTCGCCTAAGACCATCCTGCATATCAGATATTTACATTACAATTCATAACAGTAGCAACATTACAGTTATGAAGTAGCAACGAAAATAATTTTATGGTTGGGTCACAACATGAGGAACCGTATTTAAAGGGCCAGAAGGTTGAGAACCACTGCCCTAAGGCGTGGAATGCACCCTCAAAGGGTGTTTCCTGTTTTAAAATCTTTTCTTATCTCTCAGAATCTCTAAGAAAGACTTTATAATCCATCTGCTCACTGCCAAGGGCAGGACAGCCTGACACACCTTCCTCAATCCTGGGGTTCATCTTTATACTTTTTCCAATTTAATAAAACATAATATCGTCCTGTTTTATTTTCAATTTCTTGGCTGTTGTTGAAGTTCAACACTTTTTATATATTCACTGGCCAAATGAATGTCTTCTTTTGTAAGTTCATATTTTCTGCAGTGCAACTGCCCGTTTTCTTTTGAATTTTGAAGGACTCTGTCTAGTTACAGTACTGGTCCCCTGTAAAACATCGTAAATACTTCCTGGTTCATGTAAAATTCTGATTATCAGGCTCTTTTTTGGTATTTAGAAGTTTACGATTTTAATGTGGTGGGAATTCTTTTTCTTTGACTTGGCTTGCTACACGTTGGAAGGCCAGCTCTAGGATCCAGCGGCGGGGAAGTGACAGTAATAAATGTCACAGCAGTTCCCGCCATGGTTTTGTGTCACCCTCACCTCCCTCTGGGGCAGCACCCACAACACACTCACTGGGTGGCCCCATTCCCAGCCCTCAGCAGAGCAGGACTGGAGAGAGCCCCGAGCCAGAGCCCCACTTTCCAGGAATCACCCCTGGTGGCGGCCGCCGCCCTGGGGGATCTCTGCGCCTGGAACCTGCCTGGACGGTCTGGCTCTGGGGAGCAAACTGCTGGCCGTGATCTCTCCTGGACCACCCCCACCAGATGCAGAGATGCAGAACGCTGGGGCCACTCCCTCCTGGCCCCGACCCCCGAAGTGTGAGAACTCAGTCCCGAGAGAGGCTTCCAGAGGCGCCATGGACAGGCCCCCTAGGGTCACCAGGGAGCAGAAGCCGCGTGTTACCCGAGTCGCCTGGGGAACTTGCTTTTTAATGAGCACATTAGGAAATAGATTTCGAAAGGAAATGCTTTTACTCAGACACAACTAGACGAAATGAGAATCATCTGATAAGCATTGAATCATGTGGATAAACTGGATAACATCTGTGGAAAGTGGAGAAAAGTTGAAGGCTTATGATACCTCCTACGGTTACCAGAGAGGCCCCTGGGCTGAGTCATAGGATTTTTTTTGGTGGTAAAATACCCAAATATATAATTTATCATTTCAACCGTTTTAAAGTGCACAAGTCAGTGGAATTAAGTCTCACTGTTGTGCAAACACCATCCCTACCTAGTTCCAGAGCCTTCTTACAGCCCCAAGCAGAAATCCCACGTCGGTTAAGCAGTCATGTCCCCCTCCCCATCCCACGCCCTGCCCCCAGCCCCAGTCCCTGGCGACCACCAGTTCACTTTTGCCTGTTCTGGGCTTTTCATTTCAATGCAATCATACACTATTTGGTTTCTGTGTCTGACTTCCTCCACTTAGCGCAATGACTTCAAGGTTCCTCCTTGAATGAGCGTCGGCCTTCTTCTGGTGGAGTAACAGGCCATCGCTTGGAGCGGCCCTGCCTTCCGTGCTGAGGATTTTCCTGACTGGAGGGCTATCAGGAACTCATGCCTCATTTTAGAGATCAGTCGCTAAACCGGGAGGCTTTGCTTTGCTAAGGCCGCACAGAATTAAAGGACTGAGAGGCAGAAAGTGCTGTCCACGCCATGGCCCACGTCAATGGAGCCTTGCTTCAGAGAACGGATGCCCGGGACACAAGACAACGGGTTCTGCCCAGCAGACTAACTGGGGACTCTGGCCTGCTCCTACCAAGGCAGCAGCCTTTGGCTTCTGTCTAATTAAAATTTCTCAAAATAGACAAATGCTCCATCACACAGATGCTCATTACTAAGGGAAAGAATGACACATAGTTTATTCTGGAAACAATGACTTCAATAAGTTGCAAAATCCCTTGTGGGGAGTCACATCCACCGCACATCCTCACACGTGCGAGCGCTCTGCCTCCGTGGACGACTGTTTCTCGGTGTGGAGGGTGGAGCAGCAGCGAGCACAGAGGGCGCCCCGGAGCCCGCACTGCCGCCAGCATCCAACTGTGCTCCTCACTTTCCCTCTCCTTCTTTCTGGTTAGAAAAAGTGAAATTGTGTAATTAGCATTAAACTGTAGTTGCTGTAACTTTCAAACAACGTGCACCCCAAGCTGATGGACAGAGAGCTTGGTTCGCAGGCTCCCCACAGGGACACGCTTCCCAGGAACACGCGGAGAACAGGTCTGTCACCTGCGGAAGTAGCATGTTATCACCGTTCAAGCAGGAGGTTGCTTTCCAGGATGGACCACGTGGTCTCTGGCTGTCCGCAGAGCCAGGCTCATCTGTTTCCCCTGCAGACCCCACGGTGGGCGGGCTGATCTTCTCCTGGAGGCCGGTTGTCTTCAGGGGAGCCAAAGCTTTGAAAGAGGAATTTGACGTAGGGTGAGGTCTACAGCTACGAAATCCAGGAGGAGGAAATAAATGCTGAGTTATCACTTCCTTTCATTAACCTTGGCAAATGCTGAGGCGCGCTGGGCTCACGCTCAGACCTGAGGGCGGATCCACGAGCAGCTCCAAGGCCGGCCCCGCGGAGGTCCAGGAAGTGTGAGGGCGGTGGAGCACGCAGTCTTCCCTCCCGCTCCCCTCCACGGACATCGGAGGTGCCTCCAGGCAACTCAGGTGCACTGAGCAGCCCATAGCCCAGCACCCTTCTCCTACAGTCCCCACCACCCTGACCACCTGCTCTCAGGCTCTGCCATCTCTGGCACCTGAAGCACCTGGTGACCGTGGCAGGCCGGCAGGGGCACCTCTGGGCCTTCTTGTATGCCCCTTGCAGGGCAACTTTCATGCCTGGGAAGAAATGAGAGGCGAGGGCACTGTGGGTCCTTGTGAAGTCACCATGGCCCAGGTGACCTCCCGGCAGCAACGAGGTGGCCTGTTGGAATTTTCACAAAGTGTCATTTTTCTGGGAAGGCAGGCAGGGCGCTTGTCCGGGTAAGCCTCTGTCCTCCAGGTGTCTGAGGGACCCGAGGGAGAGGCCATCTCTGTAACAAGCAGCAGCGGGAGGGACAGGCTGCCCACAGCCTGGGTCCCCCAACTGCCCACTCCTTGTGAAGTTCTCCGCACATCCCTTTTCCTGTCCACATCCTCGTTGTCTCTTTTACTTTGTCCTTCCTGAGACACTTGCCTTTTTCATGTTATAAATTGTAAATGATGGGTTAATAGAGTCACCGGAGACACACAAGGAGATTAAATTGATTGACAATGAAATTCTATGAAATTGTTCATTTGTGGAATGCAGTAAAACAAAGACGGATATAACATAATAGCCATAGTTGAAACGAGCAGGTAAATGCATCATAGTCCATGGCTTTTGATTATTGTTTAATTAAAATAAAATCTCTACCTTCAAAAAATAGTTTAAGAGAGAATTTTGGAATTGGCAATAACTTAACACCCAGCAAAACAGCCTTAAGTTAATTTTGTCCTTAAAAGACCTCACTGGGCGACTCTTTGTTACACAATTACACCAGAGGGACCGGGACACACCCAGAGCCCCCACACGAGCCACGAGGGGGTGGGTGATCAGAGCAGGTCATTTTGCACAAGAGAAATCATCACAAACAACACACCGGGTCTCCTAGGGCAAATACCCTTGGGGCACTTCTGTTCTAGTATCAATGGAATGATTTTCTTAGAAAACAGTAACTAAGGATTCACCAAGCACACATGTGGGGGTGCACCTATTCCTGAGCTGCCCGGAAACCCTGAGCTCGGAGAATCCCGACGGCGTTACTCCCTGTGTGACGGTGCTGCGGTCGGATGCGGGGCTTTGTGTTCATTCTTTATTACTTACTATAATGCGAAACTCTACATGGACTTTGGTTAACAATAACAACAACAACAATAATAATAAAAGACGAGAGCTCAGCGGGTGCAGGGAGGGGTGGCTGGAGAAGATATGCTCTCCACACAGACACAGTGCACAAAGGGTCAGATCCTTCTCTCTGAAGGTCCCTCCTCCTCACAGGTATCATGAAATGGGGGAGGCGGGTGCTGGGTGCATTCTGAAACCTCATCAGGAGCCAATATGGTGCAGCTCGCAGTTTGGGATGATGTCAGTTCAGGGACGTGACTCCAGTGAAGAGGTCGTTCATCAGTCCAGCCCAGTTATGTGAACAGAGACTTTCTCCCTCCGCTCCTTCCTAAAGGCGCGACCAGTGCTTCACGTGTGGTACCGAGGCGATCTCATTACGAACAGGACTTTGAAGTTACACGTGTGTTCTGAAAGTGACCCAATGAGGGTACAGATCTTGCTAACCCTGCCAGGCTGCTTGCCTGGTTATTGCTCCTCCAAGTTAAAGTCCGGGGAGGCAAGGACTAGGTGGCAGGCACCTTCACACCCACAGGTCCGGAAAGTCACACAGAGCCTGAGGCTTTTCACTTCTGAGCCTTCTGCACTCCTGCAAACCAAAGCTACTGAAAGCACTGAGCTTCCTGGGAGGAAAGAGCAACTCGACATTTGTTTCCAGATCTCATGATTGAAGGAACACGCTGCCTGTTTGCATTGTGACTTACAGAACGTTCGGAGTGGAACACACAAAGAACCCGCAGCGGCCGCCGCGGCCGGCTGTAAACCCGGGCCCGTGTTTTCTTTTAGGGAGTGTGTTTCTTTTACAAGCTGCCTCTCCCGGAGCCCCCACTTGCCTCTGAGGCAGGCAGAAAACTCTCGAACCTTACGAAGAGAGACATGCTCCCAGAGAATTTAACAGAAAGGCTCTGGGCTTTTTACTTGGACAGCACAGAAAAACAGCATTCACAACAAACGTAAGGCTCCCTACGCCTCCCCCTACAAGCCAAAGGCCAGCCCTCCGTGTCCTATCTGAGCTGCTCGGCCGGGCACTTGGGAAGGGCTCTGGGGGCGACCACACCCCAAACCTCAGCCATGCAGTTGGGGTCTGACGCTTGGTCACCATCAAAGGGTTAATGAAAATCAAGGTTTTTGCCCAAATCTTTCCCGTCAGTCACACACCAGACCTGCACAGCCAGAAAAACAAATGTGAGCTCGCCAAGGAATTAAACAGTGAGAACTACGAACCCAATGCCAGACAACATCACTGAATTTACAAGCTCCCCCCCCCCCCCCCCCGCCAAAAGATGCTGATGGCTATTTTTTTTTAAGGCTGAATGTGAGCTAAAAGGAAGTGATATCTTCCAGAATAACTGAATTTGAAAACTGAAAGCTCTCTGGGTTCAACCCTGCCCTTCATTTAATTGATGGAGAAATTCTGACCTCCAGGAAGGAGGGTCGTGCCTGATGTTGAAGGCATTGCTCTCAGGACTTGAGAAGTAAAATTACAATTCTACAGGAGGCGTCGTGAGAAGCGAGTCATCGAACTCGCTCCCTGGTCAGATAACAGAGGTGTCCCGATGAGAAACGGGGGGAACACCAAACAGCCTCGATAGCGCGCTCAGAACCCCCAATTGCTTCCTTACCCATCATCACAGGAGCATGTGATTCCAAACAGCCGAGTTGCGGGTAAAAGAGTACAGGTATTCAAAGCCTATAAAACACTGTTTTGATTCAAAATGACTCTATTTTCAACTAACCACTAAAAATGTCTCTCCTGTCAGAAGAAAGCTGCATGCTGGCTTTTCCCATTTCTGATTCAAGTCTCCTTTCAGTGTGACAACCGTTAGTAATCCCTGGAGAAAAATCCCACGGTGCCTGGGTTTACTTCAGCATGAAAGTCACCCTGCTCTCCCATCACGTGTCCCTGCATCTCATTCCAGCACTAGCATGTCATTAGGCACATTTAATATAACTAAGTTGCATTCAGAGGTTTACGGTTGAACCAAGTACAAAATATGTTCCCAGGACAAACAAATATTAATTTAAAATAACCACGACTGAATTGAGGGATTTGATCTCTCTCTCTCTCTCTCTCTCTCTCTCTCTCTCTCTCTTTCTCTCTCTCTCTTTCCTCATTCTAACTGTGTGTGGCTCTGAACACTAAACTTTTACAGTCTACACTACATAGCGAATAATTTTTATGAATCGGTGCCTTTAGAAGAGTGTGTGTCTGTGTGTGTGATGTAAGTCAATACAGACTTAGCTAAAAGCAAATGTGCCAGTTTCAGGTAAGTATTTCCTAACATTTCTTTGAAAAATATATCCTTTATTAGAATAGGAATAAATATTGATTGGTAATTTTCTCAGGTTTCTGGAATTCTACTCTTTAAATAATTACAAAGAAACACTCCTAATTAATTATATGTGGGAAATGTGTTGAGATTCCTCATGTTCTGAAAAGAAGAGCAATAATACAAACGACATCAGGAAAAAGGGGGTATTTTCTCAAAGCATATTTTTAGTCTATTACTCTGAGATAAGGTATAGTCACTTGCTCATTTGGATATAGAAAAAAATTAATCCTTGTGGAATAACTTTTTAAAATTTTTTTATTTGAGATGATTACAGATTCGCATGAAGTTGTAGGAAATAATACAGAGAGATCCCGTCATCCTCATCACTTAGTTCCTCTGGTGCTAACACCTTGCAGCACTCCATACAATGTCACAACCAGGGGACTGACATTACACCATCTCCAGACCGTGTTCCACTTTCTCCAATTTTACATGCACCGCGCGCGTGCGTGCGCGTGTGTGTGTGTGTGTGTGTGTGCACGCGCGCGCTCCTTCCCATACAATCCTATCACGTGCACAGCCTCAGGTGGCCGCGTGGAACACCTTGTTAAGCAGTTTCTGTTTTCAGTATTTCATCTTGACTGCACCCCTGTCTATATCTCTTAGATGCTATTGCTTCTTTATGGCTTTCTCTTCCTTGGCTACAGTCACACGTTCATCTCATCGTGGAGTTTTATTGCCTCATTCGTGAACTCTCTGCTGGTGCAGAGCTTTGTCTTTGGTTTGCCTTTTGCAGCACATTTATCCTTTCCCATGAAAAGACACAAATATAAACAGACATTCCAGCGTGCATTCATGGTTTTAAAGACACCAGTGAGAATAGATGAATATATACACGAAGCTTAAAAACTGTCATAAAAGTTCAGCCTTTAAAATTGGCTTATTAAAATATTTGTTTTTTAAACCCAGCTTTAAACTAAAACTATGAGTTATAGTGCTCAGCTCACAGAGTTTACTTTACGAGCTTCTCGCCAGGCAAAAGGAATCCGGCGTCAGTGCCGTCTGTCCAGAGTACAGTGAAGTGGGGATGATGAAAACTCAGTTTTTTCAGGCTCAAGACTTGTCTGAAAATATGCAGCTTTTAGTAAAGCTCGATACAGTACTGTATTTCAGTGGACCTCAAACGGCCACCCTCCAGCCCCTACTCTGGCCCGATGGATGGCCAGACTTTCTACTGACATTCAAGGGAACAATAGCCACATGACTGAGGTCAACTCCCTACAGAGGGTCTTACCGATGGGTATTTTATAAGGAAACATCGCATATTATTCAGGTAGCTCAGTCTTTCATTCTGCTTCCTCTGACCAATCAAAAGATCTCCTGAAATTCTGCATTTCCGTTCTCCAGGAGGAATTCATTTTCTTTTGAGACCAGCTAGCAATCCAATTATAGCAGTTAGCACACCTCTAAGAAGTGAATCTACAGGAGAGAGGAAAAGGCTTACCCACCCTGGATACTGAGAGGGTCCTACTCTGCCCTCCAAAGTAACTACAAGTTCTCAGAGAAAAACTAGTTTGTTGAGTATGGTAACCCACTAAAAATCTGCCCATACTTTGCAGAACTTAGAGAAGATGTTTTCTTTAACCACAAAACAGAACAAAAGAGGCCATGTCCAATAAGTAATCGTCACCTCCATGCACCCTCCATACCAGGCGCCTCGGACCCTGCTCCTGAAGTGCAGGTATTTAATGAAAACACTGAAAACTCCTTCGAGAGTTTTCCACTAGATGAACCCAGCTGATTGTCCAAAGACACCTGATTCATTGTCTGTCTGTGTTTTTAAATGCCAGGCCAAAAAAGAAAGTCAGGATAAATACCAGCACCAGCCGTACGACTTCCTGTGTCTCTCTTTATATCAAGGGGCAATTCAGAGTTTTTATCGTTGCTGCTGTTCACATAGACACAGCTTTTAAAAATATATATATGTGAAAACATCTCACATTAGATATTAAAATCACATACCATTTCCTGAAAGGTCTAGAAATTCTTTGGTGATACATGTAACTAGTGTTTCTTTAAAATGTTATAGATAAATAACAAATGGCATTTAGCAACATCTTCAGGAAATCAAACCAATGGTGACTGCATTTATTCCCAAAGAGACTAATGAGTTAAAGGCAAAAAGAATACAAAGTTTTTGCTTCACATGCCCGGCAAGTAAACACAAGGTGTGCCCAGATCATTCCTGCATCAAGAACCCCCCGTACCCTCGTTTCTCGGGCAGGGTGGGAATCTATCTGCTTGAAGAAATGTGTTTATTGGAACTGGTCAATTAGATTCAATTTTATAGAAACATAAATAAATGGGCCCCATAGGGATCATTTGCTCTCCAGCTCAATGTGTTATCTGTTACATTTTAAGGATTTTTTCCCCCAAACTCTTACCATTTACTGATTACAAGTACTGCCTTTTATTTTTATATAATCTTTCATTGCGATCGATGTCAGTGTTAGGAGTGCAATTATTTTGTAATGAATTTTAAATGACCCTACTAAATTCTGCGTCGAGGTACAGCTCCTGCTATTTGTTTTCAATAATTTTCTGGAGGAAAATCTTAACGAAAATTCTGCTGGCATTTTCCTTAAACAAAGCTATGTCTGTATATTTTTAAAAGATGACAGTCCTCATCTGTTTGTTCTTATTTCATCTGTGCTATAAACTGTGGATGGTCTAAAGGGTAAATGGAATTGACTAATGGACGCTCATAATTTAGGCAGCAAAACCCAGAATGAATGTGTTATCCCACTGAGCATTTCAGTCCTCGGCCAATCCAAACCCTCTTTCCCAGGGAAATATGTGATCGAGACACTTTCCATCTGCTTTTGACAAAGATGGGAGCCGTTTCCCATAAGTTATTCCCCGCTGAAATTCGTTGTTACAGACCTATAAACCGATCGTCACTTTCGAGGGCTGTCTCCTCAGAATTCTCAGTGGCACGGAAATGAAAATAAAAAATACAAAATAAAGTCCACCTGAGCTACATCAGCTCTTCGTGGGCACAGCAAACACATTTGCAGATATTATGGAACCACATAAAAAAGAAATAGATCTGTTTGGGAGAGTGGGCGGCTGCTCGCTCCTGGGTGATCTAAATTCCTTCTGTGCGAAGCAGAGACTTTTATAAGAAAACCTTGCAAGGTGAGCAAGAAACTAAACATACTGAGTAGGGAGGATTTTTGTAACACACGTCCCTCCCCCGCCCCAAATACATCTTGCACCCTCCATGGCCCGCGGGAGCCATCGCCCCGAGTCTGCTGGAAGGACGGCGCCTCCGCGATTAGAGCTCGTCTGAGGGGACTTCCAAGGTGTCTGGTGAAAAGGCGCCGGTGCGGCCCAGAACATGCTCCCCGAGGAAGCCCAGCTCCCAGGCTCTCAGCAGCTGCGTCCCCTTCACCTGCTCCTGCGGGACCGACCCGCACCGGCCCTCATTCCCCTCAAACCTGTTTCCCTGCCAGCACCCCGGGCGCTTCCTCGCAGGCTGGACGCGGGGAAGCGGCAGGAGCAGAGCCCCCTCCCAGACTGACGAGGTTCAAGGCCGGGAACAGAGGCTCCCAGCCCCGAGGTCCGCTCCACCTGCCCGCGGGGAGCCGGGTTCCCAGCAGCGGGTCAGTCCCGGCCACCGCGCCGCGACCTGCGCGCATCAGCCTCGGCCCATCCTCTGCACTCCCGACGCCAGGCCACCTCCGACTCCAGGGCTGCTCTGGCGGCGGAGCCCCCAGCCCTGGGCAGTGCCCTCCCGCCCTCTCCAGGCAAACCTGGGGGCCCAGGGTGCGCACCCCGGCGCCCACGGGACCTGCCCACAGCAGAACGGGACTGCCAGGGAGAACTGGGTGTTCGCTTCCCAAGAAGAACGAGAAGCCACAACCCTGCACGACCGCCACCACCAGGAAGGACCCAAAGGGCAGCGGGCCCCCACCTCTCTGTCCCTGCCCGCCCCCCCAGGCGGTTCTTCTGATGTGCACTCCCCCCAAAGTCACCCACAGACCCCGCACGACACCAAGAATGGAAAATGCGGCTGCTGCCAGTCTGCCCTTCTCTGATTGACACCCTGCATGGAAGTGTGTAAAAGGCCCCAGGGCGACCCTGGGACGTGGGAGCCTCCCAAACGACCCCCATCTGCTGCTAGGAGGAAAAGTGCTCCCCATCGCGCCTCCGCGTCCAGCCCGGCCTCCGCGAGAAGGGATGCGCGGGTGAGGCCATCCGCCCCCCGCGGTGGAGGGCGCCCATCGCAAGCGCAGCACCTACCCTCGCGCGCCGGTCCGGACGTGGGTGGCGCGGCGCTAGTGGGAGGCGGACATGGACCACGCGCCCTCCATGCGCCACACGGAGAAGGCGTAGCTGAGGCGCTCGTGGGCCACGTAGCTGCAGCTGGTCATCTTATTGTCCATCTCGTCGCTCTGCAGGACCTGGTAGAGGAAGTCTATGTACCTGGCGGCCAGCTTCAGCGTCTGGATCTTGCTGAGCTTGTCCGAAGGCAGCGTGGGGATGATCTTGCGCAGCGCGGCGAAGGCCTCGTTGAGCGACTGGGTGCGCTGGCGCTCGCGCACGTTGGCCAGGATGCGCTGGCTCTGCAGCTCCTCGAAGGACTGCGCGCTCGGGCTGCCCTTCTTGCCGCGCTTGCCGGGGGTCGGGCTGCCATCTTCGCTCGACTTCTTGCTGTAGCGCCGCTTCCGGCCGAAGCGCTTGGGCTGCCGCTCGAGCTCCTCCTCGCTGGTGCCCAGGCTGTCCACGGGGGACACGGGCGAGCTGGAGCCCTCCTCCATGGCGCCCGCCCAGCGCGCGTGGGGCTGGGGGCGCCGGGCGCCGAGCGCGCGCCGCTGGCCAAGCCCGCGGTCGCCGAGCACACGCTCTCGGAGTTTCTGATTTCAAGGCCGGCTTGTGCAAAACCGAGGTCTCCGGGAGAGGAAGTTATTCTAACTTTTTTGGAAACTCTAGCCGGGCTGGGTTGCTAAATAGTTGTCAGGAGCAAAGGCGGCGCGCTGATTGGCCGCCGCGGCCGGGGGCCGGACAAGTTCTGGGCCTTCGCCGACCGCCCCCGCCCCCCCCGGCGCGGCACTTTCAGTTTTGCCTCCCCCTTCGGCCCTGACCGCGGCGGGCACCCCGGAGGCCGGCCTTCGCCGCGCCGCCCGCACCTCCACCCGGGCCCTGGCCACTCTCCGGCTGCCCGCGCCCTGGGCTCAGCCGACCTGGCTTTGTCAGCTCCTTAACGTGGAGATCAGGCCCGCCGGGCGGCGGCATCTCTCCCGGGGCGCAGGGGCACCGGTGGCGAGTCTGACCCTCGATGCGCGCCCAGGAGGTGAGGACTGGGCGGGGAGCCTCGGGGGCGCCGGGCCGGTGTGCGCCTTGGCTGCCCCTGGGCGTGCAGCGGGCACTCGCGGTGGCCTGTACGTTCGGCCTGCGGCTGGGGACCAGCGCGGGCAGGGATCCCGGCGCCTCCGGCGAGGGGACATTCGGGCGCCATTGGAGATGCGGCTCCTCACCTACGCACCTTGAGGACCCCTGCAGTCGCCGACCGCGCTGCGCAGGCCTTGCGGGAAGGGGAAACCGGTTCTCAGCCCAAGTTGTTGGGGAGCCGTGGCTCCGACCCCTTCGCACACCCTCCTCCTAAAGTGCCTTAAAACTTCAGCGCCACAGCGAACCTCTGCGGAGGCGCTGGCGCCCTCGGCGCCCACCCGCGCGGTCCTGCCCCGTGCGGGGTGCGGCCGAGGGCGCCCCTAGGTCGGCAGTGCCGGACCCCTTCACTGCGCTCCCCCTTCGCCTCGCCAGTGTGCAGTGAACAGGGGGCGCCTGGGCAGCTGCGCGTCCTCCCCAGCGCTGGGCGCCCAGGCAGCCTCCGGCGGGAAGGCGTGGGGCGGCGGGAGCTCAGGGCCCGTTCTCCGCGGGCGACACCGGGGACCCCGGCCCTGCGCCATCTGGACGCCGAGCGCGGGCCCGTTTGAAGTGGTTGGAAGAGGGGGGGGGGGCTCTTTGTTCCCCAGGCCGCTCTGGCTCGAGGCCTGGAGGTGGTTTACTGGCTTCGATGCCTTTGAACCTATTCCCAGGTGACCCGGGCTCAATTAGGCCCGGGCCTGAGCAGGGCTGTCAGGCAAGCCGCGAGATCAAGGGCGGGCCGGGCCCTTTTATTGAAGTTGAACTCAGGGCTGCAGAGCACTCGCCTCGGCCAAACTAGAGGAGGGCGGTCTGTGCTGGCCGGCTGTTCAGGGGAAATTTCCCCAGCAGCCGGCGAGAGAAGAGCAGGCCCTCACACAGACCTGGCTACCTAGCGGGGCTAATTGCTTCTAGTTTCTTCCTGACCCGCGGGCTTCGAAATCCTGTGACTAAAGGGTCCTCTGGAGCCGCCCTGCCCAGCGGCAAGGCCACCGGCCTGATTAACCCTTCCCCGGTTTATCCAGAGCAACAAAATAGCTCTCTGACATCCCTTTCTTTAAAATTCTAAAATAAAAATGTCAGGAACAAAAAGCGAGAGGAGCCTTTCCCCTGCGGTCCCTTCGGCGCTGGGACACAGCCGTCCTGGGCGCTGGGCCTCTCCGTGGGCCTGCGGGACCGGGGATTGCCTTTCAGGGTGTGCTCTGCTCCGCTCAGAGCCAACAGCAGCGCTTTGCTGCTCTTTCACTAACTCCATGTGTCACTGGGTTGGGGGTCCTAGGACCCAGTCCCCTCGTTGCCCGTCCAGCTTAAATGAGCCCAGGGACACCCCTCCCCTGCAAACCAGGAGCTTTCAGGGAGGAGAGGAGCCTGCCTGCATGCAGCCTGCTCCACTCCCCTGTGTCTGTCTCTCCTACTGGTGATGGGCATCAGAGCACTTCCTGGAAGTCAGGTCTACAAGCCTAAATTACGGCAATATGGTGCAGGTGTCCCGAGAAAGGGCTGACGTCACAGGTAGGCAAGATTCTCTTTTAAATGCCCCTTGAAACATTTCTCCTTGGGTGATGGCCCAGGAAGGCATATGACAGGCCTTCGCTACATTGGCTCTGCCATTGCACATTGGACAATGGTACCACGACATCTCTGTCCGTATGTCCAGTGGGTAGGTGCCCACTCTCCTTTCCATCCTTCCTCTACTGTTTCTCTCTGAATTACAGGGGATGGGAAGCTCAAAATGACCTTTCTCAGACCCTGGCAACCCTGGTCTGTAGGATGCACTCTTATGGGCGTGGAAGGGAGAAGGGGCCACCCACTCGGCGGGTCCTGGTTAAGTCCTGTTGGCAGCACGGCGTCTGGTCACTGATCTGGAGGTAGGGTATGAACATGCATCTTCTGAGCGGAGCACAGCAGCAGTGGCACAGCTGGGAGCTGGGAGCGCAGCTTCTCTATTCGGGGCACTTCTGGAACCCTCGTCCTCCTGAGGCTCCAGTCTGCAGTGCAGCTCGGAGAAGTCAATCCCCAAAGCTCTACCCGGAGCCTGTTCATTCAGCTCCACATGATTCTACCAGGGCCTCTAATAAGTGGTTTCCTGCTTGAAACGGCCAGTGTGGGTCCTGTTCTCTGCAGCAGACCCCGACTGAGTCACCCCCACTCTGACTGTGACCTGGAGGGTGTGTTGTCTGCTTGACATCACTCTCGTTTGTCATGTGTAGCTCACGCTGGCCTTTCACACACATATAAATGCCTTTAGACTTAATCAAAGTGGTTCTTGCAATAAACTCATATTATGATATTTTTTGGCTTGGAATTTATACCAAATCTCAATTAAAACACAACAATGGGAAAAAAAATGGAAAGCTCAACCATGACGTAAGGAGAATGGGAGAAAGCAGGGTGTAGGAGCTGTGACAGAAGCCAGGTTTCTCTGCAGAAAACTTACAGATTTGATTTGGGAATCAATATAAATGCATAATTATGAAAATTAAGTCAAAATGAACAAAATAGAAATCCCTAAAAAATCGAAAACAAAGTCAAACAAATGCATCTAATTTTGTATCAGCTTGGTGGCTTAACCTTGCAGACAGAAATAATTTAAGAAAGCTTTAAAACACTGTAATTTGACTATACACCTCTACTGGGGCATACTCTAAAGGGGAAAAAAATTTTAAAAAGGCATAAACTGTATTAACTGTATTCACATTTTTGTAATAATATTGCTGTTGTTATCCTGAAACTGTAAGCTAAAGCAAATAAGTCATTATGTTTCTGTCTTTGGGAATCAAAATTTCCAGCCTGAAAGAAAAGAGATGCATGGATGAAGTGAAGAAAGTTAAGACCATGGGGTTCTGAATTTGTTAAAAGATCAGTATGAACTCATGGTATGTTCTCTCTTAAACAACGTATTTCCTGGCCCCGACCACCGAAAAGACCAGAAACGTTGAGCCACCCAGTGACAGTCAGCTGACGTTGAGCCATCACAGTGTCCAGACTGACTGTAGCCCCTCCTTGAAGAAATGGCTGGCTTACAGTCTGCGACAAACATGCACAAGATAAGCCCGGAGCACCTTATTATGCAGAAAGCCAGGAAGCTCTCCGTGACTCCTGGGATCATGTCGGAGAGACTCAAGAACGAACCTAAAGATGCCTCCACAGACCAAAGAAGGCGAGGGATGAGTATCTGTATAAGAACAATGACTGCAAAGGATGGACCCATTGGCTATGGTAAAAACCACCAGTTTATAACATCCATCAAGTAAAACACTTATTGGTCACCTTTGACTGATCATTGGAAACTGACTCAGGATTCCAAAACTTAGTAAATAAAAGGAAAGGCTCAAGCACATGACCAGCCTTCCTTACCAAGTTACACCCCAGAGGGACATGAGCTGCTGGAGAGCGTTTGCTCCCAGATGTGCTCCAGGTAACAGGTAGAGGCTGAAGGGTAGCATGGCTGCATCACCAGTTTGCAACCTCATCCTGGTAACTCACATCACCAAGCCAGAGGCACGGCCCTGGTGGTGAGGCTCTGAGGCACCTGGGAAGGATTCCTGCCCAGTCACCCCACCTGCGGCCCAGGCAGATGTTTCCAGGAAACCCAGGGCACATCCTGGGACAGGCTGAATGGCGTCATAGGGCGTCATAGGGATGTGGTCACACCAGGCCCCTCCCCTGCTCAGGACCTGGAAAGAGCTCATCTCTCTTAGTGTAAAAACCTATCTTGACCAGGACCTGGAAGGCCTGCCCATCTGGTGAAGATACTGTCCCCTTCTGGCTCTGCCCTCCTGTCCCAGGCTCTGTCCTGCTGGCCTCCGGGCAGCTCCTCTCCACACAGTGCGTGCCCCTTGGAGGGCCCCCCTGGAACTCTCTGCCACCCAGAGGGCCATGTGGCTGACTTCCTCACATCCTTCAAGTCTGTCTCGGATTCCGCCGTCACATCACAAACCACCCATCCATCTGCTCGCCGCTTCGTAGGCTGGCAGGTTGCACTGTGTCCAGCAGGGTGGGTTTCCTGACATCCTGCCTGGTGGCACCTTGGCCTGTGGTCATCTCATGGCTCCAACCTGAGATGGCCTCAGTCACAGGTTGGGTGGTTGGAAGGCTGTCAGCCGGGCCCCATGGCCTCTCCAGCAGGATAGCTTATGCTCTTTCTCTCTGTGGTTTCCAGACTCCAACCACAGGACAGAGCAAGGGGTAATGCACAGCTGTCAAGCCTTCTTTCGTGTCATATTTGCTAATGTCCCAAAGGCTAACGTAAGTCACATGGCCAAGAGTGTAATGCCAAGAGCTTGGCATTAAAAAATTGATAGGCAGCTCTGAGTGTGTGTGTGTGTGTGTGTGTGTGTGTGTGTGTGTGTGTGTGTGTTGGTGAAGGGGGCCTGTTGTCATACATAGGTTCACTTTAAGATGATTAGCTGGGGGCCCGTCATATCTGGGGGCAACCGCAGTCATTACTGTTTGTCCTCTTTTCTTTGTGGCTGGCCACTCTCTCCAGAGGGGATTCTCCCACGTCCTGTTCTGGGACATCAGCCTGGGTCCCAGGGTTCTGGGAGCCAAGGGAGGGGAGAGGCCTGGGCAGAGCTCTCGTCATTCAGAGCGTGGATTCCCACAGGCTCACCCTGTGCTCACGCAGTCCCCCAAATTTCCTCTCTGTGCTGCTGGTGCCCCCAGTCTGAGCTCTTTCTGGCTCAAATTCTCCAGAGTAGCTTCACTCCTTCCACCGCGGAGGGAGGGCTAGCCCCGTGGGATGGGACAGGAGAATCCACGAGAAGTGACTGCTCCTGACATTGACTGAGGGTGAGGACGCTCCTGCAGGGGGCCTGGGCCAACCCGCTTCTCTATGGCATCCCCAGCCTGCACTCCGGCTGCTGTGTCCCTGAGTTGGTCACCCTCCTCAGCCTCCTTCCACTTCCGCCTGGGTCTTTGTCAACTCCTTCCTTGTTCTCTCTGAGCTCTGGGTTTTTGCTTTTTCGTAGTACAATTTTAGATGGATATAAGGGAGAGAGCAAAAGTAAACAAGTATGTGGAAGCCATCATTTTTCATTGAAATTGCCATTAAAAAGCTAAAACGCAAGTGCAGAAACAGCAGGCCCTGAGGTGGCTTGGCATTCTCCCTGCTGACCCTGGCGGGCTCCAGGTGGCCTGGGATCCGCCTGCCCTGTGACCTCCTCCGTGAGCATGGTCCTGGTGGGTAGTGGCTCATTACTGGCCCCTCAGGGTGGGAGAGCTCAGTGCCCAGCAGTGAGCTGGGGCCAGAAGGGAAACACCATGATACACTTGCAAAACCGAGGCTGTGGGAGCGCTTGCTCCCTCTCTCCTTTTCTAATCCGTTGGCAGCCGCCCACATGCCGGATGGGGAAGTCACTGGGCTCCCCGAAAGCCCCGGTCCTGCTGGGAAGGCCTCGCCAAGTCCCACCCAAGGTGGTTCTAGGAGTGGCTGGGTTCAGCTTCACTTTAATGCATGAATCAGGAGGACTTGTTTTCTCGCCCCACCACCCCTTTGGAAGAGTGAGGCACAGAAATGCGAGTCCTGGTTACCCAAGTGGAAACCTCATTTCCATTGTTTAATGTAATTCAAACAGACGTTTGCCTAAATAGTTCTTACTGTCCTGCCCGGTTTATGTTTAATCTTCAATTTTGTCATTCACATCTCGTGCCTTCTCTCCCCCGCTCCGGCCCCCTCTCTTCAAACAGATCAACAGATGCTGTGGAGTCACTGGCTGCAGAGATAACAGGGCACGTGGCTGACATCTCCTCGCCGAGGACTGCGGTTCTATCCTGAGGAGAGTGTGCACTTTATTGCCCCCGGTGGGAAGAAGTGACTGAAGGGAGAAGACTGTTAACGCGGGGCCTCTCTATTAACGGTCACTGGCTGTGTGTTAACATGTGCTAAGAAGCGCAGCGGGAGCCACACAGACAGATACTTCACATCCAGCGGTCGGGGTTCCAGGCGGCGTAGGAAGCAAGGCTGAGGGGCAGACTGAGATGGCGAGAGCAGCAGGGTCTGGGCGCTGGGAAAGCCCTCCAGGCCGAAGAGAGAGGAAGAGCATTCAGACGAAGACAAGAGAAGGTGTCAAGACCCACAGGGTGAAGAGGGTGCTGGTGTCCCCTCGACGGGTCACTCCGTGGCTGGAGCTCAGGGCTCAGTGCCAGCACCCTGGGCTTGCAGGTGATGTGAATGCGACCGGAATCTGCCTGACAAAGCAGAAATGGTTGGCTCAGTACTTGGGGTGCTCAGGCTCAGGCTGGCTTCGGGCTCAGCTGGATTCAGGGGCTTCGGTGATGTTGTGTCCTTCTCCCTTCCCATCCTTCAGCTCTGCCTCTCTCTATGTGTGAGCCTCACTCTCTCTTGCTGCAAATGGTCCTCCTGTCCCCCAGGAACAGCAGAGAAGTTGGGCACGGACCCTGACAGGCTGCACTTCTGCATGTGGGGCTGGGGCCCTGATCCACCAGGATGGGCGGGACCGGAAGGGCAGGCTGGGCCCTGCGTGTGGGAGGTCCCTGCTGGGAGAGATGTGGGCTGATGAACAAGGCACGTCCCCTGCAGCGTGCACAGCAGCGTGGACGAAGGTTGCCACCAGGCTCTCAAGGGTCTCCCAGGTCCAGCGGCCGAGTCTGGGTTTTCTGGAGGCAATGGGAGCCACAGGAGAGTTCCGAGGGAGGACATGATGACTGGCTTTTTATTGAGAGAAGTTGGAAGATGATAGTCAGATAGGGGGCAGCCTCAAAAGCTGAGCCAGCTGACCAAGGAGACGGAACCAAGGATCAGGGAGCCAGAGAACCGGGAATCTGGGATCAGGGAACCAGAGCTCAGGAGATGCAGTGCTGGTTAGAGTTACAAGGACCGTGTGGAGGAAGCGAAAGGGCATCGAAGGTGGGGAAGCGAAGGTGGGGAAGCCGCAGGATTTGACTCTCAGGGTGATTGTGAAGCCCGGGGGGGTAGGCTTGGGACTCACTAGGGAGGCTGCACTCACCCGCCCCTCCTCTCGCCTGTAGTTATGTTTCACTTTTAGATGAACTAGTTGGAAACTAGGAGGCATGCAATTCAAATGCTGCTTTTTCATGTAAGAAAATGAATTAACACGACCCAGCCACGCACCAGGCTGTGCGGAGAGCAGAAACAGGCCCCGGTGGCGAGGGGTCAGGACTCCGTTCCCTCACGGAGGGAGATAGCCTCAGTCCTTCCTCTCAGCGGGACTCGGTTTCCCTCTGTGAAACAACGGCTTGGGGGGAATGACCCCCATGATTCCCTTCCTATGAGGATGTTGGTTCTATTGGCAGAACTTAAATCGCTGTTGGGGATTTCGGCATCCTGTCGCACTTCGATGCTTTTAAGAAAGGGGCGGGGGGGGGGGGCGGGGGGTCTGCTGAGACACAAGGAGTATGACTCTGTTTAATCTAAATAATGTGCAGGGAGCCTTTGGTGACTGCGCGTGCCCTGACCCCTCGTAAAGACCCGGCCCTGCTGCGGCCTGGCCGTAAACCTTCCCGAGAAGGTCCTGTGGATTTATTGTCCCCAATCCTTCATAATGAGAAAGTCGGTTCTCTCTTCCACATGGCGCTTTTGAGTTTTAGCAGATCTTAAATTAAACCTGTACACTACGTGTTTTAAATTGTGGTTCACAAAACCCTAAATTCATGAGCTGACAATCTGACCCAAAAGGTCCTGCGCGCTGGTTTAAGCAAACATACAGGTTTAACCCAAAATGGTTGCAGGAATAAACTTGGAACTAAACTTGTGTATTAAAACTCTGATTATGCCTTGAGTATAAAAATGCACCAATGAAACCTTCTGGGGGAACACTCCTGGGTGCCTGGGGAAGTTCCCTTTCCTGGGGTTATGGGAGAGACCGGGAGTGGGCTGCAGCGCCCTCCTGAGGGCCCGGGGGACGGGAGAGCGCGCTGACGTCCTGGTTTCAAGAAGAAAGTGCCTCGGGGCCTGTGTGTGTTCTTCTCTGGGCTACATGTTTTTAAAAAGGTTTTTAATTATTTCACTTAATTCCATTCTCCTACTTTATTTCTTTATCTACTATCAGGGAAGATAAATAAATAACAACCCAAGAGCACCCCCCAACCCCTCCTCATTCCCCTCCTCACCTGTGAAAATGGAGGTGCTGGTTTCCTCTGGCTGGGAGTCCACTAAGAGCCTCCAGGCTCCCCCCACCCCTGCCCACCACCATCCTGTCTTCCCTCTCTGGCCCTGGTGGCTCTCCTTCCTCCTCGTCAGAAGGGCCCTCCCTCAGAGGAAATGCCGCCTGCACTCTGAAATACAGTGAACCCAGCCTGGCTTTATTTTGGTTTTTGTCTGATACATTTCCCCGGGAGGATGAGATTGTCTCCTACTTCCCTGGCCCCAGGAACACCCCGTGTGTGAAATCCCGTGTGTGAAATGCGTTATGTCCTGAGAGCTCTCCCCCTGGGGTTGGTGCCCACACTCCTTATCCACATCCAAGTCCATGGCCGCTGGCTCCTGGGCAGCTTACCTCAGTCCCTCAGCTCCAGGTGGCAGAGAAGTTTGCCATTTAAAGGAAAGAAAATGATTGCACTCTTTAATTTTTAATTTTTAAAAATTGCTTGTGTAAGAAATATGGAATATTGTATTTTCTCCTAAGAAAATTTCACGAGTGATAGTTTGGTATATAATCAATAACAATGCAAGTAGCGAGAATCTTCAAAGAACTATATTTATGCTCAAACTTGAGGAAAATGGTCCACTCGATGAAGAGGAAGGAGAAGGCGCAGAGAGAAGGTGAAGGGGCTGATAGCACCAAGTAAGAATCAAAGAAACAAAAGAGTCTGCGAGTCCTCGCTGCTGCGGTCAGTGAGAAAGTGGCCCTGCCTCCTACGTGGTCACGTCTCCGCCAACGCCCACCCCCTGGTCTGTCTCCAGACACCGGACCCTCGGCCAGCAGGCAAGCATTTTTCTATCCCTCAGGGAAAGGGGCTGTAAGTATGCGATGTGAATGGGGTCTCGTTCTTACTTTTTTAATCGACATTTTTAAAGGTATGATATGCACCCATTTGAAGACTGAAACGTGATTCCTTTGGACAAATGTGAACTCCGTCCACAATCAGGGGCATGTCTGTCACTTCAGAATGTTTCCTGTGCCCCTGCAGGCGGTCACCCCCCTCCCGGCCACCAGCAACCACTGATGTAATTTATGTGCCTGCTTGGCTTTTTCCAGAAAGTCATACAGACCGAGTCACACAGGACAGAGCCTTACGCCTGGCTTTTTACATGCAGACGAATGTTGTTAAGCTCCACCAGGTTGCCGCATGCATCTCCAGCTCGTCCCTTCTATTGCTGAGTATGCATTGCATGGACACCTTCATTTGCTCACCCAGGCATCAGTTGATGGACACTGGGGTTGTGTCCAGTTTGGGTGGTTGTGAAGAAAGCTGCACTCAGGTCATTGTGAGAGAGGTTTTCTTCTCTCTCAGGTAAGTACCTTTGAGGGAAATCGCTGAGTCCTGTGCATGCTTAACTTTAGAATAAACTGCCAAGCAGGTTTCCAAAATGCCTGAACCATTTTGCATCCCCACCAACTATATATAAAAATTCAGCTGGCCGAAACCGGTTTGGCTCAGTGGATAGAGCGTCGGCCTGCGGACTGAAGGGTCCCAGGTTCGATTCCGGTCAAGGGCATGTGCCTGGGTTGCAGGCACATCCCCAGTGGGAGGTGTGCAGGAGGCAGCTGATCGATGTTTCTCTCTCATCGATGTTTCTAACTCTCTATCTCTCTCCCTTCCTCTCTGTAGAAAATCAATAAAATATATTTAAAAAAAAAAATTCAGCTGCAATCCTAAGAAGTTTGTGAAAAGATCTAAAGCCTTTCTCCAAACCCCAAATTCTTATGCGCTACTGGTAGCAGGCAGCACAGGCTAAAACCAGTTATTACGGAAACACACCTGTATCCCCTCACCAGTATATTAAAAAATATTCAGCTGCAGATGCCTGTGATAAAGCAAAAACAGAAAGCAACAAGTGTTGGCAAAGATGTGGAGAAGTGGGAACTCTCTCACACGGTGGTGGGAATGTGAAATAGCGCAGCTGCTCTGAATGACAGGTTGGTGATTCCTCGATAAGTTAAATAGAGAATGACCCCATGACCCAGCAATTCCACTCCTAGGAATATTCCCAAAAGAACTGAAAACAAAAATGTTCACAGCGGCATTATTCACCATAGCCAAAATATGGAAACAACCCACATCTCCACCAGTGGATGATGGACCAACATATTTGGCATGGCCATACAATGGAATATTATGCAGTCATGAAAAGGAATGAAGTACTGATACATGCTACAGCATGTATTGACCATGAAAACATGCCAAATGAAACAACACAGGAAAAAGTCTCATGTCATATGGTTCCATTTAGGTGAGCTATCCATAATAGGCAAACCCACAGAGACAGCAAGCAGACAAAAAGCCGGGGGCTGGGACAAGGGGGTCTATTAACCACGTTTTTAATTTTCTGTATTGTATGATGCTTTGACATCTTGGGGTCCTATAGACCCAGAGAGGGGTTGCCCTTCCCAGAGTGAGCTAATCCCTGGAGAGAGCCAAAAAGTTGCCTGAGAACATGCCTTTGATGTGCAGTCTAACCAAACCTACACCCATACAGCCGCCCAGCTCATACCATCAGACTCCTGCAGGGGGGACACAGTCCCCTGCCCTAGATCACCCTAGGGCCAGTGTGTGTGTGATCACTGGGGACCATATTACCAGCCCCAGGTCCCTCCCTGGCACTGGCTCATGGCTGAGGCCTCTCCCGGACCCAGGTCTGGGCTGGTTTAGCACAGCACAGAGAACCCAGAACCCAGAGAGCAGAACGCTCACAGCCAGGGTCTGCGTTAAGAGCTACAGCTGTGGGTTTATCCTGAGTCCGTACTGTTCGAGGTCAGATGCCGAAGGCACCGCTGAGGTGGGGCTCTGTGAAGACTCTGGAGACATGGATGCCTCCACTTCTTTCAGACGAACAGAGAGGAGTGGCCAGTGCTGGCCATTTGGCAGCTCTTGCTGGTCCTTTGGCTCCTTTCTTCTTACAGCCCAACAGATCTTATCTTTTTGGATCATGAACGTGTTTCATACTGTGTAAATTTCCCCGTGACTCTCTCCTCTTGTTCAGGGGAGCTGTGTTCCCCCCGCCTGTTCCCATAGGGCAGGGAGCCCCGAGCGTTGGAAGGCCAGCCCAGCATGTTGGAGCACGCACACGCACATGCACAACCTTTGATCTTCCCGCTGACACATGGCACATTAATCACACTTTACAGACACGCATTGTCTCTCGCTTACATCATGAAGCATGGCCCCGTGAAGACACTGGATCTGAAGCGCACATGCCACGGAGAACACACATTGTCAGATTGATTTAGACTCAGAGGATCCGCAGGGAATCCCTGGCATCATGAATCACGGGCCGAAGATCTTCCCATCGCAGGCGAGTGCTCCGTTCCAGCGTCGGGGGCCCTTCACCCAGTGGCTCCTTCCAGCGGTCAAGAAAGAAGCCCCTTTCCGTGATTCTTTTGTTTTTAAGACTTTTCTTTTTTAGAGCAGTTTAGGTTTGCAGCAGAATTGAGGGGAAGGTAGAGAGATCTCCCGTTACCCCCGCCGCACACGCACAGTCTCCCCCGTTATCAGCATCCCGCATTTGCTGTATTTGTTACCATCGGTGAGCCAACGTGGCCACATCAGCACCCAGAGGCCAGAGTTGACACCAGGGTCCCTCTTGGTGTTGTACATCCGATGGGTTTTGACAAATGTATGATGACATATGTCCATCATTGTGGTGTCACACAGAGTAGTGTCACTGCCTGAGAGTCCTCTCTGCTCTGCCTGTTCATCCTTCACACCTGCCTCAACCCCCGATTCTTTACTGTCTCCATGGTTTTTGCCTTTTCCAGAATGTCGTCAGTTGGCATCCCACAGTATGTGGGCCTTTCAGATTGTCTTCTCTTACTGAGTGGCATGCATGTGAGTTTCCCTCAGGTCATGTCATGGCTTGGTAGCTTCTTTCTTTTTAGCACTGAATAATATTCCGTTGTGTGTATGGACCCCGTTTATTCATCCACTCCCTACCGAAGAACAGTAGGTTACTCCCAATTTTGGCCACTATGAATAAAGCTGCTGTAAACATCTGTGTGTAGGTTTTTGTGTGAACCTAAGTCTTTAAGTCCTTTGGATAAACGTCAAGGAGTTTGTCTGCTGGATCACGGGGTGCAAGTGTGCTTCGTATGCCTTTTATTTCATCTTCTTGCCTGTTGCATTAGCTACGGCCTCTGCTTTCTTGAATCTTGAACTCACCACCCAGGCCTCAGTGTGTCTTCAGACCAGCACCCTGGCCGATTACACAGTGTGGGGTCTTGGGCAAGTGGCTCAACCTTTCATAGGCTCAATTTCTCTGTTTTGTAAATCGGGATGATAATGGTGTGCACCCCAATAAGCTGTAGTGATGACTAAGAAAATGCAAAAGATATCAATATCAGAGTTAGGTTTGTTCTCGTTTTCATTCTCACATGTACTGCCTCGAGTTTTCTAGGCCGTGCCTTTAATGACTCTGTTCCCTTTCCACAACAATCCCGGGGCAGGCCTCTGACTAACACAGAGCTTCGCTTCCCCCCAGTCCCCTCCCAGAGGCGCCCGCCGCCCTGCACTTAGAACACTGTTCCTAGGGAAGCAGAACGATGGCCTGAGATGTCTAACACCCAGCACCCGAGACGGTCCCCTACAGGCCAAGACAAACTGGGCAGGTGTGATTGCATTGGGGGTTTTGTGATGGGGAGGGGACCCTAGATTTTCTGGGTGGGTCCAGTGTCCTCACAGGGCTCCTTCTCCTAGGGAGGCAGGGCCATCTGAGTCAGACAGATGGAAATGGGACAACAGAAGCCGAGGTCAGATGATGCGATGTGGCCGCGAGCCAAGGAATGCGGGCGGCCTCTCAAAGCTGGAAAATGAAGGAAATAGATTCTTCCCTGGAGCCTCAGGAAGGAGCACAGCCTTGCCTACACCTTGGTTTTAGTCCCCTGAGACCCACTTCAGGCTTCTTGCTTCCAGAAGTGTAAGATCATCAATGCGTGTTGTTTTAAGCCTCTAAGCTTGTAATTCATTATAGCAGCGATGGGAAACCGTTACAGCTTCCTCCTGGACCAGGTGCCGAGGGTCAGTACAAGGCTGGGGCCAAGTGGCTCAGAGCTTGCAGCCCCATGAATGCTGTTGGCTTTTCTGGCTCAAGTGTTGTCTGTGGAGTCCCTGTCTTTATAGGCAATTGGATTTGCTTAATTTTCCTAAAAGGTTCACCCTCATCAGGGCTCCATACCTGACTTTGCCCAAATATGACAACAGTTTGATGGACTGTAGTGAAACCTCACTAAAGTCAATAAGGATCCTTTCCCTCTCAGATCCACCCTTCAAAGACGTGGTTGAGCAGGTCCACAACCCCCTTGTGTGGTCGCGGCCAAGGTCCCGCGGGCACCGGGCTGCCGAGCTCCCACTCCACATCCTCCCAGCGCTGCTGACGCGTTTGCCATAGCACCATCTCCCCAACGCCCATCCTCCAGGCACATGAGTGAAATCAATTAGCAAATAGTTACAAGACATTTCAGGACCTGGGGTGAAGGAAACTGTGACATTTCTTGCCAAAGAGAAATCTCACTGGTTTGTGGTTAATTTAAAAGTCACTTCGTATTGTTCTAGCTTTAACTGGCAGCACTGCTGTCTGGTGTGTGTAATTAAGGAACATGGAGGCATAAGCCTTGCTAATGTTAGGAGACACTGGCAATTCTATCTGTAGTAATAATGAGTAATAATAAGACCAGCTGGGTAGGAGAACCTGTCTCCCCCAGGTCTTGGTGCAGGAGCGAGGCCACAGATCCTCAAGGCTCAAGGTGAAGTTCACATGGCCTGGCCTTCAGGATGCTGCCTTGCACTTTGTCTGCGTGGTCCTCACCCCACCCCGCGTGCGGCCAGCTCTCTCTAAGCCAGTGGTTCTCAACCTTCTGGCCCTTTAAATACAGTTCCTCATGTTGTGACCCAATCATAAAATTATTTTCGTTGCTACTTCATAACTGTAATGTTGCTACTATTATGAATAGTAATGTAAATATCTGATATGCTGGATGGTCTTAGGCGACCCCTGTGAAAGGGTCGTTCGACCGCCAAAGGGGTCTCGACCCACAGGTTGAGAACCGCTGCTCTAAGCTACAGAGGTGGGCTTTGGAGCATCCTTGGACTATTCCCACTCTGCGGAGGTAAATGCCCACGGTGGTCACCCAGGTCTGAGCCAAGAGCGCTGAGCCAGGCCCCTGTTGGTGCTGCTTTGATGCATTTTGTCGGAGTGTGGGCATGCGTGTGGACACGTGTGTGTATGTGTGTAAGAAGTTTCCCTGTTAGGGAGCATACAGTCTTTTTGCAGAGACAAGAATACCTCATGCTTGATCGTCGCTAATAATCCTAACTGCCAGTAGCTACTACTTACTGGGCGCTCACTGTCTACCCGTTTCTCTCCGAGGTTCTGCCGCGTTCCTGCGGAGCCTGGCACACAGGGTTCCATCAGCAAGTGTCAGTGCCCCTGAGTGAGCAGCCTGGACAGAGGGCTCCTGCTCCTCACTTGTCTGAAAGCCAGAATAAGAAATGTCCAAGGGGAGACCGCTCTCTGGAGAGGCAGCCGGGGCACTGGGCAGGGTAGATCTCAGGGCCTTTAGATGATGAAGAGTTGGAGGAAGGGGGTGCATTGGGGAGACGAGGGGGAATGGGATAGCCCAGCAGACCCTCTCCCTCCTCCGGTGGCAGCGGAAAGTCCCATCTCTCCTGTGCTCGTGCTGGTGATGTGGGGAGACTGACCCACCTTGGTCCGGGGCCTTGGGGGAAGGATCTAGACCAGCGCACCTGCTCTTCACTGTGGTGACGCTGAGTGTGACCTGGGGGAGGGCTGGTGTGCACAGGGGTACTGCTCACTCAGGGTCCCTGGGCTCCAGGAAGGTGGTCCCTGGCACAGAAACCACGCAAGGGTGTCCGTCAGAACAGAGGCGCTGCGGCCACTCTCAGCCCCAGGGTATTTTCTTTCCACGTTTGGACGGACATGGCTGCGCTCAAGACAGGAGAAGAGAAGCCGAGAGGGCATTGGCGTCTGAGGCGCCACGTGGCTGAAACGGTAGTGGGAAAAGTGCATCTGGGCTTATCTATAATAATAAAAGTGTAATATGCTAATTAGACTGGCTGACCTTCCGGATGAAGCCAGGGCTGCGAGGGAAGCCCAGGTCCCGGGGGCCAGAGGGAAGCCGGTGCCGGCAGCCAGGGGAAGGAAGGACTACTCTTGCACGAATTTTGTACGTCGGGCTTCTAGTTTGGCAATAAGGACTCACAGATTGCATTGTCTAAATGAGAAACCTTTAAAAAGCGTATTCAGCAAAGACACAAGTATTTCGGTTTAACGTCATTTTAACTTAATCTGAATCTGCTGTATGTCCATCTGTTTCCTTTTCTTTTTGATCCTTGGACATTCTAATGGCATCAACATTTTTTGAGTTTAAAATTAAAGTTGAGGATGGGGAGAAGGAAGGAGGTATGTCCAACAATGAAGGCAGGCCAGGAAAACTCGGATCCAATCCTGTCCCAGAAGAGGAGGTGGGCACGGGTCTGCTCTTGGTAGAGCTGAGACGACTGTGAGCAGGAATAGACACACATGTGTCCACTCAGCTCTCGCCCTCCGCCACTCAGCACATCCGGGTCTCCCAGGATCTGGGGGTCCTGCTCCGTTGTCTCATGGTCTCCCTTCACCCCACATTCGGAAATATTTGAGAAGATCCAACAGATGTGGTTCTATCTCTGTTCCTCTTTGTTATTCAAATTAGGGAGGAAAGCAACATTTTAGAGAAATGGTTTTAATTAGCAAATAAAATAACAACATCTTATACTTGTGGACCAGTAGGTAGATCTGAAATTGATTTGCGAAGAGGAGTTGTGTTCATCCCTCCAGTGTTTCCTAAGATATGGCTGTGGAAAATGTTACTCTGCTTTTAAACGGGGAATCCAGGCCCTGTGCGAAGCGAGTGGCCATATATTAAAGGGGACTCTTTGAGAGGCAACCGCTTGAACTCCTTGTAAACATCACTTGAAATGAAAACCAGAGAGAGGCTGCCTCTTCGTGAATCACGCGCACCCAGATGTGGCAAAGTAAACTGGAGCGCTTTCTTGTTCTGAGTTCCAGATGACTTTAAAGGGGAAAAAAAAGGTTTTTATCACAGCAGCATTGGGACATGCCCTCCCCATGGATGTGTTGGGAGTGTCTGAACGAGGCAGGCCATCGATCCCTCAGCACAGTCCTGGGAAGGGCCTGCAACAAACCAAACCAGGAACATGAAGTCCCGAGGAGACAGGACAGCCCAAGAAGTTGCTGGTTGAGAGCTGACATTTTGGTTCCACAGGTGGACTTGGAACACGGTCTACCCTCCCGAATGGCTGGGCCTCATAGTGGGGTGGATGGTGACCCCCCAAAAAGATATATCCACATCCTAACCCCTAGGATCTGGGAATGCGCCCTTATTTGAAAAAGAGGACTTTGCAGATGTGATTAAGTTAAGCATCTCAAGGTGAGATCACCCTGAATGAGTCAGGTGGGCCCCAAAACCAGGGACAAGTGTCCTTATAAGACCAGGAGGAGATGGCACAGAAAAGGGGAGAAGCCCTGTGACGATACAGACAGAAATCGGAGGGATGCAGCCACAGCCACGGGGCGCCCGGAGCCACGGGAGGCTGGAGGAGGCAGGAAGGACGCTCCGCAGAGCTTTCAGAGGGAGCGTGGCCTGCTAACACCCTGACTTTGGACTTCTGACCTCAAAAGGGTGAGTGTATGAAGTTCTCTTGGTTGAAGCCATGGAGTTGATACTTGGTTACAGCAGCCTGGGGAAGTTCACAGAGGCCTAACCCAGAGACGCAGACGAACCAGGCAAAGAATGACGGGGTCCCCTTCCAGGCCCCTGGAGACTCCTGAGACCCACTGAGGAGGAGAGGAGGGGCTAGAGCAGAGAAGGGGCGAGGCAGCCGCCTCTCTTTACTCCAGGCAGCATCCACGGCTTTGCGACAGCAGAGAGTAGGAGGACTGTTCTGATCACCCACCCTGCTGGCTTCTTCGCTGGACTTCTGATTGGGGGTCAACTGTGTGCCGTGGCCGTGAGATTGATGTGGCACGGCCACCCCCAGAGGCAGACGTCACGACTCTCGTGACCTCCTGACCACTCCTCTTTCACTGGTGCAAGTGGACCGGGCTTGGATTTTTGGGAAACGTTTATTGGGTGTGGGAGCGGGATGGGGGTGTCTTGTCTGCCACCAGAATGCTAATTCCAGAACAAGTGTCCTGTAAATTATGTTGAGCTCTGCATCCCAGGTTGCCTTTCTGCTCTGAGCTCAGGACAGAGCTCTGGGCTCCAGTGCGGCTGCAGCCCCAGGCAGGGTAGGAAGTCAGGCCCCACTGGTGCCAGCAGCCCCCTCTCCCACCAGGCTACTCCCCTGCCCCTGCCCAGGGCTCCAGGAAAGCCCAGGGTCAGGGACCTCTAGTTAGGCTCTTCTGCAGAATCCAGGCCACTTGGTGGGTGGGGCTTAGCTAGGCCACACCCACTGGAGCACCTGCACCTCTCAGAACAGGCAGCAGACACTCAAAGGCAGAGAACCAAGGGGGATGCTTTCAGGGGAGAGCACTCCTCTTCATAAAACATCAGCAGCAAAGCTTCAAGGAGCTGATTCTTCAAATTCCTTCATCACTTTTTAGATAAGTCTGCTGAGAGCAACAGCCCCCACAAAGTGGTTAGCAACTCTTCAGAGAACCAGAGAACGAGCTAGCCACCGTGTGCATTTTGGAAGGCAAGTTGGGCAAAAGTAAAGATGCAGGGTGTCTTCCGTGTGGGGTTTATTTGCCCTGTGAGTGGAAACACGCAACCCAACCCCAAGTCATCCTTCTCACTCACCCGCCCTAATTGACTTGTCGCCCTGAATACCGAGATTAAATATTTGCTGGCTGGCCATCCTTGTTCATTGTTTCAGACTTTTAGATTTTTCTTGCCTGTTTTAAACAGCAAGGCTACTATATGTGTGAAGTCCCCTTTATTTTATGTTTCAATGCAACAAAGCCAACACAAAGCAGCTCTTAGGTTTTGTAGGAGAGTTGCCATATTTATTTTCCCAAGTAATTGGACCTGATCCCACGCCCTGAGAGACACGGCAGGGCCTGTTTGTCCCACGGGGCACGTTTCCATCCATATGAAACGTCCTCGCGGCGGCACTGATTAATAGAGTGTGTCTGAATTAACTAATCGTTTCACTTCCTCTAAACATGCTTTAATTGACGAAGGCAATGCAGTCGGTATGAGGGGGGCTTTAAAAACTTCTCCAGGAAGCTGCCACATGATTGTTGGAACAAGAAAAACACTATATTCTTAAAATAACAAAGTCGACTTTAACTCTCGAACCTATTGGGTCATCTATTTCTCTCTCTGGTATTTTAATTTCAGGTCTGAAGAAGCGGTAGTTATTTCTGGGAGTTGGGGGGTGGGGTGGGGAAGTAGTCTGTTCTCTTTCAATCAACTCAAAAATCCTTTAATTTTACAGTGATTTGGTTCATCAGCTGCTGCCCCACTGGTTTTTAAGGTGTGAGCTTTCCTTTTTTAAAAAAATTTTACCCAGCGTGGCTCAGTGGTTGAGCATCGACCTATGAACCAGGAGGTCACAGTTTGATTCCTGGTCAGGGCACATGCCCGGGTTGCAGGCTCAATCCCCAGTGTGTTGTGTGCAGGAGGTAGGCGATCAATGAGTCTCTCTCATCATTGATGTTTCTGTTTCTCTCGCCTTTCTCCCTTCCTCTCTAAAATCAATAAATATATATTTTCTAAAAATAAAATAATTTATTTCACCATAACACCAATTACACAGGCCCAGAGACTGGTGAGGAAATTTTGTGAGAATAAATCAGATTTTCCAAGTCTCCATTGTCCCCAAATGCGATCTGCCAGCCTGTGTGCTCTGTGCCGGGAAGGCCGCGAATCCCAGGGATGCTCTGAAGAAACACACGTTGCTGGAGAGATTGCTATCTCGGGAGGAGGGGCTCCTCGTTATTAATTATTAATGATCTCAGAAACACGAACCCAGGAGCATAGCTGGTGGACCGAATGCGGTGGAGAGGACTGGGGAAGCTTGGATGCAGCTGGACTGGGGAGGGTGGGGAGTGACAAACAGCCGCGTGGCTTTCCACAGGAAAACACGCCGCCCCTGCCCGTCTCTCCTTCCCAACGGCCTCCCTCGGCGGTGGGAACCTGTTGCTGCCCCCACAGGCCCTCCAGAGGAAGACGCGATGGAGAGGGTGGATTCTTGGCCGGAGTGGACCGGCTGTGAGGCTGCCCCCCGCCCCTGCAGCGTCCGTGTCCAGCCAGGCTGATTATCTCTGCTTTTTATCTGCAGGCGGAAATGGGAGCGATACATGCACGGCGAGCTCCATAAATAAATGCTGAGGCCTAATTGCCCAGTGGGCCCTGGCCCAGGAGGCCGGGGGGCCTTGTCTTGTCTCTCTCATCTCTGGCTGCGCTGGGCCCCGCGCAGGAAGCCCGTGCGCTCGGCCCGGGAGGCACGCTTGGCGGCTCCATCCATTTTCCTGGTGGAGGAATATTTACTTTGTACTAATTGGTCTCCCTCTTGGCAGCCTCGGTGCAGTCGTGGGGATTCTCCGAGTCCCCTGTGGAAAGGAGAGAAGGTGACAGGCAGCATCGCTCAAGGGCAGAGACAAGGGAGAAGGCAGTTACTCTTCTAGAACCTTCTCACCACACGCTGGCCCCAGAACAGAGCCTGTCCTCAAGGTCGCTCACTCACACTGCTCCTCGTGGCACCCTTTCTCCCCGAGGAGGTGGGCGACACAGACCTCGGCAGCATCTCCTCTTCAAGGCGCAGCGCAACGCCACTGAGGGCAGGCCCTTCCCGCAGGGGCCCTGCACTGTGTAAACACTCACTCTTCTGTTGTCCTTATAAAACAGTCGCACTTGTGGTAGGAACCTCGGCAAGTGCAGGAACGTGTGCAGAGGAGAGTAGAAGTCTTCCCAGGCCGCCGGCCCAGAGGCAAGCACCGGAAAGGCCGCCGCTGTGAAGACCGGGCGGTGGTTGGACCCACAGGAACGTAACCCGCCCTCTCGCACTTCACGGGATCCCAGGGACGTTGTCTGTTCTTGGGAAACAGTTTGCACCGTCTGTGTAATATTTCATCACTATTTTCCCATGATTTATTGGAAGACTTGTCTCTGATGATGGACATGGTGGTTATTTTCAGATTTCACGATTATAAATGAGGTGGTGAGGACCACTTTCAGGCCTAAATCCTCGTCTCCGTCTTTGATTATTTCTTTAAAGCCAATGACTCAGCATGGCATCACTGGGTCAAAGACAGTGGACATCTGATCGTGTTTAATACATTTTTCCAAATCACTTCCCCAAAGCGTTCCACCGAGTTGCGTCCCCATCCTGCCCCAATCTGGGAGGCACCCTACCTCCCGCCCCACCCAGCATGGAACATTAACATTTTAAAAAATCTTTGTGCTTATGATAACACATTGCTTTGATCTGCATTTTTTCACCATCAGCAATGTTAAACACATTTTAAAATTAACTCAGACCACATTTCCTACTATTGTTGTTTTTTAAATTAACTCTTTCCTCTTAATGATGGTGGCTATGTGAGGAAGGTGCAGCATTTGCTTCCTAAATAACTAACCGCTTAGCTGAACACCACTTATGGACCGATTATCACGCTCATTCCTCAGTCCACCTTCTTTGGCACCAGAGTTGGTAGAAGTTCCTCCTTATTCCATTCTACCCATGCTGCCACTGGGGGTGCGGAGGCCTGTGGGCGACCCACAGCCCGCAGGGAGCAGCCCACCGGGAGGCCACCTCACACCTCATGTCCCGAAGACAGCGTGCAGCACTTCTTCCCTTTCCTGCAGAGGCACCTTCTCATCCTCAGAATTGCCCCCAGGAGTCGCTGTCCCTAGCCCCAGGCTGCCTCCCTCTGCCAATGCTCCTCTGCCCGCGCCCACCACCCTCCTCCTAAAGATTCCACACAAAACCGTTAGCTCTAACATGTCAGTTCCTCGGTTTCAGGGTCCAAAACCAATAGGCGGAAATCCGGTGTATTTCTGCACACCAGCAATGAACACTCCGGAATTAGGGTAGTAAGGAAACAGCTGCAGTGCGATCGCATCAACAAGAATACAACACCCAGGATCCAATGTACCTGGCACTTGGACACTGAAACCTACACACACTGCTGCTGACCTTAGACTTGGAAATGGCGAAGACAGTGTGTCTCCAAGCTGGTCCTAATCAACAGTGATCAATCGACAGTGATCAATCGACAGTGATCAGGTTTGTACACCTGCCATTCCACCTGGTCCAGGCCCCTCTTCCCTAAATGGGACACAAAAGCCAAAGTGTCACCTTGAGGACCCTGTCCCCAGGGAACACCTGGCCTCGACTGCCCCCACCCCAGGCTGCCCAGCAGGCTTCCCCGGCCTCGGTCCCCCGCTCAGACCAGCTCCTACCCTGTTTGACCTCAATGTCCTCCTCCGCAAGGTAAGATTTTCAGAAGAGAGGATTACTCTTATTTCTGACTCATTTTTAAAATTACAAATTTGTTATTTCTATGCAAATGCAATACATGTTCACTGTGGAAAATATAGAAAATATACTTTAAAAAAAAAAGGCTCCTTCAGACCCCACCTGCAGTGTTCGTTGTCAGCATCTCAGAGCACACCCTCCTCCCCTTCCTCTCCCTCACACTTGGCCTCCCTGCAGCGGAAAGCTGAGCCTGCCCCCCCAGCGCTCGCTCTAGGGCTCAGACCTCTCTGTCAGCCTCTTCGTTCACCGGCTCTCCCCTGGCGCCATCCCAGAGGGGGCCAGGGGACTGCACGACCGCTCTGGACCAGAACTGAGGTCCCGCTTGGAGACCAGGCAGGACCAGGACAGGACGCTGCAGGGACCCCTTCTCCTGGTCCATGATCTCCTCTCCCTCCCCTGCATCTCAGCTTCCTGCAGGGCGAGGCCATTGTTACCAGCAATTTGCCTGCTCATGGCCATTGCCTTCCCCTCCCAGAAGACCAGCCCCCTTCTGCCTCCAGGGAAGTGTCCTGATTGCTTCTGCTGGGTCTTGTGCCCGCCCTGTGGCCTGAGGGTGGGATGCTCTGAGGGTAGACCCCTGGTTCACCTGGAGGATGAGCTCCCTGAGGGAGGCGGGGTGGCTCCCAGGAGAGGGAGGAAAAAGACAAGAAGACAGAGCATGCTCCCACAGCCCAGAATGCACCACAATTAAATATTGGTTCTTTTCCAGGTTTCAGAATAACCATTGAGTCAGTTCAATGAACAAAACTCACCAATGTGCTGTTGGTGTCCCTTGGCCTCAGTATCTGTCCGTCACATTGACCTCCTCCCTTTATAACCATTGTTGTTCTGTTTCTCAGTGAGGTGTGGTTTGCATCTGTAAAATCCACCCTTTTCAGCTTTGGCAAACCTGGCTGTGTAACCGCCAGTATGATCAAGATGAAAACAATTCCATCACCTTTCAAGGTTCCTAACCTCGTTTTTAAGTGAAGAAGACATGGCCATTGGTTCATCAGGAAATGAGATTTAGTTTGAAAATACTAAATATGTAAAAAGATACTCAGGGTTTCCTTCCATCGCATATACCCTGGATTTCCTCAATGTGTGGGGACAGCAGAGAGAGAATGTGTGTGCTTAATGCCAGCAACACTAATTCAACAAAATTGCCTTCGAAAGCCACCCAAGTGTTCTCCCTCCTGCCAGCGTGCACTCACGGCCCCACGGCCCTGAAACGCCCACCCAGGTTGAGCTGAGTCCCTCTCCAGAACAGCAGAGCGAGTGGGAGTTATGCTCAGTTGGAGAGGGCTGGGCGTGGGGGATGGTTAGCGTGATGGGGAGGACGGGCTGGGTAAGAGGCCAGGGGAGTGGGGCTGGCAGACCTGAGGGGTCCAGGCAGAGAGTGAGGGCAGAGCTGTGGAGGGGTGAGCAGGCCCGGGCTGGGGGGGCGGGGGGAGGGGACGGGGTGCTGTGGTGGTGGGTGCAGGGACCAGGAAGCCTCTCAGAGGAAGGCCGGCACCAGGAGAGCCCTTTGCCACCTTGATTGTTTTGTTTTGTGTTAATATTTGCATTGATTTTTAGAGAGAGGAGAAGAGAGTGAGAGAGAGAGGAACATCAATGTGAGAATCATTGATCACCTGCCTCCTGCACATTCCCTACTGGGGATCGATCCTGCAACATGGGCATGTGCCCTAACCCGGGGTCGAAACGTGACCTTCGGGTGCATGGGATGATGCTCAACCAACTGAGCCACACTGGCTGGGCTGCCACCTTGTTTTATCTCCAACACACACACACACACACACACACACACACACACACACACGTGCTCACAGATGTGATTCTCCCTGAGAGGTGCAGCGATGGATGCCTCCAGATGGAAGTGTGACACCAGAGACACGTCACGCTGAGTCTGTGTGAACCGAGCCAGGGTCAGACAAGAACTTCTTCATCCTCAGAGAAGGGCAGTACTTACAGCTAGGAGACACCCACGCCTCCAGTTCAGTGATGGTGCTCAGAATCACGCTGGGCAGGAGGCCACAAGCGCGGGCTCCCAGTCAGGCCTGCAGACCTGGCCCTTGTGCGCCCAGGAGCCCAGCCTGGAATCTATCTCAGCAGCTGCGTCTCCCAGGGGAGGCGATGCTGGCCGGGCAAACGAGGGTGATTCCGTGTCTGTGAGGTGAGGGTCTCTTATCCCGAGAACAGCAAACGAATGTCACCACAATGCCCTCAAACTAGACAAACAAACAAGAAGTGTTCACCTAAACCCAGGGAAACTGTGCGATGTCTCTTTCCCATTGTTATCCAGTTTGCATTTAGTAAAATTCCTCCTTTTTACTTTTGACGAACATACTCAGTTGTGTAACCACCACAATGGAGACATAAACTCTGGGGCTTCACAGAGCGAAACTGCAGGTCGGGACAGGGCCCCACCCCCGGGGCAGGGCAGGAATGTGGTCTGATATCTGGTGGCTCTTCGTTCGCCCGCTGGCTGCGCCTGAAGCTCAGTGACGCTGGGTAAGCGGCTCCATCTCCCGAAGGTCTCCATTTCCCCAGCCCCGGAGGGAGTGAGTGTCGGCCCCCCACCCCCCATGGGGACAGAGGCAGGCCGGCAGGCACAGGGCGCCATCAGCACCTGCCCGCGCCTGAGGCTGTCAGGGCCTCACCTGTCAGCACCTGCAGGAGCCCCTTCTCCCCGAGCCTCCGGTCCTGCACTGAATGAGGAGGAAAACAGCAACAGCAGAGCGGACTCGGCCCGGGCATTGCTGTGTCCCCAGTGGGGCTCTGAGGGTTTCGCTGAGGTTGACGCTGTGATTTAAGCACAGACGTGGCGAGCGCCACTGCAGGTGAGAAAACTGACGGAGCGGGTCTGAGCCAGGGTTTGCGTTTTCAACACTCACGGCCGCCTGCCTCAGGAGCGGGTGTGGTGGGGAGGCAGAAACTCAGGCGGACGCACGAATGTAGGCGTTCCTTCATCTTCCAGGAAAGATGCCCCCACGGATGAGGTGAGAGGAACCCTTTACAGATCTCTGTACTTCAAACAACAACAACAATCTAATTTTAAAGCGGACAAAGGAGTTAAATGGATATTTCTCCAAAGAAGATACACAATGTCCAATGTTGGGAAGTTGCGCAGCGGGCAGTGCACATCAGACCACAGTGAGAGGCCGAGAGACGCCCTCGCAGCCGTCGGAGGGCTGTCGCACACGCAGGAACACCCACACACAGTGTTGTCCCGGAGGTGGAGAAACCGGGCCGGGGAGCACGCTGGGGCTGCACAGCCGCTGTGGGAGACAGTACGCGGTCCCTGAAGAAATCACACGTGGAGCTGCTGTACGATCCAGAGCTCACTCATGGATATGCACCAGAAGAAATTAAACTAGGGATTTAAACAGATACGTGTCCACCCAGGCGCATAGCAACCTTACTGACTACCGCCAAGGGGCGGAGCGGCCCAAATGTCCATCCGCAGATGAATGGACAGATAAAATGTGGTCCATCCGGACCGCGTATCAGTAAGCCTTTAGAAAGAAGGACACATTGATACACACTGCCGTGTGGGTGGACCTCGAGAACATATACAAAGCAAACACACCACTCACAAAAACACAAATCCCGTGTGATTCCATTTCTTTGAGGTCCGTCAAGTGGCCAAATTTAGAGAGAGAGAAATGAGAATGGCGGCTGCCATGGCTGGGATGAGGGGGGGAGGCGGGTGTCACGGTGTTTACGGGGCTGGAAGGGACCTGGGAAGATGCAAAGTCCGGCAGGTGGTTGGCAGGTGGTTGCAGAACAGTGTGAGTTTGCAGGGGCTGGTGAGTGCACTTACTACCCCTGAACGGTGCACTTGAAAATGGGCAAGTGGCAGGCGTCTGTCGTGTGCATTTTATCACAATGAAAACTGTCTCAGGAGCCCACAGGGAGGGGCGGGAAGGGAGAGAGCATCAGACGCTCTGTGAGTGTCGCTGACTCAGTCAGGAATCGCCTTCGTTTCCCCTTTCACTTTCCTTCCTTTCCTACATGCTTCCCTGACAGCAGGAGAACGGAAATGACCTCCCGCCCACTCTGTCCTCCCCCCCCCCCACCTGCTTGTATTCTCCTTGGTGGCAAAGATATTATTAGATCCATTTTGCAGACAAGAAAATAAAAACTCTGAGAGGCAAAATGAGTCACCCACGGCCACAGCGAGGTGGGAGGGCCTGGCTTCCAGCCTGGACCAGAGCCTCCGGATGGCTGCACCCTGGGTCCTCGTGAGTCATCTCCGCCGGGAGATGTTGTTTGCAGGGGCTGGTGGGGGTGCCCAGGGGAGACATTGTGAAGTAACGGGCGGTGGGGATGTCTGGGGTGCGGCCGTGTGAGCACCCACACACGAAAGCAGGTGTGGATGCCCCTCAGACGTCGGGGCAGCGCCTCTCTGATTGGTCCCCCAAGAGCCCGCAGGGACCTGGTGCCCAGCAGGTCAGCACAGCTAGCAGAGAGGTGGGGGACCCGCCGGTGGTCACTGCCACCCGGAGCTGTTGTCCACCCGCTCAGCCGGCCCTGGGAGCCCTGCGGAGGCCACAGGCTGGACTATGGGCTCCTGCCCAGGGCCAGGGCTGCCCTCTGCTGCGGCCACGCTGACCTGCACGCGGTGGTCTTCGCCGTCTCGTCTTAGAAACGGGCTGGGAGGGCTGTGACAAGGCCCCGTGTCTAGTGAGTTTGAATGAGCCCAACTTATAAATCTCTTTTCTTCCTCTTGCAGACACGGCAACCGCAACTCACATCTGTTTACAGTGGCCTCTGTCCCCCACTCACTAATGTTTATCATTTGCAATCCTGAGAGGTTTCTGCACTAATCGACACTGTTCCTACACACACAGACGCGGGCGGCGCTGGGAGCTGTGCCGCGGCGCTGGCCGCGTGGCCGGGCCTGTGTGTCCTCAGCGGTGCGCCCGGCCAGGTGGCAGGGACCTCCCGGACAGGGCCCTTCCCGCCAGGTCTCCTGTCCATCTTCAGAGGAGCTGCGTTTTCCAGCCGGGAGAGAGGGAGCCTCCTGGGTGGTCAGCAGCAGACAGCGGGGCACACTGACTCAGGACACTGGCTCCTTCGGACCCGGGGCGGTGACAGCGTCTCCCTCCTCAGTGGGGACGGCCAGGTGCTGTCCGTCTGTGGTCGACCATCCCTTCCAGCTCCATCAGGCGGCTCCCGCCGTGTCGGCTTGGATCTTTCTGAGGAACCCTCTCGCTTCCCGTTTCTGAAGACATAGTTGGCAGAGTCGGGGAGTTTTCCTCTTCATCTTTTTTTAAGTTGCAAATGCTTTAAATTCTGCTGGCCTCTGAGCTCCCAAGGGAATCCCCCATCTCCAGCCCCCTGTGCCGTTGCCATGGCGATCTCCCCTTCCCTTTAAAGTCTGGAATGCCACATTCCACAAGATTTGCACAGAAAGTCGCTTGATCATACGCAAAGGCCCGTCTGTCAGTCCCGAACATTCTGTATCAATAAACACGCTGGGAGCCCCTCTCCCGACTGGCTGTCAGAAGTCCGCTTTGAGCCCACACGGGAGGCGGGAGGAGTCCAGGACAATGGACGCTCCGCCCCAACCCGCGAGGCGGGAGCTGTGTCCCTATTCTTGGCCTTGGCCGGCTAGCATTTTAAACTGTTATCACGAGAACGCTAGCAGGCATTGCCGGGCAGCGGTGCCATCATACGGGTAGCTGATCCCAACACCGAGACCAAATACTGAATTTCACAGGCACCGCGGCCATGTGAACCGTTAAAGCACATGTAAATCCCCAAATCAAGAAGCAACTTTACTCACATAAAGAACTGGAGTTCAAGGAAATTAGGGTTATTTGCTGGAGGAAAATAACCTCTAGGTCATCTTTCTGACCTAACAGTTAATAATTTTTAAAGGAATATTCCCTTCTTTATGGCCACGTGTCCAAACATTTTCTGAAATAGAAGTAATTGCTCCCCAGTAGAAGATTGCTTCCTATTTTGTGTCAGATCTGAGGGCTGACAATAAACAAAAGATACAATGTTTCTTTGTACAGAGAAATTGCTTTGTCGGAACAAGAATTTCCGCAATCAAAATAAAGCATGGGAAGAGAACTGATGTTTTGTTACAATGAAACAAGATTCGTCTGTATTGAATAATGATGGGTTTTATGTTTGTTACTAAGCAGAGATTTTTTTTTTGAATTATGAATTTCTGAATTCGGTGTGTGTCAGTGAGCTGGCTGTGACATTGAGCAGGGAGGTGTTAGCAGCTGATTAAAGCAGTGAAAGGAAACGTGGAATTATACGGAAACCTGGCCTCTGTTTCCCCAGCTGGACAGGTGACAGCCCACAGACACACCTGCAGGGTTTTACAAGCGGGAACGGTGCAGGGCATGGACACGGGCAGTCACCCTGGTAATGAATCTAGAAAGAAGTACACAAACGTGCATCTCCTCAAAGCTAGAGACGACGGGCAGGGTTTAGATGTATGTTGGGGGAGGCGGAGTAGGGGACCCGAACATGCGTCCATTGCCACCAACCTGTTGGGGACAATTGCAGGATAAAATAAAGGACGACAGAGCCTGCTGCAGGGAGACAGCTCCGGGAAATTGCTTGGGGGGGGGGGGGGACGCACACGGGCCGGAGCCTGCTTGTGCCTGGACAAAGGCCCGATCGGTTCTTCTCCAACACCAAGGACTCCTGGAGTGGGGCGTGTAGGCTGCATGTGACTGAATTTGCATTCACCCCTAAACAGTGAGCGTTCATTGGAACATTACATCAAATGAGCTTTAGTAAATTCCCCCTTCTTTTTCTCGTTAGAAGATACACGTCCACGAAGGCTCAGGAGAGAACCAGTGATTCCAAGCCTGATTTATTTTATAAAGTCTTTATTGTATAATAAGGTGATGGGGCAAATGCACTCATTTTTAAACCCTGTGGGAATGTGTTTTAGGAAGTCGGTCCCCTCTGCAAGGACTGTGCCTCTGTACTGACGTGTAGACACGGGCGGAGATGTTGTATAAAAATCACAGACGCTCTGGAGTAGAGGAAAAAACAGCTCTCGTTTTCAGAAAGGTTGGGAGACAGAGAATCCTATTTCCATTGCTAATTTAATGCAGGTTTTAAAATGTCTTATGACTTTAAGAAAAATTACAGATGGAAAATACTTTTGTCTTTCTCTTTTATCTAGACAAATTCAGAAAAACCCAGAGGCTTAGTGTAGATATTTTCATCCAAAAAGATCACTGTGTCACGTCAGAAACACTGAGTGAAAATGGGAAGATGGAATGTAAAACCATCTCCTTTTTCCTCCGACGAAACCCTTTCAGGAGGCCCTTGCACTCAGAATTCCTAAGCTTTCTATCCAAATACGAAATGCAAAGAGAGCCTTCAATAACGCTAGACATTCTTTGAAAAAGCAAGATGATGAAAATGAAATTATTCCTAGGCTGGCATTGGCTTTGCCAGTATTTCCTCAGGGTTTTTAGTAGTTGCATTCAAGACTGTTGAAGACTCAACTCCAACCAAGCTACAGCAAAAAAAAAAGAAAGCTGGGCTATTGAAATGGCATTTTCCCCTGCAAAATGCTAACTCAATTTCAACTTTTAATTAAATGTGAAATTGTTTGGTAAGGGCTTGGCACCTTCTTAACTTTTATAAATAAGCAATTCATTTAAGCTGCAATTTAGCAAGCACAGCTTCCTAAGAGCTCAAATAAGTGAAAGCTAAAAAGTAATTTTAAAAAAGAATTCCTTTCACTACAAAATGGTCTGTATGAAGTTTATTAGAGATTAAGGAGTTTGCTACAAGAACACATTTTTTGTTTTAAAAATTAGTTTTAAAAGACTTAAGCAGAATATCGTTTTTCTGGAAACATCGGGAGTTTGTTTTTGAAAATTAAATCATGATTAACCACGGCTATAGCTTAAATTAGATTCAAAACTTGAAGTCGTGAAACTAGCTTCTTCCTCCAGAAGATTCCAGCGACCACAAGACGCCCCGAATCACCAGGGAAATCTTTTCTTTATGGCACTTTCGGTTTCTAAGAGAGAATCATAGCTTCGAGGCTCATTGTTGAGGATTTTAGTTAACGTTCAGCAACTTTTCCTCCACACACTTATTTGCTATCCGAGGAGACTGAGTGAACTCTAGCCCCTAATGATTTTCCTGTTGGACCCAGGGACCTGGAACTGCCCGGGGCCCACAGTCCCAGGATGGAGGGACAGGGCTCTGGGCTCCTGTCCAGGTGCCTGGGGCTGACCGCCCCTGCTCTGGGCTCCTGTCTGGGTGCCTGGGGCCAACTGTCCCTGCTCTGCGTTCCTGTCCGGATGCCTGGGGCTGACCGCCCTGCTCTGGGCTCCTGTCCGGGTGCCTGGGGCTGACCACCCTGCTCTGGGCTCCTGTCCGGGTACCTGGGGCTGACCGCCCTGCTCTGGGCTCCTGTCTGGGTCCCGCAGCTCCTGCACCAGTGCTCTGGCCTGTGCGTGCATTCC